>NC_082651.1:52888224-55445724 GCF_028023285.1 Balaenoptera ricei | reverse complement strand
TCCATACAAACTAGGAGACTATGTCAAAATGAAGTGAGAAGACTTCCCTGGTGGTGCAGTGGTTAAAAATCCACCTGCCAATGCAGGGGACACAGGTTCGAGCCCTGGTCCAGGAAGATCCCACATGCTGTGGAGCAACTAAGCCCTTACGCCATAACTACTGAGCCTGCGCTCTAGAGCCTGCAAGCCACAACTACTGAGCCCACGTGCCACAACTACTGAAGCCCGTGTGCCTAGAGCCCATGCTCCGTAACAAGAGAAGCCACCGCAATGAGAAGCCCGTGCACTGCAACTAGAGAAAGCCCACGCGCAGCAACGAAGACCCCATGTAGCCAAAAATAAAATAAATAAAATAAATTAATTAAGAAAATAATGAAGTGAGAACGAGAGCAGAGGACAGGAAGGTGAAGGAGTGATGTCTAGAAATCACAAGCATTTCTGAACAAGCAAGAAACCCTTTGCACAGTGGAAAGGTGGTGGCACATTTTCGAGGTACAAGGAGTGAAATCCAGAGAAGGGAAATCTATCACAGTACCTCCTCCAAGTGGGGCCACAGCTGGGGAGCATCCTCGTCACCTGGCATCGTATTAGAAATGCAGATCTGGGGGCCTACTGAATCAGCTTCTCAAGAGGTGAGATCCACAAATCTGTGCTTCTTATGCATGCCACAACTTGAGTAGCACTGTGTTACAGTCATCTTCCCAGGTCCTGTCTCATGTCAGCCCTGGCAGTGCTCCAAGCTTTAGAACACCACATCACCCCGAGATGCCAGGTGGCCAATGCTGGACCCCTGAGCACTCATCACTCATTTGGCACTGAACCTGATGCTCTGGACCATGGTGCTTCGCTATCACTCTCTGTAACTGCTCAACAACTACTAGAGACATTTCTGCAGCAGGTTCTGTAGGAGACATCCTTACATCCCACATGTGAAGATACCAATTAGAGGAGATGACAAGTCACAGCTATTTCTGGCACATGAGGAAGAACTGATTGTGATTGTGAAAATTCCTCTATGTTTACCCTTTTAGTAACACTTTCTCTACAAAATGAGAAAGAAAGAAGCCTACTATAAGGCAGAGAATCCAATGGCTCTGTATTTCAAGAGGAAAAAAAGAGCTTTTAAAAATAGTAAGAAGCTAAGGGTAAGTGCTTGAATTTATTGCCTAAAGAGGAAGAATTTCATGTCCAGTTTGGAATGAATAAAAGTGAGTGACTTTTTCTGTTGCCGGAAGATTTGACCTAATGTATCCCCGGTGCTTTGCTTTCAATTTGTCACTGGCCTGGAGAGCACTCAAAGGGTCACCTGGCAGGATCTCAGAAGGTGATACTTCTAAATATCTCCCTCATCAAAATCCAAAATGCCTGAAGTGCCATCATTAGAGATGCCTTGTTTATGGCTAAATATTTCATTCAGGTATCTTTCTTAACAGATCAGGGGAAAATATGGCCTACTGATGTTAAAACCCCCATGTGAGATGGGACTCTGGGCAGCTGGGGCACCTGGGGATGATGGGGAGGGAATGAGAAAGGAGAGAAATTATGCAGAAAGGGAAAGAGTAACTTTCCTAAGTTGTACCTCGTGTGAACCCATCACTCTCCCTAATACTTCTTTGAGCCCCAGCTAACCAGCCTAGAACCAGCTTTAGAAGTTCATAGCCCTGCCTTCCTTAAATGCCTCTATCAGGGAGCCCTGACCTGAGAATACAATTGGTCCTTTTGGCTTTGGTCTATAACTGAGGAAAGGGCAGTTTCCTTACCAGTGAGGGGCACTGCTGTCAGCTTGCTGTGGGCAGTGCTAGATATTCCCCTTCCTTCCCTCATCTGGTTATATGTATCCAGGTTACATGCTAGACCCTGATGCATGCCTTCTTAGGTCTCTTACCTTCTTTTCCAAATATTATCTCTACCACTGACTATTCCACATCTAGAACTGTGCTCTATGGGTTTTGAGGACTTCAGGAATCCCTTCTAAAATAAAATATCCCTGGGTGTGGTTATATTTTGTTTTATTTTCTGTTATCCCCTTAACCATCAGTTAATAACAGCAGATTTTGCTCATTGAGAGCAAGGAGACTATTTGGGGAGATTGTGATATGATACCAAAATGTTTCACTCTCAAGAATGGCAGGACTCTGTAGAGATGTAGAAAGGACAATAGAGAATAAAGAAAAGTGAAAAAAATAGAACTTGCCAAGATAATTACTGACAGCAACTATGTGATAAATTGTCTCTTATAAAACAGTAGTGTTGTAAGAGACCCAGGTATTTGTAAATGGGGATAATTTAAGGCTTTGGGTCTTTTAAAAGTTGCTATTTAATAAAATTTGATATTTAGATGCATTTTCTACAGCTTTATTATATAATTATTTGTATGATATGTTATATATCATAGATATATAATATATAATACTTTATTAAATGTATTTAATTTATTTAGATGTAGCAGGGGATAAAATATGGAGGAATTCCTGAAGGAACAAAATTTTAAACGAACGTTTCAAAGGAGGAGGAATTGAAGAGAGGACTGGCATTTAGAGAGGGTGGCGAAAGCCCAGGGAGGGTGAAGTCACACATAGGAGGCTGCAGGTTGCTTGACTAAGGCAGAGTGGCCAACAGGGAGAGGCCAAACGGAGGGACCAGCTGATGAAGCAACCCGAGTGGTAACCTTGGGAGGTGGATCCAGAGATTTCCAGGGAGCTCATGAGCAGAAAGATGACTCAATATGAAGGGTGTGAGGGAAGGGCTGGAGAGGCAGCTAGGCTGGTACTGACGGAGGTGGGGAGACAGAGGACTGCAGGGGAGTGAAGTGGCCGGTTACTCCCAGATCACAGGAGGGTGAATCTGAGAAAGCGACAGAAAAAATGTCTCCACCTTCCTCTTGAGGTGGGAGTCGGGGGCAGTCTACTCTCAGTTCCCTTTATGCTTCTCTCATCAAGGCACTTTCCTGGACAAAGATGATGAGACTTAGGGGGATGGTTCCCTGTGGCTAAGGCTGCAGACTGGGCCAAGTGGCTCTTTCAGGGGATCTTAACCCCTCTGCCATGAAGGGGCTCAGGCTCCCTTTTGTGTGTCTGTTGAGATGAACCATTAGCAGAGCCATCATGTCCAGGGAGCTGAAAGTCTCTTTGCCTGGTGGTAGACCCATGGCAAATGCATCCATCAGGCTGGTGGCTGGCTCCATTTTGGGAGCCCCCCCAAAATGATAATAATCATTTTTTTTTAACATTCCAGATTAAAATAACTAGCCCAAATCTCAAAGTGGCTCTTCAAATAAGTGGGCAAAGTGTCTTAATCACTCATTTTCAAAAGATCTCCTTCCATACCCCTGAAAATTAATTTAGAGGCTGTCTTTCTTTGAGAATAGAGAAGCAAAGAGAGAAAACTCATTTCAATCTGACTTTTAGTCAGTTTTAGAGGGACAAGGTCGCAATTGATGTTTGAAGGGAAAAAATAGAGCCCCAGATGCTTCGTGGAGCCAGGAAAGCTTCCATTTTCTTCTCAGCCTTAAAGAACACACCCTCAGGAAGATGACTGAAGCCTGGGAAATTATGAATATCAAATTAACTAAATAAGAAAGCCAGTGAACAGCTGCAATTTTCTGCCATGAGGCTTTTTGTTTTGTTTTGTTTTTTCCTAATTAAGGGATAGGAAACCTTTTATGCATTGGGTTTTCCAATTGATTCCAAGAGTATATTATACTAATAGATAGTAGCTTTACAAAATAAAAAGATGTTTGGCTTTCTATTCTGAATTTCAGGCATGGGGGTGCATCACCACTGCTATATCACACTTATTCACTCTGATGAAAGAAAAGAAGATTAAGCATCAAAAGCTGAAGGTCATCCATACAGTTGTCGCAATAGCAATCTGTGTACCTTTAACCCTGTGGAGGAAAAGTAATTACCCTTTGGCTTCTGGTGACCTCAACTAACCTTTGTTGAAGGGCCGGAGAAAATAAAGGCTGACCATCAGCTTGCCCTCGCTGCCCTGGGCTTAACCTGCTGTGTGAATGAAGAACAACCCAACAATAGGAGGAGAGGATGTTGCCATGGAAATAGCCCTGGACGAAGGAGCAAAAATCAGAAATTTATCACGAGTAATTGTTTTATTAAGAACCTCCCATCTTTTGGATTATTCCCTGGGGAGGGGGGAGGATGTGCTCTCATTTAGATCTTATAGGAGAAAAATTCTGCTCAAATAAATGAAGCAGCCCATACAGTAAAACCATTAAGTTGTAGCTAGAACTAGACAGCTTTTTGAGAGGATTTATATCTTCACATAATCTATACAGATGCAAATGCGAACAGCCAGGATGAGGGCCTAGGAAGCTCACGCTACCAGGCAAATCCGTTGAGGTGCAGGTTTGGGCATCTGTCTTTGAATATTTTCAAAGCAGGTGTTGCCTGTGCTTCCATGCCTAGGCAAGGTCTGGAAAGTATAGGTAATCATATTTAACAGCATATCAGTGAACAGAAATGCAATGTCACTTTTTGTTGTCCTTATTTAACCTTTATGTTAAATAGAATCTAAGTTCTATGTGTTTTTAAGGTGAGTTCATTCAGATTAGAGAATAGAAACTTGCCATCCAATTATGTTCAGATTAAACTATACTAGCCCAAGATGCTCTGGCTGCTATAGGCTAATTGAAGGAAAAAGAAACCAAGTGAGTGAGAGACAGTTCTTTTATGGAGAGCCTGAAAGTTCTCGCTCAGGTATAAACAGACTTCTTTAGAAGTAATAATATTGATTTTTCACATTAGAATGTCTTCATTTATTTTATTTTTCATTTTAGTGCAAGGATGAAATTAGACTTTTAGAAAGTAAAAATGTGGATGTTTTTATTAGCTCTTTTATTTATTTTTATTAAGTGGATTAATGAATCGTTAAGTAAATGAGAACTGGATATTACATTTTCCCTTTCTTCCTTCCTCCCTCCCTCCCTCCCTCCCCCTCTCTCTCTCTCTCTTTTCTTTCTTTCTTTCTTTCTGTTGATGCTAGAGTAGCAATGTGAAACACTCATTTGTTGTATTTCCTAAATAGTGAGTTATTCATGTTAATCAGTTTTTAAAATAATTTGAGGTACTAAAACAAAGCAGGTGGATAAGCTCAGATATTGATTTTCTCTTTAATGGTTATTTCATCAATGAAACTAACCACCGATAAAGGAGAAAAAACCATAGCATGTGTCTACTGAAGACCCCGTTCACAATGAGAAGTTTTTTTTTTTTTTTTGTCATGGCATAAGATGCCAACCTGAGTTTCATTTATGCATTTTAACTCCAGGTGTTTACAGGAACTTAATCTCATCCTGGGGAGAAGGATTATTCAGCTTTTATTAGAACTTGGAAAGTTTATGTTTAATAGATGTAAACTTTTCAAACAAAAGAATGCTGTTTGCAATCTGTTAACTAACAATGAAATCCAATTCTTGGGCTTCCTGTTTACTCATCTCCTGCCTGCTGTTAGTTTATCACTCATTCTCTGTGTTTCTCCTATTGTTGGGGCCAGAATTCTCTGTGTGCTGACACTCCAGGTACCTGCGGCCTTAAGGCCCATCTCAAATAATATAGTAGACGTGGCTAGACTTAAATAAACTCTGTGGCCTTTGGCAGACTTTTACTCTTTTTCTCTGCTATAGATAGCAGTTTTTCTTAAGTGGCGGCAACACATCTCTAAAAATAAACCTGCAACAAGGTCCTGCTTGTGCTTACCTTAGAGTTCAGCAGCACCTTGCTTGTGATCATGCTTCTTCATTCCCATGTGCTTTAGTTTTTTTGGGGAGCCCCTACCTGCTTGTAGGGCACTAAGAACGTTCATTCTGGCTGTGGTGCCTGCAGCGCTGATCTTGGTCTTCAAGGTCCTCACTATATTGGGACCATCTCCAGATTTTCTGTGTTTATTAACCCTCAGCTGGACAGCTTGACTGAGACAGTGGAACCAAAAGTGAAGACGGTAAGGGGTTTCTGTTGTTTTACCTGTTTGGGCCAATAGAAGAGTGAAAGAGAGAATGATGATCCAGATCAAAATGTAAAAACCAAGGTTTATCTGTCCTTATGTGAAGGCAGCAGATATCTACTTGGCCTCCCCCATTCAAAATAATTATGCATAGTTTCTGCTGGTTTGGGTCATCACTTTTGTATTAAAATTACTGAAAGATGTCTTACTACATATAGTTTACTTGTGGAGTGCATTGTTATTGCTCTAATTTTGTTTAGAGGAAAGACATCATATGCATTTATTTAATTTACATAGAAGTCTTCCCAAAATAGTTTTGCAAAGAACAGGGTAGATCAAATCTCTCAGTGACTAGGTATTTAAATGAAGACATGAGAATATTACTGATTTATAACTAATAGTGCTTCAACTTAACTGCTCTTCAATAACACCCATAAAAAATGATATTAAAGTATGAAGAGTCATTTAAAAGATGAGGACTACCGAGAATAGTTCTATATACTTTTCTAGTTCTCTACTCTTTGCTTCTAATCCTTAATCCTATGTATGCACACAACTGCTAAATAAATGTACTGCTAGATAAATGTAAATGAGGGACTAAATACAATATTCCAGAAACAAAAAGATAGTTATGCATTAAATGAAAGAAAAAATTAGATAACAAATATATATGTGGAAAAATGTTAAAATTGCCCTTCTGTACACTTTGAATATATGTATTTAAAAAACAACATGGAATTTTGTTGTGAGAATTTAAGATAATTTTTAGAGAACTTACATATTTAAAAAAGCAACATGATATTTTGTCAACAGAGTGTACAATAATGTTGAGTTGAATGGATACTTTCAACTGAAGGGGGGAAAAAAAGCTATTTTAACAGCTTATGGGTATTAACACTACCAGCTCCAAATTAAGCATACATTAATGGCATGGCATTATTCTGCTACATTCAGTATTTAAAATATCTTTCCAAGTATTATATGCAGTGTAATAGATCATATATAGAACATAGGATATTTTAGGGGAATACCTAACTGTGATATTAACACTGTATTTGGGTTAAAGGATGCAAAAAACATTGTTAAAAATTATATGGTATCAATGTTCCTCATAAAGGGACATACTTCAGTCTTTTTCAATAGACTGATAGAAATATAATGCTGTTAAGCTCCCTATAGTTTCAAGTACAATGTAGAAGGAAGGTAATTTACAAAAATAAATTTAGATCTATTTAAATACATCTCAAAAAACAAAGATATTCCCAAGAAATGGTCATATATGCCTTTCACAAAGTCTTACATGGTTCATCCTGAGTTTGAAGCAGGGAGTAGGAATTTAATAAAACATGTCATTTAAAACTATATATTATGTCATTCTAAATCAAACATTTAACCCAGTTTAAAGTCCCAACCACCAGAATTCCATATACAATAGTACCATGTATCCAGCTGGGAAGTAGCTGAATTCAGTGCCGTCTAGTTGCACCTTCACACCACAAGCACATAAGTACAGTTAATATCTAAGCTTTGAGCAAGAGTATCAGTTACCCTGAAAGTTACCTTCAAGATTAAATACCTTTAAATGCTGCAGCGCTCTGGATTTCCAGTTAACCAAACTATATTTCCAGCAGAAACTCATGGAGTATAGAGTAGTTCTTGTCTGTAAGCCCTTCCTGCTGGTCTTCTTAGGAAGCGGTGCTGGAACGTTTTATTGCTTTTAAATCCTGTTGATAATTTGACTCTCTGTCAACTAGTACTTGTCGACCCATCACTAGCCTTTCTTAGGATGGAGATGACTGGAAGGTTGAAGGGCTACAGGCCATACATCATCTTCCCCTTCTCTGTGTACCTTAGTATGAACAAGGCATCAGGACTCTGAGGAAAGGAGGGAGAGCTGAGCCATCATATAGTCCACAGATTGCAGGCTTTCCCTCTGTCCTGCAGTGCTGGAGAAGGGGATTATTGCTGCAGGAAAAAAAAAATCTGGCCACACTGTAGAAATAATCACCGCAGTTCAGCTCGCCCCCCACCTCCCTCTGTTCTCTCTCTCTCTCTCTGTGTCTCTCCCTCTCTCTCTTTCTCTCTCTCTGTGCGAGGCCCCAGCTGATTCAGGCTGCATCCATCCATACATAAATCATTCCCCTTATTCTATTGGTTACATGGTACATGGCAAGTATTGATTTTTTCCGTTGCCTCATTGCTGGAGAACACTTGGTTTTTGTGAGACAGAAAAAGAAAAAAAAGAAAAAAAGAAAAAAAGGACAGACCAAACCAAAAAAAAAAAAAAAAATCCTCACTGGAGTTTAGTCTAGATAAAAAATAATCAGGCAGATTTGTACCATCCTAACGACAAGCGTGTTCCAAAAAGAGCGTACTTTGAGGAGGCCCTTTCCTATCTGTTTGCATGTTCTTCCAGTATACTCTGTCTCAAAATAAAAAAGAACTGTTCCCAGTTAAGAAGAGCTCTGGGTTCAGGAATTAAGAACAGCATACAGAGAGGGAGACGGTCTCTCATTGTGCAGGGCAAGGAGTCATCTAATTGATCACCGTTAAACCAGGAAAAAAAGAAAGTTTAGTTAAAACACAGCTTGCTCTAAAAACAAGAATAAGGAGGCAAGAATAATGCCTCATGGCCAAATGACATGTATGGGACAGGAAGAAAGAGATGTTTCTCTAGGTTTATTTTTTGTGGTGATAAAATGTGCAAGTGTGCCTTGTTTGTGGGAAATGTAAATATAGAATGTGCCTCAGCTGTCAAAATATTGTGTCTTTTCATACTCAGAGACAAGACAGAGCCAAAAAAGTGAATTGGTCTAGTTTAGGGTTCTGACATTTGGGTATCGGAGATAGAGTGTTCTTCAGAACCTAAGTTAAAACACCCAAGAGTCTTAACGTATGACTTGTCACAAAGACCAATTTGTTTTAACGTGATAATGGCTCTTGGACTCAATCCAAAAGGGTTTTATTTCTGAAATATCAAAATGACTTCTTCATGAGGTAATCCGATCCAAAGGATCATTCCAATATACAAGGAGATTGTTGTAATGAGGAAATCATTATAAGAAGGTTATAGAGCAAATATAAGGAGTGAAAAGACAGTAAAAAGCCCAATTTTAATTTTGTAAACCTATGTGACAATTGATAATCTAACAAAGGGTGAAGTTTAGGAACAAACACAGTTCAGCATGTACACAGGTGACAGGATATTTTCTTTTGGGTTCTACTTAGAGCCATCAACTAACAAATGTACCATGCACCAATTGCAGATGAGAAGTAGTAAGGGCTTCTTTAACCTACTTTAAGGTTTAAAAGAATTCCTCCTAACCCAAAATATTTACTCTGCACAATAAAAAGAGTCTATTAAGTTAAACTGTCACTAACCTCAGAAGTCAGACTAGGATTTCTCCTCTTTTGCCTCACAAAACTGTGCTGGGGAATTCTTTTTGTTCTTTTCATCTGTCAATTTACTTTGTGGCCATTGGTGCTTGGTTCATGTTTATGATAGGGTCTGCTCAATAGAAGATTCTGTGGTGCGGAGCTGCAAGGGGCATGTCCATGGGAGTTGTGGCCAGCCCATCCGGGTGTGTGGCCCTTCTGGGCACAGAATAATACGTCTCTTTCTTCTTATTGTTAAGTTCATTCTATTGAAGGACTCTGAACATCTCTTTTTGTATCGAAGTACTAGTTTATCTAACTTGCCATTTCAAGGGAACCTCTGTGAATGAAGATGTGGAAGGAGGGAGACCTGCATGGAATTTTATCCAAATTAATGTTTTGTTGTGTTGTTTTGTTTGTGTGGCTCTTATCCTTTTGGGTTCCAATTTAGATGCATGTTCTCTCAGTAATCTCATGTCCACGTACCAAGGAGAGTAAGATGCCTCTCTACCTTCCTACATGGTGAAGGAGTCCATAAAGGACTTAGAGCATTTTAGATTTAAAAGGGAAACAGACAAGAAAATAACAACAAAAGCTATAGGAAACCCTTTGAACCTGACCTCTTCCTTTTCTCTGCCTCATCCTTTCCTGATCCAACAACTTGAGCAACTGTTTATTGACCACTTACTGTGGACCAGGGATTCGCTGGAACCAGGGGAGGCTGCCAAGCTAAATGCTGGTGCCCTATCCCAGCGCAGGGACCTATCCCAGCAAACATCCAGTGTCCAGGCTGCTGCCCAGCAGAGGCGCGTCTCTCGCGTGGTGAGCCTTCGGCTGCGTCGCTCCTTTGCGCTCTCTACAGGCCGCTTCTCTAGAAAAGTCATATAATTACATTAAGTATTAATACCCTTTTATCTTCATTAACTGTAACAAGATTTAAGTGACCAATACAGAGCCTTGCCTATAGCACATACTCAACAGGAATTTATGTTAATTTGAGACACTGTCGGTCCAAAAGGAGAGAGAATTATAATCAAAGCTAATGATTATTACGTGGCGAGGGGGTTAAAAGCATTGTCATGTAATTTTCACAACCCTGTTTCTAAACAACCTTATTTAATGCCCATTTTAAAGATGAGGAAATGGAGGTGGAGACAGGTCAAGTGAGCTGCCCAAGGCTGCCCAGCTGCTAAGTGGGGGAATTGGGCTTGAGACTCCTGCTGCTGTGACACACCACTCAGTCTAGAGGAGTAGTGGCAGCTGGCAGAGGCCCTTAAATTCCAGCTGGGAGTCTTTTGAGAGAGGTTATGACCAGGAAATGGCTTCTGTGCTGGCCCTAAAGCATGTTGCATTCCATAATTTTTATACCTTATGGGTACGCTTTGACTCACCATAAAAAAAAAAAAAAGGAAACATATTTAAAATCTTCTAGTGCAGATTACTATTAGAAGGGATTTTTTTGTGTGTGTGAACCCTTTTGAACATAAATATATCTTTTAGATACAAAAATGTTTATCTATTAAATTGTCTGTTAAGACAGATCTGGACATTCATGGATGGAGTTTACCTAAGGTGAGGCTCACCTGTGGAAGTGACAGTGGCAGGCCCCAGCAAATGGGAATCCCAGGCAGAATTCAAACGCTGCCTCTGAGCAACAGTGACTCTCCATGGAAAGTGGCAGGTATGCTCATTTGAATTCATAGATTTTCTTTTTTTTTTTTTGAATTTATTATGATTTAAAAAATTTATCTTGTCATTTCCTTTTTTTTTAAAGTATAGTTGATTTACAACATTATATTAGTTTCAGGTGTACAACATAGTGATTCAATATTTTTATAGATTATACTCCATTTAAAGTTATTGTAAAATATTGGGTATATTCCCTGTGCTGTACAATATATTCTTATAGCTTATTTATTTTATACATAGTAGTTTGTACCTCTTAATTCCCTACCCCATCTTGCCCCTCCCCCATTCCCTCTCCCCACTGATAACCACTAGTTTGTTTTCTATATCTGTGAGTCTGTTTTGTTATATTCATTCATTTGTTTTATTTTTTAGATTCCACATATAAATGATAACATACAGTATTTGTCCTTCTCTGTCTGATTTATTTCACTAAGCATAATAGCCTCTAGGTCCATTAATGTTGCTGAAAATGGCAGGATATATGTGATATCATACAGTATTTATCTTTCTCCATCTGACTTATTTCACTTAGCATAATACCCTCCAAGTCCATCCATGTCATTGCAAATGGCAAAATTTCTTTTTTATGGCTGAGTAGTATTCCATTATCTATATCTATATCGATATCAATATCTATCTATATATATATCACATATTCTTTATCCATTTATCTGTTGATGGACACTTAGTTTGCTTCCATATCTTGGCTATTGTAAATAAAGCTACTATGAACATTGGGGTGCATGTATCTTTTCAAACTAGTGTTTCTGTTTTCTTTGGATATATACCTAGAAGTGGAATTGCTGGATCATATGGTAGTTTTTTTTTTTTTGTAATTTTTATACAATGTTTAGAGGTTACTTTCTATTTACAGTTACTACAAAATATTGTACAATACATCCTTGAACCTATCTTACACCCAATACTTTGTACCTCCCACTTCCCGACCCCTATATAGCCCCTCTCCACCCCACTGGTAACCACTTGTTTGTTTTCTATATCTGTCTGCCTCTTTCTGTTATATTCACTAGTTTGTTGCAATTTTTAGATTCCATATATGTGATATCATACAGTATTTATCTTTCTCCATCTGACTTATTTCACTTAGCATAATACCCTCCAAGTCCATCCATGTCATTGCAAATGGCAAAATTTCTTTTTTATGGCTGAGTAATATTCCTCTGTGTGTGTGTGTGTGTGTGTGTGTGTGTGTGTGTGTGTGTGTGTATCACATCTTCTTTATCCATTCATCTGTTGATGAACACTTGGGTTGTTTCCATGTCTTGGCAATTGTAAATAATGCTGCTATGAACATTGGGGTGTATGTATCTTTTCAAAGTAGTGTTTTTAGTTTTTTTGGATATATACCCAGGAATGGAATTGCTGGGTCAGATGGTAGTTCTATTTTTAGTTTTTTGAAGAACCCCCTCATACTGTTTTCTTCAGTGGCTGCACCAATTTACATTCCTACCAACAGTGTACCCTTTTCTCCACATCCTTGCCAACATTTGTTATTTGTAGACTTTTTGAAGAGAACCAAAACACGACTCTTTTTTAATTCTCTTCTAATCAAACACTGCCAGGCGAGACTAAAAAAACTGTGAGGGAATATTCATCTGTAACATTATTTCCTGACCTTTTCAAAAATTTTGAGGTAGGAAGAAGTATAGTTGTGAAGCAGGTTGATTAGCTTGTTTGCAGCCAGCCCCTTAAAGGAGGAAGCCGGTTTAAACCTGTCCCGCCGGGACTAAATTAAGATTTTCCTGCCCGAATGCCTTCCTTCCCAGTGCTCTTGGTCTCTGTAACACAGAGTGATTTACTTAAAAAGCATTTATGCAAGTATTGAGGGCAAAGAGGTATTTCAAGATGTAACAAATAACAATATTAATAATATTAATAATAATTATAGGGTTGATACTAATGTAGAAAAACATCATCAGGCATACATTTTCCTTACTTTCCATTAAATCTCTGCCATTGCTTTTGGTCTTCTTTGTGCCCATCTGACTTACAGATTGGCCAATCTCCAGACCAAGATCCAGAAGGTACATTATGACAGTAGAAACCTGAGAGCACACCCCAATAAATCCTGCTCTCCAGCCATTTGCTTGGTCCCCAGCCTGCATCAGCAGTAGACAAATCCCAGCAAACGAGGGCTGTCCAAATTATCAGCACTCGTTTCATGGCCTGGATGGAAAAACAAAAGGGGTATGGGAGCCTGTGAGGGAGACAACCCAACCTATACCCTGTGTTTTAAAACTGGACCAATAAGAACCAGGGAAAGTTTATTTTACCTGAATTTATTGCTTAGCAACAAAGGCTCTACCTCGAGTGAATGCTATTCTACGGGTTACCAAGTAACTGACTGTGACAATTACCAAACAGTTGGCTAAGTAATCTACATACCCTTTAACCTCTGCCAGCTGAACAAGGGACTGTGGACAGCTCCCAAACAATAGACACACATCTAATATTTTATTGAGGAGCTGACAGAAACCACAGCTGTATGGGTCCTGCAGCCACATGGATTTAACTATTTTAATTTGGACATCTGGCTTTCCAGGATCTGCTGTGCTCAAAGGGTTGCTGAAGCAGGGGAGACACCAGAAACAGTTTCTATCAGAAGACTACCTTGTAGAGCTTTGGGGGAAAATATTTCTTAAACACAAAGTGCAAAGTTTTGTTGAGAATGAAGGCCCCACAAAGATAGTCATTTAGAGAAAGGCAAAACAAAATCTGGTGCTTCACAGTTTCTTATTGATAAATGCTGAGTTGGCCTGGCTACAGAATATAACACATACACAATTGATTAGAACCAGCACTCTTAGACGTAGACAAGTGATTATCACCATTTTATGTTATTTAGTTAGTTTTATTGCTCAAATATTCCCAGGTGGCCTTTATTTCACAAAATTATTTCCATTAAAATTATTTCCTATACCACTTTTACTATATGATACTATTCAAATGAAAATCAATTGGCAAATGCACAAATTATGCAATTTTAAGTCATTTCTTCTACTTTGAGGCTGTACACATCAGACAGCATCAGTGCCAAAGACTGAGTCAGTGAATTCCTAATGCTCTTCCATTAACCTGGACACGGACTTTCACGTTAGGTCAAGTATCCGTTATACCAAAGCAGCTTCTGAATCATATGTCACCTGGCCCAGGTGGAGGCTTAAATAGTCTATGTTCTTGTGTGGTTTCCCCAGCCCGTTACTAAATTAATTAGCCAGTCTCTGAAGACTGCGGCCTACATGGGATGAAGTCTACTGTCATGAAGGATGATGGAACCCCCCCAAAAAATCAAAAAATTTTAGGAAATAGGGTAAAAATGAGGAAAACTTCTGCATGAGACCTGTATTAATTTTCTGTTACCACAAACTTAGTGGCTTAAAACATCACAATTTTATCACTTAACAACTCTACTGGTCTGAAATCCAGTGGGCTTACCTTCAAAATGAAGGTGTCGGCCAGGCTTTTTTCCTCTGGAGGCTCTGGGGGGAATCAGTTTTCTTACCTTTTCCAGTTTCTAGAGGTCATCTGCATTCCTTGGCCTGTGATCCATTCATCTTCAAACTAGTGACAAGTTGTTGAGTGTTTCTTATAAGTCTCTTCACTCTTTGTCTCCCTCTTCTACTTTTAGTCCTGGATTATCTGGGTAGGCCCAGTCAAATTATATTAAGTTCAGCTGATTAGCAACCTTAATTCCATCTGCTACCTTAAACTCCCTTTTGTTTTATATCACAACAATATTAACAGGTTCCAATGATTAGGACTTGGACAGGGAGGTGGGGGGCACGGGGGCATTATTCCAACCACAAATCTGAACAGTTTAAGTTTGTAGAGCTGGACACATAATTCTAAAGGGGAGAACTGTGTCTATACGGCAAATACTTTTGATGGGCCAGTCTAGTTGCAGAAAGGTGGCCCCAGGGAGGGGCCTAGTAGGCTAAGGCAAAACAGCAGGAATCACCTCAAGGAATAAAGTGGTTAAGAATCACAGGGTCTGGGGAACAGCTGGATAAAGGCAGTTATAAGGAGGGAAGGACATTGCCATAGGAGGAGGGTCAGTCAGTGAGCAATTCCCAAGGGAGAAACAGCCAACAAGTTTGACAACAGGGTTGTTACATATTCAACTAAGACCTTGGCTGTGCTTACATACCAGACGTCCCCCACCCATCTCTCCCAGATTCTGAGTAAAAATCCAAAAACCGCCTTATTCCAGTTGAGACAGGCTGTGTGTTACTCAGAGTCAACAAATGAAGACGACGTGGGAAATCACACCACAAAAACTTGCAGACAGCTTGAGGAGGGCCCAGGACATGGGGGAAAAGGCAGAGGGGTCCCTCAAGACAATGTTTATTAAGTTACAAAAGGACAGAGGCCCAGCTAACATCAGGACTGCTGCAGGGCAGGAGCTGTCACTAGAGCAACAGTGGTCTGCACCTATGAGAGCAGCCGAGACAAGGCCAAGTTCAATCTGAGGACACTTGGCATCTTGCCGTCTTGGCTGCCCAGCCTTCTTTGCTTAGACCCTGCTTCAGAACAGACTTTAATAAACCTTCCCAAGCCAAGTGGAACTCTTCAGCCACATTGAGCTAGAAAGTCAAAGCCTATCACACAAAGACTGAGTATACTGAACAGCAAGAGGGGAAAGGCCTGACCACCACACCCTAATGAGAACTACCACTATGGGGACAGGTTGGGGACAATCGCTCAGCCACTCTCCAGAATCACCCAGTAGATGTCTGAGCACAACCCTTCCTGACAGCCGAGCAGGGCCAAACTGTGGTGTGATCTCTCAGCAAGATAAAAACGATTAGAAAAGCAGTGGTTGGTTCCTTTTACACTGGGCAAGTTCCTGTAGTGTGGATAAAGACCGGGAGAGATATATTCCCCTGTCGGAAGAGGACATGCCCTGGAGAGCTAATTCAAATGCAGGACCTTACCTTGTAGGCCTCTTCTGCTATGTATCTTAAAACTGAATCCATGAAAGGCCAAGTTTCCATTCTGAAGGAAAGTGGTCCACTTGAATCACTGCTAACACAGTCTTGTAGGACTCTAGACCTGGCCAATGCTTGTTGGTCAGGGCCCAGGCAGGCCTGCCTCACTTCTGCCCCATGGGGCAGTAGGGGACCCATGTTCATCTCACCAGCATCTGAAACTCAGCCTTCCTTCCTGACTGAGAATCTCCCTCCACATGCCAGGGGCTGGCTCAAGAATGGGTACGTGACCCACTGCTGGGCAATGAGCTATGACAAAAGGGCTTTCTGGAAGTTTCCTTGAACCGCAAGAAGGTTTCTCTTCTTCCTCTGGAATGGTCTAGTGTCTTGATACGCTGCTAGAGCCATCTTTCCACCAGCCTGATGAAGCCAACACTGAGGATGGTGGAGCAGAGAGGAAACATTCATTTCCTTCACGGGAAGCTGAATCAACCTCCTACGACAGGACAGGACTCCCTGCCAGGTGAGAGACTGAATTTCCTGGCTGTCCAGGCCTGCCTGAGATAGGATGTCTGTAGCAGGAGTTCAAGCCAAGTGGTGTGAAAAGGCCCAATCAGAACTTATATTTTGGGAAGCAAAATGCCAGGTGAATGGAGAGAAGGTGGTCACATGTCAGTCGGGTGGCTGTACCTGGAGCTTTGTGAAGCTGGCTGTAGAGTCAAGGCTTGGAAACACTGTTCCCAGGCTGATGGGACAATGCTCTGTCATCTGCATGTCTGTGCCTCCTGGCATTAGACCTCCTCCATGGAGGTCACCTGGGATTCTCTTCCTTGTGATTGAAAAGAGTCCAATAAACATGTCCCTGGGAATTAATGTGCCATTGGTTCATGTGGAGGATTAACCAGCTGTTCTCTAAAATGCGTTGTTCACTAGCGGCAGGACAGGAATAAAGACGCAGACATAGAGAATGGACTTGAGGACACGGGGAGGGGGAAGGGTAAGCTGGGATGAAGGGAGAGAGTGGCATGGACATATATACACTACCAAATGTAAAATAGATAGCTAGTGGGAAGCAGCCGCATAGCACAGGGAGATCAGCTCGGTGCTTTGTGACCATCTAGAGGGGTGGGATAGGGAGGGTGGGAGGGAGACGCAAGAGGGAGGAGATATAGGGATATATGTATACGTATAGCTGATTCACTTTGTTATACAGCAGAAACTAACACACCATTGTAAAGCAATTATACTCCAATAATGATGTTAAATAAATAAATAAATAAATAAAATGCCTTGTTCAGAATCCAGTTAAAGCAGAAAGATTAAATCCAAGCACAGCACTGGGGATGGAAGGAAGGCAGACACAGAAGGCAAGATGGATTTAGAAACACATCTCCCAGTGGCAGAGGAAGCTCAGCCACATCTGCTTGGTGGCAATCCAGACGCCTCTTTGCCTATGGCTCCTCCAAGAAGGGGGAGGGAAAATGAGATTTAGACATGTAATAAGCTTCTATTTCTTCAGTCAAAAGACATTTTAATCCTCAATGAGTATTCCGGGTGAAATTCCCTAAAGGGGACATTCAGCGTAGTGAATAGTGACATCGGCCTTGGAACACAAAAGTACACTTGGCACTTACTGGTTGGGTGACCCTAGGCAGTGTTATTACTTCATCCCTGAACCTCAGTTTCCTCATCTATAAGATGGGGATAATAATAGCACCTGTTTCAGAATCATGAAGATTAAATACATTAATGCAAGGGAGACACGTATGTGCCTGGTACATAGTAAGCACTCGACAAGTGTGAGCTATTGCTATTTATACTCACTGTCTTCAACAGGGATGGAAGCTTCACACAGAGAATGGTAGGTTTCAGCCACTCACATGTTCTCCTGGCTCCTGAAACGAGCTGCCCTCACCCCAGTTTGTCCAAGCACATCAGCGTAGTTGTCCTTAATCTTATTAGCACCATGTTAACCCCAGGAGAAGTGGATTTAGATATCCTGGTTCTAAAGGACCCTATTATAAACCCAAATTACATACCAAGTAATTTCTGTTCTGGACTCTGAGGGAAACAAAAATCTCAAGATATATTTGTTTGCATACATTATTTGAATGCGTGTCTTTAGGAGTTTTACTTACATCTAAAAATACTTTCCCCTGTACCTGTGAACCACCCCCCCCAAATGCCTATGCTTCAAGTCGCGGGCTTACACATTCTTCACCCACAAACAGCTGGGGAAGGTGAATCTGTTGCACACTGGAATGTCCTAAATAATTTAGAGAAGACCTCACTTTAACCCCTCTCCCTCCTGCCTCCACAAGACCCACTGAGGGCACCAGAGAAAACCTATTTTTAGGAAATGAAATCATGAATGGTTGAAACTTGTCTTTTAAAAACAAACATACCAGAACCTCCACATCCAAGTCATTAGTGGTCATTTTTAAAAGCTTTGCTCCTGTTTCAGTTGTGATGCTACTGTGAGAGACATCTTTGGAATCTTCACAATTAGTTTACCATCACGTAATAAAGCCCATCATCTTACTCAATAGTCACATTTCATTTGGGACCAACTGGATAATCTAGCACCTAGAACAGTGTCTAGCACACAACTGCCCTCAATCCGTATTTTTTGAATGAATGAGTGAATGACTCCAGCTTCATCCACCCATCTTATTAACCAGAAGCTCTAAGTGAACTTGGCTGATTCAAAAATTCAAATTCACATCCACTAGATGAAGATTTGCCACTTTTGAAAATATTCAAAGGAATCTAATGTTCATTCATTCATTCTTTTACTCATTGAATGTTTATAAGGTGCCATCTTTTTTTTTTTTAACATCTTTATTGGAGTATAATTGCTTTACAATGGTGTGTTAGTTTCTGCTTTATAACAAAGTGTATCAGTTATACATATACATATGTCCCCATATCTCTTCCCTCTTGCGTCTCCCTCCCACCCCCCCATCCCACCCTTCTAGGTGGTCACAAAGCACCGAGCTGATCTCCCTGGGCTATGTGGCTGCTTCCCACTAGCTATCTATTTTACATTTGGTAGTGTATATATATCCATGCCACTCTCTCACTTTGTCCCAGCTTACCCTTCCCCCTCCCCGTATCCTCAAGTCAAGGTGCCATCTTATAACAGGTAGTATTCTAGGTATTAGGTTATAATGGTGAACTAGACAGAAGTACTCTTGACTTTCAACAAGGGGAGACAAAAAATAAACAAATATATAATAAAATGTCAAGTAATAATATATACCACAGAAAAATAAATAAAGCAGAGAGGAGGAGAGAAAGTGATGGGATGGGAGAACAAGTGTCTCTAAGGAGATGATATTTGATCAGAGACCTGAACGGATGAGGGAACAGGGCATGTGAAATCTGGGAGAGACTTTAAGGGGAAGGAATGGCAAGAGTAAAGAGCCCAAGGAGGGAAGCTATGTAAGTATTATAATAAAAAATCATTAATATAGACAAATAAATGAATAACATTTTTGGAGTAATTGCAGAGCCCCTAAATGCACCTACTTTGTAGGAGGAAAATATTTACTGCATTCGTAAATTTCAGGAGGCATTTGGACTAAAAATCTTATTAATCCAATCCTAAGATTGCTGTGTTTGTTACTGAATAACTTTTCAGTAAGCATTCTGAATCTTTTTCTTATATGATAATCTTTGAGATACCAAGAGTCCTTTGAAACTGTGTAATGTTTGCAGGGCACTTAAGATACATGTATTGTGACACGTATCCTGCATGATCTGGTGTTAAAGTTGTTTGTGGGTTTGTCATGCTTCCCTGGTAGAGTGGAAACTCCTTAGGGGCATGGACCCTGTCTTTACCTTTGTATCCCGCCCACTCCCCAGTGTGGGGTCTTCCACACAGTGTGTACTCAGTAAATACATATATTAAAGGTGCATAAATATAATAAAACACAAAGCTTAGCACACAACCGAGCTGACTCCATGCCCCACTCAGATTCCCACTCACATGTACCCACAGCAAGTGCCGGCCCCTCAAATCCATGCTTTTGGGAGGATTCCATTTGAGCCAGAGCCAGAGTTTCTTATTTTGTGACTCTCCTTGGCACATCATACACCAGGCCAGGAGATGAATTTCTCTGCCTTCTATGGCCTGGCCTGTTCCTTCCTCTTAGAATGTTTTAATGGATAAGTAGTCCATTGTGTTTTGCATTGGTCACAGCTAAGAAAAAATAAAAAATCTGGCCCTACTTACCAGAACAGTGTAATAGCAGTTTGACAACCTGAGGTTTGTTTAAAATACTGTGCTTTAATGGATTAATGGCCTTTCAGCTGAAAAAGATCACCATCAGCTGAAATGGTGGGTTGAATGATAACACTTGATCAGGCAGCCCCTGTAAATCTTAGTATCTTTAGAATTTCACATAAGCTTTCCAGCCCTATACATTCTAGAGGTACTGGCTTTTCTAAACATTTATAAATATACTGATTATTTTTGGAGACGAAATCTCTTTTAATGTTTTGAAATGTAATTCAAATATATCATGCATTTTCCATGAGTACACAACTCTCTATTTCCTACCTATGTCATCAAGTTAGTAAATCCTGTATGAATAATAGCTACCACTTATTAAACCCCTACTATATGCCAGCCATTTTATGTATTTCACCTTTATTCCTTGAATCAACTCTGCATGAAAGATGTTGTCAACCCAATTTTAAAGATGAGGAAATGGAAACTCAGACAAGTTTAATAATTGACCCAATTAGTGAGTAACAGACTTGGGATTCAAAACTTATCAGCTGGGCTCTGAAATACATGTTTTTTTCTAGTACATTGCAAAAATCTCATACTTTTTCTTCGTAGAAAAATTTTTTTTAGAATGAGAACAATCTGAAGACTTTGACCCTAATACAGAAATAATTCCTTAAACTTTAACATTTATTCGGCAAGACATTCACTAAGAACCTACTCTTGCTTATGTCCTGTGCTAGCTGCTGATGAAACAGCATTCGTAAGATAGAACACTTCTCGAAGAGAAATTGCAAGTGTAGCTGGGAGGGCAGAGACATGTACAGCCAATGAAAACACAGTTGGGATGAGGATTATAGTAGAGCTACAGACTCAGGGCTACAAGACACAGGGGAGAAGGGACGTTGTGGGGACAATGGCAGTTGAAGAAGGCTCGCTGTTTCATCCATGACTTGAGGGGTGAGGAGCATCCAATGGGCAGAGAAAGGAAGGATATTCTAGTCGACATGGCCACAAGAATGGCACAGTTGATGAATGTGGGTGGGTCTTCAGGGAAGTATCTCACTTATTGAGGTTGGAGTGTAGTAGTGAGTGCAGAGAGCAGTGGTGGGATTGAAAGTTGGGACATGTCAGCAAAAGTGACTTGAGAATTCAACCTAAATGGAATACTTGGCACTTAGTTTCCAACACTTTTGGCTTTCCACCTTTCGGTCTTTTACCTTATTTCTTTCCTGATTATTAGAATAATGCATGTTTGCAATGGGAAATTTGGAAAGTATTGATACAAACTAGTGTAACAAATCAGAAAAACAAAAAGTCACCCTTGTCTAGTACTGCTAGCATAACCATGCGTTTTTTTATTCACATATTGAAGAGAATTTTGACTATAAAACTTTGCAGTAGGCTTTTCTTACTTAACTTCTTATTGTGAAGCTACATGTTAACATCACAGTACCATCAACTGTGTAGTAGATGTGTGTTTGGTGCCTGCCCATCCCATGTCCCTGTCTTTGGAGTTACCTTGTTCCCAGACCTGCTGAGAAACAGGTAGGCCTTACCAGTTCCATGTCAATGGGACACCCTCTTGCCCAGTGTCCATTAATGGCTGAACTATGTATAGACACCTGACCAAGTTGGGCTTACTGTACCTTCTTCCCAGAAGTTTGGGACAAAGGCACCGAAAGATTGAATCAGTACAATGGTGCTGGGTTCTGGAGCCAGATTTGGCATCAAGGCCAGTTAAAACCACATGCAAACTAAAGTTACAGAGGAGGAGTAGGCACAGTTCCCTTCAGAAGAGAGAGTAGAGGAGGTGTGTGGAGGGCCAGAGAAAGACCACGTGGACAGGGAGAGATGGAGACAGCGAGAGGAGAGAGAAGCTGCTTTATCATTTTCCTCCTCCTATGAGGTCCAGCTGTACTTCCCATACTTCATTTCAATTAGAGCCCCCATAAGTTTTTCGCAGGAAGTCATTTGAATGGATACTCAATCCCTCAACCAAAACATTCCTACCTATATCAATTTATTTAACTTATTTTTAACCCTAAGATTTTCCTTTTTTCCCAATTTTTGCTTTCAGTGTTTTAAAATATATGCATGCTTTAAAATTTTTGATACTTATATCTTTTCCTCTGTCATTACTTTCATTGCATTTAAACTTAAATATTCTTTCCCTAATCAGATAAGGTAAAATTTTACCTTTATTTTTTCTGTGGGTTTGAAAAAAATGGTATGTCTTCACATTTAAATCTAACTCATATGGAATTTATTTTGGTGTATGCATTTTTGGTAAGATGGGGATATAACTGAAATTTTTTTTTTAATGCAAATAGTTAGTTGTCCCAGAATCATCCTCCCATTTCCCACTGATTTTTGGTATCTCCTAGATCATATGTTAAGTTTATACAAATTTCACATAGGTCTCTTATTAGGCTATCTATTCTATTTATTCAAAAGAAAATGTTTCTAGTCTATGGACAGTAATGACCCCTGGAGAAATCAACTGGATTTAGAGAAGGTTGGTGTTAAGTTAGAGGACTTCGGTTACCGAATCATTTGATTTCTATAACTTTACCCTCCAAGTCTCTGAATGACAAGTTGATATTTATATTGGAGTATTTCCATCTTCTTTCTGGGGCAGCTAAGGTAACCCTGACAGTTTTGATAATTTCTGAAGACTCAGAATAGGTTTTATATTACAGATTTCAAGTTATGAAAGTGTGTTTTACTTTAGAAAACACAAAACTATCCAGAGTCTTAAAATGTGCTAGATTTGAGCACCTGACAGATGTGACAAGCACATACTGTCATTTTCTCTTTTTGCTTCCATAGTAAGCATGTTAATTGATTAGGGTCTTCCTTAGCACTGAACTTGGATGCAACATCAGAATCCTTCTTAACACAGTGCTTCAAGAAACTACTATTACCAATTGGTATTGCCTGGTAAAATGTAATCTATTTTCAGATTAATTCTAGAAAGCAATATAAATGCCTAGATTAATAGAGGAGGTGTATTATGGAAATAGCTGGTATAGATTTAGGACAGTATTCTTAAAAATTATGACTGTAGTCACTAATAATTAAGACATTTTATATTTCACATTTAACCATATAAGGAGGATGACTGTTGGACAAAAAGATTGATGCATTTTAGGAAAAGATACTTTTTGCTAATTTTACAATATTGGAATGAAAATAGTTTAGCCTTTTAAAAAATCCTTATTATTTAAAAACAAAACACTCTAGTGTTTAATATTCTCAGAGATTGATATAATCAGCTGGAATGATTTTTGTCCCAACCTTTTTGTGATTTATCTGAAATGAAAAATCCAAATTTTTATTTCCCTGAATTTAAATACCCCCTCAAGGCTTAGAATAAACCTCAGTAGAAATTTGCCAATATGTAGAAAAAAGTTTGTACCATCATGAATTTGCAGGTCAGGGAATATTCATTAAGTTTGTTGTAGATTTATAGGTTTGAGGATTATCATCTCCGCGTATGCCTAATCATTATTTACTTAAAAACAACAACAATTCTGGGCTGGATTCTAATGTTTGCAAGCTGTGTGATCTTATTCAACTTACTTAAACTTCTAAATTTGAAACCCTACAATAGGTTTGTATTACTTAAAAATCTAAACTTGAAGGTCTCATATTTTACGAAGCTTTGATCATTTCAGCTAGTTTCCATTTTGTTCTTCTGTCAGTATTATATCCTGCATTAAACCACATAAGATGAAGTGATGCTAAGACATGTTCAACTGAGTAAAGTGAAGTGATGCTAGGGGTATGTTAAACTGAGCAAGGTCAAGTGAAGCGAGGGGTACACTTAGAGGTTGGATGAAGATGGAGAGTGGAGGAAAAGTATGGCGACCTTGCATCTCCCAAAGCAGCTTGCACAGCGTTAAATTTCATCCTCTGGTTATTTAGCATTTGGCTTTGGCATTTAAAGTAGGCAGAGGAAATATTTCTAGGATTTAATAACCATTGTTTCCAACCTTGTCATTAGGATCCAGAAGTTTCTAAGATTGCAAGTGCTCCAGAAGTGTAATCAATACCCTCTGCTAGAGCTCAAAGTTGGAATGTCTTATTGTCAGGATTTCAGTTCTGTCAGCCTTTTCTTTTCTGGTAGTTCAGAAGTGAGGAATCCCTGGGCTTAACCAGCACACCTTACTAAAGAGACCTATTGAGAGATTTATGATGCTTGGTTGTAAGATAAGATGGCATTCATAGAAAACTGGTGATTCTGGCAGGAAAAACAAGCAGACACTTGGAGATAGTTCAGAAGTATCTGCTTCTATAGTCCAGAAGGAAATATATTTCAGACTTAGAGAGTTTCAGTGAGGTAGCTACTGACTTTAGAGTTGAAGACCATGGAGATTTCACCTGTTCTCAAGTTTTGATCATTGTATGGAATCATTGCCTCATTCGTTGATGATTAGAACGTTGAAAAGGTGGAAAACTTGGGATGTTATAATTCAGCGTACTAATGAGAATCTAAAAGTACATGATCATGGAACTAAAATTTCAGTAAAATATAAGGATGTCAAATGAAAAGTATGTCTCTTTCCATTATCCATAGCCTTACTCCCAAAAGTAAGACTTAACACCCATGATATTTTATGCTTATAAAGCTCTTCCAATGGTTTTCCCTATAGCTCTAAGTATCTATTTTTTTTAAAATTTATTTATTTGTGGCTGCATTGGGTCTTCTTTGTTGTGCACGGGCTTTCTTTAGTTGTGGCCAGCTGCGGCTACTGTACATTGCAATGCGTGGGCTTCTCATTGCGGTGGCTTCTCTTGTTGCGGAGCACGGGCTCTAGGCACGGAGCCTTCAGTAGTTGAGGCTCATGGGCTCTAGAGCGCAGGCTCAATAGTTGTGACGCACAGGCTTAGTTGCTCCATGGCATGTGGGATCTTCCTGGACCATGGCTTGAACCCGTGTCCCCTGCATTGGCAGGTGGATTCTTAACCACTGCACCACCAGAGAAGTCCCTAAATATCTATTTTATATAAAACTTTAAATATCTATGTGTTGGCTTATAAGTTCAAGCTTATCTTTTAACTTCTTGCTGTGAAAAATGACCATTTCAGCTCACATCTACTACCCTTCTTCCTTTTTCCCTGGACCTTCTCCCAATTTTTTTTTTTTTTTTTTTGCTTTTGGCCCTCTTGTTGGTTATACTTCAAATAATACATTTGGCTTTTATTTCTTGTTCTGTCAACGCTAGACATATTGAGTAACTATCCATGGTATAAGATGTGGTGGAGTTGATCACCTCTACACTTTCTCCTATCTCTCCTCCCCACCTCCAACACCTACTGTTGGTCAGTTCTACCATTATTTTTACATGGCCAAGGTTTAAAGCACGTTCATCCTGAATGGTAACTTTAATTGTCTTCTATGCTTTATCTATATATTGATTCTGAAAACCAAATAGAATTAAAAATTACTTGCAGGGGAATTCCCTGGTGGTCCTGTGGTTAAGATGCTGCACTTCCACTGCTGGGGGTCCGGGTTCAATCCCTGGTCAGGAAACTAAGATCTCACAAGCCGTGTGGTATGGACAAAAAATTTTTTTTAATTTTTAAAAATTACTTAGAATATTATGATATTGCTCAATTTTATTCATTGTAGAACCAGAGTGTAACTGTAGACGAGATGTAATTTATGTTCTTAAATCAAGTCTGCTCGAAGTAGAATGCTTCAAGTTCCAAGTTTAAGATTCTCTTTTCTTAGACTCCATAAATTTCTTATAATCATGCTTCATATTTTTGCCATGAATTTTTGTACAGCATTTTATTTTTCCTGGAATTTCTACTTTCCTTTAATTTTTCTTGTTGACATCAGAAACATAAGCCTTCTTCATTATGCACCACTCAAAAGCCAGGCCACAGATTCTACAGTCAGCTGCATTAGTGTCTGCTCCCGTCCAGGTCCCCAATTCTTGGGGTCTTTTTGTGGAGTAACAGCTCCCGCCTTTATCGTGGCTTCTCTTGTGCCTTCTCTTCTATTCTGAGTAGTGCCTTTGTCTCTTTTCTGTTTTATCCATCAGTGTAATCTCATATACCATTCATCTTCAAGATGGTGATTAGCAGGATTATGTTTGCTCTCAGGTTGAAGATTTTACTATTTGAAAATTTAAAAATATATTTTTTCATCTAATTATCCAAGAAATATTTATTAACTACCTATCATTTTTTAGAGATAGGCATTGTGGGCAATATAAAGATGAATCAAACACATACCATTCCTCTTTAAGTAGGACAATAAGAGAGATCTAGCTCTGTAAATAATTATAAAATATAAAGCAGAAAGTAATAAGTATCATAAGAGAGATGCAGGCAGGTAATCCATATAATGTGAACCCTTTTTCTTTATTTTTCTTTTTAGAGGAAAGATAGTATTGATAAACTCAAATGGAGTGAGAAAAAAAATTGGATTTGGATCAGAAGACTTGGGTTATGTCCTGGTTCTTACTAAGTATGTGACCTTGGACAAGCTATCTAATCTTTTCCACCCAGATTTTACTGTCTCTAAAGTGGGGACAATAGTACTTTTCCTGCTTATAGCACATAGCTATTGGGAGGCTCATAAGAGACAATAGATACAGTTTTTTTTTTATAAACAGTTTATACAAAATAGGCATTATTTCTTTCAGAGAACAGTAGAATAATTTGTTGTTTAAAACAAGGGATTAATTTATCCTCCTCTAATTCCAAGGAGGGATGCCATGAGCCAGTCCTAGGAATAGTGTCATGGATTCCATTTAATTATTAATAGGCAACACATAAAGTAGCAAAGAGCCTCTCTTTGATGCCTCCGTCCAATGTTGCTCTCTTACTGGCTTGGTTAGAGCCAGTCGTTTTGACCGTGATGCTGACTGCCTCAGAAGCCCATGCTGTGAGGCAGTTTGCCCAGAGTTCAGCTATCCCACAGACCCTGACATTTGTCTTTTTTATTTTCCTTGATTTTCTCCAGTTCTTTCCTAGTGCCCACTGTTTGCTGAATGTAGCTGATGTAACAGATCGTGAGTGGGCTAAAGAAGCATCTGACTATAGCGGTGGTTCTCAGCCGTGACTGCACAGGTTCTCCTCCTGACTGAGGAGCTTTAAAGATACATTGATGGCCACCCCCATCCCAGAGATTATGATTTATATTTCTGGGGTGGGCCAGGTATTATTAGTTAACAAAATCTCCCCAGGTGATTCCAATGCACAGACACTACTGAGAACCACCACCTTGGTGCTTTAATTTTGGAGTGTATGCTCACCTGAAGAGCCTGAGGAAATGCCGTCTCTGAGGCCTCACTCCCAGAGATGCTGAATCAAGAGGTATGGGCTGGGGTCCGTACATTTACTTTCAAATACATCCGACTAATTCTGAAACAGGTGATCTGGTGACCACCCTTTGAGAAACACTGTTTTGAATAGTGTCTTAGAAACAGCTCGTATCAATACGGTATCAGTCACTTGGTGACCACTTCATTACATGGATTACAGAGACCACCAGAGAGACACACTTTTGAATGCTTGGATATTTATTTTTTTGTTCATTCATTCAAAACAGTTTCTCTAACACGTCACAGGACATGGCAGATTCAAGGCTTCCAGCTCAGGCTCACTTGAGCATGCTCTCTTTGTGCGGGATAAAGTTGGGGACAGTGTTAGGTGGGGGAGGGCTATGTCCCTGCACTATTTAAATAGGATTCTCTTCTTGCTCCTGCTGTCACTCTCTTCAAATTTTATTTGTTTCTCTAAATTTTCTTAAGGTCAATGGGTACCTAATAAATACAAGACCCTAATTCTAGAATGCGGAAGGTATTTAAGGACAGGCAGCACCGTGTCAAATAAGAGAAATTTTAGCCATCTTCAAAATAACTGTAAAAATTGCCAGAGAGAAAATTTACCAGACTTTCATGAGGAATAAGGTGAAAATCCAAGAGTAAGTTTGTTTTGGGAGATTAATTGGAGAAGTCAAAAAACATGTCAAAAAATTCACAAAATGTAAAGAAAGGGTAAGACTTTAATGTATAAATGAAAGATCAGTGCGTGTCTCTCCAAGGACTCTGAAATGAAAACTAAAACTAGAATAATTGTGTTTCACCATAGCCTTGCTTGGACCATTGCGAACACACTGCAATGAACAAGACCCACAGAGCTCATCCAGTTGTGGCCAAGCAGGGAATTTGCAGGGCTGATCACTTTCCAGTCCCAGTGCAGTCGGGACGTGGCAGCCACTGGCAGGGCCTCCAAACCTGAAAAGTCCCTTTGTTACTTTAGCCTTCTTTGTACATTATGGAGCCCTTAGCCACAGGCACAAACTACATCCATCCAAAACAGAGCAGTCGTCCCAGGAACATTTGGCAAAGCCAAATTGGTCTTTCTCTGATACTGGCTCCATGGTCAGAGACACTGGGAGTTTCCATGGCCTTGTGTACCTGTGTGATTCCTCCCGAGACTGAGAATGTTCAAGGAAAAAAGAGTCTCACTTTAAGAAATGGGAAGAGGCTTATTTTTCTACTTACCTTGTTGACTTACTTTGGGGCTTCAATTATTTTATGTTAACTTTTGGTGACTCATACACTGGCCACCCCTAACATTTCAGCACCTGGGATGAGAGGACAAATGGAGGCCCACAAACTATACGTATATAGACATAGAAGTTCTAAATCAAGCTAACAAACTGCTAAATGAAATATGTTCTTTTTTTTTTTTTTTACTTTGACAGCTATACCTATATAATGACAAAAAAAATAATAATGTGGGTGAAGCCATGTTCTTTATAAAACAGAAAGCTGGCAAAATGTTATCGATGACTAAGTTTAATTATTATTGTACGTGCCTTGGTATTCTGTTGATGGGCCAGTGATGTTTCTTTTTTTCCTAATATTTTTATACTTATTTATTTATTTATTTTATTTTGGCAGTGTCATGTCTTAGTTGCAGCATGCTGGATCTTTCATTGCGGCACTCGGGCTTCTCTCTAGTTGTGGTGTGCAGGTTTTCTCTCTCTAGTTGTGGCATGTGGGCTCCAGAGCGCGTGGGCTCTGTAGTTTGCGGCACACAGGCTCTCTAGTTGAGGCGCATGAGCTCAGTAGTTGTGGCACATGGGCTTAGTTGCCCCGCAGCATGTGGGATCTTAGTTCCCCAACCAAGGATTGAACCCGCATCCCCTGCATTGGAAGGCGGATTTTTTACCACTGTACCACCAGGGAAGTCCTGGGCCGGTGATGTTTGAATGAGTATTTAAATACATGCATATTTCACCAATTATTATATGTTTATTCTGTAAGGTAGCTTTTCTCTTTAACAAAAATCACTGTGTTGTTATACTTAATATTTTTTATAATTTAGGTGTTGTTTATAGAAATGAGCTAAATGATTAAAAATAAAGTGTATTTGTACATGTACAATCAAAAGTATACAATTTGACTATATTTTGTCAAAATATAGAGTAAATGGAAAAATTAAAAAAATTAAAATTATTTATTGTATAAGCTTTAAAAGTTACATTTATCCTAAAATATTCAAGATGTATCAAAAGTAAGGGGTAAAATACAAATTATAATTAATGAATCTAATAATTTTTAAATAAAGGCAGCATTTAAAATTTATTTTTAAAATTTGACTATTTTTATGAACATAAAACTATTGCACAGTTCCAATGTTGAAAGTTCAGCTGGTTGCCAACATAAAGAACTTGTATTATTCTTCTCACATATTATATCTAGATCTATAAAAAGGTAAATTTAAGAGTAATATAAACTACTTAACACTGTAACATATTCAAGCTCTGTCTGCAACTACTGCAAATATAGTGAGTACCTCTAGAAGCACAAATTGGTACCTGAAGAGAAACAATAACTCTCAGTTACGTAAGAATGTATCCCATTCATTCTGAGAGGGAAGATTTGATAAGGGAATTAATTTGCCCTTTCTCTTGCCTAAGCGCTTTTGCTGTTCAAATCTTCCTCTGCTCTGAAGCAGTGTCCACTTCGACCCTTGCAGTTGGTACAATCCATAAACCTACACAGCATTTGGTCACAGTTGCCTTTTGTTTTGAGGACCTAGGACAAGACATATGGAAAAGCCTAAATGGTGTTAGTCATGAGACAGAAAGTTTAGTGTTCTGGGTGACAGTACTGAGTGTCAAATCCTGAGTTGTGGCAGAGATGCTCCTGGATTTCTAATAGATTTAGCGGGTGAGTGTGTGTGTGTGTGTGTGTTGTACTAGGCCCTCTAAAGAGTTCTTGGTGGGAGATATCACAGACATGAGCATCTTAAGAGCAGGGAGGGATTCTCTTTCATTCATCTTTGCAGCCACAGTACTCAGCCCCTGGCCTGGCATTTAGTACATGCTCAATGGAGGTTTGATGAGTTATTGGATGAAGCACCACCTGGTGAAAACTTCAGGAAGTGTTGCCTTCCTCCCCTTTTCCCTAAGGTCATGGGCTATTCACATTCTAGGTCCATGACAGGGACATCAATTCTGGTTAGGGCAGGCCCAAAAGTTCTATTCTGGAGCTCAGTTACTACAAATGATTTGACCTGCGAGCAGCCTATCTTGACCCTCGGTTATAACCCTCAGACTGTCCTAAAGGGCCTCCTTATATCTCATCAGCTGCATATTGTGTAGATTTCCATCATTCCTTCTTTTTCTTATTCCTTGCACTAAGATAGCTTTTTAGGCCGGTATTTATGCCTACAGGGAAGAAAAAGTAACAGAGCATCTGGTGGAGGTTTTCTCCCTCTTTCTGAATACAACTCAACTGCCAGAGCCTTCTCCAAACCTTTTCATGAGCCTCTCAAGAAATGGAATTTCAACAAGCAGAATCCAGGTCATGGACTGGTAAACCAAGTACTGGGCAGGAAGCAGGGAGACTTGGATTCTATTCTCTCCCTGCCATTCATTGGCTGTATGACCTTGACTTAACTTCTTAGGACTTTAGATTCCTCACCCATGAAATTAAGGGACTTGTGCTAGATCTCCAAGGTCACAACTGTTCAAAACTTATGTAGTTTTATGTTAATAAATTAATTGAGCAAAATATTTTCTAGGTTTTGCATGTAGTAATGAACTATGGCAAGGACCTTTTAGGACTGTTAGGTGGGCAGACAGCAGATTGAATAGATATTTCTAACGCTTATAGGGCTTGCAGGATCTGGCTAAATGATATTTTTTTTATTGACTCATTAAGAGCAAACAAAATCTACCTGAAAACTATTTATCCATCACTATGCTTGTGAGGTGTTAAGACTTCAGAGGTGAAGTACCCAGAGTGCCTATTCTTAAATTTATTTATTTATTTATTTTTGGCTGTGTTGGGTCTTCGTTGCTGCATGCGGGCTTTCTCTAGTTGTGGTGACGGGGGTTATTCTTCGTTGTGATGCGCGGGCTTCTCATTGCAGTTGCTTCTCTTGTTGCAGAGCACGGGCTCTAGGCGTGCAGGCTTCAGTAGTTGTGGCACGCAGGCTCAGTAGTTGTAGTTCACAGGCTCTAGAGCGCAGGCTCAGTAGTTGTGGCTCACGGGCTTCATTGCTCTGCGGCATGTGGGATCTTCCTGGACCAGGGCTCGAACCCATGTCTCCTGCATTGGCAGGCAGATTCTCAACCACTGTGCCACCCAGGGAAGTCCCATGCCTATTCTTAAGAAGCACTCAAACAAATAATTTTAGTAGAAAGTGATCATCGATATCACTGAGAGTTTTTCAAAGTGCAGAGGGAGGCTCAAAGAACAAAAGGGTTCCTGCTGAAGGAAAAGGGTGGGAGTGTCAGGAAGGCACCCACAGGAGGAGAACCCTGAGGGGAGTAGTTGGATTCCTGTCGTCTCTAAGTTCCCCAGGAGTGTGAGAGCTATCTGGGTGGTAGCTGTTGAGGAGTCTCCTCTTTCTGGCAAACCAATGTGACACCAGTGTTTGGAGTTACTACAAGGATGAGCCAGTGAGCATCAGACTTTGTTGTGGGCATTTGATTCATGTCCTTTACTATGGCAGCGGATAGTTCAGGTTTCAAATGGTGCATATTTTCCTGCAGTGGGCCCAGGGGAGGACATACTGTTGAACAGAGGCTTAGAGATGGATTTAGAGGCAGGTTGCTCAAGCTCTTAGATTACTTGTCTCATTAACAGTGGCAGGAATGGCTAGGGGCAGAGGAAGGAAGAGGCCAGAGTCACTTGGTATGCAAATGATTTCATATTCATAGACTCAGGGCTCTGAGAGCAAAAAATTCCCATGCCGGCTTGTGAATCCTCTCAGCCAGGGAACTTAGTACTGAGTCTGCATACAGTGAGTTCTCAAGAAATATTCTCTGCATAAATGAAGAGTTACTAAGTACCTACTATGTAACAGGCACTGTTGTAAGCACTTGATAAATATTTGTGGAATAAATTAATTTAATATAACTAATAAAATGCCAAAGAACAACCAAATAACCTATGTTAGCATTTGGTTGCCATAAAATAGGAATGAAATATTGATTAACCTCTAACCACATATTATACAAATGCATCCTTCCCTGAATATGTAGCTTGCCAATGCCATCCAAGGGAACAATAACTTTTGTCTTTGTAAAATGTTTACTTGTTAAGTAAAAGAGGAAATGAAGAGATTTGTTTCGTTTTGTATTTATACTGGGTATAAACATCACAATTATGTGTCCAAGTTCTCCAGATTCATCCAAACTATTCCTTTTGGATCAGCCCTTCTTCTTGCAAAGCGCTCATAGAAAATTTAGATAGGACCCAGTAGAACAACATCCTCTATCTGGAAATGGTCAAAGGAATTCTCAAAAATATATTGGAAAAAGATAAGAGTTACCTGCAAGATGAGAAATAGAGGGAAGGAAACCTATTTTGCTCCAGCCAGGTCATGATTATCTGGAGAAGGAAAAAAGTTGTATTGGAATAGAGTTTTTAGCAGCTAGGCTCATCTTCAGCTCAATTTACTGATGATGCTAATTTAGTACGCTGAGCTTAAGGGCTACATCAGGACCCAAATTTCCTTGCTGAAGGCTCGTGTCTTTCTTTGAACTTTGTCTTATCCTTCCTCACCTTCCAGAATTTGAATTTCCCTCATTCTCTCTGAGTTCTATTTTCATCATCTTTTCCAGCTGGCCTTTCCTCACCATTGGGCACCAAAGTGGACTTTCAATGTTTACAGATGTTTGTGGGCATGAGACAGTTTGCTGGCTGAGAGATTTGGTCACAAGTTAGAAACAAGGTAGGGAAAGGTAGAGGGAAGGAAATGACAGTAAGTAAAACAGTCTTTACTGATCAGATTCTTAAATACTCAAATAATGTTTGGAAGAATAAAAGAACTTCTAAAATTGTGCAATTTAAATTAGTTGTGTCATGGTGGTAGAGGTGCTAAAGTCAAGGCCAAGGGTCACTTGTTCACCTGGGATACAACTAGAAATTAAATAATGGTTATTTAATTTCTTAAAAGAATTTGTTTGCAATCAGTCTAACCTAATCTAAGCTATTTTTTTATCTTCAAAAGCTGTGATGTGAGACTTGGTATTATAGTCTTATGGCCTATTCTTTTGTATATAAAAACCCATAAAGGGAAAATAAAAACCTGTTTCCAGTATCCTGTGCCCTGAATATAAACCTTTATAGTATTCTCTCTTGTAGGTTCCAGGGTCCCCCAAAGAGAAGACAGTACCTAGTTTTGGATGGGGAAGAGGACTGTTAACTGGTGGTGTCAACTATAGCATGAGGAGAAAAAGGGGGATGCTTGAAAAATGTCCTAAAGCAGTGCTTTTCCAACTTTACTGAGCCTCAGAATTTCCCGAGGGCTCCTTAAGACATATATTGCTGGGGCTGTATCTCATAGGTTCTGATTCAGTGGGTCTTAGATGAGACTCAGGAATTTGCATTTTTAACAAGTTCCCAGGAGAGACTGAGCTCCTGGCCTGGAAAATCACTGAGAATTGCTCTAAAGTCCAGGGGCATTTAAAAAGGAGAAAGAGAGGAGGAATGGGCCTGTCTGTGACAACACAATGAGAGAGGTTGATTGGTTTTGCATGCCAGCACTTTAATACAAATAAAATGTCCCCATTTTTTTTTTAGTTTTTAGTGCTTTGTCTTAAGATACAGATGGTTGCCTTTGAGTACCAAGTACATTGTGCTTCCTTGACGTTCCTCTTCTAGGGAAAGTTGAATCTATTTGCTTTCGAGCTGCCTGTGTTCTTAAGTCCACAAGATACCACCAAGGGGTATCCACTAGTAACTTGGACTCTGCAGAACTAAGGATGCTTGTGCCCAACGAGGGCTCAGGAAGATGAACAGTCTGTATTTTACAGTCCCCATGCCATTAGTAAAGTGTGTTCTTTGTTTAAAATTTTGTTTAATTGTAGTCCTCTCCTTTGGATCTCAGAATAAGTTGGTGGGATAAATTATGTAGGGGATAATTTGTAAAAAATGTCTGGTAATATAGGAGAGAAAAAAGAGAGTTTAGTGTGAGAAAACTTAGGCGGAGTGATGAATGTGTGCTCTACTTGAGAGATGACGTGGAGGCATTGTGGCTGGAGGAGTTCGGTTTAGGGTGATAATGTCTGTAACATCAGAGAGAGATTGGGTCTGGACAGTAGAAAAAGGCTATTTGAAGAAAAAAATAGCAAGTCTGAAATTTTGCTGTGTGTGTGTGTGTTTAGATTGAACGTTCTTACTGTGATAGCATAGTTGGAATGTCAGTACTAACGTTGAGTTCACCAACTCAGGGATGTGATCTTCTGTGAATTCTTCAGGATACCTAGAGATCCCAGCCAATTGGATAAGGGCCTCTTTCCAAGGTGGGTAATTTATTGGTTAACCTCGCAGTCACCTGACAAGAAATTCAGGCAAGGCTTTACTGGGGCTCCTGCTGCAGCAGTGGGGAGAGAGAACAAGTAACAGGTTCCCTTGCCTGCTTGAACCAGAGGGGCGAGCTGGTTCCTTACATGGGGTGAGGGTAGGGGCGGGTCCAGGGGTCTGGCCGGAGGGGTGGCTTAGGTGCTTTGCCCACCCCTTTGGTGGTGATGTGTGCAGGGGACATGCGCAGTACCCTGCTTTTGCTCCGGACTCTTCAGAAGTGGCAGTTGGGTTTTTGGTCTTTTTGTATCTTGTTGTTCATAATTTAGCCCAACTGTGCATGCATGCAGTTATTTTTAGTCCCTTATAGTTTCTTTGTATTTTGTTGCTCGAGGAGTCTTTGTCCAGGTGCAAGCACTGAAGCAAAGGGTCCCAGGTCCCAGGTCCCAGCCTTGCTCAAAATCTCAATAATAAATTCCTAGGGAAAATGCAGAAGGTAAAATGTTATTTTAGTTTTATTTATTGTACTCTAAAACTTTTGAGACATATATATATAGAGAGAGAGAGAGAGACAGAGACAGAGAGACAAAGAGAGACTGTCATTTTCTACCTCCTTGCGTTCTGCTAGCCTCATAAGTATACTTTTCTCTCCCCAGGAGGGGCTGATATTAGGAGGGAAATGTCTGTCCTCTTCTCCTTGCTCCATATCTGACTGGGAGGTTGGGAGGGGGATAGGAGTCCTGAGACCTTCCTGATGTATATGGTTTCCTTTTCTGCAGTGTGCAGCGATCTGCCCTGGGTGGAGTTTGGGGAAGGACCTGGGTTGGGGGAGACTGTGGTTATATAATTTTGTCTTTAATTGGGGCAAAATTTAGTTGCAAAATCTGGCCAAGATCTAACCCCATTTTTCACCCAGCCTTATCAGTTTATCAGCTGGTACTGTGTTTTGACTGCATGACTTGGAAATTCAGAGCAGATTTAAGGCTGTGAGCAGTCATCCTCCTAAAACTCCTCCAAGAGACAATGCTGCTGAGATTCCCTAAAGGAAGTTATTTTAGGAATTTCCCTTTACGATAGGGCTTTAATATTTTTCCTACTCTTTAGCTGGGTCCATGAGTAAAGAGAGGAAGGAGTAGGGGAACTTCGTTATTTACTTTACTCCTACTCCACCAGAGCTGCACACATGCTCATTCCCACTCCTTACGTACAAACTGCCTTTCCCAGTCTCTCCCCCTTCCCTGACTCTGCACCACCAGGTACTGTGTTTTCTTTTTCACTGTCTTTGCCCTTTTCTTAAATTCTTTTTTCCCCTCTTAACCTGTACAACTTTCCTGGCTCATAAGGCTTTACTTTGTGCTAAGAATGTCACAACTTACATGCCTCAGGTGGGATTTATCAAATACGGCATTGTAAAGTGACCTATATTGGATTATCTCTTGTGTTGTTGTTATTGTGGTTACATATCATTCTATTGTTATATAACAAGGCCTGAAATCTCTTTGAGGGCAGCCTCTTAGATTTATACTTGCTGGTATGACTCAAAATGCTTTGCAAATATTAGATGCTTCGTAAATATTAGTTGGTCAATTTACCTTGGACAGTCTTTGCAGTATTGTTTTCAGGTAGATATTAAAATGTGTTACTAGAAAGATGGGATCTCCAGGTGACTGATTCATTTCAGCCAATAGTTTTAAAATTTGTGCACTCTTATTAGTTGTACTCTTACTAAGTTGCTGATGGAGGTTGACAAAAAGGAGTAGTTGCTTCTATTTTGGCTTAATATGAATTATAGTAACATTTTTGAACTTCTGCGGCACAACAGCCAAGCTAAGCATACTTTAGATATTATTGCATTTAATCATTACAACAGCTGTGATGCCGCTGCTGCTATTATCCTATTTCCCTAGAGAAGCTGCGGCTCCAATATGTTGCCAGGTTGTAGGTGTCAGAGCTGGGATTTGAACTTGAGGCTTCTTGACTCCAAAGCCCAAACTTTTAGCCATAATACCATGCTGCCATAAAGCTTTTCCATGCTTATTCTCAAGGGGTTTTTCAGGCATTCAACAGGTGTTTTGTGCTCTTCAGCTGCGGTGCTAACCAGAAAGAACATGTAGGATGCTAGTCTAGTGGTTGAGAATATTGCTCTGAAATCAGCTGCACCAGGGCTTGAATCTCATGCTTGTTACATAAAAGCTGTGTGATGAGGAATGAATTTCTTAACTTCTCTGATCCTCAATTCCATCATCTAAAATATCAAGATAGTAATTCTGTTAACTGAGATAAAGCCAACAAAACTCTTAGCACAGTGCCTTTAAGTGCTCAAGAAATGTGAGCTATTATAATTACAATCTTAATTCAAACTATCAGAAATTACATTAATGAAGGTAAGTGAGGAAATAAGCCACTGGATCCTGTGCAAAAGGGATGCTTGAAAAGACTGACAGAACTGCAGTCTCCCAGGGGCTTAGAAATATATAGCATATCAATATTTTCTAAAAACTATTCTTTTCTTTAGATATAAGAGTATTTGCGTGGCACCTACCAGTTAGCCCTATGAGGCTGCAAGTGGGTCAATGAAGTCATCAAAGGATTTGGGGAATGAAGTCCTCATGAGCCGGGTTCTGTGGATCACACACATCCTCCCCACACACTATTCTACTTCCTCTGTGCAGGGCTCTAGCTGAGCCTTGTGCACAGCATGTGGAGAGCTCTGAGGCATTCAGGTGGAATGCTGTCCTCAGAGGAGAATGTCCAGGGCAAGTCAGGAGTAAGAGGTTTCCCTACATAGGACTGGGAAAGGTGGAGAGCTTTTTTTTGGGACCCTTTTCTGTCTTTCTTCAGGTTCTCTGCTTTGTTAGTTTGCTAAATGAACTTAGGGCTGTGATGGCTTTCTATTTGAAAGACTGTTGTATTGGAAAGAACATCCTCTTTAGGGGAAGCAGATCTTAATTCCCCACTCACTAGTCTAGGCACCTTGGGGAAATCCCTGACTGTGGTCTGTGAAGTAGGGACCATGGTGATGCCACTTCTCCTTTAGTATCTGTTGTCATGAGGGTCAAGGAAGGTACAGTTGTGAAGTCCCAAGTTACGCACACATTTTATTGAAAGGGCTGTCCTACAGCTGCTTTGTGCCTTTGTCCCTCCCCGAATTCTCTTTTCTTTGCATACTAATGAACTTACAGGATATGTTCTCTTGCTCCCTGTGCCATTTCCTCCCAACCTTCCCCCGCCTAAGTCTGTGAAAAAGAATAGGAAAGTTTAAGGGTTAAAAAACACTAACCAGTTATGTTTATGCGGTTGGCCTTCATATGCCAAGGTTGAGCACCTTGGTCCAGCCACGAACCAGTTACCCTTCTGGTTCTGGGTAACAGTCCTCCTGAAGGCTGGTTGGAAAGGTAGCCCCATTGGGAACACCGCTGTAGTTGTTTAGGACCCAGTCCTCTTCCATGCTCCTCAGCGCCAACCTAAGTGTCTGCTCAGAGTCATTTACTGAAGTCCTATCATCAGGCAGGAGATTATGTGTTAGAGATGAAGCAGTAAAGCCTGGAAAGAGAAGTTCCTCCCCTGTCACTAAGTGAGGAAGTAGGAAGCAGACCTTTTCACTACACCATGCTGTGCTTCCTTCAATCCACCGAACAAGGGAAGAACGGTAGAGAGCCAGGGCCCGGAGAGGGGAGAGTTAGAGGAATAAACATAAACTGAAGAAAATGGAAGGGCTACTTATTTCCTTTTCTAGCAGTAAAAACATTATACAAACATACATCTATACTATAATATGTGCCTACGTAGTATACAGATAGCTACATAAGTCTCCCAGCTGCTTTAGATAAAAATTCTTAGAGACCTACCTAGAATGGGGAGAATCTGAGAAAAATTCTTATCAGATACCCCTGGTCCAGCTCTAACTCTTGCTTCAATTTTACTTTTTTAATTTAAAAAAATTACAGAAAAGGGCAAAGATGAAATTTTAATAATCTCTATTTCTATTACTTAAAATGAACCATGGTTAACATCCTGACATATCTACTTTTAGTCTTTTTAAAAATAAAAGTAGTTTATCATTATGTTTATAAAATTATAAATGCTATTTTGAAATAAAAAGCATTAAATTTAATATTAGTTGAAGTTACAGAAGTAAGACTAGCGGAACTATTGAACTTCACTTACCTATTTCTTCATCTCATCTCATCTCATATTTCCTCTTTTATTTCATAAAAAAGCTGCCCAAAGTTAAGAAAACATGAAAAATACTGATATTGGAATCAAGATTTTTAAAGTTACATATTTTAATTTTCAACATTTTAAATTTACTCTGCTATGAAAGAATAGGGCCATAGTACTATCACACATCTTCACATCTTCTCTTTCCCCTTTGCCTTCAGTTTTTGTGTGTTTTATTATTATTTCCATATTGTTTGGGTTTATAACATTGCACCTTATTCTGTAACTTCAATTTACCTATGTTTAATAGTCAATGTTTAAATGAATTGACTGCTCACCATTAGTCTTTTTAAAAAAGACTCTATTTCTCTGAGTTTTTAATTTTGATCAAAAATAAATTGGCAAGTCTTCATTGTCAAGTTTTTTTTCAGACAGGCTCATGGGTAGCCTGCTTTCTTAGTCCTTTCATGGTTCATAATGCTTTTATACTTGATTGCCATTTTGGATATAACATTTTAGAGTCATGCTATTTTCACCTCAGAACAGTGGTTTTATTGTTTTACAACACTGATTGATCTAAGGCAGCCTGATTTTAGTTCCTTGTGGGTTATTTGCTTTTTCTGTCTAGATGCCTGAAATTGTTTTATTCCTGAAATTCAGGAGCTTAACTAGAATCTGTCTTGGTGTAGAGTCCTGTGTTAAATTTTCTCAGAATACATGTTCTTTCCAACTATAGGTAATTTCTAAAAGTTTCCTTTGATTCAGACAAATTTTCTTGTAGTATATTTTTGAATATGTAACTATTCTGTATATTAGGGTTTCTCAAGAATATCAGTTATCCTATGTCTTTTATATCAATTGTCTTTTTTTCCACTGCTTTAATTAATCTTTCTATACATGCGTGTATCCTAATTATCTCAAGCCTTTATTCTATGCCAGTAATTTAATTATCAGTGGTACTTATTCTGTTCCTTGCTTTTCTAATTTATTTATTTCTTTAATGATACTGCTTTGGTTTTTCTATTTGTTTCCATAGGTCTTCAGTTTTCTTTTTCATAACATTCTTGTTTTATCATTATATCTTTGGCCCAATATTGAACTGATATTCTTGTTAAGATGTTCTGTGTCAAGAAGCATTCATAAGAAAAGTTCCTTGAGACATGTTTCTTTAAGGTTTTTTGTTTGTTTTATTTTTCGTTTGATTTTGTATTTGTTTTGTGGGCAGTAGCCTTCCTTCTTTTCTAATGGTGAAAAAAATCGTCTCCCAATTGAATTGAAACAACAAGCCCAGAATTATGTTGAGACACCTGCACATTTGGATTATGATTTCCTAACCAAAATCTCAGATAGTAACCAGGTGAGCAGAAGGGATTTGTACACAACCAAGGTGAACACAAGTATCTACACAGAAAGCTGACACCAGGTCAAGTGTTTCCATGTCATGACTTGTTTTCTATTCCCAGTCTGTTCAATTCCCAGGCCTCTTGTAGACTGTGTGCATTTTTGTGGAGTCAGAGAACATTTCTAATTTTAGCTTTTTGGCTTGCTTAAGCACAAGTACTCCCATAGCGATAGATTAAGAAACTTGCCTTTAACCCACATTTTATTTGTATGTTGACTAGAAAATGGATACATTAGAAATTTCTATATTAAAACTTAAATTGTCACATGCTGGGAATCTTCCCTATAGAGTAAGCAACTTACTACATCCAATACTTTTTTTGGCATCAAAAGCTAAAAAATAACTAATTGGCTGAGAAGATTAGGTGTAAAGTAACAAATGCAGAGTTAAATATTTCTAAGGGAAACACCAACATATTCATAGGGAAGATGCAAAGACTTAAGACTTCTGTGGTATTTAAACTATATTCAAGTAATAGCAAGATAATTGGTAAGAAAATTAACCAGCGTTATTTTGAGAACTCAATTCATCACAATACCCAGTGTTTTTATAGTTTCTCCTCAGTGCTCTCACAGTTAGAAGGAGGCAGCCCATTTCGATTATATGTGCTAAATTTTGTGGTCTTCTGAAATGATACACAGTAATGGGCTGTTTCAGCAAATATAATCAAATTGTTTCATTTATTTTAGCATGCAAATTCAAGCTCCCTAGTGCAGTTTAAAACATTAAAAAAAAGTTGCTGGCGTGGCATACACTGATGGCTTTGATTCTCCTTAGGCTGAGAGCAGGTAAAGAGTTAGCAAATTTTTGTAATTTTATACGGAAACATTACAACAGCATGCAAAAGTGTTTAATAATGTAGTGATTTTTGCTTGAAGTACATGTTCACCAGAATCTCCTATATAAATGACTACCCTCTGGATATATGTTAAAAACTCAAAATTTAAATTTTGTGAAACCTCGTCTAGGAGTCAATTCTATACACATAAGAAGGGGAGGGCTTCCCTGGTGGCGCAGCGGTTGAGAATCTGCCTGCCAATGCAGGGCACATGGGTTCGAGCCCTGGTCTAGGAGGATCCCACATGCCGCGGAGCAACTAGGCCCGTGAGCCACAGCTGCTGAGCCTGCGCGTCTGGAGCCTGTGCTCCGCAACAAGAGAGGCCGCGACAGTGAGAGGCCCGCGCACCGCGATGAAGAGTGGCCCCCGCTCGCCGCAACTAGAGAAAGCCCTCGCACAGAAACGAAGACCCAACACAGCCATAAATAAATAAATAAATAAATAATTAAAAAAGAAGGGGAAAACAACCCAACATCCTTTCAGTTAAAATGGGAGAAACGTAAAAGCTGGGAAAAACTAGATGTCGTAAGTAATGTTTTTCTTCTCTGGTGGCTCATGATTCCTGGAATGTCTCATTGAGAAGAATCATTGTGGAAATCTGGGCCCTCTAGGGATGAAAGCACAGGATAAAAGATGGCCCAGTCTCTTTTCTTGGCCTCTCCTGTGTTTATCAAAGTTTGTATTTCCTTTCATTTGATATCATAGCCATGGGCACATGTAATGCTTAAAATATATTTGCTTTAAAACACCAGGAGTAATAGAGAGTAAATTTAGCCACCCAAAGGCTGTGGTGCCAATCAGAGTAAGAGGATTTTATGGATAGGAGTGGTCATTTATGTCCACTTTCAAAACCAGAAAAAGTATTTGCTTGAATACCTACTGAGATGGCCATTTTGCCAAATGGTACATATAGTAACACTTGCAATGAGCCTTGGGAGAAAACAATACAGGGCAATGAGCAGTGCTCCTTAGAATTGAATGAGAGGGTGTGGTTCCACAGGAAATAGTAGTGACTACTGGGTGTCGGGGTTTTTGTCTTCTGGGACTCCCCGGTCAGACCTGGAAATCTGTGGGCCCAGCCTTGCTGGGGGCTCAACAAATACAATAGCACTGGATTGTGACTCTGGGAGAGGAGCTGGAATGCTTGGCAGAAAGGCAGTGAGTGGATTGATCAATGAGGATTACGGGTCATCTTTATGCTATGACATCCAAATTCATGTCTGGTTATGTTCATGAGCTCCAGGCTCACATATCCATCCACATTTTTGACACATCACACCTCAGAGACATCACAAAATTAATGTGTGTCTGCAACAGGGCACTTAATTCTCTACCCCCTGCTTTGTATCTTCCCTACCTCATTAATGATACCTTTGTACCTTGATCCAGTTACTCCACAGAGAAAGTTGGAAATCATTCTTGATAATTCTTTTCCTCATCCTACTCCACACATCCAGTCCATCAGCAAGTCATGCTAATTCTCTCCTCTAATTTGTAAATGTGCCTGGAATCTATCTACTTTTTTCCACTGGTCCTGACCACCATCATCTCTCATTTAGATTAAGAGAACAGTCTCCAAATTTACAATCTGTTTTCTTCCCAAACTTAACCCATGTTACACTTGATGGCAAAGCTAATCTTGCAAAACACACATCAGATTATGTTAATGCCATGATTAAAACCTTTAGACAACTTCTAAACAAGTTTAAAATAAAGTTTAGGCTCCTTATGATGGACTACAAAGCTCTTGGTGATCTGGCTCCAGCTTGTCCCTTCGCCCCCACTGTTTGCCTGACTCCCCCAAGCTCATGAGGCTGTAGCCACCCTAATTCTATGCCAGTGTCCCATTCTGAGCCCTTCCCCACCTGAGGACCTCTTCTTTCATGTGGACAACCTTCTCTCTAGTCATCTCCATCTCAGACTCTTGTTTCTTTTCTTCATTACACCTATTTACACTTCATTGCACTGAAATTATTTTATTCATTTGCTTGTTTATTTCTTGTCTGTCTTCACCTGTTAGTAGGTAATGGCTATGAGAAAAAGGACCATCTTTGTGGCCCTGCCCTTCTTAGCAGCGCTTAGAGGGAACTCAATAAATGTTTGCTGAATGAATGAATGGAGAATGTGAAGCAGGCAAGACTGTGGCATAAAGACACACTGCAGGTTCTGTGTCTGAGATAAGACACAGGCAGAATCTATAAAATTATGAACCAGAAGGAAAAGGAAAATGCCATTTGGCCACCAAATCCCAAAACACTGGGCTGGGAAGGCTGCCTTTGATATTTCTGGGAGATGATTTTAGAGCAATAAACCTGTGAGAGAGTAATTAAGAGGTAAGCTAAGGAGGATATACAAATGAACGAGGATGAATATCAAAAAGGTTTGGACAGGGGCTTCCCTGGTGGCACAGTGGTTGAGAATCTGCCTGCCAATGCAGGGGACACGGGTTCAAGCCCTGGTCTGGGAAGATCCCACATGCCGCGGAGCAAATGGGCCCGTGAGCCACAATTACTGAGCCTGCGCATCTGGAGCCTGTGCTCTGCAACAAGAGAGGCCGCGATAGTGAGAGGCCCGCGCACCGTGATGAAGAGTGGCCCCCACTTGCCACAACTAGAGAAAGCCCTTGCACAGAAACGAAGACCCAACACAGCCATAAATAAATAAAATTTAAAAAAAGAAAAACCTAGCATATATATTTAAAAAATTTAAAAAAAAGGTTTGGACAGTCTTGCAAATGACAGTGTCATAAAAGGCCACCAAATGAGGCCTGTCTGACAGGAATTGTTATAGGGGAAGGCCAAGGAAGATTCACTAGCCAGTCCCTTTTTCAAAGGTCATAGCTCTTGTCAGTCTGGGTTTAATTCAATATGAACAGAAGTAACCACCATGTTTTTGTTTTGTTTTGTTTTAAACTGAGAGCTGTACTAAAGTGCTTTATCCTCCCAACTCTTTTGGCGGACACTCCCATTGTACTGGTGAGAGAGCAGAGGCTTGAGAGGCTAATTAACCAGCTGTAGGTCACATTCGGTGAGGGGTAGAGCTGAGGGAATGAAAACGGTACTGTCACCAGAGCCCTGCTCCTACCTTCTGTCCTGACCCAATTAATATTCACATCCCAAGCCCTAGGGAAAATGGCAAAATCTGCCTTTAGCATTTACTTCTCCATCCTTTACCCTCTTAGGTGGTCCCTACCCAGGACCACTCCCTGGCTAGAGTCCCTTTAGAAAGAATGAAAGCTGATAAGTCATTAACATCTTAGCGTGAATTAGCTAATGACCCTACAAGGAAACCACTGACCTTTATGAGGTGAAAATATTTTGACCAGTGCCCTACTCCTCCCCCTCAAATCCCAGACTCAGAGCTGCAGCTCTTGGGTCCGTGCTGGCTAACGAGCATGTGCAGGCAGAGGAGCTCGATAAAGATTGACTGATTTATTGATCGATGGGCACGCAGCTGAGCTTAATCTTCCCTTGCAGCTGCTCCTTTCCTTCCACATCTCTGGAGAAGTGTGTTCGGCCCTACCCAACATCCCCACACATCGCCCACCCCACTCTTTTGAACTGGGCCTTAATGGGAGTCTGGTGTGAAGTTAATAGGTGGTGGAGAAACATCTAGAGACCCTGAAGAGGAGGGGCCAAACCTGTAGCCCCAGTGCCGGGCTCCTGGCAAGGCAGGGATTTCCATATCACACAAGGGGAATGCTGGCCGAGGGCTCTCCCACCGCCAGAGGGGCTCAGGGACGCAGAGAAAGGACAGGCCTGTGCAGCTCCAGGCCCCTGCCTCTGTGTATGAGGCTGTGAAGGAGCTGGGAATGGCTCACAGACCCTGGCACGTGGGAGGAGAGGTGGCACGGACGCTCCTGGCCCTCCTTGCATAACAGCTGGAAGGGAGAGAAGCCAGACTCAGGGTGACTTTCCAGCTGGCAGATGGAGAGTGCCTGACATCTGGCGTGGAGCGTGCGGGGACCCACCTGGGCTGAGAGCTGCCTGCTTCCAGGGGCTCAGGGTGCCGTGCAGCTGTGGCAAAGAGGGCATTGGTGGAGAGGGTGCCCAGAATCAGGAGCAGTTGGCTTCAAGGCCCACACCACCCATTTTATGTTTAGTTCTGGGGGCTGCACTTTGCAAAGGACACATAACAACAACCACATACACACAGTATGGAGAGGGGGCTTCACACACGGTCATATGAGCAACGATAGAAATAACTGGGGCTTTTATCCTCAACACAAACGGACCTGGAGGGGACCTGGAGGGGACCCGAGAGCCAACTTCAATTACTGGTAGAGTTGTCACACAGAGGATGGCTTACTTGTTCTCTTCCCAGAGACTAGTGTTAGCACCAATGAATGGAAGGTAGAGAGAAGAAGGATGTGTTTCTAAAGGAGGAGTTTCCTTACAGCCAATGCCATCTGACATTCCTAGGGGGTGTGGTGAGCTGCTCATCGCTGGGGGCATTCAAGAAGAGGCCGAGGGAGTAGCATGGGCATTGTATAAGGTGCTCATATATCTGATGAGAGATTGGGCTAGACCACTGAGGACTCCTGCAAATCTGAGGTGTTGGGTTCCAGGAAATCAGGACGGCAGAATCATCTGCCTGTTTGGCAGGATAATAGAATAGAGAATCCACAGAACTCTCTACCTGTGCACAGGAGACTGGGCACCAAGTCCTTGCTTGTCCTCCTGTAGGAAAAGTCCAGCACTGGCCCTCAGAAACATCCTTTCAGCACTGGGGCTGAAGGTGATCTCAGAGTTCATTTCCAAATATCTCTAAACTCCAAGGCATGGAAAGACAGAATCTTAGTGAAGGAAACTTGCCTTTACCTAATATTTACCATGTTTCAGACCTGTGCTGCCCCATATTGTAGCCACTACCCACAAGCACTTGGAATGTGGCTAGTCTGCATTGAGATGTATAAAATACATATAAGATTTCAAAGATTTAGTATGGTAAAAAGAATTTAAAGATATCTCATTTATATATTTTATATTGATGCTGTTTTATAATGGTAATATTTCATAACATATACATAAAGTTAAGTTCAACTGTCTTCCTTTTTTAAAAAAATGAAACTACTACAAAATTTAAAATTATATACACGGCTCAAAATATATATCTACTGGGCAGTGCTGCTCTAGACCCAGGATAAGTATTTTTGTTCATTATTTTATTTAATCCTCACAACTATTCCAAGAGGTAGGTACCATTATCACCCCTATGTTATTCATGAAAACACTGGAATTTAAGGAGGTTGAGTAACTTGCCCAAAGACACACAAGTTCTAAGTTGCTGACTTGGGATCTGAACTCAGGTCCCCCAGACTCTACAACCATACTCTCCTACCACTTTATGCCGCTATGTTGACATCCTCTGTAGGGAATTGCTCCTAAGTTGGAAAATGCTGGAGGAAGGAACATGAGAAATGATTGTGGAAATGCTGACGGTGGCTAAACAACATAATTAAAAATGCCAACAAGGCCTTTGAAGTATGTGCCGTTGGGGCAGGAATGGACAGTGAATCTGGCTCCAAGTTCAACTGCAAAATCCATGCCCTCAGAAAAGGGAAACTGCAAAGCTGGAACCTTGGAAATGCACATCACTCAGGGGATTTTAAGGTTTCAGAGATGGTGGGGCATTTCAGGGATAGAGCCTCCCTATGTCTGAGCTCTGTGGGTTGGGTTTAGGCCAAAGTAGGAACTCCTTCCACATTATGAAAAGCCTTAATACGAACACCTTCTGTGGGGTTGTTTGGTGGGATCACTGATGGAGCAGGGAGGGGAAGGGCAATTAGGAGGTGTCCTGGGGAGCATTTAAACAGCCCCCTGGATTCTGGCTCAACAAAAGTAACTCATAAATAACCATCCTGTATTTGGAACTGCTTTACTTGACTCAAGAAGGCGTTTTCTTTTCTTTCTTCTCCCTCCCTCCCTCCCTCCTTCCTTCCTTCCTTCCTTCCTTCCTTCCTTCCTTCTTCCCTCCCTCCCTCCCTCCCTCCTGCCCTTCCTCCCTCCCTTGCTCCCTCCCTCCCTCCTGCCCTTCCTCCCTCCCTTGCTCCCTCCCTCCTTCCTTCCTTTCTTCCTTCCTTCCTTCCTCCCTCCCTCCTGCCCTTCCTCCCTCCCTCCCTCTCTCCCTCTCTCTCTCTTTCTTTCTTTCTTCTAGTTACTGTAGTGAGGGAGGTTTGGACCTCTTTGCAAGGGGTTTTCCCTCACATTTCTCAATACACATAAAGTCTCCTCTTTCCCCCTTGTGGAGAGAGTGTTGCTTCCTTTGGCCTCATTACACCCCGGGCGCATCTCCTGAGGGCTGCAGGTTGGGGAGCCCTCCAGGGCTGTGCGTCAGGAAGGTTTCTTCCTGCGGATCGTCTGCCTGGAACCTTGCACTTAGGGAAAACAGAAGGCCGCCCTGGGCTGTGGAGGGCAGCGAGATCGATGACAGGCCTTCTGCTGTTCTGAGTTCAATAAATAAGTACAACCCCCAAATAACATTCAGTTGAGAAGATTCATGAGGCATGAGGTAAATGGCCTGTACAAATGTCTGACTGAGGGGAGAAGGGAGCCATGGTAATGATTTTACCTGCCCAAAGGGAAGAGAAGCCAGAATTGGAAGGGAAGTGATTGACTTATAATTACACTGACTGGGGACCCTGGGGTTGTGACCGCAGAAAATTACTCAAGTTTTCCATAGCCCTAGAGCATCCACAAAACCCTCAAAGCCCAAGGCTCCAAAGCAAGTTGGCCGCATTCACCTCTGGGTCTCTCAGGAGGAAGTGCGGTATGTATAGTGGGCACTGGGATGTTGGCCAGCGCAAGGGGGTCAGGGTGAAGCTGTGGTTGGGCCTGTTTCAGGGACCTACCCACCCAGGACCATGGACGGCCGTGTGGGGGTCAGGGGATGAGTCAGAAAGAGAACATTTTTCATGCTCAAGCTGTGAAGAAAATGTGAGGCTCCCATCCTCCCAGCTTCCAAGGACAATGGAATGGGGTGGTAGGGCCCAGTGGCCAGGACAGACAAATGAATGACTCTTAGCTCAAACCCACAGTTCCTTCAGTCTCTGCTTTCAGAGTCTGGGAGAGACGTCCAAAGTGACTTGAGGGAATGCAGCCATTCCTGTTGACCTCAGAAGCTGACGGCTGTACCTGCAGACACCCTAACAGACATGCCTGCTGGGAATTCATCCAGCCCTTTTGAAACCTACTTCTATTTCTAATGAATTTCCCTTAGTAGTACTGTTAGCAGTAAGGGCTGTGACCAGTTAGGGGGTAGAGCCAGGTTGGGTAGGTCAAGAAAGGCACTGGCATCTTTCGACCAAAGTTTGCTGCACTAGGTGTCTGCTATCATCTGCGACTGTGGTCCAGGTGCTTTGGGAGAACAAGGCTGGCGTAGCTCTGAAGAGAATTCCCAACTCCCATCAGCCCCAGTAATTCCATCAAAATTCTTACCAGAGTTCTAAACAAGAAGGTGAATTAAAAACTTGAATTTTCTCTCTGTGTATTTTCCTAGCCCACACAGTAAGCAGTTATTGCAAGTGAAATAAATATCTGAAAGCTGTAAATGATGGCTTTGCAGTTATGTTTTTCCAAGGGCCATTCATTGTATTTCCTCTGAAGTAAGGAGGCAGTGGTGAGAGAGACTTATTGAACCAACTGCCTTGCAGGTGCCCCTGCCTCATCCAGATTCTTCCCTCCACGGCCTCACCAGTGAAATACACACTGAGTCACGTCCATTCAGCCAGAAAAATACACACGTTTCCCCTTTTCTAATAAAGCCAGCATGTTATTTTAGGCTGCTTAGGTGAGCCTTCTAGAATTCCAGACAGAGGCTGAGCAAAGCTTGTCATTTGATGACATTTCCAGTAAAAGCATTGAAATGACAGCAATGATTTCAAAGCCCAAAGTGAGATGCCCAAATGGTATCTGGAATTTAAAAGGGCTGAAAAGTTAAAACTAGCTCAGCGTCTCCCCGCATGTCTGCCCCACCTCTTCCTCAGAACTGAATGGAAAGTAACCCCCCCATAGATCAAGCTCTGCCACAGTGTTAGCAAGCAAAGTGCAGAGCAGGTCACAGTATTTCTAATTCAGATTAATGACCCCATTCAGCCCTGTCTCCTTAGCAGGAAATTAGAAAGTGTAGGAAGGAGCAAATAGTGATTCATAATACGTGACTCTGGGTATTGGCAGTTGTGCTCGTTAAAAGCTAAGATACTGTTTTGATATAAAATAATTGAGTCTGACTTATTTACGGGATAAAGTGTTCTCCATAATACGAGCTCCCTTTTACAAACCAGCTGGTCACATACCCATATGCTTGAAGGACAGAAGAACTGACCTTTGCCCATTTTGTGTTTGCTGCAGTTCTGTCAGACACAGTAATTTAGGGTAATAGGCTGGTAGGCTGTTGCACTTTTCTTGTACTCTGCTGTGGATTCTTTCTCTCTTCTTCCTCCCATGGTCATCTCTCCTCACCAGGGCTGAGTTCCAACCTTCTGTTCTCCACCCTCCACGCTCACTTCTTCAGGGAACTTACTTAATTAGGGGGCTTCATTTATCACCTGTTTGCAAACAGCCGTGACCTATTCCCCATGTCTTATTATCTCCCCTACTTCCTAGTGCATGCGTGCCCGTGCGTGCGCACACACACACACTTCCATTAGATTCACATAGACTTAGGTATAGAACCAGACTTGTTGTCATCCCCATGTAAATTCCTTTCCTTCTCTAAATCCTCATTTATAGCCATGCATATCTATTCGTTCCTTCCTTTGCCCTCCATATCTTGTCTGTCACCAAGAGCTTCCCTTTCCTCTTTGGATTCAGTTATTTCTGCCATTTGCACATTCGGTATGTAAGCTTGACTCAGACTCTTGTTTAGGAGAGAGAAATGATTTTTTTGAATAAAAATCATGCAAAGCTCAGTCCCTGGGCATGCCTAATAAACCTTTCCCTATGAGGATGCATTCTTTGTTTTCTGCTCCAGGGAACATGTCTACTCTCAGATCTCACACCAAAATAGTGTTGATGAGAAACAGAAAAAGTTGAATGAGCTTTAGAAATAATTGCATCTGAGAAGTTATTTCCAAACCTGTATGTGTATTAGAATCTCCTTTTTAAAAATGCAGATTCCTGTTAAATCTGAATCTCATCTACCACTCTCCTCTTGCACACGCCCCTTCTGCCACTAGTCTCCTTTCTTTGAACACACTGAACACATTTCTGTCTCAGGGCCTTTGTACTTCCTCTTTGGAACTCTCTTCACCTAGATGTCTACACTGGCTTGTTCTGGTGGATATTATCTCCTCAGAGAGGTGAACACATTAAGACAGAGTCCTCTATCTGCCCATTTGTACTTATTATTTCCTGTCAGCCGTACTTCCTAGATAGCTCCTTGAGGGCAGAGACTTTTGTCTGTTTGGTTTACAGCTTTATCCTCAGAGCTAGAAAGAAGCTTTACACACGGTAGGCACTCCAGCAATGTCTGCTGAATCAGTGCCTAAAAAGTGGATCAGAATCCAGGAAGGCTTGTTTTAGAACAGTGGTTCTTAAAGTGTGGTTCCTGCACCAGCAGATTCAACATCACTTGAGAAATGGTTAGCAATGCAAATTCCTGGGCTTCCCACCAGTCCTGCTAAATCCGAAACTGGGAGGCAGCTGTGTGAGTTTCGTCGGGCTCTCCAGGTGACTCTGACACTGGGGAGGGCTTGAGAACCGCTGCTCTAAGACATCATTTGGGTGCCACGTTATCTTTTGCACTTACTACTATCTGTCAAGGCAGAAAAAAAAAATCTCGCGGCACTCATGTTCAACATTTACACTAATCTTAGACTATTTCCTGATTGTTTCAGGTGCATTAGGTCAGGAAGCTGGCTTGTCCTGTGGTCCTCAAGTATCAGGAAGAACTCAGTACGCCTTTGTTGGCTGGTTGATTTCGCAATATTCCTTGGATATTCCTTTTTTTAGCTTTAAGTGATATATAGAAAAGTATACTCTTCCACTTAGAGTTAATAGAGGTATGTATGCTATTAGAATGTAGAAAATATGTTGATTAAAAATACTTGCATGTTGGTTAATTCTGACTCGTTTTATTACTTGTTAAGAAAGTATTAAAGAAGTTAAGACCGTAGGCTTAGGAGTTGGATTTGGGCTGGGTCAGGCCTTAGTTGGTAAAATGGGCAGTAATACCTGCCTTGGAGAATTAATAGCACTGGCGCACAGTGGGTACTCAAAGTAGGTATTATTAATACTGATAATATTTGGCATTTTTATAACTTCAAATATGTAACATTTTATTATCCTGGGGGGTGTGTGTGTATATGTATGTAAGTGTAATTATTAAGGCCCAAAGAAGACAGTGGAAAGTGTATTTTAGAACACCGGTCCTCACAAAGTGGTCCTAAGACCACCAGGAGCAGCATCACGTAGGAATTACTAGAGGTGCAAATTTCTGGGCCCACCCAGATCTACTGAAACAAATCTAACAGTGTGGGCTGACTACTGTTTTAAAAAGTCCTCTAGGTGGTTCTGATGCATCCTAAGCTTTGGGAACCCTGCTTTAAAAATCACACACACACACACTCTCTCTCTCTCTCTCCCCTCTTTCTCTCTCAGTCTCTCTCTCTCTCTCTCTCTCTCTATGGTGTGCCTCTTTGGGGAAACAATCTATTAGCAGATAAAAGGACCCTGGTAGCTAACAACTAGAGAATTCCTGCTGAGGAACAAGTCAATAGGACCCAAGTCATTTGAATTTGGGAAAGAGACCCAATTCCTGGTTTCTGTATCAAATCCATGCCGTGGCCTAGCTTTCTGACAGGTGTTTGAAAAATGAGGTCCCCAGTAATGGCCCTCTCTCCCTCCCATGTTTCCCTGGCCTGCAGCAATTAAACTGCTGAGCAGAAACTGGACCTGATGGTCTGTTAACCCTTTGTCAGCTAAAGCACAGAGGCAATTTGTTTTGCTGGAGAGACTTTCTTCTCAACTTCTTTCCCTCCCACTGCACTACAAAGGAAAACTGTCTCCTTAAACATCTCCTTGTCGAGCTGCCACGGTCTGTGTGATTGAAACAGCTGGGTCAGAGATCAGCAGAGGTGAAAGGTCATCACAAACTAAAGGTGGCTGCCGAATCTCCTTGTGCTTCTCCTTGGCGTCATGAAGACAAATAGCATTAACAAAATTCTCCCAATGAAGCAGTTCTCATTTTCTCCTTTCTCATCACCCTTCAAGCATTTCTTAATGAACTACAGCTCAATCATCTATGAGCATGATGGTTTTAAATCCAAGCATAGCCTAGCCAGAAACGATCAGAACTGAATCGATTAAGACAGCTTTCTGAGTGCTTTTGTCCTTGTGTTACTAAGTGTGGGTTTTTACCACAGTCCAAGTCCTCATTGTTACCATTTGCGACAATATCAAACAAACCTGTAACGTCCAGCCAGTCCTTCAGTGCCAGCCACGACAGACACGGGGCAAAAACTTCCTGGTTACTGATAATTACGGTGTCTTTGTCTTTACATACATTCATTGTTTCTTATTGTCCACATGTGCTTCATAGATTTTCTCTGTGAATTTTGAGTTCTAGCCCAGCACCTTCCACCGTCTATGCCGGGATTTCTCAGGGCTCCCCAGCTGATTTGAATGTGCGTTTAAGCAAAAGGCAATTGGGATCATAATCTTATTTAAGCCACATCTGTTAGAACCCAGTAACTCTTTATTAAGGAAAGACAATCCTGTCTTCCTATTTCTCCATTTCTAAAGTCGAGAAGAGTTTTGAATTTGACAAACAGAATAGGAACCATCCAAAAACATCCAAAGGAACCTTTCTTTAATGATGAGAATCCCCAATATTCAACCCGAGCTGATTTTTAATGAAGTTTTCATGGTCCTCAGTATAGCGCTTTTCTCGCAGTAGACACCCAACACTTTTTCCTGATTCAATATTATTTACAAATGTGACTTTTAGACATAAAAACCATAGAAACTGGAATTGAGATTTAAGAGATGGAGACATCTGATTTTACAGTAAATTGAGAATTTATTAATCAAATTTGGGTTTTGTGTTGGTGCAGATGATGGAAGAAGGAATTGTATGTGAAGCAGCTAATATGGATCTACATTTGTCACGTAAGTGCTCCATGAATGTGACTTTTCTTCTCTCCTCAGGTGAGTGATGGCCCATCTACCTGCCAAGGGCAAACTGTGCTAGAATGGACAGGAATTAAAACTGGAGTCAGTGGTTTCCCACCTTAGCCTGTGGTCCTCTGTAGGCAGGCAGGGTTAGGAGAGGGGTGGAGGAAAGTTTTGCAGAGTTATCTGCAAAAGATTTAAAATTTATATGTGCATCAAACATTGCGTATAGATGAATTAAACACTATCTCTTGCACATAGTTCCTTCTCACTCTCAAATACCTATTTGCACACTATTGTGGTAAACATATACATATTTATCTATGATCACTACAAAATGAATTGTAGTTTTTTGCCATCCTTTGTTTTCTCAGCTGCTATCAAGTGATGTCTAAGAAATGTTTTGAATAGAAAAGGTTTTTTCCTCCTGTTGAAAAACAGTGGGAACTGCCATCCTATAGCATTGCTTAAGGCAAGGCTTCCCAGGTGTAGTCCTAAAACCTGTCGTACCTGTTTAAAGTGCAATTGCCTGGCTCCACCCCTCACAGTCTGGATTAGAATCTCCCAGGCTAGGAACTGGAAATCTGCTTTCTAACAAACGTCCTGATGTCAATTTTCCCAGGCATTGAGAACCCCGGGCTTAAGGGAGTCGGAAAATATGTTGACACAATCAGGAATCAGGTTCAGGAGGTTAAAGCTTTGTTTTTTTCAAGTTTTACCTGAAGATGGAATATTATTTCTTTCCCGTTTAAATCCTTGCATACTATCCAAAAACTGGCTAGAATATCTATCAATCATGTCAGATAGTCTAATGACAATTTTAAAGCACCGTATCCCTGCTAGAACTCTAAAACCAAAGACAACTGGTTTTGGATCATCTACAGATGAGGCTTAGTCACACAACTATTTGCCTTCATCGGTGTGCACTGAAATACAATGTGAATTAAATTACAGTGGGCAGGGGAGCTGGACTACAGATCTGAAATCATTAGTGACTCCTGAGAGCATTCACCTGATTTGTGTGTATTTAAATATAATCTTCAATAAAATTAGGAAACCTTTACCACCATCTGTGTTGTCATAGCAAAGTGCAGGGGCAGCAAATATCTGGTCTATGTTTTGACATCCTCCCCACCCCCACCAGCTTGCATGGCAGCTAGACATTTCTAATCAATTCTAGCAATCCTTCCCCTTAAGTCAGGATATTTATGCCTGAGAATCCTGTTCCCCAGGCAGCTGTTAGCAGATGGGATGATGGAGGATGAAACCTATTTGCTACGCCTGGGATGGTGAAGGGCATGGGCTTTGCAGTCGTGGGTTTAGGGGGTTCAAATCCCAGTTTTGCCACTTAGAGGTTGTGAGACAGAGCAAGATACTTACAAAATTCAGGTACTCTTGCAGCCTCATTCTCCTTATTTGCGCAAATGGGATTACAGTCCCATTTCACAGGATTATTGTGAAGGTGACAGAAAGAATGCATGTAAATTGCTTGGTATTCCTAGCACATAGCGAGTACTCAATAAATTTTAGGTGTTGTTATTTTCAATATAGCTTGAAATGATGCGATGAGCGCAAGGAGAAAGGGACTCATTTTGCGGGACTGCTTGACTTCTATAAAGCAAGTGTGGAAGATTTCATCAGCAGAGTGCTTCCTAACTGTAACCCTCTCTCTGGGATTATGGCCCACATTTACTGAGGGCTTAACAATTACAGAAAGTGTTCTAAGTACTTTTTGAGGAGTAACTAATTTAATCCTCACAAGAACCCAGTGAAGTAGATGTTCTTATCCCCAATTTACAGATGCAGCACCTGAGGCATAAAGAGGTTAAGTAACTCATAAGGGATGGAATTAGGCTAGTGCTGTTTGAAATGAGGATTCCGGCCAAAATGCAAATTCTCAGGCCCTGCCTCTGACTCCCTGCATCAGAAACTCTGTGGGTGGGCGCAGAAATCTTTGTTTTAACAAGCCCTCCAGGTGATTCTGAGGCACATCAAGCTTTCAGAACCACAATCCAGAAGGCAAAGGAGCATTGGCAGGAAAAGAAGTCAGGAGTGAGGTGAGCTGATGAAGAAGCATGTCCCCATTAAGGAAGGGTGAGTGTCTTTTCAGAACTTTGATTCCTAGCTGTACCTTCCAGTATTCATCCAGGAATTCTGTGTGTTTTTTCCTGTTTATGAGGAAAATTGGTTGATTTGTTCTATTGTTTTTTTTGTTTTTTTTTTTTTACTTTGTGTTACAAGTTCCACTAGAACAAATAAGAAACCCCTTGTCTGTCTAGCACCTGCCGGAGAAGTAACCCTCATCAGTGGAGGGAGGGGATCAAATGCCTAGCATGGTGGAAACTTACCAGCTCCCAAGGTCTGGGCAGTGGATCTGAAACTTCAGGTCCCTATGAATCAGCTGGAGCCTTTGTTAAAATGAAGATTCTCAGGTCCTGCTCTCCCCTATTCTGATTCATTAGGTCTGAGGTGGAGCCCAGGAATCTGCATTTTAAGAAGCATCTAGTCCATATGCCTCACCTTGAGAAATAGAAGTTTGCTGGTGGTAACAGGGGTGTCAGACCATGTCATATCCAGCCTTTGGATGACAGAGGAGTTGGGGCGGGAGTAGTGAACCAATGTCCAAACTCAGAGAGTGAGACAGTAGTACAGGAGCCAGGGGAACAAGATAGCAATCTATATCCTCACACCGTTCCTCCCCTCCTCTATCCCTTTCCCACTGCCTTCTCTTCCAAAAGGAAGGTTTCTGAAGGTTCTCTGAGAAGGACAATTTATTAAACATAAAACAGCTTTCAACAAAGCTCAGCCAGTTGTGGGGAGGGGATCTGGAGGGCTCCAAGCTGACCTCTCCTCCACTTCACCCCTTGAGGAAGCTTGTAAGGTAGGTCCATAGACACTTTAAATTTCCCTCAGGATTAGTTTGAAAACAGTCTTAGTCTAACCCCCATTTTACTGATGAAGAAACTGAGGCCTAGAGAGGTGAAGAGACTTGTGTAAGGCTGGCTGGAGGCATCACTAGATGATTACCCTCATCTACTCATTCTCAGGCCACTGAGATTTCCAAGCTATGTTCATTAGAACATCAGTGTCCAATATGAGGTCCATAGGTGTTCTGGAGAACAAAGGGGTGAGTGTGGCCTTATAAATAAGTGCAAAACACTGGATGCAGCCCATCTAAGCAGGTTTCCTTATGGGAGGATTTCACAGACGCTTGTATATTCTGATGCGAATTGTGAATCTCCAATAAAGGTTATGGAGGCAGAGTTCTCCAAACTCATTTAATAACAGACACTCCCCTCACCCCTTATAACATATTATCAGCCTCTCAAAGGACACTATTGTTGTAAAGAAAACTGTTTGATGATTGTTGTAATACTTGGTGTTGCCCTGAGAAAAGCTGGAGAGAGTCCATAGTCACTAAAGATCAGAGTCTTAGGAGGTTAGGAATTCACACAGACTTGCTCTGGACTAGCCACCTCTGAACTGCCATACGTGAGCTCCAGGTGGATCTGTGTGACCAGTTCCCATGAGACGGAAGCCACAGAAGGTCAGGAAGAGCTGTAAGCTGGCTGATGGAGTGGCTGCAGCATGGGTGTCCACCCCACCCTGCTTTGGATGCAGAAGTTCAGCGCTCAGAATTGCTCAGCTAGAAGGACGACAGCTCTGAGTGTGTCAGGGAGACAACGCCAGCTCAGTGTTCAGCTGAAGACACGAGGAAGGGCTGCTATGGCCAAGGCTCAAGCCAGGGGCAGGCAGGATGGGAGCAATCCCCTGCTGCCTGCCCCTGGAGAAGACCTATTAACAGGGAAGTCGACAGAGCCAAGAAGTGCTGGGCCATCTGTCACGGTGTGGCCCCCAGTTCAGGAGATGGCCGGTCAAGGGGAAGTTATGCTGGCAGCTTTGCCTTCTTTTCTGACCATTTTTGAAGCTGTGCCTGTGATTTGTGGACTTTGTAATCCCTTCTTCTAAGGCTACCTACAAGTGAGCAACATAGGTTCTGCCTGTACGTGAACCAGAGACTTGGAAGCAAAAGGGGAATGGAGCTGAGGTAGGCATCTGGGTCTGGAAAAACAGGAAGCACAGGTCAAACCAACAGTCATTAGATCCCTGGGATAGAACCCTGGTTCTGAAGCAGATCACCCAGCAAGTGTTCCCAGAGAGGGCATGAGCTGAGCCACTGTGAAGGAGGGCATCTGCTGGCTGGAGAAAGTGACTGTAGGGTTGTGTGTCCTGTAGGCACTTGGCCAGGGTAAGGCTGAAAGGCCCTGCAGCCCAAATTAACCTTTATGGTGAACAATGGGCCAAGTCCAGGGAGCTCCCATGTCCTGCTAAGTAACCATGCACTGAAAAAAATTTGGATTTTTAAAAACTCTGATTTCATTTTTTTTTTTTTAATAAATTTATTTATTTATTTATTTTTGGCTGCGTTGGGTCTTCGTTGCTGCGTGCGGGCTTTCTCTAGTTGCGGTGAGCAGGTGCTACTCTTTGTTGTGGTGCGTGGGCTTCTCATTGCGGTGGCTTCTCTTGTTGTGGAGGACAGGCTCTAGGCACACGGGCTTCAGCAGTTGTGGCACATGGGCTCAGTAGTTGTGGCTCAGGGGCTTAGTTGTTCCGCGGCATGTGGGATCTTCCCGGCCCAGGGGTGGAACCCGTGTCCTCTGCATTGGCAGGTGGATTCTCAACCACTGTGTCACCAGGGAAGTCCCCTGATTTCATTTTAATTGTTAGTTTTCCAATTAAGAAAATAAGTATATGTCTATTATTAGTGAAAGGCACAGGTATATTGTTTGAGCAAAGTCTTTGGAGATTGAGTTTCGGTCCAGAACTCACAAGCTGTGTGACTTTGGGCAAGTCACTTACCATTTCCTCTTCTGTAAAATGAGAAAAATAATCATACCTGCCCAAAGTGGTTGTTATGAGGATTTAATGAGACAATGATACAATGTTCTTAGCAAAGTGCCTGGCATGTAGTAAAAGCTTAGATTTGAGCTATTATTAGTATAATTATTATAATCTCATCAACCCAGATGGATGGTCTATTAATGCTTTAGTATATTCCCTTTCAATCTTTTAATCTTCTCTTTATGTTTTTAAATAGGTAGGCTCATATTAGACACATACAACTTTGTGCCAGCTTTTTTCAATTAATAGTCTGTCCTAGGTGCTGCATTTATAATGAGATAGAGGTAAGAGGACTGGCTTAGGCATAAGCAGACCTGGGTTAGAATTTAGCTCTACCACTTACATACCCAACTGTGTGACTTTGGGAAGTTTCTCAGCTGAGTCGGTATGATAATTGTTACCTTACAAGGCTGTTAGGAGAATTAATAAGATAAAAGATTAAAAGCCGAGGTTGAGGCCTGGCACATAGTAAGTATTCAACAATGGTTGGTTCCCTTGTTATGGGGACAAAAAGTACAGTAATTTTTCTGAGCTTCCAGGGAATGTTTCAACTGCCTGTCTCCACTTACTTGAGAGTCTCTTAAAATGTCTGTGGAAAGATCGATGACATGCTTGTACATTCATTTTCTGTATGATCAACAAATTTGTTCAGTGTTCTCTTTTGCTGTGCCCCAGCCCTCAGCCAAATTGCCTCTGAATAAGTTAACTGACACTGCACCTTGGGTCACAAAATTTCTCTGAGCTTTTCCTCACATGTTTCCTCTGATTCCTGAGAGAAAGATGAAAGTACCTGAGGCAGAGACATGGTGTGAACACAGGTCTCCAGAAATTGGTGCTGGGACAATGATCTACCTACCACCCAGCAGTGCTTAAGAATTGATCAGCACCTTTCCCGTGAAGAGTTGATAGTCAACTCCTGAACCATACTACACTGACATCTAAATATCATCTTTAATTTACTAATCATGTATTTATGTTTGAGCTTTTAATCATTTAAAAGGCAATATATAATTCACATAGTTCATTTTATACTGTGTCTGATTTATACATCAATCTTTTTTGATGTTTAAAGTCTTGAGTCAAATAAACCACTATGAGGGGAAAAAAAGTATTTGTAATGTAAAAGCAGCCCTACAAAATGGACTTTAAAAAGACAACATGAATGGACCTAGAGGGTATTATGCTAAGTGAAACAAGTCAGACAGAGAAAGACAAATGCTGTATGATTTCCCTTATATGTGGAATCTAAAAATCAAAACAAATGAACCTACATAACAAAAGAGAAACAGTTATAGATCCAGAGAACAAAGAGGTGGTTGTCGGACAAGAGGGGAGTGTGGAGGAGGAAAGAAATAGGTGAGGGAGATTAAGAGGTACAAAATTCCAGATGCAAAATAAATAAGTTACAGGTATGAAATGTACAGTGTGGGGAATATGGTCAATAACTAAGTAATATTTTTGTATGGTGACATATCGTAACTAGACTTATTGTGATGATCATTTTGAAATGTATAGAAAAAAATCATTATGTTGTGTAACAGGAACTAACATAGTGTTGTATGTCAATTATACTTCAAAAAAAACCCAAACATACAAAAAACTCATCAGAAAAAGAGATCAGATTTGTGGTTACCAGAGGCAGAGAGTGGGGGGAGGGGAGATTGGACGAAGGTGTCAAAAGGTTCAAACTTCCAGTTATAAGATAAATAAGTACTAGGGATTTATCAAGTTCAACATAATAAATATAATTAACACTGCTCTATGTTATATATGAAAGTTAAGAGAGTAAATCCTGAGTTCTTATCACAAAAATTTTTTTCCTATTTCTTTAATTTTATAACTATATGAGGTGATGGATGCTCACTAAACTTATCGTGATAATCATTTCATGATGTATGTCATTCAAATCATAATGTTGGCATACCTTACACTTATACAGTGCTGTATGTCAAATATATCTCAATAAAACTGGAAAAAAAAAAAAGACAACATGGATGTCAGCAAGGTGGCAGAATAGAAGGTCCCCAGACCTTGTCCCCCATAGAATCACCAATTTAGCAACCATCCATGGACAACAGTGCCTCTGTTGGAAGCTTCAGGATCCAGGTAGGAGGTTGTGACACCCAGGTGGAGCCCAACACTGAGGAAAGCTAACTGGAGAAGGGGGGCCAATGGCCCCGGTAGCAGGCCCACAAACTGTGAACCTGACTGCAGATATGGAGGCAGCCCCATAACCTGGCTTTAGTCCCGCCTGTCCAGGGACTTGGTGGCCCCACCTGTGAATCCCAGCAGTAAGCTTGCCTGCAGACACCACCAGCTGGCTCACTCATGGACCCTGCCAGCTGACCAGCCTGGAATCTCTGACTAGGCTGACTAGTGAAAGTCTTTATCTGCTGAAACCAGCCTATGAAGACTGGAAGAGGTGACTGCTTCTTCAAATGTACAGACACCAAGGCAGAACTACAAGGATCACAAAGAATCAGGCAAACATGACACTGTAAAAGGAAATTAGTAAAGCTAAAGGAATGGACTGGAAAGAAATGGAGACTCATGTAGTGCTTGGCAAAGAATTAAAAAAATAATCACCTTAAAGAGATTCAGTGAACTACAAGAGAATACAGATAGATAACTAAATAAAATTTAAAAAAAACCATTTTGACATGACCGTATATAGCAAAACCAAAACAGAGTCACAGATATAGAACACAAACTAGTGGTTACCAGTGGGGAGAGGAAAGGGGGGAAGGGGCAAAATGGGAGTAAAGGATTAAGAGATACAAACTACTATGTATAAAATAGATAAGTAATAAGGATATACTCTATAGCACTGGGAATTATAGTCATTCTCTTATAATAACTTTTAATGGAGTATAAACTGTAAAACTATGGAATCACTATGCTCTACACCTGAAACTAATAAAATATTTTAAATCAACTATACTTCAATAGTAAAAGAAAAGGCAAACAACCTATGGGATGCAAGAAAAACAGTGCTAAGAGGGAAGATTATAACAGTGAATTCCTACGTTTAAAAAGAAGATACATCTCAAATAAACAATCTAACTTTATATCTGAAGGAAAAGAAGAACAAACTAAACCCCAAATTATCTAAAGAAATAATAAAGATCAGAGCAGAAATAAATGATATGGAGAATAGAAAAAGAATTTTAAAATGATGAAACAGAGTTGGTTTTCTTGAAGAAATAAAGTTGAAAAACGTTTAGCTAGGCTAACTAGGAAAAAAGAAGACTCAAATAAAATCAGGAGTGAAAGAGAAGACATTACAATCCCACAGAGCTTTAGGAACTGATATGAACGATTATGTGCCAAAAATTAGACAACCTAGAAGAAGTGGAGAAATTTCTAGAAACATACAACCTATCAAGACAGAATCAAGAAGAAATAGAAAGCCTGAACAAATAAAAAATAAATAAGGAGATTAAAAGGGTTATAAAAACAAACCTCACAACACAGAAAAGCCCAGGACTAGATGATTTCATGGGTGAATTCTGCCAAACATTTAAAGAAGAATCAATATCAATCTTTCTTAAATTATCACCACCACCACCCCCCCCCCCCAAAAATAGAAGGAGAGGAAACACTTCCGAACTCATTCTATCAGGTTGACATCACCCTGATACCAAAGCCAGACAAAGACACCATCAAAATACCATATACCTGATGAATACAGATGCAAAAATCCTCAAGAAAATACTGGCAAACTGAAACAACAGCACATTAAGGATTCATACAGTATAACCAAGTAGGATTATCCCTGGAATATGGGTATGGTTCAACATATGCAAATTAATTAGTGTGATACACCACATTAACAGATGAAGGATAAAAACTACATGATATCTCAACAGATGCAGAAAAAGTATTTGACGGAATTCTATACCCTTTCATGGTAAAAAACTTTCAACAAATTAGGAATTATGGAAGGAATTTACCTCAACACAATAAAGGTTATTTATAAATGGCCAACATCATACTCAATGGTAAAAAGCTAAAAGCTTTCCCTCTAAGATCCAGAATAAAGCAGGAATGCCCACTCTCACCTCTCCTAGTCAACATAGTAATAGCAGTCCTACCTAGAGCAATCAGGCAAAATCAAAGGCATCCAAATTGGAAAGGAAGAAGTAAAACTGTCTCTGTTTGTAAATGACATGATCTTATATATAGAAAACCCTAAAGACTACACACACACAAAAATGTTAGAACTAATAAGTGAATTCAGTAAAGTCACAGCATACAAAATCAGCATACATAAATCAGTTACATTTCTATAATAATGGTCTATCTGAAAAGGAAATTAAGAAAACAGTTCAATTTACAATAGCATTAAAAAGAATAGAATACTTAGGAATAAACTTAATCAAAGAGGTGAAAGGCTTGTACACCAAAGATTACAAAACATTGACAAAAGAAAAATTTAAAAGACAGAAATAAATGGCAGGATAGCTTGTGTTCATGGATTGGAAGTATTAACTGTTAAAATGTCCATATTTCCTAAAGCAATCTATAGATTCAATGCAATTTCTATAAAAATTGTAATGGCATTTGTTTTACATCAATAAAAAAAAAATCCTCAAATTTATTTGAAACCACAAAAGACCCTGAACATCCAAAGCAATTCTGAGCAAGAAGAACAAAGCTGGAGGTATCATACACTTAGATTTCAAAACATATTACAAAGCTACAGTAATCAAAACAGTATAGTACTGGCATAAAAACAGACATATATACCTATGGAACAGAATAGAGAATCTAGAAATAAACCCAAGCATATATGGTCAACTGATCTTTGACAAGTGTGCCAAGAATACACAATTGGGAGGAGATAGTCTCTTTAATAAATGGTGTTGAGGAAATTGGATATTCACATGCAAAATTATGAAATTGGACCCTTATCTCACACCACATACAAAACCCAACTCAAAATAGATTAAAGACTTAAACATAAGACCTGAAACAATAAAACTCTTAGAAGAAAAGATAGGGAAAAATCTTCTAGACATTGGACTGGGCAATGATTGCTTGACTATGACACCAAAAGCACAGGCAACAAAAGCAAAAATAGACCAGGGAGATTGAATCAAACTAAAAAGCTTCTGCACAGAAAAAAATAAATAAATAAAATAAAATGCGAAGTCAACCTACAGAGTGGGAGAAGACAATTGCAGACAATATATCTGACAATATACCCAAACTATATAAGGAATTTCTATAACTCAATAGCAAAAAAAACTTGATTTTAAAAATGGGCAAAGGAACTGAATAGACATTTCTCTGAAGAAGTCATACAAATGGACAATAGGTGCATGAAAAGATGCTTGATATCACTAATCATCAGGGAAATGAAAATCAGATCCACAATGAGATATACTCCTGTTAGGATGGCTATTATCAAAAAGATAAAGAACAATAATGTTGGCAAGGATGTAGAGAAAAGGGAACCCTTGTAAACTGTTGGTGGGAATGTGGATTGGTGAAGCCACTGTGGAAAACAATATAGAGGTTTTTCAAAGAATTAAAAATAGAATTACCATTTGATTCAGCAATCCCACTTCTGGGTATATATCCATAAGAATTGAAATATGCATCTCAAAGAGATATCTGCACTCCCATGCTTATTTCAGCTTTACTCACAATAGCCAAGATATGGAAATAACCTAAATGTCCATTGATGGATGAGTGGATAAAGAAATGTGGTGTATACACACAATGGAATATTATTCAGCCATGAAAAGAAGGAAAACCTGCCATTTGCAGCAACATAGATGGACCTAGAGAGTATTATGCTAAGTGAAATAAGCCAGACACAGAAGACAAATACTGCATGATCTCACTTATATGTAGAATCTAAAATAGTCAATCTCACAGAAGCAGAGAGCAGAATGGTGGTTGCCAGGTGCTTTGTGGGTAGGGGGATATGAGGAGGTGTTGGTCAAAGCATACAAAGTCTCAGTTATGTGAGATAAATTCTGGAGATCTACTGTACAACATAGGATATGTGATTAAAAATACTGTATTGTATACTTAAAAATTTGCTAAGAAAGTAGATTTTATGGTAAGTGTTCTTACTACGAAAGAAACAAAACAAAACAAAACAAACACAAAAAAAGAAAAATAAAGCAGGTAAGAGGAAACTTTTGGATGGATGGATAAGTTTATGGCATTGATTATGATGATAGTTTCATGGGTTTGGGATACTTAGCTCCAAACACATCATTATATATTAAAAATCTACAGCTTTCTGTGTGTCAATCATACCTCCATGAAGTAGTTAAAAAAAGAGACAACCCAATAGTAGAATGGGCAAAGGCTATGAATTGGGAATCCACAGAAGAAGAAATCAAAATTGCCATCTCAGTGAAAGGATGCTCAACCTTACTAACAGTGAAGAAAATATCAATGAAAGGTACAATGGAAAACCATTTGTGCCCATCATAAAGATACCTGTTATAGAGAATTGTGTAAAATGTAAAGGCTTAAAAAGAATGACAATAACAAATGATAGTAGGCCTATGGAGAAAAGACATTTTAATCATTATTTGTGAAAATGTGAATTACAATACTGCTTAAAAAAATGTCAAATTTTAAAATACACATATCTTTTGACCTATTTCTAAAATCACTGATATCTAAGGGTATATTTATACAAATGTTTACTGCTACATTGTAATAGTAAAGCAGAACAAAATAAACAAATACAAAATTTTATAAAAACAAAACCTTAAAAAGGTAGAAGCAACCTGAACACTTATTGGTAGGAAATAGTTGAATAAATTTTGGCATGTCAATATCATGAATTAGTATGTATTAAAGAATGAATTAGGTCTATACTAGTTGAGCAAGAGGGATTTCCACAAAGAATTCTGCAGTGAGAAATTTAAGATGTAGATAAGTATCTACTGTATAATAATTTCATATTTGTAAACAAAAACCCACTACTTTTCCCCATAGATGTATGTGTATATATGTCTACATATGATTGTACAAGCTTAAAGAAAGGTGTACAAAATAGGAAACAGGCTGTTAATAGTGGTTACTTAGTGATGGGGGAGAAGAGAGAGAAAAGAAGAGAAAATATACATAGCATAATGCTAATGTAAAGTTTAGAATATGCAATTATGGGTAGTATCAAAAATATTTAAAGATTGAACATTCATTTAGACAATACGTAGCAGACTGGCATAGATAAATTGAAATATCGATTTGACTTCAGGTTGTGATGTGAGTAATTTTCTTTTGGGTTACTGTTATTTCAATATAAGTGTCTTAATATATTATTATTTTAAATGAGCTCCTTCACAGTTAGTTATGGTAAGGAAACTGAATTAGGTAGGCTTAACTAACATTCATAGTCAAGAGACTGGTGTCCAGAGCAATCAGACCTATCATTTTCAAATTGTTCTCTCAGGAACCCCAGGGGTTCCAAGGATGTACCCACCCCTGAGCCAACAAGTGGGAAAGGGCTGGGTCCCCATATCTGTGTCTGCCCCTCTACTCTTCATCATCTCCAACTCTCAGCTGTAAATAGAGCAGCTCAGGTTCATCTATTTTATGTATTGGAATTTTACATACAATTTTATTTGAAGAAAGTGATGGTGCTTAAAAACAAATTTGAATATTGTTGTCTTAGACAATGATGCCCAAGCAGGGCCAATTCCAATATGAATACTCCACATGTTATAATTACATTTTGAGGGAGTTAGATATGGCTGCAATAAATAGCCAAATGCAGGAAATATGATTAGAATGGTTCTAAAAGGTCCTGATTCCTACTAGCCTGTTATTTTTTTTTTAATTTATTTTTGGCTGTGTTGGGTCTTCGTTTCTGTGCGAGGGCTTTCTCTAGTTGCGGCAAGTGGGGGCCTTTTCATCGCGGTGCGCGGGCCTCTCACTATCGCGGTCTCTCTTGTTGCGGAGCACAGGCTCCAGACGCGCAGGCTCAGTAGTTGTGGCTCACGGGCCTAGCTGCTCCGCGGCATGTGGGATCTTCCCAGACCAGGGCTGGAACCCGTGTCCCCTGCACTGGCAGGCAGATTCTCAACCACTGCGCCACCAGGGAAGCCCTAGCCTGTTATTAATGGAGGAGTTTTCTCCATCATGGAGCTATTTATCTGGGATGGGGCTTTTTAATTAGTATTAATTTAATTAAACTAATCCATTTAATCAGTGGACTGTTAGCATAGCTATAGTTGTGTTTTCCCAAGCTTGCCTCTTGACCTAACTGCTTTGGTAACAAAACCCTTATTTCCAGTGGGGAGCCCATTACAAGTGCTTTCAGGTGGGTATAGAACTCCAGGCTGACTAATTAGAATACAGTCCACCTGGCCATAGTAAATGGTTCAGGGATAATACATGATTAAGCTCGGCCAATCAGAGCCCAACCTGGGATTCTTATTGGAATTACCAAGACCACTAGCTCTAAGGATGAGGTAAATATAGAGCTTTGGCAGTCCTGTTATAACTCAGGGAGGCACTGCCTTAAAATGAAGCCAAGACCAAAAAGGAATTGCTGAGAAATGGAGATAGATTTCTGAAAACAGTGTCTAAACCCCTGGATCCAGCTATGCCTGGAGTTCGGTTGCCCTTGAACTTCCCATTTATGTAAATTACCTTTGTGTTAAGTTTATCTCTTATAGCTGAGTGTCACAGCCCAATCACTGCGTGATTCTTGCTGATGGATGTTCTGAGCAGGGTTGTTGGGCTCAGAGAAAAGAATGGGCTTTTCATAGGGAAGCAAACAGTATTGAGAGAGGCTGCAGAGCCGTGGAGGCAGCTTGAAGGCACTGGATACCTTGATGGGGGACAGGAGAAGCAGAACATGAGAGAGGAGGGAGGTGAGATGAAAACTATTTCCCTCTGTTACCTTGGGATGTGAATATCCATCCTTTGAATTCCTCACTCCCAGGGAATCTAAACCCTTGGAGGAATTTTGCCTTCATTTCCATGTACATCACTGAAGATCCATTTAACCTGTTATCAGAAAAACCTTGTAGGAGTCAATATTTGGGGCTAAGAGAGACAGTTAGGGTGGGAAACGGAGAGAAGTGTGTCCTCAGGGCCCATCTGAGGAGCTGGAGACCAGCTAGAGGGTGCTCTGTCAGTGTTACCTGGGGCAGAATTGATGGCATAAGAGCAATGGAGCTTGGAGGAGATGGAAAATGGGAAAATGGTTATACTATTCCTGGATCCATGAGAGGCAACTCCCAGGGGCAGCAGAAGATCCAGTGAAGCAAAGTCACAAAAAGTCAGAAGTCTCTTCGCATCGTGATCCATGCCAGTCTTTCAGATCTGGCTAGCTGACTAAACTATCCCTGTGATAAAACAAGCCAACATATAGTCACCAACATTCAGCATTGTTATTGGGATTTCTAAAGCTTACAGGCTGACATAGTTTGGGTTCTGACTTGTGCACCCTGTGTATATTAAAACAGTTAAAAATCAGTACCCCCTCCCCTACTCAACCCCACTTTTTGTTCCAAGAAGGCAGTATTTGTAAACCCAGTTCGTACACATCAGCCTGAAATTTATATTCACCTACTGCCATTTTACAGTCCCAAGCAAGAGCAATGGTATCAGGTTATAGGCAGGGAATAGGTTTCCTCCGTGGGAAACCAGAATGTTCCTGAGTTGCTGTTTCTGAGAGAGGGGCCAACTGGTACATCATACATCAACTGAACAGTGGGCTGGGCCCAGCAGCTGGGTTCTTTACTGAGGTTATCGCTTATTTCCATGGTTCCCAGCTTCAATAAGATCTCAGGGAAGGATAACTGGGAATGGCATAAATGTTGCAGCTGAAATAAATGTAAATAAAAATCTGCAGGATCACCTGCACAGGAGCAGGGGGTGAAAGCAAAAATGGAAACTTGATGCTTTCAGTTAATAGACTGGCTCATTTGTAGGAGGGCAATTCCATTGTTATAGAAACTGCCTATGGTCACAATCCTGATATGGTAATGACTTCTTTTATTCCCTCTGAAGCTGGGTATATCAGAGACCAAAAATACCCTTAGCATAAATCATTCCTTTTCCAGCATTTGACAGCCACTGTCTCAAACTCAATTAGTCATCGGGTACAAGGAGAGGCGAGATCATTACAGATTCACATGTGTTTAATGGATAAAGCACGACTGGGGAGAGTGTTCCTCTTTAATCTCTGCTGTTCGACGTTCATTAGTAGATCAAATAACTATCAAATAGGACAGTGGAAGTTTCTTTTGGGCAGAATTAAGCAGATGTGTTTTATTTAAAAGATGGAATGAATTTTATCCCGGAGAGATATAAGGGAGACAGAGCAAATGAAAGAGGCACTGGAGGATACAAAGGGTATTTCATCTGAAAGCTTGTCTCATTTCTTGGATGAGGACCCTTCTCACCAGGTGGCATATTTCTGAACCTGGGAATCTGAGCAGTAGTACAAAACCAGACCTCTAGGATACCAAAAGGCTGACTCAGACACTTCTGGAGAAATTGCTGAGCAAGAGACATGGTTTCAGTGATATTAGAAAACTGGACTTGCATGGATCATTTCCAGTAATCCTATTAATCTGTTAATTCAATTTTCTAGGCAGTAATGTCTCCACTACCTGTGTCTTTTCCCTTGGAGTAAAAATTATGGTCACCATTTTATTATACCAAATGGGGTTTATTGGTGGTTTCCTAACGCTGTACTACTGATTGGTTCTAGGCTGGAGATGTGAATACAAATCAAGATTGGGAATCAGTTTTAGACAGTATCTTTCTTTTTAACAGTTCAAGGTATTTACCCAAATCCTTCTAATTGCTTTGCTTGTCTGGGTAAACCTTGTCTGGTTTTTTCCTTTTATTTTTTTAAAGTTGGAAATCATAGGGCCTATTTTTAAACATAGTCAAGGGTAATGTTGGGTAGAATGATGTTCTTAGGATCATAACAGTCTTCCTCATGGGTTTATGAAGTTGTTCTGAGGGGTCCAAGTAGCCTAAGAGGTGGGCAAGGGCAGGGATTACCCTTATTTTAACCTGGAAATATGGAGGCCCATGGGGTTAAACAGTTATTACCAGATTCTGATTGCCTGAATCTCAGGCCTGACTACTTCCTATAGGAGAGGCCAGCGTTGCCCACCTAAGTAACCGGGGAGTGGCTTAGGTTTTGAGGGGTCAAGGATAGGGATGTGATTTCCTATCAAAGCCAGTGGAGGATCCCAGGAACCCAAAGGACAAGCCAGACAAAGTCCTGTAGCTAAAATCTTGATAATGGAAGAGCTTTAAATATTATGTCTGTAGGGGCTAAAGGCAGGGGCTAAAAGCAGAGTGCAGAGTTCAGAGCCAAAATTCAACAGCTGGAAGACAGACTCGAGTATGGCAAGCCGGAAATGCACAAGGTCCAGGACAGTTGTCTGAAACTGCAGCTGGGTGGGGCTTGGGTGGTCGGACTTACTAAAGGATCAGGCCTGGCTGTCCAGGAGGGTAATCCTTGGCGAGTCCCTTATGCTACAGAATTTTATGTGCCTACCTAACCTCAGGAAGACTTGCCATTTGAAGTGCAACAAGTTAAAATATGAGAAGAAGATAAGAAAATCAGAAACTGGAATTATCTTTCGTCTTGGTCCTTGTATTTTAAATTTGGCAAAATGGAAGAAAGGATAAAAAAAAGATCGCTTCGCTATATCTAATTGGTTTTCTATTTTGATGTCTTTCAGTCATGTATTTATTTTAGTCAGGGTTATTTGTTCATTGTTTTCTCCCCTAACACCCATAATAATTGCTGTACATAAGAATTGTTATAGTGACTCAGACCCATGGTCCACCTAGGCTACAATTTTATTGGCTAACAGAGACCTGAGGGACATTCATAGGGTGACATCACTTCCTTCCTTACACCCATCTTAATGTTTCCAGTCCTTTAGAGATCTGAATTTCATTAGTTCATCTGTAGGGAAGGTAAAATTTTCCTCCACCCTTCTAGGGTCTCCAGCTGGGCCTGACATAAGACAGATTAACAGGAGAAAAGCATACAAATTTTATGTATATGTACCTAGGAGCCCTCACAAGAAAAAAGAAGATCCAAAGCAGTGACTAGGCCTAAGTGTTTATATTCCAGGTTGAACAAAATGTGGCAATTGTGGAAAAGTAACTAAAATATACAGGATGACTAAAGGAAGATGAGAGTTATTTTAACAAGGTCTATTTGTACAGATTTCTCTTGGCCTGACTCCCCAGAATGTTTCTTCCTCCTTGTACAGGGAGGGCAACTTTCACATGGGAACTTTATCTCCTGCTTTCAGGAAGGAAAAGGAAGATCAGAGTACCTTTCCTGCACTTTTCCTGCCAAAGTGCCATATTTTGGAGTAGCATGTTCTGAACTCCTCTGCATCCACACTTTAAAAAAATATATTTTATTCCAGTTCTATTTTGGGGGGGTAATATGTTCCACAGGTTTATTACTGTTTGCAAGAAGCAAGAGATTTTCTTCCTATGTACTAAAGCCAACTAGGAAAGCCCTCAGCAGGTGACGTAGAACTTGATATGTAGACCCCATCCCTGTTTAGGTGTGTTGGAGGGAGATGGAAGCCAATGAAATTAGGAGTCTTGTGTACTTTGAGGGGAGAGAGGAGACCCCTGAAGTCTCTTATATTTCAAAGTAGAACTGAATTTCTTTGGAAGACAGAGTGATTCATCCCGGTTTTCCAAGAATCTTCCTGGTGTCTGCACTGAAAGTTCCACATGATGGGAACCCCTCAGTACCAGGCAAACTGGGACAGTTGCTCCCCCTATTGGAAGATCACAATGGTGGCACGTCTCAGATGTCATATGCATCTCTAGATCCTTTCTCTTCTGTGTTCCAAGTCTGTTTGGAAGCTGGCCCTTACCCATGTGTTACTCCTAAAAGTCCTGGTTCAAAATTTCTGAGAGCAGTTTGGTGATAGTGTCCTCCATGGGCCAACCACCTCCCCTTGGGCTCTGTAGCTCCTGCAGAAAGACCTGCCTGGGCCACTGCTGTAAGCCTGAGCCTCTTTATGGACTAAACAGCTCATTTGAGTCACAGATTTGTGTGGATGAATCTGAGAGAGGAGTATTTGTTTTTCTCTCTGGCTTGTGGCATGTGAGAAAATGTATGACAATCTTTTCTTCTTAAAAATGGGGATCATAATCATACCAACCCCTCGGGTTGTTTTCAGGATTAAATAATATAAGAAGAGTGCTTAGAACAGGGACAAACACATAGTAAATACTCAATAAATATTAGGAAAACTTAAATATTACTATAGAGATATAGGCTGTTGGTAGAATTGTCATTGTCATCCTAGTTTGCCAGTTCCTTGAGCAGAGGATTTTCAGGCTGTGAAGAAAACATATTGAAGGTGAAAATGAAAGCAATTCAGAGTCGGTGAGGGTTTGCCCAAGGAAACCTAACCTGGGAGTCAGGTGGCCTAGTTCCCCCACTACTTAACTGAAATGAGTATCCTCATATCCTTAGGAAGCCACTAAACTGGGCCTGTAAACCAGCAGAGCTTCAGAGCTGTGAGCTTTCACGGCGGCCTGTGGGTGAGGCTTCAACCACCAGAGGGAGCTGAAAGAGCCAATCACTGAAAACCCGAATCAAACTGGGTTAAGCAACTAGGAAACTTAATTGCTCATGTAGCTAGAAGTCTAGAAGATCATGCAACCAATCTTTAGGGTTAACTCAGCCCGGTGGTTTCAGAGTATAATCCATTGATGGGTTGATGTTCCCGATCCTTTAAGATCTCAGCTGCGAGAAATGAGGGAGTCAGAGTCAGGTATTGATCCTTTCTCCTGGCAGACAGCAGGGAGTTAGTAAGTGAGGATGGGGCCTATGGGACCCCATCTCATACCTGGAGAAGCCCAAACCCAGAGGTTTACAGAATCTGACAGCAGTGGAGAAAGAAGTTCACCATAATAAGCAGAGCTTGTAGTAGATTTTAGGAGCTGGAGTATAAAGGTCATGGAACTCAATACCTGAGGAGATAAGGGGAGAAAAGGACAGGTCAGTCACATTTGAAGTGAGGGCTGTTGGTTGGGCTGGATGTTAGTGTTTGTGCATCCCCCCCTGTGCATTGAAGGGGTGGGCTGGCCATGTTTAAAGAACCAGGGATGGATTCCCAGAGAAATAGTTCACAGCAGGGCTTTCCTTCCAATAGGGAAATAGGAATGCACTCAGATAGAGATTAAGGTTGGTTCTAGCTCCAAGGGTATCAGGTTGCCTGGCCTGTCCCAGGAGCTCTGCATGTAGGCTAAGGGCAGCGAGACCAATCCTTATAAGACCTATACCGGTAGGACTGGGATTCCTAATCCACTGCCAGACTTGAAGCAGGGGCTGGTTCTTTATGGCCTGAGGCTGGTGAGATGTTTGCTCACCTTCTTACTTTTCTCAGAAAGTAAATTCAAATTTGTAAGGATTCATGGTTCCCAACGCTAGAGGCCTTTTTTTTATTACTGGCTTCTTTGCTTACCAGTGTACCAGAATAAATTTATTTTATTACTGGCTTCTTTGCTTACCTCATTTATTACTGGCTTCTTTGCTTACCAGTGTACCAGAATAAATTCTCCTACAATATGGGCCATGCTCTACCCACCATGGCAAAAGCAGCCAGCTGGGAGACAGAGCACATGGGCTGAAAATGTAGTAAGTTGCTGAGTTCTGTTCTTTCCAAAGTAATTAAAAGTGGATGGTCAAATTTCATGGAGGGTGGAATATTTGGAAATAGTTTTTCCAAGGGGAGAAAAAAACAACTCTTGATGTGAGGGTTATCAAGGAAGATGATGCTAGTGGGCAGGGATTGTCAAAAAGGAGGCACTGAGACTGTTTTTCTCATGTAGGCTAGAAACTGATCCTGGGAGTATCTACCAGAAAATGGTTTTCTAAATGTTTTAAAAATAGCAATGTGTCAGCATCACTTGGATCAGCCAAAATCTCATAGCTGCATAATTTTGAAGGGTAGCGCTCAATTGTAACATACAACAGTCTGACATGTCTGTATCAAAACACTCTAATTATGACACTTTATGCATAGAACCTAATTTATTATTTAAATTTTAGAAAACTCAATAACTATTTTGGGTGCATGCTTAATATAAATTTCCTCTTATTTATCTGTGTTTGATAAACAAATGCTCCCCACATTCTTATTTTCTGGACTGTCTGCCCTGAGTTTGTAGGCAGAAGAAGGTGTTTGAAAGTTGTGACTGAGTGCCATCTACTGGGGAAATAGAACAATAGATTAAAAACAGACTCAGTGGGGACCTCATTGCAAAGGAGAGAATACTTAGAAAAAGAGAACTTGAATATATAAAAGGAAACATGGAAAGAGATGGGATGTTTACATTTTGCTTAATACTGGAAAATTTTTATTTGAACTCTAATAGGCTTCTTTGATATAGTATTTTGGTTAACATTAGGTCAAACATTAGATATCAGGAAAAACCCTCCGTCTAATAAACCCTCAGTCTACTTAAAATCCCAAAACTTTCATAGGGATGAGACCCTTGGGGTCAAGTTCAACACCCTCATGTTACAGTTGAGAAGCAGAGGTTCAAGGGAAGGGATTCATCCATGCTCTCCAGCTGGGTAACGGCAGAGGACTTGCATCTTCTCATCACCAAGATGGTTCTTGTTTAGAGGAAGTGGCCATTTGGATAAACATGATTTAAAGGATGCCAAGAAGTTATCCAGGGCCCCAAACATTCTCTCTTTTGCTGGCTAAACAAACTGTTAGAAAGTCTCAAAATTAGAGTTGCTTCTTTGAGTGAAAATTGGTGCTTACTCATTTGTACTGTAAGTTTCCACGAACACCTTCACACAAGTAGGGTTTTTCTGATTAGCTGTTATTTTCCAGCTTATTTAGAAAGTAAGTGGCAGAATTGCTGCTTGAGCTCTAATTCTAGCCAAGAGAAGGTGATGGAGAGTGAGAAAAACCTTGTGAGAATCACTGAGGCAGTGAGGGCCAGGGAGGAAAGCTGGGCCTGGTGAGGCCGAGACCGTGTGTCCTGGAATTCAGAGAAAAGCAGGTACTTGGAGGGATGAGGAGCTCTCAAAACCATGGTGCTCTGTCTACACAAATGCAAACACCCCATGATGGGTAAAAATGGGTGCTTAGAAAAACCAAGCTGGCTACACAGGAGCTCTCTGATGAGTTCTTGTTTCAAAAGAATACTTGCAGAGAGAAGTGAGTGCTTGGAGCCAGAGATGAGAGGCAAAACCTGTGGGAACGGTATTATGGAGGCTTCAATTCCCATGAGCTAGTAAGAAATGCTCAGGGCAACAAACCCCATAAAATTATATTCAGAGTAACTCCCCTAAGGCAGAGTGGGGGAGTGGGCCTGTTACTTGGAGTGATTCTTGTGTGCCAACCAATAATACAAAAAAAAAACAACCAGCGCTCCTCCACCTCCTTTCACCCTCATTTTGACAACAGAGAATGATCTTTGGATTGAAAAGCATAGAACACATATTGATGAAAGGAAAATAGAAGTCCAGACTGGAGGAAACCCATGTCAGATAGTAACAGCGACATATCTGAATGCTTCCTGTATCATCTCATTGAATTTGTACAATATCTCTGTGGTTTTAGGCACTATCGTATTTAGATATTAGGAGCCATAGACTTAGGGAGGTGAAACTACTTAAATTTCATGTAATTAGGGGAAGGGAAGGGGCACAACGTATACCCTGGCCATCTGATTTGAAGTCTGAGAGCTAAGCTGTGCAATTATTTGGCCTCCAGAGGTCCTAAGGGAGGTCAGGTCTCCTGGTGCAGACACACGGCACTCAGCTGCTGAGAGAACTTCCAATATGTAATGTGGACCATGGTGAGCAGCTGGATGGGAAAATAGGTTTCTGTTTAAAAAGATATATTTTTTTTCTAAAAAAAAAGGAGACTACAGTAGATTCTACAAATTGCAAGTAACGAACTTGGCGTCGAGTCTGAGTATAATCCTATGATAGACTACTAAAGGGTTATTATAAACACCCGGGCAAGGAAGCATCGGGTCCAAGCACCCAGCAAAGGTTGTTAACACAGGTTACGTCGTTTAGAAAATAACTGGCTACTTCGTGCCTGCTGCTGTGCGGGCTCCCTTTATAAACGGAGCCCTCCCCTCAAAGTAGTCACAGCCAGTGCAGGGGAGATGGGGGCAGACGATGGCAATGCTGTGGAACCACCCACGTAAGTAGAAGTATATCAACGTGTGCCGGGGGGGAGGGGTGCCCAGGGAGGCACGCAAACCGGACTAGAGAAAAGGGCAGAGAAAGTTCTCCAGGGATCACGTTCCTTTTCCTTCCATTAAAAAGTTTTTTTTTTTTTTTTTTAAATATTTATTTATTTATTATTTTTGGCTGTGTTGGGTCTTCGTTTCTGTGCGAGGGCTTTCTCTAGTTGCGGCAAGTGGGGGCCACTCTTCATCGCGGTGCGCGGGCCTCTCACTGTCTCGGCCTCTCTTGTTGCGGAGCACAGGCTCCAGACACGCAGGCTCAGTAATTGCGGCTCACGGGCCCAGCTGCTCTGCGGCATGTGGGATCTTCCCAGACCAGGGCTCGAACCCGTGGCCCCTGAATTGGCAGGCAGATTCTCAACCACTGCGCCACCAGGGAAGCCCCAAAAAAAGGTTTTTAAAATTGAATTTCTTTTAAAATTTTAGGTCGAACTGTATGAAGATATGTTCGTATATATGGGATTGCCACTTCTAAGGCCATAAATAGTCAAATATTGTCAAATTCGCTGATCCAACGTAACCCGAAGTCTTAAAGTTCAACAGCAGTACAGACAAGTCCATGTTGAAAGGGCAGGAGTTCTCTGCTCTCCAACTCCCCACCCAGCCCTTCCTCCCCAAGTCTGCCACGTTCCACTCTTAGAGCTGTTTTCAGCTCTTTCTTTGGCTACTTGCTGCCTCATAATATGTTTTGCTGTCATTTCTTGACTTTCCATTTTCACACTATCTGTTGCATTTCTGTTTTGAGGATGGGGATTTAGCTGTCTTACGCCACCACTGTCATAAATACCCACATTCCCTGACCCTTCTTACATTGTTCTATTATCATTTCTGGTGAAATCACTTTTCACGTCGGCATCATTAATGTCAGGAAGGAAGCATATTCCCCACTCCTGATATTTTCTTCCATGAGGTGGGATTTCTCTGTTCTTTCTGCCCCTCTACTCATTTATTCATTCCCTTCTCTCTAGGGGAGAAGGTGTGGCTTAATTTGGTTGGTAAATTTTCATCAGCCCTTTTTCCTTCTGCCCTATTGGAAGCTGTTTGTTACCAAGGAACAAGCTTTCCCTGGAGTGGGTGAGAAAATATGCCCAGTTCTGGGGTTCAAAGCCCCTTTGTCTTTCCCAACTAAACTACATTATCCAAATCAACCTTTATCACAAAGAAAAAGTGATATTTTATCTTTCCTCTGAATTTCTTAGTTTTACTTATCAAATTGTTAGAAACTTACACGGGGAAGAGGAAAATGATTTACCAGGTATCTTGGAAGGATTCAGCAATTATAATTATATACCTCTAAATTTACCCTTCTTTTCTTATAGCACCCTTTGTTTTCTCTAGAGCTATTAACTTGCTCTGTTAGTTTTTTAATCTGCTTAGCTCACCCCTAAACTCCTGAAGGCTGAACCCTTCTTTCTACAAGGTCTTCACTTCAAGTAATCTCTTGCTCTCCCTACCTCCCAACCTCCCTCACCTTGGAGACAAGCATTTCGGAATCCTCTTACCCTCTGTTCCCATCTGCTCTGGCTGTTCTCCGGGCCTGCAGCCCAGCTGTCACCCAGAGGCTCCCCTTCACCATCAATCTGGGAGCTTTGCTTGTTTCTCTCCTGTGTTGAATCCTGATCTTTCGGATTACATGACTTCCTCTTCCTTGGTCTACATTCTACCCTCACACTTGACTAGTAATTTTGCTAAGTATAGAATTCTGTGTTAGACAGAATTTCCCTTGGAACTTTGAAGGAACTGCTCTTCCAGAATTCTGGTGTTATGAAATTTCACAATGATGGGCATTTTGCAGTATTATTTGCAGTATTATTTCCCCATATTATTTGTCCATGTGGGGTTCTGCCTTTTTAAAAATTCTCTTCTCAGTATTTTATTGGTATTTTGGGAGAGATAAATGAATGTGTTTAGTGTTCCATATTTAAAGAACTCTGTCCCCCATTCCTTCCTTCCTCCCTCCCTCACACTCTTTTCTTTCTCCATCAATTTTTTGTAACAACTTTATTAAATTATAATTCACAGATCATACAAGTCACCCATTTAAAATGTACAATTCAGCTGATTTTGGTATGTTCACACAGTTGTGCAACCATCACCACAATCAATTTTAGAATATTTTCGTCAACCCAAAAAGAAACCTGTACCCATTAGCAATCACTGCCTATTTTCCCCCAATCACACCAGCCTTAGGCAACCACCAGTCTACTTTCTGTCACTATGAATTTGCCTAATCTGGGCATTTCACATAATAAAATCATACAATATATGGTCCTTTGTGACTGGCTTCTTTTACTTAGCATAATGTTTAAAAGATTCATCCATGTTGTAGCATGTATCAATATTTCATTTCTTTTTATCAACAAATAACATTTTCCAACATCTGGGTATACCACAGTGTATTTGTACATTTATCAATTGATGGACATTTGGGTTGTTTCCACTTTCTGGCCATTATGAATAATGCTATGTTTGTGTATAAACGTATGCTTTCATTTTTCTTGAGTATATAATCAGGACTGGAATTGTCAGGTTGACTCTATATTTAAACTTTGAGGAACTGCCAGAGCGTTTTCCAAAGTGGCTGCACTATTTTATAGTCCCACATACAGTATCTCCTTAAACTTCAGTTTCCTTCTGTATAAATAATAATGTCACCTTCCTCAGGGATTTTTTTTAAGATTAAATGACACAATACATCTAAAGTGCTTAGAATAGCGGCTGATTCAATAAATGTTACTTCTTGTTAGATAGCCTTATGGCCCACCTATAAGCGTCATGAGGTCAGAAGTGGTCTCTTTTTTCAAACTGCTGAAACTTTAGTACCCAGCAAGATGCCTGCTACACAGTAGGAGCTCAATATTGTTTGTTTAATGTTTTCATATCAAAGGACTGGATGTGAGGGCAAAGGTACTGATTAGGGTACTGATTGATAGTGAATGTCAACTGGAAGAGACTAGAGGTGTGCTGAAGCTATTGTGTCCCTTGTTGGATTCAAGAGTCATAAATGTCTTGAACAAAGCCATGGAGTCCATACCTATGAAATTCACACTTGACATAAAGAGACTGTGAGGGAGAACAAAATTTAGGTATGCATGTATTTGTGTGTGTACATTCCTATACTTGAGTCCTACAGTTACAACTGCATAAGTAACAGGAAGCTGTAGATTAGCAGCAACATAAAAAAATTATTTGGGTTCTTGTCAAAAATAAACTTACTATGAGTAAACAGTTCAGAAGCAATATAAATAAAAAGTTACCCTCTTTATGTATGAAACAAGGGAGAGGACAGGTACACACACAACAGAAATGTATTATAGCCTCACTCCTTTTTAACTTTTTGAGGGATACTTTGCTATCTCTTCTAATAAACTGGACGGAGACGATAGGCAATAGATACTGAAGCATTCTCTTTTATGCAAATGATAAAGTTTTATTATGATGAGTTAAAAATGTTCAGTAGACAGGTTGCTATATCCTAGGTACAGTACCTCATCAAGGTTGATATAAGGATGTACTTTCTTTTCACCGAATTATCACTGAATGGGGGTTGGTGTTCTTTGTTCTTTGGCATGAGTCTTAGTCAGGATCCCCAGATTTCACACAAAGTTATCAATTCTATTCCCAGCTCAGTTTAACTGAAACATAGAGTAAAGGTACCTGTCAGTACTCATTATTACTCAATTACTTTCAAAACTGGAGCTGAGAGAAAGAATATTAATGGAAAACAACCTGAAGGTTATGCAAGCCATCCATCCACACTCTAAACTTTGTCCCTGAATAAAGCCTATCAAAGAATCAGGAATGCATCACAGCCTGCCCACAGAGAGTCACTTTTATTGAACTGTATACTTTGGCATGAAGGTATGAAACTATATTAAAGATTGTTTCAGGAAACATCCTTTTGAAATATGTCTTTGATTTTACATTATTCAAACTATTCATTATTACACAGCTTCCTAGGATAATTGCTTGAATTAAGCCTGGAAGAGAAAGATTTTCCTAAGCAAAAATGATAGAAGAAGCAGTGGGGGAGAGGGATGAGGAAGGTTCAGAGGTGAAAAAGTGCAGTGTGTATGTGGGAAATGCTGGTTATCTCAGTTCATCTAGAGTGAGGCATACAAGTAGGACTGCAAAGTAGAATAGAGCCAGATTGCACCAGGCCAAAGAGTGAATAATATTTGAGAATGAACAGAAGGTCATTCATTCATAAAAAATATGATTTGAGAGCTTACTATTTGACAGCTGCTGGATGTGGAATGTTAAGTAAAATGGACACAACCCTTGGCCTCCTAGAGCTATTGTGATCAGTGAGACAGACAATAATCCAATAAGCAAACAAATAAATGCTTCATTTCTCTCCATGGACAAAAAGGAGAGGGTACTGGGAGAGAACGGAGTGAGAGAAATCATCAGAAAGGGTGAACTCATTTCTGAGGAGTTGACATTGATTCAGACCTGAAGGATGAGAAGCATTGTCCAGATGAAAGTGGGCGGGGAAGAGGGTTTCACTCAGGGGAACAGCAGGTGCAAAGGCCCTGGAACAGGAAGGGCTTGATGCCTGAAGAAATTGAGAACAGCTAGTGGCTGGAGTGTGGAGGAGGGAGGGGAGTTGGAGAGGTAAGCCACGCCCAATCATGGAGAACATAGCATTGTTCTAAGGGCAATGAGAAGCTTTTAATAAGTTTTAAACAGTGTGTCTTTGTGTGTGTGTGTGATAATATCCATTAGTAATTGAGTACAGGATATTGGTTAAGGGACATTTTAAAAAGTAGGAAGAACAGGAAAGAAATTAGAGTGGGGCAGACCTGTTGCAATAATATAGGGCCGCAGTTGGCAAATATTTCCTGTTAAGGGCTTGATAGTAAATATTTCAGGCTTTGAGAGGCAACAGTCTCTGTCTCAACCATTCAACCTTGCTATTGTAGTGCGAAAGCAACCACAGATAATATGGAAATGTGAGAATGGCTGTGTACCAGTAAAGCTTTATTTATCAAGAACAGGTGGTAGGTCAGATTTGGCTCTCAGTCCAGTGGGCTGGAGCACAAAGGATGGGCTAGGAAAGACCAAGGATGAAGAACTGCTAGGCTTTGTGACTACCTGCAGGGACTGAGAAAGAAGGTATCAGGAGGTGGGTTTCAGAGCCTGGGGTACAGAGAGAATGGTATTTTCATTGAGAACTATATGGAAGTCAGGAAGAGAAGCTGATTTTGGAGGCAAATAATGCATTTGCTTTTAGTTTTCACAGTTTATACCACATTTTCAGTTGGATTTGGCCAGTGTGGAAACATCCATAAAACTGGCAGTCAGCAATGATATTCAAGGCTCATATAGGCTGTGAACAATCAGTGTATGGGATCGCTTGTCTCTGTTTGAAGGCTGGGTGATTTATCTGATCTGGCCCACAAAACTGCTGCCCCTTCCTCTTAAAATGAGCACCTTCTGGAAGCTGCAGATCCAGCTTAAAAGGCTCTTTTCTCCAAAGGACTTAGAAAGTTTTATTCTCTCTGCAGGGATACATTTGCATTTGAGTGAATGTGGTAAACTGTTGCAGGGGCCAGAAAGGTCAGTAATGCCTCGGGCTCTCTATGCAGTGAATACCGTGATGTGGACGCCTGTTTCCAGCCAAGAACACTGTCTCCTTGAGTAGATTTCCCATTTTGGGGTCACCCTTAGTTTTAGCATTCTTGTGTCTTAAAATATATTGTCATCCGTCAGACTGATACATTTTGCATTTGTTTATTATTCAAATCCTAGAAAATGTATTTGTTTAATGAAAGAAGCAAAGTATGCCTAAGAAATATCCTGAAGCTGATAGAGGAGAGGTTGGAAATCAGGGCTTAGCTTTGCTTTGGATGGCAGCAAGGTTCTTTTGGAAAAGTTCTGTGCTTTGGGAATTTATGGGTGTGCTTGGCAAACTGGGGGCAATTGCCCTGTACCCTTCACTGTAGCCTTAGGGTTACAAGACTGGAGTTGAGTAGGAGAAGGCCATGGTTTGGCTAACATCAGGCCTCCTGTACCTCTTGGGATGGTAGTCTGGCACAGTGGGACTCGGCACTGGGGATCCTTTTGCAAACTCTTGCCCCTGTTTTCCTCAAAAGTCTGTTCTTGGTGCTCCCTGTACCTGATATTTTGAGTGACTGACCACAACAGTTTTTCTAGTGGTTATATCTGAGCCAGATTCTGTCTTACCCTTCTTGCCCCCTTCTTTTGAGGGAAACTCCTCTTCTCTCCTGACCCCTGGTCATGGGGTCTAAATGAGGACTGTCATCATTTTACACATCCCTAGTTCCCTGGCCACAGTGATGGATCCAGAGATGCCCTATGAGTTCTTCCTTGTGAGTACTTAAATGGGAGCTGCCCTCTCTGATGACAGAATCATAAGGATGCAAGTTTGCAGCTGTGGTGCCATGTCCACAGCTGGGTGTCAGAGCCTGTCTGCAGATAGAAAGGATGAGGAGCACCCCAGGGGGAACAGCACAAAAGTGGGACAGGGAAAGCCCAGGTGACGTGCAAGTCTGTTTTCTTCTGAGAGCTTCAGTGCTGCCCTCCCTGTCCTGCTAAGAGCTTGGGAGATAAGCTCCCTCTGATTCTCTGAGCCCCTCCAGAATCCTACCAACAAATTCCCTATTTGCTTAAGCTACTTAGAGTTCTTTCATTGGGCATTTTATAAGGTTTTAGGGTGGGAATTAGGACAGAGCATCATAATAGGATGTTCTCCTGAAATCACCCCATAGAAAGAGCAGTCTGTTCTGTTTGCTCTGAGCAAAGGAGTAAAGGCACCACCATCATCTAGTTTCTAAGAATTAGCCTCAAGACCTGCAGAATTGTAGACAGGGGCTGACCCTGAGGGTGTAGATCATTAGAACACTTGAGGTGGTATTGTGATGAGAAATCACTTTTTGTTGCCCTAACAATAGCTAGCTAAGGAGGGATAAATGGGAAAAAAGATATGAAGTCTGTCTTCCCAGAAAGGGTCTTTAGGTCTGGCTTTGTGCTAGGAAGCAGATTTCATTCTCCTTTAAGTGGCTGCAGCTCACGGGTCCATCTTTATTGTACACTACAGAGACAATCTGACAAATAAAACTTCCCTGAACTTGGCTTCTGACTTCAGTCTAAGTGCCCGTCCTATCCTCACTTTTTCACCTACTGAAATCTTACATATACTTCAAGGCTTATTGAAGATGCCACCTCCACCACAAAGCCTACCTCTATTGGCCCCAGCTAAAATTAACCCTTGCTTCTTTAACTGCAATAGAGATTTTATAGCTCCCTTAGCATTTATGCATTACTTCTTCCAGTATTCATAGGTACACTCACCTTATTTTCATGCATTAGTTCAGGAGGTTGGCCTGTATAATTTCTAAACTTTCTTGCAGTAATTCTGTAATTTTGTAACTTCTATAATTCTGTAACTAATATGAAAACTTATATGCACCCTAACAAACTTAGGGTGCCTATAAAGGCACATCTTTTTGTTTTTAGAATGGCTATCTTACTACTTATTCCCGTGATTTTTTCCCAGTTTTACTGAGATATAATTGACTTATAACACTGTATAAACGTAAGGTGTATAATATGTTGACATGATGCACTTACTTATTGCAAAAAGATTACCACTGTAGTGTTAACTAATACGTCCATCACCTCACATAATTACTATTTCTTTTTTGAGGTGAGAAAATTTAAGATTTACTCTTTTAGCAAACTTCGAGTATACGGTAGAATGTTGTTAGCTATAGGCACCATGCTATATATTAGATCCCTATTGTCAAGAGTTTAATATGTCTTTTTTCCTTGAGATTTCCCCTCTTCCTGAACTGCTCAATAACTCTAGGGAGACACTGTCAAATAGAACTTTCTGCCATGATGCTACTCACATGTGATTATTGAATGCTTGAAATGTAGCTTGTGCAAATGAAGAACTGAACTTTTAATTTCATTTAATTTTAATTAATTTAGATTAAAATTTAAATAGCCACATGCAGCTAGCGACTACCATATTGGTTAGCATAGCTCTAGGAGCTTCCACAGTCCAAAAATTTTACGCCAACCTCTGCACCCAAGTTGAGTATCACTGGGTTTGGTAACCACAGTAGCTGATGTTCCCACCACCAAATAATGTTACTTATAGAAGTTCAGTGCTGCACTGCCTGCTCACAGTTGCTGGTCCCCTCCTTTGAAGAGGAGGTGATAGAACCCTGCTCTTCCTACTACAACTCTTGGGGGATATGATCCCACTCCTTCAGCTAACCTTGGCCAAGCTGCCCATGCTTGGACTCCAAGGCTGGAAGTTTTCGTATTCATGTTTCCATGCACAACTACCATCCAGAACTACTACAGTAATTGAGTCAGGATCAGAGCCAATTCTGTGGTTAATCACCTCAAGGACCCAGGATCACCCCTTCTCTGTTCAGTTATCCATCAAGGGATTCAGATGACTTTTTCTTTTGAACACTCAAAAGCACAAGGAATTTGCCTTTGGTTTCCTCTAAAAAAATAGACCTTTAGACAAAGATTCAAGTGTAAGTAGTTTATTTAGGAGGTAATCCTAGGAAATATCAGTAAAGGAATTAAGAAGTAAAGTAAGTAGGTGAAGGAGGCTGGTGAAAGATAATGTATCAAAGAGTTACCCTGTTGGGGAACTCTAGGAGGTAGTGTAGAATGCTTCAGAATGATCCCAGCTGAAAGGCAAGTAAGATGGTATCTATACACCAAATTCCTGTCAGTCATTGGTTAAGGGCTTCTCCTGGAGACTTTAACTCTTCAGCACTCTTGCTTGCTCTATGGGTGGCCAAGTATGCTCTCACTGCTAGAGGAAAGACCTTAGACAGAGTTACAAGAAGTCCCTGGAGTGCAGAGGTGAGTGGGGGAGCAACGAGGCCTACTCAGAGGCCCTGGTCAGTGGACCAGTCATACTTCCTTTTATAATATTGGCAGTTTTAACTGGTTCTGGGGTGCTCCACACCTCCCCATCTAGGAACAGAAGCCCCAGAAGTTTCTCACAAGAGCTCTACTACAATTGCAAAATCTGGGGCAGGGGGTGTGTCTCTGGTAAGCTATCCCATTTCAACTTGGTTTGTCTGTTTAGTAATATACTAACCAACATGCCAAGAACGTCAAATAAAACTGTTATATGGTTTGAAAAGCACAACAAAAATTAAATTGATACCACCTCCACAGGTTCTAACAGTAGCACCAGCTTTGTATAAAAGAAAGGGGTTTAGAATTTGAAAATATCTTAAAATTTCAGATTTTAAATGCACACGTTTTCATGAACTCTTTCTTTCTTCAGTTTCAGCAGGGATGGGGATTATTACATTGGCAGAAGGTGAATAAGATATATGAGGTCCCATATGCACAAAGTGAAAAAACAATTTCTGAAAGGTAAAAGAATTGAACAATGGAATCTGTTCTTAAATATAGTCAGGTGGAATTTAGTGATGTGGGAACCACTCTAGAAGTGAACTCAGTGTTCCTTCACAGTAAAAGCATTTGGCTTGGTTTAAATTGGATCATTTTATAAAGCTCGTTGATGACAACATTTCCTCTCACTATATCTGGAGGCCTGAAGTAGATGGATTTTTTTGACTTTTCCTTTAATCACAAACTTAATTTGGTCTATATGAAAAGATTTACAGTTTCTCCAGATATGCAGAGTATCAATAATAGAGGAGCTACTGGGCAATGTGCTGCTTCTCATTGAATATTCAGTGTGTGATATGAAGATTTATCTTGTAAATATCACTGGTTATAGCCTTGTAAACTCAGAGATACATCATCTACAGTTCAGCTATGAATATAGAGCAAATGAAGGGAGAATGGATTTTTTAAATGAAAAGATCAAAAAGGATAATTAATATTTCATAATCTTAATTAACTTTTCCACTGCACATTAATTTTTAATGTTATTTGGGGTGTAAGGTGTGATTATTGCTTTCATAGCCAAATCAGATAATCTGGTCACAAACCTGAATGTTAAAAGGTAATGTGAACATCTTATTTGGCTTGAGAAATTAGTCATTAACTTCCTCAATTAGCTCTGTGCTTATTCTGGGGAAATTGCATTACGCAAGTGAATAAGATTGTAAGCTTTTAGAATATGAAGCAAGTTATTAAGCATGTTAGGTTGGAGACCACTGGTAAGAGATGTATGAATTGCTGCATTTGGGGGAAAAGAGAGACCCTGCACCAAGGAGCATGGAATAAACCATGTTTCCCAGTGCATTAACATGCGCAATAGGATTTAACAGATCACCTAGCACAGCAGATTGGTCAGTGCTTCTGTGCTAGTAGACACCTGATCCTTGAAGCCAATCAGAACTACCTCTGCACACTCACTTGCTGAACCCAGTAGAGGTGAGCCATGTACACCAACCAGGGCTAGAGGGAATTCCCAGGACCATCAAAACTTTGATCATGACTCACTTTCCCTTTGGCCTCATCTTCCCATCCTGAAGCTCTTGGATCCAAGACTCTGACTTTAATTCCCACTTCTGAGCAACCCCATCTGACTGAGCACATTTACCCCCTGATCTCTGCGATGTCAGTTCTCTCTTCTTTCACCTCCCATGCTCTAGTGACTCTCTCTGCTTCAGCTGAAAACTCCCTGTTCCATTCTCTATTCTGGTGACTTAACTAATTTCCAGCTGGGTCAGCTCCTGATCAACTCGGGGTTGAAGTAGGATTTGGGGTAGAAAAGAGAAGGAGGAATTCAGATAATTAACTCCTGGGTGACTAGAGCTTCAGGTTCTGCACTTGCTGCAAAGCATGCTAGGATCAAAAAGGCAAAATGAGAACCAACATGGGAGTCATGGACAGGTGGCCAAGGACAAGAGATCCACTTCTAATTTATAGGCAGAAATTGCGTTTTGTATAAATTAGAGTATGCTACATTGTGCTGTAATAGCACACAGCCCCAAAACTAATGTTTTAACAAAATGAAAGTTGACTTCTTATACAAGGTATCCAGTGCGGTACTGTGTGATGATCTGTTCCACACAGTCACTCAGGGACCCAAGCTAACCAAGTCTCTGCTATTTTACTCTCTGCATCATTTGGGTCATGTAGACTTTATGCTCCACAACAGGAGAAATAAGACTGGGGAATCTGACATGGGCTTTTCACTTCCTTGGTGCAAAAATGATATATGTAACTTCTGGTCACATTTTACTGGTTAGAACTAATCAGATGGCCCTGTAACTTTAAGGGGCTCAGGAAATGTAGGAGAGAAAGTATAATATTTGGTGAGAATTCTATTTCTACCACAAGATCCATGGGTAAGAATCTCATCAGGAGTGGGCAGGGGTGCTGCCGCTGAAGTTTAGGGAAGTAAGTGCAAGGGAACCCATCCAAAAGAGAGGTGGAGGAAGGCAACAGGAGAGCCTGGTTTGTCAGGAAGGAGCTCCAAGGAGCCCTCGGCTAGCTGAGTTCTCACTCTGACCAATAGGATGGCCTGGGGCAGGGACTGACACGCAGTATCTCAAGGTCACATTCAAAGATCTTTGTTTCACATTATTATGAAGGGATTTTAATAAGTGGCTCCTGAATGTATAGAATGTATGTGCCTTTTAAAGACATGTGCATACTTGTATAATGTTTTGAACTAGTCAGGCATCATCCCAGGAGGAAATGTGCTGTCTTTTGGGTATCACTTGATGGGAGAGTTGCCTACGCCTCTGAGTCATGTATTTCATGCATAAAACAGAGCTCATTTTTGATAAATTGTTACTACCATTTATCACGTTAAGTAGTATACAGGCATGACCTCACATAATCTTGTCCATAATCCTAGAAGATTATTATTAACAACCCAACTTTACAGACGAGACTACTGACTTTCAGAGAGGTTTAGTTATATAGCTAGTAAGTAGCAGAGTTGGGATTCAAATCTAGGCCTCATCTGAATTCAGTGTCTCATATCTGATTGCTAGAATTAAATAGATTAAACGTGTCTGGCTTTAACTAGGAGCTCAATAATGTTGATTTTCTTCCTCTTTTTTTCCTTCTTCCCTCTCATCTCCGGGATGCCGGCCAAATAACTCATCACTTTTTGGGGATTCCTTTGGGGATTTCTCTTTTGAGAAGAGCCAGAAAACCACTTACACAATGATTTCTCCAACTGAGCAGGTGATGGGTGGGAGAGCAGGTGGTGTGGGGGACTGAATGCATGCCCTTGCCAGCCCTCCTTCTCCCCCTCTGTCCATTGCTGGTCTGGGAGAGGTAGGACCAGAAAGAGTCCTGTGCCTATTTACCTCCTCAAAAACAAGAATAAGAGTGGTAGCCTTCACCCCTTCCTTCTCTCCTTTTTCAGTATTTCTGTCCTTCATGCTCTTTCAGTTATTTGTTTACAGCTGGAGAAAGTGATTCACTTGGTAACACAAAACTTTTCTCCTTTTTAAACAGGGAAAGTTCTACCAATTGCCAGCTTTTCTCAAGCATGAGTCATTTTAACCTTTATTCTTAAAAATATGTAGCTCCATCAACCAGAGTCTGGGTTCCTTTTATCCTGAGATCCAGATGTCCTAGGGAAGTGGGGTTGAAGGTGAAAGGTTGAAGGTGGGAGGATGTGGTTCTACATTTTGAGAACAAGACTCTGTGTTTTTTTGTTTTTTTAATTTAGAGGAGAACAGGGGATGCCTCTTTATGGCACCCAGCATGGAGCCTGGGGATATTTCTTTCCTTTTATCTCATTCTATAAATAAACTGGATGACTGCCAGGGAAAAAGTAATCTGGGACATGATTCTTAGTGTCTACTATAGTGAACTGCTCTGAAAACTCCGGCTGCCACTTGGTACAAGTTTCATTGTCTTTAAAGGGTATTTTGAGTCCTCATGCATGGGAAACTTGATACTTTTTCTTCTTCATCTAGTTTCCACTTAAAAAGAAAATTATGAGACTCACAGAACGATTTAGAGTTTCTCTGTAATCAAATGCTAATAAATATGTATTGCTGATTTGCTAATTTCTTAACATGTGATGGGTGACAGGCTATTTTCTCGGTCATTTTAAGGATAATAGTGATTCACTACCACTAGTCCAGCAAGGCCAAATTCATTCTTAGTTAAAAATTTAAATGCTGCTCTCCTGACTAAACTCAGTAAGGTATGTGTAGCCCTAGGAAGTGTCTGTCAGAGGGTAAGAAAGCCACCAATTTGTTAGTTTTTAGAATTTTTGTCCCAAAGATGGGTTTGGAGCCTCACGTGTTTTCTGTTGCTGTGAATTGCTATTGAAGGTAAGAACATCTTAAATCAGGATGACAAGACTTTGACCTTGGGTTACTGAGTCATCAAAGGGAGGCTTTGCATCTCCCAGGCTGCTCAAGAGTTAAGAAAATCATTCCCCTCCATCTGCTTTGCATATGATGGGGCAGGGCAGTGTAGAGAGTATGCACCTATTTGGGGAACATGCAACCATCTTCCTCTTAACACTTATGCTTCTATTGTCAAAACCATTCACTTGGCAGTTGCACTTGTCACATTCTGTTCATATTGTGAGTGAAATGTTCATGTGTAAGAGTCTAATATCTCAACTGGATGGGGAGTTCTTCAAGACAAGGGGCTGAGCTTTCTACTCCTTTGTGTCCTTGTATCTTCCAGCTTTGAACTTGGTATATAATGATGCGTAATGCACCATTCATTATTATGAATTATGTATTATTGTTATGAATTATTCCTATGATCCTTATTATGACTCATTATTCATACCTGATGAAAATTCAGTCAAAGTTAAAAGTACACACGATGCTTTCTTTCTCATGCATTCATGTAGGATCAAGACAAGCTTATCTTGACTCAAGGCCCAGAGCTCTTGTGTGGGGATCTTTCTTTATAGAAGGTTTATACTCAGGATACAATTTATTTAATTCAGTGAATATTTACTGAGCTTCTATCATGTCAAGGGTTACAGGCTATAAAAAAGAAATAAGATAATATCCAAGCACTCAATGAGCTTATAGTCTAATCCATGAACGATGCATAGATTTCAACTTAAATGTCTACCTCATCATCATTTGATGATGGCTGCTTGGATTGCTGACCAGGTCTAGATTCAGTAGGAAATAATGCTATGATTAATTAGCAATGTCTACCATTTTATTTAGGAATGGAGAATGGTAGCATGGGTGCCACACATTCACAATCCCCAATTTGCAGAATGAATAAAGTCCAGATAGTAGAAGAAGCTTGTATTTAGTAGAATCCAATCAGTCAATAACTTACATTTGTTTTGGTACAAAGTAAGTACCAAACAAATATATAAATTATATGAAATAATTATGTATTTGTCTGCTTTTGGCTGCCATAACAAATACCATAGACTTGGTGGCTTACATAACAGAAATTAATTTTCTCACAGTTCTGGAGGCTAGAAGTCCAAGATCAAGGTTTTGGTCAATTCAGTTCCTGTGAGAGCTCTCTTTCTGACTTATGGATGGCTGCCTTTTATACTCAGATGACCTCTTTTCTGTGTTCTTTAGGAAAGAGAGCGATAAGGCCCTGTGGGATCAGGGCCCCAGCTTTATAACCTCATTTAACCTTAATTACTTCCTTAGAAGCCCCATCTCCAAATACAGCCACATGGTGGGGAGGTGGTTAGGGCTTCGACATATGAATTTGGGGAGAACATATTAAGTCCTTAACAAAATGTGATAGAGAAGATAGGTGTATGTCTCCTATTTGGAGAAAGGGATATCATAGGAGTTACAGATCTAGACAGGGTTATCATTTTAAAAAAAAGCAAGACATCAAAATCGATTTCTTAATTAATGTTTTTCACATTAGCTGCATTTATGAGTTTTAAACACATCTGATCTTATGGGTTGTTCATAATAACTTAAGTCATATGCATAGTGCAATTTAAAAAATTATATTAAAGAAGCCAATACTTCAAAGTAACAGGTGGTAGACAGGTTTGCAAATGTATACTTAACAAAAGGTTGTACACTTTTCTAAATCTTAGCAACACCTAGTAACTAACCACTAAAAAAATACTATCCATCAGATGATATTAACTGCAAACATTTTGCCTTGGAATATGTCACCCTTCCTCTAACTACCAACAAACCTCATTTTTGTATTGGTGTGTCCTTAATAGACTGAAAATATCATATTTGTTTTTATGGCTATACCCATCACAGTGGAATTAAAAAATTTAATTTAATGTAACATTTGCTCTCAGTGAAATTTAAATCTTGATCCAGGCTAGTTTTTGTTTTATGTGTGTGGTTTTTTAATTTTCTCCCAAGAAGATTTATTTATTAAAGTGATAAGATACTAGAGTTAGCCATTACCCATAGAAGAATAGAAAATATATGTGTTTGAATTTTGACTCCCTCCATCCCTTGCTTATCTCTCCACCCCTCCAGGATTTTATATTTCGGAGTAAAAAAAATTAAATAACATTTATTCTTTATTATTAAAGTAAAAGCCAACCTGGGTTTTAATAGAACTCTTAGCTTCAAATGGGTCATAATGCTTTGTCATTTCTTTTGTCCTGACATGATTGAACTGGAAGAACACCCATGTTGATGATAAAATGGATTCCCTTGATTTTAATCACAAATAGAACCTTCATAAAATGTTTTAATGAATTCTTGGTTAAGGTCTAGAAAATTACAGGGAATATTTTATTAATCCATATTCTTATCTCAAAATGACTTTCTCTTTAATTATTAACATGGGAATGATGCAGTGATTCAAGATGACACAGCAATGTATGACTGAGTAATGTTTGAAATGTACATGTGACAAAGATCTGAGAATTCTGTAAACAGGGAAGCATTTCATTTAAAAAAATTTTTAAAGATAATCAGCTTTTTCATGGCTTTGAGACATAACGTAGTATAATAGGTGGAATTATCTGATATATTCACTGATGTTTGTTATATAAACTACTATTATATATGTTATATATAAATACAATACTGTATATAAATACTATACTATTATGTTACATATAAATACTGTAACTACTATATTATAACTATTATACTATGTTATAATAAATATAGTATTTTTCCAGTTAAAATACATATCCTCTATAGATCAGGACAAAGAATATAAAAGTCATACATAATTCCACCACTCAATATTCAATGAATTCATATATTAATGCAGAGATATCTAACATTATTTTAATGTACAATCCTCCTGTTTTTAAAATTGGAATTACATGGCATATTTTAGAGTGCTACATTTGCTTAGTAATATTTCATAAACATATTCTTATATCACTACATATTAATTAAATATAATTCTATCATATAGATATATCAAAATTTATTTAACCAATCCCCTATTTCTGAACATTTACATTATTTGCAATTTTCTGTTATTTCAAGTAATATTGCCTCAAAAATCATTTTATACAAATATGATGATTGTACCTAAATTATTTTTATTATGATAAATTCCTAAAAGTGGAAGTTTTGGGTTAAAGACTATAAATATTTTTATGGATCTCAACAAATATTGCTTTTCAGAAAGATGTACCATTTTATATTCTTATCAGTAATTTTAAAGTGCTCTTTTCTCTATATCCTGGCTAACAAAGTGTGTTACAACTTTTTATGCTTGTCAATTTGATAGAAAAAAGTATGATAAGTATGATATATTATTTTTATTTACTTATAGGCTTAATTCTGGGCTTAAATTAGAATATGGAAGTACAGAAGGAAGTATTGTCAGTCTGTCTTACTGCTCTAAATACTAATTTTAGATTGATATCTTTTCATTAATCCATTCAACAAATGTTTTCTGAGTGCCTCTTCAAAAAAGAAAAAGAATTTAGAATGTAAAACTTTATATTTGACACGTTAGTCATATTTCTCAGTTGATGGCATGTTATCACTATGGTCCATGCCAGGAAGCTTTCTTGTTTTATTTTATTATTTCCTCTCCTTTCATCCTGATCCCCACCTCATTTTCTTTCTCTTCTATAAGCAGCCATTCTAGTGTGTTTAACATATATATAGGATATCCATTTTTCTTGAAGAATATATAGTGTTTTATGGTTTCAAGTATATGCATTTTTAACTTACATAAATTGTATTTATAAATATTGTATATTTTACATTTTCCACTACTAGACAGCAAATTAAAAAAAATAAACTCTACCCTTGTTGTTAGCATGTTTGGATTTCTGCTTCTAAGTGCTGCAAAAAATTCTATGGTGTACACCTGTGGTTCAAAGAAGGAGGAAAATGTTTGTGATGAATTCATCATTCTGGGAAGATCAAATGAACATTTATGTGTTATTTCTTGAATAAAGGAGATCATAGTAAGTTATATGGTTACATATGTATACAGTGGGTCTATAAGTTTCTAAGAAGGCTGCAAGATCTTTCAGGAAAGCTTACATTGGTAGCATCCCTTTAGAATATCGACACTCCTGGGGAAAGTAAGACTCTTGTGTCCATCTTGCACACCCATCCAGTAGGGCATGTGCATCATGCCACTGATCTTGGGTGGGGGCATTTGGTGTCACATATTGTGGTGTGCCTATCCCACCCTGCCATGGGGTACCGCAGCCAGGAATACAACGCTACCCGCTGTCTTGTATCTTCAGCGTCACCCACAATATCTGGCACATAGGAGACACTAAAAAATGTTTGTTGAATGGGATGAGTGAAAAGGAATCAATCTACGATGACTCTTAGAACAATAAGATAAGGAGACAAGGATCCCTACTGCCCAAGCTGTGAAGGATTTCCAAGGAAACAGTTTGTAGTTCACGGTATATAATTTACCTGTGTCTTGTTCTCCTTTCCTTCTTGAGCACTTAGAGTACTACTACACTTCCTAGCCTCTTTGCAACTTGGTGAAACTGACTAGTTGAAGCCAATGAAATATACATGAAAATGACCTGTGCCATTCCTATGTCCAGGGAGGTAAGGGGCAGTGTGCCACCTCTGAGCTGTCTCTTTCCTTCTCTGGCAACCTAGAAGGTCACACGTTCCAGACTGTGCAGCTACAAGATGGCAATATTAAACAGCCTCGGCCCTGCAGCTGTGTAGAGAGAGATCCCACCCTTCCTTCTCTGCCAATCCACATTGGGAGGGGTTTGGAAGTGTTGAAGGAGTGTGTTACATTTTCAGCACATTTAAGCCATGTGGCCAGGGAAGCCCTTAGGGAGATGTTTCAGTTGAGACCTGAAAGCTCGAGGGCAGTGAGGGAATGAGAGGCACTTGGCACAGGGGCCTGAGCTGAGGGAGAAGCATGTGCAAAGGTCCTAACATGGGACTGACTTCGGTGTGTTAAAGGAAGCAGATAAAGTCAGTGTGGCTGAAGCAGAATGAACAAGGGGGAAAGTCACAGAGATCAGGCCAGACAACCGAACGGAGGGAGGGGAGAATGGATGTGAGAGAATGGACCAAGGCCTTCTAGGTCATTTTAAGGACTTTGGCTTTCGTGGGGAGGCATTGGAGAGCTTTGCACATTGGAGTGACATGATCTGACTTACATTAACCTCTGCTGAGAACAGAACAAGGGTGACAAAGGAAGAGGCAGGGTGTGCAATTAGGAGGCTACAGCAATAATCCAGGCAAGGCATGGTGGTGGCTTGGGTTAGGGTGATAACAACAGAAGTTGTGTGAAGCAGTCAGATTCTGAATATAGTTTGAAGGTAGAACAACAGGATTACAGATGATTAGACGAGGGTATGAGAGAGAAAGTCAAGGATGACTCCATGGTTTTGGTCTGTGTAACAGGGAGAATGGAGTGGTCATTTGCTGCAGGGGAAGGCTGCAGGGAGAGCAGTTTTAGGAGACTATTCGGAGTTCGGGTTTGGATGGGTTAGGTTGAGAAACCCACTGGATGTGCAACTGTCGATGGAGGGAGAGTGCACCAGGCTACGCTGGCAAGGAGATGGACGGGCGAGAATGACAGAGATGATGACCCTTCTTCCCTAGGAGGTTGAGGTCCAGGTTCTCTGAGTGGAGACTCAATTACGAAGGGCATTTGGAAGCCCAGTCCTTGATTTCTAGCGGGTAAGCTGACCTGGAACTGTTTTCCACTCACTATGATTAAGCAAAGACTTAATCAAGACTAGCTGTAAACACATCTCTACATGGCAGGCAAAAGGCCAGAATTTCACACTCTATGTGTGGAAAATCACCTAAAACCCCCATCCTCAAAGCTCCTGCCTTCTTGGGTCTGAGATTCCCTTCTGGGTTTTCAGATCTCAGGGATGAACACAGAAAGTATATTTTAAGGCAAACCAAGTTATGCTTATTCTTCCAGCATAAATAATTGCATTTCCACATCAGAGTCATGTTTGGTTTCTAAACCTGTCACCACAGCAAGAACTATATTCTCCAGTTTTCCCTGGTTGCAATGTTTGTATTTCTTAGCCAGCAACATCTAAACCTTTTTTTTTTTTTTTCCTCTTTTACTCGCTTGGAACTGCGATTTATTCCAGCCCTTTGCTTTATGAAACATTTATATTCCGTATGTGTGAACCTTATGTGGGGGAATTTTACACGCCACTCTCCTAGCTTTTGAAGACCTGATAAAGGTAGGTTTTGTGTGTTTCTGATGCCAGCCCTACACCACTGCTCTCCAGGCATCACACTTTCTGCTCCTAATTTTCTCACGTGTGTTGAACTTGACAGCACCCTGTCCGTGGCCGGTAAACAGTGAGTCATTCTGTGTGCCGCTGTTCTGCACACATGTCCTTTCTGGGACTCAGTACTCACTGAATGCTCTGCCAGTTGTTATCTCTGTTTACCTCCCTGTTCGTGTACATGATTCTTTATTTTGTGGACTCATTTTGGTTTTTGTTCTCTTCCTGCTGTTTTCTTTTTTGATTTCCTCTGTTCTCTGATTCCTCGCTGAGGGGAAATTGAATGTGTCTCACAGACCTGTCAGTCCAGGGGAAAGCTGTGCTTCTCCCACTGAAAGGAAGGGCTCAACATCGCACCCTTGACCTATGTAAGTCATGTAACTCAGATTCATGTCTGCGTGCCCCGGGGTAAAAAATTAAAAGGAGGCTTCATGTGAATAGCTCCTAAAATGAAGTACTCATTGTCGGGGTATTATATGGAGTTTAAACCGTGATCAGTCCAGAAACTGTGGGATTGAGAGAGCCACAAAGGTAAGACTTCGAGGTTCCTGGATTTGGAGAAGAGGAGGCCATTTCTTAGAGCAGTTCTTAACATGGTGGGCAGGGTCACTGCATGTGCTTGTATAGATTGTGTTCTACACTGTTGTGCCCAGCTGATGGGCAGATGGGGGCTGGAATGCAGCCTGTGGTCCACCATGCACCTTACCTAATTTTATGTGTCAACTTGACTGGGCCATAGTGTGCCCAGATATTTGGCCACACATTATTCTACCTGTGTCTGTGAGAGTGTTTCTGGATGAAATTAATATCTGAATAGGCAGACTGCTCTCCCCAGTGTGGGTGGCCCTCATCCAATCCACTGAATGCCACAATAGAACACAAAGGTGGAATAAGGGAAAATTTGCTCTCTGCCTGACTTTGAAAATTTTATTGTAGAATTGTAACTTTGCCTCATAGCAACAGGTGATAAGATATGGACACAAATATTCAAAGTTAACGTTCAGATAATCAATTGAGCATTAAACATTCACAATATGCACGATTGTCATCCTTGGATATTACAGTAATTAAACCAACAGCTACTGTTTATTGAATGTTTTACACATATGCAAAGAATTCTACTAAAATTTTTAAAACACATGCCCGTAGAAGCATTTCATTTCTTAGAAAAACTTGAATATGATAATTAGGAGCATAATTTCCTTAAAGAACAAACAGGAGATCCTGGCTAGAGCAGATTTTACTTTCTTTTATTTTTTTGAGAAAATGGCCACATTTATTTGGATTGTAATTATATCTTTTAATCTAGTTTTCTACTCTCACTGTCCAAAGTCTCTTCTCTTCTAATTGCTGTAAAGGCAAGAATCCACACATACACAAATGCAAACACACACACACACACACACATATCTCACACATCACTGTTTTATTCAGCAATTTTCTAACAAGTCCTCAAACCGCCCTTACTCAAGGCACTGGGGTATCACACAGATCACCGCAAAAGAGGGTGAATATGAGGTCGTGCTTGCAGTATCTGACACATTGGCCTCAAAATAAGAATTATTGTTGGTTCCCATCCCCAGCGGGGGCTAAATGAGTGGCAATGATATTATGATGCTGTTGAGAGTTCTTTGTGCCCCAGGGAGAAGATGAAAGGCAATGAACCAGAGAACCAATGTTTTGTTTTTGTTTTGTTTTCAGCTGCTACCTAAATTGGTTTCATGATTTCTTGCACTTTTATGTAACCTTCCCTTTGGGCCATTTAATGCAGATTAAAGCAACACAGTCAGCCACACCTCCAGCTCTGGAAAGACCCCCTTTTGAGGAATGGCACCGTCTACTTAGGAGCATTAATAACAGATTCCTAAACCATCTTTAAAGTTTTGTGATCTTCATATTCACACATCATCCTAGGAGGCTAAAGTTCTAGGCCAAGAATCTTTAAGAGAAAATGGTAGAAGCAGATCCCAGTCAACCCTTCAGAATCATCTTTACCTGACGTCTCTGCTTATCACAAATCCAATTGCAGTTCCCAAGGCTACACCCTGGGAGGGTCAGGAGGGAGTTTAGTGAACTCTCCTTGGCTCCAGTGAGCTCACATCCTCCTTGATCAAATGAGACATCCAGGAAGGAAAGAGTGGTTAAGCCCAGTTTCCCTGGTCCCACCAGCCTTAGATGTCATTGAGGCTTGAATAAGCCCACAATGGAATTTCCTCTAAGCTAAGGAATTCCTAAATTCTAAGGAATTTCCTCTAGTTCACCAAATGCCATTGGTTTAGGTCAGCCCTTCTCAAACTTTGAAGTTCTTATAAACTGCCTGGAGAGCTTGTCAAAAGGCAGATTCCCATTCAGTACTTGTGGAGTAGGGACAGAAATTCTGAATTTCTAGCAAGGTCTTTGGTGAAGACAATGCTGCTGGCCCATGGACAACAGTAAAGGCCCAGAGTGAAGTTAATTTCTCAGGTACTTGATTCCTTTCCAGCTTTTTCTTTCGATGTCACCACTGTGTGGCTGTGGCCTCTGCTCTCTATTGCTGCCATGTCCAGCCTCATTCCCCATCTATTGCTAAGAGAGTATTTAACGTTGGTCTCCTATCACTCAAGCCTGCGTAGAGTTCCCTTGGCCATCCTTAGGTAGTCTAGCTTCTGGTTCTTTTACAAGCCCCCAAAAGATATATGTCACTTTCAGGTTCCAAGGAACTTGGAATGCATTTTCCAGAAAGTAGGATTCCTCGGCTGCCCTGAATATTCCCCCAGATTCCCACCATGGTGGTGGTCTTTGTCTCTCCTTCTTGCTGGGGAGCGTTAACTCACGGTGTATAAGAGGTAACATTAGCCCTGAATCTTATTCATGGCTTCTTGTGGATAGACAATGGTACATATGCAAATATAGGATTCACAATATACTCTCAGGCATCCCAAAGACCCAGAAATGAGTGTGTGAATTAGGTGGTTGCCATGACTCTCACTGCAAAGACAACAAATAAAAATTGTGTGAGGAGGCAGGCACGGGGCTCCCACATGCTGTTCTAATGATTGATCACATCAGAGTCAGCCAAGAAGCAGCCTTTGAATACACATTTCCAGGACCTCATCCCAGACCAACTGAATCAGCATTCCGGTGTTGGGGGATCTGTACTGTTATAAAGCACAGAGTGATTTGGGGTTTGCTGTGCTGATGAGCAACTATTTAACATCTGCAACTTATCCAGTTACTAAAAGAGTTCCTGAGTACCTACCATGGGTCAGGCACAACACAAACAATTCCTCCCTTCATGCCTTTCCCAGCTGAAAAATGGAGAGTAAACAAAAAAAAACAGGAATAATTGCAAATGAAAAGTGTTATAAAGGAAACTAATAAGGCAATGAATCCACGATGAAGGAGTAGGTCCTTTTGATGACCTGATTAGTGATGGTGTCTCTGGGGCAGTGACATTAAGGCTGCGACATGAAGGGGTAGGAATTACCAGCAGCACAGTGGCGCTGAGGCACAGAGCATCATATGCAAACATCTCCATGGGAAAGCACATGCCTTAGCAACTTCTGTAGATGCTACCAGACAAACCAAAGAAAACAAGTTACAACTCCCTTCCTTGCAAATTATTCTGCAATTAGGACTTCTTTACAAGTCCTAATTGGCAAATTAATATGGCAAAGGCATAAGGACTCTCTTTCTGTCACCTTCAGAGCCTGTTCTCATTCTTTGCTTGCTGGACTGCTATTTCCAAAAACCTGGGTCTCACTGAATACACCACTGAAGACCCCTATTCCACTTCTTGAAGGCTGTATGTAAGGTTGGGGGCCCAGAGAGTCACCTGCAGAGTCTTCAGACTCCTCCTGTTTCTTTTGGTGAAGATGATCATTAGGTTGACACTCTACATTAACTGTGTGAGTCTGGCCTGAGGCTTGGACTCCTCATCTGTAAAATGGGATCAAATGCCTGTCCCACAGTTGATTCAATAAGATCGTGTGCCTCGTCCGTGAGAGTTCTCCTCCAGTACAGTGTGACCACGGCACTTTGGAAGGTGCTGTTCTGAAAGGCAATGAGTGTACCTCAACTTTTGCTCTGTCATTTATCGTTTTTAACTATATGGGGGCAATTATAAGCCAACATTCTAGGTGGTACTGATGCTGGCAGGAGACTGTCTGCCTAAGAGCAGACTTCCTAATCAAACTTGCACACCCTCGGGGCAGCTGATCTCTGTGTTAGGAGAAAAGCAATCTTATTGAGCAAATGTGTGAAGAGGCATTTTCACTTGTGAGACTCTTAACTATGTCTATTTCAGGCAGCTGAGCAAAGGGACTGACAACTTCCTGATTGTGTGGGTGTGGGTCTGCTCTGGGACAGACAGGGGTGGGCCAGTGTGCTGGAGTTTGCCTCGCAGGTCAGACCTGGTAGGCACTTCCTGCTTTTAGCACTTTCTTCCTTTTTTCTACTCCTGGGGTTACTGCTTCTCAAAGACACGTCAAGGGACTAGGGTAGGCAGGCGTTACAATGGACCAATGGGCGTCTGGATGTTTGTGATCTGTCACTTCCCCAGATAGAGATCTCTTCTGGAGGAGGCCTTCCTTTCACGCTATTCCTGAGTGCACACCACAGTCTGGGCACCCTGAAGACTGCGCTTCAGATGCATCTGAGTGACCTTTGCTGATGCTCCTACAACCAACACTTTACTTGCCAGGTGTGGTGGAGGGTTCATCAATGAATAGACATGTCCCTGCCTCAAAAAGAAAAAATCAATAGGTATCCAACTAGCCATAAAAGAAGACAGGCTGTGATAACTACAATAATACAGATAAAAAGGAAGTGCTCTGTTATAATTGGTGCTGTATTAGTTTCCTATTGTGGCCTCAAATTTAGTGTCTTTAAACAACAGAAATTTATTCTCTCACAGGAAGCCAGGAATCTGAAATGAGTCTTAGGGGCTGAAATCAAAGTATTGGAAGGGCTGTGTTTCCTCCAGAGGCTCTAGGACGAATCTGCTCCTTGACTCTTCCAGTTTCTAGTGGCTGCCAGCATTCCCTTACTTGTGGCCTCATCATTCCAATCCCAGCTGATGTGGTTACATAGCCGTCTCCTCTTCTGTGAAATCTGTCTCTGCTGCCCGCCTACAAGGATACATGTAATTGCATGTAGGGCCCCCTGGGATAAGCTAGGAGCCTATCTCAAGATTCTTAATGTAATCATATCTGCAAAGTCCTTTATTTCCATGTAAGGTGACATTCACAGGTTCCAGGGATTAGCACATGGATATCTTTTGGGGTGTCATTATTCAGCCCACCACAGGTACCACTCTTTATTCCACTCCCTCCCCCCAACCAAATGGTCTACAGCTGTGCTGTCCAATTTGGAAGCCACTAGTCACATGTGGCTATTGAGCACTTGAAACGTGTCTGAGCTGAGATGTGCTGTAAAGGTAAAATACATGCTAGAGTTTGAAAACTTACTACAAAAATGCAAAGCATCTCATTAATAATTATTTATGTTGGTTACCTGTTGAACTAATATTTTGGATATTTAGGGTAAATGAACTCTATTATTAAAATTAGTATCACCTGTTTCTTTTCACTTAAAAGCAACTACTAGAAAATTTAAAATTGCATTTGTGGCTTGCATTTGTGGTTTGTAGTGTATTTCTATTGGACAGTGTTCTATACAATCTACAACAGCAATTTTCAAACTGCTGCACAGCAGAATCATGTGGGGAGTTTAAAAAAAAAAAAACCAGTGTGCACGCTGCACCCCAGACTTATTAAATCAGAAATCTCTAGGGAGAGGGCCAGGCATCAGCATGTTTCAAACACCCCAGGTCATTCCAGTATGTAACCAAGGCTGAGAATCCGTGGAGTAGAGACCCGGAGGAGGGTTAATAGTGAAAATAGCACTAAAGGTCCAGGAATTACCACAAATAGGTATGCCTGTTTCCTTTGCAAATGACAGAAAATAGGGGCTCCTTGAAGTACCCTCTGCTTTCACTGAGATGCACACCTCCCCCACCCACAGAGCGAGCGCAGCTGTGAGCCTGGAGGTGTGGGAGGAGGACAGCTCCCTCCTCTGAGCCAGAAGACACTAGGGATCTCAACCCTGGGGGTCAGGCTGGCTGGACCTCTCTTCCTTGGGTGCTTCTGGCAGTTACATCAACCTTTTCGCTGGCAGTTTCTGCCCTAGTACTTGGCAGAACAGAGTGCAATAAAACCTAGCAAGCTCCTAAATATTCCGTTTGTGGGACTGGATCAAGGCAAAGCACTTCCGCAGTGGCTTGCAGTGGAAACATGTTTTGGAGGCATCTAGCAGTGACATCCACCACCCCCAGAGGTTCCTCACCAGAGCTGGGATTCCCAGCTACTTCGCGGCTCCGCACAGCGGCCGTGTTCTCTGGCTGTGGACTCAGAATGAGGGAGCAAAGCCAAGATCCGTTGCACTTCCACTGAGTTTTGAAGTGTTGCTTGGGAAAGTGGTTCTTGGTGGAGCAAGATAGGAGGTTTCAATGGCTGCTTGTGTTACTTGCACAACACAGATACAATGAGACGAGCCTCAGCCTTGTTCGTGCGGTGCCGTAACTCACTCTGGCATCATCAGAGAAGAAACCTGTCACCGGAGTGCATTCTGTAGCCCTTTGAGACAAACTCATCAAAGCACCATATTACCCTACATTTAAACAAATTTGAAAAATTTTGAAAACTTTTCTAAACTGCAGATCACTGCTTTGACTTCTAAGATAACAAATACCAAACAGTAATTAATATTTTAAAAGGAAGAGGCATTCCAAACCAGGGGGATAAACAATTCTGAACAAAAGCTTCTAGCAAACTTGTTCCCTCCCTCCTTCCCTCCTTTCCTTATTGAGTGCAGACTCTAGGTAGGAAGCAGGCCTTGTCTTCACAGAATTAAGGGGCTAATAGAGGGAGAAGACGTCAAAGTTAATGGGAGAGAAAACATATAGGGTCTATGATTGAAGACAAGACCTCTCTTTCCCTTTTGTCCCTTTCTTCCTTTCTTTATTGCCGTGTGTGTGTGTGTGTGTGTGTGTGTGTGTGTGTGTACACACACGTATATGTGCTTATAGATGTATGTATCTGGTAACTTACAAAGATACATACAGAGCAAGGTAAAAAAGAAATCTGGAAATTTGGAGAAGGAAATTTGAAAGTAAAAAAATGTTGGAAGTCAGAATTAGTCAAAAAATTATATTCCTTAAGTCTTGTCTAAGTAACTGAATGTGGGCCACAAGTTTGGATCTGACTTCCCAGCACCCAGTGCAAAGAGGAATACACACCAGTTGCATAATTCGGTCTTTGTAAGATTAAAACTAACGAGTTGCCAAGAAACCTCCTGGATTAGGGTGCAGTGTCATGACAAGGCACTGCGGGATATACTCAGCAATGTCCTCAACAGCATCTCCCATTGCACTGAGGAGTTCTGTAGGGCATGATGGGAGTCCGTAGGGTTTGGAGAAAACAGAAAAGATAGACTATTCAATTCTGGCTGGAGCTAAACTTTCTGCTAGGATTGAGCTGGGTTAGTCTGAGTCTCTACCTATAATTTTCTGTAGTTTGATATTCTGTTTTAAATGCTGAGCTAGGGGTACGCAATGGAGGTTATGGGAGTGGAGAGGGATACTCACTTCTGCCTCCACTGGAGAAGTGTGGGCTGATGCCAGGGACCTGGAGGAGATGTTGCCCATGGAAGGATACAGTGCGAGTTGTCCAGAGGAAGAAGGCAGGGAAGGCATTGAGAGAACAGCATCAGTGGGGCACAGAGGTATAGAGAGCGCCCATAGGGAGCTACGGGCAGTTTGGCACTGGATAAGTATGAAATATGAGGCAACGTAGGGTTGGGGGGAGGGCTGGAGAAGCAGGCAAGGGCAGACTGTGCCCATCCTCTGTGCTCTGCTAAGGAATGTGGCTTTGCTCTGTGGACAGATACTGAGATGCCACTGAAGGGATTTAGGCAGGGGAGTTGTATTTGCTATCTATAGCATTCATGCTGCACAATAAATCTCCCCCAAACTCCGTGGCCTAATAACAATCACACGTTCTTGCACACAGATCTGAGTCTGTGAGGGGAGGGTGGCTGTGCTTCAGGGTGGCCCTGTGTGAGGCCCAGACTGAAGCAAAAACAGCCACCCAAGGTTAGCTCTTTACCCCGTGAAGTGTGGAAGTACAAGAGGGTGAGTTCTCACCAGAGAAGGGGTACACCCTCAGGTGCACCCACTTTCCAGGAGCAAAGCAAGTCCTGTGGCCAAGCACAATATCATCAAGAGAGGATAAACTCTGCCCCCCTCAGTGGGAGCTACTGCAAAGTTGCATGGCAGAGATGGTATGAATTATACAGGGAGGTTGTGAAGAATTATGAACAATGATTCAATCTACCTTAGGGGGGACGCAGCTGGACTTGACGTTTTAGGTAGTTCACTTGGGCAGTTCTGTGGAAACCAAATTCGAGACAGGTGATACTGAAGTCAGATGGACCCGTAAGGATGGTCAGGTGAGACCTAGTGAGAATCTGGGTTGGGCGATTAGCTGTGATGGAACAGTTAGTTCAAAACAACAAATGAGGTAAAACCATCAGGACCTAATGACTTACAGTCATTTTATGGCTGGTTTTGAGCTACCTCCATTTACTGTATACAGAGTCCACTGCTAAGGTTTGCATATGAAATTGTTAGTTGCCTATCCAATATTTGTTTTCTTATTTCTTATTAAAACAACTTTGATTTTACTTGTGGCATTGGTATGCTTAACTTAAAATTACCTAGCTTCACTTGAAGCTGCGAGGTGGTCAGATGGCAAACCCGGGCTATGAGGACATAAGTGAGATTCACTGGGTCATATTACCAGGAGAACTTTTGCCATTTGCTTCTACCTTCTTCCTGCCTCAAATGTAGATGGATGGTTGGAGCTCCACGTATAAGCAGACGCCCACAGTTCAAACTCTTGTTGTTCAAGGGTCAACAGTACTAGAGGATGCTGGGTGGGTGGGTGGGGACCGTGGGTCAATGTGATGAGGCCATCTGTTTGCTAACTGGTACTTATTGAGGTTAGGCTTCTACCTCCCAGAGAGATATATCATCCCTGATGATCTATCGTCCTTGGATCCAAGGATCATCATCCTTGATGATCACATTTCAAAGGGATGGCTCCCAGGTCCTTGAGAAAGAATTCCTGGGTGGTAAAACTGGTGAGAAGCTGGGAGATGATCGATAGCTCAAGGGTGCAGAGAAAGAATTTACAATGGAAAGCTTTCTAAAGTAAATGTTCTACGAAAAGGGAGGTCAGGGACCTTTGGTCAGGAAGACACCTGTCTGAAGTGTAGTCAAGCTGAGGGGAACTTGAAGGCCATCTAGGTCAGAGGGCAACACCACCTTGCAGGCTCTCCAGGAAGTCTGGTCTCAGAAGTCCTCAAGTGATCATTTCTTAACAGGTGGCAGCTTTATCAGGGGACACACACTGACCAGCTGGTAAGGGTCTCTGACTTAGATTCTCATCCTACTGGATGGAGATGATTGCCTCTGCACTCTGGTTTTCTGAAGCCCCCCTGGGGGCAAATCCCTGCAGTTTTCTGACCCTGTCTCCATCCTGGAGAGGAGAGGATTCACCTAAGTGACATGCCAGGACCAAATACATCCAGTTCTTCAGGCAAAAAAACATGTCTTCAGCTCAGAGATGATTCCATGTGACTTCGTGTGAGAGTAGAACTGGGGATGGGGAAGGGACTCTTGTAGCCCAAAGTTAGTACTCAGGGACACAGAGTATCCCTTCCAGAAATTGCCATCATAAACAGCCGAGGCAGTAATACAGGGCAGCCTGCGGCACAGAGGAAAATGAAAATCTCCTTGGCTGGCATTTCAGCTTGTCTAAGGGGCCGTGCTTTGCTCAGAGGGGAGATGACTGTGCTGACCTTAAGATCCAGGCTTCGGGAAGCAAGAGATGAAGGTTTTTGTTTTTCCCTTAATTAAGGCTTTGGTGTTTTTCAAACAAAAATATAAAAGATTCAGAACTTCCCCTTAAGCTTCTTCACAAAGTCGTTGATTTTTAGAAAAGATAAAGGCCTGGGGTGAGGGTAGGGGTGGATGGTCCCTAAAGAGTATTGCCCAGAAGCCTCTTTTTCCCCTTCTTAGAGTATAGGGGTTTTCTTAAACGTTCCTTCCCCCAAAGCCCTCCCCCTTGCTTTTGCCATCGACCTCTTCTTCCATTCTCCAAAGTACAGTCAGACGGTTACCCTTCAGGTCCTCCTACCCATCCTTCCTGAACCCCAATTTCTCAAAATACCAGTATCTTTCATTTTGCTCGCAGCTGTTTCCCCTGCCCGATGACGAGCCTGGCGTGCAGGGGGCGGAGGGAGTTGCTTCTGCCACACGGTGGCGCGCGCGAGCCTCCCAAAGACCGAGTGTCACAGCTTCTTATACTTCTCCCCCTCCCGCCCCCCACCCCCCACCCTGACCCGCGCCCCGGCGCTGAAGGAGCCGCGCCCCCGGCCTTGCCGGCGGGACAGCGCACAGCGCGCTTCGGGATCCCAGCGGGCGGGTGAGCGGCTGCAGCAGCGGGCGGCCCGCCCCCGCTCCAGGCTCCTCCTCCTGCCGGTCCGGCCTTTAACCACCCCCCCCCGCCCCCCCCCCACGCCTCCCCGGCTCGGCGCTGCAAATCCTAGGCTTCCCCCAGCAGCCTGGGAGCGGCGGCGGGCGCAGCAAAGGCGGCAGGAGGAGCGCCGCCGGCCGGCCGCGCCAGTCCCTCGGGCAGCGGCGGCGGCGGCGCTGGATTAGCTCCCGAGGTGCCGCGGAGCCCGGCGCTCCCCGGCGGGGCTAGGAGAGGAGAGAAGCGGGGGCTGCAGCTGGGCAAGGGGGAGGAAAGTGAGCGTGTGTGAGTGCGTGTGTGCCCGAGTGTGGGGGGCGACAGGCTCGAATTAGGGCGGCAGAGAGGGCAGGGGAACCGGAGTGCGGCCCCCTAGGGTCTCCCGCGGCGGCGCCAGCTTCCCGGCGCCCCTCACCATGGACTTGCGCGGAGTTGGGATGTGCCTTGGCCGCAGCGCGCGGGTGGCTGCCCGGCCCTGGGGGTGCGCGGGTGCGCGCACAGGGATGGCGAGGTAGGATGGCGGCCCAGCGCGACCCCTGCCGCCCCAACCCAGTGGCCCCCGGGCGGTGCAGCTGACTCGTTGGAGCGCACTGGGGTGTGGGCGGAGGCGGCCCAGCCGTGCCCGCGTCTTCGGGAGTTGCTTTGCCTCTTCCACCCACTCGCACCTGCCACCTCGCGGATACCATGTCGAAGGCGGCCGGAGGTGCATCGGCGGCGGCGGCGGCGGAAAGTTGTCCGCCAACCTCTGCCGGCCCGTCTGCGGCCACTGCCGTTGAGGACCTGTCCAAAGTGTCGGACGAGGAGCTGCTGCAGTGGAGCAAGGAGGAGCTGATCCGCTGCCTGCGGCGCGCGGAGGCGGAGAAGGTGAGCGCGATGCTGGACCACAGCAACCTCATCCGCGAGGTCAACCGCCGCCTGCAGCTACACCTCGGCGAGATCCGCGGGCTCAAGGTGAGCGCCGGGCCCGGCGGGGCGGGAAGCTGGGCGCCCTGGGGAGGTGGGGCCAGGCAAACTTTCCCTCCCTCCGTCAACAGGTGATCCTCCGCATTCTCCCTGTCAGCAGCCCCTGCTCCCCTTCCCCAGCCCTTTGGAAACTTTTCCAAACTTTGGAGACGTTTGGTTCCCTCCTCTTCCCCCTATGGGGCGCACTAGCGTCGAGCTCGCGGTCCTCCGTGGCCGGAGGAGCGGGCGCCAAGGACGCTGAAAGGCTGGGAGGGGAGCGATGGGTACGCGGAACCTTTAATTTCCCAGGAAGCCTGGAAAATCAGTGCTTTGGGGAGCCGGGTTACGGCCAGGCAGGGGAAAAAACGAGCGAAGGAGCGAGTCCAGAGCATCTTTGCCCTTGGGGATCGGGGATACGATATGGCTGCTCTGGCGCCACGACTTCTCCGTGGGGCAGAGGGTGAGGAAAGGGCGCCGATGCAGGGGAGAGGGGCTGGCGGGGCGCCCAGGGTGAAGCCGCGGCGCCACCCTCGGAACTGGGCTATGTCGCATGATGCAGAGGAGCTTACCTCTTCCTTCACGTTCTACCTGCTCCGATGCTTTCCTTTTCCTCGAGTTCGGCTGGCGTCGTCTGGCGTCGTCTGGGGTGGCCTGACCACCACTTTTACCCCCAATTTGATTATAATTTCGTCTAGCTAGGGGGGAAGGGCAGAGGGACTCAGTTTAGGAAACACAGGGTTTTGGAAGTGGACCCTAAGTGCCATCCAGTCATGCTTTCCTTTGGAGCCAGTCCTTCCTCTTTGCTATTAGGGGAAGGAAAAGAACAAAAGAAAAACAAAACAATAAAACCCCAACCCCCCCACCAACTTTCTTTTGTCCTTGGAGCGTTCTGAGTGTGCCAGCAAGGTGCCAGCCCGGCTGGCTGCAGCAGATGGGTGGCGGGGAACCGCCCTGCCCGAGTGTACCACAAACTTCCTCTCCTTACTGCTTGCGCTTTTGCCGCCTGGTATGCCTTCCTCTCATTGTTCTTCTTTTGTTTATAGGAAGCCAGACACAAACGAAATCGCTGCAGGGACCTCGGGGAGCAAATTCCCGCAGGCACATGCTGTTCTTGTCCCCTTTCCACTCCCACCCCACTTCTCAGGCAGTAGACACTTTCTTAATTGCCTCAGCGGCTCCACCCCTCGGATTCTCGGGCAAAGGGGAGTGGGAGGGGGAGAACTGCTAGATGCTCACCTGGGTGCTGGGCCCAGTGCGGGTGGAGAAGGCCGTCCCCTGAGGCTCCAGTTGACTGTCATATACAGTCCCTAGAGTGGATGCAGTTAGGAGGATCTCTCAGAAAAATCCCAAGCCTTACTCTCTCCTTTGGCTTAATTCGTTACTAATGGACTATTAAGTACCAGACTCTTGGATTAGAGGCAGGACAGTGTAGGGGGAAGATCATCTCAGAGGTGGGTCTGCATCTAGAATCCTCATTTGGCCAGGAGGGTGAGCTTGGGTAATTTCTCAGAGCCTTATTTTACTCATCAATAAAATGCAAGTCATAATAACCACCTCCTAGGGGGGTGTGACAATAAATTATGAGAATTTAGGTGAAGGTTTAATTCTGGACTTGACTACAAAACATGGTAGTCATTGTCATCAGGAGATGATGCGTAAGTGTACGGAAAGCCATGCATCTCCTGGATCTGGGTTTCCGTGGCAAAGCTGGACACAAGTATAGTTCGTAACCCTCCAATTTAATCTTCTTTCATGGCTTGAACTATAATGCAACTTGGAAGAGTTTGTAATTAATTAATTTCCTAGAGATTTTGATAGTATGGAGCATTGACATAGAGCTTAGAAATACTTGGAAGTTCTTTTCGGTTGTGTGGATTGCCTGTGGGGGTCTGTGTGTGAGTGGTGTAGGGGAGGGGAGGACCGGGTCTTCATTCCAGTAACCTCATTTAGGGAAGTACCTATCAGGCCAGTTAAGAGCGGTTACACCTCAAGTAGGAGTCTCCGTGTGGTCTAGATTCGTGACCTGGCATTAAAAGACTTTCTAGTCCACCTCCTTATCAAGTTCAGAAATGATGGGGATTGGTTAGTTTCTGATGCAGCCCCTACTCCTCATTCCCATCATCCTGGGGCAGCCACGTGGTGGCCCCTCCTAAGCCTCTGGCCCACTCTGAGGGGCCAGCCTTCTTCCTTCCCGTCCTCATCTCGGCTCCGAGCTTCCCTAGACACCATGGTGATCCATAAATGCGGTTGACTGAATAAGTGATAGTACATTTTATATTTTTTAATTAATTTTTATTAGGGTATAGTTGCTTTTCAATGTTGTGTTAGTTTCTACTGCACAGCAAAATGGATCAGCCATGCATATACATATGTCCCCTCCCTTTTGGATTTCCCTCCCATTTAGGACACCACAGTGCATTAAGTAGAGTTTCCTGTGCTTATACAGTATGTTCCCATCAGTTGTCTATTTTATACATAGTATCAATAGTGAGACTTAGAGAACAAATGTATGGATACCAAGGGGGAAAAGGAAAGGGGTGGGGTGGGAGGAAATGGGAGATAAGGATAGTAATGTTTCTTGCATTTCACTCCATTTGGGAAGGAGCCCGTGGTGGCACAAGTCCTATTTACTTCCCAGTTCTGGAGAAAACAGGAATAGTTGTAGGATACTCAAAGGGGAATATTTTCACATGGAAATTCAGTTAGATGAAGAAGAACGTGACGAACTTTCTATGAAATGGGAGGATTAAGCTAAATGTGGAAGAAGTTTTGAAGCTGAGAATGATTTTTCTTTTAACATCTTTATTGGAGTATGATTGCTTTACAATGGTGTGTTAGTTTCTGCTGTATAACAAAGTGAATCAGCTATATGCATACGTATATCCCCATTTCTCTTCCCTCTTGCGTCTCCCTCCCACCTTCCCTATCCCACCCCTCTAGGTGGACACAAAGCGCCGAGCTGATCTCCCTGTGCCATGCAGCTGCTTCTCACTAGCTATCTATTTTACATTTGGTAGTGTATATATATGTCCATGCCACTCTCTCACTTCGTCCCAGCATACCCTTCCCCCTCCCCGTGTCCTCAAGTCCGTTCTCTACATCTGCAACTTTATTCCTGTCCTGCCCTTAGGTTCTTCAGAACCTTTTTTTTCCCATATATTTTTTATTCCATATATTTCCTTTAATTCCATATATATGTGTTAGCATACAGTATTTGTTTTTCTCTTTCTGACTTACTTCACTCTGTATGACAGATTCTAGGTCCATCCACCTCACTACAAATAACTCAATTTCATTTCTTTTTATGGCTGAGTAATATTCCATTGTATATATGTGTCATGTCTTCTTTATCCATTTATCTGTCGATGGACACTTAGGTTGCTTCCATGTCCTGGCTTTGTGCTGCAGTGAACATTGTGGTACATGACTCTTTTTAAATTATGGTTTTCTCAGGGTATATGCCCAGTAGTGGGATTGCTGGGTCATATGTTAGTTCCATTTTTAGTTTTTTAAGGAACCTCCTTACTGTTCTCCATAGTGGCTGTATCAATTGACATTCCCACCAACAGTGCAAGAGGGTTCCCTTTTCTCCACACCCTCTCCAGCATTTATTGTTTGTAGATATTTTGATGATGGCCATTCTGACTGGTGTGAGGTGATACCTCATTGTAGTTTTGATTTGCATTTCTCTAATGATTAGTGATGTTGAGTATCCTTTCATGTGTTTGTTGGCAATCTGTATATCTTCTTTGGAGAAATGTCTATGTAGGTCTTCTGCCCATTTTTGGATTGGGTTGTTTGTTTTTTTGATATTGAGCTGCATGAGCTGTGAAGCTGAGAATGACTAATTTTGTTTAGCATTATTTTCTCAGAATATCCACAGCTTCTGATTTCCCATAAAGCACCAGTGTCAAGGGATAATTTATTCTCTTATTACTACAGACTCCAACACAGGGAGTAGCTGTAGCAGTAGCAGGGCTAGCTGAAAACAATAATAAGAAATCTTTTCTCTGTAGCTAGAGCTGTACCCTGTTTTGGCCGTAGGCCTAGGGCTTTAAAGGGCTGGTCAGTCCATAAACACATATTAAGCATTCACTGTATGCAACATACCAAGTCAAGTGTGTCAAATATGCAAAGAAAGACATTGGAATGGACTCTGCCCTCCAGAAGCTAAGGTATCTACATTAGAAAAGAAAGAAAGAAAAAAAAGATGCCCAATGAGTGCTCTCGGGAGTGTGTGTTACGGGCATTGAGCAGTGAGTGGGATAGTTACTTTAGTCATTCATTCAAGCCTGGCGCTGCTGCACACCAGATGCTGTTCTAGGGCTGGTGGAGTCCTATCAGAGCAATCTGTCCTCTGAGGTATGTCCATAGAAGGCAGAAGATAGTATTTTCTAGTTGGAAAGTTAGACCTAATCAGGGTTCATAAGTAGCTGGTTCACAATTAGAGGGAGCTAAAGGTAGAAAGGCAGGAAGAAAGCCTTGTAGGCCTGGCCCAAGGGTTTATTCATTTTCCTTGGCGAAGGGGAGGCGATGGGGGCTTAGGGGCAGGAGAGACACTACCTGCAGGGAGAGTGTTTGAAGATCAGTCTGGCCAGAGAGAGCTTGGATTGGAGTGGGCGAGGGAAGTTAGGGGCTGGGGTAGACCAAGGCAGGGAGGCCCGCCGGAGGCTTTTGGAAACAGCCGGGTCTGAGGTCAGAGAGTGGCACTGAGAAGCAAAAGGACTAGATGGGCATTAGACACAAGGAAACAGAGTCATTGGTGATGCTAAGAGTTAGAACTGAGTTGAAAACTAAGCTGCACAGAGCCTCTTTCTCCTCAGGCCTTGAGAATCACTCCCACGTTAGGCCTCATGACTGCCAGGAGATGCCAGGCATGGTTGGCAGATGTTTTATGGTTTATTTCCTAGTCAATATCAGGGGGAAGTGTTGGAATTAACCTGAGTTTGAGAGAATCAAGTCCCCTCTCTGAGTACCTCTAGGTCTGGATTGGATGACAGTCACAAGACCAGAGATTTTCAGGCTTTGTGAAGTAGGGGAAATCTTAGGTAGCTGTCCCCTTTTCACCCCCCACCAAACTATGGTGCTTCAAGAAACAGTTACCCCCTTTACTATATGTGTGAATGGAGACTAAGTGGGGATTTCACGGTTAATTCTGAATTCCTTGGTTTCAGGTATCTACAGTAGCGGTGCTGCGTTCTAGATGCACGGAGGTGAACAGAAGAGACAGGTCTCCATTCTCATGACTCTGGTCTAGTGAGGATGGAGACTTGACTGATAGTCACACTCAACCATATGTGATTAGAAGTTGTAATGCAACAGAGGGGAAGTTGAAGGGCTCCTCGCAGAGCATAGAAGGGGACGTCCTTTAGATTAGTCGTCAGGGATGGCTTCTATGGGGAAGTGCCGTAAAGTGAGAAACGTGTAGAGGCTGGGGGAAGCATTCTGAGTGAAAGAGGGGAAGGGCTTGTCCCTTGAGCCCTGAGACCAGGCCAGCATGGGTGGGGCTCTGTGCGTGATGGGGAGGGATGGTCTCACCTTGTCCACTGCCACCACGGCTAGCAGCCACCATCATCTCCCTCTACCTGGACTAACCTTGTAGCCTCCTACCTGGTCTTCCAGCTTCCACCTTATCCTGTCTCTCTCTCTTCCAGTCACCCCCCTCCTTCCATCCCCCAGCAGTCTATTTTCTGCACAGAATGATGGTGCAGAATGAATCACATCATGTCAGTCCTCTATCCTCAGCTTGCCAACAATCCAGAGTCTTCCTGTGGCTGGCAAGGCCTTCATGTGGCTGATGAGGCCCACATTATCTACCTAACCCTGGTGCCCCCCCACTTGCACCTCACCTCCCAGACCTCCTTCCCAGCTCTGCCCCCCCTTGCTCACTCCGCTTTAGGCCCACTGGCCTTGCTGCAACTTGAGCCACATTTGTCTCGGGGCTTTTACACTTGCCTTTCTCTCTGCCTGGGATCATCTTCCAGCAAATGTTTGCGCCTTTATTTCACCCAGGTCTTTGCTCAAATGTTTTCTTTCTCTGCAGAGGTGCCTTCTCTTAAAAGATAGTATTTTTTAGCCTGCTTTAGTCTTTTTCCCAGCACTTTTCACTCTATGACATTATGTTCTATACTTGCTTCTTGCTAGTCTTCCCCACCAGAATGAAAGCCATAGGATGTCAAAGGCTTTGCTGTGTCCACTGATCTGTCCCTAGCACCTGGACAGGTACCTGGCACATAATAGATGCTTACTAAATATTCATGAATGAATCACCGTTCATGCTGGAGAAGTAGGCCAGTTACGAGGATTGGGGGCCTTTTGAGACTTAAAGGATTTTGCACTTTATCCTAAGGGCAGTGAGACCCTTTTAAGGGTTTGAAGCATGGGAGTGACAAGGTAAATTTCGGAGGTAGAGTTCAGGAGACGTGTTTGGCTCGGAACTGGGAGGTGAGGGAGAAGGAGGTGCCAGGCATAACCGCAGGTTCTTATAAAGGGCAACAGGATGGGTGGAGGTGGCATTTGCTGAGAGGTGCGATTTGTGGGGAGGGGGGGAGTTTGAATATCTCACAAGAACCTGAGTTCCAAGTGAGATGCCTGGGAGCCGTGCAGGGAGGACGGCAAGTCGGGGTTGGATGGGCAGGACTGAAACGCCGCCAGAGGACTGTTACGCAGCTCCCTCATGCAGGGGTTGGGGCTGCTTCTCCGGGTCGTGGGCTGCACACCCAGGCAGTGTTTGTTGTTTGCACTGACGAAAGGCCTGTTGCCTCAGAGCTCGTAAGCCTTTCACAGATCACAAGCAGCCATCTTTCTTCCTTGAAGGTGGGGCAGGGAGCCTACCGATTTCCTGTTAATGAACTGGCTGCTCCCTAAAGACTGACTGGATGACCTTGGACAGGTGAAGCTTTGCGAGGTCCAGTTTCCCCGTCTGTAAAAGAACCATAATATCCCCTGAGGGTTTGGTGAGAAGCAGATGAGATAATGCAAGTAAAGCATGGGGCAGGGAGCAGAATCAATACCCATTGTTAGTTTTTTTTGGACAGCTACACATCTTTAGCTTCCTCTCACCTTCTCCCTCCCTCCCCTATCCTCACAGAGAATTCACCCATTCCAGGCTCCCTGGCTCCCAGAAGTCTGAGCCTGGTGTCGCCTCCCGTGCGTCCCTGGCTTGAATGGCTGTGTGTCTCTTTTCAGGATATTAACCAGAAACTCCAGGAGGACAACCAGGAACTGAGGGACCTCTGCTGTTTCCTCGATGACGACCGGCAGAAGGGCAAGAGGGTGTCCCGGGAGTGGCAGAGGCTGGGCCGCTACACGGCGGGGGTGATGCACAAGGAGGTGGCCTTGTACCTGCAGAAGCTGAAGGAGCTGGAGGTGAAGCAGGAGGAGGTGGTGAAGGAGAACATGGAGCTCAAGGAGCTCTGCGTGCTGCTGGACGAGGAGAAGGGCGCGGGCTGCGCGGGCAGCCGCTGCTCCATCGACAGCCAGGCCAGCCTCTGCCAGCTCGCCGCCACCACGGCGCCCTACGTGCGGGACGTGGGCGACGGCAGCAGCACCTCCAGCACGGGCAGCACCGACAGCCCGGACCACAAGCATCACGCGAGCGGCGGCAGCCCGGAGCACCTGCAGAAGGCCCGGGCCGAGGGCAGCCCGGAGCACTCCAAGCGCAGGAGCGCCAGCCCTGAGCATCTGCAGAAGCCCAGGGCCTCCGCGAGCCCAGATCACCCCAAAGCCCTCAAAGGACCCAGCCCCGAGCACCACAAACCCTTGTGCAAGGGCAGCCCCGAACAGCAAAGGCACCCGCACGCGGGGAGCAGCCCCGAAGCGCTGCCCAAGCATGTGCTGAGCGGGAGCCCGGAGCACTTACAGAAGCACAGGCCCGGGGGCAGCCCCGAGCACGCCAGGCACAGCGGAGGGAGCCCCGAGCATCTTCAGAAACACGCCCTCGGCGGGAGCCTGGAGCAGCTACCCAGAGCCCGGGGCACCAGCCCGGAGCACCTCAAACAGCATTACGGGGGGAGCCCCGATCACAAACACGTGGGCGGCGGCGGCGGTGGTGGCGGAGGCGGCAGCGGCGGTGGCAGCAGGGAGGGCACCCTCCGAAGGCAGGCGCAAGAGGATCTGTCACCCCATCACCGGAACGTCTACAGTGGCATGAACGGTGGGTCAGTACGTGCTGGGGAACTGCTTTGCTGGGGCCACTGGGTAGAGAGTTATGAATGATGCAGGGCTTTGCGGCCACGTTAAAAACTGCAGGCGCTGGCGCGGAGGCGGGTTGGGGAGAGGAACACACGTTTGCCCCCAAACCATGATGTGTGTTTCTCCCCCTCCATTTGTTCTAGTTTATGCAGTTACCAGGTAGCCTGGAGAATACTGGGGAGGAGGGGGCAGGGGAAGGAGAGGAACGATAATTCCGTGGGACCCTGAGTAGTCAGGGTGAGATCTGTGGGCATTGAAGATAAAAATAGAACCAATCTAAGATTTCTCTATCTTGAACATTTTCCTGGTTGTGTGCAGTTTCCTGCAAGGGCTCTCTTGGAACAGGTGACCAAAGGTTTTTGAGTCCAGCTAACAGCTTATGTGCAGAAAGAAATGAGTATTTATTATGAAAAACAATAACATTAAAAAAGAACTAGGGTGTCCTTAAACAGGCTTGGTGCTGGGTTGCCTGAATGCCTGTAAATATGCCTTACTTTTCCTTGAGGATGTTTTCCATTGTGTTGGGGGCCTTAGCATGAATCTGTGACTTTCCTTTGCATCTGAAATGCTTCAGATGACTTCTTTCCCTTTTTTTAGATATCTTTATTGGAGTATAATTGCTTTACAATGGTGTGTTAGTTTCTGCTGTATAACAAAGTGAACCAGCTATACGTATACATATATCCCCATACCCCCTCCCTCTTGCGTCTCCCTCCCACCCTCCCTATCCCACCCCTTTAGGTGGTCACAAAGCACCAAGCTGATCTCCCTGTGCGCTAGGTAGCTGCTTCCCACTAGCTATCTATTTTACATTTGGTAGTGTATATATGTCAATGCTTGAGTAGCATGCTTTTTTACATGGTGAGTCATCTTTCTGGTTGTTTAAATATTCCCCTTTAAAATGTACAGATGTGTTTGGACACTCCTTTGGTTTCCAAAGTGCAACATTCACTGCATTGGCTGAGGCAGCTCTAAACCGTTTGGAAGAGGTTTACTTTTCTGCATCTTTGTTATGAAACCACTTGAAACTCAAGAGAGGAAAAAAAAAAACTTAAAAGAATTGTGAGGGTCTTTTTTTTTTTATGTTATCTGTGGCCGAGTTAGAACTAAAACGATTGGTTTTATGAAGTGGGGTTTCTGCATCCAAAATATCTGAGGTTTTCCACTGTAATTGAAAGCTGCTCCAGAGGCTGTGTGCAGTCAGCTCTGAGCAGTGGTGGAGGCCGCCAATTTTAGCAGTGACACGAAGGGGTAAATTTTCAATATTGTAGTTGGGGATTTACCTGTTGGATTCCATTTCATCCTAGTCCTTTTCTCGTAGTGCTGAAAATTGACTCCTGAAGCTTGGCTTCTAATACATCCAATGTTTTAAGCACAGATGGAACTAGAAAGTAATGGGAAAGATCGGACGCTGTTGCTTTCTCTGTTACGTGCTGGGAGGTGAAAGCTGGGAGAAGCCAATTCATCTGTTGTGTTGAAGCCACCTGGCTGGCTGGGGCTTTTACTGTGTTTATTGCACCCCTGCCTCACTCTTTCCAGGAGATGCTGCCCTGACTGCTGTGAGCAGTCTCAGCTGTGCAGTTCTCACAAGAGACGAAAGTCATTTAAAAAGATATTTTGGTTGTGTTACTATCACAAGATGTGTCATCGGCCATGAAACTTGTCTTCAGGGGGGGAATGTGTTAACGGGAAGGTAAAGTTAACGACTTTTCCATTTCTTGATTCCTTTTTAACGAGCATGAGAAGTAAAAGTGTGCACTATTTTGAGGAAACTTTTTATCTTGAACCAAAATAAAGATTACTTAAGGGCAGGTGGTTCATTTACAAAACAGTTCTTCTCCTTACAAAAAGGCTTATTTAAATAAAGAACTTCTCTAGTTTAATGTGTGATTTAACTTATAAGAAAGGATTTTAGGTGCAATTTTTAAGCAATTCTTTGTATAAAGTAAGGTCTATCTCTAGATAGGGATGGCGTTAATCATTGAATCTTATTGCCTGGGTTCAGATAAATTTCGTGGTCAGGTAAATGGTTTTTTAAAATTTAACAATTTTATTCAGTTAGAAATTTGATGTAACATAGACGCATTATGTAGAATGACACTGTAGTTTAATTCTTGTGTTTACTTCGGGTTTTCTCATTCTTAAGTGACGGATCTTCTGACAGTTGATATCCTCACCAAAGTGTGTTTGTAGTCCATTTGCATTGCATTTTTATTTCAATAATTAATTGGAAAACGAAGAGGCACGATGAGATGTTTATGGATCATCAGCCTATAAGCTTGGGCACTGGTAGCTTGTATTTATCCTGCTGTTACAAATTAATTTTTGATATGGATAGTGAGACATGGCTTTTTCATATTTTTAAATCCCCACACACTTTGGTTGAATTATTGTCTTATAAACAGATGGGACCCAGCAGCAAGGTAGATCCCAAACTGCAAATTTGCTGAGTCATTTACAGACTCCTTCTGTGTGGGGTTGGTGTGAGAGGTGAGTGTTTTGGATGAGCCCTTGAATGTTTCTGCGTTAACAAAAAGCAGGTGAAAGTTGTGAGGCGTTGTCTTGTGCGTTTTGGGAGGTGTAACAGCATCCCGGGCTCTACCCATAAGCAACCCCCAGTTGTGACAATTAAAAATGTCTCCAGATGCTACCAAATGTTCCTGGGGTTGGGAGTGGGCAAAATTGCCTCTGATTCAAAATCACTGCTCTAGAACAGTGTTTTTCAGTTTGGCTGCAGGCTAAAATCACTAGGCTAACTTTGAAAAAAACACTGGTGCCTGGATCCCACACTCAGATGCACAGTGAATTGGTCTGGCACTGGGCCTGGGCACGTTGTTAAAAGAACCCTTCAGGTGATTCTAATGAGCAGACCAGGTGGAAACCATTGGCCGAGGTTCATGGTTGTTGGATAAAATGGGCTGGTGTGAGTGAAGCTCTCAAACACCCAAGCTGCCTGGGAAGAAGAAAGTTCTTCCTTTCCTTTGCTGAACTCCAGGACTGAGAAGGACTGACACCAGCAGGTACTGGAAAACCTCACCCCTCGCAACCCCAGACCAAGGCTATCTGATAATGTACTTCTTCAGGGGTATGGGTTGAAAATTTGAGTTTTTGGTGGGTGGGATTATTAGGTTAATTCGGGGAAACTCTGGCATATGAGTCATTTAAGACTACCTTTTCAAGCCTTCACATCCCGATGGACAAAGAAGCACAGGGGTTTCTAACCTATTTCCAGTGGATGCTCATGGTGCATGTAGATCACGCGGCACCTGCAATCCTAATGAATATTTCCCACAAGAGAACCTGCATTTCAAATCTCTCAGTTTATAGGTTTTACCTTGAGTTTTAAGACGGCTTGTTATTCTCTGTTAATGAGTAAATGAAAGACGCTGATAACACAAAAATGGCCTTGTCTGCTAAGGGTGAGATAACCTATGTGTGGAAGAGCCCAGCAGAGTTTCTCTGAAGCAAGGCTGTCTGTGAATTAAGTAGTCGTGCACTACGGCGTGAGTGATTGCTCTCATAAAACTTTTATTTTGCTTAGAGAAAGTCAGACCATCACTTATGAATGAATTTGGAGAATAGAAATTGAATGTCTCTTGGGAGAAAAATGTCAGCAGTTAACAGTTATAGAAATACTACAGAACTGATTTTAACTGAGGTCCTCTGAGTATATTTTCTGTTGTGTGAGCTGACACGTAGATGGTTAAAGAACTAGATAATAGTTTTTGGTCTTCAAGCTTCAGTATGGTAATTTGGTAGCCTTATATTCACTTTGATAGGACATCAATTTTAAGGCGTTTTGGAAAAAACAATCGTTTGTACTATACCTGTTTGTGCAAAGCATGTTGCATTCATCATAAGAATACATTTTGATTTAATGACATAGAATGATTAATATTGAAAATATAGTTTGAGATATTGCAAAATATCTGAGAGGTGAACTATTATTGGAAAACCTAGGTGGCTTAGAAAGGTAATTTCTAGTAGAATGTAAGGTTTTCAACTGCACTGGCGATAACAGCACAAAGCTATAAACATTCTTTAAATCTAGGGGACCATTTTAATCTTCTAAGGAGATTATCTCTATTATCTATATGCTGTGTGTGTGTATATACATTTCAGTAACTTTAATGTTGCATGTGAACAATGCCAACTATTCAGTTGATTCTGTTTAGCAAACAAATCTTCAAGTGCATCGGAATTCAGTCACATAAGCCAGTTGATGCTGTGAAGCCAAAGAGAAATCCCTTTCAGCTAATTATGGTTGTGCCCTTTAGACCCAGTTGAAATCAATTAAACATTTGTATTTTGGGATCCATTGCAACTTTTCAGAAGATATACGTGATAGAAAAAATACCATTGAGTTAGTAATGCCTTTATCTTTTCAACTGAAATAATTCAGAAAAAGCCTAACTTAGAACAAAATTATGGTGAGTATTACATTTCATCAGATAACTCATTTTCACAAGTGTCAAGTGAGTACAGAAGCAGTGATGTGCTCTAAGCCTCTACATTTACTCATAGTAATGATAGGTTATTCTGGAGGCATCAGTGTAGTCAAGCTCCACTGCTCAGAAATAAGAATGTGAAGCCAAACTTTGCAAAAGCTTGAAAAAAAGTTTTACTTGTATGGCACCATTGGGCCATTGTGTGCTGAAGTTTATGGCCCTAGGCTCTAAAATTTCTCATTTTAGCCACGTCTGATGTTTAGGATCTCTGAAGCGAGATAGAACTGTGAGTCCCTACATTAAATGGCCCCAGATGGCTATTCTTTATTTATTTATTTTTCAGTATCTACTTTTAATAGATTTTCAGTCACTTCTAGTACCAGCATGCTTCAGCAATATTCCTTGCTGCCCTCACCCGGCCTGGTTTTAACATCATTTCCTCGTTGTTTCTAAATGCTGTTCTGCTCTTTCTAATGGATAATCTAATGTGATTATCCATTTCCCTTGGGAAAATGGATAATCGCACTGATTAGAACTGTGTTGAAAATAAGAGTAAGTGACCTTGAAGTATCCTTCTATGAGTAAAGTGCATGAGCTTTAGCGCACGGTACATGTGTCATGCACTATCAGTTATTTGGGCTGAAAAAGTTTTTGCTTGTTTTCTGGGTCTTGACTGTATTTCAGAGAATTGAAGTATTTCTGTAATACAGGTGTCCCCTGCTTTTCAAAAGTTTGCTTTACCAAGGACCTACCTTGGTACCTGTTTTCGCTAACTGAAAGAAATCTAAAGCGGATTTTCAATTTTATGAAAAAGGTGAAAAGCAAAAAATAGCATTCAGCATTTGTTTTGCAGTGAGCCCCTGTAGAGGCAGTGGATATCCCGAGCGGTGAGAGTGGCACCGCCAAGCTCCTTCCCCGGGAACCACACTTAGCTTCAGGCCACCGTAGCTTTAAACTGTCTATGAGCATCTGTACTTTATCTCGATTTCCTTTGTGCATCTGTTAGCAAGATGTGTCCTAAGGTAACTGCTGCTTCACTTTATCCCATTTCGGCTTACGAAAGGTTTCATAGGAACGCTGTCCTTTCGGAGCACTGGGGAACCTGTGTAACAACTCAGCTATTTTTACTCCTTGGGTACTTTGGAACAATCAGGTTGGCCTTAATACTACTTTAATGCATAATGTTTATGGCAAGCTTTGTGTACATTTGAAGAAAAATACTTATTTTGAATTTGATTCTGGGAGATATTAATAGTTTCATTTTCTGAAATGGGCTGATTTTCAAGAGTTCTAGGAAATTTCAGATTCAGCATTAGGAGTAGACCGTGGGGCACTTGAGAATACAGACATGAAATCCCAGGTCTAGTTTATACATCTCTGATCTGCAAAAGAGTGAGGTTCAAGTTACTGCTGCTCCTGACATAAATTGCCTTCTCTTTAGAGTGCCATTCAAGAGTTTCCAATAGAAAGAGTGGCTGCTCTTTCTGAGACCAGGGATTCTTCAACAGCAGAGAAGCAGGAGAGGTGTTTAGAAATGACAAAATGGCAGAGGAATAGTAGCTTGCTTTATAAAGGCAATACTAGTTTGTCCTTAAGATAAGACAATGACTGGGTTATTCACACACAGTTGGGTCCTTTACAGTTTTCATGTAACAAAGAGTTAAATGTATTATAGAGCTACTGTACTTGAATCATTATGGAAGGGTACAAAAAGTCTTGGGATTTGGTCTTGGCCCTGGATTGAAATTAGGCACATATTCAATTACAGATAAATGAAAACTTCGGGAATGATATTTTAGTTTTTTCCTTCTTCAGATCCTTAGTTATTTAGTCCTTCTGTGGGCTTTTCTATGAGACAGGGTATGTTATGGAGAAAGGTTGGGTTGGGTGATTGCTGTAAATCTGTATTTCAGTTATTTGCTTCTCTCTCTCATGTACTGAGTGTTCTTGTATGCATATTTCATCCATCATTAAATGCATTGAAGACATTGAATGACTTTTTTTCATTTCAATTTCAGCTACATAAAGCAAAGTGAATCCTTACATTTAAAAATCTTGCAGACAAAATATTTATAGTCCCATTTTTGCCTACTGCTATGGTTGAGGGTTAGAATGTTCTGGTTACCTTTTGATGACCAGAAATTCAAAGGCAATCTCTGATGCTTCCTGAGTGAGTTGGTTTCTCTAGTCAGGTACATTCATTCTCGATTATAAAGAAAGGTCTTCTGAAAGGTCATCTCATCTTTCTTCCAATTATTGAGGGGTCTTTTGGCTTTTAGGGGCAACCCCTGATCTGGATGATGTGCAGCTACAGCTTCCTGAGTGTCCATAATTGCTAGTTGTTTCAAGAATGTTAAAAAGCATGAATTGCATTTGGGTGCATTTGGGGGCATAGATACATGTGTATGTATATATTTATTTTATTTGGTTAATTGAGAATGTCTATTTTAACGCTAAGAAATTAGGGCACTTTCAACCATAACACTTGGAGCTGTAAAGTCCTCTACAATTTATGCACTTCAACCTTCCCATTTTCTGATTGAGAAAATTGACTACCAGAGATGTTCAGTGAATTACCCAAGGCCAATTGCCAGTTAGGAGAGGACTAGAGTCCCGCTGACTCCCAGGGCAAGGTGTCGTTTTTATAAAGAAGACATTTAACCTTCCAGACTTTGAAGGCGCTTGATGTAGGGGTAATGTTAACAATAAAGACCCTAAATGGAATAGGGACCCAGTCTTCCCCCATTCCTGTTGGAAATTCGAGAAAACCAGCGACCTGCAATGATGAGTGAGACAAGGTGCATGTCAGTAGACTCGGGCTTAGAGAGGTTCCAGAGAAGACCTGGAGATGCAGGAGGGGAGCCGGGACCTGTTGCCTGGGGGTCTCTCATTCGGTTAGATGGGGTACACTTGTTCACAGTTGGATGATCAAGTCTTGAGATGTACTCTTAGTGGAAGGAGTATTCCTGATCTTGGCCTGGGAGGCCAACAGCCTTCCTGCCCTTCTTCCTCCCACACGGATTCTCCCCACCCCAAGGCCACATTCCTCCAGATAAACAGCCTTGTGACTATGGGTTGACCTTATTCCCATTCTCACACATCCGCTTGTCTTCACAGCCAAAAGGTTCTGTCTAGAGAAGTGTCAGCTTCTAGAGCACAAGAAACAGAAGGGAAGACCGGGAGCGAGGGGATGGGCCAGATGGCAACACCAACTGCTCTCAAGGAGTTGTGTTTTTTTAATAACTCAGCTTACTGCAAACAAAACTAATTAAGCCCGTTATTCTGATTTATGCTACTATAGGCAGAAGTAAAGTACACTTACATTAACACTTTTGATGGCATTTAAAAGGTCAGAATATCTGAGTTGCAAATTTCTGTTCCAAGCAGCCTGGTCTGTTGAACCACTCTTGAGAATTCAAATTAACCATGCTCATGAATTCAGCATCTTTTCGATGTTCCTAGACAGCAAGTGCTGGTTCACCTATGCACCTAAACAGAGTAATAAGACCCTGAAAGACAAGTCATTTAGTCATATCTGCCGATGATGGATTCCATGTGACTCACAGGAAAGTGAGGTAAGAGTCAGCTTACAGGAAGGAGGAGAGAGAGTGAAAATAGCAGACAGAGGCTGTGTGAGGGGGATGCCATGAAGAATTTCAAAGGGTCTGTCTATTTGGTAGTGCCCCTTGTTGCTAATGGGCACCTGTCTTATGTTGACTGGCAGGGCCAGCCGCCTCATTGTTACAGGACCCAACCAGAGTCGTCCTGGTTACGGAGCCGTCGGGGGAGAACTGGCTGAATTTAGCTGCTTATTGTACGTATGAGGGTACTTTGGAAGAGAGTACGTTTACAATTATGATCAATTAGGGGTCTAGAAATAAACATTATCCAGGTGGTTTGCCATGAATAGCCCCCTTAGTATAGTGACTTTGATGAGAAACACTTAGGAATCAAGCTTTTCAAAATCTGTGGAAGAACAGGCTTGAAAATTGCTTATTTTTACAGTATCCCTTTAGCACTTAAATGAAGACCAATACTTAGTCCTTCTTACTCTCAAACTATATGCCAATGGTTTTCACCCTTAATTTATTTGGCTTTTTCCTGTTGCAATCTCAGAATTGCCCGCTTTGGATTTTATTGGCCTAGCACGTGAATCTGTCTTTGATGGAAACATGGTTCTTGCCAGAGTTCTACACAGCCATGTGTACAACAGGCATTCATTGAAAAAAGAAAGCTAGGCTAGTACTATTACACCTATTCACAAAGCATAGCTAGTTATTTTTACATTTGTAGGTATCTGTGGAATTTCACCCGTATGTTAAAGTAATATGTAGATACCCATCCTTAAGTCGGCATATGGCATCTAAACTTTATTTATAGCTTTAAAACAATGAAACAATTTTATAAACCTCCTTTAGCCAAATTCTATTTTAATTGTGAGTAAAAGTGATATTTATTTAACACGCATTTCAAAACAGTTAAAAAATAATTACATTTGTTTCATGGAGTTGCAGTGTGTTGCCCTAACTTCATAAAGGACATCATGGCACACTTGCCCAGCTGGACATTTGGGTACAGAATTGGCTCTGCCACTTTCGAGGTCATACTTTGCTGTGTGACCTTTAGCAGACCACCCACTTCTGCAGGCAAAATAATTTATCCCTCAAGTAAGGGGCTTGGAATAGTGTTTTTCTAAGTCAGTAGTCTCAGAATTTGGATTTCACAGATATATAAAACCTGAGAATAAACCTTGGAATTGCCAACTTTTTACTTTTGTTAGGTATGGACTGTTAAATAATCATCTATTAACACCATCATTTCATAAAAAAATCGTTTGAATATTTAGAAACAAAAATATGTATCTACTAAAGGGCAGTTTTTCTCCCTCTCATTGTACTGATACAGCTCTATATCTCTAATAAACTTTTTTTGAATAATAACATACAGCTCAGGGTTCAGATTCCACAACACAATGCAAAGTGCATTTCTTGTGTCCAACATGTTTTGGGACTTTATTTTCATCCCAGACATCAGAGAAAATCTAGTTTCACACAGCTTGGCATGTTGATAAACATAGAACCTGCAGTGTTCATTTCACTTAGGAAGGGTCTGGACGAACTGATGGAAACCAGGAACCACAACCCATGTACCACTTCCAGCTTCTTGCCCCTCCTCTCACAGGGACAGCCTGGAGGTCTGATCAGCTTGGACTGGGGGCTCCTCTCCCTGCTTGCCACCCCACCTGCCTTCCTCCAGAGTTTGTGCAGCTGGGCCTGAGCTCCTAACAGAGCAGTGAGGATGTTATCCGGGAGGGATTCTGGGCTCAGGTGGAAGGTTCACTGTGCGTGGCACGACCTGAGAGCCATGGCGCTAAATGCTTCCCTGCACTACCGTGCTTCCTCGGGAACTTGTCGGGGTTGCAGCAGTTCACCTAGCGATGTCCAAATAGACCCAGTCCCCTTTGACGTAGCCACAGTGATGATTGGATACCTCATGGGTGACAAGGGAGCTAAAGAGGCTATAGCGGAGGTGACTTGGGATTTGTAGAGTCCTGAAGTCTGATATTAGATTTCTTCTATTTGGGCAGGTCTCAGATGGCAGGCTACAGATGGGCTGGCCACGTGTGAAACGTGCATCCTGCGTCTAGATTCTTATTTTCCCCTGTTGCTTAGTGGGACAGTGCTCTGGAAAATCAGAGTGAAGGATTTTACTTTCTACTCCATTGTAGACTAGATTTTCTCAAGTCTCTTTGCCACCTTTGTACCGAATGGGAGAGTGTGGCTTATCAACTCAAGTTCGGAAGGGAGTAAGCCAGTGGTAAGGCAGTGTCACCAGGCTGTTCGTGTACTTTTGTTATGTCCAATCCAACCAGATTTTGGTCATCTTTTCCAGGAACCTTGGGGCAGAAGAAGAGCCATTCTCTCCGTTCTTTGGCACTTTAATCCTATAACTTTACAGCTTGAGCTTGAACTACTTTGGAGTGAGGCTCTTCAATGAAACTGGGAGGGTACAGTACCATTAACCGAAGGGAAGGCACAATTTCCTTGTAAATCTTTGCCTTGACTCATCAGGCAGCCACGCATTCTAAACAAGGTCAGGGATATTAGAGATTTATTGCAACAAAGGCTAATCAGAGTGTGTCCTGAGATAAACAACACAGCAAAACAAACATAAATGACAGTTGGGAGAAGCATGAGCTGGTAAAAGACTCAAGGGTGTAGGTGGTAGTAGAAAACAAAATTCTGCATGTGTTTCACTTGCTTTGTGTAGTATATGTCTGCACTGTCTCATGTAGATGAGTGATTATTGAGAATAATACATGTATAAACATACATATTTATTCGACAAGTGTTTGTCCCATGGGGGTGCAGCCTGGTGATACCCTCTATGAGGTAGAGCAGAAAAGTGAGCCACAGGCCCTTCACACTAGGAGTTCACGGTCTGCCGTGTCCGTGGGAGGAGGTGAGTAACAGAGAAGGTGTACAATTAAGAGCCAAAGGGACAGAATGAGCTATTGGTGCTCTGGGCCTTTGTGGGCCTGGGAGAGATGGCTCACGCACCTTCACGTCAGGGATGGCCGCTCAAGGGAACCCTGTTGTCAGGTTGAGTCTGGGGAAGAGTTGGATTTGGATTCGTTGGCAGGAGGGGTGAGGATGTCTGGGAGAGATGGCATGAGATGGAAATGGGCAGACAGTATTGAGGAACCATGAGGATGTGAGTAGGTCTGTGCTGGATATCTTTGTTAGGTTGTGGCAGATGATTTTGCAAAGTGGGTAGAGGCTAGATTACATAGGATACTAAATGCTTTCCAAGAGGGTTTCCTAATAGCGACATTAATTTCTCATATATGGGGAGGAAGGTAAAATGTTTTCAATTGTTTAGACCTTGTGGTTAAACTAAGTGGACTAGGGAAGGTAGTTCCTTAGCATTAAAAAAAAAAAAAAAATCCTTTGTTAGGATTTTATAACTCAGTTTAATTTTAATGGTTTGTTCCTTTTCTTAAGGGTTCCCGAACTAAGAATTTTTACAGTGACCAGTGTTTTCAGGGCTTTATGTGCCCAGATTTATACTATCATTTAATTCTCCAATTATTTTATTTTTCTAGCAGAGACTGTGGTGAATTACTGTTCTTATTTAGTGGGAGAGTTTTACAACGAGGGTCATCAGTTAAGAAAACCCATCTTCTGACTAATATCTTTTGGGTCAGTAATAAAGATGTTATAAGGTTTTGGGGAAAACATGGCTTAGTTGCCCAGAAGGCAGACATATACTGCTAAGTGGAAATCAGTAAATTAATTCTGTTAAAACACTAAAGGGAGAAAAATAATCTTGGAACCTGTTGACCTTTGGGTTGGTCTAATGTAGAAAAATTAACCTAGTTTGTCCTTTACATTTCATTCATTCTGATGTTTTTCCGCTTCAGTGTTTTGATCTCATTTTAGCCCATGGTGCTGTATATTAAGTCTCAGATGGTTTTGCAAACTGTGCTCCACTGAGCCCTAGAGGAGGGTGGGTGCGGGGGACAGGCCAGGCTCTGCCACCCACTTCAGACCACCACAGGCACCCTTCAGCTGGGGCAGCTCTGCATTTAACTGGTTTGTTCACACTTCTGTTTAAGCTTCTGCTGCAACAAAGGTGACTTTTTACAAAGGTTGAAAACCCCTGGTCTAACCCAGAGACGCCAAAAGAAGCAAACATTTGGATACATGAGCTGGGTTTCTGGACCAGTGAATAGATGGTCCCAGATAACACCATTTCTTGATTCTTCTTGTCACCGAGGATGTGTACTTGGTCTCAGCTGTGATGATAGGCATGTGAAAACACACAATCAGGTTAATTCATAGACATGGGGATTGTCTTTTTCAGAGGTAGACGTTTAAATTCGTGCATCTTTGAAAACTTTCACCTTCAGGGTCTCCTCGTTTAGTCTCCACCATCTGTTCTTTATTTTGTGATGCTGTCTGGGACTGGAGAACAAACAAAATATAAATTCTTTAAAGGAAACCAAGCTTTTGTTAACCTCTACTTAGAGCTGCTAAGGTACTGATCATTTTGAATCGTTTTCATAGAAGTGACAAACTTTTCTAGAGAAATTTAGTTTAATGTTTATCCTGGAATCCATCAACACACAGCTTTTTCCAGTGTGAATCTCCCCTTTTCCTTTCTTTACTGTGGAACTATTTGGGCAGAATTTATGTTTTACTAGCTTAATTAGATAAATGTGGTCTTTATTGTTACATCAGTGGGTTGCCATTTGAAAAGGTTGAGTTTGAGTTTTAGGGTCGTTTAATTGCCCGTCTGCCTCAATTCTGAGCTCTGATTGGAAGATTTATTTATTTAAAAGCCAGCTTTTAGTAGTATTCAGGATACTAAATGATACTAGCTCAGAAAGAAAAGATAAATGGCTAATTTTATCTATAAAATGAAGCTTTGTTCTAGGTCTCTGCTCTCTCTTACACACACATGCTTTCTCCCAAACATATACCTTATCTGTACCAACACCAATATTGTTAACTCACTGGAGATGCAGCTTCACTGCAGCGGAGCATGTTGAAACAGCGGTATATGTTACAGCAACACAGGATCCTTTGCTTCCCTGTAGTCATGACTTCTGGAATCCTGGGTTCATATAAATCAAGAAGAGCCTGGTGTGATGACTGGAAACTTAGAATTTATTGGGCCCGTCATGAACCACTTGCCATGGGGTCAAGCAATGTCTTGAACCCAGCTTGACTCAGAGAAGCTTTCAGAGTGACTTTATACGCTTCAAGATGATAATTTCAAGCTTCCACCTCATTCTCCTCCTCCAGGCTCACCCAGTACATGTGATAAAACGGAGGTGGGGGAGGAGGGAATATTATCAGGAGAGCTGGTGGTAAGGATGTTTCCTCCCATCTCCTTGTAAACTCTTGGCACGTCGTGGTCTTCACCATTTTCTCATAAATACCAAAGAAACCAGAATTTCCTTCTGTACCCTGCATGGAATCTCAGAAATCCCCATTTATAATGTGCACAGGAGACAGCAGGCATTCTTCACCTGTCTCAAGGACTTCCTGTGTGTGCAGGCCTGGGGCCAAACTCAGGCAGAAAGGGAAGGAATCCTTTGGCCATGGTGTCAATGTCTGGCCATTCTGAGCCATCCTTCTCTGAGCAGATCGCAGAATGGTGGCAGATTTGAATTTGCTCTCAGAGTTCATATTCAAGTCGTCTTTCACATACTCAGTCTTGATATGATAATTTATATCATAGCTTCCTCTACAGATGGCTGTGGTGCAGTGATTTCACAGAAAGTAAATAGAATGCTAATTTGTTGAATGCAACCTATTTGAAAGTAAACATACTTGTGGAGTCTCATGTGCCGCCTGTTCTCTGCTCCTTATAAAGAGAATGAAAACAAACAGACAAACAAAACCCTAGTCACTTACAAAAGATTAATTTAGGCATGGGTGATACTTGGTAAAACTTAGAGATGCAAATAGGAGTCTGTTTTTTTTTTCTTCCAGAAGTAAATGTTGACTTGTATGCAAAACTTCCTACTTCGTAGTTTAAATGAGAGTGGCCTTTTTTGTTTGTCTGTTTAATGCTTTCATTTTTGGCAAAGGTTTTATTCTATAGTGGATTATAATGAACTAGCTGTACTGGTCAGTCTCCATCAGAGATAGAAACTTGGGAGAATTTGTCATTTCTGTTTTAGAGACTTAACAATTGACATTAGTTTAAGACCTAAGTGAATTTAGGTTGTGGTGTTGTCTTTGTGGAGATGCCAAAATACAGTTTAAAGGAAGATGAGACAAATCATCTGTTGAAATGGTTGTTTATCCATCCATTCATTTATACACTTATCTTTTATTGAGCTACTATTATGTACTAGACTCTGTGCTCACCTTTTATTCCCCAACTGAGTTCCTGCTCTGCTTTATAGACCATGGATTCCAGGCCTGCTGCTTGAACTCATATTTGTGACTTCCACACTTACTGGCCCTTGACTTTTAATGTTATCACCATGGCTTTGGGTGTTAGAATGTGGACCTTAAAATCCATTGGAGATTTAAAACTAAAGCAAATCCTAGAGTGTTCTTTAGGAATTTTGGGGGGAGTTTCTCAGACTTATCTAGAGCTGACTCTTGCCTAATGTCGTCTAAGGAAAAGTAGCAACAAAAGCTAGTGTGGTACAGGGTGGCGATGGCAAGGTGGTCTGAACCACTGACTGTGGTCTTTGAAAGTGGCCGTCACCAAGCGCACGTCCCTTTGCCTCCATAGAATCTACATACTACATGAGGAGTTGCAAACTAATGGTCTTAGGACCAAATCCAGTGACAATCATGTTTTATTTGGCCCACACATTCTTCTAACAATTGGAAAAGTCATGTACAAATCTAGGTTTCTGACTTCTCCTGATAAGTGAGAGGGTCTTCTGACACTGGTCCTGTACCCCGACATGGCACCAGTCAGGGGGACAAAGTAGTGGCTGCCTCTTTTAGTGGAGGTGTTCTAGTTTTCTATTGCTGTGTAACAAACCATCTCAGCACCTAGTGTTCTAAAACCGCACGTAACCCTTTCATCATGCTCATGGATTCTGTGAGTCAGATATTTGGACAAGGCATAGTGGGGATGGTTTGCTTTTCTTCCACTGTGTCTGGGTCTCCAGCTGGGGAGACTTCTGGGAGCCGAAATCATCTGGAGGTGTCCTTATTCACATATCTTGTGCTTGGGCTGGGATGACTTGGGGCTCCTTGGGTATCCCCCAAATCTGTATGCACCTCCCATTCTTTCCATTTGGTCTTTCTGTGTGTCTTCTGTGACTTGGCAGCCTCAGGATAGTCAGGCTTGCTACACGGCGGCACAGTGATCCAAGAGCAAGTGTTCCAGCAGAACAAGGCAAGAGCCACCTGGCCTTTTAGGACCTATCCTCAGAGGTCATACTGTGCCACTTTCCTTGTACTCTATTGGTTGAGTCTCCAGCCCACCAAGATGTAAAGAGAAAAGTCATAGACCCCTCCTCTCCATGGGCTAAGTGTCAAGGAATTTTCAACTTTGTTTTAAAGCCACCCAAGGGGGCAGACACGTTTCCATTCGTTGTAGTCCTCACCACTCCCTGTTACATTATATCCAGGCTGCTTTACCCATTTCTATCCTCCGACTGCCCCTGAGGGCACTTGAGTAAGGGATTACTGCTCTTCCTTGGTACTTCCAAATTTTTTTTTAAATTTATTTATTTATTTTTGGCTGTGTTGGGTCTTCGTTTCTGTGTGAGGGCTTTCTCTAGTTGCGGCAAGTGGGGGCCACTCTTCATTGTGGTGCGCGGGCCTCTCACTGTGGCGGCCTCTCTTGTTGCGGAGCACAGGCTCCAGACACGCAGGCTCAGCAGTCGTGGCTCACGGGCCTAGTTGCTCCGCGGCATGTGGGATCTTCCCAGACCAGGGCTCGAACCCGTGTCCCCTGCATTAGCAGGCAGATTCTCAACCACTGCACCACCAGGGAAGCCCCCAAATTTTTGATGAACCATAAATTCTAGGTGGAGTTTCTTTTGTCAACATTCATAATGATAAATCTCAGTGTGCCCGTTGGGGAAAGGAGTGGAAGGCAACATGGACTCAGATTGCAAACTCCCTTTGGGAAGCTGTGTATGATGTTTGGCCGGGGGAGATAATCCGCCTAGCTGTGATTCATGCTTTTGTTGGCCGTGTTCTGTATTTGCACTTGTAGAAATGTGTTATCTTACTCATGTATTCATTTCCTTATTTCTTATTCTTGGCTAGTGCATTTCCTCCTGCATTTCCTTATTCTGGGGAAAATGGGCCAAGCCATTTATTTGTTTATTCTTTTTAAAATATCCTGTGGGTGTTATCACTTTCATTGTAAATAATGAAGTCTTGTCTATTGGTGCTACAGTGGTAGGAATGTTAGAAATAAAGCAACCACAGGTTTAAAAAAAATTAAGGAAAAGCATCTAAAACCAGTATTATTGTCTTCCTTCTCATTTTCACTAACCTCTCTTCTTCCAGTGAAGGTATCGCAGTTGTCCTAGTTGGAATACTGGGTGTTATCCAGTCTCTTCCTCGCCCATCATCCTAGACTGTCAAATTTATTTATTCTTCTCAATATTCCTTCTCTGTGTCCCCTGTCCCCACTGTCGCTCCCTTAGCTCAGCCTCTCATCACTGGGACTTCTGGTAGTAGACCACCTCCGTAGATGTTCTTCTCATCTCTAATATCTCCCATTCCAAACTGTCCTCTATTTCAGAGTGATCTTCCCAAAATTTCTATCAGATCATGTTAATTCTCTGCTACCAAGCTGACAGTGGCATCTCTATGCCTCTGGATAAAACTCAGTCTCCTTTTGTAAACAGTACAGGAGATCCTAACAGAATCTGAACCCAGCTTAAATCTTAGACCTCATATCCAAATTGCTCTTAGCCCCTCCAGGACATTCAGAGTAACCCTAAGTTACTCTGGTCATAACTGGCCGCTTGCTCCCAAGTACTTGCCAGGTACACCTGGCCATGTGCTACACTGGAAGTCATTGCTGGTGTTCTGTCTTTCCCGTTCTGTGCCAAACGCCTCATCTTTGGACTTCTGTGACATCCCAGAGCGTTTATCCAGTATAATAATTTGTTTACCATTTGCCTTCCCAATTCTAATTTAGATTTCTTGAAGGCAGAAACCATCTTTTTTCTCTGTATATCAGTGCCTGGCATAAGTAGGGCTGTTGGTAAATGTTCATGGAATGGCTGACTGGTTGAAGCCCACCAGTGATTCCATTCCAAAATTCCCCTTGCGGTAGAGAGTACTTATAATGGGAGAGAGGATCCTATTCCAAGTTCATGTTTGACAGGGGGAAGGCATCATTCTCTGTGCTGTTCACGCTGAAGGATGAAAGATCTTTTTCTAAAATCTGTATATTCTGATAATATGTGTACATTACAGAAGAAAGTATGAAATCTAGTCCTTCCTGGCAAATGTCAAGAAGAACCTTCCTTTGTGTGTACCTACACTTGTGACCCATTTCTTAGTTCCCTCAGTGAGCAGCTCGAATTTTCACAAAAATTCTCTCGGAAGCATCCTGGTATAGTGGGCAGGACGTGGACTTGGAGCCACACACAGTCTATGCAAATTCTGGTTCTACTCCTCCTTAAACTACGCATCCTAGGGGACACCTCACTTCATTTCTCAGAGTCTCACCTTATTTATAAAATGTAAACAGCAGATGATAGTGGCAGTTGATAAATGTTAGGTCCCTTCCTTCCTCCAGAGGGAAAATAATAGTGCACCTATTTTTTATATTTGCTTGACAGTCGGAGAGCCATTTCCTTCACCTCTTAGCTCCTTATTTTGTCACTTTAATCGCAGCAACTTAGAAGCGAGTAAACTTCATACTGCAAGCGAATTGTCACTAATGATGTGTAAAGGGGCTATAACATCACAGAATAAAGAGAATGAAAGGTGAAGCGCTCTCAGCTGACCCTACACTCCAGGGCTCTGCGCTTCTGTGTCAGCTGACAGCTTTCAAATGATTCGCTGTGGTCACTCTTACTTTATTTAAGAAGGAAGCACTTATATGTGCTCTGAGTGTGTCCAAAATTTCACAGTTTCAAGCTCATTGCTTAGTCCTGGGCCTCTGTTGCCTGCTCCTAGGGTATTAGGTCAATATTTCACACGGACCTGTATTTCAGTCCCACCTCTTGTAGACGGAAGCTCAGAATGGCTTGGATAGCAAGGCAGTAGGGGAGCAACTGAGACCCACAGTCTTGTTTTACCAAAGAGTTAAGACTTGGCTGTAATTGGCAGCAGGTTCTCTGTGTTGCCAAGAGCCGAGGCTAAAATTACCTGGGTTTCAAACAAAAGGAGTTCTTCTAGGAGCTGCCCTTTTCTAGGAGGTTGGAGGAAGAGGGGAGATAGATGACTTTTGACTGAATACCGAGACTTTAGGATCTAGGCCAAACAGGGATTGAGCTGCCTCTTAAAATTTTTATTATTATGCACTCTAGGAACCCCTTGGAAAGAGACTAATGCACTTTTAATGACTGGATATTAAGGAGTATTTATTTAAAGTGTGAAAAAGTTGCTGTTGAAGTGATTTTCTTTTCTCCCTTGCCTTACCTCAGGCATGGAAGGGAGCAAAGTCTAATAACTGAAAATAGAACCACCCGAAATAGTCTCTTCTCATAAATGCGGGCTGATCACAGTTATGTGGCCTGGTTTGGGAAGGGCAAGCCTCACCAGTGAGCTGAAGTTTTGGTGGGGAGGCTGCATGGTCAGCCGCAGGATGTGGCACCAGGTGTGTCCAGTAAGGCTGGACAGGCATCAGGGACTCAGGCTGACTGATGGTCCGTGGTGGTGTTGAACTTTCTCCTGAGACGAGGCTACGCAGACAAGCACAGTTTCCTACGGAAGAGGTCATTGCTAGTGTATATGTAATACGTTATACGTGGCTGGAATCTGAGGCCACACGGGATTTTTGAGTCTTATCCACTTGCTACTTGTATGACCTTTGATAAGTTACGTGACCTCTTTGGGCCTAGTTTTCTCATTCATAGGAATGAGAAAGGAAGAAGATGGTAAAAATTTCTGCCTTACAGGGATGTTGCAAATAGTAGGAGAATCAACGAATGTAAAGCGTTTAGATCGATACGTGCACGTAGTAAGGGCTGCATAAATGTCTAAGGTGGGTTAGGATTTTCCACTGATTGCCACGCTACTTAGAGACTGTCAGTGAGGATCAGTGACAACATAGGTGAAAACCTTTACCTGGAGGCTAATTACCCAGTGGGTGAATTTTCTTTCATCTTGTTAGCCAAATTCCTATATTCTGTTCCTAAATAAATGCTAGTATCGAAGATGAGCTAAAGATAGTACAATTAAAAAAAAAATAGGAATGAAGAGCATGTGTTAATCATGGTTAACAGTTAACTTTATTTACTAGCAGATCTAAATTCAAACTTGAGCAGTTTGAGCCTAGAGTCTGGACTTTGAAACTCTAAGTGAAAAGTGATGTACCTCCTCCCCACCCCCAAGAATAATGACTTTATTGTTTTTGTAAAAATGGCATATAATTATAATAAAAAAATTTAAGCGACCCAGAAAAATTAGAAAAAAGCAAAAATTGTATCATTCAGATATAAACATCATCCAGGGCTTCCCTGGTGGTGCAGTGGTTGAGAATCCGCCTGCCAGTGCATGGGACACGGGTTCGAGCCCTGGTCTGGGAAGATCCCACATGCCGCAGAGCAGCTGGGCCCGTGAGCCACAACTACTGAGCCTGCGCGTCTGGAGCCTGTGCCCCGCAACAAGAGAGGCCGAGATAGTGAGAGGCCCACGCACCTCGATGAAGAGTGGCCCCCGCTCGCCACAACTAGAGAAAGCCCTGGCACAGAAACGAAGACCCAACACAGCCAAAAATAAATAAATAAATAACAAACAAACAAACAAACATCATCCACATTTGTGAACCTGCTGCACAGCTTCCCATGCATAAAATGGATGAAGGGTAGGCAGACAGAAATTGTTTTATAAACTGAGATAAGTCTGTTCCCCCACCCCTCTTCTTGAAGGTTGCTGTAGAGAAATATAAGGCCAAGTTAACTTTTTCCTTCCCACGAATGTGACTTTTTCTGCCTAAGGTTTTCAGTAAACTTCCCCTGAATATGTCTTGATGTTGATGCTTCAGAATTGTTTTTCCTGGGATGGAGGAGGCCCATTGATGAGGTTATTTTTTAATTTCAGAATATTCTTCTATTATATCTTTAAAATATTTAACATTCTCGTTGTAACATAACAGAGAAAGTGGAATGAAACTAAATTGTACAGTATTTATGTTATCTTCTAGGAGGTGTTTACTTTTATGTTTTACATTTAGGTCTGTGATCCACTTTGAGTTAATTTTTGTGACGGATGTAAGGTCAGTGTCAATTTTTGTGTATGGACAGCACCATTTGTTAAAAGCACTATTTTTTATTGGATTACCTTTGCTTCTTTGTCAAAGATCAGTTGCCTCTATTTATGTGGGTCCATTTCTGAGCTCTATTCTGTTTCATTGATGTATGTGTCCTTTTGCTAATTCTGCGCTGTGTTGATTTCTGTAGCTTTGTAATTATAGAAATTGGGTTGTGTGAGTCCTCAAAATTTGTTCTTGAGCATTGTGGTGACTATTCTGGGACTTTATCTTTTCATGTAAACTTAAGTATCAGTTTGTTGTTATTCACAAAATATTTTCTGAGATTTTGATTGGGATTCCATTAGATCAGATTGGGAAAATTGATGTCTTGACAATATTGTCTTCTAATCTATGAACACAGAATATCTCTCCATTTATTGTAAATTGCATTTTTTTTTTTTATGTTTTAAATTCCATTTATCCACTCCTGGTATATAGGAAGGCAATAGACTTTTATGTATTAACCTTGTATCGTGCAACCTTGCCATACTGGCTTATTAGTTAGTTCCAGGAGGTATTCCCCTCCACCCCCTCCCCAACCCTTGGCATTTTCTACATAGACAATCATGTCATCTGTGAGCAAAGTTAGTGTTATTTCTTCCTTTCCAATTTGTATATTACTTATTTCCTTATTGTACTAGCTAGGACTTCCAGTATGATGTTGAATAGGAATGGTGAGATAGGACATTCTTGCCTTGTCCTGGATCTTAGAGGCAAATGATCCAGTATGAAGTTGGCTGTAGGCTTTTTGTAGATGTTCTTTATCAAGTTAAGGAAGTTCCCTTCTGTTCCTGGGTTCAGAGTTTTTGTCAAGAATGGGTGTTGGAATTTGTTAAATGCTTTTTAATCTATATTGATATAATCATGATTCTTCTTCCTTAGTATATATTCTTTTTGAACTTGCTCACTTTTTAAATTAAAAAAACTTTTTAACAATCTCACTTATATGTGGAGTTTGCACACTTTTAAAAAACTCAATCTTATGTTTGACGATTCATCAGTCTTGTGCAGGTGGTTGTGCTTTGTACATTTTTCTTGCTGTGTAGTGGGGGTTGCTGAGCTCTGACCTGCAGGCCATGTCTAGCCAGCTGCCTGTTTTTATGACTTGCAAGCTGAGAATCGTTTTAAAATTTTTTGATGATTGAAAAAGATCTAAAAAGATAATATTTTGTGATGTGACAATTATGACATGCAGATTTTACTGTCCATAAATAAAGTTTAATTGGAACACGGCAGGTGATTTGTTTATGTAGTGTCTATGGCTTCTTTTGTGCTTCCGTGGCAGAGTTCAGTAGCTGCAGCAGAGATCATAGGCTGGCAAAGTAGAAAACGTTTACTATCTAGCACTTTACAGGAGAAAGTTTGCTGACCCCTGCTGTGTAGTAGTCTACTGCATAAATAGTCCACAAAATGTGGATCCATTCTCCTACTGATGGGCTTAAGGATGTTACTGATTTTTGGCGATTATGAAAAAAGTCATCATGAACATCCCTATAATTGTATACTGGTGCATGTAAGCATGTGTAACATTGCTGGGTATATACTTTGGAGCGGCAGTGCGGAGTCATGGAGTGTGTCTATCTTTAGCTTTACTAGATAATGCCACTTGCTCCAGAGTGGATATTTCTAATTTGAGTTTGACCAGCAGAAAATGAAACTCATTTCTCCATATGCTCACCAATAATGGCTATTTGTATTATTTAAAATTTATCAGTCTGATAGGTGAAACCTAATCTTTCATTTAGGTGTTTATTTGTTCCTTCCTGACCACCAATGAAGCCCATTATGTTTGGGGGTATTTTTCTGAATTAATTCCTTTCTCTTCTTCCAGAACACCAGTTATATGTGTGTTGCGTTTTTCCCCCACCTCCCTTTTTTTTTTTTTTTTTTTTAACGCTTCTGAACTTTATTATTTATTTATTTATTTGGCTGTGTTGGGTCTTTGTTTCTGTGCGAGGGCTTTCTCTAGTTCCGGTGGGCGCGGGCCACTCTTCATCGCGGTGTGCGGGCCTCTCACTATCACGGCCTCTCCTGTTGCGGAGCACAGCCTCCAGACGTGCAGGCTCAGTAGTTGTGGCTCACGGGGCCAGTTGCTCCGCGGCATGTGGGATCTTCCCAGACCAGGGCTCGAACCCGTGTCTCCTGCATTGGCAGACGGATTCTCAACCACTGCGCCACCAAGGAAGCCCACCCCCCCACCTCCCTTTTAAGGTGACTTCCTCCATCCTGTCCACCTTGTTTTTGACTGTGATTTTAGTTGTATTCATTCCATCTATTTTTCCTCCTAATGTTTTACATCTCAGTAAGATTTTCATTTCTCTCTTTCCTTTTTTAATATGGACTTTGCCATCTTATTTCTTTGAAACTTGTTTCTTTTTTATGAGCTCTTTTATCTAAAATATCTCTGCAGATACGGGGAACTCTTTGCTTGAAATTTTTCTCTGTTTCATTTTTTTTCTCTTTATGTCCTTCATCTTTGCTTATGGGGCAAGGGGGATGTGAACTGGGACAAGCTTTAGTTTCAGTTTTGGTTTTTGTTTCAAAAGTCCTCTTATCAAATGCGCTATTTTTTTGCCCTTTGGGTTTGTCTTGTCTGAGATTTTAGCCTTTAACAGGTGATGTGACTCATGGCAATACCACCAAAGTAAGAGACTGCGTGATCTCCTGGCCTGGATGCTTTTCCCCTGGAAGTCTCCCCACTCTAAGGTTAGGTCAGAGGTAACAGAAATGCAGATTAAAAAAACAAAAACAAAAAAACCCCCCGAGGTTTCTGTTTTAGGTTTATCTCCCATGACATTCTGTGGCTTGTTCTGTATCTTTACTGCCTCCAGATATATTCCATATAACCCTCCCAATTCCCCAACTCCCCCTTTCCCCAGACACCAACCTCTTCATCTGGTTGCCCTAGTCATTGGATAGGCTTCCTGCACCTGTAGGCCTAGTCTGACTTGAGCTTTTAGGAAAACCTGCTTCCACTGATGTATGAGGAGGGTATGGGTAGTAACATTACCCTCTGTGGTTGAGGTGTGCTTCATAGTTTTCATTGTGAGTTGTCACTATGTCCTTGTTCCAAAGAAGTTTCCTCTATATTTAATTTTTTGGTTGGTTTTGAAGGAGGAGAATTCCTTTACTTAGCCATTTTTTTTTTTTACTGGAAGTCATGAAATATCTTTTTGGTGCTTTAAAATATAAATGCGTGGTGTTAGACAAAATAAGTGGATAATTTTCACTTTTTTATCCTGATGGGCTGATGCCATGTAAACAGAGCCAGCATTTGTAAGGTGTTTTCTTCCCAAAGGCATAAACATCTAGAATGGAAGGGAAAAATATTTCTTTGAAATGAAAGCAAAATGCTCAAAATAATGATGTTCTTTCTAAAAGCTTAATGTAATGTATCTTAATTATCCGAGGATTATATTTATTGAACATGAAAATCATGGCAAACATCTGAATATACATCTCTGAACGTGATTTGCCAACCTTTTTGGTTAGTCATAATTATCTTTCTTAATTAGATTTGCCTGATTATTGGTTTCTTAAAATATGTGCATATTTTAAGGATCATAGGGAAGTCAATTTATGGAAAAGCATCATTAAATCTGTTTTACAGACTCTGAGTTGTTCCTGCTGAGTTTTGAGGACATATGGCATCTTGTTTGATACAGCATCTTGTGTGAAAAATCTTGCTTAGAAACCAAAACAAAAGCAGCAAAAAAGAAGAATAAACCTCAGTGTAAAATTTTTCCCCAGTCAAAATGCTCTTTAAGTAATTTCAGCAAATATATTGTACATTGTGACTGTGGATACAGTGCTAAATATCTTTGTGAGAAAGAAGAGTTTAAAAACAAACAAAAAAGGAAACTAGAGTCTTAATATAGTAGTCTAAGTTATTTTAAAGCAAAACTATGCATGTTAAAGAAGCTAGGTCAGTCACCCGCTTTTTTAAAATTAAAAATTACTTTTATTATTACAATGGCAATAGATGTACATTGTAGAAAAATAGAAAATATAAGAAAATAAACACCTTCTTCCACCAGAGATTACCACTATTCATACTCTGTACAATTTTTTCAAATCCATTTCTGTGCACATGTTTTTTTTTAACAAAAAAGATTGTACTCTACATGCTGTTTTTTGAACTGCTTTTTGTTTTTCCAGTTAATGATCACCAGCTTTTCCTGTCAATAAATTTACATATTATATATTACCTGCTCCATATTCAAAATTGTCCCCAGAATATCCTTTAGAACTTGTTAGTCCAGCCTAGATTCTATCCCAGTTCACTCTTTGCATCTAGTTGTGACTTCCCTTTATGGTTCTTGCATCTAGCACAGTCCTCACCTTTTTCCTGTGGTGCTGGCTTGCTGAAGAGCCTGGACCAGAAGGAACTGGGCCAACTGTCATGTTCTCATAGATTTTTAATATTAAAATTTTGGGAGATAGCATTTAACCTCTTGAATCTTCAAAAATTCACTCTTAGGAGGTTTAGGGAGGACCAGAGGTAGGAGTGGAGGGAAGGTAGATGTAAGTGTATTACTGAACTGAGAAAATGCTTTCATCTGCAAAGGTGTGCTAATTACTTGTTATTTATGTATTTAGTTTATGAGATGTCTCCCAAACTGTGAAACTCTGACATCTCCATTTTTTACTATATTAACTAGGACAGTCATAAGCATCAGTATACTAAAGAGGTTGGTAGTGATACAGGGGCGCCTTTGTTGAATTCTGTTTAGACTGTAGTTTGCCTTCACACTGACTTTATATATGTGTGTGTGTGTGTGTGCACCTGTATACACACACACACACACACACACACACACACACACACACACACAGATATATTTTTTCTGGGCCCTTAGGTCCCCTGCCAGAAACAGTAGTATAGCACACTTAAAATGTGTCATGCCTTGTGTTAGATGTTAAGGAGGTGAAGATGGGTAACCTTAAGATGAGCTACGCAGTCTCTTCCCTAGGGGATCTCTGTAGAATAATTGTGGAGAAAAGATCTACCATTATATAAAGAAATAACTAAATGCAGTGTTAGAGGATACCCTCAACAATGAACAAGATGGCATTAAAAATACTCTATGATCCTGTACACCCGAAACGAACACAATTCTGTAAATCAACTATAGTTAAATAAAATACTCCATGATCTCACATTTTAAAATCCTCTCGAGGCATCATTTACATACAATAAAATGTGCCCATTTTAAGTAGCTTCTTTTTTTGACCACCCCCTGCTTCATCCTGCTCATTAACAACTGCTCATGAAGTCTACCGCAGATCCCACCTTCTTCTTGCCCTTCCCGCTGTTCAGTATTTTTGTGCCTTTGCTTCTTTCCTTTGTCTGGAATGCCCTCCACCTCACTCCCTTTGCAAGTTTTACTCCTCAGCTTTAGCCTCACACCTGGCTGTTCACCCTGCTCTGTGCTCTCAGAGACCCTTGTGTGTAACACCATTTACTAAAGAAAGTGTCAGCTTAATATTCTTTTGTTCCACTCAGACAATATCTTTGTTTTGCCCCCTACTAGCAAATATTTTCCATTTCCAGTTTCATCCATTTTGTAAATATTTTTCTAATGTTCATTATGTATCAGGCTTAATGCTAGACCGTGGGGTAGATAAAACTGAGAATAAGACTTTGTCCCTTTCTTCGTGGGACTGAAATGTAGTAGGAGTGATGGCCAGAAACAGTCACAATAGAGTATGATAAATGTAATAGACATGAGTGCGGTGATCTATGGGAGCAAGGAGTAGGGAGTGATCAACCATGTGGGGAAGGGGGAGAGCTTCACTGAGGTTAATTCTAAAGATTTAAAGATTCTGAGATTTGCTAGATAGAGAAGAGGAGGGCCAGTGTAATATAGGCAACAGTATGTATAAAAGCATGGTATTCTGAAGTCAAGACATAGTCGGGGAATCCTGAGATGCTAGTGTTGTTGGAAGAGCCTTTCTTGTCACTCTAGGCACAAATACTCCCTCTGTAATCCCTTTTGATTTCGTTTTCTATTTAATCTAGAGCTCCAGCACTCCACCATTATACTTTTTTCCTTAAAAGGCTGCTAAGTCAGATATCTTCCACATGCTGAATAAATATTTTAGGGATTTTGTTTTTATGAAACCAAGCTTTGTAGACTATAAAGACAAAATACTAAACTATTGACATATCAGAGAATAAGATGTGATTATTTATAGTAAGTCAGGAAGCTATCACTAAGCTTTTGAAAACAGCTTACCTTTTGTAATAATGATTCTGAAGAAAGACAAATTAGTTTCAAAGAATAAACTAGGACCAAAGAACCACGTAGAGGGAGTGGTGCTTTGTTTTCCAGAAACTCTCTCACTTGATACTCCTTTTATTGCAGACAGTTTAGCAGGTCAGACATTTCTGAGAAGGCAGCTTGCACTTCGTCATTTCTTCTCAGTAGCTAAGTGGCATTCCAGAAGATCACTCTTCAGCAATGTCTGTGCTTAATGATAGGACCAACGAAAAATGGATTGTCTAAAAGCTGAGTAAGACTGGCTTTACCTAACAAAATAGCAGTAAAAGTTGGTCTCCATTGATAACCTCTTCTCTTTTGTCTCCTGGCTGCCAAAAATAGCATATAATAAATTTTTCCATGAATCTAGAAGGAAAGAAATATACAGGTGGCCAAGGATGTAGGGGCTCTTGATTGGCTCTAGTATGGCTTCTCCATTCCCACCAAAGCCTTCTTCACCCCCCTACCTTCCCCACCCTCTGACATCTGGCCCATTGGATCGGACTACATCTCCCTCTCTTTTTAAAATAAATTCCCATTTTGTGAAAACATCCCCATTTAAGGTCCTAATTCTCTTTGTGTTTTCTTTGGGGTTTTTTGCTTTCCTGGTACACAAATAACAAGCGCTAGCTTATGAATAAGAGATGAACCACAGATCGTTTCATAGAAATGTCTTTGATAGGTTTGGGCTTATAGACAGCTACTCAGATAGAATCAGCCTGTGTGCAAGGCTTTTTAAGCTGTCAACCTCATGAAGTTGTGAACCTGATATACACTTACAATGTAGGAGATGTGCACTTAACTTTCATTTATCCTGTAAAACATACTGACTGGTGCCCACAGCATTTGCAGTTAGAACGATACTCGCTCTAGGCGCACTGTTTGCTTACCCAGGAGTTAGTTGTGGGCATTCCCAAACCTTTTTATTGTTAGTTGCATTTGTTATTGTAATCTTGAAGTTTGGTTAAAATATTGCATAGATTGAACTCTAACTGTAAAATGAGTTATTTTTCTATGAAAAGTAAATCAGATGCTATGGAAAGATTCAGTGAAGGTAAGTTGTTTAATGAAAATTGATGTCAAATTAGAAATTGGGCAAGAAAGTGGTAAAATATTTGGAAACAGAATCATAAAAATTTAGAAAGATTTTGCTAGGTAACATATTTCTCACTCCACTTTTAAATGTTTAAGTGTGAATTTCTCCACTTGAAAGAAGAAAGCAAAACTAGAAAATCTAGGTGATGCATTTTGCATTGGCTTTTGTGAGCAGTATAGAGTCTGAGAACAGGTCCTTGCCTATATTTATCCTTTTAAAAATGACTCCCAACTTTTGAAATTAATGGAATGACCCCTATTAGGCCATATCTTAGGCAAAAAACTTGGGAAGTATTTGAAATGCAGGGACCCCCCCCCCCCCTTTTATGTACAGTCATGCAAAGAGGAGTATCCTCCGTTAGAATCACTGGGCTGGAACACTTCCCTTTTATAGAAGAATGAATTTCTGGACCTAAGCAAGGGAAGGAGATGTGCAGCCTATCAAAGAGCCCATCAAGGATAATTGAACCATGGAGAGTTAATGACTTTGTAAATCTGTTTTCTTGGCACATAATATTCAGGGGCATATCAGACACCTTTTCCCACCCGTTGATAATAAATGTATCCGAAGACCCCAATATGAGATGTGACCGGGAAGTAAAAAGACAGATTTAACCAATGTACCAGAATTTATCCATCCAAATGAGCTTTCTTCAAAATCCTGACGGTAGGAGGTTCAACAATTATTCAAAAGATGCTGTCGCTACTCAAATCATCTTTGGAACTCATTCGAAATTGCTTTTGAAGACAATTTATATGCTTCATGGGAATGCCAGCTGAATTATTTCAATAGAGTCATACCTGATTTTAAACCAGTGATAGTTTTACCCGTCTTGATTTGCCATCTTGTTTCCAAGTAGCTACTTACCTCGGTTTTCCATTGCTAGGATATTAAAAAGCATGCATTTCAGGTCATGAAAGACAACCCAAAAGGGGAGTTTCAGAAAAGCTTTGAGCAATGGTGGCATCACTGAAAATATATATAAACCATTTAATGAGGTGAATATTTTGAAGAGGAGATGGTTAATTTGGATGTATAAATTATTTGCTAAAAAGTTAAAATAGTTATATTGCTCTAAAGCAGGAATCAGCAAACTTTTTCTGTAAAGGGCCAGAGAGTAAATAATTTAGACTTCACAGGTCATAGGTCTCTGTCATAACTATTCAACTCTGTACAGAAGCAGTCATACACAATACGTAAATGAATGGGCGTGGTTCTCTTCCATTAAAACTTTGTTTACAAACAGGCAACGGGTTGAACTTGGCCCCTGAGCCATAGTTTGTCAACCTTTGCTCTCACAGCATCCCGAAAAATGAATGACCCTCAATAGTTCCATCTTGGTCTCATCCACCAAAAATATAAATTGAAATTATTGCTCCCATCTTTGATACGATAAGTAACTATCACTTTAAAGGACAATTAGTTACATCAAAGATGAAACAAAATTGATCATAAATTAAAATCTGATATTCTTAGCCAGTAGCCTTAGCAGAAGTCTAAAGGGGAATTTACCTCTGTATCTCATCAGCTAAAAGTGCTCACTACCACTGTGTTATTCTGGCTGTTATTGTTGCTGCCCCAAAGTCTGGCCATACAAATATCTGGAATGGCTACATCAGGGATTCACCAAAGATGTGATGATATGGGTCTTTCCATATCCCTAAATAATCCTCTAGAATCCTCTTCAACTGTCTAGTGGCGCTTTTTGTTTCTTCTCCCCTTCTTCCCTCTCCCCTCCTATCCCCCTTACCTCTTCTCCTCCTTTCATATCTTTAAAGATATTTAACCTATATCATAAAATTCACCAATTTAAAGTGTACAGTTCAATGGCTTTTAGTATATTCAGTTGTATAACCATCACCACAGACTTTAGAACATTTTAATTTTCCACAAAAGAATTTGTATTTATCGCCATGCCCATTAGTAGTCCATCCCTATCTTCCCTCACAACCCCAAAGAAATCACTAATATACTTTGTTTCTATAGATTTGCCTATAATGGGTTTTATATAAATAGAATCATATAATCATTCTTTTGTGACTGGCTTCATTCATTTAAGATAATGTTTTCAAGGTTTCTCGATCTTTTAGCACATATCAGTACATCATTCCTTTTTATTGCTTTTATTGCCAAATAATACATCACTGTATGCATATTCCACATTTTTTGATCCCTTCATCCATTGAATGGACATTTAGGTTTCCTTATCTTGGCTATAAACCTGCTATGGACGTTCGTATAAGAGGTTTTGTGTGGACATATGTTTTCCTATTCATTGAATAAATACCTAGGAGTGGGATTCAAGGCTACATGGCATCCGTATGATATATGTTGAACACTTTGAGGAGCTTCCAGCTGTTTTTCAAAGGGGTTGCACCGTTTTATATTCCCACTAACAATGTATGAGGGTTCCAGTTCTCTCCATTCTTGGGAACATTTGTTATTGTCTGTCTTTTTTTATTATAATCCTACTTGATATGAAGTAGTATCTGTTTTGATTTTTATTTCCTTGATTTCTAATGATGTTGAGCATCTTTCCATGTGCTTATTGACCATTTTTATGTCATCTTTGGAGAAATTTCTGTTCAAGTCTTTTGCCCATTTTTAAATTGGTTTGTCTTTTTATTAGTTGTATATCTTCTTTATATGTTCTAGATACAAGTTCTATATACAAGTCCTATATCGAGTATACCTATATTTATCAGATTTATAAATATTTTCCCCCATTCTGTTGGTTTTCTTTTCCTTGATAGTGTCCTTTGAAGCATAAAAGGTGTTAATTTTGTTGAAGTCCAATTCATTCTTTTGTTGCTTGTGCTTTTATTGTCATGTCTAAGAAACCACTGCTTAGCCCAAGCTCATGAAGGTTTTACACCTTTTTTTTTTTTTCTAGGAGTCTTATAGTTTTAGCTCTTATATTTAGGTCTGGGATCCATTTTGTGTTTATCTTTGTGCATGGGGTGAGGTTGGGAGTACAAAGTCATTGCTTTGCATGTGGATATTCCGTTTTTCTAGCACCATTTGTTGAAGACTATTCCCCATTGAATGGATTTGGGACCTGTGTCAAAAATAAACCCTTAGGTTTATGAAAGCTCTCTTTCACTGATCTATATGTCTGTCCTTATGCCAGTACCACACTGTCTTGATTACCACAGCTGTGTAGTAAGTTTGAAATCAGGAAATGTGAATCATCCAACTTTTTTTTTTTTTCATCATTATTTTGGCTTTCCTGGGTCCCTTGAATTTCTGTATGCATTTTAGTATCAGTTTGTTAATTTCTTCAAAAAAAAGCAGCTGAGATTTTGATAGGGATTACAGTGAATCAGTAGACCAATTTGAGGAATACTGTCAGCTTAACAATATCAGGTCTTCTGATTCATTAACATTGGATGTCTTTCCATTTATTTAGATCTTCTTTAATGTCTTTCAATAATGTTTTGGAGTTTTTGGTGTATAGGTATTACACTTCTGTTATTAAATTTATTTATATGTGCTTTATTCTATTTGATGCCCATGCCAATAGAATTGGTTTTTCTTAATTTTATTTTTGATCGGTTATTGCTTGTGTATAGAATTAGAATTGATTTCTTTATCCTGCAGTCTTGCTGAATTCATTTATTAGTTTTGATAGTTCAGTGGATTCCTTAGAACTTTCTGTGTATAACATCATACCTGCAAGTTAGGCATTAAAAAAATATATTGGACTCAGTTAACATCTTTTTTTGTTCCCCTCTGTAACTGTTTCAGACCTTTAACACCATAGTTAAGTCTCCTTTCCAGCAGCTGTACCCTCTGCTCTCAGAAGAAGATCTCTTAGGATGACAAAAAGGCAGAGAGCTAAATAATAGCTCTCTGTATATTATATGGGGAGAACCTCAAGAAATTTTGTATTATCAGACCTTAACTGCAAGTCAAGGACAGGCTGAAAAATAAAAAATTCTATCTTTTGTAGCTGATTTGTAAAAAAAAAAAAAAAAAAAAAAACCTCCAGAAAAATCTTCCAAGGTCAGAATAGTAGTGAGCTTTTTAAAAGAAATTATTATTGTTTTTATTAATGGTGCGCTGTTTTTGATTTTTGATTTTGGTGCTTGCTTAGGTTATTTACTTGGAGCAGTGGGCCAGTGAGATCGGGATCATTAATTTGACCACTGTGTTAGCGAGTCTCGTAAATACGTACCATCCTCTGTCATGAGGCGCTGGTGAAAAGGTAAATCGAACTTACAAGGCCCTGGGCACCAGTGGACATGGAACTCAACATGTTTCCTTTAATTAGAAGAGAGTCAGTTATGTTCTCTTGGTTTATGAAAGATATGCAGTGTTGGGGCATATGGGCTGGCAAATTATGCATTGAACAACTCCACAGAGTGCAATTCACAGAGACTATAAAGTGCACAATTATGCTCAGTGGTCCTGTGATAGGATTACATATATTGTCAGAATTGGAAACCTTTTAGATTTGCTGGTAGAGAATTCACAGTTTTGAATGTTCATTTATATTTGTTGACTCATCTTTGATTCCTAGTTCTTGGGTTGGCTTCAGCCCACTCCTGCTATATTTTCACTGTTATTGTTGTTTTGGTTTTTTCAGCAAGCATTAAAGGGAACTGTTAAAGATAAATAGGCACCTAATTGAACCTTTTCTCCTTGATGTAGTCAACATAATTTTAAAAGAAAATTAAAACTAAGCGTTTTTTCTTCTGTATATAGAAATCTATCTAGTTACCTGAATTTTGTATGTATGTATGTGTCAAAAAGTAAAGTATATGACTTCCTTCTAGAGTGATAGTATATTAAAGTGGATGGATTTTAAGAAACTATTTGATTCAATCTCCAGTTCACATACATCATCCCTGTCATCATCCATGGTTTATTGGTCATTCTCCACTTGAGGAATTTTAGTTCCTGGGACTTCATTTTGTTTTAAAACCACCTATAATCCATTCTGGACAGATTTTGTGTCAAAAAAGCTCTTCTTTTTGTTGAACTGAAATCTGCCCCTTGTTATCCTCCACCCATTATTTTCTCTTTAATTCTACTCTTGTTTCAAGGCTTTATAGAGTAAATCTCATACTTTTCTATTTAAGAATTTTCCGTTATGTAGATGTTTATCACGCCTTCACCTAAATCTTCTCTCCTGGTCAAACAACCTGGAGGGTATTCCTAATATATTTTCCAGATATACCATTATCCTGATTGACAGACTAGAATGTATCTAGAGGAACTCAAGACTCTTCTTAAAATGAGTCACTTAGAACAGAAAGCTACTGTTTTCCAGGTATGATATCACTGCAAGGTACAATAGAATTGTCACCTCTCAAGTCAGGGCACATGCAAGGAACTGTGGTAAAGACTGTAGGCTTTGAATTTTATTTATTATTTTTTTATACAGCAGGTTCTTATTATCTATTTTATACACATCAGTGTACACATGTCAATCCCAGTCTCCCAATTCATCCCACCCCCACCCCCTGCTTTCCCCCCTTGGGGTCCATATGTTTCTTCTCTACATCTCTATCTCTATTTCTGCCTTGCAACCCAGTTCATCTGTACCATTTTTCTAGATTCCACATATATGCGTTACTATATGATATTTGTTTTTCTCTTTCTGACTTACTTCACTCTATATGACAGTCTCTAGATCCATCCATGTCTCTATAAATGACCCAATTTCGTTCCTTTTTATGGCTGAGTAATATTCCATTGTATATATGTACCACATCTTTTTTTTTTTTTTAACATCTTTATTGGAGTGTAATTGCTTTACAATGGTTTGTTAGTTTCTACTTTATAACAAAGTGAATCAGTTATACATATACATATGTTCCCATATCTCTTCCCTCTTGCATCTCCCTCCCTCCCACCCTCCCTATCCCACCCCTCTAGGTGGTCACAAAGCACCGAGCTAATCTCCCTGTGCTATGCGGCTGCTTCCCACTAGCTATCTATTTTACATTTGGTAGTGTATATATGTCCATGCCACTCTCTCACTTTGTCACAGCTTACCCTTCCCCCTCCCCATATCCTCAAATCCATTCTCTAGTAGGTCTGTGTCTTTATTCCCATCTTGCCACTAGGTTCTTCATGACCTTTTTTTTTTTTCCTTAGATTCCATATATATGTGTTAGCATACTATATTTGTTTTTCTCTTTCTGACTTACTTCACTCTGTATGACAGACTCTAACTCCATCCACCTCGCTACAAATAACTCCATTTCATTTCTTTTTATGGCTGAGTAATATTCCATTGTATATATGTGCCACATCTTCTTTATCCATTCATCTGATGATGGACACTTAGGTTGCTTCCATGTCCTGGCTATTGTAAATAGAGCTGCAATGAACATTTTGGTACATGACTCTTTTTGAATTATGGTTTTCTCAGGGTATATGCCCAGTAGTGGGGTTGCTGGGTCGTATGGTAGTTCTATTTGTAGATTTTTAAGGAACCTCCATACTGTTCTCCATAGTGACTGTATCAATTTACATTCCCACCAACAGTGCAAGAGGGTTCCCTTTTCTCCACACCCTCTCCAGTATTTGTTGTTTGTAGATTTTCTGATGATACCCATTCTAACTGGTGTGAAGTGGTACCTTATTGTTGTTTTGATTTGAATTTCTCTAATAATTAGTGATGTTGAGCAGCTTTTCATGTGCCTCTTGGCCATCTGTATATCTTTGGAGAAATGTCTATTTAGGTCTTCTGCCCATTTTTCGATTGGGTGTTTGTTTTTTTTTCAATATTGACCTGCATGAGCTGTTTATGTATTTTGGAGAGTAATCCTTTGTCCGTTGATTTGTTTGCAAATATTTTCTCCAATTCTGAGGGTTGTCTTTTCATCTTCTTTATAGTTTCCTTTGCTGTGCAAAAGCTTTTAAGTTTCATTAGGTCCCATTTGTTTGTTTTTGTTTTTATTTTCATTACTCTAGGAGGTGGGTCAAAAAAGATATTGCTGTGATTTCTGTCAGAGTGTTCTTCTTATGTTTTCCTCCTCTGAGAGTTTTATACTGTCTGGTCTTACATTTAGGTCTTTAATCCATTTTGAGTTTATTTTTGTGTATGGTATTAGGGAGTGTTCTAATTTCATTCTTTTATATGTAGCTGTCCAATTTTCCCAGCACCACTTATTGAAGAGATTCTCTTTTCTCTACTGTATATCCTTGCCTCCTTTGTCATAGATTAGTTGACCAAAGGTGTGTGGGTTTATCTCTGGGCTTTCTATCCTGTTCCATTGATCTATAAATCTGGTTTTTTGCCAGTACCCTATTGTCTTGATTACTGTAGCTTTGTAGTATAGTCTGAAGTCAGGGAGTCTGATTCCTCGGGCTCCATTTTTTCCCCTGAAGATTGCTTTAGCTTTTAGGCGTCTTTTGTGTCTCCATACAAATTTTAAGATTTTTTTTCTAGTTCTGTAAAAACAAAAACACAATGCCATTGGTAATTTGATAGGGATTGCATTGAATCTGTAGATTGCTTTGGGTAGTATAGTCATTTTCACAATATTGATACTTCCAATCGAAGAACATGCTATATCTCTCCATCTGTTTGTGTCATCTTTGATTTGTTTCATCAGTGTCTTAGAGTTTTCTGAGTACAGGTAGTTTACCTCCTTAGGTAGGTTTATTCCTAGGTATTTTATTCTTTTTGTTGCAATGGTGAATGGGATTGTTTCCTTAATTTCTCTTTCTGATCTTTCGTTGTTAGTGTATAGGAATGCAAGAGATTTCTGTGCATTAATTTTGTATCCTGCAACTTTACCAAATTCATTGATTAGCTCTAGTAGTTTTCTGGTGGCATCATTAGGATGATCTATGTATTGTATCATGTCATCTCCAAACAGTGACAGTTTTACTCCTTTTCCAGTGTGTAATTCCTTTTATTTCTTTTTCTTCTCTGATTGCCGTGCCTAGGACTTTAAAAACTATGTTGAATAATAGTGGCGAGAGTGACATCCTTGTCTTGTTCCTGATCTTAGAAGAAATGCTTTCAGTTTTTCACCATTGAGAATGATGTTTGCTGTGGGTTTGTCATATATGGCCTTCATTATGTTGAGGTAGGTTTCCTGTATGCCCACTTTCTGGAGAGTTTTTATCAACAATGGGTGTTGAATTTTGTCCGAAGCTTTTTCTGCATCTATTGAGATGATCATATGGTTTTTATTCTTCAATTTGTTAATATGGTATATCACATTGATTGATTTGCATATATTGAAGCATCCTTGCATCCCTGGGAGATATCCCAGTGATCATGGTGTATGATCCTTTTAATGTGTTGCTGGATTCTGTTTGCTAGTGTTTCGTTGAGGATTTTTGCATCTGTATTCATCAGTGATATTGGTCTGTAATTTTCTTTTTCTGTAGTATCTTTGTCTGGTTTTGGTATCAGGGTGATGGTGGCCTCATAGAATGAGTTTGGGAGTGTTCCTTCCTCTGCAGTTTTTTGGAAGAGTTTGAGAAGAATGGGTGTTAGCTCTTCTCTAAATGTTTGATAGAAGTCACCTGTGAAGCCATCTGGTCCTGGAGTTTTATTTGTTGGAAGAGTTTTAATCACAGTTTCAATTTCATCATTTGTGATTAATGTGTTCATATTTTCTATTTCTTCCTGGTTCAGTGTTTGAAGGTTATACCTTTATAAGAATTTGTCCATTTCTTCCAGGTTGTCCATTTTATTGGCATAGAGTTGCTTGTAGTAGTCTCTTAATGATGCTTTGTATTTCTGTGGTGCCTGTTGTAACTTCTCTGTTTTCATTTCTAATTTTATTGCTTTGAGCCCTCTCCCTCTTTTTCTTGATGAGTCTGGCTAAAGGTTTATCGGTTTTGTTTATCTTCTCAAAGAACCAGCTTTTAGTTTTATTGATCTTTGCTATTGTTTTCTTTGTTTCCATTTCATTTATTTCTGCTCTTTATGATTTCTTTCCTTCTACTAACTTTGGGTTTTGTTTGTTCTTCTTTCTCTAGTTCCTTTATGTGTAAGGTTAGATTGTTTATTTGAGATTTTTCTTGTTTCTTGAGGTAGGATTGTATTACTGTAAACTTCCCTCTTAGAACTGCTTTTGATGCATCCCAAAGGTTTCGGATCATCGTGTTTTCATTGTCATTTGTCTCTAGGTATTTTTTGATTTCCTCTTTGATTTCTTCAGTGATCTCTTGGTTATTTAGTAACGTATCGTTTAGCCTCCATGTGTTTGTGTTTTTTATGTTTTTTTCCCTGTAATTGATTTCTAATCTCATAGCCTTGTGGTCAGAACAGATGCTTGGTATGATTTCAGTTTTCTTACATTTACTGAGGCTTGATTTGTGACCCAAGATGTGATCTATCCTGGAGAATGTTCCCTGTGCACTTGAGAAGAAAGTGTAATCTGCTCTTTTTGAATGGAATGTCCTATAAATATCAATTAAATCTATCTGGTCTATTGTGTCATTTAAAGCTTGTGTTTCCTTATTAATTTTCTGTCTGGATGATCTGTCCATTGGTGTAAGTAAGGTGTTAGAGTCCCCCACTGTTACTGTGTTACTGTCAATTTCCTCTTTTAGAGATGTTCGCATTTGCCTTATATATTGAAGTGCTCCTATGTTGGGTGCATATATATTTATAATTGTTATATCTTCTTCTTGGATTGATCCCTTGATTATTATGAAGTGTCCTTTCTTGTCTCTTGTAACATTCTTTATTTTAAAGTCTATTTTATCTGATATGAGTATTGCTACTCCAGCTTTCTTTTCATTTCCATTTGCATGGAATATCTTTTTCCATCCCCTCACTTTCAGAATGTATGTGCCCCAAGGTCTGAAGTGGGTCTCTTGTAGACAGCATATATATGGGTCTTGTTTTTGTATCCATTCAGCGAGCCTGTATCTTTTGGTTGGAGTATTTATTCCATTCACCTTTAAGGTAATTACTGATATGTATGTTCCTATTACCATTTTCTAAAATGTTTTGGGTTTGTTTTTGTAGGTCCTTTTCTTCTCTTGTGTTTCCCACTTAGAAAAGTTCCTCTAGCATTTGTTGTAAAGCTGGTTTGGTGGTGCTGAAGTCTCTTGGCTTTTGCTTGTCTGTAAAGCTTTTGATTTCTCTGTGAATCTGAATGAGGTCCTTGCCTGGCAGAGTAATCTTGGTTGTAGGTTCTTCCCTTTCATCACTTTAAATATATCGTGCCTCTCCCTTCTGTCCTGTAGAGTTTCTGTTGAGGAATCATCTGTTAACCTTATGGGTGTTCCCTTGTATGTTATTTATCATTTTTCCCTTGTTGCTTTTAATAATTTTTCTTTGTCTTTAATCTTCGTCAATTTGATTACAATGTGTCTCATTGTGTTTCTCCTTGGGTTTATCCTGCCCGGGACTCTCTGTGCTCCCTGGACTTGGGTGGCTATTTCCTTTCCCATATCAGGGAAGTTTTCGACTGTAATCTCTTCAAATATTTTCTTGGGTCCTTTCTCTCTCTCTTCTCCTTCTGGGACCCTTATAATGTGAATGTTGGTGCATTTAATGTTGTCCCTGAGGTGTCTTAGGCTGTCTTCATTTCTTTTCATTCTTTTTTTGTTATTCTGTTCTGCAGCAGTGAATTCCACCATTCTGTCTTCCAGGTCACTTATCCATTCTTCTGCCTCGGTTATTCTGCTATTGATTCCTTCTAGTGTATTTTTCATTTCAGTTATTGTATTGTTCATCTCTGTTTGTTTATTCTTTAATTCTTCTAGGTCTTTGTTAAACATTTCTTGCATCTGCTTGATCTTTGCATCCATTCTTTTTCTGAGGTCCCGGATCATTTTCACTATCATTATTCTGAATTGTTTTTCTGGAAGGTTTCCTATCTCTACTTCATTTAGTTGTTTTTCTGGGGTTTTATCTTGTTCCTTCATCTGGTACATAGTCCTCTGCCTTTTCATTTTGTCTGTCTTTCTGTGAATGTCGTTTTCGTTCCATAGACTGCAGGATTGTAGTTCTTCTTGCTTCTGTTGTCTGCCCTCTGGTGGATGAGGCTGTCTAAGAGGCTTATGCAGGCTTCCTGATGGGAGGGATTGGTGGTGGGTAGAGCTGGGTGTGGCTATGGTGGCCAGAACTCAGTAAAATTTTAATCCACTTGTCTGCTGATGGGAGGGGGTGAGTCCTCTCTCTGTTGGTTGTTTGGCCTGAGGCGACCCAGCACTTGAGCCTACAGGCTCTTTGCTGGGGCTAATGGCGGACTCTGGGAGGGCTCACGCCAAGGAGTACTTCCCAGTACTTCTGCTGCCAGTGTCCTTGTCCCTGTGGTGAGCCACAGCTGCCCCCCCCCGCCTCTGCAGGAGACCCTCCAACACTAGCAGGTAGGTCTGGTTCAGTCTCCTGTGGGGTCACTGCTCCTTCCTCCTGGGTCACGATGCACACACTACTTTGTGTGTGCCCTCCAAGAGTGGAGTCTGTTTCCCCCAGTCCTGTCAAAGTCCTGCAATCAAATCCCACTAGCCTTCAAAGTCCGATTCTCTGGGAATGCCTCCTCCTGTTGCCAGAACCCCCAGGCCTGGAAGCCTGACGTGGGGCTCAGAACCTCCACTCCAGTGGGTGGACTTCTGTGGTATAAGTGTTCTCCAGTTTGTGAGTCACCCACCCAATGGTTATGGGATTTGATTGTATTGTGATTGCGCCCCTCCTACCATCTCACTGTGGCTTCTCCTTTGTCTTTGGATGTGGGGTATCTTTTTTGGTGAGTTCCAGTGTCTTCCTGTCGATGATTGTTCAGCAGTTAATTGTGATTCCAGTGCTCTCGCAAGAGGGAGAAGACTGTAGTTTTTGGAGTCAAACAGACTTGAGTTATAATTCCAGGCCTACCACTCACTAGCTCTGTGGGGAAGTTGCTTAATTTCCTCATCCTTAAAATGAGGATGATAAGCACCGGAAGCTCCTCTAGGCTGTGCACTTCATGAGGGCAGGAACTGTATTCATTTTGCTCTGCTTAACATCAGTTACCCAGTTAAGTTACCATCAGCTAGGCGATTCCTAGCACTGAAAGGTGCAAAAGTTAACAAATAACCATTCAGTCACTGAAAACGCATAATCATAGCTAATGTAGTGGCAGTGACATTGCTACGTTTTCACATGGCTGCAGCAATTTGAGTATCTGCATAGAATCCCTCTTTATTATTAGCTCTGTACATTGAGTTTTCTCAAATTGAAGAATTCATGGCTTGCTGTTTCCAGTGTAAAAATGCAATAACTTGACATGAGTCCTATTTCATTTCTTTCTCTTTTCTTTTATTTCTTTATTTAAAAAAAATTCATTCTGTAATCAAGATATCCTGTTTCTGTATCCTTTCTATACAACTGAGAATGTTAATCAAGGTCTCAGATTGTATCATAGCAAAAGTGTGTTGCTTGGCAACAGAAGGAAAGATATAATGTTCTCAGATTTTAAAAATAGTTCAGGGTTTTATTATTCATTTTTTTATTAAAATGATTTCATTATTTGGGGGAAAATAGCCTGGAGGGAGAAGAAAACATAGCATAGCAGCAATATCTTTCTTGCATTTGTCTTTCTTGCATTTGTCTTTCTTGCATTTGCATTGTCTTCTAAAAGAAATGTTTTAAGTAGGAATCAATTTTTGTCCATTTGAGCTGTATAGATACTGTGGCTGGGACTCAGGCTCATGATCTGAAGATTTGCCCAGTCTACCTATTATGTATGGAGGAATATTCATTTTTTGTTTTTTCTTTTCATTGTTTCTTTCCAAAAAATTACAGCCCACAGGCCCTCTTTCTCCAGGAAGCCTCCCTGAAACTAACCCTACCCATTGCCTAACTCGTTGGGACCTGCCCCATCTTCTTGGTGTATTGTAATGGTTGTGTATTTATGACAACTATATATTGGTTTAACCTGTCTCCCCTGTCAGAGTTCAAGGTCCCTGAAGGTCTTTTTCAGAACTCTCTGTGGGCTTGTTATGAGGTTTGTTGATGGTCTGAGTGCCCTTTTCGAAATATGCTTACCTAGGTTTCAAGAAGTATGAAAGACTCAGTAATTTGGACACCAGTGCTTTCCCCATAGAATTTTTCACTCTGTTGTGAGCTTTCACTGTGACTTATAAGGTAGATCTGTTCTATTTCAGAATCACAGAAATGACTGAGTTTCTGAGAGATTAATAGAAGCTTTTTCCAAGGACATGGCACAGAGCAGAGCTGAAGACTAAAGTTCTCCCACTGAGTGTCAAGGAATAACCATGTAACTGTGAACTTCCTTTGCGAAGCCAGCCAGTCTGATGTTAACTTTCTGGCTCTGCCACTTACAAGCTCTGTGATATGGTTTCTTAACTTATTTGTGCCCTAGTTTCCTTATCTGTAAACTGAGGATAATAATAGTACCCACCTTTTATAAAGTGCTTCTCAAATTAAATGAGACAACACACTACCTGGCACATACTAAGTGTACAGTATATGTTTGCCTTTATTATTTGATATAAGTGTCAAAAGGCAACAATATAGAAGTCTACACATTTTCTGTCCCCCTCCTTCTGTTTCTTTAATTCCACTCTACGTGACGATATTAAGATTCAGAATCAAGTTGAGAGAAGGTATGTTTTTATCTAACTTCTAAACTTTATATTCATTGGACAATAATATGTTTAAATAATGAGGTTTCACATTAAGGCTCTCCCATTGCACAACTGAAATAAAAAGAGACCTGGATGCTAGTGATGGTTCTGAAGACCCTGAACCTCTTCCTGTTTAGGAGTCTCTTTTTGGTGCAAGAGCCAATGACAAAAACACAGCCAATGACAGGATTTTCCTACATAGTCCAGGATTGCTGTGACACGATTGCTTTTATCAGCAGAATTATGACCTATATCCCCTCTGTTTGGAAATTTTGTTTTCTTTGGATGGATGTAGCTAAAGCTTCACTTGTCATTTCATACCCAGTGGGTTTTTTTTTTTAATCTCCTAGTATTAGCTTATAAGGAGCTTAATCCTACATGATCAAGACAGACTTATATCTCTGAATATTCTATTGCTCATCCATTTTATTTCTTGCTTTTGATTGGCTGTTTCAGACATGTGTAGTGTTTCTCTAGTTTTTAATAGAGGACCTTAAAGTAGCATTATTTAGGTCAGATTGTTAACATTGTAGCTAGTAATTGTGGTAAAAGCTACCAGTGAGTGATTGCCAGTCATTTTAGACCTTAGTTGTGCAATATTTGCTAAGACTTGGGTATTGGTGGCAAGCCTGGACTATAGAGGAGAGGAAAGAAAAAGTAAGAGAGAGGAAAAGGAGAGGAGAATAGGAGAAAGAGAAAAAGGAGCAGCATATTGCTGGTGTCATAGACCTCTTATTTTTGCTCTAGGTCATCATAAACTTGTTTAATGTTAAAGATAGAAGAACCATGTTGAAGCACAGTTACAAAGAGCTAAATCTATAAGTCTTGATTTTTTTTTCCCCTAAATGAAACATGAAAGTGATCAATTTTTCAAAGCAGTATGTGGTACAAATTAGGCTTAAATAGCCTACACTATCTTTGTGTTTTATCTGAGGCAAAAATTAATCAGTCCCAGCAAATGGGTTTTCACCAGGGAATCAATGACTTTCACCTTGAGCTAACTTTACTTTAGCAGCAAGATGTATCTGAATTTTGACTCTGACAATTTGTTTCTTTATTGTCAGAGAATGTTGGTGAGGTTGATACAGATATTGATGTTGTCAATAAAATTATGCTTGAGTAAGTATTGCTGGGCCAAAAAATTTTTTTAATATTGGACACTGTCATTATCAGAGTCAGCCAATGAAATTTATCAAGTTATTGGGCAACATTGAGCCCAGAATTTTTTTTTTTTTTTTTACTTGGGTCTGCTCGTCCGTGTGCAGTAAAGCCCATCTACTGACACTGGGTTGTGGTGAAGGAAAGTGCATTGTTTATTGCATGGAGCCAAGCAAGGAATCCAGGCAGCTAGTGCTTGAAAGACCTGAACTCTGTGATGGCTTTCGGGGAAAGGTTTTAAAAGACAGGGTGAGGGAGGGAGATTGTGGGGTATGTGATAAGCTTGTGGACGTTCTTCTTGTTGGTTGGTGGTAAGGTAAGCGGAAGTCAACATCATCAACCTTTTGGTTCCAACCAGTCTGTGGTCTACGTGCTGTGGGTAGCATACGGTTAATTTGGTTACCTTCTTCCACCTGGTGGGGGTTTCGGTATCTGCAAAACAGCTCACAGGATATGAGCCCAGCATATTCAACATTCTACTTTCTGTATCTCATGTTTCATTTTCCGTGTTTCAAACCTTTTCTTGAGTCTGGATAAAATTTGTACAATTACTTAGACTAATTGAACTGAACCCTTCCCTGCTTATGATACTCGTAACTCATGACTGATAATTTAGGAACATAGACTTACTCTGGGGATAGATACCTCGGGCAGATGATGTAATTCCTGGATACAGGCAGTAAAAGTACAAGCAGTTGTAATTTTTCTGGGCTCCCTGTTCTCTTAATTAGTCATTGAAAACCTCATAAAAGAAGTAATGACTCACTCTTTTTTATAGGCAATCCCAGGAGTTCGTATTTATTTTTCTGCTGTTAGAAATACTGCTGCTAAATGGCAAAGTCTAGATAATTTTCCAGTGGTTTTAAGTTTGATATTGGAAACAAGATTTTAAAAGCATAAGCAGGACACTCTTCTTCAGCTTTCCATGGTGGCACCTCCTTGTCATGCAGGTCTCAGAAGAAGGTCTCTTCTGAGAGAGTCCTTCCCTGACCACCCTGTTCTGACTTATGTTTTTCAAAGCAATAATCCAATTTGAAATTTTCTTTTATATATATATGTATATATGTGTATGCATATACTCATTTGAAAATTTCGTGTATATAATATATATATATATAAATATATATATATATATATTTTTTTAACTTGTTATTGTTTTCTTCCATCACTAAAGTGTGAGCTCCATGAGTGGAAGGTCCTTGGCTGTCACTCGGCACTTGGTACTTGGTCCCAGCCCTGGTGCTGGCCTTCTGAAAGGGCATAGGAAGTGCTTGGTAGAGGATTGCTGAAGGAAATGCAAGAACAAGAATGAACTGTTTCTGGTTCAGATTCTTTTGCTACTGAAAGTTTGCTTCAGTGCTTAAGTGAGTTGCAAAGCATGATCCCGACAAGCCCTGCTTATCTGTTTCTTACACCTCGGCATGGCTGTAAGAAATTCGGTAAACCTGTCATACACAGTGTGGTATCTTTCCCTTGTACAAAAGAGTAACATGCCAGCCAAAGCTGAGATTTAGGAGCAAATGAGAGGGTGTAAAAGAAAATTAGTTCCATGAATACTACTTTATCTTTTAAAACTTCTCACTCTGTAGAGTCTGATGGTGTGATGTCCTGGCTGCTCATTCAGTTAACATGGCGCTAGAGTCTCTTCTGGAAAAATAAGAATATTTCAGCTGCCTTCTTGGTAAAATCCCTCATGCTAGCCATAGTCTCCCCAACCTGAGATGGGAGGAGAAGCAAGTTAGGTAACAGGATAAGGTAGCTGAGCCCTGGAGTAGACAGTCTCTTGGGGGCCTTGGCTCCTGCATGGCCCCTCAGTCTAACAGTGTCTCTTAGACAAGTCAGTGAAAGAGCTGGAGTAAATCTGACTCAACTCGCCGTAACTGAGCCTGTGAGTTCTTTCTGAATCCCAGTGACTCCATTTTATGAAAAAGAGACACATTCTAAAGGGAAGGAGCTTCATGGGAAAGACAGGAGACCTCCACTTACCTGGAATTGTCCATGGCTTCATGATTCTAGGTTTCTGTTGGGGGAAGGGAGTTCACCTTGGCAGTGTGTTTCTATTGTAGAGCAAGGTTTTCTAATGGGGTGCCTAGAACCTTAGGGGGTTCATGGCTCTAGAGAGAGGTCTGCCATGTAATCCCCCCCTGACATTTGATGCTTCATGTGCTAGTGTGCTTTTTTTGTTTGGTCTGGGAAAAAGGTTCTTGGTTTCATCAGAGATGTTTAGTCACTTTTTTCACTTCCTCAATTCATATTCTTTTCTGATGCCACTCCAGTAGCTCTTCACTTCCCACCACTTCAACGAGATGGCTCCACGGGAGTCGCCAGTCACCTCCATGCTGGTGATCCCAGGGAATGCTGTGCTGCTGGCCGCTCAGCAGCAGTGGGTAAGGAGGGCCATTCCTCCTTGTAATACTTCATCTCTTGGCGCTTATGACATTGTGTTCCCCTTGCCTACTTCTCTGCCTCTTCTTTCTCTTAGACCTTCCTCACTCCTCTGCTTGACCTCTCAGTGTTGGAGGGCCCCAGGGTGCTCTCCTGTGTACCTCCCTTTTCTACCTGCATATTTAGGTCATTTCATCTGGTCCCAGGGCTTTAAATGCGAACGTAATACAGATGACTCCCAGATCTGTGCCTGTAGCCATGACTTCGCTGAAGGACATCAGACTCTACTCTCTAAATCCCTATTCAGCATTATCACTAGGATGTTTAATTGGTATCTGAATCTTGCCCCAAAGCAGACTCTGGATTTCTTCCCCATAGCTGCTCCTCCCATGGAATTGCTGATCTTAGAAAGTGGCCCCAGTGGCTCACACCAAAAATCTACTACTTGTTTTGATTTCTTGCATTTCCTCACCCTCCACATGCAGTCTGTTAACTCTGTCTCCATATATCTGTATATAATAAAATTGTCTATATATATGTATATATAATAATATATATAATATATGTATATATGAATGTATATAAGGGTACAGATTTGTGTTTGTTGTCTGTTTCCCCAACAGAATATCAGTTGGCAGGCACAGAGCTCAGTTATTTGTTGGATGAGTGAATGCACGATTATACTCAAAGGGATTGTGATTTGAAAAGGCATTAAAATTGACAGATGTCAGCAAAACAGTTGATTTGTGGTTCGGGATTTGTCTTTTGTACCACTGTATGGCCAATGCCTTTGTGTTGTGTACATATCAACGTCTCAGATGTGCACGTGAAAGAAGGACTTGTAGGTGAGCTAAGGGGGGAAGGCCGAGAACTCACAGCCTGTCCAGCTCCTGGTAGACCTAGGCTGCTGGTTGGTTGGTGTGCATTGATAGTGCTCTTCTGGGCAGGAGATGGAACGGAGGCTCTGACAAGTTAAACCACTTGGCAGGTTACGTGGCTGGTGACTGAGGGACCAGGACTAGAACCCTGTTTCTGTGATGACAGAGCCTGTTGTGTAACGACAAAACTACACAGCTTTCTTGTCTCATCTTTTGAAAAATAGCAGAGAGAATTCATGCTCAACATTTGTGTTGAGGAGTCCTGGCACGCTCTAAAGCAGGAGTCGGCCAACTTTTTCTGTCAGCTAGATGGTAAATATTTAGGCTGGGTTTCTGGGCCAAAAGGTCTCTGTCATAACTACTCAACTGCTTTTATAATGCCAATGAAACCACAGACAGTCTGTAAACAAATGGAAGTGGCTATGTTCCAATAAAACTTTATTTATGGACACTGAAATTTGAATTTTATATAATTCTCACATATCACGAAATATGTTTTAAAAACTTTCTTTTTAACCATTTAAAAATATAAAACTCATTCATAACTTGTGGGCCACGTAAAAACAGGCAGTGGCTTGGATTTACCGTAGGGGCCACAGTTTGCTGAGCCCTGCTCTAAGGGATGTTATCGGAGTTCTCATATACTATATTTGTGAGTCTGAGAATGGCCTCATGACTAACCCCTGAACTGAACTGCAGCTACTCTAAGCTCCTTCAGGGAAGGCCCTTGTGATGTATTTCTCTTTACTGATGCTTGCTTGAGTTGATCCCATTTTGTTGAGTCCTGTTTTGCGGTCTGCATGGAAAAAAGATCCTCCTTACATTTTAGGTCAAAAAAAAAAAAAAAAGGGTGAGCAGTCAGCTGATGGCATACTCAAATTGGAAATGCACCAAGGGCTGAATTGTTTTTCAAGTATTATTTTCTAACTTCTGAGCTAAGATCTTGAGGGATAGTGTAAATTTTTTTTTTAATTTATTTATTTTATTTATTTACTTTTGGCTATGTTGGGTCTTTGTTGCTGTGCACGGGCTTTCTCTAGTTGTGGCGAGCAGGGGCTACCCTTCACTGCGGTGTGCAGGCTTCTCATTGTGGTGGCTTCTCTTGTTGCGGAGCATGGGCTCTAGGTACGCAGGCTCAGTAGCTGTGGCTCACAGGCTCAGTAGTTGTGGCTCGCAGGCTCAGCAGTTGTGGCTCACAGGCTGTAGAGCGCAGGCTCAGTAGTTGTGGCGCACGGGCTTAGTTGCTCCGTGGCATGTGGGATCTTCCTGGACCAGGGCTCGAACCCGTGTCCCCTGCATTGGCAGGCGGATTCCTAACCACTGCGCCACCAGGGAAGCCCAGGGGTAGTGTAAACTTTAAAGGTTCAGTGGTAGAACACCTGAGAAATGCGCTGTCCACTAAGAGGCTAGCTAGAACATCCTTCATCTGTTGGTAGTATTCATCAGCGTTTGAAACGGAGGCTTATCGGTTTATACAGTGTCAACACTATAAAGATAAATAGTGCTGGTTCTGGTCCTCCTTTTATTTCTGAATTCTTTCTTCCCAGCCTAACCCCATTAAAATGAGAAAGTCTATGTCTTGCTTATTAATACAAGGTTTTTTTGTGTGTTTATTGAACTCTCTCCATGAATGAGACTAGCGCTCATGGTCAAGTGTGTCGGTGATGATGGGTCACTTCCTTCACTAGGGAGCTTACTCCTTTTCCTCCTCATCTCTGGGTGCTTCTCTCCTGGCAGTCATCTCCATCTGCCATCTATTGTGGATTTTAGGTATGGTGCTAGCTTTGTTTTTGCTACACTTGTGGAGGGCAGGGTCTTTCTTTTTTTTGCCTTTGTGGGCTCCACAGCTCTTAGCATGGCACCTTATCCATAGTAGGACCTCAGTAAATAGCTGCTGAACTGACCTGGCCCCCTTCTGAGCTTGCTTAGCTTTCATTTCGAACTACTGCTCTAACCATTTCAGAATGTCTTGGCTACAGTTGTTTTTCTGATTTTTTTTTTTTTTTTTTTTTTTGGATTAAACCTCCGTGGATTTTTGTTTGCCCTTGTGTTTCATGCTTATCCCCATCTTGGTTCATTTTGTAACTCCTCAGTCTTTTTCTCAAATTTGTCTGTTTCATGTCAGTCACTCATTATTTATCATCTACCTTTTTCTCCTCTCTGGGTTTCATTTCCCTTTCAAATATGCATGTTTTCCCAGAGCCAGCTTAGACCTTTCTTAAAGATATTCAGAATTGATCTAATCTTTCTAACCCCTTGATTATGTATTCATTTTCCTTCACCTGAGTGTTTACACATTCTTTTCTTGTCCTGCCTGTTTGCTGACTTAGGGAAGACACTATGTTCTATTTGTTGAATAATAATTACCACATTATGAAAAGTTAAACAGTTCTATCATCTCTGCTAACAGAAATAGCTTAGTAGATGTTCCCAAATACATATAAGCCTGGGCGTAAATGAGTTGATCTCAGGTTGTGAAAAACAGTTTGCTAAAATCAGAAACAAATCAAAACAGATATAAGATTTTGGGGTCATTAACTTCCACTAAAGTTCCATGGAGACCTCTGAATAAGCTAAAAATACCTTCAGTGAATTACTTGAAATGCCATCTCCCATGGTGTGCAATGTGATAGAGGAAAGGTATGAAGCTAGATATTGACTTATTACACTCCTAATCTGCAAGCTTGTCCAAATGAAAATGTGGATATCTCATCCCTTGGACTAGTTGAGAGAGTAGGCACAGGAGGTTTTCTGAACAGCCTCCTTCCTTAATTTCTTCAGGTCCGCTTACTGTAGAGCCAACCAGAGCCTTGATTAACCATTATTAATAGATGTACTTGGAAAAATCATATAATACTTTAGGAGGCTTATTTTGTTACTGTTTTTTACAAATAAATTTAAAAGGTACATTAGAGAAAAGATAAAACTTGTCAATGACAGAAGCAGAACATATGACACTAAAGAGAGATTAGGTTTTATTCTCAAAGTTTATATTTTTCCTTGAGACAGTCCTTGAGCAAATGTGTTTTGTGCACCCAGTGCTGAGCACAGGAGTCGATGTCATGATGCTCAGTCTCTTGCAAAATGTACAGTCGAGCAGAGGGAAGAGAGCTGCACAAAGTCTAATGGAAGTTCCATAAAGGTGGTACAAAAATATCTCTGATAATGAAGAGCCAACATTATTTTTGGCTAAGAGGTATGAGAAGTCCATGTGGAGGAGGTGTGTCTGGATCCCCTTTGAAGAGGGGTGCCTGGTAAATAGGAGAACATTTCTGTTAGAGGGAAAGCCACAAGCAAGAACCAAAGGGGAAGAACCAAAGGATTGAATCCGAAGCAGTGAGAAGTTCAGTTTGTTGGGGGTTCAGGGAATGATGCTGAAAGTACAGATGTGACCAGATACAGAGTTGGAATAATATTGGGGGTAATAATAATAACAGAGTAATAACTTTCTTCCAAGATCACTGTGAGTGCCAAGAATAATGAAGGAAAGCCTTGTACAGTCCTGGTACCTCGAGTGTGCTCTCTAAGAGTTCCTATGGCTGGTGTTAGGAGGGCAGTCGGAAGCTGTTCCCTGTGTTTGAGCAGAGAAGTGACACAATTATGTGTCTGATGGAGTGGGGAGGGACCTGTAGCTGGGAGACCAGGCAAGAGAACCAGGTGTGACCTGTGCGGACTTCTGTAATCCATTTCCAGGCTTGGCCTCTCTCTAGAGTTGGGGTCAGGTGCAGATGATAAGGAGAGAGTAGGTGAAAAGAAGATTCTCTGTGGAGGGAAGAGGAAGAGCAATGAATGGAAGGACAGAGGAGGTGTGAGCCCTCACACTTTTTGATTTTTTATGAGAAATTCATTTTTATATCTTTAACTCTGCTCCCACACTTTACACATTCCATTTCAGAATCTAAAAATATTCTGCATAGTGTCAGGACAAGGGGCGATGACTTAGGGCAGATGAGATAAAACAAGCATCATGTCTACCTAGTGGAAGAGTGAAGAGAACCCAGATCTCCTGAATATGTTCTTTTCTCTCTGTAAATGGCTGCTTCAGCATTTCAGCCTCACATTTGTGCAGATTTGTCAGGCTTCTTATGTCCGCATCATTCTTATTCTCATTCTCATTCTTGTGCCCAAATGTGTGAATGATGCAAAGTCTTTCAGGGAAGTAATAAAGCAAGGCCCCTCCCCTGCAAGGATATGGATTCTATCATATTCTTCTGTCTTGTCCAGCTTTCCTAGAACTTACTTACATGGCTCATCAAAATGTATTTTAGCTGGCTGCTAATCCATGCAAAATGCTGCTTTGATGCAACGGGGCATTTCTACATGGTGCTTAATTCAGCATTTCTGTTCTATCAGGATTCTCACTGGGGGTAGACCTGGAATCTATAGCCTCACCAAGCGGGCTAACCCAGACCTTGCCAGTACGGAGAGTCGCTTGCTGAGATATGGCTTGTGCACTTTGCCAAAGCCGGATGTCCTCTCTAGATTCCTGGCATGACTTAGCACGCATAATCGACCATTAGTTCTTCAAGCTTCTTTTTGTTACAATTATAATGATAATCCAAATAACAGGCAGGCCTAGCTCATTTGTCTGGGAAGCTTGGGTGCAGGAGGTAGAAAGCAGGTGTCTGCAGGTGTTTCTGTGGTGATGTTGCTTTTGCTGCCGTGATGGAGATTCAGCAGCAGATTTATACCTAAAGTAATTTAGTAGAAAAAAAAAATCATGTAAGAATCTTGATAAGTAGTAACAGTAATCCCTAATGTGTATCAAGCACTTTGTTAAGTAACTTACGTGAATGTCTCATCCCTATTTTAGAGACAAAGGGACTGCATTTGGGAGGTTAAGAAATTTGGTACAAATCTACTTACCAGTGTGCAGTGGAACTAAGATTCAAAGTTAAGCCTCAGGCTTCCCTGGTGGTGCAGTGGTTAAGAATCCACCTGCCAATGCAGGGGTCATGAGTTCAACCCCTGGTCTGGGAAGATCCCACATGCCGCGGAGCAACTAAGCCCGTGCGCCGCAACTACTGAGCCTTCTCTCTAGAGCCTGCAAGCCACAACTACTGAGCCTGCGAGCCACAACTACTGAAGCCCGCACGCCTAGAGCCCATGCTCCACAACAAGAGAAGCCACCGCAGTGAGAAGCCCGCGCACAGCAAAGAAGAGTAGCCCCCGCTCACCATAACTAAAGAAAGCCCGTGCGCAGCAACGAAGACACAAAAATAAAATAAATAAATAAATTTATTAAAAAAAAAAAAGTTAAGCCTCATCATTGGTTGGCTGGAACTCTTAACTGTGATGCTATACTACCTCTAACCATTGAATAATAATAATAAAACAAGTTTGCTGTAATAAATGCCTAATAAAGTGCCATTTCTTTTGTAAATGAAAAAAAGAATATTGGTTGGGTGCCTATTATAGGTGACCTAATAGAGATGGATGGTGGCTCTAGTGCCACATGCTGTGTTACGTGAAATACTGATCATTGCATCCTCACGGCAACCATAAAAGGTAGATATTATTATCTCCATTTTAGGGAGTTAAAAGCTGAGGTTTGAGAAGGTAAAGCGACTTCCTCAAGTACACCCACAACCAATTTGTGGCAGAGCTGGGCTTTGAACCCTGGTCTGCCTGACTGTCCTGTTTATCTCTGCTCTTTCTGCTGTGGTGTGCTGCCACGAGGTAGCAGGTTCATATAAAAACAGCACTCAGCATTCAACTTCTTCTTTGTAAAATTACAAACATACCCTTTATTTTTAACACATCCTTTTGTTAAAAATAGGGCTCATTATTTACAACTCATTTCTGGTACAGTCTGTTTAGCCCTTTTTTTTGTTTTTTACAGTTTTTTTTTTTTTTTTTTTTTTTTTTTTGGCGGCTGTGTTGGGTCTTCATTGCTGCTGCACGCAGGCTTTCTCTAGTTGCGGTGAGTGGGGGCTCCTCTTCGTTGCGGTGCGCGGGCTTCTCATTGCGGTGGCTTCTCATTGCGGAGCATGGGCTCTAGGCGCGCGGGCTTCAGTAGTTGTGGCACGTGGGCTCAGTAGTTGTGGCTCACGAGCTCTAGAGCTCCAGCTCAGTAGTTGTGGCTCACAGGCTTAGTTGCTCCGCGGCATGTGGGATCTTCCCGGACCAGGGCTCGAACCCATGTCCGCTGCATTGGCAGGCGGATTCTTAACCACTGCGCCACCAGGGAAGTCCTGTAGCCCATATTTTTGTTTGTTGAACATTGTGCAAGTACATTGAGAATATGAAAAAAACTTTGAAAATTATTTGGAGGCTTTGTTTTTATAGGGATACTTGGTTAACTGGAATGACCAAATTGTGCAGTTTGTTCATGTAATCAGAGATTTGTTTCCCCTTCAAAGAATTGATCATTTTCTTAACACAAGAGCATGTACTAAGTTATGTGCAAGAGTGATTAACTTGTACCGTTTTGAATCATGGGTTCAGTCTACAAAAAACCAGTCCTTTTCACAGAGGATTGATTCACTTGATAAGCATCATGTATGCATGCAACCTTACACGTGAAATGGATGTTAGCTAAAAGTTACTTAACTCCTTTTTATCTTTTTATGTTATGCTTTTCCCCGTGAGATGGGGCATCATATTCATATACTTGGTACTTCTCTAAGAGAAAAATGGATCCTTATACTTAAGAATTCCCTTGGCGGCTGAAAAAGAAAAATGCAAAGCAGCTTTTAAAGAGAGACAGGTTCCCTGTATAAAGTGTGCTAAAATTTAAAATCCTGAAGAGAGAAGAGTGTGCTTTTTGAGGTTCCCCGAGTAGACATTTCACTGTCTTTTTATTGAGCCAGTTGTCAAGGTCACTATAAGACTGTGGAGTACGCACAGACAGCCTGTTTGGGTTAGAAAAAGAGATAATTAAATGTCCTTGTACTCAAGGTATGTGCCATACTATTCTTTGTTTAAAAGTGGATGAGAGAGAAACTTCTTGATGGTGAAGCCCAAAAGAGAAATGGCATGAAGTGATAGGCTTATGAAGCCAGGCTGACTAATGCCTTGTATTGGCTGACAAATTCCTCTGTGTAGGTTTTATCTGCTGTGTGACTGTCCCCTCTTCAAAGTAACTTTGTAGGAAGCTACATGATGCTAGGAGATAGCCAAGCACATTTCTGTTGGAATCACCAACTAGGTTAGGGTCTGGAGCCTTGTAAAACTCACTGAGGCACATTACTTTTTTGAGAAATAAATGGGCAGTATTCATTTTTATGAGGAAGATTTGTTAAAAAGAAAAAATTGGGGGTTGAGGTGGTGAACTTTGTTTTGCTAAGGGTTTTCTTCAACAATTACTGAGTTTGATTCTTCAGACCAAGTTAAAGACTCTTTCCAGGTTTTGATTTTGGAAAGGGCCTGGTCTGGCCCCATTCAGCGAGCACATTGTCCTGACACTTCAGTGACAGCTACTGGTAATATGATGTGACAATTTGTTGGAGAATTCCCTTGGAAGTTCTCTGGAATCATACTTTTAAGGACTGTCATAACTTTAGATATTTTTATTAGTTTGTCATTTTATATATTTATATGTTTCATGGTAAGTTTTTAATGGAATTGCTTGATTTTTTTAACCAAGATTTGCATACTCTTTTTTTTAAATTTTATTTATTTATTTATTTATTTATGGCTGTGTTGGGTCTTCGTTTCTGTGCGAGGGCTTTCTCTAGTTGCGGCAAGTGGGGGCCACTCTTCATCGCGGTGCTTAGGCCTCTCACTGTCGCGACCTCTCTTATTGCGGAGCACAGGCTCCAGACGCGTAGGCTCAGTAGCTTTGGCTCACAGGCCCAGTTGCTGCGCGGCATATGGGATCTTCCCAGACCAGGGCTCGAACCCGTGTCCCCTGCATTGGCAGGCAGATTCTCAACCACTGCGCCACCAGGGAAGCCCAAGATTTGCATACTCTTAAAGTCTACATGCCACTAAAGTTCAAAGTTTTGAGGTATAATTCATGTATCATAAAATATGCCCCTTTGAAGTGTACAATTCAGTAATTTTAAGTAAATTCACATACGTGTGGACCCACTAACGCTATCTAATCCCAGGTCTAATCCTTCTCATCACTCCAGAAAGAAACATCATACTCATCAGCAGTTGCTCCCCATTCCTTCCTTCTTCAGTCTTGAGGAAGCACTTAACATACTTATACTTTCTGTTTCTGTGAATTTGCCTATTCTGGACATTTCATGCAAATGGAGTCATATGATATGTGATCTTTTGTGTCTGCATCTTTTACTTAGCAAAATGTTTTCAGGGTTCATTCATATTGTAGCATGTATCAGTACTTTAGTCCTTACTAAACCTGTTGTGTGGATTTGTACCGCATTTTATTTATCCATTCGTCAATTGATAGGTATTTGGATTATTTCAATTTTTTGACTATTATGAATAATGCTCCTGTGAATATTTGTGCACAGGTGTTTGTGTGGACATATGTTTTGAATTCTCTTGGGAGTGGAAATGGCTGCACCATATGGTGACTCTGTGTAACTTCTTGAACAACTGCCAAACTGTTCTCCAAAGTGACTGTACTATTTTACATTCCCACTGCCAATATATGAGGGTTCCAATTTCTTCGACATCTTTGCCAACACTTGTTATTGTCTGTCCCTTGGACCATTGCCATCCTAGTAGGTATAAATGCTAGCTTTTAAAGTTTTGATTTGTATTTCCCTAATGACTAATAAACATCTTTTCATGTCTTATTGGACTTTTGCATATATTGTTTGGATAAATACTTTGCCCATTTTTTTTATTGGGTTGTCTTTTTATTTGGATTATGAGTTTTTTATATAATCTGGATACAAGTTGCTTATCAGATATGATTTGCAAATACTTTTACTCTTCTAGGGTCTGTTTTTCACTTTTTGGATAGTGTCATTTAAAGCACAACAATTTAATTGTGATGCGGTCACGTTTACCTATTCTTTGATTGCTTGGGCTTTTGGTGTCATAGCTAAGAAGCCACTGTCTAATCCATAGTCATGAAGATTTATGCATATGCTTTCTTTTAAGGGATTTGTAGTTTTGCCTCTTACTTTTAGGTCTTTGATCCATTTTGAGTTAGTTTTTGTATATGATATGGGGTAGAATTCTAACGTCATTCTTTTGAATGTGGATATACACTTGTCCCAGAACCATTTGTTGAAAAGACTGTTCTTTCTCCATTGAATTGTCTTGGCACCCTTGTTGAAAATCAGTTGACTGTAAATGTGAGAGTTTATTTCTGGACTCTGTTTTATTCCATTGATCTATATGTTCTTATGCCAGTACCACACTGTCTTAATGACTGCAGCTTGTAGTAAGTCTTGAGGTTGGGAAGTATGAGTCTTGCAACTCTTTTGTTTCAAGATTATTTTGGTTGGTCTGGGTCCCTTGAATTTTTGTGTGTATTTTAGTATGAGTTTGGCAATTTCTGCAAAGAAGCAAGCTGGGATTTTGATAGGGATTGTATTGGGGGAGTATTTTTGTATGGGGATCATCTGAACATCTTAACAATCTTGTGTTCATCCTAACAATCTTAGCAATCCCAATCAGTGAATTGGGATATCTTTCCATTTGTTTAGGTCTTCTTTAATTTCTTTCAACAGTGTTTTGTAGTTTTCAGTGTACATATTTTGCACTTCTTTTGTAACATTTATTCCCAAGTATTGTATTCTTTTGATGCCTTGGTAAATTGTTTTCTAAATTTCATTTTGGATTGTTCATTGCTAGTGTGTAGAAATACAGTTGATTTTTGTATCCTGAAACCTTTCTGAATTCATTAATTAGCTCTAGTAGTTTATTTGTGGATTCTATGTACAAGATCATGTCATCTTCAGAAAGAGAGAGTTTCACTTTTTTTCCAATTTGGATGTTTTTTATTTTACTTTCTTGCCCAATTTCCATACCTAAAACCTCCAGTACAGTGTTGAATAGAAGTAGTGAGAAGGGGACATCCTTATTTTGTTCTTGATCTTAGGAGGAAAATTTTAGTCTTTTAACTATTAAATGTGATGATAGCTGTGGGTATGTAGATGCTGTCTATCAGCTTGAGAAAATTTCCTTTTATTGCTAGCTTGTTGTGTGTTTTTATTATGAAAAGGTATTGGATTTTATCACATGTGTTTCTTGTTCTTTATTAACATGGTGTATTACTAGCTGAGCATTCCTGAGATAAATCTCACTTGGTCATGGTGTATAATTTAAATTTAACTTGATGTTCAGGCTACTGTCTTGAGAGGAAAAGGTTTTACGCTGGAATGCCTTCTATAATTTTTAACATAATTTAGTGAAATTTTTGTCCCAAGGAGAGATGTTGGAGGAGTATGATCTGAATTGGCATTTGAAGGCAGATCATAGCATCAACATTGGGTATCCATTAGAGAATCATTGCTTCATTTGGTTTTAGACATTCAATGTGAGTCACTGGAAGGCCAGACTATCCTGAGAGTAGAGGGGAACTGTGCTCTTGCCAAGAGACATTTTCCTAGTGTGTCTGTGTGTTCTTCTTTCCTAATCTGCGGCCACCTTTGACATCTTTAAATGGTGACCTTTGGAAAAAGGACAACTTGTTTTAAAACAACTTCTTGGAAGAGTCAGTGTAAAGTAATGAAGGAGAACACATAAGAGGAAGAGGGGATTCAGAACATGAGAGGATAGTTAGCTTAGATTTGAACATTATAGTTTTTAATGCCTAGATTTCTTTAATTGAGTTTTTTTTTTTTTTTAAAAGCTAAAAATTTACTTGTATTTGTTTCTGCCCTGTTTTATTTTTGAAGGTTGATGGTTTCAGGACCTTTTACTTCTGACTTCATGGTTTGAAAGTATTTATTTTTGAGAAAGAATAATTCATCCCAGTCATCCTTGCAGCTGAAGTATGTGTGAAGGATTTGAAGGAGTTGTGGTTAGAATAATCTTCAACTATGTTTTCCTATAAAAATTCAATGAAGCTCCACTCTATAATATTTTTATTATGAGGAATCAGATAAGATACATGCTAAATGATGTCCTTTCAAAACATGATTATGCCATGGTACAGGTTCTGCCTAGGAACCATGACTGACTAGGGTGTGTGACTGCCTAATATGAGGGAATTTGAAGGTGACCAGAACGTAGTGGATTTCCAGAACTTTTCCTGTTTTGTCATGGTCGCTTATTTGGGTTGGCACTGAGGCTCTCTGACATTGGGTTGCCATGAAAATAAGTTGCTTGGGAGAGTAACAGTAACCCACTGGTATCTAGTGATAGTGGGTACTGAGAAATTTCAACTTTATTTTAATACTTATCTGGGAATTATAGACATGGAATGTGACAGGTAAAATTTTTTGTCCCTGGGAGGAAGAGGAAAGAAACTTGGAAGATACATTTCTTTCCTGCAATTCTGCCTTGCATAGATCACACACCTGGTGTGTTCCTCTACAATCTTCAAGTAGTCGGAGTGTTGTCCTGCTTTTTCTCATTGAGAGTGTTTAGGCTTTTAATGCAGTGGGAGGCCACAAAAAGAAATAGGGTCCTTGAAGCCACCTTGTTTAAATTTGAAGTGTTTTGTTTGGGTATTTCCAAACTGCCTTGTCTTGATGGGGACTGATAAATGTCTCCTTTTATACTTTGATAAAAATGTGAAATGGAAAAGACTAGACCGTTAAAAATATAAACAAATAAAAAGACATCATAAAGGATTTGAAGGACACGGAAGATAGAAGATGTATTTTCCCTTCTAATACAGTTCTGTGGAATATGGCCCTGTTTAATTCTCTCCTTTAGATCATAAAAGAAAGGAAGGAATGCATTGATTCAATAAACAAGTGGGAAATCTGGGGATACTGGAATTGGGACCAATGTTTTGCTGGTACCAGAAGCTATTTAGAGAGGGAAAGGAGAGTGCTTCGGAAATGCTCCACGCCGGGGAGCAGGGAGACACGTCAGGGGTACTCATGCTTTATCTGCTTGGCGGAAAGTTACAGCAACTTTATCTTTCTCTCTCCTGGATCATTTCAGAAAGTGACAGGGGATGTAAGTGATATTACTCAGATGGCTGTTTCTAGATGTCTCCATTTCTGGAATTCAGGATATATCACTGTGATAAATGCTTTTGCTCTCTAAATATTTCACAGAAACATCGGCTCTAGAGGGAAAATGTCCTGCCAGCTGGCAGGAAGGATGATGGATTTAGGGTGAAGGGTCTATTCTGGGCCTGGCTGGCTCTGGAAGGGGTTCCCTTGCTCGGGTCTCCAGCCTTGGTGATTTCTGGATGGGGACAGCGCTGGTCTCCTGAGCAGGTGCTGGGATGGGGTGGTACTCACAGGAGAGTCACATGCTGCTTGGTCCAGGATGGCTCGCCCTTGGGAAAACAGGGAAGCAGGTGACACAGGCCCTTGGCGGCTGTCCACCTCCCGGCGCCGGCTGCTCTGCCTTGTGGGCGGCCTGTCTCTCGAGACCTCAGTTTCTGCTCGAAGGCCCTGGCGTCCCAGGGCTCTTGTGGCAGCCCACTCAATCCTGACATGCTGGTCCTTTCTGGGTGCATAACTGCTTAAAGGGATCGGTGGTCATAGCTGCCGAATGTGTCCTGTCTCCCTGAGGTGTTGTTACTTTTTCTCTTTAATAGACTTCATCTTTTAGAGCAGTTTTGGGTACCAAAATTGAGCAGCAAGTACAGAGATTTCCCCTATACTCTCAAGGTGTTTCTGTTTTAACAAGTGCCTTCTAGCAATGCAGAGGCTCATCACAAAAGTGAGGGTTTCAGGCAGGTACCAGTCAGCGAGGGAAGAGACAGGGAGGAATCATTGTAAATAATAATGATGATAATGACTAACATTTACCAGCACTTTTACATGGTGAGGGTAAGCTCCATGCCACGTGCCCGACATAATGGTCATGACAGCACTCTGATCTGGGCTCCATTAGGATCCTCAAGGTGAGGAAGCTTGGAGGGGGCAGGTCACTGGTCCAAGGTCGCAGAGATATTGACTGGCAAAAGTCAAAACTGTTATCCGGGGGTTGAACCCCAAAGCCCACACTCATAGCTATCGTAGTTGTCCTGAAGATCGTGTCAGGTGGCTGGCTGTGTCGGGGCTCTGGTAAGAACAAGTGGGACTCCTCGGTAAAGGTAAAGGCAAGTGCTGTAACCTGCAGTGAAGAGTTAGATGCCGCAGCTCACGGTGCCACTGGACGCAGTTGTCGGGAGAATGAACTGCCAGGGCCTCACTCTCTGCCCTCTGTCCAGTGTGCTGCAGATGTCACTCAGTGACAGCCCAGGAGGAGGCCAGAGGCCGGGAGAACCCACGGCTGCAATCCACACAGATCAGACCCTCAACGACAAGGGGACAAGGGGAAGAGTTGGCTGTCACCGTGGGAGAGGGGTCACCAGATACGAGCACTGCCTTAGGTAGAGGGATGTAGCCACTGCCAAACCACGGCCTGGCTGGGAGAGAACCCCTGCTTTTCTCTTTCTTTACTCCCATCTCTTGCTAGGGCTTCTTACTGGCTGAGCCCAGCACTAAAAGGCAGGGAAGCTGGGGTGATGCAGCTTGCTGGGGCACAGAGCAGGGTGGAGGAGGGGAGAGTGAATCTGGACGGGGACGCTGAAAAAGTCTTTGCTCATAGCCCATCTGTGAGCCCGTCCCTGAAGTGCAACCTCAGATGAGGAGGTCACTTGGGTCATCGGTCAGCAGCTGTGTTTAGGTCAGTTGCCTTTGTATGTACAGCATCTTTCACTTGACCTTGTTACATATCAGTTTTCTGTGAGCCTTTAAGAGGAAGCTCGCATCAATTTGCTTTGCCTTCTGAGTAAAAGCCAGCATATTTGCAGAGGGCTGGTCTCCTCCCTTCTGGATGTCTGTGTAGTTTGCAAATTCTTGACCTTGAGTGGTGCTGGCGTGTAGTTATCCCTCTGTGTCTATGCCTGGGCCCTGGGGCATTTGTGTCCTTCAGATGCCCCTTCATCTGATAAACTTTCCAAAGGTTCAGCGTTTTCCGTTTTCCGTGTCTCATTAAAATTTAATTTGCTGTAACACTGCCAAGCCCAGCCATAGCTTTGTTTAAATGGCTTCGTTGCCTCATTCTTTGCATTGCCTCTGCTTCTGAGGATCTTGAGGCAGTAAATGCCTTCAGCCAGCAGCCATGAAGGGCAGGTGCGGCCTTGTCCATGAAATCTGTGTGTTCACAGGTTTCCCTTCCCTACCGTACACAGGCAAGGAGTATGGGGTTATTGGAGAGTGCAGTGGATGGCCAGGGCCTTGTGGGACAGCAGGAAGCATCTGGAAGCAAGTATTAATTCACTTAAGGGCTTGGTACTTGTTTCATTTGGGGGAAGCCTGCTCAAAATACAGTAAGATTTTAAGTTAGGTTGCTCCTCTAAGCATTAGCAATAGAAATGTCCCCTGGATCCTATTGTGAAATTGGTGTAGAGACGGCAGTGGAGTTTTGCAATTATTCCTATGCGCCCAGGCTTTGCATGAGCACTTTGAAAAGTGTTCTTAGACTGAAGTTAGAAAACATGCAAACTTTCTGTAGGGTACATTGTTGACAGGGCTATTGCACTGTGTATCAAGAATCAGATGATTCAGACCTGGCCCGGATAAAAGTGAGGAAAAGCTCTCCTTGGGCCCCTGGCAGGGTGGATGAATGAGGAAGAAGCCAGGAGGGAAGCAGAGGGAGTCGAGGGCCAGGGCATTCAGGCTGAGGACAGAGAATTCCAGGTCTCCTGAGAAGCAGTGAGTAGGGATTTCTTTCCTGGGTTTTGAGAAGTGAATATGTCAGAGGAAAGATAATAATGTGATTCAAATTGCTAATGTATGCTTCTTTAAAAGGTACCGAAATCTCTGGAAAAACTGAGGCATTTGGTTAATTTTAGCAGTCAGTTCTCTGTTCATTGACCAGTTGTTGTTTCCAGAGAGAGTCTGGAACAAGTAGAGGAATATGTGAAGGATTTTAGGGGCAGAGGCCTCTTACTGTAAATGTCATCTTTTCTCCTTTCTTTTCTTGCCAGATTTCCATTACGCCTACCTGACCGCCCTTCTCTCCTGTTTTGTTTTTCACTCTGATTCCTGTTTATTCTCTTTCCACTTTACTTTAATTCTCTCCCCTCTTTTTTGTTGTTGTTGTTGTCTTGTTTTGTCTTTCTTTTTGGATGGTCCTGAGGCAGTTCTGCCTTGGCATGGCTCTGCTTCCTCCTGGTAGGAAGCAAACGCTTAGTGAGGCCACGTCGGCCCATCGCCTGGCACATATTAGGGGCTTAGTGAGGCCACGTCGGCCCATTGCCTGGCACATATTAGGGGCTTACTGAATGTCTGAACAAGCGGCCGTAGTCTCTGAAAAAGGTGGGCCAGTAGGAGCGGAAGATAAGGATTGCTCTTTGGAGAAGTGTTGGTGGGTTTCCTTTGGATTTGCCTCTGTGAATGGTGGCTTTGCCATTTGCCATTTGGGCTGCTGTGTAGTCTTGGACTCTCTTTCACAGTGGTTTCTTTTCGGTGGGTTCTGCTGTTTCTTTTCCCTTCTCTATTCTTAGTGTTGTTTACACCAAGCTGCACCATCCTCTTAGCTTAGCCTCCACGGGCTGTGTCCTCCTTCCACGGCTGGCTTGCGCCAGCTCCCTGCTTCCTCTTTGCCTGCACGGCCTCGTCGTGCTGTTCCTGCCCTTGTCATTGAGATGCCTCCACTTCCCTCCCTTCTTCAGTGCCTTTATGGATTCTTCATTCTGCCTTCCTGAACGACACGGGTCTTGGTGTCTCTAGGATGGGGAGCTTGGGCTTCATCACACCAGATGTGCACTGGTGCGGGAGGGACCCTGAGAGAGTAGAATGTCCAGCTGGAGGGAAAGCGACCGTTACTTCTCCTGTCACATAGTCTGTGCCGTTCAATTCGACCTGTTCTTACATTTTTCTGTGCGATTCATTTCCCCAGAGTCTCAACTAGCCAAAGCATCCAGTATTTCTTGAGTACTTACCTAGGCCGGGCCCTGTGGGGTTACTGGTGAGCACACCCAGCCTGCTTCCGCGGAGCTGACAGTCTAATGGGAGAGTGCTAGACGTTAATCTAATGATGTAAAGTTGCAGCTGTGCAAAGACACGATATGCAAATGAAGAAATACCGTAGGATCAGGGTGCCCTGGGTATTTTTAAAAGCTTTTTGTTAAGGTATGATATACATATAGAAGAGGGCACATATTATAAGTGTATGGCTTGATGGATTCTCAGAACCGCGACATTCCTGTGTTGCACCAGATCAAGAACACAGAACTTTACCAGCACCCAGAAGTGCTCCCCTCACATCCTCTTCAAGTTCCTGCTCTCTGTCAGAGGATAAACTGTGATGGCAACTTGTAAAAGTGTGGGTTGGTTTGGAGAATGGATCAAATAGGAAGCCAGGGAAGGCCTCCTCGAGGAAGTGTGTTTGAGCTGAGAGCTGAAGGGTGAGGAGGACAGGAGTCCAGGTGAAGATTGAGGGAAGAGTTTCCAGATGGGGGGAACTGTGGAAAGAGAGAGCAGGAAGCATTTGAGGAACTGAGAGAAGACTGGCATGGGATGGGCAGAGAGAGGCTGGTGCAGAATGAGGCTGGAGAGGAAGGTAAGGCTGGACCATGCTGGGTCTTGTGGACCTTTCCGCGGGGTTGTGTCTCATCCTAAAAGCAGTGGAGTAGGAGAGAGGAGGGTATCAGATTTCTTTTTATGAAGAGCCTGAAGACTGGATTGGAGAAGAGTCAGAGTGAATAAGGGGAGACCAGTCAGGAGCTTATTTCAATATTCTAAGCTGGAGAGGAGGTGGCTTGCTCAAGGGTAGTGCTAGCAATGCAGAGAAGTAGGTGGATTTGAGAGATGTTTCAGAGCAAAGATTGACCCCACTTGTTGCTGGATCAGCTACAGGGGCGGGAAGAGGAAGGTGTCAAGGATGACTTCGAGGTTTCTGGTTGGAAAAGTGGAAGAAGGGTGATGTCAGTCACTGAGGTTATCTGCCGGCTCAACTAAAATGGCTCTGCAGAATGCAGATTTGGGACAGAGTGGGCAAAACCAAGGACAGGTGTGATTAGTTTTGTGCTCATCCAAGCTGTTGTTGGCAGTGGTGGCTCTAAGTCATAGATTGGTACATTTGGGTATTAAAAGAATGTGTCACATTTCCTCATATATCTCCTAACTTATTCCTCTCTACTCTTGAGGAAGAGATACACAAACACGCATACCTGCACACCCACAGGCATCTATACATGCGTATACATATACACAAATATATGTGTGTGGATAGATGAATGTATGTATGTTAACGTGAAGTTTGTAAATATTTTTCCTTTTAGCAGACAGGAGTTAGCTAGAGTAGGTATTTGGAGGAACGATGAGGTCTGTTGAATTTGATGAATATGAAGGGATGAATACCCACCTCCTGTTCGCAGCTCATAAAGCACTCTCAGCAGGCTCACAGAGGGGCCCAGCAGTCCCTTTGGTGACACTGTACAGGGTTTATTGATGTCCCAGTACTGGGACATGTCCCAGTACTTGTGGTGGTGGTGGTAGCAGTGATATCAAGGATAAAAATGTGGATCCTGCCCTGAAACAATTGAATAGAGGTGATTAAGTCATTTACTCAATGTCTGTTGTGTATGATAGTGCCTTATCAATTAATTCATATAAAAAACCAAGTATTGTACCAAACACTGTGTTAGACACTGTAGATGGAAAGATGAGCAACACTGACTCAATTCACAAGTGCTTATTAATTTCTTTATGCTGTGCTGGACATTGGGTTTCCATGGTGACCTAAAACAAGCATGGCATCTCTGCTCTCATGGCACTTGTAGGCTAGTGATGTATCCCATAAGGGAGAAATACATGGTATTATGAGAGCTTACAAATAGGAATTGGATCTAGCCAGGGATCTCAGCAAAGGCTTCCCTGGGGAAGTTGATGATTAAGCTGCAAGAAGAATAGTAATCATCTGGACAGGAGAGGGTGGTGAGAAAAGCATTCTCTCTAATAGGGCAGTTTGAAGAGGCGAGAGAGAAAGCAGGCTGGGTTATGTATGAAGAACACATTAACCCCCTGATTCTAGGGGCTTAGCATTAAAGAGGCTTGTTTCTTCCTTTCCCTACCTGAATGATGTACCTTGGTGAGGAGACTCTGTTCTTCCTAGGTACTGGGGGACCCCAGCTGATTCAGGCTTCCTCTTCTAGAGCACTGCTGGTTGCTGAGGAATGAGAAGAGAACACACGGAGTTCCCATGCCTTGCTTTTCTTTATTCCCATCCAGAAGTAACCTACTTCTGCTCACCACCCATTAACCAGACTGATCGCTTGACCCCAGCTAGCTGCTAGGGACTGGGAGATACAGATGACATTTACTGAAGTAATGATTATGCATACGTCAGAGGAGGAAAGCGTATCAATGACCATGAAAACGATGTCTCAGAGTGATTCGGTGGCTAATAAAATGTGGGTGGTAAAGGAGGGGAAGGAGTCAGGGAGGAGGAGTGACCTTTAGCTCCTGGATGAATGTAGAGTTAAAGTATAATTCGTAAGGTTAAGGCAGTGATAGAGGCTTCTGGGGGGAAGGGGGGAAGTCTGGCTGAAGTCATGTTTAGTCTGGCGTATTAGGTAGGAGAAGCTGCCCACGGGCAGTTGGGAGTGCAGGGCTAGACCTTGCAGGAGCAGTGGGGGTGGGGGCGGGTGGAGAAGGCATTTTGAGAGAAGTACAAATAGGGAGTGATCGGTGAAACTAAAGGAGAGAATGAAGGTGGTAAGAACTGTCCTGGAGAGCATTTCCCTGCAGCCAGTACCAGGAGAATAGCACACGGAGTTATGGTAGCCGGTAAGGGAACTTTCAGAAGGAAGGAGCAACCAGCACTGTCAAATGCTGTAGACATTAAAGAACAGGGAAAACGAGACCAGTCATCTGGTCCAGGGAACTGAGAAGGTTGTTGATGATCTGCTTGGAAGGAGGAAGAAATGATGGAACCACGGGCCGTTATTAAAGTCATGGGTCAGGCATTTTTGCGGGGAGGGAGTAAATTCTGGACATGATGATAGGCATAGCATAGAGATTACGCAGAGAAAGAGAAAATGAAAACACAGGAAGAATAGTATTTACAGGAGACCAGAGCAGACAGTACAGGGTTAGCCTCAGTAATAAGGAGGGGCATTTCTTTCTTAGAGATAAGAACAGTCAATGGGAGGAGAGTTTGAAAATACGAGAAACATGTGAGGCGATGAGAGGGTTGATAGGAGAGATGAGAAGGGGTACACAGCCTACGTAGAATTCAAGGTCCTTAGAGGTTTCCTGTTCATGATCCTGAAAAATACAGTAAATTGCATGGTGGATATTCAAGTTAGCTCACAAAGATCAGAATTCCAAAATATCTTGATTACAGGCTGAAATACTGAGGACTCTATGAAAGGGCTATTATTGGGAAATTAAAAATAATAGTAAGTGTTGCATTTTGAATAATTGTACATTTATTATTGTGCTGTTTTTTTGGTTTGTTTGTTTTTTTCTGGGAACATAGAACCAATCTTCTGGCCGTAATAGACTACAGATCTTTTTAAGCAGAGTCAAGGTACCTTGTAGGACTGTGTATGAGAATTAATTAATGACACTGTCTTTCAGGTGTCAGGCACCTTATTATTACCATTTATTAAGTGGGCACAACATGTCCTTGGTGGCCTATTGATCAGTGTTATCACTTTAAAACCTGTCAGTCAGCCTAGCTGTGAATTGCCTAAAGAAAATTTAATTGTAAAGTGGTTGACTAAAATAACTCAGGAATGAGGAGGGAATGAATTATACCCATCAGAATTCATTTGCAGTATTAAGTCAGATATTTTTTTATTTTAGAGGATTAGGTCTTCAGTGTTCACTTTAAAAATTCAAAGTAGGGCAAGCCATTTTTATCCTAATTTAAGAGCCACACAGGTGACTCAGGTATTGTCTGGATTAGACTTTCTTGCCCAGCCAGATAAATATAGACCTCCTGGCCCAGTGCCTAAACTGTGTGAATGACTGCCACGTGCATTTGGTAAGCTCCCTGTGACTTGAGAAGTTGTGAAAAGAGTGAACAGTCCTGCAGACTCATCTGAGAAGGTATTAAAAACGAAACACAAACAAAAAACCAGGCACCAGTTGTGAAGTGTTGCTGGATGAATGCCATTTATTTTTCATTTTGTGCTTGAGAGTTTTAAAAATAACTGGTAGTAACTTCAAGCAGATTCAGCTTGTCAAAATATTTGAGAAGGAAAAGGAGAGAGTTCACTCATATGGGGAGCATTGACCTAAGTCCACAGAGTACCACCCTTCCAATGCCATGAATGTAAAATAACTCAAATGACCCATGACCTTAGAAATTACCATATTATAGACCTCAGTTTACTTTTAATCAGTTTGTAAAACATTTAACAAGTACCCTCCATGAGCAAGGTCTTGTGGTATGTACATTTTGGAAGCACAAACTTAAATAAGACTCAATTCTTGACTTCAGAGAACTTTATAGTATCATATTATCACATATGTGTATTGGAGGTGGTGACAAGGCATAAATAATCTTAATGCAACCCAGAGTGTAATGGGTGACACAAATGAGGCCCAGAGTACTGTAGAAGTTCAAAAAGGGAAGGTAATGTCTTCAATCAGGGGATCAGGAAAGTTTTTAGGAAGGAGATAGTATTTAAAGTAAACCCTAAGTTACAAGGTGAACCCAAATTATGGTGGGTTAGTGAAAGGGAGAGATGGGGTGAAGTTACAGTGAACAGCAGATGACAATGGGAGTGAAGCATGAGGTGGGAAGAGGTGAGGGGTATGCAGTCACTCAGTCTGGCAGAAGCAAGGGGTAGGGGTAGAGAAGTCACATAAAAAAACATCTGGGAGGAAGTAGGTTTGGGCCTAATTTGGAGGCTCTTAGATGCCAGAACGAGGAGTTAACTTTTTTGAGTTGAGGAGTGGGATAAAACATATTTAAGAAGTTTAACCAGGTGTGTATTCAGGTATGTATAAGATGGGTTAGAGGCAGAGAGAAGAGTTTGGAAGTTATTTTGATGGTCTAAATGAGAAATCACAAAGATCTAAAGGATAGTTGCTCTTTGAATTGACATAAGGAGAAGAAACAAAAATGCTATCGATGTCAAATTGTTGTGCATTAGCTACTGATGGCGGGGAAGAAACAGGGATTGAAGATGGTGATAAGATGTTGACATCTTTTTCATCAACAGAAGTAGGTAAGTCAGGAGGAAGGGCTATTTTTTATTTGGGATCAGCTAATGTGACAAGTTTGGATTTCTACTTCCTAAATCATAGACATGTTAGAATTTATCAGAGATGTTCTTCCTTGAGATGTCAACTTGGGAGCCATGGACATGACATTGAAGGAGTAAATCAGCTTCTGAGGACAGAGTGCGAGGATGTAGAAGAAAGTAGAGAGCGGGGTCTAGGAGCACCTCTGCAGTTAAGAAGTGAGGGGGCAAGCATGGCTGTGGGGGGAGATGGGGAGGAACCGCCAGGGAGGGAGAAGAAGAATGAAGCCAGTGGAAGAAAGTCTGCAGAAGGAGGGTACCAAGAAAAGCGAAGAATGAAAAAATGTCTGTGGATTTATCCATTAGGATCTCACTGAAAGCCAGGATGCAAGAAATTCAGGGCCGAGTGGGTGTTAGGAAGACACAGCCAGTGTGTTGAGCACTGCTCCCCTTCCCCATCATACTCCACCATCAGCCACGGCCTGGCCTTGGCTTGAGTCCTTCTCCACAGAGAATTGTGCCAAACAAAGGTAGCCGTGGGATGATACTGTTTGGCATCCTGGTATAGACTCTTCCATCTAGAGTTTTGGTAGAATAAGGTTGTAGTTTAAAAGGGAAAATGAGATCTAGGACAGGAGAGACCTGAATATGATTGTGACAAGGATGGAGTCAGTAGAAAAACGAGGTTGAATTATGAGAGAAAAGAACTGATAAAGTTGCGTCTTTGCAAAGTCAAGAGATTGGGTCTGGGTTTGGCTTGGCAAGAAGAGGGGACATTTCTTCCTGAGATATGAGGGAGAAGGTAAATAGAGTGATTTTGAAACATCTGGAAGGAAATTTGGAGCACTTCAAGTTGGATTTCTTTAGTCTTCTCAGTAAAATGTGAAATAAAGTCCTCTGTGAGAGTAAATGGGTGGGTAAGATGTAGAGCTGAGGCCTTTGAGAAAGTTCAGAATAATTGCTGAAGGTTGGGTGATTCAGGGTCAATGTGAGATGAATAAAATAAGGATTAGGCAACCTTGAGGGCCAAGTGAGGTTGAATGCCATATAGTTATAGCGACCTAGGTTATAGCTTTTTCCTTCAACTGAGGGCAGTGCTGGGCTTACCAGTGAGGTTACCTAGTACTGAGGATGAACAGAGCAGGGAAGTTGGTGAATAGGGACCTGGGAGCCAGGGGTAGGAGGGATACATTATTGACATTGTTTTAGTTTTTGTTTCTTTTTTTTTAAAGAAATTTATATTTATTTACAAGTATAATGATTTATGCATTGATAACAAAGAAGCAGAACCTGAAATATATTATTTTTCAGATTCTTTTCCCTTATAGGTTATTACAAAATACTGAGTATAGTTCCCTGTGCTATACAGTAGGTCCTTGCTGATTATCTGTTTTATACATAGCAGTATGTATATGTTCATCCCAAACTCCTAATTTATCTGTCCCCTACCTTTCCCCTTTGATAACCACAAGTTTGTTTTCTGTGTCTGTGGGTCTATTTCTGTTTTGTAAGTAAGTTCATTTGTATCTTTTTTTTTTTTTTTTTTAAGATTCCATATATAAGCAATATCATATGATATTTGTCTTTCTCTGGCTTACTTCACTTAGAAATTTAACCTCTAGGTGCATCCATCTTGCTGCAAATAGCATTATTTCATTCTTTTTTATGGCTGAGTAATATTCCATTGTGTGTGTGTGTGTGTCTGTGTGTACATACACACACCCCACGTCGTCTTTATCCATTCATCTGTTGATGCGCATTTAGGTTGCTTCCATGTCTTAGCTATTGTCTTAGCTATTGTAAATAGTGTCTTAGCTATTGTAAATAGTGTCTTAGCTATGTCTTAGCTATTGTAAATAGTGTCTTAGCTATTGTAAATAGTGCTGCAATGAGCATTGGGGTACACTGATGCTGTTTTTGGATGTGGCTCATTTTTTATAGACAGGATCATAGGCACTGATTGCTTTTTTCCTCCATACTCCTAGAGGCTGGCATATCAGAATGTCATGAGATGGTAGAGAACAAAGGAGACATGAGAGGAAGCTATGGCTATAGAGCCAGTGGGCCCTGGTGTTCCCAGCACCACTTCCTGGCCCTTGCCTCCCAGGCCTCTCACTTCTAGTTCAAGCCCATCCAATCCCTGACCACCTTGAGCAGGACAGGGTATGTGCATACTGGGAGCTTCCGGTCTGCTGGTGGGTGGAGATGGATTTAGTTCTGCTTCTGTACTCCCATGTCTGATAGGGATGTGGTAGATCCTGGCCTTTGGGTATCCACGGACTTGTAGCCTTCCCTTGATCCCCTCGGCATTTGCAGTCTGGGCATCTGCCTCTATTTCTGCCTAGTGTTCCTCTCTGAGTTTGGGATCGCCCGGAACTCTACCTGCATGGCTGGCCCTCTGTCACCTTCCTACGTCTTCCTGGAGCCTATTCTCCAGGTACTAGAGACCTAGCTGTTGGCTGAAGTTCTGCCTTTAATGGACTGAAAACCACGAAGCTCCTTTATCCTTTATGCCATATGTGGCTTCTTCAGATATACTGATGATGGCCCAGGTCAGATCTGATTTCTCCTTGTCTCTTTGGACACCGAATGCTGAAGTCCCATGACTGAGTCCATGACTCATCTTGGGGGACAGTCTGATAGCTGGATCATCTCCACCAACCCCAGTAGACCTGCTTCCTTACAAACCTATGCTATGGAGACCTCAGTACTCCCTTGGCCAAACCTGCTCAAATGTCCATATCGAGTTGGGAGATTTAAGGTGTGGTGGGTTAGCAACCAAACTAGCATTTAAGACAAGAAAAGTAGGATGTGAAGGGAACCAGAGGGTCAGAGAACAGGAAGACTGATGGTGAGCAGAGAAATACCAATGTGAAAATCAGCATGCATCTTGAAGTCTAGAAAGATAGTATGGAACCAAAAACAAATAAAAATGAAAAACTGGACAGGGCAACAGACAAAAGATAATCAGTAACACCTGCTCTTCCCAAAACACCATTTGGCCTTCTGCTGGAGAAGAGATTTTCTGGAGCTTGGCTTTCCTAGTGATTTCAGCTTGAATCAGGCTAGGGGAAGTGGTTAAAAAAAAAAAAAAAAAAAAGGTAGATTCTGACAAAGAATCACAAGAATCTTTCCTTTCATCAGTGCTTTCTTTCAGGAGGCTGTTTGCCACTGCCCATAATGGGAGAAGTCATGCTTGAAATAAAACTTTAGTGGAACGTGTTTATTCAAACCTGGGCTTACATGAACTTGATGCATTTGTCCAATTTTTTTGAGCTGCTCTCATGTCATGGCTACTTATCTGCCAGCAGGAGTAGCAATGTGCCGTGGTTCTGTAGTTTAGCATAATGAGCAGGACACAGCTGTGTTAGTAATCGTGTTGCATTCATGACCTGGGTAATCTCTTCACTAGGTGCTGCTGTCAGGAAGTGTCTTTTGGGGGTTAGGTTGCCTGGAGTTAGCATAAAGTCTACTGGCTCTGGAAGTAAATATATTTACCGTACCTGGCAGGTAATTACTGTAGTATAAGGAAAAGGTCGATCGGACGTATTAAACAGTGTCATTTTAAAAACACATTCCTAGTGATTGAATTCGTTGGCTAAATATCTTATTTAGCCTGAATAGTCTCTGTACTGTTCCAGGGCATTTAGCCTTTGATTATTAGATCTGCTTCTCATAGAGCTTTGCAAAAAAAAAGTAACAAAAATTTTAAAATGCACCTTGGTGTTACAAAACCATCTTATACAATTTAGTTTTTTGTTTTCATCTCTTAAAAAAAAAAATCTGCTTTAGGGATGAAGTTGACACAGCCCTGAATAGTCAGTCATGAATCAGTACCCTGGGTTTGCATCTTAGATCAGTCCTGTCCTTGAGTGATCTAAGGAAATTTGCAAAGCCTCTTGGAAATGCAGTTTTCTCATCTCTTAAATGAGGATAATGAAACCTCCTCCATCAGGGAGATTGTGAAGAAACCTGCGGTAGCACTTTGAAAACCACAGGGCTGTATAAACATACGGTGGTATTCTTGGGCTAGAACTGAAACCCTGAGCCTTGCAGAGGGAAATAGGGCAGCAAGATTGGTAGTTTATAAGCTCGAGTGTTCCATCCTCTTTCCTTCCTTTATGGATGTTGTGTGCACATCCTCCTGCATCCAAAGTGACTCAGGCAAAGCCCTGCTGCCATTCTGAACGATCATATATCACTTAACCAAATTCATATGCTAAGATTGATCACATTTAAGCCAGTCTGAAATTCTGCATGCATTCATTACAGCCCAGTGGGATCACTTTGGTTGTATTCACACAGTCTGTGCCTCATTTTAGTTAGTCCCTTTTAGCCAACGTTTACTGAGTGAGCATCAAATATATATAAGGTATGGTGTATGACCTGGCCCCAGTTCCCGAGGACTTCCCATCTGGTGAAATGAGGATAAGCTAGCTATAAATTTGCTGTTTGAAAAGTAGAAACAGTGCTAATGACTCGGGCAAATTTGTGTTGTAGGTGAAATGAATTTTTGGAGCAGTCTTCATATACCCTTTAACGGTGCCCTTGACTCATGTACTGTAGCTTTCAGTTGCCCAGAGATTCAACCCAAGTCACATGCTGGCCCTTCACCCTTAACCCCTTGTTAGCATCTACTGTCCTAGCTACTCTGGCATCTACTTTCCTGGCAACTAGGAAAGAGCTAATGAAAGTAATTAACCGTACATTCACTCAGGATATACTCAATGAACATCTGCCATGTACTGTGTTATAGGATTTTGGAGTATTTTGAAGCTAAGAAGAGACAACGGCATGAACCCAGTTTTACTCTAATGGTGAAATTTCCATGCCAGGAATAGGATTGTAGAGGAAATTTGAGAGAGTCAGCGAAGGTATGGGCTGGTCTCCTATAGCTGTTCAATTACCCCTCTTACATGTTAAACTGAACTCTTTTAGTCTTCTTTTCGTTGTTGCTTAACTTCACTGATTTGTTGCGAATTTACTGTTATGACCTATGCCTAAAGTCAGCATAACTTTAGGTTTAATATTTCTGTTTAAGATTTTTGAAAAAAATCTTTTTTCCACTTTTAATTTTTTACCACTGAGGTATAATTAATATACAACATTACTTAGTTTCAGGTGTACAGCATGATGATTTAGTATTTGTATATATTGCTAAATGATCAGCACAGCGAGACTAGTGTCACTATATGTAGTTACAAAATTTTTTTCTTGTGATGAGAAATTTCAAGATCTACTGTCTTAGCAACTTTCAAATATGGAACAAAGTGTTATTAACTATAGTGCCATGCTCTACATTACATCCCCATGACTTATTTTATAGCCGGAAGTTTGTATCTTTGGATCCCCTTTATCCATTTCACCTGCTCCCCAACCCCAGCCTCTGGCAACCACTGATCTGTTGTCTGTATCTAGGAACTTGGGGTTTGTTTGTTTTTTAATATTTCACATATAAGTTAGATCATACAGTATTTTGTCTTTCTCCGTCCTATGTCACTTAGCATAATACCCTCAAGGTCCATCCATGTTGTCGCAAATGGCAAGATTTCAGTCTTTTTTACTTAAGTCTTGATTGAAGTTTGGATAACTGAAGGGTGGCTTATTCAGGACTAACTTAATATATTGGTTTTGGATTTTTAAAAGAATTTGGTATGAACAGGAGTGCGTCGGATATTCTGAGGATTTATTTCAAGCAGAATGACAGGCTTTGCTCGTGAAGACTTGCTTCACTTTTTTCTGTAACTAATTGCTAGAAATGCCTCTCTCAGTCTAATACAAAATTGGCTTTCACCCAGATTCCCTTAGTTTCTGAGGGTTTTTCTGCGTGCGAAGCCCAGGATTGGGCAATTAGGTGCTGTTGGATAAACTGGCGTAACTCAAATACCCCCAGGTAATCAAGGGTTGTCTTCACCTCCCTAGGAGATGCTCATTCCCAATAGTGGCCATCAATAAACAATCCACACATTGTTAAGGGTTCATTAAGCTCTCTGTGGTATCTGGTACCCAGTGGCAGAGAGACTTGTGAGATTTGTGAGAGACTGCAGCAGGGTCAGACCTTGTGTTCAGAGTAGGGTTAAGGCAGGGCATTGCTGTCTCTTGCTTCTCAGTATTATGCTTTCCGGTAGAGTCATCACAGGCAAGATCCACGGCACAGAGAATGTCCATATGATGCCAGCACAACAGCTTACAAATAGAAAATTTAAGGACTCGGCCACATGTCTCTAAATGGGGCATTTGGTTTGCCCACTTCTGCCCTGACTAGATCATTCCATTACTTTGGCAAAGTATAACTACAGCTTCAATTATAATGCTTGGAAAATAAGAGACGCCTCAGAGAACATTTTTTTTTTTCAAGACCACGTAAAGCGTTGATTAACAAAGAGACCAGCAGAGACCAAACGAATACTCAGTTCAGAATAGCACTAGAAATACTGCAAGCAGCACAAAGCAAGTGAAAGTACTTAATTAGAGTGTGTAAAACTTGACCTTTGCTGGGCACTATGACATTTTGTAGAAATGCAGCATACTCCAGAGGCACAGAGTTTCCACAGAGAGCCCAGCAGCCTTGGGATTGCTTAGTCCTGGCGCATAAGGGGAGTCGATGACCCGGGGCCCTTTGTCTTCACTGCCTTGCACACTCAGAGGGCTTCTAGATAGTGTTAGTCTCTGTAAGTTTTAGTAAGAAATTCTTCTTTAATACTTGAATGAACGTTTGGAGACAAGCAGAATAATTTACTCTTGGGGTTTTGTTTCCTTTGGGAGAATATTCTGTGTAATTGAATCAGGACACAACCTTGAAATTCACAGAGTTCCCGACCCCTTCTCCCTCTCCGCCTCCCTTCTCAGGTGAGTGGAGTGATGCTTCAAGGTAGTTCCTGGCTCCATGGAGCCCTGGCTGGGAAAATCCCAAGTGCGTTCCCATGGTTGCACTCGAGCTGTGTATTGGGTGGTCCCATGGATGAGCATCCTGGATGTGAAGATGTGTGAGTGTGTGTTCTTGGCGAGTGTGAGAGAGAGAGTGTATGTCTGTGTGTATGGGAGGAATGTGTGTTGGCGAGAGATGAGTAGGACGGTGTAGACACCTTAGCAGCCTTCTTCCTGCAGTGGAGAGCATGGCTCTTGGGCAATGTGAACTGGTTCATTCTCCTTTTACAGTGGGGCACACAGGATGATTTAGGAGGGACTCCTTCTCAGCCCCTTTTTCCTGATTTCTTTTCATCTCCCCCAGTTTACAAACTGAAACACTGGACTGCCCTGAGTTTCAATACTTTAGCCTCTTCCCTTTTCCATTTCCACTCATTCCGTAGATGATCTCATCCCATCTCGTGTCACTCATACAGTCTTTAGATCATTTCTATGCTTTCAACTTTCAAATTTTATCTACAGCTTGAACCTCTCTTCCGGAATTCCAGGTTCTTGTATCTAACTGCCTATTTGATATTTCTTCTTGAGTATACAGTAGGTTTTCAAACTTGTCCAGAACCAAAGTTCTGATATCCGCATCTCCCCAGAACCCGCCCCTTGGGCTGCCTGACCCGTCTTCATAGAAAGCAACACTATTTTTTCTGTTTCTCAGACCAGGAATCCACGAGTCACCTTTGACTTTCACATCCTATCTTCCTCTGAAATTTCATATCCAAACTACCAGCAAATCCTATCAGCTCTGTTTTCAAAACATACCCAGAATCCGTCCACTTTCCCTGCCGAGCCTAATAGCACCCTGGTCCGAGCCACCATGATTTCTCTCCTGGAGTATTGCAGTAGCTTCCTAGCTGGTCTCCCTGCATGTACCCTTGCTCCCCACTGTCTGTTCTTCACACAGAAGCCAGAGTGAGCCTGCCATTATATCACTCTTCTGTTTGCAACCCTCCTAATTGCTTCCCTTCTTACAGTCTGAAAGCAGTCCTTAAAGGACTAAAAAGGCAGCCCCTCTGTGATCTGGCCCCGCTTTTGCTCTGATCTCACCTCCCAACCCACTTCACCTCACTTACTTCCCTCCAGGCCATCCTCGCATTCTTGCTCTTCAGTCACACCCAGTATGCTTTTGCCTCAGGACCTTTGCATGTACTATTCCCTCTGCCTTTTACCTTTAGGTGTTTTGCATGATTTAGGCCCTTGTTTAGATCTCTGGTAAAATGTCACCTCTTCAAAGAGGCCTTCCTGGACTTGCCGGTGACACAGTGGCTTCCTCATCCTGGTGTTACTTCTGTCCCTTACCTTCCTTTATTTTTCTCCGTAGTGCATACCACTATGTGAGCTTAATCAACCAGAATGCCAGTTGGGTGGGGGGTGGGGAGGGGGGCGGGGGGGCATTGCTTATGAGTGCTGCTGGTACTCTCAAGTCTTACTCAAGGAGTAGGAAGAGGGAAAGGGAGAAAAGAAGAGGTATTGGAAGGAAAGGACAAGCTCTAGAAAGAAAAGCTGTCCTTGTGATGCCACTTTGCCAGCAGTGTCAAAGTTGCCTATACTTGAATCAACTTCCTAGAGTAATCCCTTCTGTAAGAACAGTTCTACTGACACAGCTACCAAAGAAGATTAACCATAATGTATATGAAATGAATTGAAGAAAGCCTTGAAATTTGTAATTTAGGGTTCATGACTTAACATTTTCACTGAGGGTCTTCCTGGGTTCAGCAGCTTCCTGAATCCTGTTGTTCACGTTTCTCTGTCCCTTTGCCTTACTGTGGTTGCTGTTGTCACCACTTATAGCCCCGACCCTTAGTTACATCCTCTTCTTTAAGAAGGACTATTACCAAGTTGTCCAAATGAGGATGTTTAAGATACATTAGCAGTTAGTTAAGCCTTCTCTACTGTTATATGAAAAATAGGATAAAGACCATTTACATTAAATGGGGTGGAGTATGGTTTGCTTTAAATAAAAAGTGAGTATCTGAGAACAAGATCGTTGAAGATTTTTCTGTTTGTGACTCTCCGTGTGCTTGCACACATGAAGACAGCCTTAGCTTTTTTTTTAAAATATACAATGTAGAGATAGTGTAATGTGTAATTATGGACAATGAAATATGTTCGTGGGCTTGGTTTGTGGTATTTCCAAGTGTGAAGTAGAAGCTGTTCTAAAATGGAACAGTTTTCACCAACCCCAAATATAGAGATGAACTCCTCCTCCACCACCCCCCAGACCCATTTTCCTGCCAGTTCACGCCGTCCCCAGCCAAGGCTACAGAATAGGACTCAAGCAGCCAGCTCCCTGGGCAGATCTCTTTAACAACCAGAACTACTATTTCTGCTCTTTTTTTTTTAAAACAAAAAATGCAGATCTTTGAAAAGATTGATTAAACCTCTTAGGAATGATAGTGTTTCAAATGCTTATGGTCTTTTTACATATGGTGCACACCTAAATAATTTGAACGATATTTTGATCCACATGGTTTTTGATTCTTCCTCAAAAAGGTAATTGGTGTATTCATCCCAGTGCACAGACCCTCACCTTCACTCTGACAGGGACCAGATGGGATGGATGTGAGACGCCAGCATGGCTCGGGTGTGCTGGAACCCAGGGAGAGCCTGGGGGGCTTTGGGGTAGGTTTATTGAGTGCTCACAGCCCTCATGGAACGTAAAACTGGCTGTGTCTTACACGGCTAACCTCACAAGACAATCAAGTAGACCCATATTTCACTGGAAACACTAGGGAGTGGGATTCAGTGTAATTAAGGACTATTTTGAACTCCCCCCCAGAATTACATTTACAATAAACTTAATTAGCCAAAAATCGAACTATCAGGATTTAGAAATATCTGGACTTTCTCCTCGAACATAATTTAGAGAAACAGGCTAAATGGTAGTGGTATTAGAGCCAGTGCTGTTTGGTGTGAAGTTTGGTAGGCTCAGAAGTCTTATGTCAATGATTTTTCCTAAAAATAAATTTCAAGGATAAATCTCATAGACTTTATGCGCTGACTCTTCTGTATGATGGTTAAACGATGCCCTTGAAGCTTTATATACAAATTAAAGGAAATGTTAGATCCAATTATGCTTTTCATACAAGTCGGGTTAATGTATTCATTATTTTTTGGAAGATTTACATGAGCTCTTCAGGTTAACATTAAGTCAAATTTTGAAGTTTCTGGGGTTTTCACATATATATCAGGAATGACATTCAGTCATCCTATGGAATGTTGAAAACAAGGATCTACCATGCTGAGGCAGATCCAGGTTTTATGGGACCTGAAACACAAAATTTTGGAGGACCTCTTAAAGGAAGAACAACAGATTAAGTACAAACGAACTATTTAGAATGAGAAAAGAAATCACAACAAATTACAAATTAAAAAAAAATAACCACCATTATCATATAATATCCAGAAAAATTATGTAATATTTTAATTGCCTATTGTCTGATTTTCAAAAAACATTTTTGGCTGCATGGTCTTTGATCACTTCATACAATAATGATTTTTGTAATATTTTCTACGGAGAGCTTAGATAATTGTCTTCCATTTATCAGGGTTGATTGGACTTTGTTTTTTATTGTTAGTTTAGAAAAATTGTAGATTTTATTAGTAATGTCATATATCTTTTAGCACAGCTGTCAAATTTGGGAAACTCAAGTTTCTTTCACAGAAGATCTCTTTCTCTAAGATTCTGAAGACTTTTCCGTAGACTGATTTCTGGCTCTGAAAACTTATTTTAAGCTTTGTTTTCTCCTTCCACACCCCATTTCTTTTTGGTGCTGGGCAATGTAGGCCACATTTACTTTGCAATCCCTGGTGCTGCACCTTTGGGTCATGACGCAGGGGGAACTGGGACCGTGTATGGCAGGAGCGTTCCTGGAAGCCATTTTTCCACCAGGACCTCTGGTAATAACTTACCTCACACGGAAGCACATAAATGTATCCTCCTAAATCCCAGCTAAATGTACTCCCAACTCAGTTTCTCCTTATCTGGATCCCAACATGCCCATAGATGTTACCACACCACCTGTCAGGGTGTTTGTGTTTGACAGGGTGTGTGAAGGAGGAAAAATTGGAGTAGAAGGAAGCAATCTCAGTGGTAGTGGTAACAGATCTCACTTTTGCAGAATTGACAAAAACCTAAGTCTGTTATGAACACATTGCTAGGGCTCCTCCCAAGTCCTTGGAAGAGGCCCATGTGAGTGAGAGTCCTAAAGCTTAAGCTTCATTATCGTCACAGTAAATTTGCCTTTGCTAATATGCATTGATGATTCATCAGATCCATCACTAAGAGTGCTCCCCAGAGGAAGAGTATGGCACTTTGCCTCACCAGCAACACCAATCCCCAGGGTCACATTCAGTCCTCATAATTTAAGCGTGTGATTGAAAATCTCCTAGTATTTAATTGATGCTGTCTTACTCCTCCCATTAGCACCACCCCACTAAAAAAGTACCAAGAAAGAAAGCTGTTTTTTTTTTAAGTGATGATATATATATATATATATATATATATATATATATATATATATATATATTTTTTTTTTTTTTTTTTAAGCGAGGATAAGATGGAGTTAACACCCATTCATTCCCTTGGGTTATCTCAGATGATCCATTACCAGAAACAGCACTATTAGATTTTTCCTTCCACATTAGCTTTGCTGGTGATTTTTATTTTCTACTCAACATGGGGTATGCATATCTGTCAGTTGGACTGCTGTTAGGAGTCTTGTTTGCTAAATGATTTCTCACAGTAATGGCATTGTCAGGCTAAGTGAGTGTCAGATTCGTTTTGTGCAGAAATAGTCTGTCAAGTATACCCCACCTGTTTTCATTCCACTGCAGGAATTAAGATCTTGGTGGGTGAATGTATACATGTGTTTGTGTCCGTTGGGACTGGCTAATTTGCCCCTTTCCATTGCATTAATTAGTGGTAGAATACAGAAAGGTTTGATTTCTTAGTGATTGGAAATTGACAAAATTTCAAGAATTGTGGCGGAATTAGCATTGTTTTTATAAGTAGTATTCATATAATGTCATAATTTGATAGCAGAGAACGATACCTTAAAAATAGTTTATTCTCCTATTAATTCACTAGGTATCTTTGAAGGCTGATTTTTAAGAGTCCCGGGTAATTGAGTAGAATGTTAACTGCCACTCAGATTTCCAAAGAAAATGTGATCATAAAATACCAAAGAGCAAGAAAAGCTTTGAATGCAATAGTGTCCTACCATTTCCATTTAAACACCTGGGGTGAAAAGTAACCTATACTTTGTAGATATCTGCAATATTATGTCAATTACTGTGTACCCATGAGCATAGTTGATTTTCCACTTAAATCAAGAACTGTTAAACCTAGAGGACTTATTTTTGTAGTTATTTTTACAAGTTCAAATTAATTTTAACAACTTCCTGTTTTAATTTTTTTTGCTATTTTAATGTGCATTGTGTATTATAATGGCTCCGAAAGATTTGCTTTGCATTGTGTTTAGATGGAGGTCGAGGGATTTAGAAGCATTCAGAAATCAGCACTAAGGATACAGGTGATTAATTTAGGAACTCAAGGCAGGCAGTGTCCATATGATGCTTCCCAGACAGTCTAAGTAGTCCACCGGGGGAAACTACTGATTTATTACTGGTTCAAGTCGGCTTTGATGTGATGGAGTGCTTGTTCTGTTTCACCTACTCTAATTGATAATTGCTGTATTATTTCTTTGAATCCTCACAACCCTTTGAATTAGGATTTATTATCTCCATTTTCCAGATGAGGAAATAGGCTTAAGGAGTTGCAATAATTCACTCAAGATCCCACAGCTATTAAGTGGCAGGGCTGGAATTGAATCCAGGTCTATCTGGCTCCAACATGTAATCCATTACTAGTACACTACATCACCTCTTCTGTAGGATTTATACTAAACTGGAGTTGTGAGGCTAGAATCAGATTTGGGTCAGATGTGGGTCACTTTTGAAGAGCTGTACAGTTTGATCAGGAACTGGTCTTCAGTAAAGATAAGAATAATTTTGAGTAGTGAATGACTGTTGGACAGAGCACAGTGGGAGAATTGGTAGATTCTGTGTGTGCTAAGGCAAGCACAGGATTGGACCAGACAGCAAAGCTGTAGTGGAGAGGAGCAGACAGGTATCATTGGCTGGGCTGGCCGGACTCGGACACCAAGAAGGCAAGAGTGCTAACTAGAAGTGGGAGGCATTGTATTTGAACCAGAGCTTCTTTCCGCCCTATTTTATACAGCCTGTTTGCTTTGGGTCCACAGACCCTACACAGCCGTGTCGGAGGTATGCAGGTGAGGTTCAGGGCAGAGATGCTGGGGGTTGCCTTATAAAGAGACAAGCGAGTGATAGTAAGTCCTTCAGTTTTTTTCTCCTGGAAAAAACTTCTGATCCATCATTCTGTCCCAGAGTTTGGACCAGTTAGGGGGTCTCTGTTGCTGAACAGCTCTGTGTCCGATGGGAGGTGAGGCACAGAGACAGGGGCAGGCATTTCCTCTATCTGGGAGGGTGAGAAGCCTCAGATCAGGAAGCTTCAGATACAGCATAAAGACAGTGTTCTCAGGGCCATAAATATATCAGATCTGGGCTATTTCTACCAGTGGCAGGCCATCCCTGGCCAGGTCCTTGCTGTCTTTGACAAATGATGGCATTGATGACATGGAGGGAAAGGTGCAAGTTATGCACCATTTAGATTTGTGAACTTCCTTCACGTCTTCTTCCAATTTCTGCCTGAACCTGGTTGGAAGCTAAGAGGAGTGGGTGGGGTGGGCTTTCATTTCTAAATATGTTAGCCAGGCTGTGTGTGTTAGGCTAATACGACAGTCCTGGGCTTTGGACACAATTTAATATGACAAGTTGACCACTTGTTTTTTTTTTTCTCTTCTCACCTTCTCCACCCAAACTACTACCAAACACTAGTAAAGTTATTAAATGATACTAATCCCCAAGGCTAAGGAATATTTTCTCCCATTCTGAGGGTTATCTTTTCATCTTGTTTATGGCTTCCTTGGCTGTGCAAAAGCTAAAGAAAATGGGATGGGGGCATCAGTGGATAGGAGACATTAATAAAGGTTAGCAAGATCAGAAGCAGAAAGAGGAGTGGTAACCAACTTAGCAAAACGCCTCCCATCTTACAAAGGGGTATTCTGACCAGAAGCAAGTAGATTCACCTTATAGAACCTAAGGGTCTTAGAAGTAGTAGAAACTACAGATGGTTGCAGAGTGATAGGTCTGAAAACTGCCAAAGTACTGTTGTTCAGAAGGTTCATAAGGTTGAACTAAAAGGACCAATGCAAAAAAAAAAAAAAAAGTGCACGGCATTAATATAAGTGTCCTGGTAGCTGTTAGAAAAATCCAGTTGATAGGAAAAATTTGAACAAAATGACGGATAAACTTAGCCTCATTGACATAGATAGAATATTAAAATGTGCAACTAAAGAATATGCGTTCTTTATTATATTCCTTCATATGCAGTGTTCTATACATTTTTCACAAATGAACATGGAACATTTACCAAAATGAGAACAGATTTCTTATTACATCGAAGCCATTGAAATCCACAGGCCCAAAATGCCTGTCAGAACAAGACAGCAGGCCCAAGGTGGAGTCACATATGCTACTCCCCATGTTACCAAACCGAGAGTTGACTTAATTACACTTTTGGCCTCTCCCAGAAGTGGAATTTTAGACCAATCGGTCAGGAGCTGCCTGATCAGCCCTACTGAGGTAGACCCTTGTCATCCCCTAAAGGAAAATGACCTTGCCACAGCCAATCCCCTTTCTGCTAGTATAACTTCCTTGTCCCACTCCCTTCTGCCTATAAAAACCTTACATTTTGTACAGCTCCTCAGAGCTCCTTTCTGTCTGCTAGATGGGATGCTGCCTAATTCATGAATCATTGAATAAGACCAAGAATATCTTTAAAATTTACTCATTTGAATTTTGTTATTTAATAGTATATTCTCCAGTAACAGTAGAATTACGCTAAAAATTCAAAGAAATTTATAACTAGAAAACACCCAAATAATTTTGACATTAGACAGTAATATTTCAGCTTTTGGAATAAGATTACCAAATGCAATGTCCTCCAGCCAAAGTAAACCAGGAATATACTTGTAGTTGAATAAGTCGAATTTATTACTCATTGTAGCGAGAGAGAATGTACCTCACGGGGAACCATAGGATATCTCAGTTAGACGGTATTAAAAAAGATTTATTGTAGAATTTATGGTTGTATTACATGATTTTATGGAAAGTTTAAGGAAGTATGTGCTTGCTCTGGCTCCAGACGCTGTCAGAAAATGGAGCTAATTCTATTATTGGGTATCTTAATAAATCTTACCTAAGAGGCAAGACTAGACTGAGACTAAAGCTATAATTGGTAAAGAAGCAACAATTTCATCTTTGCCAGGATAGGGGACTCTTTGGTAGTTTGCGGCTTGGACAATATTCATGTCCTGTCTCTTTCCAGACTTGATTACAGAGTAGAATGTTTTGATCTGCCATGGGCACTGGGTGTTCTTGTCTAATATTAGCGTTCAATGGAATTGTTTATGCTTATCAGGAGAACACTAAGGCCTGTATGTGAGGACTAGGCCAGCTTGTAGCAACACCAGTCTAGCTGATAGGACTTGACAGGCACCCAGATGTCAGGAGCTGCTTCTGTCTTTCTTGGGGAATTGAAATAAAACTGTACATCAGTTTGGGGGAAAGTGATATATTTACTATTATTGAGCTTTCCAATCCATGATCAAAGGTGTATCAGTCGAATTATTTAGCTTTCCTTAATTTTTCTCAGGATTCGTTTTCTCTTTGTGTTTTTCCATAGAGAAGTTTTGTTCATATTTCGTTAGATGTCCTCCTAGATATTTGATTTTGTTTGATTCTGTTGTAAATGGTTTCATTTAAAATTTTTATTAAATTTTTATTGACATGTTTGTTGCTATATGTAGAAATAAAATTGAATTTTAAAAGCGGGAAAAGGCTCATAAGGAAGAGGGAGTTTTTGGATCCTTGGCCCCTCTCTACATAACATGGTCATGTGATACTCTTCTCACCGGCCTCCCATCTCTCTTTCATAGAACTGAGGTTCTTCTTTTGAGAAGTTAACTGGGAAGCTCTGTACTCAGGGGTATCATGTATACAGCAGAGGGCAAAGATAAATCACAGGGTTGAAAACAAGGAGATTCAGTAAATCTATATAGTAGGTACTCCTGAGGCAGGAGAGCAGAAAGTTGGTGTCTTGAGAAACAGAATGACTCCTGGATGGAAAGATTTCCAGATCCTTACATTTGAGAGTCTCTCTATAAAGAAGAAAAAAAGTCTTCTTTGTGATTCCTCTTCAGTGAAGCCTCCAGGCAACATGCCCAGCCCATATATTCCAAGCTTCTACTTGTAAATATGAATATGCAAGCAAAGATCACAAGCATTAGAGGAAAGCTTTCAACGTGGAAGAAGCACTGATATGAACAAATTGAAAAAAAAAAAAAGTATAGAAACTAGAAACAAGAAAATATCAAAATAACTGTATTAATATTCTTAAAGAGATTTGGGATGGTACTTTATTTATGAATTAAGAACAGTATACTATGATAAAGGAACAATTAAGGAATACACAGAGGTTTTGTAAATAAAAACATACTTAGCCAAAATAAATTCAAAGGACAATTTGGAAAATAACTCCCCTAGAAAGTAAATAAAAAAGCAAACATGGCAAGAAGGAGTTGAGAGATAAGAAAAGTAGATCAGTTTGTGAGATTCACATCCAGTGTGAGTTCTAGAGAGATCACCAAAAAAGGATAGGAAATTAACATAGAAGCAATAAAAAAAAAACCAAAAAATAAATAAAATGAAAGACATGTGTTTTTGGACAAATCAAAATTCAGAAAGGCATGTATTTCCGAAAGGTACATTGAATGCTTTAGTATGGGGTAAAACCTAGACCAAAGAAAACCACTGGAGGATTCAAGGAGAAACAGGAAAGAATTGGAGTCAGACTTTACAATAACAACACTAGCTGGATTCTAGAAAACAAAGGAACAATGCCTTTGAAATTGAGGGGGAGTTACCTTCAACTTAATATTTCATACTCAAATGATCAAACATCTGTGAAGTAAAATAATGATATTTTCAGGGATAAAAGTGTTTTTAAAATGTACCTTCCATCTAATCTTTCTTGGAATGTTACTGAAAGATGTGCTCCAACAAAATGAATAAATAAACCAAGAAAGAGGAGGACATGCGTTCCAGAAAAAAGACAGTGCAACACAAGAGAAAGGAAAAGGGAAGTCCCAGGAGGACAGCTGTACAGCAGAGCTGGGTGTGAGAAGTAGGATGGCTGGGAGGTAACTGCAAGAGAGGACGCCAGAGAAAGAAGAGTTGATAGGATATCTGACGTTTGTTCATTGTGGGGAAAAAATCTTTTGTCAGGCATATGACAGCATATCTGATGGCAAGTATTAAAGATGAATGAATTGAAAACTGTGCAAATGAGAAAACTCCATTTTTTTCTTTTTATCTCTAAGGCCATTATTATCTCTAAGGAAAACACAAAATTGGTTAAAGTAAACATGATCATAGTAGACAATACTAAAAGGTTTAATTTAACTCTATTTACTTAGACTTATCAACCAAGTTAGTTAAGTTTAAAATAGCTGTCCTGTACCTCTGTAAATTACCCCCAACCCTTGTAGATAACTTGGGAAAGATGTGCTGTTTTCTTTCTCGTTGTCCCCCTCTCTCCTAGTTATGATTATTTGGTATATTGTTTGATATATCCCATGTTTGTGTTACACCGTTTTGCTAAACTTGTGTACTAGGCAGAGTTTTAGGGAAAAACAGAATCAAAGAGCATAGATATGTCTCACACACACACACACACACACACACACACACAGAAAGAGAGAAATAGAGATTTATTTTAAGGGACAGTCGGAGAGGGGTGGCATGTCTGAAGTTTGTAGGGCTGGCCAGCAGGCCAGAAATTTAGTTAAAGGTTGATGTTGCTATTTTGAGTCCAAAATCTGTAGGGCAGGCCAGCAGAGTTTCTATGTTGTAGTCTTGAGGCAGACTTGCTTCTTTTTAGGGAAACCACACTCTTTGTTCTTAGGGCCTTCAACTGATTGGATCCACATTATGGAGGATAATCTGGTCTACTGATTGTAAATATTAATCACATTCACAAATACCTTCATAGAAACATCTAGACTAGTGTTTGACCAAACAGCTGGGTGCCATAGCCTAGCCAAGTTGACATATGAAGTTAACCATCAAAATCTGTTTAGCATAACCTGTATCTCAGTCTGTTTGGGCTACCATAACAAAATACCATAGACTGAGTGGCTTAAACAACTGGAATCTATTTCTCACATTTGTGGAGACTGGAATCCCTGATCAGGGTATCAGCAGGGTCTGGTGTCTGGTGAGGGCTCTCTCCCTGGGTGGCTGACAGTGCCTTCAGTGACTATTTGAGTCTTTCACAATAGCTCAGTAGCTTAAACAAGGAAGCTGGATCCTAGTGCCAAGTTGGCAGTTCTTTGATTAACTTTCCCCTGTCTTTCCCAATGGGGAGTTTCTACTTGTGCCTTTGATGTCTGCATTCTATAATAATTAGGAAGTAGGAAAAGAGGTAAAATTTAAAAACCTTGTATGGCCCCTCATGTTCAGGGCATGATGCACCCGTTTAAAGCAGGTGGTTGGTGGTTTTTCTCCTGAAAACTCTGGGAACAGAAAACCCCAAATGTCCCTCATTTTCTTCCTTGTTAAGAGGTTCTTTCTTATGTCCATCTAGAATCTCTCCTGCTCTAAATTAAGCCCATTTCCTTCCTGATTCTGTGTTAACACAGAATCATAGCACCATCGACTTTTAGAACTGAGAAGAATTCTTTAGAGATGATGTAACCAGTCTCTCCATTTGACACTGGAGACATGGAAGCATAAGAAAATTCACCTGACTTCTTTAAAGTCATAGGGCAGTACTCAAAGTTTGACTTGCTCTATAATGATTGCTTCCTATATTACATTTTAGCATTCTCTGGAAGGAATCCCTGACAGAATTCATATCTTCAGTGGTTCTCTCACTTATTCTCTCAGATAAAAATTTTTAGCCCTTTCTATGTACAAGACACTCTGCTCAGCATAGGGAATGCAAACATGAGTAAGATGAGGCTCGAGACTGTGGCCTCAGAGTCTCCCGAGGCAGCGGTTCCCAACCTTTTCGGCACCAAAAAGGTTTCATGGAAGACAGTTTTTCCACGGATTGGGTGGGGGTGGGGTGGGGGGGGATGGTTTCGGGATGATTCAACTGCATTACATTTATTGTGCACTTTATTTCTATTATTATTACATTGTAATATTTAATGAAATAATTATACAACTCACCATAATGCAGAATCAGTGGGAGCCCTGAGCTTGTTTTCCTGCAACCAGATGGGGGTGATGGGAGACAGTGACCCCCGAAGTGTGTTGCATATGTCCAGTCTACTCCGTGAGATGCAGCTTGTCAGTTGCCACTCACTGATAGGGTTTTGATGTGAGTCTGCAAGCAATTGATTTATTATGGTCTCTGTGCAGTCAGACCTCTCTGCTAATGATAATCTGCATTTGCAGCTGTTCCCCAGCGCTAGCATCACCGCCTCAGCTCCACCTCAGATCATCAGGCATTAGATTCTCATAACGAGCGTGCAACCTAGATCCCTCACATGTGCAGTTCACAGTAGGGTTTGCGCTCCTATGAGAATCTAATGCCACTGCTGATCTGACAGGAGGCGGAGCTCAGGCGGTAATGTGAGCGATGGGGGCGGCTGTAAATACAGATGAAGCTTCACTCGCTCGCCTGCCGCTCACCCCCTGCTGTGCGGCCCAGTTCCTAACAGGCCACAGACCGGTACCAGCCCGTGGCCCGGGGGTTGAGGACCCCTGTCCTAAGGAGCTGCCGTTTAGTATTTTCTTCATAGGAAACACCATAATGTAGTGAGAGCGGCACTTACCTCTGCTGGGTTTCTAAGAGGGGGTGACTCTTGCTCTGAGTTTAGGAAGGATGAGCAGGAGTATCTCCGACAAAGCTATTAGGAAAGGACATACCTGACAGAGTAGTGTGCAAGGAGAGTAACTCAGGAGAGGTCACGGGTTCCAACAGCTTGGCCTGGCTGGGGTTAGGGAAGTGTGTGAAGGCATGGGAGGTGCAGCTGGGGAAGTAGGCAGGACCCATATCTTCAAGGACTTTGGATGCTGAAGGAAGCCCCAGGACACTTTGGAAGGATCATAGATGGGGAATAATATGGAATCATATTTGCTTTTTGGAAGGATCAAGGTGACAGTAGCCTGGAGACTCTAGGACTCTAGGAGAGCAGCAGCTCAGGGGTGGGCGTGATTTGGGGAAAGCAGCAGTCCAGGAAGGATCTGATGAAGATTAGTAAGGACTCTGGAGCTGCACGGTTGGATCAACTGAGGATATAGGAGGAGAAAGTGAGGTGGGGGTAGATGATGACAATTTCAGTCTTGAACTTACTGAGTGTGGGGAACTTAAATACCTGAGTGAGATGTCCAATGGGCAGCCGTTTTTTTTTTTTTTGGTCAGGAACTCAGGACATCAGTCCTGGCCAGGGGAATGGGCAGGCAATGGTCAGTGTAGATGTGTCATTAGAACCTGTGTGTCTGTAGTGTCTTTCCCCCATGCCAGAGTTTCTAGACCCTCTGTAATGGCTTGAGTATTTACTCTCCTCTCTTCCCCTTTTTCGGGAAGAAAATCAAGAAAATGATTTCCTCATAAACTGTTTTTTTGAGTCTGCGCAGGACTGGGTACATAAATGAAATGGTCTCATTTTTCTCCAGTCACAGCCTTCAACCATGTTATGTTGAATGGCTCTTTGCTGTCTTTTAATGATCATATGAGGTTTCTGGTCACTTCTAGGTACATAAGAGAGTCCAGCGCAGTCTGGTCCAGCTGAATACTTGGGCTTACCTTTTCCTCCTATCCTTCTAAGCAGTGCCCAGCATTCAATCGGAGGGGCATGGCATGGGAGGGGGGGCAGGGTCTACTTTTTTATTCTCACCTCTTCCAGGCTCCTTTTTCCTCTAGTGTATGTGTTAGGACAAGCAGGAGGCTTAGGGGAAAAGGGGCGAGATCATTTTTGTCTTAACTGAAACAACTGCTGACATCACTGGTGAAGGTCAATGCCCTTGGGGGTAAAATTTTAAATAGAATAAAATGCATGTATCTTGAGTGTACAGGTGAATGAATTTTGACAGACATTGTGTCCATGTAACCAATACTTCAATGAAGATGTAGGACATTTCCATCATCCCGGAAGGTAACCTTGTATCCCTTTACAGTCAACCCCTAAACCACTTCGGCAACTACTGTTCTTATTTACATCACCATAGATTAGTTTTGCCTTTTCTTAGCTTCAGATAAATAGAATCATCTGGTATTACTTCTTGTGTCTGGATTCTTTCACTGAACATAGTGTTTTTGAAATTAAGCCATGTTACGTGTATCACAAGTTAATTTTCTAAAAAGTGTGTTCAGTTGTATGAATATAGCACAACTTGTTTATACATGATGGTGTTGGTGGGCATTTGGGTTGCTTCTAGTTTGGGACTATTTTATTTATTTTTTTAAATTAATTAATTTATGTATTTATTTTTGGTGGTATTGGGTCTTCGTTGCTGCATGCAGGCTTTCTCTAGTTGTGGCGAGCGGGGGCTACTCTTCGTTGCGGCGCGTGGGCTTCTCATTACGGTGGCTTCTCTTGTTCTGGAGCACGGGCTCTAGGCGTGCAGGCTTCAGTAGCTGTGGCACAAGGGCTCAGTAGTTGTGGCTCGTGAGCTCTAGAGCGCAGGCTCAGTAGTTGTGGCACACGGGTTTAGTTGCTCCGCGGTATGTGGGATCTTCCTGGACCAGGGCTCGAACCCCTGTCCCCTCCATTGGCAGGCGGGTTCTTAACCACTGCCCCACCAGGGAAGTCCCGGGATTATTTTAAATAAAGCCATATATGAGTGTGTGTTATGTGTGTATACATATATTTTCATTTGTTCTGGGTAATACCTAGGAGTGGAATTACAGGTCATAGGATAGATGTATGTTGAATTTTTTATTTTTATTTTTTAATAAAAACTGCCAGATAATATCTGAAAGTGGTTGTACCAGTTTACACTCACATCATCAAGCGTATGAGAGTTCCAGTTGCTCCACATACTCAAACAGTATTTTCAGGCTTTTTAATTTTAGCCATTCTGGTGAGTATATAATGGTACCTTGTGGTTTTCATTTGTGTTCTTGTGATGAATAATGATGGTGAGCACTTTCTGTTGTGTGTGTTGGCTATTTGTATTTCTTTTTAATGAAGTGTGTGTTCATGTATTTTGGGTTTTTTAAGTTGGATTGTTCATCTTTTTATTGAGTTGGAGCTCTTTATATATTTTGCAATCAAGTCGTTTGTCACATATACATATTTGATACATATATAGTGGATAGTTGTTTTTCAATCTTTAGCTTGTCATTTTCTAGATGAACAGAGTTCTTAAATTTGAAGTTCAGTGTATCAATTTAAAAAATTTGGGGTTTGTACTTGCTGTATCCTTTCGAAGAAAACTTTGCCTACTCCAGTATTGTAAATGTTAACCTCTATGTTATCTTCCTGTTAACTAGAACTTTTATCATTTTAGGTTTTACCTTTTTAGATCTAATATCCATTTAAAGTCATAATTTTTTTTTTTTTTGGTCATGTAAGGAATTTAAGATCCTTCCTACCCCATATAAATATCCTGGTTCCAGCACAATTTGTTGAAAAGAGTATTCTTTCTTCTTTGAATACCTTACACTGGCACCTTTGTTAAAGATCTGTTGACCATATATGTGCAGATGTTTTTGTGGATCTATTCTGTTATATTTGTCTATTCTTATATTAATACAACACTGTCTTGATAACTGTAGCTTTCTAGAAAGTCCTGGAATCAGATAGCCCAAGTCCTTGTTGTTAAGATTATTTCCATCATTTGAGATCAAATATATCTCAGAACAACATTTTAGTTTCTACAAAAGAAAAAGCCAGATGGGATTTTGATTTGGGTTGTGTTGAATCTATATATCTTAATAATACAGAGTCTTTCAATTTATCCCCCATTTATTTCGGCTTCTTTCATTTCTCTTAGCAGTTTTTTTTTTTTTTTTGTAATTTTCAGAACAGTGGCCTTGCATATCTTTTTAAAAATGTATTCCTAAAGGTTTTATTTTTTATTGAATTGTTAAGGGTATTAAAATATTTTCCATTTTTTCTGCATGTATGTAGAAATACAGTTGATACTTGTATATTAACCTTGTATCCTGTGACAGTATTAGATTCTCTTTTTATAGTAGTATTAAGTAAAATATTTAAGATTTTCTGTATAAAAAAAAGAATCATGTTGTCTACAAATGAAGACATTTTTATCTCACTTTCCAATCTATATTATTTATTTTTATTGCCTTAATATCCATGCTAGGAACTCAAATAATATGTTGAATAGAAGTGATGAGAGAGTCCTTTTTGATCTTAGAGGGAAAGCCTTTGATGTTTCACAATGTTAACTGTCAGGTTTTTGGGGTTTTTTTTTTTTGGTTTTTTTAAAATGTGATTGAGTTTTTCTTCTATGTGCACCATTCTGAGTTAATTTTTATGAAGTGTGTAAAGTCTAGACTCACTTTCCTTTTTTGTATTTGCATGTCCAGTTGTTCCCACACCCCTGTCACTTTTTGTAGATGTCTTTATTTTTTTTTTTTTAATTTTCATTTATTTATTTATTTATTTATGCCTGTGTTGGGTCTTCGTTTCTGTGCGAGGGCTTTCTCTAGTTGTGGCAAGCGGGGGCCACTCTTCATCGCGGTGCGTGGGCCTCTCAGTATCGCGGCCTCTCTTGTTGCGGAGCACAGGTTCCAGATGCGCAGGCTCAGTAATTGTGGGTCACGGGCCCAGTTGCTCCGCGGCATGTGGGATCTTCCCAGACCAGGGCTCGAACCTGTGTCCCCTGCATTGGCAGGCAGATTCTCAACCACTGTGCCACCAGGGAAGCCCTGTAGATGTCTTTATAATGCTGTGCCCTTCTATTCCAGTTTCCTGAGTTTTCATCAAATATGGGTGTTTTGTCAAATAAGCTTTGTGTGTCTCTTGTTATGATATGGTTTTTCTTTATTCTGTTAGAGTGAATTACATTGATTTTTTGACTGTTAAACCAAATTGGTGTTTGGAACAAACCCTACTTGGTCATGAAATTTTTTTTTTTTCCTTGTATCTTGCTGTGTTTGGATTTTTTAAGATTATTTTTTCAGTCTATCTTTATGAAGAATTTTGATATGTAATTAAAAATCATTTTTTGGTTGGCTTTGGTATCAGAGTTATGCTAGTTTTTATTGAATAAATATTGGTAATTGCATTTTTCATGGAATGTGTCTATTGCATCTAAGTTTCTAAAGTTTCTGTTATGCGGCTGCTGTATCTGTAGGATCTATAGCGCTATAACATCTTTCCTTTATGATATTTGCAATTTATATTTTTCTTTTTTTTAAATCAGCAGTGTTAGGGGTTTATCAATTGTACTAATCTTTTAAATGAGTTACCTTTAGCTTTGTTAAATTTTTTACTAGTGTTTATGTTGTCTACTTCATTAGTTTTTATCTTTATCATTTCCTTCTAATTATTTTGGGCCTAGTATTTTTTTCACTTTCCCTAGCTCCTTAAAAAAGAAACTTAGATAATTGGTCTTAAGCCTTTTTATCTTTTCTAAGTATTTAAAACTGCATTTTCCTCTAAGCACTGCTTTATCTGCATCCCATACATTCTGATATATTGTGTTTTTGTTACTCATCAATTTCAAATTCCCTGGTGATTTTTTTTTTTTTTAGATAAAAAAGTTATTTACAACTGTTAAACTTTTAAATACTTGGGTATTTCTAGATAGGATTCTTACTGATTTATAATGATTCCATTGTTTTTATATATCATACTCTTTAATATTTCAGCATTTGAAATTTATTACGACTTACATTGCTTTTTCTTGAGTAACCCATTTGTAATTGAAAAGAATGTGAATTCTGACATTTCTGGATGTAGCTGTTTCTAAATGTCCATTAGTTGATAGTGTTGTTCAGATCTCCTAAATCCTTACTAAGTTTTGGTTTACTGTTCTATTATTGAGAGAGGTATATTTGAATGTTCAACTATGATTATGGGTTTGTCTTTCTTCCTTTAGTTCTATTACCTTTTTCTTACTTCATTTTTTTTTAAAATTAAATACCATATATATTTTTTTCTTTTAATTAATTAATTTATTTATTTTTGGCTGTGTTGGGTCTTCGTTTCTGTGCGAGGGCTTTCTTTAGTTGTGGCAAGCGGGGGCCACTCTTCATCGCGGTGTGCGGGCCTCTCTGTATCGCGGCCTCTCCTGTTGCAGAGCACAGGCTCCAGACGCGCAGGCTCAGTAGTTGTGGCTCATGGGCATAGTTGCTCCGCGGCATGTGGGATCTTCCCAGACCAGGGCTCGAACCCGTGTCCCTTGCATTGGCAGGCAGATTCTCAACCACTGCACCACCAGGGAAGCCCCTTACTTCATTTTGAAGTGCTGTTATTATGCATGTAAGTATTTATAACTGTTATATCTTCCTGAAAAGTCAACCTTTTAATCATTATGAATTATCCTTTATCTGCAGTATTACTGCTTGTCTTAAAGTCTATATTTTTGTTGTTAATATAGTCACACCAGTTTTCTTATGCCTATCATTTGCATGGTGTATATTTTTTTGTTCTCATACCTTTTAGGCAGCATATAGTTGGACTTTGCCTTTTCATCTAGTCTGGTAGCCTCTGCTTTTCAGTTATAGAGTATTTAGTCCTCTTCCATTTAATGTACTTTTTTTTGATCTGGTTGAGTTGAGGTCTAACGTTTTGCAATTTGTTTTCTATTTGTTCCATCTTTTCATCTTGTTTTCCTTCCCCCTCCCTTTTTTTCCCTTTGCTTCATTTTTATTTCATATAGTATTTAGATTAATTTACTGTTAGATTAATCAAAATTTTAGCTATAATCCTTTATATTTTTAAATCATTGCTGTGAGAATTACACTATACATATTGAATTCATCAGTATTCTCAGAATTTATACTGTACACTGTACAGTGTAAGAATTATAATTATATAATTACATTTACTCTCTTTGTCCTTATGTGTTGTATCATATATTTTACTTCTGTATGCTTTATAAACCATACAAGGAAATGATATTACTTTGCTTTTAAATAATTTTTTTCCTTAACTTTGTTAAAATAAAACTTAATATCTTTTAAATTTACCCACCTAACTTACCATTTGTAGTGCTCTTCTTCCATTCCTGTACTGTGAGTATTGAGCTGGTTATGTTTTTCCTTCAGCCTGCAGAACTATCTTTTTGTAGTGCCGGTCTGCTGGAAGTGAATCTTCTTAGGTTTTGTCTCTCTGCAGATGTGTTTGTTTTCACCCTCAATTTTGAAGGATATATTCACTAGGTATAGAATTATGACTTGACAGGTTTCCCCCACCACCCAGCAGTATAAATAGTTAGTTTATTGTTGGTTGGTGGTCTTTGTTTCTGATGAGAAGTCAACTGTAATTTGAATCACTGTTCCTCTGTAGGTAGTATCTTTGTTTTTCTTTGACTGCTTTTGCAGTTCTCTGTATCTTGGGTTTTAGCAGTTTGACATGTGGCTAGTTGTGATTTTTCTTTGTATTTATCTGTTCGTGGTTCACTGAGCTGCTTGGATATGTAGGTAGATGTTTTAAATCAAATTGGAAAATATTCAGCCATTATTTCTTTAAATATTTTCCTGTCCTATTCTCTCTTTTCTCTTCTCTTCCAACAATTGCATATGTTAGACCATTGGTATCATTAAGACTGTCTTCACTGAGGTTCTTTTTATATTTTAAAATACTTTTATCTGTGTTATTCAAATTAGATAATTTCTATTGATCTATCTTCAAGCTTACAGATCCTCTATTCTTTAGTCTCCAACTGACTATTAAGCCCATTTGGTGAATTTTTAATTTTAAATTTATTACTTTATAGTACTAGAATTGGTTCTCTTTATCATTTGGTTTAGTCATGTGTCTGTATTTTCCTCTAAACCCTTGAACATATTTATAAAAACTACTTTAAAATCTCGTCTACTCATTCCTACATCTGCATCATCTCTTGGTGTCTTTATATTGAATGCTTATTTTTCTTTATTATGAGTCACATCTTCCTACTTTTTATGACTTATAATTTTTGTATTATAAGTCATCTGGGACAATCCTTGTAGGGAGTCTGGATTATGTTGTCATCTTTGAAGGAGATTGGATTTTCTTCTGGCCTGTAGTTAAATTATTGGTGGATTCTCTTGATCCTGTCAGACTTGGTATTATTCTGTTAGGATTGCTCTATTTTAGGTTTTGTTCTTAGTGCTAGGGCATGACTCTTCTTTAGGGAGTGGTGTTTTTCCAAAGTGTAGCCATTCTGTGGTCTTAACTGAAGGCTAAGGTGTGTAGTGAGGCCTGATTTTAAGAAATGGGACATTGTAGCACCCAACACACAACGTTCTGTGCACATAAGTGTGAACTACTTTAGGAAGTGTGGCCTTTTCTTCCCAATTTGGTGCAGGGCTTTAGGCCTCTTAAGTTCCTTCCCTGTTATCTTTGGGTTTTCCCTCTTCCCCAGAGAACTGCCATGAATCATGGAAGAAGCTCTCTGGGGAAGCTTTGGGACCTATCTCCCTCCTTTACAGAGCCTGGTAACAGCCTCACCTCCGAATACAATGCTTTGGGGCTGATTGACAATTCACTCTCCACTGCTGAGAGGTAGTGCTAATGCCATGGTCATTATTCATCACAGAGGGATGGAGTGGACTGAGGGAGACCGAGGTCTTTATATTAGCGTGATGAATAGTTTTATATCTGGTTACAATCCCAGCATTTTTATTTGAAGCAAGCTCCATGTTACTCACCAGGCTTTATCTTTACTCACTACCTCTCCATATTTAAAATTTCCTTTTGTTCTTTTTTTCCCCTTTTAGCATCAAAATAATCAGATGTTTATAGATTTCCCAAAGCAGGAAACCAGGAATGAATTACAATGAAAGTCGCTGCCAGTTTTTAAGCTCTTCTTATAAACACAATCCAGTTTAATGTTTTTGACTGACACTTTTCAATAATGAAATTATTATGAAATAAGTTAGAATTAGTTATGTTTGTCTGCAAATTTTAGCCTCAAAGAGTGTTTTAATTAGGCACTTTTGATGTATTACACATAATTATGTTTACCTTTAATTTGGCATGAAAATGATATTTCTAGAACTAAGTTTAGTGGTGTATTTTAGAACACACCACTAGAGAAATACATTTCATCTCCTGGGCCCCTGTTTCCACTTCTCCCTACCATCAATGAATTCAAATCAATATATATATATTTTTTTAATAAATTTATTTATTTATTTTTGGCTGTGTTGGGTCTTCGTTTCTGTGCGAGGGCTTTCTCTAGTTGCGGAGAGCGGGGGCCACTCTTCATCGCGGTGCGCGGGCCTCTCACTGTCGTGGCCTCTCTTGTTGCAGAGCACAGGCTCCAGACGCACAGGCTCAGTAGTTGTGGCTCACGGGCCCAGTCGCTCCGCAGCATGTGGGATCTTCCCAGACCAGGGCTCGAACCCGTGTCCCCTGCATTGGCAGGCAGATTCTCAACCACTGCGCCACCAGGGAAGCCCTCAAATCAATATTTTTTAAAAAAATCAGATTTGGTTATGACGAAATTGTAGATCTTAAGACCAGAGCACCACAATTAACACCATTTTCCTAATCGATGAACCTTGCAAATTTGTAGTTCAGTGTCTGCATTAATAGTTCAGATGGCTTGGGGAAGTGGGCATGGCATTTGCTCTCTGTAGTGGAAAAGTGATAATTATTTCTAAAGGTCGGTGTGCAGAGAACCTTGTGCCCGTATACAGTGACCCTTTAGTTGCTGAGGGATTCACTGACATGGCAATAAGTGGCTCAACAGTGTAAGCAGAGGTGGCATAAAAGTAGTACTGGGAGGGGACTGGGGCCTGGGAGGCAGACCAAGGTTACAGTATAGGCAGAGCTGCTTAAGCTGCAATTAGCATGTCCAATGAAAGTATATAGATTCGTAAGTCAGTAAGCACCAGGACCCATGATTTCTGATTAGTGGCTGAATTCAGTTTCACATTATCACTCCTTTGTCTCTCTTTTTGCATGGATTTTTTTCGTGTATTTATTCATTCTACCTATATGTATCACTGTTTACTGTTCAGTGTGACAGACACTGGGGTTATAGGCATGACAATAAATTGTCAAGTAAATAGACCAGGCAGCATAGTATAGATATTCTGATATAGTTGTGTGAGCCCTGGGAAATGCAATTAACTTAGACTGAAACGGAAGGGCGCTCGTGGAAGGCATCTGAGCCAAGTCTGGAAAGATAAACAGGATTTAGCTGGGCAAAGAGGGGGTGATGTGGGTGGTAGGAAGGTATTCTAAGCAGAGGGAGCAGCCTGAGAGATTGTGGCATGCTTGGGAAGCTACATAGTTTAGATGCTTGGAATATAGAATCCAAAAGAGTTAAGGCAGAGGTGACAGTAGGGGACCGTGAAAGATGGAGCTGGAGAGGTAGACACACATCAGATCTTAAAGGGCCCTCTCAGTAGTCACCTCTGCCATCTTCTTTCCACAGATTAAGTTGAAGAGCTTTTTCTGGCTCTAGGGTCTCAGTCAGACCCTATCCCGGAGGGGTTGGGGTAGTGATTATCCTGGTTCTGACCCAGACCTCCTTTTCTTGCTGTGATCTGGTTCTTTGCTCTGCTCTACTGTGGGCCACATCCTTCTCCAATTCCCTTCTCTTATTCTTGCATCGGTGCTGACACATCAACTGTAGTGAGTTCTCAATCTCTCTGTCTATAATCACTCAAAGATCAGTCTGAAATTGAATCCATTATCTATCATTCTAGCTATTTTGGTTCTTAATTATTAACTATATAATCCAAGTAGATGCTGAAGTTGTAACTTTTTGCTAATACTAACGTGACATCTCTGTATTTTTCAGTGTGCTTTTTTCCTGGTTTTGCTAGAAGGGGACCCTAGGAAGATTCATCATTTGTGGTGGGGAGGGGGAGAGAATAGCTTTTTGCCATTTTCCGTGTTTATGATTCAGTACACCTGACTCTTTGCCTCGCAGCTATGGCAAATGAGGGTAAATGAATTATGTTTGTGTCTGTGGTGAAATTTTGCTCCTTAATTCTTCCAGACTTACTCAGCTTTGGATTGAGTTAGTTAACATAACTAATGGTGATCATTTAACTGTCCAGAAGACAAACAGAAGAAGGAAATAGTGTAGATAATTCTGAAATCACATAATTAACCTCTGGTCTGTAGATCATTGACTTTTAACTATCTTTGTTAGTGTTTCAAATTTATATCACCAACATATTTACCTTGAACTCAGCAAATGTCTCTTAAGAAAACTACATTTGGCATCTTCTATATATTCATCTAGAAAATTGTTTCCAAAGTGTATCCTGTGAAATACTAGTTCTTAAGGATGTTAATTGGTACTGGTAGAAAAACTAGTTCTGTTGTCAAATAAGTATGGAAAGTCTTGGGTTAAACACGGATAATCAGTCTTCTTTACTGAAATTCTTTTGGAGCCTTTAATACATTAATGTGCATGGTGAATTTCCAAGGCAAAAAAAAAAAAAATGTGGAGTGTTTTCCAGATTGATTTGATCATGTAATTCTTTTTTTTGGGGGGGGTGGGGGAGGGAAGATTTTCAGAAGTCAAATTGTTGTGTAGGTTGTATGGTAGACATTATTAGCACAACCGATGATAAATTTGGGAAACTCTGATCTTGGAAGACTTAAAATGTATTTCAGAGAGAAATATTGAAGAATACAAATAGAGCAGTGAGAGAATTAAGGAAATCTTGACATCTTAATCTTTGAGTAGAGGCCCAGTGACAACCAAATATGCACAGATGGGTCCAGCCTTGTCGTGGCTCATCTCTTCACTTATTAGTCATTGAAGTGCTGGTGGACCCTCCACTATGAGACAGGCACTGTGCTGGGCACTAAGGACACAGTAGTGAACACACAGCATTAATGAGTGAGATAAAGGTTGAAAGAACACATCAGTAGACAATAGACAATGAAAACAGCAGGGAGTAAGAGATGTGAGGTAAGGGACTGTGGCTGAGAGGGGATACGAGGATGGGGGCTGCCCTGGCTAGGGTGCTCGGAGAAGGCCTCCCTGAGTAGGTGAAGTTTAAGCTGAGACTTAAAGGATGAAAAGATGCTGTCCCCTTGAAAATTTGGGAGAAGATCAGAGGGACCAGTATATACAAAAGCCTTGAAGTAGAAAAGAACATTTGAGGAGATGTCAGAGCCCATTGTGGTTGGAGCTTTGCAGGATAATGGGTGCATAGCATGAAATGAGCTTGGAAATATACTATAGACCATGTCAGGCCCAGCAGACATTCAGACATAAACATGGATGAGTTCCATGTTTAACTTTTATTCAAAGAAAAATGGGAAGTAGAGTTTTAAGGAGGGGGATGACATAACCTGAATGACAGTTTTGGAAAGCTCATGCTGACTCCTGAGTACAGAGACTTGGAGAAGAAGTAGTGGAAGCTTGGAGGCCAGTGGAGGCTGGTGCTGGCCCAGGTGAGAGATGGCAGAGGCTGGTTGGACTAGGGTGATGTCTGTGGAGATGCAGAGGATTAGGCAAATTTGAGACATACTCTTTAGTAAAACCAGTGCCTCATTATCAACATTTATTTTGGCAGCAAAGGAACATTTTGAGTTGCAGCATGATTCTAAACTTGAGAAAGGCTACACATCTTCTCTTATTTCCTTCTGGTCTAAACCATTCTGTTTTGGCCTTCTCAGGGAGCTCCAGACCCCTCTGCCTTCCCCAGCCCTCTTCTCAGTGCCCTGGGAAGACAAGGGTGATAGGAATAAACAGTTGGATTTAAGGTAGGTTGCAGGGCAAGAAATTAGTCTGGCCTGCTTTTAGCGTTGTAGGTCACTTGTACCTGTTTCAAACCGAGGCAAAAAAATGAAAAATACTCCATGTGATCTGTTCTGGGTTACCAGGGGTCTACGGGGGTACACAATTCCCTTGGACATGGCATTTATACCTGTATCCTCCAGAGGGGCCACAAAGGCATTGTGGATTTTGGTCCCTGGCTTAGTTCTTTCCCAGCCCATCCCATCATGGCTAACATTGATGAGATCATCTGTAAAAAGAAGCTGAAAATGAGGTAGTGTGCAAACCTATATAGGTGTAGGTTTTTCCAGATATTTTAAAAGTAAATAATCCTGTGAAGCCAAGATGGAGGAATAGAACAGCACTCAGACTTTCATGTCATGGCACACGTAGAAAATGATAGCATTTGTGCAGAACAGTGGAGTGAGTGGACCAGGCTGGAGAAGACCAGAGTCAGGGCTCAGGCCCCTTGGGCACCGGATGGCTGCTCCAGTGGGGAAGGGGATCAATGTCTGTGGCCTGTTAGTGACCTATTTGCTGCCCACTAGATGTCCCAGTTGGAATGTTCTAGGCTGGAGGACTGCATGAAGAGAAAAGACAAAGGCATACCAGAAATGGGACTTACAAGTCAGTTTTCCAGGTCACGGAGTTTGCTTTTCATTCTGTAGGAATGGTTACAGCCAGTGTTATCTCGTCACTGACATTCTCAGTTTGGGAGTGGCCTCTTGGAATTACTTTATCTTCTTGTTCATCCCAACCAGATAACTCTATTCAGAACTGAGGATTCACATCTTTTTCAGTCACTTGATCTATGATCATGTAGGGACTGACTGATGGTGACAGATAAAACATTTACCTAAGTAGTGTCAGAACTTGGGGATTTATATATGAAAAGGAAGGGGGTAGTGTTTCCAGATTGCTGGGCTGGAGGGGAGAACTTCTGGAAAATCACACATTCAAGATCCTAAGTCTTCACAGACATAAAAAACAAACTTATGGTTACCAAAGAAGAAAGAGGACGGGGGAGGGATAAATTAGGAGCTTGGGATAACAGATGCACACTACTTTATATAAAATAGATGAACAACAAGGTCCTACTGTATAGCACAGGGAATAATATTCAATATCTGTGATAACCTATAATGTAAAAGAATTTGAAAAAGAATATATCTATATAACTGAATCACTTTGCTGTACCTAGAAACTAACACAACATTGTAAATCAACTACACTTCAAGTAAAAAAAAAAAAGAGAGAGATCCTGAGTCTAATCTAAGACTTGCTGCTTTGAAGAGAGCTTTAGCTGTGAAGAAGTACATGGTGCTTCCCAAGGCCAGTACCTCCCATTGCTAGGTACCCAAAATACCCCAGATGGGTTGGTGTTGTTAACAGTAGTAATAATTAAGCAGTGATTTTGGTAGTCATGAGGACTAAACACGTGATAGCAAAAACTTGAGTCATTGAATTGTATGGAATTGTATGTATCTACCTGATAAGAGTGTAGAATTCAGAACATTGTATTTATAACATCCAGATTGCTGAAGGAATATGCCAGATATTACATTTTTTCTGCCCAGATTTTTCTAACTGACCAGTTGTATTTCTTTTTTTTTTTTCATAAATAAGTCAAACACCTCCCTAAATGCCACCCCTTAAATATAGTCTCACAGCTTCAAAGGAAGAAGTCAATTTAACAAGCATATTTATTGAGTTATTATTTATTTTTCCTCACACTTGTTTTTTAAGAGCATTAGATCATTATTTCTGAACTTTATCCTACATTTTGTTTTCTTTTGTGTAGTGAGACATAAATCAAGGTTTCCTTTGTGTTTATTAACCTGTGATCTTCCAAGATGGGTTGGTTTCTTTACAGAGGGCTAGATTTTGCATATGGGCTGTGCCATAAGTATAACTGATTGATTGCATGCTGATAACTTTTCTCTCTTTCTGATGCAGAAACTCAGCTTACACATGGTTAATGGAAAGGAGGTTGACCTCTTTTCTGAAGGGATGCTGCTGGAGTCCACCCTAAGGGCCCTCAGAGGGTGGCAGTCGGAGTGGGTGGCAAGTGCCCGGCTCCAGTAAAGAGAAATGACCCCTCTCTCTGAGGACTGGGTCTCTGCTGCCACTCACTCTTGCTCCAGATCATTTCTGTCTGTGTGGTGACTTCTTCCCAGGAGTTTTAGCCTCATTATCTCATGTCCGGAAACTCTTTGGGGGATAGAATGAGAAGGCTGTGCCTGGGGGAATCCCTCTCCTGCCCACACCTACTAGCTTTTGGCTTCAGGCAAAGTCCTGGTGAGAGGGGGGAGGTGCCACGCCACCAGTGTCGCTGCCCAGGTGCTGTGAGCCTGAGGATTTCTGGGTCAGGATTCTGCAGATGTAGCTGACAGGGTTTTCTACCACTTTTCAGTTAAGTTGGTAAAGTGTTGACATCTTTTTTACATATATGATAAGGAGAAGGGAGGCAAGCAGTCCTGAAAATGAAAAAGAAGGCAGTTTTTAAAATGTGATATCTACAGGCAGCAATTTTCCTTTCCTGTATGTGAAAATAACACCAGGAACTTTAGCACACGGGCAGCATCTCATGGGTATAGCTTTCATTGCCTCTTTTTATTCTCTTCCTTAATATTTCCCACTTAACACAAACTTCTTTCTTTCTTTCTTTCTTTATTTTTGGCTGCATTGGGTCTTTGTTGCTGCGTGCAGGCTTTCTCTAGTTGCGGTGAGCAGGGGCTACTCTTGTTGCGGTGCACGGTCTTCTCATTGCGGTGGCTTATCTTGTTGCGTAGCACGGGTTCTAGGCACACGGGCTTCAATAGTTGTGTAACGTGGGCTCAGTAGTTGTAGCTCGCGGGCTTAGTTGCTCCGCGGCATGTGGGATCCTCCAGGACCAGGGCTCGAACCTGTGTCCCCCGCATTGGCAGGCGGATTCTTAACCACTGCACCACCAGGGAAGTCCTTAACAGAAGCTTCTAAATGTGTCTAACGGCCATGTGTGCCTCCTTGGCTACCATCACAGCACCTGCATAAAAAGTTTGTTGCAAAGAGTCATTCGTAGTTTAAAAAAGGATTTTTTGCTGAACTGTGCCAGGATGTTATAAAAACTGTTTATAACATACCTACTGAGGAGTCCCTGGAATGTGGTAGTTTTCTTCTTTCCCTTTTCCATAACAGCAAATGAAAACAAGGAATGGAGACTATTTTTTTGTTATTATTGAAGTATAGTTGATTTGCAATGTTGTTAGTTTCAGGTGTACAGCATAGTGATTCAGTTTTTTATATATATATATATATAAATTTTCTTTTTCAGATTCTTTTCCCTTATAGGTTATTACAAAATATTTGAGTAGAGTTCCCTGTGCTATACAGTAGGTCCTTGTTGGTTATCTATTTTATATATAGCAGTGTGTATCTGTTAATCCCAAACTCCTTATTTATCCCTCCCCCACCTTTCCCCCTTGGTAAAGTTTGTTTTCTATGTCTGTGGGTCTATTTTTTTAATAATTATTTATTTATTTGGGCTGCGCCGGGTCTTAGTTGCAGCATGCGGGATCTTTGTTGCAGCATGTGGACTTCTTAGTTGTGGCATGCGAACTCCTAGTTGTGGCATGTGTGTGGGATCTACTTCCCTGACCAGGGACCAAACCTGGGCCCCCTTGCATTGGGACCATGGAGTCCTACCCACTGGACCATCAAGGAAGTCCCTGTCTGTGGGTCTATTTCTGCTTTTTATATAATAAGTTCATTTATATTATTCTTTTTTTTTTTTTAGATTCCACATATAGGCAATATCATATGATATAGTTTTTTCTCTGTCTGGCTTACTTCGCTTAGCATAATAATCTCTAGGTCCAAGGAACGGAGACTATTAAAGCACAATTAAGCCTGTCAGAGGAGAAGGCAGCATCACCAGGCACCTGTTATTACTCTATGGAGGCATCAGGTGGTCCCTAGCCAGTGTTTTCTCCTAAAGCAAGGTGGTAGCTTCTAGAGTAGGGAAGGGAATTTTGGTGGATTTTGACATTGAATGAGCATTAAGCAGGCATGACGAGTTTATGACTTGTTTTGAAAAAGAATCATAGGAGAGAGCACCTGGATTATTTATCTTGGACATGAGGGAGGAAACAGTTTACCTTGGAAAGGAATTTTCCATTTTCCTTGGGAAGGATTGAACCATCTCTAATAATGGAAAGAGGAAAGAGTTAGCAATTTAAACAATTTACATAGCAAATTAATAGCACAATAATTATCCATTTGTTTATTTAAAATGGGCCAGAAAAGCCTACTTTTTTCATAGAAGGTTATTTCATTGCATGTACTAAAATAGAAAAATGCCATACCAAAAAGCTGTAAAAATGAAATAAGACTTTTGAAAATGTATTAATATATAAAATATTTATTACAGAGGCTCAGTAGTGTTTGCATTTAATCATTTTTATTGTATATCAGGGGTTAGTCACTTCATTCTGAATTCTGAAAAATGAACATGAGAGGTTTTGCAAGCACTGCTTTTCCTGGAGTGCATTCTCAGCGGGATTTACTGAGGAAATACTTATTTGTTGAGAGGTGGGGACATGTGTCTGTGAGCACATTACAGATGCTTCCCACAGTGGCACTGAAATGATCAGGGGAAGTGAGAAGCAAGCCGGGCCATGTTGCTTCATTGAAATGGATTCTTATCAGTGTGTTAAGTGGAGTGTGGACGAGTTGGGGAAACTTACTCAGGACAACAGAGAGCCAGTGCCTCTCCTCTAGCTCTGTGTTTAGAAGAACACATCCTTCTCTTAGGTTTTTGTGGACACCAGTCTTTGTACTGGTCTGTGTTTTCCATTGTGTGACCTTTGTGTGATGTATGTATGTTTTTCTATTTCCAAAGCATGCATATGTGGTTGTTCAAGTTTTAGGGCCAAGAGTTATGGCATTTGTGATGTAGCTACTTAATAAGCAAGAGTTAATCAACTGACTGATGCTATATTTCAAATGGAATCACAGTGCAGGGCCAAGGAAAGTGGCTCCTCATTGGTAGGTTTTCTGTGTTAAACTGTGAAGTCCTCAAGGACAGGGTATGCCCTATTCACAGTCAGTTCCAATAGCGTAGACGGTAGGAAAAATATTTTTTCACTAAATTCAGGTGAGTGTCAGAGCTTGCTACTTGAGATGATTTGGGAGCCTTGGATGTTGGTGCATGGAATTGGGTCCATAGCTGCATTCTCTCTCAGCCATTTGGCCAAACTGAGTGGCACTTGGTAGATGGAGCTTGGCACCAACCATTGGCAGTGTTTAGGGCTGTTTAGGAAAAAAAAAAAAAAAAGGGCTGTGAAAATGGTAGTACCTTTCAACCTGTTCCATGTTTGAAACACTGTGATCTGCTATCAACTACGTATTCATCTCTGGGAAAGGTTTTAGCTATGATTCCTGGGCTGTGCCATTCCATACAGGCTGCAGAAATTTACAAGGTCATGCTTCAGGCACTAGAGCCATCTTGCGTAGCCATGGAACCTTCCTGGGGTTGATGTGATGTTGAAAAATGATGCTTCCTTGTTTGTGGGTGCACTCGCTGAATGGCAGCTTGTGCTATTTGGGGATAATTTGAAGCTGACTGAATAGTCCTGGTTGAGAAATGGCAACAGGAGAGAGAATATGCTAGACTGAAGTGATATCCAACGCTCTGAGTTTGATGCAGAGGTAATTGCAGAAGTGAGGGTTCTGGTGTGTGAAAAAGTTCCAGTCAAATGCCTCCATTGCTTAGGAAGCATCATGGAATTTCAGATCCTGAAGCAACATAAATGCAGGAGAGCCTTCATTTCAACCACATGATAGGCTGCATTATGGAGAAAAAGTGATCTTGTTCCACAGTTGGTTAAAGGCACGTATTAATGCTTTCAGTAAGTATTTAGATCCTTACTTCTGTTTCTGCCCAAATGAATTTCTTAACTCAGAAATGTTTGAGGAAAATCTTTCCAATATATGTGATATCATGCCTTCCCTGAGGACTTGATGAGTTTAAGGAATCTTTTAAGCCTACTCTGCCTTTTCCATTTTCAGATTTTCTTCAACTCTTTCTAGGACAACTGAAGTCCAAGCAATCTCTTGAATGGTTTGTGGTGACATCACCAACCTAAAGAGTAGAGAACAATTGGAAATTAGGAGAGGCAGCTAATTTAATTGCAAATAAAGCTTTGCAAGGTTAGAAATTTGTGGTCTTACTAATAAAGTGTATTTAACCACACACATCAAGTTCTGTTTATCATGGGCCTTGAAATAATGTGATTTTATCAGCTAGGCAAATTGCAAAGGTCTGGAGGGGAGAGACCTGGGAGGGGATTGCGATGCAGAGTGGACAGACCAGCTGGAGAGAGGCTAAGGACCAGATCAAAGGTACAGATCCTTCCTCAACTCTGCCATTCTCATTACCATTTCGGACACACAGAGTAGCAAATCCAGTCACATTGTAGCAAATGCCAGGCTTAGGCGTGCATTAGCCTGGCAGGTCTGAATAAAGCTTTTTGCACCTGTAGTTCTCATGCATTATTTATCGCTTGTACCTCTGTTCTTACTCCGCTTATAACTGCACTCCATCTGGAAGAGTGAAGGGTGCACAGGAAATCCTCAGCTCTCGGCCTAGTGCACTTAGAGAAGATGGCCTGCCAATTTGGTAACGGTGATAACTGCAGCAGTATTCTTGGGTAGCTAGCTTTCAGGGCATCTTTAATGGGTGGAGAGGATATAAGGAGGCTATTAGCCTTGGCTGTGCTGAGCTGAGAGTGCTGTCAGCGATCCACTGCACGGATGCCCCCTGCTGATTTCTTCCTTGATTAGTCTTTTCTAATGTTCTTGCCTGGGTGCGTCTGTGCTGCAATAGAGAATTAAAATTCATAATCTCTGTTTGGGATCCCGAGGCTGTACTCTGTTCTGGAGCCCAGACGTCTTTTGTTTCCTAGCTTTGCCACTGGAAACAAATATCCTGGCAAGTTGGCTGGGCGTTAGATGAGCAGCATGAACGTGAGAAAGAAAATGCTGGGAATGGAGGTTGGTCAGTTACAGTCTCTCTGACTCAGAAGAGGAGATTCCAGCTGCTGTGGATTAGAAAGGATAGTGTCCTGAATCAAGAAACTGGGCAGGGTGAGGAACAGATCATTATAAGCAAAAAGACAGACTAAATTAGCTCCCTGAAGGAACACTAGCTGCGAATCCCTGCCATTGTCTTCATGAAATCAACAGATGCTTCCCTGCCCCACCCCATTGCTTTTTACAAGCTGAATTAACGTGTTTGACATGGGGCTGGGGAGTGGGTTTTTACTAACTAAAGGTCTGCAGTGATTCATTTCAAATACAAGTACAAGGAGGACACATTTTAGTGGTCCCAGGTGCAGTGACTCAAAGGGCATAATGGGAAATAGAAGACTGAACTTGACCAGGTTGGGAAAAACTGGAAGAGGTGAGCAGCTGGAGAGGAGACTTGACCTTTGGCACATTCAGTAGGCCCTATTCTGGGGAAAAAGGGACTGTAGTGTCTGAAAAGAATGGTGGCAGGTAAGAGGCACCTAGGTGACATAAATGTGTATCCTAGTGGTGACCCTAGGAGCAGGCAGCATTCCGAGACAGTACACATAGATCCAGGCAGACCAGGTCCCTCCAAGGTGACTGAGGTTCACAGAAAGGATTCCATGGCTCCCAGACCTAAAGGAACTGGCTGCCGGACAAGTTACCAAGACACAACGTAAGATATTACAGGATAAAGATAGGACATGGTTCTTCTAGGGGGAAGAGATGGGTGGAGTTTGACTTTAGTGTCTAGATCATGAGACACTCGAAGGTAAATACCATATATTATACAAAGAAGGTTCTAAATATTTGTTGAATAGGTAAACATGGAAAAAACTGTTTCTTGATGATGAAAATAGACTCAGAGGTAGTCTATCGGCAAGTGTAATATAACGCTGGATCTGCTAGTGAGTTGACTTAGATGTCACCAGCATCCCTCTCCCTACCTCCCCCTACTGTAAGGGCAGCTTTAGTCACCTCAGGACAGGCTGAGCCTGGCTGGGGGAAAGGGAGCTCGCTAGAGCCTGATCAAGGTGTTCTAGTTGAGTGGAAGAGAACGGTAGACGCAGAAAACACAGGTTACTCTAGCACACCACTGCCTGATTTTCGAGGATGGACTACATTTCGGTTTGTAAACTCAGTGAATTTATACTCTTTCTATTTTTCCAGAGGATTTAAGGAAGCGTTCCAGAATACTTACATATAACCTGATATGACAAAAACAGGTGACAGTATTGGGCACTCCAGCCCGTGTGCATGGGCTGGCCCACTCTTGTCATCTCCCATCTGGGGATGGTGTTTTCTCTGCGTGTGACTGCATTTGTGACGTTTGCCCTGGAAGGTCAGTTAATCTTGCACTACAAGTCCATGTTTTGAGTCACATTTAATCACATTAAGTTTTTTCTACAAACACAGACTGTGAAGTTTGGTCTAGATTATCATCTAAGTAATAGAGGTTTTGAAACCCTGGTTTTACTTTATAAGCAACAGTGAATGGAAAGAGTAATATTCAATTCCCTCGTTTTTAATCAGTCCAAGCGGCATAAAGTAAGTTTTTGCAGCAGAAATTGTAAAAGAAGTCAACCTCTAGACTTTGGATGCTTTTACTGAAATAATAACATGTCATACAAAGTATTTGTGAGGCAAATCAAATTACTCAGTGGTTGATAAATGTGTGTATTTGTGTGTGAGTGTGTGTACACCCGTGAGTGTGCAGAGTTCTGTCATGGGATGAATTTGTGGCAGGACGCTCTCTGAGTGTGGCCTTCCTACCACCAGAGACAGAATCACCTGGGGTGCCATTAAAATATAGCTTCTTTGGCCCTACTCTCCCAATCAGAATTTCTTGAGGCCAGAGTCTGTCAATCTCTAAACAAGTGCACCCCACCTCCCATGATTCTGACACATAGGGGATATCAGGATGAGTGATTTTTTTGGACGATATGTGATTAACACTAAGTGAATAGCAAGTAAGAAAGGGAAAGGTCATTGGAGATGGTGTTTGAGGTGTTGAGAAAAACTTTATAGGCAATGTGGAATCTGAATTTTTTTTAGGTTCTGAGACAAGAGGTAGACATTTTATACACAAAGAGTGGCTTAAGCAAAAGGTAGAGTTTAAAAGAAGGTACATAGACCTGCACCATCAGAGTGAAGGCTTTGTTTACCCTAGGGCAGTAGAAGATACTGGGATGGGGCATTGAGAGGCAGGAATGAGACTGGGCTGTAAAACCACTGAGAGTAACATGTGATGCTTTGGCCCCCATAAGTTTCCTTCCTGCTTCCCACCTGTCAGAAAGTGAAATAGGCATGGCCTCCAGAATTTTGGACCAGAAAAACTAACCACATAATTACAGGAGGAACACTATTTGGGAGAAAAGCATTTGGTTTTGAGCTATTTGCTTAAGACAGAAAGATCTGGACAGAGGTGTATGTGTTCAGATTACATCTTCCCAATACAAAGATATCTTTGTTTCCACTGTTTTCTGCCATGAACCTAATCTTAGACTAACATCATAATTTCAACGTAAAGCTCATTTTTACAAATGCCTCCGTCATACTCACTGTGAGCGTGTGTGCTGTGTTTATTAGCATACATTAGGACAGCTCTTCTAAGCCTTTTGTTCCCTTCTCTGCAACCAGCCTAGTATAAGAATTGAGAATAGGGGTCTTAGTCAATTAGTCCCTCTTAGTCCCTCTTTTTCCTTCATTTGGTGCTCAGATGAACCCTGTGAGGCAGATGAAATTGACAGGCTTTGTTAGCCCGTTTAAGCTGAGAACCTGAGTCGGGGAGAAGCTAAGATTTGTGCTCTGTGGCTTGCAGAGCTAAATGAGGGAGAAGCCAGGCCAGTGCCTTTCCTCTCCACTTGCCATGCCTCCTTTGAATGGACCTGCTGATTTCTTTTCTGGAACTCTAGGGATAATCTCTCCTTGACACAAGTGTAAAGCCTATAGACTGCTGGAAATCATTGTTTTCCAGTCACAGATTTCTTACAAAATTCAGAGACTTATTAACATTCTTTGGACTTTTGTCGTAGGATGAGGTTTATCATCTAAAAGAAAACATAATAAGAAATACTGGACACTTATATTCTTGTTCGAAACACTTGATACATATTGACTTATTTCATCCTTATCTTAACCCTATGAAGTAAGAACTATTTCTATGGCTATTTTAGAGGTAAAGAAACCGAGGCCCAGAACTGATAAGTACTTGAGTAAGACTGCACAGGGAGGATGGAAAGAAAAGAAAAACAAAGTTTCTTTGGGGCTCTCCAGGCTGGGATAAAATGTTGCTGATGTGAGTACTCGATGGCCATCATTCCTCTTGTGTGACTCTGTAGTGTACTGTCTTCTGAGATGCTGATTATAGTATCTCACTCATAGGACATGCTGATGGTTGCAAATTGGATGCGCTTTAGTGGGTTTAGAGATTTCTAATTGAATATACTTCTGATAATTGAAGTTTCACAGAAATCCTTCATTTTTTAATTTAGTCACTTCCACATACAAGGCATTTTGGGGCTTATGTAGGATTGTAGATCACAGGTCCCCCAAAGCTTACCATAACATTTTTGAATGTATGTTGTAGGGCTGAAGATAAAGAATGAGGTTTAAACTTTCCAGGGAATAATTTCTTTCCCATTTCAAATAAAATTTCAGCCATTTGGAAGTGATGTTACTATTCAATATCTTATTAGTAGACATGACTTTCCTCATTATTTTTATTTCACCATATCTTAGTTCTTCTTTTGTTTTAATCTGGACTTTGACCCATTAAAATAAATGTTTTGCTGGTTTGTTTTCTTAAATGATCAAATGGCTAAATTTTATTGAAGCTCTCTCCTATGTGCTGTGCAGTGGGTGAACACCATGATGCAAAAAGAAATTTGAAACAGAGCACCCACCATCAAGGAACACAGATGTCTCTCTCATCCATTACCTTCCTCCTTCACCCTTCATAATATGGACTGTGTCCTAATTTCCATTAGTTTTCTGAATATTTTAAAATTTTCCCTTCTACCCCATTACCTACTTATAGAATTATACTGTCCTCTTAAGCTGTACTAGTTTCTTAACTTGTTGTATTCCTATCCTCCTGTTATACAAATCTGGTCTAGTCTTCTTCCATTTATCACTTTCCAGTGGCTCTCCAATGCCCTGGCCAAAGGGCATGGTGAAGACAGGCAGAGGTTCTTCATCCCCTGGCCTCTGCTCACTTTCCTGGCCTCTCTGCCAGTTCCCTGGCAGTGCTTTTGCCCCCTGTGTCTCTCTGCATTTTTCTTGCATTAAGATACAACATTCTTGCCCTTTGTCTGTGTGCTACCACTGTGAAAGCATCTCCAGCTTCCTCCTCAACCCAAAAATAATCCTTCTCCATGTTTTCATATCCCCTTGTACCAGTCTTTCACAAACCTATCTCATTGCATTGCAATTCTTTACTTGTCTGTCTGTCCCCTGTGCTGGACTCAGAGTAAGCTGCTTAAGGCCTACAGTTATGTCCTGTCTATACTTTACGGCCCGCATGCACGTAGTAAGTAATCATTATGCAATGTTTAAATGAAAGAATGTGCCTGCTTTTATGGTTCAAACTAAAATAGTTCAAAAGACATAATACTGGACTTTAGGAACCCAGAGGGCATCAATTGTTATTCTCCTCTCTGCTGGGCCCTCAATTCTTGGCCGGAGACCTGGCACAGAGTAAGTGCTTAATCAGTATTTGTTGCATAAAGAACTGGATGAAGATCAGCAAGGAGTATCATGAGTAGGAAAGCACTTGATTTGAACCCTGGATCTGGAAGAATAAGTAGGTTTTCTTGAAAGGCAGCAACCAGTGAAGGCATTCTAAAGCTGGTAATTACTATGAGCAAAACACTTGGGAGGAAGAGGAGTTTGCCTTTATGGGAGCTGGATCATTATTTTTCCTCTCTGAATGGTTGCTGTGTTTATGGTGCAGATGAAAAACTACCAGGTGTTTTTTTTTTCTGATTGACTGATTGCCGGAAGAAAATGACTATACCCATAAAAGTATTGAACTGTCTTTGGTGAATGCAAAGAACTATTATTTGATAAGTATAAAGTATGGTTTAGACTGTTATGTTCTGGCATCATTAATGGACAAGTAATATGTTGGCTGATGTATCTCCTGTGAAGGTTGCTTGGAAGCTAAGAGTCTGCAAGGGCATTTTGGGGAACTGACCCTAAGAATTGAGGAGGCTCATCATATCAAGGAAAGCCAGGAGGGGCTGTGAAAGAGATAAAGATTAGAACAAAAAGAGGAAAGAGTGGATCTTAGATCTCTTTGTTCTACTTATTTTCATCAAATGAAAGCAGCAATTACATAAGTTATTTCAATTAGGTAGCAATTGTGATGGTTCCTTGCGTTGCTATGAACCGGGCTGTTGTAAGTGCATTCTTGTTGGGAAATATGACACGTTATCTGAAATCCCACCCCATTTCATGACCAGTGCCACTGACAATAAAGTGCACCTTAGATTTTGTAGTTTTTATGGATGATAGCACCTATTATTTGGGCTTCTGGACTTAAGGGGAAATCCACAGAACTGACATTTCAAATAAATAACGTTTTTGAAACACTGCCATGCTCACACTAAACAATGGCGCTGAAGATGGGTTCTGAGTAGAATTTTAATTCTGAGGAAGACGATATGCATGCAAGTTTGACTTTTGTGCAGTGGCATTGATAATTTCCTCTAGGACTGGTGCATTTATACTAGAGTTCACCGGGCCAAGTAGACTTAATTATGAGGTGAAATGACACACTCTTTGACTTTATTTGCATCTGTGCTGGGGGCAGAATAGGAAATTCAAATTATGGGAAGAACTGTTGGGCCACCTGCAATAATATTGTGATGAACGTGAAACTCAGAAATGTTGAAATAGCAAATGGACGAAAAAATAAGATTCACCTCATGCTCACTCTCAGTTTTATTCATGGGGGAATCTGGGAGATAGAAACATGTCTCAAATATTTTAAAGAAAATGTCTGACTTTAGTAAACTTCCTTTAAAAAGTTTATTTTTAAATGTTTAAAAATTTTAAAATATGTTAATAATCCATGGAAGATTATCCTCAGGATTATTAGGAAAATTTTTTAAAAGAGTATGGATATATTTAGAATATAATGCTTCTGACACATTCTCACTTTAAGGAAGGGAGGGCAAATACATACATTTATTAGTAATAGCTAACATTTACTGAACAGTTAACAGTTTAGCAGATACTGTTTTAAGTGTTTCACAGGTGTTAACTTGATCTTCCAATAAGTAGTATGTGAGGTAGGTATTATTATTATCCCCCGTTTTATTGAAGCACAGAGATGTCAAGTAACCTGCCCTAGGTCACACAGCTGGTAAGTAGTGGAATTGGGACTTGAACTTGGACAATATCTAGTTCCTGTGCTTTTAAACATTAAAACATACTGCTCTGTGTTTGCAGTTGTGGGAGTTCTCTTTGTAGTACACAACCTTTACTTCCAGATTTATTCAAAAAGCAAGGGCACAACCGGTAGATAACAACACCGAGAAATTCTGTAATTTGTGTATCTGCCTCAAAGGCCGTAAGATCAGGGTTGTTAAAGTATTTCAGTAAGGAGGCCATTAGACTCAGGTGACTGATGCCTTGGTCACCTAGGTGAGCAAACCAAAACTTAAGCCAGAGTCAATACACTTGAATCCAAGAAAGTGAAACTTAAGGACACCCAATCACAAACAGCCAACAAGACTTTTTCAAATAAGGCAACCACTTAACGCTATAAGCAGTCAAGTACAGTTGGGCCTTCCTATCTGTGGGTTTTGCATCCTCAGATTCAACCAACTAGGATAGAAAATTTTTAAGAACTTCCAGAAAGTTCCAAAAAGCAAAGCTTGAATTTTTTGCAACTATTTACATAGCATTTACATTGTATTAGGTATCACGAATAATCTAGAGGTGATTTAAAGTATGCAGGAGGATGTGCGTAGGTTATATGCAAATACTACATCAATTTATATAAGAGACGTGAGCATCCATGGATTTTGGTATCTGTAGGGGGTCCTGGAACCAGTCCACAGTATTCCTGTGGATACCGAGGGAAGACTATAAATTCTTTGCTTTCACATTTTCACAATGAAAACATTGCCCCTAGCTCCTCTAGGTGGAGGCGCTCCAACCACTTTTGGTTTGGTACTGCTCAAGGCCAGTGCATGTTTGCTCATAGACTTTTCACAATTTTAATGTGCCTTAGTTTACCTTTTAACAGGTTTCAACAATGACTTAAGTTTCATTACTTGCAGAATTCAGCAAATTGCATCTCAACATTCACTGATTAAAGTCATGGTCTCAGTTTTAACTGATTGGCTGGTTTATATGCTTAAAATTCAATATTGATATTTACAAGTGGGCACATTGGCTTTGATTAATTGCTGAATTTAATTCTGTGTAGAGTGCTTCTTATTGTCTAATCAGCAATGCTGATTTAATAATCAAGTACCCCTGTTTCCAAGATAATGACATTAGGTACCAAAAATGACAATCTGAAGATTGACACATTTCTTTTCAGTCGAACTATAAACTTGTTCCAAGAAGAGATTCCCTCCTTTCTCATGCTCTTTTTTTCTTCTTTCACTTTCTTCACAAAAATTGTATTAAATGCTTACGTGCCAGACTGTGCTAAATGATATGGTTATGAACAGGATGGTCATGGCCTCTCCTTCTATAGTATAAGTTCTGTGACACTTCAGCACAGAAAAACTTGTCTTTCTTAACAGCAATTTTTGAGTTGGAATGAAAATATTTTATAGAAATATTCAAATTTTAACTCATTGCATGACCACTTACACAATCATATGTCTAATTTAATTAGGTCAGAGAAATTGTGGTGGTGTGAGTTTAAGTTAGTGAAAATAATGACTTAGAAATGTTTTATTTACTGTGTTTATTGCATGTAGTAACCCCCTGTCATAGCTTGGGCTGCTATAACAAAAATATCACAGACTAAGTAGCTTAACAATAGAACTTTATTTCTCACTGTTCAAGAGACTGGAAGTCTAAGATCAGGGTGCCAGCATGATAGGATTCTGGTGAGAGTCCTCTTCCTGGTTGTTGTATCCACACATGCTAGATAGAGAAGAGAGATCATCTCTCGTGTTTTTCGTTTAAGGGCACTACTCCCACTCATGAGGGCTCCACCCTCATGACCTAATTACCTTTCAAAAGCTCCACCTCCAAATGCCATCACATGGGGGGCTGATTAGGGCTTCACCCTAGGGATTTGAGGACATTCAGTCCATAGCATGGTCCACACTGTTTCTAGCTGGAGAGCTGCCATGTATAATAAAATTTCAAGTGAGCATGTTTGACACTTGGTTAGGCAATAGATATTTATTGGACACCTCCTATGTGCCAGGGCCGGGCTGGGTGCTGAGTTATAGCAGTGAGCAAGATGCAGCACCTCTCCTTCCGCACAAGATGATCTAGTAAGATACTGCCAGACTCAATGTGATTATCGTCCAAAGTGGGTTACATTTTTCTCTTTCCTAGCTGTTGTTATCTTAGAAAGGCATTTTGCCTAATTCAGGTTGATTGATTGAAAATTCAGAATGAGTGGTTTTGCTAGATTCAAAATTTATGTGACTTTCTTAATAATTTAGATTTTTAAGCTGGAGATAAGGTTAAACATGTAAAGAATTTCTAGAACTTCAGCCCAAACCAAAGAAATCTAAGGGAGTCATCTTCATAATTTACTTCCTGTGCCTTGAATAGTTGAAATTGGAGTCTTTTTGAGTAGTTTATTATAAATGTTTTTAAACTCATTTTTCTTCATTTCCTTGCATGTTATAGTCTTACCAGTTAAAGGGGTTGCCTGCTTTTAAGTATGCAAAACAAGAAAAGTAGTAAATAATGAAATTCACCATGATGAAATATATTAATTCCATAACACAGAAATTATCATCTGTGCTTTAAAAAAGCTGGGTTCAAGTCCAGTGTAATCAGATCAGCTTTTCAGTGGAGTCAAGCTCCATGCAGCCCTCGCTCATTCGTAGGAGTGACCCTGGTGCCTCGCCCAATGATAAGAGGTAGTCTAGAAACTTAATGAACCAATAGCTGTTGAATAAATGGCCCTTTTTCTTCTACTGAGTGACACTGATACGTGGAGACTTCGGGTTTGCTCTTCTTTATGGATGTATGCATGTAAAAGTAATAATACTTAGCCTATCGTTGATTATTTTGTACCAGTTATTTATTTCTTATGCTTACAGCAGTTCTACAAAATATTGTTACCTTCATCTTACAGGCGAGGAAACTGAGAGTCGGGGAGATTAAAAGTAGTGTACCTAATAATTGGCAGCACCACGATTAGAACAAACGTCTCTGTGGCTTCAGGGCCCACGCCTTGTCCGTATCTGGGCTGTTTTACTTAGCAAGCAAGATGGTGGATCTAGTGATGGCTCAAGTGGAAAGAGCAGGATACACACACGGCCCAAGTGCATCCCAGCACCGGCCTGCAGTGAAGCAAAGTTGATAGAATAGCCTGTAATGGTTGTTATGTAGTTCTACTCCTTCCAATGTCAAGATGTTCCTGCCTGCTTCCGGCTTTGCTGCAGAAGATGTAATACCTTTGACTGAAGCAAACCTGATATAAAATGAATTTGACATAAAGAAACTTGGATTTACCCAGAGCAAAAAAATCTTTTCCAGATACATCTGTTATGTACAGAGAGGTGGATATGACTCATATATAGGACTGACTTCTTGAGTGCTTTGAGCAGCGGCAATTGACGGTTGAGGTAAGCTTGTCGTGAGTAACAATGCAGGGAAGAAAGGCCTTTCTGAGCACAGCCCTCATGACGTCATTGTCAGTAACAAACACTTAAATGTCTTCAGGAAGCACATTTTCCATGAGTCACTCCCATTCTGAAGTTCATTCACTCCGAGAGCGTCCTGTTTTTACTCTCATAGCATGACTAGACGTTTAAGGACATGACCTGGTGGTTTGACAGCAGCCCAAACCATTGTGGGCAAATCTCGACATTTCCTCAAACTAATCATGAGAAGCCAGTGTAGTTCACCATTTTCAGACATTTTTTCAAATGAGACTTTTTTCCCCCCAAGACTTTATAGTTTGGAGAAGTTTTAGACTTAACAACAAAATTGAAAGGTACAGAGTTTTCCCATATACCCCCTGCCCCACACATGCATAGCCTTCCACTCTATCAGCATCCCTCATCAAAGGGGTACATTGGTTACAACTGATGAACCTACATTGATACATCATAATCACCCAAAGTCCATAGTTTACCTTGGGGTCCATTCTTCGTGTTGTACATTCTGTGGGTTTGGACAAAAGTATAATAGCAGATATCCATCACTTTAATATCACATAGGTTACTTTCACCACCCTAAAAATCCTCTGTGCTCTGCCTGTTCATCCTTCCACCCCTCTCCTGGCAACCACTGATCTTTTTTTTTTTTTTTTTAAATAATGTGAGTTTTTTTTTTTTTTTTTAATATTTATTTATTTATTTATTTTTGGCTGTGTTGGGTCTTCGTTTCTGTGCGAGGGCTTTCTCCAGTTGCAGCAAGCGGGGCCACTCTTCATCGCAGTGCGCGGGCCTCTCACTATCGTGGCCTCTCTTGTTGCGGAGCACAGGCTCCAGACGCGCAGGCTCAGTAGTTGTGGCTTACGGGCCTAGTTGCTCCGCGGCATGTGGGATCTTCCCAGACCAGGGCTCGAACCCGTGTCCCCTGCATCGGCAGGCAGACTCTCAACCACTGCACCACCAGGGAAGCCCCACTGATCTTTTTAACTGTCTCCATTGTTTTGCCTTTTCCAGAATGTCATATAGTCGGAATCATACAGTAATATAGTCTTTTCAGATTGGCTTCTCTCAGTTAATAATATGGATTTAAGATTCCTCCATGTCTTTTCATGGTTTGATAGCTCATTTCTTTTTAGCATTCAGTAATATTTCATTGTCTGGATGTGCTACAATTTGTTCATCCATTCTACTGAAGAAGAACATCTGAGCTGCTTCCACAAGAAAGAGATTTAATTGATGTTCATTAGAATGTTTCTGTTCTGAAACTCACTCTTTGGGCTGTCTATACCTCTGTAGGAAGAACTCCTTGTTCCTGCCTAAACTATTTTGGACTAAAATGGAAGACAGTGTTGGGGGAGCTCTCATCAATTGATACATGCAAGGGTTCTGGGTTCAGCCAATGTCATCTCAGGAACGGGAATTTCTTTAGGGCACTGTGGAACTGTGAAGATCCACTTAAGATGGGAGTTAACAAGATTGAACTTTCTTTTGGACTCGTAAAGATCTGGGTTCAAAACCTGACTGCTATCTTCTAGTTATCTGAATGTTAGTGAGGGTTGGGGAGACTTAATTTCCCTGAACTTCACTTTCCCTCAACTGGAAAATTGAACCTAATAATACCTACTGTGGATGTTTTATGTAAGGTTTATTCACTGTTGATACTACCATTCACTGAAAGCAAAGAGGGGCCTTCAGCCAGAATGGCAATTATTTGTGAGTGGAAGGAAAGAGAACTGGTATTTATTAGATGTCCACTGAGTCCAGGCCTTTGGCAGATCTGTAGTCTCATTGAATCTGTGCACGGTGCACTGTACAGTCCAAAGTAAGTTTCTTTGGCCTTGGAGTCGATGCAGTCCTAGCCTTGCAACTTACAGGCTATTGCCTGGAGAGAGAGAAGGCTGTACCTTTGGGAAAGCTAGGGGAGTCTTCTCCTTTAAAAACCAGAATTCCCTTTTGGAGGTGGAAAGGAGAGGTGGCTTCCCTAGATCCCAAAGTTCCAGACTCTAAACTAGACCTTGAGACTGCTTCCTGTAGAAATAACCTGAAAATATTATTAATATGATAATTCTGCTGTGTTGAGAGTTAAGATTTATTTTGTTTAGATGGAAACCTAGGCATTCCTTCTGTGGGAAAAAAGAGAAAAAACGTAGAATATGAATTTATGTGTCAAAACTGTTTTAAAATTTTTATTTATTTATTTATTAGCTGCATTGGGTCTTCGTTGCTGCGCGTGGGCTTTCTCTAGTTGCGGTGAGTGGGGGCTACTCTTCGTTGCGGTGTGTGGGCTTCTCATTGCAGTGGCTTCTTTTGTTGCAGAACACAGGCTCCAGGCATGCAGGTTTCAGTAGTTGTAGCTCGAGGGCTCTGGAGCGCAGGCTCAGTAGTTGTGGTGCACGGGCTTAGTTGTTCCGCGGCATGTGGGATCTTCCTGGACCAAGGCTCGAACCTGTGTCCCCTGCATTGGCAAGCGGATTCTTAACCACTGAGCCACCAGGGAAGTCCCTGTGTCAAAATTTTTTCATAAGAAGGTAACTACAGAGTAAAATTTTAGATCTTATTTCTTGCTTGAAGACTTTAGAAGAAAGAAAATATGTAGCTTATGACATGAGTCCTTGTAATGGTTAAAATTAAATTTCTTTCTTGACATCGGAACCAGCTCTTCAATCTGATAGGCAACTACGCAGATACAGCTGTTTTGTAAATAAGTTTTATGAACTTCAGCTTGTAACATAGTAAGTGAGATCGCCAGCTTAATGATCATAAAAGCTTCACAGACCCTAGTTGGTATCACAGGCTCAGTTTTCTAAAATGTTTTATGGTATAGTGATAACTTACCTAATGGCACTGTATAAAATATTGCTCAGAAAGTAATGGTGATGCTGATGGGAGAGGTGACAAGATTGTAACATTTGGTTAATAATAAAAGTGATTTTGAAAATAAACTTTGAATGTAAATTGATACAGCCACTATGGAGAACAGTATGGAGGTTCCTTAAAAAACTAAAAATAAAACTACCATACAACCCAGCAATCCCACTACTGGGCATATACCCTGAGAACACCATAATTCAAAAAGAGTCATGTACCACAATGTTCATTGCAGCTCTATTTACAGTAGCCAGGACATGGAAGCAACCTAAGTGTCCATTGACAGATGAATGGATAAAAAGATGTGGCACATATATACAATGGAATATTACTCAGCCATAAAAAGAAATGAAATTGAGTTATCTGTAGTGAGGTGGATGGACCTAGAGTCTGTCATACAGAGTGAAGTAAGTCAGAAAGAGGAAAACAAATACCATATGCTAATGCATATTTATGGAATCTAAAAAAAGAAAAATGGTTCTGAAGAACCTAGGGGCAGGACAGGAATAAAGACGCAGACATAGGGAATGGACTTGACACGGGGAGTGGGAAGGGTAAGCTGGGACGAAGTGAGAGAGTGGCATGGACACATATACACTACCAAATGTAGAATAGATAGCTAGTGGGAAGCAGTCGCATAGCACAGGGAGATCAGCTCGATGCTTTGTGACTACCTAGAGGGGTGGGATAGGGAGGGTGGGAGGGAGACGCAAGTGGGAGGGAGTATGGAGATATATGTATGTGTATAGCTGATTCACTTTGTTATACAGCAGAAACTAACACACCATTGTAAAGCATTTATCCTCCAATAAAGATGTTAGGAAAAAAAGAAAAAAAAAGAAACTTTGGGGCAGTTTGAACTGGGGAAATGAGCCTACTTGTTATTGGTTCATGTTTTGACTGTCACATTTGTTAAATAGCTTTAGGAAGGATTTGAACAAATAAAGAAGCCATCATGTATCCCCTTGGGAAAGTTGTCACTGACTTTGACTGTTGTGCTAGCTGAAGGCAGGAAAGGATGTTAACCGGAAAGCTGAATGCTTCCGAGAAGGCCTGGGGTTTTGGCAGTGGGGATTGAGGTTGGCTTCACAGCACGGTTGGCTGAATGTAAGTCTAGCTCCATGCCTAGACATTAGGGTTGCTTCTTGAGTTTTTATACTATAATGTACACTTTGCCTGATAGAGAAAAAAGGTGTTTTTTTTTCCTCCTTGTATATTTGTACAAGGCCCTGGAGGAGTCATACTGTTCACACCAAGAACCTCAGTTTACCCCGTATGACATATGAAGAACAAGAGGCTTAAAGAAATGGCATACTCCTGGTCCCATCCAACTGTGGCAGGGCTGGAGTCATTTGCTGTCTCCAGTTCCAACTACTGTTTAACCTGCGTACTTATAGTCTCAGGGGAGACAGGGACATGCCTTGGATGAAATGTCATGGCCATGTTCACTGATGCAACTGATTGTTGAGCAGATGTTTGCTTATTTTGACAAGTGGGGGGACAAGTCCAGAGAGGAGGGTTGCCCACAAATACAGGAAGCAGTTTCTAGTGGATCAAAGACCAGTTTAGGATGCAGTGGAGGTTGGTATATATCCTTGCTGGAATCTACCTTTCTGTTACTCCTCTCAACTGCAGCCACCAGAAGCCACAAGAAGTCCCAGGGTTCGTGTGGGACACAACAGGAATCTCAGCGCAATTCTGTTTAGATAAAATGGATTTCTTTTATTCTAACTTATAACAAGGCCCTTACAAAGTTGGACCATGATGATGATTTTATATTAAGAACCAAGTCAATCTGCCCAGACCAATCAAGCAAACAAGACAAAAAATTGATCTACTTCCGCTTTACTTTATTGGATTATCTGAGCACATTCTTAATTGATTTCATGTTCCCTGGGTTTAGTATTACTCTGACTGATTATTAGAAGTTTTTTAAAAAGTTTTTATATGGCTACATCTGAGAATGCTCATTTAAGAATGCCCCAAAAGTGGAAAAAGAAAAATGAGATTCCTACTGTTAAAGCTGTTCCCTTCACATCTAAGTGTGTGAGGTCTACAGCACTCTGTACCGCTGAGAAAAAGCAGCAGGCAGGAATTCTTCCAGGAAGCAAAATGGAAGCAAGGTCGTATGGAAAACTGCACGTGCTTTTTAGGAAGAAAGGATTAGTCCCATCGAATTTTTCACTTGAGGTTTACAGTTGTGAATAGACAGAAAGTGAAGACTGTTGAATCCCTATTCATCCTACAGCTTGAGCCGTTTGTCTCTCTCTTGAATTCATACCTTCAAGGAACTCTTGATCCTTGCAATGCTGGCAACTTTTAATTTAGGGAGAGAATGTCAACTATGACATTTTCTACCCAAATTTCCTGTAAGTTCAGTGGCAGTGTCCTTAGACATTTCCGTGGATATGTTATTCTTATATGCTGGTATTTTGACTTGAAATATAGGAGGGAGAGAATAATTTTGATTTGTATTTGTTCCAGTTTTTTAAATTCTTCAGAATTCTTGGTCCTCTCTGGTGATAAGGCTCGGAGGCAGAGACAGAGGAAGAGAGTACAGACTTTAATGTCTCAAACTCTAGAGTTAATCATCAGGGGCAGCCTTCTTTGACTGTTTCCCATTTCCCTCCTGCCCTCATCACACTGCAGCATTCACACCATCCCTCAGGTCCCAGTGCCTTTTTCCATTTGACACTTTCCATCAATACTTAAACATAGGATTTTGGCTTTTGCTGGCTTCTAGAAATTCTGGTAAGAATTGTTTACAGATTGCTTCTGAAAGCTCAAGCTAATGATCTGTTAAGCATTGTCCTGGTTTGGTTGGTTTTGATGCCTTTGCAATAAAGTGATGGTGACTAATATTTAATGAGAATCTAACCATGTGTCAGGCACCATGCTAAGAGCTTCTATGTGAGTTCAGTTCACCTTTACAATAATTCTAAGAATGGAGCAGTAGAAATTCCTCTTTGCAGATGTGAAACCAGCTCTAAAGGCTGAATGACTTGCTCAAGGTCTCACAGCTGTTAGAGGGCAGAGCAAGGATTCAAGCATGCATAGTGCTGTAATACCTTACATCTCAGGGGGTAGTCCCCAGACTAGCAACAAGACTGTCATCTCAGCCTGGAACTACTGAACCAAAAATCTACACTTTAAGGCAATCCAAAGGTGACTTGAACGCACATTAATACTTGAGAAGCACTGCTGCACTCAGAAGTCTGATAAAGTGGAGACTGCAGTAGACAGGAGGGTCGGGACACTTGCTTCCTGGTGGCGCTGTTGAGGTGTGATGTTGGGCGTTTGCTTTTCGAACTGTGTCTGAAGCAGGAGGTAGGAGCAAACAAAGAGAAGCATTGTGGTAATGGTAACCTAAGGAGTAATTTTTGGGGTGTGGAAGCACCATCATCACTGTCATTATCACTAGTAAACATCCATTAAAACCTTCTTTAAATGGCAGCTCTCAGTTGATGGAATGATTTAGAATGCCTCTGTCTGTTATGAGACATTTATCGGGAGAAAGTGGGAGCCTAAATCAGAATTTCTTGGACTGAGTTTGAGTAGCTGGAGACAGTGCTAAAAAAGCAAGGAAATCATTTTTAATTAAATGTTTATTGTAGTTACCACAGTGGTTTGCGTTTACATTTATAACGTAATGCGGTTGTATTCTGATATAGCTACAACTTATGATGAATTGGGCCCTTTGTGTAATCAATGTGTACCAAGCATGATGCCCCTATTATAGGCTTTGAAGAAGAACTTTAGTGCTTTCCATGATTATGAAGATTTATGATTATTCTATCTTTGCTTTTATGACATTGTAGATCGTATTTGTGACAGCTGTAATACCGAATCCTTGGTCAGAAATAAGCATCCAATTACTGTATAGTCTCAGCGGGAAAACATTATTGCTTTATGAGAGTCCACTTTATAAAGTGATTGTAAGTATTTTAACTTGGCGAAAAGGAATTACTATCTGCACAGCACTTTCATTTTAACATTCATTTATTTGATATTTATTGAGTGCCTACTCTGTGCTAATCACTTTCATCTCTAATTTTGAAAATCTGACAGTATTCACCAGTCCTGAAGCTGATTTGATAATAATGTTTCTGGAGTTTCACATGAAGAGAATAGACTTGTGGTCTAGGTTTTGATCCTGAAATACAAGAGCATGATAACTAAGTTTGTAGAGTTCTTTATGCTTCCAAAATGCTTCATATACACCATGCTGTTTAACCGTCACGTGGGTCAGGGTTGAACATGCTCATTTGATCGAAGGATTGATGAGTCAGATGGTCTTACTGTCTTTTGTATCCTGAAAGTCTTTTGTTGTGAGCAGAGATGATCAATTGTCATTTTATTGCCTGACTGTTCATGGCTGTTACTGTTTGTACTATCCAGTTGGCCACTAGTCATGTTCTTTTTTATGGTAACTTTGTCTTCTGTTTTTATCTTAATAGTCATTTATATCATATTTATCTTTGTATACACTTCAGTTTTACTTTCCTAATAGCCTGTGCAAATCTCATGTGTGTTATATTTCTTTATGTTCCTTATATTACCTGGTGCCTCATAGGCCCTCGATAAATTTAGTTGAATTTTAAGCGGGAATAAGGAGAACTAATATCCTGCCATGCAAAATGATTTGCATCCTGCCCTCATTTGTTTCATTTCCTAGGCAGTGCTTTTTTCTCTAGGTCAGTCAAGGCTGGGACTGCTGTTTCTCTTTTCCAGGTTCTCACTTTAAGCCATGTCTTTGCCCAGCAGACCATGATACAACAAAGAGGATTTGGAGCCCAATATACTCAGTTTTGCCAAATGTTCACTGCTCTGATAAATCATCTATCGGCTAAGCTAACTTTGGGGAATTATCTGTGGAGTTTAATTCTATTTGCTGGCCTCATCTGGTTGCCATGGATACTTGCCGTGGCAGAAGGTTGTCCTACAGGCACCGGTACATGATGTTGCCTGTGGCAACAAATAGCTAGCTGGGTGGCAGAGGAACAGGAATGGGACGTGAGTACTAGGTATTCACAGGGAGGGCAGGGACTTTGCTTGCACCCAGCAGAGGCTGGGGAGTCTTCTAGTCGGATAGTTGGATAGTCGGCGCTGGGCCTGTGGAGGGAGCAAGCGTGTGGTGTCAGGAGATCGTGTTGCTGCGGGCAGTAATCAGCACTGAAAAGGTTTGCTTAGGGCAGCAGGTGTGTTTTGGCTGGTGATCAGCCACCTTGCAATGGGGATTCTGGCGGCAGGTAATCTGCAGAGATCCAGGTGAGCTGGCAGTTGAGATTAGATCTGATATTAAGTAGGATAGATGAGGACCAGGAGGCAAGGGCAGTCTTGAATGAGCTTGGGCACTTAGCTATGGAGGGAGGGGGGAAGGCAGAGCCTCAGGATGGTGCAGAGAGAAGGTGGGGCTGAGGCACAGCTGCCTAACAAAACGGAACCTGGAGTTGGAAGTTGAGAGGTGCTCTGAAGAAAGAGTACTGACCTGGAGTAGGAAAATTCTGAGTCTCGTCCCTGTTCTTCCACATATTAACCCTGCTGTCTCCAGAAATTATTTTGGTTCTCTAGGCCTCAGTTGCCTCATCTGTAAAATGCAGAGGATGGTTTGAGGTGCATTTTCCAACCTGTGACCTGCATGGTGCTGTCCTTTGGGAAAAGCATTCTGTGTTAACATAGTTTGGGAAATGCTGCATGGTCTGTCTTCAACATTGACAAGATTTACAGTATTTGTTATTATCTTCAAGTAGCCAGTGATGACCTGTGATGACTTTTATTTAGCCTAGTGGTTCTCAAACTGATTGACCATAGCGTGTCTTTTCCCCCGGGCAGCTGTTGACTCGGTGAGGGAATCTCGAGCTTGGAAGCACACAGTCTGAGGAAGACTGGGTTCGGTGATCTCCCAGATGCCTGCCAGTGGAGGATACCCTAAGTGTATCCACTGCTCATTTATGAGGCTGCAGACACACAAATGGCTTGTCCAGTTGGAGAGCCACAAGTGGTCCTTTCCTTTCAACTTTAACTTGGTGTCCCTTCCGTCTTGAAAGTTATAGTGGAGACTCGCTGCTGTTTGGAATTTCCTGTCCCCCAGCCCTGGAGCGCACTGGTCCCCGATTCCCAATCATGATTTAGAGGAAGGGGTGTGGAGGGTGCCTGCGATTGTTCCTCCTTCCTCTCCCAGAGCCTTGGTGTTGGGAGTCAAGTCAGCCTCCCAAAAGCCGCTTCTCTTCCTCTCAGCCCCTTTTGCTGCATCTGTTACATCTTCTGGAAAATGAACCCCCGACACAGGGCATTATTTCAGTCACTGGGAACGTGTTTTCCTCTTCCCCAACAAGTGGTTTACAAAACTTTAGGAATTCTGCCCACTCACCCCACCTCCCATGGGGTTGGCTGAGGTAGTTTCTTAAATGCAATCTGTTTAAACATTTTCTAATCAAGAATAGGAAAAAAATACTAATTGTTTTATCAGGCTGCATTTTGCATAAATAACTTTTTTCCCAGTGGCCTTTTGAGAATGGGGAAATTTCATAAAACAACTCGGTGGAAGTAAAAGTGACTATTTTTTTAGTGATTGAATCAAGCTATGGAAATGACTTGGAGACTGAAAATATTTACCCACATAGCAAGTATTTATTGCAGCTTATACCACGTGTCTATCATTGTGCCTGACATAGTGGGATATCAACCAAGCTCCTGCCCTCAAGGAACTTACACAACTGGGGAAGTAAAACCACCATATGGATACATGAGAATGGAATCCAGTGTTATTCTACATAGCATTTCATTGAGTTAAGGCAATGTATGGTATGAATTCAGAGACAGGAGTGACCATGACAGACTAACTTAGTCAAGGGAGTTGGAAGGACTGCTGAGATGGAAGGACTTGAGGGCCAGGTATTGAAAGATAGGTGGGATTTATAGATTTTACAAAGAAAAGGGCCAGTGTTTAAATGGGCAAAAGCATAAGTAAATCAAACCTCCTCAAAGAAAAGACTTTTGAAACCCTGTTGTGTGCTAGGCTGTGTGTTTTGTAGCAGGGGATGATCATGAGAACTTCCTCTGTGAGGTGGCAAGTGAGGACCTGGGAGAATGAATGTGCAAATAGAGCCACCCCGGGCAGAAAAAATAACAAATCCCAGCTTCCCTGTTTAGTTGAAAGTTGGAACTTTCCCAGCTTGGTGGCAGTGCACAGACCCCCTAGAAGGAGTCGGCTCAGTGCTGGACTTGGTGTTGGGAGACCTGGGACCAGACAGAGTGGTGACAGGGGAGCACAATGCTAATTGTAAATAATAGCAATACATTCCTGTATTTGTTAAAAGAACTTCGATAGATATTTGGATCAGTTGATAGCCAAGGAGATTATAAATTTCAAATAAAATGTTGCCTGTTTCCTTTTGGAATCATTCCAAGAACTGCCCCAGTGCCAAATTTGGTTTGGATGGCATTTAACTATTAATCTTTGCCAGGAGGACGCTTATATGATCATATGGACATTTATATTGTTCTCCTATAACCTGTTCTTGGATATTAGGGACAAAACCAATCTGCTCCCATCTTGGATTTTTTTCTTTTGTATATTTAGAGCCACAGAATTTTATTTCTGCTTTTGACTGGGCACGAGGACCCACACAAAGGACCTTTCTCTCCTGCTGAGTGCACAGATAGATCACTCCAGAGATTTACCTGAGTTTTATTTTTGGCATTGTTACTATTGACAGAAATTGATAGGCTGTTGATGAAGCTAACTGACCAGTTCTCTTGAAGCCTTGAACTGGTTTGCAATTGTAGACCCAATGTTAGTACTTGACTTGGAAAAAGTCACTAACCTTTGCCTAGATCCTTATCACCCTATCTGTTGAATAGTTACGATACTATTGTGAGAATAAAACAAAGTGTCCAGAAAGCACATAGTACGGGAATGTTCTGTTAAATATATTCTATTAGGATATTTGTCTTCAGTACAGACACATGGTTGACTGTCCATAAATATTTGTTGAATAAGTGTGTGGTTAAAGATTTCCACTTCTGTTTCAGGCAGTTATTCACAAAATAGCAAAATGTCACTTTTCTATGATATACAGACGTCAATGGCATTCAATAAATTGAAAGTATTAATGGTATTTGTCAAAAGGTTTTTAAAATGTCTTTTGTATGTGTCTTACCCGTGGCTGGAAAAACATTCCTAAGCCAGGGTTATAATTTTTCTTCTATTTTGTGTTCCAACGGACTTTCTATTCAGAGGGCATATTTTAGTTTCATATATTGGAGAATTAACTCAGGCTATCTCACATTCTAAGAGAGGCGCATAGTAATTGGAAGATGGTAGAGTGGAAGATTTTTCTTTTCCTATTATTAAAAGCCTGTATTTCCCGTAGCTAAGCCAATTCAGCAAAGACTTGGAGGCACCAATTATTTAAGGTTCTCCTTTCAAGCCGCAAACTTTAATTAAAATGTATAGTTGCTATGGTTTCCGAGGCCTCCATTTGAGCAATTTATCTGTAAAGATATTTTCACAACATAAATGCCACATTAATTGGGAGTTTACCTTCTGTATCGAGGGGCACACCTCCTCCAGCATGTAGCAGTCCAGAGAGTCTGGGCCGCCATTGCTGGATATAGCATTTCCCCCAGATCTTCTTTCCAAATGGAACGTTGTGCCATTTTTCATAAATATTAATGTATGAACTAAGGCTGTCTGTCTTGACTTGCCAACCTAAGTGAGAAATTAAATACTTAGCCAGGCAACTGAGTTCATCTGTCCCCAGACTCTTTCTCTTCCCTCATTAAGAGGAAATTTTACCTGAAATATTGGAGTTGTCTTCATAATTGGAAATGAATTTTTCAGAAGGGACTTGAAAAGGGTGTTTGCTTCAAAGCCGCTGCAGAGCAGTTTGACTGATACTCTTGAATAGCCTTTGGAGTTTAAACTTTCTTAAATGATTTTTTAAACTCCAGGTCATTCATGGATCTGCTTGTCTGTGGTGTCATCTCCAGGTCCCACTTTCTCTCTCCACAACCCCTCCATTCTCAAGTCCTGTGGTCTTTTACGTTGTGGAGATGGGGGATTGTCTATGACCACTTTACTCTTTCTTTGACTAACCAGATCACAACAAAGCTTCTGAAATCCAATTCATCTTATTTATTCTTGTGATGAAAGCGGCTGACTGCTTATGCATGTCATCTACTGAGATGCCTTCCTCTGGCATTTTTTTTTTTTTTTAAATGAGTCTAATTTTTAGAGATTGATGTTTCCTTGTTATTGAAGCATATATATCACTTTTCACTTCAGAAATGTAGCTATGTCTTTTTTTTTTTTAAGGAGTTCTTTGTTTGTTTTTAAAATTTATTTATTTGTTTTTTTAATTTTTGGCTGTGTTGGGTCTTCGTTTCTGTGCGAGGGCTTTCTCTAGTTGTGGCAAGCGGGGGCCACTCTTCATCGCGGTGCGCGGGCCTCTCACTATCGCGGCCTCTCTTGTTGCGGAGCATGGGCTCCAGACGCGCAGGCTCAGTAATTGTGGCTCACGGGCCCAGTTGCTCCGTGGCATATGGGATCTTCCCAGACCAGGGCTCGAACCCGTGTCTCCTGCATTGGCAGGCAGATTCTCAACCACTGCGCCACCAGGGAAGCCCCGCCTCTGGCATTTTTTATAGTCAGTCCAGAGTGCTACAGCCAGTATAATCTGCCTTACCTGTACCAATCAATACATCACTTCCTAGAGACATTTATGGAATCTTAGAGCTGGAAGGGATCACATGAACCTAATCACCAAGCTGGTTTGAGGCAGATACAGACTTGATGCCTAACACTCTTCTTTCTAACTGTACTCTATTTTTAACAAAATATTTTTCTCATCTCTACCACAGGGCCTTTGCATGCACTTCCCCTTTTTCTAGAATGCTCATCCTCTAACCATGGCTGGCTCTCATTCATTCTTTATTAAACACCCATTCTTCAGAGAGGCCTTCCCTAACCATCCAATCATTCCTTCATCACCCTTAACACATTTGAAATGATTTTATTTATTTTCTTGCTTCTTATCTATTGTTTGTTCTCCATTATAGCTCAGTGTCTGAAACATTCAAATATTTGCTGAATAAATAAGTATGCTGTTTTGGCCTAAATTCAGTGTTTATTAGCGGCCAGAGGGTCACTAGTCACTTTCTAAAGACTAGTCAAACAAAGTGTGTACACATTGAGTCAGTGCTGCTCCCAAACACAGGCATTCCCTTTCCTTTGAATCATCTTACCCATTTGTATTCAGCTGGTTTTTACTCCCATTTCACAGATTCTCTTTGCTGACGTTCAGTGCTTGATGCAGCGGTCAGGCTGCACTCAGTGGAAGCTGTGACTTACCAGTGTTAGTATGTATGGCTGAGAGCAGAGCAGCCCGTAAAGCGAGGCTGAAGAGCCCGTGAACCGCGTATGCATAGGACCAGGGGAGACAGCACAAATGTGGAGCGCAGCCCTGTCTGCCATCGCAGTGCCGGAGGCAGGGGGCAGAGCAAGCGCTCTGCTCCGCTGCAGAGGGCCAGAGACATGGGCCGGCGGTGGTGGTCTCACAACGACACTTAGCACTGGAAGGGAGGCAGGTGTTAGTCATAGCTGGGGCTTCCTTACCACTGCCCTCAGTGCCTACACAGAGTAACTCACTCAATACCTACCTCTGAGTGGAAGATTGTTATTCATCCACTTTGCAAATGAGGAAAGGGAGACGCAGGAGTTTAATAACGCGCTCAAGGCCACAGAGGAGGTAGTTGAGTCAGCATTCAAACTCAGGCAGTCGGGCTCCATGCTCTTAACTACTAGTCTAAGCCAGATCCCAGATGAGTGTCTTCCGGGGGCTGATTCTAACAGTAGCATAAAGAGAATATTGCACAGATAGGGTGGGGTCAGATAAAGGTTGGAACTGCCTGGAAGATTTCCAGCTAAATTTAGCAGAAGCCAATGAACAGGAAAGAGGCCTGGTCCTGGAAATCAGGCACAGGGCAATCCCAGTCATCTCCATGCCTGAGCTTTGTTCCTAAGAAATGTCCTTGAAAGGTCTACTGCTTGCCTTCCTTCCTGGCCTGTGCTTTCCTTCAAGGTGCCGTGTTCCAGTCCCCAGCCTGACATTGGATTTGTGGCTGAAGTCTGGGTACAGGTCCTGGGATTAGAGTCTTGATTGTCAGAGCAGATTAAAAGCATTCATAGTGTGCAGCTTCTCAAGAGTCCTGCAGGTTGGGCAGAGTCAGGCAGGGTCTTCTAACCCCTAGACCACAATCCTTTGTCCAGGAAAGAATATCCTAAGACTTTGGATCCAACATGCTCCATTTTACTGTAAAAACATTGCATAAAAATATATAAACCAGTAGCCTAAATGAAGAGCTTTTTTAAAAAGTTAAAAACCTTTTATTTAAGAGTAACTTTTAAGAGCCAGACAAGTTTTTAAAAGACCACATGAACTCTTGACAAAGGTTGTTTTTGAAGTAAACAAAGATTGCATATTTTCAGGTGCTGATAAAAGTGGAATAAAATATGTGGAAAAGACAACATGATAAAAGAAACAATAAGCATGCAGAAGACTCAAGTACCAGGGACCAGGACCCTGTGGAATGTCTTGGAGAGTGGTTAGGGAGGTCACTGGACCCCGCACACAAAGTGACTGGACAGTTAGTGTAGAACCCAGGTGCTGCGAACTGAACGGAAGACAGACCTTAGCTTCTGAAAGCGTAAAAAGCAGAGGCCGAATCCTTCCACTGTCAAGGATTCTGGTTAGAGCTCCAGGGAGATGCCCTGTTGAAGTTAACTTTCGAACTACTGTACCATCTGCTTGCTGTTTAGATCTGAGTGAGCAGATGCTGGTAAAAGGTATCCTGATTCTGTGGCTATGAGAAGGTTCCATTTGGTATTTCCTTCCTGGGCTAGAACCTCGTCTGTTCTGATGTGGAAGACTTGACTAAACTTCAAAAATTTTTTTCCTCCTTGCGTATGTATCAAATACCTAGTGATGGTGGTGATTACAAAGCAAGTGTTTTTTCTAGGCTGCTAAAAGAATAAAGCTGATTGGAATTTATTGACACAGAATTGAGCACTATCTTCAGAATTATGTGCACTTCTGAGTAATTCATTTTTCTCCATGTATATTAGGAGCTAGATTCTTAGCTTGATAGCAGGGATAGGATAAGAGAAGTTGGTGTCTCTTGATGGTAGACTGAATTCTCTCATTTACCCCCACACAGACAGCAATAGGAAAATAAATTTCAAGTGAGTTGCTATTTAGACTAAGAAGATTAATCTCTTTATAAGTCACTTCATTAAAATGGGCATTATGGAAAGATATATACATTTGTAGATGTAAGAGGCGTCCATCATTTTCCATGGATTTGAATTTACATGGGCCGTGGGCCTGTTGTTTTATTCTACCTTAATGTTCCTGGGTACTTCTGTTAAGTGATATACAATACATCAAATTCTCTTTTATTATCACCAGGAAGAAGGTGAAACAGCATTGGTAGCCGTGGCATTAAGTTAAGCAGAGTGAACATTTCATTGGGTTCCCCAACTGTTCAGAAGAGAATCCAGGAAAGCAGCTGCTTTGAAAACAACTCAGATTAGACATTAGCCAGAAGAATCTGCTCTTTGCCTTTGTCCAGTATTTTCTTCTAAGCCTGTAGGTTTCTGAATTGTAAGAATTTTGTGAAATTGTCCAACGATTGCATTGTGAATGGCATCTATATTTATTAAGCCCACTAATGACTTAGCAGATCCAGGTACTTAGCTGGCGATGGTTTGGTGGTTGTTGACCGTGAAACTTGCTGCCTTCACTTTGGCTGACTCTTGTTTACTTGAAGGAACAACCGCATGAATTGAAGGGGTGATGTGTTTTTTGTGTGTCTTAGGGAAAACAGAGTTTTCTTTCAACAAATGCATTCATTGAGTGATGGTGTAGCGTTCAAGTGTAATGATGAGGAAGAGACTTTAATTCAGTCAGACTCTATCGGTGCTGATCACCGTCTTTGGCCATTGCTTAATTTGGCCTTCCCTCTGTCTCTTCGCAGGGTCTGTGTTCTCCAGCAGTGAGGAGTGACCTTTGAGGTCCAGAATTGCACTCTACTAGCCTTGTGACTTTGAGGAGTTACTCAACACCTCTAAGCCTCAATCTTTCATCTCTAAGATGGGAATAATAATAACTGCTTCTTAGTTTTGCAGTGAGGATCAACTGCATTAGTGCACGTGAAAAATGCCTGTGCCTTTTTAGTGAAGTGCTTGATACATGCTAAATCAAATTAAAGTTATTAGCCATTATGTGTGTCCTCTGACATACTTGCTTGACCAAATTGATTAGTCTGTTGTCGCCTAATAACTGTTTAGTGAAGACAAAATGATCGAATCCTTGGGAATGGAGAAGAGCCCAAATGAACTTTGAGGTCAGCAGGAATTTTCCTGGCCAGAACTTGCCCTTCCTCCTGCCCTATGGTCAAGTGTCTCTAAAATCAAAGGGCATGAAAACCAATGTGAACACATGCAGGGTGCCCTGTGTTGGCTGTATTTAATAGGACTTTTGAGATTTATTTCCCATTACAATTTTTCCAGTGGTGGAAAAAAAAAAGCTTGATATCTTAAGTTTAGAATACCATTGTCAAATAAAATGCTTAGATTAAGTAGTGCTTTTATAGTTTTTTGGCTCCTTGATTTTGCAAACATTCAGTAATTTGTTCTCAACAATGTCATCAACTAATATTCTGTTGTATTGAGATAAGTCTTTTTTTTCTTAGCCTTGTAGCTTTCTTTAGTGGAAGGAGTTTTAGGTACACAGTTGAGGAAAGAAATCTGTAAGGGTAGGTGTTCTTAAAGAATAGAATTTTTAAATGTTTATAAGCTTCACTTAAACATGTTTAACTGCCCTAATCAGAACTGGTGTACATCTGTCGCATGAGTGTGCTTTATTCTCTTTCTCAGAACATAACAACATCATCTTAAATATTCTCTACTTCTCCAAGGCTTTGTGCATGGTAGATAGTCTATAAATGTTTGTTTAATGAATAAATGAAAGAATAGCAACATAACTTACATATACTGTTAGAAATCTTATCTTAGCTGCCTTTAGCGGTTAAACCACTAATATAGATTACGGTAAAATACATGATATTTGTAACCCAGGAATTGTGGGTCTTAAAGAGTCTTAAAGATCATCTATTTCTATATGCATATTTGTGTGAAAACTGAAACCCACAGAGCTAGCACTTAGCCACTGTGCTGTACTCCTTCCAAAATTACTGTGGGAGGGCTTGGGGCCCCAAGAGGAGGAGAAAGAGAGGCATGCTGAAAGGGGGCAGCAGGAGAAAAGCAAAGTGGGAGGATTGGATTTGGGAATGAAACACAGTGAGAGTAAAGGAGAGAGAGAGAGATCTAATTAAAAGGTACCTGAGCAGAAGATACACAAGCTCTGTGGCCGTGTCTACAAAGGCAGCCGGGTGCTTGCTTAGCTTTCTGAGGCTCAGGGCTGGGGAGGAGGGGGTCGTGGCTGGGTACCTGCCCTGTGGCTCTTCCCCTCCACCAGGCTTCTCTATTCAGACCCTCCTCCAAACCGCAGCCTTTTGACAGCAGCTCTCTACTGGGGACTTCCACATTTAAAGCACCCCACATCCCTTCTCAGAGCTGCAGAGTCATATATTTAACTGCCTACTCTGGATCTTGCCTTAGATGTCCAGTAGAAAGATTAAGCCTAACATGAACAAAATAGAATTCTTGATTTCAAACCCCACTCCTGCTCCATCTCCAAGCCATCTCCCCATCCCCTGGTTGCCCTTGCCGGAAAGGTAGCCATTATCTTTGATTCCTTTTCTTCGTAAGACCTCACATTTGCTCCATAGCTATGCTTTGTCCTTAGTCTCTTTCTCCAGGAGGCTTGTTGAATGTGACCACTTCTCTGTGCACCACGGCTATGGCTCCTTTACAACCCACAGTCACCTCTCAGCCCACCTCCTACAGAGGTCCCCTCAATCATCCCCCAAACTTCACTCTCATCCTATTTTTCTCTGTCTTTCACAGAGCAGCCAAGACGATCCTTTTAAAGTATAAATCAGATGGTGCCAGTGTAATGTACCAATCCCCCTTCCCTAACCGCTCCCCATTCCAAACGGTACAAAATCCCAGCTCCTTACATTGGTTCACTGACACCGTGGGTCTTGTCTCTGCTGCTCCAACCTCATCTCCCCTCACTTTCCTCACTTCTTTCTGGCCACTTCAGTCTTCTTTCTTTTCTTTGAGCGCCTGTGGCTCACTCCCATCTTGGGGACTTTGCAAATTCTGTTCTTGCTGTTTGGAGAGTTCATTCCCAGAATCTTTACATTCAAGTTTCAAGTTGAATGCCTCAGATCTTCTCAGATGATCTCGATCTAAGCTAAAAGGGTGAAGGGTGTACAGGGGAGCAGTGTGCTTATTTATGTGTGTGTCTGCATGTCTGTCTGTCTTGTCTGTCTTCCGTATTAGAGTGTTCCATGAGCAGAGGAGCCCTTTTTGTTTGTTTGCAGTGGACTGTCTATAGCACATGAAAGAGCGTCTAACACATAGTGAGTGCTCAATGAATGTATGTTAACTGACTGATTAGAAAGGGCTTGTTAATACATGCTTAAATAGCTAACAAAAAAAACAGTTCCACAGTATGTGGTCTTTCCAATTTTGTTTATCTAAACTAACTATACTTATCCATTATCTAACTGCATTCATCCATTATCTATTCATAGCACTTTGTGTACGGTTAGATAATGCTAAAACATTGTGAAAACTTTGCTTTTCTTATGTAAGGCAACTATTCCTGAATTGTTACACTATGAGTTTGTTTGGCCAGCTACCATTTCGTAGCCACTGCAGAGAGCATATATAGGCTGAATTGAACAACATTTTTATGAATTCCCAATTGATAGAATCCAGATTAATGACGCTTTGCTGTACAATATGATAAAAAATATTTTTATTTTGCTGCAGTATATGACAGTAAAAAAAACAACTGTGCATAGGCTTCTAAAAATATCTCAATATACATAAAAAGTCAAAATAATTATCCTAAGAGAAAATAAAATTTTTATAGACTTAACTGTCTTTTGAAAATTTGGTTTTCTTATAGATTTGCTTCCTTGTTCGTTCATTGACAATGCTGACAAGATGCACTTACAAGGGGGCCGCACACACTGAAGGAAATTGTTACATTTCTTAAAATGACATCAACTTTTATCCTCTGGCATTGGGAAAAGGCAGCATTTTCTCTGGGAAATGACAACAGCAGCAGCAGCAACATAACAATGGAGAGTAAGACACATTTTAACCCTGAATAGCTGTTAAAATGGTACTCATGCTAAACAGCTCTTTAGAGTTGGAAATATTTTCCATAGAGTCCCCAGTCCTTTAGGCCAGTTCAGTGCTACTTACCTAGTGTCTCCTTCATGGAGTTGATGCTTTCAAAGGGAAAAGTCAAAGTGAAGGCAATTTTAGGGCACACAAACTTCCTGTAAGCCAGACTTCAGTTTCGATGGCTTGCTATTGTGTGATTTTTTTGGTGGAAATCTGACTGCATTTTGAGTTAACTGCCTGAAACTGTTCGGGGAGCAACAAACTTGGAGTAGCAGCCAGAGCAGTTGGGAACCGAATGATGAGGACATTCGTTCATCAGAAATTGACAGGACACCTTCTAGCACATAGCGCTGTGCGAATCATAGGACAGCTCGGAAAGTAACTATAAGGCAAGGCCTTGCCACATGGAGCCTCCAGCTTCTAGAGAGAAATGGAAGCTGAAACAACCAGGTGCCGATTCCCAAGGAATAGGGACAGGTAGATGATAGCAAATAGGCAACAAAATGCCATTCTCTCCCGTTTTAAAAACACTCTCATTTGGAAAGAGGAGAAACTTGAAAATTTTTTGGTAATTATTTTCTGGAACAAAGTTAGGACATAGACCCTGATTTTCTTTTCTGTTTTCTAAATTGGTTTATGTGCAAATCATTGGATTTCAATATCCATTTAACTATTATATTTACTCTTTTATAGAAAATAATAAGTGAAAACAATCTGGGCTGTTTCCAAAAACATACCACTTGCATGGCACTAGGGCGATAACACTCGTGATTTTTTTTCTGTCAAAGCTTTCTTGGAAAAGGATACAGTATTTCTAGCTTTCATTCTAATAAACAGGACAGCACATTGCTGTTTCCTTTTCATTTGAAATGACAGGTTTTTCTCTTCACGAAGAAACATAACCTGTTTTGAACGGACCACTGCTCTCTGCCCTCCTCAGGCTGCTCTCTCTCAGCTCAGAGACCCTCACTCAGGGCCCAGCTGGCACCTGCCCTGTGCCCTCCCCCTCGGTACACCCCTCCCTCGCAGGGAGTGTCTGGAAGGAGAATGTCCAGGTGAAGTTTAAATTCCTCCCAGTGGTATTTCTAACCAAAAGGGGGGAATCTTATCAACTTAAGCAGATGTCCAGATGAAGGCATTTATATTGTATTCCAAGATGTTAGTGGCAGAAATGGTTCATGTTTTGCACATTTCCCATAACTGTTTTTATGTGTCTCTTTCTCTTTATCCCTCTTTGTACTCTCCCTCTCTTTCCTCCTCGCCTTCCCCCCCCCAGTGTGCCACCCCCCCCATAAGACATTTTTTTTTGAGCCTGGTGAAAACACATTTCAGATTTTATTTATTCATTTATTTTTTCTTTTTATTTGGTCATGTTGGGTCTTAGTTGTGGCACACAGGATCTTCATTGCAGCATGTGGGATCTTTCATTGCGGTGCGTGGGCTTAGTTGCCCTGTGGCATGTGGGATCTTAATTCCCCGACCAGGGATCGAACCCATGTCCCCTGCATTGGAAGGTGGATTCTTAACCACTGGACCACCAGGGAAGTCCCCAGATTTTCTTATTGAAATTACCCACCAGTGATTAGATCTGACATAATTTGAGAACCTCCCCAATGTTTCCATCCAAAGTTTAATGTTCTCTAGAATGTTCTTCATGTTCAGTGGCACAACAGAATTGATATTAGGCTCCATTCAGATACAAACCCAGTCTTACCTGGAGTGATTGACAATTGTAGACCTGTACTACGAAATAATTTCTTTTCAGGGCACTATCTGTGTAATGGGTTGATTGACTCATTCAATAACTTTTTAATGTGCAGACACTATTCTAGGCACTTGGAGTACATCACTCAACACAACAGACAAAGATCCCTGCCTTGTGGAGTTGACATTCTGATGGAGAGAGACAGGGCTTATACAATAAACATAACATATGAACAAGCTAATTTATATGCTAGAAAGTGATAAAGTATTTTGAAGAAAAATAAAGAAGTACAACAGGCCAAAGGAGATCAGGAGAATGTGGGGCGGAGGTGGGGGTAGTTTACAGGATTAAAGGAGGAGGACTTGGTAAGTCTCACTGAGAAGCTGAGATCTGAACAAAGACTTGTAAGAGTGAGGAAATTGGCCAAGCCGCTCCCTGGGGGAAGAGCAGTCCAGAGAGTGTGGACGACTAAAGCTAGTGTATGCCTGGAGTGTTCAGGAGCAGAAGGGAGGCCTTGTGGCTGGAGCAGAGGTGTGACGTCATGAAGTCGGAAAGGCACCAGGTCCCCAGATTACATGGGGCCCTGCTGGCCTTTTTAAGGACCTTGACTGTTCTTTTGTTTTTTTTTTTTAAACCTGTTTTTTTTTTTTTCCTCCAAATTTTATTTATCTATTTATTTATTTTTGGCTGTGTTGGGTCTTCGTTTCTGTGCGAGGGCTTTCTCTAGTTGTGGCAAGCGGGGGCCACTCCTCATCGTGGTGCACGGGCCTCTCACTATCGCGGCCTCTCTTGTTGCGGAGCGCAGGCTCAGTAGTTGTGGCTCACGGGCCCAGTTGCTCCGCGGCATGTGGGATCCTCCCAGACCAGGGCTCGAACCTGTGTCCCCTGCATTGGCAGGCAGATTCTCAACCACTGCACCACCAGGGAAGCCCGGACCTTGACGTTTATATGGAGCAAAATGGTGAGCTCCTGTGTGGTTCTGGAGAATGACGCGATCAGACTTAGCATTTTAGAAGGAAAACCCTGGCTGCCGTGGGGTTGAAATAGACTTTGAATGATAGTAGACCTGGGAGAGGAGGCAAAGAGAGAAGTGAGGACACCTGTTAGGAGACTAGTGGGAGGTTGGATTTTCAGGATATTTTGGCAGCAGGGTCAACAGAATTTCGCAATGGATGGGGAGTGGGGTGTGTGAGAGGGTGGAGCCAAATGTCATGCTAAGGTTTTTGTCACAAAGAAAACCTAATAGTCAAAGGGTTAAAGTCTAGGTTTAAGTGTAAACAGCCAAAGGGAGCACAAGGTTTTTGGAAATTTAAGTAGTGGAGGAAGGTGACAAGACAAACAGATCCCAGTTTCAAGCTGCTGTCCCTTCCCCCTTCCCAGCTGGATTCCAGCAGAGGAGTCTTCCCAGCCAGGGCCTGTGCACCCCCCTTTCCTGATGCCTAGAACTCTCTTCTCCAAGCTCTCTGCATAGCTGGCTCATTTGCAGGCTGTAGTCCCCAGAGAGCTCCTCTAGGCCACGCTCCCTAATGTAGCTGTACTTCCGCTCAACCCTGCTAGTTCTCTGTTTCGTTGCCTTTATGGCGCATGTTGCCTTCACAAAGGAGTGTATTTGCTCTCCATTGTCGGTCTTCCTCTCTGGAATGTGCACTCCGTGAATGCACAGACCTTATCACTTTTGCTTGCTGCTGTATCTCCATTATCTAGAACAGTGTCTGGCACACAGCAGATAATCAGTATTGGGTGAAGACCAAGTCTTGATATTACAGGAAGTCAGTAAGTATGTATTAAATCCCTACGGGAAACACCAACAGTCACTGTGTAGGGTTTAAGGGAATATTTTCAAGTAGCATATTTGGGCAAAAAATGAAAACATGAAAATAAATAACATACAGACAACTAGGTAAAGGAACACCACAAGGCACTCAATATATGATTTCTTGGCAAATGATAAGAAGGAAAATGAAAGAGATTTATGGAGGGAGCAGAATTTAAAACTGTAGAACTATTGATCTTCAGAGGTAAAGGGACTAGCCCAGCAGCACACACAGGTAGAAATCTTTGCAGCATCTCATTGAGCGTCTCCAAACATTTATAAGAATATGAATCACGTTATCATCTGAAGCAGTATATGCTAATCTTTGGATATTCTAATTATTAGAAGGTTGTTTTTCGTAACATGCATAGAGAAATAAGGAGTATGGACTAGGCCGAGAATGATTATTTGGCAGGGGAAGGTGTGGGCAGAGACCCAGAGCTAAGTTGGGGCCAGTGAATAACAGTGAACAGGTTTCTACATGGGAGGAACGGGTAGAAAATAACTATCTCCTATTTCTTTCAGATTGCCACAGAGAGAAGGATCTGACAAGAGTAGAATTAGCTTCATAGATGAGGGACCAGAGCAAGACCTGACATCATTTTTTACCTACTTAGGACAATTAAAGCTCCCATTAAAAATTTAAAAATTCTACCTCTGCCAGTAAAGCAGCCTGAGTTAAATATCCAGGCAAATCCGAAACTGCTGATGCCAACAAGATTTTTTTTTTTTTTAATAAGTAAAGCATCAAATTATAGTGAGAAATGTAATCACTTATACTTCTGGAGCTCATACGAATTCTAAGTAGGAGGCTGAACTTTGCTTGCCTGAGGAAGAAAGAGAAACACTTTTAGAACAGTAATAATTTTTTAACGATATAGTTCTGAAGTCATTTCCTTCGGAATGTGTAAAAGCCTGTGGATGGTGGGATTAATTTGGAACTAATTCAAGCAGTGTCTTTAGAGGTTGGGGTTTATTAAAGAGATTGCCTCCAGATTTGAAATCATGTGACTGTTGGACTCTCTCTGGCCGAGGGAGCAATGGCCCACAGCAGCAATAGTCTTCCAGATGATTGTCCTCCTTTATATTCTTCCAAATGCTGTAATTTGTTTTAGAATGGACCATTACCAGATTTTATTTTTCGCCCTGAAATTTTGAAGACCAGACGGCACTTCATCTAATCAAAACTACTCAGAAGTTTGACCAACCTTAGACAGTTGCAAATATCAACAGTAAACCTTTCATGTACAATAATCAGAGTAATCCTTGGCTGATTTCAAGGATGGGATTCCCCTAGGGAGACAAACACTGCTTTAGAAAGCAAGGGGGAAATTAGAGGGTTTAATATTTCAACCAGAGTATTTTCAAACTAGCAGAGAAGAAAGTCGAGCTACTTTATATGATTGAATGCATTTCAGGTAAATTGAAGTGAAATCAAGTCCAGGATATTGTCCAAGGAGAATATCAAGTTATTTTAAAGGTAAAAGTCCATCCAGAATATCTAAAATCAGGAAGAAAAAAGGAGAAGTTAGAATTTAACTGTCTACGTGAGAAGCTTGACATCTTAGTGATTAGAAGATCCAGGATGGGAATCCCTGTGATGCCCCAGGAATGAAACAGAATCTTTTGAATGTATATGTATAACTAATCCCCAGTGTTAGAGGCCAAGTTCACTACCTTCTGGGCTTTATTCTCTTATCTGCCAAATGAGTCAGGATGGGGGACCGGTTGGATTAGGGAATCTCTTAGGTACATTCCAGTTCTCAAATTGGAATCAATTAGATGTGTGTTAGTGGAATTCTTATGACTGTTTCTCATACTTGTTTTATTACAAGAGGTCCTGTGAACTTCTACATGTAGGTTCAGAGAAAAGTGAGGATACATGGAGAAAATGGTTTCTGCTTTGAAAACATGCCCAAGATTTACCCAAAGAACCTCTTGAGAATGTCATTGGATTTTCACATTGGTATTGTTTGCTTAACCTGGCTTTTCTAATGTGCAGATGTCCATAGATTTCCCAGGAAAGAGAAATAAAATGCCCTTGGGGGAAGTTAAAAGCAAATCTCACCATTTGCATAGCTGTGATTTGACATTGGCTTTTTAGATCCCTGAATGTGGGATGCAACTTGGCTTTTCCTCCTGCTTCCAGTATGTCCCTCTCTCTTCCTTCATGTGAATTCCTTCTCTCTTCCCTGTTTACAAGAGGATCATTCTTGTCCGTCCTGTGGCTCTACTAGCATCTCTCTGTCTCTCAAGCTTCTGTTGATCCATTAGTCAAGTTTCTCCTTCAGAAGAACTGCAGCCAATATTGATCTTTTTGTACTCCTGCTTCACATGATTTAGCTCTGAATATCATATTACCTATTGCTTTTTTTCCTTCTTATCGCCCCTCAACTGGTTATATACTTCTTGAAGATAGGATCCTTCTTTAATATATTGTATATCTACATAGAGCAGCCGTCCCCAACCTTTTTGGCACCAGGGACCCGTTTCATGGAAGACAGTTTTTCCACAGACGGGAGCTGGGTTGGGGGGATGGTTTCAGGATGATTCAAGCACATTACATTTATGTGCACTTTATTTCTATTATTATTACATTGTAATATATAATGAAATAATTATACAACTCGCCATAATGCAGAATCAGTGGGAGCCCTGAGCTTGTTTTCACTTGCCACTCACTGATAGGGTTTTTTGTTTTATTTTTTAATAAATTTATTTTTTGATTTATTTTTTGGCTGCATTGGGTCTTTGTTGCTGCACGTGGGCTTTCTCTAGTTGTGGCGAGCGGGGACTATTCTTCCTTGTGGCACGCGGGCTTCTCGTTGCAGGGGCTTCTCTTGTTGCGGAGCACAGGCTCTAGGCATGCAGGCTTCAGTAGTTGTGGCACACAGGCTCAGTAGTTGTGGCTCATGGGCTCTAGAGCGCAGGCTCAGTAGTTGTGGCACACAGGCTTAGTTGCTCCGCAGTACCTGGGATCTTCCCAGACCAGGGCTCGAACCCATGTCCCCTGCATTGGCAGGTGGATTCTTAACCACTGTGCCACCAGGGAAGTCCCACTGATAGAGTTTTGATATGAGTCTGCAAGCGATTTATTATGGTCTCTGTGCAGTCAAACCTCTCTGCTAATGATAATCTGTATTTGCAGCCACTCCCCAGCGCTAGCATCACCGCCTCTGCTCAGATCATCAGGCATTAGATTCTCATAAGGAGAGCACAGCCTAGATCTCTGGCATGCGCAGTTCACAGTAGGGTTCACGCTCCTATGAGAATCTAATGCCGCCCGCTGATCTGACAGGAGGCGGAGCTCAGGTGGTAATGCGAGCCATGGGGGGTGGCTGTAAATACAGATGAAGCTTCGCTCGCTCACCCGCTGCTCACCTCCTGCTGTGAGGCCTGGTTCCTGGTTCCTGGGTACCCCTGATGTAGAGTATAGCCTCGTATTTGGCTGTTTTCTGCAGGAGGCTTGATTTTTCTTTTGGAACCTCATTCTCAGAGTTCTGATAAGCCAAAATGACATTCTGAAATCTGTTTTAACAACTGTCAGCCACTGGTATAAATGTAATGATCAGTTCAAATGATAGTACATTCTAATGCAGTTGTGTGTGTGCATGCACATGCATGTATGTATCACTTTATAATAAAAGCACCGATTTTTGTCATGTACTTCTCTTGGGAGCACAGTGGTACTCTACACGTCCTGGGTGTAATGGAAGTGTGTATCTTATAGTTGACACCACTCTGGAAGGTCCTTGTGTAAGCAAGGAAAAGGAAGCAGCAGCTTGGGGAAGGGACTGTAGCAGACATGGTCAAATATATTCCAGCACACAAGGGGCTCCTTTTCTTTCTTACACAGAAGATTTTATCTTTTTTTTCTAATGATCAGCTAGGACTGGGATGTGGATTGCGGTGTATTTTTTAAAGTGGAAGTTCTTACACTTTATTCTATTCTGTTTTATTAAAATGTTTACATATTTTCTGTCCCATTATTGGTTATGTACTAGTAGTTGGGCTTCGCTAGCCTATGATGCAATAACAAATAAATCTTGAAATCATGAGGGTTTAACAAAACAAATGTTTATTTTTCTCTCATGTCACAATTGAAGGATTGGATGGTTTCCTCAATGGCTCTTCATATAGGGACTTGGGGACCCAATGATGATCTTCCAGTATATTCCAGAAAAAAGTTTGCCTGCTCCACTCCCATATAAAAGGAGTATATAAAAAGTTTCTTGATGAATTAAACAACTAACAGCGTGAATTCTCTTTTATTCATGCAGATTAACTATACTTCCTGTCCCCCAAACTCCACCCCCCCCCACATACACACACGAGTTTTTTCATTCATCGTATCTGTTCATTGTTAAATAATAATTGCAAAAGAGAGTGAGCTTGGAACAACAGGACCTTCTGGAACACAGCACATGGGTGTGTAATCCTAAAATGAAATTTGCATTCTGAGAAACTTAAGACTTGCAATAACTGGCCTTTTCTTCATTCCAACCCTAGTAGTGCCCAACACACATCAGTGACGCAACAAATATTTGTGGAGCAAATGAACTCAAAACTTTCCTTAGCTTTGCCTTTACCTTGGAGCTAATTTGCTTTTTTACCTTACCTGTCCAAAAATCTTCCCTATCATTTCCTGTCCCTGCCCGTATTTGCAGTGAATGCTTTGAAACAGAGATCTGGACTTCATCTGTTGTAACTTGACATTAAAAATTGTAGTTAAGGAATGTTTTCCAAATTCAAGAATTTACCCTTTTTTTGGAACTGACATGATGTGACTTTCGTAATGTAAGCAGAAACGTAATGAAACCATCAAATATGTAAACTGCAAAGATTTAAAGAAGAGAAATAGATTAAAGTGACTGAAGATAGTTACTGAATTAAAATCCATTCAGTGGCATTTTTCAAATGTCACCTGAATCACTCTGTATAGAGTCATTTCAGCTGCTTTCAGTATCACAGCCTTAAGGATGATGCAGTATAGGGACAATAAAGAAACAGTGTAAATTGTGAACAAAGGAAAAAAGAATTTTATTTGTTTATGGTTTAAATAGGCTATTTCTGAGCAACTTTTCACTCGAATGACCCTTATCAAGTGGTTGTTTTTTTTAGCGTAGAGAGGGGAGCTTGCAAAACTGTGTAAATCAGGCAATCTACATTCACATTTTGATGAGCAGCAAATCACTTAATTCATTTGCTAGAGTAAAGCGGATTCATGAAATCAATAAGTTGGTTATTCATTTATGCCGGATACTTTTTTTTTCCCTTTTGAAGAGTCCATAAAGCAAACACTTAACATTTCATTGAGCTAAAAAAAAATGAGAGCATATTTCTAGCAAATGTCTTCAGCTTCCTTTACCTTGTGTTTCTGTCTTGTTGAGAAATGCTCAAGGCAAGTCGTCACCATTGGTGTGAGATCAGTGGATGGTTATATTAATGTTAGTGATGGGGACTTTTCTGCAGACATTTGTGAAAACAGGCATGCTGTAAACCGGTTAGGGATGAGTTCAATTTTTACATTTGTGAATTAAGGACTGAAGTTTCTTATGTATTTTAAGAAAATAAAATGTTACCTTGTTGCTTTGGAGGTCACAAAATGGAATTGGGTTCATATAACCAATTTCCATATAAAAATTAAGAGTTTCCATGATGAATTTCAGATCAAGGTATTAATTTGCATACATATCCATCCTAACTGCCGATTATTAGGGGCTCCAAATGTTTCCTTCTAAAATGCACTACCTTCTTGGCCTTGCCTCTTGCTCTTTTGTGTTTTTTGAGGCTGAGGAACATGCACATGATCTGCTGCTTTAAAATTAACTGTGGAAATATGCTCTGGAGGGATTCTTTGGTCATGTACATTTCACTATACCTGAAATATGTTTGCTCTTGGGTAATGAATGCATTGCAACTATGTTGCAGTATGATGCTGTGCAGTTGATTATTTTGGATTTAATGAAGAAGAGTCACTGTCAGATGGTTCCTCAAAATGAAAACTCCACTTTGCTCCACGTGTGAACTTTTTCATAATGTAAAGCTATAAAATAGAGAGTTTCGCTCTGGAACAGATACTAAGCATGATGCTGATTCTGAGCTGTCAGCACACACCTGAGCTTGTTGAAGAAATGAAAACAACAAATTTCAAGTCTGCCGTGAAAAGCTTGAGTCTCTGTCATGCTCAGCCAAAATCAAAGTCAAAATTCAGACTAAAATTATTTAGCCCTTTTGTAGCTGTTCTCTAGGTATAGTCATACTATCTATAGATTTGTGAGAAGAACAAAATGTTGCTCTTAAGACTTGAAAAGTTTATTGAGAAAATGAAGGGAGCTGGATATTTTAAATATCTTCTTATTTTCTATTTTTTTTAAAAAAAACCTTGTAATTTCTCTGTTATAATGAATGTTACAAAAAGCCTTATGTGTGGGAAAGCTTAAAATACATACACAAAATAAGTAGAAAAGAGAGAATAACTGTCTTCAACGTGTCTAATGTTCTGAAGGCTGCATGGTGTGCAGACACCTACAGTCTTAACCACCTGTAAATTTCTCTGATTCTCCTTAACACTGTGCAGTTGTTCAGACTGCTTATGGTTTTAATGGCTTCTGTTATTGTTCTTCTGGGGAGAAATCTTTTTTTCCTAAATATCAGATTAAGTAGTCACTACCTGATTTGAATAAATGGAGCCAGAAACATCCTGACAGTGTACCAAACAAGACCTGTGTGTATAATGTGAGTTCTTTCTTTTCAATTTTAGAATCAACCTTGTCCTATGTTAGGCAGCTGGAGGCAAGAGTAAGACAGCTGGAGGAGGAAAATCGCATGCTGCCCCAGGTGGGTGACTTCCAGAAGCTCATAGCTAGTCAGTGTCATTTGAGTTGTAGCATTTCATGTGGAATTTAAAGTCTCAGTTACATGATAGAAATCATTTTGTTAACAGCCATTCGTCAATGTAGAGCGTGATTACTTTCTGTAATCAACCACTTACCCATCATATTGTCCAGATTCTTAAGTGTGATACTAAAGGGCACAGATGTCTAAAATATGAATGTAAAATCATTTTGAAAGGAAGAAGAAAGAGAAAATGAAGAGAAGTAGAAAGTGCTTTGATGGTACTGCTCACATCCGTCATGCATGTTGTTGGTGAATATAGGGAACGGACTCTTATTTAAATGGAAAATGTGCTCATTTATGAGCTAGGGAAAGCTGCAGGTAGTTTGAAGAGTTCATATTTTAATTAAATGAGTACTTTCTAAAATTCTTTGTGATGTTATTGAACTCTTTCAGTGCAACAAAGCAATCACAGTAATTGACAGTTTTTACTTTGGGGCTTAATTTTTTTTTCCCTGATGAATGTAAAATGGCACTTTTTCTGGGATTTAACGCCTTGCCATATGTTTTACTGTAAAAACTTTTTTCATGGGCTGATATCTTGGTGAGAATGATGTTGGTTGAGGTCGTGGTTCTTGGGAAATGTTTTGTTGAAGAGTTGAACAAATCTACTCATTCTAGCTTGGTTTCCTTGACAGCCAGGTAAACAGTAATGTATTTTAATATTTCATAAAAAGGTGTTTTCTCAGCATTTAGTCACTAGTGTTCTTTCTACATTCTGGTGACTATTTCTATTTCATAAGTGACTAAGAGAAAATTAAACCTCAAACAGCTAGTAAACAGTTTAAGTGTCAAGACAAAGACTGTTTATAATTCAGGAGAAGACATATAAACATTAATACAAAGACTTAATTAATGCAAAGGCTTTGGAAAGATATTTTAGGTCTTTTTAATCTTGTTTCGCTTTTAAACTAGTTTTGCTCACTGATGATGATTTGAGCTGTCAGGTACTGCATGTGGGAATGCCTCTCTCTTTCTTCCACTGGCCAGCCATCCAGCTAGAAATCACGAGATTAAATGAAATGAGTCTATTTCTCACCCTTCTCAAACTGTACATATATCAATGCTCATGATGACAGAAAGGATTATTTGCATTATGAAATAAAATACTGCTGGTAGAGTTTTTTCCTGTGCTCTTCTACACTTTTCATTTTTTTAATTTCTTTGCCATTTTCCCTTTTATATTGGATTCAGAGTATGACTGTGCTAATACCCTTAACTGACAACATCTAACGTCTCTGTTCCAAGAAACCTAAAAGATGTATTTATTTTATATACGGTTATACCATCTCTCAGGCAACTGGGAATGTAAGTGACAAGAAAGAGGAAAAAAAGAGATATGTTTCTTGGTTTTTCTCTGAGTGAGAATTGAAACTCATACCGAGTATCGAATGAATGCATGTGTGCTGTCTTACTGAAAAAGAGGCACAAAAATAATTATAAGATTGATTTTTAAAAATCTGTGAAAGTGAGTGTTAGAGGCCTTGAAGGGAAATCAGAAGAGTCCTCAACTATACTTGATATGTGTGTGCGTATTTAAATGCTTGCGTAGTTAAGAGTAGAAGAGATTAAACCGCTTTCCAAATTAAACTATTTTCTCCAAATTCATATAATTTTAAACGCATTGCTATTTTTTAACTAAGAAGATTGTTGTTGTTGTTTTTGTTTTTCCCCACAAGAAATGGCTAAGAAAGACCATGTTTTATTGAACCTAAGATGTTATTGATGTGAGAAGCACCATTATCATGTGTACTATTCAGAAAGAAAAAAATGTTGTCAATTATACCATGTCCAATTCTTGCTGATTTCAGTGATGATAAAATGGAAAAACAATGTTTTAGAATTAAACAGGTCTTACGTGTCCAAAGCACTTTAATGCAAAGAAAATCTGTTGCGTGAAATATGCTGTTGGACTTATGCAACGAATATCTATCTCAGTTCATAAACATTATTTCTGTTAAATTTCTGTATTTGAGAGCGTTGCCTTCATTTATAGCTAAGATAGATATGATAGAACTACGATTTGCAACTACTTGTATAAACACAACTGAAATGAACAGGGACAGTAGGTGAGATCTGAGGTTGGAAAACAGTAAATGGACCTTAGAGCAGTGGAAATCATGCCAAGAATCCTCGTGGAACTCTGAGACTTGGGCCGACTAGCACAAAGACATATGTAATTTATTCTTAGATGTTTATTGGTACTAAAACAAATAATCGTGAGATTTCCCTGCAGAAAGGATTTATGACTGCATGATGCGAGCTGATTTGCAAGGTCAGTTCAATGTGACAAGCTGACATCCTTGCATAAATTAGTATCAGTATCTGAACACTTGATTTCCAATTATAAGAGCTTGTTCACTGTGCCTTGATTAGAAGGTATTATTTTTTTACTCCCAAGTTTATAAAAATATGTCCACTTGTCTTTGGATAAACAGTAATAAGAATATAGTTGGCAATTGGAATTCCAAGTATATCAGATATCTTTTGTGATATCTGTAGCAAGGTCCTTTGCTGTTAGTTTAGTATTTAGACTAATTACATAAAACCTTTTCCTGGATGAAGAAATTTCCTTAATGCTTACTTTCATTCCTTATATAAAACTGTGTATAATGAACAGAAAGTCACAACTTTGCTCTAGAAATACATATTTAAAAATAAACAGGATGAGTGTCATAAATGCTTGTGGATATCCTTCTGGTTAGGTGCAAAGGCTTCCATTTCTTGATGTGTAAATGACAAGGTTCCTCCCAGCTCTTGTATTTCATAGGCCTAAGTGTAATTAAAGCTTGGGTCCAGTCTTATACCCATGCAAAGTTACCAGGTCCCAGAATGAAGGGTTTTTTTTTTAGAAAATAGATAGAAAAATGCAGTGAAGATTGAGTTTGGTTCTATCTGGTGGTGAAGAGGAGCTCACAGAAGGCATGGGTGAAATGTCAGTATGGATGTCATGGCAGGTCAGCACCTAGTAAGCACAGAGCTCTTGGCTCTGCCGCAGCCTTTGCAACATCCTCCAAGGATCACTGAGCTACGCTGTACGTCCAGTTAGTAAACACAATATTTCAAAGGTATCCTAAAGTCAGAACAGTCTCATTAGTTTCCGAAAATGCAGTATTATTTGAAAAGAAAATGCCTTTTTACTTTTGTTTTTATTTTGCGAGGAAGACAACATGAGGTCTACCCTCTTAACAGATTTTTAAGCGTTTAATACGGTATTGTTATCTGTAGGCATGATGTTGTACTTCCGATCTCCAGAACTTACTCATCTCGCATAACGGAAAGTTTATACATGCTGATTAGTGACTCCCCATCTCTCCCTGCCCCTCTCCTAGCCCCTGGTGACCAACACTCTGTTCTTGGCTCCTGTGAGTTTGATTGTGTTAGACACCTCATATATAAGTGGAATCATGGGGTATGTGTCCTTCTGTGACTGGCTTATTTCTCTTGCCATAATATTGCCATTTGATCCAGCAATCCCACTTCCAGATAGTCACCCAGAAGAACTGCAGTCAGGAACTCAAAGAGACATTGGCACTCCTGTGTCTACTGCAGCACTATTAACCATAGCCAAGATGTGGAAGCAACTTTAAAGGTACATCAACAGATGAATAGATAATGAAAATGTGGCATAAACATATAATGGATCATTATTCAGCCTTTTGAAAAAGAAGGAAATCCTGCCATATGAGACAACAAGGATAAACCTTGAAAATGCTTTTTTGAAAGTTGGTATAAGTGATCACTAAAGATAAACCTGGACCTGGGATATTCTTCCTTGAACATATAAACTAACATGAACATTTTTTGCAGATTACGTTTAAAAATATTTCACACGATTGCATCTACCCTCTCATAATATATACCTGTAATGCTAAAACTGCTCAGACTGGTCTGTCAGCTCCACTATGTACATATTTAATACAATATGAACCCTAAATGAAGATTGTGTGTTACTTAAATAAATGTAGCCGCTAGCTATGAAATTTTGTTAACTTTCAAATCCAATGAGGTAAAGTCACCCACAGTGTCATAAGTAAGCATTTATAAATTACAGACCTGAGATGGTGTAAAGTTGTAGTTGTAAAGGAATTTCATATCAAATTTAAAAGCAACATTTCTATCTCAGGTATATTTACACATAAACACAAGCTTGCTCTGGATAAAAAGGCATTAATTTTCAAATCTCACTAGAACCTGACATATGAGATTGGACAATCCCCTCCCTTAGAAAAAGCATATAAGGTTCACAGAGTCTGGGAGTATAGCCCTGGGCAGACAGCTGATTACAGACAGACTCAGGCTAAGACACAGGCCTATTCAGTGTTCTTTCTAGTGCCTCTTTCACTAAGAGGCACTAGAAACTGTGTGTTCTTTCACACACAGTGCCTCCATCAATCATTTCATACCATTAACTTAATTCACTGGAATTAAGCTGCTAAATCTATTTTTATCTTATTGTCAAATTGTTTTTTTAACCCTTATCTTAAAAATTAACATTGGATCTGCTTAGCCGTCTAAGATTTGTTAGACGTTTATTCTATTCCTGCTTTTAAGGGAAGTATTGTTCGTCAAGCCGCAGTATCATAAATGAAAGAAAAATGCATTTTAGAGCCTTCTCCTCCCTGACATATTTCCCAGATACTTCAGAATCATAAAGTTTTAATGTACAAACCCACAGACCCATATCTGCATGAAAAATTCATACTTAACAGAATGTGGTCAGAGAAGGTCTTTCCGTTCAGATGATTTGGAGGTAGGTGGGTAGGGAAACATAGATACGGTAGTGGTTTTCAAGGCATTTCCCAGTGACATTTGATATCTTAGCCTAAATTCAAAACCCTTGCTTGGATCTCTCTGCTCATTCCATTGTCCTTTTCTTGATGGTCACAAAGGTTTTTTAATCCAGACCTAGCCAATATGCTTATGTGCTATGTCTACAATGCAGTCTGTTTAAGGAGAAAATATCTTAAAGTGGATAATGAAGAATACCTATCTGATGATTTTATTATAAATAATACTATCCTTTGAAGACATCAGTTACTTTTCAGATACAACCATAAGGTAAAAACTAATTTTTTTTTTTTTTAATTTTTATTTATTTATTTATTTATTTATTTTTGGCTGTGTTGGGTCTTCGTTTCTGTGCGAGGGCTTTCTCTAGTTGCGGCAAGCGGGGGCCACTCTTCATTGCGATGTGCGGGCCTTTCACTATCGCGGCCTCTCTTGTTGCGGAGCACAGGCTCCAGACGCGCAGGCTCAGTAGTTGTGGCTCACGGGCTTAGCTGCTCCGCGGCACGTGGGATCCTCCCAGACCAGGGCTCGAACCCGTGTCCCCTGCACTGGCAGGCAGACTCTCAACCACTGCGCCACCAGGGAAGCCCCTAATATTTTTAAAGCTATTTTCACCTATCTTGTTTTGAGTTTGGATTTTGCATTATGGAGAAGGCTAAAGACAAGAAGCAAGCAGTTTGCTATAAATCCAAAGTCAATTAAGTACGTTTGCTACAAGTCTTACTGGGAAGTCTGTCATTTCCTCTAATACTCTGGCACCAACATCTGCTTCGGAAGCACTGTGTGTCCCTTATGCCCCAGAGACCCTCTCCAGAACAAACCACCCACCTCTTGAGACCAAGGTTTTAGAGCAAGTTTTCCAGCATCAGTGTAGGTGCCTGGTGCCCTATGCCTGCCCTGTGCTGTGGGTTCAGCAAATGTGTTAGAAAGGCACTGGCAACTTGGAGCACCACTGAGTGGGCCCTTTTCAGCAAGTGTTTCTCTTTCTGTTGTGCTAGCACACACACAAGAGTCTAATTTTAGGAGTGGAAATGAAAAATCTCCCTCTCGTGTAATTTGGTTGCAATGTGGCCTCAACAATGCAGTCTTTCAGTGCTGGGAAAGAGTCAGAGCTGTTTTCAGAGCAGTTCCTGAACGAAGGAAAGAAGCTGTCACCATTGCCAGAAGTGCTGAGGAGGGTACCCAGGAGCTGAAGAAATCGAGCCCCTCACTTCCATGGCAACACACCCCAGGTCCAGCATCTCATCTCGGAAAAAGCTCCCTCACCTGTGTGCTTGTGCAGATTGCCCGCGTGCTGGGCAGAGATTGGGGGGGGGGGGAGGGTTGTTTTCTCTCTGATATGTAGATTTCCCTCCTGTGCTTTTCCTGTTTTGCCATGGAAGTATTTATTTATTGTGTCACTCTTTCTCCTGTCCACATTTTCTGACTTTATGTTTTGCAAGTCATTTTTGCCTTATCGGCTCATAAATATATGGCTCTTCTAGGGTTGGAATTGCTCTGGAAGAAAAATTCAGTAACTATAGCACAAAAGCAGACACAGAGTAGTGCTTTCGAGGATGCTAGGAGCAAATGGTGGTATCCTTCAGTTGTTATTTGCATGGAAATTACCTTTGTGGCACTCACGAGGAGAAACTTGTGCAAAAAAGTTTTTCATGGATAGCAACTGTAATTATGTCACACAACCTGAGTAGAATCTGGATGCTACTGATAGAAGAAATTAGTTAAATCCATTAAGGGTTGGTTGCTGCTAGAGTCATATTTGGGGGAAAAATGGACTCCACTGGAGAAATAGTGCTTGTGGATTACAATTTTCTGTAAATCACCATGATTTATATAATTAAAGAAAAGGAAAAAAGCTTTTTCTGTATAGAGCTTTCAAAGGAGATGGGTACTACACAAGTGGCATGGGTGTATTGGAATAAAAGAGACAAATAGATATGGGAAGTAAGTTGATGGGGGAAAGTCATGCTGGAGAACCTAAATACATGGAGACTGGATTAAGGGAAAAGCGAAAATCTATCAGAGAAAATATCAAAGAGAGTAAAGCTCACAGCAAAAATGTCTAGAGCAACATGGAGTCTCTCAGAGTGAAGGGATTTGCAACATTCTTCTGTCACCCCCTCATGCTTAAGGATTCTTGTTTGAGAATCTGCTACATGATGAGAAATCTTATTTCTCATGAGGGAAAATAGGTGTAATAGAAATGCAACAGGAAACATAGCTATACTACTTATTAAACTTATTAATAGAATTATTGAATTTAAAAGGTACTCCACTGTTGGGGCCTGTGGTATCAATAATTCATATTTAACAGTGTTGCCTTTTTATAGCCATACTGGTATGTTAGTAATTCTATCACTAGGGCATATTTTTTAAAATGTTTTTTTGATTTGTAGTAGCCATAAAAATAGTAGCAGTTTTGTTACCTGTCCTTGGCAGAATTTGTCACCAAAAACAATGGGACTCTCTCAGCACAAAGTTTTGCTGTATAGTAATATCAACTAGAATCATAGGTATTTGAATGGGAAGCAATATGGAGGAATATTTGGGGAAAATTTGGGATGGAACTACAAGAGAAATTAATGTTGCCTTGTCCTGTAGAAATGGCTCTCTACTCTTATTATTATTTTTTTAATCCAGAGTGGAGTCAAAAATTTTTTATGAGGTAGAGATGAAACAGTCTTCCCTTTTCTTGCTTTTTCTAAGGGTAAGAAAACAGTCTCAGAGAAAGTGGTGGAAAGTACTGTGTAATGTTTGACTTGGGGATTAAATTAAGCAAATTAAATGTAAATACTATTGAAATATGGATATCAAAAAATGATGACAATGATGAAAACCTGGCTTAGTCGACACTCATAAAGGTGCGGAGACTCCAGTTGGAGCACAGTCTCACTTTGCTCTCCATTTCCCGCTGGAGGTCACTACCTGTCTGACTGATGGAAAAGAGGCATCTGAACTGTGCTGTCCTCTTCTTTCCGGTTCAAATCTTTCCTACAGTGGGGTTTAGGCATTTTTCATGTAAGGGTCTAAACGTCTAGTTTCTTTCTTCGCTGTAGCCTGAGGAAAAGGATCACATTTATAGCACAATAAAAATTAAAATTGGTGCCTCTTAATAACTGATAGTTACCTATATCAAAGTGTAAAGTAGGCAAATATAAATGTAATATAGGCAATGCCTATATATTGCCTAAGTATAAATACAATATAGATAATAAATGTAGTATAGGCAAATAATTATATTCTTTGACAAAGTAAGACAGTTTAAGTAAATAAATTTCTAAGTGATTTGAGACTTTCCTAAATTATACTTAAAAAGCTATCATTGTGTGAAAAATAAGCAAAACATAACTAAGTCGTTTTTAGAAAGCTGAGACATCGTCAGCCGTGACTTTGGACTCTGTTAATAATCAAGTAATTAAAGGAGTCACTGTGAATATGCTAGAACAAGCACTGAATGGGAATTACAAGAACTAGGACTTGGCCTAAAGAGCTGCTGGACCAGGATGATACCCTAACCTCTTAAATGTGAACCTTAAATGTCTTGACTAGAAAAGAGGATTGTCAAAGGTGAGGTGGAAGGTTCTGCTTAGCTCTGCAAATCCATGACTCTTTATCCAGAGAAAATTTGTGTATATGTGTAATGTATACACGAAAGAGGTGTGCCCCTTTTAATTTTGATATAAAGTTCCCTAAAACTACAGCTTGGCACCATATTGGATCTTTTATTTACAGGTGTGTATTTAGTGTGTATTTACGTCATTTTGGGTTATTCTTCCTCACTGTGTTCTAGAGTTAATAAAATTTCATCAGACAGCTATTAAATTTAAGTAACGTACAGTCTTATGTATAAATCTTTGAGGCTCATATCATATCAAGTATGCATGTAATGGGGCTCACATACTACTCTGGGCAGTGTTAGCGTATGTATATTTTGAGAGATAATGTGCAATCCCCTTATTTATATAAAATTATATGTAATGAACATAAAGGCACTAGTTTTCCCTAACAATATACACATTTAAAAATAACCAAGATGAGTGTAATGAATGCTTATGGATTTGTCTCTGGTCAGATACAAAGGCCTCTGTTTCTTCATTGGTAAGCGTGGTTCCTTTCAGCCCTGAACGTTCTGAGCCCAAGGATAAATAAAAGCGTGTGTGTCTGTCTTATACCCATGCAAAGTTACCGGGTCCCAGAATGAAGGGGTCTGTAGTCAAGAACAGAGAAATGCAGTGAAGATTGAGTTGGTTCTATCCGGTGATCAAGAGGAGCCCTCGGGAAGTATGCGTGGGTATCACTCATCACCTGGCGAGCACAGGCTCTTCGATCTGCCATGGTCTCCGTGGTGCTCCACAAGCATCGTTGAGCTCTGTACTCTACACCCAGCTTGTGAACACAGTATTTCAAAGGGAGCCCAAAAGTATGAATGGTCCTATTACTTTTTAAAAATTCAGTATTACCTATTAGGTATTATCATTTGAGAAAGAAATGCCTTTTCAAAGTTGGTACCAATGATAAAGATCCCCAGAACTTAAGATATTCTCTCCTAAGCACATAAACCAATGTAAATGTTTTTTACAGATCACCGTGAAAAATATTTCAAAGGGGGACTTCCCTGGTGGTCCAGTGGTAAAGAATCCACCTTACAATGGAGGGGATGCAGGTTCGATCCCTGGTCAGGGAACTAAGGTCCCACATGCTGTGGGGCAACTAAGCCCGCGGGTCACAACTACTGAGCTTGCGCGCCTCAGTGAGAGAGCCCACATACCATAAACTACAGAGCCCATGCACTCTGGAACCTGCGCGCCACAACTAGAGAAGAGAAAACCCACATGCCACAACTAGAGAGAAATCCATGCACCGCAATGAAAGATCCCGCATGCCTCAACGAAGATCCTGCGTGCCGCAACTAAAGACCTGACGCAGCCAAAAATAAATAAATAAATAAATGAATAAAAAGTCTTTAAAAAGATTTCAAAGGATTTCATATAATAAATGGAGAATGTTATTTCACAAAGTTTTTAAAATTATGATGAAAGAGATCATCAATATAGGAAATGTTAGAAAATCAACTTTTATTTACCTCTAATTTATACCAAAACAGTATGTATTCTTTATTTTAAAATGTAACATACTTTTCAGGAATTCAATTGTGAAAGAAGCCAAAATAGATTACTGTGCAAAAGAGATGACAAAGATACGAGATATCAGGTATTAGTCTTTTGCAGTGTGACTAGACTGAGGAGAATAACGCAAGAGGCCCTGCATATGAATCAAATGGCAGCTATACTGGGATCCACAGAAAGAAGACAATGTTCTTTCAAAGGAAACTTATTTATTGTAGACAACTGTAGACTGTAGACTAAAGCACCTGAAATGAAAGCCAGCAAGAAGTGGACCGGGCCTTTCTTTAGATTCTGTGGTTGTCATAGAGAATGAAAGAAAAATGGTAGGAGGTCCATTGCGAGCCAGTAATCAGTAAAAGTTCACATGGAACTTTTCTTTATTTTCTTTTAGATTGTGTGCCATGGAGCCTGTATAAACTGGTGGCATGTTGACACATGAAGCTAATTAAAGCATGTGTAGAGAAGCAGTATGAAGAAAGAGAGCGTATGAAATAAATTACAGGCTTCCCCTTAATTGTTTTATGACTTACGGGCCTTTAGTGGCTGGGTAAATAATTCTTAGTAGACTTAGGGTTATTTTAGAGTTTAATCTAGAAATTCTACAACGTAGTTTCTGTATTGCTAAGCAATGGGGTACTTGGAAAAAACAACCCACCCACACGTGTAAATGTGGCATTCCTGAAAGTCATGGTAGACTGTGTTTGCTCAGGCCAGGCCAGCACAGGTTGGGTGGGTGGATGGGATCTGTGCACTCAGCCCCTGGGAGCCTGCCTTTGGGAGCTGCTCCCTCCTCAAGTGTACAGGTTTCCCTGGCCTCCATAGTCTGGTCCTGACTTTGGCTGTTGACTGTCTGCTATAGTGAGGTCCTGGCCCTTCCCCAAGGCTCCTATGATCATGTCTCCCAACATTCCCTGGGCTGAGAAAATTCCCCAACTCCTGCTTGCAATCCACCTTGTTCCAGGCCCAAAGCCTATAGAAAAAGTACTTCTTACCACAGGGTCCTAGTGTTAAGCCCAGAATCAGAGGTGGGAAGGAAGAGGTACTAGTAGTGAAGGGACAGTCTATTCAAAGATCGTTCCTCCCTTCTGGACGTATTTCATTATCCTTGTTTCAGGTGTCTCTCCCTGGTCTAATTCTTTCCTTTGGGAGAACGTCTTGTCCTCAAACTTTTCGATATCTCACAAAAATCCACTCATCTCAGATACTTGTGATCTCAGGAGTGCTTAGTTGAGGCACATGGATCATCGAGCCCTCTTTCAGAATTTTTATCCACTTACAGATTATTGTAATTTCCGTAATATAGTTTGGAGGAGTAGAAGCAACTTTTGAATTCTTATTTTTTTAAAAAAGAGAAAAATAAAACACAAGGAGACAGCTAACCTTGCTTTAAAACCCTTGGACTGGGCTTCCCTGGTGGCGCAGTGGTTGGGAGTCTGCCTGCTAATGCAGGGGACACAGGTTCGAGCCCTGGTCTGGGAAGATCCCACATGCCACGGAGCAAATAGGCCCGTGAGCCACAACTACTGAGCCTGCGCATCTGGAGCCTGTGCTCCGCGACAAGAGAGGCCGCGATAGTGAGCGGCCTGCGCACCGCGATGAAGAGTGGCCCCCGCTTGCCACAACTAGAGAAAGCCCTCGCACAGAAACGAAGACCCAACACAGCCAAAAATAAATAAATAAATAATTAAAAAAAAAAAAAAAACCCTTGGACTAATTAGTATTTTGGTAGTTTTATTCATACAGCTATTGCCCTTAGCAGTTTATTAGAAAAAAGATTGGATACAGAAATGTAAGGATCATGGAGGAAATGTAAATCTGATGTAAATGTAGTATAGCAAATAAAGGAATTTGATACTGTCTTTTCTTGACCTAAGATGCCTCTCATTTGCAACAGAACAACATGTGAAGCAGAAGTTCTAATGTTTGACAGATAACAAATAACTAATAAACCCAGGCGCAGATGGGAGCCATCCTGGACTTACATAAAAGCTGGCTCTAAGAAAGGCTTTTTAATAGTCAAAATATTTCAGCTGTTTTTGCCATTCAAGACCGGTGTGTCTTAATGTCAAAAAGAGAATTTTTTTATTTAAGTATTTCCATATGCTAGGAAATTTAATAACCCTAACTACAGAAATATCATAAAAGTAAAACATAAAATACACACTCAGAAATAAATCACAACTCCAGTAAATTTGATCACAAATAAATTGTGTGGGAATGATGGGTCTTTATCCTTTTGGATGCCAGGCATGTATTGAGTGCCAGAAGTTAACAGAAGCTACAGTTAGAACTTGGATGCTTTCTTTCCGACAGAGTTTTAGACAGAGGAGACTTTAGCAACTGCATTTTGAAATTTGTTATATTGTTTGGGACAAATTCCATTCACTTTTCAGCCCCTGTTCTCATCCCACTCCTATTTTAATGCACAATTCCTTGACCAGCAAAACTCACATGGGTTTGTTGATGAGTTCCACAAATGGTAAGGTAGTTAGTGATGGCAGCTCACATTCATTGCCAATTGAAAAGGACTTTGGAGAGGTCCATTTAAGACTGGACCCTCTACTAAATGGTAATTTGTAAAGAAGGTGCCTTATGTGGCCTCACAGCATTCGTTTTATTAAAGAGGATTCTCTTGGTTAGGGAAACCAGTTATACTGAGCCTTTGACACTTGAGAACAAGATCAAAATGGGCATGAGAGCAGGTAAGGGCAGCTGCTCTTCCAATGTTTTTCACTTAAAATAAGCGCCCTGCTCAGGATCTTGATGTTGACAAGGTTCTTCAGAGTCAGTTACCAGCATGTGATAAGACATCTCTCAATTCTAGGTGGTTTCTCAGGGCTTCAGGGCTATAAATGATGCCAGAGTAATTTGTGAGTCAATAGACTTTAACTAGTCTTTAAACCAGTAGAAAATGTTCAATTTCGTTATCACATTGATTTTTAATACCTTATTGCCTTATTAAACTGTGCTTTTTATTTTAGATGTATCTTTATGGTAATTCTGTTTGAAGGCATCAATCCTACTGGTTTTAAGCGTTTGTTCAGAATCTTAAGTCTTTAGGGCCCCAGGAGAGACCCCATTATAGGTCATGAAAAGGATAGTGTCCAATTCTTTTATTTGTATATGTTCTTTCTTCTTTTAAATGATGAGGTTGTAACCTAAAATGGACCTTTCTTTCTGTGAGAAACAGCTTGGACCACAGCAGGATGGATGATTTAGAAAAATCTGTGACCCTTGCAGCTGGGTCTGCCTCAGGGCACAGGATGTGATGTTTGAATCACCCATTCTACCCTGGAGGCTTGTTTAGGTCACAAGCACTAACCACAGCCTGAGTATCAGCTGACGTCCTGGGTATTGGACCACCACTGAGTCCATCTTGGGATACTGATTCCCATCCTGACCTTGGCCCCTATGATTATCTCTATTGCAGGTGAGTGTGTGTTCACTAATGGGCAGAGGCAAGGTTTGTGTCCAGATTTTCTGTTACCACTAGTCTAGCATTCTTCCCATTTTGCTGAAACTTGTCACGTGGCAAGTATGTTTCTCTTGAAGCAAGTTAGCTTTGAAAACACCACGACCAGCACCATCACCACCACCTCCATCCACGACAAACCTCTGGTGTGGTATCATTGGGGTGTGAATTGGGAATTAGCCAAGAAACCCAGTTTATTTTCTAATCCATCTGTTTTGCTGTTCACTGAGAGTTTCATCGCTCTAATAATGATCTTCTCAGCATAGGAAGATCTCAACCTTTTATCAATCTTAAGGACATTTCTAGTCTGTAGATAAATGATTACTCAGGAAAAAATATTTGTCCACTTATCACTTATCTTCTGGTTCAATTGTAGTTTCTCTTTAAGCTGCTTGCCTCCTCTAGAAACTTCCCAGACTATTCCAATCTGCAGTGACCTTGTTATCTTCTAAACCAGGGGTTGGTGCTTTTTTAGTAAAGGGGCAGATAGTAAACATTTTCAAGTTTGTGAGCCATATGTTGTGTTGCAACTACACGTCTGTCTCTGTAGCACCAAGACAGCTGAAAACAAATGCAGAGTATCTAAATGAATGGGTTTGGCTGTGTTCTGATAAAACTTTGTTTATAACACAGGAGAAAGAGGCTGGATTTAACTCTGGCAGTAGTTTGCTGACCCTTGTCCTACACTAAAAATATTTATGTGTCAATTGCTTGGGTTATCTGTTAATATTATTTTTAAAAAATTGGTCTCTCATATTGTTACATAAATTTGCATTTGTACATAGAGAATTTATTGTATGCAAATACTTTTCTCAATAAGTATTATTTATTTTTTCATTGGTTTAATTTCCTTTGTCTTATCATCCCCAAACCTGCCCTGAGTAATCAGTAGCTGGTATTTGGAAAGTGCTGCAATTGAACCAGAGGAGTAGTTGAGCAAGAGGTAGAGGTATTCTTTCCTAGCAAACCACGTAGCTTTGGAATGATTTTGCTGGGGATCGACATGCTTGCATTTGACTTGAAAAGGCATGTCCTCCCATACAGGAAGGACAATTGTGGTGCTAACAGATAGGAAATTTGTAGTTTTCTGAAACGCATATGTATGGTGACTGAATGTGTACTTTAGTGAGTGAGTGATTATATTGCTTTTGTGTCCTGGCTATTCTTGCATGCCTTCAAGAAATTGCTGGGAAGATAACATGGGTCAGACTTGTCTTTAAAATAGATACCGTACAGCTGGTGGCTTGGGAAGAACGTGAATTGCTATATAGTCCCTCACAGACAAGCAAAATTCTAAATCAGTGTTTATCAATGAATGAGGAAAGCCATTTCTGGCTTGGGAGGAGGTCAGAAATCAATTACTCTCCCTTTTCCCTTAAGTGAGGGCATTTCATGAAAGAATAAGAAATAGGGAGATCACTGATTAGAATTAAGTGAATTCAGTATTTTCAAGTCCTTCATATTAATCTTCTCCTCTCTCATGATCTTTGTTAAATATGTGGTTTTAATTGTGGTCTGTGTGTACCTGGAAAGGAAAGGAAAGAAAAGAAAGGCCTTCATTTGGCCGTTTGTACAGTGTCTCTTCCTTCATAGGGGCTCTGCAAGTTGCTTTGGAAACAACAGGAACATAGAGGCTAGTTCAAGTCTCCAGCATGTTTCCTGTGGATCAGGAAGTGAGAAGTGAGTGAGAGGACCAGGCAAGTGAGAAGAATCCTCACTTGTCTTTTTGTCTTTGCCACCAGGAGCGATTGACATCAGAAGAGCCAAGAGGGAGAAGGGAGCTTAAAAAGAGCCAAGGGCATTCGCAATGCTTAGATGGTGACTGGTGGCAACCTGGCTATCGCAAGCCTGTCTCTATAGTGTTTAGTGTTTTCAGAGTGCTTTGCAATCAGGTTTCTTAGTCACCCTTCATGGCCACCACATGAAGCTAGTTGATAGGCCTCTCCCTTTTAGCACTGAGGACAAGTGACTTGCTGAGGGTCAGGCAGTGAGTTGCTTATGGAGCTCATTAGTCCCTGGGTCATCAGTCTTGTGGGATAGCAAAATATTATTTCCTTTTTTTTTTCTAAAACCAGCTCTAGCCAGCCTTGGAAAACTTATTACTACTGGTAGACCTGATTGTTTTCCAGGATGGCACTATTGTAAAAAATTCTAACTTAAAAATATTTTTTTAAGATTTGCCTTTCTTAAAGCTTCATAATGTCACTTTTCAGAAAAATTTAGCTGTGCATTTTAAACTTTAGCCAAGTCCTTTATTTAGGTAATGATCTCAGAATTTTGGCCCTTTTATTCCTCTTCAGTTCTTCAACCAGAGACTTCAGGAGAGACTCCAGGAGAAATAAAATTTTTTAACTAGGAAGACTTGGTTTGTGGCATTAGCTGTGGTCAAAATTTGTATGGAGGGATGAGGTGAAACTTTTATATTTCAGTTATTCTTTTCTTTCTTTTTGGCTGCGTCGGGTCTTAGTTGCGGCGCACCGACTTCTCTCTAGTTGTGGCTTGCGGGTTTTCTCTCTCTAGTTGTGGCGTGCAGGCTCCAGAGCGCGTGGGCTCTGTAGTTTGTGGCACGCAGGCTCTCTAGTTGAGGCGTGCGAGCTCAGTAGTTGTGGTGCGTGGGCTTAGTTGCCCCGCGGCATGTGGGATCTTAGTTTCCTGACCAGGGATGGAACCTGCGTCCCCTGCATTGTAAGGTGGATTCTTTACCACTGGACCACCAGGGAAGCCCCTCAATTATTCTGTCTTGTATTCCCAGAATCTCATAGAGGCTAGACAAAAGCAGTAACCTCACTTTTTGGAATGAGAGATGTTGACATTTATTGTTCAATTAGTACAGGGATATTCATTCAATGATGAGTGACTAGTGGGCTTTCTCTGCTTTTCTTAATATAACCAAAACAACCCCTAACAAATAGGGAATGGGATTTCTATAGGTCATGGAAGGCTGATGACTTGTATTGACCATTCATTCAATATTTTACCCCTCAAGTATTTTTTGAGCATCCCTTATAGAGAGGTACTGTTTTAGACAATGGGGATACAGCCCTGAATAAGAAATTCATGCAGCTTACATCTTAGTAGGTGGATTATTCTTTTAAAACCATAAATACATATTATTGGGAAGTGATAATCACTGTAAACAAAACAAAAGCAGGGAACAGAATTGGGCAGTGACTGGAGTAAGGGGGTATTTTACATGGAGTTAGAAAAAGCCTCTCTGAGGACGTGAAATCTAAAGAGACCCGAAGGAAGGAAAAGATTATGGCTAGAATCGAGTATGGCAAGAAGTGAGAACAGCAGAGACAAAAGCCTTAGGTAGGAATGAGATAGGCGTGTTTGAGGAAACAGGAGCTAGAAGGCTAGAGTGGCTGGAACAGAATGAGTGAGACAGAGAGTAACAGGATGTGAAGTCAGAGACGGGCAGGGAACAGACCCTGTGGGCTTTGTTGACCAAGGTCGAGCGTGTGGATTTGGGGTCTGAGTTGATGGAAAGCCATTGGAGGAATTGGGTGAGGGTATGATATTATCTATTTACATTTCCCAAAGGTCTCTGCAAATATTGGGTTGAAACCAGACTAAAGATAGTAGAGGCAGGGAGAGGGGACATAAGGACACTCAATAGGGAGCTACTTTGGTAGACTGAGAGGGCTGATGGTAGCTTGAACTAGGGGTGGAAATGGTGAGGAGGCATGGATTCACAACGCTATATATTGAAGTAGAGCTGGGAGTGCTTTATGACAGATTAGATGTGGAATATAAGGGAAAGAGACCGCATATGGCTTCACCGGTTGGGTACTGACAACCCCAGGAAGAACTGTTTACAGAGACTGTGCAGTGAATGGCAGCTCAGGGAAGAATCAAGGAAGGATGATCCTTGGATTTTGATCTAAGCAACTGTATGATTGGTGGTGCTTTTTACTGAGATGGGGAAGATTGGGGGGAACAGGTTAAGGGGTGCAGGGGAATCAAGTTCTTTGGGGGCGTGGTAAAGTTGAGATGTTGGACATTGACGAGGAGATGTCAGATGCAGAGTTAGATGTATACATATGGAACTCAGGGGAAAGGGCAGGGCTGGATATAAAAATTTGAAAGAATACATGGCTATGGGACTGAATTAGAAATTTTTGTGAATGAGTGTTGAGAAAAAAAAAGTGGTTTGTGGACTGTGCCCTGGGACACTGCAAGATTTAAAGGTAGGGAATGAGAGAGGCGTACAATGCATCCTAAATTATTTATGTTAGGAAGTAGTGCACAAATAAACGTATTTTTAAATCACTTATTTTCTTCCTCCCCTAGTAAGAGCCGTTTGTGAAAATAGAGCTCATGTCCCCATGATGTTTCTTTTTGTGCTTTAATGGTGTTGTCACTAATGGGAGATCTCATTTCTCCCTGCTGGTGATTTCATTACTACCATGTGTGCAGAGACTATGGGGCCTAGATTCATTTGGACCACTCTTGTTTTTGTAAACCTTTAACAGTCAGATCATTGTGAATTGCTCTGAGGTAGAGCTTTCCACAAAATGGCACGGGTGAACTGCAGTCTTGACAGGCAGCCGTTGTTATTTGTGTTACGAATGCGTGTCCTAGGGTGGTAGCTGCCCTTGGATGAAGCTGACTCTTCCTGCCTCTCTGTTGACCTCTCTCATATCTTGACCTCCCAATTTTGTGTGGGAGCTTCGGGGACTGGAACACTCCTTGAAGATACCGTAGACCCTTCCTTTTGCCAAAGCCAGGCCAGTGAACACCACCTCACAGTGTATATTTCTCAGTAACCTCAGCAAGGATTTGTCCTAAATATCTGTTTAGTCCCTGGGGCTCTTGCTACATGTCTTCCACTGGGCTCTGAAGTGCTGAGGTATTTAACACAATCATTGCTCAGCTCTGCTCTGCAAGCCAAAAAGCAATGTTAATTAGAATTACTTTTTTTAAATGTATAATTATATAATTTATTAAAATCAACACAATTCATATACAGAATATTAACATGGCAGTCATTAAGTTTGTTAAGCACTTCAAATACTGAAATGTTAAAACAGTAAAACTACACTAAGCAACTTTTGCATCAAGGGATCTAATCTAGCTCACTAGTTCAGGCTGAACATTCACTCTCCGAAGTACTTCTTCAGGCATGCAAAAAACAGGGCTAACAGGTTTAATCTGTTCTTCTCCCAAAAGTGACAATCCAGCAACTCCAAATACAGTATGAAAAGGATCTACCATATCTCCTGGCCTGTCCGCAAATCCTCCCGTTTCTTCATCTTGACATGCTAAGATGAAACTGCGCAGTTTCTCTCTGTCAATCCAGTGAAGCCTTCCAATTATCTTTAGGGAGGCCAACACCCACCAAGAATAGCATACATCTGGTAACTTCTCTGGCCTTCCATTGAATCCACCTGACGCAAGCTGGCGTTCACAAAGCCACCAGCCAAGTAAATCATAATTTACTCGATGGAACTGACTAGTAATAGCCAGGAATCCTGGGCACCAATAGATCTGCCCAGCATGGGATTCAGAACCTGGCCTGCAACCAAATCCACCATCAAAGTTCATACATGATTAAAACAAATTCGATTGCCTTTTCCACATTACTAGCATCCAGCTTCCCCAATAGAGCCAAATTGCCGCCGCACAAAAAGAGAATCTTGTATCGATTTCTGCCTATTATATAAAAGTAGATTTTCACATCCCATGAAGCAGCTGGTCTCTCCGGCCTGCACTGTATTCAGCCCTTATCTTTTAGACTGGCCCCCTCTGTTCTAGTACTCCTGTATGCTGATATAACTAGCACAGTGCATGCTGGAACTTCCAGCAGACCATTAACTCCAGTTAGACCAGCTGCTTAGTGGGACCCCAAATATCTCCAGTGAAAGAACCATCTTCTTTCTGTAGACTCTGAACTTATTCCACAACTTTATTTACGTCAATAACATTAATACTATCAGAGAGAGTAAGAATGTAAGCATCTTTCTTTGAGCCATCGGATGCTATATAATCTGCATGCTTCTCCAGTAATAGGGTGTCGGGTGCATCTGACTTGATAATAACATCCTTCTGCAGTATGCCCATGTCTGAAAGCGAAAAGAGCTAGAATTACTTTTTTGCTTTTGCATCTACACTGGCATTTCGTTTCTATGCCCTGACTCTCACTCCTTCTCATGCCCCTCTCATGCCCCTTTTTTTTATAAGCTCAAGACCTAAAAGTATTCAGATATGTTTCTCTCAGCAAGAATGCCATAAACTTTTACTATTTAATGTCAACCTGATTGGAAACTCATTTAGATGTATGATCTTTCTTTTTTTCTAGAAATTTCGATCTTTCTCACAGGGAGGTGTATGGTTAATAAAAGACAAGAATTAAGCACATAAACTCTTTACTTAGAAGCAGAATGCACGTAAATCTAATTGTCCACATTTCCTACCTATTGTTTAACAGCTATTTTTTTTAAACCAGGCCTTCATTGTTATTCTTTGTCTGTTATTGCTCTGGCTACAGAGATACAGGGTGTTTGCTGTTTTGGCCCTTTCAAGATATTAATTCTTTTCTTCCTGGGGTTTGCCCTCTCTCATTCACAAGAAAAGGCATCCTGCTAACCTCCGTAATTACTTTCATTTATTTTTTTTTTTCTGGAAACTGTATTTAAATATCTTCAAGTTTCACCTGGAGTGATAGATATTTCAGAATTATTTTCTTTTCCAAGAACATATTTTCATTATGGCATGAAGTTAAAGTCATTTACAATTTAAGTATTTTGCAAACTCCTATTTTACATGTCAGAAGAAAACCATTTGTTGGGGGTATTTGTGAGAAAGATGCTTTTGTGTTTAATATTGTTAATTCCCTCTTTGATCTTCATTCTAAAATCTGATGAATGAGATATATTACTTCCCCTGGCATTTCCTATCCTGGTTAATCGCATGACCATTTAGCTGGTACTCATCCCAGAGTCCTCTTTCAGCCTACCTGCCTCCACTGAAATAAATATTAAGGCTCAAAAGGTCCTGCCCTGTAATCCATCAATATCCTTTTTATTCCTTCTGCTATTGTCCAGTGTAGGTGATGGGTAATCATTTTTTACTTGAACTTCTTTGTTAATCTCCTAATTGGACTTTATCCTACCTAGTCTTGTCCCACCCAGATCATTCTCCACATTATTCCTAGAGCAATCTATCAAACCAAATCAGGTCTTGTCACGTAGCTCATGCCTCAGCAGAGAATAAATTTCAAATCCTTCATATGGTATAGAAGGTTCTCCATCATCTGACCTCCTGCCTTTCATGTCAGCCTCAGTTCTTGCTACTCTGTCCCTTGTGTCCTAGGCTCACATCATTCTGAACAACTTCTGTTTCCCTGACTGTGACAACTGTTTAATATTTCAGGTTCTCTGAATTGAAGTTCCTCACAGCCTCAACTGCAACTCCACAGACCTCAATCTTAGCCATTATTTGGCATAATAAATGAGGAGTGAGTGAAAAAATATTACCTTCTGGCTTCCTTAGCTGGGAAGGCCTGGATACTTACAGATTGATTGGCCTACACGTAATTAAGTTGAGAATAATATTCCTCTTGATGATAACTTTTTTTATATTCACCACTTGATGTCTGGCATTACATAATGATTTTGATGGAAATCAGCATATACTCTGGATGCCTCAGTAATAAGGTCTTATTTCTACTTTTGGTCTGCTAACCATTCCTAGTGATCTTTTCAGTTACTGTTTTTTTGGTTTTTCTGTTTTGTTTTTTTTTGACATATTAGAGCTTCACTGCAGCTTTAGAAATAGATGGAAGTGAGTCCAGATTTTCAGAATAAATTTATTTTGTTCAAATAATAACTGGCTAATGAGAAGGAAAAATAGTGGGAATTTAGTCTGTGTTTAAATTCTATAGACTTGCCAAAAAAGGCTATATGGGCCATCATAGTAACATCAGTTTCACTTACTTCAGGCCATTTGAGCACTCTAGAAGTGTGCTTTAGTTACTTAACAAATAGCTGAGTACCTACTAATTACCAGGTACATAGGCACACAAGTAAAGCATTTACACAACTATTTCTGAGACGACAGAGGAAAAGCCACAGTCTCACACATAGATTTTGATCATCCATTAATATATTAAGTTTATTGAGCAACTACTACATGTAGATAGGGTGCTAGTCATTGTGATTACAGAGATAATAAAAGTTAAGTGTGGTGACCTCAGGGAGCTCCAAGATACATGAAATATTACTGTAAAACAGGATAGGGCTATGAACAAGAGTCTTATCAGCTCACCTTACAGTGAGTGGTCAGGGTAATTACACCCTCTGTCAAACCATGAAAGTACAGTCCACATGATCATGATTTGTTCATCAGAGCCAGGATGGAAGCAAGCTTTTTCAATACCTATTCCAGAATAAGAGAAAGAATATGAATGAATAAGGAACCAGAATCAAGAGAATGACATCCTGGGTCACACCAGTGTGGGACAAGTAAAGCATGGGATCCAGAAAAGTATCACTGGAACCCCAAACCCAAGAGAAGAAAGAACAGGAAATAGACTATTCTCTTGGTAACTGTATTTAGCTGGAACCCTAGTGTATTTTGTTTATATCAATACCATGACTCACATAGTATTCCAAAGTGAGTTGTTAGCAATTCTCAACAAGTTCTTCAGGCAACTTTATCAAATCTCAAGTCTCAAAATCTTTGGGTTATTATAGCTGCAGGCTTTAAGTAAGTGTTGTGGCCACAGTTCTGGGTCTGGAGTGGACAAAGTCAAAAGGGCCCAGAGGTGATGTTTAGCTGGTGTGTACCAGTTCTTCTGCATCAGTTATTAATATTAACACGCTTCTATTCTGACCTCCCCAAGCCCCTCGGCCATTCTAAACTGTCCTGATCCTCCCCAGGATCTACGGGATCTCCTTGCAGCCCAGGAGCTAAGTAGTGAGTACATGGGACAGAAGAAGACCTTCAGGGCCCCCAACCAAAAAGAAAACAATCACTACGGAGTATAAATTATTGAGAACAAGCGCCAGGCCAACAGTTCATGTCTTAATAGATAAATAGTAGGAGCTAGCTAGTCTTAATAATCTTTTAACTGACAGCACTTAGGAGAGACCTAACATGTAGTAGGGGCTTAGTAATTGAGAGCTGTTATTACTAAGACACACCCTCAAGGAGTCTTCTCCCTACTGAGGAGACGTATGTAAATAGACCACAACCCTCAGCTACGCATGAAGGAGAGAATGGTCCCTGTCCTGGTCCAGTGTTCTCTCTCTCTGATTCCCCTCTGCGTATCACAGGATGCTCTCATCTGCACTGGGATGTTGTTTCATGTGTCAGGGCCCTCATTTCTATTTGATGGCAATTTAATTCTTTCCTAGTGTGATTACTTAAAGTTAAGTGCAGCATCTTTACCTGTTGTATTGCTAAGGAAGTTTCATTTTCTTCCATAATGTCCACAGAGCATCTTCTGCCAGTTTTATTCTCTGTGGGATTGGTGTCTCCGTTTTCATGGCGCTACAGCATGCTGTCTCTCTCCACTCTAAGAGCTCTTTGTTCTTTGGAATGCTGCCCTGAGCCTGCCCATTCAGTGTTCTGTTTCTGCTAGTGTTGCTGCAGTAGGATGTATCAGGTATTTTTAATTCTATTCCTTTTGTTAGAAAGAGTAATTTCCTTTTTGGGGGTGGAAATAAAGATGTCTTTATACTTAGACCACTTTGAGGGCTGAAGCCCAGAGAGTTTCCTTTAAAATCATCACAAGCTCCAAATCTTGTGGGCGACTTGCCTTCATACGCGAAACCTGCTATGGAGCTATCACCAGAAATTTTGTTTTGCAGTTTCCCGGCACACTTCTTTCTCCAACTCAGGATTTCTCAACTTGAGCACTATTGACATTTGGGGCTGGATAACTGTAGGGGGCTATCCTGCACATTGTCAGACATTCAGAAGCATCCTTGTCCTCTACCAACAAGATTCCCATAGAAACTGCCCAGTTTTGACAACTAAAAATGTCTGCAAGGCATTTTTGTCAAATACCCCTGCTGGGGGTCAAATCACTTCAGGTTGAGAACTGCTCTAAATAATAAACACGTGAAAGTAGATTGACAAACAAGTTATAAATGTGTTGACAAGCAAAGCAAAACCATTCGTGGTAATGACAGCAAATACTTAGCACTTAATGTGGGCCGGGCACTGCTGGAAAAGCTCTTTTCATGTAAGTAACCAAACCCACAGACTGAGGTACCATTGTACCATGACTTATACACATTTTATAGATGAGGACACTGGGGCACAGAGAGGTCATGCAGCTGCTAAGTGTCAGATCCAGAATCTGAACCTAGGGACTTCCCTGGCGGTCCAGTGGTTAAGACTTTGCCTTCCTATGCAGGGGGGTGCTGGTTCCATCCCTCATCAGAGCTAAGATCCCACATGCCTTGCGACCAAAAAAACAAAACATAAAACAGAAGCAATACTGTAACAAATTCAATAAAGACTTTAAAAATGGTCCACATCAAAAAAAAAAAAAAAAAAAAGAATCTGAACCTAGGCATTGTGACCCTATAGTCAATGATCTGAGCTCACCGTGCTTTTCTTTCAACAAAAATTTACTGGAATAGAGACCTACTTGGCATCGTATGGAATATTATCTTTGGTACAGGCTTAGTAAATATTTTGTTAAGTGAATAAATGAATATCTGTAAATCCAGGAAATTATCTAATATTTTAAATTAGTATTGAATAGATTCTTTAGTTAATTTAAATTAAAAAGTACTTTTCCCTGAATACAGTCAACTATTATCTATTAGAGCAAAGCAGAGGGTCTCTTAGCATTTCTAAGCCCATTGACAAGAATCTTTTGGAAAAGATTTGTCAAGGTGACCTTTAAAATCTCTTCTGATCTGAGCATTTATTTGTGTGCTGGTGCAGTATTGCAACATTTCAGAATGAAGACTGATCAAACAGAACAAAATATTATTTTCCTGATGAGATTAAGCAAAGCATCTGCTCTTGCCATATAATAGGGAAAGAGAGAATTCATCCTCCCTCCTAAACTAGGTATGCATTCTCATGAGGTATGATGCACTGTTTGATAGTTTGACCTAGCTTCAGGACTTATAAAATATTAAACATCTTTAACTAACAGGAAACCACTTTAGTCGATCAATCTTCAGGCTTTCATAGTTGGCTTCCTATAATAGATGAGGGGCTGAGCTCTAATGTTTGTTACAAATGCATTACATCTGATTTATATCTAAGTGGGAAGCCTGTATTTTATATAATAAAATATAAAAACATAGTATTCTTTTATTCTTGTTAAAGATGTTTTTAAAATGTATTTCTGTAAGGCAAAAGAATGGAAGCTTCTAGAGTGTCAATTAAAATAATTTTACTAAAAGAGTAATAAATAAAATATCACCATAAAGTAGCAAGAAGATAATCACAATAGCTTCATCTTGCTAGTTCTCTTAAAACTCACATTGTGAATTATAATTTTCCTCGGTGAGACCGTAAGTAATATAAGTATTCTCTTTTCGTTTAGATGATCTTTTAAAAATTTGAATGGCTTCATATTTTTTCCTTAATTTTGAAGGAGAAGTCAGTTATTTCAAGGACAATACTAGAAAGTATTCCAAATCTCAATTTTCATGGAAAAAGATCTTGCAGATATCATGTCATTAAAGAGGAATAGTAGTACCAATATGTTTTATCTTCGTCAGTGATTTGAAGGGATGTTTTTGTTTCCTCATATAGGGTGTTTGCTTATAGTATTAGAATTCATGATTTATTTTACTTCATCTCATTTTTACATTATATAATAATTCTAATACTAAAAATTATTTTTAATTTTTTGTTTTTTTTAAATTGAAGTTTAGTTGATTAACAATATTAGTTTCAGGTGTAGAACATAGTGATTCAAAACTTTTATATATTATACTCCACTTAAAGTTATTATAAATTATTGACTATATTCCCTATGCTGTACAATATATTCTTTTAGCTTATTTATTTTATACCTAGTACTTTGTACCTCTTAACTCCCTACCCCTGTCTTGCCCCTCCCCACTTCCCTCTTCTCCCTGGTAACCCCTTGTTGGTTCTCTAGATCCATGAGTCTGTTTCTGTTTTGTTATATTCATTCCTTTGTTTTATTTTTTAGATTTCTCATATAAATGGTAACATACAGTATTTTTCTTTCTCTTTCTGACTTATTTCACTAAGCATAATACCCTCCAGCCCATCCATGTTGTTGCAAATGTAAAAATTTAATTCTTTTTTATGGCTGAGTAGTATTACATTGTGTGTGTGTGTGTGTGTGTGTGTGTGTGTGTACACCACATCTTTTTTATCCATTCATCTATCAGTTGACACTTAGGTTGCTTCCGTATCTTGGCTATTGTAAATAATGCTGCTGTGAACACTGGGGCGTGTGTATCTGTCTGAATTTGTGTTTTTGTTTTCTTCAGATATATACTCAGTAGTGGAATTCCTGGATCGTATGGTAGTTCGGTTTTTAGTTTTTTGAAGAACCTCCATACCATTGTCCATAGTGGCTGCATCAATTTACATTCCCACCAACAGTGTACAGTGGTTCCCTTTTCTCCACATTCTTGCCAACGTTTGTTATTTGTGGTCTTTTTGATGATAGCCATTCTAACAGGTGTGAGGGTGTTGACCTCTTTGTGGTTTTGATTTGCATTTCTCTGATGATTAGTGGTGTTGAGCATCTTTTCATGTGCTTGTTAGCCATTGGTATGTCTTCTTTGGAAAAATATCTATTCAGGTGTTCTATTTTTTAATCAGGTTTTTTTTTTATATTGAGTTTTATGAGCTGTTTTATATATTTTGAATATTAACCCCTTATTGGTCATATCATTTGCAAGTATTTTTTCCCATTAAGTACATTGTCTTTTCGTTTTTGTCAGTGGTTTCCTTTGTTGTGCAAAAGCTTTTAAGTTTATTAGGCCACATTTGTTTGTTTGCTTTTGTTTCCTTTGCCTTAGGAGACAGATCCAAAAAAGTATTGCTACAATTCATGTCAAAGAGTGTTCTGCCTATGTTTTCATCTAGTTTTATGGTTTTTGGTCTTACATTTAGGCTTTCAATCCATTTTGAGTTTATTTTTGTATATGGTGTGAAGGAATGTTCTAATTTGATTATTTCACATGTAGCTGTTCAGTTTTCCCAGCACCACTTATTGAAGAGACTGTCTTTTTCCCATTGTGTACTGTTAACTCCTTTGTCATAGCTTGATTGACCGTAAGTGCATGGGTTTACTTCTGGGCTCTCTGTACTGTTCCATTGATCTATGTGTCTTTTTTTGTGCCAGTACCATACTGTTTTGATTATTGTGGCTTTGTAGTATAGTTTGAATTCAAGGACCATGATACCTCCAGCTTTGTTCTTTTTTGTCAAGATTGCTTTGGCTATTCGGGGTAATTTGTAATTCCATATAAATTTTAGGGTTATTTGTTCCAGTTCTGTGAAAAATGTCACAGGTATTTTGATAGGGACTGCATTGACTGTAGATTGCTTTGGGTAGCGTGGACATTTTAACAGTATTATTTTTTCCAGTCCATGAACACAGGATATCTCTCCGTTTATTTGTATAATTTTCAATTCCCTTCATCAGAGTTTTATACTTTTCAGAGCATAGGTCTTTCACCTCCTTGGTTAAGTTTATTCCTGGGTATTTTATTCTTTTTGATGCAATTTTAAATGGGATTGTTTTCTTGCTTTCTCTTTCTGATAGTTCATTATCAGTGTATAGAAAAGCAACAGATTTCTGTGTATTAATCTTGTATCCTGCAACTCTCCTGAATTTACTGATGAGCTTTAGTAGTTTTTTGGTGGTGTGTTTAGGATTTTCTCTGTATGTATCATGTCATCTGCAAATAGTGACACTTTTACTTCTTCCTTTCCAACTTGTATTCCTTTTATTTCTTGTCTGATTGCTATGACTGGGACTTCCAACACCATGTTGAATAAAACTGGCAAGAGAGGACATCCTTGTCTTGTTTCTCGGCTTAGGGGAAGTGCTTTTAGCTTTCAACCATTGGGCATGATGTTAGCTGTGGGCTTATCATATATGGCCTATGTTATGTTGAGGTGTGCTTTTATTTCCTTATCTATGGTGTTTGCTTAGAGTATTAGAATTTGTGATTTCTATAATGAGTACTTAGCACACAGTGATCTGTAAGTCACCTCCCACACAGTCTTGATGCAGAGCATTACTTTGCTATATAGCAAAGTAAAATAATTTGCAGAGTACTAGGTAATTTGCAGATTACTCTAAGTAACTGTATATAAAGTAGCTGATGAGTACACAGATTTCTACTGGAGTAGTAGGGTCATTCACACATGCTTCTTTTTTTTTTTTTAAATGATTCTGGATTTTTGGAAAACTCCAGAAAACAAAGCAAAATAGAATTCCTCAGAGAATAGGAAGTGACTTTCTTAAGGTTGTTGGGAACTGTTCTCCCAATTGATGGCTGGAATCTGGGTTTCCCCACTTCAGCCTCTGAAGTTGCCAGAAATAACTCCAACCACTGAGTTATTGAAGGCTTATGTTTTATGAAGCTGTCTTCAAAAAATGTCATGATTGACAATGGTAGAGCTAGCAGAGAGCTAAGCCTTCATTAGTATATAAGTATTATTCAGATATATTTTACTTGAAGGTCAAAAATGATGGCTGGTCTGGACACATTTTTCCTTGACCTGAATTAAAACAAGAAAATTGCTGACGTGAGTAGAAAGTCAATAATCCTGATTCTAAAAGAGGACCTATTCCTTTAAAATGATATCATCAAGTAGTTTATTCTTCCATAAAAAATCTGGCCCATATATCACCCCCTCTTATGAGATTAATAATACTGTATAATCTATATTTAATATGTTTAAAAAGAACCTGTTACAAGATACTGAAAGGCGTAGCTATTGCATGTTGTATCAACTTTCTGAAAGTGGGAAAATAAATGACTGCTCTTTTCAGCAGGGCTCTAAATGGTTATAGATGTTACCTTAGATTTCATGGTTATGATAATAAGCTTTGTTACAGTGGAGAGGCATTGGGATTTAATCTCGCTACACACTAAGGAAGAATGAAAGAAGTTTCTATGTTTTACTTGGTTGTTGAATCCAAAAAACATGAGATCTGAGAGATGCGTAAGACTTGGAGAGAACCAAATTTAGAAGATAGAACTCACTTGTAAAAAATCTGCATTAGTTGTTAATGATCATCTCAGAAACAGAACTATGCAGATTGGGATGGGAGGTGAATTTTAAGCCATCAACCATATTATAAATTATTGGATATAACTCTTTTGATGATGGAAATAAATTAGACACTGACATATGAAATGATTACTAAAAGAGCAAAGTTTAAATCAGTGTTGCTTTGATGAAATGATCATTATGGTCCAAGTGTAAATATATAATTTTCTCTGTTATATGTGAGGAATATGTGTGACTTACTTATTTAATAGGTAACTGGTATTGATTTTGTAGAGTCAGGAAAAAGTTTTGTGAGTACCAACTGCTGGTCAAGATTGCTCCCCTTTTTTACTTCGCTTAAGACGATGGTACATTGCCTTTATGGTTCAGCCTCCAAAAGTTAGAGAAAAGTCAAAATTAGACCAGTGCTATTCACAGTAAAGCACATACTTCTAGGATAATAGATTAATGAGAACTAAAAAATTATATTCTCATTTTCAATCTCCTAAAATTAACTTAAACATTTGGACACTGGAATTTTTGGACTGTATTTGCGAATTTTCTATATTTTAAAAATTGTTTCTTATTCCTTAGGATATAGCATTCTTAGATACAGGTCTTAGTGAAAGTTGGCAGGGAAAAGAAATTATGTTCAAATTAGTTCATTTTGCTTCTGATCATTTTAATAAAATTACACAGTTTGGTCATGGAAAAAACCTGAAATTCAGGGAAAAAAAAATTTTGTATTTTCTTTTTATGTCAGTTGTGATGTCTCTAGTTCCAACCAGTACAGAAATTTGGGGATTAACCAATTAATAGAAATGTTGATAATTGTGTATATGTCCCATTTAAGTTATTTTAATGCAATGGTGATCTCTTGGTTCATTATATACTCTTCAGTGTGCAGAAATTTTGCTGAGAATTTGATGCAGTGTCAGTTTTTCCAAGTGTTGAATATATCTACCCAACTTGTGTTTCTTAACATAGGTCAGAGTGCTCCCAACTGCATTTAAATAATTTCTAAGTTGCAGTTTTAAATACTTGTAAGATTTATGTTAATTCTGTTTCTCACAAATAAAACCAACAAAATTAAGTTGTATAAATAGCTTCCTTTTTTTTTTTATCTGGAATTTTGGCATTATCATCTGTCTCTTTTTGATAGCTTGAGAATTAGTTATACCTTTGCCCAAAACTTGTAAAAAAAAAAAAAAATCAGTATTAGCTCTCATATACAGGACTTCAGTGAGTTTTTATTTTAATTTTTTCCCTAGTTAGAGGTGCATGTTACAGCTTGCCATTGTGGTCATTGTGGTTCATTTCATTAAGCTTCTTGTTCTATCTGCTTTCTTGAGACTTGGGAAACAGTATTTTTCTGAGTGATTGTACTATATTGTTCCAAATATAAGGCCACCCAGAATAGAAGGCAACCTCCAACTAGAAACAGCTCAAATATGGAGAAAGGCTGGGGGCCCAGAGCCCGGCGGGTCTTGCAGTGGTGGCAAGGGTGCCGAGGAATAGGACGATGCCTGCCCACTCTCCCGGTGAGTGAAGATGAGTCAGCTGCTGATTTGCTTGTGCATAACCGGATGGCTTCTGTTGCTAGAGGAAAAGTCGTACTGGGGTGGGGGGGAGAGAATAAGTCTGTACACATGAAAGAAAGTCACTGTGTGTCCAAATCAGGGGAGGGAAGGCGGGAGTAGAGTCTATTTCACCTCCTAAATGGTCGCCCTCAGTGTTTTTTTTTTTTCCCTGAACCTGGGGGTGAAAGTTGAATAACCCCAAACACTGGAGGAGGAGGAAAGTACCTGCACCTTTTTTGAAAAGGAGTTTAAAGGTCAGTGGCCATGGAAATGAATTGTTAGACACCATCAGATGTCTCACGACCAGCCCAGAAAATTATTCCTTGCCCTTTCAAACTGACTGCTGACCCAAGAGGTGGTGCATGCACTGTGTGATCATGTGTAGCCTGAAAATAAGCAACCCCGAAGCTGGGAGTCACATTTCCAATTTTAGTAAGATTTTTTTCTTTTTAAATTCCCTGTCTCCTGAGCCAGCCAAGATACAATTTAAATAAACAGGCTAAATCTTATTGAAATAAACTCCAAGGGACTGTTTAAAATTATTTGTTGTGCTAGTATTTCACCCAATCGCATATTTTTAAAAATACTTTAGTGAAAAATGTATTATTCGATGGAGAATATGTATTGATGGAGCCCAGAGAAAACTGCAGGTATTGGTCTGATTCTACTAATAAGCACATAGAAATCTAACCTTTTATTTCACAGTAACTAAATAAGATGTGATAGAATGAGGTGCTTGTTTCTGTTATAATCTAGAAAACTCTTTAGCACCTGTTAGTGTACAACTTAACCAGCATTCAGTAACCTTTGCGGCTTCACAAAAACTACATACAATATAAACCTTGACCTTTCTAGTAATTACCAGTCCATGGCTCGCAAAGCAAGTTTGAAGTAGAACTTTAATCCCTGAATGATAAGTTTTTCTCCACTGGGTAGTTTCCATTGTAGCCTTCATGATGATGATGATGATGATGAAACTTCTTTAATAAAAGAGTCTGTTTTTCTAAATAGGACTCTCCTTAAGTTTAAACAATGCTTAATTGCCCAGAGGATTTGGTTTAGGGAAGCTGCTTATCATTGATTTCAGAAATTCTCTTAAACCAAAATACCCTGAAAGATAGAGGTCCCGTGCCCAAGGAATAGCAAGCTAGAATTTGACGTGCCTACCATTTTGCCAGGCCTGGGAAGGGAACCTTTGAAACAGAAGGGCTGGGCAGAAAAGGATTTGAAAGGAAGAACTGGAAGGGAGTGTATCCCAGAGCGGGGAAGGATTGTTGCCTGCCAAGTTAGATTACCACTCAGAGGAAACAGCACTGCAGTGGTGGAGTCTAAATGAGAGGGTTGATGTGAACTCTGTATAACCTCAGAAGCCTTTTGCAAAGAGTTCATAAGGGTGATACCAGTAAGGAAAGAGACTAGTAGAGGATCAGAGCTTTTCAGGGAAGAAGAGCTTCCTTTATAACTCCCTCGCTTTGGAAATATTTGATCTCTACAAAGGAAGAGGATGCCCACATTTGGTGGGGGGAGTGTGTGCCTATTATTAACCATCTTTAAACTTCAAATAGTTTCCTTTCTATTATTTGTTTTGGGTGCTATCATGTCTGATTCGATCCGAATTACAAATACAGCAAAACAAATATTATAAACATTTTTTCCCAGAGGGGGGTTGGGGCTATAATAATTGTATGTTCTGTTCATCACCTGCTGTTAATTTCATCATTAGTTGCAACGGCAGACAGAAGCTGGAGAGGTCACCTAAATGTCAGATTCCATGCCTTCCTCTCCCTGTTGGCTAGTGAGGGCGGGGGCAGGACCTGACCTGATTGCATTAGGAAAAGAACATGGCCTTAGTTGGCTTGTGAGGTCGCAAGGATAGCCTTCAAGGACATAGGAAGAAAGGACAGTGACAAGGGAAGAGAGATTTTCCAAGTTGCATATAAATAATCACCTTTGTAAAAGTCAATGGGAAGAGTTAATTTCTCTACAAATAGTGTGGTTTGTGTAAAACCCATACCTATAACCTGTGCTCAGCTTCTCCCTCCCATCCCCAAAATGCACAACATAGAAGCTCTCCTGTAGGTGCTGGAAAATTAACGTCCCAGATCACTGTTGTTTCTTCCTTTCATGATTTCACACGTGATGCACCTTCCGTGGCTCCTTCTCGGGGGATTAGATTCATAGGATCAAGTTAAAGGGAACAGTTATTAATCTATGAAGTATGAAAAAAATCTGTAGATTTGTTGATGGGCAGAAATTAAAATTTCTCAGGCCCTAAAAAGAGGTTTGGGCAATTCCCATTAGACTGTTTTTGTTAGGAGGATAGATCACTGCTGTTCTTTTTCTTTCCTGATCCATTAGTCTTTTTCCCAAGGAACCCCTAGAAAAAGTGACGTTTTTTACTTTTTCCCAGTTCCTGTATGGGGTGACTGTGACTCTCACAGGTCAAATTAATAATGCCCAGGTTCTGACTTCTCAGCAGTTCAGCTGAAGAGTCACTAAACTACAAATATGTAATTTGTGATGTTTTGTTTTTCAGTTTTTAAAAGTTCATAAAATGAGAGAATTCTTGAAGAAACTGTTGAATATGGTTAAATCTCTTTGGGAAATGTTCCACCATAGGTCTTTCCCTCAAAGAAGGGTTTTATAAGGGACACCATTTCTCGAATGCAGCAATATGCATTTGAGAAATGGTGATGTGTCTGCATTTTCTGAGACATATGGAATATGGCATTTGTCTTGCTGAGTGAGCATGTTTAACTCAGCTGTGGAGTAACTCACAAATTCCCTACTCTTGAGTATCTTTAAGTTTCAGAAATCATTCTTGAAATGTTCTTAATGGGCATTCCTTAGGGGGCACTGCTCTCTTCGGTAAATCAGAAGTGACATCTGGAAATGCATAGAGATGGCTCTTGGTTACATTTTTTTTTTTTTTTTGCTGGTCAAGCAGCAAGTGCCTTCCAATTAACAGGTTGATAGCATCTTTGGACAGGCTAGAAAAAATTAACAAAATGGCTAATTCTTGTTTGGCAGTGAAATTGAATATTGAATGACATCTCTGCAGTTATAAACGACCTTTGTTCTAATAACAAAGTTGTTGATTTTCTACTAAGGGTTCTTTTAGGTTGTCATCAGGGGCTGATGGGAATAACAGTTCCCCCAACTCTCCAGCTAGCTTCAGTGGACATACCACACCTTCTCAGCAGCCTGAACCCGTGGTACACTCTCTTAAGGTAACCAGCTGTGTACAGCCATTTATCCAGTACTTCAGTTGTGTTGTGGCTTGTTCGCTATAGTCTGGTAATCCTCACGGTCTCGTTTTAACCATAGATACTTTATTTTTTGAGCCCTTATGGTGTAACTTTTTTTTTTTAATCTTAAGTTTTAAAGTATGATTTTAATTTTTTTAAACTAATAGTGGGTTTGAATACTTATGGTTGAATTGAATCTTTAGTTTTATCATTTTGTTTTGAGTAATGTGATTCATATCTATCTGCATCGAAGTTGAAGTCTGATGTGCATGTATATCCATATGTGTAAAATACTGTTACAGGTATTTTCTGTGCAATGTTTGTAGCATGGATGTCTTCAAATATAGGAAGTTAATAGTTGGCCAAAATAAGGAAAGATACCATATTTTTCTTTCTTTTTGCAACTGAAGTACGTTGTGCAACTTACTGAAAGTTTTCAAATAAACAGAAACCTACTCTGTTCACCATTAAATAGAAATTAAGTCTTCAAACTCTAGTTAATGCTTTAATGCTTCTTTATAGAGTATTAGAAAATAGATATATGGTCTTATTCATGAAGATATTTTATTTTTTGCTTATACTTCAGCTTCAGCAATGACTTAAAAAAAGATTTGGATGAAATTTATCATTTATTTTTCTCTACCAGTAATGAGCTTTCCAATAAGTAATAATAAGCAGTGTAAATATTTACCTCTCTGAGAAGAAACGGCAGGCAATAAAAATCATCTTAAAAACTGAGACAGTTCCTTGAAGTTTCATCAGTTCCAAAGTGTAAAACACTGTCCTCCAAATTATCTGTAATTCCTAACATGTAGCCTTGGTCAAACCTTTCTGAGTCATAAAGTAAGCAGAGTGCTTCAGTCCTGCTTTTGCCACATGGGTTTCAACGACTTTTCTAAAATTGTTTTGGTTTCAGGATGACTTATCAACAGCCTGATGATGCGCTCTTGTGAAGGGGACCACACTTTCCTTGGCATGCAGAAAGCAAAGAAGTAGATGAGAACTTTAGAATATTTACTTGACTTGAGGATGATTGTTTTAGCAGTCGGTTTAGCTCCCTTGTTATATTTTGCTGTAACTTAGATGAAGTGAGTTTGCTTCTCTGAAGCACATACTGGTTGGGCACTGCCCCGTGTCTGGGCTGCTGGTTTATCAGCTGGCTTGCTCTCTGCGACAGCATTTGGATACTGTTTAGTACGAACAGCATGCTAAAGAAGCTGTTACTTTAGTGTAAATCAGGCACTAGCGATCTGAAAAGCATTTTCGAAATGGGAAAATGAATGAGTGGCTTCAATCCTGTAGTATTAGTATCTGCACGTACTCCAAAGGCAACACGCTGCCCTGCTTTCCAAACTGTTTGAAACCTGTTTCAGCCTATTGCCTTATTCAATGGCAAGTGCAGTTGGAATCAGATCAGTGCAGTGGGTCACATTGCCATCATTCCCAAATTTCTCGATGCAGCTGTGTTAGTATGGCCTAAAAGGAAGGGGAGGGCAAGGAAGAGCTATTCAATTTTCTCTGAATTCATTCTCTAATTTTCATCTAAAATTTTATCTTGAGAGGAAGATACTATGTTATAATCAGAACACGTTAAGTGTCCTCACTTGGCTGATGGGTAATGCCAAGCAACTGAAGCGTCTTGATTGGGTAACTGGAAGCTCTTGAATATAGAATACACGTTCGCTTCCATGAGTTGAAACAGAAATATGTGCAAACATAGCCTCTGGGAAATGCATCTTCAGAACATCTCAGTGTAAAAAAAGAAATGTAGCCACTCAACATGTTTTGTTTTTAAAAGCTACCACTCTAGAGCTGATTTATATCATAAGAGTGTTCTGTTCTGAAAGGAATGGTCAGGACAGTGGCTCCTTTTCTCATGTTCTGATAAGTTTTTTAATATGTCTAGGCTTTAATAAACTCCATGGTCATAGCTGTGGGGAAAGCATTGTTGTAAGTCAGTGTGAGGAGTTAGTTAGCCCACTTGTGATAACACCACATTTTTCTTGCTTTAAAATTCCTAACTATTAACTGGAGCTTCACTTCATTTAGTAGAAATTAACTGAATTTAAGTACACTTCTCTGAGGTACATTATAAATCGAATCTGTAGGCAAATGAGCTCGTTCCAGGAGTTCCGTAAGTAAGTTTTCTATGAATATTCACTGAGCATCGTCAGTGATTTCCTCGAAGTACAAAAAAAAATGTGAACTGACTCTAATATGAGTTGAGTACCAGGGTGAGGCTTTCACTTACCACTGTCATATCCTTCTTTAAAGAAGTAGTACCTACAGAGTAATAATGGCCAGAAGTTTTGAGTTAATGAGAAAGTAGTTTGTGAGATTATTTATTATAGATTTGAACTCAGGTAAATATCGTTGTAGTCTCAGTATCCATGAACTCGACATGAAGGTCCCACTTCGGGCCTAAGTTATTTCTTTTGGTCCGCCTGTTCATTGGTGCAAATTCTCAGGTGACACCTTTAGGTGTGGCTATCAGCACTGACCCTGACAACAGCAGAACCAGGGAGTTTAGCAGTGTTAACAGTTCACTGTGGATTCTACCGGAGCTTTTAGAAAAAGCATTTTTTTTTTATGCTACATCAATGATTTGATTTATAAGCTAATGTAGAGAAAAATAAACAGCACTCAAAGCCAAAGTTTTGCCCTCTTTTATACTACAGAAAGTATTGACATGAAAATTTTAAAGACGTTTTGAACAGAATTGTATTCTCAATCCATTTAGTGATAATTTAGAGAAGTAGAACCTAAAATTGTTTAAAAGCATCTCATTCCCAGATGAAAAAAATGTAGTGTTGCTCAAATATTTTCACAATTGGGGAGCCATTGCCTCTCTTTGCTTCTGTCAAAGAGCTGTGTCCACAGTCCTTTCCTAGGCACCGGAAACACGTCCAGGCAGGGACTGTGAGGTCACTAGTGTTAATGTTAACAAAGGTTCTTATGCTACATATTCCTGGGTTCTGACCAGTTTTCAGCTGTGACTATTATCTTTTTTAGTCATTTTTTTCTATAGGCCGTGTCTACATATCATTTGGACTGGTGAGCAATATAATTAATTAATTACATGCCAGTCTTTACAATGGAGCAAGAATTATTGACTGTCTCCAAATGGTTGACAGTCGTTTATCTTAATGACCAAATTAACTAAATGCATCTAATCATTAATGAATTCAATTGACTATTAGTGATGCAATAGATTTCTCTTAATGGCCATTTGAAAATCAAGGAGGATTCAGATAGCTTTCAGAACAATCAACTCTTTTAAAAGATTTTGCCGTATGCTAATCCACTCTGATATGCAGACATGGAGAAAACTAAAGGTTTTTACAAAGTGGAGCTCCTTGATGATTGATTTTTATTCATAACTAACAAGTTTTTTTTCCATGTGAAATTTGCTTTTCTTTTTCAACAAATCCAGGTCTTGGATGTTCAGGAAACTATAGATCGTCAACAGGGTAAAGAGTATGAACATGACCTTAGTGAGACAGAAAAAGCTATAGTCAGAGAAATGTGCAATGTAAGTTTAATGTGCTTTATTGTGTATTCTGTGTTGAAAGCCTCATCATAGCTTAGTTATTGCTTCATGAATACCTTCTTTTTAAAATGCTGGCCAAATGCCTTTATATTTTTATGTGAAAGTGAAACCAACCTTCCCTTGATTTGCTTTAGTAAATTTTATTGCAGTTTTATTAACACAGTAATCATGTTGTAAAATATTCAGGTAAGCGAGAATCAGCCAATTCTGTGTTCCAGGATGAATTGTGAAAGTTTTTGAATAAATTTTCTAAAATATTACTAGTTTTGATAAAATAAATCAGTTTCCATTTCATAATTTTCCTTAATTATGTTTAAAAACCTGTGATAAACAAAGAGAAAACAACCTTCTTCAGATTATTTGTAACTATACTTGGGGGAAAAAAAATCACCATCTTAATAGGTAATATTTGCTTAGTTCTTCATGCATATGATATGTGTGCTCCTGTCATGCCAAGCAGTATCTTTAACTCTCAGTGGTTGATGCAAGCTCAAAATAGTAAGAGGTAGATAGATATGAACTTAAGAGATAGTTAGCCACACAGAAATCTACCTTATAAAGTCATAGAAAAACAGTTTAAAAAGAAAGACATGCTATTTTCACAATGCATAGCCTATGTAATCATTATTGCAGTTTGGATTTGATTAACTGAATTTTAGTTTTTTAGTAATATGCTTGGATATATCATTTGATCAAGAATATAATTTGTGAAGCTTGTTAAAAAGCTAAGTAGAATATGATAGGGGAGGACATTTGTTAAAAGCAAAAATTCATGGCCGATTATTTTAAGCACTGATTTGAATTGGCTTTATACTGTACTTTTATCCCTATAGTCTTTGTTCATTAGGGTATCAAAATGGCTTAGAAATACCCTTCAGCTTTAGGCTATTACGACCAGATATCTCATTTATGTACCTCCCTAAGGTGTTCCTGGAATCCAGTAAATGTTAAATTAAGTCCCACAGGCATTTTAACACTCTTGCCCCAGCACATCTAGGCTCCTGCTTGCTTGCGTTGTGGCTGTTTTTCTTTCCTACATATCTGTTTTTGTCTGTTTTCAAAAGGTCGTTGGTTCTAGATGTCATAATTTCCTAAATGCATCACTGTTCATCTTCTGTAGCTTTTTGCCTGTCCTTAAGGTTTTCAATTTGAACATTTCCCTCAGATAAATTTTAAAGTTCAGACATTAGGAATTGTAAAACTAGAAGGGACCATAGAAAGTCGTACCTCCAGTGGTTCTCAAAGAGTCATATGAGGCTCCTTCATAATTCAGAAGTCTGGGTTTCACCCCAGATCATGGGCAGTTGGGCTAGGAACTCCTAGGTAAGAACCCTGTACTTGCATTTTATATTTGAAGAAACTAAGATCCTGAAACTAAGTTACTTGCCCAAATTGTTCTCTAATGAACAGTGGAGTCAGACGTATACCCAGATTTTCTCTGAGGACCAGCCCTTTCCACTTTCCCAAGTGTAGTTAATCTAGGCACTGCCATTTTCTTTCCTCAAGAATGAAAATCAACGTATTGGGCTGCCCAAAAAGTTCGTTTGGGTTTTTCTGTAACATCTGTCAGAAAAACCAGACCGAACTTTTTGGCCAACCCAATAGCTTGCAGAGGAGACCATCTCCATTGTGCTTAATGGCAGAATTTCTGTAAAGAAACAGCAGGACTGTTTTTGAGGAAAGATTTTTAGATATTAGAAAAGTTATTTCTTAGTCATAGAAGAGACCCACTAATGAATTGGATCTTGATGAGTTTTGCATTGATTTTTGTTCGCCTGTATTTCCAAAAATCCTTCATTGTCCTCTTCATTTACCTTCAAAAGTTTTCTAGGGCATCTTTTCTCACTGTCTGCTTTTGTCTTTGATCACCGAAATTTGAGAAAAAAATGTAGTTCAAATCTGATTATTAGCACTCTTATATTTGGAAACTATTTAAAAGCTAAGAGAAAAAAGTGTTGATTTAAAATATTTGTGTCACCATGGTAAATTATATCAATATCAAAAACACATAGCAAATATTGGAGATTAAAGAAAAATACAGATTGTGAGACAGTTTCATAGTTTCTAAGAAAAAACTTATGTAAGATTATGAAACCTATTAGAGGAACTATGTGCTTTTACAGTAACGTCACAGAAATGTAAAGCTTTCTCATAATGTGATTGATAGCCGTTAAAAGACTCAGATAGAACTTGTTTTATCTCAGTCTCTGGTATTCTTCCTGGAGATAAGTTGTCAACATCTATACAATGGAAAGACTCTTCTTCACAGCACCAAGTGCTTTTATTCTCTTCCCAAGCTATACCCCAAACATACACTGACTGCCCTCCAAGAAATAGTAAATCTATCTTGTTGTAGTAATGGTTTTATCTTAGGTTTGTCTGTTTGGCTCTTGTCACTTCCCTGAGAACAGTTGAAATACTTGACTGGTCATCTCAGTGACCATCTCAGATACCCACCTGTTCTGCTTTCAGTTAATGAGTCACTACTCTGTGTCCGCCTTAGTATTCTGTATCCTTGGCTTATTTCAGAGTTCTGCCTTCTCTGAGTTTCCTTTCACCACATAGTAATTTCAGGGTTAAGGTCCATTGCATTCTACATTTGAATACTTGAAGAGGGGTTGCACTTTTGAGTTGTAATCATCTACTGCCTTACGTCCCTGATCATTTGACTCTATCCTCTGCTTCTAACCAAGACATCAAAGCGTTCTGGGTAGATGTAATTGTGTATACCATTTAAGGGCTAGAAAGGCGAAGTCCATAGCACCTTGGCTTCCTGATTCAGAATTTGTGCCTCTTCAGTCAGTGTACTGAGAAATGACACTTTCCTAACTCCCTTGGGTACAATTTGGGCCATCCATTGCTATATCATTCCTTTCCAAATAGTTAAGGACCATAACGACAATTCCCTTCAAATATGACAGAATATCTCCACCACGTAGTTGTGCCTACTAAAACAGAGAGACTAATAGCTACATGGGCTTCGAAATGAAGGTAGACAGAACCCTATCTATTCTTATGTAGTACTGTGAATAGTACTTGGCTTCCCTGGAGTATCTGCTCTTTTTAAAAGAGAAAACAGAGAAATACAATCTATGAATAATTAATGAGCCAACGGGTTTGTATTCATGTTAGAGCAATGCAACCTTTTGTGGAATTAATCAATCTGATCATAATCCTAATAGTGAAACACTCTAAGAGGGTTATGACTTACTGTGTGTGTTTCCTAATTAATGTTAGTATATTGGCATGTCGTTGTTGAATTCAGTGACAATTATTATTAATCTCACCTTTTGCTACTGTCCCTTTAAAATGGCCCAATTTTTAGCATACTGTAATTGTATCTATTTTAGTGACTCTTGAATTTATTCTTATCTTTTCCCTGCATCTATATGCTTTCTGTTGTGGTAATCCGAGATACCATACTGTTGGGTAGCTAAGATTTATGATAACTGAGGCCCCCATTTCGCAGGGGAAACCAGGGGAAATCTACCACTGACCCTTAAGGCTACCACCTCAGGACTTTAAACCACTAAGGACAATGAAGGAGCGTTTGTTCTTAGCTATTTAACATTTTGGTATCCCTCATTTTAGTTGTATAATATAGGAACCAGGATGATTTTGCTCATGTGTTCTTAATTCTGGCTACATATTAGAATCATGTTGAAAGCTTTAAAAAAAAAAAAAAATAGATGACCATACCTGTTTGAGAGTAACTCCCAGTGTGCAGCTAAGTTGAGGACCACTCTCATAGCTAGTGTAAGCTGGCACATCATTCTTTAATTCTGACCCTGGTTGCTAACAAAGTGTAGTAGTCCCATCTGTTGAGCAGTTCTTGTGATTTAGAAACTTGCATCACATTTCATTTTGTGTTTGTGTTTGACAAAATATGTGAATATTTTGTCTCTTGTCTTATATTCCTTTTTGTCCCTCTCATAGATTCCCGCTTAAAAAAAGAAAAAAAAAAAAAACATACACATGTCTTTGCGGAAGAGAACAATTAAGATGCTTACTTTTTTTTCTTCTTTTCTTAAGGTTGTATGGAGGAAACTTGGAGATGCTGCAGGTTCGTGTCCTGGAATTAGGCAGCATTTGTCTGGAAACCAGTACAAAGGACCCATGTGAGAAGGACTCTCTTTCAAACATGACATCACCACTGCAAGAGAGAGAGAAGAAAAGAGTGGATTTCCACAAACCTGGACTCATGGAATAACATGGAGTGATTGTACATTGCACATATTTTCCCTCTAAAACCTTTAGTTGTATAACTGAAGTTGTATTTTGTCTCTCACTTCAATGTTCACAACAGTCAATCTCAAACAAGGTAGCTTTGAAAATCACCATTTTGGTACCAATATTTTCATTAGAACTAAAAGTTTTTGACTCTACAGATCGAAGATTGTAATTGGGAAACCTGCATGATTGGAAGAGTCCAGTAGAGCCTCTGTGGTTTTGATAGAATTGAATCATTGCATATAATGGTGGGAATGTTCTACCATATTGTTCCAGATAAGAGGTGGTTTCCAGCTTCCCAAGTTGGAGAGTTGGTCACCTATTATATTTTAGTTAATAAAATACTAGTTCCTGATGCATAATTGATTTGAATGCAAGATAAGATTAGGTTTCTGGGATTTTGTTTTGACTTTTGAGGTGCTAAAAATACCACATAAATTTTCCTTATCAGCTAGGAGGGTAGCAAGACTTTGTCAAGCGCTTATCAGCGAGTATCATTTATTTCAGTTGATCAAAGTAAATATATCTTTTCTTTTCATCTTAATGTATTGTTCATGAAGACACATCTTGGGAACATATCAACCTCCATCTTCAGTGTATTCATTAATGTTAATATTAACAGTTTCAAGTAAAGAACAAGCAAACAATTTTTCTAAGTGTTTCCAGCTGTGAGATGTCAATTTCTACAATTTAGTTTCTAGACATGCTGTTATACTTAATAAACTTTCTGTAAACTTTAAAATATTGCACTGCATTTATGAAAAAAGCTTTCTTAGCCTACAGCAGCTATGTAACATTTTATGAAACTGACGCATGTCCTTCATTATTGAAGCTAAAAGCTCTTGTTCAGATTGCTTGAGGTTTGAAAAGGAGGTGTGCTAGCTTTGCTTAGTTTTCCTTATTTTTGTTGTGTATATATATATATATATATATATGTGTGTGTGTGTGTGTATATATATATATATATATATATATATATAACAGACTGTGTGTATTGGAAATGCTATGATAGGTATTTTGTGTTTATCCAAATGCAACGATAGTTTCTTGTATGAATGTGCAAGAGGCCTGTGACCGAATGCTAAGTTTATATTGTAGTTTAAGACTATAAAAGTAGGAATGCAACAATTCCCAGATTTCTTCTAAATTACTCAGATTTGATTCATAGCAGATATTCTGTTGTTGCTCTTGTTTTTAAACAGGCTCATTAGACATGTATTAATTGTCATTGGTGAAGGAATTGTTACACTTTTTTGAATGTTACTGTGATGAAAAAGCAGCCCTCTGGTCTCAGAAAATATTTATGAATTAATTTGCTATAGAATTTTCTCTCTCTAATTATTGTAATTGGGTTATCATTTAAGCTTTTCTTTTAAAATGTTATATATTTTAAGAATATTATTACTCTATAAAAGAAAATTGCTATATTTACACCTTCTCTTGAAAAGCTTTCATCTTTAAACTGTTGTATTCCTACACTCTGAAGACATTTAAAACAAGTTTCTGTGCCTGCAGTAGAGCCTGCAGAAGCTAATACAAGGAACACTGGTCTTTTGACAAAATGTGTAGATTTTGATACTGTATTAAAACTATTTTTTTAAAGTTCTGCATAAAATTGAGTATCAAGTATATGTGTTCATCTTAGCAATGATAATAAATTATTTAATCGCAGTGGTTTTTTTCTTCAAAATGTTTTTCCTAAATTGAGATTTCTAATAGTCACTAAATATCATATTACTCCTGTATGATGACAGTAATGATAGTAATACAGATGATTCATTATCTTAAATATAAGACAAAGGCATGTTTAAATATGCTCTTAATGAGGGATTTAAGATTGAGGTTCCTCAATTCATTATTTTCTAGTATAATGTAGTTAAAAATTTAGAATATTATTTAAGAATATTTAAAAATTAGTTATAAACTCTTTCCCTTGTTCTTCTAATTCATATAGAATAAGATTAAACTTCAATTATTTATTATTAAAATATTAGTAATCACAAGGAAATACACCAGAGAGAAAATATTAAAGAAATGGAAAACTCTGCATCTGTATTTAAGAAGCTTATACATTATTGAGGAAAGATAATACACACATATGACCAAGACGTAAATTAGAGAACACACATGCTCAGGTAGAGAACTTGGAAATCACTCACACAACTGTGGAACAAGGCTTCCTACACTTAGCATTAGTCTGTACTTTAAATGACATAGTAGATGGACAGCCCAGGGCCTGAATCTTGCTACTGCCCAATATGTTTATCAATAAGAGTGAGTGGCACCCTTCTGTTACATGACCAGTTTATTAGTTTATGATTTCATTTTCCCTGGAACAAAGGTTAATTTACATATTTTAGTAGATGATCTTTACCAGCCTTGAAGCTGATTGATTGTCAGTCTACCAGAATCTAAGCTTCTTAAATTAATGCTTTGTAAGTTTCTAGCACATGCTCAAGGCTCTACAGAAAATTTAGATCATATGTGACATCCAGCAAAATGCTGACAGTCTAATTGGGATGATTGTTCGACAGTTCAGTTAACTTTTAATGAATGCCTACCACTACCATATGAGTAAACACACTTTGGTTCCTCACTCAGGATGCTGACTGTTCAAGAAATACATGGAACCGTAGTATCTTGGATACCAGCAGAAGCTTCCTTTATCCTTGAGATCTAGATAAGTTTGCCTCAAACATCTATTTTCATCATCTTGAGGAAGTGCTAAGTCTCCTAGTGCCTTCCACTCATTTCCAGAGTTTTCACTCTATGTAAGCATCCTGTTGCCTCATTCGGCTTCACCTCAAGTGCAAACTGATTCTCCATTAGAAATCTTGTCACCCATTCTTGGAAAGGATCTGCCTACTTCAAGCTGGCTTATCAAAGTAAATTCCCAACAAGCTCAAGACACTTCTATGAGGAATTCATACATTGACTTCTAAAAGAAAAATTTCTCCATCTCATTACACAATTAAAGGACAATCTATCAGATTGAACCATATGAGATTGCCAATATTTGACCATCTTTGGATTACCAAAACAGCATATGGTACAACTTGGTATGATTAAGAGATTTTTGGTGGGAATAGACACAATAGAAGTTTGTGTCAGCATATTGAGCTGGAGCAATATAAAGTATGCTTTACTACGTGCAGCATTGAATAAAGGCCTTTGGCTTAGTGAGGCTGCCTTTGGGGCGGCAAGTTCAGCATGTGACTATAATTAGCTCTGTGCATTTGAGACTTAATCTCATTGAGCCTCAGTGTCCTGATGTGCTGAGTGGAGATAACATCTATCTTGCTGAGTTACTGTAAGGTTCTTAGTAGCCTTCCTAGTTCCAAAGTTCAATGATCTTGACAGTCCACAAGAAACAATGGCGATCCTTTAAGACATAGGAGCCTAGACCCGTGAGCTGTGGCAGTTTATACCATTAGGCTGGGGGAAGGAACCACAACAATGAAGGGACTCTATCTACCACACAGATTCTAGCTGCACATTCGTACTTTCAAGCTCTATTCTTTACATATCATCAGCCCACCACAGGCCTTGTTACGACCAATCACATATTGTGATTTTGGAAATGGAGAAAAAGGACATGTGTCTGATTCTCATACAGGAACAGGATGTTCGAAAAACAATTTCTACAACCATTTAATTCTGTATTTGTTTTTCATGTCACTGTAGGCATAATACTTTCAATTCAAAATGGCAGAATGAGTACCTGCTGCAGCTTTCCCCTCTTGCCTTGAACCCTAAAAATGATTGAAAAGATACTTAATAAACTCATAATTCCAGTAGAACATAAAAAGTACTGTACTCTATGGACCAGCAATTATGATGAATTCTTGAAAGAAGGGAGACAAACAGTATCTTGTTGAAGAATGGATCCATAATTCAAAGTACATGATGGAGGGTATTGTTTAGAAAGGATGCATGGCTGCAAGGATGTTTCAAACACGGAAGAGTTTGATACACGCATTGCATGGAGATTCTAGGATAATTGACAATAGCCAGACGTTTTGACTCCTGCATATGACCTTTCCCTCCCTGGGTCAGACGTAGAACAAGAGATAATTACTCACAGGCTGGAATAGAGAGTAAGTATGACTGAATCAGACACAGTGCAAAGCCTTTGGATTGGTAACACCCAGAGGAAAAGGGACCCTCTGTGCTTGGATCCTTAGCTACTGATAACACCCTGCCTAGAAGTTTGTCCCACCACCTCCTTTGCACTTAATTTAGAGAGGCTGAAGTATCTCCAAAACCCAGCATCCTGACCTTCTTTAGGCAAGTGGTAGAATAAACACAGCAGGCTAATAGGGAAGTTTCAATACTAACATGAGTATATAACCAAACATCACCCAACATTTCTCTCACTGTCTTCCATTTCCTTCAGCCTTCCTTCCTTCTCTTTCCTAGTTGTTTTCTAACTACCCTATTTTATGAGTTTAAATGTTAAAGGTACTTCAAAACCATTTGGAAGTAAGGATAAATCATAAGTATGGTCTCATTTAACTGAAATTTAAGAATGTCTCTTTAAAAAGCAATATCCTCTCATTTTGCAGAAATGTTTCTCAGAGTTTTGATGCCCAAGTTATAATTCCATTTGGTCTTATTACCAAGAAGGCTTTCATTTCCTATCCCAGGACCTTTAGTTTTCTAGATCCTGTTCTAAAGTGATAGCATACAATATACAACATCATACTTGCCATGGCAACAACAGATTCATATGCTAATCAGGAATGCAGCACATTTGTGTTTTATAGAAGCACAAAGGCCTCTAAAATTGGCCTTTGATCCTATGGGCCATTGTTGGGTATGGGCCAAGCTGGATGGGCTTAATACAGCATTATACAAAATCTGTTTTCCCTTTGCAAAAATCTGGGTTAGGTACGAATGGGTTTCTGACAGTCCAGATAACAGTCTCTAGGGCTTTTTCCTTTCTTTTTTTTTTTTTTTTTATAACCATCACCATTCCCCAGGCTCAGTCTAGCCCTACCACTCAATATTGAACACATTGATTGGCTACCCAAGATTGTTTTCTCTTTTTCCTAAGACAGTTCTCCTTTGCTGTAGAAAGACAATGCTCTTCTACACTGTCCAAGAGAATCAGGAGTGTTTCCAACTCCATAGCTGAATCTTGATTATTTTAAAGCCTACACTCACAAAGTCCATCTTGGTAATCTCATCCTACTTGCTAGTAATTGATTCAGGAAGCCAATCTTCAGCCAGTCAGCACACAGCATTCCTATGGCCCAACTGAGGCAACATGGCCTAACAAGGCTCATCTAAATTCTTGGGGAAGAAATTTTATTTTGTGGGTAGGGGAGAGGCTTTTTTTTCTCTTGTTGGGTGTATAAGGAAGAGTCGTCTGTTGCAAAAAGCCATATTGGCTGTTATTGAGAAGTCATCCAGAGAAGAAAGCATGCATACAGTTAAGGGTAGGGACAAGAGAACTGTGGAGAAAGGGAGCTGAACTTTGATTATACCTTGTCTGGAGTCCACCCTCTTCTGGACTCAGAGAGATTCAAATTTTCCTTACTGTTTTTGATTTGGGATTCTTTTACTGACTAATATTGTACACTTTAAATGTTATGAATTGAATATCTGGTCTCCTGATGTAGAAAATTGCAGGATATTCTATGATGATGGCTTAGTTGTATTGGTGAAAACAAGGAGTGTGTTCAAACAACTGATTCCTCTAACTACTGTCACAAAAGAGAGGTTCTATGTTATCTTTATGTAGTCGAATAAAAAGAAATTAGCAAGAAGGGAGATCAAGATGGTGGATGATACGGAGCTTATCTCCCCCCACAGACACCTCAAAAATATATCTACACTTGGAACAATTCCCATGGAAAACTAACTGGAAACTGTTAGAAAGACTCCTATAAAACCAATGCTGAGGGGACTTCCCTGGTGGTTCAGTGGTTAAGACTCTGTGCTTATAAGGCAGGGGGCATGGATTCGATCCCTGGTCCGGGAACTAAGATCCCATGGACAAAAATGAATAAATAAATAAATAAAATTAAAAAAAAAAAAAAAACCAATGCTGCAAGAAAGATACATATGTATTTGGGTAGGATGGGAAGAGAAGCATTGGGTCAGGATCTGTGCCTCTGGGAGGGGACCAAGAGGAAAAGGGAGATTGCACAGGCAGACAGTCACCCTGGGTAGTGAGTGGGTCGAGCCACAGACTGGGTATCCCAGTCCTGGGGTCCTATGTGTAGGAGACAAGCCCGTTTGGCTAATTGGAAAAGCACTGGGACAGATAGACTGGAGAAGTCTAGACTCCACTCCTGAGGAGTGTGCAGGTGCTGGTTTGCCCCCAGGCATGGCGGAGAAAGGTCCCTAGCCCAAGCCAAGTGAACGCTCTGGCCCTGCCCACTTCCTGCCATAGTCTAGCACTAGATCTGGGGTGGCCACAGCAGGGGAAAAATGCCACCATGGGCTTTGTCTGAGCAGAGCCCCGGATGCCTATACAGGCAGAGCATTGGACCTCTGTAAGCACACAAGCTCTCCTTGCTTCAGCACTCCCCTCCTTTGGGGCAAAGGTCCCAGTGTGGGGAGAAGGAAAAACACAATTAAAGCGAACAGAGCTAGCTTGAGCCCAACTCTCAGGTCTTCTATTCTAGCAACTTGGGAGGAGACCCACACCCCTGACAGGGCAGTGATGGCCACTGAGCAGAAAAGAAGTCCCACCTCACACCCTTCTCAGACTCTAGCTCTTCTATCACCAGCCACACCCCCTACCAAGGCAATAGCTGCCAGCACTCCCTGAGGAAAGACATAACTGGCATCCACATCAAATTCAGCCCTATCACCAAGGCACTGAACACTGAACATGCAGTTTACATAGGTACACTCCCACATAAGAACACCCCTTCAAGACCAAAGTAGGTAACTATTTCACCTAAATTCGTAGAGACAGAGAAAGTTAAATAAAATGAAAAGGGAAAGGAACTAAGCTTAATTTGAAAGAGCAAGAGAAAACCTCTGAAAAAATAATGAAACAGAAATAGGCAATTTACCAGACAGAAAATTCAAAATATTGGTAATAATATGGCTAACTGAATTAGGGAAGAAGATTGATCTAAACACAGATCATTTTCATGAGGAACTAGAAATTATAAAGAAGCAGCAAACAAAAATAGATAATTCAATATCTGAGATAAAAAGCATACTAGGAACAATGAATAGCATACTAAATGACACAGAAGAATGCATAAGTGATCGGGAAGATAGAATAATAATGGAAATCATCCAATCAGAACAGCAGACAAACAAATGAAACAATATGAGTACAACATATGAGATCTCTAGTATAACATCAAATGTGCCAACATCTGCATTATAGGGGTTCCAGAAGGAAAAGAGAGAAAGAAGGGTTTTGAAAAACTGATTGAAGAAGTTATGGCTGAAAACTTCCCCACCTAAAGAAGGAAATAAATATCTAGGTATAGGAAGCACAGAGGTCCCAATCAAGATGAATCCAAATAGACCTATACCAAGACATAATTAAAATGGCAAAAGTTAAAGATAGAGAATTCTAAAAGCAGCAAGAGAAAAAGTCATATCCAAGGGAATCCCCATAAGGCAAATCAATGTGATACACCACATTAACAAAAGGAAAGACAAAAACCACCTGATCATCTCAATAGATGCAGAAAAAGCATTTGACAAAATTCAACATCTATTCATGATAAAAACTCTCACCAAGGTGGGTATAGAGGGAACAAATCTCAACATATAAAGGCCGTTTTTGACAAACCCACAGCCAACATAATACTTAAAGGTGAAAAAGCTTAAAGTATTCCTGCTATACTTAGAAACAAGACAAGGATTTCTACTCTCACCACTTCATTAAACATAGTATAAGAAGTCTTAGTCACAGCAATCAGACAGTAAAAGAAATAAAAGATATCCAAATTGGAAAGGAAGAGGTAAAACTGTCAGTATTTGTAGTTGACATAATACTTTATATGGAGAACTCTAAAGCCTCTAACAAAAATCTACTAGAATAAATGAATTCAGGAAGGGTGTAGGATACAAGATTAATATACAGAAATCTGTGTTTTTATACACTAATAATAAATTATCAGAAAGAGAAAGTAAAAAAAAAATTCTGTTTAAAACACATCAAAAAGAATAAAATACCTAGGAGTAAACTTAACCATGGAAGTGAAACACCTATACTCTGAAAACTATAAAACACTGATGAAAGAAATTGAAGATGATAGAAAGAAATGCAAAGATATCCTATGCTCATGGATTGGAAGAATTAATATTGTTAAAATGGTCATACTACTGAAAGCAATCTATAGATTTAGTGCAATTCCTATCAAAATACCCTTGACATTTTTCACAGAACCACAACAAATAATCTTTAAATTCATATAGAACCACAAAAGACCTCAAATTTCCAAAGCAGTCTTGAGAGAAAAGAAGAAAGCTGGAGTTATAACCTTCCCAGACATCAGACAACAAAGCTACAGTAATCAAAACAGCATGGTATGTGCACAAAAACAGACATATAGATCAATGGACCAGAATAGAGAGCTCAGAAATAAACCCCTACACATACAGTCAATTAACCTACGACAAAAGAGGCCAGAATATACAATGCAGAAAAGACAGTTTCTTCAACAAGTGGTGCTAAGAATACTGGACAGCCACGTGATTAGAACATTCCCTCGTGCCATGTACAAAAATAAACCCAAAATGGTTGAAAAACCTAAATGTAAGAATGGAAAGCATACAACTCCTAGAAGAGCACATATGCACAACACTCTGACATAAATTGTAGCAGTATTTTCTTGGCCCAGTCTCTGAAGTCAAGAGAAACAAAAGCAGAAATAAACAAATGCGGCCTAATTAAATTTAAAAGCTTTCACACAGCAAAGGAAACCATCTAAAAAAAAGACAACCTAAAGAATGGGAGAAAATATTTGCAAATGATGCAACCAACAGGGGGTTAATATCCAAAATATACAAACAGCTCCTACAACTCAATATCCAAAAAACAAATAACCTAGAGAGAGCGGGATCAAGATGGTGAACCAGCAGGACATGGAGTTCATCTCCCCCCACAAACATCAAGAATACATCTATATATGGGACAATTCTTACAGAAAACTAACTGGAAACAGGCAGAACTCCTATATAACCAAAGCTGCAAGAAAGATCTCCATGTAAGAGAGTAGGACAGAAAAAAGGCATTGGGTTAGGACCTGCACCCCTGGGAAGGATCTGAAAGGAAGAGAAGGTCTGCTCTGGAGAACCCTCACCCTAGGGAACAAGCAGGTCAAGCCGCAATCTGGGCATCCCAGTCCTGGGGGCCTACGTGGAGGAGACAAGCCGCCTTGGCTGCTGGGAGAACCACTGGGACAGACAGAAGGGCTGGAGAAACCTAGACTCTACTCACGAGGAGTGCATGTGTGCTGGTGTGCCAACAATCATGGTGGAGAGAGCCTTGCACTGTGGGCTCTCACCTCACTGCCACACTCCCCAATCCAAACAGGGCAAACTCCCCGGCTCTGCGCACTCCACACCAAAGCTTGGCATGGCCCTGGGAAAAGACTTAGTCTAGGTACACAGACACAGATGGGTATCTGGGATATGATCCGAGTGGGGCAGTGGGGGCCATTGTCAGCACACACAAGAGGCAATGGCACAGGAGCACACTGCAGCTTAGAGCTGGAACACTGGCACACAAGCCCTGAGGGAGGACTCAGAATCTAGCTGTGCAGCGACAGCCTGGGGGACTTGGGTGTGGCTCAGGCAGGGCAGCGTCAGCCATGCAGTGCAGGGGCATGCAAAGCTTCATCTCATAGTGAGACCACCCTGGTCCTGCCCACTCTACACCAAAGCTTAGTGCTGGATCTGGGGCAGACAGGTCCTGGGAGAAGACTACCACAGAAGCAGCCCAGGTCTTAGGCAGCATTGCAGCCACCTCAATTCCTGCATTCAGAATGCCCTACCCTCAGCCCCAGCCTACTCCACACCACAGCCTTGCACTAGATCTGGGATGAACACAAGAGGGGAAGGGATGTGTCTTTGGTCTGCTTCTGAGCAGAGTTGCAGACACCTACACAGGCAGTGCATATGTCCTCTGTGACCTCATGGGTATCACTTCAGCAATCACCTCTTTTGGGGCAGGACATGCACTCAAGGGCAATGAAGGCTGATTGAACATGACCCTCAGGGTTTCTACTCCAACAACTGGGGAGCAGACTCCACTCCTGACAGAGCAGTGACAGCCACAGAGCAGAGAGCAAGTCTTACATCACACCCTGCACAGGCTTTATATCCCCCAACACCAACCATACCCCCTATCAAGGGGATAAAGTCCAGCACACCCTGAGGAAAGACGTGGCTGGAGTCTATATCAAAACCAGCCCTCGGAGATTTGAGAAGATGGCAGAAGAGTAAAACGAGGAGATCACCTTCTTCCCCACAAATACATCAGAAATACATCTACATGTGGAACAACCCCTACAGAACACCCACTGAACGCTGGCAGAAGACCTCAGACCTCCCAAAAGGCAAGAAACTCCCCACGTACCTGGGTAGGGCAAAAGAAAAAAGAAAAAACAGAGACAAAAGAATAGGGACGGGACCTGCACCAGTGGGAGGGAGCTGTGAAGGAGGAAAGGTTTCCACACACTAGAAGCCCCTTCGCGGGCAGAGACTGCGGGTGGCAGAGGGGGGAAGCTTTGGAGCCACGGAGGAGAGCACAGCCACAGGGGTGCGGAGGGCAAAGCGGAGAGATTCCTGTGCGGAGGCTCGGCGCCGAGCAGCACTCACCAGCCCGAGAGGCTTGTCTGCTCACCCGCCGGGGAGGGCGGGGGCTGGGAGCTGAGGCTCGGGCTTCGGTCGGATCCCAGGGAGAGGACTGGGGGTGGCGGCGTGAACACAGCTTGAAGGAGCTAATGTGCCACAACTAGCCGGGAGGGAGTCTGGGAAAAGGTCTGGAGCTGCCGAACAGGCAAGAGACGTTTTCTTGCCTCTTTGTTTCCTGGTGCGCGAGGAGAGGGGATTCAGAGCACCGCTTAAAGGAGCTCCAGAGACGGGCGCTAGCCGCGGCTATCAGCGCGGACCCCAGGGACGGGCGTGGGACGCTAAGGCTGCTGCTGCCGCCACCAAGAAGCCTGTGTGCAAGCACAGGTCACTCTCCACACCACCCCTCCCGGAAGCCTGTGCAGCCCGCCACTGCCAGGCTCCCGTGATCCAGGGACAACTCCCCCGGGAGAACGCACGGCGCGCCTCAGGCTGGTGCAACGTCACGCCGGCCTCTGCCGCCGCAGGCTCGCCCCGCCTCCTCCGTACCCTTCCTCCCCCCAACCTGAGTGAGCCAGAGCCCCCGAAGCAGCTGCTCCTTTAAACCCATCCTGTGTGAGCGAAGAACAGACGCCCTCAGGCAACCTACATGAAGAGGCGGGTCCAAATCCAAAGCTGAACCCTGGGAGTTGTGCAAACAAAGAAGAGAAACAGAAATCTCTCCCAACAGCCTCAGAAGCAGCGGATAAAATCTCCACAAACAACTTGATGTACCCTGCATCTGTGGAATACCTGAATAGACAACGAATCATCCCAAATTCAGGAGGTGGACTTTGGGAGCAAGATAGATTATTCTTTCCCCTTTTCCTCTTTTTGTGAGTGTGTATGCGTATGCTTCTGTATGAGATTTTATCTGTATAGCTTTGCTTTCACCATTTGTCCTAGGACTCTGTCCGTCCATTTTTTTTGTTTTTGTTTTTTAACTTTTAAAAAATTTTTTCTTAATAATTATTTTTTATTTTAATAACTTTATTTTATTTTAACTTACTTTATTTTATTTTATTCTCTTTCTTTCTTTCTTTCTATTTTTTCTCCATTTTATTCTGAGCCATGTGGAGGACAGGCTCTTGGTGCTCCAGCCAGGCATCAGGGCTGTGCCTCTGAGGTGGGAGAGCCAACTTCAGGACACTGGTCCACAAGAGACCTCCCAGCTCCATGTAATACCAAACGGCAAAAATCTCCCAGAGATCTCCATCTCAACACCAACACCCAGCTTCACTCAACGACCAGCAAGCTACAGTGCTGGACACCCTATGCCAAACAACTAGCAAGACAGGAACACAGCCCCATCCATTAGCAGAGAGGCTGCCTAAAATCATAATAAGGCCACAGACACCCCAAAACACACCACCAGACATGGACCTCCCCACCAGAAAGACAAGATCCAGCCTCATCCACCAGAACACAGGCATTAGTCCCCTCCACCAGGAAACCTACACAACCCACTGAACCAACCTTAGCCACTGGGGACAGACACCAAAAACAATGGGAACTACGAACCTGCAGCCTGAGAAAAGGAGACCCCCAAACAAAGTAAGATAAGCAAAATGAGAAGACAGAAAAACACACAGCAGATGAAGGAGCAAGATAAAAACACACCAGACCTAACAAATGAAGAGGAAATAGGCAGTCTACCTGAAAAAGAATTCAGAATAATGATAGTAAAGATGATGCAAAATCTTGGAAATAGAATAGACAAAATGCAAGAAACATTTAACAAGGACCTATAAGAACTAAAGAGGAAACAAGCAATGATGAACAACACAATAAATGAAATTTAAAATACTCTAGAAGGGATCAATAGCAGAATAACTGAGGCAGAAGAACGGATAAGTGACCTGGAAGATAAAATAGTGGAAATAACTACTGCAGAGCAGAATAAAGAAAAAAGAATGAAAAGAACTGAGGACAGTCTCAGAGACCTCTGGGACAACATTAAACGCACCAACATTCGAATTATAGGGGTCCCAGAAGAAGAAGAGAAAAAGAAAGGGACTGAGAAAATATTTGAAGAGATTATAGTTGAAAACTTCCCTAATATGGGAAAGGAAATAGTTAATCAAGTCCAGGATATGCAGAGTCCCATACAGGATAAATCCAAGGAGAAACATGCCAAGACACATATAAATCAAACTATCAAAAATTAAATACAAAGAAAACATATTAAAAGCAGCAAGGGAAAAACAACAAATAACACACAAGGGAATCCCCATAAGGTTAACAGCTGATCTTTCAGCAGAAACTCTGCAAACCAGAAGGGAGTGGCAGGACATATTTAAAGTGATGAAGGAGAAAAACCTACAACCAAGATTACTCTACCCAGCAAGGATCTCATTCAGATTTGATGGAGAAATTAAAACCTTTACAGACAAGCAAAAGCTGAGAGAGTTCAGCACCAGCAAACCAGCTTTACAACAAATGCTAAAGGAACTTCTCTAGGCAAGAAACACAAGAGAAGGAAAAGACCTACAATAACAAACCCAAAACAATTAAGAAAATGGGAAAAGGAACATACATATCAATAATTACCTTAAATGTAAATGGATTAAATGCTCCAACCAAAAGACACAGACTGGCTGAATGGATACAAAAACAAGACCCGTACATATGCTGTCTACAAGAGACCCACTTCAGACCTAGGGACACATACAGACTGAAAGTGAGGGGATGGAAAAAGATATTCCATGCAAATGGAAATCAGAAGAAAGTTGGAGTAGCAATTCTCATATCAGACAAAATAGACTTTAAAATAAAGACTATTACAAGAGACAAAGAAGGACACTATATAATGATCAAGGGATCAATCCAAGAAGAAGTTATAACAATTGTAAATATTTATGCACCCAACATAGGAGCACCTCAATACATAAGGCAAATACTAACAGCCATAAAAGGGGAAATCGACAGCAACACAATCATAGTAGGGGACTTTAACACCCCACTTTCACCAATGGACAGATCATCCAAAATGAAAATAAATAAGGAAACACAAGCTTTAAATGATACATTAAACAAGATGGACTTAATTGATATTTATAGGACATTCCACCCAAAAACAACAGAATACACATTTTTCTCAAGTGCTCATGGAACATTCTCCAGGATAGATCATATCTTGGGTCACAAATCTAACCTTGGTAATTTTAAGAAAATTGAAATCATATCAAGTATCTTTTCCGACCACAACGCTATGAGACTATATATAACTTACACGAAAACATCTGTAGAAAATACAAACACATGGAGGCTAAACAATACACTACTTAATAACGAAGTCATCACTGAAGAAATCAAAGGGGAAATCAAAAAATACCTAGAAACAAATGATAATGGAGACACAATGACCCAAAACCTATGGGATGCAGCAAAAGTAGTTCTAAGAGGGAAGTTTATAGCAATACAATCCTACCTTAAGAAACAGGAAACATCTCAAATAAACAACCTAACCTTGCACCTAAAGCAATTAGAGAAAGAACAAAAAAACCCCAAAGTTAGCAGAAGGAAAGAAATCATAGAGATCAGATCAGAAATAAATGAAAAAGAAATGAAGGTAACAATAGCAAAGATCAATAAAACTAAATAAAACGAAAAATGGAGCTGGAGGAATCAGGCTCCCTAACTTCAGACTATACTACAAAATACTAAATCAATAAAACTGGTTCTTTGAGAAGATAAACAACATTGATAAACCATTAGCCAGACTCATCAAGAAAAAAAGGGAGAAGACTCAAATCAATAGAATTAGAAATGAAAAAGGAGAAGTAACAACTGACACTGCAGAAATACAAAGGATCATGAGAGATTACTACAAGCAACTCTATGCCAATAAAATGGACAACCTAGAAGAAATGGACAAATTCTTAGAAATGCACAACCTGCTGAGACTGAACCAGGAAGAAATAGAAAATATGAACAGACCAATCACAAGCACTGAAATTGAAACTGTGATTAAAAATCTTCCAACAAACAAAAGCCCAGGACCAGACGGCTTCACAGGCAAATTCTATCAAACATCTAGAGAAGAACTAACACCTATCCTTCTCAAACTCTTCCAGAATATAGCAGAGGGAGGAACACTCCCAAACTCATTCTATGAGGCCACCATCACCCTGATACCAAAACCAGACAAAGATGTCACAAAGAAAGAAAACTACAGGCCAATATCACCAATGAACATAGATGCAGAAATCCTCAACAAAATACTAGCAAACAGAATCCAACAGCACATTAAAACGATCATACACCATGATCAAGTGGGGTTTATCCCAGGAATGCAAGGGTTCTTCAATATATGCAAATCAACCAATGTGATACACCATATTAACAAATTGAAGGAGAAAAAACATATGATCACCTCAATAGATGAAGAGAAAGCTTTCGACAAAATTCAACACCCTTTTATGATAAAAACCCTGAAGAAAGTAGGCATAGAGGGAACTTTCCTCAACATAATAAAGGCCATATATGACAAACCTACAGCCAACATTGTCCTCAATGGTGAAAAACTGAAACCATTTCCACTAAGATCAGGAACAAGACAAGGTTGCCCACTCTCACCACTCTTATTGAACATAGTTTTGGAAGTTTTAGCCACAGCAATCAGAGAAGAAAAAGAAATAAAAGGAATCCAAGTCAGAAAAGAAGAAGTAAAGCTGTCACTGCTTGCAGATGACATGATACTATACATAGAGAATCCTAAAGATGCTACCAGAAAACTCCTAGAGCTAATCAATGAATTGGGTAAAGTAGCAGGATACAAAATTAATGCACAGAAATCTCTTGCATTCCTATACACTAATGATGAAAAACCTGAAAGTGAAATTAAGAAAACACTCCCGTTTACCATTGCAACAAAAAGAATAAAATATCTAGGAATAAACCTACCTAAGGAGACAAAAGACCTGTATGCAGAAAATAATAAGACACTGATGAAAGAAATTAAAGATGATACAAATAGATGGAGAGATATACCATGTTCTTGGATTGGAAGAATCAACATTGTGAAAATGACTCTACTACCCAAAGCAATCTACAGATTCAATGCAATCCCTATCAAACTACCACTGGTACTTTTCACAGAACTAGAACAAAAATTTCACAATTTGTATGGAAACACAAAAGACCCCAAATAGCCAAAGCAATCTTGAGAACGAAAAATGGAGCTGGAGGAATCAGGCTCCCTGACTTTAGACTATACTACAAAGCTACAGTAACCAAGACAGTATGGTACTGGCACAAAAACAGAAACATAGATCAATGGAATAGGAAAGCCCAGAGAAAAACCCACGCACATATGGTCACCTTATCTTTGATAAAGGAGGCAAGCATATACAGTGGAGAAAAGACAGCCTCTTCAATAAGTGGTGCTGGAAAAACTGGACAGCTACATGTAAAAGTGTGAAATTAGAACACTCCCTAACACCCTACACAAAAATAAACTCAAAATGGATTAAAGACCTAAATGTAAGGCCAGACACTATCAAACTCTTAGAGGAAAACATAGGCAGAACACTCTTTGACATAAATCACAGCAAGATCCTTTTTGACCCACCTCCTAGAGAAATGGAAATAAAAACAAAAATAAACAAATGGGACCTAATGAAACTTAAAAGCTTTTGCACAGCAAAGGAAACCATAAACAAGACCAAAAGACAACCCTCAGAATGAGAGAAAATATTTGCAAATGAAGCAACTGACAAAAGATTAATCTCCAAGATTTACAAGCAGCTCATGCAGCTCAATAACAAAAAAACAAACAACCCAATCCAAAAATGGGCAGAAGACCTAAGTAGACATATCTCCAAAGAAGATATACAGATTGCCAACAAACACATGAAAGAATGCTCAACATCAGTAATCATTAGAGAAATGCAAATCAAAACTGCAATGAGATATCATCTCACACTGGTCAGAATGGCCATCATCAAAAAATCTAGAAACAATAAATGCTGGAGAGGGTGTGGAGAAAAGGGAACACTCTTGCACTGTTGGTGGGAATGTAAATTGATACAGCCACTATGGAGAACAGTATGGAGGTTCCTTAAAAAACTACAAATAGAACTACCATACGACCCAGCAACCCCACTACTGGGCATATACCCTGAGAAAACCATAATTCAAAAAGAGTCATGTACCACAATGTTCATTGCAGCTCTATTTACAATAGCCAGGACGTGGAAGCAACCTACGTGTCCATCAACAGATGAATGGATAAAGAAGATGTGGCACATATATACAATGGAATATTACTCAGCCATAAAAAGAAACGAAATTGAGCTATTTGTAGTGAGGTGGATGGACCTAGGGTCTGTCATACAGAGTGAAGTAAGTCAGAAAGAGAAAAACAAATACCATACGCTAACACATATATATGGAATCTAAGAAAAAAAAAAAGGTCATGAAGAACCTAGGGGTAAGACAGGAATAAATACACAGACCTACTAGATCATGGACTTCAGGATATGGGGAGGGGGAAGGGTAAGCTGTGACAAAGTGAGAGAGTGGCATGGACATATATACACTACCAAACGTAAAATAGATAGCTTGTGGGAAGTAGCCGCATAGCACAGGGAGATCAGCTCAGTGCTTTGTGACCACCTAGAGGGGTGGGATAGGGAGGGTGGGAGGGAGGGAGATGCAAGAGGGAAGAGATATGGGAACATATGTATATGTATAACTGATTCACTTTGTTATAAAGCAGAAACTAACACACCATTGTAAAGCAATTATACTCCAATAATGATGTTAAAAAACAAACAAACAAACAAACAAAAAACCAGCCCTCGCACCAAAGACATTGAACACACACAGTCTACACAAGGATGCTCTCACATAAAAACATCCCTTCAAGACCACAGTAAAGTTAAGGAAAATATAATGGCAGAAGAATTACTCCCAACTAAAGGAACAAGAGAAATTCCCTGAAAGAACAAATAATGAACAGATCCTGAGTTCAAAAAGGTCATAATAAAAATGCTAACTGAATTAAGAAAAATTATCAATAGAAATGCAGATCACTGTAACAAGGAACTAGAAAGTATAAAGATAAACCAATCAAGAACAGAAAATTCAATTGCTGAGATAAAAAGCAATCTAGAAGCAATGAACAGTCAACTAAATGACCCAAAAAAATGCTCAAGTGTTCTGGAAAATAGAATAATGGAAATCACCCAATTAGAACAGCAGAAAGACAAATGAAAAAAAAAAAGTAACACACAAGATCTATGGGATAACATAAAGCATGCAACCTATACATAATACATGTTCCAGGAGAAGAGAAAGAAGGGGATTGAAGAAATTATGACTGAAAACTTCCCAAACTTAAAGAAGGAAATAGATATCCAGGGATAGGAAGCACAGAGGGTCCCAAACAAGATGAACCCAAACAGACTCACACCAAGTCATATTGTAATTAAAATGGCAAAAGTTAAATATAAAAAGAGAATTCTAAAAGCAACAAGAGAAAAAGTCATATACAAGGGAATCCCCATAAGGCTACCAGCTGATTTCTCTACAGAAACTTTACAGGCCAGAAGGGAGTGGCATGATGTATTCAAAGCCCTGAAAGGGAAAAGCCTACAATCCAGGATACACTACCCAAGAAGATTATTATTTAGAATAGAAGGAGAGATAAAGAACTTCTCAGACAAGCAAAAGCTAAAAGAATTCAGCCATACTAAACCTACCCTAAAAGGAATACTGAAGGGTCTTCTCTAAATAGAAAAGAAGCAAGAATCTAAAGGAAAGGGAAAATCCCAATGCAAAAGGCAAATATCTTATATTGTAAGGATTGAAAATCATTTAAATAAGCCAATATATGGATTAAAAACAGTCAAAGTTGTAAAAGTATTTAAAACTACAATAAGAAGTAAAAGGATATGCATTAAGATGTAAAATAGAACATCAGAATCACAAAATGTGAGGGAGGGGAGTATAAATATGTAGATCTTTTAGAATGTGTTTGAAATTGAATGACTATCAATTTAAAGCAAATAGATATAGTTATGGGTCAACATTCTTGAACTCCATGGTAACCACAAATCAAAAATATACAATAGATTTATAAAAACCAAAAAAAAAAGGAACTCAAGCATACTACAAAAGAAAATCATCAAACCACAACAGGAAAAAACAAAAAGAAGAAAAAAATGAACAAAGAAGAACTACAAAAACAACTAGAAAACAAGGATTAAAATGGCAGTAAGTATATATCTATCAATAATTACTTTAAATAACAAAGGACTAAATGATCCAATAAAAAGACTGAGTGGCAAATTGGATTAAAAAAGAACGTGCAATATGTTGCCTACAAGAGACTCTCTTCAGGGTGAAAGACAGACTACAGTGAGGGGGTGGGAAAAAATATTTCTTGCAAAGGGAAATGACAAAAGAAATTTTCTTGCAAAAGAAAGTGGGGGTAGCAATACTCATATCAGACAAAATAAACTTTAAAACAAAGGCCATAAAGAAAGACAAAGAAGGGCAGTATATAACAATATAGGTATCAATTCATTGAGAATATTATACTTGTTCACCTATATGCACCAAATGGAGGGGCACCTAAATACATAAAGTAAATACTAACAGACAATGGGAGAAAGCGACAGTAATACAGTAATAATAAGAGATTTTAACACTGCAGTGACATCAATGGACAGATCATCCTGACAGAAAATCAATAAGGCAGAACTCCTAAATGACAAAATAGACCAGTTGGACTTACTTGATATCTATAGAACATTACACCCCCAAAGAGGAGAATATACATTATTTTCAAGTGTGCATGGAACGATCTCTAGGAAAGACCATATACTAGGTCAAAAAACAAGGCTCAGGGCTTCCCTGGTGGCGCAGTGGTTGAAAATCTGCCTGCCAATGCAGGGGACACAGGTTCGAGCCCTGGTCTAGGAAGATCCCACATGCCGCGGAGCAACTGGGCCCGTGAGCCACAATTACTGAGCCTGCACGTCTGGAGCCTGTGCTCCACAACAAGAGAGGCCGCGATAGTGAGAGGCCCGTGCACCGCGATGAAGAGTGGCCCCCGCTTGCCACAACTAGAGAAAGCCCTCGCACAGAAACGAAGACCCAACACAGCCATAAATAAATAAAATTTTAAAAAAAGAAAAAAGAAAATGCTCCCTATTTAAAAACAAACAAACAAACAAAAAACAAGGCTCAAGAAATTTAAGAGGCTAGAAATTATTTTAAGCGTAATTCCTGACCAAGATATTTGAAACTAGAAGTCAACACAGAAAGAAAAATGGGAATAGAATGAACACATTAAGACTAAACAACATGCTACCAAAAAGCCAATGGGTCAATGATGAAATAAAAAAAAAAGAAATTATAAAATACCTTGAGACAAAAGAAAATGAAAATACAACTTTACACAATCTATGGGATGAAGCAAAAGCAGTTGTAAGAGCAATAGCAATACAGGCCTTCCTGAAGAAACAAGAAAAATCTCAAGTAACAACTTAATCCATCACTTAAAAGAGTTAGAAAAATAAGAACAAACAAAGCCCAACGTCAGCAGAAGGAAGGAAATAAGAAAGATCAGAGAGGAAATAAATAAAACAAATATCAAAAAACAATAGAAATGATCAATAAAAACAAGAGCTGGTTTTTTGAAGAGATAAACAAAATCAACAAACCTCTAGGCTCACCAGGAAGAAGAGAGAGGATGCAAATAAACAAAGTAGGAAATGAAACAGGAGAAATAACAACCCATAACATAGAAATACAAAAAAATCCTAACAGAATACTATCAACAGTTATATGCCAAAAAATTGGATAACCTAAAAGAAAAGGAAAGATATTCCATTCTCTTGGATTGGAAGAATTAATATTGTTAAAGTGGCCATACTACCCAAAGCAATCTACAGATTTAATGCAATCCCTATCAAAATATCAATGACACTTTTCTCAGAGCTAGAACAAATAATTTCAAAATTCATATGGAACCATAAAAGACTGAGACTTGTCAAAGCAATTCCAAGAAAAAAGAAAGCTGGATGTATAACCCTTCTAGACTTCAGATTATAATACAAAGCTATACAGTAACCAAAACAGTGTGATAGTGGCACAAAAACAGACATATAGATCAATGGAAGAGAATAGAGAGCCCAGAAATAAACCCATGCACATATGGTCAATTAATCTATGACAAAGGAGGCCAGAATATACAATGAAGAAAAGACAGTCTCTTCAACAAATACTGTGTAGGAAAGCTGGGCAGCTACATGTAAATCAATAAACACTCCCTTACACTATATACTCCCTTACACTATATACTCAAACTCAAAATGGTTTAAAGACCTAAATATAAGACATGACCTCATAAAACTCCTAAAAGAAAACATAGGCAAAACATTCTGATGTAAATCGTAGCAATATTTTCTTAGATCAGACTCCTTAAGCAAAATAAATAAAAGCAAAAATAAACAAATGGGGCCTAATCAAATTTAAAAGCCTTTGCACAGCAAAGGAAACCATCAACAAAATGAAAAGGCAACATATGCAATGGGAGTAAATATTTGCAAATGATGCAACTGACAAAGGATTAATATCCAAAATATAAAAACAGCTCATTCAACTCAATATCAAAAAAATAAAAAATAAATCAACAACCCAATCAAGAAATGGACAGAAGACTTAAAAGACATTTTTTTCCCCCAAAGAACACATACAGATGGCTAACAGGCACATGAAAAGATGCTCAGCATTGTTAATTTTTATAGAAATGCAAATGAAAACCACAATCACCTCACACCAGTCAGAATGGCAATCATCAAAAAGTCTACAAATAAAAATGCTGAAAGGGTATGGAGGAAAGAGTACCCTCATACACTGCTGGTTGGAATGTAACTTGGTGCAGCTACTGTGGAAAATATAATACGAAGGTTCCTTAAAAAACTAAAAATAGAGCTACCATATTATCCAGCAATCTCACTCCTGTGCATTGATCTGGGAAAAAAATGAAAATTCTAATTCAAAAAGATACATGCACCTCAATATTTACAGCAGCACTGTTTACAATAACCAGGATATGGAAACAACCCAAGTGCCCATCAATAGATGACTGGTTTAAGAAGAACTGGTATATATTCAATAAATATACAATGGAATATTACTCAGCCATAGAAAAGAGTAAAATATTACCATTTGCAGCAACATGGATAGACCTAGAGAATATTATGCTTAGTGAAATAGAGAAAGACAAACACTATATGATATCACTGATATGTGGAATCTCAAAAATAATCCAAATGAATCTGTATAGAAAAACAGACTCACTGACAAGAAAACAAACTTATGATTACCAAAGGGGAGGGGGGGCGATGGACAAATTTAGGAGTATAGGATTAAGAGATACAAACTACTATACATACAATATATAAGCAACAAGAATTTACTATACAGCACAGGGAATTATATCCAATATCTTGTAATAACCTATAATGGAATATACTCTGCCAAAAAAAAGGAATCACCATGCTATACACTTAAAACTAATGCAATATTGTAAGTCAAACAGAATTCAATAAAGAAAAAATAACCCAATCATTAAATGTCCAGAAAACGTGAATAGACCTTTTTTCAAAGAATACATACAGATGGCTAACAGGCACATAAAAAGATGCTCAACATCACTAATTATTAGAGAAAGGCAAATCAAGACAACAATGAGCTATCACCTCACATCTATCAGAATGGCCATCATCAAAAAGTCTATAAATAACAAATGCTGATGAGGATGTGGAGAAATGAGAACCCTCGCACACTGTTTGTGGGAATGTAAATGGGTGTGGCCACTATGGAAACAGTATGAAGGTTTCTCAAGAAACTAAAAATTGAACTACCATCTGATCCAGCAGTTCCACTCCTGGGTATATGCCCAGAAAATACGAAAACAGTAATTTGAAAAGATACTTGTACCCCAAAGTTCATAGCAGCACTATTTACAACAGCCAAGACATGAAAGAAACCCAACTGCCCAACAACAGACATTTGGATTAAGAAGATGTGGTACATACATACATATATACATACACAATGGTATATCAGCCACAAACGGAATGAAATATTGCCATTTGCAGCAACATGGATGGACCTAGAGAATATTATGCTTAGGATGGTTAGTGAAATCAATCAGAAAGTGACAAATTCTGTATGGTATCACTTATATGTGGAATCTCAAAAATAGAAATGAATGTATATGTAAAACAGAAAGACGCATAGATATGGAAAACAAACTTATGGTCACCAAACAGGAGAGGAAGTGGGGAGGGGCCAGATAGTGTTATGGGATTAACAGATACAAATTACTATGTATAAAATTGATAAGCAACAAAGATTTACTGTATAGCACAGGATATTAGAGCCATTATCTTGTAAGTATAATCTGCAAAAATACTGAATCACTATGCTCCACACCTGAAAGTGTCAACTATACTTTGATTAAAAAAAAATTACAAGTGGGGCTTCATGGCCTTCCTCATTCCTTTTCCTTATTTTCATCTATTTTGTCACTCCTCTCCTGACCCCTCCCCTCCTCCAATGCATCTGGGAGAAAAAAATAAAACAGTGCTGAGGCAGAGTCTCAACAGTAAATGAAGACTACTTGTAGCAATGCAGTGGGGAGAGTGAGAAGCAGTATTTTCAGCCCCTATGCTGGGGGCTGAGGAGTCAGGGCGAGAGGAGATGGAGGGACCAGGATGGTGGATGAGAGAGGGCCCCTGAAGAAACTGAAGGAATCCTAGGAGTTTTAGAGTTTCCAAGAATAAAAGTGGACCAGAGATGTTAATAAAACTCTGGACTTGGAGTTTGCCCATTTTCTCAAATTATAAAATATTTCAAAGATTTACTGAAAAATGTTTTAACAAATGCTGACATTTTGCTAATATTTGAGTCACTCTTAACAGAAAACATTTTTTAAAGTCTCTTTTGAACTCTCTTCCTTATTCATCTCCTTCTCCCAATTCTGGAGGCAAAATCTGTTCCAGAGTTGATATGTGTCCTTTCCACTCATAGATTTATAACATAAATATGTTCATACATATAGAAAATTATTCTTGGGTTTTATGCATTTACATAAATGTCATCCTGCAACTTTTTCATGCAACATTTGAGATGTGTACATATTAATTCATGAGGATCTAATTCATATTTTTTAATTGCTGCATAATTTTCATTGAAAGAACTTATTACCCAGTTAGATTATTTTAGATTATAATAGCAAAATAATTTATAGTAGCAAAATAAACAATGTTCAGTGAAAACCTGTGTGCAATTCTCTTTGTGCACCTGTGCCAGAGTTTCTAGAGTATACACTTGGAAGTAGAATAACTTGTTTCCAGGGTGTGAATGTCTTCAACTACAAGATATTGCCAGATGTCCTCTGGAGTGGTTGTGCCTACTTATCAGTAGAGTATCCAGGAGATCTAGTTCCCCACGTACTTAACATTTGGTACATACTACCTTTTACAGTTTTTGCTGATCTGATAGGTACAAAATAATATCTCATTGTTGTTTCAGTCTGCTTTACCCCTATTGTTAGTGAGATTAACCACCATAATGTTTATTGGCCTGTAGGTTTTCCTCTTGAAGGCCATGTACTTTAATCATTTGTCTACTAGGTTGTCTTTAATTTTTAGGAGCTTTGTATATTCTATTTATTATGTCTTTGAGGGTTTTATGCATTGCACATATCTTCTCTAATTATTTTCATTGTATTATTTCTTGTAGAGAAGCTTTTAGTGTTTATGTAGTAAAAATTTTAGTATTCCCTTATGACTTTTGCTTTTTTACATTTTAAGAAAATCTTAAGTATATTGGCCAAGATGGTGGGGTATAAAGGCTCTGAGCTCACCTCTTCTCACAGGCACATCAAAATCATGTATTTGCAGAACAACCATAGATGAAAAAGACCAGAACCTACCAGAAAAGATCTTCTACAACTAAAGATATAAAGAAGGAAACACAGTGAGATAGGTAGGAGGGGTGGAGTCACAATAGTCAAGTCCCAAATGCCCCTGGGTAGGCAACTCACAACATGGGAGAATATCTATAATTGCAGAGGTTCTCCCAAAGGGGTGAAAGATCTGAGACCCACGTTGAGCTCTCCAGACCAAGGTTCCTGCGCTGTGAAGACAAGACCCCAGAGCATTTGTCTCTGAAGGCCAGTGGGGCTTACTTTTAGGAGTCCCAGAGGGCTGGAGGAAATAGAGACTTCAATCTCAAAGGGCACAGGCCTTTGTGCTACCTACCTGCTTATCTTACAGAGTTTCCTGGAGAGGCAAGAGGCAACTGCAGCTCACCCTGGGGACACAGATACCAGTGGCAGCTATTTTTGGGAGCTTGTTCTACCACATGGACACAGGTGCTAGCAAGCGCCATTTTAGAATACTCCCTCTAGCTTACTAGCCCCAGAACCCAGCCGCACCCTGGACCAACAGCCTATAAGTGCCAGTGCTGGGACGCCTCAGGCCAAACTAACTGGACATGGACCCAGCCCCATCTACCAGTAGACAGGCTTCCTTAAGACTCCCTGAGCCTAAAGCCACCCCTGGAAACAGCCCTGCCCACCAAAAGGCCCAGGACACAACCACACACCACAGTATGTAGGCACTAGACCATAAACCTCCAGGGACTTCCAACCAGACAATCTGGGACCCAGCTCCACCCACCAGTGCACAGGCATCAGGCCCAGAATCTCCTGGGTCCTGGCCCTGTCTTCTAGGAAGCCTGCTCTAGCCTTGGGCCCAGACTTACCCACCAGTGGGCAGATGCCAGTTGCAACAAAACTGTAGCCCTAGAGCCTGTGGACCAAGCTCTCCCAGTAGCAGGCCAGACCCTGCCCTGTGACCTACTGGGCTCTGGCCCTGTCCACCAGCAAGCTAATATAAGCTTCAAGACACCCGAATCACGCAGCCAGCTATTTCAGGAACCAGCCCCACCCACCAGTGATCTGACACCAGCTCTGGGACCCCTGTGCTCTGCAACCAGACCCCAGGACATGGTTCTGCCTGCCAGTAGGCTGGCACTAGCCCCAGGACTGGCTTCATCCACCACTGTGTGGGCAGCAGCCCTGGGATCTCCTGGACCCTGACTTTGCCCACAAGTAACCTAGCACTAGCCCCAGGGAACCTGGGGTTCCACAGTCAGCTGCCTTCTGACCTGATCCTACCAACCAGCAGCCTTCCCACAAGTTAGGACCTGGCAACCAACCAGACTGGGGGCCAACAAGGCTTACCACACTGCCCATACAGTCTTTCACAATAGACAGCAGACCCACACAGCCCTCATAGGGGGAACCCCTAGAGCATACAATTCTGGTGATGAGGGCAGTAGGCTGCTGGGACCCATAGGATGCCGCCTACAAAAAGCCACTTCTCCAAGGTTGAGAAATGTAACCAGTGTACCAGATAAATAGAAACAAGAATTCAGGCAAAATGAGGTGACAGAGGAGCATGTTCCAAATGAAAGAACAACATAAAACCCCAAAAGAAGAATTAAGTGAAGTGGAGGTAGGCAATCTACCAGAGAAAGAGTTTAGGGTAGTGATTGTAAAGATGATCAAAGAACTTGGGAGTAGAATGGATGTACAGGGATAGAAATGAAAAGTGCACTAGAAGGAATCAACAGTAGACTAAATGATACAGAGGAACAGTCAGTGAGCTGGAAGAAAGTAGTGAAAATCACTGATATTGAACAGAAGAAAAAATAGTGAAAAGAAATGAATACAGTTAAGGAGACCTTTAGGACAACATCAAGCTCACTAATATTTGCATTATAAAAGGTCCTAGAAGGAAAAGAGAAAGGAGCTGAGAACATAATTGAAGACATAATGACTGAAAACTTCCCTAACCTGGGAAAGGAAACAGACATCCAAGTCCAGGAAATACAGAGAATCCCAAAGAGGAACCCACCAAGACACAGTATAATTAAAATGGCAAAAATTAAAGATAATTATTAAAAGCAGCAAGGGAAAAGCAATACATTAGGTACAAGGGAACTCCCATAAGGCTATCAGCTGACTTTTCAGCAGAAATCACAGGCCAGAAGGGAGTGGCACAATATATTGAAAGTGATCAATAAAATAAACCTACAACCAAGAATATTATACCTGGCAAGTCTCTCAGATTTGACTGAGAGATCAAAAGCTTTACAAACAAGCAAAAGATAAGAGTTTCACAAACAAGCAAAAGATAAGAGTTCAGCACCACCTAACCAGCTTTACAAGAAATGTTAAAGGAACTTCTCTAAGAGAAAAAGAAAGGGGCACAATGAGAAATGTGAAAATTATGAAAGGAAAAAGCTCATCAGTAAAGGTAAACATATAGTAAAGGTAGAAAATCATCCATGCACAAAGCTAGTAGGACAGTTAAAAGACAAACTAATAGAATCATCTATATCCACAATAAGCAGTTAAGGGATACACAAAACAATTAGATGTAAAATATAAGAAACAGTAATTGTGAGGAGAGGAGGGTGCAAATGCAGGGTTGTTAAAACGCATTTGAAATTAAGAGATCAGCAACTTAATCATATATATATATATATAGCTATATATAAATCTCATGGTAACTGCAAATCAATAATGTATAATAAATCATACACACAACAAACTAAAAGGAAACCAAACATAAAGACATCCAATCATAAAAGAACAAAAGAAGGAATCTACTGAAAAAGACCTACACAAAACCCCAAAACAATGAACAAAATGGCAATAAGAACATACATGTCAGTAATTACTTTAAATGTAAATGACTAAAGGCTCCAATCAAAAGAAATAGAGAGGCTGAATGTATATAAAAACAAGACCCATATATATGCTGCCTACAACAGACTCACTTCATCTAAAGACACACACAGACTATAAGTGAGGGGATGGAAAAATGTATCTTAGGCAAATGGAAATCAAAAGAAACCTGTGGTAGCAATAGTTATATCATACAAAATAGACTTTAAAATAAAGAGTGTGCTCTATAATCTTTTCTGCAGATTTGAAATTATTTGAAATAAAAAAGGTCATTTAAAAATAAATAAATAAATAAAATTAAAGAGTGTTACAAGAGACAAAGAAGTACATTACATAATGATCAAGGATCAATCCAAGAAGAAGATATAACAACTGTAAATATATATGTGCCCAATATAAGAGCACCTAAATACATAAAGCAAATATTAACAGACATAAAGGAAGAAATCAACAGTAACACAATAGTAGTAGGGTACACTCTACTTACATCAATGGACAGATCATCCTGACAGAAAATCAATATGGAAACATTGGCCTTAAATGATACATTAGACCAGATGGAATTAATAGATATATAGATAGAACACTCCATCCAAAACCGGCAGAATATACATTCTTTTAAAATGCACATGGAGTATTCTCCAGGGAGATCACATGCTAGGCCACAAAGGAAGAGTCAGTAAGAAAACTGAAATCATATCAAGCATCTTTTCTGACCACGATGCTATGAGACTAGAAATCAACTATTTAAAAAACTGCAAAAAATGTAGAGGCTAAACAATATGCTCCTTCACTCAGAGAAGAAGCAACCTTCACTCAGATAAGAAGTAACCTTGAATTTATCCAAACACCCAATAAAGCAAATTCGCAGATTAAAGCCAGGTTAATGTAGAAATATACTACAATTTGTCTTCATTTTCAGAAAGTGAAATCTGAAGTGCCAGATTTTTGATTGTTTTTCTGACAACTATGCAAAAATGTAAATCACCAGTTGCCTGGCCCTTACATGCAAAGTTGTCCACCAGGCACTATGTGGCTGGTTGCTTTTTAGCTGTCGGGGACATTTTGGGCAGTGGTTATATACACAAGACTAATTACACTAATTAATCCACACCAACGTGTGAGCAGTAAGCATGTTTTTACAATTAAGATGTAATTTTTAAAAATCCTTTATTGGGTACATTTAGAGACACAGCAGTTTCAGATTTACCATACAATAGAAGGAGTTATCCAAATTGAATAAATGTAAATTTCAAGTTGGGCAAATACATTAATATATGGCAAATGAAACCTAAAAAAAACAAAAAAAACCCCAAAAAAGTAATATGCTCCTAAACAACCAATGGATCATTGAAGAAATCAAGGAGGAAATCAAAAAACACCTAGAGACAAATGAAAATGAAAACACAATGATTCAAAATCTATGAGATGCTGCAAAAGTAGTTTTAAGAGGGAAGTTTATAGTTATGCAAGCTTACCTCAAGAAAATAAGGAAAATCTCAAATAAACAACCTAACTTTACACCTAAAGGAGCTAGAAAAATAACAAAACCCAAAATTAGTAGAAGGAAAGAAATAAAAAAGATGAGAGCAGAAATAAATGAAAGAGACTAAAAAAACAATAGAAAAGATCAATGAAACAAAGAGTGGATTCTGTGAAAAGATAAACAAAATTGATAAATCTTCAGCCAGACTCATCAAGAAAAAAAGGGAGAGGGCTCAAATCAATAAAATCAAAAATGAAAAAAGAAAAGTTACAACTGACACCACAGAAATACAGAAGATCATAAGAAACTACAAACAATTACATGTAAATAAAATGGACAATCTAGAAGTGGACAAATTCCTAGAAATGAACAATCTTTGGAGACTGAACCAGTAAGAAATAGGAAATATGAACAGACTAATTACCAGTAATGAAACTGAATCAATAATAAAAAAATCTCCAAAGAAATAGAAGTCCAGGACCACATGGCTTCACAGGTGAATCCCACCAAACATTTAGAGAAGAGTTAACACTTACCTTTCTCAAACTATTCCAAAAATTTGCAGAGGTAGGAAGTTCCAAATTCATTCTATGAGGCCAGTGTCACCCTGATACCAAACCAAAGATATCACAAAAAAGAAAATTATAGGCCAATATCACAGATGAACATAGATGCAAAGATCCTCAAAATATTAGCAAACCAAATCCAATAATATGTTAAAAAAATCATACACCATGATTAAGTGGGATTTATCCCAGGGATGCAAGGGTTTTTCAATATTCATAAAATCTATGTGATACACCACATTAACAAATTGAAGAATGAAAACCATATAATCATCAATAGATGCAGAAAAAACTTTTGACAAAATTTAACATCCTTTTATGATAAAAACTCTCCAGGAAGTGGGAATAGAGGGAACATACCTCAACATGATAAAGGCCATATCTGAGAAACTCTCTGCCAACATCATACTCAATGGCAGTCCTCATCACAGCAATGAGATAAGAAAAAGAAATAAAAAGAATCCAAATTGGAAAGGAAGAAGTAAAGCTGTCATTGTTTGCAGAAGACATGATACTATACAGGGAAAATCCTCAAGGTGCCAACAAAAAACTACTAGAACTCATCAATAAATTCAGTAAATTCACAGGACACAAAATATACAAAGATCTGTTAAATTTCTATATGCTAGCAATGAATTGGCAGAAGGAGAAATTAAGGAGACAATCTCATTTATAATTGCATTAAGAATACTAAAATACCTTGGAATAAACATACCTCAGATCAAAGGTCCTGTACTCCAAAAACTATAAGACACTGATGAAAGAAATTGAAGATGACACAAACATATGGAAAGATATACTGTGTTCATGGATTAGAAGAATTAATAGTGTCAATACTGACCATCTAATCCAAGGCAATATATAGATTTAATGCAATCCCTATCAAAACATCAGTGGCATTTTTCACCAAACTAGAACAAGTAATTTTAAAATTTGTATGCAAACACAAAAGACCTCTAATAGTCAATAAAATCTTGAGAAAGAAGAACAGGGCTGGAGGAATTACGCTTCCTGGCTTTAGACTATATTACAAAGCTACAGTAATCAAAACAGTATTATACTGGCATAAAAATAGACACATAGATCGATGGAATAGAATAGAGAGCCCAGAAATAAACCCATGCAATTATGGTCAATTAATCTATGACAAAGGAGGGAAGAATATACAATGAAGAAATGACAGTCTCTTCAATAAGTGGTGCTGGGAAAACTGGACAGGTACATGTAAAAGAATGAAATTACAACACCCTCTAACACCATAGACAAAAATAAACTCAAAATGGATTAAAGACCTAAATGTAAGGCCGGTTACTATAAAACTCTTAGAGGAAAACATAGGCAGAACACTCTCTGACATAAATAAGCTTCAGTGATTATATTGTACAATACAGGGAATGTAGCCAGTATTTTATAACAACTATAAATGGAATAGAACCTTTAAAAATTGTGAATCCCTATGTTGTTCACCTGAAACTTATTTAATATTGTATATCAATTCTGCCTCAAAAGTCTTTTTACCTTCAAACTATAATCTTCTATTTATTCTAAACATTTTTAAATTGTGTTATTTATGTGTATCTAACCAGCTATATCTTTTTTGTGTTTTATAAGTAGGAATCAAATTTTTTTCCATTACATTCCAGAATCATTTATTGAATAGCCCATCCTTCTGCAATTATTCATAGTTTCACCTGCTATTTATCAAGTTTATATACATACACATGTGTACACACATGCATCTGTGTTTTTAGATCTCTTCTGGTTCATTGATTTGTTCAGGCTAATATTTCACTGTTGGGTTGAATACTGCTCCCTGCACAAGGAGGGCATGGACAGACCAAAGAAAGAGGCAGGCCACTCCAGATTGGTAGGTGGTAGTTTTAATAGTTACGGGAACTTACGAGGCTTGTTTTGGGCAGCTGCAAGATGATGAATAGATCACCAGCTCGCCTTAATCTTAAAAGTTTATATAGAGGCCTTAACAGGGTTCAGTCAAGTATACTGTCCAGATGGTCTCAACAACACATTGCTCTCTCAAGCCTGCAGCTCTGAAAACAGCTTCCACTGTGGGAATAGTGAGCAGAATGTTCATTCTAAGGACAGGGGAGGGGGTAAGGAGCCTCCAAGCACCCAGGTCCAACTTGTGGGTCAACCATTAGTCACGTCCTCTGGATGACCTCCTCCAAGACTCCACTCCTCATGATTGGCTCCTACAATCCTACACGCCCCCCTCTTCCTCAATGTGCCCCGAGAGGTCAGCAAGGAGTTCCACTAGCATGGAGGTGGCTTGTTCAGTGGCTATCTGGCTGCCCTGGAGGCAGATACCACAATAGTAACAGAGGCAAAATGCAAGAGAAAACGCAAATGAAGATACTGATACCTAAAAGAAGTAACAATTTTTTCCACCAGGAGCCCCATGGTCCAAACCACTAATTTATTAATCCAACCCCCCTTGGACTGGGGGTTGGATCAGTCAAGGCATTTGCTTATGTTCTCATGTAATTTAATAAAAGATGACACATATAGCAGACTCAAATATGAATCTGTTTGGATAAAGGCACAGGTGACTCTTTGCAAAGCAGTAATAATGTCCAAGCCCATCCTACTTTGGAGGACAACTTTTCTCATGAGACACATTTCAGTGTTAAGGACAGGCTTTGTTGGCTACCTTTTAAGGCTTGCTGGATGAATTAGTAAGAACTTCTATGTGTTCTATGATGTCTTCCAGGCCAGTGGAGGGAACAAAGACAGCAGCTAGATGATCACACCAGTGGAAAACAGAATGTGTCCACCTAACCTTGAGAAGAAGGTTGGCAGCTTTAGGAACTTGACCTTGGGGTGCATATTATACATGGCCAGGGGAGGCAGCACTGTCAGGCATGAGGAGATGGACTGGGGTGGGATATGCCAGACCAGGACCCCACTCTCTTCCCTCTTCCAGTGGTGTGTGTTCCACTTCCGGTATAGTGCACTTCAACAGCTCTGGCTTGCAGCCGGACAATGGGATCCCAATAGAGGTTGAGTCGTTCCCCCTCACCCAGTGGTTTGGAGTAATTCACCCACCCTGGTGGGAGGTCCCATATGCACATTCCAGTAGATAACACCTTTCCCAGGCATGATGGGACTTAGTGTTCTCAGCAACATAGCATGTTGATCCATGGTGAGAGTTGGGACTGTTTCCCATGACTGCCATACCTTTGTGGTACTGGCTGTCTCGACATGGGTGGGGGTACCCAGTCTGGCATTTGGGGCAACAGGCCCTACTGGCTGATCATTCAAATGTATTAAAACCTGGGATAGTACTTTAGAACACCCCACCAAGATAGTTTTCTCTGTTAGTAATTTAATCTGTTGCTTTCATATTTCATTCTTCCTTTCTACAAACCCTGCTGTTTGTGGAACCCTAATTCAATGTCATGGTTTGTTTTTTTTTTTTTTTTGTCCAGTACACATCATGACCTTTGAAATGTGACCCCCAATCACCATCTACTTGATGAGGGTATTCATACATGGTACTCAGCTTCTCTAGTCCCCAGCGGTGGCAGCCTGGGCTAGGCCGGACACAGTGTTCACACAGACTAAGATTTAAGAACTTTGCTCAAAGGGAGGGGGCCATTATAATCTGCCAATCCCTCACCTGTTGGGAACTTCGGTGGGTGGCCCCAGACTCCTTTGGTAGTTGCCTTGGCTGTTGTTTAGAACACACAGGATATGCTATTCGTGCATTAACCAAGTCATTGTACTTCAAGGGCAACCTCGCATTCTTGGCAATGTGCCATCCACCCAGGTGCTATGCTGGGTGCTTTTTCTATGCATCCAGTCTGCTGTATCTACTGAAGGGTCTCTTGCTAGAGTATCCAGGCTAGGGGATCAGTTTCTTGATTGCCAGGAGTGCAGTGCCTTATGAGCTGGAACATGGAGGACAGTGAGGACTGCCTCAGGCTCTTGCCCAAATGTCTGACAACATATCCTGACCCCACAAGGGCTTACCCATGATCATTCACCCCTCATCCTCCCATTGCCCAAGCTATAGGGTTAATCTTTATGAAATAGCCCACTGTCAGTGCAATGGGTTAATGGCCCGGGCTTATGAGTGATCATCAGCCAAACTGCTCAGAGTTCAGCCCATTGGCTGCTGTGGTTTGTTCCTGTTTCAATCCAGATGGTGTCAGCAAAGGGCAGAATAGTGACTGCAGTCTATGTGCGTGGGTTGCCCCAACTAGACCCATCTGTATATGGGGCATCAGCAGAAATTTCCCCTACTCTCTATACAGGCTGCAGGGGCTGCCACAGGAACTTCTGGAGGCTCTACAGACTCTTCAGGGCCCAGCAGCACCATTTCTTGGGACAGTGGGCTTGGACAGAGTGCTCTTCTGCTATAACTACACATACTGCTTAGCATGGAAGTTTGAGCCATGGCAGAGGTTGATTGATAGAACATATTCTCAACCTACACCTTGATAAGAAGAGAAGTTCTTACCATGATATGCTGTTTCTTTGTGAGAGGCTCTACCTGCAGGAGAGCTGTGTACACTGCCAGGAGCTTTGCTCTATGGGGGTGTATCAGGTTCCTGTCCCTTCCTAGAACTGGGACCACAAAATTCTAGGGGTACACTCTCCTTCTGTTGTCTCTGCCACAGTGCCCAGTCCACAAAGATACATCTAACTCAAAGGGTAGCCCTGCTCAGGAGATACCAAGAGCTTTAATCTGCTTTCTCTAGTATTTCTGCCTTCTCAAAGGTGACTTCCTGTTCAGATCCCTAGTCCTACACATGCCCTTTCTTTAGCAGGTGGTGTAAGGGATGAAGGCACTGTGTCAGGTGGGGAATAAGAGTCCTCTGAAACCTCCATATCCCTGCAAAAACTTGTACTTCTTTCACGTTTTTAGGGGTCGGATAGGCTTGTACCTTGTCAATTACAGCTTCTGGGACAATGTGCATCTTACCCAACTAAATGCCTCCCCAAAACTTGATGTTGCTGCCTGGGCCTTGAATTTTCCATGGGTTTACCCTCTCCCTTGCAGGTGTTCCAGCAAAGTCTGCAGACAGTCCTGCATCAGAAGAAAGTCTTCACATGTTAACCTTACATTATTGATGTAGTGAGCCACTTTACTGATGTGAGGAAGAACAGGGACAGATCTTGGGCCACCATCCTGTGACATGCTGTGGGGTTGTGCAGGTTGCCTTGGGGAAGCACTTGAAAAGTCCATTGTTGCCCCTCCCACATGAAGGCAAATTGATTTTATGGATTCAGCCACCAGAGGTATACTGAAAAACCATTTGCTAAGTCCAGTAGAGCATGGTGCACTCCTAGCACCGTGGCCAAAGTATCTAAGATGGATACCATGTTGGGCACAGCCCCACGCTCAATTCTAGGCAGTCCATGGTCATCTGCCACAAGCCATCTGACTTTCTGACCAGCTATAAAAGGCTATTAAAGGCAATACAGGCAGGGTGTGTAATACCTACCCACTTGGTGCAGTTCTTGGGTAGTTTCTCCTATTTCCTTATGCTCCTCAGGCAATTTATATGGTTTGACAGTTCAGATTTTTCATGAGGGCAGTAGACTTATTGGTTCCCTCTTGGCATTTTCCCTCAGCACTGGTTTAATTATTCTAACCCAGAAATGGAATTCACCTATAGCAGTTTGAAGAGTTTGTTTGACCTTGTGGGGTTTTAATGCCCAATATGTTCTCTGGTACTGGAGAGAGAAAAACCTCTTCTCATGGGGGAGAACACCCAATTTTCAATGTCAAAGGGACCCTCCTGACAATAACCGCTTGCCCTCTGTAATCATGGACGGCAATGACAGGGCTAGAAATCTGAGAGCTACTATGTACTAGAGTGCATTCAGCTCCTAGTATCAACCAGAGCAGTCACCTTCTGTTTATTTTGGGGAGACCAACAAATCGTAAGCTCAACATGAGGTCTCCAGTTGCCTCCAATGGCCCTCACCTGGGGGCAATCCTGGCTTGCATCCTATAACTGGGGCATGGGAGGCACCCACCCTGAATAGGGCACTATCTCGGAAGCCTCAGCTGGAGCAGGTGAGGTATGAGGGGTGGTAGGGCAGGTGGGGCAGGTCTGAACGGTTGTTCAGGTTTCAAGATTAGCCACAGGCTGACCAATACAGCACTGGGTGGCCAGTCTATCTTTTCAGGTGAGATTCTGCAGCCATGAGGTCAAACCACATTTGCTTCCAGGTTACTTTCACAGGACCCTTTACAGCAGTTTGGGACAGCCTTTTGGCTTTTGAGCTCCCTGTCTTGGGTCTTTCCCACAGCCTGTCCCCATTTCTAGGATTTGTCAGTTTCCCCCAGATCAGCAACTGATTGCCCAACATCATAAATGTCTTGCCCATGACTGAGCTAGGCATGGTATCAGTGTCCCATGCTAGGCTGTCATTCCTGCAGTGAATGAGGCCCAATCAGATCAGGGTTTTCAAAGACAAGGCCATCTATGGCACTGTCTCATTTCCAACTCCCTAAGAATTTGTTGTACCTCCTCTACAGATTTCCAGAGTCCCACATGCCCAGGGAGATCCCCTCCGTGGGTCAAGCCTCCCTGCAGACTAGAATAATCCAGTCTCTAAGGGAGTGAATATCTTGAAACTCCGCCCCCCGCTCCACACACACACACACACACACACACACACACACACACACACACACACACACACCACACACCACACACCACACACCACACACTGTTGGAGGGCAGAGTGTGTGGCGATATTGCTCATTTTCTCTGCCTCCTGCTGGGCCAGAGAAATGCCATCACCCCTGTATCCCATAGCTGTATTAACCACACCTGGATGCTTTCCCTGGTTTTTCGCTGGAACTTGGCAGCTATATCAATAAGCTCAGTGAGAGTATATTCTCTTACAATGAACGTTTACGGAATTGGGGGCTGCCCCGCTGGCTGGGGTGGTCGTTGCTTGCTGTGCTTTCGCTTTCCTTTCCTATCAGCGGTCTGAAGGTACAGGGCGTTTCATCCGCTTCTGTCAATCCTCCTCTTGACTGCGCTCACTTTCCCAGAGATTCCACCTCTTGGCGTCCCAACCAGGTTTTGTCACAAGCACTTAGACCCTAATCTACCGCAGCTTTTTCCTTCTAGCTTTGCAAAACGGCGCATAGATGTCTCCAACTTATCCTGCTCTCCCACCTTGTCTGCCAGCCCTGAGCTGCCAGAGTGGTGGACACCCACACACCCTTCTCTGACCACAGCCCTCCTTCCAACTTCCTAACCCGAACTTCTGCCTCTATGTGGGCATCGGTGACCACAGAACCGCCCATATCAGAGCCCAGCCCACTGCGCAGCCCTAAGTTTTCCTTCTTTGCCGCAGTTCACTCTGTGCTGTTCCTCGAAGAAGCGCATTTGACCAGCTGGCATTTTCGGGGAGTCCCTGTACTCACACAGCAGTACACAAGCATCTCAATACACGCCACCCCTTCCCGCGTAGATGCCGAAGGCCAACTCGGGATTTCCTCCGCGGATACCCCTTTCCCAAGACCCATTTCTCCCGTCTCCTAGCTGGTATGCCAACTGTTGCTTCCCAAATTGGCTCCTGTACACAGAGGGCATAGAGAGACTGAAGAAAGAGGCAGACCACTCCAGACTAGGAGGTGGTAGGTTCAATAAGCAAAAACACTTACTTACCAGGCTTGTCTCGAGAGGCCACCAGACGACTGCATCCCAACGCCTCCCGTCAGCCATTTTGAGTTTATATAGAGGCCTTAACTGGCTTTCAATCATGTATTAGGTCCAGATGATTTCAATAAAACATCACTCTCTTAACACTGCGTCCTTGAAAATGGCTCCAGCTGTGGGAATGGTGGGGAGAAAGTATATCCAAAGGACAGGGAGGTAGGGGAAGGGGCTTCTGATTGCCTGCGTCCAGCTCATGGATCAATAGCTGGTCACGTCCTCTCCGTGTGCTCCTCCAATGCTCACTGTCTTAATTACTTAATTACTGTGTCTTCTTTATATCTTCATATCTTGTTCTTCTTTAGTCTTGACTCTCTTTCCCATATTCGTTTTAGAGATTAATTTATCAATTTTCATAAAAGTCCTGCTTGGGAGTTTAATTGGAATTGAATTGGTTCCATCTATATCTATATCTACATCTATATCTATATCTAGAATAGAGTGTTGTTTTTCCACCCATTAATCTTCAAACTTATTCAGATTTATTTCTATCCTTTCATAATGCTTTGCAGTTTTATTCATGAAGGTCTTGCACATCTTTTGTTACATTTATTCCTAGATGCTCTACAGTTTTTGTTGATTTTGTGAATGGGATCTTTTTTATGTTACTTTTTTCCCGCTAGTTGGTTATTACAGAGGTATGAGTACTCTGCTTATTTTCCTTTGTTGATCTTTTATCAAATAACCCTGGAGAATGGTTAATTTGTGGTATCCTGTTGAGTTTCCAATGTAGACAATCATGTGATTATCTGCTGATAAGTTTGTTTCTCCCTTTATAATTCTTATAGTTGATCTCTTTTAGCATAGTGGTTAAGAACTCAGTCTTTGAAATTAGACTGCCTGGGCTCCAACCCTTAGTTGCTGTGTGATATTCATATTTCAGTATTTTCCTCTGTATAATGGGGCTAATAATATCTAATTTACATTTTTTGTGAAGATTACACGTTATTATGTATAAATCACTGGAAACTGTGCTTCATACACAAATAAGCTTGCAATAAATAATACTCTTATCATTACTATCCTTGTTGTCGTTGTTATGACTAAAGCTTACAGTGTTGTGTAGAAATGGAAGCTGTCATCACCAGCATCATTGCATTTTTTCCAAAAGAAAAAGTGCTGTTAAGCTAAATCCATTTTTTTGCCATGTGAGAGTGTAAATTCTATGACTTAGGTGTTGGATCACATCTAAAATCTTTTTGTAATAACACTTATTGGCTTTCTAACAAACGCTTACCTGTGGGCATGAATGGATTATCAGATAATCCAAAGGAGAATGGTAGATTGTTCATCAACTTTTATGAGAAAAGATCAGTTTACCCACCTGCTCATTTGGCTTCCAAAGCATGTGGAGCTTTCTTCAGTGCACCGTCAGTACAGACATTTGCTTCTCAAACACTGGTTGGAGAGTACAATCTAATTTTTCTACCATCTAGCTCTTAACAAAAGCCTGGCTGAAAAAAGTTCCATTTAGGAAAAATAAAGTACTCTCTACTTTTGGTAAATTAAAATTGTCATGAACACAAATCAGATCATCAGAATTTGCCATATAAGCTTGGCTCACAGAATCATCTTTACTCAGTTGCATTAAATATTTAACCAAGTACCATTCATAAAATGACCATGTGTTTGCCATAAAAATGTTATCAAGTATGTCTAATGAACAAACAGGATCTCTTTCTCCTAGACAATCAGAAGTGAAAATTTCAGTCTAAAATTTGTAATTGGAAAATGTTTGCCTCATATAATGAAGTAGTGAGGTGTTTTTTTTTCCCCGTCTTCTTTTATTTGGAGTGTTTAAACTTCCCATGTTTGGCCTTTTGTTGGCTGACAGGAGGTCGAGAGCCAAGTTTAGAAGTTCAGTCATATAAACAGCATTAACCACCATGACTAGCATCTTTGAATTCCTATTTTTTCAGTCCTTATTTTCCATTCCTGATTTATTCATCTCCAATAACCATTCCAGTGTCTTCTTTTTGTAAGTGCATTGCCTATTTTTGAAAAAACCATAGTGTAAATTCAGGAATTTAAAAACGTAGCCATCAGGCTATCTTTATCGAATGTCTATCAAAGTCACAGGAACAGCATTAAGGAAATTCTAAATCAACTACAGTAAAAGCAAAACAAAAATAAAGCAACACTGCCATGAACTAAGGGGTTTTATTTCTTTTTTATATTTACTTATGTGAATAAACCTTTCATCTAAAGTCTGGAGTAAATAAATTATATGTATTTTAATACAGTTAATTTGCATTTATGGTGAAACAGACATTTAGTTATTGAGTTAAAAATCACTTGAATTATCTCTTCCTTTAGCGGGTAAAGTGAAACATCATTCTCATTCTTTTCTGAGATGGTATAACTATTTCTAAATTGTTAGCATGAGGCTTTTATAAAAAAGACATCTTTGCAGACAATGTACATTGACTTTTTCCTACCCGGGACTCTCTTCAACTAACAGCAGGACCCTAATTTCTTTCCTTAGCTCCCCAAGGAAAGATGGTGCAAGTTGGAGCCAAGGTCTCATGACTAACAAACACATCTTTTTCCACGTTACAACTCAAAATTGGCATTTATATTGGATGAAGTGTATTCAACTCACAGAGGAAGAAGACGACTTAAAAAAGATTTAAAAAGCAAAGAATTCAAATTAATTCAGTTCGGTAGTTGAAATTCTAGGCAGGATAGCAGAAAGAACAAACTCTGATTTTTTTCCATGTGTACTTCTCTTCTGTATTCTTTGCCTTAACATTATTCAGGAAATACTTGCTGCAATTTGCAGTCTTAAGTGACTGAGAACATGCACTGAGTCAGTCATATCCTCTTCCTTCTGATGAAGAGGTGGATTAATGTACCCATTTTCTCTCCCAGATTTATTGCTCTAATGACCGGAACCATTTGCTGAGGCCTCACTTAGCAGACCTGAGCAGCAGTGGTGGTGACTAGGGCTTGAACCATTTGTTGTGTCTTGCTGATGTTGTTCAAAGAATCTGATATTCTGAATACTGTTCAATTCATCATAGCTATGATGATGGAATCTAAGGGGAAGAAGGACTAGGATAACCACATACCCAGTGTGCTTGGTACCTACTTAGCCCCTTTCTTGCTTCTGTCTTCTCTTTTAAGGAAAGTGATCAGAGTTGAAAATATAAAGAAGGTCCAGAAGACTGAAAACTGACAAGAATATTCCTAAGGACTTCTATTTTTCAGTAATAAGGCTTGCTTATCTATCTTAGGGTAATTCACTAACTCTACCTAAAGGCAATAAAGCATTGTTTCCTTTAAAAACATTACAAACGTGTCACTAATTCACTAATTAATCTTGACCCTCTTGCTTTGTTCATTCATTCATTCATTTATAATCCAACATGTATTTGAATCTATGTGCCATGAACTATGTTAGATGCCCAGGATGCAGCAGTGGGGACAACCCAGTCCCTCTACTTATGCAGTTTATACAGTTTAGGGAAAACAGATTTTGCACAAGTAATTGCCCATGAGTTGAGTAATATGAAGCAGAAGTACAAGGTGCTGTGAAAACTTACAACAAAATGTTTTAGGTCAAGTTTCCCAGAAGCAGACTCTGAGACAAGGACTCGTGTTTGGAAAGCGCTCTCCTGAGAAACCAGGAAGGAAACAAGGGAAGCATGAACAGAAGGGATAAGGAGCAAGGGCACAATTTCTGGAGGGTACCTCAGCCTGATGCTGCAAGGGAACTCAAGTGTAAACTGTCCTGAGTCAAGGGAAGTAAGCTGGGCTGTCAGCCTGCCAAACTGCCTGTCACTTGCAAAGGACCAGATGTGGAGCAAGGGTATGGGCATGGTGGTGGTGAGAATGTAAGATCCAGATACTTCCAGCTTTCTGCACAAGCCACCTACTGAGGACAGTAGGTCACAGTAGAATGACAGGTGTAGCCCATGTGAAGCAAAGTTGTATAAAAGCCGGGAGCAGGGCAGACAGAAACAATAAAGGGATCCAAGGGGGATCTGGCCATAACATGAACACTTTCCATTAGTGTTGCACCCCTTGCCTTGCTCTGATCATTTGCATCTAACTTTAAGTATACCCCACCCTATCATAGCTGCCATTTCTGACTCTGGTTCAAATGCTCTTTGAACTGTGTTTTTGGTTTTTTTTTCCTATTAGTATGTTTTGTAAATTTTTTTGTTGTTGTTGAAAGGTGGATATGAGGTACTAAATAAAAGGCCTTTAGTAATGCAGTGGTAAGGTGTGTGGGAGGGGAAGCATTCTATGATGCTTACGAGTCCTATAATTAGGTCTCAGTGTCATAGAGAGCCTGCATCCCTGGACTGTGAATTTTACCAGTGCTTCTCAATTTTTTTCTTTCCTTACATGAGACAGGATGGGCTGAAGTTGGGTATCTCCTACCCCCAGGTAGGTTGGACTCTGATAAAACCCCGGCAAATTAGGCTCTGGTGAAATAGTTTCACCTGAGGGCAGGGCTTAAGAAAATCAGAATTCTCTGGCATATCTTTAAATGGTTTCTATTTTACTCCCCTGCTGGAAGCTGAAGAGATTTTTCTCTGCTCTTCACTGTGAGGACCTGTAGGGCTCCTGGAAGGAAAACTTACGAAGGTGTGGGGCCACCCCTATGACTGGGGCCGCTGGAGTTTTAAACTCTCAAACTTGCCCGCGCTGAGCCTCCAGAAATTCATCAATTACAGGTCAAGTTTTCCTACACTGCGCTGGTTCCTGCGGAGGTTACTGTTCATGGGTTCCTTCTACGGTAAATTGCGATCCTGTGTTTTTGCCTGTCTCCCCAGTTTTGGGGGCAGTAGTGTGCCCTGTGAACTCACTTCTCTGATGGATCTAAGAAGAGTTGTTGATTTTTCAGTTTGTTCAGTTTTTTACTTGTTAGAGTGGAGTGATGACTTCTAAGCTTCTTATGGGCCAGACAAGAAAGTAGAAGTCCAAACTCCCACTTTTTAATTAGAGTTCTTGATCTATTGAAGTCAACTCTTTGGCTATGTGTTTTCCAGGTGGTGGCATCTCCATCTTTCTGGTTGCTTATGCCAAACCCTGAGAGCCATCTTTGACTCCTCTCACTCTTTCCCTCACTCCCTAATCCCTCAGCAAATCCTATGGCATTACCTTTAAACCGTATCTATTATCCCACCACTTATCAGCTCCACAGCTACTTTTCTGGTCTGTGCCGCCATGTTCTCTCACCTATTGAATAACTGCAACAGCTTCCTATCTGATCTTCCTTCTAGCCTTGGCCTGACTTTCTACAGTCTAGTCAAACTGCAACAGCTTCCTATCTGATCTTCCTTCTAGCCTTGGCCTGACTTTCTACAGTCTAGTCACAACAGAGCAGCTACAACTTAAGTTAGATTATGGCACTCCTTACTTCAAAACCTTCCAATGGCTTTCCATGATACTTAGTGTAAGATCACAAGTACTTGTAGACACAAGTCTCCCTATTATCTTCTGACCTCTTCTCCTGTTACCCTTCCCCTCACTCACTCCATTATAGGCACACTGGCCTTCTTGCTATTCCTTCAACACATGAGATACAGTTCCACTTTATGTTATTTGCACTGGCTGTCTCTCTCTCGAGAATGCTCTTTTCCCAGATGTCCACAGCTAACCTCTTCAACTCGTTTAAATCTTCCGTCATATGTCATCTCAATGAGGCCTCCCCTACAACCCTGTGTAAGATTGCAACACTGCCCCCCCTTTTGGTCCCTCTTCCTATGCTGCATTGTTTTCTTTTTCCTTAGCACTAACCACCTCTTTACATACTGCCATAGCATTTACTTTTTATTTATCAGGTTGTATGTAAAATACAAGCTCATAGAGTCAGTGGCCTTTTTCAGTTTACCGATGTGTCCCAAGTGCCCAGAACTGTACCTGGAATGTAGTAGGTGCCCAATAGATTTTTTTTTTCAGATGAATTAATTGATCATTGGTATCTTCAGATAGATCTTTAAAAATCTCAACTGCAAAATAACAGTTCAAGTTATTTAATATAGCAGACTAAGGAGTGAGGTATGTCTAAAAAAGTCAATGGGATTGAAATTAGATAAGACCTTTCTGGTGTCCAAAAGCAAAGAAACTAACCTGATAAACAACAACAAAAATAAAACCCCATAAAACCAAAAAACATCAACAACCAGGGACAACAAAAATCCACCCCTATGCTGCCATAGTGTGTTTCATCACAATTGTTGATTTATATTGTAAACTCTCCTGCAGAAAGTGATTTCCATGGCAATATGTCCAATTTCTAGCTTTCATGAACTCATAAAAACATCAGAAATATTCCCCCAAACCACAGAAAAACATAAAAAATAAAACATTGTAGGATGCATATAATTTATATATTACTATAAATAAGAAAGTAGTTCATATGAAGCTATACATTATTCTCATTTTAAAATTAAGCAATTTAGAGCAAAGTACAAATTATTAAGTACTAATGCTTTCAAAAATACACAGCTGTCTAATATGTTGCAATCAGCATTTGAAATTAAATTCCCAAAGTATACTGACACTTTATATTCAAGTGTTAACTTATGTCGGTTCTGATTTTCTACAGAAAGATTTCAATCCCGAGTGAAAGATCAATGGCATCCAGCAGGAATTCCCTTTAATTACTATTTCTTTCATGGTCTAAAGGGACTCTTCTGACTGGAGAAGCAACTAACATTTTATTTTGACAGTTATTTGAATAATAATAGAGAGTAGGAGGCTCTTAACACAATATGTTTATGGTTTTGGAGAAGTTTTAGTAGAATTCAGTGGGGCCACTACAAAAAAAGGGGAATTATTAGAAGATATAAAAGTCATTTGATTTTTAAAGTAATGCTTTTGCTGGTCAATCACACTGGGGACTCCATCTCTTCACATTCCAGTCTTCTCACTGGGAATGAATCACTTCATTTTTCACTGGTAAGTCAAACCTTCTTCACTTTTGAATTCCTTCTGCAAAATTTTCCTAATAATTATTATTATTATTTCTTTTTTTTTCTTTAAATTAATTCATTAATTTATTTATTTTTGGCTGTGTTGGGTCTTCGTTGCTGTGCGAGGGCTTTCTCTAGTTGTGGCAAGCGGGGGCCACTCTTCATCGCGATGCGCGGGCCTCTCACTATCACGGCCTCTCTTGTTGCGGAGCACAGGCTCCAGACGCGCAGGCTCAGTAGTTGTGGCTCACGGGCCTAGTTGCTCCGCGGCATGTGGGATCTTCCCAGACCAGGGCACGAACCTGTGTCCCCTGCATTGGCAGGCAGACTCTCAACCACTGTGCCACCAGGGAAGCCCTATTATTATTTCTGATGTGTGTGTATATGTGTGTATTTTGGAGCAACTATTGTTGCTAAGGCTCTCCTCTCTCTTGCCTCATTTAGAAGCAGCTCTGAAAATTGTTTTGGAAGTCCCTAGTACATCACATCAATTACATGATGACAGATCCCATTGCTACTTCTCAATGTACCAAAGCTGTATGGGGTTTAGGACTAAATCCCATACTTTAGGTGGAATCTGGCACTCTCTCTTGTATGGGTGTGGTTTCTCTGCTACCCAAAAGCAGCCTGCGTTGAATTTCAATTCCTCCTAAGGGTTTTACTCTTTCTTCTAGTCTCCTCCTCAGCTTTCACTACCCTAGGATTAGAGTGGATGGCATCTGGGGCAGCAGGCAAAGGTGAGCAGGAGACACCACACTATGCTTGAGACTTGGTGATGTGTCAAGCTTGCTGTGACTGGTTGCTTCTTCCCTTAGAAATGATGTTCTTAACCTGAGTCATGGGCCCTGCCTAGGTCTGAATGGACTGCAGTGGTTATATGAGCTTTGTGAATATGTACAAACATTTTGTGGGTATGTGAATTTAACTAGGGGTATTTCAATATCCCCCAAAGGTCAATAATCATAACAAATTAGCTTTCTGTCACCTCATGAAAATATGTCTAGTTTGCGCATCTCGTCAGTTTTGCAGACATGCTGGGAAATATCTGAATTCTACAATTTTTGGTTCAAACTAGAACAATTTTCCACTTCTACTCCCAACCCTAACACTATATCAACACAAAGTACTTGGTAGATAGCTAGTTACAGCAGGAGGTACTATCTGATAGTACTTTAGGAGAACTGCTTTGAAGATAGGCAGAGCTGGACTTACGTCCCAACTCTACCATTTTTTAACTAGCTTCGGGCAAGTTACATAGCATATCTAAGCCTAAGTTATAAAGTGGATATAAGAAGTATACCTATCTCATAGGGTGGTTGTGAAGAATGTGGAAGAGGTATGGAAAAGTACATTCTTGGAATGCAGGGTAAAGTTCATGCTTCAGGATAAAAATAAGTACTTAAAAATACGTTGATGGACTGATTGACCGACTCACCCATTTTATCTCTTCCCTGCCTCTTACATATGTTCCGTAACACTCAAAAGGCAGAGAGGAAACAACAGCCAAAGACTGGATCCAGATACAAAATATCCCCCGGTACCTACAAAGCTTTCCAGTCCTCCTCCATCAAGCCAGGAAAGACCCTCTCAGAACTGAGCACTAGATCTTTAGAAATACACATTCAGGTTCTGTCTGCCTTTGACAAATTAAGATTCTCCTAGATTAGGCTTCTCATTACTTCACCACTTTGTATGTGTAAAATATTACTAATACTAGATTGTAAACCCATTTAGGGCAAATATAGAGTTTTACTCATCTTTTTTTGCCACAAAGCACCTTATATTCTATTAAGATTTAAGCAATACTTACTGAGTTGATAATGTGGGAGGCACATGTAAATATTAAATATTATTAAATGTTAATAAGTGTTAAAATACTTCTAGAACAAAAGTGAATGGGATCATTTTGGTGGTTCATAGTCACTGCCTTTTAAAAACAGGATCTCCTTTAAATGTCAGCATTGTTGGGGACCCCAGGTGTCTCCGTGTTTAAGAGAATTGGAAGGAGATGAAGCTTTCCACCTGGATGGTCCTGGCTTCCATACTCAACTATTTAATGGGCAGCTCTTCAGGCCAAGCGCTAAATGTCCTTATGCTGGTGCCAGTGGCAGGTGTCTCACCCTAGCCACAGAATTCCATTGCACCCTCGGGTCTGGGAAACCTTGATTGCAGATAGCTGGCTCAGAGTAAAATGACAAGTCTTGTGATTAAGGAAGAAAATTATTTTCCAGTGGGAATGAACTGAGAGACTTTATTCCACCTGACTGATTCCACCAGCATGCTGTGTATGACTGCATCCTCCAAGTTGACTCCTTTGTTACCATCTACTTCTTTCTTTCCTTTTTTTTAAACATCTTTATTGCAGTATAAATGCTTTACAATGTTGTGTTAGTTGCTGCTGTATAACAAAGTGAATCAGCTATACGTATACATATACCCCCATATCCCCTCCCTCTTGCGTCTCCCTCCCACCCTCCCTATCCCACCCCTCTAGGGGATAGGATACATTTGGTAGTGTATATATGTCCATGCCACTCTCCCACTTCGTCCCAGCTTACCCTTCCCCCTCCCCGTGTCCTTAAGTCCATTCTCCATGTCTGCAACTTTATTCCTGTCCTTCCCCTAGGTTCTTCAGAAACACTTTTTTTTAGATTCCATATATGTGTTAGCATACAGTATTTGTTTTTCTTTCTGACTTACTTCACTCTGTATGACAGATTCTAAGAGTCATGTACCACAATGTTCATAGCAGCTCTATTTACAATAGCCAGGACATGGAAGCAACCTAAGTGTCCATCGACAGATGAATGGATGAAGAAGATGTGGCACATATATACACTGGAACATTACTCAGCCATAAAAAAAAATGAAATTGAGTTATTTGTAGTGAGGTGGATGGACCTCACTGTAGTTTTGATTTGCATTTCTCTAATGATTAGTGATGTTGAGCATCCTTTCATGTCTTTGTTGACAATCTGTATATCTTCTTTGGAGAAATGTCTATTTAGATTACTTCTTTCTTAGTCTATACATTTGTCCTTCCCAGATCTTTACAGCTGTCTCTACGAACAAACCCACAGATGAGCTCAATCCCAGTTCCTAACTGAGGGGAAATACATCAGTCCTATCCTACTTGGGCCCAGCCTTAACTACTTGAGTCATGCGACTCTGCAGCAGTCAGATCCAGAGTTTCATAACACAGAACCATGCCTCTGGACCTGTTCCATAGGGCCACACTTTTGCTTAGATTTCCCATATTTGTTACCACATATCCCTCTAGAACCGAATGCTATAACTGATGATTGGATTCTAGTTTAACAGTTTGCCTAAAATAGGTTTTCAGTGTAATATATTTTGATATTATGTTGTAGAGATTTTGAGCATGTTGGATTGGATTTGGACTAGGGATATAAATCAGATTAAACTTCAGATTCTGTTTATTCAGGAGACCGGAGAATAAGGATTTTCCAGTTTTCTTCTATTTCAGTAAATTTACCAATTATATATGGGTTTGATTCTGTTTGAAGAGATTGACTAAAGATTTTGATTAGGTAATATATAATGGTCATGATAATACTACATGGTTCAGTTTAGTTCAAATAGCTGGATGGGGACTTTTAATACAAATGGTTAGAAATAACTCCCTTCTATCCTCCTTGTTCTCTGGCCTCCACCTACATCACAGATACATGACATCAAATTGTCAGGATGTTTCACTTTCCTGATCAGGCAGTCCTGGTACTACAAGCCTATGAAGTCAGAGAAGGCATACCTATGTCTTGAAAAATCAGTCTTAGAATAATAAGAAATAGATGTCTTTTATATGGAGGGTTGCCTTCCTTTCAAAGAGCAAGCACCTGGTACTCTTCATAAATTTTTGCTTTTTTGGCTTAACATTAGAAGAAGAGGTAAGACCTTTTGATGTTCATCAGAGGGTTCCACTCATACTTCCAATGTTAGCATAAACGGAAAGGCTGAATCCCCCAGAAACAATAAAAAGTATAAACACGGCAGTTGACTGCAGGAGTGTCAGAGTGTCACACTGTGGAAAGCCACTGGTTGAGGGAAGCACCACAGAGCAGGGCAGGAGGTGAGCCACAGCGCCTGCCATCTGCCTCTTCAGATGGTCCTTTTGGCAGCAGATGAGGCATCAGTGAGCTGAGGGACTTTAGGGACTCGGAGAACAAAAGTTGTCATGCTCTGTTGGTTCCAACACCCAAGATCAAAAGTTAGGGGAATCAGAACTCTTTATCTAGGCCTTCTGGCCTGGCTTACAGTATATCTAGAGAGCCTCAGGGATTTCCTAGTGGAGTATTATGGCTCTCAGCATGAGTTAAGAATCAGAACTGAGAAAGCAAAAAGCTTTTTTGGTCGTGAAGTTGCTGATTTTATTCTGGTTCTTCTGGGAACACACCTGTAGCAGGAAAGGCTGTTGCCTAAAATCAGTGGTTCTTAAATGTTCATGTGCAGAAGAATCACCTGAGTACTTTTTCAAAATGGGCCTCACTTCCAGAAATTCTGATATGGTAGCTCTGGCTCATGGCCCATAATTATTATGTTTTTTGATATAAGTATTCTAAGTTATTCTGACCTGACAGTCTAGAACCAGTTTGGAAAACACTGAGAAAGTGAAACCTAAATGCTTATGGGTTTGGTGGACTCATTTCACATGGTTTAGGTAGCCTTTCTGGAAAAGAGACATTTTTTTCAGGAAGAGATAATGGAGGACAAAGCTCTGAGACTCTCCCAAGAAGCCCTCTAACTGCAAACTATTTTCAACTCTCAGAATACGCACATGAATGTGGCTTGGTTGGTAATGTCATGGCCATAGGTTGGAGGAATGCAATTATCGTATGTTGTGTATTTTCTGGCACTGATCCATCTTCCTGAGGTGCTCTCCATCACTGAATATGGAAAAGTGGCCCAAACTAGGAGTCAGGAGACTCAGAGTCAGGTTCTTCATATATGTGAAATTGAGCAAATCACTTCACTTTTCTGAGTCCTAATTTCCTCATATGTAAAATTAAAAGGTTGGCGTAGATCATTTTAAGCTTCTTTTAAACCTTGTGTCATATGTGTGTGAGTGTGTGTATCTTCTTTTAATGAATGTTTCTGAGTATCTAAAAGAAAGAGCGAGGGCACTAATATTCCTACATTATTGCCATGTCATTCTTTTCATCATCATCATTTTCTTCCCCCAAAAAGAAATTGTATGGTGCTTAAGAGGTCAAGAAAGTGACCTTACAGCTGGTAGGGCAACAAAATATTTATTTATTTTATATTTAGCAAATCCTCATTACCTTTTTGACATTTTCTTCCTCTACTCCCATTTGGTCACATACATAATCCTATGTATTCAGAAGGTAGCAGAATATAGTAGGACACAGTAAAACATAGTTGCTAAACATGTGGACTCTTTGGCCATAAATACCAGGTACATATTCCTGTTTCTTAATGGCTATTTAGACAACTAACTCCTCTAAGTTCAATTGCTTCATCTATAAAATGGGTATAATGTAACTAACAAGTAGAGTTGTTTTGAGACTTGAGCAAGATAATGCTTCTAAATAATTTAGTGCAATGTTTGGCGTATAGCAAGAGCTCAATAAATACAAACTTTTTTTTGATATATACCAGAGGTTCCCAACTCTTGCTGTGCAGTAGAATCACCTGGGAAGTTTTTAATACATTTCAGTGTCTATGTTCCACCTGAGACTAATTAAACCAGTACTTCCGAGGATGAAGTCAGGTCTATTTTGAAAGCTTCCCAGGCAATTCTATGTGTGGTAATGGTTGAGAACTTCTGGTATTTGCCAGTGTAATATAGAAATCGGAGAGATGATTCTTTTGGCCTCTCATGTACACATGACTATTAAATACAGTCAACACAGCCGATACAGATCTCCCCAAAGAGAGAGGAGAGAGGTCTTTGGTAATCACTACAGTGTTAGCCCTTAACTAGGGCTGGAGCCCCAGAGGCCAAGGCTGTTAAGTGGTAGCAAGAGAACAAGACATGTTGGAGAGTCTATTTTAGCCTGTAGAGCACAACATACTGTTCTGAATTTTATGATCTCTGGTTTTGAGAGGGTTTTTCATGATCCTTCTGGTCCAATTACTATTAAAAAAACAGCACAACAAAAAATAATCTATCGAAGTTGTGAGAGTTATATAAGGAAGGTGACATTTTCTGAGTGTGAGGGAAGATGAGTTGGGGCCTCTTGGGGGTTCAGTATGGTTTTTCACTGTTCATTGGTTCTCTGATCCAACTCTGAGCACAGAACAGGCCCAGCAATGTTGATTTGATCCTGACGGATTTTCTCACAAGTGAGGGCCATGAGGGGTCACACCTGCAGAAAGCTCTGCTTCCAGGCTCAGACCTCTACTGCTGAGATCCTAACAGATGCTTAAGCTTGGGTTTGTCTGAATGGGTAAGACAAATTCCAGACTTCTCTAGAAGCTTTCTATGACTTGGCAGCTATTCTTTGCACCTTAGAGAGGATCCTGAAGCTCTGATATGAATTCAAATAAATGAAATAATACCTTTTTATTCTCTAAGACAACTGCCTACATAATGTACTCTGATGGGCTCTGACCTTCCTGTCACCAGAGGAGGCTCCAAACATTTCTGTCACAGGCTCTAAATTTATGCATTCCATCCTCATTGGGGGCTGGAATTTGAAGGCTACAAAGTATGGAGTGGAGGGAAATTGGGTACTTATGGATATAGGGAGAGCTGAAGTGAGCATTGGACAGAGGATGGGCAGTGAGAGGACATTAAGTGCCTCGCAGGGGCAGGTGCAGAAGAGGTAGAGTGGAGCCATAAAGCTGCTTCGCTGTCAGGTGGACCTCTCTGTTTTCCCTTTCTAGCAGCCCTTTCCATCTTCTGGCATCCCAAATCAAATAGTGTTAGCAAACCTGTCGCCACTGCCGACTCTTGACACAGTGATGGCTCTGGAAATACAGATGTAACTCAAGGAGGGCCCATCAGAGTCCAGTGAAAACCAGATACTAATGGTGACCCTCTCTCACCACAAGGAGAGAGTATGCCTTAAAAGGGAACAAACACGGGAGTCAAGAGGAGAGAGAGGGAGGGAGAGACCTGAGGATTCCTCTGTGCCTGAACCTGCCCCATCCCTTGTTCTTTCCAACAATGTGAGCCAGCCAGTTCCCTTTTTAGCCCAAGAAAAGTGAATAGAGTTTCTATCACAGAAAGTTCCAGTTCAATCCATTTCACAATTTTGACAAGAATTGGCCCTCCACAGGGCAGTAACAATAGAATTTTTTCCTCAGTTATCTTGAATAGGCTGCCTCTCCTAACAGAAGAGTCCTGGAGCATAGCGTTCATCCAGAACTATTTGCTTTGTAGGCATTTTTCTATGATCTGTTCCTCACATTTGTCCTGCCCCTGGCGGACTGAAAGCTCCTCAGTTGCATTCCGGATTTAGACCCACAACACCTCAACTCAGGGCCTGACCGAGGCCTGTTCCTACCCACCCTCTCATTCTTTTCAGCTGAGGCAGCTCCCTCAGTCAAATGCTGCCTCGTATGTGATGCATGTATAGAAGGTGGAGGAGGGCAGAATCAGGACTGGACCAGTCAGCGCATCTAATGATGAGAAGCCCTCCCTGGCCTGCCCTACTTCCTCTACACAGGAACCCAGTTCTGACATTGTTTGGATCCAGGAACTGAAATAATCCATCAGGGACAATTCTCGGGCAGTAGAGAAAGCTCTTTAGAAGGAGACATACTATAGATGATTGTGCTTAGATAGAGCTAGAGAGAGCTAATTGGATACTTTTTGTCTTTGCCCTGTGCCCTACCTCCATCAGAACAATGGCGAACCTTCCTTGAATCTCTCCCATTTTTTGAATCTGTCTGATTTCTATAAACAGCCAAACAAAACCTACTTTTAAAGGGCTCAGGTGATTAGGTTAGGCTGGCCTGGATAATCTGCCTTTTGATTAACTCAAAGTCAACTGATTAAAAACTTTCATTACATCTTCAAGATCCCTTTGCCGTGTAATATAACAGAGTCAGGGGCTTAATTTGAAGGAACAAAAATCATTGGGATCATCCTAGAATTCTGCCTACCACACTAGTTAAATAATTATTACAATTTTAATTAAGTAGAAATCATAGAAAATTTTTTGTTGACATACATATGCACAGAAAATAAACTTCACGAAGACCAAAGGATCTAAAGGAAGTAAATTAAAGCATAATGTGGAAGATGGTGCACTAGGAGGACGCGGAATTCGCGTCTCTGCACAACTGGGACACCTACCAGGCACCAGTGCGGGACCACGGACACCTAAGGGGATGGGAGGAACCCCCAGTGACCGGGTAGGACGTCGGGGGGAGTGAGGGGGGAGGAGAAGTGGAGGCGGGATGGGACCAGTGCCCCTGAGGGGCGGCTGGGGGAGGGGAAGGGATCCCATGCCCAAAGGGGGAAATTGGGGGACCATCGGGAGGGCAGACGATCAAAAGGGAGCATGGCCAGGTTTCCCCTGCCCACTTGGGCCCCTGGGAGCCTGCTGAGATCCTGGGCCTGATCCTCTGCCCCCCGAGGCCCCCTCCAGCCACGTGGGTCCTGAGGGAGTGGGAGGGAGGGAAGGGGGAGCAAAGGTAAAAGCCGGACCTACGGACTGGCACCCCTGAGGGGCAGCTGGGAGAGAGGAGGAGTTCCTACACCCAGCAGGACCCACACATGGTTAGGGGTCCGGCGGTGATGGGGGAGACCCTGGGGGGTGGGCATAGAGGAATGGAAGGGAATGCAGCCAGCACTTTCCCTGTCCACTTAGGCACTCGGGAGCCTGTTGGGTGCCCAGGCCTAATTCTCTGACCTCGGAGCCTCCCTCCTACCATGCAGAGCCCAAACCCCTCCCCTATACCCCCACCCAGGGTCCTACCTCTACATTCAGAGACCCCTTCTGAGACCCCCTCCAACAGTGCTGGGCCTAAACCCCATCCACACACCCTCACCCAGGGCCTTACCTCCAAACTCTGGAACGCCACACTCCAGAGGCCGTCCTTTGGACATGCTGCCTCTCCCCTTCTGCACAGGTCCTAGCAGAGGGCCCACCCCCAAGGCCTTTTCCGGCTGTGTGGGTACTGAGCCTAGGCCCTGTCCCACCCTAAACCCTGCCCCTGCCTAACTTCCACCCCCCACTTAAACTCTGCCCCCCATAGCCAAGGCCTTTTCTTTTCTGCTTTTTTCTTCTTCTAGGTTGGGGTTCTGTTTTACCTTGTTGTTGTTGATTCATTTATATTTTAATTTTTTAAATAAATCTTTTATTTTTCTAATTTTATTTTATTCTTTATACTTTGTTATTGTTCTGTTCCTTTTCGCTTGTTATCCCCCTTTTTTTGTCTTTTTTCTGTTGTGGTTTTGTTTTACCTTCTTGCAGTTGTTTAAATTATATTTTTATTTTTCCTAATATATTTTTTATCTTTCTAATTTTATTTTATTTTTTATTCTTTGTTATTGTACTGCTCCTTTTTTTTTTTTTTTTTTTGCTGTGCCACATGGCTTATGGGATCTTGGTTCCCAGGCCGGAGGTTGGGCCCATGCTCCTGTGGTGGGAGCACTGAGTTCAAACCACTGGAATAATAGAGATCCTCAGACCCCAGGGAATATTAATCAGAGTCAGGCCTCCCAGAGGTCCTCATCTCAGCACCAAGACCCAGCTTTACCCAACTACCTGCAAAGTCCAGGGCTGGATGCCTCAGACCAAACAACCAGTAAGACAGGAATACAGCCCCACCCATCAAAAAAAAAAAAAAATGAAATGACAAAAAAATATGTTACAGACGAAGGAGCAAGGTAAAAACCTACAATACCAAATAAATGAAGACAAAATAGGCAACCTACCTGAAAAAGAATTCAGAGTAATGATAGTAAAGATGATCCAAAATCTCGGAAACAGAATGGAGAAAATAGAAGAAATGTTTAACAAGGATCTAGAAGAACAAAAGAGCAAACAAACAGTGATGAACAACACAATAACTGATATTAAAAATACTCTAGAAGGAATCAATAGCAGAATAACTGAGGCAGAAGGACAGATAAGTGAGCTGGAAGATAAAATGGTGGAAATAACTGCCAGGGAGCAGAATAAAGAAAAAAGAATGAAAAGAAATGAGGACAGTCTCAGAGACCTCTGGGACAACATTAAACGCACCAACATTCGAATTATAAGGGTCCCAGAAGAAGAAGAGAAAAAGAAAGGGTCTGAGAAAATATTTGAAGAGATTATAGTCAAAAACTTCCCTGACATGCAAAAAGGAAATAGTCAATCAAGTCCAGGAAAAGCAGAGAGGCCTATACAGGATAAACCCAAAGAGAAACACTCCAAGACACATATTAATCAAACTATCAAAAATTAAATACAAAGAAAAAATATTAAAAGCAGCAAGGGAAAAGCAGCAAATAATATAAAAGGGAACCCCATAAGGTTAACAGCTGATCTTTAAGCAGAAACTCTGCAAGCCAGAAGGGAATGGCATGACATATTTAAAATGATGAAAGAGAAAAACTTACAACCAAGATTACTCTATCCAGCATGGATCTTATTCAGATTCGATGGAGAAATCAAAATCTTTACAGACAAGCAAAAGCTACGAGAATTCAGCACCACCAAACCAGTTTTACAACAAATGCTAACGAAACTTCTCTAAGTGGGAAACACAAGAGAAGAAAAAGACCCACAAAAACACACCCAAATCAATTAAGAAAATGATAATAGGAACATTATTATCAATACGTATTGATAATACATATCGATAATCACCATGAATGTAAATGGATTAAATGCTCCAACCAAAAGACACAGACTGGCTGAATGGATACAAAAACAAGACCCTTATATAAGTTGTCTACAAGAAACACACTTCAGACCTAGGGACACATATAGACTGAAAGTGAGGGGATGGAAAAAGATATTCCATGCAAATGGAAATGAAAAGAAAGCTGGAGTAGCAATGCTCATATCAGATAAAATAGACTTTAAAATAAAGACTGCTACAAGAGATAAGGAAGGACACTACATAATGATCAAGGGATCAATCCAAGAAGAAAACATAACAGTTATAAATATTTATGCACCCAACATAGAAACACCTCAAGACATAAGGCAAATGCTAACAGCCATAAGGAGAAATCAACACTAACACAATAATAGTGGGGGACTTTAACACCCCACTTACACCAATAGACAGATCATCCAGACAGAAAATAAATAAGGACGCACAAGCTTTAAATGATACAATAGACCAGATAGACTTACTTGATATTTTTAGGATATTCCACCTGAAGGCAGAAGAATACACTTTCTTCTCAAGTGCACATGGAACATTCTCCAGAATAGATCACATCTTGGGTCACAAATCAAGCCTTGGAAAATTTAAGAAAATTGAAATCGTATCAAGCATCTTTTCCAACCACAAAGTTAGGAGATTAGAAATCAGTTACAGGGAAAAAAATGTAAAAAACACAAACACATGGAGGTTAAACAATACATTACTAAATAACCAAGAGATCACTGAAGAAATCAAAGAAGAAATCAAAAAATACCTAGAAGCAAATGACAATGAATGCACGACAATCCAAAACCTATGGAACACAGCAAAAGCAGCTCTAAGAGGGAAGTTCATAGCAATTCAAGCTCACCTCAAGAAACAAGAAAAATCTCAAATAAACAATCTAACCTTACACCTAAAGCAACTAGAAAAAGAAGAACAAAGAAAACCCAAAGTTACTAGAAGGAAAGAAATCATAAAGCTCAGAGCAGAGATAAATGAAATAGAAACACAGAAAACAATAGCAAAGATCAATAAAACTAAAAGTTGGCTCTTTGAGAAGATAAACAAAATTGATAAGCCTTTAGCCAGACTCATCAAGAAAAAAAGGGAGAGGACTCAAATCAATAAAATTAGAAATGAAAAAGGAGAGATTACAACTGAAACCACAGAAATACAAAAGATCATAAGAGTCTACTACAAGCAACTATATGCCAATAAAATGGACGACCTGGAAGAAATGGACAAATTCTTGGAAAAGTACAACTTTCCAAGATTGAAGCAGGAAGAATTAGAAAATATAAACAGACCAATCACAGGTAATGAAATTGAAACTGTAATTAAAAATCTTCTGACAAACAGAAGTCCAGGACCAGTTGGCTACACAGGGGAATTCTATCAAACATTTAGAGAAGAGTTAACACCTATGCTTCTCAAACTCTTCCAAAAATTTGTGGAAGGAGGAACACTCCCAGACTTGTTCTACGAGGCCAGCATCACCCTGATACCAAAACCAGACAAAGATATCACAAAAAAAGAAAATTATAGACCAATATCACTGATGAACATAGATGCAAAAATCCTCAACAAAATACTAGTGAACAGAATCCAACAACACATTAAAAGGATCATACACCATGATCAAGTGGGATTTATCCCAGGGATCCAAGGTTCTTCAATAAACTCAAAACAATCAATGTGATGTACCATATTAACAAATTAAAGAATAAAAACAATATGATGATCTCTATAGAAGCAGAAAAAGCTTTGGACAAAATTCAACACAGATTTATGATAAAAACTCTCCATAAAGTGGGCATAGAGGGAACCTACCTCAACATAATAAAAGCCATATATGACAAACCCACAGCAAACATCATTCTCAATGGTGGAAAACTGAAAGCATTTCCTCTAAGATCAGGAACAAGACAAGGATGTCTACTCTCGCCACTAGTATTCAACATAGTACTGGAAGTCCTAGCCATGGCAATCAGAGAAGAAAAAGAAATAAAAGAAATAGAAATTGGAAAAGAAGAAGTAAAACTGTCACTATTTGCCAGTGACATGATACTATACATAGAAAATCCTTAAGATGCCACCAGAAAACTACTAGAGCTAATCAATGAATTTGGTAAGGTTGCAGGATACAAAATTAATGCACAGAAATCTCTTGCATTCCTATACACTAATGATGAAAAATCTGAAAGAGAAATTAAGGAAACACTCCCATTTACCACTGCAACAAAAAGAACAAAATACATAGGAATAAATCTACTTAAGGAGACAAAAGACTTTTATGCAGAAAACTATAAGATACTGATGAAAGAAATTAAAGATGATACAAACAGATGGAGAGATATACCATGTTCTTGGATTGGAAGAATCAACAATGTGAAAATGACTCTACTACCCAAAGCAATCTACAGATTCAATGCAATCCGTATCAAACTACCACTGGCATTTTTCACAGAACTAGAACAAAAAATTTCACAATTTGTATGGAAACACAAAAGACCCCGAATAGCCAAAGCAATCTTAAGAAAGAAAAATGGAGCTGGAGGAATCAGGCTCCCTGACTCCGGACTATACTACAAAGCTACAGTAATCAAGACAGTATGGTACTGGCACAAAAACAGAAATATAGATCAATGGAACAGGATAGAAAGCCCAGAGATAAACCCACATACATATGGTCACCTTATCTTTGACAAAGGAGGCAAGAATATACAATTGAGAAAAGACAGCCTCTTCAATAGGTGGTGCTGGGAAAAATGGATAGATACATGTAAAAGAATGAAATTAGAACACTCTCTAACACCATGCACAAAAATAAACTCAAAATGGATTAAAGACCTAAATGTAAGGCCAGACAGTATAAAACTCTTAGAGGAAAACAGGCAGAACACTCTATGACATAAATCACAGCAAGATCCTTTTTGACCCAGCTCCTAGAATGAGGGAAATAAAAACAAAAATAAACACATGGGACCTAATGAAACTTAAAAGCTTTTGCACAGCAAAGGAAACCATAAACAAGAAGAAAAGACAACCCTCAGAATGGGAGAAAACATTTGCAAACAAAGCAACTGACAAAGGATTAATCTTCAAAATATACAAGCAGCTCATGCAGCTCAATATCACAAAAACAAACAACCCAATCCAAAAATGGTGGAAGACATAAATAGACATTTGTCCAAAGAAGACATACAGATGGCGAACAAATACATGAAAAGCTGCTCAACATCACTAATCATTAGAGAAATGAAAATCAAAACTACAATGAGGTATCACCTCACACCGGTCAGGATGGCCATCATCAAAAAATCTACAAACAATAAATGCTGGAGAGGGTGTGGAGAAAAGGGAACCCTCCTGCACTGTTGGTGGGAATGTAAATTGATACAGCCAGTATGGAGAACAGTATGGAGGTTCCTTAAAAAACTAAAAAGAGACCTACCATATGACCCAGCAATCCCACTAGTGGGCATATACCCTGAGAAAACCATAAGTCAAAAAGATACATGTACCACAATGTTCATTGCAGCACTATTTACAATGACCAGGACATGGAAGCAACCTAAGCATCCATCAACAGATGAATGGATAAAGAAGATGTGACACATATATACAATGGAATATTACTCAGCCATAAGAAGATATGAAATTGAATTATTTGTAGTGAGGTGGATGGACCTAGAGTTCGGCATACAGAGTGAAGTAAGTCAGAAAGAGAAAAACAAATACCGTATGCTAATGCATGCATATATATAGAATTTTTAAAAGCAGTACTGATGAATCTAGTGGCAGGGCAGGAATAAAGACACAGACATAGAGAATGGACTTGAGGGCACAGGGGGGAAGGGGAAGCTGGGATGAAGTGAGAGAGTCGCATTGACATATATACACTACCAAATGTAAAATGCATGGCTAGTGGGAAGCTGCTGCATAGCACAAAGAGATCAACTCAATGCTTTGTGATGACCTAGAGGAATGGGAGAGGGAGGGAGGGAGAGAGGCTTAAGAGGGAGGGGATATGGGTATATATGTATACATATAGCTGATTCACTTTGTTGTACAGCAGAAACGAACTCCACATTGTAAAGCATTTATACTCCAATAAAGATGTGAAGAAAAAAAAGCATAATGTGAAGAGACTATGAATTATGAGTTTAAAAAAATTTCCGCAGCAGTAATAAATTTATCGAATAGTGATAGATATTTATACTTCAGTTTATAACCTCAGAGAGCTTAGAAATACTACCATTTATATATTCTTAATTATTTACATAGTATATCGGGCCTCAATTTAAGTTACTTTGAAATATAACTTCATTCTTCTAAAATCTGAGGTAGCTGTTTTTCTAAAGCATAGTTATTTACTTCTAATTCAATAACATGCTTTGTGACCTTAATACTATCTGCTTGTACATTTCAATTTTCTCTATAAATTGCACCAGTTGTTGTAAATAGAAAACCATACGTTTTCTTAACCTGATGGAAGATATTTTAATAAATTTGTTCTATGGAAATGATGATACAGCATTAAATTCTTGATTATGGTAAATTTTCACCTAAGTTTATTTCATGAAAGAACAAGTCATTACTACTTTACCAGAATGAACAGTCATTTTATTGAATGCACAGTAATTTTGTAAAAGATGATATATTCTATACCTAGACTTGTAAGGAAAAACACAACTGATATTAAGCTTACTTTTAATAAGTTAATTATTCCTCTTGTATTTATATGCAATCTCAAAATTACAACTCAAATTTGTATTAATCATGCCTAATAAAATTGTCCACTGTGAAAACAGGTATGTAATTTCTGTGATTACAAGAAAGGAATCCTGAAGCCAATGAACTATAATATAGTGAAAAATGAAATTTAGTGTTAAGTGCCACTATACTAAAGTGAAAAACAAAAGAAAGAAAGAAGAAACAATAAATAGATATACTGGTTTTTATAGTCTCATAAGAATGCATTTTCACATCCTTACCTCAGTTATATATTCTAATTTCTTTCATTTGATATTTATTTTATATTTATATAATATAAATATTACTTAACTATCTCAAAAAGAAAAATAATTTGATAAAACTTAATAAAATTCTCTTACCAAAATAGACATAATGATACTTTTTTAGTCTAATAAAATGTAAAAACATTTACAAAAACTAAAATATATAGATAACATTATAATGAACAGTTAAAACATTATAAATAGACAGCTGATCTCTTTTATGGTAGAGTCTCCTGTCTCCATTCAAAGAGTAAGAAAACTTATTTTCTCCTGAGTCAAATGCTTGTATTCTGGGTATGAGCCTTCCTCCCTTTCTGACCAGATAGAATTTATTTGCACTAGAAATACAGTTGACTCTTGAACAGCGTGGGTTTGAACTGCGTGGGTCCACTTCTATGTGGATTTTTTTCAATAAATATGTACTACACAATCTGTGGTTGGTTGAATCTGCTGATGTAGAATCTCAGATACACAGGGACAACTGTAAAGTTATACAAGGATTTTTGACTATGGGAGGGGTCGTGCTCCAACCCCTACATTGTTCAAGGGTCAACGGTGTAAGATTTCTCTCCTTCTCTCAGGATGTGAAGGGAATTGTGTTGCTGTCAAGCTCCTATGTAAGTTTGCAGATTCATGATTATGGGATTCCTCTTGTGCAGTACAAATCTATGTATATGCAACTGATATCTGCACTTGACACATCCCTCGAGCAGGATTAGTCAAGGAAAATTGCTGTTACTGCTATAAATAATAAGCTGGATCTCTTATCCAGAAATCCTGTGTTTGCTTTCCTGGAAAAAATGAGTAACTGTCTCTCTGAAAAGATGGTCATTCATTTTTAAATGGCATAATTTTTAAAATACGTAGGACTGGTTGTACAATTTATTTTAATGTACCTTAAGGGGTTTTTCAATCAAAGCCTTCTATTTTTAAAGGGAACACAGAATTCATAGTTCTCTAAATTCTTTTTTCTCTTGAACAGCACAGTCAGGACTACTATGAAAAAATTATTTTAAGATGCTTTAATTTTTAATATTACAAAAACTCAGACATTACTTTAAAAGAAAAATAAAATGCTGTATTTTGACTCAGTTTTCCACCGAGAATGTTAGAGACTAAGTTGCAATGTGCCTTAATACCATAAGTAGTATTCGAGAATTTGTTCCGATATTTGAAAGCTTCCAGATCATAGAAGCTTAAGTTTGGAAATTACCTTAAAGTTTTTACAAATATCTGTAACTTAACCTTAATAAAAAATTTTGCTAAATGAGGGAAACATGAACTCACTGCCATTTGTTTTATTTCAGCATTCACTATTGAAAAGTGAATTAAATGTTCATGGTCTTACATATTTTCAAAACATCTGTGTAAAGGGATGTAGAGTAGAGCAAATTCTCTTTTATACCTAAAAACAAAAGGTAGGTTTAAACTTCCACTTTAAGGACAAGAGAAATACGCTCTCTACATATCCGTTTATTCATTCATTACTCACTTTTTTCCCAAGACTTCCAAAGATATGATTATATAGGTTTTAAAATGCATTTATGGATGGTTGCATACATAAGCACAATAGAAATTGATTTTCTACACATTTTTATTTATTTAATTTATTAAATTCACATAATTTTTGCTCTCACTGCAAAATGTTGATAGAATAGAATATATTCTCACTCTGCAATGTGTTATTCTTGTCATATTTCTTCCTTATGTTCATTTTCTTTAATAATATTTGCTCTAATAGCATGTGCTTTAATGTAATTCTGACAGGGAGTTCATGTTCAGTAAGGTTTTAAGTGTCATAATCTTTGAACAATTTATTAAACAAATACTTATCCATGTTATTAAGCATAGGAAACTATCTTCTAAAAGTCCTTAAAAGAAAATAAATAATTAAAGTAAATTATATGTAGTATAATAAAAAAATATATGCATGCACATACGTGCATACATATACACATGCCAAATTGTTTGTGCCTATTAGGTTTTAAAATGTAAATTTATGGGCTTCCCTGGTGGCGCAGTGGTTGAGGGTCTGCCTGCCAATGCAGGGGACACGGGTTCGAGCCCTGGTCTGGGAGGATCCCACATGCCGCGGAGCAACTGGGCCCGTGGGCCACAGCTACTGAGCCTGCGCGTCTGGAACCTGTACTCAGCAACAGGAGAGGCCGCGATAGTGAGAGGCCCGTGCACCGCAATGAGGAGTGGCCCCCGCTTGCCGCAACTGGAGAAAGCCCTCGCACAGAAACGAAGACCCAACACAACCAAAACTAAATAAATAAATAAATTTATAAAAAAAAAAAAATGTAAATTTATACAATGCTGAGAGTTTTAAATGTAAGTATAAGAAATCTATTCTTTAAATATTTTTTCACATCTTTCTTATTGTCTGCACATTTTTTTTTTTTTTTTTTGTCTGCACATTTTGGAAGCAGTTTTCCTAATCATTATCCCTTAAATTTTATTCCCAGGAAGCAAATCACCTTGTTTGTGTAAATGACTATGCAGTTCTCAGAAAAAAGAAAAAAAAAGCCTACATAAACAGCTAATGAATATGCTCTAATCTATGATGGACGCAAAGTTTAAAAATTTTTAATAATCTAATTTTAATAATCAAAATTATGGCAGATGCAAAATTGAGAATTGTATGAAACAATTAGAATGCTCGGTTGTAAGCAATTAGATCAGCACTGAATAAAGTTGAGCAAGGAATGAAATGATTGGGGGAACACATGCTATCTCACAGAACTGCAAGAACAGCTGAGTAAGTGGAATTGCAACCGGGAGGCAAAGGAGATCACAGAAGATGGAGCTCTGAGACAATCTTATGTGTTCCTGTCACCAGATAACAAGGTTCCAACAGCTTTACATACATTTTTGTCTCAGGTCAAGACTCAGAATTCCAAGAAACAAAGACTTCTATGGCAGAAGAGTGGGACTGTGTGATTGGCAGCCCCAGTAAAACCACTTAGAATGTGAAAGGGGAAAGAAGAGGATAGAGAGATAGAAATTAAGAGAAGTATATTACATGATTTGATCACAGATTGGCTTGAAATGGTAAACAGACTCAAGAAAAAAATTGGCAATAATGAACGGTGATTTTTTTAGTGGAGTCTAAAAGAAGTCAGGAAATTTTTCTAAATAGTGTTTCGTGTGCAAAGAACCTGGTAGTATTAACAACCGTGCAGTCACTATAAGCCCCAAGTCTTCCATGGCTGCAAAAATGTTCAAAAGGCAAACAGTATGATAAACTGTATTAAAAGTGGCAAATTGTTCAAATTACTGGAAATAATTCCTGTCTTGACTAAATCATACATGGAATAATATGCTCAGTTCCTGATACAATATTTTAAGAGAGGCTTTCATATGATAGATTGCATTCACAGAAAGTTAACAGAATAGGGAGTGTTCTTAACACCAAGTGAGATAACTAAAAGGACAAGGAAGAATTACCATTATAGATGAACTTTGAAAGAACTGGTATCTGTCTACAAAGACCTGTAAGGATGCCATGAAGAAAAAGGACTACATTAATTTGTTTTCTATTGATCAAGAGAACAGAATTGTGATAAAAAAAAGTTCCAGTAAAAAATACTGCAGTTGATTATAAGAATGATTTATCTAAAACTTGAGCTGCTTCTTACAGAAATGACCTGTTCTGTGATGTAATCAAGCATAAGTTGGATGATCCTCTATAGAAAGACTCTCTTATTGGTAAGACTACTATGAGTACTTTGAGTAGGCTAGATTATATAATTCCCAAGGATCTTTTAACTGTAAAATTCTCCAAGTTAAGTGGTGTACTGCCAAAAGGTAGTAATAAAATAGAAGATAAATTCTTCAAGATATTTTCACACAAAAATAGAGCAAAGCCAAATGCTACCCACTTCTGTTTCATTTTATCATCTATATAATTTAGTATATTAGAATATATATTGAATATTTTATGTTGGATGGTCCTAAACCATCAGAGGAACATATAATACAGGGATTATCTTGTCCTCAGTAACATTCAATGCCTAGTTGGCAGGGAAAGGGCAGGAAAGATTTTATAACGAGGTCTTTGGACAAAAATTGCACAAAGCTCACTTGGCTACAAGTGGTAAAAACGTAAAAATGGATAGTGTGAATAAACTGGTAATCTGTTCTGTTTAAATGAGCTCCAGATACTTTCCTCTTCTATATCTTGTGTATCAGAATGCGTCAGTAGACTTAGTCTGTGTTGTTCATGACTCACTGGGGAATAAAAAGGTTTTTCTTTAAAGAGACGGGAAATTGTACCAGATTTTTCAATATCTTTAATTTCACATTATTGATTTCCACTGTTTGACTGGAGGCTCTGATTTTAATCACAAAGTTATATCATATCATATTGCTCAAGCAAGTAAACATATATTAAATTCAGTGCTTCAGTCTCTTTTGTGTGCGGAATTAGATAAATTTAACTAATTAAAGAAAAGTTTTGATGTCAGGTGTGATTTGTGTGAGAATAGAGCATTTGAGTTCTCAATGTGTCATTTTTGTTATTTTCTTCCTAATGTTCACTTCAATAATATTTCTCTTATAGTATGTGCTTTAATACCATTCTGACAAGGAGTTTATGTGCAGTAAGGTTTTAAATATCATAATCTCTGAAAAATTAAACAAATATTTCTCCACATTATTGAGCAGATAAAACTATTTTAAAGGTCTTTAAAAAATCTATAATAAGAAAAAGTACATTACTCTTTCAGAAGCACTGGTAATTTTGTAGGCTGGAATTTTTTTTTCAGAATAAATACATTTCTCAGTAACCAACCCAAACACTAAACAGCACTAACATAGACTAATGATGACACTGAGGATATTCACATGTGAAAAAAATATATATCCAGACTAAAGTCTAATAATCATGGCATTAGATAGCGGTATGAGCATGCTCTGGAAACTTTTCTTTCCAATGACCCCTAAAGAATAAGTGAGGGAAACTCAGCCCTATTCCATGTGATGACAAGCCAGCATTCCCAAACTTGGCCTCGTAGAAATTTATGAACAAAAAGCCTCTAGGCTTTTTGCATTTTGTTACCTCATCACAAAATGCCAGATTTCAGAAAATTTCTGCAGATTTTTACATGGATTGTTTCTTTTTGCCTTTTAAGTATTTTAAGTCCTGAGATGTGTACAGCCTCCTCATTTATCTAGGCACTCACAAAAATCTATCTGTATTTCATTACCTATTATATTTTTATCCTCAGCTCTTAGAAGAACATTCATGTATAAAAATTGCTTTAAAATTATTGAATAAAGCAAAAACCATATTCTCCTTGTGACTAAGTGACCCAGTTTTTCAGACTTTCTGAAGATAAAATTTTTTTGAAAAATAAAACAAAGTGATTACATGAATTCAAGAAAATGAGTCCTTCACTAGTGACCCGGAAGATCAAGAGCAAGAAATATTTCAAAGCAAAGCAACGAAATGAAAATCATAAAAGAAATGGTGAGACACATGAGTAAAAGGCACAAATGAACGAAAATGCATGTATAAAATCAGAATAAATAGAAACAGGTGAAGAAGAGCCAATATTTAGACATGATATAGAAGAAAATTTCCCCTCTCTAAATAAAGACTTGAGCCTGCATACTGAAGGGGTTTATCAAGTTCCAATCTGGATTGATTAGAAAATGCACATTACCTGAACACGACTTGCTAAAAATTCTGAAACTTCTAAATTCCCTGCTGAAATTTCAATACATCTAGTCAAGGAAAAACAAAGAGTTGAAATGCAGATAGGGTGAATAATATAATCAATAATCTTAATTTAACATATACATATAAGGAAATCTTTTATCATTTAAAGAGAAAATATACATTCTTTGTTATGTGTACATAAAACTCCTGCAAAAACTGACCTTGTATTAAACATAAAGCACATATTTATAAAGTCCAAATGTGTGCAATTTTATAAGCAACATAGTGTAGTTGTGAGAAAATATATTTAGAAATTATGAATAAAATGTAACCAATTCAATTAATTTACAACTAATTATTTAGAAAGACACTACACAATTACTTTTGTAACAAAGGGGAAATCAAAAGAAAAATTTACAATGATAAGAAAATGAAAAAAAGAAAACATGTAGTAACTAAATCTATGTGACACAGCAAATTATATTTAGATAACAAAATTTTAGCTTTAAATATCTCAATTACTAAAGAAGAAAAAAATCCCTTCAGTTAACTTACATAGCAAAATTACCTTTAATATCAAAACCTGACAAAATTAAGGTCACAAAAGGACACTCATTTTTAATCTTAATTAGAAATAAATGGTTAGCAAACAGAATCCGGTAATGTAAGAAAGAAGTAATAGAGTGACACCAAAAAACTATGATGTAATTTATGCCAAAAGAAAAAAACTCATGTTGAAATATGTCAAAAGGACAAGTAAAACCTAGCACCCATTCTAAACTAAAAATCTAAATATATTAAAGGAGGAGAAAACACTTCCCAACTTATTTTCTAGGACCATTAACAGGCTGACACCAAACCAGAAACTACACTATAAGAAAAAATACTATAGACCAGTGGTCCCCAACCTTTTTGGCACCAGGGACCAGTTTCGTGGAAGACAATTTTTCCACGGGGGGCGGGGAGGTGGGGGCGAGGTTGGTTCAGGTGGTAATGTGAGCGATGGGGATCGATGGGGATCGATGGGGAGTGGCAGATGAAGCTTCGCTCCCTTACCTGCTGCTCACCTCCTGCTGTGTGGCCCGGTTCCTAACAGGACGCAGACCAGTACTAGTTCACAGCCCGGGGGTTGGGGACCCATGCTACAGACAAATATCCCTCAAGAGCATACATGTAGATATCCTTAATAAAGTTAAATAAAACTTTGATTCTCAGGATAGACCTCATTTGGGATAGAGGTAGTATATTTTTTATATTGTTGGATAGCAAATTAAATCCTACAATATAAAAATTGTACTACCTCTGGACCAGATGAGGTCAATTCTGAGAATCAAAGATTTATTTAACATTTCACCATATAAACAGACCCAAGGTGAATGAATAGATAATTATTTCCTTTATGCACAAAAAGCATTTTATAAAATTCAACACTCATTCATGCAAACTAAGAATAGAAACTTCTTCAAGCTAAAAAGATCATCTAAGTAGAACCCCAAACTAGCATTGTAATGGCAAAATATTGAATGCTTTCTATCCAATGTCTTAAACAAGGTAAAGATTTCAACACTTGCCACTGATGTTCAACATTGTTGTATGGATTCTAAACAGTGCAGTAAAGTACAAAAGAAAAAACAAAAAACAAGTAAAAGACATGTCAATTGGGAAAAGAAGAAGTAAATTTTCTTTTTTTGTGGTAGTAGTAAATTTGTATAAGTTGAAAATTTTAAGGAATCTATTACCAAAAAACTACTAGAATTATTATTAAGCTTGTTGAACAAGATAGCAATGTTTAAAATCATTCTTCAAAATGAAATTGAGTTATTTGTAGAGAGGTGGATGGACATAGTCTGTCATACATAGTGAAGTAAGAAAGAGAAAAACAAATACCATATGCTAACACATATATATGGAATCTAAAAAAAAAAAAAAAGGTTCAGATGAACCTAGTGGCAGGACAGGAATAAAGACACAAGACACAGATTTAGAGAATGGACTTGAGGTCATGGCGGGGGGTGGGGGGAGGGGAAGCTGGGACAAAGTGAGAGAGTAGCATTGACATATATACACTACCAAATGTAAAATAGATAGCCAGGGGGAAGTAGCCACATAGCACAGGGAAATCAGCTCTCGGTGCTTTGTGACCACCTAGAGGGGTGGGATAGGGAGGGTGGAAGGGAGGCTCAAGAGGGAGGGGATATGGGGATATATGTATACATATAGTTGATTCACTTCGTTATACAGCAGAAACTAACACAACATTGTAAAGCAATTATACTCCAATAAAGATGTAAAATAAAATAAAATAAAATAATTCTTCAAAAATTGATTGTATCTCTATGTACTATCAAAAAAAGTTATATTTGTTTAGAAGCCTCAAAACCATGAAACACTTAAGGATACATGCCACAAAATATGTGCAAGAAGACTTGTACACAAATGTTTATAGCAATTTTATTTGTAATATTCAGAAACAGGAATCAAGATGAAAGCACATCAACAGGTTAATGGATAATGCACTTGAATACTTATTAACAATAAAAATTAATAAACCAATGGTACATGAAACAATATCGATGTTGCTCAAAACACTATGCTAGTGAAAAAAGCTAGATATAAAGGAGCATTTCATATTTCAATGCACATCTTCAGGAAATACAAAGTAATCTAAAGTGACAGAAGTCAGATATATAATTGCCTGGGAGCCGCACAGAGAGGGCAGGATTGCCTGCAGAGGCAAGAAGACATTTTTGAGGGCCCAGGAAAAATTCTGTATGTTTACTGTGGTGGTTTTATGAGGTTTTATGTCTGTATGTATATCTGTCAAAACTCATCACATTGTAACCTTATATAGGTACAATTTATTACACATAAGTTATACCTTAATAAAGTTGATTTTTGAAAGTGTAGGTAAAATAGAAATAAGAGAAAACAAAATATAGATAATTATAAAAAACAGTAAATATTATTCTAACCCTCAACATTCTTTAAATTGAAATCAGTGACATATAGAGCTGTCCACTCATGTTATTGTTAAAGATGTGCTGGAAGACTTTGGAAAAAGAAATGAGAAAAAAGATTGACATAACATAAAAAATAATTTTAAGATATCTTTTTGTTGTAATATGAATATAATTTATAAAACTTGAGACCCTAGTAAAATACACCTATCAGAATTAATAATACGTATCCTAATCCAGTTAAGATAGCTAAATACAAGAGGTGTTAATAACATACAGGTCTATTCTACTTGAAGTATAAATTCCTATAAGTGGAAATGGGAATAAATTGGTAAAAAAATTATAGAGTCCCTATAATGAAAATTGTAGTACTCTAAATAGATAACAGTATATGATCTAAACAAATATAAAGCCATATCATAATCTTGGAGGGGGGAATTAATACCTAATTTCAAAATTTCTTTCCAGGATGCATATGTATGTGTAAATATCTTTGATAAGCAATTTGCCACATCTATTGTACAGGAAAAGTTCTATTAATAAAACTGAAAGTAGAACGTGCTAAAAATAAGAGTATGTAACAACTGAAACTATAATACATTGTTGGTGGGAGCAAAAAATGGTACAGTTACTTATGAAAAATAGTTTGGTAGTCTCTTGCTGTTAAAAATATACTTACCATTCAAACCAGCAATTTTATTTTGAGGTATTTACCAAAATAGAATAAAAACTTATTATTTTCATAAAAAAACTTGTATCATATGTTTAATATGGCTTTATTCATATATGTCAAAAACTGGAAGTGACAAAAATCAACTGGGTAATAACCAAATGGTGGTCTGTCCGTATAATAGAGCACTGTTCCCATTAAAAAGAAATGAACTGAGACTTCTGCTTATGAGAAGATACAGTGGATGTACTTTTCCCTATTTCCTTTGCTAAGTACAACTACAAACTCTGGATATTATATGTAAAACAATTCTAAGAAGACAAAGCAGAGAGGAGAAGACCAACAGGCTAAAGACCTCAAGATCCAAGGATAGCATAATGGTGTGCTCTCTAGTTTTGTTTTTTGTTTGCTTGTATGGTTGGTTGGTTGGTTGGTTGGTTTTTGCCTCACATATCCAAGACTGGGTTTTAAGTATAACAGTCTGATGTGGTTCTAAATAAATGTAGAGGAAGCAGTTAAGATAATTATATTATATATGAGAAAGGATAAAGAGTCATAAAGGGAGGTATTTTGCTCAAACTCATAAAATTATGACACCAGTACACTGTAAAGAATAATGTATGTGGGTTTCCCTGGTGGCGCAGTGGTTGAGAGTCTGCCTGCTGATGCAGGGGACACGGGTTCGGGCCCTGGTCTGGGAGGATCCCGCATGCCGCGGAGCGGCTGGGCCCGTGAGCCACGGCTGCTGAGCCTGCGCGTCTGGGGCCTGTGCTCCGCAGCAAGAGAGGCCACAATAGTGAGAGGCCCGCGCACCGCGATGAAGAGTGGCCCCCGCTCGCCGCAACTGGAGAGGGCCCTAGCACAGAAACGAGGACCCAACATAGCAATCAATCAATCAATCAATCAATCAATCTTTAAAAAAAAAAAAAAGAATAATGTATGTATTACTTAATTCCTAGAACAACCACTGAAAAACCACATAAAGATATTTATTTAGAAACACTATTAATAGATAGGATTGTAAACAATATTCAAATAACCCACACAAGGCAGGAAAAATAAAAAAGATAAAGGAATATATAGAGAACAGTAAACATAAAAACAAACAAAAACGGACAAATTCAAACACATCAATACGTACAATAAAAAGTATATGGTCTAAATACACCAATTAAAAGACAGATTGGCAAAACGAACTAAAGCACGTGACCCAACTATATGCAAGAAACTGACTTTAAATATAGTGATTTCAGCATTAAAAGTGAAATCTTTGAGATCTAGGCAAAGAACTGACACCAAAAACATGATCTGTTAAAAAAAAAATCAAAAAAGAAATTAAAAAATACCTTGAGAGGAATGAAAATGAAAACACAATATATCAAAACTTATGGGACACAGCTATAGCAGTGCTTAGAGGGAAATTTTTAGCTTCTAAATGCCTATTTTAAAAGAAGATGAGATATTTCAAATTACTAACTTAACCTTCCAATAAGGCATTGGTAAAAGAGGAGAAAACTAAACATGAAACAAGCAGAAAGAGACAGTAAAGATTAGGGTGGAAATTAAGGAAATGGAGAATAGAAAAGCAATAAAGATCAATAAGACCAAGAATTGACTCTTTGTTTGTTTGTTTTGTTTTTGTTTTTGTTTTAGGCCACGCCATGTGGCGTGTGGGATTTTAGTTCCCTGATCAGGGATCGAACCTGCACCCCCTGCACTGGGAGCATGGAGTCTTAACCACTGGACCACCAGGGAAGCCCTAAGAACAGACTCTTTGAAAACACCAACAAAATTAACAAACCTTTACTAGATTGACCAAGAAAAAAAAAAAAAAGAGCTGAGACACAAATTACTAGAATCAGAAATAAAGGAGGGTCTGTTACCGCTGACCTTACAGAAATAAACAGGATTATGAAGGAATACTAAGAACAATTATACGTCAACATGTTCTACAACCTGAATGAAACAAACGAAAAAAATTCTTAGAAAGACACAAACTACTATAACTGACTCAAGAAAAATATAGAAAATCTGAATGGATGTGTAACAATTAAGGAAATAGCTTAATAATAAAAAACAACTACCTGTAAAGAAAACCTCAGGCCCAGATGGCTTCACCACTGAATTCTACCAAATATTAAAAAAAAAAAAAAGTATAAAGAAGAATGAATATCTATTCCTTACAAGCTCTTCCAAAAAATAGAAGAGGAGGGGACACATTATGACTCATTCATTCTATAATGTCAATATTACTCTGATACAAAACTTAGACAAAGACATCACAAGAAAACTGTAGACCAATATCTCTCATGATTATTGACAAAAACAGAAACAAATAAGTATAGCAAACCAAAACCCGCAACATGATAAGTAAAAAAATAATTAGAGTGGAGGTCAGCTAAAATGGTGACCTAGGAGGCTCCTGAGCTCCCCTGCTCCCACAGACACATGGAATATGCAGCCACTCAAGGAGTACTTTCCTCTGAAAGAGATCCAGAAGCTAGCTGAGGGACTCTACACACTGGGTTGTTTAATTAACAGAGAGATCCTTAGACTGAGGTGGCTTTAATGCCTTAGCAGCCTACTTCAGCACAACAAAACCTAAGCCTGTAAATACCACAAGGTTAAGAAATCGAAACCTAAGGACAACCATTCACAAACAGCCAACTAAGCTTTCACAAAAAAAAGATGATCACTTATGCTACAGCCAATCAATTTCCTTGTTTTGCTTCTGAGTTTTCGCTATAAAACGTCTTGCAGCTAGCTCCTGTAAGTGGAGCATTCCTAACCACTTCCCATTTGGTGCTAACTTGAATCAATGTTTGCTCAAATAAACTCTTAAAATTTTGTATATACTTTAGTTGATCTTTTAACAGGGTGAATGAGAAAATATCCACATTGAAACAGGTAGGCAAGGCTGAGACACACTCTTGCCATAAAACCCACTCCCAGCGTAGTGCCATATGATTGGGAGGGAACCCCCAACTCTCAACTTCTTCCTGAGGATTTGAAACCATAAAACTCCTAGAAAAAAACCCTAGGGATAAATCCTTGACATTGGTCTTGAATTTAACACCAAAAGCAAAGGTAACAAAAGCAAAAATAAGCAAGTAAAATTACATCAGACTAAAAGGCCTCTGCATAGTGAAGGAAACCATCAACAAAATGAAAAGGCAACCTATCGAATGGGAAAGATATTTGCACACCACATATCCAAGAAGGGGTTAACATTCAAAATACACAAAGAATACATTCAACTCAGTAGCAAACCAACAAATACCCTATTTAAAAATGGGCAAAAGATCTAAATAGACATTTTCCCAAAGAAGACATACAAATGGCCAAGAGGTACATGAAAAGATGCTCAACCTCACTAATTATGAGGAGAATGCAAATCAAAACCACAGTGAGATATCACCTCACACCTGTTAAAATGGCTATTATCAAAAAGACAAGAGATATAAAATTCTGGCAAGGAATGGAGAAAAGAGAAACTTTGTACACTGTTGGTGGGAATGTAAGCTGGTATAGCTACCTCAGGAAAGAGTATGGAGGTTCCCCAAGAAATTAAAAATAGAACTACCATATGAATCAGCATTCCCACTTCTGGGTATACACCCAAAGGACAAAAAAATCATTATCTCAAAGACGTATTTGTACTCCCATATTCACTGCAGCATTACTTACAATAGCTAAAGTATGGAAACAATCTAAGTGTCCATGAACGAATGAATGAATGAAGAAATGCAGTATATGGTACATACACATATATATGTATGTATATCTATCTATCTATCTATATATATCCACACACACACACACATATACACACACATACAGTGGAATATTATTCAACCTTGGGGAAACCCTATCATTTGTGGTAACATGGATGGAGCTGGAAGACATGTTTATTCCTTTGTTTTATGATGTTTCTGGACCCATCTCTAAAGGGGTTCTCTGATTATCTATGATGCCAGCCAAAATTTTTTTTTTTTTTTTTAATTTACTTATTTATTTTGGCTCTGTTGGGTCTTCATTTCTGTGCGAGGGCTTTCTCTAGTTGTGGCAAGTGGGGGCCACTCTTCATCGCGGTGCGCGGGCCTCTCACTATCGCGGGCTCTCATGTTGCGGAGCACAGGCTCCAGACGCGCAGGCTCAGTAGTTGTGGCTCACGGGCCTAATTGCTCCGCGGCATGTGGGATCTTCCCAGACCAGGGCTCGAACCCGTGTCCCCTGCATTGGCAGGCAGATTCTCAACCACTGCGCCACCAGGGAAGCCCCGCCAGCCAAAATTTAAGGGTGCATTCCTGATTATACCTCTTCTGAAAAAAATATTATGATATTTTTTAAATTCCAAAGCAATATTTACATCAGTATTAACAAAGGCATTACTATAATCACATGACACAAGAAAAGTAATGTTCAATATTTTTCACAGACAAAAACACTATTATTTCTTCTAATAAAAAAGATCAAAATAAAAGTTTCTTTTGGCAAATAAATAGACCAATTCTAGATTCCAGTTTATAGTGCAGAGGAAACAGCTATGTTTAATTAAACTGAACTTGATATAAGCACCAGAAACTGATATAAGGACCAGAAACTGATTAGTATCTCATGATTTCACTGGATATTATGAATCAAAGTAAATCAAATAGAGATAGAGGATGACTATTTTCTCTCAACATTACCCAAGAAGAACTGGGTAAAATTTTGGAATCAAAGAGCTCTACACATATACTTAAAAATAATTCTGCCAGAATATATGTTAGGAATACAACTAGATATGTTAACAGAACATTCAACTCACAGTGCTTGAATAATACTTCACTTACAATGATAGTCTTGAGGTAAAATGCTGCAAGCACTAGTTTAGGTGTCAGGGCTCCTTTTTCTGCTTCACTGGACTTAGCTCATATCTACTTGTCTGCTATCTGTTATCGTGTGTGTGCAGGATGGCTACTGAATATACAGGCATTATTTCTACAATCAAAGCAGTAAGAAATTGAAGAACGGTACCTATCCTATCTGTTTCTTTCTTAGGAACACAACATTTCTTAAAGAAAACCCCTATCCAAGGAGATCATGCAACATCCTATTGGAAAGAATGGTTCACATGGCTAGCGACAGCAGAAAGGGAACCTGGAAAATTGACTGTCAAAGGATCAGAGCAACGTGGTTGTCTTTGCCCAACTGTTATACATTGCCTGGGGCTGGACACATTATAATTAGGTTCTGTTAGAAGGAGGTAATGGAGTAGCAACTAAAGGGAAAGTGACTAATAGTGCTTACTGCACACAACTCAAATGTCCTTATTGAAGAAATAATACAACCCCTAATGACCTGGAGATACTCTAGCCAAAATATCGAAATAGTTAGAAATAGTCATTTCTTGTTCCTTTCTTTCCTTCCTTCCTTTTTGAGTAGGTACTGGATATCCCACACAGATCAGTCCTCCATTAGCTTTCTACAATGCCTCCAGTCACTTCCTGAATCAGGTTACCTAGTACCTGCATATGGTTATCTGGTACCCACCGTTCAGTACACTGATTACTTTGCAGCTCTGTTTCTTACCAGATGCTACCCCAGTTACATATGACTTTTGAACTCACTCACACTGGGATGAAGAAAACAGATACTTCTCCATTTGCCAAAAGAGCCATATTTAAATTATGTTAGTAATAGGATACAAGAGATCATACATATGAGTTGTTAGACACGGGGTCATGAAACAGGCTAAGAGAAGTCTAAGACAACTCTAATCTCAGATGGGAAGTTTTTGTTATCAAGTTTTCTTTTGGCCCTTACACCTTTTACTGTAACTCTGAGCTAGGAGAAAAGCTGAGTAATATGAATTTCATATCTCATTTTCTTCTTCCTTGCCTGTAATGGCAGTCTTAACGACCAAGATGCAGAAGGTAAGAAACCTTATAGTTTATCTATTTTCCACATAGACACTCTACCCTCTGACCGCTCAGGTTACGTTACACAAAATAAGCACTTATTTTTTACTTTTCTTGTGTATGCTGACACATAAAAATTAATTTAATTATTTAACTGTGCATACAATATGTAAATAATAATTGAATACTTATACTGTATTTTCTAAAAATTAAACAAAAAAACAGGTAAAATTTGATCTTCCAAACTGGCCCGATATGCAAATACCAACATTTCTTCAAAACTATAGTCACCTACTTGCAAAGCAGTAATTTTACCCACTTTGAATATTTTCTGATGATGCAACAAATTCTCTGCAATTCACAAGAGTTGAATCTGAAATACAAGAACACTGCAGATGTGCAAAAAATATTCTTAAGATTTTATTTTGTTAAGAAAAATGTAGAAATCAATCAGATGTCTACAGATGGCTTCTTTGTTATATAAAGAAATCATGCTAGAAACAATACAAAATCTTAGATCCAAAGGATTTCCATTACATATTTAGTTATTTATTTCACTTTTAAATGTATTTATTAAAATTTAAATATAAAATTTAAATATGAAATTGTACATTAATATTTAGCAAAATGGTCTAAAAAAGACATACAATTAAGGTTTAAAATCAATATATAAATTAAGATGTACAGATAAGTTAAATTTATGTGAACAGAATCATATTTCTAAAATTGGGGAAATTATTTATAAGACAATGCAACATCCCTGGGCCCCCGAAAAAACTCCAAAAACAAAAAACAAAACCTGGATAAAACTATAGGAGCTGGTCAGTAGGAAAATAAAGGACAAAGTCTAGGAATTCACACTATGGCTGAGTGTCCAGTAGCAATGTTGTCTGTGGAATTCATAAGGGGATTCCAAAGAACATGGCTCAGCATGTATTATACAGTGCAAATTATCAAGTCTGTACAACGGGAACCATTTCTCAAGTGTGGGAATTAGAATTTGAATGGTGTTTGTTGGAAGACATTCCCCAACATACCATCAAAGAGCATCACATCCTCAACTCTTCCCAACTTTGGGTTATAGTTTGGATTCTTGTGCTATAGGTAAAAGGAAAAGGATGTTGATAATGAGGGAGGCTGTGCACCTGTGGAGGAAGGAGGGATATGGGAAAATTCTGCATTACCTTTCTCTCAGTTTTGCTGTGAACATAAAACTGCTCAAAAACATAAAGTCTTTAAAAAAAATTCTCATTTTGGAGAAAACCTGGCTGAGAAATCATAGCTTTGGTGTTCATCACACTGCTTTTATTCTGTAAACTCACCTATTTTACTCCTGGAAGCTTTTTTTTTTGTCTTACTACTTCGGGCTTTTAAAAAAATTTAATTAAATTATTTATACAGAAGGTTCTTATTAGTTATCTATTTTATACATATTAGTATATATATGTCAATCCCAATCTCCCAATTCTTCCCACCAACACCTCCCCCGCCCGCCAGCTTTCCCCCCTTGGTGTCCATACGTTTGTTCTCTACATCTGTGTCTCTATTTCTGCCTTGCAAACCAGTTCATCTGTACCATTTTTCTATATTCCACATATATGCGTTAATATACAATATGTGTTTTTCTCTTTCTGCTTACTTCACGCTGTATGACAGTCTCTAGGTCCATGCACATCTCTACAAATGACCCAATTTTGTTCCTTTTTATGGCTGAGTAATAGTACATTGTATATATGTACCACATCTTCTTTATCCATTCGTCTGTCGTGGGCATTTAGGTTGCTTCCATGACCTGGCTATTGTAAATAGTGCTGCAATGAACATTGGTGTGCACATGTCTTTTTGAATTATGATTTTCTCTGGGTATATGCCCAGTAGTGGGATTGCTGGGTCATATGGTAATTCTATTTTTAGTTTTTTAAGGAACCTCCATACTGTTCTTTATAGTGGCTGTATCAATTTACATTCCCACCAACAGTGCAAGAGGGTTCCCTTTTCTCCACACCCTCTCCAGCATTTGTTGTTTGTAGATTTTCTGGCGATGCCCATTCTAACCAGTGTGAGGTGATACCTCATTGTAGTTTTGATTCACATTTCTCTAATAATTAGTGATGTTGGGCATCTTTTCATGTGCCTCTTGGACATCTGTATGTCTTCTTTGGAGAAATGTCTATTTAGGTCTTCTGCCCATTTTTGGATTGGGTTGTTTGTTTTTTTAATACTGAGCTACATGAGCTGTTTATATATTTTGGAGATTAATCCTTTGTCCATTGATTCGTTTGCAAATATTTTCTCTCATTCTGAGGGTTGTCTTTTCATCTAGTTTATAGTTTCCTTTGCTCTGCAAAAGCTTTTAAATTTAACTAGGTCCCATTACTTTATTTTTGTTTTTATTTCCATTTCTCTAGGAGGTGGGTCAAAAAAGATCTTGCTGTGATTTATGTCAAAGAGTGTTCTTCCTATGTTTTCCTCTAAGAGTTTTATAGTGTCCAGTCTTACATTTAGGTCTTTAATCCATTTTAAGTTTATTTTTGTGCATGGTGTTAGGGAGTGTGCTAACTTCATTCTTTTACATGTAGCTGTCCAGTTTTCCCAGCACCACTTATTGAAGAGACTGTCTTTTCTCCATTGTATATCCTTGCCTCCTTTATCAAAGATAAGGTGATCATATGTGCGTGGGTTTCTCTGGGCTTTCTGTCCTGTTCCATTGATCTATATTTCTGTTTTTCGGCCAGTCCCATGTTGTCTTGATTACTGTAGCTTTGTAGTATAGTCTGAAGTCAGGGAGTCTGATTCCTCCAGCTCCATTTTTTCCTCTCAAGATTGTTTTGGCTATTTGGGGTCTTTTGTGCCTCCATACAAATTTTAAGATTTTTGTTCCAGTTCTGTAAAAAAAATACAAAAAACAAAAAAAGAAACCACAAAACCTGCCATTGGTAATTTGATAGGGATTACACTGAATTTGTAGATTGCTTTGGGAAGTATAGTCATTTTCACAATGTTGATTCTTCCAATCCAAGAACATGGTATACCTCTCCATCTGTTTGTGTCATCTTTGATTTCTTTCATCAGTGTCTTATAGTTTTCTGCATACAGGTCTTTTGTCTCCCTAGGTAGGTTTATTCCTAGGTATTTTATTCTTTTTGTTGCAATGGTAAATGGGAGTGTTTCCATAATTTCTCTTTCAGATTTTTCATCATTAGTGTATAGGAATGCAAGAGATTTCTGTGCATTAATTTTGTATCCTGCAACTTTACCATATTCATTAATTAGCTCTAGCAGTTTTCTGGTGGCAGTTTTAGGATTCTCTATGTATAGTATCATGTCATCTGCAAACAGTGACAGTTTTACTTCTTCTTTTCCAATTTCTATTCCTTTTATTTCTTTTTCTTCTCTGACTGCTGTGGCTAGGACTTCCAGAACTATGTTGAATAATAGTGGTGACAGTGGACATCCTTGTCTCGTTCCTGATTTTAGAGGAAATGCTTTCAGTTTTTCACTGTTGAGAATGATGTTTGCTGTGGGTTTGTCATATATGGCCTTTATTATGTTGAGGTAGGTTCCATCTATGCCCACTTTTTGGAGAGTTTTTATCATAAATGGGTGTTGAATTTTGTCAAAAGCTTTTTCTGCATCTATTGAGATGATCATATGGTTTTTATTCTTCAATTTGTTAATACGGTGTATCACATTGATTGATTTGCGTATACTGAAGAATCCCTGCATCCCTGGGATAAATCCCACTTGATCATGGTGAATGATCCTTTTAATGTGTTGTTGGATTCTTTTTGCTAGTATTGTGTTGAGGATTTTTGCATCTATATTCATCAGTGACACTGGTCTGTAATTTTATTTTTTGTAGTATCTTTGTCTGGTTTTGGTATCAGGGTGATGGTGGCCTTGTAGAATGAGTTTGGGAGTGTTCCTTCCTCTGCAACTTTTTGGAAGAGTTTGAGAAGAATGGGTGTTAGCTCTTTTCTAAATGTTTGATAGAATTCACCTGTGAAGCCATCTGGTCCTGGACTTTTGTTTGTTGGAAGAGTTTTAATCACAGCTTCAATTTCAGTGCTTGCGATTGAACTGTTCATATTTTCTATTTCTTCCTGGTTCAGTCTTGGAAGGTTATACCTTTCTAGGAATTTGTCCATTTCTTCCAGGTTGTCCATTTTATTGGCATAGAGTTGCTTGTAGTAGTCTCTTATCATGCTTTGTATTCTGCACTGTCTGTTGTAACTTCTCCTTTTTCATTTCTAATTTTATTGAATTGAGTCCTCTCCCTCTTTTTCTTGATGAGTCTGGCTAATGGTTTATCAATTTTGTTTATGTTCTCAAAGAATCAGCTTTTAGTTTTATTGATCTTATTGTTTTCTTTGTTTCTATTTCATTTATTTCTGCTCTGATCTTTATGATTTCTTTCCTTCTACTAACTTTGGGTTTAGTTTGTTCTTCTTTCTCTAGTTCCTTTAGGTGTAAGGTTAGATTGTTTATTTGACATTTTTCTTGTTTCTTGAGGTAGGATTGTACTGCCATAAACTTCCCTCTTAGAACTGCTTTTGCTGCATCCCATAGGTTTTGGATTGTCGTATGTTCGTTTTCATTTCTCTCTAGGTATTTTTTGATTTCCTCTTTGATTTCTTCAGTGATCTCTTGGTTATTTAGTAACGTATTGTTTAGCCTCCATGTGTTTGTGTTTTTTACGTTTTTTCCCCCCTGTAATTTATTTCTAAGCTTATAGCGTTGCGGTCAGAACACATGCTTGATATGATTTCAATTTCCTTAAATTTTCCAAGGCTTGATTTGTGACCCAAGATGTGATCTATCCTGGAGAATGCTCCCTGTGCACTTGAGAAGAAAGCGTAATCTGCTCTTTTCAGATGGAATGTACTATAAATATCACTTTAATCTATCTGGTCTATTGTGTCATTTAAAGCTTGTGTTTCCTTATTAATTTTCTGTTTGGATGATCTGTCCATTGGTGTAAGTGAGGTGTTAAAGTCCCCCACTATTATTGTGTTACTGTCGATTTGCTCTTTTATAGCTGTTAGCATTTGCCTTATGTATTGAGGTGCTCCTATGTTGGGTGCATAAATATTTATAATTGTTATATCTTCTTCTTGGATTGATCCCTTGATCATTATGTAGTGTCCTTCCTTGTCTCTTGTAACATTCTCTATTTTAAAGTCTACTTTATCTGATATGAGTATTGCTACTCCAGCTTTCTTTTGATTTCCATTTGCATGGAATATCTTTTTCCATCCCCTCACTTTTAGACTGTATGTGTCCTTAAGTCTGAAGTGAGTCTCTTGTAGACAGTATATAGATGAGTCTTGTTTTTGTATCCATTCAGCGAGCCTGTGTCTTTTGGTTGGAGCATGTAATCCACTCACATTTAAGGTAATTATTGATATGTATGCTCCTTTTACCATTTTCTTCATTGTTTTGTGTTTGTTTTTGTAGGTCCTTTTCTTCTCTTGTGTTTCCCACTTAGAGAAGTTCCTTTAGCATTTGTTGTAGAGCTGGTTTGGTGGTGCTGATGTCTCTTGGCTGTTGCTTGTCTGTAAAGCTTTTGATTTCTCCAGAGAAGTCTGAATGAGATCCTTGCCAGGTAGAGTAATGTTGGTTGTAGGTTCTTCCCTTTCATCAATTTAAATATATGGTGCCACTCCCTTCTGGCTTGTAGAGTTTCTGCTGAGAAATTAGCTGTTAACTTTATGGGAGTTCCCTTGTATATTGTCATTTTTCTCTTGTTGCTTTCAATAATTTTTCTTTGTCTTTAATTTTTGTCAATTTGATTACTATGTGTCTTGGCGTGTTTCTCCTTGGGTTTATCCTGCCTGGGACTCTCTGAGCTTCCTGGACTTGGGTGGCTGTTTCCTTTCCCATGTTAGGGATGTTTTCGACTATAATCTCTTCAAATATTTTCTCAGGTCCTTTCTCTCTCTTCTCCTTCTGGGACCCCTATCATGTGAATATTGGTGCATTTAATGTTGTCCTAGAGGTCTCTTAGGCTGTCTTCATTTCATTTTTTTTTCTTTATTCTGTTCTATGGCAGTGATTTTCACCATTCTGTCTTCCAGGTCACTTATCCGTTCTTCTGCCTCAGTTATTCTGCTATTGATTCTTTTTAGTGTATTTTTCATTTCAGTTATTGTATTGTTCATCTCTGTTTGTTTGTTCCTTAATTCTTCTAGGTCTTTGTTAAACATTTCTTGCATTTTCTCAATCTTTGCCTCCATTATTTTTCCGAGGTCCTGGATCATCTTCACTATCATTATTCTGAATTTTTTTCTGGAAGGTTTCTTATCTCCACTTCATTTAGTTGTTTTTCTGTGGTTTTATCTTGTTCCTTCATCTGGTACATAGTTCTCTGCCTTTTCATTTTGTCTATCTTTCTGTGAATGTCGTTTTCGTTCCACAGACTGCAGGACTGTAGTTCTTCTTGCTTCTGCTGTCTGCCCTCTGGTGGATGAGGCTATCTAAGAGGCTTATGCAAGCTTCCTGATGGGAGGGATTGGTGGTGGGTAGAGCTGGGTGTTGCTCTGGTGGCCAGAGCTCAGTAAAACTTTAATCCACTTGTCTGCTGATGGGAGGGGGTGAGTCCCCTCTCTGTTGGTTGTTTGGCCTGAGGCGACCCAGCACTTGAGCCTACAGGCTCTTTGGTGGGGCTAATGACAGACTCTGGGAGGGCTCATGCCAAGGAGTACTTCCCAGTACTTCTGCTGCCAGTGTCCTTGTCCCTGTGGGGAGCCACAGCTGCCCCCCACCCCCGCCTCTGCAGGAGACCCTCCAACACTAGCAGGTAGGTCTGGTTCAGCCTCCTATGGGGTCACTGCTCCTTCCTCTTGGGTCCTGATGCGTACACTACTTTGTTTGTGCCCTCCAAGATTGGAGTCTCTGTTCTTCCCAGACCTGTTGAAGTGCTGCAATCAAATCCCACCAGCCCTCAAAGTCTGATTCTCTGGGAATTCCTCCTCCCGTTGCCAGACCCCCAGGTTGGGAAGCCTGACGTGGGGCTCAGAACCTTCCCTCTAGTGGGTGGACTTCCGTGGTATAATTATTCTCCGGTTTGTGAGTCACCCACCCAGCGGTTATGGGATTTGATTTTATTGTAATTGTGCTCCTCCTACCATCTCACTGTGGCTTCTCCTTTGTCTTTGGATGTAGGGTATCTTTTTCGGTGAGTTCCAGTGTCTTCCTGTCGATGATTGTTCAGCAGTTAATTGTGATTCTGGTGCTCTCTCAGGAGGGAGTGAGTTCAAGTCCTTCTATTGCACCATCTTGAACCAATCCACATATATACTTTTATAAAACGTTTTACTCCCTTTACTATCAAAACATACTCTGTAATATAATCTTCTTTGTTCACTTTAGTGACATAAAAAACACAGCTTGAGGAACATTGACTTTACATGCTAATGACTTCAAATAGCACAGAAAATTTAATTTTACTTAATTCCTCTGTTTTTTTATTGCATTGTTTACTAGTTCTAGGATCACTACCTTTGCTGATATACCTATAAGTATGTGTCTATATATATATGTATGTATGTATGTATGTATATTTCTAAGTTTAGTAAACACTTTTCCTCCAAAGAAAGTACTTTTTTGGTTGGTGAGCAAAATCAACTATATTAATGGATTTAACTAAGTCTACAGAATTTTGTGAAGTGGAAAGTTAAATATTTATTGGGAATATCTGATCAGCCCACATCTTTCAGGTTCCTAAGTATCTTGTCAATATCTATCCTTATTTCTGGCTACATTATTTTAGTTAATAATCCATTTGTTCAGCTTCCCTGTCTCACTTTTGGGCCATGTATTTCCAGAATTGACCCTAGCCTCATCAGAAAGAAAGACGCTACAAAAAAAAAAAAAAAAAAAAATGCTGTCCAGACTCTGTGCAGAGTTACTCAGTCTTTCTGTTTGCTGAGTTAGGACTCAGTGTTTTACGTGATCTTTTTCTTCTTGATAACTCTCTCCAAACTTTTCTTGACTTCTGACTCCTATGTATACCCAAACTCTTCCTAATAACTGGTTTTATGCTAGGCCAATCAAGACTCTCAGTTTTCCCTTGTCTTTTTATTCTCTGGGCAGCAACCCTATCAGTACAGTCCCTGTGGCTCACAGCTTCCCCAGGACTTTCATTCTTTTACTCAGTGGGGGTCTGCCTCAGTTATCACAATATATTTGACTCAAAAACTTCTACTTCAGGCTTGTCTCTGCTACTTGAACTCTAGACCTGTATTTCTAATGCCCATTGGACACCTTTGTTTGGATTTCTATTAGGAATCTCAAACTTGACACTGGTAAAACAAAATTCCACTCCTGACTTCATCTTCTTCACGTAATTCTCCTCCCCTTCAGTTTTCACCATCTTAGTGCCTATCCCGTTGCTGAAGCCAAAAATTTAGAAGTCATCTTTATTCCTTTCTTTCTCTCAGACTCTCTTCACCAAGTCCTGTCAGGTCAAACTCCAAAATATATTCTGTATCCACCCATCTCATCTCATGCTTTCACTCCCAACCCAAGTCAAAACCACCTATCATGTGAGCACATGAACACCTTCTCACCTAGTCTCCTTGCTTCCTCTCTGATTCCTCTTCAGTTTCTTCTTCACATTATACCCAGAATGAACCCATTCTTTAGTGTAAATCAAACTATATACTTCCCTGAGTTAAGAGCTCTGAATACAATGTAAACACATTGGATTCAACTACAAGACCTGCTATGAGGTGACTTCTACCTACTATTGTGCCATCTTTCCTTGCTACAATCCCATCACAGCCTTCTCTTTCCCATTACTTAAATGTAAGTTATTAACTCCCAAAGAGGACTCTCCTGATCTTCCATCTACAATATCTACCCCTTGACCCAAACAGCACTTATCAGTACTTGAGTTTTCTTGTTTATTTGTTACTCCTCCTTTGCCACATCCCAAATATATACTCCATAAGACCAGGGAGTTAGACAATGTTTAATGCTTTGTTCCTAGTGTCTTGAATAGTCTCAGGTAATAGAAGGTGCTCAGTAAGAGTATTAATGAAACATAAAAATCATATTTCAGCCCCATACTTTACTGTGAATGTATCATAGTTCAGTAACAAAAATGTGATACTTCAAACCCACATATTTTGTCTTGACAGCAATCACTTACCAATCCATCTGTATCAGTAGTTCTCAGACTTGGCTTTATTTTATTATCATTTGGAGCTTCTACGAAACACAGATGGCAGGCCTCAACTCCCAAGCTGCTCATTTACTTGGTTTGGACTGTGCATCAGTATTTTTAAAAAGTATCCATAGGTGACTCTACTGTTCATTTATGGATGAGAACCTTTAATCTACAGTTATCATTTATAAAGAATTTTAAATACCTACACATCATATTTATTAGAGAATACCTATAATATCTAAAATATATGGCTTGTAAGAAATCATACAAACTAGCTCCAACTTGTCTCTACATAGCTTCCTTCCCTCTATATAGTTATCTTAGGTCTATACATAACATTTCTTTTTGCTTACACAAATCTTTACTATAAATTACTGATTTAGGGTAATAATTCCTAGTTGGCACTGAGAATAGTGTCTCACAATTTAATTGGTCATGTTTGCCTGCTGAAACTGTGATTCACAATGGAATATTTTCTTGGCCGAAAATCAATTTAATTAATCTCCTTGTTAATTTTTTTTCATCAATCCAACAAAAGTACATTTAACAAATTCAGCAAAAGTAGGCCATCTTAATTCTCTCCTAACCATTAAGGAAATTGAATCCTTAATAAAAACAAAGAAACCAATCTATTAAACAAACAAAACTCTGTGCAAAGAAAACTTCAAAGCAGATGGCTTTACAAAAAGTTTTACCACATATGAATAAATATCAATCTTACATAAACTCTTTCAAGAGAATAGAAAGGGAAAAGTCAACAACTTGTCTTACAACTTATTTATCTTGCTTACAAAATTGGACAAAGAGATTATGGGAAAGAATAATTATAGGTCACTTTCACTCAAAAGCATAGATGAAAAATGCCATATAAAGTATTAATCAAGGTTTGAAAAGGTCCGGGACTTTAATTTTGCACTCCAAAATTGAAACACCAGTGTGAGTATTTTTCTTCTGCTTTCTCTCAACACATCAGCTTTACCTGGGTAGAACCAAAGTTGGATTTAATGAGAAGAGTCAGAAGTCTGTTTGGGTCAGGTGCTATACTGATATTTGTTGATGTTAAAGCTTCAGAACCAGAGGAGAAAAGAATGAAAAGGAAGAAAAGAAGTGAGGAGATACTCCAGAGACTGCAGGTTCAAGGGCAGAGATTATACCTAATGCACCAGAGGCAATGATCAAGTAGCAGAGGTTATCCAAGTCAAATTAAATACATTGCAGGCTGTGTGTAATATCAGATATCAGAAAATCAGATACAGACTGGTAGAGGAAAAGCAAAGGCAGCAAAAGTGTGGATCCACAAAGACCCAGGTCAAACCTAAGTGTGAGAATTTTGTTTGGCCGCCCTTTCTTCCATTCCTCCCATACAGGCTTTCAACCCCAGACTTTTAAAGGTATTGAAGTTGGTGTCTACAGGGATTATAGGTAGCAAATTCAGGGTTTCGAGACCAAACAGATGAGTCTGATTCTTATGTTAGTCCTTGAATTCTTCTGTGTTCCAGAGTCAATGATTATGATCTTACCCAACAGGACTAGACACAAGTAACTATAGGATGGAAAGAGTGAATGGCACAGTTAAATTGCCCCCAACTGCTGGATAAATAGTACAAAACAGTTCCCCTACTAAGCTTGGGTCTAGAAGAGATTAAATGACCTATCAGTATGCAACCTCATGATGAAAGAGAAATTATATTATGATTTGCATTTTTATTCTTGTAATTTGTATAACTGTTCTCTCCAAACTCCAGTACAGATGTAAAGTTGGAGAGAAATAAATCCATAAATATAACATTATATTATATATTAATATATAGTATTATTATATATATAACATTTTCTGGTTAATGATTTACTGAAATTGGCGCTGGGTTACAGAGTTTGGATAACCTTAGTAAATATTGAATTGACTTTAAATTATCTTTAAAAAAACTGAAAATGTATGTAAATGAACATTTTGCATTTCTCCTCCTAGGTCTGTCACCAACTTTACGCAAAATTATTTTAATAGAAAAAGTACTTATCTACCTGATAAATTGACAGTGGCCATATAAGGACTTGTTAATCTTAAAAAATAAATAAATAAATGCCTACAGGGAAACGCTAGTTCTTATTTTTCATCTAAATGTATTGAACTGTTAGTTTCTTGCCTATTCAACAATTTTTAATATTTCTCCCTTAAACAATAAAATTGTGTCTCTAACCAACAATCCAAAAATTTTATTTTAGAAAAGTAATTAATTTCCTAGTTACAGTAATGCAAAACCGTACATGCTGCACTCCCATATTTACTTTTTTTTTACTACTCTCCTGTCATTTAGAAATAGCTGAACCAATTTAAACTAAACTTGAATTAAAAAATAAAGTACCCCCAAGCTGAATCCCCATGTGCTGAGTTTCTGTCTCAGAGCCTGTTTTATAGCTGAGTTACAAACACTGAAGGAAATTTATAATGGAACCTGGGACAACCTCATTTCGTAATGGGAGGTAATGGTCACCCACAATGAGGGAATATATTGTGTTCAGATGTCAACCTCTTTACCGTTCTAAAATGGAGGGTTTTGAGTTTAGAAATCAATATCCATATATTTCGTTTCACACACCACCTTGCCATAACACAATATCTTTCCCTGCTGAGGTGAAAAAGGGTCTAGTTTAGTAATAAAAATAAGATGGGCAGGAATTGTTAGACAATTTATAGCTCTTCCTAAAAATAAAGTGGATACTATTACCAATAAAGTACCTAGAAATGAGTAAGAGAAAAGAGGGAAGAGACCAGTAGATTTGAGTATTATGCAAACTCAAAATGTCAGAAATGAAAAATCCAAAGTTCTCTAACTTTATATAGGCATAGTATCTCACAGGCAAAATAAATAACACAGGCAAAGAATAAACACCTTTAAATTACCAGGATATTCCAGGTTGAAGTGTTTTGGTCAGATTCTAAAATGATATAACAAATAATATTATAAGAAATTATTTTCTTGATAAAACACAAAGGTGCTATGCTATAGGCTAGGCAGAATTAATATAGTTTTAACATTAAAAGAAACAAATATTATAACCTGTAATGTTCATTTCATTCATCTATGATTGAACACCTGCCAAAAGACAGGCATCATCCTAAATCTATTAATCCAGGTTATATTGTTGAATCTAAATGTTTTCTCTCAATTATACGATCACCGAATAACTTCTTCATCTATAGTAGAGCACTCAACTTCTTCTTCAAGTTCATTTTATATCTTTTTAGAGTTTAATTTCTTGGCACAGTTGTGCCATGTTTTAAAAAAATTTTCTATTATCTAGTAAATGAAACAGTGTTATCCTCTTCCTATTGGTAATTACGGGAAAGAAGTAAAAAACTCTTCCCAGTGTTCCACAAAACAATATTTCATAAAAATGAATTTCTAAATCCCCAAGCAATCAAAACTAATGATGTTTGACTTGGTGGTTGAATTTATGTCTAATATGATAATAGTTGTTGAATGTTCTCATTAGACTTGCCATCCAACGTAATCGGGTTTAAAATATGTCTTTAACTTGACCAGGTCATTGATTTTGCACTGGACAGTGGCTTTCTTTGACATTAAATTTTACCTCAGAATCCATTCGAGCATTTGGTTATGTAGTGAAATAGGCTTTAATTGTGTTGTGAAAGAAAATTCTGCTTAACACAACAGAGAAAAGCAGGGAAAAGCATGCTATTTGTCAAAATCCCTTTTGTTTTCAGCTATCATACAATTGAAACAATGCAAATGAATCAGCTTTCCAAAAACTATATATCTTCACTTATTTTTTTCCTCATTGGAGGGAAGGAGAAATAGTGCTCAAAACTGTCTTTCATAAGGGCACAGCTCTTTGATTTTGTTTCTTTTAACTGATGCATTAACTGGACTATTTATAGTGAGTAGTATATGCCCCGCTAATATGGATGTATGCACTTTAAAAAATATTTTTCATAGCAATATTTTAATGTGAAGACGAGTCCTGACTGGTGTCCTCTATCAATACACTTGAAATGCCATAAATGCCTTAACTCACTTCAGTCCCTGGAGAAACCTGTGTAATGGAGACATTGTTATCACACACATTTTGAAAACAGTTGATTTTGTTTTATTCTTATAATATATTTAATTTCCAGACATGAAAATAATTAATATTAACCCTATAGATTAAAATGAATATTAGGGTGTACAATTCTGATAATCCCCATTTCTTTTTTTTTTTCTTATATTCTAATAAGTTATATTTTTAAAATGGCATATAACAAGGGCATTTATTTTTCCAGTATCTAACTGCCTAAAAGGAATACCTAGGTAGAGATTATATTTTTGCATTTGATATGTGTGTTTAAAGATTTATGAGATCCAGTTATTTTTTATTCTCTTATTTAAGTGAATTGATCCACTTAAAAAATACTCAGTGAGCACATTTTGTACAAGGCACCACACACATAATATATGTGGCCTTTGGCCATATGGAACTTACATTCTAACCATATAGATGGACGTCAATTAAAAAATCACAAGTATAAACATAGCAGTGAATGATTTGCAGTAGAAGAATGCAATGACCCAGGCAATATGGAAATATGACCTCATCTTAGATGAAGAAATGTTACTAAACCTGAGACCTGAAGAACGCATTAACTAGATGCAGGCAGAGGGGGCTATCTCGTGCATAGTACAATGACATTTACAAGCTCTAAGACTACAGAAAACATAAAACTGTTTAGAAACTTTAAAAGGCCAGGGGAGGGGCTTCCCTGGTGGCGCAGTGGTTGAGAATCTGCCTGCCAATGCAGGGGTCACGAGTTCGAGCCCTGGTCTGGGAAGATCCCACATGCCACGGAGCAACTTGGCCCGTGAGCCACAACTGCTGAGCCTGCGCGTCTGGAGCCTGTGCTCCGCAACAAGAGAGGCCTCGATAGTGAGAGGCCCGCGCGCCGCGATGAAGAGTGGCCCCTGCTTGCCGCAACTAGAGAAAGCCCTCGCACAGAAACGAAGACCCAACACAGCCATAAATAAATAAAATAAAATAAAGTAAAAGACCAGGGGAATTATAAGCCATGGTAGGATTTTCTTTTCTCCTTGTCCTAAAGGCAAGTTGAGGTATTGAGTATAATAATGATCAATGGAGGAAATACCAGTACTGGCTTGCCTGGCTTTTTTTTTACATCAGGTAAAAAGACCCCCTTAAACTTATCCCCAGACTATTAACTAATTAATAGAAGCCTTTGGGCATAAAATTGAGGAAGTGAGAATTATCACTAATTACTCATAATGAAGATAAGAGTCAAGAAGTTGGGAATATTCAGCAAAAACTTCTTGAATTTTGGCTATAGCAAATTACATCACATACAAAGAAACACTGTACCTCATCTATGGAGAACCTTGTGTCATTTTACCCTGGTGTCTGCTGACAACACTAGGACCAGGTTAAAGCCAGGTTATTTCTCCCTTGATTGGAAGACAACCCAAAGTCTTGAGGACCATCACGCTATGAGGCTAGCTCTTATTTTCCTTACCCTCCTTAAGATGTACTAGCCTCTGCCAGAGAGGGAGATTGTGAGGCCTGCTGTCATCAAAGAGCAAGGTCCTTCCCACCCATCACTGACTCTCCTTTATGAACTAAAGGATGAAGAAAGAAGGAGAATAAAAGGTAAGCTTGCTTTCCTGAACTTGTATACATGAGTTCTTTATCTCTAGGCACCAATCAAAATTAAAAGAACCTAAGAATAATCAAGAAACAGATCTCAAACTTGAGTAACAGTTTTCAGAACCAATTGCATCATCAAATTTGCATCTTTAAACGATGGCTCAGGCAGCAAGAAGTGGAAAAATTGGAAGAGAGCATCAGTATATGCTGAAGGAGTATTTAACAGGCCATAATAGTTGTCTGGCAGCATTGATTAGAGAAGGAGAGAGGTGGGCAGGGAGAACATGTGTTTTATTTTGGATAGTTTGAGTTTGAAATGGCTTTAAACATCAGAGTGGAAATGCCAAATAGGTAGTTTCTTGTATGAAGTTCAGAGAACAGTTTTGGAACAAATATGAATTTGCAGGTCATTGGCATCCAGATGACCTCATTTTTTCAATACCGTGGATTCATTCTCAATGCTATAAAAGTGTTACAAATGAAGCAATTTTCCACTTTTAAGTGAAAAACTGTGATCATAAAAACATACATAGAGACACACACAAACACAAAAACGGGCTCAGACATCAAAGCTGATCTCAAAAATCCACTGAAACAGACCTTCATTTTCCTTAATTTACAAGCCTCGGTTTTTGTTAAACTAAGGGGAAAAAGTGTTTAATATCATAGTATTCAAGATATTAATAATAAAGGATGCTGATAAGTAATTGAGCTATGAAGAAAAAATTTGTGACTTTTAGAAGTACTAACATACTTTGGTCATTATTTAAAGCAAAGAGAGTCTGGAAAATGCAGGCTTATTTATATTTTTCTTTAAAAAGGCATTCATTCTACCTTTAGCCAAATGCTTATCCATGTCATTATCAGTTAATTGATCGGAGAGGAATTTTTATACATATTATGCCAATGAGTCTGAAATACTTTGAAAATAATTTCTATGTAATTTTCTGGCTTCCATTTTTCTTTCAGAATGAGTGACCTGCTTCCCCAATACTGATTTGAGATATCATGGGAAATAAAAATAAAACCTGGTACTTGATATTACTACTTTAGATGAGCTAATTTAGGATAACTGTAGTTGTATGGTATGCAGACCATCATCTTTCATAGTCTTTTAAAACTATAAGACTGCAAGAAGCTGTGATTAGTTTCTCTTCTTCTTAATCAATCTTTATGCTCTCTAAAAATTACTGTCTGCAAGCTATGCTGCAAAAATCACCAAATGTGCTTCCCTGGATCAATCTTTGAATGTCATGATACATGGACTTATGTGCAAATATGGCTAGAGGCTTCTAGCATTTGCTTCTCTCAGAAATCATCACTGCTCCCTGTGATTGAAGGTTATTGCAGCTGAAATGATTATTAAATTAATGAAATCAATCACTGGTGGAATCTTTGCATCTAACACACATCAGCCATTAACTGGAACACAAACGTTATCTGCTCAGTTTAAGTTAGGAAACCTGCAACTCTTCAGGAAAAGAAGATGGTAGAATATAAACCCAAGTATTTGATCAATTATTAGATCAAACAGATATTAATACCCAGTCTTGTAAATAGTCAATGATGACTCAATCTGAAATACCAGAAATGGCATTTCTATCTAAATAAAATAAAATTTCAATTTATTTTGAACTTTCCACCTATTTTTTCTGCCATTTCATTAGAATATCAAGCAAAATGATTTGTCTGGCCACATATCTGGCAGATGTGGAGGGTAATTGGTATGGTTCTGCTTCCTGGTGCAGTGGCTTCAAATGTGGCATACACCAAGGTACCTGGCAACAGGTGTGTAATCCAGGTGTTCCAGGGTGAGAAGCAAAAGTGATTTATGAATGGTTCACAGCAACACTGCTAGGTAGCCCAGGTAGGGATGTGTATATGTGGTTTTGCTTCTAAAGTATTTCCTTTTAAAAGGTGCACTGGCATAAGGGGGGGGGGGGGTCCTTTAAATGCATTCTTGAATCACATGTTTAGCGCTAAGGAAATATATCAGGAGAAGAAGAGTGGTAGGGAGGGATAAACAGGAAATAAACAAGTAAATTTTGTCAGCATGCATTCAGGACCACCTGGAGCAGGGAGACATGGAACCTGGGGGCTGTGACTATCAACAGACACTGGGTCTGGAAAATATCCTTCAAGACTGCCTAATTTCTTTTTGTCTAAACTGTGCTTATGATGACACTTTTCCTTTTACTTTAAAAAAATATATATTTTTTCTTGCTTGGATCTTAGGATAACTACAGTATTTAGACATGTGTTTGGCTGATGTATATTAAACAACTAGCAAATACCAGGAATTACAATGAGTAAAAAGAAAGTCCCTACCCTCAAGAAATCTCAATCTAGAAATGAAGATAAACAAATAATAATTATAATATAATGGAGATAAATGTGTATATAATGGGACTAGGGAAAGCAGGAGAGGCTGGGAGCCCCTCAGAGAGGCCTTCCCAGGGGAGTGTTGCATGAGATTAATAATATAGTTCAGTTACTTTTACATGCATAAGAGAAAAATTTCCTTTTAGACCAAAAGGATTTGCTTGTGGGCCTCAAGCCATTTAATTGTCTATGGCCAATTCACTGATCCTGATCTGCTATGAAAGGTGTGAAATTTGGGGCCTTGTTCTTTTCTTTGTGAGTTGTATTACTTATCTATTGCTTTATAACAAATTACCCTAAACATAGCCACTTAAAAAAATTTATTATCTCACAAATTTTCTGAAGGTCAGGAATCTGGAAATGGCTCAAGTCAGTGGTTCTGGCCCAGAAGCTCTCATGAGTTTATAGACAACTAACAGCTAGGGCTATAGTTGGTTAGGGCTAGAGAATTTGTTTCTAAATCCACTCATGTGGCCTTTGGCAGGAAAGTTTAGTTACACACATTATGGGTCTCTTCTTAGTATCACTTATGGTCTGTTAGCTCAATCCCTCCAGACTGAGTGATCTAAGAGAAAAAATCAGAGAGCATGCCAAAGATAGAAGGCACCATGCTTTAATAATCTAATCTCAGAAGTGCCATACCGTCACTTCTGCTGTACTCTGCTGATGGTCACACAGACTGAAGCTGATACAATGTGGTAAGGGATACACAAAGATGTGACTACCAAGAAGTGTAAATCACTGGGGGCCATCTTGGAAGCTGGTTAACACATGAGTCAAATTAGATCTTTAATACCACCAAGCCCCATAGTCTAATTTAAACAGTCTGTAATGCAAGCTGCTTTTTATTGTGATGATTTTTATTTTAAAATTGAAAGGGACTTTGAATATGATCCAGTTATCATCAGATTCAGAGGGGAGGTAAGAACAAGTAAATAAAGACTCATATTTAGTTTAAAACACCACTTGTATATTTTTGTTATTTACTTTCATCTATGCTTTAGTTATTTTTACTTTGCCTGCTCCAAAAAGAATTCCAGACAAAACATTTATCTCAAAAAGCAACTTTTGCATTACTACACTTGATGACCTCTTATTCCTCTGTTTAACTTAATATTCTGGCTATGGAGATAAGAATTTGTTTTGTAAAATGGTCTATTCAAGAAAAAATATATATATATATATACAAAGACTATTAAAATTCAAAATAAATGTTTGCAGTAAATGCAAATCCAACTGCAAACCTAGAAACCATCTTTCTGAAAGATTCAGAATAAATCAATTCAGTTTAGCTTGTTGCACTTTATGGAATTTTTAGAGATCTTTCTGCGTTTTACTGGTATGACCCATAAGACTATTTCTGCAGACTGACAAAAAGTATTGTTAAGGAAGCATTTAAGAGAGATAGAGAATATAGATATATAATACAGCCTCATGATTATATTAAGTTAATTGATAATGTAATTCATTACATTTCTGAAAATTGTTAATATAAGTAAATATCAAGAAAATTAAATTGGATTTTTAAAAAATCATAAGCTCCATTAGAACAAGATACATTTATATTTCAAAAGACTTTACCTAAAACAACGGTGCTCTGAATTATTTCAAAATTGGCTATTAATTACAAGTCTAGTTCTACTTGTTAGTCTAAATGCTGGGCAATTTTAGCAGTAGTTTTTGAACAAAAGAAATTTGCTGAAATCCCTGCTTTACTAAGTCATTTAAAACATTATATTTTGGAGCCTATTTGTAGCCTATTTGCTACAGCTTTTTGAGATTTGTGGTAAATGTTCAATCTTGCATACTATTTTATAACTGCAATCTATGAAACCAGCAATAATATGGGATTTCAAATATGGAGAGCAAATGTCAATAGGACACTATATAAAACCATGGAATAAAACATAAAAAGTTATTTAAGTTGCATATAAAACACCACTTCAGGGTTATCCTACAAATTACTTAAACACTATGCAGTCTTCAAGAATAGAAAAATGTTGTGCTTTTATAAAGGAATGATTTTTTAAAATTTAAATATTAACATGTAAGGACAGTTTTACTGTTATGTTAAATTTCTTTTCAAAACATCAGGCATGTTAAACAAATGTTATTTTTTAAGGAAGAAAAGCCATTGCATTCAACTATATTAAAAACACAGAGAGATAATGTTTCCCACCTCAGAACTATGGGAAGGGGCAGTAGTGGTTGTTATAACAACTATGACAAGAAAGCATATGGTGAGGAGAGGACCGGTTCTCTCCTGTTGTAAAGATAGACCCTGACTGTCCAAGTCAAGGATACCTTGAAGGGTAGCAGTTTTTAAAGGCTAGATGTAACCATCTTTAATTTTCTCCAAATGTGAAGCTGTAGCTCACCATTTCAGTCTTAAAAATAAAGAGTCCTGAAAGCAGAACTGACCTTTAAATATACCAATCTGCTCTGGTTAAAAAAATTATATATATATATATATATATATATATATATATATATATATATATATTCACAAATTAATACACGTCATATAGTTTAAAAAGTTCATTAATTAACTCATTATTCACATTTTAAAGCAATTCATCTTAGTAATGAATATCTGTATTAGCAGTTTATGAAATATTTATGTGTATATTAGTTGATTTTTTCAATAGTAATTTAACATATATTGAGCAATTACTACATGCTAGGCATTGCTCTCAGTGCTTTGTATGAGTTGGCCCTCTGAATCCTCATCTCAACTTTGCATTAGAGAGGAGGAAGCAGAAACACTGGGAGTGTGGATAACTCAGCTAGGTCACCCTGCTGGTGATGGTGGTGGAGCTGAGTTCAAACTCGGGAAGGCTGACTCTGTATCTCATGCTCTTACCATTTCACCACATAACAATGTAAGGCTAATAGACAGGAATTAGGCTTATATTGTTATTGCCACTTGAAAAATAAGGAAAATGGTACTTTCAGGAGTAAAATACAAAGGCTATTAAATGGAGGAGTGTGGACTTTAGTCTTGATTTCCTGACCTCAAGCTTACATAACATTTTCCTTTGGATCATAAGGAGCTCATCTTCAGGGGAAACACACACAGAAGCAACTAATAATGCAATGCAATCAGAGATACAAAAGAAGTGCTACTCTACTGGATTTTAGAGGAGGGAGATTACACCCTCTGGGAGTCAGGGATATGAGACAAAGCTTTACCTACAGGGCCAACCACAAGTTCAAGGAAAGTAGATTTCTAATTAAGCATGAGACAACTTGAGGGACTTTTAAAAATGTCCATGACACAACTTTCACATTGGCCCATGTTGGTGCTTCAAACTGCCTTTAAATAATCGTTCTTTTAATAGCTAACAGCAAAGACTCCACAAAATACAAATATGGCACATTTCCACCAGGAGGTCTCTGGTGGACCAATGTCCTGACCTTGGCTCTCCCACCTCAGAGGCTCTGACCTGACACCCAACTGGAGTACCAAGACCCTGTCAGCCACACGGCTAAGAAATCATGCAGTCCAACGTCAAAATACCTCCAAACTCCGGAACTCCACACTCCAGAGGCCCTCCTTTCAACGTGCGGCCTCTCCCCTTCTGCGCAGGTCCTAAACAGAGGCCCCACCCCACCCTTGAACGTCGCCCCGCCTAGGCCCCGCCCCACACTCAAACCTGATCCCAATCTTTGCCATTGGGATCTTTCAAATTCAATGTGGGGACAGGACTCCCATTATCATAAATGATCCAAGAGATAGATACCAAAGGCAGGAGTACTCAATGGCTAGAATCAATAAAAAAAATTCTGAATTGCCACATTCGAAGGGTTAGTTGAAAGAAGGGCCAAGTACACTAAATTACCATGTCCCAAGTGATGTCAATAAAGCTAGGTAGCACTGGGTTCAGACAGGAAAGCAAAAATCATGGTACAAAGTCAAAGACAGATTGGCGATGAGGGAGACCAGTGAATTAAAGGAGTTGGACTGGGTTTGTGGAAATTTACTAACCAAAAGCCAGCAGCTGCTGTGACTTTTTCTTCGTAACCTGTAAAAATGGCAGTTGACACTTGAAATGTGAAAAAACCTAGAGAAGAAACCTGTGAGTAATTGGGGCAGTGAGATCATACCTTCCAGTGAAAACAATATTGTACTTGGAGATAGGGGTTGTGACATTTAGCAGGTTAATCCATGTCTATAGCTTCAGTCTCTTCATCTGTAAGATAAGATAGGAGTGGCTGAAATTAAGAGGTCTTTTCACTAATTCACCTTTGAGTTCTTTCCTAGTTTGACAGTATTTTGGAGGGCAGAAAAGATACCAAACATAAAAGGAGCAATGCCTAGAGAAATGATTGTAAGCCCCCTCCACTCCTTTTTATTCTCTTGCTTTACATTGTTAACAGCATTTGTAGCGTTATTTATTTATTTATGTCACAAGCACTCCTTTTATGCAACTGTAACTATTTGCATAGAAGCCTTCCATTCACACCATATTCCTTCTATAATTACAAACAGCCTCTTTGCCCTTTAGAACACAATGTGGTCTCTTCTTCCCTCAGGACACCATACAGACATCCTCATTCTGGATATATGTCTCTCTTATTAATCTTTCTGAATTCTTAACCAGTCAGGGCACTTGCCCACTGGATTCAAAATCTGTGATTTTAACAGGGTAAGTAAATGAAAAATTTAATTTTTAGGTTCAGCAACTCAGAAAATCTGAACTAAAAATATAGACACTTTATTTCAGTGCATTGAATCCAGCTATCATTTATGTCTCTTGTTTTCACTGATTCTTTCCTTTTCATAATATATAACCCTGCCTTCCCCAAGGTACGTTTAACAGTGGAGACATGGAACCATCAATAGGGTCACTGTGCACAGTCCTGGCACAAAGCTGAACAATTATTTCCAAGAACTAAGACTCACTAGCCAAAATTAATCAGCAGCCCAAAATTAATCTTGCTGCCTTAAGGCAGTTATCCAAACTAGCTGCTGTGTGCCTTTAGTATCTGTGTGCCAAATGATTTGTTGTTTTGTTTGCTAACCTTCAACATATTCTCCCAGTCCATAGGATGAGTTTTTGTGTTAGTTTCCTTAGTTTAATCTTAGGTCCCAGGATCTTTTATTTGTCCTGAACCCTACCCCCTTCACCAGGACCCACTGTATAGCTCTAATTTATTATTATCCCTGTAAATTTTGATTCTGTTTTTACCTCCAGTTTTCAGCTAGAATCCAATACCAAACCCAGCTAGAATCCAATACCAAACCCTTAAGACCATCTAAAATCATGGCTCTACACTGTATTACCATGGTTATTCTGACATTGTCACAGTGTAAAATGTTGTTTCTGTTGTGTCTCAAGTCCCCTATACCCCACTGAATCTCTTAGGAAATCATCAACTTTCTAACAATACTTTGGATACAGATTTGGATTGCTGGTCATCACAACAACCAACCAACTCCCTCATCAGGTATACAATGTACTTTTCAGGATATCGATTAAATGTTTTACTCTGAGAACTTCCCCCACTCCACACAGTAGACCAGTTGCCTGGTTTATTCTATGAAATCCTAAGCCAAGGTTTGACATGCTCTTTCTTAAGGTGCCAGCTACTAAATATTTTAGGCTGTGTGGGCCGTAGTTTCTGTTGCTACTACTCAACTCTGCCATGGAGTGTATACTGGCCATAGACAATGTGTAAATAAGTAGATGTGGTTGTTTTCCCATATGATATATAAAAGTCTGCAGCAAACTCAATTTGGCCTAGGTGAAATAAGTTTTCAGACCCTTCTCCTAAGCCTTCAATTAGCAGTAGACATGTGACCTAAGTTTGGATTTTTTTCCAGGAATTTTGAAATGTGATAAGAAAAAAATATGTAATTGGTCTTTCTTTGTGATTTGAACTCAACAGACAAATAAATGTGATATGGGGGAAACAACTCTTATTTAATAGCTACACAGAACTATCTGGCCTACTGGTGTGATGACAGCAGTAGAACACTTTTTACTAGAGTCCTGATACACTGGTCTTTGGCTACTCTTCACTCACCACTCAGTTGCCACTGGGATCCTAGCATGTCATACAACTGAGTTCACTCAAAAATGAAAATACATGAGTCAAGAAGTTTTAGGTTGTAAGTGACAAACAGCTCACTTAAACAAAACAGATAAAGATGTGGCATAAAGAAAATAGAAATCTGGCCCCAAAGTTGAAAAAGAATAATTCCTAAAAAACGAATTACCCACAAACCAGGGGAAAACTTTTTGCTACACCTGCTAATGTTTTCTGAAAACACAGAGAATATGATCACCATGAAATAGAATCAAGGGAGTCATAAAGAGACACAATTTGAAATAAGGACTGGGAGAAACTTCTATTTTAAGCTGTGGCAGATTAGTTTTTATGAGTTAAACCCTCTGGCAAAGAGCAATTAGAAAAACTGTATACGTAAAAGAAAATAATAGTGAACTAAACAAAAGCATTGAAAAGCCACCAAGAGAATGAGAATTTGAGGGGTGAATACTTCAGAAAAAAAAGAGGAACCTAGTGTAATGAACTGATATTGCATACCACATTATGTCTTAAGGTATTTGCCAAATCTAAAATAGTAGCCTTAGCCAAATTGCTGATGAGCAAAGGTTCTGACAATGTCACAAATGTTGAGGAAACAAAAGTAGGAGTTCAGAGCCCACCAAGAAAGAATGGTCCTGACACCCAGCTCAGGCTTCCAGCCAAGGTGCTCAAAGGGCTAACATTTAGAACAAGGGTGAACCAGAAGTTGATCAACGCTTATAGACTGAAAGCCAATTTCAAACAAACTTATGTCCTGTTTGGATTTCTGGTCATCTGCTTTTACCCTAATGTCAAAAGTAAAAGTAAGGGCTGAGGAAGAACATATTTTGTGGACCTTCAAATTACATCTGCAATTTTTCAGAAACAACCAAAAGTGACCAGCTGTGCACAAACCTTTAGAAAACAGCAAACAGGTAAAGGCCCAAGGGAGATCCTCATGTTTTATAACTGAGCAGGACCCTATCGGGCTTTCCTGGGACAGATTCCCCACCCAATGTCCTCCAACTGCTTCCTGTTTGTAGAAAAACTTTAGCTTCCTAGGCCTTCCCCAGGGTTCCAGAGAATACATTTAATCAGAGAAGTGAGAAAAATGCAGAAGCAAAGGAAAACAGTTAGGCAAGACAAAATAATAATAGTTTAACCACTAAACAAAGTCAAAGACCTTTATTTCCTCCTCAAGGGCTATCAATATTATTCTGAGCCATATCTTTTGTGCTGTTTGGCAGATACTGAAGTCTCCACCAGGTGGAAGAAATTAACTGTATGCTGCCCACAAGCACGAAAATCCCAGACCGGTTGGAACCAGAAGGTCGATGATGGTGACTCCCCATTACCTCATCACCAACCAATCAGAAGAATGTCCATGAGCTGATCATGCACCCTGCAACCCTCCCCCTCATCCTGTCTTTAAAAACCTTTCCCTGAAAACCATTGGAGAGTTCTGGTCTTCTAAGCACTAACTGCCTGGACTCCTGGCTTGGCACCCTGCAATAAATGGCTGCACTTTCCTTTACTGTAACCTGGTGTCAATAGACTGGCTTTACTGGGTATGGGCGAGCAGACCCAAGTTAGGTTGGGTAACAGTTCGATGTCAAAATGAAAAATTTCACACAGAACAGGAAACTAGAAAATAGAATCAAATGAAAATTCTAGAACTGGGAAAAAAACAAAAACAAAAGCTGAGAGTAAGAATCCAATGGATGTGTTTAACAGCAGCAGAAAGAAGAATCAGTGAAATAGGTGAGAATAAAATAACAAGATGGAAGCATGGAGAAACCAAAGAATGGGTGGAGGAAAGGACGTAAGGAGCATATTAGACACAGTAAAAAGGTGATCTCCAAAAATAGAGGAAAGAGATAAATAATTATAAAATGTACTGGAATCTGAAGACAGGGGCAGTATTTATGAAGAATAAGAGCTGTGTTCCTAGAAACGCTGGTGACATTTAGAGCTCTTAATGGAAAACCATGTCATTTGTTTCAAAGACATACCTGATTATAAGGGTTTAATTATAACCTGACTAAGGAAATAAAATATTTTCCTAACTCTGATATATCAACCTATATATATAAGAAGTTCGCAAAATTTTTTCAAATGGGACATATTTTTAAAATCTCTCTTGGAATTTGTGATCAAAACAGCGTAAATATCCACTACTCATTAATAAAATGATCATTGGTTCTTGAAGCAGTCAGGAGTTATAACTGCCTTGTGGTTCACAAAAATAAATTTTTCCTTATGGAGAAAATATGTATGATTCCATTCCAGGAAGCTAAGTACAACAAATGATATGGAAAATGAGATCTAAGAAAAAACAGTATTCTCCCTTTAAAAAAGATATATCAGCCAAATCCTATCAAACCCTCCAACTGACAGTCAGAAATGTTCTATTCTGTTTCTCCTGAATGCGAAGATATAAAATGGACAGATGAGCTGCCAATAGTCAGGTAACTCAGAGGCCAAACCTCACATGTCTTTTGATGGAGGATGACTAACTAGCAGTTTCTTTCAGCCATGGAATAAAACCACAGGGACAGAATCCTTAAATGGTTGTTTGAAAATTACTGAGAGTAGAATGTTGAAAATATTCCTTCCCTCAATAAATTTTCTCCAGATCACAATATCTCTGAATTATCACTTTCTCTCCTGAAATTTTGTAGTCTCCTCTATATGACAAAATTATTTTCAGTAATAGTCATGTAGTAATCAGTAATAATAATTAGTTTATGTTTTTCACTTTTAAAACAACAGTTAAAGAGGATCTATTTTAATTTTAAAGGCACTATTCAAATTAAAACATGTTATATATGAACTTAAAATGTTTAATTGACAAAGAAAATATAGCTAATGGTTCTCATTTTGTTTCAATCTTATTTTTTTTTAATTTTTAAATTAAATTTTACTTTTTTTTAAAACAGCAGGTTCTTATTAGTCATCAATTTTATACACATCAGTGTATACATGTCAATCCCAATCGCCCAATTCATCACACCACCATCCCCCCCCCCACCCCACGGCTTTCCCCCCTTGGTGTCCATACGTTTGTTCTCTACATCTGTGTCTCAACTTCTGCCCTGCAAACCGGTTCATCTGTACCATTTTTCTAGGTTCCACATACATGGGTTAACATACAATATTTGTTTTTCTCTTTCTGACTTACTTCACTCTGTATGACAGTCTCTAGATCCATCCACATCTCAACAAATGACCCAATTTCGTTCCTTTTTATGGCTGAGTAAAATTCCATTGTATATATGTACCACAACTTCTTTATCCATTCGTCTGTCAATGGGCATTTAGGTTGCTTCCATGACCTGGCTATTGTAAATAGTGCTGCAATGAACATTGGTGTGTACATGTCTTTTTGAATTATGGTTTTCCCTGGGTATATGCCCAGTAGTGGGATTGCTGGGTCATAGGGTAATTCTATTTTTAGTTTTTTAAGGAATCTCCATACTGTTCTTTATAGTGGTGTATCAATTTACATTCCCACCAGCAGTGCAAGAGGGTTCCTTTTTCTCCACACCCTCTCCAGCATTTGTTGTTTGTAGATTTTCTGATGATGCCCATTCTAACCGGTGTGAGGTGATACCTCATTGTAGTTTTGATTTGCATTTCTCTAATAATTAGTGATGTTGAGCAGCTTTTCATGTGCTTCTTGGCCATTGGTATATCTTCTTTGGAGAAATGTCTATTTAGGTTTACTGCCCATTTTTGGATTGGGTTGTTTTTTTAATATTGAGCTGCATGAGCTGTTTATATATTTTGGAGATTAATCCTTTGTCTGTTGATTCATTTGCAAATAATTTCTCTCATTCTGAGGGTTGTCTTTTCGTCTTGTTTGTAGTTTTCTTTGCTATGCAAAAGCTTTTAAGTTTCATTAGGTCCCATTTGTTTATTTTTATTACCATTACTCTAGGAGGTGGATCAAAAAAGATCTTGCTGTGATTTATGTCAAAGAGTGTTCTTCCTATGTTTTCCTCTAAGAGTTTTAGAGTGTCCGGTCTTACATTTAGGTCTCGAATCCATTTGAGTTTATTTTTGTGTATGGTGTTAGGGAGTGTTCTAATTTCATTCCTTTACATGTAGCTGTCCAGTTTTCCCAGCACCACTTATTGAAGAGACTGTCTTTTCTCCATTGTATATCCTTGCCTCCTTTGTCATAGATTAGTTGACCATAGGTGCGTGGGTTTATCTCTGGGCTTTGTATCTTGTTCCATTGATCTGCTTCTGTTTTTGTGCCAGTACCATACTCTCTTGATTACTGTAGCTTTGTAATATAGTTTGAAGTCAGGGAGTCTGATTCCTCCCACTCTGTTTTTTTCCCTCAAGACTGCTTTGGCTATTCCGGGTCTTTTGTGTCTCCATACAAATTTTAAGATTTTTTGGTCGAGTTCCATAAAAAATGTCATTGGTAATTTGATAGGGATTGCATTGAATCTGTAGATTGCTTTGGGTGGTATAGTCATTTTCACAATATTGATTCTTCCAATCCAAGAAGATGGTATAACTCTCCATCTGTTGGTATCATCTTTAATATCTTACATCAGTGTCTTATAGTTTTCTGCATACAGGTCTTTTGTCCCCTTATGTAGGTTTATTCCTAGGTATTTTATTCTTTTTGTTGCAATGGTAAATGGGAGTGTTTCCATAATTTCTCTTTCAGATTTTTCATCATTAGTGTATAGGAATGCAAGAGATTTCTGTGCATTAATTTTGTAACCTGCAACTTTACTAAATTCGTTGATTAGCTCCAGTAGTTTTCTGGTGGCATCTTTAGGATTCTCTATGTATAGTATCATGTCATCTGCAAACAGTGACAGTTTTCCTTCTTCTTTTCCAATTTCTATTCCTTTTATTTCTTTTTCTTCTCTGATTGCTGTGGCTAGGACTTCCAAAAATATGTTGAATAATAGTGGCGAGAGTAGACATCCTTGTCTTGTTCCTGATCTTAGAGGAAATGCTTTCAGTTTTTAAACATTGAGAATGATGTTTGCTGTGGGTTTGTCGTATATGGCCTTTATTATGTTGAGGTAGGTTCCCTCTATGCCCACTTTTTGGAGAGTTTTTATCATAAATGGGTGTTGAATTTTGTCAAAAGCTTTTTCTGCATCTATTGAGATGATCATATGGTTTTTATTCTTCAATTTGTTAATATGGTGTATCACATTGATTGTTTTGAGTTTATTGAAGAATCCTTGCATTCCTGGGATAAATCCCACTTGATCATGGTGTATGATCCTTTTAATGTGTTGTTGGTTTCTGTTTGTTAGTATTTTGTTGAGGATTTTTGCATCTATATTCACCAGTTATATTGGTCTGTAATTTTCTTTTTTTGTAGTATCTTTGTCTGGTTTTGGTATCAGGGTGATGGTGGCCTCGTAGAATGAGTTTGGGAGTGTTCCTTCCTCTGCAATTTTTTGGAAGAGTTTGAGAAGGATGGGTGTTAGCTCTTCTCTAAATGTTTGATAGAATTCACCTGTAAAGCCATCTGGTCCTGGACTTTTGTTTGTTGCAAGACTTTTAATCACAGTTTCAATTTCATTACTTGTGATTGGTCTGTTCATATTTTCTATTTCTTCCTGGTTCAGTCTTGGAAGGTTATACTGTTCTAGGAATTTGTCCATTTCTTCCAGGTTGTCCATTTTATTGGCATAGAGTTGCTTGTAGTAGTCTCTTAGGATGCTTTGTATTCTGCGGTGTCTGTTGTAACTTCTCCTTTTTCATTTCTAATTTTATTGATTTGAGTCCTCTCCCTCTTTTTCTTGATGCGTCTGGCTAATGGTTTATCAATTTTATTTATCTTCTCAAAGAACTAGCTTTTAGTTTTATTGATCTTTGCTATTGTTTTCTTTGTTTCTATTTCATTTATTTCTGATGAGATCTTTATGATTTCTTTCCTTCTGCTAACTTTGGGTTTTGTTTGTTCTTCCTTCTGTAGTTCCTTTAGGTGTAAGGTTAGATTGTTTACTTGAGATTTTTCTTGTTTCTTGAGGTAGGCTTGTATAGCTATAAACTTCCCTCTTAGAACTGCTTTTGCCGCATCACATAGGTTTTGGATCATCATGTTTTCATTGTCGTTTTTGTCTAGGTATTTTTTGATTTCCTCTTTGATTTCTTCAGTGATCTCTTGGTTATTTAGTAATGTATTGTTTAGCCTCCATGTGTTTGTGTTTTTTACGTTTCCTTCCCCCTGTAATTTATTTCTAAGCTCATAGCATTTTGGTCGGGAAAGACACTTGATATGATTTCAATTTTCTTAAATTTTCCAAGGCTTGATATGTGACCCAAGATGTGATCTATCCTGGAGAATGTTCCCTGTGCACTTGAGAAGAAAGCGTAATCTGCTCCTTTCAGATGGAATGTACTATAAATATCGCTTTAATCTATCTGGTCTATTGTGTCATTTAAAGCTTGTGTTTACTTACTAATTTTCCATTTGGATGATCTGTCCATTGGTATAAATGAGGTGTTAAAGTCCCCCACTATTATTGTATTACTGTCAGTTTGCTCTTTTATAGCTGTTAGCATTTGCCTTATGTATTGAGGTGCTCCTATGTTGGGTGCATATATATTTATAATTGTTATATCTTCTGGGATTGATCCCTTGATCATCATGTAGTGTCCTTGTCTCTTGTAACATTCTTTATTTTAAAGTCTATTTTATCTGATATGAGTATTGCTACTCCAGTTTTCTTTTGACTTCCATTTGCATGGAATATCTTTTTCCATCCCCTCACTTTCAGTCTGTATGTGTCCCTAGCTCTGAAGTGGGTCTCCTGTAGACAGCATATAGATGGGTCTTGTTTTTGTATCCATTCAGCAAGCCTGTGTCTTTTGGTTGGAACATTTAATCCATTTATGTTTAAGGTAATTATCGATGTGTATGTTCCTAAGACCTTTTTCTTAAATTGTTTTGGGTTTGTTTTTGTAGGTCCTTTTCTTCTCTTGTGTTTCCCACTTAGAGAAGTTCCTTTAGCATTTGTTGTAGAGCTGGTTTGGTGGTGCTGAATTCTCTTAGCTTTTGCTTGTCTGTAAAGCTTTCGATTTCTCCTTCGAATCTGAATGAGATCCTTGCTGGGTACAGTAATCTTGGTTGTAGGTTCTTCCCTTTCATCACTTTAAGTATATCATGCCACTCCCTTCTGGCTTGCAGAGTTTCTGCTGAGAAATCAGCTGTTAACCTTAAGGGAGTTCCCTTGTATGTTATTTGTCGTTTTTCCCTTGCTGCTTACAATAATTTTTCTTTGTCTTTTATTTTTGCCAGTTTGATTACTATGTGTCTCGGCGTGTTTCTCCTTGGGTTTATCCTGTATGGGACTCCCTGCGCTTCCTGGACTTGGGTGGCTATTTCCTTTCCCATGTTAGGGACATTTTTGACTATAATCTCTTCAAATATTTTCTCTGGTCGTTTCTGTCTCTCTTTTCCTTCTGGGACCCCTATAATGCGAATGTTGTTGTGTTTAATGTTGTGCCAGAGGTCTCTTAGGCTGTCTTCATTTCTTTTCATTCTTTTTTCTTTATTCTGTTCAGCAGCAGTGAATTCCACCCTTCTGTCTTCCAGGTCACTTATCCGTTTTTCTGCCTCAGTTATTCTGCTATTGATTCTTTCTAGTGTACTTTTCATTTCAGTTATTGTATTGTTCATCTTTGTTTGTTCTTTAATTCTTCTAGGTCTTTGTTAAACATTTCTTGCACCTTCTTGATCTTTCTCTCCATTCTTTTTCCAAGGTCCTGGATCATCTTCACTATCATTATTCTGAATTATTTTTCTGGTAGGTTGCCTATCTCCACTTCATTTAGTTGTTTTTCTGGGGTTTTATCTTGTTCCTTCTTCTGGTACATAGCCCTCTGCCTTTTCGTCTTGTCTATCTTTCTGTGAATGTGGTTTCTGTTCCACAGGCTGCAGGATTATAGTTCTTCTTGCTTCTGCTGTCTGCCCTCTGGTGGATGAGGCTATCTATGTTTCAATCTTTTAAGTTTAAAAATAAAACTGTCCAAGTGCTCACATAAAATAATATGCAGTAATGTATTTTCTTTTCCTTCATCCTGCAATCTCTGTGCTATCATTGTTTATTTCAGATTGGCTGTTTAAACAGAGGAATATGTAGTTCCACAGAAGTCAGCGAAAAGAACTTTGCCCAGAGCCTGATCCTAATTTCCAAAGTCATGTATGTAGCACAGCCACCTGTTTAACTAGAAATTCCTCAAATGAATTTCTATGTAGAACAAAATATTTACTAAAGGATAACAAAAAAAATGTGTTTGTGTGTATGTGTGTGTGTCCAACAGTAACCACAATTGTTTAGAATTTAGACCCCCAATTTTTTTGAGGGTGGAATATTTTATCATTAATAAAGGCTAATATTGCAGGGTCATGGTGATAAAAGGCTGAGTAATCTCGATCAGTTTCATTATTATTATTCTCTTCAGATTTAAATCATTACCTTCACTTTGGAAGGCTCACTCCCATATTTCTGCTCTTGAATTGACACATATGTAGCCCTTTTAATAATTGCTATTTTCAATACCGAGAAAAACTACTGATGAGTTGAGGCTCTGAATCTAATACTTTAAAGGACACTCGGAAAATAATTGTATGCTTTTCTCTCTGATACATTTATACACAAGGTATATCTCACAGTTGTCTGTGGTGCCATTTCAGAGGTGAGGGAGGGTGTGCAAAGCTGTGACTTAAGAGTGGAACCTACAAAACTACATGTGGAACAAGAAACTATAGTAGTAAATATAAAAATATATACGTACATATATATGCTGTGAAAAACAGACATTTGTTGACAAGATGTCAAAATGAGGAAGCAGGCATTTAGGAGGAAGCAAGTAATTTCTTTGTCAATTGAACATATCAGTATCATAGAACTCTAGGTGAGATGAAGGATAATAATAATTGAATGGTTAAATTATGGGCAAAGTCATAATTCTTTATTGTATTTCCTGTTAGTTCATAAGTAGAATAGTAGTATTAACTTAAAAAAAAATACCATTTCTAAGAAAATAGCATTTCTTTGAAAAATTCTGTTGTGGTATCCAGAATACTGTTTGGGACATACCTGGTGTATAATAATTCATTGATTGATATAAACAACATTGTAAATATCCTTAGTGGTTTCTCAAGGAAAAACAAATCTACCCATGAGAATGTGAAATGTCAGCTGAAAATAGATGTAACTTATTTATGAAACAGAGTGCTTACTGAAATTCTCCATGTAAACAACAAATATATAAGCCAATGCACTACCATCTTGGTTTACTTTTTTTTTTTTTTTTTTTTTTTTTTTTAAATTATTTATTTATTTATTTATGGCTGTGTTGGGTCTTCGTCTCTGTGCGAGGGCTTTCTCTAGTTGCGGCAAGTGGGGGCCACTCTTCATCACGGTGTGCGGGCCTCTCACTATCGTGGCCTCTCTTGTTGCGGAGCACAGGCTCCAGATGCGCAGGCTCAGTAGTTGTGGCTCACGGGCCTAGTTGCTCCGCGGCATGTGGGATCTTCCCAGACCAGGGCTCGAACCCGTGTCCCCTGCATTGGCAGGCAGATTCTCAACCACTGCGCCACCAGGGAAGCCCTTGGTTTACTTTTGATATCCACTTTCATTGTAGAGATGCTTTATCTTAATTTCTTGTTACTTTTGATTGGTAGATACTCTTTAATATTTAATGGAACATTGGAACGTTCCTCCACTGCCATTTCTCAACTTTTCCTTTCAAGAAATTAAGGAACTGAAAGCATCATAGTATATTGTTTGCTTTTTATTTTAAGGAAATCCCAAGTGATTTTGAAAGTAAAGAATTTTAACAAGAAAGAAATTATCAATAAAAACTATATTATAAATGTGGGTCTTCAAAATATATATGGTGTGGTTTACTTCTTAAATTGCAATATTTAATTTCATTTTACTATTTCTTCTCAGTAGCCAGGATTGAGCAGGAAATGTATTAACAGATATCTGTAAAATTATGTTTTCTTGTCAAAAAAAATTTTATTCAAATATGTCATTATTTTAGATTCCTAGGACTGCTATATCAAAATACCACAAAGTGAGTGGCTTAAAACAACAGAAATTTACTGTCTCACAGTTCTGGAGGCTGGAAGTCTGAAATCAAGATGTCGCAGGGCCATGCTCCCTTTGAAACCTAAAGGGAATCCTTCCTTGTATCTTCCTAGCTTCTGGTGGTTTGTCAGCATCTCTGGCACACCTTGGCTTGTAGGTGCATCACTCTAATCCTCCGTCTTCACATGGTATTCTCCTTGTGTGTCTTCACATAGTCTTCCTTCTGTGCACATCTGTGTGTCCAAATTCCCCTTTATATAAAGGCACCAGTCATACTGGATTGTGGACCACCCTAGTGACCTAATTTTAACTTGAATATATCTAAGTGTTTTAGGTATGACTTATGTGTATAAATGTATAAATATGGGTCTGGAAAAATGTATCACTTACTACATCTGTGGAGAGTAATGAGAATGACATAGGGCGAAGGAGAACTTTCATACTTCATATTTTTTGCATTATTTGACCTATGTACAACAAGAATATTGTAACATAAAAATATTATAAAAAGAAGACATTGGAAGGAAATGTTGATTTTTTCTCTTTGAAAGAGAGTCTAAAAAGTCATTTGGGGAAAGAAAGAAAGAGAGAGAGGAGGGAGAGAGAAAGAGCAGAGAGGGAGGAAGGGAGGAAGGAAAGGATGAAAGGAAGACACACATATAACCTATGTGATTCTAAATTCAGAGAGGAAATGTAAGAAGTAATTGAACTTCACAATCCAGCTGGGAATATGAAGAGGATCACAGTGGTCCACTTGGGCTGCCATAACAAAATACCATAGGCTGGATTGTTTAAACAACAGAAATTTATTTTCTTACACTTCTGGAAGCTGGAAATTCCAAGAAAACGGCTCCAGTAGGGTTCCGTTTCTGGTAAGAACTCTCTTCCTGGCTTGTGGATGGCCATCCTTTCTTCACATGGCCCTTCTTTCATGTGCTCTGAGAGAAAGGACTCTAGTGTATTTTCCCTTCTTATAATGGCAGCAGGCCTATCAGATTAGAGCTCTCCTCTTGTGATCTCATTTAGCCTTCATCACATCCTCACAGGCCGTATGTCCAAATACAGTTACACTGGAAGGCTTCAACATATAAATTTGGGAGGACACAAATGTTCAGTCTGTAATAGGTCATGACAGATCAGTTACTGCCACAATTTTAAGGCCACTCTTTTTTTACCGCCAAGATGCTTCCCAACTTGAAACCAGACAAAGGATGTGTGGAGGTTAGAAAACCACAATTACCGATTGAACCTGGTGTGGACCAACATAGGTTATATATTTATTACAGTCAAGATGGTGGTGATGAACCCCATTTTTCTTTTATTCTAATTGTAAGCTGAACACAAGAAGATGAAGAACATTTTTATGTGAAGCAACAAGAAAGTCAGCTATTACAAACTAAAGAGGTATACTGTTAATACCCCTTTTTTTGACCCTGTGTACATCAGCAGCAGGTGGGCTTCTGTTTGTTTCAAAAGAGACTTCTGTTGCAGGAGACCCAGAGATATCAAGAAAACAGGAAAGTTAGGTTCAACTTTATTATCCCTCAGTTCATCTGTCTTGCATAAAAGGCAACAATATCCTCATTATTTTCTCTGAAAACAACAATTGAGGATTAAGAGTGATGTGCTATTGACAGACACTGTACCTTTCCCTAAAAGCTCCAGCTGATCCATGGCAGACAAGGTTAAAATTTAAATACAATTAATCTTGGCTTCATGTCAATGAATGTTACATACCACTACCTACCCCAAATTTTCTCTCCTAATTCCCAGTGTTGAAAATTACCTGTAATGTGTTGTTAAAGGTAAATTTTTAAAAAAAATGGGTAAAAGGAAATTCCGATTATTCTTTATAGGAAAGTGGATTACTTCTCCAAAATCAAGATTTTCCAGAAGAGTATTTATTTATTTTTTTTTAATTTTTATTTTTTTTGGCTGTGTTGGGTCTTCGTTTCTGTGCGAGGGCTTTCTCTACCTGCGGCAAGCGGGGGCCACTCTTCATTGCGGTGCGCGGGCCTCTCACTATCGCGGCCTCTCTTGTTGTGGAGCACAGGCTCCAGACGCGCAGGCTCAGTAGTTGTGGCTCACAGGCCCAGTTGCTCCGCGGCATGTGGGATCCTCCCAGACCAGGGCTCGAACCCGTGTCCCCTGCATTAGCAGGCAGACTCCCAACCACTGCGCCACCAAGGAAGCCCCAGAAGAGTATTTTAAAAAGCATTTGAAAAGATTCTGAGTAGTCCCTGCACATATGTCTTGTATTTGATTTTGTGTAGACTATAGCGTGATTACCTTAGAGTATGTTTTAACATCAAAAGATAAGTTCTGACAGCTGAAATTACATTTGAAATTTCATAATTAACTGGTACTTTAATAATGTGGTAAATATATGAACTTTAAAAAGATAATAATTGAGGGCAGGTGTTATGGATTACACTTGAGACCATATATTAAAGAGTCTAAGGCAAATTTATACAAGGACAGGCACAGAGATTTTTTTTTTTTTTTTTTTTGAGATATTTTTTTAAACAGTGAATCCGTTAAGAAAATAAAGTTAGAAGATTAGAAACACTTTAGATGCTTCTATATGCAACCCAAATCACAAGTTAAGTCGATCAAATATCAGGTAATGTATAGTAATAACTAGGGCTAACATTCAATTCTTATATTAATAAGACCAAATACCTGAGTTTGAGACACAATATTCTAGAACACAAAATAATCTGATTATTAAGTACAGCCTGTTCTCTTTATTCATAGATTCAGTATTTGGAGAGTCCATATTTATACATTCTCCTACTCTCTAAAATATATTTATAACCCCAAAATCAATACTCCTAGTGCATTTTCATGGTCATTCGTGGGCATGCTCAGAGCTGTGAAAAATTCGAGTTGCTTGATGCATGTTCCTAGCTAAGGTTGAAGAGGACAATGGTAGGCCTTCTTGTTTTAGCTCTCACACAGAGATGACCAGAGGACGGAGACGGTAGGGGCAATGCAGGGTAGTGTAAAAAGCTCCCATTCTGGGGCCATTTACACAGTGTTTAAATCTCATCTCTGGTACCTATTAGTTGGGCAGCCTCAGGCAAGTCACTTAGTTAACAGTTCTGAACCTCGTGAAAGAAAAAAAAGGAATCTACCAGAATGAGGTACTTTCATGATTTAGGATTATAAATTATGTGAGATATGTATACATATTTCCCCTTAGAGAAATGGTTCAGTATTTGCTAATACAGTATTTATAGTGACTTTATATTGATAGAACATAACTACTGCAAATAAAGATAATCAACTGGATTTAAAAAAATAATAATAATTAAAAGTTACTATTTTTTTAAACTACAAAAATACCCCCATAAGAATTAGACCAGCAACTATGAGAGTTTTTTCCTAATTTTCAGAGATCTTGGGAGGGTACTATATGTGATATGTGATAGGATATAAAGCTCTTTAAATCTCTGTAACTTGATACTTTTTTTTTTCATTCAATCAACAAATTTGCATTAAGTACTATTCTTGGGATACAACACTGAGCAAAAAATAGACAAACAAATTGTCTTTGCAGAGTTAATATTCCAGTTCTAGAGAGACACAGTAAGCAAAATAAATTAGTAAATCTGTATAGTATATACGATAGTCATAAGTGAGTCAGAAGTGAGAAATTCTAAATCAGGAAGGAAGACAGTCTTTGAGTTGGAAATCTGTTAGTTATTCTCTTTTCTACATAAGCACTGACTTTACCCAACTTTAGCCACATGTTCTTTTATGATTCAGTCTATTGTAGGTGGCTCCTAAACAGTTTCCCATCTCCACTCTCACTATTTTCCAATTAGTCCTACATAGATTTGCTAGAGATATCTCTCTAAATACTAATCCAGGTATTAATACCCTCTGTCCCCTGCTCTAAGTTCTTCAGTGATGCCTCAACTCCATATAAAAATATGGCAAAGACCCACATTATTCTGTCCAACCTACCTGGATGAGGTTAACTTATTCCAACCTGATGCTGCTATTCAACTCAAATATCCACTGGTCCCTATATATGCCCTGCATTTTTTCATTTCCTATCCTTTTTTTATAGGCCAAGACCTATCTTACTAAAATGCAAATCTACCATATCACTCTCATTTATAAAACACTTCAGTGATTCTGCATTTTCTAAGAGTTATAGAGCTGGCTACTTATAATGATATGAAGCCTCATTTCCTACCGCACCCCCAGTTTATGTTATAGTCATTGATACTGAACTGTATGTCTCTACTTAGAGTGGCCAGCACCTCTATTCTGCCTAATACACTGCTGATTTTCAGAATTCAACTCCAACCCCACTTCCTCCTTTGGACCTTCTCTCTGCCAGAAATTAGGTGCTCACTTAGCACTTTAAGTAAATATCTGTTGTAACATACTGATACCTTCTATTAATTTTAATTTTGTTCCTTCTATCTTACAAGATCTCCATTTGTTGTGTATTTCCTGGTACATAGATCTTTCATAAACGTTTGCGGTACATAATATAATACATTTCAAACAATAGATAGTATATGCATAACTGTTGATTAAATGACTAGAAGCAGAAGTTCTCAGGGAGAGAGAACATCATATTGTAAAAAGTTAGATGTGATACAGTCATCGAAACAGAGGAGGAAATTCTTGATTGAAGGGATGTGAAAATCAGTTACTGCTAGTCTTTTTGAAAACAAAAACAAATGCTGTTAGAGGGTCTAGGGGAGCATATACTAGAAGCTTGGCTAGCTATGGACATGTAACACAAAGCCATATTTATGAGCTTCCCTCTCTATTCCTTTTTGACCTGCCTTGAGCTGGCCCAGTTATTATTAGGCCATCACTTTAGTAAACAAATTCTTTATGCCCATGTGATTCATTTCCTATCTGTGCTTTATATACAGCTTATGTGTGTTTGTGTATTGGTTTTTAAAGATTGGAGAGAGGTGAAAAGTTTATAATATAATCTCCAAGCTGCCTCTGATCGTGCCTGGTGAGGGGCACTAATTGATAATTAAAACCTTCATGACAAATGGTGCCTTCCTTGTCAACAGACAGGTTATTCCTACAACAATAGCTGGAGATCAGTGCTGCTAAATACCTCTTCTCATTTGGCACTATATTGTACAACTTATCATACAGTTTCTTAGATAATTTTGGTGTATTTCTGCTCTCTTCAATTAACAAATAAATTACCAAGAACAGGTTTCACTTTTCTTAATTTCCACCATAGGACTTAGCCCAGTTCTCATCATTAGGTAGCTACATAACTGAATTCATCGAACATGATTCAGTTTGCTTAGATGTAAAGTCATGTTTAATTCTATGGGTTTACTTTGATAGTGCTTCTTTCTTAAACTAAGCTAAAGAACTAATGATGTATTTGAAATAAGAGAAAAACTGTGTTAATCGATTAATCCATGCACTTATCTAAAAATACTTCATAGGATAACAAGAAGTACAAATAAGGAGCTTGTAATTTAACTAGAAGTAAGCTGCTCTGTTGGATGAATACATGGAATTCCAAAGCATATCATACTGATTTGCAAGGCTGTCTCTATTCACAATGTGAATCCATGAAATTGCTGTATATTGCTATTGGAAGCATGCAGTTAAAGTGATTTACTTTTATAATTTACAATACCAATTGATAATTAATATGAGTCTGTGGCTAAAATAAACTTATCATAAATATATATATATATTTCTTTTTCAGCTTCTAACATTGACATAAACATGAACACTAAAAATAGTAACACATATTACTAAAATGTAATACTTTTAATTCCTCCCCAGAATCCTTAATTAGTGCCTTAATTAATTAAGTTAGTGACTGCACTACATGGAATTAAGGTTTATTTTTGCGGCCAATGCATGCCAACAAAAAAAGGAAGCAGGTAATCAATAATACATTAGGGCTTGTTTTATGGTAATCCTGGAAAAGATGACTGCAAGGTAAAGACAACAGAAGGGCTTTTCTATGAGAAAAAAAAGAAGCTAAATGATTTTTAAGTCAAAGCAAACAAACAAACAGAACTCCTCCATTCCTTACTCATTTTTTATTTGATTGTTATTACCCTGACAATAACATCAGCCTCAATACATCAGCCTCTGTTTGGCAAAGAAATATTTTAGGTAGTAAATGAAATGTGTTTGAGCTTCATAACTGAGCATGAATAATTGCCTTTGCAATAGCCAAATCTCTGAAGACAGCTGTTGAGACAATTTCAACTGATGATAATTTTAAAAAATAATAAGTACCAATTTACAATGTGTCTCAAATAGAGAACTGAACTACTTATTACAAACAGTAACTTGTCCCTTTAGGGTGAGACAGAAGAAATAATTGTTTCTAGTGTAACTTATGGTGATTTTTTTATAAAACATTAGAAAACTAATCACTGTTCTGCACTTTACTCCCTTAAATATTGAGTACAAAGCTCTGTTAGGATCAACCTTCCCAGAGGGTTTAATCAATGATACAAAGGATCTTGGCAAAGAACTCAAAGGCCATTTAATATTTTTCATTCAATCATCTATAACTTTTGTTAGACAGATGAAAGTTAAAATAGAAATTGTACATTAGAAGCTCTATTTACTTCTCAGTGCATCATCAGGAGAGTTGAAAAGGTAGTTGGGAATTTTACAGTCCCCTTGATTTTGATGTTTGTGAGCCTACGTAAACTTTTGTTTCCTAGCTGGATGGATATTTACAGTAAAGAGGAGGTGAAAGGGTTTGAAAGAACATGAAGAACAGTGGAAAAGAATGTTTCTACATCTCTTTCAGTGAAAAAAAAGCCTGTACATTAAGTCCAGAAGAATCACTCACTGGACATCATTTTGCATGCTCTGATTTTAAGTTTTTTTAATGGATATAGTCAATACAGATATTTCCTCATTAGTCTGTATATCTAAGCCAACTGAAGTTATCTAATGATGCCCACTGATCAGTTTTATAGACGTGTACAAAAATTCTATGATTATTGGGGAAAAAAATATCTTCATTACTTTTCTTCTGTCCAAGACTAATTCTTTAGTGGGCTAATTTGTTCTTTCAGTAAAACCAAAATTTGATTCAACTTATGCGGCCAAACAGATATTTAAATCTGGAGTAGAGGGACAGCTTTGCAATTACTACTTAGTCACCAGTTGTCAGAAATTTAGTGAAAAGGACTTATGTCCAGAAATAGAACAAAACCATAAGATAATATTAAGCTATAATATCCAGTATAAATTAGTCTCATTGTCATTCAAATGTCATTCAAAACCCTTCCAAAAACTAATGATATTAAAACCAAATTTATGACTTCCAGTTTCCAGATCCACTAGAAATAAACTTGAGGTCTCCACTCCATCCTAACAACAAGTGAAAGTCTGAACAGACCTTCCAAACAGAAAGCACCAGGCCCAGATAAGTTCATTGGTGAATTCTACCAAATGTTTAAAGATGAAATTATGTCAATTATCTACAATCTCTACAAAAGACAGAAGCAGAGAGAATATTTCCTAACTCATTCTATGAAACAGCATTACCCTAATACCAAAACCAGATAAAGACATTACAAGAAAAGAAAAATACAGATCAGTATCTCTCATGAACATAGATGCAAAAATCCTTAACAAAATATTAGAAAATTGAATAAAAAAAGTATAAGAAAGAATTATACACCATGACCAAGTGGGATTTATCCCAGATATGTATGGCTGATTCAATATTCAAATATCAATTAATGTAACCCATCACACCAAAATATCAAAAAAGAAAAAATCACATGATCATATCAAGATGCAGCTAAAACATTTGATAAAATCCAACACCCATTCAGGATAAAACCTCTGAGTAAACTAGAAATAGAGAGGAACTGCCTCAACTTGATAAAGACTATCTACAACTAACATCACACTTAATGGTGAGAAACTCGAAGTTTTCCCACTAAGATCAAGTACAAGACAATGATGTCTCCTCTCACCATTCCTTTTCAATATTGTACTGGAAGTTCTTGCTAATGCAATAAGGAAAGAAAAGAAAAGAAAAGAGGAGAAAAGAAAGGAAAATGTTTAGAGATTGGGAATGAAGACATAAAACTGTCTTCATTCATAGATGACATGAGTGTCTATGTAGAAAATCTGAATGAGCTGACAAAAGAACTCCTGGAATTAATCAGCAATTATAGCAAGGTTGCAGAATATAAGATAAATATATAAAGGTCAATTGCTTTCCTATATACCAATAATGAACAAATGAAATTTAAAATTAAAAACAGAGTACCATTTGCATTAGCAACCTCCAAAATGAAATACTAGGTATAAATCTAACAAAATATGTACAAGATCAAAATGAAGAAATCTACAAAACTCTGATGTGTGTAATCAAAGAACGCAATAAACAGAGCTGTTCCATGTCCATAGATAGAAAAACTAATATTGTCAAGATGTGAATTCTTCCCAATTTAGTTTACAGATTCAATGCAATTCCAATCAAAAAAGCCCAGCAAATTATTTTGTGGATATTGACAAACTAATTCTAAAGTTCATAGAGAAAGGCAAAACACTCAGAATAGGCAACACAATATAGAAGGATGAGAACAAAGTTGGAGGGCTAACACTACCTGACTTCAAGACTCACTATAAAGCTACAGTAATCAAGACAGTGTGGTATTGGTATAAGAAAAGACAAATAGATCAATGAAACAGAAAAGAGGACCCGTAAAACGACCTTCATAAATAGAGTGAACTGATCTTTGACAAAGAAGCAAAGGCAATGCAATGGAGCAAAAATAGTCTTTTTAACAGAAGGTGCTGGAAGAACTGGACCTTCACATGCAAAAATAAATAAGTCTAGACACAGACCTTATACCCTTCACTAAAATTATCTCAAAGTGCATCACAGACCTAAATGTAAATTGCATAACTATAAAACTCCTAGACTATAACATAGGAGAAAACCTAGATGACATGATGTATGGTGATGATTTTTTAGATACAACACCAAAGACATTCCATGAAAGAACTGACAAGCTAGACTTCATTAAAATAAAAATCTCTGCTATACAAAAGACAAGAGAATGAGAAGACAAGTCACAGACTGGAAAAAAATATTTGCAGAAGACACAGCCGATAAATGACTGTTAGATAAAATATACAAAGAACTTTTAAAACTCAACAATAAGAAAACAACTAATCATATTAAAAATAGGCCAAAGACCTTAACACACATCATCAAAGAAGATATACACATGACAAATAAGCATGCTTCACATGTGCACTTATTAAAATCTCTAAACTATGGAACACTGACAACACCAAATGCTGGTGAGGATGTAGAGCAACATGAACTGTGAAACATTGTCGATGGGAATGCAAAATTATTACAGCCACTGTGTAAAACAGTTTGGCAGTTTTTAACAAAACTAAATTTACTCTTACCATACGATCCAGAAATCATGCTCCTTAGTATTTACCCAAAGGAGTTGAAACGTTATGTCCACACAAAAACCTACACATGGATGTTTATAGCAGCTTTACTCATAATTATCAATACTTAAAAGCAACTATGATGTTCTTCAGTAGATGAATGGATTAATAAACTGTACCTCCAGACAATGGAATATTATTCAGTGCTGAAAAGAAATGAGATATCAAGCCGTGAAAAGACATAGAAGAATCTTAAATGTATATAACTACGTGAAAGAAGCCAATCTGAAAAGGTAACATACACTGTGATTCCAATCATATAACATTCTGGAAAAGGCAAAACTGTGGATATAATAAAAATATCAGTGATTCCCAAGCGTTGATATTGGGGGAGAGAGATGATTAGGCAGAGCACAGAGGATTTTTAGGGCAGTGAAAATACTCTGTATGATATAATGGTAGATAAATGTCATTAAACATTTGTCCAAAACCATAGAATGTTCAATACTAAAGGTGAACCATAATGTAAAATATGGACTTTGGGTTATTATGATGTGTCAGTGTAGATTCATTGCTTGTAACAAATGTACCACTCTGGCAGAAGATTTGGATAATTGGAGAGTCTATGCATGGGTGGGGGCAGGTGGTATGTGGGAAATCTCTATTTTCTGTTCAATTTTTCTCCGAACCTAAGACTGCTCAATGAAAATTAAGTTTTAATTAAAAAAACCAAAATTTATCACCTAAAGTTAGTAACCTTGCTAAAGAAAAAAAATCAAATCATAAAGGCAAGAAGCTTTTTGGAGAAATTACAAGGTACACACACATATTAATTGGAATGATTGTAGCTGCAAGTAACCGACAACCTAACTGAGAATGACAAACTCAAAGCAAGAAGCCCAGAGGCAGGGAGTTACTGGCATTTGTTCAGCTACTTAACATCATCAAGGCTTCTATCTTTCTGTACTACTGTTATTAGCATATTGACTTTTTCTTGCCCTATGCTTTTTCTCTTCATTTTAGTAAGATGGCTGGTGTAGCCTCTAATATAACACATTCATTAAAGTTGATGAGTAAGAAGGAGGAAGGGCAGTACAGGATCCATCTATTATTTTTTATCAAATAAGCAAAAGGTTTTCCAGATGCTCCTTGGAAATTTTCTATGTCACATCAGCTAGAACTGAATTACATGGTCACCCATAACTGGGAAAGAAAACATCTCACTCAGCACCTTCAGTGAAATATGGGAAATGGAGAAAGGGTTAAGGAGCAGTCAGTGAATTATCCATTAACAGAAATGACTGAGAGACAGACAGATGATAGATAGATACATACATACATACACGCATACATACATACATATACACATATGGACACATATGGATTATATCTGTTTTAATATTTTCTATGTGAGACAAAAATATCATTCTGCTTTCTCCCCAATATTTTGAATTATCTTTTCACTGTTGACAATTACAGCAGCAATACTGTTTTTATAAATTAGACAACATATACTACATTACTTTTCTATCACACAGACTTTAAGTTGGATAGACTTAGTATTCAAATTTGTTTATTAAATTAAAAAAATCACACAGGCACTTAAAAAAATGGTTATATATAATTATAAAGCATTATATAAGCCTAATTGAATTTTAGCATTTAAAAAAAAAATCCTTATTGGAGTATAATTGCTTTACAATGGTGTATCAGTTTCTGCTTTATAACAAAGTGAATCAGTTATACATATATATATATGTCCCCATATCTCTTCCCTCTTGCGTCTCCCTCCCTCCCACCCTCCCTATCCCACCCCTCTAGGTGGTCACAAAGCACCGAGCTGATCTCCCTGTGCTATGCGGCTGCTTCCCACTAGCTATCTATTTTACGTTTGGTAGTGTATATATGTCCATGTCACTCTCTTACTTTGTCCCAGCTTACCCTTCCCCCTCCCCATATCCTCAAGTCCATTCTCTAGTAGTAGGTCTGTGTCTTTATTCCCGTCTTGCCCATAGGTTCTTCATGACCATTTTTCTTTTTTTTTGGATTCCATATATATGTGTTAGCATACGGTATTTGTTTTTCTCTTTCTGACTGACTTCACTCTGTATGACAGACTCTAGGTCCATCCACCTCACTACAAATAACTCAATTTCGTTTCTTTTTATGGCTGAGTAATATTCCACTGTATATATGTGCCACATCTTCTTGATCCATTCATCTGTTGATGGACACTTAGGTTGTTTCCATGTCCTGGCTATTGTAAACAGAGCTGCAATGAACATTTTGGTACACGACTTTTTTTGAATTTTGGTTTTCTCAGGGTATATGCCCAGTAGTGGGATTGCTGGGTCATATGGTAGATATATTTTTAGTTTTTTAAGGAACAAACAACCCAATCCAAAAATGGGCAGAAGACCTAAATAGACATTTCTCCAAAGAAGATATACAGATTGCCAACAAACACATGAAAGAATGCTCAACGTCATTAATCATTAGAGAAATGCAAATCAAAACTACAATGAGATATCATCACGCACCTGTCAGAATGGCCATGATCAAAACATCTACAAACAATAAATGCTGGAGAGGGTGTGGAGAAAAGGGAACCCTCTTGCACTGTTGGTGGGAATGTAAATTGATACAGCCACTATAGAGAGCAGTATGGAGGTTCCTGAATTTTAGCATTTTTGAATATTTAAAGTATATATATAATTTGTAAGGATATAATTTATAATTATAAAAAATATGTAAAAATATATCTAAAATTTTAAGTATGACATAAATGTCCCTAAGACATTTTATAAATGTTTCATGAGTTATCATTTTGTGTGTATATGTGTATATATATATATTTGTGTGTGCATGTGTATCATCTTTGTAGGAACAAGATGGTTCAAAATAAATACTTTGATGTAGAAATTTTAAATTAATCTGTTAAATTGGTCATTTTGAAAATGTGCATAGTGACATGAATGTAAACTCATAGACACACAGTAGATACTCAATATTAGTAGGTTATCTTAAAAAATCAAGGAAATTGAAATTATGTAACAGGATAACTTGAAATATCCAAAGGTATATGATAGAAAAAACCTGCAGCACATCAGGAAACTAGAGAATGCTGCATACTTATTTTTGAAACCTAGAAATTTCCAAAATATGTAGCTTAAAAGGATACCCAAAACTTTTTCTCACTTTAAAAGAAAAGACTTCTTCCCAAGGTGTTTCATATTATCTGTAATAACAGACATTTTGGGGTGTGTATATGTATGTACCTTTATGAATCCACTTTAATGAATGCCTTACTGCTGGCTAGTTAACATTTGAGGTAATCTACTCAAAATACACACTTCAAGGGTGAAGAGTAGTCTAAAGAGCATAGTTAGGAGTCTATGGACACCCAAAATAAATATCAACCGTAGGTAACTGAATAACTGTACAAGGATGATAATAATGATTTTATTGGGGGAAAGTAGATGTGTTAAAAATATGAGGATTTTCCAGGGATACAGAGACACAAAGAAGGCATACACATATGGCAATTCTAACAGCTGAAAACTATTCGAAGTAGAGTTGGAAATGTAACGAACTTACAAGAAACTATTTAACACCTTTTTGCTAGTAAATATTTATATGTGAGGTAAAATTCAGCATGAGACATAATTTCATTGATACATTGTGGACAAGGGGGTTCTGTCTCAAATCATAAGAGGCTACCAATACCTATAAAGAAGAACCAGATAACCATGACTGCCCAAATTAGCTTAGGTCAGTTCTCAACAGGACTAAATGCAAGAATCACTAACAAAAATGCATTTACATACATTGGTTCATGAGAACAAAACCTGATAATTTTAATACTATTAAAACCCTTGAGAAGAGTTTTATATATTGGAATTCATCCATAGTAGTAACATAATCTTTATGATATGTTACTTTCATAGATGTATTAATGATTGACTTAACATAAATAATATGACCACTAATGGGAATATATATTGTAGGTTTATATGCCTTCAAAGGGGAGTCTTTGGAAATAGTTCAATGGCTTATTCATCACCTTACATATTGAATCTATAAAAATTTGCTATTTTGCACACTCGTATCAATTGGATGATGTTATGAGTAAATCACAATGAAAACCTTATACTATTTTATTAAAATATGAATGCTTTAGAAATTTTTGTATTCGGTCACTGAAGAATTTAGGCTTACTATTGGGTTGCAGGGGACATTTCAAAGAATTCACAATCTTCTAAAACCATTACTATCATCTATTATTCACAAACTTACGTTACCCTCAGTAACACAGCATTGCTTTTCTTCATAGAAAACCATAGGGTGCTGATGTGAAATTAAAGTGCCTTTCTCTTTTAGTCCATATGTTTCTGAAATTTGATCACATAACAAAATTGCATGGTGAATGCCATAAACTGAAGATTTGAGCAGGTTATGATTTTTCAGGGTCACAATTAAGTTTCTCTGGGTATGCTGGTGTGTAAGGAATATCTGTTCCTTGATGATATATACAACTGAATTTAAGTTCATATTTCCATAATCTGTGATTTTGAGCAAGTTCTTTAAATTTCCCTACTCTTGGGTTTCTCACTTGTTTAGCTGGTACTAATAATTTTTGCTTGTCTTGTACTTTAAAGATACACTTGATTCCTATGTTTCTCTTCCAAAAGTGTTCTTTGCTCAGTAAAAGAGTTAATAAACATGAATATATAAGCCTGAAATTGGAAAGCCGGTAAAGATCAAGTGAGACAACACTTAGGCTAGCAGCCCATGGAACTAGTGAGTCACTGTTCCTAGGGCTCTAGGGCAGATTCAGATGCACAGTCTACAGTTGGATGGAATCTGTATGAAAAGTTACATGACCAGTAGGCAAGGATTCCCAGTAAGGTCGTCAAGAACCTTGTCTATTGCTCTGTTTTGATTTAAAAAGCAAAATGGTCTTTGTTGGGTACTTATTGTCCTATCTCAGTAAAGAGATAGGTTGGGCTTGTGACCATTTAAGTTCTTTATCCACTCTCAGAGTTATCTTCCCTCAATAGAAGCAAAAACTGTTACCGTATACCCTTATTCTGCATACAATCCTGTTTGAACAGGAGAGACTTGCATTAGCATTTGCCTGTTTGGGTACTAAAATATTAATTCAATTATCTTCACAGAAAATTTAAGAGTGAGGTTCAAACATCAATTTATTAAAACGTTTAGGCTTCTCTGTGAAATATAATCTGCCTTGGCAAAAAGCAAATCCCGCCATTATATCCAAAATATATAGTCCTCAGGTCTGGCTATCTCCAATCTGTGTACATTTATCAAAATAAATGATATTCATCCTTCTTTAAAGCTCTATTTTTTGAAATCCTGACATATCATGGAGACAAACATGATGACTGTCACAACTTACAACTAAAAACCTGCCTACCTCATAATGAGACACAAAATATATGTAAAATGTAAAAAGACTGCCACTTCCAGCTAAATAATGTTATTGTCTCTGAGATGGTTTACGATATTGGTGTGGTTATCTATCTCTGTGAAAGAAAAATGCAAATTCAAGCTACCAAACATTCAAGAGAGTCCTCTGAAGTCTAATTTATATTCTAAAATATTAACATCACACAGAAACACTATTTCCAGAATTATCCTGTGAAAATGTCTTTACCCAAATTCTCAAAGCAAGTTCTGAATAATTCAGAAAAAGGTTAAAATTCAGTTTAAAGTTCCTACTATGACCCCAAAATAAAAAATAGCAAACTAATCAGATCTAATTTTGAAGGAGGCAGAGCTGACTCAGTAGCAGAAGAGACCTTACTTAAAAGCTAAATAATGGGATGTTTGGAGATTTAAATTAAAAGACTAGACAAGGAGACAGATAATTAGAAAAACTATCAAGACTTGCCTCTGGAAAAGAAATTTGGATTAATCTTACTTTTGCTGACATATTATAACTAGACATCACTTAGAAAGGAAATCTGTATCTGTATTCTATAAGGAATTTTAATTTCAATTCTGCCTGTCCTTATAATCTGTGCATTACGAATTATTTTTCTGAATGGATACACATCTGTGTATTTTCTTCCCCATCATGTAAAATGATAAAAATAATTTACAAGTGGAAAAATGTATCATGAACTACCAAAGTGACCCAGAAGGCACATATGATAGTGATGAGTAATTATAATAAAGTGAATATATCTTCTGTATGTCTTATTTTTTCTAAAACCTTCAGATCAGAACACTTCTTTACATTACAGTGAATGTACTGTGATTAAGAAGCTTAAGGAAATTGTGAATAAAAGATATATGACATTGTAGTGTCAATATAAAGGGATATGCTGAGTTGTACAAATTTAAAGATTGAGCTAAGATAAATGTACCATATGAAAAACACCTATAGTAAAAACAAGTTTAAATAAAATTAAATGAATTATTAAAATCTAGATTTAGAATTATTTTACATTCTTGCTTCACAAGGAGAACATTTTTGGATAAAAATTAAAAATTACTATCTTTTGAATTATTTCTTGGTTTTTATATCATTGGGCATGCATCAGAGAAATTTGATCTTTATGACTTTTTAAAAAGATAGGGTTTCTAAAAGCTGGTTCTTTGAGAAGATAAACAAAATTGATAAACCATTAGCCAGACTCATCAAGAAAAAAAGGGAGAAGACTCAAATCAATAGAATTAGAAATGAAAAAGGAGAAGTTACAACTGACACTGCAGATATACAAAGGATCATGAGAGATTACTACAAGAAACAATATGCCAATAAAATGGACAACCTGGAACAAGTGGACAAATTCTTAGAAAAGCACAACTTTCCAAGACTGAACCATGAAGAAATAGAAAATATAAACAGACCAATCACAAGCACTGAAATTGAAACTGTGATTAAAAGTCTTCCAAAAAAGAGAAGCCCAGGACCAGATGGCTTCACAGGTGAATTCTATCAAACATTTAGAGAAGAGTTAATACATATCCTTCTCAAACTCTTCCAAAATATAGCAGAGGGAGGAACACTCCCAAACTTATTCTACGAGGCCACCATCACCCTGATACCAAAACCAGACAAAGATGTCACAAAGAAAGAAAACTATAGGCCAATATCACTGATGAACATAGATGCAAAAATCCTCAACAAAATACTAGCAAACAGAATCCAACAACACAGTAAAAGGGTCATACACCATGATCAAGTGGGGTTTATCCCAGGAATGCAAGGATTCTTCAATATACGGAAATCAATCAACGTGATACACCATATTAACAAATTGAAGGAGAAAAACCATATGATCATCTCAATAGATGCAGAAAAAGCTTTTGACAAAATTCAACACCCATTTATGATAAAAACCCTCCTGAAAGTAGGCATAGAGGGAACTTTCCTCAACATAATAAAGGCCATATATGACAAACCCACAAACTAGTAGACAACTAGTAGAGCTAATCAATGGATTTGGTCAAGTAGCAGGATACAAAATTAATGCACAGAAATCTCTCGCATACCTATACACTAATGATGAAAAATCTGAAAGAAAAATTAAGAAAACACTCCCATTTATCACTGCAACAAAAAGAACAAAGTACCTAGGAATAAACCTACCTAAGGAGACAAAAGACCTGTATGCAGAAAACTATAAGACATGGATGAAAGAAATTAAAGATGATACAAACAGATGGAGAAATATACCATACTCTTGGATTGGAAGAATCAACAATGTGAAAATGACTATACTACCCAAAGCAATCTACAGATTCAATGCAATCCCTATCAAACTACCAATGACATTTTTCAGAGAACTAGAGCAAAAAACTTCACAATTTGTATGGAAACACAAAAGACCCCGAATAGCCAAAGCAATCTTAAGAAAGAAAAATGAAGCTGGAGGAATCAGGCTCCCTGACTTCAGACTATACTACAAAGCTACAGTAATCAAGACAGTATGGTACTGGCATAAAAACAGAAAGATAGATCAACGGAACAGGATAGAAAGCCCAGAGATAAACCCACACACATATGGTCACCTTATCTTTGATAAAGGGAGCAAGAACATACAATGGAGAAAAGACAGCCTCTTCAATAAGTGGTGCTGGGAAAACTGGACAGCTACATATAAAAGAATGAAATTAGAACACTCCCTAACACCATACACAAAAATAAACTCAAAATGGATTAAAGACCTAAATGTAAGGCCAGACACTATCAAACTCTCAGAGGAAAACATAGGCAGAACACTCTATGACATAAATCCCAGCAAGATCCTTTTTGACCCACCTCCTAGAGAAATGGAAATAAAAACAAAGATAAACAATTGCGACCTAATGAAACTTAAAAGCTTTTGCACAGCAAAGGAAACCATAAACAAGACGAAAAGACAACCCTCAGAATGGGAGAAAATATTTGCAAATGAAGCAACTGACAAAGGATTAATCTCCAAAATTTACAAGCAGATCATGCAGCTCAATATCAAAAACAAAAAGAACCCAACCCAAAAATGGGCAGAAGGCCTAAATAGACATTTCTCCAAAGAAGATATACAGATTGCCAACAAACACATGAAAGAATGCTCAACATCAGTAATCATTAGAGAAATGCAAATCAAAACCACAATGAGGTATCACCTCACACTGGTCAGAATGGCCGTCATCAATAAAGCTGCAAACAATAAGTGCTGGAGAGGGTGTGGAAAAAAGGGAACCCTCTTGCACTGTTGGTGGGAATGTAAATTGATACAGCCACTATGGAGAACAGTATGGAGGTTTCTTAAAAAAACTAAAAATAGAACTACCATATGACCCAGCAATCCCACTACTGGGCATATACCCTGAGAAAACCGTAATTCAAAAAGAGTCATGTACCACAATGTTCATTGCAGCTCTAGTTACAATAGCCAGGACATGGAAGCAACCTATGTGTCCATCGACAGATGAATGGATCAAGATGTGGCACGTATATACAATGGAATATTACTCAGCCATAAAATGAAATGAAATTGAGTTATCTGTAGTGAGTTGGATGGACCTACAGATTGTCATACAGAGTGAAGTAAGTTAGAAAGAGAAAAAGAAATACCGTATGCTAACACATATATATGGAATCTAAAAAAAAAAAAAAATGGTTCTGAAGAACCTAGGGGCAGGAATAAAGACACAGACGTAGAGAATGGACTTGAGGACAGGGGGAGGGGGAAGGGTAAGCTGGGACGAAGTGAGAGAGTGGCATGGACATATATACACTACCAAATGTAAAATGGCTAGTGGGGAACAGCAGCATAGCACAGGGAGATCAGCTCAGTGCTTTTTGTCCACTTACAGTGGTGGGATAGGGAGGATGGGAGAGAGACGCAAGAGGGAGGAGATATGGGGATGAATGTATACATATAGCTGACTCACTTTGTTATACAGCAGCAACTAACACAACATTGTAAAGCAATTATAGTCCAATAAAGATGTTAAAAAAAAAAAAAGAAATGGTTCATACAGCCTGAAGAATTTTAGTGCCGTTTTACATTGAGTAAATATTATCAAATCTGTTATATCTATTCTAAATAAAAGGCACAAGATCTTAAATGATCCATTATATAAAACAGATATATAAGTTCAACAACAGCAAAAAAATGTAAAACATGTGACATTTTCCTTGAGTTTTGATGAACTTACCAGTCCTCACCTTTGTATCCCTCAAGGGATTCCTTTGAGGAATTCCAGCTCCTAACCAGGAACCTGATTCCTGACTGAGGCTTTCCACAATAGCTGTCAGAAGAGGTTTGGAATGAGGCATTTCTATTCTAGAACATGGATTTTTTTCTCCTTCCCAGGTGGTTTACATTTTAAACTTTCTCTATCCTCACAGACTTTGCTTCTTATGGGAGAAATTTTAAAGGTGGAAGATCTTACCAGAGTCCAGATACAAGAGCAGCAGCCGTAATATTTCCCCACTGCGTAAGACTAGCTCTTCCCACAAAGTCACACCTTTGGATAGGCAATTCACACCTTTTTTTCACGTATGTCTTACACTTCTAGTTTCATTTTAGTTAAACACTTGTTGGAATTTTAATTTCTCAAGTGATTCAGAAGATGAACCGAATGAATTTCTGAACTATCTTGCTGCAGTAGAGTCTAGTAATTATACTTGTGGGCCCAAGAGATAACCCAACCTCGGCTCAAATCCCACTCCTGTTGGGTAGTTACTATCTATGCCAGCTTATAAAAGTAATTTGACTGTGTCTCAGTTTTCACAACCACAAAGTAAGATGAATAACATCACCAACCTCACAGGAAAATCATGAGGATATGTAAAATATGTAAAAGTACCTTGAACATGTCAGTGAATGATATTTTCATTATGATCATCATCATCAACTTCACAAAGCTGTGATAATTAAATGACAAAAGGAATATAAACTATTTAACCCAGTGTCTGGCATATTAAATGTGCCTATACATGGTTTGGTCTATTGGGGGAAGGGTCTGTTTGGCTGACTTGATAAAGGAGTTGGTTCTGTCCTTATTTTATGCACGTTTGATTCTTGTCTCCAACACTGTGCATAAAAAGGTTAAACACATTTTGGTTTATATATATATATATATACCTGAATCTTATTTTATGATTGCAAATGTTATCTCTTAACTAAATATTTATCTTATGATTGCAAATATTATCTCTTAGCTAATATTTAAGCACCATATCTTATACATCCTTTGTAGCCAGAAGGGAACAGTGGGGTAGCAAAGCAACATTTGTGTTGTCTATATGCACAGTCCTACCCTGGGTGATTTACTTGTATTTGGCCACTCAATCCTCCCAGGAACCTTTGAAAGGGATGTTATTATCTCCATTTGACAGACAAGAATGCTGAGAGTCAAAACATTTTCAAAGCCAGAGCTAGAACTAGGTATATAAATATTCACATTCATTGCCAAGAATATACAATGGGGAAAGGATAGTCTCTTCAACAAATGGTGCTGGGAAAAGGGGATATCAACATGCAAAAGAATGAAATTGGAACCTTATTATACACTAACCACAAAAATCAACACAAAGTGGATTTAACACTTAAAACTCCTAGAAGAAAACATAGGGGAAAAGCTTCATGACATTGATCTTAGCAATAATTTGATAGATATGACACCAAAAGACACAGGCAACAAAAACAAAAATAAATAAGTGGGACTACATCAAACCAAAAAGCTTCTGCATAGCTAAGAAAACACCACATAAAAAGGGAACCTATGGAATGGAAGAAAATATTTGCAAACCATATATCTGATAAGGGGTTAGTCCCCGAAATATATAAGGAACTGCTACAACTCAACACCACAAAATCTAATAACGCATTTTAAAAATGGACTAAGCACTTGGATAGACACTTCTCCAAGGAAGACATTCAAATGGCCTACTGGTATAGGAACAGATTCTCAACACCACTAATCATCAGGGAAATGCAAATCAAAACCACAAGGAGATATCACCTCATACCTGTTAGGATGGTCATTATTTTAAAAGTACAGAAAATAACAAGTGTTGATGAGTATGTGAAAAAATTAGAACTCTTTTTCACTGTTGATGGGAATGCAAAATGGTGCAGCTGCTACAGAAAACAGTATGAAGTTCACTCAAAAAATTAAAAACAGAACTACCATATGATCCAAATCCCACTTCCGGGTATTTATCTAAAATAATTGAAATTGGGATCTCAAAGAGATATTAACACTCTCATGTTCACTGAAGCACTATTTACAATAGTTAAAATGTGTAAACAACCTAAATGTCCATTGATAGATGGAATGATAAAGAAAATGTGGTACATACATACAATAGAATACTAGTCAACCTTTAAAAAAAAGGAACATTCCGCCATATGCAACAACACAAATGAAACTTGAAGACATTACGCTAAGTGAAACAAGCCAATAACAGAAAGAAAAAGACTGCACATGATTCTACTTATGTAAGATAATTAAATAATATATTTTATAGAATCAGATTGTGGAATGGTGGTTGCTGGGGGCTGACAGGAGGGAGAAATGGGGAGTTACTAATCAATGGGCATAAAGTTTCAGTTAGCAAGATAAATAAGCTCTAGTGATCTACTGTAAAGCATTGTATCTAGAGTCAAAGATACTGCCTTGTACACTGAAAAATGTGTTAAGAGGGTTGATCTCATGTTAAGTGTTCTCACCACAATCAAATAACATTTTAAAAAATATTCAGTATCAGGGCAGTGTGGCTGACAGCACATAACACCTCCCCTCCCATTAAAGTGTTTGGTATGAATTAATTAAACAACTAAATTTACTTTTGAACTCACTAGACCAAAATTATATGCTCCAGAATAAGAAAAGAGGAATCTTTTCCCATTTGGTGATAATTTATCACATACCTAGCAGTGAGCACAGAGGGTCTGATATACGGGTTGGTTATTTTATGGAGACCCCTGAAGAAGCAAAATTGACTCCTCTCCAAAAATTGGTTCGGATATTGAGAGTGAGGATGACACACACATACTATGAGATTTTGGGGGGACAGCAGGGTAGATTTCCCAAACTGAAGTGAAAATGGCTTGGGTTTTTATGGTGGTTAGGGAATAAGACCTAGCTGAAGGTTCCTGCAAGTTGTTTGAACTTGTTGCCGGTATCAAACGTCAGCATACACCTGGCTTCCTTACCTGCTTGCTTAGATGTGAATCAGAATTGGAAAAGGGAGGAATAATGTTACAAGCTGTCATCAGTCAAAAAAAGTGTTTTTTTTTTTTAAATTTAGTCAGACTTCTCATTACTGTTTAATTAAAAGCAAACTTTCTTCAGAAAGATAGAATAATTATGGGAATATAAAAGTGAAAAAAAAAAGTTAAGGTAAATTTAAAATAAGTATGAAGAGAAGTAAGTATCAGGTTAGGGTAGAGCAAAGTCAGTTTGTGGTACACAGTATGATCTGAACAGCTACAAGTCTTAAATTATTGAATTTTACTGCTTTGCTTTTAGAAATGGAAATTTATAAAAGTGATTCAAGAAGCAATACTTTTGAAATTATTTGAGTCTCAAACCTTGCTTTAATTATAAGCTTTGCTTTTAATTTTAGAAAAATGTAATCATAATAGGGCAGAGATTTGGCTTTCAGTGAATTCCTCAAGTGAGTATTTCACTTGGTGAATTCATTCTATCTCAAGGCCACCTCTACATCTCATTATCACCTACTTTGATTTAATTAAGAAATTATCCACCAAGACAAGTAGAGTTAAACATAAAAACGGATGTGTCTTGAATTTACTCAATTCCACCCTCTAAAATCTGAATGTCCCTTCGCACTCTGTTGGAAATGGGAAAAACCAATGATCTGGTCTTTACCTTTTTTACTACCTTCACCTGCTACCTATGGAACTATGGATGGAAAGAGGATAAGCCCATCTGCGGAGGTACCACAACCTCTTCTTCATGGCACAGGTGAGATGGACTTAAGAGGGAAGGATTTGCCTTCCCTTCCATGCACATGGTGTTTCTCCTTGACTGAGCTCTCCAGCAACACAGAAACTAGAAATAAAATAAACTTGTGATAATCTTTCTATTCACTTTTCTGGACAGAGAGTCTGGCTGAACATATGTCCTATCCCATTTTGCAATGCCTCTCAATGACCAAGTTTCCTAAGTGCAGATCCTTCAGTTTTTGGAAAATCAAGACAGCATTCAATTGAACTCTTTCTACCCCAGTTTATTTTTTCCCATTAAAACATTAAAAGTTAATTAATTAAAGTTCACATGAAGCACACATAAAAGTGCAAACACATGCATACATACCCATTACTGCCAGCCATATGATAATTATCTGAAGAAGCAGGAAAAAAATGGTAACTATAGGGGAATATACATTCTAGTTGGTAAGACAAACGTGTACCCCACAAATAATGTGGGAACAATAACACAGCCAGAAATGCTGCATACCAACACAATTTCAGCCTAGATACATAAAAGATGAGTTGATATTGTAATAAGGGGGTGAAAAATCCTAAACAGTCATGTGTAAACTTGTGTCTTACCCCCTCCACCACTACTCTACTGGTCGACACTAATTAGGCAAGAAAAAACACATCAAATGGCTAGGGATTTTAACTTGAGGAAAAAAATGAGAATTCTGTTCATAAACATGAAATTAGCTGCTCATTAATTTTGATTATTTATTTGATTCAAAAGAACAATATTAGATGAATAAAATTAAGATATATATATATATAGATAGATAGATAGATAGATAGATAGATATAGATATAGATCAGGGCCAAAATCTTTGGAAATATTACCCTCCCACCCAGTGCATTTAAAAAATAATGATAAATATGAATGCCATGCAGATATTTATGTCCTACTAACTGAGCTAATCACACAGGTTAGGAAGGGTGTTTATCTTTTTAGTGTGATATTGAAACTCACCATTTCCTAACTTGTGCTTGTTGATCTTGAGGTCTCTTCTAACACAAAGGGGGAAAACTAAGTATAGTTGAGCATTTTAATTTAAATATGCAGAACATCAACCTCTTAATTTGTTGGGCAATTTCGTCCATGAATTCTTTAGAGATATATAGCAAGCTTAAAAGATGTAGAGGAGAGATGATAACAATTATCTTTTAATATCTCCCTTGTGGCTTTGTCCAACTGAGTGGCACTAATTTACCATGGATTGTTTTAAATATGCAATGATATATGTTTACATGAAAAGCAATCACAAATATCCTAAAATTATTTTTCCTTAGCCATTTAAAATCAACTGAACTATCATCTCACTCAACATTTAAATTCTATTGCTATAAAAACTTTTCTCCATCTTTGCTTTATTTCCCTTTCTATATGTCTAAGTTTAGTCATTATTTTTTCATTTAAATATATATTAACATATATAATTTACCATAGATTGTGCTAGAATCCTGAGGGTGGTGGGAACAAAGGGAGGATAAAAGTTTAAAAAAGGCTGTTTTTAATAGTTCACTGTCTAGTGGGAGAGCAAGAGAAGAGTAAACATACAACTAAATTCAGCATTACTTGTGTTATAATAGAGGTATGTGGAAAAAGGTAGACAGTAAGAGGTTTTAATGGACACTAAGAGCTAATCAGTAGGATGCTACGGATGGATGGTCTACACAGAGAATAGACACATCAACCTACATGAAAGACTATGGAGAATTCAAGAAATTATAGACTAATTTGGTATGACTTAACATAGAGGGCTTTTGGGGAATGTATGAAATGTGGTTGAAAGAGAAATATGTGGCCGTCTCACTGTGAAAGATAAGATGTGTTCTAAGAAGAACATGCATTCTGTAGGCATGGAGAAGCCATTGAACGTTTAGGTGATCAAGGTGGGCTTTAGAAACACCTCTGATGATGGTATGGGGGATGCATGGGAGAAAAGAGGAGGGAACAGGGAAGCCAGGTGGGAGGCTGAGACGCTTGCCTGAAAGGATTCGGTTCTGATCTGAGAGAGCAGCAGTGAGGACAGAGGGGGAAGAAATGAACTTGAGAGCTCCTTCAAGATTAGAATGGACAGGAGTTAGTTTATGGATGAGGTGAAAGAAAGGGAAACATCTAATAATACTCTGCTGTTTCACTTGGTGAATTGTGCACGATGAGTTCTCAGAAATGGGAAACATAGGAGAGGAGCATATTTGAAATAAAAGAAAACTTTATTTTGGATGTGTTGTATCTGAATTGCTTACCTGAGAGCTATACAGACATACCTGGCTACATGAAGGTGTTTGCTAGCTTCTCTTTTTCCTTTCGTTATACTCTTCTTATCTTTGAGTCTACTAGAATAATTTTTAATATCATATTGTCACATGCTAAAAACAATCATATTCAAAGGCTACATAAAATTCTCCAGTCTTACAAACTTTCTAATTTCCACAGCTGTTGCCCACAGTATAATTGTTTTTGTCTTTCAAAATGGTCATTGGCAAGCATTGTTTTAGGCACTGGACTCAGGTAGAACAATGGAGCACTGAACCATATGTGTCTGAGGTTGGTTGCCACCCCACAAAATTCTCTTTTTAAATGTAAGTCTTCAAGTACATCATTTGGCTTCTCGTAAGAAGTTTGACTATATAAAAGAAGCTTCTTTATTAGAGATATAATGCAAATAATAATAAAAAATCCTGGACCCAGAGGGAAATCTTACTGTGGTTCCCATTCATCACGAATCCTCTCATAATGAAAATACTGCTAATATGGACATGAAAGATGTGGGTGAGCATTCACCTCAAAGTGATCCAGCCAAACAAATGAACCCTAATAATTCAGGACCCTCTGACTTCAGATCCACTATGCTAAGATTTATGTTCAACTTCTGGAAGAAGTTGGCTTTGGAATGATCCACTGAATGAGGAAGCCCCTCTAGCCAGATGGCACAATGCCTATGGTGTTTTGACTCAGACCTTTTAATGATAAGAGAGTCAATTCCCCTGGGCTGAGTTAGAACATATCACTTCAGAGCCTTGAGTATTTTGTGAATTGAAAAAGGGGACTCCCCTAGAGTTATAATTATTTGCAGTTACATTGATGGGTAAAATTGTCTGGGCTTACCTGACAATAGATCAAATAGCTGTTCACCTTAGTGCTTCGTATTTAAACTCTTGGCTCTATAATACTAGAAATCAATTCGGCAGGAATGCACTCTGCCCCAAGTACATTTTTTTAGCTCTTCTGATAATTATTTCCTGCCCACTAAAATAACATAGACAACTCAAAGCACAAGGTATTATTTACTTGGAACATCTACTTCATCCTCTTTACCAAGATGGCACCAAGGAATCAGAATTGAAAAAAAATCATTTATGTTTTCGTTTTACTTGATTAGAAAATCTATTTGGAGTTATTGTTTAGTTTCATAAAACGACTGCATGCCTGGAGAACAATGTTATTAACTTAGACCAAAGGCACTTAGAGACCGATAAGCTTATGCAAAGTTATGAAACAATTATTTTTGTAAGATCAAAATCACTAATAAAAAACCACCACTCCACTGAGTAGGAGTGCTGAAAGATTATGGGAGATTTAGGTTCAGATTGGAGGCCTAAAGATCTGAGGAAGTTAGGACCCCTTACAACCACATCACCCTTAAATAGGAAAGGAAAGAAGAACAAACTTAGAAAATTTCTCTCTCAAAATAACCATGAAGGGCTTCCCTGGTGGCGCAGTGGTTAAGAGTCTGCCTGCCAATGCAGGGGACACAGGTTCGCGCCCTGGTCTGGGAAGATCCCACATGCGGCGGAGCAACAAAGTCCATGAGCCACAACTACTGAGCCTGCGCGTCTGGAGCCTGTGCTCCGCAACGGGAGAGGCCGCGACAGTGAGAGGCCCGCGCACCGCAATGAAGAGTGGCCCCCGCTTGCCGCAACTGGAGAAAGCCCTCGCACAGAAACGAAGACCCAACACAGCTAAAAATAAATATAAATAAATAAATTAATTAATTAAAAATAACCATGAAACAAAATTCTCAAACACATTAAGAAATCTAATGTTAAGCAATTTAACCAACCTGATAACAGAATTATGTACTCATTCCTGATAAAATGAATGTTATGGAATAGCCTGACAGAAATTTTAAAATAAATATGTTTAAGTTGTTAAAAGAGATAAATGAGGGATGATCATAAATTAAAAGTGATAAATACAATAAACAACAGTATGGATTAATCTCATAGACAAAATGATGAATGAAAGAAACCACTTACAAGAGTATATAATGTATGATTCCAATTATAAAAAGTGCAAAAACATTCAAGAAGTCTTTCCTGACTTCTGGTTTAAATGTTCTTACTCATTTTTTTCTTATTCAAAATATGCCATTTTTTTCTTCACTTATTTGCACCTTTGCATTTGCTGTTTTCTCTTCTCAGAATGTTCTCACTCAAATTTTTAATCTCGATAAATTCCTTCCTTATAAACTAAGTTGGGATGGTTTCATGGATGGTGTATGCATATGTCCAAACTCATCAAATTGTATACATTAAACATGCACTGTTTTCTTATTTATCAATTATACTTCAATAAAGCTGTTTAAAAAAAGACTAAGTTGGACTGCTACCTTCTCTGGGAAGTCTTATCTCTTGCCTATGACCAGTGTTAGCTGTCATTTTAATACCTCTCTCAGACATGTGAGATCATTAGAGAAGTTATATACTCAGGTTTAGGAGAGATACTGCCTGGGTTCTAAAATCTTTCCCACTACTTGCTGATTTTATGATATTGATGATTCATCTAACCTCTCCATGCCTTCGTTTTCTTGTAAGTAAAATGGGAATAAAATATAACCTTCTTCTTAGGATTGTTTTAATGATTAAATAAAAGCACAAATTCATAGAATAGTATCTGACACATACTATGTGATCATTAAATCTTTTTTTTTGAACATCTTTATTAGAGTATAATTACTTTACAATGGTGTGTTAGTTTCTGCTTTATAACAAAGTGAATCAGCCATACATATACATATGTCCCCATATCTCTTCCCTCTTGCGTCTCCCTCCCTCCCACCCTCCCTATCCCACCCCTCTAAGTGGTCACAAAGCTCCGAGCTGATCTCCCTGTGCTATGCGGCTGCTACCCACTAGCTATCTATTTTACCTTTGGTAGTGTATATATGTCCATGCCACTCTCTCACTTTGTCCCAGCTTACCCTTACCCCTCCCTGTATCCTCAAGTCCATTCTCTAATAGGTCTGTGTCTTTATTCCCGTCTTGCCCTTGGGTTCTTCATGACCATTGCTTTCTTTCTTTCTTTTTTTTGTAGATTCCATATATATGTGTTAGCATATGGTATTTGTTCTTCTCTTTCTGACTTACTTCACTCTGTATGACAGACTCTAGGTCCATCCACCTCACTACAAATAACTCAATTTCGTTTCTTTTTATGGCTGAGTAATATTCCATTGTATATATGTGCCACATCTTCTTTATCCATTCATCTGTTGATGGACACTTAGGTTGCTTCCATGTCCTGGCTACTGTAAACAGTGCTGCAATGAACACTGTGGTACATGACTCTTTTTGAATTATGGTTTTCTCAGGGTATATGCCCAGTAGTGGGATTGCTGGGTCATATGGTAGTTCTATTTGTAGATTTTAAAGGAACCTCCATATTGTTCTCCATAGTGGCTGTATCAATTTACATTCCCACCAACAGTGCAGGAGGGTTCCCTTTTCTCCACACCCTCTCCAGCACTTACTGTTTGTAGATTCTTTGATGACGGCCATTCTGACTAGCGTGAGGTGATACCTCATTGTAGTTTTGATTTGCATTTCTCTTATGATTAGTGATGTTGAGCATCCTTTCATGTGTTTGTTGGCAATCTGTATATCTTCTTTGGAGAAATGTCTATTTAGGTCTTCTGCCCATTTTTGGATTGGGTTGTTTCTTTTTTTAATATTGAGCTGCATGAACTGCTTGTAAATTTTGGAGGTTAATCCTTTGTCAGTTGCTTCATTTGCAAACATTTTCTCCCATTCTGAGGGTTACCTTGTCTATGGTTTCTTTTGCTGTGTGAAAGATTTTAAGTTTCATTAGGTCCCATTTGTTTATTTTGGTTTTTATTTCCATTTCTCTAGGAGGTGGGTCTAAAAGCATCTTGCTGTGATTTATGTCATAGAGTGTTCTGCCTATGTTTTCCTCTGAGAGTTTGATAGTGTCTGGCCTTACATGTAGGTCTTTAATCCATTTTGAGTTTATTTTTGTGTATGGTGTTAGGGAGTGTTCTAATTTCATTCTTTTATATGTAGCTGTCCAGTTTTCCCAGCACCACTTATTGAAGAGGCTGTCTTTTCTCCACTGTATATTCTTGCCTCCTTTATCAAAGATAAGGTGACCATATGTGCGTGGGTTTATCTCTGGGCTTTCTATGCTGTTCCATTGATCTATATTTCAGTTTTTGTGCCAGGACCATACTGTCTTGATTACTGTAGGGTTGCAGCATAGTCTGTCAGGGATCCTGATTCCTACAGCTCTGTTTTTCTTTCTCAAGATTGCTTTGGCTATTCGGGGTCTTCTGTGTTTCCATACAAATTGTGAAGTTTTATGTTCTAGTTCTGTGAAAAATGCCAGTGGTAGTTTGATAGGGATTGTATTTAATCTGTACATTGCTTTGGGTAGTAGTGTCATTTTCACAATGTTGATTCTTCCAATCTAAGAACATGGTATATCTCTCCATCTATTTGTATCACCTTTAATTTCTTTCATCAGTGTCTTATAATTTTCTGCATACAAGTCTTTTGTCTCCTTAGGTAGGTTTATTCCTAGATATTTTATTCTTTTTGTTGCAATGGTAAATGGGAGTGTTTTCTTAATTTCACTTTCAGATTTTTCATCATTAGTGTATAGAAATGCAAGATATTTGTGCATTAATTTGGTATCCTGCTACTTTACCAAATTCATTGATTAGCTCTAGTAGTTTTCTGGTAGCATCTTTAGGATTCTCTGTGTATAGTATCATGTCATCTGCAAACAGTGACAGTTTTACTTCTTTTCCAATATGGATTTCTTTTACTTCCTTTTCTTCTCTGATTGCTGTGGCTAAAACTACCAAAACTATGTTGAATAATAGTGGTGAGAGTGGGCAACCTTGTCTCGTTCCTGATCTTAGTGGAAATGCTTTCAGTTTTTCACCATTGAGGACGATGTTGGCTGTGGGTTTGTCATATATGGCCTTTATTATGTTGAGGAAAGTTCCCTCTATGCCTGCTTTCTGGAGGGTTTTTATCATAAATGGGTGTTGAATTTTTTCGAAAGCTTTCTTTGCATCTATTGAGATGATCATATGGTTTTTCTCCTTCAATTTGTTAATATGGTGTATCACATTGATTGATTTCCGTATATTGAAGAATCCTTGCATTCCTGGGATAAACCCCACTTGATCATGGTGTATGACCCTTTTACTGTGTTGTTGGATTCTGTTTGCTAGTATTTTGTTGAGGATTTTTGCATCTATGTTCATCAGTGATATTGGCCTATAGTTTTCTTTCTTTGTGACATCTTTGTCTGGTTTTGGTATCAGGGTGATGGTGGCCTCGTAGAATAAGTTTGGGAGTGTTCCTCCCTCTGCTATATTTTGGAAGAGTTTGAGAAGGATATGTATTAACTCTTCTCTAAATGTTTGATAGAATTCACCTGTGAAGCCATCTGGTCCTGGGCTTCTCTTTTTTGGAAGACTTTTAATCACAGTTTCAATTTCAGTGCTTGTGATTGGTCTGTTTATATTTTCTATTTCTTCCTGATTCAGTCTCAGAAGGTTGTGCTTTTCTAAGAAGTTGTCCATTTCTTCCAGGTTGTCCATTTTATTGGCATATAGTTGTTTGTAGTAATCTCTCATGATCCTTTGTATTTCTGCAGTGTCAGTTGTTACTTTGCCTTTTTCATTTCTAATTCTATTGATTTGAGTCTTCTCCCTTTTTTCTTGATGAGTCTGGCTAATGGTTTACCAATTTTGTTTATCTTCTCAAAGAACCAGCTTTTAGTTTTATTGATCTTTGCTATCGTTTTCTTTGTTTCTATTTCATTTATTTCTGCTCTGCTCTTTATGATTTCTTTCCTTCTGCTAAGTGGGTTTTGTTTGTTCTTCTTTCTCTAATTGCTTTAGGTGTAAAGTTAGGTTGTTTATTTGAGGTGTTTCTTGTTTCTTAAGGTAAGATAGTATTGCTATAAACTTTCCTCTTAGAACTGCTTTTGCTGCATCCCATAGGTTTTGGCTCATCGTGTTTTCATTGTCATTTGTTTCTAGGTATTTTTTGATTTCCTCTTTGATTTCTTCAGTGATCTCTTGGTTATTAAGTAGTGTATTGTTTAGCCTCCATGTGTTTATATTATTCACAAATTTTTTCCTGTAATTGATATCTAGTCTCATAGCGTTGTGGTCAGAAAAGATACTTGATACAATTTCAATTTTCTTAAATTTACCAAGGCTTGATTTGTGACCCAAGATATGATCTATCCTGGAGAATGTTCCATAAGCACTTGAGAAGAAAATGTATTCTGTTGTTTATGGATGGAATGTCCTATAAATATCAATTAAGTCCATCTTGTTTAATGTATCATTTAAAGCTTGTGTTTCCTTATTTATTTTCATTTTGGATGATGTGTCCATTGGTGAAAGTGGGTGTTAAAGTCCCCTACTATGATTTTGTTACTGTTGGTTTCCCCTTTTATGGCTGTTAGTGTTTGCCTTATGTATTGAGGTGCTCCTATGTTGGGTTCATAAATATTTACAAGTGTTATATCTTCTTCTTGCATTGATCCCTTTATCATTATGTAGTGTCCTTCTTTGTCTCTTATAATAGTCTTTGTTTTAAAGTCTATTTTGTCTGATATGAGAATTGCTACTCCAGCTTTCTTTTGATTTCCATTTGCATGGAATATCTTTTTTCTTCCCCTCACTTTCAGTCTGTATGTGTCCCTAGGTCTGAAGTGGGTCTCTTGTAGACAGCATATATACGGGTCTTGTTTTTGTATCCATTCATCCAGTCTATGTCTTTTGGTTGGAGCATTTAATCCATTTACATTTAAGGCAATTATCGATATGTATGTTCCCATTACCATTTTTTTAATTGTTTTGGGTTTTTTATTGTAGGTCTTTTCCTTCTCTTGTGTTTCCTGCCTAGAGAAGTTCCTTTAGCATTTGTTGTAAAGCTGTTTTGGTGGTGCTGAATTCTCTTAGCTTTTGCTTGTCTGTAAAAGTTTTAATTTCTCTGTCAAATCCGAATGAGATCCTTCCTGGGTACAGTAATCTTGGTTGTAGGTTTTTCTCCTTCATCACTTTAAATATGTCCTGCCACTCCCTTCTGGCTTGCAGAGTTTCTGCTGAAAGATCAGCTGTTAACCTTATGGGGATTCCCTTGTGTGTTATTTGTTGCTTTTCCCTTGCTGCTTTTAATATGTTTTCTTTGTATTTAATTTTTGTTAGTTTGATTAATATGTGTCTTGGCATGTTTCTCCTTGGATTTATCGTGTATGGGACTCTCTGTGCTTCCTGGACTTGATTTACTATTTCTTTTCCCATATTAGGGAAGTTTTCAACTATAATCTCTTCAAATATTTTCTCAGTCCCTTTCTTTTTCTCTTCTTCTTCTGGGAACCCTATAATTCGAATGTTGGTGTGTTTAGTGTTGTTCCAGAGGTCTCTGAGACTGCCCTCAATTCTTTTCATTCTTTTTTCTTTATTCTGCTTTGTGGTAGTTATTTCCACTATTTTATCTTCCAGGTCACTTATCTGTTCTTCTGCCTCAGTTATTCTGCTATTGATCCCTTCTAGAGAATTTTTAATTTCATTTATTGTGGTGTTCATCTCTGTCTGTTTGCGCTTTAGTTCTTCTAGGACCTTGTTAAACGTTTCTTGTATTTTCTCCATTCTATTTCCACGATTTTGGATCATCTTTACTATCATTATTCTGAATTCTTTTTCAGGTAGACGGCCTATTTCCTCTTCATTTGTTAGGTCTGGTGGGTTTTTACCTTGCTCCTCCATCTGCTGCTTCTCTTTCTTCTGATTTTGCTTAACTTACTGTGTTTGGGGTATCCTTTTTGCAGATTGCAGGTTCGTAGTTACTGTTGTTTTTGGTGTCTGTCCCCAGTGGCTAAGGTTGGTTCAGTGAGTTGTGTAGGCTTCCTGGTGGAGGGGACTAGTGCCTTTGTTGTGGTGGATGAGGCTGGATCTTGTCTTTCTGGTGGGCAGGTCCACATCCGGTGGTGTGTTTTGGGGTGTCTGTGGCCTTATTATGATTTTAGGTAGCCTCTCTGCTAATGGATGGGGTTGTGTTCCTGTTTTGCTAGTTGTTTGGCATAGGGTGTCCAGCACTGTAGCCTGCTTGTCGTTGAGTGGAGCTGGGTCTTGGCGTTGAGATGGAGATCTCTGGGAGATTTTCGCTGTTTGATATTATGTGGAGGTGGGAGGTCCCTTGTGTACCAGTGTCCTGAACTTGGCTCTCCCACCTCAGAGGCACAGCTCTGACACCTGGCTGGAGCACCAAGAGCCTGTCATCCACACGGCTCAGAATAAAAGGGAGAAAAAAAAGAAAGAAGAAGATAAAATAAAATAAGGTAAAATAAAATAAAGTTATTAAAGTCAAAAATAAAAAATAATTATACGAAAAAATTTTAAATAAGTAATAATAATAATAATAATAATAAAGGACAGACAGAACCCTAGAACAAATGGTAAAAGAAAAGCTATACAGACAAAATCATACACAGAAGCATACACATACATACTCACGAAAAGAGCAAAAGGGAAAATAATATATTGTTGCTCCCAAAGTCCACCTCCTCAATTTGGGATGATTTGTTGTCTATTCAGGTATTCCACAGATGCAGGTACATCAAGTTGATGGTGACGATTTAATCCACTGCTTCTGAGGCTGTTGGGAGAGATTTCCCTTTCTCTTCTTTTTTCGCACAGCTACTGGGGTGCTTTGGATTTGGACCCTCATCTGCGTGTAGGTCGCCTGAGGGCGTCTGTTCTTCACTCAGACAGGACGGGGTTAAAGGAGCAGCTGCTTAGGGGGCTCTGGCTCACTCAGGCCGGGCGGAGGGAGGGGTACGGAGGAGGCGGGGCGAGCCTGTGGCGGCAGAGGCCTGCGTGACGTTGCAGCAGCCTGAGGCACGCTGTGTGCTCTCCTGGGGAAGTTGTCCCCGGATCACGGGACCCTGGCAGTGGCGGGCTGCACAGGCTCCCGGGAGGGGCGGTGTGGAGAGTGACCTGTGCTCACACACAGGCTTCTTGGTGGCGGCAGCAGCAGCCTTAGCGTCTCATGCCCGTCTCTGGGGTCCGCGCTGATAGCTGCGGCTCGCGCCCGTCTCTGGAGCTCGTTTAGGCGGCGCTCTGAATCCCCTCTCCTCACGCACCAGGAAACAAAGAGGGAAGAAAAAGTCTCTTGCCTCTTCAGCAGCTGCAGACTTTTTCCCGGACTCCCTCCCGGCTAGCTGTGGTGCACTAACCCCTTCAGGCTGTGTTCACGCCGCCAACCCCAGTCCTCTCCCTGGGATCAGACCGAAGCCCGAGCCTCAGCTCCCAGCCCCGCCCACCCCGGCGGGTGAGCAGACGAGCCTCTTGGGCTGGTGAGTGCTGCTCGGCGCCGAGCCTCTGTGCGGGAATCTCTCCGCTTTGCCCTCTGCACCCCTGTTGCTGCGCTCTCCTCCGTGGCTCCGAAGCTTCCCCCCTCCGCCACCCGCAGTCTCCGCCTGCGAAGGGTTTCCTAGTGTGTGGAAACCTTTCCTCCTTCACGGCTCCCTCCCACTGGTGCAGGTCCCGTCCCTATTCTTTTGTCTCTGTTTTTTCTTTTTTCTTTTGCCCTACCCAGGTACGTGGGGAGTTTCTTGCCTTTTGGGAAGTCTGAGGTCTTCTGCCAGCGTTCAGTAGGTGTTCTGTAGGAGTTGTTCCACATGCAGATGTATTTCTGATGTATTTGTGGGGAAGAAGGTGATCTCTGCGTCTTACTCTTCCGCCATCTTGAAACTCCTTCTCATTAAATTTTAAACATTATTGTTGAATCACAGCTTTTAGTGTTCCATAATTTGGCCACTGCTAAGTTCCCTAAGATTCCCGATTTTGTCTTTACTATATCCTGTAGGCCTTGCACCATGTACAGCACCTGGCATACGTGAGGTACTCAATAATTCATTATTTGAATTGAATCCCTTTATTAGCCAATTGTTTAATATAGACTTATAATAATGATGATGAGGCTCTCGACAAATTTGAGGGGGCTTAAATATTAACAAGTATTTTAGTTATGCTCGACATAATTTTCATTATATCTCTATTGATATTTCTAAGTTCTTTGAATGTTATATCAAATGAGTAAGTACTCATTTCCCCAGAGTTCCACTAGCTGTCTGTGGGCTTACTGGTAAGTATGTGTCAAAAAATGACCTCCCTTTTTACAAAGAATGACAAAAGGACAAAACCATCCAGACATCAAGCAAAGAAGAGTTCTGAATGTCACCAGTCTAAGTGAATCAGACCCTGTTCTCAGTTTGCACCTTCCTTTACGTTTCACTCACTTTGATTTTCTCCACCCCTGGCTACAGGGCATAAGCTTCCGCCATAAAATATTTGTTCATGTCTATACAAAGGTGGTATCAAAGTTCAGACTCATTCAGGGTCATAAAAGAGAACTCCATTTGAGCTCTCCATAACAAAAGATGGTGGTTTCAGGGGTTGATTTTAAGAATATAACAATATATTTTAGAGACTTAAAAAAAGGAAGATACTATCAGGCCTAGGGGAAGAATCAGAATATTCAAATTTATACAAAATAATTATCCTTCTTCCTTCTTTTACTTTTGCCCTCTCGTGATTCTTGGCTTCATTCTTCTTTTTGTGTGTCAAGTTTTCTTTATTTTAGTCCACAAGGCAGAAAGTAATCATTCATAGTTTTACTTACAACTCCACAATAGAGTTGAGGTTTCTAAATTCAATTTTAAATTCCCAATTTTAAATTTAAGAGGGATGGCTTATTGGCAGAGACTAGATTCACAAAATAAGCCAGTCAATCAATTATGGTTAAGGAGGCAGAGTTATGCTAAAACAGCATGGCTAGATTCACACACACACACATGCACACACACACAATATGTGTCTGATTTTGACGATAACAGCAATGTTAGAGAGAATCTCAAGTATAGTGAGTTTTATAATGTCACCCTCAATATCCATATCTACTGGAAACCTCAGAATGTGACCTTATTTGGAAATATGTTCTTTGCAAGTATAATTATTGTAAGGAATGAGATAAGAAATTATGTTGAATTAGGCTTAGATCAAAACCCAATGATAGGGCTTCCCTGAAGGCACAGTGGTTAAGAATCCGCCTGCCAATGCAGGGGATACGGGTTTGAGTCCTGGTCTGGGAAGATCCCACCTGCCGCGGAGCAACTAAGCCCGTGTGCCACAACTACTGAGCCTGCGCTCTACAGCCTGTGAGCCACAACTGCTGAGCCTGCAAGCCACAACTACCGAGCCTGTGAGCCACAACTACTGAGCCTGCACACCTAGAGCCCGTGCTCCACAACAAGAGAAGCCACCGCAATGAGAAGCTTGTGCACCGCAATGAAGAGTAGCCCCCCCTTGCCACAATTAGAATGAAGCTCGCGCACAGCAACAAAGACCCAACGCAGCCCAAAATAAATAAATAAATTTTTTAAAAAAGAATGACTTGTAAATAAATAAATAATAAATATTGCTAAAATAAAAAACCAACCCAATGATAGTACCCTTCTTTTTAAGAAACAGAAAGGACACAAGGAGAGAGACACAGAGAAGAAAGTGATATGAAGATGGAAGCAGAGATTAGTGATGTGTCCATAAGCCAAAAAATGTTAAAGATATTGTGTAACCCCCAGAAGCTAGGAGAGAGGCATGGGAAAGTTTCCCCCTCAGAGCTGGCAAGACAAAGAGCATGTAATGGCAAAATTACAACATTTTGACAGTATGAAATTATGACAGAGGGAGCCAGTCCTGTTGATTCCTTGATTTCACACTTCTGGCTTCATGAACTGTGAGAGAATAGATTTCTGTTGTCTTGTAACCCACCAAGTTAGTAGTAGTTTATTATTGCAGCCCTAGGAAATAAATAGACCAAGAAAAGAGAAAAGGACTGAAGGAGACCAATTGAGGAGTTCCTTTTTTCCACCAAGAGATTCCCCCCACTTCTTCTCTGGTAAACAATGCATTCTGTATTTTAGCTTAGCCAGGTAAGCTATTTTCTTCCAATGTTCAACTTATATCATATTAGTTTATGAGTATAAAAGGATCCCAAGCAACTTAACATAGAACGATGCAATAATAGTTGACTATTATTGCTCACAAATGGCAAAAAAGCAGAAGATAGCTACTCTTTACTTCTACTCCTTTACTGATTTAAACTCATGTAACTAAGTGGTAGTTTCCTCACTTTAAGGACAAAATGTACTCGACAGTTCTCACTTAAGCATTCATCACCAGGACTCAAGGTCCTTGCATCATTTGGGATCGATTCAGTAAAAAAGCGACTAAAATGAAGTGCTTGAACTGGTCCTTAAATATTTCTGTAGTCATTGCATACCTTTGCAAATAGCTTTTTAATGGCGAAATTGCCACATTATGATTTAATTTGTACTGAACAAATGAGGATGTATTATCATCTCAGCCAATATTTGAGTTAGCTCAGGAGAATTTCAGGCAACTTGGATGAGTTTGGCTGCAATGCAGTGCCTGAAATAAAATAAACTTTGTTTCTTTTTGTGTTATGTAAAAATATAAGTACATATACATGAATTGAAAACAACCTTCATTTTATATAACCAGAATAAAAAATAAAATGGAAAGATGCCAGCATTTTTGTTTTCTATAGTAGAAAATACACTGACTTTTCAATCATGGCTTGATCATGTCTCAAGTGTCCTATGAAGAGAAAATAAAGCAGTAACATGTCATTTATCTGAAGGTCATGTATCCTACAAATCAGCAGTTTGGAACATCAGTGAGAACTTGGTAATAATGAAGAAAGGCCCAAGAGAATAGAAAGAGATGTCTGTACATTTTTTGATTTGACTTGATTTAACAAAACACTTGATTTGGCCATTCACCAAGAAAGCACTTGATATACAATTTTTTTTTTTTTACTGTTATAGTAATAATTTTATAAAGCCCACCTAGCTTTCTGACTATCAATGATTTAAAATTAATCAGAACTAAGGAGATCTAGAGGTAGTCACAGTGATGACAGAAGGAAGTTAACAACCTGGGAGCAATGGAGGAAACAGGTAATACTTTTTTTTTTTTTTTTAAACATCTTTATTGAAGTATAATTGACTTACAATGGTGTGTTAGCTTCTGCTTTATAACAAAGTGAATCAGTTATACATATACAATATGTTCCCATTTCTCTTCCCTCTTGCATCTCCCTCCCTCCCACCCTCCTTATCCCACACCTCTAGGTGGTCACAAAGCACCGAGCTGATCTCCCTGTGCTATGCGGCTGCTTCCCACTAGCTATCTATTTTACATTTGGTAGTGTATATATGTCCATGACACTCTCTTACCCTGTCACATCTCACCCCACCCCCTCCCCATATCCTCAAGTCCATTCTCTAGTAGGTCTGTGTCTTTATTCCCGTCTTGCCACTAGGTTCTTCATGGCCTTTTTTTTTTTTTTTCCTTAGATTCCGTATATATGTGTTAGCATACTGTATTTGTTTTTCTCTTTCTGACTTACTTCACTCTGTATGACAGACTCTAACTCCATCCACCTCATGACAAATACCTCCATTTCATTTCTTTTTATGGCTGAGTAATATTCCATTGTATATATGTGCCACATCTTTATCCATTCGTCTGTCGATGGACATTTAGGTTGCTTCCAGGTCCTGGCTATTGTAAATAGAGCTGCAATGAACATTTTGGTACATGACTCTTTTTGAACTATGGTTTTCTCAGGGTATATGCCCAGTAGTGGGATTGCTGGGTCGTATGGTAGTTCTATTTGTAGTTTTTTAAGGAACCTCCATACTGTTCTCCATAGTGGCTGTATCAATTTACATTCCCACCAACAGTGCAAGAGGGTTCCCTTTCCTCCACACCCTCTCCAGCATTTATTGTTTCTAGATTTTTTGATGATGGCCATTCTGACCGGTGTGAGATGATATCTCATTGTAGTTTTGATTTGCATTTCTCTAATGATTAATGATGTTGAGCATTCTTTCATGTGTCTGTAGGCCATCTGTATATCTTCTTTGGAGAAATGTCTATTTAGGTCTTCTGCCCATTTTTGGATAGGGTTGTTCGTTTTTTTGTTATTGAGCTGCATGAGCTGCTTGTAAATCTTGGAGATTAATCCTTTGTCAGTTGCTTCATTTGCAAATATTTTCTCCCATTCTGAGGGTTGTCTTTTGGTCTTGTTTATGGTTTCCTTTGCTGTGCAAAAGCTTTTAAGTTTCATTAGGTCCCATTTGTTTATTTGTGTTCTTATTTCCATTTCTCTGGGAGCTGGGTCAAAAAGAATCTTGCTGTGATGTATGTCATAGAGTGTTCTGCCTATGTTTTCCTCTAAGAGTTTGATAGTGTCTGGCTTTACACTTAGGTCTTTAATCCATTTTGAGTTTATTTTTGTGCATGGTGTCAGGGAGTGTTCTAATTTCATTCTTTTATATGTAGCTGTCCAGTTTTCCCAGCACCACTTTTTGAAGAGGCTGTCTTTTCTCCACTGTATATGCTTGCCTCTTTTATCAAAGATAAGGTGACCATATGTGTGTGGGTTTATCTCTGGGTTTTCTATCCTGTTCCATTGATCTATATTTCTGTTTTTGTGCCAGTACCAAACTGTCTTGATTACTGAAGCTTTGTAATATAGTCTGAAGTCAGGGAGCCTGATTCCCCCAGCTCCATTTTTCGTTCTCAAGATTGCTTTGGCTATTCGGGGTCTTTTGTGTTTCCATACAAATTGTGAAATTTTTTGTTCTAGTTCTGTGAAAAATGCCAGTGGTAGTTTGATAGGGATTGCATTGAATCTGTAGATTGCTTTGGGTAGTAGAGTCATTTTCACAATGTTGATTCTTCCAATCCAGGAACATGGTATAGCTCTCCATCTATTTGTATCATCTTTAATTTCTTTCATCAGTGTCTTATAACTTTCTGCATACAGGTCTTTTGTCTCCTTAGGTAGGTTTATTCCTAGATATTTTATTCTTTTTGTTGCAATGGTAAACGGGAGTGTTTTCTTAATTTCACTTTCAGATTTTTCGTCATTAGTGTATAGAAATGCAAGAGATTTCTGTGCATTAATTTTGTATCCTGCTACTTTACCAAATTCATTGATTAGCTCTAGTAGTTTTCTGGTAGCATCTTTAGGATTCTCTATGTATAGTATCATGTCATCTGCAAATAGTGACAGCTTTACTTCTTCTTTTCCGATTTGGATTCCTTTTATTTCTTTGTCTTCTCTGATTGCTGTTTCTAACACTTCCAAAACTATGTTGAATAATAGTGGTGAGAGTGGGCAACCTTGTCTTGTTCCTGATCTTAGTGGAAATGGTTTCAGTTTTTCACCATTGAGGACAATGTTGGCTGTGGGTTTGTCATATATGGCCTTTATTATGTTGAGGAAAGTTCCCTCTATGCCTACTTTCTGCAGGGCTTTTATCATAAATGGGTGTCGAATTTTGTCGAAAGCTTTCTCTGCATCTATTGAGATGATCATATGGTTTTTCTCCTTCAATTTGTTAATATGGTGTATCACATTGATTGATTTGCGTATGTTGAAGAATCCTTGCATTCCTGGGATAAACCCCACTTGATCATGGTGTATGATCCTTTTAATGTGCTGTTGGATTCTGTTTGCTAGTATTTTGTTGAGGATTTTTGCATCTATGTTCATCAGTGACATTGGCCTGTAGTTTTCTTGCTTTGTGACATCTTTGTCTGGTTTTGGTATCAGGGTGATGGTGGCCTCGTAGAATGAGTTTGGGAGTGTTCCTCCCTCTGCAATATCTTGGAAGAGTTTGAGAAGGATAGGTGTTAGCTCTTCTCTAAATGTTTGATAGAATTCACCTGTGAAGCCATCTGGTCCTGGGCTTTTGTTTGTTGGAAGGTTTTTAATCACAGTTTCAATTTCAGTGCTTGTGATTGGTCTGTTCATATTTTCTATTTCTTCCTGGTTCAGTCTCGGCAGTTTGTGCATTTCTAAGAATCTGTCCATTTCTTCCAGGTTGTCCATTTTATTGGCATAGAGTTGCTTGTAGTAATCTCTCATGATCTTTTGTATTTCTGCAGTGTCAGTGATTACTTCTCCTTTTCATTTCTAATTCTATTGATTTGAGTCTTCTCCCTTTTTCTCTTGATGAGTCTGGCTAATGGTTTATCAATTTTGTTTATCTTCTCAAAGAACCAGCTTTTAGTTTCATTGATTTTTGCTATTGTTTCCTTCATTTCTTTTTCATTTATTTCTGACCTAATCTTTATGATTTCTTTCCTTCTGCTAGCTTTGGGGTTTTTTTGTTCTTCTTTCTCTAATTGCTTTAGGTGCAAGGTTAGGTTGTTTATTCGAGATGTTTCCTGTTTCTTGAGGTAGGCTTGTATTGCTATAAACTTCCCACTTAGCACTGCTTTTGCTGCGTCCCATAGGTTTTGGGTCGTCGTATCTCCATTGTCATTTGTTTCTAGGTATTTTTTGATTTCCCCTTTGATTTCTTCAGTGATCACTTCGTTATTAAGTAGTGTATTGTGTAGCCTCCATGTGTTTATATTATTCACAAATTTTTTCCTGTAATTGATATCTAGTCTCATAGCGTTGTGGTCGGAAAAGATACTTGATACGATATCAATTTTCTTAAATTTACCAAGGCTTGATTTGTGACCCAAGATATGATCTATCCTGGAGAATGTTCCATGAGCACTTGAGAAAAATGTGTATTCTGTTGTTTTTGGGTGGAATGTCCTATAAATATCAATTAAGTCCATCTTGTTTAATGTATCATTTAAAGCTTGTGTTTCCTTATTTATTTTCATTTTGGATGATCTGTCCATTGGTGAAAGTGGGGTGTTAAAGTCCCCTACTATGATTGTGTTGCTGTCGATTTCCCCTTTTATGGCTGTTAGTATTTGCCTTATGTATTGAGGTGCTCCTATGTTGGGTGCATAAATATTTACAATTGTTATACCTTCCTCTTGGATCGATCCCTTGATCATTATATAGTGTCCTTCTTTGTCTCTTGTAATAGTCTTTATTTTAAAGTCTATTTTGTCTGATATGAGAATTGCTACTCCAGCTTTCTTTTGATTTCCATTTGCATGGAATATCTTTTTCCATCCCCTCACTTTCAGTCTGTATGTGTCTCTAGGTCTGAAGTGGGTCTCTTGTAGACAGCATATATATGGGTCTTGTTTTTGTACCCATTCAGCCAGCCTGTGTCTTTTGGTGGGAGCATTTAATCCATTTACATTCAAGGTAATTATCGATATGTATGTTCCTAGTCCCATTTTCTTAAATGTTTTGGGTTTGTTATTGTAGGTGTTTTCCTTCTCTTGTGTTTCTTGCCTAGAGAAGTTCCTTTAGCATTTGTTGTAAAGCTGGTTTGGTGGTGCTGAACTCTCTCAGCTTTTGCTTGTCTGTAAAGGTTTTAATTTCTCTGTCAAATCCGAATGAGATCCTTCCTGGGTAGAGTAATCTTGGTTGTAGGTTCTTCTCCTTCATCACTTTAAGTATATCCTGCCACTTCCTTCTGGCTTGCAGAGTTTCTGCTGAAAGATCAGATGTTAACCTTATGGGGATTCCCTTGTGTGTTATTTGTTGTTTTTCCCTTGCTGCCTTTAATATGTTTTCCTTATATTTAATTTTTGACAGTTTGATTAATATGTGTCTTGGCGTGTTTCTCCTTGGGTTTATCCTGTATGGGACTCTCTGTGCTTCCAGGACTTGATTAACTATTTCCTTTCCCATATTAGGGAAGTTTTCAACTATAATCTCTTCAAATATTTTCTCAGTCCCTTTCTTTTTCTCTTCTTCTTCTGGGACCCCTATAATTTGAATGTTGGTGCGTTTAATGTTGTCCCAGAGGTCTCTGAGACTGTCCTCAGTTCTTTTCATTCTTTTTTCTTTATCCTGCTCTGCAGTAGTTATTTCCACCATTTTATCTTCCAGGTCACTTATCCTTTCTTCTGCCTCAGTTATTCTGCTATTGATCCCATCTAGAGTATTTTTTATTTCATTTATTGTGTTTTTCATCATTGCTTGGTTCCTCTTTAGTTCTTCTACGTCCTTGTTAAATGTTTCTTGCATTTTGTCTATTCTATTTCCAAGATTTTGGATCATCCTTACTATCATTATTCTGAATTCTTTTTCAGGTAGACTACCTATTTCCTCTTCATTTGTTAAGTCTGGTGTGTTTTGACCCTGCTCCTTCATCTGCTGTGTGTTTTTCTGTCGTCTCATTTTCCTTATCTTACTGTGTTTGGGGTCTCCTTTTCACAGGCTGCAGGTTCGTAGTTCCCGTTGTTTTTGGTATCTGTCCCCAGTGGGTAAGGTTGGTTCAGTGGGTTGTGTAGGCTTCCTGGTGGAGGGAACTAGTGCCTGAGTTCTGGTGGATGAGGCTGGATCTTGTCTTTCTGGTGGGCACGTCCACGTCTGGTAGTGTATTTTGGGGTGTCTGTGGCCTTATTATGATTTTAGGCAGCCTCTCTGCTAATGGATGGGGCTGTGTTCCTGTCTTGCTAGTTGTTTGGCATAGGGTGTCCAGCACTGTAGCTTGCTGGTCGTTGAGTGAAGCTGGGTCTTGATGTTGAGATGGAGATCTCTGAGAGATTTTTGCTGTTTGGTATTACGTGGAGCTGGGAGGTCTCTTGTGGCCCAGTGTCCTGAAGTTGGCTCTCCCACCTCAGAGGCACGGCCCTGATGCCTGGCTGGAGCACCAAGAGCCTTTCGTCCACATGGCTCAGAGTAAAAGGGAGAAAAAATAGAAAGAAAGAAAGAAAGAGGCTATAATATAGTGAAGTAAGATAAAGCTATTATAAAGCAAAGCTATACAGACAAAATCTCACCCAGAAGCATATACATATACACTCACAAAAAAAGGAAAAGGGGAAAAATTAATATATCCTGCTCCCAAAGTCCACCTCCTGAATTTGGGATGATTCGTTGTCTATTCAGGTATTCAACAGATGCAGGCACATCAAGTTGTTTGTGGAGTTTTAATCCGCTGCTTCTGAGGCTGCCGGGAGAGATTTCCCCTCCTCGTCTCTGTTTGCACTGCTCCTGGGGATCAGCTTTGGATTTGGACCCGCCTCTGCGTGTAGGTCGCCTGAGGGCGTCTGTTCCCCGCCCAGACAGGACGGGGTTAAAGGAGCAGCTGCTTCGGGGGCTCTGGCTCACCCAGGCCGTGGGGAGGGAGGGGTACAGAGGAGACGGGGCGATCCTGCGGCGGCAGAGGCCGGCGTGACGTTGCACCAGCCTGAGGCGCGCCGTGCATTCTCCCGGGGAAGTTGTCCCCGGATCACAGGACCCTGGCAGTGGCGGGCTGCACAGGCTCCCGGGAGGGAGGTGTGGAGAGTGACCTGTGCTCACACACAGGATTTTTGGAGGCGGCAGCAGCAGCCCCAGCGTCTCACGCCCGTCTCTGGGGTCCGCGCTGACAACCGCGGCTCGCGCCAGTCTCTGGAGTTCGTTTAGGCGGCGCTCTGAATCCCCTCTCCTTGCGCGCCGTGAAACAAAGAGGCAAGAAAAAGTCTCTTGCCTCTTCGGCAGCTGCAGACTTTTTCCCGGTCTCCCTCCCAGCCAGCTGTGGTGCGCTAACTCCTTCAGGCTGTGTTTACGACGCCAACCCCAGTCCTCTCCCTGCGATCTGACCGAAGCCCGAGCCTCCGCTCCCAGCCCCGCCCGCCCCGGCGGGTGAGCAGACAAGCCTCTCCGGCTGGTGAGCGCTGCTCAGCGCCGAGCCTCTGTGCGGGAGTCTCTCCGTTTTTTCCTCTGCGCCCCTGTTGCTGTGGGATCCGCGCTGATTGCCGCGGCTCGTGCCCGTCTCTGGAGTTCGTTTAGGCGGCGCTGTGAATCCCCTCTTCTCGCGCACCAGGAAACAAAGAGGGAAGAAAAAGTCTCTTGCCTCTTCGGCAGCTGCAGACTTTTTCCCGGTCTCCCTCCCAGCCAGCTGTGGTGCGCTAACCCCTTCAGGCTGTGTTCACGCCGCCAACCCCAGTCCTCTCCCTGCGATCCGACCGAAGCTGAGCCTCAGCTCCCAGCCCCGCCCGCCCCGGCGGGTGAGCAGACAAGCCTCTCGGGCTGGTGAGTGCTGGTCGGCACTGATCCTCCGCGCGGGAATCTCTCCGCTTTGCCCTCCGCACCCCTGTTGCTGCGCTCTCCTCCGTGGCTCCGAAGCTTCCCCCCTCTGCCACCCGCAGTCTCTGCCCGCGAAGGGGCTTCCTAGTGCGTGGAAATCTTTCCTCCTTCACAGCTCCCTCCCACTGGTGCAGGTCCCGTCCCTATTCTTTTGTCTCTGTTATTTCTTTTTTCTTTTGCCCTACCCAAGTACGGGGGGAGTTTCTTGCCTTTTGGGAGGTCTGACGTTTTCTGCCAGCGTTCAGTGGGTGTTCTGTAGGAGCAGTTCCACGTGTAGATGTATTTCTACTGTATCTGTGGGAAGGAAGGTGATCTCCGCGTCTTACTCTTCCGCCATCTTCTCTCCTCCTCCCAGGTAATACTTTAAAATACAGAAAGAAGAGCTCTCTAAAATTATAGCAGATCAATTTTGCAAATTCACAACTCCTGATCAATTTCGCAAATTTACAACTGCTCAAACCTCCCACAATGTCATCTGAACACATATAAATGAAAGAACAAGCACTGCCAAACAAAATTGCCATAATTAAAAAAGAGATTTTCTTCATAGACTAGGAATGAAGCATATATTTACTAAACATTCTGGGCTAAGTCAAGAACATCAAAGGTCTGGGGAGGAGGGTCAGTGTAACAGAACTTGTGATTTACTTGGGTGGTGCTCATAAAACATGCATAACGGTAAAGAATCAGAAAATATAACATAATACAAGAAGAGGAATAAATTTTTATTGACTGAAAACTCAAGCAGGATCTCTTATACATGTGAAGCCAATCTAGAATTCTGTAATGTATTTAATGAAATAAATCCAGGAATAAACTAACCACATGGGATCTGAATCCAATAATAGGTGAAACATGCAAAGACTGTCGTGGAAGCCTTGTGTCATGGAAGGCCAAGACTAAGCATCTTTAAGACAGTTATGTATTCCCTGGATGTGTAATAAAGTAATATCTGTCCAAAGATAGCCTTACAAATAAGAATCACAAAGTGCTAGAGGAAAACCAAAACAATGAAAGGGTTGCACAACTGAGCAAAACAGACTTATAACTCAGAACATAGAGAAAAGTACAGCAATCTGAAAAGAACTTTAAAGTAATCAATTTAATGTCTTCTAAAGAAAAATAAAAGTGAAAGCAACCAAAACAAGAATAAAAAATTATGACACAGAAGTTGATGGTTATTAAATGAGAAATACTTGAATAGATTTACTACCCAGCCAACTGGAGAGACTTGAAAAGTGAAACAGTGAGTTGTAAAATCAGTGAAAACTTCCTTGAATATAGAGCAAAGGATTAAAAAAAATACAAAATATAAAACAAAGTTAAAATACATTAAAGATAGTAGTTTAATAAAATAAATAAATTGGAAACAATAGTAACAGTTGAGAGGTGAAATGGTACAAAGGAAAGTATAAGTATGCTAAAAACTTTGTCTTGTCCCAAAGAAAGGCAGAACTACGTGATGTACTTGTTTAAAAAAAAGTTGATGTTTTGTGAATAAAAATTTAAAGAAATCCCAAACAACAAGAAGAAGAAGATGAGGAAGAAGAAGGGGAAGAAGAAGAGAAAGGGGAAGGAAAAGGGACGGCCCAGGAGGAGGAGGAGGAGGAGGAAGAGGAGGAAATATTAAGAATCAGACTGTAAAACTTATAAACCTATAGAGAAAAAAATGGAACAAATAAACAAGAACATCAAAGAAATTATACATTAAAAAAAAGGGAGGGACAGGAAAAAAAAGAAAAAGTTTGATAAACATTAAAAAAAAAAACACGCTAAGATGGCAGAAATAATTTAAAGTATACCATTAATTAAAATAGGCATATTTGAGTTAAAACTATTATTAGAAAGCATAAGTTATAAATGGATTTTTAAAATGTAGCTAGAATCTGTTCATACAGGACAAGCTTAAAAGAAAAAAAAAGTTGCAACAAAAGAATATAAACATGTAACGATTTGAAAATGACTCAGTAACTACTTTAAAGGAGCCTGAGTTCTTGACGGCTGTAAGACCCTCCCAGCCCTAGATGGCCTACGTTTTGAAGAGAGAGAAATAAATGTGTGTCTTGCTTAAGCCACAGTTATTATCGTTTTATTTCATTTTTATCACTGGATGCTAAATATTCTTGTAACCAATACATACTATGAGATATTAAAGCAGATAAAGTGCCTATTCCTCCCTTATAAAAGGATTGATCCACAAAGACAATAATACTCATGAATTTGGATGTAGCTAACAACAGAGTCTTAAAATAAATCAATCCAAATAATGAAAAACAAGAAGTTGAAAAATTCCCAGTTCCTAGTGGGGAACTTTAACATGGTGTTCTCATATACTTACATTTCAAGCAAGCAAAAAATAAATAAGAACACATAGAACTGAAATAACCAGGTTTGTTACTAAAAAATATTTAATAGCCAAAGTAACAAAGGCACTGATTAATCATATAAAGGTGTCAACAAAGTAGAAGAGATGTTGGACTTTAACAATCAGTTTGAAGTGCAAAGTCTGAATGAGCTGAATATCAACCATAGGAATAAACAAAAAAATAAGCTGCATATCTGTACTATACAAAGAGAAAACACTTATTATCTTCAATCCCATATTAAATATTATCAATCCTATATCAATACTGACCAGCTACTAGAACATAAAATAATCTTCAATCAATATTACACAAAACACATTCCCTAACTAAAATTAAATAAAATTACAAATCACATAAATTCATCTGTCCCACTTATCTGAGATATTGGAATACATATGTTTCTTTAATTCATGATTATATTAGTTATATATTGCTGTGTAACAAATTACCCCAATATTTAATAGCTCAAAAAATAAATACTTGTTATATTATGGTTTCTCTGGGTCCAGCATTCAGGTGCTTCTTAGCTGGGTGCCTCTGGGTTGGAGTCTCCCATAAGGCTATAATCAAGGAATCATCTGGGGTTATAGTTATCTGAAGGCTCAACTTAGGGGAGAATCTACTTCCAAGTTCATACAAGTGGTTGTTCCCAGTTCTCAGAGAATCCACTTTCAAGTCCATTCATGTGACTACGGCAATCCTTAGCTTCTCACTGTTTGCCAGAGACATCAGTTCCTGCCCCTGCCATGGGGGGTTCTATGTGGGGAAGCTCACAACATGGCAGCTAGCTTTCGCTCAGAATGAGGCAACGAGAGAGACTGAGCAAGACATAGGCCAGTCTCTTTGTAACATAATCTCAGAAGTGGCATCTATAATGTCAGAATTACTATTTATTTGAAGGATGTCACTCAATGAAAGGAGAATACACATGGGCATAACACTAGGAGGCAAGAGTCTTTAGGTCCATCTTAGAGGTTTCTTGCTACAATGGTTTAAGAGAAAATAAAAGTAGAAAATATAAATTATTTATGACTGAATGACAACAAGAGCTTTACATATCTAAAATTGTGGATGTAGCCAAAGCAGTAGCAGGGAAAAATTCTTTCAAAATGTGGAAAATTAGAATAAATCAGCTAAGTATTAAACTCAAAAAGATAGAAAAAGCAAAACAACTAAAGAAAATTGAGGAGAAAAACTAAAAAAGGTAAAAATCAATGAAATAGGAAAAAATGTTGAGCAATTAAACAGTGGTTGAAAAGATGAACTAGACAGTAAATGGTGTTGGAAAAACATGATAAAAATAATTTTTAAAACCCTGTTTATACCTCTTCCCATATACCAAGAAGAATTCTATATGGATAAAATACATAAATAAAAAATAATCTAACTTTTAATAACCTATATGAAAACATGGGGGTATTTTTATAATCTAAAAGTGAGGCAATCTTTCTAAACTATAGCATAATTCAGAAATCTTAGCAAAATCAAATATGAAAAATTCAATCTCTTAAAACATAAAAATTATAGTAATAATAATGATAAATTCAAAAATTATGATCTAGGAAAAATGCCTTAATTCATCTTTTAAAAAGGCTAATCTACCTAAAGTTAAAGAAAAAGATCAACTACCAAAAAAAATGGGCAAAGGATATCAACACTCTTTTCAAAGAGAGAGAAATATAAATGGCTCTTAAACATATGCAATATTTCTAATTTAACTCATAAAATAAGAAACACAATTAAACTATATATAAATTATCCTTTGCATTTATCAAATCAGCAAAATTCTTAAATCTGGTAACATAATCAAATTCCATTGGAGAATCTGTGTGCAAACAATTTCATGTATCTTTAACCCAGCTATTCCACTTGTAATAAATTCCCCTACAGACACATCCATGCTATGTGAAATGATTTATGCTCAAAGTTATTTACTGTAACATTCTTTGGAAGAGCAAAAGAATGGAAACAATCTAAAAGAGAAAGAAAAAAGAATTTAGTGAAGAAATTATATTATATTCAGACAATGGAATGTTATATAGATGTAAAAGATAAGAAGTCCTTTACGAACTGACATAAAGATTTCCAAGATATATTGCTATGTGAAAACAGTGAATAATAGTATGTATATGTAACCAATTACATAAAAAAGTGGGAAAAAAAGTAACATATATTTGCATTGGTTTGAAATGAATAAAATTACCTGGAAGGATAAACAAGAAGCCAGTAGTGATAGTTATGTGCTAAGGCTATAAGAAGTGTTCACGTGAAAACAAAACCGGGAAAAGACACATTGTAGAAGATTTTAAATTTTGCAATGCTCAACTTCCAAATTAAGTGGGCAACATGATTATATTATTGAAAATTGATATGCTTTAAAAATGTTATTTTTAAAAAATAGAAATAAAGTAGGAAAAACATTAAGGTAAAAGCAATAAATTAAACAGAAAATACAAATATGTTGGCTAAAACGTTCCACATTATCAAGAGTTGGCCAGGGCGTGAGGAAAGGCAGAATAGGCTAGTATCAATATATCATTGGTGGGAATATGTAAATTACAGCTACTCTTGAGAACAATTTGCAGTACTACTAAAACGGAAAATTACCTATTTCCCATACAGTTTTCTTCTAGATACATATATTAGAAGTATATTTACACATATGCACAATAAATTAGGCACAAATATGCTCACTGTGGCATTATTTGTTATAACAAAAAACGTGGTAGCAATCTAAATGTCCACCCGAAGAGAAACAAATAGTGGTATACCTCAAAATGGAATGATACATCAGTTAAAAAATAAATTTGAGCTACACATGTCAACCTGGAAAATGTTCCATCACTGCAATAATTCCCTTTCATCCACCTTCACCTTCCTTGCCAGGCTATCCCTCCTTAGCACTCGTATGCGAAAGCCCAACTCTCCCTCTATTCTCCTTTCACTAAGGCAACTCAACCTGACTAGAGAAAACATGTAATCTTTGTGACTAGTTAATTTAAGTTTACTTATCAATTCGCACTGCAATTCTGTTATCAATTAGTAGCAATTCTGCTATGTATCTGTATTCCAATTAATTGCTTACTCTCCTAAAGGATATTTTCACACTTTATTCCCTGTCCCCAAGCTTCAACTATTTTCACACTCAGCTGATTATTTTAGCCCCTATTTCACTGAGAAATAAAATCTGCAAAGAATTTTATCATATCTTTATCACATCAACTAATTTGCCATCATTTGTACCAATACACTCTGCCTTCTCTTCTGCTACTGTATAAGTTGTCCATGTAAAGCCAACTCAACCATTCATGCACTATACCCAATCATTTTTTTCCTGCATCATTTTTTCCCATCAGCATACAGACATCTTAAAAAGAAAAGCCCTCACAACCTCTACATCTCCTTTAGCTAATGCTTTATTTTCCTGAACCCCTTTTGTATTAATTGTCTTTTAAAACATAATTGCCTATTTTAAAAGTGTGCCTTAAAATATCATAAACTTAGTGGTGTAAAACAAGACAAATAATTATATCACAATTTCTGTGGGTCAGGAGTCAAGCATAGGTTAGCTGGGTTCTCTACTCAGGCGCTCAGTGGATTGAATCAAGAGGTCAGCTGGGACTGTGATTTCAAATGAGGGGTTCACAGGTATCCTCTTCTAAGCTTACTAGTTCCTGTCAGAATTCATTTCCACGGAGTTGTAGGACTGAGTTCCATGTTTTCTTGCTGGGTATTTGCTGGAGGCCCCTCTAAGCTCCTAGAAGACTCCAGCTGACAGACTCTCTCAGAACATAGCAGTTTGCTGTTTTTTCAAGGCCAGGAGACGAATTTACCTCACACATTGAATCTCTGATTTCTGGAGATGCCTTGTCCCTTTTACAGCTCATTTGATTACGCCAGGGCCACCTGAATAATTTTCTTTTTGATTATCTCAAAGTCAACTGATTTGGTACCTTAATTGCAAATGCAAAAATGTCTTCACCTTTGTAATATAAACTAATCATGGGGTGAAATCCATCATATATGCAGTTACATCTACAGTCAAGGAGAGATGACACAGGGCATGTACACTGAGCGCGGGTGAACTCAGATGTTTCAAGGATGATTTCTGAATTTTACCTACCACACCTTTGACGTAAAATTCTTTTAAGGATTGGTCTATACCAATTGATTTGTCACCAATTCACTTAGCCTTGACTCCTCTCTAAATAGGCTTTCATCCGTACCACTCCATTAAATTGACTCCTGTAAGAGTTATCAATGATATTCATGCTACTAATTCTACTGGTCAGTTGAATCCTCATTTTACTTTACTTACCTTCAGCATTTGACATATTTTATCATGTTCTCCTTCTTGAAACACTTTCTTCATTTAGATTTCAAGGCGTCACATTCTCCTGGCTTTCCTCCTATCTCACTGAGTGCTCCTCCTCATTCTCTTGACCGGTTCTTCATCCTCTCCACAAAACCCTTAAATGTTACAGTAACTCTGGGCCTTGTCCTTCTAATCTGCACTCATGTTCTTAAATACTTCATCTGATGTCATGGTTTTAAAGAATCTCTATATGTTGATGACTCCCAAATAGATGCCTCCATTTTTGACCTTTGAAATCCAGATTCTTATATCTTGCTTCCACTTACCATTTTCATTTAGATTTCTTTCTAAAAAGCATTAATTAATAAACTGACCAAAAGCAATATCTTAGTTATCTCATTCTCAATATGTTTTCTCTATTCCTCAACTCAGTGAATTTTAAGTTCAGTATTCAAATTGCTTAGGTCCAAACCCATGGAATCATCACTGACACTTCTTTTTCTCTCATACCACATTCAGGACACTGAGGGATGATTTTGGCTATATCTTAGATATATCCTGTATCCAACTACATCTTAAAATCTCCACCACAAATGTGGGTGGAAAAAAAGAGAAAAAATAATATAATTTAAGGGTTTATAAATCAATCTACCATACAAATCCTAGTCAAATACTTCCTTGTTTAAAATTATTAATACTCACATTTACTTTAGGATAAATTTAAATTATTTTTTATGACCCCTATCTGGACCTTATTTATCTTTTTAGCTTTGTCTCTGGGTACCTAACTTTATAGCTTACACTTAATGACACTGAATCTCTCATATTTCCTGGAGTTTTCTCTTCTAGAAATATCATCGCCCTAATCCCTCTTTTTTATATAAATCCTAATATTCCTTCAGTACTCTGCTCATTTGCCACAAACTGAAGAACCATGGATCATACAAATATATTAGTCTTCCAACTCATTCAATGGCAAAATAAAATAGAAAAATGATCAAAGTCCATGTTCACATGTGAAAGATGTCTCAAGGCATTGTATGTGAAATAGGTTTTCATTAGTGGCCTCTTGTAACTTATCAGGGAATAAGATTTCAAAAGTACCATGAAGATCAACCAAAACTCTTCTAGAATCTATTCGATTTTCATATGTACACTGATCTAAAGGCAGTATCAAAATTCATTAAGACCAAATACAAATATTACTACTGTCAACTACATAACTTTGAGGCATTTAATTATTAGCACTCTTGTCTTAAAGAAGAGAAACTCATTTGAGATATGTAGAATAATGGCTCCCCCAAAGATGCCCATATCAATTCCTGGAACATATGATTATGTTATGCTACACAGCAAAAGGGAACTTTGTTCGCAGATAGAATTAAGGGTGTAACCATCTAACTTTAAGTAAAAAATGTTAACCTAGAATATCTGGGTATGCCCAAGGTAATCACAATGATTCTTAAAAGTGGAAGAGGGAGGCTGAAAAAGAGAACGTGATGACAGAAACAGGGAGAACAATTGCTATTTGGCATAAAGTCTATTGTTCTAATTCTTTTCTGAGGTCTGATAGTATCTCTCTTTTCTAATTTGTGATATATTGTTATATTCTTACAGTAAATCCCCCAAACTCACCTACTTTTGCTTCAGATAGCTCAAGTAGAGTTCTGTTATATGATTCCAAATAAGTCTGAACTTTTAACATGATCTAGAGAAAAAAACAAGAACATAAACATGTAAATCACTAACTGGGAGGAAAACGTTTGGAAAAAATACATCTGACAAAGAACTTGAATCAAGAATATATAAAGTACTCCTACAACTGAAAAATAAAAAAAAACATAAAAATGGGCAAAGAATTAAATAGACAATTCAAAAGAAGACTTATGAATAGTCAAAAAGCACATAAAGATGCATAATCTCTTTAGTTATCGGGGAAATGCAAATTAAACCACAGTGTGATACCATTACACATCAGAAAGAAAAGCTAAATTTAAAATGACTGTCAATTATGTATGCTGGCAAAAAAGTGTAGCAATTGGAACTCTGATACGATTGCAAATATGTAAAAAAAAGTAAAATCACTTTGTCAGGGTGTTTGGCAGTTTCTTGTCATCTTAAACATACACCTACAATATGATCCCAAAATTCCATTCCTAAGAAAATTAAAAATTGTGTCCATAAAGACAAACAAATAAACAAACTCAGATTTGAATGTCCATAGAGACTATTCATAATAGCCCCAAGATGGATACAACTCAAATGTCCATGAACAGGAGAATGAATATAAAAAGTTGAGTTATTTTCTTAAAATAGAATAATATCCAAAAATAAAAAGGGAAGAATTAGTGTTATTTGCAGTAACACAGATGAATATCAAATTTATGCTGAGCAAAAGCAGACAGACAAAAAGAGTATATATTGTATGATCCCATTTTAATGAAATTAAAAGGCTGAAGAACTTTCACAGATTGGGGGAGACTAAGGTGACACAACTAAATACAATGCAGGATTTTTGATTGGATCTTAGAACAGAAAAACAGCATTATGGGATGTCATTAGTGAAATGCTAATAAGGTCTTTTAAGTTAATAATGTTGTATCAATGTTTAGTTAATAGTTAACAATATTGTATCAATGTTAATTTCCTGATTGTAATATTTGTAATGTGGTTAAGCAAGTTGTTAACATTTGGAAGAAACTGGGTGAAGGGTATATATACATGAATGCTCTGAACTTTTTTTGTGACATTTCTGTAAATTTAAAATTATTTCCATCCTTAAAAAACTAAAAATATAACTACCATATGACCCAGCAATCCCACTACTGGGCATATACCCAAAGAAGACCATAATTCAAAAAGACACATGTACCCCAGTGTTCACTGCAGCACTATTTACAATAGCCAGGACACGGAACTAACCTAAATGTCCATCAAAAGAGGAATGGATAAAGAAGATGCCGTACATATATACAATGGAATATTACTCAGCCATAAAAAGGAAACAAATTGGGTCATTTTTAGAGATGTGGATGGACCTAGAGACTGTCATACAGAGTGAAGTAAGTCAGAAAGAGAAAAACAAATATCGCACATTAACATATATATGTGGAATCTAGAAAAATGGTACAGATGATCTTATTTGCAAAGCAGAAAAAGAGACACAGACATAGAGAACAAATGCATGGATACCAAGGGGGGTGGGGGTGGATGGGATGAATTGGGAGATTGGGATTGACATATATACACTATTGATACTGTGTATTAAATAGATAACTAATGAGAAGCTACTGTATAGCTCAGGGAACTCTACTCAGTGCTCTGTGGTGACCTAAATGGGAAGGAAATCCAAAAAAGAGGGGATATATGCATACGTATAGCTTATTCACTTTGCTGTACGGTAGCAACTAAACACAACGTCGTAAAGCAATAAAAGTTAATTTAAAAAAAAGAGTAAAAACAATTATTTCCAAAAAAATTGTTTTAATAATAACAGAACCATCTAGGATCTAACAATCTCCCCTCTGGATCCTCAAAGCATTTACATCACATCTTTTTCCCAGCTCATCCTTCAATTTAGTAGTTCCCTACTTCCCATTCTACAACTATGCAGCATTTGTAGAATGGAAGAATGGCCAATCTTATTTTTCTGAGAAGCAGAAAGCTTTACCTGTTGCTCTACTGCTGATTCTACTTTGGAGGAGCAAGCTGCTCCTCAGACTGATAAATATCTCAGAGTTCTACCTCTAAAACACGACACCTTTGTAACATCCTTGAGTTCCCGACCCCCTACCCTCTCCTCACTGACCCTCTCCACACACACACAAAATGAAATGGCTGTAAAGTTGGTGGAATTTGTTATTCTCTACAGAACAAAAACATTTTATATTACTGGTCAAAAATTAATGCTTTCAAAATGAAACTTTAGTCTGACTAGGAAACCCCTGAAGTCAGGTGTGTCCAACTGTTCAACAAACAAAGGAGCAAGTAGATTCTGAATAAGTCGGTGAAGATCTGCCTGAGAAAGTTACTACCTTCAACGGGAGCAGCTGTGGTCCTGAAAATACATCCTGTCTCGACCAGCTGCCTCTAAGAGCAAACCTACCCTATTTCTCAATATTTTCATCATTCCCCCAAGACCTACCCATGTGAGTTAAAAATGATCACAACCTTCTCTAAACTTTGTTCATACAGTTTACCTCTACTGTACCATGTTTCAAATATTGCTTTGAAGTCTCATTATTTATGAACTTATCTTCTCTAGATATCTAGAATGTAAGTTTCTTGAGAGCAGCCCCATGTCTTAATCACTTCTATTTCCTCATGATAATTAGTATCATAGCAAATGTCACATGAGAATTTGAGGAATTATTTATCTTGGTTTTCACTAATATATTAGAATCCATTTATTCGTTTTTAAAAATTCATTCAAATTATAGAGCACTAAAGACAATTTTGTGTCTAGTTTGAAAATATCCTTGAGATTTTTCTCAGTTTGAAACTTCATGAAAAAGCAGTTCTCCATACAGTTAGCGAGAACAGAAACTCTCTCCTGACATGGTTCATTGAACAAAACTGGAACGTAGGTCAACTAACCCATTCTATTCCATGAAGATAGAATGAAAAGTCATATGAACTTTCCCAGTCAGGACAACCAAAAGAGAACTGTAGATGACTCATTGTATCCAAACAGAGGACTAGCTTCAGCATAGGTTTCCTCAGATTTGTTAATTCTGAAGGCCTTGTGGTGATTTATAGGACAGATTACATTTCCATGAAAGGAAAATGATGTACATAAATCCTGAACCCAGAAAAGTATAGAGAGTCATATCACCTCTGGGCTAATATGTGGGAGGGAGGGAGGGAGAGAGGGAGGAGGGTGGGGCAGGTCCAAAGTCTTGTCTTAACATCAAATGCCTTGCAGTAAACAAGTGATTTCGTAATACCAACACACACACATTAAACATTAAATACTTGGGCTTCCCTGGTGGTGCAGTGATTTAAGAATCCGCCTGCCAATGATGCAGGGGACACAGGTTCGAGCCCTGGTCCAGGAAGATCCCACATGCCGTGGAGCAACTAAGCCCGTGCACCACAACTACTGAGCCTGTGCTCTAGAGCCCGCGAGCCACAACTACTGAGCCTGCATGCCACAACTACTGAAGCCCGTGCACCTAGAGCCCGTGCTCTACAACAAGAGAAGCCACTGCAATGAGAAGCCCACGCACTGCAACCAAGAGGAGCCCCCGCTCGCTGCAACTAGAGAAAGCCCGCGCACAGCAGCGAAGACCCAATGCAGCCAAAAACAAATAAATAAATAAATAAAATAAATTTATTTTAAAAAAAAACATTATATTCAAACACTAATGGTGTTAATGGAAAAAGCATTCCAACGCTAAAATGAGTAATAAATAATAGTTATGACTTCTTCAGATAAACTACTGAGGCTTTCTTAAGTACAGAAGCAAGTTGAGAACAAGCAAATTTGTTTTAAAAAATTAAAAATCCACTAAAATGCCTGATAATTTTGGCAACTTTGCAAAACAAATACTGCATAGCACCAAGACTGGATGCTATGAAAGTGATGTTCAAGAAAAGATGATGTCCAGTGTTTAAAAAGGAATTACTCTGGTATATGGCTTCTAACTGCACTGGTAAATTATTTTTAAACTGTTATATAAATATGGCATGTCCTCAGTGCTAGGAAGTTTCTGAAACTGTTTTGATACCGTTTATTTTCTTTCTCATTTACACAGGGAATAAACCAATTTTTACTAAGCTGGATTTGAAGGACATCCAGTTCCAAGCAGAGGAGATAGTCCAATTTTTACTTAAGGGCTGTGCTTCTTACATTTACTCAAATAAATTGCTTTCAATTTTGGAATACTCCAAATTAAACTCATAGTAAGGTAGGCTTCAAATGAAAAATACATAAATAAATATAACGAGATTTACTTACATTTTTTAAAGTTACTACTTTTTCACTATTACATATGATAACTTTAAAACAATATTCTATGCACTTTTAAAGACGTGTAGAGTGAGAAAAGATGGGGTTTAACGCACAACATGATTAGGAAAGAAGCACTGTGATGGTTAATTTTGTGTGTCAACTTGGCTGGGTCACAGTGCCCAGATATTTACTCAAACATTATTCTGGATAATTCTGTGAGGGTGATTTGGATAAGATTCACATTAAAATGGGTAGGCTTTGAGTAAAGCAGACTGCTCTCCATAATGTGGGCGGCCAGTCGAAGCCCTGAACAGAACAAAAGACTGGACCTCAGCGAGAAGGAATTCTCAGCTTGATAGCCTTTAGACTTGAACTGCAACATCAGCTCTTTGCTGTATCTCCATAATTTGTTGGACTTGCCAGCCTCCATAATTGTTATGAGCTACTTCCTTTAAAATAAATCTCTTTACACACACACACACACACACACACACACACACACACACACACACACGGCCTATTGGTTCTGCTTCTGAATAACCCTGAGTAATAAAAGTTATATCTGAAATGCAGCCTCAACATTAAGGGCCCTGTTATTTGAGGTTATTTGAGATATGAGGTAATCAACATTCTTCACAGGACGACAAAGATCCTGTTGAAATAAGAACAAGAAATCTGCTTGGAGATCATTGTAAATTCATCCAGAGCTGGTGAAAAGAGAAAAATCATCTAGCCTCCTTTATTTGAGAAAAACCATTCCTCTTATGACAGTTTTTCATATTCTGCACTTAAAAGATGAATAACAAATGGTGATGAATAATAAACATTCCACTAAGTTATCCAATGATACCCTACTGATAACCAAGTCCAGAGTTTTTCAACCCCAACTTGACATTTTGGACCAGATAATTCTTTGTTGTGGGTACCCCTCCCGTGCATCATAGAATGTTTAACAGTATCCCTGGCCCCTCCCCAATAGATCCCAGTAGCATTTCCAAATTGTGATAATAAAAAATGTGTTCAGATATTGACAAATTGCCTTTGGCTGAGAGGAACAGGCCTGCACCAAATCTGCTATCTTAGTCTGCTCAGGTTTCCATAAATAAATACCACAGTGTGGGTGGCAGAGACAACAGAAATGAATATTCTCATAGTTCTGGATGCTTGAAGTCCTAGATCAGGGTGCCAGCATGGTCAGTTTCTGGTTGTTCTCACATGGTGGAGAAAGAGAGAGAGAGAGAAGAAGAGAATATGAGAAAGAAAGTTCTGGTGTCTCTTCTAATGAGGAAAATAATCCCACAATGTGCCCACTCTCACAACATCATCACAACATACTTACCTTACAAAGTCCGCATCTTCGAATACTAATACTGTCACGTTGTATGTTAGGGCTTCAACATATATAAATTCGAGGGGACATAATTCAGTCCATAGCAGCTGCCCTTGGAAAGTTTGAAAGTATCTGAAACCTCATATTTCATGTCAAGTTGATATTAAAATTCTTATTATGTCAATGTTTCTTTCTAACATAAAAATGAGGATTCTTTGATAAAATCTTTAAGGAAAAGTAAGATTACCCTGGGGCTCCCTTCATATAACTCCAAGAAGAGGAGTCCCAAGTTCCAGAATCACAGGCATAAGGAGACTAAAGATGAGGATCTTACTGTGTGCTTTTTACTATTAGTATCTCCAGCATTAGTATTTTGTAGAAATGTCTTTGTAGAAAAAAAAATAGACTAGATGATTTCTAAAATTTCTTCCATTTCTTAAAAACCTGCATATCTGTGAATTTTTAAAAAATGCTTGCAGAAACTTGGAGTGATTCATTATTTTAAAAGGACCTTCTAAGTATACAGTAGATAGTTTAAAATATGTGAGAGGTTACCAAGTAAATGAGAGCTTATTGTTTCTGTGTACTTCTAGAAAGCAAAATTAGGACTAATGGGTTCAGGTTACAGACAGGTGAGGGGTACAGATTTCAACTCAATATAAAAAAAAAAAAACTTTCTTACACTCAAAGCTGCTAAAGTGGAATGAGATGTTTGATGAGGCAGTAAGTTCCAAGTCATTTAAAGTGCTTGAGCTTATAAATCATTTTAGTGGATGAAATAAAGGGATTTATGCATTAGAGAAAGACTAGATTGCTTTTGAGGTGTCTTTCAGCCTTAAAATTATATGATTCTGAAGAGATCCTTTAAAAGAATAATAAGGTGAAAATAAAACTCTGTGTGTGTGTGTTTTTTTTTTCTAATTTGCTACACAAAAACAAGCAAAGAAAAGAAAAACACTAAGTGCCAAACATGGCAATTGTTCTCAACTAAGACAATGCCCTTGGCAAAGTAAGATTCTCTCTGTGATGTACTTTCAAGGAAGTGAGGTCAACAATCAGGGTCACTTGGAATCTCTCTCACATGAGTTTAGGCCGAAAGTCATGGTGGGGAGCTCATGCATCCGTCCTCTCTTCTGGCGCTGCACACTTGCCTGTTCTATGCCCACAGAGAAGAAGAGAGCTGCAATCAGTCACAGTGCGAGAAAGGTGACTCCAGCAACATCAATTCTGAACTTCCTATTTCACAAATGAACAATCAGGGAAGTTTCACAGGTTCATCTGATCCCTAGATAATCAGCTCACGTACAAACTCCTTCACTTTCTCAGCCATTCACCAATTTGTGACACATCAATCACACCATTTCTAAGTGGCTACAAACTTTTCAGTGACCTCTGGTTAAATTTTTTAATGTGAGAGTGTTTTAGGACTAATTAATTATAGCCAAGGAATTCCTTGGTTGTGTTCACATCAAGATCGATATGATAATGCTTTGAGACCTCTGGGAAGCTATCAATATCAAATGCGGATGAAGCATCTTCTTTCCCTGTTATAAGATAGAATCCAGTGGCTGAAGAGAAGTAGGACTTCAGTTGAATTTGAAAGTCAAAGGCAAAATCTGAATGCCTAGAAAAAAGACTGGCTCAGGGCGATATCTTACAATAGGGCAGATTTATTTTAGGGTTTTCTATTCACCCTCTCATATTCACTCAACAAATATCTATTGACTATAGACTACATAAAAGGCCAAGTCCTCCCAGTATTCAGAACCTAATTCTGCCTTTCTCCTCCTGTCCAAAGACAAGGACCTTGAGATTTCCCTAAAGCCCTGCTGTTTAAGAAATTAATCACATAGAAATAATTAACATGGCTACTTGCAGGTTTGGATTTTTCTTAAAGGATGCTTCCAAAAGACACCAAAGGACCAAAGTTTTAGTTTGTACTACCTATACTGGGAAACTGTATCAGGTCGAGAGGGTATAAGTGTCCTTTCAGGCTCCCCTAACTGATGGCAACATACAACTCTGACTTATTCTGTATAAATAGGGTTAGTTAGCACAATTCTTTCCAAAACTGTTTTAAGAAGAGTTATTTTAATAAATTTTTGTTGAAAGAAGGAATAAATGAATAAAGAAAAACAAACAAAAACCATATAGCTTCTTCAGCAATAACTTTTTCTTAAAACCATCATTAAAACAAAAATGCATAGGAGCTTCAAGATGGCGGAAGAGTAAGACGCGGAGATCACCTTCCTCCCCACAAATACATCAGAAATACATCTACGTGTGGAACAGCTCCTACAGAACACCTACTGAACGCTGGCAGAAGACGTCAGACCTCCCAAAAGGCAAGAAACTCCCCACGTACCCGGGTAGGGCAAAAGAAAAAACAGAGACAAAAGAATAGGGACGGGACCTGCACCAGTGGGAGGGAGCTGTGAAGGAGGAAAGGTTTCCACACACTAGGAAGCCCCTTCACGGGCGGAGACTGCGGGTGGCAGAGGGGGGAAGCTTCGGAGCCACGGAGGAGAGCACAGCCACAGGGGTGCGGAGGGCAAAGCGGAGAGATTCCCGCACAGAGGATCGGCGCCCAGCAGCACTCACCAGCCCGAGAGGCTTGTCTGCTCACCCGCCGGGGTGGGCGGGGCTGGGAGCTGAGGCTCAGCTTCGGTCGGATCGCAGGGAGAGGACTGGGGGTGGCGGCGTGAACACAGCCTGAAGGGGGTTAGCCCACCACAGCTAGCCGGGAGGGAGTCCGGGAAAAAGTCTGCGGCTGCCGAAGAGGCAAGAGACTTTTTCTTGCCTCTTTGTTTCCTGGTGCACGAGGAGAGGGGATTCAGAGCGCCGCCTAAACGAGCTCCAGAGACGGGTGCGAGCCGCGGCTATCAGCGCGGACCCCAGAGACGGGCATGAGACGCTAAGGCTGCTGCTGCCGCCACCAAGAAGCCTGTGTGCAAGCACAGGTCACTATCCACACCGCCCCTCCCGGGAGCCGGTGCAGCCCGCCACGGCCAGGCTACCGTGATCCAGGGACAACTTCCCTGGGAGAGCACATGACACGCCTCAGGCTGTTTCAACGTCATGCTGACCTCTGCCACTGCAGGCTTGCCATGCATTCCACATCCCTCCCTCCCCCAAGCCTGAGTGAGCCAGAGCCCCCAAATCAGCTGCTCCTTTAACCCTGTCCTGCCTGAGCAGGAACAGACGCCCTCAGGTGACCTACATGCAGAGGCGGGGCCAAATCCAAAGCTGAACCCCAGGAGCTGTGCGAACAAAGAAGAGAAAGGGAAATCTCTCCCAGCAGCCTCAGGAGCAGCGGATTAAATCTCCACCATCAACTTGATGTACCTGCATCTGTTGAATACCTGAATAGACAACGAATCATCCCAAATTGAGGAGGTGGACTTTGGGAGCAACGATATATATATATTTTTCCCTTTTTCTCTTTTTGGTCTTGGTGGTCCGGCTGGGTGTCAGGCCTGTGCTTCTGAGGTGGGAGAGCCGAGTTAAGGACATTGGTCCACCAGCCTCCCAGCTCCACATATCAAAAGGCGAAGATCTCCCAGAGATCTCCATCTCAACACCAAGACCCAGCTCCACTCAACGACCAGCAAGCTACAGTGCTGGACACCCTATGCCAAACAACTAGCAAGACAGAAACACAATCCCAACCATTAACAGAGAGGCTGCCTGAAATCATAGTAAGGTCACAGACACCCAAAAACACACCACCAGACGTGGACCTGTGCACCAGAAAGACAAGATCCAGTCTCATCCACCAGAACACAGGCACCTGTCGCCCCCACGAGGAAGCCTACACAATCCACTGAACCAACCTTATCCACTAGGGGCACACCAAAAAAAACAGGAAATACGAACCTGCAGCCTGCGAAAAGGAGACCCCAAACACAGTAAGTTAAGCAAAATGAGAAGACAGAGAAACACACAGCAGATTAAGGAGCAAAACACACCAGACCAAAGAGGAAATAGGCAGTCTACTTGAAAAAGAATTCAGAGTAATGATAGAAAAGATGATGCAAAATCTTAGAAATAAAATGGAGAAAATACAAGAAACATTTAACAAGGACCTAGAAGAACTAAAGAGCAAACAAACCATGATGAACAACATAATATATGAAATTAAAAATTCTCTAGAAGGAATCAATAGCAAAATAACTGAGGCAGAAGAACGGATAAGTGACCTGGAAGATAAAATAGTGGAAATAACTACAGCAGAGCAGAATAAAGAAAAAAAAATGAAAAGAATGGAGGACAGTCTCAGAGAACACTGGGACAACATTAAACGCACCAACATTGGAATTATAGGGGTCTCAGAAGAAGAAGAGAAAAAAACAGGGACTGAGAAAATATTTGAAGAGATTATAGTTGAAAACTTCCCTAATATGGGAAAGGAAATAGCCACCCAACTCCAGCAAGCACAGAGAGTCCCATACAGGATAAATCCAAGAAGAAACATGCCAAGACACCTATTAATCAAACTAACAAAAATTAAATGCAAAGAAAAAATATTAAAAGCAGCAAGGGAAAAACAACAAATAACATACAAGGGAATCCCCATAAAGTTAACAGCTGATCTTTCAGCAGAAACTCTGAAAGCCAGAAGGGAGTAGCAGGACATATTTAAAGTGATGAAAGGGAAAAACCTACAACCAAGATTACTCTACCCAGGAAGGATCTCATTCATATTCAACAGGGAAATTAAAACCTTTACAGACAAGCAAAAGCTAAGAGAATTCAGCACCACCAAAACAGCTTTACAACAAACGCTAAAGGAACTTCTCTAGGCAGGAAACACAAGAGAAGGAAAAGACCTACAATAACAAACCCAAAACAATTAAGAAAATAGTAACAGGAACACAAATATCGATAACTACCTTAAATGTAAATGGATTAAATGCTCCAACCAAAAGACATAGACTGGCTGAATGGATACAAAAACAAGACCGGTATATATGTGGTCTATAAGAAACTCACTTCAGGCCTAGGGACACATACAGACTGAAAGTGAGGGGATGGAAAAGGATATTCCACGCAAATGGAAATCAAAAGAAAGCTGGAGTAGCAATTCTCATATCAGACAAAATAGACTTTAAAACAAAGACTATAACAAGAGACAAAGAAGGACAATACATAATGATCAAGGGATCAATCCAAGAAGAAGATATAAAAATTGTAAAAATTTATGCACCCAACATAGGAGCACCTCAATACATAAGGCAAACACTAACAGCCATAAAAGGGGAAATTGACAGTAACATAATCATAGTAGGGGACTTTAACTCCCCACTTTCACCAATGGACAGATCATCCAAAATGAAAATAAACAAGGAAACACAAGTTTTAATGATACATTAAACAAGATGGACTTAATTGATATTTATAGGACATTCCATCCAAAAATACCAGAATACATTTTCTTCTCAAGTGCTCATGGAACATTCTCCAGGATAGCTCATATCTTGGGTCACAAATCAAGCCTTGGTAAATTTAAGAAAATTGAAATCATATCAAGTATCTTTTCTGACCACAACGCTATGAGACTAGATATCAATTACAGGAAGAAATTTGTAAACAATACAAACACATGGAGGCTAAACAATACACTACTTAATAACCAAGAGATCTCTGAAGAAATCAAAGAGGAAATCAAAAAATACCGAGGAACAAATGACAATGAAAACATGACGAGCCAAAACCTATGGGATGCAGCAAAAGCAGTTCTAAGAGGAAAGTTTATAGCAATACAATCTTACCTTAAGAAACAAGAAACACCTCAAATAAACAACCTAACTTTACACCTAAAGCAATTAGAGAAAGAAGAACAAACAAAACCCAGTTAGCAGAAGGAAAGAAATCATAAAGAGCAGAGCAGAAATAAATGAAATAGAAACAAAGAAAATGATAGCAAAGATCAATAAAACTAAAAGCCGGTTCTTTGAGAAGATAAACAAAATTGGTAAACCATTAGCCAGACTCATCAAGAAAAAAAGGGAGAAGACTCAAATCAATAGAATTAGAAATGAAAAAGGCAAAGTAACAACTGACACTGCAGAAATGCAAAGGATCATGAGAGATTACTACAAACAACTATATGCCAATAAAATGGACAACCTGGAAGAAATGGACAACTTCTTAGAAAAGCACAGCCTTCCGAGACTGAATCAGGAAGAAGCAGAAAATATAAACAGACCAATCACAAGCACTGAAATTGAAACTGTGATTAAAAGTCTTCCAAAAAAGAGAAGCCCAGGACCAGATGGCTTCACAGGTGAATTCTATCAAACATTTAGAGAAGAGTTAATACATATCTTTCTCAAACTCTTCCAAAATATAGCAGAGGGAGGAACACTCCCAAACTTATTCTACGAGGCCACCATCACCCTGATACCAAAACCAGACAAAGATGTCACAAAGAAAGAAAACTACAGGCCAATATCACTGATGAACATAGATGCAAAAATCCTCAACAAAATACTAGCAAACAGAATCCAACAGCACAGTAAAAGGGTCATACACCATGATCAAGTGGGGTTTATCCCAGGGATGCAAGGATTCTTCAGTATACGGAAATCAATCAATGTGATACACCATATTAACAAACTGAAGGAGAAAAACCATATGATCCTCTCAATAGATGCAGAAAAAGCTTTTGACAAAATTCAACACCCATTTATGATAAAAACCCTCCAGAAAGAAGGCATAGAGGGAACTTACCTCAACATAATAAAGGACATATATGACAAACCCACAGCCAACATCATCCTCAATGGTGAAAAACTGAAACCATTTCCAATAAGATCAGGAACAAGACAAGGTTGACCACTCTCACCACTATTGTTTAACATAGTTTAGGAAGTTTTAGCCATAGCAATCAGAGAAGAAAAAGAGATAAAATGAATCCAAATCAGAAAAGAAGAAGTAAAACTGTCACTGTTTGCGGATGACATGATACTATACATAGAGAATCCTAAAGATGCTACCAGAAAACTACTAGAGCTAATCAATGATTTTGGTAAAGTAGCAGGAAAGAAAATTAATGCACAGAAATCTCTTGCATTTCTCTACACTAATGATGAAAAATCTGAAAGTGAAATTATGGAAACACTCCCATTTACCATTGCAACAAAAAGAATAAAATACCTAGGAATAAACCTACCTAAGGAGACAAAAGACCTGTATGCAGAAAACTATAAGACACTGATGAAAGAAATTAAAGATGATACAAATAGATGGAGAGATATACCATGTTCTTGGATTGGAAGAATCTAAATTGTGAAAATGACTATACTACACAAAGCAATCTACAGATTCAGTGCAAGCCCTATCAAATTACCAATGGCCTTTTTTTTTTTTTTTTTTTTTTTTTTACAGAACTAGAACAAAAAATCTTAAAATTTGTATGGAGACACAAAAGACCCCAAATGGCCAAAGCAATCTTGAGGGGAAAAAATGGAGCTGGAGGAATCAGACTCCCTGACTTAAGACTATACTACAAAGCAACAGTAATCAAGACAGCATGGGACTGGCACAAAAACAGAAATATAGATCAATGGAACAGGACAGAAAGCCCAGAGATAAACCCATGCATATATGGTCACCTTATCTTTGATAAAGGAGGCAAGGATATACAATGGAGAAAAGACAGTGTGTTCAATAAGCGGTGCTGGGAAAACTGATAGCTACATGTAAAAGAATGAAATTAGAACACTCCCTAACACTATACACACAAATAAACTCAAAATGGATTAAAGACCTAAATGTAAGTCTAGACACTATCAAACTCTTAGAAGAAAACATAGGCAGAACACTCTATGACATAAATCACAGCAAGATCCTTTTTGACCCACCTCCTAGAGAAATGGAAATAAAAACAAAAATAAACAAATGGGACCTAATAAAACTTAAAAGCTTTTGCACAGCAAGGAAACCATAAAAAAGATGAAAAAACAACCCTCAGAATGGGAGAAAATATTTGCAAATGAAGCAACTGACAAAGGATTAATCTCCAAAATTTACAAGCAGCTCATGCAACTCAATATCATAAACACAAAGAACCCAATCCAAAAATGGGCAGAAGGTCTAAATAGGTATTTCTCCAAAGAAGATATACGGATTGCCAACAAACACATGAAAGGATGCTCAACGTCACTAATCATTAGAGAAATGCAAATCAAAACTACAATGAGATATCATCTCACACCAGTCACACCATGATCAAAAAATCTACAAACAATAAATGCTGGAGAGGGTGTGGCGAAAAGGGAACCCTCTTGCAATGTCGGTGGGAATGTAAATGGATACAGCCACTATGGAGAATAGTATGGAGGTTCCTTTAAAAACCTAAAAGTAGAAGTACCATATGACCCAGCAATCCCACTACTGGGCATATACCCTGAGAAAACCATAATTCAAAAAGTGTCGTGTACCACAATGTTCATTGCAGCTCTATTTACAATAGTCAGGACATGGAAGCAACCTAAGTGTCCATCAACAGATGAATGGATAAAGAAGATGTGGCACATATATACAATGGAATATTATTCAGCCATAAAAAGAAAGGAAATTGAGTTTTTTGTAGTGAGGTGGATAGACCTAGAGACTGTCATACAGTGTGAAGTAAGTCAGAAAGAGAAAAACAAATACCGTATGCTAAGACATATATATGGAATCTAAAAAAAAAAAAAAAAAAAAAAAAGGTCATGAAGAACCCAGGCGCAGGATGGGTATAAAGACGCAGACTTACTAGAGAATGGACTTGAGGACACGGGGAGGGGGAAGGGTAATCTGGGACAAAGTGAGAGCCTGGCATGGACATATATACACTATCAAATGTAAAATAGATGGCTACTGAGAAGCAGCCTCATAGCACAGGGTGATCTGCTCGGTGCTTTGTGACCACCTAGAGGGGTGGGATAGGGAGGGTGGGAGGGAGGGAGATGCAAAAGGGAAGAGATATGGAGATATATGTATATGTATGGCTGATTCACTTTGTTATAAAGCAGAAACTAACACAACATTGTAAAGTAATTATACTCCAATAAAGATGTTAAAAAAATGCCTCTGTCATCTCGTTAATCACACCCAAATATTACGGGAGTGACTGTCAATGCTCTCCCAAGTTGTCTCTAAACTGAAGTACAAAATTAGTGGAGCTCCCCAAATATTGGGCATTTGTTTGCAGGTAAGACTATGAATCTGACAAGGAAGTCTGTAAGGAGGAAGAATAACTTATTTTCAGGGGAATTCAGATGCAATATTGTATTTTCTGGAATACTGGAAGAGCAGATGGTGAAGGATAAATTTAATTCTATAGAAAAAGCAACCGCATCTATCAAGGGAAACCAGCTACCAGCATGTAAAATGTGTTGCCCTTTTATTTTTAGTGTGAACTATAATGTAATTCCCGGAAATAGCAATGCTGCTATCATAAATATCCTGTAACTATGGGGTTTTCTCAGTGTGTGACCAGAGAAATCTGCATGGATAGCTGTAAATAATCAAGGCATGCTTGCTGCTTTTGAAGGTCCTTTGCCATTAGAAAAAAAAAAAAAAAAGAAAGAAATGAAAAAAAGAAAAAGAAAGAAAGAACAAAATAAGCTAAAGTCAAATGGTACCAAAGCCATGTATTATGGAAGAGATGGTTTATATTCATGTGAAAGTTGAAAAATAAATGCATGAAGGTTGCAAGGCCTAAAAGGATGAAAGAAACATTAGGTAAAAGATTCCACTTTGAAACTGTAAAAGGCAGGCAGACATCTCCTTTATGCATCACTGACGGGCTGAGAAGCTTTTCAGGCCCTTCAATAATAATTCTTAGTATATGATTTCACTGAATCTCTCATTATTTTAAATGTCCTTGGTGGTTGTTACACACAAGCTTACTGAGAATTGAAGTGTAAATTACTACCATACTAAAATGAACTATGATGTGTCACTTATATTCACTTTTACTAGTAGTAAAGGTTGCAACAGCAAGTAATACCTACTTTAATCCAGAACATAAATTCTATTTAAGGAACATTTATTAGATTTTTAAGCAATCAATATATTGAAATATATATCCTTACATAAAGAAATTACAGAATAGATTTACTAAGTTTCATGTAGATTCCACCAGTAGAAGGTACAATCTTGCCCTCAAACAGAATACAGTCTAGACTAAATTAGCTTTAACAAATTCTGGCATACCAAGAATGTCCATATTCACAGTGGTATAACAGTGCAGGGATGGTTTTTTTTTAATGTTATTTTCCAACAAATAGTGCAATCAATAGAGAGCTAGAATTCTTGGTATTCTGATACTGAAAAGAAGCTTTTTCCAATTTACTAACTGAACAGTGTATATTTCTTCAATGTGCACCTAATCTATACTTTTACATTTAATAAACCTCCTTAAATAAACTCAGTGTTCATTATGTTTCCTTAACGTCCCTCAAGAAGTTATTTTAGTACATTAAAACCCATACAGATACTTTCATGGCAGGAAGGGAGATTTCTCTTCTTGAGCTTTCTTTTTCTCGAAATGGCTAATTTACAAATGTTTATGCCTTCAACAAATATTTATTTTGTCCTACAATGATGCCAATGACAATCGCAAGGATAGGAAAAGAGAGGAGAACAAGATGGTAAAGTTCTTGGTGTTTGTGGAGCTTAGATTTCATTGGGAAATTCAAGCCATAAACAACTACATAAACCACTTAATATAGCATTAGATACTGATACATATAATGAAGAAAATAAAACAGGGTAATCGGCTAGGGGTGGGATGGAGTAGGAGTGGGGAGGGTGGTTAAACACATGGTTAGGAAAGGTTTTCTAAGACGGTAACATTTAGACACAGACCAGGACACAGAGAAGAAGCAAAAATCTAGATAAAGAGCTTATCAAGGAGAGGAAGTATCAAGAGGAAAAGCCCTAAGTTGAAAAGACTTTGTTTTCTAAACAGCCAAGGGGGCTGGTGAGACTGGAGCTGTATAAGCAACGAAGGTGAAGGTGTTTATGAGACAGTCTGGCAGGACCAGATCTTGCAGGGCTTGGTAGGGCAGCCTGTGACGTGAAGGTTTTACTTTAAGTTCCATGGACATTTATTAGAGGATTTTAATATTATCTCTCTGGCTGCTGTGAGAAGAAGGGTATTTAAAGGTATTTAATATGCCAGGTCAAATGGACTTCTGCACCCTCTTTAATTATCTTGGCATACAAGGTTCTGTGTTTGTGATATTTCACCTTTTGTTCTATTTCCATAGAAACTGTTCTTGCTGTACCAGGTTGTAGGAACTATTTTTCATTTTTTATTTGTCTACTTTTCCTTAGGCAAATAGTCTCACTCCCCTGTGCTTTATTCTATTGAAACATAACCTCTTTATATACTTCTGTCAATGTCAATTAATATCTTATTTTTTTTCCTCTAGGACTTAACTTAGGCTTCTTCACCTGGTGTTATCAATATATTTAATATGTATGCTCTCTATTGAATTATTAGAGCTTTTGATTAAAAAAAAACATAACCAGTTTATAAAAATAACATTTAGATAACACCACCCAATACTACTCTCACCACATATGCTGCACTCCCCCTCCTCCATAAAAACCCAAATGTCTAGAAAAGAATTCTGTCCATAATAACAAACTTTCAACAAGTTTTTTTCCACATTAAAAAGCAACATTTTTTTCTTTTCACAAAATGGAAACAGATCAGTCTGACATTATTCATTTGAGACATAAGTGATCTTCCAGGCAGTGTTGAAAACTGGCTTTATTATTTTTCCATACTCTATTTTGGGAGGCTTTTTAAAATACGTTTGATGACTTCATGCTTATTCTTCATGCCTCAAAAATAGCCAAAGGCATCTCAGTTTACTTATGTCCAACAGACAATTATCATATACTATGACAGAGGAATGAATAAGCCATTTTCCCTTCTCCCTAGTGTCTCACAGCTAACAATACAGTCTGAAATTCTGAAAATTAATCCAAGAATTTAAAAAGAATATGATGCCTATTCAGATACGGGGCTCAATGAACACACACAAGAACTATACGTGAATTAAATTCTAATTTCTCTTCTTTCTGATAGTGACTTTTTTCTGTGCAGATTCAGCACTTTCCATCACATTCTTATGCTCACTCCTACTCATGCTTTTCCTCTCTTTCTTCCTTTACCTCATGGACCTCTCTCCTGATTTCACAAAACATTTGCTTCTTTCCTGTACCAACTCAGATATACTTTAAAAACGAAAACACCCGAGTGATTCTTTAATGCATCTTGCTAGAAATAACAGTTCTGATAGTGGTTCTTAGAAATTATTATCCTTCTATTCAAAAGTGAGCAGAAAAAGGAATTCTGTCCTGACCTTTCGTGAGAAATGTTTGTATGAATGTCACTGATATATTTGTAGGCTCTGAAAGGTCATCCATGATTAACATGACACATGGAAGGTAAATTTTTTAAAAAAATTCTAGGGCTTCTCTGGTGGCGCAGTGGTTGAGAATCTGCCTGCCAATGCAGGGGACACGGGTTCGAGCCCTGGTCTGGGAAGATCCCACATGCCGCGGAGCAACTAGGCCCGTGAGCCACAACTACTGAGCCTGTGCGTCTGGAGCCTGTGCTCCGCAACAAGAGGCCGCGACAGTGAGAGGCCCGCGCACCGCGATGAAGAGTGGCCCCCACTTGCCGCAACTAGAGAAAGCCCTCACACAGAAACGAAGACCCAACACAGCCAAAAATAAAATAAAATTAATAAAGTGCACAGTTCAGTGACATTAAGTAGCTGTATTTTTAAAAAATGTGAATATTAAAAAAAAAAAGAACAAATGGTATTACAATATTCATATGTTTAGAAGATATAATCACACAGTAGATACAGTATAGAAACAGACAAAAAAAGCAAGGTGCATATTTAAAAAAAATTCTAGAAGTCATCTTATTTTAATTTTTTTCAGAAATGAAGGGAATTTCTGATTATATAGTTGAGAGTTGATTTTTTAAAAAAATAACAAATCCCTAACAGGTAGTAAGTGATAGTAATTTAGTTTTTTCTCTCCTTCTTTTTTAATTATTGCAAACTATTTCAAACTACAGAATACCAGCGAGACAAATGGGAACACATTTTTCTCCCTCAGAATCCACATATAGTTTCCACAAAGACATCTAAACTTCTCTTCAACCAAAATAAAACAAAATAAGATAATGTTTATTTATATTTTTAAGAGTCGGAGTTGGGAATAGAACATTCCAATGGCACAGAAGGACTGGCAATTTCTGCATGTGCTTATGTTTCTAATAAGATCTATTTTCTTTCAAGATATCTAGAAGTGCCCACCCATATTGAATCTATAATGTCAAGTTTTTTCTTCTACCAACTTCCACTATTCTTATTTCATTTTCATGGAAATAAAAAACAAACATCACCACCACACACACACACATCTGTGCTGCACACCCTAAATAACAACCTAGAAGCAAGATGTCTTGCTTAAAGCTTAATGTAGTGGGCTTTAAGCAGTAATTTCAAAGTTCTGCCTGGGCCTTGGATGTGCGAAAGTGGTCCTGAGCTCCATTTGTAGACAGGGGATATACAAAGTTCATACAAATTTTCTTCATAAAGAAAATTTGAGGATATTTTCCTCTTAAGAGATATGAAAGAGAGAAGAGAAGGACTGAGCAGAGAAAGAGTAAAGTAAAAGGACTAAATTCTCATAATGGATAAGATCTGAATCAGGGATAAGAGTGGACTCAGATTCCTCTTGTACATCACCTCACTGTCTTCTGGGCCTGCATTTTATCCAGCCATGGCCATAGCAACTAGCATCACACAGGTGTACCTGGAAGCATCTCCCTTCAGCTGCACTGTGGAGCTCTTGCTTTCTGCCATGAGGTGTCTCTGACTACCTGACTAAAATGCTTGTGAAATCCTGCCAGGCTCTCACGCAAGTATGGCCTGGATATGCATGAGAGTGAACACCTCATGGAGCAACACCTGACCAATGGACCCCGTGGATAAAGTCTCTGCCCTTCTGTCTCTTGGGCAGATGATTCTGAAATGCATTCTTTGGGGTTTTGCAGAAGGTCCCAGTGGATCAAGTCCCAGGTGACTATCTGGAGAACACACTCTTATATGCTGTGTAGGCTTAGTCTTCTTTCACTTCACTCTTCCTTAGTCCAAAATGACTATTTCCCTTCAAATCTTTCCCAAATAACTGAAACCCAAGCTCCACCTGTATCAGCCTAGTGCCTAGCATAGTTATCAGGCAGATAGTGTTCAGGAAAGATTTACTGAATGAACAAATCAATGTCATGAGATAGGATAATGTATATAAAATGTATGCTTAATGCATGTAACATAACAAAGGCTTTTTAAATACTTGAGTTGTAAAGAGTCCTAAAATATTCAAAGAGCACTTCTCAAAGGATGACGGTGACAGTTGATGTCAATTTAGAGTTAGAAAGGACTTTGAGTTTATCTAGGACAAAACATTTCCAAGATAGGAATTCCTCTCCAACGTTCTGGACAGATAAAATCCCAAATTTAGTACTCTGTGTGTATCTATGAAAAGAAATGTAGGACTTCAGAAGGAAGCACACTCTATTTTTTAACATATCATTTCATAAATTTTGTTTCTATCAGTATAATTTGCTTCATACAACTTCCAATTGTTAGTCTTACTTTGCCTTTCAGCTAACATGTTTCAGTTATCTTATAGTCTTCTATGTTGACTGAAAGGAGAGAAAATTTCTACCACCATCTTCCAAGGCTTCTCTTGACTAAACTTTCCACAGAAACCTTTCTAATGCCCATCAGATGACATGGTATTCCATTGTATTCAGATGCTTTATGAACTTGTCAATATCCACTGATCAGGCACCAGTTTGTCAATGATCTTCTTAAATTATGTTATCAAAACCAATATACAATATTTCGGTAGCGTTCTGGCTAGCCTGGAGTACAATGGGATTATAATCCTTATATTCTGGAAACAATTCTTCTTCTTTGGCATCTTGAAAATATTCACTTCAAAAGATCTATCCAAATTTTAGAGCTCCTTTCACTGGATTCAAAGCTACAATCATGATAAACATCCCTGATGCAGACCATTTGCCCTGATGGGGTCCTCACATTCATATACAGGAATAATGTTAAGAAGACTAACGCAGTTTTAAATATACCTAAAACACTATTAATTAGTATTGTTATAGTATTACTAATAAAACAACTACTATTTCAGTATGGGCCTTGATTGGATTTGAGGGTTTATTAACTGTTATATAGGACCTAATGTGTTATTTCTCTAGTCTTCCATTAGTTGAATCAAAATTTGAGAAGCCATAAGAAACACAAATTCTACACTAAGATTCAGACCTAATATTTGCTTTTATCAGCTTACTTACAAAATCATTTTTCTCCTTACATTTTAAAATGTGGATTTTCATCTTACTGTATGGATTTCAGCAGGATACATTATAGATGGATATCATTTTTATAGCAAAGCATGTTGACACAGTTTTTCTAATGTTACAGTCAAAGACCTAGGGATTTGCCAACACATTTGTTCTCAAGCTTTATTTTTTTTTTACTCAAAAGAAAATGATGCCTAGAAGCATAAACAAATAAACTAATAGGGCAAACCTGCTCTGGTAGAATGGTATGATGCTTACCATCTCTCTCTTTTGCTGTGGGTGCTCATCACTGAGGGACCTGTACGGAATTCCTAGAGCTCTTCAAAGCACAGTTTTAAAGTTATTGTCTTTAAGTAGTAGAGAGAGAATAATGATGCAGCAGCAAACTTTTGGAGACTCAAAAATGAGGATGAGAGGCAAAGAGTGGGAAACTTAAAGACATCTGACAGACTTTCTACCTAAACTGAGAGTATTCTTTTTAAACCATGAAGTACACATCCACCTTACACACGAATTCTTTCGAGTGTCTTAACATCCTTCCCCCAAGTGTTTTATATTTGGAACACAAGGCTTTTTCTGTCAGAGGTAAAAGACGCTGTGTATGTCATAGCAATTCTAATTTTCACTTAGCTACTATTTAAGCTATCTCTTTCAGCTTCCCTAAAATTTTCAAAAACAAGTCATTCTTCCTTATCACCTTTATTTCATCTATAGCTTAACCAGTATTTCCACTGAGGAAAGAGTAGATCCAAACAGGGAGATTTTCAGTAGGCCCTTAATTATATAGTACCAAGATAGAGCCATATCCTCCTTTCCCTTTAATTCTCTAGCATAAAATATCCTGAGAGTTTTTTGAGATTTGCACTTGCAAATCTATTGAAGAGGGCCACCTAGTAAAACTTGCAATTCCTGTTGACCTTTACCTTTTTTCCTAGATGACAAATAAGGATTTAAGTGATATTTTTGATGTCCAGATAGCTAATAAGCCAGAATCCACTAGAAAAGGTTCAGTGCTCATGGCGGTGTATTCTATTTCAAAAGCTAACTAGAGTTCACAAGGCTGAGTTGGAGTCAATCACACTGGAAAGCCCTGTTTTTTCCATCTTCCCAGCATGTGTCCTGCTAGTTAACAGTACACGAGGTGTTCTGCTACTGGGAGAGGGAAGTAGGAAGGCTGGAACTAGAAGATTCCTGTGAAAATCTTCAGGATGTGACTCTATTGAATCATCAAATATACGGATTCCTTCAGCCTACTGGAATCACCCTGCTCCACAATATTAAAATTAAAATTCCTTGCTAAAATTCTTTTTTCACACTTAGATACACATACATAATGAAACCAAAACACTGGAGATTCTCTGGTTGGTTGTCTGGTTGATTTACTCCTTCCACTGAATAGTGTGTGTGTGTGTCCGTGTGTGTGTTTTCTGACCTCTTTGTTCAGTATACTGAATGAACCCATTTATAGATTAGATTACTTTTCCTTGATCCTGCCCCTGCCCCAAACACTAGTCACTCAGTGCAGAGTAAAGGCAAGAGACACTGGAAGGGCAGGGTGGGTGGGGGGTCAGTGGGTAGAGAGATAGCCAGGAAACAACTTTAAATTAAGTGGGGAGCATATATTCATATATTTACCATCATACGTCCCTAACTCTGGCAACCACTGAATCTATTCTCCATGCCTATACTTTTCAACAACGCTATATTCATGTCTACATATAGCATACAACCTTTTGAGATTGGCTTTTTTCACTCAGCATAATTCCCTGGAGATACATCAAATTGTTACATGTATCAATAGTTTGTTCTTTTTAATTGATGACTAATATTTCATGATATGGATGTATCACAGCCTTTTTAACCATTTGCCTGTTGAAGAACAGTTTCCAGTTTTTGGCAAATGGAAATTATAGAACTTAAAAATACAATAACCAAAATAAAAACTCAATGGATGGGCTTAATATATAGTAGAGTAGAGATTACAGAGGCCAGAATCAGTGACCTGAAGGACAGATCAATAAAATTTACCCAATTTGAACAACAAAGAGAAAATAAAATAGAAAAAAAAAAAACAACCTACCACCACCAACAGAGTCTCAGGGACCTGTGGGACCATAATAAAAGAGCTAACATTCATATTATACTTTCTTTCTAACATCAGGACCAATGCAAGAGTAATGAGTACTCTCACTACTCTAATTCATCATAGGACTAGAATTTCTAGCTACTGCCATAAGGCAAGAAGAAGAAATAAAAGGATATTCAGCTATAAAGCATGAACTAGAGGAATGAGTCTACTGTCACTTGGCAGAAACTGATTTTCCAGTCTTCATTTATTTTTACATTTTATTCATTTTTCATTAAAATCTGATTTTTTCCCCCAACTCACATACCTTTAAAATAAATGAAATAATTCAATCATGCAGAAAAATACAGAAGACAATGTAAGGAGCACTGAGCTTTATCAAATCATATGTCACATGGGCTTTTCGTCATTTGAAAAGAAATAAAACATTATAGACACAGGTAAACCACCTCTCTAATCCCATTCCTCTGCCTCCATCCCATGTAGGTTTTTATACTATAACAATAAAATGTATCTATATATAACCTATGTACAATACTATTTGAAGTTTCCAAACTTTGAATAAATTGTGACAGACAATACATTTTCTCTCCTAAACTGCTTCTTCCCTTAAAAGTAGAATGGTATGGTAGTTTACTTAAAAGGCTAAATCCATGCTTATAAATGAAGTTCAGATGTAATTTATTTTCTTGAATTGTCACTATTCAATTTTAGTATTTATACTATTGAGACTTCATGTTAGGCAAATACCGGTTTTTTTCTATTTATTCAATTCTTCCTCTTGTTACTCTTATTAGCATGTTTCTGAACTGTTCTTTCATATTTCTATCTTTATTTTCTTCATTCTGGGTGATTAACTCATATTATCTTCTAATTTATTCATTCTTCAGCTGTGACTGGTCTAATGGTTATCTTATTTTATTACCTTTTTAATTTTAATTAGAGATTATTCCTTCATACATGAACATCTTAAGTATGTTATTTAAGTTTTGTTTTTTTTAACATGCTGTCTCCTAAAATTAATCTTGAGTAAATTCAAATTCAGATTGTTGATTTTGCTGGTGGTCTTTCATTTTGAAATTTATTTATTTATTTATTTATTTATTTATTTATTTATTTTTCATTTACTCTATAACCTTGGTGTGCAGGTTCATTCTGAGTAGTAAGATTTCATTGTTCTCTCTCTCTTTCTTCCTTGACTTCTTCTCTTCTTCTATGTTCACCTACCATTACCTAGTAACTATAGAGTTGCCTACCCCTACATTCAGCCCCCAGTGTCCCCAATTCTTATGATGGTATTTCAAAACTTCATCCTTGTCATTTCACTGAAGAAGTCATTGGCCAATCTGATGGGCCAGAGAGTGGCTTGATTTTGTTCCTGATCGCCAGAAGTGTCCTTATCCTCTGGTTCCCTAGACCTACTGCCTGTTATAAATTTGAAGATCAGGGAATCAGGTAAAAAAAAACACTACTGTTTTTATTATTTTATACATCTGAGGAAATTGATCTTAGCTCTGGATGCAAGCAAGGAGCTTGGTCCTGTGTCAGACTTGACCTGGAGCACGTTTAGTCCCCATTTCCTACAGAGGATAGCTCCTGCCAAGCTGGGTGTGGCTTCAGCAACACACACTGCTTTGTTTCTCTTTTCCATTTCTGATCTCCAGAGATGTTTATCCTTGTTTTGAGTTCAGCTATGTTTTCTTAATTTTCCCCTTAATTTCTCTCCAAGATTGCTTTGTGTTTGCATCAGAGGAGAGTATCAAAGATGAACTTACCGCGCCACTCCAAACCGCCCTCCACTAACACCCTATTCTTGTTCTTCATAACTTAATTTAATGGCATATGTATTTAAAATGAAACCATTGCAGGAGCAATCAAAGGCTTTTTACCCACTCTGGCTCTGCAGTTCTTTTAATGACACGAGAACAATGTTTGCCATTTAAAGTTTGACAACTGTTATACATAACATTTTAAAAAATCATATTTGTGTGTTTCATGTACACACACACTAAATTCTAGAAATCCTGCCTATATGTAGAACATGTATAAATAAGAATCTTAAATTTTGGTCAGAAAAAATTTGTTGTACTTTCTTTTAAAGCCATCATTAAAAAGTTGCCAATATTTTTCTCTCAGAATTGGGCCTTTTAATCCATCGCTCCATGAAAGCTGCTTTCAAGCTTAGTCTGATTAGTCTTTTGAGATAAAATTCAAACACCAATGCTAGCCACCAAAAATTTTAAATGTTTAAATGGATTTCTCCTGTTTTCATTAGTAAGTCATGCTAATTTTTTAAGGTTCCATGTTTTAAACAAATTCCAACTATCTTTCTTATGTTAGTTAAGTAGGGGGGAAAAAAGTCCTAAAAAAATAGCTATTTGAGTTTATCTGAAGGAACAACTGGATGATGGTATGGCTAAAAGAGTTTACATATGAATTTTGCCCCAAGTGGAAGCCAGTAGTGCATATGTAGGAAGCCCAGAGTGTGCGTCTGAATATGCTAGGAGGGAAGAGATCACGGGGAAGTCATGAGCATATAGCCCTAATGCTTATGACCCCAGGAACCTGGGTCAGTGATGACCCTCATCATTTAAAGGTTTAAGATTCTGAAGGGCACAGATAGACACCTCCTCCTGAGAAGAGTGATTGTAATCAGAGAATATGAGATGGTATCCATCCATGTGTGCTGCTGAGAGGGCTTCAAAGACCCCCACTTTAGTGGCTGGACTATGCAGCCTCTGAATGAAGACTGAACCACTTCCATGACATGGAGAATATGAGTGCACTTAGCAAGCATAATTTTGGCAGAAACCTAGGGTTCCAAGTGGGATTGGGATATGGGTGGGGAGTAAAATTTTTTATAAACCCCCAAAGTAAAGTATGCTCTTAATCCTTTTATATGAGACAACCTACACGGCTAAGACAGATTGATGGCAAGCATTATGATTTCTATTCTAAAGGAAGAAGCAAGACTGACACAGGAAATCAAATAACTTGTCTGAGAGATTATATCTCAAAAGCAGAAATGACCCATGGTTAAATATTCAGTAACAGAAGTATGACTTTTGTCAATAAAGAATAGAAAGATCGTCATACAGATGTGTAGGGGCTATAAGCAGGGTAAGGATTTTAAGTTACATTTTCAGTGAGAAATGGTTTAATGATCTAAGGTTTCTATCCAGTTGTGTACATGCTGTCTCTGGTAATGAAATCAGTGGTAATCTCTTATTTATTCTCTAGGTAATCAATGAGATAAAACATGATACTGGAATGGGGTAGTTACACATTTGAAAGAAAAAACTTAATGTGCACTTACCTTTAATAAAATGCTAAGTAAAAAAGGTAAGTTTTTTAGTCCATATAATAATCATTTTAAAAAGAAATAAAACTATTTAGGTAGAATTTTATTCTTGCTCCAAATCGAAATGCAATTTGTATAAGCTGTTTATTATTTCTCATAAAATAGTTCTAGTAATGCAACATTTCACCTTTTTTAAACAAACTGTTGTAGAAAAGAAAAATAAATTGTTACAGAAAATAATTAGTAGATAACACATATAATGGCACTCAGAAACTCACACACACTTAACTTCAGCTTACTGTATACACAACTCAATGCTGAAAACAAATTGCCCCACATAAAGTAGACACTCAACAATTCTGACTGACTGAATGAATTAAAACATATTCTGAAGGAGTACAGGAAAAGGAAGTTTGAAAATGAAGTCATTAAACGGAAGTCTCATTCAGCTCAGGCAGGAAATGCTTCTGAAGTCACAGCATTGCAGTGGTCTGCCTGTCAACCTTGCTTCTTAAACCCAAGTCCGGAAAAAAGAATGTTAATATCCGTTGTTATTTATCTTCCCCTAGAGGAACTTAACAATTTTCTTGAATATTTATTTTGTATCATGTGCTAGAAAGAAGTACTTTCAGCACAGAAACTGTATTGCTGAGTGGACATAAGTACAGTGAGATGAACTGTGCAAGACTCTGCTGTCTATAGTGGGGGACAGAGATCAAAGTCCTTCACTTAAGTCACTGGCACAAAGGCTTTTGGAAGAGTTTGTCTCATGCACTGGGCTGCGGTTCATTCTGTGGGGGAAGAGAGGGCCTTTCATTAGAATTGTGAGGCTGAAAATAAAGCTTACATTCCTTTCTTCTATGGGAATGCTCCAGCAGGCTAATACAAGTAATATCCGGTGCTAAACTCTGTAATGTTATCTGATGGATTTCTTCACAAAATGCTTACTCCCTTCCCTTCACTGCTGTAACACTTACCCCTTTCTCTACCTCTTATCACTTTGTAATTTTTTTCTCACAAAGATTATTTATACAGGACTTGTATCAGTCTGGATCTCTATTGAGACTTCCAGGACAAGTAATCAATACATCGTTAATATTTAAGCAGTTTACAAGCAACAATGAAATTGTCATTGTTGTCAAAATCTTCTAATTTTAGCACACTGTTTTGCAAATCAGAGAAAAAAAACAACTATCAGATTTTTAAAATACTTATGTGTAAAAGTATTGTATGTGTAAGTGAAAATAATGAAACCAAAACCCATTATAAAATGCTCATTATATTACTTTAAAGATAATGACTAATTAATGTTTTTAAATGTAGCAGTTATATAGAATAAAGGCTTGATAAAAACATGGTTTACTTATTTTAGTCCTATTGTTTATTTAAAACTGCAAATCAGAACATGTAACACTTGTGTTTTCACTGTTACAATGATGTGCACTTGCTCTTAGAATAACAAATTCAACGTGGCTACAGAACCCTCTAGGTTCTGATTTGGTTGTCCAAATTCATCTTTCATAACACTCTTAACTCCCTCTTGTTCCTTTATGATACAGCCATATTGACCTTTTGCATGCCTGAATGTATGTTCTTTTCTGCCAGAAAATTTGCATTAAGATGTTTGCATATATCGTTTCCTTTGCCTAGAATGTTCTGTCCCTTAGTAGTTGGAAACTTCTTTTCTTCCAGGTCCCAAATAATGCAATTCTTCAGCAAAACATTCCTAACTATGCTGTGCTCAGACTCAGCTGTTCTCTCTTTCATGTTGCATTGTTTTATTTTATTCTCAGACTTTACTGTTGTCTGAAATCATCTTTCTTTTTTCATTCAGTTGATTTAACTATTGATAGTTCTTGTCACTAGAAATGAAAGTTCCACAAGAGCAGGGGACATTTTCATCTTATTCACTACTATATTTTCAGAGTCTAGAATAATAAATGACTTAAGATGGCACATGTTCTATAATTAAATGAATCTTTCAATAGGAGAGTCAGGTGGGGGATTTAATAAAAAGAAAAAATGCAAAATATTGTAGCTTTAAAGATAAGGACCATGCTCTGATTTTTTTTCCCTTGAAGAAGTTAAGTAAGCTCAGTAGAAGATTAAATGTTCAAGTATTTATTACCACCATTTCACACATCCCAAAAAAGGTTAATAAAACACAAAGAAAAGTTAGAAAAATAAATGAAACTCTTGTCTTGAAATTGCTGAAGAAGCAGAGATATGTTTTGCTCTCTCTAACCCCATCTATTCCTATATTAGCACAGTAGTCACTTGCAGAGCACAAGGAAGCTGGCAAAGAATGTATGTAAATGACTGAAAAATAAACATCTGGGTAATGGAAGAAGTGATGTTGAACCTTAGATTAATCATATTTTAAGGAATTTCAGTGACCCAACCTGAGTCAAGTTTAAAGAACAAAATCTACAATGAAACGGCACTGAAGAAATTGAATGGGTTCAGAAAAATGGCTAGCTAAAAATAGTCTTCAGCAGCCCTTGTTCCTTGAATTGTTTCTAACTATCAATGCTAGACATCATGTATATGTCCCCACCTTCTACACTTCTCCTACATGTCAGGAACTGGACCCGTTTCCTAGGCTCCTTTGCCTGATGGGTTCTAGTTTAGTTACACCAATGAGAGGTACTCTTAAGAAATTTGAAATGTGCAAGAGGGAAAGAAGCCCTTATTCTCCTCCAGCAGGTAGACGTGCTGGTAGAGAGAGTATGATAGCTGCAGTGGCTTCCCTGTGAGCTCCTGCAAATGCTATATTTTGCTGATACAGGAAGCTGTAATCTCCAGCATCAAGTTTCTTTGTTTGCATATTTTGTGTTTTTGAAGGCCAGCAATAGTTCAGTTTCTGAAAGTCAGCAGTAGCTCTTCCTGATCTAATTTTCTTAGTGGAAATACCTGCAGGAAAGAAAATCAGGCAGGGGCTGGAAAGGCTGAGAAAGTCATTAGACCATGACACAACCGTGATCCAGAGTTAAGGAGAGGGAAGTAAGGGTGGGTGAAAGTGCCCTAGTCCAGGAAAGATTAAACATAGCCATTGGGAGTCCTCAAACCAAGCCAGCTACTCTGAGGAGTCTCCTGTTACCTAGGAATGAGGCTTCCTTCGCATTCCCATGATGGATGTCAGAGGAAGCAGCTGGGGTCCTCAGTCAATTAAGCTCCCAGCAGTTGGAAATATGCCAGGTGCATTCTCATGGTCGTCACAAATAGCCACCCAACTCCCTGTGGTCTCTTTGTTTTCATTTGACAAAGGGAAATAAAAATACCTACCCTATCTCATAGGGCCCCTGTGAGGATCCTACAAGTGAATTCACATCAAAATATTGAAAATGGAAAATGTTCCATAGTCAATAAAGGGAAGAGTTAATGGAAAGGGAGAACAGATACCTTTCAGATATGATCTAACATGCTGTGGTAAAGTAATTCTCTATGGAAAAAAGAAATATGAAACCAATTAGTACTCCAGACAGTGCTCAGTTTTACCAGTATTAAGAGATACTCACCAGGATCCGAAACAAACAAACAAACAAACAAAGACAAATACGAGCAGTACCCACAGATCTATACCTTGGTCTTGATACCAAATCTCACTTGGCTGGCTCAGCATCTCAAACCAAGAAAGAAAAACTGACATAAAAGGTCAGTTCTCAGAATATGCATATCTTTTAAAAACATCAATATTCTTCTGATTTAATAGCTAATTTAATTTAATAATTGTATTATTCTGCTGCTTGTTAAAACATAAGGCCCTTTGTACTTAACTGATAACAATATTCCCATTAGTGGTATATCTTCTAGAATGTAATCCCAAACTGCCCACTGCTCCCTTTTTTAAGATTAGAAAGAAACTATGTTCATAAAAATTTGCCTTAAGAATTGATAGCCCAGGGCTTCCCTGGTGGTGCAGTGGTTGAGAATCCGCCTGCCAATGCAGGGGACACGGGTTCAAGCCCTGGTCTGGGAAGATCCCACATGCCACCGAGCAACTAGGCCCGTGAGCCACAATTACTGAGCCTGCGCGTCTGGAGCCTGTGCTCCGCAACAAGAGAGGTCGCGATAGTGAGAGGCCCGCACACCGCGATGAAGAGTGGCCCCCGATCGCCACAACTAGAGAAAGCCCTCGCACAGAAATGAAGACCCAACGCAGCCAAAAATAATTAATTAATTAATTAAAAAAAAAACTGATAGCCCATTCTCAAATCTATCAGTGAATAAAGAGAAATGATCAGTGAGCTAGTTACCCCTGGATCTCATCACACTGTCCCATCACGGAACTCCCTTGTTCTAAGGAGGCCATCAAGTACTTTGGCGAGGTTACAAAAAAGAGTCCAGTAGATCTCATCACTGACTTTGCTGTAAGGAATTAAGATGCTTTCCATAACCTTTCTATGAGAAACCTCAGAAAATATTTCTCCCTGATCTTAATACAAGTAGTCCTCACTTTGCCTCCATGCAGGATTGTAAAAATGACTATTAAAGCTACAACTGTGCAAAGCTCTCTTAATAATCAATAGAAAATGTTTTTCTATTGTTCTGTAAACTTTAAAAAATTTTCTCAAAACATTAATATTCTCTTAGACTTAGGGATAAATGTATAGGGAATTAAAAATAGCAAAACTAATATTGATTAAGTGTACCATAATTTAAACCATAAGAAACATTGAGAATTAAAGTGTTTTATCTCTTAGTAAAAAAAAAAAAAAAAAAAAAACTTATGAAGAGTAGTTTGAACAGTGCTTGCCTTCCTCTTGCCTTATAACTTAGGATAGGGAGCAAGCACCTTTTACATGCCTTGACAAACTGTTATATATTACTTTCTAAGTTTGCATCAGCTTCCAACACATTTTCCTCTTTATGCTTTCAGTGATGTAAAATAATTTCAGAAAGTTCCATTAATGTGAAGTTTTGCCAGCACCACTTCCTCTGCATCTTTTTTAACACAACCACTTTCCTCATTTATGTCTATAAGTTGGGTTTCACTAAGTTCCCCTGACTGCATATCTAGGTTTCTCAAATGATGGCAGTGCCAACATCTTCACAATCAACTATTTCTTTTATAACTCCATATACATTTAATTAAAATTTCAGTTCCATTGTTATGATTTTTTGTTTATTTATTGCATTTTATCTTTGTTGGCCTATACTCTCTTTTGATTATTCATTTTGTAAGGTGTCACATGGGTTATCACTTGGAGACAATAAGGCAACACAAGTACATGCTTTACTGTCTATGCATGCTGTCTGAAAACAGATATGCAGTAACCAATCATCAAGAGACTGAGAAGGAAGTGTCATGATTGGTCACTGAACATGGTGTACTAGATACTTGTGGAATGAATAGCTAGCAGTGAAATTTACACTTTATACAATAACTCATAGTTAATATGCCATGGTAACTAAAATTTGGATCATGTGTGGGGGACTAGTGTTAGCTAACTAAACTAATAGAAACTGAAATCCATGCATATCAGAACTATGCAAAGTGAGAACTGCCTGCATTTGGAATAGTAGTGATTTCCTAGAGTAATGAAATTGTTTTACCGTATGGACCAGTGGTGTCCTAAAGAAATATAATGAATTACAACTGCAAGCCACCTATGTAATTTTAAATACTTTAGTAGCCACTCTGAAAGTGAAAAGACACAGGTAAAATTAATTTTAATAATATATTTTACTTAACACAATATATCAAAAATGTTATCATTAAATATGTAACCTCTATAAAACTTATTAATGAGATATTTACATTCTTTTTTTATTCTAGGTCTGAAATTCAGAGTGCATTTTATACATAGGACTTTTCAATTCGGACTAGCCACATTTCAAGTGGCTAAGTCACATGTGGTTAGTGGCTACTTTATTGGAGAACATGAACATAGATACTAAATATTTAATAATTATTTTTTCCTCTTTCTATTGGATTTTCAAGAATGTATGTCAAACACAGGTTGCTCCTTGTAAGTGCATTTGAGTTGATGGCATGGATATTGGGAACTAGGCATGCTCTGGTTCCTGGGCCCTTGTTTAATCTAATTTATTCTTCATTCATTTTCCTACTTATTTAAACTTACTTTATGTTGTTACATTTTGTACATATTTGTAAGTCATTTGTATCCTTTTTAAAATAAAGACATAAATTAGAATGAATATATAAAATAAAGTGGGATATAAACTAGAAAGTATATAAACCAAAAAATAATCTGATCTAACTTAAAATAAACATAATTAAAACCTTAAAATGTTTGCTTCTGTTGAATGGGTATGTGTACCAAAACCACACTTAAAATATCTCATTATAAAAGTATTGCATCTTGGACTTCCCTGGCCATCCAGTGGTTAAGACTTCGCTTTCCAACGCAGGGGGTGTGGGTTCGATCCCTGGTTGGGGAGCTAAGATCCCACATGCCGCAGGGCCAAAACAAACCCCAAAAACATAAAACAGAAGCAATATTGTAACAAACTCAATAAAGATTGGAAAAATGGTCGACATCAAAAACATCTTTAAAAAAAAAAGTATTGCATCTTACCTGGTATATTGGTGAAAAATAAAAAGGAGAAAGAAAATATACAATATGTAATATGGGAAGAAGATAATTACTCAATTTCCACTCTCATTTTTTCAGTGCAAAATTCTGGTAAATTGGATCTAATAATTAATGCTTCTGATTAATTACTCACATAAACAGAGAGGACATTCTCTTTCCAGTCCCTAGTTACACAGAGAGTCTAAAAGAACAGAGATTACGTTCTGGAGTTTTAAGAGTAATCAATATGTTATTCCACCAAATCTTTTAAGTTTCAGAAAGAAGCCTGAAAAAAGGGATTGTTTGCCAATAAACAATTTAAATCCTGGTAATCCTGAGCTTTCTTTACCTTCCTGAGAAAATGTACTGACGTGTTCTTATCTGGTACATCACTTTATGTACTCTATACATTTCTTGACAGCATACATGATTCTAATATTATTTTTCATTCAAATAGGAAGCTGTCTTTTTTTATACTCTTCCAACAACAAGGTATACATTTTTTTTGAAATCTTGAAATGTTTGATATGAATGTACCTAATTCATATCTTGAGGGTGTGTAGGTCTCAAGCTTGTCTTAGGAGTAGGTAAAGACTGTTTACAAAGGGTTAATGAAACAGTCACGCAAGAAGCTATATATGTTTTGGTTGTCCAATATCAAACATCACAAGACCAATTGAACTATTTTAATAAAGACACGTAAGTCAACTTGTAGTTCAGGACTTTTTGTGGCAAAATGTTTGAAATTAAAATGAGACAAAATTAGCCTAATGGGAGAATTATCAACTCATATAAGTGAACAATAATAAGGGCTTCAGGGACAATTGGTCATTGTAACCCCCAAACCATTGGACGGTCTTTGTAAGTCACTCTATCTGCTCTATTCCTGTTCATTGTTTTATACCAGTTTTCGCTTAAACATTAAAATCACAGCTGCTACCAAGTCTTACCTCATGTTTTCCAATTTTCAATACTAGAAAGCAATGGTCCTTTTCTTAGTACCAATTAAAAATCACTTTAGGTAAAACTCTGACTTCTGATTGGGTCTTTGTGCTAACTGCCTGGACAAATCAGGAGCAAAGGTTGCAATTACTACCCTAGTTTGGGTGAGGGGATAAATAGTAGAGAGTGACCAGGGAGGTGGAGTCACTTAAAAGATGATGACACTGCTACCTGGAGGTGTTTGAATGAGATGGGAATGGATCTGCAGAAGCTGGTGGGAGAGGCAGGGTAAGGGTGCTATTACTAGAAGAAAGAGAGAGTTGTGCAAATGTTTTTCACTATAATGTACAAATGCAAGATTTTTTTTCACATTTTTGTCCTGTTGTTTTGTGCTATTTACAGACAGCTATAACCTAACTAAGTGACTTCTGTATGTCTAAATGGCACATCATTTAGATATGACGTATAGTAATAATGGGAAACTGAAGAATATATAACCTGACTGGATATGTTATAAATTTCATTCAAGTATGAACAGCAGAGCTTCCTAAAACAATAACTTAAATAAGGTAGTTTCTTTTTTACATAAAAAATAGCCAGGCATAGATAAAACAGAATGAGCATGGCAGCCCCATCTTCCTCAGGGAACCATATTCCTTTAATCTTTCTGGCTCCACCATTCTAGCTTGTCTAAAGTCTCAAACAATTTCTGCTTAAGTTATTTGCTAGAATTTGGTCACATCATCACACCTACCTGCAAAGGAACTTCAGAAATGATGATTTTTTTTTAACTGGACACCCTGCTGTATTAAAAAAGATCATCATTCTGTTACTAAGAAAGTATAGTTGATGGAATTTGGTGATCTCTGCCTCAATGAGCATGCTAAGTTTGAAAGCACTTAAAATGTACAATAGACTCAGAATGTATAAAGGCTATCATTGTTTTAAAGCTAGTTTCCCTTTTAAAGGCAAAACCAAATATATCTATATCTATCTATCCATTTGCAGTTGACCCTTGAATAACACAGGTTTGAACTGCATGGGTTCATTCATATGATCTTTTTCAATAAATACTACAGTACTACACAAAACATGGTTGGGTGAATACAAGGATGCAGAATCACAGATATGAGGGCCAACTGTAAAGTTATACAGAGATTTTTGATTGCACAGAGATGGGTACCCCTAGCCCCTTCCAAGTACAAGGATCAACTGTATATATGTATATGTATATAGATAGAGATACAGATACAAATATATAGATAATATATAGATTAAGACTTTGGAGTTAGAGGCAAGAGATTTTTGCTAATATTGATACTCATTTACCAAGAAATGAATACATATGAAACAGAATAATCTATTTTGTCTATTTTGGAAAGAAAATTAGTAGCTATCTGTTCATCTCACTGAGCTGTTAGACATATGCATTGCATCTTGAATAACATTTGAAACAAGTTCCTAAGTTTTAATTTTAATGATACTATTTCAAAGTTAAAAAGAAAAATCTGACCATTTAGTTAGTCTTTCAACTAATTCATCCTTTTCTATATAATAAAATAAATTAATGAGAATATCTTCTGGAACAGGGGTAATCTAAAACTACCAAATGCTTTAATCATTCAAGATCACATGTATTTGTAATATTTCATTCAAGTTCACTCTTAAATCTATCCCATGTATTTAGAGATTTTCCTAGGGACAGTAATAATATTACATTTACTGCTTACTTTTAGTAAATGAAAATAAATAACACAGTTACTTAAAAGTAATTAGAAACCCAGTGCTAAGATAAATAAACTGCGTTACCAAGCAGAAGCTTATTTCTTTATCATGTCCAACAGACAAATTAATTAAATTTGATTTTAAATTTTTAAATGTTCTTAGCATAAATTATCGATATTATTATACAATTTGCTATATGATATATTGAAATGCATGATGTTCCTCAGCTAAGTTGACAGAAACTTTAAGGAAAAGGTAAAACTAATTCAATAAAAATTTTAGTTTGATTAATTCCCCTTGCCAATACATTGCAAATTGTACTACTTTCATCCCATAGAAATGCATCAGGCAGCTTAATCAAGCTATATTAATTGACTATAATCATATACCTTTGTGTTGTTAAAGTAATTCTATGATTTTACCCCTCATAAAGATTTGATATTCTCTTTCCTTATTAGGTAAAAATGTTAATTGGAATAAAATTTAATGGCGAAGTAGAAGATAAACAGTGTCGTGCTGACAAATGTTTAACATCCATTTCTCTGAAAATTAAAAAAAAGTACATATTGTAGGATTTGGTGAATTACATGGGGTATATACTCCCACCATAAACAATTTCCACCTATCAAATTGATAGCTTTCAAATTTCCTTAAAATTCATCCATCAGTTCTTGTGAGCCAGTACAAGCTGGCTTCGGCAAATTAAATAGATGATTAACACCACAGTCAGAGTCACTAAGATGTAAGAAGAAGGGATGCAGATGTAGAAGATTTAGCCTTGGATGGGAAAAAGGAAACCTCTATGATTTTGTTACCAGAAAGAAGTACATGATGGGTATAAATGTAATTTGGTTTATGGATTTAGTGTCCAAAAGTCAACACCTTGCTGATATCTATTTTCTTTGCAAAGTAAAAAAAAAAAAAAAAAAAAGTAATTAATGAGAGCAAGATGGAAGAAGAGAAGACGTTAAGAAAAATGTAAAACATAGAAAATGAGAAAACAAACTAACTAGAGAAACACAGGAACATAGCAGAGCAATGTTGAAACCCAACTGATGTTAGTGACTGGGAATTGTTAGCAATTCCAAATAGATAGGTGGTGTTCTGGTTAGAGCCAGAAGCCCATGTTTGGAAAAAAGAACGCAATTACCTGGTTTCATCCATAGTTGATCATTTGCCAAAGCAGTAAGAATAAAAGTATAATATAGAAAGGGAATGCAGAAAGGGAATTTAGGATATTGGGAAAAAGTGGTCGAAATGACGTAATATGAAACTTAATCTGAGGAATGAGGGAAGTAAATACAACAGGAGACTAATGAATAGGAATAAAATAGAGGGATCAATGGACAGAAGTTCCAAGGGGGTTTTTCTCACTGAGATAATGGTTGAAATAGTACTAATAGATGTCAGCAAAATGGCAGAAGTAGGTAGCTCCACACTCCCATTATCTATTCACAGAAACGTCAAGGAAACAACCAGAAAGTGTCTGAAATAATTTTGTCAAATCCAGAAACAATCAAAAGTTCACAGCAATCAAAAGGACACTGAATCAAGAAAAATCTCACTTAGAAATCTAACTTTAGGAAGTCTTTGGATATTTTATCTGTGCTTTCTCCAACCCCTCTCCAGGTCTACAGAAGTCTTGAAGATGGTAGTCATGTGCCCAATATGAGACTCTGGTCCTTGGATCTGGAGGGAACAGAAAAATCTTATTTGTAAGTTATGGTGTTTGTTATAAGCTGTCTGAGGACCTGAAGGATTGATGCAAGTTTCTTGTCACTGTTTCATCTATCTCGGAATCCACTCAGTGGATACTCAGGAATATCCACTCAGGAAGCATATGTTGTGGGTATTGCACAAAAACATTGTAAGCCATCAAAATAACCACATTTGCTTGGCAAAAGATTATGGTTGAGATACACAAAAGTCCTTCTAAATCCTGGAAGAGTCCAGGAGAGAATTTCTTTGGGAAATTGGGGAGGACATTCGAAGTACTTGAGTATACTGGGAAAAAAAGAGAGCCACAGTGCATGCTCAGGACAAGGTACAAGCTTAGGAAGAACTGAGAAGACCCTAAGATTTCACTACTGGTTAATCTATAGTCTTAGTGCAAAAAGAAGTGAAGGCTGAGGCAGAATCGCAAATGGCCTGGCTAAGTGTTAAAGGAGTGTCCTAGCCCAAAGCCTACTCACAAAACGTAGAAGAGGTGGTTTAGTTGTCATTGTTGCTATTATTTAAGACTCCCAGGATTCAAGGAAATCTCAGTCAAAATACTGGCAAAACACAAGCTAAACATTCAGCAGTCAAGAACTGCTAACCCTGAGGAAGGGGAGAATCTGATTTGACAAGTTACCAAACTGTAATACTTGAATGCCAGTTTTCAACAAAAAAGATTACAAAGCATACAAAATAATAACAAAGTATGGTCAATTCAAAGGAAATAAGCAAATTGATAGAAACCATCTCTATGAAAGCCCAGACATTGGACTTACCTGACAAAGACTTTAACTCAATTATCTTAAATATACAATATGCTCAAAGAGTTGAAGGAAACCATGGACAAAGAACTAAAATAAGTCAGGAAACCAATGTGTGAACAAAATGAGAATATCAATAAACAGAATTATAAAAAGAAACCAAGTAAAATACTGCAGCTGAAAAGTATAATAATTGAAATGAGAGATTCAGTAGAGGGGTTCAGTAGCATATTTTAGTAAGCAATTAAATAACTGTATGTCAACAAATAAACCTAGATAGATTGGAGAAAATCCTAGAAACACACACGTCCTCTGAGCTGACTCAAGAAGAAATAGAAACTCTCAACAAACCTATACCAAGAGTTTGAGTCAGTAATCAAAAACCTCCCAACAAAGAAAAAAACAGGACCAGATGGCTTCACTGGTGAATTCTAACAAATTATTAAAGAATAATGAACACTAATGCTTTTCAAACTCTTCCAAAAAATAGAAGAGGAGGGAATACTCCCTAATTCATTCTATGTGGCCAGCATTACTCTGATACCAAAGTCAGACAATGACACTATTCCAAGAGAAAACTACAGACCAATATCCCTTATGAATATAGATGCAAAAATCCTCAACAGAATACTAGAAAGCCAAATCCAACAGCATATTGAAAGATAAACACCAAAATAACAGGGCCACTATATGTGGTTCTGGTCCCCAAATAAATAAAAATTTGAACATTTCCTGTAAGCCTGAACTATACTAGTCACGCCACTTCATTCTCAACTTTTTCAGTACTGATGATTGAAGATAAATCACAATGTTCATAGATACAATATACTAGTAAAAAAAAAAATCATTTCTTCCACTGGGAACAGATTAATATAGAGTTGGCATGGTTTGTAATAGTGTTTTTTCCTCCTTTATGTATTTATGTTTGTACTTAGTGATTCTTCTAGAATCTGACATACCTGTACTCTTTGCAAATAAGCTTTTTGTTTTTTGTCAAAAGCTATTATGGGAATCAGTTGTAAGGAAGCATATCAGGTGTATATACACATTATCTTAAATCTGGAGTCTCATTTCATTTTCTCAGAGTCTATTGAAAATAGATAGCTATATATATACTTTTCATTTTACAGATGCAAAAGAAATTGAAGAACTTGTAGAAGGGCCCGAGGCATCTTTGTGCTGGATACATAAATCCTGCTCCTAGTTTGTTGATTAAACGACACTGGGATTATATGTCAAACTGATGGGTGCCTGCAACTGTAAACATGCTAAAGAGACATACTTTACTTTTTATTACTTTATACTTCAGGGCTCTGGGTCATACCTTGTCCAAATGAAGATTGCAATTCTTATCACCTGTACAGACTCATTCAATATTCTCAGCCTGTATCTAAAAGAATATGACGACAACACACATGTGGTCAGAATTTACCTTGTGCCTATATGCTTTCAATGTAGCCAATAAGAATGCAATTCACACAAGTAAATATACTCTATTGGAAATAAACACCTTATTACAGTGATTATGATAGTCCTTTAGAATTGTTATCCTTACTCCGCCTTCCACTCTCCTTAATGATTCTTCCAAGTGTTTACACTGAGGAGAAGAGAGTGAGCATCCTCTGAGAAGAAAATGCTCATCTCTCCTGTGGCAATTCAAGTAAAATTAAGTTGCTCCATGTGAGCTCTGTCTTATTTCACACTTGGTATATACCAGTGAGGTAGCAGAGCACAGTGGCTACAAGCTGAAATCGAGTTGCCACAACCTGGGTTCACATTCTAGTTCTGCTACTTACCAGTCTCTCTTTTTTAAAAAATTATTTATTTATTTATTTTTGGCTGCACTGGGTCTTTACTACTGTGCGTGGGCTACTCTTGTGGTGCGTGGGCTTCTCATTGCGGTGGCTTCTCTTGTTGTGGAGCACGGGCTCTAGGCGCGCAGGCTTCAGTAGTTGTGGCGCACGGGCTTAGTTGCCCCGCGGCATGTGGGATCTTCCTGGACCAGGGCTCAAACCCGTGTCCCCTGCACTGGCAGGTGGATTCTTAACCACTGTGCCACCAGGGAAGCCCTGCTTACCAGTCTTTATAGTATAAATTTTACTTAAAGTAACCTATAAAATTATAATGTTATTACCTTTCTTATGGCATTAATTTGAAAATTAAATGAGTTAATAATGAATCATATAGCATGTGCCATAAATATAATTGCTAAGTAAAATTAATTTTCTGTCTCATTCTTGATTATGACAGTTTGAGGCCAAAGATTCCATCTGATTCATATAAATGGGCAAATATTAAGGTGCTTACTTGTTGTTTTCATGAAATTTAATTGAATGATGTGGTCCAGAACCAGATACCTTTCAGATGTTTAGGACAGACAGATTCTGGGTCATAGGGATGATAGGGACAGAGTAAAGGGACAATGTAGGTGATTAAATAGCTAATCCCACTAGGGGATTGTAAGTAGAAAAAATATGGGAGACCCCTGTAAGTTAATGATTACTCAAGAAAGCAGGTTTACTTAACCACAAAACCAAACAGGCTTGCCTAGAGCAACAAAACCATGCGACAGAAGCATGAGACACGCCCCAAAACAATAAAACAATGGTGGCATGAGACCCACATTCTGCCCAGTGAGCTCAGTAATTAATGATCCCTAGGACATGCTCTCTGCACACATAAGAAACAATAATTTATGGAAAGGTGCTCATTGTACAGAGACCTGAAATAATTTTTACAGTCCTGGCTTGACCATGTCGGGACAAAAAAACTCCCCTCCCCATGGGATGATGTTAAACTCAGTGTGTCACTGAAATGGTGACAGAAATACATCTACACCATATTTAAAGAAAGATCATATGCCATGGGGGCATGGTCTCTTAAGGGATTTTATTTCTTAATCTGCTTCATTTTGATAGTATGTTTGCATGTATATTGCATAAAGCATCATTACTCTATATGTCTTACCCCTGTGGCTACAGATAAAAGAATTAATTCATTTATTGCTTTGGGGAACTATAAACATTTTAAAAGCATGCTTGGCATATATGAAAAGAATGACTATACTATTTGTTAGATTTAGACAAACTGTATAGAAAAATATGCACATGTTCATCTGTGTAATAGATAACTTATCCCCAACATGAGGGGAGATATAGCTAGATAAGAATAAAGAATTAATGTTACTATCTACATAATTCAGGCCAAAATACTACTTTGGCCTCAAGTATCCAAATAAAAAATGCTCTACATATTTTAATCACATGGATAATTTTTTAATCTCTCCATTGTGCTCAGAATAAGTATTTTAAAAAACATTAAGGAAAATCATGTTTTGCATCTTCTTAAAAATCTATTGGGAAAATTATTTTGAAATCTAGATAAAGTATTTATAAATAATTAAAGGCTATTATTTCCAATGCATTGAAAAGGCAATAGACCTTCAATGACTGAATTGTATATCTAACATCTAAAAAAATGAACTTTAAAAATGAAATAAAAAATGTATTCTTAACTGGATAACTAATGCATATGGAATGCACATTTTTCTTCAAATGAAAAGTAACTGATGAAATCCTTTGTTGAATAGTTGACATGCAGTTAAGATTTGCTGAGATCTTTGATCAATGAATAATAGTATTTCCCAGCTATCTGAGGAGAACTACTGACTGGCTCAACTGTACATGAATTTAAAAGATCACTAGATTTATAATCACTATGAAGACAAAAACAAAACAAATTTAAAAACTCTATACATTATCAAAGGTACTTCTGAGTCTTCAGTAATACTGAAGATTTACTTTGCATTTGATTTTTTTTTTAAGTAGCAAACTAATAGAATGATAGTGCTGCTACTTTTTAGATTCTCTAATTGTATCTTTTATTTCTCCTACCAAGAAGCAGAGTACTTACACGCTATTCACTGTATAACATTTTTGTAGAGACAACACGATTAGTAGGTAACCATTAGTAAGTAAATTTTATTTGCAAAGCTGAAAATTATGAAGTGCTATATAATGTTCTTGAGGTCTTTAGTATAAATAAGTAGCTTACCATATATCAAGAACTCATGGATTTTTTTAAGAGTCTGGAAATATTTTGCTTTAGGAAATAACAATGTCTACATCTGGTGTCTGTCTCATCAAAATGTATTTACTGGAAGAATAATTTTCCTTGCATTAGCAAAATATGTGGACTGTTCTAAAGCAGTTTGAAAAAGGATGGTTCTTGTTTGAAAATAATTTTTGGCAGGAAGAACATTTGACACTTCTTTACAAAATAAAGAGTTTTTAAATGAGCAATATGTTTTATTTTTAACTAAATCAATTACCAATTGTGAAGATTACAAAATATTATTGATTGAAATATGTAATTTAAACTGATTATAAGTTATATACTATTTAGACTTGTAGATTCTAATATTTTACTCTTAAATAATAACTTCTGACCAGATATTTCTTGGATAAATATATGCTTTTCTATTTTTCTGAATTGCTGAGCCAAGATAACCATGAATTTAAACTCAAAGAAAGCTCTTTATGAGAATTCTTAATTCAATTTTTTGACTAGGTGTAAGTACTTTAAAGACTACATTATTTAATTTTTTCCTTCTAGTTTTATTGCAATATAATTGACATATAGCACTGTATAAGTTTAACATATACAGTATCATGATGTAAGTTACATATGTCATGAAATGATCACCACATAAGTTTAGTGAACATCCATGATCTCATACAGATACGAAGAAAAAGAAGAAAAAGAAAAAAAATATTTTCCTTGTGATGAGAACTCCCAGGAGTCATTCTCTTAACAACTTTCATATATATATAGCAGTGTTAATTGTATTTATCATGTTGTGTATTACATCCCTAGTATTTATTTATCTTCTTACTGGAAGTTTGCATCTGTTGACTACCTTCATTCTGTTCCACCTCCCCCACCCACCACTTCTGGTAACAACAAAACTGGTCTCTTTCTCCATGAGTTAGTTTGTTTGTTTATGAATTATAATTGACCTACAATTCTATGTTAGTCCTTGGTGTACAACACTGTGAATCAATATTTCTATACATATTAAAATGATCAATCACTGTAGAAATCAAAGAGGAAATTTTAAAAATACCTAGAAAAAAATGACAATGAAAACATGACGACCCAAAACCTATGGGATGCAGCAAAAGCAGTTCTAAGAGGGAAGTTTATAGCAATACGATCCTACCTCAAGAAATAAGAAAAATCTCAAATAAACAACCTAACCTTACACCTAAAGCAATTAGAGAAAGAAGAACAAAAAAACCCCAAAGTTAGCAAAAGGAAAGAAATCATAAAGATCAAATCAGAAATAAATGAAAAAGAAATGAAGGAAACAAAAGCAAAGAACAATAAAACTAAAAGCTGGTTCTTGGGGCTTCCCTGGTAGCACAGTAGTTAAGAATCCACCTGCCAATGCAGGGGACATGGGTTTGAGCCCTGGTCTGGGAAGATCCCACATGTCATGGAGCAACTAAGCATGTGCACCACAACTACTGAGCCTGCGCTCTAGAGCTTGTGAGCCACAAAGACTGAGCCCATGTGCCCCAACTACTGAAGCCCACGTGCCTAGAGCACATGCTCAGCAACAAGATAAGAATAAGACACCGCAATGAGAAGCCCGCACACCACAACGAAGAGTAGCCCCTGCTCGCTGCAACTAGAGAAAGCCTGCATGCAGCAATGAAGACAAAATGCAGCCAAAAATAAATAAATAAATAAAATAAAATAAAAAATTCAAACCATAATTACAATTTAATATAAAAAATAGATAAATAAAATAGAAGCTCATTCTTTGAGAAGATAAACAAAACTGATAAACCATTAGCCAGACTCATCAAGAAAAAAAGGGAGAAGACTCAAATCAACAGAATTAGAAATGAAAAAGGAGAAGTAACAACTGACACTCCAGAAATACAAAGGATCATAAAAGACTACTACAAGCAAATATATGCCAATTAAATGGACATCCTGGAAGAAATGGACAAATTCTTAGAAAAGCGCAACCTTCTAAGACTGAACCAGGAAGAAATAGAACATATGAACAGACCAATCACAAGTAATGAAATTGAAACTGTGATTAAAAATCTTCCAAAAAACAAAAGCCCAGGACCAGACAGCTTCACAGGTGAATTCTGTCAAACATTTAGAGAAGAGCTAACACCCATCCTTCTCAAACTATTCCAAAAAATTGCAGAGGAAGGAACACACCCAAACTCATTCTACGAGGCCACCATCACACTGATACCAAAACCAGACGAAGATGTCACAAAAAAAGAAAACTACAGGCCAATATCACAGATGAACATAGATGCAAAAATCCTCAACAAAATATTAGCAAACAGAATTCAACAGCACATTAAAAGGATCATGCACCATGATCAAGTGGGGTTTATCCCAGGAATACAAGGATTCTTCAATATACGCAAATCTATAAATGTGATACACCATACTAACAAGTTGAAGAATAAAAACCATATGATCATCTCAACAGATGGAGAAAAAGTTTTTGACAAAATTCAACACCCATTTATGATAAAACTCTCCATAAAGTGTGCATAGAGGGAACCTACCTCAACATAATAAAGGCCATATACGACAAACCCACAACAAACATCATTCTCAGTGGTGGAAAACTGAAACCATTTCCACTAAGATCAGGAACAAGACAAGGGTGCCCACTCTCACCACTATTATTTAACAGAGTTTTGGAAGTTTTAGCACGGCAGTCAGAGAAGAAAAAGAAATAAAAGGAATCCAAATCAGAAAAGAAGAAGTAAAACTGTCACTGTTTGCAGATGACATGATACTATACATAGAGATCCTAAAGCTGCCACCAGAAAACTACTAGAGCTAATCAATGAATTTGGTAAAGTAGCAGGATACAAAATTAATGCACAGAAATCTCTTGCATTCCTATACACTAATGATGAAAAATCTGAAAGAGAAATTAAGGAAACACTCCCAGTTACCATTGCAACAAAAAGAATAAAATACCTAGGAATAAACCTACCTAAGGAGACAAAAGACCTGTATGCAGAAAACTATACGACACCAATGAAAGAAATTAAAGACAATACAAAGAGATGGAGAGATATACCATGCTCCTGGATTGGAAGAATCTAAATTGTGAAAATGACTATATTACTCAAAGCAATCTACAGGTTCAGTGCAATCCCTATCAAACTACCAATGACATTTTCATGGAACTAGAACAAAAACTTTTACAATTTGTGTGGAAACACAAAAGATTCCGAATAGCCCAAGGCATCTTGAGAAAGAAAAACGGAGCTGGAGGAATCAGGCTCCCAGACTTCAGACTATACTATAAAGCTACAGTAATCAAGACAGTATGGTACTGGCACAAAAAAACAGAAATATAGATCAATGGAACAGGACAGAAAGCCCAGAGATAAACCCACGCACATATGGTCACCTTATCTTTGATAAAGGAGGCAAAAATATATGATGGAGAAAAGACAGCCTCTTCAATAAGTGGTGCTGGGAAAACCAGACAGCTACATGGAAAAGAATGAAATTAGGACACTTCCTAACACTGTACACAACAATACACTCAAAATGGATTAAAGACATAAATCTAAGGCCAGACACTGTAAAATTCATAGAGGAAAACATAGGCAGAACACACTATGACATAAATCACCGCAAGATACTTTCTGACCCACCTCCTTGAGAAACGGAAATAAACACAAAAATAAACAAATGGGACCTAATGAAACTTAAAAGCTTTTACACAGCAAGGGAAACCATAAACAAGACAAAAAGACAACTCTCAGAATGGGAGAAAATATTTGCAAATGAAGCAACTGACAAAGGATTAATATCCAAAATATACAAGCAGCTCATGCAGCTCAATATGAAAAAAACAAACAACCCAATCCAAAAATGGACAGAAGACCTAAATAGACATTTCTCCAAAGAAGATATACAGACTGCCAAGAAACACATGAAAGGATGCTCAACATCACTAATTATTAGAGAAATGCAAATCAAAACCACAATGAGGTATCACCTCACGCCAGTCAAGATGGCCATCATCAAAATATCTACAAACAATAGATGCTGAGAGGGTGTGGAGAAAAGGAAACCCTCTTGCACTGTTGGTGGGAATGTAAATTGATACAGCCACTATGGAGAACATTATGGAGGTTCCTTAAAAAAATTAAAAATAGAACTACCATATGACCCAGCAATCCCACTACTGGACATATACCCTGAGAAAACCATAATTCAAAAAGAGTCATCTACCACATTGTTCACTGCAGCACTATTTACAATAGCCAGGACATGGACGCAACCTAAGTGTCCATCGACAGATGAATGGATCAAGATGTGGCACGTATATTCAATGCAATATTACTCAGCTCATAATTGTTGGAGGAGTCCGAGAAGACGGAAATTACGCACAAAAAGAGCAAGTGCAAAGCCAAACTTAAACATATATTCATTTTGTGGAGGCCTAGGTCTTAACTGACATAACTGAGGAAACCTTAGATCGTGTAAACAATAACAGGCCAATTTCTGTAGAGAAATAAAATGCACACAAGAATATATTTAGAAGGCAATAAAAGACTTTATCTGGTTTCAACTTTATTTTACGTGACTTATTTCTGCCTATCAAGTGCAACGTATCTGGGAAAAATAAGTCATTGTCTTACCTATTGTACAACTCCCTGTATAATACAATTCATAATATGTTTGGCAAATGAGGTTATCAAGGCTTTTGAACATTTCATGTTCTGTTCCCTTAACAGACACTCAATAAATAGCTGTTGAATTGAGTTGAACTGAATTGTTCCAGTGAATGGAGTTCTCTTAGTTATTCCTTTTATAGTTTTTTTTTTTTTGCAGATTATTATAAAAATCTTCTAAGACAAACATTGATCATTAGTCTACTCCAAAGTTGGTTCAGAAAAGTTTTCTACACTTGTCATTTAAAACTTAGATGATGTTGAGAGTAAGTGAATCCACAAATATCACTGCAAGTAGTAGTTTTATTTCTGGTTGCTTACTGTCTTGCCTTCAAATATCTAGTCACTCCAGAATACTCTTTCCAATCCATTACATAGTTTATTACATTTATATTATATGCTATATTATATTATAATTAATATATAATATGTTATCATATAATACTTAAATCTATGTCTCTCTAGATAAATTTAATAAGCTCCATTTAAACTGGATCCCTATTAAAACCAAGGATCTGTAAGGTGCTGAGTTTATTGATCCACCAAAAAGTCAATGATGCAGTGATTTCATACTAGAAAGAAGATGAAGTAAGTTGGAAACATACTCTTTGGAATTATAGCCAAGGAATACAATAACCCTATCACCTTGACTGTGCCAATTTGTGTTGTTCATAGTGCCTCTGATATATTCAAAATTAAACTTTATTAGTGCTTCCCAATTTTTTTCTTGTCATGGCACACAGAAAGTGATAATATTCTTATGGTAAACTGATGCAAACTGAAGGGAATTTGGAGGCTTCTATAGGGACCCCAGTGGGGGAAAAATAGTATATTTTCTTACACACACACACACACATGCACACACACACATTTAACATGCGTGAAGTGAGATTAAAGTTGGCTGCTGCCAAGATCTGTACCTGCCAGGAGCTCCCCCTGCCTCACTGTCACCTCCCCCATCAGCGTTAGCTTGGCTTGCTCACAGTGTTACCTGGGTTCTTGGATTGCTATTCCAGCATCTCATCAGGCCCCTTATACTCACTGGGCAGTTGAGCCCTAGGTAGTTGCAGCTATATTAGATGTTCAGATGGGAGAGCTTCTCTTTCGCCTCACTAATAGTACAGGAGGGCAGCAAATTCGTTCATTCTCTTCGTACCTGTTGTTGACCATGGGTTTTGTTTTTAGACTTCTCTGATCAGACTGTCTTTGAAAGAAATTCAAAGTTATTTACAGACAGAGATATAAGACAAGGCATCTCTAGGCACCTAAACTCGACCTTGTCTCTAAGGGAACAGAGGGGATCAATGTCTTGTCACATACCTGCAACCCCTTCCTGGTACCCCCAGAAGGAAGATCTGAATTATTCAGTGGCAGAAATTACATTGCATCCTAAATAAACTATTTTTCTGGACTCCATAGATTATAAGAGTGAGGAAAACCTTGTGGGTAATCCAGACATATGATACTTGTAAGATATCATCAAACCACTGTAATTCAATTAAATACAACTATTACAGTAGGGTAGCAAAGTCAACAAATTATATAAAGTTTAGTTACTTAGAGTCAAATATACCCTCATCCATTCAGATGTTCAAAAAAACCAAGTCACATGAAGGAGCACAGCACAGCATAACAAAACAAATGAAATGAACTATTAAGCAATGTCAAATTTACTAATGACCAAAGTGTATATCTCATACCATGAATCAACGTGATATCACTTTTGGCCAATGGTCTCAAAGGTGTTTTTTAGCTTTTGTTGCACATTGCAATCATTTATGTAGACTTTTTAAAAGACTAATTTCAGGGACTCACCCCAGAAATTATAACTGAATTGGTCTGGTGTGAGACTTGGGAATCTGTATAAAGTTTCCCAGGTGATGCTAACAGGTAACAATGTTTGAGAACCACTGCCTCTGACTTTTCTGTTCTCCTCTCTTTCTGTCTCTACCAGGAAACAACTGGATAGTCTCATATCTCTTTTTTCCTGCAGTGTTCCAGCCACTGTGGCTTCAGGATACCTTCTTCATGTTCAGTGACATGCTTTGTAACTGTGCAGTATGGTGGCTTCTCTTTTTCTCAATATCCTAAGTATTGGCAGACATATAATTCCTCCAGGCCAAGTAGTTTGTTAGGGTGCTGCAGGGTACTACATCCTACCAAAGGAAGGCCCCTGTCCCAATCCACACACCTTGCCCTGGATAAGAAAATATTTGTTGAATTATTGACATACACAACAAAATTAATCTGCACCAATGAGCTTTTATTCTTTCTGTTTCCTTAACTTGACCTGTAGTACCAGACTGGCCACTCAGCTCCTGAGGTACTGGCAACAGTAAAACACCATTTATTCCATACTAATTTAGGTGCTCTTTTCTTTTTCTTCAAGCATATACGCATAAATCTCTGAGAATATACATGAAAAAAAAGAGAAGACTGGAAATGATCTCAGGGCAGAATAGAGTTTTTCATACACAAGTGTTAAATGGTTCTGTAATAAACAGACCAGATCTATAACAGAAATACTGTTACCACACTTTCAAGACATCAGTTGTAGAAACCAAGCATTTAATGTCTGACTTTCCCCAACATTTCACAATTCAATTGCCAGATGGAAGGAAGGACGGAAGGAAGGATGAGAGGGAGGGAAGGAGGGAGGGAGGGAGGGAGGAAGGAAGGAAGGGGGGAAGGAAGGAAGGAAGGAGAAAAGAAAGGAAAAGAAAAAGAAAGAAAAATTTTACAGATTTTAAAGTATCCAAAAGGATATGATACCTGGATTACATGGACTTATTAAACCATGTCCTGTTAAACATTGAGAGTATAGTCCTTGGTAATTCAAGTCAAATAAATAATGTGCATAAAAGTCAGCAACTGAAATTTTCTAGATTATGGTAAATCTACACCAGTAAAGTGTTTTGTATCGCCATGGAAACCATGCTCAAGCTCTCAAAATTATTTTCACTCAATTTTTTTACAGTTTATAAAAACACTTACACTAGTTGAAAAATGGAGAAATGAATCTGTCATGTAGAGTGGAAGAAATAATAACAAATGCAGTGCTCTATACATATACATGTACTACATATTACAGCTGTGAAATGCATTCCAACGATGAAATCATGAAAAAAAAATGGGGACACCAATGATCTACTTCTAAGGTTTGTATGATCTTACTTTTTCATTTAGAATAATAGTTTCAGAGCACAGCAACTGATTTAAGAAAATTAAATTATTGCCCTGGAAAGAACTATGTCTTCTGAATAACATTTTATAACACTCTATTTTTTGTTTTATGATTTGGGAGAAATATTACGATACAAAAAACTATTATGTGGAGCTTAAATGATTGACCAGTTATTTTATTTTATAGAGTGTATAGTTCTCTATGCTTTAGACAGATTTTGTACTCCTCAAATTAGTAAATAGCTATTTTTCACGAGGTAAACAGCATGATCTGCAAACATATAGTCGGAGAGGGCTTCTTTACCTATTGCACTTTTGCACATGTTTATTTTTATTGCCAATATTTTTTGAACCTTTGACTTATTGAAGATGCTACATTTGTAACAATATTAATTTTTGTGCTCTATCCTATAAGTTAAATTGAAAAGTAGAGGAAAAACATTAACTATAATGAATTATTTCTAATATTGTAACTGTTGTCTGGCATATATAACTCTCACAAACCTTAGAATTCAAATAGCCCCAGATATTTGCCTTGAATAAAATGTCTGAATTCTTCTGATGTAGTCATATATCTGTGCAATAAAATTGATAATTATGTAGAATTACTCCTTATTGGATAAAAATTAACCTCTTCAATAACAACTGAATGGCATAAACCTTTCTGGAGCCATTCAGAATTGTATCTCCTTTTTTTAAGGAAGAAAAGACAAAATGCCACTCTGAAAAGTAATTGTCTGAAATGCACTGTAGAAAAAAAAAACAAAAACATGTTCAATGTATTCCATGCCATTGCTTCTGTGTATGCAGGTATTTACTCTTTCTAAGCTGTCATTGTTACTTCTGTAGTTCCCTGTCATATATAATGAAGACATTGCTTTATTTTTCTGATACTGGTATCCTACCTGGGAAATGTTACAGTATGAAACTGTAACTTGGATCTGTAGAGACAGCTAATTAAAGATCACTGGAAATACCCTAGTTTCCCTGAGAATGTTCACATCTATTTGGACAAGGAAGACAATTAGGGGATCTGTGTCCCCCATGGGAAGCTAAATACTTACTAAGACTCCATAAAGCAGCAGTTTCAGGACAGGACACTAGAGAGCTGATATGTTGTCCAACTTGCGAAATCTGTCTGAACCTCTATTTCCTTCTTCCCATAATTAGAGATTTTGATTAGGTAATCGTTGAGATCCCTTTCATCCATATTTTTCTTTATTGATTAAAAAAAAAAAGGGCTTCAATCCTAAATTGCTTCAGATAATGTTGTCCTATATCTATATCCCTTCTGGAAGCCTGAGGCACATTGACAGACGTCTTTTATCACAATGTTGAATCTTGAAGAAAATTGCATAGTAATTTCTACTGTCAACATTTTAAGTTCATTTGATATGTGTTGATTATAGAAATTCAGAAAGGCAAAATGTCTGAATAGAAAGAATCCTAGACAGAAAACAGAAGTTAATTATAGTCTGGTTAAAAAGGCCAAAAATACTTTGCCAAGTCTCATTTGAAAAGAACAAAGTAGAAAACAGAATAGGGTCCCAGAATTTACCAGTTTGAAAGAAGGAAGACACTTGTCTTAAAGAGTTGAATTATAAAGGATAATTTGTATATCTAAGAAAACAGCTACAGTTATAAATTCCCTAAATATCCACACAGGAAGGTTTTAGGAGAGAAGATACCTCAGATGGTGATAAAGAGAATAAGAGAGTCAATGGCAGATTTTAATCATATTTTACTAATCTAGTTTCTTTGTGCCTGGTGGTATTTTTCCAATAATATTATAAAAATAAAGCCAGAAATTAGAGACTTAGTTTTTAAAAATCTTAGTGTATGGAGTCATCTAATTATGTATAAAATATGAATAAATGTAACTCAATAAAAACATGTTTTCAAAGACATTTTTCCCTCTATCTCATGCTAGTGAGTATATTGTAAGTTTAAGTTGGCATGAACATATTGATAAAAAATAGGAAGTTTGTACCTTTCACACTTCTGTTTTTTTTCAAAAATTTATCTGCCTGAACAGAAAGGGATACAGTTGAGAACAGAAGGAGTAATTAAATAATTCCTGTCCAAATTTGCTGGTCAAAATCATCAGACATTAATTTCTCATTAAAAAGGATTTTTAATTGCAAATTAACATGTGGTTTTGGTGTGTTAAAATCTATTGACTCAGCAATTAATACCATATTTCCTTTTGTGTACTGATTTTTCTCCATCTGCATTCTGAATAATGCAGCTCAAAGTAAGCAACTTATGCAATAAATATAAAATTATCTAACTTACTAAAACCTGCTAAATTTACATGGCCAAATTTTTGTATTAACAAAACAACAAGAACAAAACATTTTCAATGAAAACTCTCAAACTCTCAAACATATTTTAATATGTCCTAGGCTGGATAAGAGCTTGGGAGAAACAAATTAAAGCAGTTGGCCTATGGTTCATTTGTCTCTTTATAACTGGTGGGTGTTCCACATTTTCAAGACAATTAATCATATGGAAACATTAAAAGGTAAAGAAGTAAAATATAGTCTCTGACTCTGAATTATAGTATTAGAAAATCTTTTGACCTAATATCAAAGTAGAGATTACAGTGATGCATCTACAAACCAAGGAATAGCAGAGACTGCCAACAAATTTTCAGAAGCTACAAGAGAGGTATGGAACAGATTCTCCCTCCCAGCCCTCAAAAGTAACCAACCATGCTGACACCTTAATTTGGGGCTTCTAGCATCCAGATCTGTGAGAAAATAAATTTATATTGTTTAAGTCACCTGTTTGTGTTACTTAGTTGTAGTAGTCCTAGAAAACTAATACTATTCATGTATTGTTTTTTTCTGTTTTCCAGTTTATTAATTTATGCTCTTACATTTGCTAATTAACTTTGTTCTGCTCTTCCTAAATTTGTTTTCTTCTTGAGTAAAAACATTTTTCTCAATATAGGAATATGTTAAGTCTAAGAAAATATCTTGAATCTAGTTTTGGTTATATTCTGTAACTTTAATGTGTCATACTTTCATTTTCATTTTATTTTTCTTCTAAAATTCTGTTTTGATTTCTTTGATGACACTGGAGATGTTTTAAGTTTTTTTCTTTTTTTTTTTTTAATTAAAGGAAGGAGCTAGAATGTCTTCTCTAAACTCTTATTATTGTTTTCTATTCTTTTTGTAATGTGTCAAAGTTCTATATCTGTGATGTTTTCCTTTTGTGATGTACTACAGCTTATATTTTGACCTTAAGTATGATTATCTATTTAAGAGTATATTTTAAAATGCTATTTCAAAAAAATACATATATATACACACATATGTATATGTATATATGCATATACAGAGATATTTGAATACTTCTACTATATATATAATTGATGTATTTTACATTTTTCTTTTTTTTAATTTTGCTTGATCTGCTAAATGTATAAAATGTTATTGTTCCTCTCCACTTCTTTTATGTAACAGATTTGTTTCAGCAATTACTCTGTTATGTGGTTTATGTGCTATTCCTTTTATATCTGTAAGAACTTGAAGTAATCTTAGCTTAAATTTGATTATTGTTTATTTTTCAGTTAAAAATACAGTTGAGCTTAATCCTATAATTTTCAAATTCAAAAATACATATTTTTGAGTGCAAGATTGAGATAAATAATTTAGTTCGCTTATACTGTATTTGACAAATTTAATGAGATTATAAAGCTCAATTGTTATATTAAATTTGTTTTAACTAATGCCTTCTCTTTAAGAATCATTTTAGTAGATTTGCCAAATTATGTATCAATATTTAATATAAAATTGGCATAAGTACACATATTTGACTTGGTTCAATATTGGCCATTATTTTTATGTTAGATCTTCCCCTTTCTTGATATTTTAATTTTAATTCAGTTCAGCTGTAGTACTTCAACTAAACTTTTTCATAAAGTTATGAGTCATGTATTTTCAAAAATTACAAGTCATGTATTTTCAAAAGTTATGAGTCATGTATTTTCGGAATTTTGCTATATCTGAGAAGTATTTCCTAGCACATGTTCCCAATAAGGTGCTATCATGTGGTTAAAAATATATAACTTCGATCAAACTTCAACCACCAAAACTGTTCATGCTGCTTCATTGTCACCTTGTACTAAATGAACTGGAGAAGCAGATTGAGGAAAACTCTGTGTGTAAGATTTTACTTTGCCTTTGAAATTCAAAAATGTCACAGGGATTTTTCTAAAAATGGGTTCTCTTTCTATTAATTATGCCTGCAAATCATGAAGGTTTTTAATCTATAGAATCTGATTTTCACTTCAGAAAGTTTTTTGCTCTTTTTTTTTAAACCATAAATTATCCCTATGTTTAACTTGTTCCAGCTTCTTTGGAAGTACCTCAAATAGTGTCTTAGTTCAGGCTGCTTTTAACAAATACACCATGACTGGGTGGCTTAAACAACAAATATTTATTTTTCACAGTTCTGGAGACTGGGAGGTCCAAAATGTAGGTGCCTGCAGATTTGATGTCTGGTGAGAGCCCACTTTCTGGTTTGCAGATGACTGTCTTCTTGTATCCTCACATGGCAGAGAGAAGAGAAAGAGCAAACACTTTGTGTCTCTTATAAAGGCACTAATCCCATTAATCAGGGCTTTACCCTCATGACCTAATTACCTCCCAAAGGCCACACCTCCAAATACCCTCACTTTGGGGGTTAGGATTTCAACATGAGATTTGGGGAGACACAAATATTCACTCAATTGCAAATAGTATCTATTCTGCTGTCTATTCCTTTCAATCTAGTTTTAAATTCCTCTATATTGTATTTGTTTCATTTTCTTGTAGACTTTTCTTCTTTTACTGAGTTTCCATTACATATAAACCTGAATTCACATATATTTGCCTTTTAACCCATCCAAATCTTTTCTCCTTATTTTGAAAATGAGGCATTATTTATATACAATAAAGTGCATAAATCTTAGTAATACAGCAAGATAAACTTTTATATTTTATTCACCCATGTAAACATGCTTTCTTTCATTGAGACAAGATTTGTTTATATCATGACATGATAGGTCTAAAATTTTCTGTCATGCTCATAAGCAAATCATTTCCATGCTCTGTTTACATAATAACCTCCCCTCTTTTGTTATCAACTTTTTTCTTCTTTTTAGGTCTAGTCATTTAGAAATGCCAAACTCATTCCTATAATTTCAGTCATCATTTACTTTAGTAAAGATAGAGCCTCCTCAGATCTAAACCAGTGTTGTTTTTTGTTAAAAATTAAAACAAAAATTATACAATTTTTAAAGGTTACTTTTGTTTACAGTTATTACAAAATATTGGCTATGTTCCCCATGTTTTACAAATACATCCTTGAGCCTATCTTACACCCAATAGTTTGTGCCTCCCACCCCCACCCCAATAGTGCCCCTTCTCTCCGTCTTATTAGTTTCAGGTGTATAACATAGTGATTCAATATTTTTATAGATTATATTCCATTTAAAGTTATTGCAAAACAATGGCTATATTTCTCTGTGCTGAACAATGTATCCCTGTTGCTTATCTATTTTACACATAGTAGTTTGTGTCTCTTAATCCCATACACCTATCTTGTCCCTTCCCCCATCCCTCTCCCGACTGGTAGCCACTAGTTTGTTCTCTATATCTATGAGTCTGTTTCTGTTTTGTTATGTATATTTGTTTGTTTTATTTCTCAGATCCTACATATAATTGATAACATAGAGTATTTGTCTTTCTCTGTCTGACTTATTTCACTAAGAATAATACTCTCTGCATCCTTGCCAACATTTGTTGTTTGTGTTCTTTATGATGATAGACATTTTTCATTAGGTGTGAGGTGTTATGTCATTGTGGTTTTGATTTGCATTTCCCTGATGATTAGCATCTTTTCATGTGCCTATTAGCCATCTGCATTTCCTCTTTGGAAAAATGTCTATTCAGTTCTTCTGCCTATTTTTTAATTGAGTTGTTTGTTGTTGTTGTTGTTGTTTTTGATGTTGAGTTGTATGAGCTATTTAAATATGTTGGATATTAATCCCTTATCGGTCATATCATTTACAAATATTTTCCCCCATTCAGTCGGTAGTCTTTTTATTTTGTCAATTGTTACTTTTGCTATGCAAAAGCTTTTGAGTTTAATTAGGTCCCATTTATTTATTTTTGCTTTTATTTGCTTTAGGAGACAGATCAAAAAGAAATATTGCTACAATTTATGTCAGAGAGTGTTCTGCCTATGTTTTCCTCTAGGAGTTTTATGGTTTCCAGTCTTACATTTAGGTCTTTAACCCATTTTGAGTTTATTTTTGTATATGGTGTGAGAAAATGTTCTAATTTCATTCTTTTACATGTAGCTGTCTGGTTTTCCCTGCACCACTTATTGAAGAGACTGTCTTTTCTCCATTGTATATTCTTGTCTCCTTTGTCATAGATTAATTGACCATAAGTGCATGGGTTTATTTCCAGGCTCTCTATCCTGTTCTATTGATCTATGTGTCTGTTTTTCTGCCAGTACCATATTGTTTTGATTACTATAGCTTTGTAGTATAGTGTGAAGTCAGGGAGCATGATTCCTCCAGCTCTGTGCTTCTTTCTCAAGGTTGTTTTGGCTATTTGGGGTCCTATGTGTTTCTGTAAAAGTTTTTAAATTATTTGTTTCAGTTCTGTGAAAAATGACATTGGTATTTTGATAGGGATTGCACTGAATCTGTAGACTGCCTTTAAAACAGTGTTAAGAGTTGATCCACAAGTACTTTTGCTCAATTTTTCATTTTTTTGTACTAGCAATCACTTACCTACTGATAATCTACCATTTATTTAATATTTTATAACTTTTCCACATCTCATATTATGGAGTAATCTGAACTATAACCCACTAATAAAGTGTCTCAAAATTAATCTCTGACCAAAGGGACAGCAATAAATTATAGGCTGATCTTTACATGAAGTTTATTAACTGATTTTCTTTAAAATAAAATATAAAAATGAATAAAGTTATTTCTAATGAGCTTATATAAAAATCTTCAAGGTACAATGGTAGTTTGTGTATATTTTAAAAATCATGATTTTTTTTTTAGTTTTGTAAGCTCATCTGAAGAACAACAGAATGACACCTAGAGAGATCTTAAATACAAGAGTAATTTATAGCTATGTGCACGTCATTAAATATCAGCTTTCACTGAAGTATAAAATCCTTAATTATAGTTTTCTATGAAGAGTTTGCAATAATATTTTTATGGTTTTATTACAAATTGGAGGTATATCTTATTCAGTATTTTTCATATTTATTTCTGGCTTTCTTTTAATTTCAATTTTAGGAAAAATACCATTTTTTCTCTGTTATTTCAGGAAGAAAGTTATTCTAGTTTTTAGAGTTATTAGTGCCAAAATGTGATGTTGTAAGTTTATTCCTGGTCTTTAAAACTTAACCTCATAATCATTATTTGAAAATTTAATATAATAGTCTTCTTACAATTACATCGTTAATTAAGCCATGTTAGATTTGCCATGGTTTCCTAATGTGATTAAAGAAAAATTAGATGAAAACATTAGGATAAACACTAGTCCTATTGAAAGGGCAGTCTTACATATGCAAATGTGTACATGGAAACACTTTTATGTAAAGTCAGAGCTGATTTTGGAAATATAGAGCAAAAGAAAGCCAAATTAAAAGTACATTCATGGATGTTGTTGTGGGCCAAATGCTAAACATTTCCTCACGAAATAGCTGTTCAAAAGTGATCTTGAACAAAATTATGTTGTGACTTTCTTCTTTTTAAGTATAAGTATCACACTAGAAATCAGAAACTTAAGATGTAAGACATAACTCTATCATTTTCCCAGGGTCATAAACCATAAACTTGGAAAATCACTCTATGACTTTCCTTTTTGTAGCCTTTATTCTTTCACCTGTTAAAACTGTTATCATTATACTTAACTTGGAGGTGTAGGGGTAGGTTCATATATAAAAGTAACTTGTGGGTTTTTAAGCCTATACAAGCATTTATTATTGTTGATAACATCCCTCTCTATTGACTAGTATACAAAAATGTAAGCTTTCTTTTTTTCAAGCAGAAAAATGCTTGCTATTAGAATGTCTACAAATAATACAAAAAGAGCCAATTAATTAGTGAAAACGTAATGAATTTAGCAGATGGGGGCAGAATGGGAAGCTATTTAAAACTATTTGGTACTGTGTTTGCCAGAAGATCAACAATTTTTTAAGCTGACAGCTTGGGATTAATGAAGATTAAAAATATATACACATTTTATGAACAAAATTTTCTTTAGAAATGCACAGAAATATCTAAATGAAAATTAAAATTTATATTGCTTTTTCTGGTTAACTTCATCTGTTTTATCTTATTCTGATTATATAAATAGAGCATTGATTTTACTATGCAGAATAGATTTCATAAGAGTTTAAAGGAGAAACTACCATCCAAGAGTTTTATGACTTAGGAAATACACGATATCACTAAGGAAACAAAGGTTACACAAATAGTATAAAATGTCATTCTTTATTAGTCTGTAGATGATTAAAAATATAACTAAAGATCACATTTTCTAAAATATTAAAATTTATATTATATATTTTTAGAAACTCTTCATTCAAGCTGTTCTCCAAAGGTCTACTTTTATTCTTTTGTATATATTATCAATTATCCTAAAAAGATAGTCCTCTCTAGGAATGCAATCTATGGACATATCAAATTATTCTTTAAGTATTTCCCAGAACCAAACTACAAAAAGATAGGTTCCTGGATTATGGTACTATTCTTAGGAACTACAAATGACTTCTTGAAGACTGTATTCTGTCTTGTGGTTATTAAGTGAGTTCAGCTTCATGGTTCCAGTCAGTGATCATTGAAATCTCTTCACTGATCTTCGATGTCCAATGTTTCATTGTTTGAGATTGCATGCACAGTGGCTCTACAATCTCTATCAAAATTATACTCCAATAAAGATGTTAAAAAAAAAAAAAAAAAAGAATCACCCAAAAAAACAAACAAACAAAAAAAAACCAAAGCATCAACAATATCCACTTCTGGGCAAGATGGAGTAAGAGGGACCAAATTTACCTTCCTTCTTGAAATAAATTAAAAACAGATAAAACATATGATACCACAGTTTTCAAGGCATAATAAAGCACAATCCAACTATATGCTGACTATAAGAAATCCACTATAATTATAAAGACACAAATAGGTCAGAATTAAAATGGTAAGAAAAGATATACCAAGCCAGTGCTAATCAAAAGAACATTGAAGTGGCTACATTAATATCACATAAAGTAGATTTCAGAACAAAGAATATTATTGTGGTAGGTGATATATATTGTGGTAGACACAAACTATCAAAACTCACTCAAGAAGACAGATAATCTGAATAGTTCTATATCTATTACTGCCCTCAAAGTAAACACAAGCCCAATGGCTTCACTGGGAAATTCTAATATATATATATATATGGAAAAAATAATACCAATTCTACAAAAGTTCTCCAGGAAATTGAGAAGTAGATAATATTTTTAGTTAAAAAGCTGTCCACAGATGTTTACAGCAGCTTTATTTGTAATAGCCCCAAACTAAAAACAACCCAAATGTCCATGGAGAAACAAATTATGTTATATGCATAGAATGGAATATTATTCATCAATTTAAATAAATACTCTACTGATAGATGAAACAATGTGGATGAACCTCAAAATAGTAATGTGAGTTGAAAGAATACATACAGAAAGAGTTTGTTTACATAAGGTTTTAAAGAATGCAAACTAATCTCAATGGTTGCATAGGAATGGGGGAGGGGAAAACCAGTAAGGGGAGAGAAGGATGGAATGAAAATGGGGGCATGAGGAAACTCTGGGGGCAATGGTTAGATTCATTATATTGATGGTGATGATGATATTTACATATATACATAGATGGCCAGATAGACAAATACGCACAAATATATGTCAAAACTTATCAAAGTTTGTACTTTACTATATGTTAATTATACTATAATAAAGCTAATTCCTTGCTCTTTAGGACAATTTCAACGATCAGTCACAATATATTACATATTATATCATATCATATATTTATATAATTCTATATAATTTATATCAATATATAATATATAAATATATATTATAGGGTATGCAAATGATTTTTAAATAATGAAAAAAATCCAAAAAGAAAAATGAAGTTTTGAAGCAATTCATTAAAAAATTCTCATCTGAATAATTAACTGAAAACAATTCTTTGAATAATATTCAGTACCTATCTGAGTATCTGAAAATATTAAAAATTAATTCCTAAATTATATCTGATTTTTTTGGGTACTGCCCAGAGACTCCAGACTCTTTTCCATACCATTAACTAAGGACATCTAACCAGTTTCAAAGATTCCTTCTCCTGAGTAGTTTTTGAGCCTAGAGTAGTGGAGGAAGAGAAGTGCATTGGTCTCCAAGGGCAAGTTACCTCCCACTGCTTTGTTAGCTTCATGCAAAATCTGTCTCTAGTTGAGATAATAGTTTACCATAGGTGCATCTGGGATAATGCCTGTACATAATAAATATTCACTATATACTTGTAGAATGAATAAATCTGTTTTATAAGTGGTAATGTCATTATCCAAGAATGGAACACAAGAAGAGAATAGGCTATGAGGCAAGATTATGAGTTGAGTTTGAATCTATTGAGTTTCTCTTACCTGTAAGAAACAAGATTAATATATCTGTCACATACCTGGAAACGTGGATCTAAAGATGGATCTCTAAGATAGCATTTATAATACATTAGCACAGAAGGAGTAATTAAAGTTGCTTGAGAGGATGGCATCTCCAGGGGAGAAAGGGCCCCAGGAACAAAGCCCAAAGGACACAGAGGAAGAAAAGTCCATGCTGGAGATAAATTGTGGAGGTCCAAAAAATATCATTTCACAAATGTTGAAAGAATAATTTTTTTAAAAAATTAAAGAAATTAATGCCCAAAGAAGGATGAATAAGGAAACAAGTGAATTGCATCCAATCCAATATTTCATCAATAAAATCTAGGCAAACTGATACTTAGTTTAGGTCTATCATATGTAAATCACACGGATAAGTGAAGTATCAGTTACTCTTAATGGGTTCTTGTTCACAGTTGAAAGAATAAGATGGGGCTTCCTTCCACAGTTCAAAAGCATGCAGATTTTAGTGACCTGGCCATAATTTGCAGTGAGCAATGAGGCTCGAATAAATGTTATCCTATTTGCTACATGTCAGAGGATTAATTAATCAGTGAATAAAAACAAATGTACTTAAATTTCTGTTTGGAGGACTATAAGATTTGTTGTCATATAATGAAATGTTAATTACCACTTTTAGGAATCTGAGTTTGTGTTAGAAATAGCGTACTTTTCAACACAGCCTCCCTCTCTATATGCCTTGTATTATATATGTTTGCTTTCCACCTCTCTCCATCCTCTCTCCCCTGAAAAAAGATTTTTATCTCTGAAAATAATTTCCATGGCAGTCTTCTACTATATATAGATACAAAAACACACAGACACATTTACATACACGTGTACCTATGTATTTCACTTTATCTCATTCTAAATAACACTCTGTTATGTGCTACTGGATTTCCTAAAGCAAAAAAAAAAAAAAAGATTGTTTCTCCTTTCAAGGAAAGTAAACTGAGAATTGAAAGTAACTAAGGGAAGTAGAGGTTATATTTTCCTTTTGGTGGTGAGACATTTTATCACCTCATATTCCCTTAACATCAGTTAAGGATCCTGCCACAGAACTTGATTCAAGGTTATAAGTAAACAACCTGGTCTCTTACTTAGGACAGAAAGAGATTCATAAGAGAAGTTTACTGGACCTTTATTAAATGTTCCCTCATTCTAAAGATAAAGATCATGATGTCAAGAATGCACTGTCTGAAGATACATCTCCTCCTTTTGATGTGGAATAGTGACCAGTGAAGCATTTGGGATTTCATTTCATAAAGACATTTGTAATGAATGGCAATATGATTTTACTTCTATGATATTTTCTTTAGGTATCAAAACATAAATTCAAAATTCCATATCACTGGTATTGTCATATCTTTTAAATTAATTTTGAAAAATTTGAAAGCATTTGGTTTCAAATTTGCAAATGTTCCCATATCATTTATTTTTAAACTTCAGAATATTATTTGGTTTGCTCATTAGAAGTCCTCTCCAAGGTTGATAGTGAGGCTTGTGAAAACAATTCTAAGCCAACCAGCTGTATCCAAATTTAAAAAACAACAACAACAATTACAACATCAAGTAAGGAACTTATTTTTAGGAAGATTGGCTGAATTTTTTTTTTTTAACTTTTTAGGTAGGTGTTTTAGTGTTTTGTAGACATAAAATAATTTAGGACCAAGCTGTCCATTATGAATTAAACTTATTACCCAGTTTATTTCACCTAAGCGTATTGTAGCATCAAGCAGTAATAACTTCCCCACAATCTCTTCAGCACCTAGAGTCCTGTTTCTCTTCCTTACGTAAGACCCAACAACATCTGCACAGAATTATCGACAATGCCTACTCCCCCAAAGCCAGTTTTAAAGAACTGCATTAGATTACCTGATAAAATTTATTTTGGAATCTTTCATCCTGTTAATTCTATGAATGAATGGTAGGCTACGTTTTTCTTGACGATGGTCCTTAATGTAAGCCTTCTTCTTTACCCCCAAGCCCCAGCTCTCTCATCATCCATCCATTCACCTGCATGCTTATGGGTACTTCTGCTCTGTTGTTCCATCCTCAACTACTAATCACTGTCTGCAATCCCCATTTCATCTTACCCTCTTCTACATGCTCAAATGTATACATAAATTCCCCACACCCACCCTTGCTTCAGCATGATTCTTTCTTAAGAATAATTTTCCTCTGTACATCTCTTGAGCACAAAATTTGGAAAAGAGACTTAGACACGCAAATATTTCCTTCATCACTTTTAGACCTTTTCACTCCACTATTATGCACCGTTCACTCATTCTTTTAGGCACAAAGCATCCATCTTTACTATTCCATATGCATTCTTGCCCATATTATCTACAGACCTCCTGGGTACTCACATCTAGCCAAGTTTTAAACATCCATCTCAGCAGCTCCCCACCATCCTAAATGTCACTGTCGCCTGAGCATTTTAGTAGGACCCACTCTACACCTGGAGCTGCTTGATTTCAATGACTGTCATTCATTGTCCATTTTAGGAACCATGAACACACTTTTGACCTAGTCATCATCTGAGACTGTTTCCCATCTAAAAATCTCAGGTACTGGTGTTACATGTTCTACTATAATATCCTGTCTTTTCATTCTCTTGTTTCCCCTATACCTACTCTCTTAATCTACTGTTATATGCAGCTCTTGACTCCGCCCTCTCCTCTCATTTATCATCTCTCTTCTAGGTGTACTTCTGTATCTATATGCTAGACTTTTGTGATTCCTCTCAGAAGCTATCCCAAATATTCCAGTCTTTTTAAGCTTTCTACCTTTCTGTTATATAATTTAGTTGTAGAAAACTTTTATTTAATGAAGGAAATAGGGGCCATAAGGAAGATTTTTTTTTGCCTTTCCACTTAACAGATTTAGCTGTATTTGCATCCCACCCAACCCCTTTTCCCATCATTGTAGAGGAAAAAGTGTCTTTCTTCCCATCAAAGATTAACACATCTAACTGTTCTTAGTATCTTAGCCACTGCCATCATCTCTGAAACCTGAGGCTATCAATTACCCCTATTTCTGGAGTCATCTTTCCTTCTGCATATAATCATGGTAAAGTAATTCACAATTAGAAGAAAAATCTTCCAGCTACCTATCACTTTCTCTTTGTCCTTTCACAGCTGAAATTTCAAAATCAGCCAGCATGCTCCATATTGAATTACTCACTTGAATTTATAAATCATTCTCAATTATTGTTGTACTCTGCTTCATCTGACAATCTTGACTGTCCAAATAAGTGAACTGGGCTTGAGGCTAAAAACTAGTATAAGATGTGGATACAAAGTGATATGGAGAGGAAAAAGTCAGAAAATACAATTCCAAGATGACTCTACAGAGAGCCGAGACCACATGTCAGAGAGATCAGTTTCCAACACCTTATGCCAGAGAGAAACCAATTTCAAACAACAAGCTTGAAAGGTCAAATAAAGGATTTTAAGGCAGTTATATTCAACAGAGCCAAAGGTTTATCATTGTAAGATCAGATACCAGAGTATCTGTCCCCCAAACTACCTTAGGAGAGCTGCAGCAAGATTATAGGATTTCAGATATTCATGGCCACTCTCCAATAATCTGGTGTTTCTCTCTCTTGGTATTTCTCTTCCATGCCCCTCTCTCATCTCATCTCCTCTCAATGACAGATAGGTCAGTAGGTCGGTAGATGGAAGGAGGGAAGGAGGGAAGAAGAAAGGCAGGGAGGAAGGAAGGGAGGGGGGAGGGGGAGAGAGAGAGAGAGAGAAGAGAAGAGAAGAGAAGAGAAGAGAAGAGAAGAAAAGAAAAGAAAAGAAAGAAAGAAAGAAATTAGGGTTCTCCAGAGAAATAAACCAATAGGATGTATCTATATCTATGTCTGTATTTTATATCTGTCTATATAGAGAGATTTCAAGAAAATGGCTCATGCAATTGTGGGTACTGGCAAGTCTGAAATCTGCAGGGCTGGTAAGCAGGCTGGAAATCCTGGGAGGAATTGTTGCAATTTTGAATGTCAAAGCCTCTGGAGGCAGAATTCCTTCCTCAGGAGACCTCAGTGTCTTCTCAAGGCTTTTGACTAATTGCATGAAACCCAACCACATTAAGTAAGGTAGTCTGCTTTACTAAAAGTTTACTAATTTAAATATTAAACACATATAAAAAAATACCTTCATGACAACATCTAGACTGATGTTTGACCAAGCTGTTGGGCACGACAGCCTAGGCAAGTTGACATATGAAAATAACCATCATAGATAGCTAGATATAGTAAAGTAAGATCAAGATACTTTAGCATGAGTTACACAATTATTTACCATCTTTCTCCTGCTTATCCATCTTCTGATATTCTCCCCTATGAAGCCTAAACTCAAAATATAACAAACAGAAAACATCATGTTCTCTCCTGCCTCTATACCCCAGGTGCCTTTTGTCCTCTCTGTCAATACTCCCCTATTTTCTCTAATTAACAATTTTAACTACTAAGTTTCATCTTGATTACTGCTTCTTCTGTGAAACCTTTCTAGAATTTCCAAGGAAATTTCAGATATTCCTCATTCTAGCCCCTCATCTGATTTAACATACATTTCCAATTATCATATGATTTTGTATTTTTTGTTTCTTTGTTTACCTTCCTACTAGCCACACACAGGACAGGGTTAGCCATAGGCTTTACTTAGGGTCTTAACTGTAGGGTCAGCGTTGCAGCCCTGGTATCCAGTATAGTACTTGGTTGAGGATATACATAAAATACTTCTTGATTAAAAGAATAAGTGATGGAAAATTTTTTAAATTGTGCTTTTTGTTTAAAACAAACTCGCCTTACAGACAATGTGGAATCAAATGTTTGCTAATAAAATTATTCGAAACACTGAGTTCATGTGTGAAATTAACTCTACTACCTGGTATTAAGATAGTTAACAATGTAATTCCATTGTTACCTTTGACATTTCCTAGTCAAAATATGTACACTAATGAATAATAAGACCTTTTAAATTTGTTTATCACCCTAATGTTTCTGCTTGTTATGCATATTACATATTAGCTTTGGTCCTTGTGAGCTTAATTACCATACAAGTAGCAATGATACTTAAACTGAATGATCTTTCATTACTAACCCATGCTACAAACTGCTACATTAAAATATGAGAATCTATAGTATCTAATTTTCATAGAGGTAATGACAATAAATAATACTAATGATTTTTGTTAATCCTTTATATTTCTAACTAGCCTAATTATTAAAATAATTTTATTGGTTTATGCAATCTGAGAAAAGCCACAGACATTACTCTGCTTTTCCCTTTATATATTCTAAAATCAGAATATCATTACTACAATATTATTATTGAATGGTCAAAATCGGAATATTTGTGTATGGGGAAGGCATAACTCACTTGAAATGGGACCATAAAATTACCTGTTGCTTTATTAAATATGTTATCATATAGATTTAGCTCTTTTAATTTAAAAATTATGGAATTGGCATAGAAATATCCATGTTAGAAAGACTAACATTGAATGAGTTTTCAATACGAGCTAGCACTTTTCCTGGGTGCTTTACATTTTTTATCTAAAACTGTTAAAACAAACTTTGAGAAAAGAATAACTACCTCCTTTTTAGAGGTGAGTACAGTGATGTTAAACTTGTTCAAAGGCACATGAATTAAAAAATCAAGTTATTGTTAAAAGTAAGACCTAAGCTGTTTTCTTCTTGTTATTAGGCAAGAAATAAAACTGATCGAACCAGAAAAGAACTACCAATTCTGGCAGCTAAATTTAGTGTGTCATGGAGCCCATTTTCAATGATAATTGGGACGTATCATAGGTGTTCAAACACCACATCATAGAAAACAAACAATGGTTTCACATATGAGGCCCAAATCATTTATACTCAGAAGTTTAATCTCATTAAGTCAATGTCTAAAACTTGCCACTTACCACTCTTGTTGAGCTCTGAATTGGAAAAGTGAGAAAAAATATATATTCTGTGCCAGTAAAGGTCACATAGGAGCCAATTATTGAGCATCCAGGGTCACTGACATTTCTTCTAATTGAGCAACATTCAGAAACCAGACTTTTAAAAAATGGTCTAAAACACTACTTTTCCAAGCCACTTCACTATCTCTGTGTTCTCAACACACACATTCTTTTAACTATAAATACTTAAGTTAAAAAATAAAGATGGATCTTACCAGGCACGTTTATCTTTAAAGCCTAGAATGCATATTTTAACAGAATCTCTGAATGCCTAATGTTTACATACCAAGGCTAAATTTCAGTCTACAGGCAAGCAAAACATGGGAGTTACCTGCTGTATCACCATATGTTGTAGATAAGAGAGGAGAATATTGCCTACTCCAAACTCTCACATCCCTGAGCTAAGCTTTTGGGACTGTAATGCATTATATTTCTATTGTCCTTTCAAAGATTATCAAAATGCTTTTCATTAAGCCTAATGTCCTTATTCTCCTCAGTTACTCTACAGAATCTCAGGCTATCCAGCCAACCCTTATCTTTGCATTCTCCTTCCCTTACTTCCTTAGGTTGGCCCTAATTTTCCTTAGCTCTCTTTCACAAACATTTCACTCTGGTTTCCTCTAGAACTTTCACCTTGTAAACTGTACATGTCTATATACTCAAGTTGTTCTCAAAAACCTTATTCTCTTCTTTCCTGAACTGACACAGGATTCCCCGTTTTATTCCTGACAGCCTTCTCAATTGGCAGGATTACTTTCCTCTCCCATCCTAAAACATCTCCGGTTCAAGAGATATTATGGGTATACTCTCTGCTACCTTTTGCTTATTCCAGATGTTTTCTCCACCTGTCTTCTGGAAAATATCTTTCTCTTTAATGTTTAAAGTATTTGGCTATATCAATTGCTCCTCTTGCTATTACTTTTGGGTAAATTTTCATTTATTGAAGACTTGGCTTCTGGTTTACAGATTTCCAATCCTTCTCCACTTTGTTATCTTCTTTGTTATCTTCAGCATCTAAAATATATCTTCTTCCAACATGCTAGCTACTACATTTCTTGACCTTCTCATCTTTACCAAAATGTTTTCTCTACTTCAGACAGTCAATTCCATCGTCACTTATTGGAATTTCTAATGGCCTCTGAGATTATTCATTTGGTCATCCTTCTGTCTACACACAATCTTCTCTTCATCAGTCTTTCTGGTTCTATTCCACCTACTAGGAGTATGCTTTAATTGTTTTAGACTATTCAGTCAATTAATATCCCTACTTTTCCCAATGAACCGGACTCTTATTCTTCACACTTTTTTCTTAAAATTCATGGCCCATTAATTCATAAATTATTTTATTAATAACATAAAATCCCTGGTCCTTTTGGCTTTTTGCCCATTCCACATGGAAAAACTACAATCAGATTAGAAATTATGGAAACTGTCACCCAAGAGGCCAAAATAGCTTTCACTAATTACAAACCCCAAATGAGTACAAAAAGCATTATCACAATTATTCAAAATATATGGCCATGGCCGTCAACCACTGGATGTGTTCTCACTCTCAGCAGATGATCTAATCTTTTACTTCAACCTCTGACTGCATCTTTTCATCTTTCTGCTATGAAATCACAAAATTACTCACATCTGTACTCATTCTAAGTCCTTTAACCCTCATAAATAAAAAAGCTTTCTACCTTTCATCTAAGACTAATCTTTCCACCTATATATTAGGTCCTGTTCTTTCCTATAGTTAAAAAAAAATTCTATACTAATTCTCTTGTATAATCAACCTCTAATACATTCCCACTGACTTTTAAACATGTTTAAGTTCAACTTCCTCTCTCTCAAAAATAATAACAGATAAAACTAAACAAACCAGTAATAATTTGATGTCACATTTTCCTAGCTATGATGTAACATGTTGACTTTCATAAGAAAATACCTTGAAAGAAGTAACCTACATTCTATTTCCTCACCTCCCTGTTTCCAAATCTTACCCTCATTCGAAGGCCTACTCCAATGAGGCTTCAGCCCTGTCATTCCTCCAATATAGCTCTTGCTGCTGTCCACAACTATCTCTACAGAGCTAAACCCAGTGGACATTTTCATCCTGATATTTCTTGAACTCTCAACAGCATTTTACCCTGCTGATGCTTCTGCCCTGAAATTCTTACTTCCTGAAGTTTTCCTGGGAATGCAAGTTGGATATCTTCCTGCAAATTCACTTATGGCTTGTCATTGTTCTCTTCTACAGAGTCAACTACCTTTGCACCTGTTTTTCACTCTTCCTGGAATTTCTTAGCCAATCCCTCTACTACACACACACACACACACACACACACACACATACACACAAACACACTGTTTTTCTGGTTGGCAGCCATTCTTCTTTAAATTCTCATATTTTTTCAGGAAATTTTTTTTTTTTATATCTGACCAAGTAGCTTTAATATTCCCCTCAGCTTGACTAAACTTTAGACAGGTTTCTTCCTGACTATAAGCCTCTGACCTCCCTTTTCTTGGAGCATTTACTTTAGACAACTTACAATTGAAGATTTTTTCTCTGTCCCTTTGAAATGTAAATCTTCTCTCAGCCTTTTGTCAATTTTAAAACCTAGAAATGTCTGTCTCAAGGACCTAGGAGCCATTCCTTTGAAATGTAATCATCAAGAAAAATAGTGCCCCTATCGCCCAGGCTCTGTGGGAGGGTAGAAGCCTAACTTCTGATAAGTGACAATTAGCAAAAAAGGACAGCATAATCACATTCACCAAACTTTCACCTAACATCTTCCAGTACTTTTCCACCTGCTCACTTCAGTGCTTAAAAACTCTCCTGTCTTTTATTTCAGAGGGGTTGAGTTCTCTTTTCCCTATTGCAAGAGTCTTGAATAATGACTTCCTTGCCTGTTTAATTCTGTCCAGTTCAATTTTTTTTCTTTGACACTCCCTATGTGGATCAAATTCCCCTGCTATAATGTTTTCAGTGTATCACAAAACACTCCTGTTTAACTTAGGTGTCTTTTTGTTTGGTGTGTTTGTGTATTTCTCAGATCACCATCTGCTTAGACTGTAGGTTCCAAAGCCAGTCTTTTTTTTTTTTTTTTCTCCTTTCCCTATTTTCTGGAAGGGTATCTCACCCATATTAAAAATTCAATAAACGTTAGTTGAATGAGTGAAGGAATTGACTACACCTATTTCTCAGTATGTGTCCACCTTTACCCTGTCTTCCTTCAGATTTATTTTAAATTGAATGGTCTGCAATAGTTTCCTCCTTAAAAATATCCTTAATTTTTTGGCTCTTCTGTCCTGTCATCACACTCACCTAGCCAGACACTGAGCACAGTTCATTCCAACCATTTTCTATCTGTGTTAGAATCTGAGCATATGAACATTGACGATGAAACTCATACAACTATGGCTTTATTTCAGAAAGTGATCACAAAACTTAATAGTGTGTACTGGTTGATGGTTTATAATTGTCTGTAAATACTAGGGTTTTCAAGACTTATTTTTGAAATACCTTCCCTTCTTTGTCCAACACTCTCACTAGACAGTCACATAAAAACATAAGGCTTTAAATACCATTTATATTCTTCGGTTCTCAAATTTAGATCAAGTAATCATTCACCTATTTTTTTATACTTCTGCTTTGGTTTTTAATTTCTTGTTTGTTAGGTTTTTCTTCCTTTTAATTATTTGACTCCTACAATATAGATTATGTTGCAATTTTGGTATGTGACTTACCCCAAGAATTTAAACTATTGTACCATCACGAATCAGTAAATATTGGTAATTATCCACTATATTGAGATTTTAAACTTACTTGTGTATAGATGAACAGTTTTCCCTTATAATGCATTTTATTGCTTCCTCTCTAAAGAAATAATTTGAAATAATTTCTACATTTCTAAATTTATGTCCCTAGATTTTTTTTCTTGTTTTCTTGACTGCATTGGCCATATATTGTCAAAATTATTACCCTCAAAAATTCAGTTCTTGGATTTATTTATCAACTCTACTGTTTTTAATATTTTTAATTTATTAGCTTATGCTTTATGTACTATTCATAATTGCTGGGTAACCTCAGGGATTTTTTTGTTTTATATATTATAGTATTTTGATTTAAACACTTCATTTGGTAATTTTTATTCTTCATTTTTCTACAAGAATTCAGAACTATTGAATTGCCTTACAGTATCTACTAAGTTAAAAATTATAAAAGTTTTAGTCAAAGCAATTAAGAGAACTTGTGCCTCCTCTTAAAAAAATGTAAAAACTCATAATCCCATTTAAAAGCATTTCAAAATGAATTAAATATTGTGATTAAATACAAATAAAAATAATAAAGTAAAATGATCATTTTCATGTGGCAAGTTATTTCTTTAAATGTCAATCATATTATAATAATGTCTTGATATTATTGTGACCCAAGTTTTCTCTCCTAGTTTCATATTAAATGGGTCAATTTCTCTGTTAACTTTCTAGGTCTGCTTTGTTTTCAAAACAAAAAATCCATAAAAGAAGTTTTGTTATTTCATGGCACCATAAACAAGGTATGGGGGGAATAATAGCCAAAACAAACAAACAAAAAACATGTGCATTTATTGGGGATAAAAGGAATATACTCTATGGTGCAAAGTGATATATTTTGCAACTTAAATTTGGATACTGAGTCACATTTTAGTTCCTAAATTCCTCTTGAGAATCTTTTGTTAAATATCATTAAAAAAAAAAGAGTTCTTCCAAGCTTCCAAGGATATTTTCAAACATGAGGTCAAACTAAAGCTTGAATACATATTCTACACAAGAATGTAATACTTGATTTGCCTTGTGAAATCGATTAAAAAGAGTACTTTTCCTTAAGAGCATAATTGAGTAAAAATTAGATAACTTATCTTTATAGCTATAATTCATAATATCTATAGCAAGATTTGTGCTCAAACTATTCAGAAGATAAGAAATATTAGAATTTGTCCTTTGAAACCTCAGACTTTTTACTCAGATGTTCAAATTTATCTGCTGAATATGCTGGGTTTAGCATAAAGTTAAGATAATTTAATTTTTGCAGTATTTTCTATTTCTATATAGAGTAGCAGCAGTCTTTGACTTATAAATTTGGCCAAGCATTTTTTTTCCTAACAAAGCCAACAAATTTCAGCAAAAAAACACTTTAACTACTTGAGCAACATCATCCTAGTCTTCAAAATATTTAAACAAACATTCCTTTCAAACCTAATAAACAGTACAAAACCAAAGAAAAAGACATGAGAAGAAAAAACACTATGACTCAAATAGCAAAAACAACAGACAAACACATACATAGCACTTCAGATACTAAAATTATCAGACACGACTATAAACTAACTACATACACCTCCTTGTTGAGATCCTGAGATTCCTCACTGCCCCACATATATCCTAGACAGGGCACTAGAGAAGCCTTTGACACAGAACAGCCAAGAGATATAGATAAAAGAAGCTCCATGAAAAGCCTGTTCTACCCACCGCCTGCGCCCCCCTGCCCCCGCAAAAATCAAAACAAAACTGGAAAAGACCTGCTATACTGCTGTGAAACACCAATGGGAAAACTGCAGACACACACACACACACACACACACACCCTGCCGTGGTTCGTGGTTCATGGTTTCATTAGGGGCAAAGAGTCATTTGCTGAGTGGCGTCTAGCAGTTCTGAACATGGAGTTAATCTTTCAGGAAATAGTAAAGTTCTTAAAATAACTCTCTGATGGTGAGACTATGTCAGTGGGACACAGAGAACTGAGAGAGTTCCCAGTATGCAAAGCTAGAAAAATCTGAGCAATAAAATAAAGTAGTAGCCTAGAGGGGATCCTAGAACAGAAACATGAAATTAGGTAAAGAGTAAGGAATTCTGAATGAGGTATAGCATTTAGTTAATAATAATGTATCAATATTGGTTCATTAAGTGGTTCATTTTTTATGTACCACACTAATGTTTAATGTTAGTATTAGGAGAGACTGGATGTGGGGTATATAGGACTCTCCGTGCTATTTTCACAATTTTTTGGGTTAATCTAAGTCCATTCTAAAATATGAAGTATAATTGAAATTATAGAACTGAAAAATATAATAACCTAAATGAAAAACTTACTGAATTGTTTCAAGAGTCAAGTGGAGATGAGAAAGGATGTAATCAGTAAACTTGAGAAGAGATTAATATATAATTTATAGAATCTGAAAAAGAGAAATAATAGGCTGGAAAAAATGAACAGAATTCCTTAGAAAAGTTTAATACTGTATTAAAAATAGCTGAGGGAAAAGTAGTAAACTGAGATATAGATAAGAAACTATTTACAATGAAGTTCAGAGAGATTAAAAGTTAAAAATTAGAAAAGAGAGAACAGCAGACAGTGAATAAAGTGAGAATATATAACATTTATTTAATTGAAGATGAAGAGAGAAGAAATGAAGCAAAGGAAGGCTTGAAGAGGTAATTAATGCCTTAGGGATTTCCAAAACAAATGAAATACATTAATACATCCAAATGAGTTTAGTTAAACAGGAATCTACTCTTACAAATGTCACGGGAGAGCCATAAAGAAAGAATATCAAAAGAGTGAAAGACTGACTGTAGGCTTGTTAACTGTAATATTGGAAGGTAGTAGTAGTTAGAGGAATGACATCATAAATGGTTTGAAAGAAAGTAATTGTGAAATCATAATTCTATAAGCCTCAAAATACTTTTAAAGAATGAAGGTAAATAAAAGCCATAAAACTGGGAGAATTTCCAGTCAGCAGATATACACTAAAAGAAATTATAAAATGTGTACTTTAGGCTGAAGGTAATATGATATCAGATAGAAGGTTAAAGAAGTAAGAAGGTAAGAAGAGCAAATTAATGGTAAATATATAGATAAATATAAATAGGTATTGTATAAAACAATGATTTGGGGTAAATATGCATATGCACACATACATTTATATATACGAATGCACAAAAACAAAAGCATATAAATCAGTAGGAGGTTAAAAATAAATTTTCTAAGTTCCTTGCATTTCCCATGAGGAGAGTTAGGTAACAATAATCAAATGACATTAGATTTTGATAAATCAGTGATGCACATTGTAAAAGCCCTCCAATGTGAACACTAGAGAAAAAGAAAAAGGGTGTATGGCTTTAAAACTAGTAAAGGGGGGAAAAATCAGTGAAAAAGGAATCATAGCCAGTTCAAATAAAGACAAAAATGAAGAAAAATAAATATAATACAGGTAGGGCAAAAATAAACTTACACAAATGGTAGACACTCACATATATCAATAACTACAGTAAATGAAATGGAGTAAATATTATATTTAAAATTCAGAGTCATATTTACCACATAAAGATATGAAATAATTGAAAGTAAAGCGATGGAAAAAAGATATAGCAAGAAACCATGACTGAAAGTTGGTTTGAAAGATAAATGAGAAGGCGGGGGAAGCGTGCTATATTAATACTAGATAAAGTAGACATTAAGGAAAAAATCATTACAAGAGATAAAGGAAGGTAACTCAGAATGATCAACATTTTAATTCACCAGAAATATAGAAGTACAAGTGTTAAGTATATAAAACATGATCTCAAAATACAGAAAGCAAAATTGAAAGCAAACCAAGGAAAACATTAAGAATTATAAAATAATAAAAAATACTACGTATTAGAATTGTGGGGTATAACTAAAATAGTAATTCAAACTAAATTTATTTTAAATTAAAGATAAAACACTAAAGTCATCCATCTGAGCATCCAAATAATCCAATTAAAATATGGGCTAAGGACTTGACATTTCTCCAAAGAAGATATACAAATAGCTAACAGGTATATGAAAAAATGCTCATAACTAATCATCAGGGAACTGTACATCAAAACCACTGCAAAATATTACCTCACACCTGTCAGGATGGATATTATCAAAAAATAAAAGATAACAAATGCTGGTGAGGATGTGGAAGATTTAGAACCCTTGTACATTGTGGTAGGAATGCAAAATGGTACAGCTGCAATGGAAAACAGTATGAAGGTCCTCAAGAAATTAAAAATAGAACTACTATATGATCCAGCAATCCTACTTCTAAGTATTTATCTAAAAGTACTGAGATCAAGATCTCAAAGAGATATTTGCACACCCATGTTCATTGCAGCACTATTCACAATAGCCAAGATATGGAAACAACCTAAAAGTCCACGGACAGATGAATAAAGAAAATGATAAAATGGAATATTATTCAGCCTTATAAAAAGAAGAAAGTTTTGCAATATGTGACAACACGGATGAACCTTGAGGACATTATACGAAGTGAAATAAACCATCACAGAAAGACAAATACTGCATGATTCCACTTATATGAGGTATCTAAAATAGTCAAATTCATAGAATCAAAGAGTTAAATGTTAGCTGTCAGGGGTTGTGAGGGAAGGGTAAATGGGGAGTTACTAATCAACGGGCATAAGTTTCAGTTAAGCAAGATAAATAAGTTTTAGAGATCTGCTGTACAACATTATACTTGCATTCAACATTACTGTATTGTACACGTAAACATTTGTTAAGAGGGTAGATCTCACACTGTCTTTTTACCACAATAAAATAATTTTTTAAAAAAATTTAGGGGCTTCCCTGGTGGCGCAGTGGTTGAGAATCTGCCTGCTAATGCAGGGGACACGGGTTCGAGCCCTGGTCTGGGAAGATCCCACATGCCGCGGAGCAACTAGGCCCGTGAGCCACAACTACTGAGCCTGCGTGTCTGGAGCCTGTGCTCCGCAACAAGAGAGGCCGCGATAGTGAGAGGCCCGCGCACCACGATGAAGAGTGGCCCCCGCTTGCCACAACTAGAGAAAGCCCTCGCACAGAAACGAAGACCCAACACAGCCAAAAATAAATAAATAAATAATTAATTAATTTAAAAAAAAAAATTTACAAAAATCCTAGATAGTTCTATAGTCACTAGAATTATTGAAAAAGTAGTTAAAACATCTTATCTTAAAAAAAAAAAAAAACTCCAGTCCCAGACAGTTTAACAGTCAATTTTAACAAACATGGAGGAAATAACGCTAATTTTTTTTTAAAATTAATTAAAAAAATTAGTGGTTCTGTTACAACTGTTCAAATCTGTATCATGGAGGCAGCCACACACAATACATAAACAAATGAGCATGGCTGGGTTTCAATAAAACTTCACTTACGAAAAAAAGAGCAGGCCAAATTTGGTCCACAGGCTGGAGTCTGTAACCCTTGCTCTACACAGGTGGACCCCCAAAATTTTACAGATGTATTATTAGAATTAGTAAGAGAGATTAACAAATTTTGAATACAAAATGAAAATACAAAAATAATTGTATCTCTCTACACTAGGAATAAATAGAAAATATAACTTTAGCAACCAAAATATAACATACCTAGAAATACATCTGGAAAAAAAAATACTCAAGGACTTTATAGATTAAATGATTAAATTTTATTGAAAACCATTAAAGAACACCTAAATCAATGCATCTAGGTATTCTATATGTGGATTAGAAGACTTATGATTACAAAGATACCACTCCCTCAAAAATGGATCTACAAATTAGTGATTATTCTAATTTTTCAACAAATCACTTTTGGGGGAGGAATTTTAAAAGCTGGTTGTATAATTAATGTGAGAAATCAACTCTTCTAAAGGAGTCTGAGTGTTTAACAGGAAGCAAGGCAAGTAGGGTCCTTGTCTTATCAGATATCAATTATTATTATTACACTGTATTAACTTAGTATTGTATTGATGCAAGAATTGACTAAAGGAACAGAAAAGTCTGGAAGCAAGCCCACAGATAATACAAAAAACATAATTTGTAACTAATCTAACATTGTATGTGATGGATTCAGTGATGTTCTGTTATAATATAGCAGTATTTAGATTTAATATTAACAAATATAGGAGAGTAGTAAAAGAGCTTTTCCTCTGTTTTTCCATCAAGATCAATATTTATGGGAAGCTACATAAAACTGGGCCTGAACTAAACACAAATGATGAATTACGGGAAAAATTAGACTTTTCATAGAAAACCATGTCTGCTGTTAACAGGCATTACCAATGACAGTTGCTGAATATATTGATAATATATCCAAAATTAAGATGGATCATTCGTGAAAATCAGCAAATGTGCTCTAAAATCAATCAACTATACATCATATCTCATTAATCAAATGGTGTCTCTCCTGTCAAGGACTCTATAGGCCACATGCTTTGTGCTTTATCATCCCTTCAAAATGCTTAGACACAAAAGTTTTGTGTCAAAATAACAGACACCTCTGCATCTGACTAACAATCCCATGTCTCTGCAGGATCTCACCCCATTTCAAGGCTGGCATTTTTATTTTACTCTATCTACTTCTCTGTCCAAGCAAATTAATCACAATACACTAAAATACCTAGTAGACAACCAGGACCATTCTATTAGAAAGCTGACCTACTAATAGTTACCTAAGGATGACAAACAACATTAGGTGGAAAAATCTCTTCCCTAATCCACCACTAAAATCATTCAGAAATCAAATGTTGCTAATATACTTCTGCAACTCTGCATTGTTTATTTTAGTGATACAAATATTTAACACTCAACTGTAAATACTCTGCTTTATAATTTTAATATTAGAATTACCATTGCTATTTTTATTAGTACATAATAAAGTTTTATAGACCTTTCTATGTCTTGAATTTTATATCTTTAGCCTCACCTCCATATGCAAATGTTGTTATTGTTTAATCATTACTAAAGGTGTGTGGGTTTTTTTAATTTAACTATAAAATTTGAGAGCCTCTGTTGGATAAGAAGAGTTTCCTGTGAAAATGCTGATTAGATTTACAAACCAAAAACTGTCATGGTTCCTTCATGTACACATATGAGCACTCCTATCACTGAGGATTTAGTATGATTATATACAAAAGAAAACCTGAATAACACCAAATTAGCAAATAGGAATGCATTTCTCTCTTAAATAAAAGCCCAACGACGAGTATTCTGGAATTAGACATGGCTACACAGTTTTCAGGGTCCCAGGCATCTTTCGGGTCACCACTCTCCCTGACATCACCAAGGTGGCCTAGAACTCAGGATCCAAGGTGCTGCCAGATTCAGGCAGCAGGATGGAGGAAGGGCAAAGAAAAAGGGGCAAAGGAGTGAGTTAAACATTGAACACACAATAGATATTCAATGTTTGCAGATGGATGGAAGATAACCCATGAAATTAGACAAAGAAGTGCATTTAGTCCATGACTCCCCTCTTCTCTCTTCCTCCCATTCCCCTCCCCCCCCCCACTTCTTTCCTCTCCCTCTCCCTTCCCCACCCCCCATGTCTGGAAAAGTGAAACTCCAAAACTTTCCACAGTTGTTACCAAAACTGTGCTTCAGTAAACCAGTAACTCAATTGGTAGCTTTATCTTCTTGACACAAATGATGAAAATGACTTGTCTTTCCACGGACTCTTCTGACTCAGGAAGTTGTTTTGGCATTAGCTTTGTAAGTGGGAGACAGTCATGTTCCCTGTGCTCAAGGACTTTGAAGTCACATTTGCTTATAGCAGTCAATAGCATCATTTCTGAACATAAAGAAACATGCCTGACAATTCTTGGGGGGGGAGTAATTCCAACTAGTATTTTCACAGAAATTATTTATTATCTAACCGAGACATAGACATAAATTTTATACTTATTTTCTTCCTTTTTTTTTCCCACTGGCTGCCTAAATAAGCTAAAGCAATGTTCTGTTTTAGAGCTGGAATTGGCCATATTGATGATCACACTCATTGATTCACAATTAGGGACGTCTATCACGATCATCAGGGGAGTGTTTAAAATTCAGGAACCACCCACACATACTCCGCCCTAGATACAGACCCAAAAGAATGCTGTGGGTTTGGAGAAGTAAGGAGGTATAAGTCTGTCATGTGTACTTTGGTAAAAGTCCCAAATTATGCTTAAATACTCCTATTTCCCCTACCTGAGAACCACTGATCTGGTCAAATTCCTCTTTTGAGAAATACAAGTATAACAGAAAAAATAGCCTGCTCTATCAAGGACTATAAACACCATGAGGTAATACATATTTCATTAAATATCATATCCTCAGCATTCGGCACAATGCCTTTCACAAAGCAGATAGTCAATTAAAAAAATTATGTTAAAGCAGTATGTTCAAGTGGCTGAGAGAAGCAGACATTTGTCTCAAAAATTTGGGTGAAGGCAGAATGAAGCTCCTCTGAGCAGGAAGCAAACTGGGTGGTTTCTTAAGTGTTTAAATATATTAATCACTATATGAAACTCCATTTGTCATTCATTTTCTTAACCGTTGTTCACTGTCTGACTCCCTTACTAGACTATTAGTTCCTTAATATGGAGGCAGTGGTAACATCCGGAACACTTCCTGGTACAGAGTGATCAGGCACTGAAAATTTGCTAAATGATCGTTAAAGGAATATATTAAAAGGTTCCCCATTTGTGGATTTAGATTAAGAAGATGTCCTTAAAAAATAGAAGTAGCTTTTCACTAGAAGGATAAGACATGCTACTTGAAAACTTTTAAAAAAAACCATGATATATGAAAATAAATACCATGTGACATTTCATTAAAACTGCTTTTAATAATTTGGTGAACAACCTTCCAGCTTTTTCTATGTGCACATGTCTTTGTGTGTATAATTTTGTAGAAAAAGGCTGATAGTTAAATAATGTTGTGTTCACTCACAGCTTTACTAAGTAATATGCCATGCACACTTTGCTTCTTTATGGCCATTTGTAATTATGCATGGTAAAACATCAACAGTATAAACATTTACATAATAAAATGGAAACTATTTCCAACTTCAGACATCCTGTACTATTCAAATTGAAATTCTTTTTTAAAACACAAAAAAACATACAGAAAACAATACATAGATTCACTTCATTTTTTCAATGCTTGCAAAATATACTAAATGAATGCACCATAAATTATGTAAAAATACGCATATTGATGGGTATTTGAATTGTTTCAAGTGTTTTGCTCTTAGACAATTAATGTTCCCCTTCATGTATCTATTCATATAGACATGTATATTCAGAGGTCATGTTAGTAGAAGTAAAACTTTTTTAAAAAAATACACTCATTTCATATTATGATGGCTATTACCAAACTATCTTTCAATGAAGTCTAAACAATTAGGTTTCTACAAAGAGGAATGTGTATGCACCTTCACACCCTGACCACTGTAATCTACTACCAAAATTTTAAACTTTGTCAGTCTCTTGGATGGAAGAAAAAGTATTTCACTATCTTAATATGTATTATTTTAATTATAAATGAGGTTGAGATTTATTAATGAAGTTTATATGTTTATAAGACTTTTGTATTCCTTTTTGTGTAAACTATATTTTCTTATTCTTTGCACATTTTTTCCTTTTGAATAATTAATGCTTGGTTGATGTGTAAGAACTCTCCATAAATTAAAAAAATGTGTAATTTATTAAATGGGTATTTTCATAGATTATATTAAGAAACCTTTATCTTCACCCTTTATCCATGCCCTTCATCCTGTAACTCTGTAATTCCTATATTATTTCCTCATTTCCTAAATCTGAGCAGCCTTTGTGACTTGCTTTGGCTATTAGTAAGTGGCCGAAGCTATGGTGTGCAAATTCTGCATCTTGGTCTCAAAAGGACTTCTGTGTTTCTGTTGTTGTACTGTTCTCTATCATTGTCACAAGAAGGACATGGCCAGACTAGCCCACCAGTCCCAGCAGAGGATGGATGTCAGGTGGAATACACCCAAACCAACCCAGTTGTCTCAGATGAGGTCAGTCTAAATAATTCTAGAACCATCCAACCTACAGTCTCTTTAGAGAGACCGTGGAGACGAGCCCATTTTCATGACCCAAGAGCCATAATAAATGATTGTGGTTTTAACCCTCCGAATCTCGGGGTGGTTTGTTATGCAGCAACACGAAACTAACTCAATAGTCAAATAAGTCCTCAAGGTTTCAGCTCTCTTTTGTTCCCTTCCCTTCCCTTCCTTTCTTTTTTTCTCTTTTTTCTTTCTTTCTTCCCTCCCTTCCTCTTTCCCTTCCTTCTCTCCTTCCTTTTTCTTCCTTCATTCCCCTCTCCCTCATTCTTCCTTCCTTTCTGTCTCTTTCTTTCCTGTACTTACCTGTGGCAAAATTAGTACCCTCTAATTATTCTTCATTTAAAAAAAATTAGCTCACTTCATATTTTTACTTTTGTTGGCATTTTTGGTTGGAAATCCCATTACATTTATTCATAAATGTAGATAAAACATTTAGCACCTTTCTATTCTAATAAATATTGAACGATAGCATCTTTAAACTGTATCATAGTATTTTATTACATGGGTTATTTTCAGTTCTTCATGCTTATAAGCCATGCTTTCCTGAACATCTTCCCTATATTTTTCATACTCATTTTCCAATTACCACTCCAGGAATCTCTGGAAGTGAAACCGCATGGTACATACATTTTTAAACCTTTATAAGTATTAAACTTATTCCCAGGAAAATTTGTATAGAGTTAGACTCACACTAGCAACTTATAATGATGCATGTTTCCTATACCCCCTGAACACTTTGAATATTAGCAATATTTTACATATTTATCCACATGATAAGTAAGGAATGATAGAAGTGGGTAGTATAAATTCACTGTGTGCACCTATACTTAGGGAATACCAACAAAGAAGTCATGTCATATGTGATTAATTGTACTCCAAGGAATGTTTGCTTCTCTGGACTTTCATGTAGTCCTTGCAAAATGTAAGTATTTTGGGAATGTCTGTGATCTACATGGTAACAGCACATTCATGTTTTCCTCATAATTATTATGGCCTCCCATTTTGTTTGCCAGAAATCACACTCTTCTTTTCACATTTATCCCCTGTTCTCTATGTGTTGCAGAGTCTTAAATAGGATCAAATGCTATAATTTTAATAGTTTTCCATAAACTTTAATTAATTTTCTTTTAAATGCCTCTGAAGATTTGTTTCTAGCGTACCCACAACATGAAAGTTTAAAAGTGCATAAAAAATTTAAAAAACCTTATTTTTCAAGGCAAGATAAAATAAATTCCAAAAATACAATGCGAAAGTTATGCCACTTTAATACTAGGACGGGTTTGTTTTCCAGCAAACAAATACTTCTGGCTCTTCCCACTGCACTCCCCTGAGGAACAAGAACATAGGCTTCTAAAAATTTCCAAAGTTTCATTCAACATCTGATTTCCTTTAAATTTCTCTTACTTTATAAAGAGGAAAGATGTGTATCTTTGGTGTTATGATATCATTCTTCAACTTGAAAGCCACACAAACTGTGTACCTTGAAAAGTAATAAGGTTAGTGAAGTTTAGGGGATACCAGACTAATCTGGAGGCTCTGTGCAGGTTAGGATTTATACTAAAATTACTTTCAACATTATGGGCAGAAGTCTAGCAATGCTATTATAAGAACTGAATGTATCAAATTCAGGACTAGCAAGAAAAAAGAAGCACTTGTTAGATAGGTTGCTTGTCTTCTTGATATTCTACTCAGTCTAGCCCCTTTTTTACCATTTAAGAACTGATCACCCAGAACTCAAGGTGACCCAATTACTCCTCTTAACAGTTACTGCTTTAGGGATGGATAATAAATCGGAGCCTACATTCATGGCAGTTTCTTAATTTGGTCCAAATTGGGTGGTTGAGTGAAAGAACCCCTCTTTTTCTCCCAGTGAATATAAACACAAAATCCTGTTGCCCTAAAACTAGCAGTAGCCATCTAGGTACTTTGAGACAAACCCCCTATAGGACAAAGCCAGTACCCCTAGGAGGAAAGAGCATAGAAAAACGGGGTCTCAGGCTTGCAAACATGTTAAACAAATTAAATCCGATGATTTATCTCTGGATGGTTCAGTTATGTGAGCCAATAAAATAGTTATTGTTTATGCTACCTTGGGTAGGGTTTTTTTTTATTATTTACAAGATAAAGAATCATATTCATATAGAATATTCCTTAGAAGGACAGTAAATCAAATTCTTGACATTTGGTACAACAAAGGAAGTTCATCTGGCGTTGCAGTTGCAGAAAAGATTTAATATACTGTGATAGAAAAAGATAGTCAGTCATTCCAGAGGAAAATATGTTTTTTAAATCTCTTGAACGATGGGTTATTCATGCTCTACCCCAAAACACAGTGGGTGAAGCAGATTTTTCTAATCTCTGTGTTTGATGTTAAATTTGCTGAATGGAACATCTTTGACTTTGAAGTTTTTAAAAACACTGCTTGGAATGTGGGTCACAGCTATCCTGTCAAATAAAATACTGCAATGACTTGTGAATAATTTTAAAGAAAGATCCCTTCAACAACCAAAAAAAAAAAAAAAAAATCCCCAAACAAAACAAAATTTAAAAAATTTGGAAACATTTTCACCATGCTAATGTCTAGGATAAAGACAAAATGTCAGCTAGAATGCAAGTAGGGACCAAATTAAATTCATGAATTACACTGTGTTTACACTTCAAACACGGATTAAAATTGTTTATTTAGCTAACAGGCTCAGCCTTGATTACATATCATTAGTGTCCATTATAACTTCAACTGTGCTTGAATTTCATAATTCATAAGCCTGCTAGAAAATTACATTCTTATATTTCAGAGCTAAAAATAAAATTAATGTGGTATTTTGGCTATTAATACCTTAATCAACTTAATCATTGCTTGAAGAATCTAAATTTTTAATTTTCTAGGAATAAAACAAAAATTAAAAGTAATTCTTCAAATTGCTAATCAATACTTGACTTCCAGTTGGCATCAATATAGCCAGCTCCACACCAATTGGCTATAGCTCTCCTGAAATATAATTATAATTTTCTCTGTGAAGTGCTGGCCTTGGTTACTATAGGATTGATGTACTTAATCCGCAGTTTATTTCCTTCTTCATTGCTTGAAGCACCTTAGGACACTTAAATGAACACATACCCATTTATTTCTAGAATGATCTCATAGTTGAATGTCAACAGAACGACATCACTGTTTTACTCACGCCATTTCTTATAAAAATGGGTAAGTTTTATTTAGGAATGAATAGAAAGGGGCACTAGAGATTTACGTCATCAGAAAAGCCACGGGGAAGCCCAACCTAAAAGGATTTAACTTTCTGATCAAGACAGTAAAAGTGTTAGATGCAGAGGAGAAAAAAAAGATTCCTATTCATCAACAGAGATTTTTTCTCTCCCCAGAGACTTCAGAGAGGGGTCACATGATTTTCTCCATCCTGTGAAACTGGTAGAAAATCTAGACACACAATTGCTATTGCAGGGTCTGTGGCTTCTCAGAAGGTTATAAGTGGAGGTGCCATTTGTACTGGGAATGGGAATGAGGAGAGTATTGCTTCTAAAGAGAAATATCTGTGTGTGTGTATGTGTGTGCGTATGTGTATATACTCTCTTCAGCCTTAATTCTTAGTACATAGTAGACACTGAACACATACTTTCGAAAAAAATGAATGAGTACATGACACAGAGACAGTATCACTGGACAGATCTGTCACTTTCTCTCAGACAGAGATGAAAGAGGATCCCTGAAGAATTCTGAACCTCAGTCTTGAAGTGAATTTCAGGGAATGATGAAAGGCTGAACATAGATGCAAATTCTCCCCCATACCTGCTCAGATTATATGAGAAATGAAGTATCAGAGGACTGGGGGATATGAGACATTAGACTTGGGGTGTATGGATTTTTTACAGATCAGAAGCCCAGGATTTCTCCATGCCCATATGCACCCTAGAAAACTAATTTTTGATCTCCATTTGAGGTATCATTTTCTGATAATCAAGCCTCTTAAATTAACAATGGGGCAAAAGTGTGGCAGAAATACTATTTTTTATTCACAGAATCATCCTATTTTCCAACTGGGAACACAGTTAATGCACATTTTTCAACCCCGGTGCATTTATTTCAGGGTCATGCAACTACATTCCAACAAATGGTATGTAGATAAAAAGTGGTCCCATAAAAATCTTTTTTGCGTCATCCTTTCTCCTCATTCAGGTTTAATCTTATGGGTCATGTATAGAAGATAACACCACAAATAGAAAGACACTGAGTCCCTGAGTGATTGAAGCAGAGTGTTTCCCATGCTCTCCTCTCCCCATAATCCCCTCAACTTGTTTTACATGTGCCACAAGTAAGAAAGGAATTTGTATTGTGTTGTGTTAAACCACAAGAGTTTGGAGTTGTTTGTTACAACAGTTAGCCACCCTGACTAATCAAGTACTATACTTGGTTATTGTCAACAAAACTAAAAAAATTAAGGGCAAGTGGAAAGAGGTGAGATGGATCTCTTAACATTCTGGGAAACAATCATCAGGAAGATATCAAAAGCAGTTGGGTATCACTGGTAAATAAAATAGGCACCTATTTACTTATATTTCATTGCTCCTTCTATTTTTGTAAATATCTTGGAGATAGGTCCTCATTGTCTTATTTTGTGATTTCCCCAAAATCACCCAGCACAGTGCTAAGCTTTGGGGGAATAATTCATGAATGTTTGATGAATAAATGAATTATTTGCTCTTTCATACCAACTGTATTACAATATAATTGAAAGATGTGGTATAGAGGAAAAAGCATGGACTCTGGAAGCAAAAAATTCTGGCCATGAGGCCTCATCCACCACACCTGGGCAGAAAAGGGTATATCTACACAGCTACATAACTAGCTGTGTAAAAAGGGGGAATTTACTGGGTATCTCTTGTCTTTGATTTCCTTACCTTTAAGAGGAATATTATAAGTATTCACTTAACATAGAATTAAATGGGATAACATACATTTAGTTCAATGTCTTGTAACTCACATAAGCAGGTGGTTGAAGTGTGCTTAATTGATATTTAAGTGAAAAAAACAGTATTCTTCTGAAGTCATTTACAAGCTAAAAATAAATAACTCAGAGTGGTCTTTTTCTTTGGTTTTGCTTTTGTTTTATAATGTTTCTAAAAACATAAGTAGAGACCATCTTTATGCAGGGATAGAAGTGAACTGTTAACAGAACTCTTATCTTCAGATTACTTTTATTTCATTGTTTTTCTTTCAAACATATTCTGGCACCAATTTTTTCCTCAGGCAAAGTCTGGAATTAAGAATATTGTTCACTTTATCTTCTGATAAGGTGATAGAATTGGAGTAAAAATAAAATATATCTATTAATTATGTGGTTAAATGCCTCAACATTTATTCATTATCGAATTATGACAAGAGACAAGTATAAAGCAGAACATTTGGTGGGTAGTCAGCATATTTAACCCATTTTTTAGAAGAGGTAAAATCTTTCCTAGGAAATTTGATAATATATCAACAACAAAAAAAATTTACCTTAAAATACTCTCTCAACGATTCATTTCCTATTTTCCAACTAAAATTTTAAAAGTTAAAACTTGATTTGGATTGTTTATCTTATAGAAATATATGAAACTCTCCAAATGTTCACTATTATATTTTACAGTGAAATATCTCATTGTAGTGCATGGGCAGAAAAATAAGACATAGTGCTGCCCAGAGACAAGAGCCAAAAGACCATATAGTACCTTCACTTCAAAGTTTAGTTGATGAATTTGCAAAACTGGTGTGTTTTATGAATGTGAGACCCCCCAGGAATTTCAATGGCCAACTCGGCCATGTTTTTTCCCCTTTTTTCATTATGTTTGACATTTCTAAGGCAGGACTTCATTACAGACAAACAATCTATGGCAACAGACTGGGGAAATGAGACTTAGCAGTAGATGTGGAGAAAGAGGAAGAGGGCAACAAAAATGAGCACTGAATTGGAATAGGGCTTCGGAGGTCCATCACAGCTTGTGATGTGTCTCTGTGAAATATTACAGACTACTAGAGAAGGCTCTTAAGATTCAAGAGCAAACTAATCTGTTTTGATTTGTTACTCAGGATCAATAATCTGGCCCAGTGGCTAACACAAAAAGGAGATGACAAAATTGATAAAATATGTTACTTTTTACTGCATTCTATATCCTTTGGTGCTTATGTACAGCTACAAAGAACAAAAGGCCAAGGTGTGCCTAATCAACAATTAGGAAAAATCTGTAATAATAATAATAATAATAATAATAATAATAACTGCTCAAATAATAGAAATAATTTTTCCAATTATTATTACTTTTTCCTCAAATTTCTTCATCTTATTCTGCTTTTCAGGGAACCCAAGCTGTGATGGGACATCTAGGAGAGGGCAGCAGACAAAGGATTAAGATGGGGTGAGGGGGCTGAAATTTCTCCTCCCCTCACGATTGAGCAGGAGAAAATCCAACATCTACCCCCAAAGTGTCACTTTCTTGATGGATTTGTTATCACCCAGGGTTAGGCTCTCTGATTGTGCAGGATTCTATTGTTGACAGGTCTAGAGTTGATGAATCAAGTTAATCAAGTTTATTAATCTGTAATGGATCATATGACTTTAACTAAAAGTACTAAATCATAGTACTCATGTGACAAGCAGAATGAAACTTTCCTGTTTTCTGACAATTTAGTATATTGAATTAGTAAACTGAAGTCTTTAATAAAGGAGAGGTGAGTTCTCTGGCAACTTGACTGATTATTCCCGACCCACACAGATTATTATTTTCTTGTGACTATATCCATGTTCACCAGATTCATGGTCTCTCCTCCAGTTACACTGATAGAATAATGCTGCTCACTTCTGGCTGTTTGGGCTTTCATACTCTACATCAGTGGCTCCAGATGCAGGTTCATGAACAAGGCACAAGGCTGGCTACATAAGGATCCATTAAGGATCTGGTTAAAAATATAAATTTGGGGGACCCATTCCAAACCTACTAAAATAGAATCTCCAAATGTGGGGCACTGGTATTTTTAACTTTCATAATCTTCCCAGAACACTCTGATAAGTAGTTTACTGTGGGCCACTCTCTAGGCTAAAACCCAAATGTACTATATGGAAAAATATCCAATTTCTCACCAGAGAAACTGGTGAGAAATTGGATATTTTTCCATATAGTACATTTAAATGGTATGCCAGTGTGTCTTTACTGAGGTTATAACTAGGTCACCTCATCTTGGTACTGGTGGTAATAAAAAGTATTGCTAGTTTCTAGACACTTTGATCACTTATTTAAGTTCTCCTATTTCCCTCTCATATACAGCTGATAACATCACTTGTGGATAGATTTTAATAGTTGAACTTCAGAATCCCTTTTCCCAAATTTGGAGTGTAAAAGATTAGAGTTCCCCATAATAGTATTAATAATGCAAGTGCTATTGTTTCAGTTAAAAATTATCATAAACTTACATTTTTCAAGCTTTTAGGATATTGGTGATGACACTAAAATCCCCCTTTTGTAGAAGAAAAGGGCAAACCAATTATGTTGAATTGGACATCATTTCTAAAGCTAATAGCCTCTTCCTGAGAGAATGCTTATAATGTTCCACCCTCTGTGAGTTTATTTTTTGTCAGTTGAGAATGCCAACTCTTGTGAAAATTTCTGGAAACATTAGGGTATAATATATGTTACATTTCATAAGCCAGGTTTCTATTATGATTCATAATTTCTTAAACAGAAGTACAGAACAAATCAGTAAAAAAAAAAAGTGATTTGGGAACTATTCTATTTGTATTATGATTTAGAAGAAGAAAACTTCCCTGGGACATTACTACTCAGAATTACAGATGGAAAATTGTCAAAGATAATTCATTATAACGTAGAAATGGTACAACAGTTAAGTGACATCTGCATTAATTGTCTGAATATTCTAGATGAACATTTTCCAAAGTGCATCCATGGTACACTCATCCTACAGAATGCTCTTCCAAAAAGAAAAATGACGCTGCCGTAAAATACATTGTACTACTCTGGCTTGGAGATTCATTTTGCACATTAGCAAATTAAAGGATCTGAAAAATTCTGCAAAAAAGAAACCTACCTAATTCAGCATTTCCTAGATATATTTGATGACAAAATATTTCCATATACTATCTATTAACATCTGAGGCCCACAGAACACACTTCAGGACACACTAATGTTTAGGAGATAAAACCTGATTGTTAATGATTAATCATCTTGGATGGATTTAGGGTGAGTTATGGGGAGAAATTCTTAATGGAATGACATGAACAAGACATTATGTTTTTTTCAAAGTGACCATTGTATACTGTAAAAATATTTATAATTTCCTAATGATAGCTTGATGAGAACTTGGTAACCAATTAAGTCAAAGAATTCATCTATAGATCAAAGATAGTAGAAAGTATTTAAGTGTTTTATTCATTATCATGAAAATCTGTCTCACTGATAGTGAAAAATGTACACATTTTTCTTTAACTACAATCATGCTTGTACTTTTGCTTAAGTACAATCATGGAAATTTAAAACCTATATTTAATTAACTAAAACAGTTTGGATGAATCAGAAAAGGCAATGGCCATTTAGACTATAAAGTCTCTCTAGGAAATTCAACTGAAATACAAATATAAATTGAAGAAAATAAGCATAACAGTTCTGGGCAAATTGAGCTCTTCAGATAATAGTAAGACAATATACCCATATTTATAGCATATGAATTATAAAATAATAATGGAAATTTTGTGTTAACTGATCTATAACTATACATAGGTGTATAGCTATTTTTGGAAACAGTATTCATTTCTACATAAATGGCTTATTAAGTTATAAATAATGTAACAATGTTTTTTCTTTGTCCATAAATGAGTTCACAAATGAGGAAACAATTCTTTGATGAACCACAGGTCCAGACAATTGTTTCTAAAAATATAATCAATGTAACTATGCCTAGTTTTCTTAAGTATAACAATATTAACTGATTATGTATATTTTTTTCTTTTAGACTTCATTTTTTAGAACAGTTTTAGGTTCCCAGAAAAATTGAGCAGAAAGTACAGAGAGTTCCCATATACTCCCTGACCCCGCACATGCACAGCACACCCCACTATCAACATAACCCACAAGAAATATAAATCTGCTGCAATTGATGAACCTACACTGATACATCATTATCACTCAAAATCCATAGTTTACATTAAGGTTCACTCTTGGTGTACACTCTATAGCTTTAGACAGAAGTAAAATGATATTAACCTACCATTGTCATATCATGCAGAATAGTATCACTGCTCTAAAAATCCTCTGTGCTATGTCTATTCATCTCTCCCTCCTTCCTGACCTCTGTCAACCTCGGATATTTTTACTGCCTCCAGAGTTTTGCCTTTTGCAGAATGTCCTATAGTTGGAATCACACAGTATGCAGCCTATAAAGATTGACTTCTTTCACTTAATAATATGCATTTAAGATTCTTCCATGCCTTTTCGTGGCTTTTTATTTAGCTCATTTTCTTTTAGTGCAAATAATATTCTGTTGCCTGGAAGTACCACAGTTTATCTATCCATTCATCTACTGAAAGACACTTTGGTTGCTTAACAGGTTACATTTTAACCTTGTTAGAATCCTAATAAGCAGAGAGAGCCAAAAAAATGGGTATGTTTAGGTTACTAAGAGCCATGATATTATTTTTCACTTCTTTTGAAACTACTGTTCTTTTTCCATAAAAATAAGTAATGAAAAGAACAAAAGTTCCTGTAAATAGGCTCAATTAGAGAATTAGAGCCTTATATGTAACTAAATAATGCATAACATGAACATATACATACACAAACATTACATCAGTGGCATAATACAAGTAGTAAATTTATACAATGCAGTTTTAACCTGCTAAAATTGTTATTGCCACAAGAAAAAGTTATTCTACTTCCCAACCTTGTTTCTGCCTTCTTTTGCTTCTTAATGAGTGATGTGTTTCTTTTGTGATTAAAGAGACACCAGAATGTTTGTTCAATAATTTAATCAAGTGATTAAGGAGTAGCCTTCATCTGATACTTTTAGCATTCTTAGATTTGATCAAAGTCAAATTAGTCTTTGTTTATACACTATAAATAAAATGATAGAATGAAACAAAAAACAGACGAGTTCCTGTAACCTAAATCATAACCTATGTACACCATTTTTAAAGTCACTTAATGAAAAAAGAATTTAGATAATTTTTACTTGATAAATAACATATCTGTTTATGTAAAAGCCATTAGATTTGAAATAGGCATACATTTTTATAGTGTTTCTTTCAAGCAAATTTTCACATGTCTGAAGTCTAAGATCCAATCATTTTGGTCTGACTGGTTTTGAGCCTAATTTTGAGAAACATTTTCTAATGCACAAATTAAAGTCATTGAAACAGAAAGAATCTGTCAGGAGGAGTGCACAACAATATGTACTTCTAAAAGATCACAGCAAAATAGTTTTTTTTTTCCATTTGACTCTTCATCCAAACAGCCAAGACATGAAACATCATTGAGATAGTATCTTTTTCTAAGGAAATTTCAGTCCTAAAAAAATACGTTGAAAGATGCAGTGAAAGACTTCTTTTGATTTCCTTTGTATCTATGAAAACAAGAAATATTGAAAGTAAAGTTTAGGCAAGATAGATATTTGGGGGCCTAATTTCATAGTGAGAAGATTTGGATAGAATGCCTGAGCCTATTTATTTGAGCAAAACAGTGAAAACAATCAAAGAGTAACTTACTGAAGGAAATTTAAATCTTTTTATTACTTCAGCCTTTACACTCTCTCTCCTAACCATTTCTTCCAGTGAGATACAGAGGGAATAAAGCTACTTGGGAAAAAGTTTATTGTTTAATGGAAGATTCTTTTTGGTGAGGGATTAATTATACTATATAATAATTATTATTTTATGAATAAAAGAAAGAAGACACATTAGCAATAGCCCATCATGACATTCTCATTCATTTTTCTCTTGATTAGCTTTGATGTTCACTCTTATTTTGCTCTCATTCTAAATTCATGAAATATCTTTTTCTCTTTGATTTTATTTATAGTTTTAGTCACACTATGAGTTGATGAAAATGATTTTTTTACTATAATATCTATTTAGTCCGGGAGACATGTGTAGTGGTCACTAGACCTCTGATTACAACTCCAGATAATTGGGAGAAAGGGGCCTGGCCACTGAAATCCACTTGATGAAGAGTATAGCAGGAGTCTGGAAGGGAAACGAGATGGAGCTGCCGCAAGTGAAACAGAAGAGCTAGACTGAGATAGCAAAACTGAAATAAAGACCAAGGCAGACAGCCACATCTATGTCGTCGATCTAAAACAGCAAGCAATGGCAAGGAGGTTTCATCTTACATGCTAATGCCTATCACTTGCTAGAAGCGATAGATGAAGAATGTGAGGTGGTGAAGAATGAGAGGTTACAGCCAAGTTCAGGGTGATACAGTACTACGATTGATTAGCCATCACCCTCATGGATATAAGAAGAGAGAGCCATGACAAATGTGCCAAATGTTTGTGTTCTCTTACCTCAACAAGGAGAGAATATGTGATGGAGACAAAGGAACCTTCAGCTTTCTATGTGGGTGGGCAGTATTTGTACCTACATTAAAAACAGAGAGTCTCTACTTGGTTGCAGAGCATCCCACTGAGAAGCCATGGATGCAAGTCATCTTACCCGCTAGTTTACACTTTCAGCTTCCTCTTTGCATACTGGAAATAACTTCTGATCAAGCAATAGTTTCCCACATACTAACAGGCTGATGAGGTATCAATCCAGGCATACCAGGAATAAAAGGTTGAATTTCTTTGAAAGTAAGTTTTCTGAATGGAGGCACAGTGAGAAATAATGAGTAAATCTTATAGAAACTCCACGCTATTACCCAAGGCTCTCTCATTAGCAAGTGCCCAGTTTGTATACTTCCAGTCACTGATTACTCAGAATGTCAAAACCAGAGTAACTGAATCTAGATACCTGATATCTTGATAGCATGTGGTAAGAGAAGGTCTTATTGATCAATAGAATCACAGAGTTTGGTGGGTCAACGTCGAAGATAAAATGTGCTATATTCAGTGGAGTGCCAACCATCACTAGGGCAATGTTGCCAATATTTGAGCCAGACAGCTTGGAGATTACATTTGGATGAAGAATATTCCAGGAACACATAAAGGATGAAAGGATGGGCCACAGCCTCTCAAGTTACCTGAAACTGTGACTAAGGACCAACACCATAGGTGACGGTATATTGTCACCAGAAATCTCTGAAGGTAGTCTTCAATGTTTTAAACATGTTCTAAAGGATAACTGAAATACTTCGATGCCAGCTTTTGCAAGTGAGCTCTTGTTTTTCACATGTCATTTTAGAGGAGGCCTCCCTAGCTCTTCCTGGTGTACAGAATCACACAGTGGTTAAGAACTTGGCCTCTGAAGTCAGACAACCCTTGGATCAAATACTAGTTCCATCAGGTAATACTTAGATGAACTTTTAACTGGTCATGTGACATTTCTAAGCCCGGATCTCCTCATATGTAAAGAGGATAAAGCAAACATAGCAACTCAGCTGTAACGATTAAACATGATAATATATGCAAAGAGACTAAGACAGTACCTGTCATAGTTAAGTGCTCAGTTAAATATTAGATTTAAAACAAACAAATGAAAATTGCCCTCAGGTGCTCTGAATTTTTAGGTCCTATAATTATAGGCACTGATGTACCTGCTAACCACATGAAGTGCTTCTGTTGGCTTCAGCCTAGGCAGCAGGACCCGGTGTGAGCTACGCTTTTGGCTCACCGCAATTATTCTAGGCCAGATCTCACTCTCATGAGGTATCTGGCTTTTTTGGAGGTAGCATCTCCAAAATTAAAGGTGGATGTGATAGTAAGAATTCCCTTTCCCACTGTCACTTCCAGAGCCAGCTTCCAAGTAGACATGACTTTGAGACCCACTAGGTTCACACACTTGAATAGGAACACCCTATATCCCTGCCCCTAGCTCTAAGTCTGGACTGGGGCAGGGTGAGATAGTAAACTAAGACTTTAGCAACCAGAAAAGAGCAGCTACCTACAAAATTTAGAAACAGTTCTCTCCTTTAAAGTAAATGTTTATTGGGAAAGTCAAGTCTGGTGAATTTACAATGATTTGCTATTAAATCATCATGAAGCTTAAAATCCCCAGAGGTCATGCTCATCTTTTCATCACACACATTGCTTTTCATTTTCAGGAGGCCTAGACAGGCTCTGAAAAGTAGTTCATCTCACTGGGTTTCACATCAGTAGGGCCAGGAATGCAACCTAAAGCTCCTGGTAGAGCTCTACCTAAAGAGGAGATCATACCAAGATCAAATGTAAGTGCTTCATTTCTTGAGCTTTAGCCATTAACTCAAGACAAGCAAAAGGTCAAAAGTCTCTAGAGATCAGATTGTGTCCAATTCCTCCTCCAAGAATAACAGGAATCTGAGGTCAAGAAGTTCTAGCCTGGGGGATTCATTACAGTCAGGAGTTGTAATGCAACACGCTGACTTAGATAAACTGAATGCCAAAATTTAAAAGCCTAGGTCCAACATCCAAATGCATCACCAGTCCAGAGAGGCCAGGCAGAGAGCAAGAATCCATGCGTGACTTAAAGGGTGGAAATCAGAAGAGAGTGAAGGTTCCAAAGTATGATAAAGAAGGGAGTTGTTAAAAGCGTTGGGCAGCATGAACACCATGTTTCACAAATCATGAAACTGAGTGAGGGTTTTGTTTCCAGTGCGGCATAACATAGGCAGGAAATGTGGTATTGTGTTATACAGTTATGTGAAAAATCCCTTCTAATGAGGGGATTCGATCCTTACTCACGTCCATGCTGACTAGTCAATCTTACCATGTCCATGCTGACTTTATTTCACACTAAAAAAGCTTAGTGTGAAAGTCAAAACAAGTTTCCCACTTCTGCCAAAAGTTTCCCTTTTCCAAAAGGTCCCTGTGTCTCCTTACCATGCATGGCAAATTTGAATTACAGAAAATAATTTCCACTAGCACTACATTATAAAAAATACAACTTAGCGATGAACCAACTATTGCAAAATGTCACAAGAAAAACACATGGTTGGGAACTTGACGCCACATCATCATTCATGATGATGAACCAATTCATTTTTGTCATTGTAGCATACCAGGCAAGCTCATTCCCCGTTATTCTGACCAATTCACACTATGGAGTACAGTCATAGTATTCTGTCAAGGGAAGGGAGTGGAGTAGATGAAATGCCAACTTAGATGGGGATCAGTACTAATAACAAGTGCTGATTCAGCACCCAAGAAACTGCTGTATGATTAATTCAGGATCAAAGAGATAGAACTACTCTTTCCTGTAGTAAATGTATTTCTAGCCCATTAAACTATAATTTGTGATGCTGGATAAAGCAGCATCACAATGGTTCCACTACAGGATTAACTTCAATAACAAAATCATCCACTTAGACAGATGCAAATTTCCCTATTTCTATAACAGAAGGGTAACTGAAAGCTCCAAAGCATTCTTCACAGGTAACATTGAGCTCTTAGAGAATGTTCTTTGTCATAAGTTCAAAACAAGATAAAATATTAGAAGCATTCAAAAGCATCTTATCTTTTAACCATCAGTCTTCAGAACAAAAAGTTATTGAATTTTTAAAATATTTTTCAGCAAAAAAATGGACCAGAATGATCCAATACTCATCAGCAGGGCAACTACGCCTAATAAAAACCAGCAGGTATTTTTAAAAATTACACATAAAAGGATATTTTTTCCATAATTAGAAGTATATTTCCACATTCAAAGAAATTAAGAATATGCAGAGTGGACATGAATTTCTGACTTAGAAGCTTCCAGTTTGGGGGACTTAATACTGTACAGATGATCAGCTATTTTTGGAAAAAGAGAATGGCCATCCATTCCAGTGATCTCTGATGTCCATTTAATAGCACAAGACAAGCAGGCTGGGAAAACACCGGAAGGAGTAAAGCAAAAGAAAAATAAGTGTGCTATAAACACACATTTCTCAAACTTTAATGTTCATTTTAAACACTTGAGCATCATATTAGAATGCAGATTCTGATTTGGTAGGTCTGAGAGTCTACATTTCTAAATGTTACCGTGTGATATCTATGCTGCTAGTCTGCGGTACACTCCTTGAAAAATGGCTACGAAGAAATAAAAAAGTAAATCAGCATCATACAGAGAGGAGCTTGCTTTTTCAGATTTCTCTAAAGTCCCTCTTAGTCTGAACTATCCTTCATCAATGGTTTTTAACTTGGCTGCACATTAGAATCACCTGGGGAGTTTTCAAAACTCCTGCTGCCCAGGTCACATCCCAAATCAATTAAGTCAGAATCTTGAGGGGTAGTGCCCAGCACCCGTGGTTGTTGAAGGTCCCCAGGTGATTCCAATGTGTAACCAAGAGTGAGAAACATTGGCCTAGATTGACTTTTAATGACTTAACAAACAAAATTTAAGCTCAGCTCTTCCTAACTTTAGCTCAGTAAGCAAGCACTTGAACAGATGTCATGATTGCTAAAAACATCAACACAGGAAGATCAAGCAAAACCCTTAGCTGTTTTGATTATTTTCCACTGGGGTTCTTTAGGCAAATTTGTGAGGACTTTTTAGAATAAGGTCCATAGATGCCCTCTCATCTTTTCTCTTAGTTGGATGCACATTTTGCTGGTCCTATTTCACTACAGTCTTAAGGAAGGAAAAACACAACTTTCTGAATATAAATTTTCTTTAATTCACACATGCACACATTGATTGATAATTCATAGTGAATCCCAACTTCAGCTTCATGCTGAATATGGAAACAGCTTCAATCTCCCCATTATTACAGAAAAGTAATACTTTATATAACATCCATATCTGTAAAGGAAAAAGATTTTGATAGCAGCTGCAGCAAATGAAAACAAGATTAAGTTTTAATTATGATACTGGTTGTCAATATCTTAATCTGCAAGTAATGCAGTACTATGGAAATAAACTTCAGTTGGGCTTAAATTCTCCATACCATTATCACAATAAAAACTCATTATGGATCTGAAACATTTTACATACTAATGCACATTCCTCTATAAATGTGCATGATAATTAATAAAGTAAAGATAATCTTGACCAGTGGCATCTCCAACACAAATTTTTAAATGTTTACATATCAACCACAGGTCAAAATCCCTTCTTTCAAAATTCCTCCTAAGATTGATTATACCAAAAGAAATCCTCCCATATCCTAAGTATTTGGTCTCTTATTCTTTCAAATTAAAATTTCATTCATGTCTTTATTCCTTCATTCAATATCCCTTTATTCAACTAATTAAATGCTAGTGTACTATGCTACACTGTGGGTATAAGGTGATGAGCAAAACCACATATAGTCCCTGTCTTGTTAGAGTTTATAACATAGAAGGGCAGATAGACATCCCTTGAAAAACTACAGTATCACAAACCACTGTGTATAAAATAGATAAGCAACATGGATTTACTGTATAACATAGGGAATTATACCCATTATCTTGTAAGAACCTATAATGGAACAGAATCTGCAAAAATACTGAATCACTATGTTGTACACCTTAAACTAACACAATATTGCAAAGCAACTATACTTCAATTTTTTTTTTTTTAAAAAGGTATGAAGCATATAGGCTCATGAAAAAGAAAAAAAATACAGAATCAAGTATAAAATCATAAAACTGCAGCTATGACAAATGCTTTTAAAAAAGCAAGGAACACTGTGATATGGGACTCTAAAATAGAGAGTTTGACCTATTTAGGGGGGTCAGGGAAGAATGTCCTGAAGAAGCAATATTTGAACTGTAATCTGAAAGATGGTCAGTTTTTAATCTTTTTTGAAAAAGCTATATTGAGGTGTAATTGATAGCATAAAACTGTACAAATTTAATGTGTACAATTTGATGCATTTGAACATGGGCAAACATTTATGATACTATCACCACAATCAAGGTAACAGATGTATCCAACACCCAAAGAGTTTCCTTTGTCCCTTTGTTTTGTCATTTTGTTTTGTTTTGTGGTAAGAGCACTTAACATGAGATCTACCCTCTTAACAAATTCTGAAGTGCACAATATGGTACTGTTAACTATAGGCACTGTGTTGTACAGGCCATCTCAAGAACTTATCTGACATAACTGAAACTTTGTACCCTTTGAATAACAACCCCTCAATTCCTCGTCCTCCAGCCCTTGGAACCACTATTACATTCTCTGCTTCTATGAGTGTGACTATTTTAGGTACCTCATATAAGTGGAATCTTATATGGAATCATACTGTATTTGTCTTACTGTGACTGGCTTATTTCACTTAGCATAATACCCTCAAGGTTCATCCAGATTGTTACAAAGACAGGATTTCCATTTTTAAGGCTGAATAGTATTCCATTGTATGTATATACCACTTTTTTTCTTTATCCATACATGTGTAAATGTACACTTAGGTTATTTCCACATCTTGACTATTATGATTAGTGCTGCAGAAAATCTTTGAGATTTTTATTTCAATTATTTTGGATATATACCCAGAAGTAAGATTGCTTGATTGTATGATAATACTGTTTTTAATTTTTTGAGGAACTTCCATACTGTTTTCCATAGCTGCTACACCATTTTGCATCCCCATCAGCAGTGTACAGGGTTCCGATTTTTCCATAACTTTACCAACACTTGTTATCTAACAGGTGTGAGGTGATATCTTATTGCAGTTTTGATTTGCATTTCCCTGATGATTAATGACACTGAGCATCTTTTCATATACCTGTTGGCCATTTGTATGCCTTCTTTGGAGAAATGTCTGTTCAAGTCCTTTGCCATTTTATCTATCTGTTTGTCTGTCTATTTATTTATTGCTATTGAGTTGTAGTAGTTCCTTATATATGTTGGAAATTTAACTTGTTATCAGATATATGATTTACAAATACATTCTTGCATTCCAGAGGTTGCCTTTTCATTCTGTTCATTGTTTCCTTTGCCTACCAAGATTGAGTCATGAAGAAACAGAAAATCTGAACAGATATTTCAATAATGAGTAAGGATATCAAAGGCATGCTTACAGAAGTAGAAAAAAACAATTCTAAAACTCATATGGAACCACAAAAGACCCTAAATAGTCAAAGCAATTTTGAGAAAGAAAAACAAAGCTGGAGGCATCACATATCCTGATTTTGAAATATATAACTATATTAATAACTATAATAATTAAAACAGTATAGTACTAGCATAAGGACAGATCTAATGATTAATGGAATAGAATAGAGAGCCCAGAAATAAACCCACACATATATGCTCAATTGATCTTTGACAAGAGTAGCAAGAAGACAACCAAGGGGTAGAGGATAGCCTCTTCAACAAAATGGTAATGGGAAAACTGGATAGCCACACACAGAAACAATGAAATTGGACCCTACCTTACACCATACAAAAAAATCAACTCAATAAGCTGTGAAACTGTGACATTTTTAAAAGAAAACCTAACAAATAGTTTTTGACATTGGTCTTGGCAATGATTTATTGGTTATGATGCTAAAGGCATAAATAGACAAGTGGGACTACATCAAGGATGGTCCATGTTAACTTGATGAAAAGGAACTAGAAGAACATTCCAAGTAGAGGGAAGAGCTTGGACAAAGATAATATGGCAGAAGGAAGCATTGCAGGTAGGAGGAACAGAATGGGACCACTGAGGCTCTGGCTGGAGCAAAGAGGGAAGGAAGTATGGTGTGCAGCTAAGCTGTTGTTCTAAATGGTGCCACTACCTGCTTCTTGGATTTGGGAAATGTCTCTCACGATGATTATGTACACTTTGATGAGGGAGGTGAAAGTTACAGAGTACAATTAAAACAGTCAAACACTATAAACTATATAGAAGTACAGCTGTTCCTACAGGGAATAGGAACACTGACCCTCCATGAAGTGGAAAATCCAAGTAAAACTTGTAGTTGGTCTTCAATATATGCAGTTCCTCTGTAGCCATGTTTCCTCCATATACGTGGTTCTGCATCTGCAGATTCAATCAACTGCAGATCATGTAGTACCATAGTATTTACTATTGAAAAAAATTCACGTATAAGTGGACCCATGCAGTTCAAACTCATGTTGTTCAAAGGTCAACTGTATATTGTAAATATAGCCTCCAATTTACAGTTCTTCCTTCTCACACTTCTACATCAATAAATATATTAGAATATTATAAGAGGTGACGTTAAAATTATCCTAGGGATTAGACTAGTACAATAAGAATAATATCCTAGGGATTAGACTAGTACAATATATTTTTAATATAGTAACTCTATGCTCTACACTTTCCTATACTTTGCAATAATTTAAATTCCATAACACATCTTCTATAAATAGATAGGAAAAACCTTGTGATAAAACTTGTGAACCAAATGGTAACATTTGTTTGTATATACCTAAATATATATGACCATAAATGGAGACTATAGAAAACAATTTTAAAATAAGAAAAGTTTGGTTCCAGGGTAAGCGAACTATAGCCAGTTGGCCCAATCCAGCCATGGCCTATTTTTGTAAATAAAGTTTTCTTTGAACAGAGCCACATGCATTAATTTAATTGTCTATGGCTGCTTTCATACCACCTTGTCAGAGTTGAGTGGTTGCAATAAAAACCATATTGCCCTCAAAGTCCTTTATAGAAAACGTTGATCCCTAGTGTGACTACAGCCAGAGTCAGTTTGACTCCACGCTAAAACATCCTCTATATTACATTTTCCCAAGGACTTTAGAACCTCCTTTTGCAGAAAGTTTTCAAGAAAGTAAACAAATCTCTCCAGTAGGGTGACCAACTGTTTCTGTTTCCCTGGGACTCCTGGTTTTACCATTGAAAGTCCATGTCCTAGGAAATCCCTCAGTCCTGGGAAAACCAGGACAGTTATTTGCCTTATGACAGCCCACCTAGAATTCCAACCAGGCGGCAACTTACCCTGAGACCTTTGTGAGTGAAGACTGTGTTTTCTGCATACTTTTAGTTGCATCCCCACGCCGATCTCTAGCACAGGTGCTAATAATTAGGAGAACTCCAGCAATGCCTTCATATTAATTATGGAATGATATATCATCTGCCGATCTGGCCCCGAATCTAAGTCCCCATGGAACATGGCTCTTCAGAATATGAGGATCGTATCCATAAATGTAAAAGCGTTTTATTTAACAGTATTATTTCTACTTCTCAAACAGCCTGCCTGGAAGAAAACTCATTTACAAAGGCAACAATTAACAGCTTTGTTAGAGGTGATATGAGATGAAGATGACAGAAGCAATGCCGCTTTCCCAACTCCCTTAAAAAATAAAACAAAACCAAACCAACCAATTAAACAAACAAAACACTACTTGAGGTTTAAAAAACACACACACACACAAAACTCTAGGCCTGTGATTCAGCTCAGGTCTGTGGGCCCAAGTGTGAGGGCAGCTAACAATTACTGGAAGCAGCATCCCAGGGAACAACCCCAGATAAAGCCTGTAAATCCAGGACAACCCATGCAAAGCCAGGCCGATGAAAAGTTAGGATGGATTAAGAGAGGACAAGTTCTTAATAAATAGTATGTGTTGGGGGAGGGAGTTGTGGAGGAGGGAAAAGGCAGAGCTACCTGGAGCAATTCCTGACCAAGGGTCAGTGAAGGTTCAGGATCCAATTTCCACAGGTTAAAGTTTGGGTGAACCAGGAGATGCTTGAGTGAGACAGCGTCCGAGTGAATAGTTATCATTTTAAGTGAACCAGAGTATTTGTGTGTGTTTCTTTGTCATGGTAATTTAATTTCCATTTTTTTATTGGTAGCAGCTGGAAAACGATCTCAGTTTAAACTGTGGACATAGTTGCCAAGTGTTGCTTTCATCGGTGTGTATGCTTTTAAGTAACTAATTTACACCCAAACACAGTGGTACTTGTTAAAAATGGTTTTAGGTACTGTACCCTAGAATAGGTACCTGCCTAGAATAACTTTTCTATAAGCTACCTAGGCACAGGTTCACACCCAAAGCAAGAAGCATGCATCATAAAAGATGGAATGTTGATTCCTAAATTTGTGTTAGCACTCCACTGACCATTTTTCAAAAGATCTGTGAGCGTCTCATGAGGAGTAAACTGGTATTTTAAAGCTGTCAAAGTGTGCATTAGACAATAAATGCTCAGGGCATGGATGAGAAATCGTCATAAAGATAAGCAACACTCTTGCTTTTTTCTTTCCTGGGGTGGGGGGAAGCGCTTTTATAGTCATTTTAGTTATTTCATGGTAAAGGTAAATTTTATTCAGAATGGACATTCAAGACAAACAGATAATTCTGCATAATGCTGCGAGAGCCTGACTTCATTGTGATTACCCTTGTATCATTATAGGGATTATTATGAGGTTGAATGGAGGTGAAAACATTTCTTCCTTTCTTTGGAAAAAGCAGAGAGTGAGGAGTCTGGATGTGAGTAAAGGAAAGATGCATGGGAGCATCTGTACAGTTGAGTGAGGCTCCCAGCTCTAAGCTAAGGAGAATGAGAAAGAAGGACATCTCAGACAGAGCAGCATGGCCTGTGCCTAAGGAGATTATTATATCGGCAAAACCATACTTAAATTAATAAAATTTTTAATATGCCAAGTTTAAAAAGGTGCCTCTGAGTAAAAAAGTAGCAGGGGCATCCAAACCAGAAATGCATGGCCCATGACTAAGTGAAATAGAACCCTACTTGAAATTTGTATTTCTGTCAGTTCTATGATTCTTCACCTTATGCACAAGCTCTCAATACATGGTTTTTACTTTTTGTTAAATTGTGATATGTATCTTATAATTGTGCAACTCAATGAATTCTCACAAACCAAACATACCTCTGTAGCCAACACTCAGATCAGGGAAGAGAACATTAGCTGCCACCACTGTCCTTCCTGTAAGCCACCATCCTAAGCTTGGCTTCGTGCATACTTGTTGAATATCACTATTTGGTCTTAGCCATATTTCTGGGTCTTGGGTCTGGGGATCATGCTTCCAATGGGGTGAAGTCCAGGGACAACTGCTCAGTTCTGGAGGATCTGGTGAGGGGACAACACCAGAGGCAAAGCAGGGGGGCCTGGAGCCACTGTATAGACCATAGGTCAGCAAACTTGTTCTGTAAAGGGCCAGATAGGGAACATTACTGGCTTTCTGGGTCATAACGTCTTTGTTAAAACTCTAAATGAATATCAGTGGTTGTGTTCCAATAAAACTTTATTTATAAAAACAGGCAATGTTTTTGTACTTTGTTGACCCCTGGTATAGAGAAGCAATATCTGTGGAATGTGGGATATTATGTGAAAACATCAGAAATACTTCAGGAGGGGAACCTTTAAAATCTTGTACCTCACTCTAAATAAAAGGCAGTTAACTCAGACATTTGTTATCTGGACTCCTCAAAGCAGGATAACTTGAGCCTTATAGCTTATTTTTGCTTATTTCTATCATTAGTCTAGTTTCTAACTTTCAAAATAATGCTGTAGTCAGCAGGAAGACTGCAAATGTCTAGAAGCAAGACTATTTGTTATACTTAGCAACATTGCTTAAGGAAAGCACTCCGGATTTCGCACTTATTTTTAAATTTCAAATTCATTAAAAGCAAAGTTTTGTTCCAGTAAAATATTCCATGAACAATGGAATTTGTATAAATCTTGAAGGTTTTTATATTTGACAATTTAACCATTAGTTAAAAGTTCATTATATTATAAACTGAAAAGAGGGACACAGTTACACGTAATAGTACATTTCTTTCACTTTTTAAAAACCACGGGTCATTTTAAGATACTTCCGTTCAATTCTGTTTCCAGAAAGCTATTGTTCTGGGATGTAATGAAATGGTTTCCAACATCGTGAACTCAATGTGTTGGATCCTTTATGGTCTTGGCAGAGGGTGTTCTAATGTCTACTACAGAAATGCCAAACATGAGAGAGAATAGTAGAATTTCTACAAAGTTCCTGCTTAATCTGCTTTCTATTTTCCCTTCAGAAAACTATGAAAACATATAGGGAAATGTGAAAATTAATGTGATTTGACAACAATCATATAACCATTGGCCATCACTTGATATTTATCACATACCCATTGAATCAATTTTTGTGATTATGTTTTACAACTGGGAAATTACCCATATTCTTTTCTTGGTCCACATAGTAGATATAGTATCAGGTTTTTGGTTTTGTTTTGTTTCGTTTGCCCTCACACTAAAACTCGTAACATCACCCCACCAACGTGTAGACCATCTTTGACTCCTCATTTTCTCTTTTCCTATATCCAAAATATACTATTCTGTATATTGTTCCCATTAACCCTACTGCCTACATTCCAGTCCCGAACACCATCATTTCTCAATTGGATTATTGCAATAGCCTCCTAGCAGTCATCTTGCTTCCACAATTACCCCTACCACAGTCTATGTTGCACACAGCAGCTACAGCGATACCTTTCAAACACAGACTAGAGGTTGTTATTAATCAGTTCAAAATCCTCCCACAGCCTTCACACCCTTCCATATTTTATCTATAAGTTCATATTTATTTGTTATATATATTTAATGACCTTTTCTATCAACTAGAATAAACTCAACAGGAATAAGGAAAGTTGGGATGCAGGAAAGGAAAGGGAAGGTGGGGCAGAAAAACTGCCTTTAATTTATTAGATATCTACACATAAGACCACACAACAGAATTTCTCATTCATTTGCAATGTAAATTACATTAAAATATTCGAATATGCCTCAACTATAATTCAAATACTGTGGATGAAATTACTAAGGTGATTTTAAAGAGGAAGTAAAATAAACGACATGTAAAGTTTTTCTGTGGTCATTTTGATGTTAATTATTATCAGTAAATATTGAACTTTAGTGGAAAGCATATTTTTCTTGTTACTGTGGGAGTTGTATCACATAAAGAAGTTCTCTCTTAAGTAGTTTACGATCATTGTCAGAAGAAAAGAGAAAAAGACAATACATATTTCCTGTGCATGCTATAGAAAATAGTTTAAGGTAAATAGTTGTTTTAATTGATTATATCACTAGCATTTGAAATTTGTCATCCTTTTGATAAACATGAAGTATAAAAGAAAAAATACCAATTTATTTCCTCCTTAGAAACTGTCAGACTTTTTATTATCGATCTTCACTGGAATTCTTCACTAAAATTTATTTTTATATTATCATAAAAGAGTTGGACCTGGGATTGCAGCCTGTTGTTGAAATCCCTCTTCTAAACCTACGCCTCTCCTTATTTGACAATTTGTTATTGTTAGGAAGCAATCTGCACTCCTTATTGCCTTATGAAAGAAACTGGTCTCCTCTCACCTTCAAAGGGCATGTACTTGAATGGATAAAAAAAGGGTTCTAAGCAGAATGTGTTACAATAGATACATTTATTTATTCTTGGGGATAATTCCTAACAACAAGAAAATACTCACCCTGTCCTTACCCCTAGACACACATATACAAGTCTTTCTCCAGGTAAAGTTCTGTCTTTAAGTCCACTGTTATTTTTAGACTTTAAGGAGATTCTAAAATTCTAAAATGGGTAAAATCTTACCCATTGTCAAATTGAGATCCACTGTCATGTTAAATAGAGCACATGGAGTAACACCATTCTATAACTATTATTATTCTAGAAAAAATAAATTCACTGTAGTCTTCACAGTTGGTTCAGGCTGCTATAAAAAAATATCAACAACTGGGTGGCTTAAACACATAAATTTATTTCTCACAGTTCTGGAGGCTGGGAAATTCAAGATCAAGGAGTCAGGTGATTTGGTTCCTGGGGAGAGCTCTCTTCCAGGCTATGTCCTCACGTGGTGGGGAGGGAGGGAGAGAGGGAGAGAAAGAGAGAGAGACAGAGAGAGCTCTCTGGTGTCTCTTCTTATAAAGGCTCTAATCCAGTTATGAGGGGTCCACCATTATGACCTAATTACCTCCCAAAGATCCCATCTCTAAATATGATCATACTGGGGATCAGGGTTTCAACATATGAATTTGGGGTGTACACAAACATGCAATTCATAGTAGAAGTCCACTGAAGATTCCCCATAATAGGATAAAGCAAAAAATATTTACACAAACATTTAAAAAAAAATTAGTCTCTAAACTCACGGCACTAGTTAAAAATAAAAATAAAAATAAGAAAAAATACTATAGGATTGTATTTAATATTTAAGACTTTAACTTTGACCCAAATTAGAATAAGCAGGGTCGTATATACAATCAAAAATAATGATTGCCTTCACACCTACCAGGATGGCTCTAATCAAAAGACAGATAATACAACGTGTTATCTGGGGAGGAAGTAAAGAAATTGAAGGCTTTGACCCTCCTAACAGGAGTGTAAAATGTTGCAGCCACTTTGGAAAATAGTCTGGAAGTTCCTCAAACAATTAAACCTAAAGTTACCATATGATCCAGCAATCCCACTTTCAGGTATATATATTCAAGAGAAATGAAAACATACGTCCATGTAAAATCTTATATGTGAATGTTCATAGCTGCATTTTTCATAATAGCCAAAAGATGAGAAAAACTTAAATGTCCATCAACTGATGAACGAATAAATAAAATGTGGTTTATCCATACAGTAGAATGTTTTTCAGCCATCAAAAGGAATGAAATACTAATAAGAGCTACAACATGAATGAACCTTGAAAACATTATGCTAAGTGAAAGAAGCCAGTCATAAAACACCAGACCACATATAGTATGATTCCATTTATATGAAATATCTAGAACTGGAAAATCCATAGGATATAAAGATTAGTGGTTGTCAGGAGACTGGGAAGATGGAGGGAGAGGGAATCGCTAAGGACACAGGGTTTCTTTCTGGAGTAATGAAATGTTTTAAAAATGGTTGTGGTGACAGATGTACAACCCTATGCAATAAGCTGCACACTTGATTATTTATTTGGCCGCACTATGCCACTTGTAGGATCTTAGTTCCCTGACCAGGGACTGAACCCTTGCCCTCGACAGTGAAAGCTCGGAGTCTTAACCACTGGCCTGCCAGGGAATTCCCTAAGCTGCACACTGTAAAAGGTGTGTTTTAAATAAACTATCTCTGTATTTAAATTTTATATAAGTTTACTGATGTATGTTTTATATAATTTTATATACATTTATATTTATAGTAGATATATTTATATATGTTCATATTATATATTTTATATATTCATATTATATTATATATTTATATTATTTATATTTGTTGATATATACTTTTATAAACTTTTTGGATATATACATGTATTTGATATGAAATATATCAATAGAGCTGCTAAAAATATTGCTTATGCTATTCCTGAAGAAAATGCCATCTTTGTTTCCATGGAGATTATGTGGGGAGAGGGTAAAGACCAATAATAAATACAAATATAACCTTACGTAGCAAAACATAATATGTTTTTAGATAATAAAAATGCTAGAGAGCAAATGAATCAGAGTAAAGGTAGAGAGTCTGGCGGGTGGTAGACAGATACTTTAGAGAGGATAGAGGAAGCCCCTGGAAAGGTCACAATTGCATTAAGACCTGAGTAACGTGAAGGAGTAAAACATAGAAAGGTGTAGGAGGAAGGTGGTCCATACACGTATAAAGGCCCTGAGTACAAAAGAAGCTTGGCATACACTCGAAGAACCACAGGGAACCACTGTGGGTTAAGGGAAGGAATGAAGCCGTGGACATCACAAACGGAGGTAGGCAGAGGAGCCATACCTTGTTCATCTCAAACATTTTTATTAGAGATATCCAAGAGGGAAAAGTCATATTAAATGCTTAACAGTATCATTTCATAGTATGGTAGTTCAGCTGAAATCATGTCTTGTTTGCTTCTTTAAGTTAACTGTGAAATCTCTCAAAGAGTTTTGATTTTGGTTGGCATTAGGGAATGGGTTTTTATAAAAGCATCACTCTCTAGTGGGAATAAAAGTTACAATTCCATGAATAACATTAAAATAATAGTTAAAAATTATATCAACATGATTTGGCAATGTCAAGAACATTTTCTATTTTCAGAATTTATTCCACTGAGATTAGTGTATCAGATAAGGCACCAGCAGCAAAGAGAAGGCACATCAGATTGAATAATTTAAGGGACATTTAGTAAAGGAACTGTTTTTAAAAGTGTGGGCAGGGTTAAGGGAGACCTCAAGAGATTGAAGGATCCCAGCCTAGTCATATCAGGGAGCTGGACACCATCATCATCTTCAGTCCTCATGAGGGGGAGGAGAGACCTGCTATTGGAACCTGGGCAGTGGGGGAGAGATGGGGAGTGACAGAATAAGCTCTTTGTGTAGATGGCCACCTGACAGAGCTGTGATCTTCACTTAAGGATTCAGCCAATGACAGAGCTACTAGAGTGAGCTGGGGGAATAAACGTCCTGACCTCACTCTCCTCCCTTCTTTCTTCAGATCTCTTGCCAGAGTTACCCACAGACCAAAGCTGACGTAGTCCAGAGAGCTCAACCTCTTGGAGCATAGCACAGAGGGGAGAAAGGTGGAGACTGAGTTTGGAAGAACAAATGGGGGACTTCTCTGGTGGCACAGTGGTTAAGAATCCGCCTGCCAATGTAGGGAACACCGGTTTGAGCCCTGGTCCGAGAAGATCCCACATGCCACGGAGCAACTAAGCCCACGTGCCACAACTACTGAGCCTGCACTCTACAGCCCACGAGCCACAACTAGTGAGCCTGCAAGCCACAACTACTGAAGCCTGCGTGCCTAGAGCCCGTGCTCTCTTGTTGCAAGAGAAGCCACCACAATAAGAAGCCCGCGCACCGCAATGAGAGAAAGCCCATGCGCAGCAATGAAGACCCAATGCAGGCAAAAATAAATAAATAAATAAAAATTAAAACAAACAAAAAAGAACAAATGGAATAGTTCTGTGATATACAAGCAATCAAATACAATTAGAATTTGCATTATCTGCTTATGGTACTGAACAAATAAATACCTAAGTGTCAAATCATTATTCATTTACTTAAACAAGTTTGCAAAATGCCAGCCACTCCACAAGTCACTGAAAACTTATGCATAGCCCTTACTTTCGAGCTGATTACTTATACTAATAAGATCATTAAGTTAACAGAAGACTTATACAGTGTGTCAGTAGTGTCAGTAGTGAAAGTACTATGATCAAGAGAAATGTTGATTTTTCTATTTTTTCTGTGATATATACATACATATACACACACATATATATATAATTTTAGAATTATTGACCCATAACCTGTATCAGTGATTCTATACTTTTACACCAGAACACACACATATGATATTAACTATACAACACTTTTGCTCAAGTGCTTACCCAGGATTATGACCAATTCCTTGTGTTTGCACTAATATTTCAATACTATGTTTCCCACTCAAAAACTGATATCGGAATGCAAGGGAAAATGGTATAATTAGAACAATAATCTAGTAAATTATTACAGTTTGATTTGATTGTGCATTTTTAGTAGTTTATATGTTATAAGTAATTTATTTCTTGTAATACAGAGTCAGACAGTGAGTCTCAATTCCATTATTGGGAACAGCTAACTTACACTGCCCTATGACCTATATTCCATTAGATTATAACCAGAAAAGTAGACACAAACAGACTGTCAATCTTCCTGACATGCAAATAGCAAGAGTCCCCTTTTGTTCCTTTGTCTTCCAACTCTTTTCCTAGTTGCCAAAATTGAAACTTGAGTTAACATAATTATTAAAATGATTCAGAAGCATAAAACTTGCTGTGAAGTGTTGAATCCAGGAAGAGGAAAAGCCAGGCAAAACATTAAAATAATGGTGTTCCAGCTATTTCAAAACATCTTCATGATTGAAAACCTGCCTATGGAGAATATGTGCAAAAAATGTTTGCTGGGTGGAGAGTAACCCTTTCATCCACCCTATCAAGAGCCTCACTTTCATGTTCCATAATGTAATTAGAATTATAAAAATTAATACCATTATATTGCCTTGTGGATTAAAGCATGTAAATTTTATCAAATGATTCAATTTATCAAATATATTTCATTCTGCTTTGCCTAATTATAGACCATGAAGAAATATAAAAAGAAAACACACAAGATGAACAAGGTTCTACCCCTTCTCTCTTCAGTTGCTATTGTTAGTTCCAAGCATTCTAACATTTGTTTATTCTGTACATGAAAGGGTGTAGCAAAAATACTTTGTGTTAATTTGTCCAAATTGGTGGTAGAATAAAACTCAAAGAATTTATGGTACACATGCACAGTGCCTGTGTATGTGTGTGTGTATATGTGACAGAGAGAAAGAGAGAGAGACAGAGAGAAAGAGATACTTCACAACCAAAAAACTTTCCCCAAGTCATGATGTTGTGAGTTTTTGGTTTGTGTTAACAGCATACTTTGAAACAGTGTAATGTAATGAAATAAAGGAGTAGCTATTAAGGCTGGCTGGCCATCTTCACAGTCTTCCAGAAACACTGAAATCCCTACCTGGTAGGATTTGCAAACTATTAACATCTTACAGTATTTGTCTTTCTTTGTCTGACTTATTTCACTTAGCATAATGCCCTCCAAGTCCATCCATGTTGCTGCAAATAGCAAATTTTCATTCTTTTTTATGGCTGAGTAGTATTCCATTATACATACATATATATAAATATATATATATATATATATACACACCACATATTCTTTATTCATTCACATGTTGATGGACCTTTAGGTTCCTTTCATACCTTGACAATTGTAAATAATGGTGCAATTAAAATTGGGGTACATGTATCTTCTCGAATTAGTGTTTTTGTTTTTTTCAGATATACTGCATGATATCACTTATATGTGGAATCTAAAAAACACAACAAACTAGTCAATAAAACAAAAATGGTAGATAGCCTCATCCACCAGGGGGCAGACAGGAGAAGGAAGAAGAACTACAATCCTGCAGACTGTGGAACAAAAACCACATTCACAGATAGATAGACAAGACGAAAAGGCAGAGGGCTATGTACCAGATGAAGGACCAAGATAAAACCCCAGAAAAACAACTAAATGAAATGGAGATAGGCAATCTTACAGAAAAAGAATTCAGAATAATGATAGTGAATATGACCCAGGACCTTGGAAAAAGAATGGAGGAAAAGATCAAGAAGATGCAAGAAACGTTTAAGGAAGATCTAGAAGAATTAAAGAACAAACAAACAGAGATGAACAATACAATAACTGAAAGGAAAAATACACTAGAAGGAATCAATAGCAGAATAACTGAGGCAGAAGAACGGATAAGTGACCTGGAAGACAGAATGCTGGAATTCACTGCTGCGGAAAAGAATAAAGAAAAAAGAATGAAAATAAATGAAGAGAGCCTAAGAGACCTCTGGGACAACATTAAATGCAACAACATTCGCATTATAGGTGTCCCAGAAGGAGAAGAGAGAGAGAAAGGACCCGAGAAAATATCTGAAGAGATTACAGTCGAAAACTTCCCTAACATGGGACAGGAAATAGCCACCCAAGTCCAGGAAGCGCAGAGAGTCAACGGCAGGATAAACCGAAGGAGAAACACACCAAGACACATAGTAATCAAATTGGCAAAAATTAAAGACAAAGAAATATTATTGAAAGCAGCAAGGGAAAAACGACAAATAACATACAAGGGAACTACCATAAGGTTAACAGCTGATTTCTCAGCAGAAACTCTACAAGCCAGAAAGGAGTGGCATGATATACTTAAAGTGATGAAAGGGAAGAACCTACAACCAAGATTACTCTACCCAGCAAGGATCTCATTCAGATTCGATGGAGAAATCAAAAGCTCTAAAGACAAGCAAAAGCTAATAGAATTCAGCACCACCAAACCAGCTCTACAACAAATGCTAAAGGAACTTCTCTAAGTGGGAAACACAAGAGAAGAAAAGGACCTACAAAAACAAACCCAAAACAATTAAGAAAAAGGTCATAGCAACATACATATCGATAATTACCTTAAACGTGAATAGATTAAATGCTCCAACCAAAAGACACAGGCTTGCTGAATGGATACAAAAACAAGAGCCACATATATGCTGTCTACAGGAGACCCACTTCAGACCTAGGGACACATACAGACTGAAAGTGAGGGGATGGAAAAAGATATTCCATGCAAATGGAAATCAAAAGAAAGCTGGAATAGCAATACTCATATCACATAAAATAGACTTTAAAATAAAGACTGTTACAAGGGACAACGAAGGACACTACATAATGATCAAGAGATCAATCCAAGAAGAATATATAAAAATTATAAATATAAATGCACCCAACATAGGAGCACCTCAATACATAAGGCAACTGTTAACAGCTCTAAAAGAGGAAATCAACAGCAACACAATAATAGTGGGGGACTTTAACACCTCACTTACACCAATGGACAGATCATCCAAACAGAAAATTAATAAGGAAACACAAGCTTTAAATGACACAATAGACCAGATAGATTTAATTGATGTTTATAGAACATTCCATCCAAAAAGAGCAGATTACACTTTCTTCTCAAGTGCTCATGGAACATTCTACAGTATAGATCACATCTTGGGTCACAAATCAAGCCTCAGTAAATTTAAGAAAATTGAAAACAATCAAGCATCTTTTCTGACCACAACGCTATGAGATTAGAAATGAATTACAGGGAAAAAATGTAAAAAACACAAACACAAGGAGGCTAAACAATACATTACTAAATAACCAAGAGATCACTGAAGAAATCAAAGAGGAAATCAAAAAATACCTAGAGACAAGTGACAATGAAAACACGATGACCCAAAATCTATGGGATGCAGCAAAAGCAGTTCTAAGGGGGAAGTTTATAGCTATACAAGCCTACCTCAAGAAACAAGAAAAACCTCAAATAAACAATCTAACCTTACACCTAAAGGAACTAGAGAAAGAAGACCAAACAAAACCCAAAGTGAGCAGAAGGAAAGAAATCATAATGATCAGAGCAGAAATAAATGAAATAGAAACAAAGAAAACAATAGCAAAGATCAATAAAACTAAAAGCTGGTTCTTTCAGAAGACAAACAAAATTGATAAAGCATTAGCCAGACTCATCAAGAAAAAGAGGGAGAGGACTCAAGTCAATAAAATTAGAAATGAAAAAGGAGAAGTTACAACAGACACTGAAAATACAAAGCATCCTAAGAGACTACTTAAAGCAATTCTATGCCAATAAAATGGACAACCTGGAAGAAATGGACAAATTCTTAGAAAGATATAACCTTCCAAGACTGAACCAGGAAGAAATAGAAAATATGAACAGACCAATCACAAGCACTGAAATTGAAACTGTAATTAAAAATCTTCCAACAAACAAAAGTCCAGGACCAGATGGCTTCACAGGTGAATTCTATCAAACATTTAGAGAAGATCTAACACCCATTCTTCTCAAACTCTTCCAAAAATTTGCAGAGGATGGAAAACTCCCAAACTCATTCTATGAGGCCACCGTCACCCTGATACCAAAACCAGACAAAGATTCTACAAAAAAGAAAATTAGAGACCAATATCACTGATGAATATAGATGCAAAAATCCTCAACAAAATACTAGCAAACAGAATCCAACAACACATTAAAAGGATCATACACCATGATCAACTGGGATTTATCCCAGAGATGCAAGGATTCTTCAATATATGCAAATCAATCAATGTGATACACCATATTAACAAACTGAAGAATAAAAAGCATATGATCATCTCAATAGATGCAGAAAAAGCTTTTGACAACATTCAACACTCATTTCTGATAAAAACTCTCCAGAAAGTGGGCATAGAGGGAACCTACTTCAACATAATAAAGGCCATATGACAAACCCACAGCAAACATCATTCTCAATGGTGAAAAACTGAAAGCATTTCCTCTAAGATCAGGAACAAGACAAGGATGTCCACTCTCACCACGAGTGTTCAACATAGATTTGAAAGTCCTAGCCACGGCAATCAGAGAAGAAAAAGAAATAAAAGGAATACAAATTGGAAAAGAAGAAGGAAAACTGTCACTATTTGCAGATGACATGATATTATACATAGAGAATCCTAAAGATGCCACCAGAAAACTGCTAGAGCTAATCAATGAATTTGGTAAAGTTGCAGGATACAAAATTAATGCACAGAAATCTCTTGCATTCCTATACACTAATGATGAAATATCTGAAAGAGAAATTAAGGAAACACCCCCATTTACCATTGCAACAAAAAGAATAAAATACCTAGGAATAAACCTACCTAGGGAGACAAAAGACCTGTATGCAGAAAACTATAAGACACTGATGAAAGAAATTAAAGATGATACCAACAGATGGAGATATACCATGTTCTTGGATTGGAAGAATCAGTATTGTGAAAATGACTATATTACCTAAAGCAATCTACAGATTCAATGCAATCCCTATGAAATTACCAATGGCATTTTTTACAGAACTAGAACAAAAAATCTTAAAATTTGTATGGAGACACAAAAGACCCCGAATAGCCAAAGCAGTGTTGAGGGAAAAAAACAGAGCTGGAGGAATCAGACTCCCTGACTTCAGACTATACTACAAAGCTACAGTAATCAAGACAATATGGTACTGGCACAAAAACAGAAATACAGATCAATGGAACAGGATAGAAAGCCCAGAGACAAACCCACGCACCTATGGTCAACTAATCTATGACAAAGGAGGCAAGGATATACAATGGAGAAAAGACAGCCTCTTCAATAAGTGGTGCTGGGAAAACTGGACAGCTACATGTAAAAGAATGAAATTAGAACACTTCCTAACACCATACACAAAAATAAACTCAAAATGGATTAGAGACCTAAATTTAAGACTGGGCACTATAAAACTCTTAGAGGAAAACATAGGAAGAACACTCTTTGACATAAATCACAGCAAGATATTTTTTGATCCACCTCCTAGAGTAATGGAAATAAAAACAAAAATAAACAAATGGGACCTAATGAAACTTCAAAGCTTGTGCACAGCAAAGGAAACCATAAACAAGACAAAAAGACAACCCTTAGAATGGGAGAAAATGTTTGCAAACGAATCATCAGACAAAGGATTAATCTCTAAAATATATAAACAGCTCAGGCAGCTCAGTATTAAAAAAGCAAACAACCCAATCCAAAAATGGGCAGAAGACCTAAATAGACATTCCTCCAAAGAAGACATACAGATGGCCAAGAAGCACGTGAAAAGCTCCTCAACATCACTAATTATTAGAGAAATGCAAATCAAAACCACAATGAGGTCTCACCTCACACCAGTTAGAATGGGCATCATCAGAAAATCTACAAACAACAAATGCTGGAGAGGATGTGGACAAAAGGGAACACTCTTGCACTGTTGGTGGGAATGTAAATTGATACAGCCACTATGGAGAACAGTACGGAGGTTCCTTAAAGAACTAAAAATAGAATTACCATATGATCCAGCAATCCCACTACTGGGCATATACCCAGAGAAAACCATAATTAAAAAAGACACATGCACGCCAATGTTCATTGCAGCAGTATTTACAATAGCCAGGTCATGGAAGCAACCTAAATGCCCATCGACAGACGAATGGATAAAGAAGATGTGATACATATATACAATGGAATATTACTCAGCCATATAAAGGAACGAAATTGCATCATTTGTAGAGACGTGGATGCATCTAGAGACTGTCATACAGAGTGAAGTAAGTCAGAAAGAGAAAAACAAATATCGTATATTAACGCATATATGTGGAATCTAGAAAATGGTACAGATGAACCGATTTTTAGAGCAGAAATTGAGACAGAGAAGTAGAGAAAAAACGTATGGACACCAAGGGGGGAAAGCGGCGGGGGTGGGGGTGGTGGTGGGATGAATTGGGCGATTGGGATTGACATGTATACACTGATGTGTATAAAATGGATGACTAATAAGAAAAAATAAATAAATAAACATTAAAAACAATATTGATGCCGACTCACAGATATTGAGAACAAACTAGTGGTTACCAGTGGGGAGAGGGGAGGGTGGGGGAAATATAGAGGTAGAGGGAAAAGGGGTTATTGTGGGATTATAGAAATCATGTGTGTGAAACTTTTGAAAATTGTAAAGCACTACAGAACTTAATGAATCTTTCATTCAATAAAATTTTATATACCAAAAAAATATATAAACATCTTTCATGGGTCAAGTGTTTGGGTCTCCCTAAAACTTAGAGCACTGTTGTCCCAAGTGGAGTTCATTAGCTTAAAATAGAAATTTTGTGTCAAACTGCTTGCTTCTGTGAGCAAGCAATCCTACCTTGTTTAGTCATAAATGCTAGAAGAGCAGTTAAACATCTGCAAATTCAGATGATGCTCAGAACAAGTGATCCACAGTAATCAGTAGCTCAGGGCACAGATAAATCCAAATTGTATAATCTTTCCCAGAAATCAACATAAGCTAATCAAAGGAAACCCTGAACTGAAGTAAATATTTAATGAATAATTAGGCTTTAATTATTTTTCAGTTTTGTGACGTATTAATTGCATGTGATTTCTAAAGGTTGTAATTTCAGCCTGTTTTTTTTCTTGAGACTTAAAATTAAACTGAGTTTTTGAAATTGACATTTTTATTTTCATTTCAAATAGAACTATAAACGATGTCAAAAAGGCATTTTTTTCCAACTATAAATTAACAACTTTTGGACCCTTACAATTATTTCGTACCTAGAATTCAAAACCAAATCATTTTAATACTCAGCCCAAATTGTTGGCACGTGAATAGTGACAGCAAAAAATATGTCTCACGTCACAGAACACAAAGCAAAGAACATGGGCTAAAAGGACCTGTGCCAGTTTATAGTGCCCTATTATAGGCTTGCATGAACAATCATGTAATTTGCATCTCCATTGTTTAAAGTCACTTTAGGAAAACCACCTCCACTTTGTCAGTCAAAGTATTATTTCGGGATTTTTTTCTTAAGTATTAGGTAGTACATGTGAAGATTAAAATCAATGCACTACTATCTTTCATAAATAAAAAAATCATGTTTATATTTTGAGTTTAATGATTCACTGATTATTTTATATCTACTGTCTTCAATAAGAAAAATAAACTTAGAAGAGTGTGCTGAGCTTCAAAAAGTCATGTATTTTACTTCTAATTATTATTTGATTTGTAAAGCTTTTTAATCGAGCACTTTGTATTCTCCAGCAGGATATAATATGTTTTTATGCTTAAAATTCATTATATTCTTCTATTCAAAACTTGATCCCTAATTTATCTATAGTGAAAATTGTTCGTCATTTAAATTTAGTTTTAAGATATATTTTTTTCCTTGCTTGCAAAAGAACTTTTAAAAGCTTTGAATTGAAACAATTACAAGAAGTTTGGCCAAATCTTAATAGGCTCCCAAACAAAATTGGGCTTTCTAATGTGACAAATAAGAGTAATAAGACAAATGGCTATAATTGTATTGACCTGTTCACCTAACAGAACCATTTAAACTTGGTTGCCATGGAAAACCATGCTGAGAAAGAAACAGCAGGAGAAATCTAATTTAGTGCTAGGGCCAGTCAGTACCTCCATGGCTACTTTCTAGTTGCTTTTCCTTGGAATTGTTTCTCAGGGTCACCAGTTGTATCCCCACATATGCCCCAGAAAATTGATGACGCTTCAGAATGTTCTGCACACAAATATATTTTCCCTCTCTTCACCATTAAACAAGTGTGGAATAAAGCACCCTAACACTTTGACATGAACAACAGATCATTTTGGCTGCCTGCTTAATTACATACACTATTTGCAGGAAGTTGCCATTTTACAGTCTTTATTTTTCTTGACTTCTCAGTAGGATTCAATACTGCTAACCTCTGTCACTTACAAGATTCTTTCACTGATATAGATAATGTTATGCTCTCCTTTATCAGTTTTACAGACTCATCCCCTTGTACTCTCTGGGTAATTAAAAACTCAGACTTAGCCCTCCTCTTTTACCATTCAAAACTTCTCTCTCCATGGGATCTCATCCTCACTGAAGGCTTTGATTACCACTCATGTACTGATGAGTCTCAAAATTTTATCTCCATGCTAGACCATTCTTCAGAACTCTAGGACTATACATTCCAATCTCTGGGATAAGTTAATGACCCATATCCAAAACTGCTCTTCTCTGTCTTAGTGTTCTCTACATCAGTGAATACTATCAACTTCAATCAACAACTATCAATTATACAAGTCAGAGACCCACGAGGTATTTTGGAGTCCTTTTTCCCCTTCAAGTCCAATCCAGTAGCCCATCCCATTGGCTCTTGCTCCAGAATTTATGCCACCTCTGTTCCTTTCTTCTTCCATTTCTACCACCCTATTGAAAGCCACCACAATCCCTCACCTACCCTACTGCACAGCCTTTTAATTTTTATTTTTTTAATTTAAACATTTTTTTTTTGACCAATTTACTTTTAACTGGCCTTCCTATGTCTACTCTTATCCCCTTCCAGAAACTGTTCCACCTATAGACAGTTATTTAAAAATTATGAATCTAACTTTATGAGATCTTACAATCATCTCTTTATTAAAATAATCCACTGGCTTCCTACTGAGTTTCCAAGGAAGACCAAAAGTCTTTCCGTGGTCTTCCAGGTCCTATAAGGTCATGCTACCATTCCTCATCTTAACATCATGGTCCTCTCAGTTCTCTGCATTCTAGTCACACTGGCTACTTTAAGTTCTTAAATAATTGATGTCCCTTACACCAGGGGTCCCCAACCCCCAGGCCGCGGGCCGGTAGCGGTCCGCAGGCTGTTAGGAACCGGGCCGCACAGCAGGAGGAGAGCAAGCGAAGCTTCATCTGCCGCTCCCATCACTCCCCATCGCTCGCATTACGGCCTGTATCATCCCCCCCATCGCTCGCATTACTGCTTGAATCATCACCCACCCTCCCCCCTACCCGGCCGTGGAAAAATTGTCTTCCACAAAACCGGTCCCTGATGCCAAAAAGGTTGGGGACCGCTGCCTTACAGCACAGAATCTTTGCACAGGCTCTTGCCTTTGTTCACTTTTCCTAGAATTCTCCTCCCACCCAGCCCACCATGTTCTTCCTTCATATATCAACTCATTAATAATCCTATCAGAGAAGTCTTTCTTTTCATAAGGGAGAAACACCATCAAATTCTTTGCTGAAACAAGGGTGAGAAATAAAGATTGCAATACTTATATTCAACACATTGCCATTATGAGTTTAGTTTTTCCAGTTTCGAAAATTAAGCTTAGGAAATGTGTCTGCTCTTGCGCATAACTGCACATCTTATTAGATAAAAATACTTTGACTCTAGCGGTTTGTTAATAAGTATTTTAATATAGATGAAAAGCTTACATTTGTAATAATACAGTTACACACTGGGTATAGATGAGACATGTATTTTTTGCATTTGTTTTCTAAGCAGGACTTGGTGTTAGCATAGAAAAGAAAAATAAAATAAAATTAAAATAAAATAAAATAAAATAATGGAATTGAAATGATTTATGGTCTCACTTGGAAGAAGAATATAGTGGATGGTGGAATCCTTCTGAAAGAGAGCTAGGTGACTTATAGAGGAGGCCGTAAAATAATACTTGGCTGCAAGTCAGAAGATCATTTTATTAATAGTTTCTACTACTAACTTGGTAGGACTTCGGCTAAGTCACAGTCTTTATAAACCTGGTTTTCCACTTAAAATAAGGGATACAGATTGACTAAAATGACATGTATAAAAACACATATTACTGAACAGCCTTGAATACAATTCCCTTCCCCTTTCTTATCCAGCTAGAAATTCTTCTTAAAGCTTTGCCCCAGTCAGGCATGAGTGGCTCAAAAGGACACAGCAATCTGAAGCAATATTTGCCAGAGTTATTCCTAGCCACCACATTTCAGGCCTGAATGTAATTCTCTGCTTTTCTTCTAGGCCTCACTTCTTCATTTTTTAAATTTTGGTTTATTTGTATTTTCAGCTAAAAAGCTTGGCAATTTATTTCTCATTTCATGACTTTTTCTGACTTGCTGTAGTGGGTCTCCTTTGGTGACAACTTAGATACTATTCCCATGTTATAATGGTCTTGTCCCCATAGGATCCTTCATAGTAATGCTGGACCTTCACAGAATCTAACCCCTCCTCCTCACCTTTGGCTCTAGGGTTTCAAGGTTGGAGACTGGAAAATCTTTCTACCTCTTACCATTATTTCAAGCAGTGCCCCCTAAAAAGCTTTGCTCTTTCTCCCACCTACTTTTTTGTAAACAATACACCTTCAATGTCAATGCAGCCTGATTGGACAGATTTATTTTCTGTTTGTTTATCCAGTGCTGTGCTGAACAGAACCAAAGTGATACATTTATATAATTCTTTTCTGATGCTAGAAATGTTAGTTTAATAAAAAGGCAAGTCAATGGCCAAATTTAAGATACTTGTAGTAGGTTTGACCTTAGATTCCATGAGTCTTATGTGAATAAGTTTTCTATTCACACTATCTCCAACTACTGGAATTTAATCTCTCAAAAATCAGGGACTTGGCTCTTTTATTTACTACTATACTCTCCAGAAACAAGAACAGTGCCTGAGACATAGTACACATTTAATGAGTATTTGTCAAATGAATGAAAACCATTACAAATCTAGGTATGTTTTTTAGAAGAATTCAAGAAAGTGCTACCATTGTACGGATAATCTGATAGAAACTCAAGATACATTAACACAAGTATTTTATTAGTTTATAGAAAGAAATTGTAAACAGTTATGCACCACTAATTAAATACTAAACACAGTGTCACCAGGCAACCTGTCATGCAAAGAGGGTACTGAGAAGTAAAAGAAGTATGATGCTAATCATCCTTTTAATAAAATGTCACCTAAGAAAGTAAAACACTTAGTGTATGACTTCTGTGCAGCTAAAACTGAGTATGCACATACATACATACACACACACACACACACCACACCCCTCAAATAAAGTTCACACAAAGTCTGGCAATATTCTTGTTTAATACATTAGTAAAAACGATGCTTACGATATTAAATAATTTCCCAAAGCTAAAAAATAGATGAGACAATACCCAAGTCCAATGCCTCTTGCTTCATTTCCAGCGTTTTTAATTTTGACTTTAAACTTGAACTTGGGAAAGTCATATATAATAAAAATTCGGAGAGAAGTGAAGAAGGGCAGGTTAATACTAATACTCGATAATCATTTGAATCAAGCTAGTTTGTTAAACACTCTTTATACATAAATGGGATTTGCCTTAAAGCTTTAGATAAGGTAAGTATATTAAATTCCCCAAACTTTGTTAGGAAATAAAATACCTAATTTCTGTGAACTAAAGTTTATACCAATAATTTTCAAAGCTTTATGATCACCAAAACAAACCACCTAAGCATTCAAAAAACATCTTCTCCAGATGCCCTCTATAGAAATTCTGATTTACTATACCTGGGTTTGGGGTGAGAATTGGTAATTTTGATGATAAGCTAGGTTTGGTTGACAAAATTAAAAGGGAAGCATGCTGATATGAGCACTACTTACGAAAATGCAAAAGCTTATGTAAGGTACCAAGAAGCACCTGTATTTCGTGAGGCAAAGCTGAGTTTTTAAAATTATCCTTACAATTTCTTTATGCTTTCAGTTGGTCAGTGATATATCTCCTTAATACTATATTTTGAGCAAACTCTGTCCACTTTCCAACTGTTGCATCCATTACTCACTTTTACAAAATTGTCTCTATGTATTTCTCAAAACCCCAGCATATAGAATGGTATTTAATAGTTCTATTTTAATCACTGTTAAAGGGCAGTGTGGCATAGAAAATAGACCTGCCTAGACTTATCTACTTTCAATAACCCATCACACAACTGTTTATTTCTCCTTGTATATCTCCTCTTTCTCTGCCATCTTTTCTCTGTAAATATCTTTCTTTATTAATCAATTAACTCCCAGCATCATATGTTATTTCTCCTTGATATCAGCAGGATTCTTAGCTGCAAACAAAAGAATACACTTTAAATAGTTTAAGTATAAATTAAACAAATTCATGATATTTGCTCATTCTCAAAATCTCTGGGATATCCAGAGAATTCGGCTTGAAGTACCTAGGCAGTTGTGAAGTCTAATTTCACTATGGAATTTCTCTAAATTAATATCACAATATCATGCCACCACATACCCACTGGAATGACTAACATGAAAATGATTGACAACAATACTGCTGAAGATGTAGAGCAATCAGAAATCTCATACATTGCTGGTGGAATAGTGAGTTTAATAACTGGGAGGAAGTATGTTAGGGGCTCTTGGAGCATTTGCAATGTTCACTTTACTGCCAACAGTGGTGATCACACAGGCATTTTCACATGATAATTTATTGAGCTGTATACTTACTGTGTTGTTTTTCTTTTTGTATCATATCCAATAAATGAAAAAGATTTTGGGTGGTCAAAGAGCATGACAAACACCGTTACACCTTCTCTCCAGCTTTAATATAGAAGGCTTTGAGTTGGGGTGGTGAGGGGACCGATATAGACTTAACAGCACTCTACAGGTAGAACTAGAGAATAAAGGCACACTGCTGATCTATGGTCAAGCAATTTGAGAAACCAATTACACTTTGCCATTGCCAAACTTATATCAATATAATGAGGTCATTACTATATACTATTTGGTTATAATATTTTCACTTCTATATATGGTTACTGTAAAATGACCCCCCAGTGGACGAGAAGAGGAAACTACTACCCAAGAGGTAGCCAACAAGAAAAATGAAAAAGTCAAGCAGTCTTAATTCTGAGCCACATTCATGAACATGCATTTAATCACATTATAAAAATAGAATTTTCAGCAATCATTCTCTAGAAAAAGTATTGCAGAGTGACTATTCCCAAGAGATATCCCTGTTTTCTCAGTCTGATGTCCATATTCTCCTTAAATGTTTAAAAATAAAATGACTTTTGAACATCGGACCTGAAATTGTATTTTAATTTTATGATTCAAATTGATATTAAGTATACTATATTATTAATGATGTAATTAGTCTTGATATGCCATATCATTAACAAATAAATTCAAAAGCATTGGAGAGATTATAGCCTGTGAACCAGATTTAAGGTCATTTTTTCCTTAAATTACATTGCAAATTTTAACTTTGAAAGCTCCCTGTTTGACTAACGAGAATTCTTAATTCTAGATCTAGTTTTCAGCTGCCAAAAGACTTCAAAGGATTGCTGGGGCACTGTTGTTTCATATACAGAGCCTACCCTTGGTCCTGCCTACCAGGGTAAAGGATGGTTGAAAAAAATCACCTGAAACTGAACTCCTTGATCTTGGCACTTTCCAACAATGTTGAATCAAGGTCAAGGTCACCCCTACTATTTCTAAATTCAACACCTAGCAGCAGCACAGGAGCTCAGCACCAGGAATTTCCCCTAAGATATCTAATAAACCAAGTGAAAATGCTCAGGAAAAAAGCTGCATCTGTAATTGCAATACACATATCCATAGTCATCTGTACCTTAAATCATCAGCTCTAGAGGTTCTTTGTAAAGTACATAGTCCAGTGAACCAAGATGGACTCACTCTGGCAGTTAGCTCATACTGTTAGAACTCTCTGCTACTGAGGAACAAATGGCAGCTGGAGGCAATTAGATTGTCTCTATTTTACGGCTATAGGGTTCAACAACCAGTCCCTTTCCAAGGGTATGGAAAGTGGAAGCAGCAAGGTTCCAAGGGTACATTAGCCCAAGTCCATATTTCAACACAAAGTCTGTGTCTTGATAAATGGGAGCATTAACTTCACATGGAAAGATGAGCACAATTGATATCTGTCTCTTCTTTTTATGTGATTTCTATAGTTCTCCTGGGTCTACATGTCTCACTCCCTAAGGGCAGTATTTCATGGTCCCATCACTATAATTTTGGTTTCTTGGTGGCTCTCAATCTTACCAAACATGTGTTGTTCCAGGAAAACTTTCCTATCAGATGAATTTGATCCACTGGCTAAGGTTTGCTCAACCTTGCTTCAGGGAAATCAGTACTTTTAAAAAAATTTAGAAGTTAAGACAGTGTAGTTTTGATGTAAAGATATATAAAGAGATAAACGGAAAAGAATAGAAAGCCTATATACACAAATGGTTAATTTATGAAAAAGAAGGTACAACAAACATATGATAAAGCTGTTTCTGGGTAATTGGACATTAGATATGGGGAAAAAATGTTGTATGACTTCATATCATACCAAGAATTATATTCCAAGTGATGTGAGAGTCAAAACAATAACAATTTCTAGAAGATAACACAGGAGAATAACTTCATAAAATTGAATTAGGAAAAGAGTTCTTAGATATACTAAAAATGCCCTAGCTATATGGCAAAAATAGATAAATAGGGCTACATTGAAAGTCCATGAAAATATACCTTTGGAGAAGTGAAGAGGTAAGCCACACATTGGAAGAGGATATTTGCAATAAACAACTGACAAAGAATTTGTATCCAGAATACATAATTTTGAGAAACTCTTACAAATCCAAAGGAAAATACAGAAAACTCAATGTAAAAATGGGCTGAAGACTTGAACATACACTTCCCCAAAGACATATACAAATGGTCAATAAAAATATGGAAAACAAGCTCAAAATCAGTAAAGGAATGTAAGTTAAAACTATATGAGGTATTACTACTACACACAAGAATTATGAGAAATAGACAGATAGCCAAAAACAAGTCTTTGAAACAATGTGGATCAATATATACAATTAAACATTAATCTGGGGAGTATAAATTGATACAATCACTTTGAAAAGCTGATTGGCGTTATTCTGTAAAATTCAACTGTCTTACAACTTTTGAATCAGCAATACCACCCCAAGGTATTACCCCAGAGAAACTTTTGCACATGTGTACCATAATGCATGTACAAGGATGTTCATAATATCATGCTTCATTTTATATATATATAATGAACATAAACTACCCAACAATATGAATGAAGGATGACAGCATAATATTGAGAGAGAAAAACATGGTCCAAAACACTGCACATAGTATGATACTACTTATAAAGTACTAGTCAAACACACTAAGCAATATAGTGTTTACTCATATACAAATATGTGATAGAATAATTTTAAGCACAGAAGGAATTGTGTTTATAGAATATAGGAGAAAAATTAATTCTAAAGAGGAGAGAGGGTTCATTTGGGAGACAGCCACAAAGGAAGATGAAGTAGATGGTAATGTTTTATTTTCTGGGTTGGGTGTTGATTTACTGTTCATAGTATTATTTTGCTCTAGAATCTACACTATATATTATATATGTTATACATATAATCTTTTATGTTTTAGATGGTATACCAAAAAGAGTTAATGAAGAAGAGTAAAGCAATAGCATTGCAGGCAGAAGGAAGAACATGTAAGACAGCCCCCAAGGCAAGAAGCAATATGAAGTGATAAAAGAATTAAAAGAAGGCAACTGGACAGCCAGGAGCAGAGAGAGGAGGGGACCAGAATGGGCTTAAGAGGTTAGAAGATGCTTTCAAGTTCATTATGTTATTTCATGTCCATAACCCTCCTGGGAAGAATTCCAGTTGGGTGTTATTCTTCACGTATTGCAGATGAAGAAATAGAAGTAAAAGAAGGGGAAAAGGTGGATGGAATCTTTAGCAGAGCTGAGAAAATTTAAAAATGCTTGCTGAAAAGGAATCCAGCCAGAAGCAAGCTGCATCTCGCTGCAGAATCTCTTGAGGATGAACTTCTGAGCTTAAAAGATGCTGGTGAACAAAGTGCATGCAAGAAGTTAAACCAGTCAGACTTTTTCCTCTACATTTGTTGGCCAGGTGACCATCCTTAAGAGACTATAAATGTATTCTTTGGAGAAATTAATCTATAGGCTCCAGACTCAGGAAGAAGAAAGGGAAGAGTGAGGGAGATATGCTCTATTAAAAACAGTGGGAATAAGTGGAAGTCTGTGTACTGAATATGTAGGCTTCTTGCCCCTTTATGTAACTCTGACCCAAGAGGGTTGTCATTCAGGCATATATCCCCCTAGGCAGGAGAGCAGAAGTTTCCTCTCTGAACAAATAAAGAAGTCACAGAAAAAAATACTTGTAAATTCTAATATTTGGGACTGTCCCAGTCAAAAGCCCTGATCCTAATGTGATCAGTCTAGACAAATAATTTATCAGTTGACATAACTTCCATTTAGCTTTTAATGCCTTGGTCTGAAATAGAAACAGATAACGTTCAAGAAGACACTGCAAAATGAAAGAGAAAAGGAAGTGAGATTAAAATTAATGCAATGCAAGAAAGATAAGAAATCTTTAAAAGATATAAGTAATATTCTCAGAGAGGAGAAGATATTGTACATATGAAATAAGAATAGAATATTAGGTAAACGGAACATTTCTTGAAAGAGTTCTTAGAAACAATAGGACATTATGACAGAAAGAAGGAGTCCAAAGAAATATGGGGTGTTAAAAGTTGAGAAATTAACCTATAAGTAAATGAAAAAAAAAAAACAAAGAGAAAGATAATAGAAATGCTCCTCCTTGAGAAATACACATCAGAAAGCTCAATCCTTTACACTCTCATGCCTTTATGAAATGGTACATGATTAGTGAGTCCTTCTCTGATGAATCTACTTAAAATTGCAATCTACCCTCTTCCCTCTGGCACACTATATTACTCAAACTTACTTTTGCTTCCCCCCATAGGTCTTACGGCATTATATGTACATAACATTTTTATATTGCCTGTACCCTCCCACTAGACTATAAACTCTATGACATGTTTGTTTATTTGTTTGCTTTGCTTTGTTCACTGCTGTATCTCCAGCAACTAGAACATGGAGATTCTAGGCGAGGAGGGGAAGGCAAACAAAATCGAAGAATACAAGCTATTAAAGTTAGATTTGGAAGGGAAGGAATGGTGGTGAGAAAAAGTGGATGAATGCATCATCATTCATATCAAAGTCTCATGCTATTAAAAGAAATAGAAATGTGAATGTATTTCACAAAGGACTCGATAAAGATAAGCAGAATAACTACAAACCTTATAATTATCAGTAAGAAAACCCCCAAATACAAATGGAACTGTAATGGTTTTATTATGGTTAGTTTTATACTGATAGGTAATAATCTCCAAGATGCATTTTAGTTGAAAACAGCAAAATTTAGAGTGTATATAATATGCTATACGGCTGTTTTAAAAAATCCATATATACATGCTTATTGATGCAAAGAATATTTCTATAAATACACGCAAGTGTTGATAAGAGAGGATCCTTCTGGGTAAAAATCTTCATAATCTTTTGAATTTAGTACTATAGGCATGTGTTCCAATATGCATGTGTTAGCTTTTTAAAAATTTTTAGGTAAATGAGAACCTATTTTGTTCTACAAAACAGCCGGTTCCCTTCTTGAAAAGCTTATTTCTGGTCATATATTTTTTTCTTTTTAACATCTTTATTGGAGTATAATTGCTTTACAATGTTGTGTTAGTTTCTGCTGTATCACAGAGTTAATCAGCTATATGCATACATATATCGCTATATCCCCTCCCTCTTGCGTCTCCCTCCCACCCTCCTTATCCCACCCCTCTAGGTGGTCACAAAGCACCGAGCTGATCTCCCTGTACTATGCAGCTGCTTCCAACTAGCTATCTGTTCATATCTTTGATGATTTCTCTTCCAGGCAGTCTTTTGCCCTATCACCTATGTCTGGTCATCTATCCCACTTGCAGGATCCAAGAATATCTTACATTGGCTCTTTCATAGCTCTTGCCACATTATTTCATGGCTGTCAGTTAAAAGGATTGTTCCCCTCAGTAAACCATGGGCTCCTTAAGGGTAGAAATATATTTATTTTAGAATCCCCAATAGTTAACACATAGCCTTACTTTTATATCTATATTGGCTCGCCACATTTTACCATCCCTCCAAACTACAGGCACCTAATAAATAACCTGTTGCCTGAATGTATGAGCATTTTAGAGATTCTCTCTATTCTAGCTTCCCATTTGTCCTCAGAAATTTTCCCATTCTCTCTTTTTATCATAATTTTATTCAAGTATAATTTATATGCTACAGTAAAAATCACTCTTTTTTGGTATGCAATTCTGTGAGTTTGGCAATCACATAACCATCATATAACAACATCACCACCAACAAAGAGACGATAAATATCATCATCAACTCCCTAAAACCCTCTCACATGTCACTGTAGACAACACCTTCCACCACCATAAACCCCTGGAATTTGCTGATTTGTTTCTTTCCCTTTAGTTTTGCCTTTTCCTTCACAGAATGTCATAAAAATAGAGCATACACATGTAGCCTTTTAGATGTGGCTTTTTTCAGTTTCTAAACATGCATTTTAGATTCATTAATATTCTTGTCTGTATGGGTAGTTCATTCCTTTTTAATTGTTGAGTATTATTCAATCATATGGATGTGTTACATTTTGTTTATCCATTCACCTGTTGAAGGACATTTGTGTTGTTTCTAGTTTTTCATTATTATAAATGAGGTCATATATTCATATAATGATTCTTGTGTGAACATAAGTTTTCAATTCACTTGTACAAATACCTAGGAGTAGGATGGCAGGATTGGAATGTAAGTGCATGTTCAACTATAAGAGAAACTGAAAACTGATTTTCAAAGTAGCCAAACCATATTTTAATTTTCACCAGCAATGTCTGAGATTTCCAATTGCTCTGCATTCTCAACACTTTACATTGTCAGTTTTTTAAAGCCATTCTAATAGGTATATATCTTTGTGATTGTAGTTTATATTTATTTAATGACTAAAGATGTTGAGAATGATTTCATGTGCTTATTTGCCTTCCACATAGTTCATTCAGTAAAGTGTTCATATCTTCAGGCCATTAGTCATTTCTTAATAAAAGATATCTTTACTTGAATAAAATTCTAGGTTGGTAGTTTTTTCTTTCAGTAATTTCAATATATGGTCATTCTCATTAACACTATTCCTGATGAGTTATCTTTCTTTTGCTTCCTCTCTATATATTGTGTCCTTTTCCTCTGGCTGCATCTAAGATATTCTCTTTATCACTGCATTTGCCTTGGTGTAGTTTTCTTCATGTTCCTAGTTGTTGTTGAAACTTCCTGAGCCTCTAAGAACCTCTGGGTTTGGAGTTGCCATCAAATTTGGAAAACTATCAGTCCTAATTTCTTAAAATATTGTAACTGCTCTCCCCCACTTCCTTCAGGGGATCCAATTACACATATAATAGGTCACTTAAAAATGTCCCACAAGTCATTAGTGCTTCTTTAAAAAAAAAAAATCCTGTTTTCCCTTAGTGTTTCATTTTAGATAGTTTCTATTGCTACATCTTTAAGTTTACTAATCTTTTCTCTAAGTTGTCTAATCTGTAATTAATCAAATTTAGTGTATTATACATTTTATACATTCTATTTCTCATCTCTAGAAGTCTGATTTGGGTCTTTTTTATATCTTCCATATCTTTAGTTTTTAAACACATTTATAATAAGTGTTTTAATGCCCTTGTCTCCTGTCAGTCTAGGATTGTTTTCCATTGGTTTATTTTTCTCTTCATTATTGGTCATATTTGCTGCTTCTTTTCATATTGGTAACCTTTTTGTTGTATGGTGATATTAAAGATTTCATATTGTTTATTGATAGATATTTTGTATTTCTATAAATATTCTTATGCTTTTATCAGAGATGCAGTTAAGTTACTTATAGTTTGATCAGTTAGGGTCTTACTTTTTAGTTTTGTGAAGCAGGCTGTATTAGTCGGTTCTCCAGGGAAATAGAATCGATAGGATATATGTGTGTATATGTCTGTATGAGTCTGTGTGTGTGTGTGTGGGGGGTGTGGGGGGGTGGAGAGAGAGAGAGAAAGAGACAGAGAGGTATTTAGTATACGGAATTGGCTCATGCAATCATGGAGGCTAAGGAGTCCCACAGCCTGCCACCTGTGAGCTGGAGACACAGGAAAGCTAGTGATGTAATTCAGTGAGAGTCCAAAGGCCTGAGAACCAGGAGTTCCAAGGGCAGGATATCAATGTTAAGCAATCAGGCAGGAAAGGTCAAATTCTTCCTTCCTCTGTTTTTCTGTTCTATTCAGGCCCACGATTGATTGGACTGGGAGATACCCACCCATGCTGAAGAGGGCAAACTGCTTTACTGGGTCCACCAATGCAAATGCTGATTTCATCCAGAAATACCCTCATGGAACACCCAGAAATAATGTTTAGCCAAATATCTGGGCACCCTGTGATCCAGTCAAGATGAGGCATAAAATTAACAATTATACAGGCCCACAGCCATGTTTGACCTAGGACAAATTAGTCACTACTAAAGAGGCAAAACCCTTCTGAGTACCAAATGTCTTTTGAATCATGAGGTTTTTCCAGTCTGGTTGCAGGAACAGACATTATTCCTGGTCCTGCATAAGCACAAGGTCATTCCCCTAAGAGCTCTCAGTATCCCCTTGGGTAGGTTATTCACACACAAGTGCTAATCAGTACTCAGCTGAATACTCCACAGGAACCCTCTGCATAGATACAGAGTTACCTCTTTGTAAAGATCTCTCCTCTCTGGGACTCTGTCTTATGAAGTCAAGCCTTGAATATTCCCAAATTATCAGGGAGTTTGCCAAGGTACACTTGAGTCCGTCCCCTCTGTCACAGCCAGGATATTCTCTCAAGGTATAAGGGGGCAACAAAAGCCATCACTTCATCATTTCCTGTATCTCAGGGAATACTGTCTTTCTCACCTGAAGTCATGTGTCTCGACAACTACTGTTTCATATATTTTGTCCATTTTTTTCCAGTTGTTTCAGGCAGAAGTGTAAATCCAATCCCTGTTACTCCATCTTGGCAGACAATGGAAATCTCCTCTCAACCTCTCAACTACCTTTTAAATATTAGATCCAGCAATAAAAAGAACATTCTGATACATTTATCCATGTAGTAACTATTTTGGTGCTTTTCATTCCATTGTTTAAATGCAGATTTCTATATGCTCTCATATTCCTTCTGACTGAAGAGCTGCCTTTAAAATGCCTTTAAATGAATGTCTACTAATAATGAATTCTTGCCATTTTTTTATGCCTTTAGAAGTTGATTTTGACTTCAATTTTTAAAATTGAGATATAATTCACATATCATAAAAATTACCTCTTAAGGCATAAAATTGAATGGTTTTTAGTACAACCTTTGCCACTATATAATTCTAGAACATTTTCATCACACCCAAAAGAAACTCATATTTATTGGCAGTTATTCCCCATTCTTTACTCCTAGCCCTATAACCACTAACCTACTTTTTGCCACTATGATTTTGTCTATTTGGACATTTCATATAAATAGAATCATACAGTATGTGGCATTTTCTGTTTGACTTCTTTCACTCAGCATAATAGTCTCAAGTTTCATCCTTTTTGTAGCATTTATCATTAACTTTCATTGTCAAATGTTATTCCAGTGTATGGATACACCACATATTGTTTATCCATTCACCAATAAATGGGCATTTGGGTTATTTCCACTTTTTGGCTATTATGAAGAATGCTATTATGGACACTCCTGTAAAAGTATTTGTGAGGACATGTTTTCAATTCTTCTGAGTATACAACTAGGCGTGGAAGTGCTGGGTCATATGGTAATTCTAAGTATTACATTTGAGAGAACTCTTTAACTATTATTCAAAGCAGTTGTATCATTGTTTATTTCCATCAGCAATGTATGAGCAATTTCTCTATAAAGTCACCAATACTTGTTATTGTCTATCATTTTTATTATAGTCATCCTAGTGGGTGTGAAGTAGTATTTCATTGGGGTTTTGATTTGTATTTCTCTAATGACAAATCACACTTTTTATTTTGTGTGTTTACTGGACATTTTTTACCTTATTTGGAGAAATAGCTACTCAAATCCTTTGTCCATTTTTAAATTGGGTTATTTCTGTTTTTATTGTTGAATTTTAAGAGTTTGTTAAATATTTTTGAGACTAGTCCCTTACCATATATGTGCTATTTTCTCCCATTCTGTGGGTTGTCTTTTCACTCTTTTGATGGTATCCTTTGAAGCACAAAAACTTTTAATTTTGTATTTCTTGTAGGTCAGCATCAAAGGTCTTCTAGCATCAAAGTCTCTCAGTTGTCATTAGCCTGGGAATGTGTTAATTTCTCCTTCATATTTGAAGGATAGTTTGCTGCTTAAAACATCTTTCATTGACATCTTTAAAGCATCTTTTTTTCCCAGCACTTTGAATATGCCCATCCACTGCTTTCAGTCTTCCATGGATTCTGATGAGAAATTAGCAGTTAGTCTTATTGAAAATCCCTTATACATGTTGAGCCACTCCTCTCTTGCTGCTTTCAAGATTCTCTCTTTGTATTTATCTTCAAAAGTTTTATTTTGATGTTTCTAGTGTAGATTTACTTGAAGTTTTTGAGCATAGAGTGTGTTAAGCCTCTGGGATATGTATATCAGTATTTTTCATGAAAGTTGAAAAGCTTGCAGGCATTATTTCTTCAAATATTCTTTCTGCCTGTTTTCCCTCTTCTTCTCATATACATACTCTTAATTATGTGTATGTTGGGACACTTGGTGTCCCACAGGTCATTGTTCATTTTCCTCACTTTTTTATTCTTTCTGTTCCTCAGATTAGATCATCTCAATTGACCAAATTTAAAGTTTGCTGATTTTTTTTTCCTGCCAGATCAAATGTTGAGCCTCCCTGGTAAGTCTTTTCTTTCAGTTATTATACCTTTTAAATCTAGAATTTTTATTTGGTTATTTTTCATAAATTTTATCTCTTTATTAAAATTCTATTTTTTGAGACATCAATCTCATACTTTCCTTTAGTTTTTATGTTTTTAAAAATATTTATTTATTTATTTATTTAATATTTATTTATTTATTTTTGGGGGCTGCTTTGGGTCTTAGTTGCGGTACGCGGGATCTTCATTGCGGCATGTGGGATCTTTCGTTGCAGTACGCAGGCTTCTCTCTAGTTGTGACGTGCAGGCTCCAGAGCGCATGGACTCTGCGGTTGTGGCGTGTGGGCTTAGTTGCCTCACGGCATGTGGGATCTTAGTTCCCCAACCAGGGATGGAACCCATGTCCCCTGCATTGGAAGGCAGACTCTTTACCACTGGACCACTGGGGAAGTCTCTCCTTTAGTTTTTAAATATGGCTTCCTTTACTTGCTTAGTCATATTTAGAATAGCTAATTTAAGTGATTTCTCTAGTAATTTCAACTTCTGGGTTTCCTTAAGGACAGTTTCTATTGATTATAGTTTTTCCTGTGAATGGGGTATATTTCTTATGTCTCTGCATGTGGCCTAATCCTTGCTGAAAACTGGACACTTTAAATAATAAAATGGGCAGTTCTGGAAATCAGACTGCCTCCCCACAACCACCAAGGTCTTTTGTTGTTGCTGTGTGTTGCATCGACTTTGCTGCTCTTTTGTTTGTTTGTTTTGTTTTAATGACTTTCTTGAAGCAATTCTATAAAGTCTGTATTTTTTGTTGTTGTGTGTGGCCACTGAGGTTTCTTCTAGCTTTGCTCAGGGGTCAGCTAATCATTGCAAATAGCTTTTTTTAAATGACTGGAACTAGCAGGTCTCAGAGTCTTTGCTGATAGACTCTGTGTGTGTGTGTGTTGGGGTACAACTTCTGTGCTCAGATAAGCCGTCTACAGCTCTGCCTTAGTCTTTACTTTCTGCTTCTGTGGGAAATCTCAAGGTCAGCCAGAGAGGTGTTTAGGGTCTTCTCCAGTTTTCTCTAGGCAAACATATAGCCCTGGCCAGGCGTGCTGCCCTGTTTATGTTTGTGGTCTTCTAGATTCCCATTGTCCAGGTCTTCTTTCAAAGGTTGTTTTGTTTTGTTTTTGTTTTTTTGGTTTCTTTTGAGCTATCGTTTGCCCCAACTATTATCACTACCTCAGGCAGCTGTGATATTCAACAACTGTCACTGACAAATACCCCCAGGGAAAAGACTCTTCACTCAGAGCACGTCTAAATATGGTCAAAAAGAGATAAATCTTGTACATGAATGCTTCCAGAGAACTGTCTGACAGCATAAATAATGACAGTTCTCTAAGAAAGGTGATTTTGGAATCTCCAAACCTTCTCTGATCTCTCTAGTGCCTGGTAGGCTTCTGCTTTTATCCAAGACCATGGGACTGTTGTTTTTCAAAACTGCTTTGGAGCAGGGAGAGGGATATGGTAATAGGGCAAGTTTAAGTACCACAAATCTAACTGTTCTTACCAAGATTTAGCCATTTTTCTTGAATAAACACTTCTCAGATTGTTCAAAGACTTAGATTAATTTCCAGAGATCTGAAAAAGTTGATTTTGACAAATTTTGCTAATATTCTCATTTCTTTTATGAGAGGTGGATTTTTGGAAGTCCTTCCTCTGCCATCCCTGATAAAATCACTCACCTCAGTTTTAAGAGTAATATTACTTCATATAAAAGCATGATGTCAGGATTATTTCTTTTGATACATACAGATGTTGCTCCACTGTCCTTTCCCTTGCATTGTTTCCGATGAGAAGTCTACAGTCATTCATCTCTTTGTTCCTTTGTATATAATTATCTTTTTCCCTCTCTGGTTTCTGTTAAGATTTTCTGTTTATAACTGGTTTTAATTAATGTAATTATGAATAGTCTTATGTAATTTTATTCATGTTTCTAGTGTTTGTAAATCTTGGATCTGTGGTTTTATAATTTTCATCAAATTTAGAAAAAAATCTAGCCATTTTTTCTTCAAATAAGTTTTGTCCCCCATCCCAACCTCCTTTGAAGCTCCAATTATACATTTTTTAGGTTTCTTTAAGTTGTCCCACAACTCATTGATGCTTTCATCATTTTTTCCCAGTCACCTCTTCCTGTCTATTTTATTTTCTATCATTTCCATTGCTTCCTTTGTTATTCTCTATATAATTTGATCTTTCCCTGGATACTTTCAAGGTTTTCTCTTTATTGTCGGTCTTTAGCAGTTTGACTATGATGTACTTGGTTGTGGGTTTTGATTTTTTTTTTTCCTTATTTCTTTTTTTGTTTGCCTTTGTTTTAGTATTTATCCTGTACAAAGCTCACTGAGCCTCTTGGATTTTTTGATTAATGTCTTCCATTATTTTCCTGCTTTACACATCTTAAGCAGTAGCCACACTCACTATTTAAACAACCATGAAACAAAAGTGATTGCTTTTTATCCAAAAAGTAACATTGAAGTATAATTTCAAGGCGGAAGATGGAAGAATAAACAAGTGTTACTTATTTTAAGATATTCTACAACCAGCTTATTCCAAATTGTGGATCAACTCTCTTTAGTAATGCCTTAAAAATAAAACGGATATAACCCAATGTATTAAAGCCATGCTCAGCTTTCATCATCTCTAGGAGTGAAAATGTGATGCAGGGGAAATTTTTCATTTTTCACATTAGCCAGTTACATTCCTAGCAAGATAGAAACAAAATTCGTGCTTCAATTTCCCATTAAAACTATAAAACAAAAGTTAATTACCATTTAATGTCACTGAATTACACATCATTCCACTTGGTAATCTAAAATTATCGTATACTACTCATCAGGGTAAAACTTCCTCACAAAGTAATTCCATTATAAGTTAAAAAGTCTTTGTAAGGGTAACACTGAAAACTAACCAACAATTTTAGGATTAGTTGCACCCTTCCTTCAAGTAACATATGAGATAAAGAAAAGAGAACTTTGGAAAGTATAAAATGGCATATACATTTAAGATGATAACTTTGCTGTTTCAAATTCTAAATAATCCATACACATCCTGTTTCATACATCATACACATTAATTTCAAGTAACAACTGTTAGGAAAATACCCAAGGTTACACAAAGTGAATTTCTACAAGGAAAGTAGGTTTCATTTTATTTTATAGGTACTCTACATAGACTGAATTAGTGAGAAGATTGCTAAATCTCTTCTTTACTTTGTGCAGTTTAGGTGGAACTACATTACTAATTCATACCAAAAAATCACTTATTGAAGGAGAGGAGAATTAGCCTCAAATGTCACACGTAACAGCATTAGTTCTCAAAATACCACAGTTGGTTATGAAGATGAAATATATCACAGATGTCCGCAAAACTTACCTAATCATACAAACATTACAGTTCAAAAGAGAGAACAATTGATTTTCTGAAGTAAAAGGCTTTTGAGAACAGGATGGACCTATTGAAATGCAAAATCTTTACTAATAATTAATAGCCCAGAGGTTCTCAACTCAGCTATAGCTAAGAAGCAAGTAAAGGTCAGTCTTAACAGAGTATCTGCCAACTGCCTAATAGTTCCCACCAAGAGTTAGTAAAAAACAATAAATATTGTTTTAATTGTAAAATGTAAAGAACTTCAGTGCACTTGAGATATGAGATTTTCTTCTTGTAGTGGCATTTTATTAAAAGTATTCTATTGCAGGTAAAAATCAAAATACACCAAAAAAAATGTATTCCCTCATTTTCATATAGATATGCAGCATTCCTATGGGAGCAGCAGTTTGTGTAATTTTCAATTAGGTGGCCTACTCTGACCATTACACAATTAAGTCAATAACTAAAAATGAAGAAAGTACCTCTACTTCACATTTTCTTTGGGGTGTATCTGCTGTCTCCACGGGCAACATGAAATACTTTTTTATGTGTTAAGTTTGTATTATGTAATGTTGATACATACAAAATACAAACATACACACAGAAACACACACACACATATACGTTATATACTATAGGATAAAATCTGGTCATTACTTAGCTGAACAGCTAGAATATTAAAAATACTATTGAAACTCCTGTGTGCTTTCTCCAAATTCAGTTCATCTACTCTCCCAGAGCTCCATTTCTACTAGAGGCAATTGGTTTTCACTTTTTAAGAGATTTACCTTCAGTGTATTTATCTGTAAACTATGTATTCTTTTATTTTACTGTTTTTGCAGTTAACAAAAGTCATAATACTGTATGTAGTTATCTGAAATCACTCATTTCACAAAATATATTTCTAAGATTCATACAGGTTAATATACATAGGAGTAGTTTGTTCATTTTTACTGATGAATTTATTTCACAATGCTATACAACAATGTATTTATCTATTCTCCTCTCAATAAACATATGAATTGTTTCCAAAATTTTGTTTTTATAATACTTGCTTCAGCGAATTTCTTTGGAAAAATTTTTTATTCCTACTGATGTATATGTGCAAGAGTTTCTTCAGGGTGAGGCTTTTCATACTGTGAGTCACATCGTAATGAAATCAACATAGTTACTATAAACAGTTTTTCATGTTTTTAAAAAGAATAGAATAGAAATATTGTTTCATGAAAGCTCGTTCCAGTTATTTCTATATACCTATACACATGTATACTTATATATTTATGATAGTAGTGGGATCAAAGTGTATAGTGTAATGTAATGTGGGTCTGGTTCCTAAAAGTTTGAAAAAGCCATATAATAACAAGTGAAATTGCTGTGTTACAATATATGTTCATATTTAGTTTTACACATTAAGGCCAACATGTTTTCAAATTGCTTATGGCAATATACAGACTTACTTGCTCTGTCCAAGAATGTACACATTTTCTGTATCCTCACTAACACTTAGTTGAAATGGTCTCTTATTTTGGTTTTTAATTTGTATTTTCTGATAACCATGAGATTTATTATATATTTATTAGGCATTTGCTGTACTCCTGTAAAAGACATTGCTTCATGATTCTGTATATTTTCTATTAGGTTTTCTCTGATTGATTTGTAGGAGTTTTTTAATTTTGACATGAGTACTTCACGTATTATATGTGTTGCCATAGTTTATGACTTATTTTCACTTTCATTATGGTGTATTTTGATTAACAGAAGTGCCAAATTTTAAGGTAGTCAACTTCATCAATCATGTTTCATACCTTGTTTATGGTTAATCATTTCTTTTATGCTTAATACCTTGATTAAGAAAGTATTTCCCAACCAGAAGACATAAAATTATGATCTAATGATTTTATCTAAATGTTTTAAAGTTTTACTTTCACATTTAGTTCTTCAATCTATATTGGATGAACTTTGTGTATGGTACATGGAGTGGAATGAATTTTACTTATTTCCAGAGAAAACTCTGTCCCACTACCACTTACTGAATAGACCATCCTTCTCCCATTGCTCCTGGTCTCTAATGCTTTCCCTTTTATCAAGTCTACAAATATTTGTGGTTTTGATTCTAGGTTTGCTACTTGGTTCTATTGTTGAATATTTTCCCCAGAACTGATAAGACAATGTTATGTCTACTTGAGGTTTAGAAGATGTTCTTACACCCAGAAGGGCAAGTATCCCCATCTGATTTTTCCCTTCTTAAGTGATTTGGTTAATGAGTTTCTGTTCTTCAGGTAAATTTCAGAATCAGGATAACCCAGAAAAATGTAGTAAGTAGTCACTCAAATTTCTCAAAAACCTATGGTGAAATTCTGGTTAGAATTCCACTAATGTTAAAATCAGATTGATTCATATAGATGTAATAAATTATTTTTCAAATCTCTTAAAATCTATGTCAGCAATTTATCAGAATTCTATTGAACCTATGAATCAATTTGGAGAGAATCAACTTTAGAATATTGAGTCCTCTAATCTAGAACCATATGTGACTCATTATATTGAAGCCTCTGTAATTCTTTGTAATCAAGTTTTTTGACAGATATGGTACACATTTTGTTATATGTATTTCTTGTTACCTCACTTCTTATTGATGTAGTAAATATTTTCTATTTTAATTATGTTTATAACTTATTTTGGTGGCATATATAAATTGATATTTTATATGTTTATCTTATGACTAGCCAATTAAAATTTTTCTCTTATTTATTCTAAAGACTTGTCAGCATATTACTTCTTGGTAGACAATGATATTATTTTTAAGTAAGAGTTTTGTTCCTTCTATTTACATTCTTGCACTATCATTTATTTGTTTACTTACTTATTTTCTGCTTGCTGTGCTGGCTAGAACAATATAGTACTCAATGTTGAATAGAAATAATGACAGTGGATAATCTTGCCTTGCTCCATATTTAATGAATAATACTTTGACATTTCATATTTTTACAGGTGTTTGCCATATGTTTTGTATAGTTACTCTTGATCACATTAAGGAAATTTTTTTGATTGACAATTTGTCATGAGTTTTTTTTAACCCAAGAATGATTGTTAAATATCTTCCATATCTATTAAAATAATCATTCATTTTGCTCTTTTAAATATTAATGTACTGAATAACATTTATAGATTTTCTAATGTTAAACTATCCTTGAATTTTATGATAAATTTTGTTCATGATGTAACACCTTTTTTTAAATACTGGATTTGGTTGTTTACTATTTGGTTTTATATACTTACATCAATGTTCCTTACTAATACTGGCCTATCAATTTTTGTTCTTTTATTGTTCCTTTGCCTATATTAGACTTGGGTATTCTGGTTATTATCGCTATGAGGAATATGTTGGGTAGTATTTACACATTTCAATTCTACAAAAGAGTATTTATTAGATTAAAGGATATTTTAACTGAAAGTTTTATATGAATAATTTCTAAAACACATGGGCCTATAATTTTTGTAGAAGATTTTATACCATTTATTTAATTTACTTAATATGCATAGGGCTATTCACAGGCTATTTATTTCTTGTTTGCAAATTACATTTTTCTAAGAATTTGTCTATTTAAGTTAAAGTTTTATGCTTCTTCCCATAAAGACTGAAAATTGAACAGGTTGAAGACCATAGATTTTGAGACAAATTTCTAGAGTTCAAATTCCATCCCTATTATACACTGTCCAAGTGATCTTGAGTAGGTTACTTATTTCTTTGTTGTTCTTGTTGTTTTTTGGTTTTGGCTGTGCTGTGCAGCTTATGGGATCTTTGTTCCCTGGTCAGGGTTTGAACTCGGTCCCTTGGCAGTGAGAGCTTGGAGTCCTAACCACTGGATGGCCAGGGAATTCCCAGTTAGTTATTTAATTTTATGTGATTTTTTGGTAAGTTATTAAACCTCTTTAAATTCAGTTTTCCCACCTATAAAATAATATTTAAATCATAGGATGTTTGGGAGGCACAGAATGTAAGTAAAGCTCTCAGAACTGTGCTTGGCACACAACAGATATTATGTATATTTGATTTTGTTTTCATCACTATTTCATTCCATTAATTTCTACATTTTTATTTATTTTCTTTTTGAGTTCCTTTTTCCTTGAGTCTATTCCTTCTCCCCTCTATTTTAAGTAAGATACTTAGCTTATTACTTTCACCTTTTCTTCTCTTTTATTTAAGGTAAAAAATAATATTCTTCCCCCTTTACTTTTAAGTTAAATACTCATCTTAACTTTTCACCTTTTCTTCTTTTCTAGTATAAGCATTATGGGTCTCCTAGACTTCTATTTTTCACTCTGTTTCTCGCACAAATATTTTTTTTAATAGAGGTTAGAGTTACATGCAAAGAGATGCTCAGATATTGAATATGATATTCAATAAGTTTTGACAAACGCATTATCAAACCACAGAACATTTTAATCACTACAGAATATTCGCTCATGGCCTTTCTTAGTCAGTAACCCCTCCTGAAATAGTCACTAATTTCATTTCTATTTCTATAGGTTTATTTAATTATTCTAGAATTCCATGTCAATGGAATCATATAGCATGATTGAGTCTGGCTTCTTTTACCAACATACCATTGCTGGATCCATCAGTTCATTTTATTTTAATACTGAGTAGTCCATTATATACATAGACTATCATTTATTTACACATTTCCCTATTGATAGAATTTAGGTTGTCTCCTGCTTTTGGCTATATTGAATAAAGCTGCTATAAACATTCTTTGTAGGGTGCCTTTTGAGGCATTTTTTCTTTTGGCTTAAAATCTAGAAGTGGAATTGTTGGGTCATATGATAAGTAGGTGTTTATTTTTAAAGAAACTACTCAACTATTTTCCAAAGTAGTTGTACCCTTTTGCACTTCAAAGAGCAATGTATGAAAGTTCTGTTTGCTTTATAGCCTGTACAACATTTGGTGTTGACAACCTTTTGTTATATTGACCATTCTTTCAGATTTATAGTGATATCTCATTGTGGTTTTGATTTATATTTCCATGACAGTGAATAAGATTTGGCACTTTTTCCTCTGATTTTTAGATGTTTTGTGTATTTTATTTTGTGAGATGTTTAAGTCTTTTCCACATTTTATATCTCCTTACTGAGTTGTGAGAGTTTCAAAATATTCTTAATAGAAGTCCTTTGTCAGATACATGTGTTGTAAATACATTATTCCTTTCTGTTTAATCTTACTGGCTGTATAATTTCTGGATGGTGTATTTTGATGAGCAAGTTTTTAACTTTCAGGAAATTTATATTATTAATTTATATTTTATGGTTCATTCCACGTCCTCTCTAAGAAAACTTGTCAGCCTCAAAGTTGGACAGATATTCTCCTATGATGTTTCCTAGTAGTTTCATTATTTCAGTTTTTATACTTAGATCTCTGATTTACCTTTAATTCCTATTTGATATGACATGAGGTAGAACTCGTTTCTTTTTCCATATGAATATTTGGAAAATATTTTCCTTCCATACTGAATTGCTCTATCAGGCTTTTCATCTATTCCTAGTTCACTGAGAGATTTTTTAAAATCATAAATAGATATTATATTGTGTCAAATATTTATGCATTTATTAAAAATGATTTTTCTTTAGTATATAAATGTGATGAATTACATTGACTGACTTTTGTCTGTTAAAAAATACCTTGGCTTCCTAGATTAAATCACACATCATGGTGTAGTATTCTTTTTATATATTCCTAACTTTAATTCCATAAAGTTTTACATAGGATTTTTGTATCAATGTCCAGCAGGATTATTGGTCTGGAATTTCATATTCTCTTAAAGAAGATCAGTCTGATTTTTGTTTCACAGTTAAGTGGCCTCATAAAACGAGTTGAGAAATTGTTCCCTCATATCCTATTTCTGAAAAAAAAGAAAAGTTTGTATAGGATTAGTATTATCTCTTTACTAAATGTTTGGTAGAACTCACAAGTGAAAGCATCTAGTCTGAGGGGTTTTTTTTTGTGGAAATGTAATTTTGTTCAATTATAAATTATATTCTTTAATTGATAAGTATATCTAAACTTTCTATTTTCTCATTTCAACTGTGGTAAGTTGTATCTCTCAAGAAATTTGTCCACTTCATCAAATTTATTGACATAAAGCTGTTCATAATGTTCCTGATAGAGCTTATTAATCTCTGTGGGATCTGTAGGTTGTCCCCTTTTTCTCCTGATATTTTTGATGTGTATTTTATACTTCTTTTTCTAAATTAGTCTTAGAATCAACAAATTCTATATTTGTTGATTTTCTCCATTGTTTCTATCTTTTCTTTTTTATTGATTTCTGTTATTTTTATTATTTCCTTTATTTCACTTATTTTGGGTTTAATTTGCTCTTAATTTTCTAGCTCTAAAAGTGGAAACAGTTCACTGCTTCCTTTCTCCTTTTCTAATATATGCATTTAAAACTACAATTTTTTTTCTGAGAGATACATTTCTTTTGCCTGAATTTTTGCTATTGAGCAGGCTAATTTCAATCTCATTACCTTCCATTAAAATTATTTGTCATTTTCCTTGGATGCTTTTAGGATATTTTCTTTGTATTTTGGCATTGTGTGGGATCATTATAGTGTATATTTGTATATATTACTTTTTATTTATTTTATTATATACTATATTGCCTCCTATATCTCTTGTCAGTCTGAAATATTCTCATCCATTATCTCTCTGACCACTGTCTTCTTCCATTCTATCTATTTCAGCTTCTGGTAACAGAATAAACATGTTTTAGATATTCTCATATTATTCTTTGCCTCTTCAAATGTCTAGTAATTTTTTACCTCTACGAAGAAAACTTCTTTTCCCCTTTTCTCTAGTTTCTATGAAGTGGGACCTCTATTAATATAACACTTCTGGCCTCTATCTCCTCACTCAAGTCTCCTCAAGGGAAGGAGAAAATAATCTGAGTGGTAATTTGGAGTAGGATCAGATACAAAGGTTCAGCACTTTTTAATCTCTCTTTTTATGCTCTGTCTTGCTCTGGACCACCCATAAAACTCAGGGATACAGATTCTTTACCTGCAAGGAGCGGCTTAAAAGTGTCCAGTGTTGCCTGTGCTGAGGTGTATAAGTCTTTAATTCTGGACTTTGGTAAGACACCCCCTTACCTAGATGTTGTTGACAATAAAGCACATATTTTCATTTCCATCTGTTTTTATATCTCTTTGTTGTTTCATATTTAGACCCGAAACAAGGAATTTATTTATTATTCCAATAAATTCCCATCACCTTTCAGGTGGTTGTTTAAATATTACCTCTTCTGAGAGTCCTTGCCAGATCATCCATTTATTTAGCACCTACATATTATCTTTATTTTATTTTTTTTTATTGTGCCCTGTTTGTCTCTATTATAGTGATTAAACAAACTGTAATTATCTATTAGGCTGTAGCATGTATTAGTATATTTTTATGGCTGAATGATATTCCATTGTATGAATATATCATATTTTGTTCATTTATTCCTCAGTTGATTTCTACTTGTTTTGGCTGTTGTGAAAAATGCTGCTATGAATATCGGGTACAAATTTTTGTGTGAATAGATGTTTTCACTTCACTTGGGTGTCTACCTAAAAATGGAATCACTGGGTCATACAGTAACTTTGTTTTACTTTTTGAGAAACCACCAAACTGTTTTTCCCAGCAATTAAGCCATTTTATATTCCCATCCTCAGTATGTCTCCATCATATTTTAAACTTCATGTGGACAAGGACTCTATTTTGTTCACCACTATATACCCAGTACTTAGGGCATAAAGCCTGATACACAGAATATTCTTGACATAGATATAGAGGATTAAACATAGGAATAAATAAATGAAATGGTTTAGATGCTTTTCAAAGGTATATTCCTAGTACATATAGAAAGGTTTGGTAAATGTTAAAATTACATTATTATTACCTTTTGAATTTGCACTAATTTGAGCCCCTGTCTGTACCATAGAGTTAAAACTGGTTTGAGTTATGTAAGTGTCTGCTGATTTCAGGGAAGAATGACTGATAAAACTGACCTGACTCTTACTGGCAACTACTCAGCTTGCAATAAGAAATATTGGAGTATTGAATGATTTGCCAGTCCTCCAAACTGCTTACACTTACATGAAATGAACAGCAGCATAAAATTGTGGCTCAGAGGAAATAACTCTAGGCCTCAGCATCTTCTTGGATAGACAGTGGAGGTGAATGATCAGCTGATCTCAAAGTTCCCATCCAGTTAGGTGATGCGGAAATTTAAGCATGTGTTAGATAGCACAGTATTCTACCCACTCCAATAGGCTGCCAGTCAGTGGCATTTTCCAATCCATCCTCCGTCCACCAGCCCAAATTATCTTTTATCCCACTTTGCTATTAATATCTCTCAGTGTACTTACCATTGCTTTTAGGATTAAGTTTAAAACCTTAATATAGTCTGCAGGAACTATATAAAGGCATTTGTGACATAGGTTTATGGAAATAGCCTATGGAGTTAAATAGCCCTGATTCATATTTTGGTTTTACACCTTCCTAGCTGGTGAGTTAAGGAGATAAGTTATCTGAGTCTCAGATGTTTCATCTGGAAACTGGGATAACAGTAGCAATATCTGCCTTACGGATTTGGCTCCTGTTTACCTTTCTAATCTTTTCTCATGCCACTCACTTAACTCTTGCTATGTTCCAGTGATACCAGACTTCTCTTTGCTCCTCAAATATACCATGGTTTTTCCTGTTTCCTTTGCCTGAGGTGCATCCTCCATCCTACAGGTGGTTAATATCTCACCACCAGTCTCATCTGATTCTTCCCCATGGAAGTCTTTTCCTTCACAGAAGTTTTCAAAATTATAATTACTCAACTACTTGTATAATTATTTGATTTCTGTCTGTATTACTTAACTGAAAACTCCCTTTTGAACTGGCACTGTATCCCTTCTGCTAAATGGATGAATGATTGAATGGAAGTCATCACATGGATATGTTTTGAATGAATAAATACAACATTTAAAATCAACTATACTCCAATAAATTTTTTAAAAAAAATTTTAATAAAGCAGGCTTTGCCTATGGCATCATCTTACTGACCTCAGAACATGTCCTGAGCCCCCGAAGAACATTCTTGCATTGATCCTCCCAGGGTCTCATCCTATTCCCCTAGTCATGGACTTCTCTGACTCAGTGCTTCTCATCCACTTACTCCTTTGCTTTAGATCATTTAGCACCAACTCTGACTTCTATATCCTAGAACTCTTTTTTGATCCTATTTGTTTGGCAAAATGTTTTCGACAACATTTTTGTTCTAATACAACTTGGCTGCTTACATCCTTGGTAAATCTTGGCACTGTGCTTTAGTTTGCACTTCCCATGTCCACATTTAAACTCTCTCCCTAGGAAAATCAGTTCCAGATGTACCAAGACATAGCCTGACAACAAAAGGAACATGGAAATAATTTCAGAGTTAGCAATCACAACCCAGTTACCAGATCTAAGACAGGTGACATGATTCTAAGCCCCAGAAGGCCAGCTTTGATTGACACTGGCTCAGAAATTGGATCTAAACATGGGCTGTCAGTGGAGCATATAAGGCAGACTGAGAAATTTTGGAGGGACTCATGTAGGTCAGGCTATGCCCCCAGCAAATGACACACAAGCATATATAACACAACTTTTTCTCCCTCACAAATTGGTTTACAGCTGACCCTAAATATATCAGCTTCAAGCAGAATAGTGAACACGGAATCTCATTGTCTGAAGCATAACTCAAATCTGACAGTAAACATAGTACATGCATACAATCTGTGATAAGGGATTTTTCCTGAAATGTTTCAATCTCTGGATATTTCTCATACTCATGTTGTCTTAGGAGCTTGGAGGGCTCTTGTCTCACAAACCAGCCTGACACGTTTTGCACAAATGATTTTGCCTTTGTTTTTGTTTTTAATATTAGAATCCTTGCCTCAGCCTTACTGGGATGATGTTCCTTGAGTGAAATAAACCTGTTCAAAAACTCTGCTGCAGACACTTTGATTCTATGGTCTTGGCAAGTCACTTCATTTTTTCTTGGATCTTAGTTTGATTCGCCTTTTTAAAAAATTAAGAGTAAAGGTAGTTATCTTGCAATATAATTGTGAAGATTTATTAACTTAATAAAAGTATATATTTAAAATTTCAGTGGCAGAGCCTGCAACACTAACCATAGTAGTGTGATAAATTATCAGGTATCTTCGAGCAAATACATATTTGAGCGCAGACTAGGAATATGGTCTTGTGAGGATGATAAGGCTGGCTGATCCATAAACTCTGTCCTGTGGAACTTTTGGTGCAGTGACAGATATAAGACACATATAAAAACAATAACAACACTAACAACAGAGGTTATACCTAAGGGTAGTACTGAACTGTCCCAAATATAGGTGCTACTCCCCCCTCCCAAGGATGGCTAAAAAAGAGGGATTTTAACATGGCCTACAATTCTGGTGGAAGGAAAAACAGAGGCTAGGAAACAGCAAAAATATAGGACATGGAATATTAAACAACAGGTTAAATAAGCACTGAGTAGAATAGTTTGTGTAGAATACCAGTTCAACCAAGGGAAAAATCAGATTTATGGCTAGGAAGCAGGTTAGGGTCATATCATGGAAGGTTTTGGAGGTTAGGCTAAGATGTCTGGATTTTATGTGCAGGTAGTGGATGTCAGTGATAGTTTTTGACAAGTTGTTTTAAAAGATTAGGCTTCTCACTGGAAGGAAAAGTTGGAGGAGGGAAACATAGTGAGGGTTGCTGTTAGAAAGCCAGGAGGCACTGAGACCACCTAAACCGTAAATACCTACATCATAGTTGAGATAACAAGAATGGTGACAGCAAAATTGCCTGTTTCCCTTTTCACCTGGCTGAACTCAGGTTAGCAAAGCATGTGAGAAACTTTACATTCTATTCCAAAGAGCCCCAGAGGAAAATGGTTAGGCTGAGAGCAAGGACCTCCATGTCACTGATAGAGTAAAGGAACATCTGAGCTCTGACAGGAGAATGCCATTGATTCCTGTGAACTGCTGCTTTGTATGACTTCATCTTCTAGAGAGTGTTGTATTGTTTCCCTATTATGCTTTCAGAGACAACATCTTAGATATTTGCCCTTTATTGAGAATAAGGTCAATATTTCAACAAATTTAGATGCTTATCTCGCTCTGGAGCCCGCAAGCAACAACTACTGAGTCTGCATGCCACCAACTACTGAAGCCCACGCACCACAACGAAGAGTAGCCCCTGCTCGCCACAACTAGAGAAAGCCAGCACATAAACAACAAAGACTCAACACAGCCAAAAGTAAATAAATAAAATAAATTTTAAAAAAGGGCATAGGGGCTTGATAACATGGTACTGAAAACTTTTCTGCCAGTTTATAATACTATCTTCAAGAATTCCAAAGAGAAAATATTAACTTTTAAGATGAGCATTGAAATTTAGGAAGAGAAAATACCAGTATATATTTGGGGTGTCTCTTTCTTATTGGCCTCAGAATACTTTGCAAAGATAATTTCAAAGGTTCTTACAAGAAGGCAGATACGTGGTAACTACTGTCATTCTATTTAGTGGGTGTGGGTGATCAGGTGTAGAGAGATGAAGACCAAGATTAGTTCATAAATTCAACAACAGAGACATTTCAACACTTGGGCAATACACAGTAAGAACTGAGAGCTGCTGACGAGTTACACCTTCAGGAGTAGAGGGAGGAAAGGTTTCCAATAATCAACCCATTCTTTGACTGCTTCTTTTTTTTTTTTTTTAAGGAAGATAGTAAAACTTGGTGGATGCAGAGATGACTAAGCCTAGGATGCAGAAGTGACTAACTGACCTCTCCCACATTTTTTTAGGAGTGGGGTTTTAAGTAATTGGTCAGCCAATTTATTGGCTCTTTACAACACGCTATACAATGATAGCTACAGAGCAGTGTAGACGTCCTTGGTTTGGAAGCAACAAGATTATTCACTGAATAGGCAATGAGCAGGTACTTTCTGGGAGTTGCAAAAATGAATAATGATCAGTATTGTAATTAACATGCTACAGGGGGTAGAAGAAGAAGAGAAAGGCAGCGTTTCCATTGGTCTGAGAGAAATGGACTGGCTCTTTATGGAAGTATTGATGTGTTAGATGATATGGAGTGGGTACTGTAGAATTTGGGAGTTGGAAATGAAACTAGATATCATTTCATCAAATTGCTTCCTTAACAGTATACAGTCATAAATATATGCCTATGTATTTTGAAAACATATACAGTGTTTTCAAGTATATAGTATTTTTTTTTAATCTAAAACTCCAGAGATGTTGGAACTATCACCATCTCCATGTTATAGATGTGAAAACTAAGACTCAAAGAGGTGAAACCATATCACAATTATAAAATCAAATTGTGAAATAGAAACACTAATTTGCATATAAAACAAAACTCATTCCATTAAAGAACTTGAATATGAATATTTAAAGGACTAGTCCTAAAGCAAGTTTTTCACATTAGTTTATATTTCCATTCTACATTCTTTTCTTTACAGCCAAATCTCTAACTAATTTCTTTATTTTCATATCCTTGCAACTTTCAACAAAAATGCATAAGGTGAATATACTACAAGGTGGCATGTGCTAAAAATGCAAACTGAAGAGGTTGTGATTTTTATCTGCATCTAAGTTCTCTTCAGTTTACTAGAATTGTACTAACCGCCTCTTGAAAGAACACAGCCACCAGGTGGATGGTTTCTGCTGTTAGCAAACATTATGAAACAATGACAATTAAACTGTTTAATTATACAGGAGGATTACAACATGGTACCTATGTCAACTGTAATTGATTTTAAGTCTTAGGTGATTCTGGTATTTGGGGAGGTCCAGGCAGAGGACATCAAGAAGGTTAGAATAAAGCCACTTTATTTCTCATTGGCTAAAATGAGCTCTCCATAGAATGATGCCAGTGAGGAAACCGAATCTCTGTCTGGAATTTTAAAAAGAGGTGTAAGAAGTGAGATTTGTTGGGTCATCTCTATATATAAAAAGGAAAATAAAATATCTTTTCTGTAAGTAATTAAGATGAAAGAACCTAATATTGGTATCTGATGATTCTGTAATTGTGTATCAATTACATTCATTGTGAATCTGCACCAGATCAATGAGTTGACATTGAGCTATCACTATCTCTCAGCCTTGTAATCCTCACATAATTAGATTTCTAAGGAAGTTCTTCTGGGCAAAAGACCTGTTTTCAAAGAGAGTGGTGCATTATGCATCATACAATGAAAAAGAAACATCAAGAGATATGGCTATGACTCATCTGACCAATAACTAGTTACATAACCTGCACCTTCACCTTCACCTTTTTGAGTCTCACCTTCATCATTTATGATACCGGGAGTTAAAATAAATGATCTGTAGGTTATTCTAACTCTACTAACCCATGATGTTTAGACATGACTGCTATAACTGCAGAAAAGTATATTTATTATCATAAGCTCCGCAACTACCTTAAAAAAACCTCTACTTTTCCACTATTTCCACTCTGTTTCCAGCTTTTCTACTTTTACAGTTTTGGCGAATATTGCACTGCTATTAAATCTGCAGAATCTCAAATATTCCTAGTTGAGCACTTGAGCTTTAAAAATATTTTAGCTTCCTTCAAAGCACTGGTCATCAGGAGAAACATACAGCTGAGTACCCATTGCACACACTGAGAAAGACTTTGGAACCAGCTGTTTCTTAAAATAAGTTTGCTAAGAAGCTAGAACTATAAACCTCATAGCCCATAAATGGAGACAAGCCAAAACAATGGAAATCATATTGGAAGTATCCCTTCCAACTAGTTATGTAGGAAGACAAATCTATTTCAAGAAAAATTTTTTTTTCTTTCTAGTTCCCATATAACACTAATCAGGCATGAACAAAAGTGATCACTTTTCTAATAACTGTAGAGATAGACACCATCTTCTTGAAACCTAGAGAACGTGTACAAATCTCATCTCAATGTTATTCAATGTATCTGTACCTCAGATACCCAGGAAAAAGGTAGCCAGTATATCTACACAAAACATATTTGGTAAGGGTAATGAAGTTATATAAAGCTAATGTTATATTTTTTAAAATTCCTTTTAAGATCAATAAGTATGCTTCTACATCAGTACTGCCTTGGGTCTTCCAAGAAATATCAAAATAGGGAGTGTGCACAGGCAGATCACATGCCCACACTTCCTCTCTGCATGGTTAGCTTCGCTCTTTCCATTAAGTTGGTGTGTTTCTTAGAACACCCTGGGCATATCCATGGCCTTGGCCAATCCACATGCCCACATACTTCTCTTGTTATTGTTTTCTCTGTTTGACCTTTGTAAGGTCCTACCATCTTCCCATTGATTATATATTTTTATCTAGTAACTTCTACTCCCTGCCATCCCCCTTTGATACATGGCAGAGAAAGGACAATAAAACTTATGAATTAGTATAAGATATGCAAGATACGATGAAATTTGTGAAGCTCATAGCATCTCTGAAAGGATCAAACGTTTTATCAAGTACAAAAAAGCTGATCTGTGGATAGGGAACAATAGAGATATACTATTTTCTTCTATCAGACAAAGTAACCTTTACCAAATCAAAGGGAGCATAGGGATGCAAAATCTCTGGGGAAAAACTATAATAAGAACTGGTAAGCCTTTAGCATAGGCTAAAAAGCATAGGCTTGAAATTAACATGTTCTTTATGGTAAGCCTTCAGACTACTAAGCACACATGATAACCCCAACAGTGTGGCATAATGAACAGAGCTTTGATCTTGTTTAGGAGGCCTAGGACCTGGTCCCAATCAAAGGCTTCAGTTTCCTCATCTGCAAAAGGATAATGAGAGGAGCACACATTTATTGCTCACTTACTATATGAAGTAAGCGACCATCCTACAACATGTCATTTCCTATAAATCTCAAATCAGCACTAAAAGGCATGTTATTATCCTCATTATACAACTGAGGAAACTGAGGTGCAGAGATCTTTAAATCTTCAACTTAAGAGGCAGAACAGGATTTAGAACCAGCTCTGCTTGAAACCAAATTTGTGCTCTTTCACCACACCTTGTAGTTTTCACAGTATTCTAAGAGATCTTAAGAGATATCATATATGAGAACAGATTGTACATTTCAAAGTGTTATACAAATACAGAGTTTAATAACATTAGCCCTTTTGATGTCTAGGCATGGAAATTCAGGATTGGGTGCCTCTTTTTAATGAATTCTATCTTCCCATTAGATGATCAGTTTGCAAGGAAGCCTGCATCTGAACTTCTATTTCTTTTGTACTGTGCACCTCACAGAATGAAAGCTCAATTAACATTAATAACTAACCATGCAATGCTATCTCTACGGTCTCACATTTAACCTCAGGATCCATTCTATATAATTAAAAGCATCCAGTATAAGTTCAATATGGAGTACATTCCTTGTAAAATATGAACATTTGGAAGAACATGTAGAGTATCTTTGCTAAAATAGCAAGATTTTATCTATATCTCAGTGTTATTTTTATCTAATTTATTATTAGAGCTCAAATTTCCTACTGCAGGGGTTTAATGAAATATGAGGCCAAGAGACTATTTAAAAAGAGGAAAACTAAGGCATTGAGCTACTTTCCTGGTCAACTATACATTAAGCAGATATTCTATAGATAAAGGATTGTTAATTTACTGTCATTATCTACATTTGACTTACTTAGAGCCAATATGACTTCTCTCTTCCAAAATATATCACTTAAATTAAAATAACACATTTTAGTTTTAAAAGTCAACAATAAAAAAAAAAACCTTAAAAGTACTGTATAACCATATTCTTAGCACGTCACCTTGAAGGGATTATTTTCAGTACTGTCTTCTAAGGTGAAATGACTGAACAGAATGTAAGAGATGAAAATTATAAAATTATTAAAATTTAAGTCTGGGGCCAAAGAGCTACATGTTATATAATTATTGCGAGAGGTGGAAGGGAGAAGAGTTAGGATAAAAGAAAAGGCACCATGTACAGAGGAAAGATGGAGTTCTAGGTATAGGGAAAATAACAGAGTAAAAAGAAGGAATGAATTCTGATAGTCAAGCTCTTCGATCTGATTTTCACACTGCCTCATTTCAAAGCACTTAAGAATATTGATGTAATTTTGCTCTTTGGTTTGAAAAGCTTACAAATCTCTGTAGATGTCATCTCACAAACACATTGGAATGAACAAGGTAAATATCAAAACCCTGATAATTTAATAGTAAAACTGGAGGAAACATTGATTTAATTCTTCATGAATATTGTACCCCATTTTTTTCAGGATATTCAACCTAGAGATCATTCCTTTCCTCCAAAAAAATGAGAGCGTGACTTTAACCTGGAATATCTGTCTGAATAGCACAGAAAAATGTTTACTTTCTAGGGCAGACATAGCCTTTTACCAGAAATATACTGAACATGAGAAAACTCCTCAACTTCAAGCATCTCAAATACCTATAAAAAGAAAATTAAGCAAAATAGTAGGCAGAACCATAGAAATATAGCTGAGAAACTACAAAAAGAGACTGCATACAATCTGCAACGGCTCGCTTAACCTAACCTCTATCAGGGTGAAACTCAGAATAACTTTCTTGAGATGACATCAAATCAGGACAACAAAACATGATACAATCAGGACCATGACAGAAACACTCTCTGGACCTGATACATCGAAGGGTATCACCAATTCCTTAGTAAGGAGGGACTGAATATATTATCCAAACAATTATTTTCACTATTAAATAAAATTCTAATTTATCTATCTATCTATCTATTCAAATACACACACAGAAGTTAACTAGCAAAGCATGTGTTAGTCACACCATAAGTTCAGCCATCAAGTAATTCATTTGTAGGTGTGACAATTCTACATTAAAATAATCCTTCCAAAGTGACTGTCTGTACAAGCCCATGATCTTTGTGTACACCATGAGTTCCGTAAGTACAGCCTCAATCAACTTTCAAAGATTCCAGGCAGGATTTGCAATACTGTTTTTCAGATCAAATAAAAATATTTTGGGTCTAAAAGCTTTATTTAAACTTGATATAAAGGGTGAGAGCTTCATGTCTAACTGATGGATCAGTATACATCATTTGGGAGGGAGACACAAGAGGGAGGAGATATGGGGATATGTGTTTATGTATAGCCGATTCACTTTGTTATACAGCAGAAACTAACCCACCATTGTAAAGCAATTATACTCCAATAAAGATGTTAAAAAAAAAAGTTGATAATTAAATATTCCCAGATCTTTCTTCTAAATAAGTAAACAGAAAATCGTAACCGAAACCAAATTAGTAAACTTTTCTACAAAATCTTTACAACTTTATTTTCCTTGTGTTACTATCTTAATAAATCAAAGCACAAGTATAAATTTTGAAATTCACCACTATAAGAATCTTTATGAGGACTGAAGGCATAAGTCAAAAACTAAAAAACAAATTCCAGGCAAAGGATTTGCTATTGTTCTTACATGATTCTCCTCTTCACCCACAATATATCCGCTACAACTCAATGACTCAGCAATCAAATGCAAAGGAAAGAGAATGTAACTTATTTTTAAAAATAAACACCTAATGAGCAGACAATTATCTTTCTAAGGGACAGTTTTGCTTTTTCCTATTATATGGGCCAAGTTGCTTTAATAAAAAACATATCTGTGAATAAACTGGAGATTTCAGGAAAGTACCAAGAGACTTTGGGTTGATAAATACTTCTCTGGGCCCTGTTGCCTTTAGAAACTAAACTTTTCCTCCTTCTGGATTTGACTCTCATGATGGCTGAAGATTCTGTTGTGTTTATTTGCTTTCTTGCTTGCTTGCTTATTTATTTTGGCTCTGGTTTGCTAGCTTATTGGTTTTTTCCTTTGTTTTTACCATACTTGGAACTAATATCTGAGATTAAAGAACAACAACTAAAATATGGGGAGAGCAATATCAGCAAAAATGGTGGCATAGGAATTTCAGAGCTTGTCTCGTCCCCAGAAACATCAATTTGAACAACTATCCACATGTAAAAATAATTTTACAAGAGCCAAGAATTCCAGGTAAAGTATTACAGCACCCGGGTGAAGCACTGAAATTAGAAAAGATGCATGAAGGCAGTAGGAAAGACAGATTCATACTACTTTCATCACTCCTCCCCAAGCCCAGGCAGCCCAACACACAGAGAGATACCCTCTCCCCATGGGAGAAGGAGAGTGAGGTGAGCTCAAATGCCAGGCCCACCCCAGTGGTCCCTGGGTCCTGATTGGCCCTCTGGACCCATGATCCAAGCCTGCCCATGCAGACCCAGGTCCCAAGCCCATCACTGCAGACTCCAGCGCTAGGCCTATCCACATGGACCCAGGCACCAGGATGCCCCCTGTGTACATAAACAACAGGCCTGCCCACTTGCTGACTCAGATACCAAACCTGCCCACCCAAGGACACGAGCAGCAAGCCCACCTGTGGATACCACCAGACAGCCCATCCAGAATCTCAGGACAGGCTGACTTGGTAAAGGACTTTGCCTTCTTAAATCTGGGGAGAGATCTGTATGTCCAAGTTCACGAAGCTAAAAGGTCACACCAGAATTTCAACCCAAAACAATCTTCTCCAAACACATTATAATAAAACTGTCTAAAATCAAAGACATTCTCTACATCTGCTTCTTTATTCCTGTCCTGCCCCTAGGTTGTTCAGAACCATTTTTTGTTTGTTTGTTTGGTTCCATATATATGAGTTAGCATATGGTATTTGTTTTTCTCTTTCTGACTTATTTCACTCTGTATGACAGACTCTAGGTCCATCCACCTCACTACAAATAACTCAATTTCGTTTCTTTCTATGGCTGAGTAATATTCCATTGTATATATGTGCCACATCTTCTTTATCCATTCATCTGTCAATGGACACTTAGGTTGCTTCCATGTCCTGGCTATTGTAAATAGACCTGCAATGAACATTGTGGTACATGACTCTTTTTGAATTATGCCCAGTAGTAGGACTGCTGGGTTGTATGGTAGTTCTATTTTTAGTTTTTTAAGGAACCTCCATACTGTTCTCCATAGTGGCTGTATCAATTTACATTCCCACCAACAGTGCAAGAGGGTTCCCTTTTCTCCACACCCTTGAGGACATGGGGAGTGGGAAGGGTAAGCTGGGACAAAGAGAGTGGCATGGACATATATACACTACCAAATGTAAAATAGATAGCTAGTGGGAAGCAGCCGCATGACAGAGGGAGATCAGCTTGGTGCTCTGTGACCACCTAGAGGGGTGGGATAGGGAGGGTGGGAGGGAGACTCAAGAGGGAGGAGATATGGGGATATATGTGTATGTATAGCTGATTCACTTTGTTATAAAGCAGAAACTAACACACCATTGTAAAGCAATTATACTCCAATAAAGATGTTAAAAAAAATAAAAGACAATGAGAAAAATTTTAACAACAAGAAAAAACAACAAGAGAAAAATTAATTCATATATAAGGGAATCCCCATAAGGCTATCAGTGGATTTCGCAGCAGAAACCTTGCAGGCCAGGAGAGAGTGAGATGATCGAGTCAAACTCTTGAAAGAGAAAATTGCCAAACAAGAATATTTTACCTGGCAAAGTTGTCTTTCAGGAATGAAGGAGTTCATCACCATCTGACCCGTCTTACAAGATGCTGAAAGGTGTTCTTCAAGCTGAAATGAAAGGACTCTAATTAGTAACATGAAATGACGTGAAAATACAAAACATACTGGTAAAGGTAAGTATATAGTCAAATTCAAATACTCTAATACAGTAATTTGGTGGTGTGTAAATCACTTAACTCAAATAAAAAAAGGTTTAAAGGACAAAAGTATTAAAAATAAATATAGCTATATTAATTTTAATGTATAGATAATATAAGAAGAGGTAAAATAAGACATCAAACAAAATATGGGGAGAGAGTATAAGGGTAGAATTTTTATATGTGATTAAAGTTGAGTAGTTATCAGCTTAAAAGAGACTATTATATCTCTATATGAGATGTTTTATGTAAGTCTTGTGGTAAGCACAAGGCAAAAACTTACAGTTGATAGGTAAAAGATAAAGAGATGGGAATCAAAGCATTTCACTCTGGAAAATCATCAATTCACAAAGAAAGATGACAAAAGGAGAAGAAAGGAACAAGAAAACTGCAAAACAGCATAAAATAATTAATAAGATGGAATTAGTAAGTTCTTACCTATCAATAATTACTTTAAATGTAAATGTATTAAATGCTCAAATCAAAAGGCATAGAGTGGCCAAATGGATTAAAAAACAAGAAGACAAAACCCAACTAAGTGCTGCCTACAAGACACTCACTTCAGCTTTAAGGACCTACATAGGTTCAAAGTGAAGGGATAGTAAAAGCAAAAGTGAGTAGGGGAAGCTAAATTTATATCACACAAAACAGACTTTAAGTTAAAACTGTCATGAGAGGCAAATATGGTGATTATATAATGATAAAGGGGTATATTCATTGAGAGGATATATCAAGCATAAATAAACAGGCACCCAACATCAGAGCACCTAAATATATTAAGCAAATACTAACAGATCTGAAGGGACAAGTAGACAGCAATACAAAAACAGTAGGGTACTTCAGTACCTCACTTTTGGCCCTGGATAGATCATCCAGACAGAAAACCAATAAGAAAACACTGGACTTGAACTATAGCTTAGACCAAATAGATGTAATAGACACATACAGAACATTCCACCCAACAGCGGCAGAATATAGATTCTTCTCAAGAGCATGCAGAACATTCTCCAGTATAGATATTATGTTAGATCACAAAACAAGCCTTAGCAAATGTAAAAGACTAAAATAATATCAAGTATCTTTTCTGAACACAGTGGTATGAAACTATAAATTCAATAACAGAAGGAAAAGTGGGAAATTCATAAATGTGTGGAAATTAAACAACACACTCCTAAACAACAGGTCAAAGAAGAAATCAAAAGGGAAAATCAAAAGATATCTTGAAACAAATGAAAAGGGAAACACAACATACCAAAACTAATGGTATAAGCAAAAGCAATTCTAAGAAGGAAGTTCATGGTGATAAATGCCTACACATTAAGAAAAAAAGAAAAATCTCATATAAACAACCTAACTTTTACACTTCAAGAAGAAATAAATGAAATAGAGAATAGAAAATCAGTAGAAAAGACCAGCAAAACTAAGATCTGATTTTTTGAAAAGATAACCAAAATTGACAAACCTTTAGCTAGACCAGCCAAGAGAAAAGGAGAGAATACTGAAATAAATAATCAGAAATGAAAGTGGAGACATTACAACTGACACCACAGAAATACAAAGGATCATAAGAGACTACTATAAACAGTTATAAACATCCAACAAATTGGGTAACCTAGAACAAATAGATAAATTCCTAGAAACATACAATCAGCCAAGACTGAATCATGAAGAAACAGAAAATTTGAACAGACCAATAATGAGTAAGAAGATTGAAACAGCAAACAAAAACCAGCCAACTAAAAGAGCCCAGAAGCAGATGGCTTCACTGGTGAATTCTACCAAACATTTAAAGAACTGACACCAATTCTTCTCAAACTCTTCCGAAAAACTAAAGATGAGGACAATCCCAAACTCATTTTACAAGGCCACCATTACCCTGATACAAAGAAAGAGAAAGACACTACAATAAAAGAAAACTACAGGCTAATATCCTTAATAAATATAGATGCAAAAATTCTCAACATAATACTAGCAAACTGAATTCAACAGCACATTAAAAGGACCATACACCATGATTAATTGGGATTCATTCCTGGGATGCAAAGATAGTTCAACACAGGCAAGACAATAAATGTGATATATCATACTAATAGAATTAATGATGAAAATCATGTGATTATCTCAACAGATGCAGAAAAAGCATTTGACAAAATTCAACATCCTTTCAAGATAAAAACTCTCAACAAATTGAGTATACAAGGAATGTACTTCAATATAATAAAGTCCATATATGCTCAGCCCACAGCTAACATACTTAATAGTGAAAACTTGAAAGGTTTTCTTATAAGATCAGTAACAAGACAATGTCACCCATTCTCACTATTTTAACCCAGTTCAGTACTGGAAGTCCTAGCCATAGCAATTAGGCAAGAAAAAAAGAATCTTAATCAGACCAAAAGAAGTAAAATTATCTTTTTGCAGATGATATGACCTTATATATAGAAAGCTCTAAAGACTCTACCAGAAAAGTGTTAGAACTAATACACAAATTCAGTAAAGTTGCAGGATATAAAATCAACATCCAAAAATCAGCCATGATTCTATATACTAACAATGGACTATCTGAAAAAGAAATAAAGAAAACATTTATAATAGCATCAAAAATAAAAATATACTTAAGCCTAAATTTAACAAAGGTGGTGAAAGATGTGTGCACTGAGAATTACAAGACTTTGTTGAAAGGAATTGAAGAAGAAACAAATAAATGGAAAGATATCTCATGCTTATGGAGTGGAAAAATTAATATTGTTAAAATGTCCATACCACCAAAGCCATCTATAGATTCAATGCAATCCCTATCAATATTCCAATAGCAATTATTCACAGAAATAGAAAAATCAATTTTAAAATTTGTTTGGAACCACAAAAGACTGCAAATAGCCAATGTAATTCTGACTTTCGAGACATCACAATTTCTGATTTCAAAACTTTATTACAAAGCTATAGAATCAAAACAGTATAGTACTGGCATCAAAACAGAAACACAGACCAATAAAACAGAAATGAGAGTCCAGAAATAAATGCATGCATATATAGTCAACTAATATTTGATAAGGGAGTCAAGAATATTAAATGGGGAAAGGATAATCCCTTCAATAAATGGTGTTGGGAAGACTGAATTGTCACATGCAAAAGAATGAAATTGCACCCCTTTCTAACACTACTCACAAAAATTAACTCAATATGGATTAAAGATTTAAATATAAGATTCAAAACTAAAATTCCTAGAAGAAAACATAGAGAAAATCTCCTTGGCATTGGTATTGGTAATGATTTCTTTGCTATGATACCAAATGTGCAAGCAAAAAAGAACAAAAATAAACTGGGACTATACCAAACAAAAAGCTTCTGCACAACAAAAGAAACAATCAGCAGAATGAAAAGGCAAAGTATAGAATGGGAAAAAAATATTTTCAATCCATCTATCTAATAAGGGGTTAATATAAAAAAGAAACTCAACAGCAAAAAAAGCAAACAATCTGATTGAAAAATGAACAAGGATTTATTAAATAGACATTTTTCAAAAGAAGACATATGAATGGCCATAAAATACATGAAAAGATGCTCAAAATCACTAATCAGGAGGGAAATGCAGATCAAACCCACCATGAGAAATCACCTCACACCTGTTAGAATGGTTATTATCAAAAAGACAAAAGAAAACAAGTGTTGGTGAGGATGGGAGAAGAGAAAACTTTTGTGCACTGTTGGTGTAAATGTAAATTGGTACAACCACTATGGAAAACTGTATGGAGGTTCCTCAGAAAATTACAAAATAGAACTACTATATGACCCAGCAATCCCACTTCTAGGTATATATCCAAAGGAAATGAAATCATTATCTTGAAAAGATATCTGCATCTCAATATCCACTGCAGCAATATCTACAACAGCCAAGAAATAGAAACAACCTAAGTCTCCACGGAAGGATGAATGAGTAAAAAAAAATGTGGTATATACATACAATGGAATATTATTCGGCTATAAAAAAAGAAAAACCTGCCATTTATACAACATGGATGGACCTTGAGAGCATTATGCTACATGAAATAGGTCAAACAGAGGAAGAAAAATACTGCATGTTCTCATTTATATGTGGAATCTGAAAAAGCCATAATCATAGAAATAGAAAGTACAATGGTGATTGCCAGAGACAATGGGGGAAAAGGGGAGATATTGGTCAAAGGGTACAAATTTCCAGTGATAAGACAAATAAGTTCTGGGGATCTAATTTATAGTATGGTGACTCCAATTAACAATACTGTATTATATACTTGAAATTTGTTAAGAAAATAGATCTTAAATGTTATCATCGAAAAAATAAAAATAAAAAGGCAATTATGTGATGGGGTGGGTATGTTAACTAACCTTATTGTGGTACTCATTTCACAATACATATGTGTATCAAAACATCACACTGTACACCTTAAACTTACATACATGTCAATAATATCTCAATAAAGTTGGAAAAAATAGAGCAGATATTTCATCATAGAGTACATTTTGCCATAGTAGGACGTTGGTAACAGCATTAAATCCTCATTAACCAAAGTTAATATGTTGAGAAGAGATTTGGAAAACAAGAAATTAAACTACAGTAAAATTTTCACCATGAGCCAATTCTTCTATTCCTGTAACAGACATACTTTAAGTGGCCCCATGATCTCTGCCTTCTGGGGTTCATATCCTTGTAAATTCCCTCCCCTTGAGAGCAGGAACTATGCCTCATTTCTAACCAACAGAATATAGCAGAGGTGATAGGTTTTCACTCCCATGATCATGTTACATTATAAAAGACTCAATCATGTTAGCTTACTTCTCCCTTTGTGGGCTTTGAGAAAGCAAGCTTCCGTGAAACTTAAAATCACAAGGGACTGAATGTTGCCAACAACAGTGCTAGAGGGGAAGTGCATATTTCCCCACCTGAGTCTCCAGCTGAGAACACAGCCCTGGACGACACCTTGATTGTAAGCTATGATACCCTAAGCAGAGGACCCAGTTAAGCTGTGCCCAGACACCCGACCCACAAAACTCCTGAGATAATAAATGCAGGTTATTTTATGCTGTGGTAATTTGCTGTACACACTAATACAATTCCACAATCAAAAAGTTGGTTTAAAATATAAATGCCCATAAGAAAAGTATGCCAGTCTAAATTATTTTTATGAGAGATTTTCCTTTAATAGATACTGATAGTGGGATGGGGACTGGAAATTATTTAGAAAGTATGACAGAACTAGAAGAAACTTGCTTTAATTGCTTGAAATAAGAATAATCATCTTAAAAATGAACAAAATAAACAGACAAAACTATTGTGTAATTGTACTCGAATGTTCAAAGCTTCGATCAATTCCAGCACCCCCGTGAAAATTCTCATCCTTCTGTACCAATGCAACATCACTATTCTCCTGGTGGCTTTTAAAGTTCCAGAGCTCTCCTGGACACTTCCTTTTATCACCAAATTCTGATCACTCTATCTCTATGGGCACGTAACATCTGACCTCTCCTTTTCATATGAATTCCACTCTCTCTGAGTTCTCATCTCTCCTGATCTATATAACAGCATATCAAGTAGTCTTTAAACCTTATTTATTGAAAAAAAATTTAGGGAATACCTGCCATGTGGTAGAATATCCAATAAAACATCATATAAACTGTTGTCAGAGTATCTTTCTAAATGACAGGGCTAATCAAGGAAAAGAATCTATCAAAGCCATCCCACAATCAAACAGAGGTTGTGTACTTTGCATTTCAGCTAACTTTCAATCAATCAACACATCAGAATTACTCTAGCAGAGCCAAATATTTTACTCAGCCAACAAAGAAAAATAAAGACTATTTTCATAAAAAGAATATACATTTTATTATAAAAAGTAAACCTTTAAATACTATATGCTTAACTTTACAATGCAGATACTAATAATACTCACCTGATATGGTTATTTTGAGAATAAATGAAAGAATATGCATAAAGCCCTGGGAACACCACATGAGCCATCAGAACCATTCAATAAATTGTAGTAATTATTATTTGTATTCTTATTTAAATTGATTCATAATCAAGCATTTTTCAAATGAACAATAATAAAATGTAGTTAAAATGAGAAGGACAGACCTTTCAAGAAAAGATAATTGATAACTTTATACTTATAGACATGTATACAGAATTTAGGAGACTATTTTAGTAATTCAGGAACAATAATTATGTCCTTAGACATGAGAATATAAACTCAGTTTAAGACATATTGAAGAGATATATTTGAAAGAACTTGATAACTGATTGAGTGTGAAGGGTAAATAAAGAGAGGCTTCAAGAATGTCTTCTATATTTCAGGCTGTATTTCACCACTAACATTAACCAAGGTGAGAATTAAATTCAGCTTAGGGGATGAATTTAAGATGATACAGAAATTTCAGATAGTGATACCGATGGGCAATAAAAAGATGCCTGTAACCCTAGATTGAATAGCTTAAGGGCAGGGACCTTTTTTCACTCATTTTTCTTCAAGTACAAGCCTTGCACTGGAAAGTATTCAATACAAGATTTAATTCAATTGACAGTTCTATTTTGGAAAGGTCAGAAAGCCCAAGAAAAAGAACACAGTAAGTATCAAAATACCTATTCTTCTCTTTTCAATCAAAATTCAGTAGGGACCAGAAACATTCACAAATGTTTACTGTCTCACCAATCCAGAACAGAAATAGAATGTTTTACAAAGAATAGAACTGATTCAAGCCCTATAGTTTTGGTAAAGTTGCTTGAAACAGTTTTGTAAATAATTTAATACAATTTTATTTCAATAAAAAATTCTCGATATCAAATATTTAGCATCTCCTATTCATCTGTCATTAAAATAAACTGAAATACCCAGTGTTTTCAAACCCTTCCAAAATAAAATCTCTAAGCACTGTCAGATCCTTCCCCTGTTGGATAGATTGCTTTGTGTGATTCACATTATATCTGTGAAATCCAATTTCTGCATAAATCCTGTGATCAGACTCTACAATCTATTTCCCACATTGATTGGGCTCTTTAACATGGCTTTCAGTCAGAATTATTTGATCTCTTTAACTTTAAGCTTCTGAAGATAGGCGCAGGGATCCAACCTGTCTTTCTTAAGCTGTCAATTGTCATTTAAATATGAGAACTTTTTTTAGTAGTCATTATCAAACCTTGGATACAGAAAATTCCCTGAGCTACTTCCCCGCCTAAAAGAGTCTAATTGCATTTCTCAGACCATTTCTAAAAAGAAACTTCCCATGCGGAAATTTGAGGTGAATGTGATAGTTTAGGTTCTGGGAAAACATCTAAAGCCAAAAAATTGCTTTGAAAAAAACCTTCCTTCCGTATGAAAAAAAAGTCAGACAAATTTAGTCAATGTGACCTATTTTTAAGTGTATGTTTCCCTGAGAGAATAATCTGAAGCACACTTTACACTACAAAAAAACTTAGTTTTCCTGGACTAAGCATACTTATGAGATTGCAAAAAGAAGTCAAATTAAGTTAGGCCAGTAACTACAATTCACTGGCATTTCTCATAAGATGTTCATTTGCAAATATTGAAAAATAAAGGTCTAGAGCAATTTTAAGCAATATTCTGAATCATATGCTGCTTTCTACCTTAAAGTTCTCTCTCCAAGTGCTTCAGAATGGTAGAGATTAGGACAGGACATTCTACATAGCTTTCCGGCTCATCTAGATTTCCAAATGGGGGTAAGGAGTCAGATTTTTCACATTTGCTTACTCACTGATATCATCTATAAAATGTGAGCACACAACATTTATTAACTTCTATGCCAAGCGCTAAGAACAGATACAAAAGAGAGGAACTGTCATTGCTTCCCAAGGCAGATGGGCTTTCCTCCAAACTAAGGGTGCCAGGATAGCCTTTTGAGATAGAGGACCCATTAGAATCTCCCTCACCAACAAATTTCTCATCTTGGATAAGACTGGGCGATCTTGCCATCTGCTCTCGGTCCTAGTTGTCCAGACCTTTGTTGGAAGCCCTTAAAGTAATTTTTTTGTGAAATATCCTTAAAGAATTGCTTCCTGCACTCTCTCTTCACATACCCTCAGTCAAATTTGCCTCTCTTGTCATTTAAAATTAAAAAATATTCAAAGGCATTGACCAACTGTTCCTTAAAAATGCCTAACGCTCCCACATTAAACACCTTTGCATGAGGAATACATGCTGCTTGGCACAATCTCTTATCCCACCTGTAATCTGCTGGTAACTTTAAAAAATGTCCACTTCATACTATTTGACTACCCAATCCACAGTAACCACCAGGTCTCCTATTCGGTTTTAATGCTCGGAATATATAACTGATGTGTCCCTTGTATTCATCTTTTTGGAGGTCCTATTATGAGACCATAAAGTGACAGCAGAGAACCTTGTCTGTCTGCCCCACTTGTTTATCCCTATATCCACAGTACCTAGAACAGTGCCTGACATATACTGGATGCTCAATAAATATGTTAGATGAAAAAAATAAAATATATTATTGCAGAAATCGTCTACAATGCAGTCTGCTGAAGGAATATGTCCCTATATAATTCCATGAAGGGACCTTATTTTTGACGTCAGTCTGGTCACAATTCAGACTATATCTTATGGTTGGCAAGGATTTGTAAACAGCAGTGAAACAACAGCAAATATGCAAAAAGATAACTGGCATTTTGCAATTGTGAGCATCAGCATTTGCTCAGTCTTTAGAAACAACAATTTTCTTCTGGTCGGCATGTAACTTTAAGAAAGACTGTCAACTTGATTACTGGAAAGTGTTCCCTGAACTGAAAAGAACATCACAGCATAAAATTCTGCTCCTGCAGCTGAAATGGCCTGGATGTTTCCTCCCCAGCAGCCGATGCCAGACAACTTTTCACTCTACTGGACAGGCAGCCAGCTGGGGAAGATGTGACTTCTGTCCCAAACCATATAAAATGTACAAGATAAGAGGATTAGGTGTTCTGTTTGAAAAGAGAAAGGAGAGTCCACCATATTCCTGGAATATCTGGAAAGGTTTTTTCAAACTTTGTGCGGTTGGATGGGGAAGCAATTAGTTGGAGATGCATAGATTTCAAAGCAGGAAAAAAGGAGGATGGAGAGCAACTGAGCCCACCTTTATGAAAATCCTTTCATTGGGGCTTCCCTGGTGGCGCAGTGGTTGAGAAACTGCCTGCCGATGCAGCGGACACGGGTTCGAGCCCTGGTCTGGGAAGATCCCACGTGCTGCGGAGCGACTAGGCCCGTGAGCCACAACTACTGAGCCTGCGCATCTGGAGCCTGTGCTCCGCAACAAGAGAGGCCCCGATAGTGAGAAGCCCGCGCACCACGATGAAGAGTGGCCCCCGCTTGCCGCAACTAGAGAAAGCCCTCGCACAGAAACGAAGACCCAACACAGCCATAAATAAATAAATAAATAAATAAATAAATAAATAAATAAATAAAATTAAAAAAAAAAAAAGTTTCTTTAAAAAAAAAAAAAATCCTTTCATCTATACCTCTCATGGCTTCCCAGGCATCCTGCCGGTTCAGGGTGAGCACATCAATATTTATAGCACACCACACCAGGGGGCCCATGCTCCCCAGCAGGGGCGATTAATATGTGATATCAACATCTATGACAAGACACATTTTATTTCTGTGAACAAACAAAGAGGTTTCTACTTTCTCTGTCAGCTGAATACCCAAGCCTTTTATTTTGCACAATAAACGATCTATACCTGGAGCTGAAAGATAGATGTTGATCCACAGTCAATTCTTTAAATAGGTTTCTTCAACTGGCAGGTGGCCTGTCTGAGGCCTGTATCGAACATGAGGAATGTGGGGATAAGCAAATATGATGGGGAGGGGTCCGAGGAAAGATTTGCCTGCCCTGGTTTTCATAGCATGTATTTCGCACTGGGCTGTATACAGTGGAGAAAACGGCAGTGTTTCTGTCCTCAAGGAACTTTCAAATGAGTCTAATACATATGACACAGGAGAAATGTGGGACAACTTATCTTTAGACAGTGCTGTCTTTTTAAGACTTTCAGGTGCTATGCAAGCGTTAATTTCTAGAGTTATGATGAGGTAGTAAAATGGACCCCATTTATAATAAAAAGAGCTTTTGTAACTCTTCCCTCAAAACATAGAAAACAAGGACTAGTTCTTAGATAAGAGAGGAGTAAGGTTTTCTTTTTCATAGTATGAAAATGAGCTCACTCAAGAACAATAAGTGCATGGCCCAGTGCTGCAGATAATGCCTCTGAGTGTTGCCGAATATTTTCTCTGCAAAACCAAGTGGGCTGAGCAGAAGTAGTGGCTATGAAGCTCCTGTTCACGCCAGCTCAGCCCCCCTGAGACCCATGCCCACTACATCCAGAAATGAATATGCGTCAGCTCTTCATGATCCACTGGACTCTCTGTAACATATCCTTGGTATCTACTAAGTTTTTATTGCTGATGTTCATGAAGAAATAGATCCAGTGGAGCTGTAAACCTCATTAAAATATTCATGGAGTTAATGGGACAGCTGGTTGCTAACACATTTACCAGTCTTAAAGTGGGTTCTTGTCCCTGATTATTAAGTAAATGGACTCCTTAGTAAAATGGCAAAATGTTATCTGCCATGTGATTTCTGAAATTTTATTAGAAAATGATGATGAGGATGAAGCTAGACAGTATATTTATTAAGAGTGTATTATGTTCTCTGTGCTTTACCTATGTTATATGATTGAATTATCATCATCATTCCATTAGGTAAATTTTTTTTAACATGCCCATTTTACAGATGAAGAAACAAAGTCTTAGATTAAGCAATTTGTCCAAGATCTCACAAATAGTAAGTGGTATTGCAGAGACTTGAATTAGGTTTTCCTGTCTCTGAAGACTTTTTTGTCTTTGATAGAGCACATTATTATCCCAAAGACCAAGCTTATGCTATCCAATAATTTATTCGGAGCATCTACTATTTTCTCAGCATTATCCTATAGTGCCCTGGCAACATTTGACTTTGCCTTCAGATGTTTACAGTCTTAAGAGACAAGGAAAATAAACATGAATAAAACAATAAGAGAACAATTCAAAAGGAAGTAATTAAGTGCTGATACAATGAAACCAAGTGCCAGCTTGGTATCACATACAGAGCCCTAGATTTGAAATCAGAAACACAGATTTAAGCATAGTTCTGTCACTTATTTCTGTACATCATTAGGCAAATTCCTTAACTTTGATCTCCTCACAGGATAATATTCTCTGTCATGGGAATATGTCTCTTATCTTTACTGGACTCATATCTGAGTCCTGTGACGTCTGTATATAAAAACAGAAAGATGTATTTTACTTAGTGTCTCTTTCAAAACAAGAGCACATGCAGTACAGTCTGGGTTCACTTCTGAGAGAGGGTAACATTAAAGACAAACCTGGAGCAAAGCGTGCTTCCCAAACAGCTTTCGTACCAGGAGGGTTCTCACACCTCCTAAGAGGAACAGCAGTAAAGGCCCTGGTGCCAGAGAAGCAGCGGCAGAGCAGCTGGGCAGGAGCAGTGCCAGGGGAGCTGGTGAGAGGCAGGGATACCAAGCAGGGCGGGCGCAGAGCAGAGGCAGCGGGTGGGAAGGAGTGATCAGGCCTCTCCTAGACCTCTGCAGGGCTGGGGGCAGGAGAATGAATGGAGTCCACATAACGTATATCTAAATATTTAAAAGTTGTAAATAGAGCTACTAGAATGACAAATAAAATCTCTTCTATCTCCCTACCTTCATATGATCGATCCTCTACTTGACAGCACTGGGAGCTCTTGGTCACCCCTGGCTGGAGGCCTGTAGCTCATACCCTTTTACTTCCTGACCAGGCTCTGTCCAGCCCTGCCGGTGGTGTCTCAGATGCCTTAGGCTGGTGGACACCCCAGCCTAAGTGCCCAAGCTCCCTCTATAACCGCCCCAAACAGTTCTGCTTACGCTCAGGCCTACGGGTGTGCTTTGTGACAATGTGATTCAGCCTCAGAAGGACAGAATTCTGTAGGTAAGAGACGACAGAAGGATGTTGCTTCTATAGCAGGCAGCATCTTGCAGGGAGGGTTAAGTTATGACTGCGAAAAGGTAGACAGCAGTTCCTTGCAGAAATCTTTGCAGAACTAAAAGGAAGGTAAGGGGCTTCCCTGGTGGCGCACTGGTTGAGAGTCTGCCTGCTAGTGCAGGGGACACGGGTTCGAGCCCTGGTCTGGGAAGATCCCACATGCTGCGGAGCAGCTAGGCCCGTGAGCCACAACTACTGAGCCTGCGCGTCTGGAGCCTGTGCTCCGCAACAAGAGAGGCCGCGATGGTGAGAGGCCTGCGCACCGCGATGAAGAGTGGCTCCCGCTTGCCACAACTAGAGAAAGCCCTCGCACAGAAATGAAGATCCAACACAGCCAAAAATAAATATAAATATAAAAATAAATAAATAAATAAATAAATAAATAAAAGATTACTATAAAAAAAAAAGCCATCAGAGGTAAACATTAATTATGTCATGGTTTGTTATAGCTTTGGCAGTTGCCGTAAATATTTTTCAAAGAAACGACTCCTACAAACTTCATCCCATCTAGTGCCAAATTATGATTGTATTCCCAGCACCTAACTCCACACATGATATATAACATGATGAATAAGCATTCGTTAAATACATAGACAGAAAACTATGTGCTACAGCCAAAAGCCATTGAATCCAGAAAGAATACTTTTAATCAAATCAGAATAAAAGAATGAATGAATGAATGAATAAAATATTATGCAAGGGAAAATCAGGGTATTGTCACTATCACCACTGCATTGTGAGTGAATAAATAAGCAAGCTCAAGTGAAGAATCAAAATTCTTGTGATTCAAGCCAGAAATTCAAGACTAAATTAAAAAATATAAAGTGTCCTAGTTGTCCATGGAATTTGGAATAAATTCTCAGGTCATTGTCCTTTGCAAGCACAGGCGAAGCCTAAGGAACTGCATACATAAGGTGTCTATTAGATTTTTCCAGCACTGAGGCAACTCACAATAAATAGTATGAAATTTTACGTAAATTATGTGAATCTATAAATGTTATGGTCAGTCAGTTTATTAGACTTATTATTTTTTCCCATCCATAGCAGGATGAAAGCTCTATGATAGTTGATATATCTAAGCAATCCTTTCTTTTATCACATAAAAAAAAGATAAAATGGAACCAGGTTTGTCTTTCTTTTATATATTAAAAAAAAAATCCTAGGTATCTCTCTCAGGGACTTATTCCACCTTATCTGGGAAAGAATTCATGTAAGAAAGGCTCTGGGAAAATTTGGAACAGGGAACTTACACATTTTTAACAAGTTGTTCCCTCAACTAAGTGTTTCCCTTTGGCAGCCTCAGAGTCTGGAGGCAGATATCCTTTGTGCCTATATCAGTTTAAGATAAATTTTTATTGATATTTCCACTCAGTAGGATTTTAAATGAGACACTTGAGGAAACTAAGGGGTTCTTTCATATCCCAAAATGACTTCTCTCGCAAACATTCTTCGTCATCAAGGAGACTGACTCTGGGAAGCCATGGAGAAGGATGGCCATTAGGTGATGTTCTCAGAAAAAAAGAGCAAATGGAGGTAATTCCCTGGCTCCCTTCTTGGTGTTCAAAATAAACCGTCCATCCTTATCCTTTAGTCCTATGAGATTTCTGCTATATAAATACTGCTTGAAATCCTGGCTTGTTCCATTTTGAATAATTTACGCCTACTCTATATTGTTCACGGGTAGTAGAACTTGGCATCCCTTTGCCAACTGCACGTCTAGCTTTACTTTGTACTTTCCATCCCATATAAAAATATAACTGAATTGATAACGAATGCTGATTGACCAAGAACATCTCAATTTATCCACTCCCAGTGCTTAAAATATTAATTTAAAAACATGTTATTTCCATCAGTTACCACTAGGTGGAGATACAAATTTTGAAGCGCTTAATAAATGTCCCTGTTTGCATTTACTGAAGGGTAATTGTACAAAATAATGTATATGATTGCTGTATTTTCACATCTTTAAATTCCACTGCCTTGGGTAATGCTGAATCCATATACTGTTTTAACTCATGTTAAGAAATAGACACACACACATACAAATATATATATATGACAAGTCTAAAACGTGCATTTTTATATTAATTCTGTAATATATGCATACTTTAATAATGAAGTCAACACTTATCTGGCTTGGCAATAATCGGAGAAAATTCACTGCCTATTACTTTATTTGGAATGCCTTCAATACCTGACAAGATGTAACAATGTTAGTTGAAATTGGGACTGGGGTAAGGGAAGCACGGAAGCAAAAGTAGATGCTGTTTATACTGAGAGCCAAGTGTCCCCTTTCTGCTCTCCCCTGTGCTTAATTCGGGGTCCTCATGTTTTTTCGCCCCCTACTCGTTATAGAAATCTACGTTCAAAATGCATCTGGTGATCTTATTCAAACTGAAATGTCAATGATTAACAATGTACTGTGTGTTATCTCACACAGGGAAATTGTTTTTAAACAGGACCTATAATATTAAGCTTACGTTAAGTCTTTAACAAAGGAATTTCAAACATTAGCAAATTAGTGGACAGGACCTAAATAGTTTTCTCTTGTTCCCTGAAATCACTCACAAAGGAGGAAGGTCACAGCCCATACTGAAATGCAGGAAGATCCTGATTGATTTTCTTTTCTTCATTGTGGCATTTGGTGCAATGCAGGAAGAGCATCTCTGGGCTTGTGATGACTTGGAGAAGGGTGGTTATCTGCATGATTTCTCAGCATGAGGTGGCAGCTGGCAAGAGAAACTGCACTGACTGCAGTCCTTCAAGAAGAGAAAGAGATGAGTCCTTGGGGCTGGGGTATTTTGTTCCATGAAGAGAAAAACTGAAATGGGGTGGGGACTGTGAATGGATGAAATGAGGAATGCAAATTAAACACAGGCTGATGTGGATCTGTAGGGGTACCTTACTTATTCACATCTGTGTCCCCCAAACACTTAGGCTACAAAGAAACTGAAATCCACACAGGATGAGGCATTGGAATGGAGAAAACAAATTATGAAGAGTTCTCACTAGTTACTCTATCTCCAAATATTTGGAGTGATTAAAATTTTTTTTCTCTTCATCTAATCCAGGCTACTTATTTAGGAAATGTAACTAAGTTCTCAGAAAGAGAATGCAGTAAATGAAAACCTGCTGCTTTGTCAAATTTACTACCTAAAAATTTCTGTCACTTTGATTCTCTAAGGAGAAGCCTTTTATTATAAGTAGATGTCTGCTAGTGTCTCTGATTAGAAATACTCTGGAGAGAAGGAAAGGAGAGTGTGGGGATCCAGTGGGTCTTTTTCCCATTTGTTAGGAAAAGGTAAATTAAATGTCCACTCACCGAGTTTAACCTAGCACCAGTCCTACACTTAACACGCAATTGTTCTTGCTTTGTATGATTTGTTGTTACTTTATCAAGTACTGACAATTTGTTTGATAGGTTTCTGCCTCCTTTCTTACAGCAAATGTTTCATAAAATAGACAAGTTTCTGGGAAACAAGTAGAACCATTCACCTGAGATTTAGAGTTCTGTGTGGGCAATGGCATAATTGGTCCCTATTATTGGGTTTATGGAAGTACAGAAAATAGCATGCTATATAGGTATGGTTTATATATGTCATAGTTTTTCCCAGGGGAAAAGGATAACAGTGAAATTGGCTAGGATAGATATATTTTATTCATGCACATATTCAACAATAACTGAATGAGCACTTGCAAAGGGCAGGTGTTAAACACAAAATAGTCAGAACCCTCCTAGAGATCACAGTCTAGTGTGAGAGATGCCCAAAGATAATATAAGATAAATGACTTACAATATGCATAAGAACAATTAAGGAAAAAATAAAGCATATTATGAGAAGGTATAGCAGGGGCAACTAATTTAGTTTGGTGGAACCATTTGAGGAATTTCTTAGAAGCTGACATTCAAGGTGAGACTTTTTAAATGACCAGGAGTTAGCCAGATAAAAAGGTGGAGAGAAGAGGGTCTTAGGCAGGATAATAGTACATGTGAGGTCTCTTGTCATGTTCGATGAACTACAACTTTGCTCACCAAAGAGATGATGCCCCCTTTCCTTTTGGATTCCACCTGTAGACATTTGGTTGCTGTTTCAGTAGGGTCCAAACAGGAAACAGATGTTAGAGTCAAATTAGAATAATTCAAAGAGTGTTTAAATATATATAAACATGTGGGCAGGTTGTAGAAACGTAAAGGATTTTGTAGTTAACCTGGGGTTTGCAACCACGGAGCTATTACTGCCCTCAGACCCAAAGGGACAAGGCAAAAGCATGTAACAGAACCTGGCAGTGGAGTATTATGTAGAAAAGGCCATCTTGAACAGAGCAACGACTATCAGTCCAAAGAGACAGGTAGCCAGATTGGTTCCACAGTGAGGGGGCCTCACTCCCTCTCTCTGATCTCCTTCTTGGGCACCCCACTGATGACCCCAACTAGAAGCCACATGGCAGGGGAGTCCATACAGTTTAGCCCCCCCAGACAGAGAACAGGGTAGATGGAAAGGGATGGAGAGTGGATCTGAAAGAGCAAACATAAATGCCTGGCACACTTGGTCATTTCTAGGATGAAGAAAGGATGCCAAGAAGGGAAATGGCGCTTAGACCAATCATATTCTGGTAAGCAGAAAAAACTAGCAGCAATCCATCCCAGCTTTCATTCTTTTGATGTTTCCTCATTTCTATTATTTTTCTGTCCACTTGGATGAATCTGCTTCTTACTAGCAAGATGGTTTCCCTATTTGCTTTCAATCATACACTCCGGGAATACAGAATCCTGATATTCCTCCACTTCTCTGCAGGAATCTGTACACCCTGCTTGTTGCTCCTCTAAATCTATGTTCCTAGTATAACTGTCAATAGAATCACCCATGATGTAGCATGGGTTTTTCACTCTACAAGATACATGAGATTCACCTTGGGAGCTTGGAGAGAGGCAGAATCCTGCCCTCAGAGGTTCTGAATCAGTAGATCTGGTCTGAGACCCTAGAATCTGTATTTAAAACAGGCATCCTAGATGATTCTGATGCATGTGATCCAAGGAACATATTTTGAGAGACGCTGGTACAGTTGCTACAGCAAAGATAGCATATTACTGAATTAGTACATTTCTGAAAACATTGATGTATGTACCAGTATTTTAAAAAGTAGAAATTTTGGAAAAAGAAACTTAGTGCAAAAATAGAAACAGAATCATGCACTGATCTACTTAAATTTACAAGGAAAGCTAAAAATAAATGGAGTTATTACAATTAATTCTGAGTTGCTAGTGACATCATTTGTGAGGGTTTTTACCTTTTTCTGTGACTAATCTGTGAATAATGGTTCATGGTGCTTTTGCTTTACATTTATATAATCATCAACCCCCAGGGGCACCTAATGATTTTTAAACCAACACCTAAATGCACTAGGGTAGCTTATACCTTCAAAGAACCTTGAAAATTGTTTTGTATTGTTATATATTTGTTAATGTAAACAAGCATTCTCTATACTATATGCCAGTTTTGTACATTAAGATTTCTCTATCAGGTTTTACTTTAGAGCAGAAGTCAACAAACTTTATTTTGTAAAGGGCTAAATAGTAAATATTCTAGGCTATGCTGGCCATATGGTCTCTGCTGCCAGTACTCAACCCTGCTGCTGTGGTGGGAAAGCAGCCCCAGATAAAACATAACAAATAAGTGTAGCTGTGTTCCAATAAAACTTTATCTGTGGTCACCAAATTTTGAATCTTGTATCATTTTCACGGGCCATGAAATAGGCTTCCTTAATTTTGTTTCAACCATTTACAAACGTAAAAACCATTCTACCTCATAAGCCACCCAAAAACTGACAGAGGGTTATAATTTGTTGAACCCTGATTTTGAGGAATCTTATAGGTTATAGTGATTAGAACATACAGATTTCATTTCTTATCCCTAGACATAAGGCACAAAAGAATGTAGGTCTTCAAGCAAGCCATGATAAGCTACCCTTTACAACTGTGTCTTAAAGGAAAGGTAAGAAAAAAGATGAATCATATAAACCTGGGATTGAGTCCCAGTTGCTAGCTTCACCTCCACAAACACTGTCACCTCGAGCAAATTACTTCTCTTCCCTTAGCCTCACTTTCTTCACCTTTTAAATTGGGTTTACTCTTCTCACTTCACAGTATTACTATAAAAATAAAAAAGGTAATAGTACTCAGCACCATGCCTGGCACCTGAAGATGCTCCTTAAAAATGAACCTGTTGGGCTTCCCTGGTGGCGCAGTGGTTGAGAGTCTGCCTGCCAATGCAGGGGACACGGGTTCGAGCCCTGGTCTGGGAAGATCCCACATGCCGCGGAGCAGCTAGGCCCGTGAGCCACAACTACTGAGCCTGCGCGTCTGGAGCCTGTGCTCCGCAAAAAGAGGCCGCGATAGTGAGAGGCCCGCGCACCGCGATGAAGAGTGGCCCCCACTTGCCGCAACTAGAGAAAGCCCTTGCACAGAAACGAAGACCCAACACAGCCAAAAATTAATTAATTAATTAATTAATTAATTTTTTAAAAAAATGAACCTGTTTCCCTTTGGTTAAAATAAAGGTAACAGCTGCACGTTCCATTTATGGATTTAATACTGATTTTCAAAATCCTAGCATTAACTTATAACTGCAGTTCTTAACACTGGCTGCATGTTGGAACTCTCTTGGTAAGATTTTTAAACTTTTGATGAGAAAGCCACACCCCAGAACAATTCAATCAGTATCTCTGGTGGGGGAGTGGGGGGTGTGACCCAAGCCTCAGTATTTTAAAAACTAAACTTCCCAATGTGCAGCCAAGATTGAAAACCACTCACTACCTTTTACCTTTCTATTTTTAAAAACTGAAACACTGGTACTTTCGTTGTGGTCATGCAAATGTTAGAGACACTGGTCAGTAGCTTAGTTGGCCATTTTTATCTCTGTTTCTAATAGCCTCCTCTTCCACTTCCTGCCCAATCCCCTTTCCTGACATCCTTACTGCAAGCCATTCCTCCTGTTCTTTGTCACTGATCTCCTGCTGCCTCTGATATCCTTCCCCCAACTTCATCGCAGCCTCACACAAAAAGCCCAGGACTGACCTGGCTGGAGTGCACGGCCCAGGCAGATGCCTCAGCTGAGAATGAAGTGACTACGGCACGACCACTTCTTTGGAGACGGCAAGCAAAGAAACCAAACTGCTAAAGTAAAACTGCTTTGGCCCACGCAGAGGAGCTACCCAGAGGCAGTATTAGTGACAACTCCACTCAGGGGAGCTACATGACAGGAAGATGACTGAAGGCCAATCGGGCTGACGCCATCGGAGGTCACAGCTCTGAGTGATCTCGTTGGTCCCAGGATGGAGAGGAATGGAGTCCAAGCAAACGGCAGAGCCCAGAGATGTCACTTAGTAGCTAGTAATTTATATTTAATGATATTTTTCTCTAACTTTTATATTTGTTCATAACTTTACATTGGATACATTTTGTTCAAATATATTTGATAACACTGAGTAATTAGATTTGATTTTTTTTTAAAAACATCTTTATTGAAGTATAATTGCCTTACAATGGTGTGTTAGCTTCTGCTTTATAACAAAGTTAATCAGTTATACATATACAATATGTTCCCATATCTCTTCCCTCTTGCATCTCCCTCCCTCCCACCGTCCCCATCCCACCCCTCTAGGTGGTCGCAAAGCACCGAGCTGATCTCCCTGTGCTATGCAGCTGCTTCCCATGAAGAACCTAGTGGCAAGACGGGAATAAAGACACAGACCTACTAGAGAATGGACTTGAGGATATGGGGAGGGGGTCGGGTGAGATGTGACAGGGTGAGAGAGTGTCATGGACATATATACACTACCAAATGTAAAATAGATAGCTAGTGGGAAGTAGATTTGATTATTTTGTTAAATAAATTATGCTTACTTTTCTCATAAAATGCTAATACTCCACTATCACCCACTCTCCCCAAAAAAGCTGTTCTGTCATTCTCCCCAGCATTGTAATCACTACTTCTATCCTCTCCTGACGTGAGTCCTGCTTTAGAGGATCTCCTTCTGGCCACATCCACTCTCTCTGTAGGTAAAGCACCATGACCTAGAAGCTCCATGACCTAGAACTCTCTCAATTAGCACTAATGCTCCACCCAAACTGACCCCAGATAAACCTTTCCTCTCTCACTTGCTAGGCCTTCACACACATTCACCAGTGTTAACAGTGTCCTGTCTTGCAGGGGCTACAGACAGTTAGGTGAGGCAAGGTACTCAGAAAATAAAGCATATTTGATTGACACCAGATCAATAAATCTTGAATTCAGAGACTCTGAAGGCAAGATGAAGAAATGGACTCTGTTAAATATAAAATTAGTAGTGGCAGAGCACTGCCATGAAATGAAAGTTAATATTATCTCAGAATCCTGACAGCCATCTGACACATGTCATGATTTTTAATATTAGATAAAATCTGGGCACCTTTCATGTGCTTAAGGAAAGACAATTTTTTCCCCTTCAGAATTATTTCTTCTAAGACAAATGCACTGACTACAGAAAGCAACCTCTCATTTTTCCCCTTCTACTTCTCCCTATCCTGTCTTTCATAGCTCAATACTTTCCCTACTTCCCAAGTTGTTTTCTTTTCACATTTCTAAAAGAATTGGCAAGGCTTTTTTTAAAACAATCCACGGATTTAAAAATTCATGGTTGAGCATGTCTCTAGTAACAGTAAGCCAAGTAACAAATTCAAAATGAATATTCAATTTCCTTTTCAGCTTACTCAGAAACTGAGAATGATTGTGCAAAGGTAAAAACTGATTGAGTAGGAATTTTTGGCCTGCTGCCGAGAATGAGGCTTCTATAAACATGTAAAGAACTTAACAAATGAAGATACATTTGCTCAGACATGACCTCTACAGGGGTCCCACAATTCTGCTGTTCCTATTAAATTTTCTTGAGGATAAAAAATTACTTTAAAAGCTATAGATAAATCCTCATCTTAGGAAAACTGCTTGATTTTTGCTCTCCATATCCCACAGAAATATTACATTCCTAGGATGATTATGAAAACCTTAGTAAGTATATTTCCAAATGTACTGCATTATTAAGAAATGTCACTTAGAAAAAAGTTCAAGCATTTTGGGTCTCGCTATTTTTGAGCTGCTATGAAGCTTGATATATGCCTTCTTGATACTGAATCTGCCAAGATAAGCAAAACCCTCACAGAACTCTAAAAACAGCTGTTTGAAACAATGACAAAAGTATTAAAAACTCACAAATAAAACTTCTGAAACCAAGAAAAGGGCTAAGATCTGCTCCCCTGTCTAGGTCCAGAGTGATGCTACCCATGAAAAGGGAAAGAAAATGCTTTCTTACTTTGCCCTTGTATCCTAAATCAGAGGGCACTGAGAAACAAAATATGTACCCAAATTTTCAGTATGCATACTTCCACCCACCTCAGTTTCTCTGGAAGAGCCTGAGGGAACACCCAGCTGATTAGTCACAGCTGTGGGCTCCTTGGCCTTGTACCAACATGGAATGTTCTGTCTCTCAAGAGCGACTTGTGCAGGAGGCTCTGCAAGTGAGGTGGTAGGCCTGCCAGGCCCCCCAGCTTATCCTAGTACAAGGAGCACCTCAGAGACTCAACACTCACAGGCCTGTGCCCCATCAGAGGTCAGGGAGAGCCACATCCTCCAAATAGCGATAGCTGCTGATGGAAACCAAAGCTAATGGACAATAAAAATACTGCTTCATACACAGGCAAAACATTGTTAATTTCATGGCCGCTCAAAGGGAAACTTAAAGGACTGCAAATCCCAGTGTTTTAGATAATCAAGAGTGAAAAAAGAAAATCAACAAACACATTTCCTACCATCTTATTACAGAAAGAGAGGGAAAAGCTGAAGCCTGCACATTGCTCATTTGAATATCAAAGTGGAAAGAAAATTGCCTTTTTAAGTCTTCTCCTAGCAAATTTTATTAGAAAATTTGTTCCTGGTCTAGGAAAGTAGCCACTTCGAATTCTGATGGCACCATCATTTCACACTAGGAAAGATGGCAAAGCAGTGAACAGGCCCGCCTTCTCACCTAGTAAAATCGTCCTTCCAGACAGCTGTTCTTTCACAGCATGGGCCAATGTATGCATTTCTATAGGAGTAGGAGATGATGTTTAAAAATGTATAAGCTCCATGTGCCTTTTATAAGTCCTTTGATTGGGCTATCCTACATGTTAGTTTCCTCTAACTTTGGTTAGCTTCTGTCAGTCTCTCTAAATGTGACCAAACTGTGTGCCGTGGCAAAACTAAATTTCTGGGAAGGTAAAGCTAAAAATAAGATTCTCCTCTGTGTTCCAAAACTGTTAGGTTCTGCCAAGAGGCCGACTTGCCCTGAGCATCAATCTCTTCCCTTCTGAATACCAATAAAGCCTACTTGAGAGAAGGTTACCAAGCTTTGTTTAATGTGATCCTTAACTTGTTGGGACGTGCTTTGACACATCCCTGTATGTTAATCCAGCACTGCCTACACCCTTTTGCCTCCATAGTCATGATTTGTTCCTATTCTGAAGAACTTTTCCAGTCCCCATGGTTTTTATTTTTGTTTTATTAACTTTTCTTCTAAAACTTGTTTGTGTTTGGGAAGAAAAAGCATGAAGCTATAGTCCCTAAGGTTATTGATCAATCTAGCAAGTATTAGAGCTCTAGTTTTATACTTTTCTCAATTTTGAGGTCTCATAGCAATTGTTGATAAATGTAAACTGCCACCCAGAAATTGTTAGAAATGTCCTGGGAGCTGTTGGATTGTACTGGTGAGAACTCATTTGAAGGATTAGAACTCCCCCAGAGAATAGGCAGTCTCCATCCCATAATTCCTCCTTTTTTATTTTTTTGGAGGGTTATGGCTATAACACTCCAGATGGCTTTCTGAATAAGTACTAATGATAAAGAAGGCTATTACCTTGTTTATTCCCTTGCTTGAAACCATCTCATACTGATTCTCTCCAGAGTAATTTCTTTCTCAGAGAGCAATGAGGTCTGAATGCTCAAATAAGTAAACCAGTCACGTGGGAATAAGTATTCCCAAAGAGAAATCCTTTCTATGTCTAGGAGAGGGAATGTTCTAAATGCTGTTTAACCATCTTGGAGGTGAGTTAATTCATACAGAGCTCCACCACCTTAAAAGTATGTACGTGATGAAGAGCCTAAGTTCAATCATAAAATGGCAAAAATGCCTCAGGAACACAGAATGTGCTTGCAAGTTTTCAATACAGTGATTACTTATTTCTCTGGAAGTGTTTGGAGGACAGGAAGAAGGAAAAGAAAAGATGATCATTTCTGTTACATCATTCACTTCTGCTGTACCACCAACCAGTTCTCAAGGTATGACAATGTTATGTGTCTCTCTTGAGGAATCAGCATTTATAAACTCCTGCCCCTTTACTCTCCCCACCCACAGAAGTCGCTCAACAGAATCTGCTATGTGACTCAAAGACTTTTTTGCCAGGATATTATACATATGGATATTTGTAACATATACATTTGTGGTTTGGTGTCATTCGCCTTTAGCCACACAAGGGTTTAACTTAAATAGGGACTAGAGTGCATTATGCATATACAAAGGTTCAGTGACTAATTCTATTAAAAAATTGTGATGTACTGATGGCCTTAAGAATATAGTATACTGAATTAACTTAGAAGGTAAAATTAAGAGTTAGGTCTTGAACAGGATTTAAATTAAGAAACATCTCACAGAAACCCAGATCCACTGTATCTTGGGGGAAATATCTGAGAGAAAAAGGAGCAAACAAACACTAAATGGTAAGAAAACAAAATTACAAGTTTCTGTTACCATTAAATTCCTGTCTGTGAAAGTTGTGAAGTTTCAACCTAGACAAGGTATGGATCACAGCAGAGAAAAAGCCATGTTTATAGACTGATATAGATTGGAAAGGCCACTTGTGGAACTGAATAGCAGTTTCTGGGACAAAATTTCCCAGACAGCCCCAGCTAAAAGTACAAAATTTAGAGGGACTCAAATATGCAGCTTCCAAATATAAACTCAAATATGTGCTTAGGTATAAACCAAAAAATTATGTCTGCTGTAATCATACCTAAGTATTTACATTATGCAAATATATTTAAAATCAAGAAAATGCATTAGTTAGAATGTGGTTGGGAGTTACAATTGGTCTAGTTAGTGGGAGCCCATGGTATGACAAGGGAATAATACAAGCTGAGGCTGAAGAGGCAGGATGGGACTATATTATTTGTAGAAATTAGAAAACTTATTCTTAACTCAGTGGGTAAGGAAGAGTCATTGATGGTACACAGAGTACCATATAGTAAAGATGCTATAAGATAAGGATAGTACCAATAATAATAGGATAAAACCAAAGATAGTTTCAATAATAAGGACAGTAGCAATAATTATAGTTTTAGTGTTGCCTACTTGTAATAACTATACAGATATAAAATGTATTGTTGGAATAAATCCCATAATAAAACATTAAATCTTTAATAAGTTAATAACCTCCCCTGAGACCTATGAAAACTTCTATTCTTACATGACCACAGACCATTTGCAGTTCCTTTTCCTCCTGACACTGGTTGGAAAGTAGCATGTGTTAGGGCTGAGCTGAAAAAAATTCTCCAGTCCTCAAGCAAGCATTGAACTTGAACAGTACATATTGGTAAGGCCAGAAAAACTCAAAGAATACGAGCAAGATGAGTAATTAGTATTAATTAGTGTCAATTGCTGTTTTTCCTGAAAACAGCTCATGCTGAGGAAGCAATGGCATGGTGTAGCCTGAACGTATGCCAACAGCTTTCTTTTTTTTTTTTTTTTAAACTTTTCTCATCTTACATTCAGTGCTCTAATTTCTATTTATTTATTTATTATTTCTGGCTGTGTTGGGCCTTTGTTTCTGTGCGAGTGCTTTCTCTAGTTGCGGCGAGTGGGGGCCGCTCTTCATCCCGGTGCGCGGCCCTCTCACTGTCGCGGCCTCTCCTGCTGCGGAGCACAGGCTCAGTAGTTGTGGCTCATGGGCCCAGTCGCTTCACGGCATGTGGGATCTTCCCAGACCAGGGCTCGAACCCGTGTCCCCCGCATTGGCAGGCAGATTCTCAACCACTGCGCCACCAGCGAAGCCCCAACAGCTTTCTTGAATTTCACCAATCTTATATTTTTTTTAAAAAAATTGAACATCATTTTATTTTATTCAAGAAGATTGATCGGGGGAAACAGCTTTGCTTTATGAGATAATGTTGCATTGGATTGTTGGCTTCTGTTTGGCTGTCTGGATTTGGAAGGGGCTGTTCTCACTTGGCTCTGTTTTCTGACATGAAATGAGCCTTGAAGATTAACCAGCCATGTGGTATGTGTACCCCCAATATCATATGTTGTCTTGTACTTACTGTCAACAGGAGTCTCTTATTTTTTTATCTACTCATATCATTTGCCTCACATTCATATTGGAATTTCATATCATCACAGAGCCAGAAAATTGCAGCAACTGACTATGAAACAATGTCTACTATGTCTGAAAAATTCCTACTGGCCAGTTTAATACCTGTCTGTGCAATCTTGTCACAGCTAATGCACTGGATGACCTTTCACATCCAAAATAATATATCTCCCTCCCTGGGGCAAAGCCCAAAAATAGTATGAAATTCAGGAATTTGCCACAGGCCATAGCTAATTTTCAGGTTTGTTTTTTTTTTTTCTCATTTAACATGATAAAATTACATGCATATCATTAGCTCTTCTTCTTGGAGTTAAAAAATGTACATGCTATTAAAACACTGTCAAGATGTTTTTATTTTTATTGATATTATTATTATTAAAGAGTCTTTGACTTTCACAAAAATCAAATAATCCCACCAAAATCAGCCTGTTTTGTAAAATATTCAATAAATATTTATTCTTAGAGCCGCTGCATAGAGCCATTCTCCCTGCATCCCTCCTTTAATGCACTTACAAGGAGTTTCACCTTAAGTGGGCTGTGACTTCATTCTTAATCTCATAGCCTCTGACAATTTTCACTCTCAAAAAGACCACTGAGACATGTGAATTGAGGAATATATCAGCCCAGAGAGCCGAGCATTACTTCTGTAGTTTCATGATTGCTGTTTGTGATTGTGTTAGTTTAATTTCAATCCCTAATTCCATATCTCTTCTTCTTGTTTTGTCAAACAGAATTTTAGTTACATCATCCATTTAAATATTCTTCCATTCTTCCATGGACAGTGCACAAAGTTTGCAAAAATGCATCTGAAGAAGACGCTGTGCTCTTCTGGTTTTTACGAGTTTACGTAAAAAGGTACAGTCTGAAGAAATGTACAGTCTATTCTCAGTTACCAGTTTACATGGATTTAGTAAGGTAGACTGTGTTCAACTTTCAAATTATTTTTAAAAGATCTTTTTCACTCAGTTTATTGGAATTCTAGATGTGGTCCTGTCACCAAACAATCCCACTTCAAGTACAGCATTTATGGTTGGAGAGAAGGGCTCTGAAAAATTGGGGCCTGAGGCCATTACCAGGGCCGTAGAAGCTTCTGGGAGGTATAGACATTCTGGTAGGAGGATGGAAACTTAGAAGGGTGTGTGAGTCTTGGGGGAATGATCCCACGGGTTCATATATGCAGACCTATGGGGCAATGGGCCAATGACAGCAGGGGTGTAGCCCTAGCAGAAAGGATGCAGGGGGGCAGGCATTTAGGGGTACAGCAGGGGATCCATACTTAACAGTTGGAGTTTCTTGTGAGAGTTGATGGGCTCTATGTGTTAGCGAACAGAAAATGTAAATTATGGATTTTTTTTTTAACTAAGCTACCCAACAGAACACTCTTCGTGTTTTTTCACCATTATAGGCACTTAACTTGAAAATTTAATCATACTTTGATGTTTGCCTTAACATGGTACATGTTAAAATCTAAACAATATCAAGTCTAACTCTTCTTAAGTCACCTCTAATGAATTTTTCTTGTGTTTTCTTTCCCATGATAGGATGATATTGCCACATATTTAAACAGAATTTTGTGTTTTTTGACATACTTCATACTCACTGTCTACTATGTTCCTGGCTTTATAGAAATTTTTGAAGATATAAAAATGAATAGATTAACCAAGATGGCAGAGTAGAAGGACGTGCTCTCACTCCCTCTTGCGAGAACACCAGAATCACAACTGGCTGCTGGACAATCATTGACAGGAAGACCCTGGATTTCACCAAGGAGGATACCCCACGTCCAAGGACAGAGGAGAAGCCACAGTGAGACGGTAGGAGGGGCACAATCAGAGTAAAATCAAATCCCATAACTGCTGGGTGGGTGACTCACAGACTGCCGAACACTTATACCACAGAAGTCCACCCACTGGAGTGAAGGTTCTGAGCCCCACGTCAGGCTTCCCAACCTGGGGGTCCGGCAACGGGAGGAGGAATTCCTAGAGAATCAGACTTTGAAGCCTAGTGGGAATTGATTGCAGGACTTTGACAGGACTGGGGGAAACAGAGACCCCACTCTTGGAGGGCACACACAAAGTAATATGTGCATCGGGACCCAGGGGAAGGAGCAGTGACCCTGGGGGAGTCTGAAACAGACCTACCTGCTGGTGTTGGGGGGTCTCCTGCAGAGGCGAGTGGTGGCTCTGTTTCACCGTGGGGATAAGGACACTGGCAGCAGAGGTTCTGGGAAGTTCTCCTTGGCGTGAGCCCTCCCAGAGTCTGCCATTAACCCCACCAAAGAGCACGGGTAGGTTCCAGTGTTGGGTTGCCTCAGGCAAAACAACCAACAGGGAGGGAACCCAGCCCCACCCATCAACAGTCAAGTGGATTAAGGTGTTACTGAGCTCTGACCGCCACAGCAACAGTCAGCTCTACCCACCACCAGAGCCTCCCATCAAGCCTCTTAGATAGCCTCAACCACCAGAGGGCAGACAGCAGAAGCAAGAAAAACTATAATCCTGCAGCCTGTGGACCAAAAACCACAGTTACAGAAAGATAGACAAGATGAAAAGGCAGAGGGCTATGTACCAGATGAAGGAACAAGAAAAAACCCCAGAAAAACAACTACATGAAGTGGAGATAGGCAACCTTCCAGAAAAAGAATTCAGAATAATGATAGTGAAGATGATCCAGGACCTCGGAATAAGAATGGAGGCAAAGATTGAGAAGATGCAAGAAATGATTAACAAAGACCTAGAAGAATTAAAGAACAAACAAACAGAGATGACCAATACAATAACTGAAATGAAAACTACACTAGAAGGAATCAATAGCAGAATAACTGAGGCAGAAGAACGGATAAGTGACCTGGAAGACAGAATGGTGGAATTCACTGCTGCAGAACAGACTAAAGAAAAAAGAATGAAAAGAAATGAAGACAGCCTAAGAGACCTCTGGGACAACATTAAACGCAACAACATTCGCATTATAGGGGTCCCAGAAGGAGAAGAGAGAGAGAAAGGACCAGAGAAAATATTTGAAGAGATTATAGTCGAAAACTTCCCTAACATGGGAAAGGAAATAGCCACCCAAGTCCAGGAAGCGCAGGGAGTCCCATACAGAATAAACCCAAGGAGAAACACGCCAAGACACATAGTAATCAAAGTGGCAAAAATTAAAGACAAAGAAAAATTATTGAAAGCAGCAAGGGAAAAACGACAAATAACATACAAGGGAACTCCCATAAGGTTAACAGCTGATTTCTCAGCAGAAACTCTGCAAGCCAGAAGGGAGTGGCATGATATACTTAAAGTGATGAAAGGGAAGAACCTACAACCAAGATTACTCTACCCGGCAAGGATCTCATTTAGATTTGATGGAGAAATCAAAAGCTTTACAGACAAGCAAAAGCTAAGAGAATTCAGCACCACCAAACCAGCTCTACAACAAATGCTAAAGGAACTTCTCTAAGTGGGAAACACAAGAGAAGAAAAGGACCTACAAAAACAAACCCAAAACAATTAAGAAAATGGTCATAGGAACATACATATCGATAATTACCTTAAACATGAATGGATTAAATGCCCCAACCAAAAGACATAGACTGGCTGAATGGATACAAAAACAAGACCCATATATATGCTGTCTACAAGAGACCCACTTTAGACCTAGGGACACATACAGACTGAAAGTGAGGGGATGGAAAAAGATATTCCATGCAAATGGAAATCAAAAGAAAGCTGGAGTAGCTATACTCATATCAGATAAAATAGACTTTAAAATAAAGAATGTTACAAGAGACAAGGAAGGACACTACATAATGATCCAGGGATCAATCCAAGAAGAAGATATAACAATTATAAATATATATGCACCCAACATAGGAGCACTTCAATACATAAGGCAACTGCTAACAGCTATAAAAGAGGAAATCGACAGTAACACAATAATAGTGGGGGACTTTAACACCTCACTTACACCAATGGACAGATCATCCAAACAGAAAATTAATAAGGAAACAGAAGCTTTAAATGACACAATAGACCAGATAGATTTAATTGATATATATAGGACATTCCATCCAAAAACAGCAGATTACACGTTCTTCTCAAGTGCGCATGGAACATTCTCCAGGATAGATCACATCTTGGGTCACAAATCAAGCCTCAGTAAATTTAAGAAAATTGAAATCATATCAAGCATCTTTTCTGACCACAACGCTATGAGATTAGAAATGAATTACAGGGGAAAAAACGTAAAAAAGACAAACACATGGAGGCTAAACAATACGTTACTAAATAACCAAGAGATCACTGAAGAAATCAAAGAGGAAATAAAAAAATACCTAGAGACAAGTGACAATGAAAACACGATGACCCAAAACCTATGGGATGCAGCAAAAGTGGTTCTAAGAGGGAAGTTTATAGCTATACAAGCCTACCTCAAGAAACAAGAAAAATCTCAAGTAAACAATCTAACCTTACACCTAAAGAAACTAGAGAAAGAAGAACAAACAAAACCCAAAGTTAGCAGAAGGAAAGAAATCATAAAGATCAGAGCAGAAATAAATGAAATAGAAACAAAGAAAACAATAGCAAAGATCAATAAAACTAAAAGTTGGTTCTTTGAGAAGATAAACAAAATTGATAAGCCATTAGCCAGACTCATCAAGAAAAAGAGGGAGAGGACTCAAATCAATAAAATCAGAAATGAAAAAGGAGACGTTACAACAGACACCGCAGAAATACAAAGCATCCTAAGAGACTACTACAAGCAACTTTATGCCAATAAAATGGACAACCTGGAAGAAATGGACAAATTCTTAGAAAGGTATAACCTTCCAAGACTGAACCAGGAAGAAACAGAAAATATGAACAGACCAATCACAAGTCATGAAATTGAAACTGTGATTAAAAATCTTCCAACAAACAAAAGTCCAGGACCAGATGGCTTCACAGGTGAATTCTATCAAACATTTAGAGAAGAGCTAACACCCATCCTTCTCAAACTCTTCCAAAAAATTGCAGAGGAAGGAACACTCCCAAAATCATTCTATGAGGCCACCGTCACCCTGATACCAAAACCAGACAAAGACACTACAAAAAAAGAAAATTACAGACCAATATCACTGATGAATATAGATGCAAAATCCTCAACAAAATACTAGCAAACAGAATCCAACAACACATTAAAAGGATCATACACCATGATCAAGTGGGATTTATCCCAGGGATGCAAGGATTCTTCAATATACACAAATCAATCAATGTGATACACCATATTAACCAACTGAAGAATAAAAACCATATGATCATCTCAATAGATGCAGAAAAAGCTTTTGACAAAATTCAACACCCATTTCTGATAAAAACTCTCCAGAAAGTGGGCATAGAGGGAACATACCTCAACATAATAAAGGCCATATATGACAAACCCACAGCAAACATCATTCTCAATGGTGAAAAACTGAAAGCATTTCCTCTAAGATCAGGAACGAGACAAGGATGTCCACTCTCACCACTATTATTCAACATAGTTCTGGAAGTCCTAGCCACGGCAATCAGAGAAGAAAAAGAAATAAAAGGAATACAAATTGGAAAAGAAGAAGTAAAACTGTCACTGTTTGCGGATGACATGATACTATACATAGAGAATCCTAAAACTGCCACCAGAAAACTGCTAGAGCTAATTAATGAATATGGTAAAGTTGCAGGATACAAAATTAATGCACAGAAATCTCTTGCATTCCTATACACTAATGATGAAAAATCTGAAAGAGAAATTATGGAAACACTCCCATTTACCATTGCAACAAAAAGAATAAAATACCTAGGAATAAACCTACCTAGGGAGACAAAAGACCTGTATGCAGAAAACTATAAGACACTGATGAAAGAAATTAAAGATGATACCAACAGATGGAGAGATATACCATGTTCTTGGATTGGAAGAATCAACATTGTGAAAATGAGTATACTACCCAAAGCAATCTACAGATTCAATGCAATCCCTATCAAATTACCAATGGCATTTTTTACGGAGCTAGAACAAATCATCTTAAAATTTGTATGGAGACACAAAAGACCCCAAATAGCCAAAGCAGTCTTGAGGGAAAAAAACGGAGCTGGAGGAATCAGACTCCCTGACTTCAGACTATACTACAAAGCTACAGTAATCAAGACAATATGGTACTGGCACAAAAACAGAAACATAGATCAATGGAACAAGATAGAAAGCCCAGAGATTAACCCACGCACCTATGGTCAACTAATCTATGACAAAGGAGGCAAAGATATACAATGGAGAAAAGACAGTCTCTTCAATAAGTGGTGCTGGGAAAACTGGACAGCTACATGTAAAAGAATGAAATTAGAATACTCCCTAACACCATACACAAAAATAAACTCAAAATGGATTAGAGACCTAAATATAAGACTGGACACTATAAAACTCTTAGAGGAAAACATAGGAAGAACACTCTTTGACATAAATCACAGCAAGATCTTTTTTTGATCCACCTCCTAGAGTAATGGAAATAAAAACAAAAATAAACAAGTGGGACCTAATGAAACTTCAAAGCTTTTGCACAGCAAAGGAAACCATAAACAAGACGAAAAGACAACCCTCAGAATGGGAGAAAATATTTGCAAATGAATCAACGGACAAAGGATTAATCTCCAAAATATATAAACAGCTCATTCAGCTCAATATTAAAGAAACAAACACCCCAATCCAAAAATGGGCAGAAGATCTTAATAGACATTTCTCCAAAGAAGACATACAGACGGCCACGAAGCACATGAAAAGATGCTCAACATCACTAATTATTAGAGAAATGTAAATCAAAACTACAATGAGGTATCACCTCACTCCTGTTAGAATGGGCATCATCAGAAAATCTACAAACAACAAATGCTGGAGAGAGTGTGGAGAAAAGGGAAACCTCTTGCACTGTTGGTGGGAATGTAAATTGATACAGCCACTATGGAGAACAATATGGAGGTTCCTTAAAAAACTAAAAATAGAATTACCATATGACCCAGCAATCCCACTACTGGGCATACACCCAGAGAAAACCGTAATTCAAAAAGACACATGCACCCGAATGTTCATTGCAGCACTATTTACAATAGCCAGGTCATGGAAGCAACCTAAATGCCCATCAACAGACGAATGGATAAAGAAGTTGTGGTACATATATACAATGGAATATTACTCAGCCATAAAAAGGAACGAAATTGAGTCATTTGTTGAGACGTGGATGGATCTAGAGACTGTCATACAGAGTGAAGTAAGTCAGAAAGAGAAAAACAAATATCGTATAATAATGCATGTATGTGGAACCTAGAAAAATGGTACAGATGAGCCAGTTTGCAGGGCAGAAGTTGAGACACAGATGTAGAGAATGGACATATGGACACCAAGGGGGGAAAACTGCAGTGGGGTGGGGATGGTGGTGTGCTGAATTGGGCGATTGGGATTGACATGTATACACTGATGTGTATAAAATTGATGCCTAATAAGAACCTGCAGTATAAAAAAACAAACAAAACAACTAATACTAAACTTTCATTGGGTTATTTGTATGGAAATATGTTAATATAAATGTTTCAGACATTATATGAAATTTCTAAAAATCTTATATTTGTATTTGTATGGAAATATGTATGGAAATATGTTAATATAAATGTTTCAGACATTACATGAAATTTCTAAAAATCTTATATGTTCTGGTATAATGTTATAAGTAATAATCCTAGTTATTAATTTAAAATGTATATCTCAGAAATAACTAATTTTCTTGTCAACTGCATTATTATGAACTTTCATCAAATCTTTAACCGTGGTCATTTTTAAGTCTTTTGTCATTTACAGACAGTTCTGGGTGTACTCTGATGATTTTGCAAATATGTTCCTATAAAAGGGTTTCATCTTCAAGAAATTCATGGAAAAGACTCTGACAAGTACAGGTTTCTGGTAACTGACTGTACTGCTGAACTGAATGAATAAGCATTTTCAGAACTCTAATGAAAAACTGATGAACTCATAAAAGTGCTAACAAAAGATCAAGATGAAAAAAAAAAATTAATTACATGGGACTGAGTGAACTGATGAGGATGAGTATAATTTTTGTGACTTTCTGTCTGAATTTAAAAAAAAAAAAATCCCACAAGGACTCAGAGGCAACAATATACAAATCAATTTTCACTGCAAAGTAAAGGAGCTGTTACAGTGGAGGATTACTGGACTGAATGTCAATATTATGACATAGTATGAGTGTGTTTCATGTTTGGTAATTGCAATCATTGTTGCTTTTGTTGTGGTCATCCATGTACAATGCTTGGTGTCAGTCTATTTATCTCTTGTAAAAATGAAATACAGTGTGTGTGTGTGAAAAAATAAAATAAAATGCTGTGTTTGCTTTCAAAGTCCTTATTAAAGGTAAGTATGTGAGATATTGAAGTATCATGAAATAATTATAACGCAGTGTGAAATGTGATAATAATTGAATATACAAGTAATAATCATAATAGTTATACTTATATTAGCCTTTACTGTATAACAAGCACTCTTATATTTTATTTTTTAATTGAATCCTGACAACTACCCAATGATGGAGGCATTATTATTTCAAATATGAGGCCTTGGCTGTGGCACAGGGAAAGAAAATGACTTATCTAAGGTAACGCAGCTACTAAAAGATGGTATTAAGCAGTCTGGTTCCAGAGCACCAAGTTAGAGGGCCTCAGTTCAGAAGAGGGAGTGATTCAGCTCTTCCCTGGGGATAGTTTTGAAAGATGAATAGAAGTTAGCAAGGTCAATGGGGGCATGAAACCAAGGGGCTGGAGAAGAGTGTTTCAGGAAGAGGGAACGGCCTGAGAAAAGGCACAGAAACTGGATAGAACCTTGCAACTATAAGTAGTTCAAAAACTCTAAATCTAAAAGTAGGAAGGAATAAATAGTGAAAGATGCAAGTGGAGAGCTGAGTTACTGACTGAAGATTGAATGGCATTCCAGAAGCTTAGGCTTCAGATTGATGGCTACAGGGAGAAGGGGAGGTTTGTATGGGGAAGAGTGAAGGGCTGGTACAGGGAACAAATGGGAGTGTGGGCAGATCCAAGACAAGGAGATAGTGATGGGCTGCTGCACTGCCCAGCCGAGAGAAGATGAGGGAATGGAGAACACGGGTGCAGTGATGATAGAGGGAAGGGGACAGATACAGAACAAATCTCAGAGGAGGTAACAGACTTGGACAGTAATTTGAGCGTGAGAGAGCTGAATCAGACTAGACTGGCTCTAGGAGTTCGCTCGGGTGGCTGTGAGGATGGTGGTACAATTGTAAATAATTAACTGCTGGTGAAATCATTTCCACTGGAGACATAGAAATTGGAGGTTTCTTCTGAAAATGGAACAAAAATAATGAACTACTTTAAGTTTTTTGAAAAGTCAAATCCAATACAACTTTGCTGACATAGTTATCTAATAGCTTGGAAACTGTTAAAAAAACTGCAAGGGGAAAACACATCATCATTGTGCCAAAATAACTCTTTTTAACATTGCATTAGTTATCATTATATAAGAGCTTCCCCCCCCACCCGCCTCCTTTCAAGGGCTTACATTAAATAACACTAATTCTTAGTTTCTTTATCCACAAAATAAAGACACAGTGTCTATAACAGCACAGTCATATATTGCACAGTTTTGCAACCTTGGCTTTAGAAGAGATACCTTTTTCTGTCTGCGGATCCCCAGTCTTTCCTGAGGACAGGGCCAGCTTCAAATAAAACACCCAACATGTTCATATCAGCTTTCAAGGGGCTCTTCTATGGAGGTTTGTGGAATGAAATATAGAAATCAGTACTCCAAAATGCAAATCAAAACTACAATGAAGTATCACCTCACACCGGTCAGAATGGCCATCATAAACAAGTCTACAAATACAGAATGCTGGAGAGGACGTGGAGAAAAGGGAACCCTCTTACACTGTTGGTGGGAATGTAAATTGATACAGCCACTATGGAGAAGAGTATGGAGGTTCCTTAAAAAACTAAAAATAGAGTTGGCATATGACCCAGCAATCCCACTCCTGGGCATACATCTGGAGAAAACTCTAATTTGAAAAAATACATGCACCCCAATGTTCACTGCAGCGCTATTTACAATAGCCAAGACATGGAAGCAACCTAAATGTTGCAGAGGAATGGTTGAAGATGATGTGGTACATATATACAATGGAATACTACTCAGCCATAAAAAAGAACAAAATAATGCCATTTGCAGCAACATGGATGGACCTAGAGATTATCATACTAAGTGAAGTAAGTTGGACAGAGGAAGACAAATATCATATGATATCACTTACATGTGGAATCTAAAATATGACACAAATGAACTTATTTACAAAACAGAAACAGACTCACAGACATAGAAAACAAACTTACGGCTATCAAAGGGGAAAAGGGATGGGGGAGGGATAAATTAGATTTAGGATTAGCAGATACAAACTACTCTATATAAAATAGATAAACAACAAGGTCCTACTGTATAGCACAGGGAACTATATTCAATATCCTGTAATAAACCATAATGGAAAAAATATATATATATATAAATATTATATATATATATATATATATCTGAATCACTTTGATGTATACCAGAAACAAACACAATATTATAATTCAACTATACTTCAATAAAAATTCTTTTTAGAAAAGCAGTACTCCATGAAACTCAGAAATTCTCCATGGGACTCTGTTAAATGCTTGTTGATTATAAGCTAATTTTAGTTCATTTTCTTCTGAAAAAAATCTGGGATGAATGCTTATAAGTCCTGAGAATAATCAATCGTGAGAAAACTTACCTCTTACCTTATTCAGAGACATGATAAGGAATGGATTTTTTTTTTAATTTGCTTAATTGATTTTAGGGGTGTGGACCCTGAATGGAGAAGGAAGTTTAATCAGAACAATCTTGTAATGATCCAAGTAGAAGAGGGGTCAAAATGTCAAAAAAACAAAACAAAACAGAAGTCCCATTCACACAGTTTTTAAAAGATGAATGAATATCTTACCCCTTCCCAATAAATTTTTAATCTGCATACTTTCACAAGTTCCCAAAGCACTAATACTAATACTAATTCTAGCCCACAAACTCAAGAGTTCATAGAGCCTCCAAGGTATCAGACTGAAATAAAAGGCTGGTGTAATCAATCAATCAAGCAAGCGTTTCATCAGTTCAAATAATGTTACTCAGTACAGTAATTAGCACACAAGAGGTGTTCACAGCCATAAACCCAAAGCGACATGGCCCGAAACTGTTTCTGTACCATATTGAAGCCTAGAGATTTGTCCGTGTATATATACACGGGTGTTCTTTATCCAAGTGTTTTTAAAAACAGATTTTTCCTCTAAAGGGCAAAACACACCCTACAGGGAAACTTACTATAATATATTAATCAAAGATGCTAAACTGGACAGTTCTGCTTAAAGCCTTTGTCCCTGCCACCAGTAAGAGGCAAGGAGTATACTATCTCAAACCTCATCAGTACAGCTCAGAAATCTAGGAGCACCTTCCTAACAAGATACTTGGGTTCAGAAAAGTATACCCTTAACAGTCACTGTCAACTGGGTTTGGTTAAGAAAAAAAGAATAGAATAGAATAGAAAAGAAAAGAAGAGAAGAGGAGAGAAGAGAAGAGAAAAAAAAGAAAAGAAAAGAAAGACATGCATATCATTTAATTTGTAAATTAAAAGCTCTTCTGCTGTTGTTATAAGGTAAAGAAAAGCAATATCTAATGTTCTTGATAATTCTAAAGACCTAGATACCACTTAAAGGCAACGCAGATGAAAACTACATTCTAGACTTCTGTGGAAGAACAAAATATTTTGTTATGTGCAAGAGAACACAAGGTAATTGAGTTTTAAAAAATCTAAAAGAAATGAAGAATTTTTGGACAGTGTTAAGTCTCTGTGAGAATATTCATAGTATTTATGGAAGACATATAATTTTGGGCCAAACAATAAGTACTCAGGAGGAAAGATCTTTTTATTTCTAAAATAATTTGTCGGATTAAAAGTTTTACATATCTTAAAATATTTCCATTCTAATTTCCTTGACCAAAATTTCATTTACATATATAATAAAACATTTAGCAATATAAAAATAAACCCAACTCCCACTGAATCATTTATGAAGAGGAAATCTTAAACACATTCAAAAGACAATGAACCAGTTGTACCACCAGTAGTTATATATCTCAGTATAAGATTAAAACTCTTATTCCCAAACTCTTAATTGAGCCAAAATAAGACAATTACAGGAAAGAGAGGGTATAGTCCTTGGCAATGACACAAAGCAGCAGCAACCAAAGAGGCTCAGATCTCTCCCCGCTATGGAGGTGCCTCTAAAGAGTTCTTAGACTTTGGATCTTAAACATTACTTTTGATATCTATTTCCATGCTCAAATCAGCTCCTCCTTTATCTAAATGTTTCTTTAGCATTAACTGCCTGGACAGGAATATTATTTCACCTCATTTCCACACTCCCACCACAACTGCTTATTAACACTGGTGGAAAAATCCAGGCATCTGTGAGGTATCAGACTGTCACTGCCACAGTGACAGAGCAGCTATAAATGTTGTCAGGGATGTGACTTGCCTTGCAATAAGAATCCATCTCCCATGAGGCAGACAGCAGCATACAAGTTATACATCTAGCCTGACTTGTCAACAATGAAATGCAAAAGGCTGGCTGGTGTGCATCTAAGGATGTTTACCTTTATCAAACAGCTTTGGTTGGTTACCCATGGGGCCAGATTTTAAAAGATCTAGAATTGTAACTTGTTTTGATAACTTTGTTTTTAATTTATCAGTTGTGCTTTCTAGAGACAACCCAAAAAAATTAAGACTTTGGACTTCTGAAGTGCTGATAACCCAAACATTTTTCCAGACAGAGAATTGTGAATCAGCATAATTAGCGAGGTGATTTCCATGCTCTGATATCAGCCTAGAAACAGTTCTCCTATACATTTATATTTTACATATTAAAATTGGCAAATCACTTTACTGTGCATTATTTCTTACGGTCTTTGAAGATAGAAGATGACAGAGCAGTAGAGAGAGAAAAAGCATTGAACTGAGCAGCAAGATATCCAGATTCCAGGAATGGTCATATTATCACAGGTAGAAATGTGGGTTCTTTTAAAAGTCACCTTATTTTTTTAGGCCTGCTTCTTCTTCTGTAAAAATAACAGCCTTAGATAGAAGATAACTATGGTCCCATGTAGTTCTAACATTTTGCCATTCAAGGTAGGACAGACATAGCTCTCATTGAGTGAATTTCCTTGCTCCACACTAATGAGAACAGAAGGCAAAGAGAGTTTTAGTGATGTGGCCAAAAGCATATGTCTAATAAGTGTCAACCTAGCCTGATTCCAGACATTTGGATGAAGTCTCCGTTAAGCTACCCCACCCTTTCATGGAAGGTCAGCAGGCTGTGTCAATGGCCCTTCCTAGGGTTACCAGATTTAGCAAATAAAAATATAGGATGCCTAGTTAAACTTGAATTTTGGATAAATAATAAATATATTTTCAGTGTAAGTATGTCCCATATAATACTTTAGATATACTTTTTTAAAAAGTATTTGTTATTTATCTGAAATTCAAATTTAACCGGGTATACTGTATTTCATCTGGCAACCCTATCCTAGCTCCATGAATGAATGGGACAGAGGTTTCAAGGCACCTGCTGCTCCCACCCACTTCTAAATCCATGTGTGTATCCTATGCCTATCCCTTAGACACTAAAACCTGTCCAATCCATAGCACCTCCTCCCACCAGAATACTGGTGCTCTGGAAAGATGGGACACTTCCCTATACGTTAGCTGCCTTGACAGGCCTATTTGTCCATCTTTTTTCTGCCAGCCCTATTTTTGAAGATATGGATCATATTTCTGGCCTTTTTCTACCACAGACAGATTCCTCCACTTGATTCATCCTTTGTCTGACACTACAATTGTCTCTGCACTGCAGTCTAAACACTGACTTCCTCCAGATCGGACCTCTAATTCTGGATTCTTGGCATATGTTTTGGAAATAGATGGATTCTGGCCACCTCAGTTAGAACTTAGACTGTATCCCTAGCATGGGAACTCTCCATAGGGTTGTCCTGCCATCTCCCCCTGCCAAGAATTTTCAGCCTTCCAAATATTACCCCTCACTCTCAGTTTGGTGCCCTGTCACTCCCAGCTTGCTTCAGAGCTAACACCATACAGAGCAGTCAACCTGAGGTATGGAATAGGAATTAGTCTAGAACTTTTGCTTTTATATGAAATGGTCCATACATTCACAACTGGCTAGGACTGTGCTGTCCAATAGCGTAGCCACCAGCCACCTGTGGCTATTTACCTTTAAAGTAATTAAAATTAAGTAAATTAAAACCTCAGTTCCTCAGTCACACTGGCCACATTTCAAGTGCTAAGTTGTCACAAGTGGCTCCTGACCACTGCGTTGATCAGACCAGAGGTGGGATATTTCCGTGTCACAGAAAGTTTGAAGAGGGTTACTATAGACAAAGGGTCAACAAACTTGTTCAGTAAAGGGCCAGATAATACATATTTTAGGCTCTGGGCCATAGGGTCTCTATCTCATATACCTCTTTTTATTTTTACAATGCTTTGAAAAGTAAAAACTAACCTTAACCAGTGGCCGTATAAAAATTGTCCATTTGCCAGATTTAGCCCGCAGGTCACAATCTGCCAATCTCTCCTCTGGACCATTCCCCTCACTGGAAAAGCCAATGTGTCCACCTTCCTATTTTTCTTTTTATCAGCAAGTTTACCTCTTCAGTGACCCCTCAGTTTGCTCCCCTGGCTGTAATCACTCCACCTCAAGTCCTCAACTTGCCTCAACTTTAAATCTCTTCTTTTAGAATCCCACAGAATAATCTTTCATACAGTTTTCCCCTGTGAAAGGATTGAAGGGTTTACCATTATTTTTAACTTGGCAAATTTATCTTTCAAAAACCAGATAACAAGTTACATGAAAGCCTTCCCTGTGACTTCTCTTCCACTTGTCTCCCCTCGGAATTACCAAACATGGCCCTGAGACCATGTGACAAAGTATTTGGTAAGTGACTGAGCACTTATCTTACATTTCATGATATTATGGAATATGAGAAAACAAACAAAGAAAACCTCATAAAGCTTTTTAGTTCAGCCTGGTTGAATGAGCATATGAATTATATACATGATGTTTTTCATATATCCTATAATCTGTAAGCTATATAATATATAATCATGTGACTTATTGCCACACTAAAATAGAAGATGGGGGTGGGGATTATTCTATTCTTTCACACTGCTTAAGGTTTTTCTTACTCTCTGTTTTCTCTACATAGTAAAGAAGATTGGAGAAAGAGAGGAGAAATAGGGGATCTGACGTGAAAACCTACTTTTTAGGATGCAATAGACAAATGTGGGTTTAATAGAAGAATACAGCATTCAGTATTGTTAAAATGGTATACAAACCCTGTCAATCCAGTTATAGCTAGAGCCAGCTAATTAAAGTGTAAAAATTGCTTTTGAGACATTACTTACTCCAACCCCATTCTTCTCTCCTGGTTGGAAGAAATGAATGAGGAATCGGGCTTTATTCGACTCTAGACCAATACAGATGTTCTTTTAAAGCAAAAACAACCGGCTGACAGTCAGACAAAAACCATCATATTCTCAAAATCTGTATCTTTGTCCTCCATGTTTAAACTCATATTAAATATAGTTTACTTTTTAAGGCTCTTTGAGAAGGATAGGATTGTTGCATCATAAGACAACTCTTCTGTAGACAATTCAGTTTATGTCCCCAAGATCTGATTATATATGCAACTCTCTTACGATTTCTTCCTTCATGTGGAAAGATACACCCACCTTCATTCAGGGATTTAATTTACTTTGAAAACTGATTTCATTTAACATGCAGCATGATCTCAATATTTAACAGCTGTATTAACAGGAATTAACTTACGGAACAATTCTGTTAAAAGCTAGAAATTGGATATCTCTACAAAATGTGAGAGGGTACGAAAATATACTGAGGTGTAAAGTGTAATGGAGCTGAAAAGTAAAAACTTAAAGATTAGTTGGCAACTAATGTTTAAAAGAATGACTGCCTGGGATATATTTTGAATTTCTTTTAAAAGAATCTTACCTCTGTCATTTGATACAATCTCTAAGTACAATGTAGAGAGATGTGGGAAAATAATTCACTACAATGGGGTACCCCATTTTTCATGGTACAAGGAAATCATGCTGTACCAATAGCTGGATTGTTTTCATTAATTGGTTTTTGTTGTGTGAATTATGATGGTAGAATTTGTACTAGTTACTGACAGACTAAAATACCCAGGACTTGGCAATCTCATTTCCTAAAAGTCATTCATGAGAGGGAAGGCACTGGGTAGATCATAAATTCTGCAAGAGTGAGCAAAGTGGCCCAATTCAGCAGCTTCTTTTCAGGCAGGGACCCAGCCCTCTGCAACTGCAGGACACAGGACACCATGTTGACAGCCCGGGCTATGCCGCCAAGAGGGAGAAACAACAAGCCGCTATTAGATTTCCACATGAGTAAGGCCACTTTCCAATTCTTTTGCAAAGAGCTGACAGATCTGATTATAGCAACAAGCTGCCCATCCGCAAGGAGAAATTGATGTGCACAAGGAAATTGCTATCGTTTTTGGAGACCTGCTGGAAACAGGGAATGCTGATTTCTGCCACACAGGGCAGGATTGCCAAAGATTATCAGGGCAGGTGAGACTGATCTTTATTTAGAGAATTCAGTAACTTCCTCTATCTGAAGACTGTTTTAAAAAAAAAAAACCACCAAAATCCATTTCATACAATCCCTGGGTAGAATGTAAGATAGAACTTCAAAAGTAAGAGCTTGGTGACACTTTACGTTATAGATGAACAATGTGGTCAGGTGCCAAAAGGTTTTATACCTCCCTACAAGGTGTTATAAACTTACAAACCTAAGTACTGGTTTACAGAATGCCTCTGAGATCTAAGTTAGCAGAAACTCACCACCTCGGTAAGAATTAACTGTTGTTATCTTACATTGTGATTTAGAGAGAACTGGCTGATTAGATTAAGGTAACTCCTTGAGTGTGCATGAAGCAGTTAAATCAAGAAGAAAAGCAATGAGGAATGATTTGGCAACTTGAAAATTTTATGGTTATAAAAAATGTTGGAATGGAAAAGAATGATATAATGTCAAATGCGCACAGAAGGCTGGTAGTCTGCGTGGAATCTAAAATAAGAAAGAGGAATGGGAGAAAGGGGATTTATAAATATGGTTCTGCAATATCCAGGAGGAATGGTGCTCTGACTCTATCAGCTGGTACTGATTCAGTGTGCAGAAAAAGCTTCCAAGGCGGAAAAGAGCAATTCAATATGTTTCTCAGCGTTCCCCAAACTGTGTTCCCTGGAGCACAAGTCATTTGATTAAAACCAACCAAACAAACAAAGGTTCATCATCTCGTAACTTTAGGAAACACTGTTCACTACATACTCCACTTATGGACTGATACTGGACATTACCAGATTATGACCTCTAGGAGAGTTTCTGACTAAGAAAACTTGTTAACTTTGTTTAACCAAGAATTTTTCAAATTTATTTAACCATGTGGGTGTCCGGACTCCTCAACACCAAACAGCTTTAGCATTCCATGAAACTATGATCAGTGACATATGTTACATATGAAAAGATTCTTTATATAAACCAATTACTTTTCCCTAACTGTATTCTTAACATGGACTCCTATGATCATTATGTGGGATTTGGTATGAATCTACCTACCTGCAAAGCAAAGCCCACACAGAAGGCCTGTCCCAGATTTCAGCCTAGGTATATGTCTGACTCTTTCTCCAGGGCCTTCTTACTGCCAGATTAATTGCTAACATGAATCCTGAAAACAACACCTGAGATCTTAAAGCACAGTTCTTGATTTATTTTCAGATTTCCTCTATCTGCACAATCCTTTCCTATTTCCTTAGGAAAAACTGGATACATTTAGAAAGGGGTAAAGAGAGAAGGAGAAATTTTATCAATTCATTCTAATAGTTAAAAAACAAATACAGCCTATTAAGACCTTATTTATGAGGGAGGAAGAAATGGGCAGGAGAAGCAATAAAAGCTACAAATTGCCTGTTTACGCTGTCTGGAGTCCATGGTATAAACTAGTGCAGCATTTCTCAACTACAGGTCTCAACCCGCTAACAGTGAGCTATGCCCAACTAATTGTAACTCAAAATAAAATACAGGAGTGTGTGAATTAGAGCCTGATGGTTAGACTTGCTGGAGTTGGCACACATTTTTTTTTAAAGGGCCAGAGAGTAAATGATTCAGGCTTTGTGGGGCGAAGAAGCAGAATTGAAGATATTACACAGGCATTTATATAACCACTTAAAATGTAATCAATTAAAAAGTGTAAAATTTAGGGACTTCCCTGGTGGCACAGTGGTTAAGAATCCGCCTGCCAATGCAGGTGACACGGGTTCGAGCCCTGGGCCAGGAAGATCCCACATGCCGCGAAGCAACTAAGCCCGTGAGCCACAACTACTGAGCCTGTGCTCTAGAGCCCGCAAGCCACAACTACTGAGCCTGTGCGCCACAACTACTAAGGCCCGCACGCCCTAGAGCCCGAGCACAGCAACTACTGAGCCCGCGTGCTGCAACTAGTGAAGCCCACGTGCCTAGAGCCTGTGCTCCGCAACAAGAGAAGCCACCACAATGGAAGAGGCGCACCGCAACTAGAGAAAGCCTGCACGCAGCAATGAAGACCCAACACAGCCCCCCCCCCAAAAAAAAGAAAGTAAAATCTATTCTTAGTTCATGGGCAGTAAAAAAAAAAAAGGCAGCTGATCAAATTTAGCCCACAGGCTTTAGTTTGCTAGTCTCTGGTTTAGAGCATGGGCTCCAGAGTCAGATGGTCAGGATCCTGGCATCACCTGTAATCAGCTGTGAGACTGACATTGGGAAGTACTTAATCTCTTTCTCAGTTTTTTCATCTATAAAATAAAGATGATGATAATAACATCCCCCATCTCAACTGATAGCTGTGAGGATGACTTAGTTAATATATGTGAAGCACTATAACTCTGCCTGAGTGAGTGCTCAATAAATGTTTACTATTGTTTTTTAAATAGAGTAATTCATATTAGTCCAAGCAGCAACAGACCTTGAGATGCACCCAGCTGTTTAAATGATAAAACGAGAGTGGAGTTTGGGTTTAGGGCACCAGAAACCTGAGGAATGTGGTGAATATGTGAGCTTTCTCTGTCATCTGTGTTGCTCTGCAAAAGCAGTAAGAGCCACTGGCCTACTAGACTAGGATATTTGGGTTCTAATTATAGTCCTGTCCAGGTTCTTAGACATGCAAGATGACTAGTCACTTTGTACCTCATTTTCCCCAGCCGAAAAATAGACTTAGCGATACTTTACAGTTCAGGAAGTATGTGGGTGAAATAAGATAGTAAGGATAACTGCATTATGGAAAAGCACTGCTAGGTTCCAAACTGTAAGAAAGTATTTAATGTAACTTGGATATTTCTCTGTTTACTCTAGGAGAGCTACCAAGTTTTGTAGTAGATCTGAGAAGGGAGCTCCTAGGAGAGAGATTGTCCTTGATTGTGTCGGGGGCAAACCCTCAACTGTGGCTGAAAAACCTCATTGAGCATTCAGCCTATTGTCTTGGAATTTCTATGGTCTGAATACTGAACTGAGCCCAAATGTCTATATCCCCTCCAACTTAAAATCTCTTTAAAATAAATATATATGTTCCTGTAACATCACAGGAAAATGTCATTCACATTTTTGAAATTTTAGAAATTCCTTTAAGGATAGAAAGCAAATGAAACAAGATTGATAGGGAAAAGCAGAGGAAAAAAAATAGACCTAAAACATCAGAGGCCCAGTGAAGTATTAGAAATTCCAAGCCTGGCAGGCATCATGGTAACAAGGTGAAGAAGAACTACATTGAGCACAGGGCTGGCTTTTCAATCTGTAGAGCAGATGAGAGCAATGTCTCCTGCCCCCAGACTGATGCCCTGGAAACTGCTGCCTGAACGCCTGTGGACCATCTATCCAGGGAGTGCTCACAGTATACACGGCACTGAGACAAGAGTAGTCTCTAAAAAGACAGAAAATCAAAAAGGATGGCTGCCTGCTAACTAAGGCTGTTCTGTGAAGTATCAGTTCAGCCCAGGCACCAAAGAAGCAACACTGTGGCCCCAGGTAGTTTACAGTTTCTGGAGGGACAGAGAGCTCTCACACTAGGAAGACAAATCAATCCCCTGCACTACATCCTTCCCCACGACAAGCAGAGGCAGGCACTGTAAGATGATAAATACGAGAGAAAAGCTGAGACACAGAAAGGTTAGATCCAGAAGTTTCAAGGCCCATCAATTATGTGTTTCAGAATGAAAAATTCAGAGGAAATGGACAGGAAGGAATAATAATGAATAAAGTCAAATAAAAACCCAAGTCTGATGACTGAATATAGTGTTAGTACAAAGGAAACCTGCAGTGACACATGTTGTGGTAAACTTTCCAAAAGTTAAATGGAAGAGAAGAAGTCAACAGCTTCCCTGGAGAAAAATAAAAACTTATTTACTGGCATGTGAACATCAAACTGCCATCAGAATTTTTGTCAGTAACAGCCTCCAGAAAACTATGGAATCATGTCTTCAATCTTCTAAGAAAAATAACTTAAAGCTAGTATTCAAGTATGAGAACAGAATGAAAAAATGCATAAGGATGTATAGGACTAAGAATATTTAGACTTTTTGTAAAAAAAAAATTACTAAAGGGCACCCCTGTAAAACAAAACAAAAAAACCAACAGAAATTCAAGAGAGGAAGGCATGGGAATAAAATAATTTTTAAATAAAGAAAGACTGGTCTTTACACAAGAAAAGGGGGAGAAGGTGGGGCCTCTAGCTAGGCATAAACTTAGTTTGCACAATATATGAGAAAAAATCAAAATATGGAATAAAATCACAAATGATGTTAATATGAGAGCTGATGGAAGGAGTGGGACTGGTCAAAAATCGATTGGTTTTTGATTTTCCACCTCAGTTGAAACAAATCATCATTCAAATTTCTATGATTCAGTGAGTATAAAACTCTCCATCCTGACCCATTTTTCATCTGCTTCCTGAAAATATCTAAATGTCAGTGAGATGGTAACTTCAGAGACTACATCAGCATTTAAAGCGTGTAAGACGATACACACCCTCCCAAAATCCTGACTGGAGTCACAGGGGAGACAAACTCAACACCCAACTCTCACTGTGAGCTGAGCTGGACCGAATGGAAAGGAGATGACTTTTTTTTCTAGCTTACAGGTGAGCAGTAACTAAGACGAGAGAGAAGGATCTCCTTGTATATTGTCTCAGAGATTGCCTTTATTTTTATATGTTTTAAAAACATAATAATGGAATGTGGATAAAAAGGAGAGACAGAGCACCTCCATTAATTACTATCACACCACTCACCTTTATCATTAGAGATTTAACAGTGTACAAGACCACTGTGTATAGGACTGATCTGCTAAAAAATCATTAGATCTACTCATCGTTGTTAGCCTTTGCATTAACAAGAAGGCATTTTGATTTTTAAAATCAATCCAGCTGCAGCAAGAAAGTCAATAAGAATCATAACTTTCTGGAAATAAGGAGTCCAGCAATGAGTTCTTAATAATACCAAATGCTTCTCACAGAGAAGATCTTTGAGAAATACATGCATACCCTGCCTACCAAGAGAAGAAAAATAATTCTTTAAAGAATTAGAAATGACTAGAAAAGAAATTTCAGGTCTCCTTAAGGAGTTAAGGTTAAAGGAGTCTAGGATCAGTGCCAAGGGTGGTAGATATCACCCCCTCTCATCTCCATTTTCATGAAGTAATGCTTCTACCATGGGTCAGATCTCCATTTCACCCAATTGCAAAACAGTGACACACCCACTCACCCACAGTGAGATCATCTACTTCACCCTTGTGTTCTTCACATTTTCATCATTAGGGCAGAATAGAGCTCTCTTCCCTTTATCCCCCTCATACCTCTCCATCCTCAACCCTATTCTGAAGAGGCTTTCTGACATCATGGTGAGCACAAGTTATACGATGAGATTTATCTCTTCAGTAAGAGAGACATCTCCTCTTTTTATGGTCTCATTAGGCCTTTAGTATATGCTGAAGAATTTGAACAATCGGGGAATTTGACTTGGTGATGCAGATTCAAAAGACAAAGCATGAAACTTAATTTTTCAGATTGTGAGTAAGTGTAGGATAAAGTATGACTCATGGGAGAGGAATAGGAAAAGGAAAGTCCACGGGAGAGAATCTATCATGGCCCACAGCACCAAACTCTGGATGCCAGGAAGATTCCTGACTCTCTGCTGGAAAGATTTGGTTCTTGTTGGTGATGGACTATGCCCTATTCTTTTCCAGATTTTAATCAGAACACTAGATCACATGAGTATGACTCATATTGATCACTAAAGTTCCTATATCTTTCCAGGTATTTTAGGGGTTAAAATGATACAATAGCATTTGCCTTGTAAACATTTTATACTCTTTGCTTCATTTCTGTTTCTTCAAGACTCAGAATAAATGGTTTTATGTATTGTAAAGGATCCATGGTTCCATGAAACCACATGAAGAAATCTGAGTAATTTAAGCAGATTTCTTCTTATTTTCAGCAAATGGCAATGACGGGGTGGGGGGGGCAGTTATTGTTATCTGATTTTAGAAATTTCTTTTTTTTTTTTTTTTTTTTGACCTAATAATTTCTTACGTGGCATTAACTATTTTTTTTTTTTTTAAAGATTTATTTATTGATTGATTGATTACTATGTTGGGTCTTCGTTTCTGTGCTAGGGCTTCCTGTAGTTGCGGCAAGCGGGGGCTACTCTTCATCGCGGTGCGCGGGCCTCTCACTATTGCGGCCTCTTTTTGTTGCGGAGCACAGGCTCCAGACGCACAGGCTCAGTAGTTGTGGCTCACGGGCCCAGTTGCTCCGTGGCATGTGGGATCTTCCCAGACCAGGGCGCGAACCCGTATCCCCTGCATTAGCAGGCAGACTCTCAACCACTGCGCCACCAGGGAAGCCCCGGAAATTTCTTTTTTGTAATAATGATGTTTTAAATTCTGACTATAAAAATAGACATGACCATTATAGAAATTTGAGAACTACAGAAAAAACTAAAGAAAATTAAAATCACTCATATTCCTATTACTCAAATCTTTTTATGCGTTCGTAATACACAAATACACATAACATACATTTATAAAATTAGGGTTGGTGTGCCTATATAATTTTAACTCCATCATTTTTCACTAAATATTATATCCTAATTATTATTTCCTTTTTCTTAAATTTTATTTAAATTTATTTTATGATTCATAGTGTTTCATTTGTATGCACTGTTTATTGAACTAGGCATTTAGTATACAAAATTTTTACTTTCATTATAAACAACACGGCAGAAGGCACCCTTCATTTTCTTCACCTTAAACAAACACCATTTATACTTCTTAAACTGCTCTTACCAAGCTACTAAGGAGCTAGAGTGCTGCCATTGCCACCTCCTGGCAACAACATACCACGTGAACAATTGTACAGGGAGAATATCAAATGGTTCCTTCTAGAACTGGAGATGCTATTATGCAGTTTGGGAAGAGGGACAAATATATCGGCTCTGTTTGCAAAGTGATAGTTAGTAATCAGATTTTGGGAAAGTGCCCAGCCACTGTAGTGGATAGCTGAAAAACAGCACAGGCAAGTCTGAATAATCTTTATAATGAAGGCAAACTTTGAGTAACATAGGAAAGGAAAGATGTCAGATGAGTAATCCAAACAGCAATCCAATAAAAATGAAAACTCATTGATATTTGATTTGAGGCTAGATAAGGTTTCCTTAGGCCATAGGAGTAATTCCCTAAATTCAGACTTTAAGTAATACCAACATAAATTAGCATTGCCTGAACTCACACAATCCTGGACACTGTTATGGAAAATTGACCAAAGGAAGTTGGCTCAGGATTCAATCTGGGCCTCCAGGTAAGTATGCATAGTGAACCATCAGCATCCAGATAGCCTAAAGTCACTGTTCCAATGTTGATAAATCACCATACCTCATTTTAATTGAAGCTGTGGAAAGAAAATGATGCTCTAACAAGTACACTCTTAAAAAGTAGTCAGCACTGAAGATAATAATAACAAAAGAAAGTAAAAGTGCAATCTCCAAAGCATGCTATGCATGAGAGTTTGTTTTAATCATTTAAAATCCAGATTGTTTTTATGAAAGATATGTTTCCCCAAAATATATAAGTTGTTTGTTAGACGTGTGGGGTATTTTTCCCATTGAAACCACGTTGAAAACTCTGGCATAGTACACATATTGGATTTCAACTTCTACTCAACATACAAGTTACCTCAAGGCAAAATGTGGCATTAGGTGCTTTCATTGTATGTTAACATACTTACAGTAATAATTTCACCTTGGCCTGCTAAGAGCACAATGGTCCCATCCCCCACTCCAAATCTAGAGGAATCCTGAGTCCTCGTCTAAAAAACTAGCCAAACTCATATTCTCCTAAGCACCCTCTTCCTTTCTCTCTGAGTGTTCCAGAGGTGAACCCACCTTCTTCCTTTTCCACGGCTACTTCCAATTACCCCCATACGTGATTTCTTTCCCTCAATGGTAAACTGATAAATGTTTAACAACAGACTCTTCAGGATAAAAAAATATATATACCCATATGTGTACATAAAATCCTTTACCAATCTAAAGGATGGGTAGCATGCAATTTACAAATAATAATAAAAATAATACAACATACAATTCCATATAACCAGTTGACTCTCACAGAATGTTTTGGTTGATTTTTGCCAAAATCTGGTGTCCATAACCAATCTATTATTGCAGTTGACAAACAAGTGTAGTTCTTACCTAAATACCGGATGATGTTTTCATTTACATTAATGAGTAATATGAAAGTGAAACATAGAAGACATATGTCAGAATGGCACTCATTCCTCAGCGATGCTAGTGGTTTTCCTGCCAAATGGGATAATAGTTTTCAAATACTGGAATATTTCCTGAATTTTTTGTGCGATTCACAATGTAATGGATACAGTTATAATACACTGTTACTTTAAATGCATTATGAACATTTCAGCATCATCTTCTTAACTTTAGACTAAAGATCAGCAAACCTTGGCTGATGGGCCAAATCTGGGCAATCTCCTGTTTTGGTAAATCGTTTTATTGATACACAGGTACAGAAGAAATTTGCCAATTTCTGGATAATCAATAAAACAATAAATGAGCCTTGCTGTGTAATATTTTCTGATTTCTATGGTATGAAAATTCCCCCAATGGCCAAATTCAAGTTACAAACCTGACCAGGAAATTGGGAGAAGGTGCACAATAGCACATTATTGTATACTATTTCCACAAGGCAAATACAATGGATATAAATAACCTTGATCATACATAATAGTAACATGTAATTAAATAATTAGGAAGTGGTGAGTTTTGAGTACGTATTACCTTTGTTTTTAATGTAAATTATTTAAATATAAGTTTATATAATTTACTTCTTAATAATGGCTGTGTTTACCGGCCAGCTTTCACAGCTCGTGGAAATCTAACCACTGGCTCTGCTGAGCCACCAGGAAACACAGCTGCAGCACAGCTCTGGTTTTACTCCCCCTGTCCTCACCCCACAGCTATTCACCTGCATTCCTGTCCCTCAACCAAATCCATCACTTTGGGGGTTTACTAGAATGGGGAAGAGTGGGCTTTTGATATGCTTATCAGAAAATATAGGCAGTGATTTACAGGACTTTTTCTACTTCATTCTCTATCTTTTATTCTTTGCAGTTAAATTCAACAGGGGACTTAAAGTGCACATGAAAGGTGGATTTTTAAACTTTAACAGTAGAAGATCCCTCTACATTACAAAGAAAAATAACGCAGCCTTAAATATGAGCATTTGATCTGATGAAGCTGGGACTAAGGCGAGTGGACTAAGGTGAAAGAATTGGTGATAAAGAACCAAGGAACCAGATGTCAAAATTTTCTATGTCTGGGGTAGTAGAGGGACTGGACAGGGGTGGGCAGAATGCATGTCTGAGACAGGGGAGTGTCTACTGGGGCTAACACTCCCCATCCTTCTAGACCGGAAGCAAAGTGAGAAGCTGGGCAAATCAAGGGAAATGGATTGGAAGTTCACATTTTAAAACATCAGCAATAAGGAAGTAAAGGAAGTTACAGTAGTAGCTGGCCTTGAGTCCATAAGTAACATGGCAAATGTGAAAAAAACAAAGATTTAAAAATGGCTATGTTGCTATTTACCATTATTTTACCAAAGCAATTATGGTGGTTGAAGTGATGATAGTTTGTTCATTTTCATTTTCACACTCAATGAGATAGTAAAATATTTAGGCAAAACCAAGATTCTCAGTAGAGGCTCTATTGCACTTTGTCTCTACCTTCCTCCCTCCTAATTTAATAGGGATTTTCTCCAGGTTTTCAAATAGTCATATTAGTGTTTTCTGGAATGCCTTGTATAAAGCCTTGGAGCCATGAGTTATTTTGTATCTCTGTGAAAAAAAGATATTCTATGATTAAATAAATTCAGGCAATGTTGAAAAGTATGTCTTTTTTCCCTTGTAGACTCACAAACGTACATTAGTAATAATAAATGTTCTGGGGCTTCCCTGGTGGCGCAGTGGTTGAGAGTCTGCCTGCCAATGCAGGGGACACGGGTTCGAGCCCTGGTCTGGGAAGATCCCACATGCCGCGGAGCAGCTGGGCCCGTGAGCCACAACTGCTGAGCCTGCGCGTCTGGAGCCTGTGCTCCGCAACAAGAGAGGCCGCGATGGTGAGAGGCCCGCGCGCCGCGATGAGGAGTGGCCCCCACTTGCCGCAACTGGAGGAAGCCCTCGCACAGAAGCGAGGACCCAACACAGCCAAAAATAAAAATAATAAATAAATAATAAATTAAAAATAATAATAATAATAATAAATGTTCTGAGAAATCTAGTAGTAAAAACAATAACAACAACAAAACTAGTTTTGTTCTCCAAAATACATATTGGAAAACACTGAGCTACACCCTTAAACAAAGGTGGTCTATGGAACCAACTTCACCTGAATAGACGTGCTGTACTCTACGACATCACAGGGCCACTGGCAAGCACTCCCCCACCACAAAACATCTGCATCTTACATGGTTTTATACATATATATGTAAAACAATGAGTATTTTATAAATTAATATCTGAGAGGAGAGTCATATTTGAGGCAAAGTGGGATAATGGAACGCTAGCTAAGTGGCATGGTGGACAGTGCATGAATCATAATTATATGTGGGCCCTAACACTTGACTCAAGGTTATAATGAGGATTGAATGAGATATGAATCTGAGTCAGCAATACCTTCAAATAGGAAAGGTGACACTGTTAATCAAAGCGGTTACTTAAGTTGTCTTTACTAGAAATGCCTTGAAAATTGAGATATGGTCCCTGAAGAAGTTTCCTGATCAAAAATTTAATATTGGTGAGCTTCTTACTTAATATACACTCCTGACATAGGACCTTTGATATGTAAATTACTCATACTCCCTTTGAGAATCATTATGAATGATCATGCCAGAACAACCCATATGCAGACATTCCACCTGTCAGGTCCGCAAGGCCTCTCTTCGACAGGTACAAGAATTCTGGACATATGGTGTTTGTCACAAACAAATGCTTCACCATTTAAATATGGGACTTAAACACTTCTGAGTCAAGAACAGCAGGAAGTCAGTTACAAAGTGAGGGGTGCTGGGGGAGGGGGCAATTCTGAAAATCTAGACAGTAATCATGGTGAGAATAGCCAAGAGGAATGTAAATATGTATAAATGATAAGCAATTCAAATGCTTATATGGAAGGTCTTCTCTAGTGATCAGAGCCTAAAATTAGTAGAGGTAATTTCTGCCCTGAAGATATGCAAGAGTCACTTTAGTGATTCATCTGGATCCAATAAGAATTAAATGAGATATATAGTTACATCATCTCACTAAGAAAAGAGACCTGAAAAGTGGTGATTATCATATCATGGGTACCTAGTGATTCATCTGGATCCAATGAGAATTAAATGAGATATATAGTTACATCACTTCACTAAGAAAAGAGACCTGAAAAGTGGTGATTATCATATCATGGGTACCAAGAAAGGTAGCTCTCTCTAAAATACTCTAAAATACTCCCTCTTCTGACTTCCTAATGCTTGAAGAAACATCAAATGACTTCATTATTAGAGATAAGATTTAATATCCATATGTCCCTCAAAAATTAACAAGTTAATATCATAGTAACTTGTAAAAGATGAACATAATAATAGTAATGGCTATATTCATTGAATACTTATTAATGACAGTCCCTCAAATGGATAATTGGTTTAACCATTACAGGATCCTATGCGCTGGTCAGTAATAAACAGTCCAAAAAGGACTGAAGAGTAAACAGAGAGGTTAATGGACTTGCCCAGGGTACGTAGCAGGTAAGTGATAGCATCAGAATTTGATCCCAAACTGTCTCTCTTTAAACCCCACACTCTTAACCACTATCTATACAACCTCTTCTACACTTCACTTTCTGAAAGGAAAGTTTGCTATACTAGTTTCGGCCAAAAGGGAAGGTTTCTGAGCACAACACGAGGATGAAAAAAATAGAGAAGCCAAGAAATGAGGGGAAGAGCAGGCACAGAATGCTGTTGGCCACCGAGACAGAGCTTCTCCACTTCATACAATTCCTTTCACTATGTGGTTGGACATCCTTAGGTTCTTTTTAGTCTCCTTTGACACTTTAGGAATTAGCCAGCTAGACAACATTGGGCCATGTCTAAGAAGGCTTCTTTATTGGAGTTAAGATAAGCAAGTGAATTACTGCTTACTACTGACAGATACTTTTGATCAGACCAGACCTGCCAGACCACTCAAAACTGATTTTTTTAATGTAGGTGACTATGTGAAAATTATGCTTTTATTCAGAGTTGTTTACAAAGTGATTAAATTTAAACTCACCAATAAATAAGGTTTCAAGTAGCCAGGAAAGGTAGGTAATCAAAGTATACACTGAGGGTTGAAAAAGTCTTGACTATCAGTATCACTTATATATGAAATCTAAAAAAAAAAAGTGAAACGCATAGAAACAGAAAAGTGGTTGCCAGGGGTTGGGGGCTGGAGGAAAGAGGGAAAGGTGGATGAAAAGGCACAAACTTTCAGCTGTAAGATGAATAAGGTCTGAGGACTGAATGTATAACATGGTGACTATAGTTGATAACACTTTATTGTACAACTGAAATTTGCTAAGAGAGTAGAACTAAAATGTTCTCAAAAAAGAGATAAATATGTGAGGTAATAGATGTGTTTTAACTAGATGGGGGGAATTCTTTCAAATGTATATGCATATCAAATTGTCCCAATATATACTTCAATTACCTTAAAATTTTATTTGTCAACTATGGCTCAATAAAGCTGAAATTAAAAAAAAAAGGAAAAAGTCTGAGTATCATATTGTAGAAGTACAGAAGCCCCATTGCTTTAAAGAGACAGTAACACATTTGCTGACTTTGTAAGGACCAGCAGTGCAAAGGCTGCCCTTGGAAAGTAATCTGCTTGATGGCCAAGCTATTTTCAATTATATCTTTGGGAAATCTTAGGGCATCTTAGACTATGACATTATGCTACTGGAAAAAAATTAACAGGTGCTTTATGGAATAAATAAAAACTAAGTGCCTTATTTATTCAAAAACATGACCCAATCTGATAAAATATGCTTTGGAATAAATATCCACAATGAAAGGTGGCTGCTATCATTTTTCCAAGGGCTGAAGAACAAAATTATTAAATCTGGGGAAAACGTCTTCTGAGATTTTGATGCCAACTCTCCCATTTGAAAAACATACATGGAAAATAGAGAATATTGTCAATATGCTTCCCTCTGACTGAAAGCAGCAACAGTGTCACCTATCTAACAGAGAACTTTTTAAATTGATATTTCATGACCCCATTTAAAAAGCTTCTATTATCATCTTTCCATATTGGAGCCCTGACTTCTAACAATGCAGCTTGTTACACTTATTTATATCACTGACCCTGTGGCTCAGAGATGAGTTTATATGGCACATCAACTTAACATTTGCATACCCAGACACAATATTAGCAGTGAACTCAACACAGAATCATGATCAAGATTTGATAATAAAAGAAATGCAATTCATTCTAGGCATACTTAAGAAGTGAATCACATTCATTCAAATTCTCCAGGTTTATATAGAGCAAAATTGAGAAAAAAAGAAGAGCTCAAGGCTTTATCCCCCAGATCATAAAGAGAAATAGACTAACGAATCAAATAAAAATAGACATATCAATGACCAATTGACCATTTAGAGGTCATAAGAGATTGTCACCTGACCCCTCAGGGCCAGGCCTGTGTTGTGAAATAAAAGATAAGATGTACAATATGGGGCTTCCCTGGTGGCACAGTTGTTGAGAATCTGCCTGCCAATGCAGGGGACACGGGTTCGAGCCCTGGTCTGGGAAGATCCCACATGCCGCGGAGCAACTAGGCCCGTGAGCCACAACTACTGAGCCTGCGCGTCTGGAGCCTGTGCTCCGCAACAGGAGAGGCCGCGATAGTGAGAGGCCTGCGCACCGCGATGAAGAGTGGCCCCCGCTCGCCGCAACTAGAGAAAGCCCTTGCACAGAAACGAAGACCCAACACAGCCAAAAATAAATAAATAAATAAATAATAATTAAAAAAAACAAAAAAAAGATGTACAATATGGAACAGAAAATAAGACATAAACTCATAAAACGATAGAAAACAAAACTGTATGTACAAATCCAAAAATGCTTAGGTAAACAAATATGAAAACAAGAGTCCCACAAACCCACATTTAAATTATGAAATACATTCACAATTAAAAGCAACATATATAAATATATATATGACAATATATACAAAATATTGACTGTTTCCTATTGTAGTAGCAAGACATATAAGAATTTATATATAAGATTATTGGTAATATTAACTCAAAGGGAATCAGAAAGAGGTTTATTAGCTTGGGGGAGTTCATAGGCACACTCACTTTGTACAGCACCACAGGAGAGAAGGTAATTATAAATGTCCAAATTGCTTAGGCAGCAAATGAGGTTTTTCGAATTTTTAATGGGGTTGTGGTGTAATTCTGCATTTACTCCATAGAGGTATATATGTGCTTGATAACTTCTTGTTGAATGAATGAATGAATGAATCAAAGAAATTCAACACATGTTGTGGATATTGTCAGGGAGTTTCAGGGTAGGAAGGAGCAACAGAGTAGTCACTCTACTCAGTAATATTATTACAGAGTCCAGAGAAGCTATCAATACTAGGTTCCTTAGATCCTATCTTGTTTTGTTGCCCTCATTTAAAACAGACAAAATCAAAGCCTACCTAACATGTTACAATGTCTGCCCAGTTTGTTGGTATCAATATAATAGTAACAGGAGATGAAATTTTGAGGGACCATCTAGTTATCCTTTTACCTTGGAGGCTAACTGTAGCTGTGATTTCAGTCCTAACCCCACAGCCACACATTGTCTTAATAGGATATACTGATCTAACAAAAAATACACTAGACTGGTTCCAGAAATTCTAATTATTTAAAAAAAAATTACATGAAATTTCTTTTTTATTTGCTACTAAGATTTATGTTTGAATTATAAATATACCAGTTGTTTTTAGAAGACTCTCTCTTTTCTGTATGAGGTGTTTGAACTCCTGGAGAAAGGTATTGCATGAACAGAAATTATAATGAGCTTTAAAGAAAGACTGACATATTTCTATGTCCATATACTCCCAGAGTTATTATCTTTTATTTTCTTCTTTCCTTTTTTTTATTCTTTGCACCGTTGGGGGTATTATTCTTATATGGGTGTAAATTAGGATGTTTAGAAGGAAGAAATAGGGTTCCATTAACAATAATATAAATAAAGTGGGATTAAAATTGATTGAAATTTAGAGCAGAAGAGAGTGTGAGTTGGGTTTAGAGACTCATTTCTAACAGCTGGGTTCCTGGAATTCTGATTATTATTTAAGAAGGTCCATCTTCATTTCCATTTCTCTCAGAAGCTGTGTGAACCTAGAGGCTTCACATCTGCTTTATCTTCTTTCTCAGAATAGGGCGCTGCAAGTTTCTCAATTGCTGTTTCCTCAAACTGTTAGCCACATGATTGGGCTGCTACAAAGCTAAGTCCGGCACTAAATCTTTACAGAGTTAGCACTCAGACTATCTTAATCGTAATTTCTGTGTTTCAGGTCCTTGAAATCCAACGTATGGTCCATGGATGGACAATATTAACATCACCTGCGAGCTTGTTAGACAAGCAGAATCTCTTATCCCACACTAATTTACTGAATATGAATTTGCATTGTAACAAGATACCCAGGTAATTTATATGCATATTACAGTTTGAGGAGCACTGCCCTAACCTAAAGTATAAAGAGGGAAAACTGAATCAGTAGAAGGCAGATGTTTATCCCGGGTATAATTCACTGCATTCAAGAGATCACCTGCTAGATGAATAACAATAAATGACTGCTAGATGAATAACAATAAATGACAACTAAATGCAATGTGGTATCTTGGACTTGTCCCAGGACACCAAAAGAACATTAGGGGAAAAATTGATGAAATCCAAATAAAGTTTGTGCCAATGATAATTTCCCAATTTTGGTAAATGTAACATGGTTATTTGAGATGTTAACATTAGGAGAAGCTTACTGAAGAGTATATAGGAACTCTGTACAATCTTTATAATTCTTCAGTAAATTGAAAATTTATTTTTCAAAATAAAAAGTTTAAAAATTATAGCTGTGTAGCAAACTCACAAAAGTCATTGTGTCATACAACACATAACTTTTCTTTATCTCAAAGTTCAACTGATCTCAGCTGGGCTCACTCAGGAGCTAGAGAGTTCTGCTGATCTTAGCTTGACTCATTCATATGTCTGGGGATGGACTATCTACTAGCTTATCTATATAATGGCCTTGTCCAAGGCAACAAGGTCAACATGAAACTGTCCTACATTTCTTTCATCATCATGCCATTTTATCATGGTCACAGAAGAGATCAATAACAGACAAGTGAAAATACATAGTTTGTTTTGATGCTGGGAATATTGTAATTATGAGCCAAATAAAGTTACAAAGCCCACTCAATTCAAGGGGTGGAAAATTGGTGCTACCTGTTTTTAAAGGAATAGCAAAACCAATTGGCAAAGGGTGTGGATATATAGAAGTTTAAATAAATGAGGTTTCTGTTGTAATCTATCACATATGCTGATGATGTATGTATTAGCAATGGCTTCCATTTTAGCATATTAGATAATTTAGGCACTGCAACTCTCATCTCACCGCCTAGTGTTGATCAAAATAAATTCAGTGCTAACAGCAACAGCAACAACAACAAAAATCAGTGCTGGGGGAAGGAGACAAGATGGCAGAGTAGAAGGACACGAGCTCACCTCTTCCACTAAAAACGCCAAAATCACAACTAACTGATGAACAACCATCAACAAAAAAATGCTGGAACCTACCAAAAAAGATACCCTACATCCAAAGACAAGGAAGAAGCCACAACAAGACGGTAGAGGGGCACAATCACAATAAACTCAAATCTCGTACACACTGAGTGGGTGACCCACAAACAGGAAAATAATTATACCACAGAAGTTCTCCCACAGGACTAAAAGTTCTGAGCACCAGGTCAGGATCCCAAGCCTGGAGATCTGGCAACAGGAGGAGGAACCTCCATAGAATCTGGCTTTGATGGCCAGCAGGCTTTGATTGCAGGAATTCCATAGGACTGGGGGAAACAGAAACTCCACTCTTAGAGGGTGGACACAGGGTTTCATGCACACCAGGACCCAGGGCCAGACTTACCTGCTACTATTAGAGGGTCTCCTGTGGAGGCGGGGGCAGCAGTTGCTGTGACTCACTGCGGGGACATGTACACTAGCTGTGGTAGTTCTTGGGAGTACTCACTGGCATAATCTCTCCTGGAGTCCACCATTTTCCCACCAACAACTGGCCTCATCCAACAGGTGCCAGTGCTGGGATGCCACAGACCAAACAACCAACAGGACAGGAACATGGCCCTACCCATCACCAGACAGGCTGCTTCAAGTCTTCTTAAGCACACAGCTGCCTAATAAACACAACCCCTGACATGGCCCTGCCCAGCAAAGAGACAAGACCCAGCTCCACCCACCAGGGGCAGGTACCAGTCCCTCCCATCCGGAAGCCTACATGTTCCTCTTAGACAGCTTCATCCACCAGGGGGCAGACAGCAGAAGCAAGAAGACTACAACCTACAACACTGCAGCCTGTGGAATGGAAACCACAATCACAGAAAGTTAGACAAAATGAGACAGCAGAAGAATCTGTCCCAGACAAAGGAACAAGATAAAATCCCAGAAGAATAACTAAGTGAAGTGGAGATAGGCAATCTACCTGAAAAAGAATTCAAAGTAATAAAAATAAAGATGATTCAAGATCTTGGAAAAAAAAATGGAGGCACAGATTGAGAAGATACAAGAAATGTTTGACAAAGACCTAGAAGAACTAAAGAACAAACAAACAGAAATGAACAATACAATAACTGAAATGAAAAATACACTAGAAGGAATCAATAGCAGAAAAACTGAGGCAGAAGAACGGATTAGTGAGCTGGAAGACAGAATGGTGGAAATCACTGCTGTGGAACATAATAAAGAAAAAAGAACAAAAAGAAATGAGGACAGTCTAAGAGACCTCTGGGACAACATTAAATACACCAACATTTGCATAAGGGGTCCCAGCAGGAGAAGAGAGAGATAAAGGATGTGAAGAAATATTTCAAGATGTAATAACTGAAAACTTCCTTAACAAGGGAAAGGAAACAGTCACCCAAGTCTAGGAAGCACAGAGAGTCTCAGGCAGGATAAACCCAAGGAGGAACACACTGAGACACATCGTAATCAAATTGACAAAAAATAAAGACAAGAAAAAATATTAAAAGAAACGAGGGAAAAGCAACAAATAAATACAACGGAATTTCAATAAAGTTATCAGCTGATTTCTCAGCAGACTCTGCAGGCCAGAAGGGATTGGCAAGATATATTTAAAATAATGAAAGGGAAGAACCTACAACCAAGAATGTGCTACCCAGCAAGGCTCTCATTCAGATTCTACGCAGAAATCCAAAGCTTACAGATAGGAAAAAGCTAAGAGAATTTAGTACCACCAGAGGAGCTCTGCAACAAATGCTGAAGGAATTCTCTAGGCAGAAAAGAAAAGGCCACAAATGGAAACAAGAAAATTATGAATGGAAAAGCTCATCAGTAAGGGCATACAGTAAAGGTAAGAAATCAACCACACACAAATATGATATCTAAATCAGCAACTGTGAGAAGAGGAGAGCATAAATGCAGGGTGTTGGAAATGCATTTGAAATTAAAAGACCAGCAACTTAAAACAATCTTGTTTATATATAGAATGCTGTATCAAAACCTCATGGTAATGACAAACTGAAAATCTACAATAGATACACACAAGCAAAAGAAAAAGGAATTCAAACACAACATAAAAGTTAGTTATCAAATCACAAGAGAAGAGGACAAAAGAGGAAGAGAAGAAAAAAGACCTACAAAAACAAATCCAAAACAATTAACAAACTGGCAATAAGAGCATAAATATTGATAATTACCTTGAATGTAAACTGATTGAATGCTCCAACCAAAAGATATAGACTAGATGAATGAATACAAAAAGAAGTTCTGTATATATGCTGTCTACAAGAGACCCACTTCAGATCTAGGGACACATACAGACTGAAAGTGAGGGGATGTAAAAGGTATGCCATGCAAATGGAAATCAAAAGAAAACTGGAGTAGCAATTCTCATATCAGACAAAATAGACTTTAAAATAAAGACTGTTATAATTGATAAAGAAGGATACTACATAATGATCAAGGAATCAATCCAAGAAGAAGATATAACAATTATAAATATATATGCACCCAACATAGAAGCACCTCAAAATATAAGGCAAATGCTAAGAGCCATAAAAGAAGAAATTGACAGTAACACAATAATAGTGGAGAAATATACCACCCCACATTCATTGACTGACAGATCATCCAGACAGAAAAATCAATAAAGAAAAAAAGGTCTTAAATGACACATTAGACCAGATGTATTTAATTGATATTTATAGAACATTCCATCCAAAAGCAGCAGAATACACGTTCTTCTCAAGTGCACATGGAACATTCTCCAGGATTGATTGCATGCTGGGTCACAAAGCAAGCCTCAGGAAATTTAAGAAAACTGAAACCATATCAAGTATCTTTTCTGACCACAACGCTATGATATTAGAAATCAACTGCAAGAAAAAAATGTAAAGAGCACAAACACTGGGAGGCTAAACAATATGCTACCAAACAACCAAGGATCACCAAATAAATAAAAGAGGAAATTAAAAAATACCTAGAGACAAGTGAAAATGAAAGCAAGACAATCCAAAATCTATGGGACACAGCAAAAGCAGTTCTAAGAGGGAAGTTTATAGCAATACAATCTTACCTCAGGAAACAAGAAAAATCTCAAACAACCTACCCTTACACCTAAAGCAACTAGAGAAAGAAGAACAAACCAAACCCAAAGTTAGTAGAAGGAAAGAAATCATAATGATCAGAGCAGAAATAAATGAAATAGAGATGAAGAAAACAATAGCAAAGATCAATGAAACTAAAAACTGGTTCTTTGAAAAGATTAACAAAACTGATAAACCTTTAGCCAGATTCACCAAGAAAAAGAGGGAGAGGGCTCAAATCAAAAAATTTAGAAATGAAATGGAAGAAGTTACAACAGACACCACGGAAATACAAAGGATCATAAGAGACTACTATAAACAACTATATACCAATAAAATGGACAACCTAGAAGAAATGGACAAATTCTTAGAAATGTACAACCTTCCAAGACTGAACCACGAAGAAATAGAAAATATGAACAGACCAATCACAAGTACTGAAATTGAAACTGTGATTTAAAAACCCCCAACAAACAAAAGCCCAGGACCAGATGGTTTCACAGGTGAACTCTATCAAATATTTAGAGAATACTTAACACCTATCCCTCTGAAACTGTTCCCCAAAAAAAAAAAATCCCAGAGAAATGAACACTCGCAAACACATTCTAAGAGGCCACTATCACCATGATACCAAAACCAGACAAAGATACCACGAAAAAAGAAAACTACAGGCCAATATCACTGAGGAACATAGACATAAAAATCCTCAACAAAATGGCAAACTGAATCCAACAACACTTAAAAAGGATCATACACCATGATCAAGTGGGATTTATTCCAGGGATGCAAGGATTTTTCAATATCTGCAAATCATTCATTGTGATACACCACATCAACAAATCGAAGAATAAAAACCATATGATCATCTCAATAGATGCAGAAAAAGCTTGTGACAAAATTCAACACCCATTTATGATAAAAACTCTCTAGAAAGTGGGCATAGATGGAATACATCTCAACATAATAAAGACCATGTACAACAAACCTACAGTTAATATCATACTCAACAATACAAAGCTGAAAACATTTCCTCTAAGATCAGGAACAAAACAAGGATGTCCATTCTCACCACTTTTTTTTCAGCATAGTTTTGGAAGTCTTAGCCACGGCAATCAGAGAAGAAAAAGAAAAGAATCCAAATTGGGAAAGAAGAAGTAAAACTGTCACTGTTTGCAGATGACATGATACTATACATACTAAATCCTAAAGATGCTTCCAGAAAACCACTAGAGCTAATCAATGAATTTGGTAAAGTTGTAGGATACAAAATTAATACAGAAATCTCTTGCATTCCTATACACTAACAATAAAAGATCAGAAAGAGAATTAAAGGAAACAATCCCATTTACCATCACAACAAAAAGAATAAAATACCTAGGAATAAAACTACTTAAGGAGGCAAAAGACCTGTACTCAGAAAAGTATAAGATACTGATGAAAGAAATCAAAGATGACACAAACAGATGGAGAGATATACCATGTTCTTGGATTGGAAGAATCAGTATTGTGAAAATGACTATACTACCCAAAGCAATCTACAGATTCAATGCAATCCCTATCAAATTACCAATGGCATTTTTCACAGAGTTAGAACAAAAAATTTTACAGTTTGTATGGAAACCTAAAAGACCCCGAATAGCAAAAGCAATCTTGAGAAAGAAAAACGGAGCCGGGGGAATCAGGCTCCCTTACTTCAGACTACACTACAAAGCTATAGTAATCAAGAAAGTATGGTACTGGCACAAAAACAGAAATATAGATCAATGGAACAGGATAGAAAGCTCAGAGATAAACCCACGTATCTATGCTCACCTAATCAATGACAAAGGAGGTAAGAATAATCAATGAAGAAAAGACAGTATCTTCAATAACTGGTGCTGGGAAAACTGGACAGATACATGTAAAAGAATGAAATTAGAACATTCTCTAACACCATACAGAAAAATGAACTTAAAATGGATCAAAGATCTAAATGTAAGGCCAGACACTATAAAACTCTTAGAGGAAAACATAGGCAGAACACTCTTTGATATAAATTGCAGCAAGATCTTTTTTGATCCACCTCCTATAGTAATGAAAATTAAAACAAAAATAAACGAATGGGATCTATTTAAACTTAAAAGCTTTTTCACAGCAAAGGAAACCATTAACAAAACAAAGAGATAACCCTCAGAATGGGAGAAAATATTTGCAAATGAAGCAACCGACAAGGCATTAATATCCAAAATATACAAACAGCTCATGCAGCTCAATATCAAAAAAACCAAATAACCCAATCACAAAATGGGGGGAAGATCTAAATAGACATTTCTCCAAAGAAGACATATAGATGGCCAACAAACACATGAAAAGATGCTCAACATCACTAATTATTAGAGAAATGCAAATCACAACTACAATGGGGTATCATTTCACACTGGTCAGAATGGCCATCATCAAAAAATCTACAAACAGTAAATGCTGCAGAGGGTGTGGAGAAAATGGAACCCTTCTACACCATTGGTGGGAATGTAAATTGGTACAGCCACTAGGGAGAACAATATGGGGGTTCCATAAAAAACTAAAAATAGAACTACCATATGAGCCATCAATCCCACTCCTGGGCATATACCCAGAGAAAACCATAATTCAAAAAGATACCAGCACCCCAATGTTCACTGCAGCACTATTTACAACAGCCAGGACATGGAAGCAACCTAAATGTCCATTAACAGAGGAACGGATAAAGAAGATGTGGTACATATATCCAATGGAATATTACTCAGCCATAAAAAGGAACAAAATAGTGCCATTTGCAGAGACATGGATAGACCTAGAGACTGTCATACTGAGTGAAGTTAGTCAGAAAGGGAAAAATATATATCATATAATATTGCTCATATGTGGAATCTAGAAAAATGATACAGATGAACTAATTTGCAAAGCAGAAATAGAGACACAGATGTAGAAAACAAACTTATCTATACCAAGGGGGCAAACGAGGTGGGATGAATTGGGAGACTGGGATTGACATATATACACTACTATGTATAATACAGATAACTAATGAGAACCTACTGTATAGCACAGGAAACTCTACTCAGTGCTCTGTGGTGACCTAAATGGGAAGGAAATCTAAAAAAGAGGAGATATATGTATACATATAACTGATTCATTTTGCTGTGCAGCAGAAACTAACACAACATTGTAAAGCAACTATACTCCAATGAAAACAAACAAACAAAAAAGAATAACATACTTAGGAATAAACCTACCTAATGATGCAAAAGACCTATACTCTGAAAATTATAAGAGGCTGATGAAAGAAATCGAAGATGACACAAACAGATGGAAAGATGTACCATGTTCTTGGATTGGAAGAATCAGTATTCTCAAAATGACTATATTATCTAAGGCAATCTACATATTCAATGCAATCCCTATCAAATTACCAATGGCATTTTTCACAGAACTAGAACAAAATTTTTTTTTTCTAATTTGTATGAAGACAAAAAAGACCCTGAATAGCCAAAGCAATCTTGAGAAAGTAAAACAGAGCTGGAGGAATCAGGCTCCCTCTCTTCAGATTATACTACAAAGCTACAGTAATCAAAACAGTATGCTGCTGGCACAAAAACAAACGTACATCAATGGAACAGGATAGAAAGCCCAGAAATAAGCCTATGCACTTATGGTCAATTAATCAATGACAAAGGAAGCAAGACTATCTAATGGAGAAAAGACAGTCTCTGCAATAAATGGTGCTGGGAAAACTGGACAGCTACATGTAAAAAAAAAAAAAAATGCAACTAGAACATTCTTTAACATCATACACAAAAATAAACTCAAAATGGATTTAAGACCTAAATGTAAGACCGGAAACTATAAAAATCTTAGAGGAAAACATAGGCAGAATACTCTTTGACATAAAATGCAGCAATATATTTTCTGATCCATCTCCTAGAGTAATGGAAATAAAAACAAAAATAAACAGATGTGACCTAATTAAACTCTAAAAACTTTTTGACAGCAAAGGAAACCATAAACAGAATGAAAAGACAACCCACAGAAAGGGGGAAAATATTTGCAAACAAAGCGACAGACAAGGCATTAATCTCAAAAATTTACAAACAGTCATGCTGCTCAGTAACAAAAAAAAAAACAAACAACCCAATCAAAAAACAGGCAGAAGACCTAAACAGACATTTCTCTAAAGAAGACATACAGATGGCCAACAGGTACATGAAAAGATGCTCAACATCACTAATCATTAGAGAAATGCAAATCAAGACTACAATGAGGTATCACCTCACACCAGTCAGAATGGCCATCATCAAAAATTCTACAAACAATAAATGCTGGAGACAGTGTGGAGAAAAAGGAGTCCTCCTACACTGTTGGTGGGAATGTAAATTGGTACAACCATGATGGAGAACAGTATAAAGTTTCCTTAAGAAACTAAAAATTGAGCTACCATATGATCCAGCAATCCCACTCCTGGGCATATATCTGGAGAAAAACATGGTTCGAAAGGATACACACACTCCAGTCTTCACTGCAGTGCTGTTTACAATAGCCAAGACATGGAAGTAACCTTAATGTCTATTGACAGATGAATGGATAAAGAAGATGTGGTACATAAATACAATGGAATATTACTCTGCCATAAAGAGGAATGAAATAATGCAACAACATGAAATTTGCCACAACATGGATGGACCTAGAGATTATCATATTCAGTGAAGTAGGTCAGACAAAGACAAATATCATATGATATTGCTTATAGGCGGAATCTAAAAAAATGATAAATTGAACTTACTCACAAAACAGAAACAGACTCACAGACTTAGAGAACAAACTTATGGTTACCAGGGGGGAGAAGTAGGGTGGGGGAGGGATAGACTGGAAGTTTGGGATTGACATATACACACTGCTATATATAAAATAAGATAACCAACAATGACCTACTGTATAGCACAGGGAACTCTGCTCAATACTCTGTAATAACCTAAATGGGAAAAGAGTTTGAAGAAGAATAGATACATGTATACATATAACTGAATTACTTTGCTATACACATGAAACTAACACAACATTGTTCATCAACTACACTCCAATATAAAAATAAAAAAGAAATTTAAGTTTTTCTTGGATAAAATATCAGTGCCAATATTCCTATCATTTCATTCTTTAAAGGTTTTATTAGAATGAAAAGATACCTGATTTTTCTGATAAACTTTATATCATTATACAGTTCTCTTCTTGAAAGCAAAGCTTAAAAAATTTGAGCATAAAGCAAAAGCAAATAGAAGTCAAGTTCAATTTGAAGACTATCATTTCCTATTCTATTCTTAACCAAATCAATACAATTAAAAAACATAAAGATCCAATTTTACACTTATTACAATTTTGAATCTAAATTATTGAAATTTGGAAAGGATACACATAAAAGGTTGTTTTTTTAATTTTAAAATTACATTAAAAATAAATATAGGTAAATATTGGACATCTCCCAAGATAGGACTCCTGAAATTTCCATCCACAAACCCCCTGCCATCTCACACTTTGCTCTCATTTATTTTAAATGAATAAATATTTTTTACTTAGGTGTGTGGCTTTTAGAATCAGTAAAAAGTCAGTGAACATTTATAATTGATTTCTTAGATATAACCTGATAACTTATCCTTGCTCTATTAAAATTGGCATCTGTTTAAATAACTTTACAAGAGTTACTTTGAAAAGGAAACAGAAGAGAAAAGAAAGTTTCAGAAACTGTCACACCAAGTCAGTTGCTATTACATAGATAAACTTTGAGGCAGAGCATGACTGGGGTAAAAAGCAAAATAATCAAATCCCCCAAATTATTTATGAGAGTATCATTATATCTCCTTTGCTGGAGTCCAAAAATATACCAGGGTGATAAAATTGGTTTTGTCAAATGTGCCATGCAATTGGGTCAATGTTCCTATTTCGGTCAGATGTGACTCTAGTTGGTAAGAATACTGCAAAGTCATATGGTTTATTGTAACGAATAAAAATGGTTTTTATATAGACATATATACATGTCATATACACACACATAACAAATGATTATTTTTGTAGTACAGTGATGAATGTAGGGCAGTTTCATAATATACAGAGAGCAAAGTGGGATGCTAACTATGTAATCTCCCTTTTTTGAAATTCAAAAGTTCACACTCTGTAGGTGTGTATTTTAGTAACAAACCTAAGGTATTCCCCTTTTGCATCTGCAGAAATTTCTAACTAAATACTGGCCCCTAAATGAAAACTATATGAAGCATGCATACACAGTTTTGTGCTTATAAATATTTGAAGAGAGAGATATTAAAAACAGGTTTATCAATTAAATTAATATTTATTACATAATTTCTATGTGCCAAATGTTCTAGGTGCTAGTATTGTTGATACTGTCTCTTCCTTTAATGTTTGGTAGAATGCATCAGTGAAGCCATTTGACTGGAGATTTTCTGTGTGGAAATGTTTTTAACCACAAATTCAATTCCTCTAAAGGTATAGGGCTTTTCAGGTTATCTGTTTCTTCTTGAGTGAGAGTTGGTAGTTCCTGTCTTTCAGGAAATCTGTCTGTATCACCTAACTTTTCAAATTGTTGGTATAAAGTTGATTAAAGATTTCCCTTTTTATCCTCTTCAGACTTATAAGATCTATAGCGTTGTTCCTTTTCTCACGTTAGGATCAGTAACATATTCTTTTTCCTGATCACTCTGGCTAATAGGTTTTTCAAGTTTATTGATATTCTCAAAAAACCAGCTTTCAATTTCATTGATTTTTCATGCTTGTTTTTCAGTTTTCTATCTTATTTATTTCTGTTTTTATCTTTCTGATTTCTTTTCTTCTGCTTACTTTGGGTTAAATTTAGTTTTCTTTTCCTAATGTCTTAGAAAGCATAGGTCACAATGTAGACTCATTTTTTTTTTTAAAGTAATGTAACTGTTTAAGCTCTAAATTTCCTTTATGTACTACTTTAACTGCATCCCAAGAATTCTGATATATCTTGTTTTCAATTTCATTCAGTCCCAAATATGTTCTATTTTTCTTCAGCTGGAAAGATATACTGTATTCTTGGACTGGAAGAATCAGTATTCTTAAAATGACCATACTATCCAAGTCAATCTACAGATTCAATGCAATCTGTTTCAAAAAACCAATGGCATTTTTCACAGAACTAGAACAAATAATTATAAAATTTATATAGAAACACAAAAGATGCCAAATAGTCAAAACAATCCTGAGAAAGAACAGAGCTGATTTGCAAATGATGCAACTGACAAAGGATTATTCTCCAAAATTTACAAATAGCCCATGTGGCTCAATATCATAAAAACAAACAACCCAATGAAAAAATGGGCAGAAGACCTAAACAGACATTTCTCCAAAGAAGACATACAGATGGCCAAGAGGTACATGAAAGGATGTTCAACATTGCTAATTATTACATAAATGCAAATCAAAACTAAAATGAGGCATTACCTCACACCATTCTGACAGCCATCATCAAAAAATCTACAAACAATAACTGCTGGAGAGGGTGTGGAGAAAGGGAACCCTCCTACACTGTTGGTGGGAATGTAAATTGGTACAGCCTCTAGGGAGAGCAGTATGGAGGTTCCATAAAAAACTAAAAATTGAGCTACCATATGATCCAGCAATCCCACTCCTGGGCATATATCTGCAAAAAAACATGGTTCGAAAGGATACATGCACCCCAATGTCCATTTCAGCACTGTTTACAATAGCCAAGACATGGAAGCAACCTAAATGTCCATCAACAGAGGAATGGATAAAGAAGATGTGGTACATAAATACAATGGAATATTATTCAGCCATTAAAAAGAATTAAATAATGCCATTTGCAGCAACATGGATGGCCCTGGAGATTATCATACTAAGTGAAGTAAGTCAGACAGAGACAGACAAATATCATATGATATCACTTATATTCGGAATCTAAAGAAAATGATACAAATGAACTTATTTACAAAACAGAAACAGATTCACAGACTTAGAAAATGAACTTATGGTTACTAGAGGTGAACGGTTAGGGGGAGGGATAGATTGGAAGTTTGGGATTGACATGTACACATTGCTATATTTAAAACAGATAACCAACAAGGACATACTGTACAGCACAGGGAACTCTGTTTAATATCCTATAATAACCTAAATGGGAAAAGAATTTGAAAAAGAATAGATACATGTATACATATAACTGAATCACTTTGCTGTACACCTGAAACTAACACAACATTGTTAATCAACTATTCTCCAATATAAAATAAAAATTAAAAAAAATTAAAATAGTTATCTGAAAGAAATTTGCTCAAAAAAAAAAAAAAAAAGCTAGAGGAATCAAGCTCCTTGACTTGAGACTATACTACAAAGCTACAGTAATCACAACAGTATGGTACTGGCACAAAAACAGACACAAAGATCAATGGGACAGAATAGAGAGCCCAGAAATCAATTCACACACTTATGTTCAATTAATCTACAACAAAGGAGGCAAGAATATACAATGGAGAAAAGACAGTCACTTCAGTAAGTGGTTCTGGGAAAACTGAACAGCTACATGTAAAAGAATGAAATTAGAACGTTCTCTAACACCACGTACAAAAATAAACTCTTTGATCCAAGTCTTATTTACAGATGTTGGTTTATTTTCTTTGGGAATTTTCCAGATTTCTTTCCCTTATGGTTTTCTAATTTAATCCCATGTTTGTTATAGAGTATAATTTGCAATATTTGAATGCTTTTAAATTTATTCAGATATGCATTATGACCATGATATGATCTATCTTGGTAAAACTTCTATGTGCAATTAAGAGGAATGTATATTTTGCTACTATTGAGTAGAAGGTTCTAAAAATATTTATTAGGTAAAGTTTGTTTATAGTGTTATTCAAGTCTTTTTTTTTTTAACATCTTTATTGGAGTATAATTGGTTTACAATGGTGTGTTACTTTCTGTTTTATAACAGGGAGGAGATATTTGAGTCTTCTTGATTCTTATTTATTTTTGTTTTGTTTCTATCCAGTATAAAATCTTTCACTATAATTGGGTATCTGTCCAATTGGGTATCTGCTTTCAATTCTATTAATTTTTGTTTAATTTATCTGTAAACTTTGGTATTAGGAACATAAACATCTAGGAATGTTTTATGCTCTTTATCATTAAAAAATGGCCCACTTTATTGATGGCAATATTCTTTGCTTTAAATTTATTTCATCTCATATTAATATAGCCATTGCAGCTTTCTTTATATTAGCTTAGCACTGCATATATTTTCCCATTATTTGCCTTTGAACCATTTATGTCTCTATGTTTCAGGAGGGCTTACTGTATACCACATATGTTTATTTGCATCTTGCTTTTTTATGCAATCTGACTTATCTGTCATTTAATGGGGTACATGACCATTTATATTTAATATGATTTACTACTATTTTAAGGTTTAGTTCTACCACCTTGCTTATCATTTTTATTTGTCCCCTCTGATCTTTGTATCCTTTTTCATCTTTACTCCCATCTTCTGGAATAACTGGTTATTTTTCAATCCATTGTATCTTCTTTATTGGCTTATTAACTATTCATCTTTTTAAGTTATTACTTTATCATTAACTATCATTAACTTATATAATTAACTTTTCACAATCTAACTTTAAGTAGTATTGTATCACTTAAAGGATAGTAGAAAAATCTTGTGACATTATTAGTCCATCTTCCCTCCACTGGACTTTGTCCTATTGTTTTCACACATTTCGCTTTTCTAAATGGTGTAAATGTCACAACATTAGTATTTTTGCTTTAAACTGAGGATATTTTTCTGGGGCCAGACATTAAATGTTTTAAACACTGCAGGTCACATGAGATCTGTTGCACATGGTTACTTGGTTTTTGTTTTTGCTTGTGTCTTATTATAGTTAAGTATGAAAAAATTATTCTTAGGTCTCAAGCCATATAAAATAGGTTGTAGGTCCACAGGCCGTATTTTGCCAACTACTGTATTAAACAGTCCATTACCTTTCAAATAGAATTAAAAGTAAGAAAAAAAAAGGCTTTTTATATTTACTCACATATTTACTATTTCCAGTGTTATTTATTCCATGTCAATACTGATTTCTATCTCTTTTCCTTCTGATGGAATGATTTTCTTTAACATTGCTTACAGCATTGATTTGCTAGTGGTAATTTTTTTCACCTTTTATATGCCTGAAAACGTCCTTTGATATTGAATAATGTTTTTGCCAATTATTCAATTATAAGTTGGCAGGGTTTTCTTTTTTTTAATATGTTAAAACTGTTCAAAAAATATCTCTTCATTTGTATTATTTCTCACAAGAAGTCGGTTATCAGTCTTATCTTTGTTTTTCTATATATAACATTTTGAGATGTAATTTTAAGAGAAAGACAAATATCATATAATTTTACTTATATGTGGAATTTAAAAAACAAACAAACAAAACAAAACAAAATAGAAATAGACCCATAGGTACAGAGAACAATCTTGTGGTCACCAGAGAAGAGGAGGGTGAAAGGCAAGCAAAATGGGTGAAAGGGACTAAGGGATACAAACTTTCAGTTATAACAAATAAGCCACAATGATGTAATGTAAAACCTAGAGAATACAGTCAATAATATTATAATAATTTTACATGGTAACAGATGGTTATTAGACTTATGGTGATCAATTTGTTATGTATATAAATGCTGAATCACTGTATTATATGCCTGAAATAAATATACTATTGTGTGTCAACTATTCTTCAATTAAAAAAAAAAAAAAACTTAAAGAGCTTTAAGGGATATAACAACAAAATGCAATGCGTAGAATCTGAATACTGAGTCAAAAAACAACAGCAAACTAAAGACATTTGAGATGCAACCCAGGATATTTCAATATGGACTACCTGTTAAATAAGTTAGGAATTATGTTTAATATTGGTATTATAATGACCATGAATATATGAGAAAATTTCTCACTTTTTGAAAGTATGTGCGGAAGCACATAGCATGAATTTTGTGTATAATAGAAAGTTATTTTAAAAAAAGCATTGAGGGGGGAAAAAAAGCAATGAAAGTTTTATGGCTATTAAAACATACCATTAGCCCTCTATAAACAAAATACTATCATTTTAATTTTTTATGTTGCTTAAGCAATAAAGAAGAGCAAGGGTGATTTTGAGATTAATAACATATAGTATCCGTATAAAGTGGAGTCAAGATACTTTGGCCATCAGGAAAATGAGGTTTATTCCAGAATCTATCACTTAAGAGGTGAAATAAAATTGAAGATTATAGCTCAGATCTTGCTGTGAAGGGCTACAAAGACCTAGCCTGTGGATGGCTATTCAGAAGTTTAGCTTCACCTCTAATTCAAAGCTGTGTGTTTATGGCTCTTGACAAGCTCTAGGCAAAACGCAAATCTTCTTTGCTCCATAGAGCATGCCAAATGACAGTAAGGCTTGAGTTCTTAAGTCTGACAACGGGGATTACCCTCTGGTTCCACATAACAGCAGATTAGGATAGAAATCCAAGGCGAGGTGAAACAGAGTCAACAGTTAGGACTAGTCCAATGTTGGGGATTACGGCCAGAAATATTTCAATCACAAAATAATTGATACTATGTACAAAGCCATATATGATTGAATTTTTCAAAAATTTTAGGGGCACTTAAATTTTGTTTCTGCCATTTAAACCCACAGACAAAAATCTGAATGAAAAATACAGTTCAGTTCCCATCAAATATACAAATGAACCCTCGGGAGTATAAAAGACATAATACTTTTCACATCTTTAGTGTTTGAATTTGAATAAAATGTTCTAGAAGATAATTCTCAAAATCATATAGTTCTGGGTAAGAGCGACATATGACAGCACTGACATCATGGCTCACAGATTCTATCAGGGCATAAATAATATACTTCTTTATTTCCAATTTTCTGATCATCCAAGGTGGAATTCATAATGAAGCAATTTCAAAAGATATACCCATTGCCTTGATGCTCTGGATTATCATTTAAATGAATCTAGAGGGTATTTTAAATTTAGTGTTTATAACGTTTACAGTGTTTCTTCTTGTTCTAACTTGGATTTCAACATCCACAAAAATCAATACTTCAATCTAGGCTACTTTTTTATGACCTTCTAGACATCTCCCTCTTGCATCTCACAGGGATGTCAAAAACTAGTTTCACTACATTTATCCATACAGCTGTTCTTTCTCCTTTCTTCTTCCATATAGAGATGGCATTATTTCCCTGTCATTCAAACAGAAACCTGAAAGCTGTAGGCAAACTTCCTTTTCCTTTGCTCTCCATCCTGATAGCACCAAATGAGCTTTTAGTTTGTCTATATCTCTGCAATCTATCCCCTCTTCTCTGTTGTTTTGTTTTTTTTCCCTAAGGTAGGGAATTCATAACCCCAGATCATTGCAGTAGTCTCCTTACTGGTTTCTTGTCTCCCTTCACCATTCATCCTGCATTCTACTCCCCTCACACTCTATGCAATGCCACTCTGTCACCCCACTGACTAAGAGAAAGCCATTCAGAATCTCTCCTTGCTGCCTCATCTCCCGGACAACTTACATGTAGGTCCTAAGCTCCAGGGGCAAACCCATGAGCTCCTTGAACGTCCATAATTTCTGAATCCTCCCAACATACAGCTATTTGTCCTTGTTACTCAACTCCAACATCAGTTTCCTCTTGGAAGTCTCTACAGACATGCCTTCTTCTCTCCACTTCCTCTAGCTGAAGCTGGGAAGGCAGCCTCTTTATTGTGTGCCTGTGCCACCCTGATTCTACTTCAGTGCTGATGTTAAATTTTTATTGTTTTAAACATTTGTTTCCTTCCTTCAAAAGTGACCTATCTCTAGGCATAGGTGGTTTTTTTGTTTGTTTGTTTGTCTTAAAATTCATATTGCCTAATGCGGGGTTTGTTATATAATAAGATTCAAAAGTATTGTTGAATAAACTGAATTTGGTGCGAAATTGGAGAGTAAAAATTAGTTGTGAGATTAAAATCTACCTAAAATTAAAATGTTTTCCCTGCTTTACACATTTCTCTTGTGAGATTCATAAGCTTGTTACTTTAGAAAGGAAAATTTTTTATACAAGTAAACACCAAGTAGTGTTATCACAACTTGCATATGAAAAGTAAAAATTTCAATTCACGAGCCAGATGTTTTATCTATCTGATGCCAAACATCTGGATGTTTATATAATCAGCAATGATTGGTTAATTTTGTTCTAATTTTTCATCTGGTGTTCAGTATCATGTAGCAACAACTTATATTTCTAATATCATATAACATGTTTTATACACACACAAAAGAAAAATGTGTTTATGTTTAGTAAAATATCAGATGGTCCCAATTTTCCCTTTTATTGTTTTGCTTCTATAATTTTGACTTTTGAGGTGTTTTACACAGAAGATATTCACGTCCTCCCACATATCAATAATCTAGGCATTCTCATCCATATTTCATAAGTGAGGGGGCTCTGTATGTTGTCCTGGCACATACAACATTGTGGAGAGCTATGATTTGAAACTAGGTCTTTCTGACTTTAACATCTGAGGTATTAACATCCAAATCACACTAAATTTTAGACTTATGACCTCAGCCCATCTCAATACAGATCACTTTTTAATACTGCATTTACTCATAGAGCATGCACTGAAAGTCCTTGGTATCATGTCATGATGATCTCTCTGATCCCCCTTTATATTTTAAAATGTTTCATTCATACACTCCCCAAATAAAAGCTTCACTAAGATGCAGTCTTACTGTTGGCATAACAGGTCCTAAGGAGCCTCTTTTCCATCAAGACATGACAGATCTGAAAAGCTACCAGGATGGCCTCTCACAATTACTTTTTATTCTCCAATTCCACACCCAACTCAATTTATTCAACAATAATTTTAAATCTTATTATATAGCAAACCCTGCACTAGGCAATATGGATATACAAACAAACAAAAGGAATTTAAAATTTGGAACTAAAGATATTTTACTTAATCATCCACAAGATCCTCCACTATTCCTTGTTTAACTTTTGCCTATGCAAATCCCAAGTTCCCTAGGAAAATTTTAGGGCATATATGCTGGTCTTATTCAATGTTCCATATCTCCATGTCCATTTCTTCTAATTTGTGGCTAAGTCCAATATTTCTGTTAATACAACAGACCAGATAAGATGAAGCTATTCTGACTATCTTTCAAGTATTTCAGTTAATTGTATTTTTTCCATAAAATATTTCCTATTCATTTCCACTATTTTAGAGTCTCTACAAAAAGCAATATTTGTTTTCTTTAAAATTTGTATCTACAGAGTATTTAAGTAAAGGCTCTGTAGTCATACAGAAGAGGGGTTGGATTCTGTCTATCACTTACTAATTATTGTCAACTTGGGAAAGTTCCTCAGTTCTCTAGGCCTGTTTCTTTTTACTTATAAAGGCTTATATGATTCTAATTTATAGGATTGTTGTGAAGATTAAAGAAGATAAAGCATGAAAAGCACAGTGCCCTGAAGAGTAAATTCTCAGTAAATCCTAGCAATTATGATGCTGATGAGAATGATGATGATGTAACCAATGTAAATCAATATTGCTAGAAGGACTATTAGATTAGAATCAGTGATTTGCAAACCTTAGTGTGTAGTAAAAAATTACCTGGTGTGCTTGTAAGCTGGGCCCACAACCCCACAGAGACTGACTCAGTAAGGAGGAGGGGGATTCTGCCAGGTAGGCCTCAGACAACACTGTGAGAAACGCTGGACTAGTGAACTCCAAGTCCATTACATATCTATCCCATTATGATTTTGAATTTACCCTCCCATGTTTTTACATAACCCCTGTCCCTTGCTCACCCTGCGCCTGCTCTTGAGGCTTGGCAGACAGGGGAACTGCAGCTTTGGAGAGGAAAGTGGGGCAGCCACTGTCTCTAATGCCTGCCCTAGGAGCTGCAGGGTCTCAGAGCAGCACTCCTTGTCTCCCTCATTTTTTAGCATCAATTAGCTTGTCTGTAATCAGAGTGGCTCTGGCTGCTTGCTAAAGAATATATTCCTTTAAGCCTGACTTATAAAGGGAATAGAACAAAGGAATGAACAAAAACTTCTTTCCAGCTGGTAACAAATCACTAGTAAATAATAAGACATGAGCAAAGCAAAACCAGAAATGCATTAAAATAGCAGCTCTCACCTTAATTATTTAAAAGGCCAAAATTAAGTTGTTGATCTAAGTGGACGTAAAGTGGGTACAAAGAAATAATTATAGCTACACATATATACATTATATAGGAATACATTTTAGAAATACATATATACAATATACAATATTGTATATACAATAAAACAGTTTGTGTGTCTTATAAAACTCCAATTGATATCACTACCTATGATATGTAAACAATTGTTTCAATTTTCCACTTTTGGTTAAGGTATGCTGTACCAGTGAAAGAAAACAGCACATTACAAATTTGTCTGGAAAGAAAAAACTGAGGTACTTTTTCATTTTGCAAATAAACTCTTATCCTAGATTTCCTTTTTTTTTTTTTTTTTTTTTGACAAACTACCTTTCCTGACAACTACCTTTGAATTTGATGAATTCATTTAGGATTAACTGTATTTTTTCCCTCCTATGCATTCAGAAGAGGTAAAATGTAGACTTTGACAAAATGGCTGGCTCAGGCAAAGGCCTGCAGGTGGATTCAAGACCTGGCTGTGCTTACCTCCTGCAATTTGTTCTGTGAATCTCAAATGAGAGTCCAGCTGAGAGAAGAATGGCAGACAACCTGGCCTCACTTTTAAAAGCTACAAGCCAAGAAAATGTAAAGTCAACAGAGGCCACAGTCCCCTCAGTCAGGAATAGCAATGTGACTTTTTCTCCACGTCTCTTATACCAGTTCTCCAGCCAGGAGGATGTTACAGCCTAGACTGGGAAGAGACCGTCACTCTACCAAGGGGAAAACCAAAGGCTGTAAAGACAAAAAGCATCTCTGAAACATACCCCCCTGAAGAATAAATGTCTTAATATCAGCATTTGTTAGTATAAGTTATGACTTTTTTAATGCTTTGTCTCAGGATCTGCTTTGAGTAGTAGTAACTGTTCCTGCTTTCCATGGGAATGAGTGCCTTGTAAATAAAAACACTAACTGAGCAGATCTTGAGGGCCCAGTCATTCCATCGATAATTCCAAGGGGATGAGCTATCATGACTGTGCAAACATGGAACATAGGAAGCTTATCAAATTTTTTATGTGACAGAAATTATTTCTGATCAAAGCCGACTCCCAGGATAAATTCAAATTATACAGCTGCTTTTATGGATTATGTAAAGCAGTCTGGCAATGAGAGCTGTAGGGTATTTGTACTAATATTAGCTCAAATTGGGTCCATGTTTGACTCTAAAACCCAGTTGCAGCTTAAGTTTAAGAATTTCAGTATTAATGGTGATTTTCCTAAATGAATCAGCTGTCAAGCACGTCCCCAGTGATATATACATCAAAGAAAGTGAGTCTTTCTGGTACAGTGGTTACTTTCTTCAATAGATCATCACTGTGTAGCAAAACAATGTTTCCCTATGCACTTACAAAACTGATATATTTCACATTCACATGCTAACTTCAAATCTGTCAGATCTCAATGTTCACTGCTGAGAGGTCAAATAAAAGTGATTTATTGGGAGAGATCCTTTATTTCTAAGTTTTATTACATTTCAGGCACATACTCTAAGAGATTGCTCAGAATCACTCACAACATCCCAGATTGTCCCTATGACTCAAATCAAAAGGTCTATATCCATATTAAGAAAGAAAGTACATTTCATGATCATTGCAGAATTCATTTTAAATTAATACTTTATGAAAAGGGCTTTATTTTTATTTTACTTTGTATCTTCGCTGAATATTTTTCAGACAACTCGGCATATTGAGCAATCAGCAAAGCCTATTTTCACTTGTAAAAAAAAAAATCTGTTTCCCTAAATGACTATGTGGTCTGAGGTTGGATTAAGCCATCTATCAAAATGTTATTCAGGGCCCAGACAGACTGCTGATGTGCTTACAGTAATATTTGTACAAAAGGCAGATTCCTGTACATCATTTATCACAGACTTTTAAAATAGACTCAATTTTAAAATTTGTATGGAAACACAAAAGACCCTGAAAAGCCAAAGCTATCCTGAGAAACAAAAACAGAGCTGGGGGAATCAGGCTCCCTGACTTCAGACTATACTACAAAGCCACAATAATCAAAACAGTATGGTACTGGTGCAAGGACAGAAATATCAATCAATGGAACAGGATAGAAAGCCCAGAAATAAACTCACCCACCTATGGTCAATTAATCTATGACAAAGGAGGCAAGAATATACAATGGAGAAAAGACAGTCTCTTCAATAAGCAGTGCTGGGAAAACTGCACAGCTCCATGTAAAAGAATGAAATGAGAACATTCCCTAAAACCATACACAAAAATAAACTCAAAAGAGATAAAAGACCAAAATGTAAGGCCAGACACTATAAAATTTTTAGAGGAAAACATAGGCTGAACACACGTTGACATAAATTGCAGCAATATCTTCCTTGATCCACCTTCTAGACTAATGAAAATAAAAACAAAAATAAACAAATAGGACCTAATTAAACTTAAAAGCTTCTGCACAGCAAAGGAAACCTTAAACAAAACAAAAAGACAACCCACAGAATGGGAGAAAATATTTGCGAATGAAGCAACTGACAAGGGATTAATCTCCAAAATATACAAACAGCTCATGCAGCTCTGTATCAAAAAAAAACAGACAACCCAATCAAAATCTGGGCAGAAGATCTAAATAGACATTTCTCCAAAGAAGACATACAGATGGCCAAAAGCACATGAAAAGCTGCTCAACATCATTAATTATCAGAGAAATGTAAATCAAAACTACAATGAGGTATCAACTCACACCGGTCAGAATGGCTATCATCAAAAACTCTATAAACAATAAATGCTGGAGAGGGTGTGAAGAAAAGGGAACCCTCCTACACTGTTGATGGGAATGTAAATTAGTACAGCCACTATGGAAAACAGTATAGAGGTTCCTTAGAAAACTAAAAATAGAGCTACCATATGATCCAGCAATCCTACTCCTGGGCATATACCGGGAGAAAACCATAATTCAAAAAGATACATGCAACCTAATGTTCATTGCAGCACTATTTACAATAGCCAGGACATGAAAGCAACCTAAATGTCCATCGACAGAGGAATGGATACAGAAGATGTGGTACATATACACAATGATATATTACTCAGCCTTAAAAAAAGAACAAAATAATGCCATTTGTAGCAACACCAATGGACCTAGAGATTATCATGCTAAGTGAAGTAAATCAGATAGAGAAAAACAAATATCATATGATATCACTCATATGTGGAATCTAATTTTTTTAAATGACAGAAATGAAATTATTTACAAAACAGAAACAGACTTAAAGATATCAAAGACAAACTTATGGTCATCAAAGGGGAAATGTGGGTGGGGGAGGGATAAATCAGGAGCTTGGGATTAACATACACACACTACTCTATATAAGATAGATAACCAACAAGGACCTACTCTATAGCACAGGGAACTCTACTCAATATTCTTGTGATAACCTATATGAGAAAAGAATCTGAAGAAGAATGAATATATGTATATGCATAACTGAATCGCTGTACTGTACACCTAAAACTAACACAACATTGTAAATAAAAATAAAAGAATCAGAAAACTCCAGTATATTTAGTTTGCACATTTAATATAGACTATTTAAAAATCAAAACCTTCTAAATTAAGAAAAGAGCTTAATAAATGAGGCCAAGACATCTTTCAGCCCTTTACTTTGAATAAAAGTGTTAATTCAAAATGACAGCATTCTTTAGAAATTGACCTAGAAAGATACTGTACTTTCTATTTTAAATGCCAAATTTTCTTCTCAAGGTATTCTTTACACTTACATCAACTATTACCTTGGGGTAAAGTTATAGGTAAAAGCAACAGCTGTATCTGATATTTTTACGTGACCCACAGGGGGACAAATGACAGCAAAAGGGATGGGGCTTCACGAACTAACAGCACCAGGCACATGGGAATGCTGAAATGATGATATCCTCAGTAGGTAAAGGTGTGTGTATGCAGAAGTTCCAGAAAGAAATAAGTGGAGGCCTAAATAGTTTTGGCACCTCTACTTGAAGGAACTGACAGAAATCAGTTTTTATGCTTTTCCAATTACAAATACAATAAACTTTTCTTATATAAATCTTGATCTTCACTGGGAAGAACATTCTCAGGAATGTAAAGAAACCTTATGGACAATCCAGAATTTTGAAATGCATTTCCTGTAAAAACATACTTAAGGTAAAGATAAACTCATAAATATTAATCCATCTCTAATGAAAAGATGAGGATCCACTTTACTAAGATCATTTTTTTCTGTCCACATATGTTTGCATTTGGATGACATTTTGTGAGAGAGAAAAAACATAAAGACATAAAATTTTTAAAAAGATCTCAACTCAAAGCACAAGAAAATCTTTTGGAAAGCCTCATAGACAACTTGCATCTGCATTATAATAATATTGAAGTTTATTTTTTAAAATTCAGCTGGAGATAAAGTTAATGCCACCACATTTTACAATGGTGTAGGGTACTTTTTTTCCTAAAGGAAATGCATAGATTTACACATATATGGTTAATAATTTAGCTTGTGCAATGTCAACAGCTGCTACCCAATTTCTCAGTGTTTTTAACCCTAAAGAAATGGGTCCTCACTTTCAATCATTGTGGAAGTCACTGACATAGAATTTCCTACGATAAAGGGCTGATGTCATTGATAGCCTTGGTCATATTCTGAAGGTGAAGGTGCCATTATAATAATGAACTCATATTGACGATAACCCAACAACAAATTTTCAACACCCAGAACTATACTTGATGCTTGGAGGAAAAATGGATATTTTTATAGTTGATGAAACTGAGCCAGAGATAAATTGACTTACCCAAGAACCCACAATCAGTGAGCAACAGAAATAGAATTAAATTGCATACCTCCTGATTCTCAGGGCCAAACAGAGATAGACCGCCATAGAGATTTTTTCTTAAGCATAAAAAAGTGATGATATCTGCCAAGTAATTACTCTGTTGAAGAAGTATGTTATAAATTTCTACTTGCACTTCAAGATTTTCTCTGCTAAAATGGCTTTAAAAATTGTATGAGCTGTATCATAAAGTGTTTGAAATAGCACAAATAAAATGATGTTTGAAAAATAGAAGTGTGTTCATAAAAATATGAAAATCTACTAAGTAATATAGTATATGCTGGGTTTATTTTTTTGACTAATGCATCTGCCAAAATAATGAATTTTGTTTTAACTGTCTTAATCCTTCCAAATTTTCTCTCAGATGCTGCCTCTGATATGCCATCTTATCTAGGTTACTAACCAGCACTTGCTGATCAATCCAAGGAAACTCAGTTTATCTTACATGTCTCAATATTCCAAGCTTTAACAGGGTTAAACTATATAATTTCTGAAAGCCCCTTCTGCTTCATATAAATGCAAATATAAATGATCGTACCTAATATTTTAGAGTATCTACTATGTGCCCGTCAGTGGGCTAAGTACTTTATAAGCATTATCTCATGAAATCAACATAAGAATTCCATGATGTAGGACCAGAGATTATCTACTTTTTATATAATGGGACACTGAGGCTTAGAAACATTTAACAATTTAGTCACAGCTAAGTAAAGGTGAAAGCTGGAAGTCAAACTCAGATCACCTGACACTAGAGCCCATGGTCTTAATCACCACATTTCACCATCCCTATTGGTCCTGAAATAGGAAGGTCAAATAGCTTACTATAATAGCTACTTCTACGATGTAATAGCTAATAGCTATTACATAATAGAAATTAGAATTATGGTCTGCAGACCAGCAGCATTGGCATTACCTGGGTGCTTGTTAGAAATGCAGAATCTCAGTCTCCACTACCAACCTACTATCACATTCCACGTTTTAACAAGATGCATAAATGATTCACATGCACATTAAAGTTTGGAAACACTGTCCTAAAGAACATTTAAGAAAGAACATAGACATGCAGAAAAGAAAATGACCACGTGTTACCCAACTTAAAGTGGACAATGCCATTCTTTTTTTTTAAAAACATTGTTACTTTTTTTTTTTTTAAGTATTTGTTTATTTATTTATTTATTTATGGCTGTGTTGGGTCTTCGTTTCTGTGCGAGGGCTTTCTCTAGTTGCGGCGAGCGGGGTCCACTCTTCATCGCGGTGCGCGGGCCTCTCACTATTGCAGCCTCTCTCGTTGCGGAGCACAGGCTCCAGACGCGCAGGCTCAGTAATTGTGGCACACGGGCCCAGCCGCTGTGCGGCACGTGGGATCTTCCCAGACCAGGGCTCGAACCCATGTCCCCTGCATTGGCAGGCAGATTCTCAACCACTGCACCACCAGGGAAGCCCGACAATGCCATTCTTTAACAATAATTTTTTTTCTTAGGCCTTCAACTAATTGTATATGGGGTAAACAATAAAACTGCCAAATGTGAAATGAAAGCATTCACAAAACTCAAAGCATATAATCAACAATATAGGACTACTGTCAAACTAGACTAACCACCCTAGGGCCTGGATATTGTTTTTTTCTTTAAGCTGATTCCTCTGTTTAAATCACTGAAAATGAGGCCAAAATCTTAGTAAATTTTTATCTGTGTTCATATTATATTCAATATAGAAAAGGTAAAAGTAAAAGCAATAATTGCCAATGAATATTTTTGTTACTATCACTTAGGTAGTATTCTTCCCTTCCCATCTTCAAATACCATGGGTTCTAGCCACATAAAAAGGAATGTAAGTAGAGAAATTCTGCTATATTTATCAGACTTTATGTGTATGTATGTATATATGTAGGTATGTATATACATAGATCAATATATGTGTGTATGTATATATATATATATATATATATATATATATATATATGCCATGGGAAATTTACCAAGGGGAAATAGACACGTGTTTCTAAATGTTGCAATGTTTAGTCGTGGTACTACTGTGTTAGTCTAATGAAACACAGATTAAAATATCTATATTTATTATATTCATTAAGAGATCTAAAAACCACATACATTTTTATATCATTGTTTGGAAAAAAAGTCAACGAGATGCAATGAAAATACAGTGTCTCAGGTAAATCATTATCCTGCCGGTTCATCCATTTTTCCTTACCTTGAGAGTAACTGATTTAACCAAAATTAATTCTTATGAAAGTTAGAGCTCCTTGCACCCTATTTTTTTTTTTTTTAAGGAATCCCCGTAGTTTTCTTGCTGCTGGATTTGATTCTAATTGAGTAGCAAACGTGCACTTTCCAGTTAGTGCCAATGCTGCAATTCTCCCTGATCAATACTCCTCAAGTTGGCTTATTTGTGCCCTTGGCTGTTAAAACTCACTCTTTAATAGGAATCAACTCTGCAAAATACTATTCTTCTTAGTACAGGTAATGTGTTTCAGGTGCTTGGCATAAATAATACACTTCATATTCTTAAAAGTCATTGAAGAGAATAATCAAACTTCAAGGCCAAAACAGACCTCCCATCTTTCCTTTACTTATTACCAGAGTAGGGCATTTACATGACAATGGAATCCTGTGAGATAACATAATAAGTATCAAAGTTGCCCATGTGATTTCATCATTTGTTAAACATATTATTTGAGTCTTTTGGGATTCCTGGCTGAGATAAGAACCCTGAACAATCAGCAGAAGTATTAATTTACAACCAAATCACTGTTCACATAACATATCAAACTATTCCTAAGATTTATCTGTGTTCTAAAATCAGGTTCTTCTCAGGTACTTAAAAATGTCACAAACCATAAAAATTAGTTAGACTTACACTATAGTTATTGAATGCCTTATGAAAGTAATTCTCCAGCCATTGGCTATACGCACAAAATATGCATTTTTTGTTGTGTAATTAATCCAGTTTGAAACCAGAATGTAGGTCTGGGGCATATCTGGGGAATGTGAAGATCAGGCTAGGTATCTATTAACTTGGGCAGCAGTGTAACTCATTAACTTATTAAGGTTAATAATGGAAGTTAGATTGGAAACCATTCAAGGTATAAGAATGGTTTCACAGATCAGTTTTGGTCTAGAGCACAGTAATGTTAAGGGTAGTTACAATCAGGAGGACAAGGTTCAAGGCAAATATTGTACCAAGAATAAGGACACTGGCCCTTTGACGCAGAAAGGTCAGAAATAGAGTATGAGAACAATGGATAGCTCCTTTGAGAGCCTTGTAACAGATATTATTATTATTTATTTATTTAATCTTTTGGTCTTTGGAAAGGTATCTATGCTAATTTCAACCTCATGGTTTATGCCTCACCCAACCCCACCTTTCCTCCTAAGAAGCCATAAGTGTGTTCTTTTTTTTAAATTTAATTTAATTTATTTTTTTATACAGCAGGTTCATATTAGTCATCCATTTTATACACATCAGTGTATACATGCCAATCCCAATCGCCCAATTCATCACACCACCACCCCCACCCCCTGCCACGTTCCCCACTTGGTGTCCATATGTTTGTTCTCTACATCTGTGTCTCAATTTCTGCCCTGCAAACCGGTTCATCTGTACCATTTTTCTAGGTTCCACATATATACGTTAATGTACGATATTTGTTTTTCTCTTTCTGCCTTACTTCACTCTGTATGACAGTCTCTAGATCCATCCACGTCTCAACAAATGACTCAATTTCGTTCCTTTTTATGGCTGAGTAATATTCCATTGTATATATGTACCACAACTTCTTTATCCATTCATCTGTAGATCGGCATTTAGGTTGCTTCCATGACCTGGCTATTGTAAAAAGTGCTGCAATGAACATTGGGGTGCATGTGTCTTTTTGAATTATGGTTTTCTCTGGGTATATGCCCAGTAGTGGGATTGCTGAATCATATGGTAATTTATTTTTGGTTTTTTAAAGAAGCTCCATACTGTTCTCAATAGTGGCTGTATCAATTTATATTCCCACCAACAGTGCAAGAGGGTTCCCTTTTCTCCACACCCTCTCCAGCATTTGTTGTTTGTAGATTTTCTGATGAGGCCCATTCTAACTGGTGTGAGGTGATACCTCATTGTACTTTTGATTTGCATTTCTCTGATAATTAGTAATGTTGAGCAGCTTTTCATGTGCTTCTTGGGCATCTGTATGTCTTCTTTGGAGAAATGCCTATTTAGGTCTTCTGCCCACTTTTGGATTGGGTTGTTTGTTTTTTAAATATTGAGCTGCATGAGCTGTTTATATATTTTGGAGATTAATCCTTTGTCCATTGATTTGTTTGCAAATATTTTCTCCCATTCTGAGGATTGTCTTTTCATCTTGCTTATGGTTTCCTTTGCTGTGCAAAAGCTGTGAAGTTTCATTAGGTCCCATTTGTTTATTTTTGTTGTTATTTCCATTACTCGAGGAGGTGGATCAAAAAAGATCTTACTGTGATTTATGTCAAAGAGTGTTCTTCCTATGTTTTCCTCTAAGAGTTTTATAGTGTCCAGTCTTACATTTAGGTCTCTAATCCATTGTGAGTTTATTTTTGTATATGGTGTTAGGGAGTGTTCTAACTTCATTTTTTTACATGTAGCTGTCCAGTTTTCCCAGCACCACTTACTGAAGAGACTGTCTTTTCTCCATTGTATACCCTTGCCTCCTTTGTCATAGATTAGTTGACCATAGGTGCGTGGGTTTATCTCTGGGCTTTCTATCTTGTTCCATTGATCTACATTTCTGTTTTTCTGCCAATACCATATTGTCTTGATAACTGTAGCTTTGTAGTACTGTCTGAAGTCCGGGAATCTGATTCTTCCAGCTCTGCTTTTTGCCCTCAAGACTACTTTGGCTATTCGGGGTCTTTTGTGTCTCCATACAAATTTTAAGATTTTTTGCTCTAGTTCTGTAAAAAATGCCATTGGTAATTTGATAGGGATTGCATTGAATCTGTAGATTGTTTTGGGTAGTATAGTCATTTTCACAATATTGATTCTTCCAATCCAAGAACATGGTATATCCCTCCATCGGTTGGTAACATCTTTAATTTCTTTCATCAGTGTCTTATAGTTTTCTGCATACAGGTCTTTTGTCTCCTTAGGCAGGTTTATTCCTAGGTATTTTATTCTTTTTGTTGCAATGATAAATGGGAGTTTTTCCTTAATTTCTCTTTCAGATTTTTCATCATTAGTATATAGGAATGCAAGACATTTCTGTGCATTAATTTGTATCCTGCTACTTTGCCAAATTCATTGATTAGCTCTAGTAGTTTTCTGGTGGCATCTTTACGATTCTCTATGTATAGTATCATGTCATCTGCAAACAGTGACAGTTTTATTTCTTCTTTTCCAATTTGGATTCCTTTTATTCTTTTTCTTCTCTGAGTGCCGTGGCTAGGACTTCCAAAACTATGTTGAATAATAGTGGTGAGATTTGACATCCTTGTCTTGTTCCTGATCTTAGAGGAAATGCTTTGTTTTTCACCATTGAGAATGATGTTTGCTGTGGGTATGTCATATATGGCCTTTATTATGTTGAGGTAGGTTCCCTCTATGCCCACTTTCTGGAGAGTTTTTATCATAAATGGGTGTTGAATTTTGTCAAAAGCTTTTTCTGCATCTATTGAGATGATCTTATGGTTTTTCTTCTTCAATTTGTTCATATGGTGTATCACATTGATTGATTTGCATATATTGAAGAATCCTTGCATCCCTGGAATAAATCCCACTTGATCATGATGTATGATCCTTTTAATGTGGTGTTAGATTCTATTTGCTAGTATTTTCTTGAGGATATTTGCATCTATATTCATCAGTGATATTGGTCTCTAATTTTCTTTTTTTGTAGTATCTTTGCCTGGTTTTGGTATCAGGGGGATGGTGGCCTCATAGAGTGGGTTTGGGAGTGTTCCTTCCTCCGCAGATTTTTGGAAGAGTTTGAGAAGGATGGGTGGTAGCTCTTCTCTAAATGTTTGATAGAATTCACCTGTGAAGCCATCTGGTCCTGGACTTTTGTTTGTTGGAAGATTTTAAATCACAGTTTCAATTTCATTACTTGTGACTGGTCTGTTCATATTTTCTATTTCTTCCTGGTTCAGTCTTAGGAGGTTATACCTTTCTAAGAATTTGTGCATTTCTTCCAGGTTGTCCATTTTATTGGCATAGAGTTGCTTGCAGTAGTCTCTTAGGATGCTTTGTATTTCTCAGTGTCTGTTGTAACTTCTCCTTTTTCATTTCTAATTTTATTGACTTGAGTCCTCTCTCTTTCTTGATGAGTCTGGCTAATGGTTTATCAATTTTGTTTGTCTTCTGAAAGAACCAGCTTTTAGTTTTATTGATCTTTGCTACTGTTTTCTTTGTTTCTATTTCATTTATTTCTGCTCTGATGTTTATGATTTCTTTCCTTCTACTCACTTTGGGTTTTGTTTGGTTTTCTTTCTCTAGTTTCTTTAGGTGTAAGGTTAGATTGTTTATTTGAGATTTTTCTTGGTTCTTGAGGTAGGCTTGTATAGCTCTAAACTTCCCTCTTAGAACTGCTTTTGCTGCAACCCATAGGTTTTGGATCGTCGTGTTTTCATCGTCATTTGTCTCTAGGCATTTTATTTATTTCCTCTTTGGTTTCTTCAGTGATCTCTTGGTTATTTAGTAACGTATTGTTTAGCCTCCATGTGTTTGTTTTTTTTACCTTTTTTCGCCCTGTAATTCATTTCTAATATCATAGCGTTGTGGTCAAAAAAGAAGCTTGATATGATTTCAATTTTCTTAAATTTACTGAGGCTTGATTTGTGACCCAAGATGTGATCTATCCTAGAGAATGTTCCATGCACGCTTGAGAAGCAAGTGTAATCTGCTGTTTTTGGATGGAATGTCCTATAAATATCAATTAAATCTCTCTGGTCTATTGTGTCATTTAAAGCTTGTGTTTCTTTTTAATTTTCTGTTTGGATGATCTGTCCATTGGTGTAAGTGAGGTGTTAAAAGCCCCCACTATTATTGCGTTACTGTTGATTTCCTCTTTTAGAGCTGTTAGCAGTTGCCTTATGTATTGAGGTGCTCCTATGTTGGGTGCATAAACATTTATAGTTGTTATATCTTCTTCTTGGATTGATTCTTTTATCATTATGCAGTGTCCCTCCTTATCTTTTGTAACAGTCTTTATTTTAAAGTCTATTTTATCTGATATGAGTATTGCTATTCCAGCTTTCTTTTAATTTCCATTTACATGGAGTATCTTTCTCCATCCCCTCACTTTCAGTCTGTATGTGTCCCTAGGTCTGAAGTGGGTCTCCTGTAGACAGCATATAGATGGGTCTTGTTTTTGTATCCATTCAGCAAACCTGTGTCTTTTGGTTGGAGCATTCAATCCAATCACGTTTATGGTAATTATCGATATGTATGTTCCTATTACCATTTTCTTAATTGTTTTGGGTTCGTTTTTGTAGGTCCTTTTCTTCTCTTGTGTTTCCCACTTAGAGAAGTTCCTTTAGCATTTGTTGTAGAGCTGGTTTGGTGGTGCTGAATTCTCTTAGCTTTTGCTTGTCTGTAAAGCTTTTGATTTCTCCATCAAATCTGAATGAGATCCTTGCCGGATAGAGTAATCTTGGTTGTAGGTTCTTCCCTTTCATCACTTTAAGTATATCATGCCACTCCCTTCTGGCTTGTAGAGTTTCTGCTGAGAAATCAGCTGTTAACCTTATGGGAGTTCCCTTGTATGTTATTTGTCATTTTTCCCTTGCTGCTTTCAATAATTTTTGTCTTTAATTTTTGCCAATTTGATTACTATGTGTCTCCGCGTGTTTCTCCTTGGGTTTATCCTGCCTGGGACTCTCTGCGCTTCCTGGACTTGGGTGGCTATTTCCTTTCCCATGTTAGGGAAGTTTTCGACTATAATCTCTTCAAATATTTTCTCTGGTCCTTTCTCTCTCTCTTCTCCTTCTGGGACCCCTATAATGCGAATGTTGTTGCGTTTAATGTTGTCCCAGAGGTCTCTTAGGCTATCTTCATTTCTTTTCATTCTTTTTTCTTTAGTCTGTTCCGCAGCAGTGAATTCCACCATTCTGTCTTCCAGGTCACTTATCCGTTCTTCTGCCTCAGTTATTCTGCTATTGATTCCTTCTAGTGTACTTTTCATTTCAGTTACTGTATTGTTCATCCCTGTTTGTTCTTTAATTCTTCTAGGTCTTTTTTAAACATTTCTTGCATCTTCTCGATCTTTGCCTCCATCCTTTTTCCGAGGTCCTGGATAATCTTCACTATCATTATTCTGAATTCTTTTCTGGAATGTTGCCTATCTCCACTTCATGTAGTTGTTTTTCTGGGGTTTTATCTTGTTCCTTCATCTGGTACATAGCCCTCTGCCTTTTCATCTTGTCTATCTTTCTGTGACTGTGGTTTTTGGTCCACAGGCTGCAGGATTGTAGTTCTTGTTGCTTCTGCTCCAGATATTATTGAAGCATCGAATATTCAAAAATTAAGACCTAACTTGGTGGCTACTGCCCATCAGAGAATGCTCTGGCTTATAAATTCATCTTCCTTATTGTTCAACTACTGTCACAGAAGACTTTATAGTACCTACAACATAAAGGAGATTCCTTTTATATAGCCTGAGGTCTCCATGAATATGTCCAAATGCTCACTGGGCTCACAAGATTGCCATACAGCCTCTCAGCCTTCTTTTCTTCAGATAATTCAGAATCCCTCTCTCTACTGGACAGTGAACTAATATGTGATCAGTTACCAGCTCCACACAGTAACCCATAATAAGTAGTGTGATATAAATATAATACTTTGAAGTTAGCTAGAATGAAGAATTTTTCAAATAAAGTTATAACATAACTCTCCTTTGAATCCCCTGTAAGAACGTTAAGTGGTTTTATGTCTATTTTACACATGAAGAACAAACATGCTGGAATATTCAATGACTTGCGCAAATCACAAGCCAGTAAGGACAGACTCAAAATCTAATATCAGACATCTGTTCTTTTAAACCCACTATATTGTAGGGTATAGTTTATTTCAATGAGTATTCATTTAATTATTTGTAGATGAATATGTAATATGGTAAAAATTTAAGTGTCTCAAAAATTATGTGTATCATTCATCTAATTGTGGAACTATAGTGTTGGTAGTTTTCTAAGATTTTTTACTTCTGTTCAGGGTAAATATCTTAAAATATCTTCTGTCCAGTGGCACCTCAGTTTAGTTCCTCTCCCAGATACCTATCAGCAGCCCCAACTTAGGGGGTCCATGGAGAAGAAAAAAATATTCTAGGGTTATGCAGCAAAGAAGAATAAGTGACATACCACTTCTTCCCCCAAAGACTTCTGTTTTGTTCTTTTTGGAGTGGAATAATCGCTTGGAAATGGTTGCCAATCTAGGAACTAGATTTTCCAGTTCATATTCATCTATGTGATGCCAATGACTACTTTTCCCAATGGAATGTAAGCAAATACAATATGCATCTCAATTCCTATCCAAAGTAGTTAAGAATTGGGCAGTTTTTTTCCTGCTCTCTTTTTCCATTCACTGGATAGAAAAGACTCAAAGCCCCTTGAGAAGGGTAGATCTGTGAAATGTAAGGGGCTTATATTTCTTCATTACATTATGGAAGGCCATCTGACCAGGAATACCTGCCCATAATGGTGAAGTGAGGAGAACATAAACTTTTACTGTGTTGAGTAACTGAGATTTGAGGAGAGAAGCTAGAGCCCCATATTTAATGCAGTTCTTAAAATTATTCTTTTAGTACAGTGGTTCTCAACAAGGGGTGCCTTGGGGGGATATTTTGCAAATATCTCAAGGGATATTTGGTAATGTCTAGAGATATTTTTGGTTGTCAGAACTAGGGCAGGGGAGGGTTGTGTTACTCAAATCAAGCAGATAAAAATCAGAGTTGCTGCTTAACAGCTTATAAAGCCAAAGGCAGCCCAGCCTTCACTCCCCAAAAAAGAATCAACTCACCCCAAAATGTCAATGGTGCCACCTTTGAGAAGCTCCATTTTAGTATAAAGGAACAAATGGCAGAACAGGGTGTGTAGGAAGATATACAAGAGAAAAAGGTAAGAAAACCATCAAGATCTAGTGAGCACATTAGATCTTGATGGTTTTTAATTGGTTTCATCCTATCTGTGAAATGGGAGAGATGTACAATACTAAACCTAAGATCAGAAGTAGCACACTTTCCTTAAGGCTGTGTGCTCCTTTTCCTCTTCTTGCCACTGAATTTTACCAACTCAACCCCCACATCCTCATCCTCTCATTTCACCACAAGTATCAGATTTGAGCCTAAGAGCAATAATAGAATGGACCGCTCACAAACAAGCCAGCCAATTCCAAAACTTTTTTCATTGCTTGCCCATGCACTTCCCTTCTGGGGCCTAATCTGTCTGACAAGCACACAGAAGCCTTGTACCTGTGTAGATAGAAAAACAATGTAAAAAATAAAACAAGGTTAGGTCATGTTTGGCAAGTAGATTACTTTAACAAACGTTTCTTGTTCACTGCCATCAAATGTGTTATTGTTTCAGCAACTGAGAGCATGGGAAATGCAGACAAAAATCTGTAGGATTTCAAATGAAATTCTGAGGTTTGTTTTACTAAACTTACCTGGCCCCTTTTAAAATCATTTTAATTAATAAAGTGATCATATTCATTGATTTGCTGTTTCCATCTATTTATATTTCTTTTGTTTAAAGTGTCATGATTGAATGGAAGATTGCAAATGACAAAGGGGCTTACAAGCCTAAAGTAAATAACTATTTCATCATAAATGAGGATCATTTCTCTTTGACAGTATGGAAACTGCCCACACTCTCCTAGAGTTGTTTTGTGACATTTTACATCAAACTCAGAACAAGAAATAATAAATACCTTGAAAGGAACTGAGAAATCTCTTAAATGCATGATAAAGAAAGAATATAATAGAGTCTTCAAGAGCTTTAATTCATTCCAAATAAATGTCCTAACCAGAGTGCAGATATTTTCCAGGATGCATTATCTCAAAGTGCTGTCCTCAAAAAACAAAAACAAAAACAAAAACAAAACAAAACAACAAAAAAGTAATAAATTAAGTAGTTTGGATAAATCATAAAGAGGTAAATTGAACAAAAAAGGAATGATTTTCTCCCCTTATTCTCAACCATAAATAATATATTCAGATCAGAAATAAATTCAATAGGGAATAATTACATGCTAATAATGTATTTTCAGCTGGATACAAATTATCATTGCATATTTTCTGAATATTTATAATAATATAATATAGTAAGTGGTAAGGGTTTTCTAGAACACAGATACTAAAGTTCTTATACTACTGAAGCACTCAGGTTTGATGCCATTTTTGGTGATTTTGGAAGCAAAAGCCTAAAGGCTAAATTTGAAAGAAAGCTGATTAATTAGAAGCATAATATGCCAACAATAATGAAGCTGTGGATGTGGGTGGACATTACCTCTTTGGGAGTTATGAAATGACTGGCTTTGGATGAGCAAGTAGCCTGTGGCATAGAAATGAGAGGCAACACCTACAAATCAGAACTATAACAATTATACTAGGTGGTTATGGAGGTTGGAGCAGAGAGATATGTTAGAGAGGGATATGCAAATAAATTAATATGTGCTCGGGGATCCAGTATTGACTTGAAGCTCCAAGTATCTGAAGCTGCAAATGAAATTTCGTTATTGTCACCTCAGTTATTGGTGAAAATTATGTCAATTCTTAGGCTTACTATTTCTAATTTAAGTACTGCATTGAGACCATTATAACAGCAAAATCTCTGTCACAACCAAAACACACCAGTCCCAAACAAAGCAGCAATGTAGGCTCACTTCTGAACTAAAGCAATAAAAATCATTTCTCCAAAGCATATAGTGTTTTGACTTTGAACAAGTAACCTCGTGGTCTATTGCTTTATCAATGGCACTTGTCTCTTCTCTTTCTCATTCTCAGAGGGATAGTACACACTGACAATAGAGAGATAGGTAGGGGGGAGAGAGATAGCTAGACAGGAAGGTAAAATATATAGGTAAATAAAATACTTTTGGATATTCAATATATGTACATAATTACATAATAGGTACCTATAGTTACATACTAGGTGCTTAGGTATAATAGTATAAATCTTCAGCTATTAGACATTTCTCTTCATTCACACAGGCCACAAAACTAGAACATGGTCTTAATATTAAATTTTAATTAACACATTAATTCATTCCATAAAAAATGATGATTAGGGAGACCTTCAAGATGGTGGAGGAGTAAGACATGGAGACCACCTTCCTCCCCACAAATACATCAAAACTACATCTACATGTGGACGAACTCCTACAGAACACCTACTGAATGCTGGCAGAAGACCTCAGACTTCCCAAAAGGCAAGAAACCCACGTACATGGGTAGGGCAAAAGAAAAAAGAAAAAACAGAGCCAAAGAATAGGGACAGGACCTGCACCTCTTGGAGGGAGCTGTGAAGGAGGAAAAGTTTCCACACACTAGGAAGCCCCTTCACTGGCGGAGATGGGGGTGGTGGGAGGGAAGCTTCAGAGCCATGGAGTAGAGCGTAGCAACAGGGGTGCAGAGGTCAAAGCGGAGAGATTCCTGCACAGAGGATCGGTGCCGACCAGCACTCACCAGCCTGAGAGGCTTGTCTGCTCACCCGCCGGGGCAGGCGTGGGCTGGGAGCTGAGGCTCTGGCTTCAGGGGTCAGACATGAGGGAGAGGACTGGGGTTGGTTGTGTGAAGACAGCCTGAAGGGGGCTAGTGCACCACAGCTAGCTGGGAGGGAGTCCAGGAAAAAGTCTGGACCTGCTGGAGAGGCAAGAGACCATTGTTTCCGGATGCACGAGGAGAAGGGCTTCCTGCTCTGCATGCCCACAGATGGAAGAGCACTGCCTAAGTGAGCTCCACAGATGGGCGCCAGCTGCGGCTATCAGCTCGGACCCCTGAGGCAGGTATGGACCGCTATTGCTGCTGCCACTGCCAACAAGAACCCTGTGTGCAGGCACAGGTCACTACCCACATGCCCCCAGGAGCCTGTGCAGCCCACCACTGCCGGGGTCCCATGATCCAGGGACAACATCCCTGGGAGAACACATGGCGTACCTCAGGCTGCTGCAACGTCATGCCGGCCTCTGCCAACGCAGGCACGCCCCGCATTCAAATTATGACTACCGTACCCCTCCCTCTCCCCAGCCTGAGTGAGCAAGAGAGCCCTAATCAACTGCTGCTTTAACCCCCTCCTGTCTGGGCGGGGAACAGGGGCCTGAGGGTGGCCTACATGCAGAGGCGGGCCAAAACCAAAGCTGAACCCCAGGAGCTGTGCAAACAAAGTTAAGAGAATTCAGCACCACCAAACCAGCTTTATGACAAAGGCTAAAGGAACTTCTCTAGGTGGGAAACACAAGAGAAGGAAAAGACCTGAAAAAACAAACCCAAAACAATTAAGAAAATGGGACTGGAACATACATATCGATAATTACCTTAAATGTAAACGAATTAAATGCTCCAACCAAAAGACGTAGACTGGCTGAATGGATACAAAAACAAGACCCGTATATATGCTGTCTATAAGAGACACACTTCAGACCTAGGGACACATACACACTGAAAGTGAGGGGTTGGAAAAAGATATTCCACGCAAATGGAAATCAAAAGAAAGCTGGAGTAGCAATACTCATATCAGACAAAATAGACCTTAAAATAAAGACTATTACAAGAGACAAAGAAGGACACTACATAATGATCAAGGGATCAATCCAAGAAGAAGATATAACACTTGTAAATATTTATGCACCCAAGATAGGAGCACCTTAACACATAAGGCAAATGCTAACAGACATAAAAGGGGAAATCAACAGTAACACAATCATAGTGGGGGACTTTAACACCCCAATTTCACCAATGGAAAGATCATCTAAAATGAAAATAAATAAGGAAACACAAGCTTTAAATGACACATTAGAACAGATGGACTTAATTGATATTTATAAGACATTGCATCCAAAAACAACAGAATACACTTTCTTCTCAAGTGCACATGGAACATTCTCCAGGATAGATCATATCTGTGTCACAAATCAAGCCTTGATAAATTTAAGATAATTGAAATCATATCAAGTATCTTTTATGACCACAACACTATGAGACTAGATATCACTTACAGGAAAAAAACTGTAAAAATTACAAACACATGGAAGCTAAACAATACGCTACTAAATAACCAAGAGATCACGGAAGAAATCAAAGAGGAAATTTAAAAAATACCTAGAAACAAATGACAATGAAAACACGACAACCCAAATATTATTGGATACAGCAAAAACAGTTTTAAGAGGGAAGTTTATAGCAATACAATCCTACCTCAAGAAACAAGAAAAATCTCAAACAAACTAACTTTACACCTAAAGCAATTAGAGAAAGAACAACAACAACAAAAAACCCCAAAGTTAGCAGAAGGAAGAAATCATAAATATTAGATCAGAAACAAATGAAAAAGAAATGAAGGAAACAATAGCAAAGATGAATAAAACTAAAAGCTGGTTCTTTGAGAAGATAAACAAAATGAAAAACCATTAGCCACACTCATCAAGAAAAAAAAAGAAGACCCAAATCAACAGAATTAGAAATGAAAAAGGAGTAGCAATTGCCACTGCAGAAATACAAAGGATCATGAGAGACTACTATAAGCAGCTATATGCCAATAAAAGGGACAACCTGAAAGAAATGGAAATATTCTTAGAAAAGTACAACCTTCCAAGACTGAACCAGGAAGAAATAGAAAATATGAACAGACCAATCACAAGCACTGAAATTGAAAATGTGATTAAAAATCTTTCAACAAACAAAAGCCCAGGACCAGATGGCTTCACAGGTGAATTCTATCAAACATTTAGAGAAGAGCTAACAAGTATCCTTCTCAAACTCTTCCAAAATGTAGCCGAGGGAGGAACACTCCTAAACCCATTCTACAAGGCCACCATCACCCTGATACTAAAACCAGACAAAGATGTCACAAAAAAGGAAGCTATAAGCCAATATCACTGACGAACATAGATGCAAAGATCCTCAACAAAATACTAGCAAACAGAATCCAACAGCACATTAAAAGGATCATACACCATGGTCAAGTGGGGTTTACCCCAGGAATGCAAGGATTCTTCAATATATGCAAATCATTCAATGTGATAAACCATATTAACAAACTGAAGGAGAAAAACCATATGATCATCCCAATAGATGCAGAAAAAGCTTTTGACAAAATTCAACACCAATTTATGATAAGAACAGTCCAGAAAGTAGGTATAGAGGGAACTTACCTCAACATAATAAAGGCCATATATGACAAACCCACAGCCAACACCTTTCTCAATGGTGAAAAGCTGAAAGCATTTCCACTAAGATCAAGAACAACACAAGGTTGCCCAGTCTCACCGCTATGATTCACCATAGTTTTGGAAGGTTTAGCCACAGCAAACAGAGAAGAAAAAGAAATAAAAGAAATCCAAATTGGAAAAGAAGAAGTAAAGCTGTCACTGTTTGCAGATGACATGATAGTATACATAGAGAATCCTAAAGACGCTACCAGAAAACTAGAACTCATCAATGACTTGGTAAAGTAGCAGGATACAAAATTAATGCACAGAAATCTCTTGCATTCTTATACACTAATGATGAAAAATCTGAAAGAGAAATTAAGGAAACACTCTCATTTACCACTGCAACCAAAACAATAAAATACCTAGGAATAAACCTACCTAAGGAGACAAAAGACCTGTATGCAGAAAACTATAAGACACTGATGAAAGAAATCAAAGATGCTACAAACTGATGAAGAGATATACCATGTTCTTGGATTGGAAGAATCAACATTGCGAAAATGACTATACTACCCAAAGCAATCTACAGATTCAATGCAATCACTATCAAACTACCAATGGCATTTTTCACAGAACTAGAACAAAAAAATTTCACAAGTTGTATGGAAACACAAAAGACCCCGAATAGCTAAAGCAATTTTGAGGAAAAAAAAAACAGAGCTGGAGGAATCTGGCTCCCTGACTTCAGACTATACTACAAAGCTACAGTAATCAAGACAGTATGGTACTGGCACAAAAACAGAAATATAGATCAATGGAACAGGATAGAAAACTCAGAGCTAAACCCATGCACATATGGTCACGTTATCTTTGACAAAGAAGGCAACACAATACGATGCAGAAAAGAAAGCCTCTTCAATAACTGGTGCTAGGAAAACTGGACAGCTACATGTAAAATAATGAAATTAGAATACTCCCTGACACCATACACAAAAATAAACTCAAAATGGATTAAAGACCTAAATGTAAGGTCAGACACTATAAAACTCTTAGAGGAAAACATAGGCAGAACTATCTATGACATAAATCACAGCAAGATCATTTTTGACTCACCTCCTAGAGTAATGGAAATAAAAATAAAAATAAACAAAGGGGACCTAATGAAACTTAAAAGCTTTCGCACAGCAAAGGAAACCAAAGACAAGATGAAAAAACAACCCTCAGAATAGGAGAAAATATTTGCAAATGAAGCAACTGACAAAGGATTAACCTCCAAAATATACAAGCAGCTCAAACAGCTCAATATCAAAAAAACAATCAACCCAGTCTTAAATGGGTGGAAGACCTAAATAGACACTTCTGCAAAGAAGATATATGATTGCCAACAAACACATGAAAGGATGCTCAACATCCCTAATCATTAGAGAAATGCAAATCAAAACCACAATGAGGTATCACCTCACACCAGTCAGAATGGTCATCATCAAGAAATCTATCTACAAACAATAAATGCTGGAGAGGGTGTGGAGAAGAGGGAACCCTCTTGCACTTTGGTGGGAATGTAAATTGATACAGCCACTATGGAGAACAGTATGGAGGTTCCTCAAAAAACTAAAAATAGAACTACCCTATGGCCCAGCAACCCCACTACTGTTCATATACCCTGAGAAAACCATAATTCAAAAAGAGTCATGTACCACAATATTCATTGCAGCTCTATTTACAATAGCCAGGACGTGGAAGCAACTTAAGTATCCATTGACAGATGAATGGATCAAGAAGATGTGGCACATATATACAATGGAATATTACTCAGCCATAAAAAGGAAGTTGAGTTATTTGTACTGAGGTAGATGGACCTAGAGGCTGTCATACAGCATGAAGTCATAAAGAGAAAAACAAATACCGTGTGCTAACACGTATATATGGAATCTAAAAAAAAAATGGTTCTGATGAACCTAGGGACAGGACAGGAATGAAGACGCAGATGTAGAGAATGGACTTGAGGACATGGGCTCAGGGAGGGTAAGCTGGGATGAAGTGAGAGTGTAGCACTGACCAATATACACTACCAAATGTAAAATAGACAGCTAGTGGGAAGCAGTTGCATAGCACAGGGAGATCAGCTCTGTGCTTTTTGACCACCTAGAGGGTTGGGATAGGGAGGGTGGGAGGGAGGCTCAAGAGGGAGGGCATGTGTGCACATATGTATACATATAGCTGACTCAGTTTGTTATACAGCAGAAAGTAACACAACATTGTAAAGCAATTTTACTCCAATAAAGATGTAAAAAAAAAAAAAATGATGATTACACACTATGTCCCAGAGACTATTAATGATATTGAAAATCCAAAGAAGTATAAGACATGACTCTCAAGGAGTTCATGGTTTAATCAGCAATACAAACCACTATAAAACATTATGGTAAATACAATGATAGATGTATGTGCTAGGAAGTTAATAGTAACACAATGGAGAAAATGATTAATTCTGCTTGAGTAGATCAAACTTTATTCAACACACTGAAATAAAACTTGAAGAATGATCACGAGTTTGCAACTCAAGTAAGGAAAAAAAATTAGTGCAGGTATAAGAAGTAAATACATATGTCTGAGACATGTGATATTATATTAGCTTTTTTTTTCTAGAAACAAAGCTTAAGGCAAAAATATATATGTTAATACTTTATTGGTGAGAGAAATCCCAAGGAATCAGGAGGGAAGGAAATGGGGAGTGAGGTATTGAACAAGAAGAGTAAATAGGAAAGAAAGTACCATGGAGCTGGTCACTGCTTAAAATCCAACACCACTAATTTTGCTTGATCTAGTAGGTCTATCTTCTGAGAGGGCATATTTACTACTGCATTTTAAGAGAGCCCTTCCAGGTGGAGAAGAATTAAGAATACAGTCACCAACTCCCACTTCCCCTCAGTCAAAAGTTCAACTTCAGGGCTGTATAAGCATAGGTGCCAAGTGTATTCTATGGCATTTCACACCTCAGTGGAAACCAGGAAACCTCAGGTAAGAGACAAGAGATATAGAGTACAGGCACGAGACAAGGTGCTCCCATGTGAAGTCAGTCATCACAGCACCTGGGGTAAAACGAGTGGCCAGAGACTAGGGCAGATGAGGTCACAAGCATTTGAAGTGGTACTTAGAAGGTGTCTGATACGGCCCATTCGTTGCATCACTCAGATCCATTCATGCCCTCCCATTTTTTCCAGTTCTCATACTGCAAAATGACCCACCATTTTTATGAAGATAAAATGCCCTCACTTCTCCAAAAGAGGAAGTAAAAGTCACAGAAACAATATCTGAAAAGAATTCAAGCAAGGAAGTTAGTGAAACAAGCTATGGTACTCACTGCTACAACTGGTCCACCATTGGCCTCTGTAACTGGAAGACCATGATATTGTCTCAGATATTCTGTGTCAGCATCAGTTCAGACCCCCTGTTGAAAAGTCTAGGTAAGGGGCCTTTCCAGGGCACTGCAACCCTGACAAATCCCACAGATCTTTTTGGGAATAAAACAATGGACTGTTTAATACATATATTTGTGGTGATGTTGGGGACTTAGGATCTCCTTCAATCAAAGAACCCTGAGGCTGTGAACTGATTTAGATCTGGAAGTTGGCAGGACATGATTTTTCATTTTGCCATAGTCTACTGTCAATCTATCTCACACCTGGGATTCTCATGATCTCTTAGCCTTTGTCACAGATCCCTACGACCTGGGCATCCTGATTGCCATTCTGGCCTTCAATGCCTATTATGGCAATTACATCCACCTTACAGCTGATGAATGAGTGCTGTCATTGACCCTCTTCATTTCTGGAATTTATCCTCCCCATATATATTAAGGAATCTAGTTTCATGAGAGCATTTCTCACCATCCTAGCCTGCAGATAATAACCACATTTAACTTTCTCAAAAATCCCACTACCTCCCCTCCCCGTGACTGACCAGAATGTGTGTCCTTTAAGGAACTTCTGGGAAGCCTATCAGATAGTGGCTTCTCAGATCTTACCAAGTAAGTCCATTCTGACTTTCTCACCTCTCTTTACCTCTGACATCTGCCTCAGCTCTATACGTAATTTATATTAGATCATCATGTCTAAGCTTCAGAGTCATCACAGCAGATCATTAGGGCCACCTGCTTGCCAGGACATTTAAATCTGAGTCATGGGAGAGAACCACCATGTAAATAAATTATATTTTCCAGTCTAATATCCTGCTTCCCAGGTCTGACATCCTCAATAATCACTTATACACCTGTTTTCTATGTTCCTGCCAATATATAGGGCCACATCCAGCAATTCCTTTCATTGATAGAATATTTTCTTAAAGACTGGGGACCTTATCTCTCTCCTGAGCATACACTGAGAAACTTATCCCTGATAACTGTCCTAAAAGGAATGAGTCTTAGTGGGAGCAGATCTCAAGGAGAACAAATATCATCTTGTAAGGCACCTGTCTAGGCTGAAGTCAATACAGTGTCTCTAGGCAAGGGAAGGCTGAGCAATTTTGGCAAAAAGGAAAGGGCTGCTTTTAGTGCTCTTGAGTATTCAGGAGAATTTGGGGATTTAATATTCTCAGGCTTGTTCTCGTAAATGTTCCCAGTCTGGTTTTGAGAGTCCTACTTACTATAATCATGGCTTTGAATTTAACACAGGAGACCTGTTGAGCCTGTGAATCCAGTTTTCCTTTGCAGCTTTCCCACCCTATTATCAGATCCAGGGCCTGATTTTCAGCAGAAGGGTTAGGAATGCCATAACTCGTATTTTAAAGCCTTTCTTCCAGTCACAGCAGGGTTATTATAATAATTTGTTTTATACCTACCAAAGAACACTCCCACTGAATCTGCCTGGGACATGTCCAGGGGTACCAGTAAACTCTAATTCAGGACCGGGATGGGCCTCTTCACTGAATTAGAGAAGGAAAACCCAGGGTTCCAATTAATAAGAGAATGGCCAAGAAGGGGAAGCATAAGCTCTTGTGGAGAGGAGAACGGCTGGAAGAAATCCAGCACAGTGCCCTCTAGAGCGGAACCCAGGGCAGAGAGCCTCTCTTGCCTGGATCTAAGGATTTTATTGTTTGATAGCAGTAATCATTATTTATATAACTTTGTATCCATGGATGCCTGACAAGGTGATGCAGTACTCCAATGCGTATTTTTTTAATATCTTTATTGGAGTATAATTGCTTTACAATGTTCTGTTAGTTTCTACTGTATAACAAAGTGAGTCAGCTATATGTATACATATGTCCCCATATCCCCTCCCTCTTGCATCTCCCTCCCACCCTCTGATGAAGATAATAAGCACAGATGGCCACAGGAATGTTAAAATACAGAAAGAGATAGAGACTGGGTACAGGAGACTTGGGCTCTAACACAGGTATTTATATTAATATGATTCTTTCACTAGGTTAACTTGGGACACCAAAAGCCTTACTAGCTAAAGAAGCAAAGCAATTGAACAATTTTTAAGGTCCTATTTCTAAAATGTCACAGCTTATTTCAACTCATCCCCACCACTAAAAAAGCAATTCAAAAGTAATACTGTATAAATCTTTATCTTTTTGTATAAAAAGTGGTAATAATATGAAGCCCATGAAAATAAATCACAAAACCTATAACTGCATGTTTTATTGGCTTGGGGTGGATATGTTTTCTAAAGAAGTGTCAGGTTTCACCTGAAATCATACACTGAAAGATCTTCAACAAACGTATACCTGCTGAGAATGAACAAAAGGTAAGTAAATAAATGTCACCTGTTAAAAAGAAAATCAAATTTATCCTGTCCAGGAACTAGGACATAAAATCTGTTAAGAATTGAGAGCCCCCCTAACCCTGCCCTACCTCTCCCCCAGTAGAATCAGTTTAGGGAACAGAAAGACTAGAAAATTCATAATCATCAGTCTGGGCAATGCAGACCATGGAAACACTCTAGAACTGTCATACTAATAAAATGGTTTTTCCATGCCCTACTCTTACCAAGGGCCACTCCCATTAATCACAGAGATCCCAGAACTGTATGATAAGGCAGATATTCCTAAGATAACACCAAGAGCTAAGGTCCCAAGATTTTTAGATTTTTTTTTTTTTTTGGGACAGACCTAGAATTGCCAACTTTGTATTTTGCTGTGTAAAAACATTTTTATAAGCTCTTCCATTTACCTTCATCATCTCACATGGGAGAGATCATTTAGTATCCAATATTTAAGATGAACATAAATACAAAAGAAAGTTCAGTCCTTTAATAAATCTGGCTTTGTGGAAAAATTAATAAATCATTAAGTTCTTATTTCCTGCCTTGAAACATCAACATTTGGAAATTTTCAGGACTGTACAAAGGAATTATGTTTAAGAATTATTTCTATAGATGTTATTGTTCTATTAGAGATTAATGTACTCTCCAGTCTAGTCTTCTTAAAGATTTTCATGAGGACTTTACCTTTCTATTAATTTAAATTAAAATTCTTATATTTCCATGATTGATCTCAGGGTTGGGGTGGCAAGCAGGACAAACAGGTGTGTCTGATGGTCTTGCCAAGGAAGATGAGTGACTTTAAACTTCTAAATCTTTAAAAATGTATTTATACATATTAAAATAATGATTTTTTTAAAAATGGGCCTTCATATGCACTACTGCACACAATTCTGAGGGCTATGAATTCCTGAAGTTAATTTATAAAATTCATGCTAAGAATCCCTGATGCTAACTTAAACTTCTAATGGAAAGAAACAGAGGTTAAGTAAGCATGTAGATAGTATTTTATAACAGCCTTTGTAAAGTGTGAAATCCATCAGCCCAGAACCAACTGAGGGCTTGGTGGCTCCTCTACTGTACTAGGATTCCAAGAGAGTTACAGGAGGTCATGACTGAATGGCCCCTGCAAGACTGGGAGAGTGGCCTTTGTTGCTGGCGATGGTCAAAGGAATGGGATATTTTTCAGGTGCCCAGAAAACTCGTTGACTTGGAAGCTGTGGGCAGGTACTGGAAACTGTCCATTGAGCAGTGACGATAGGGTGATGGTCATCTTCCCTCCACCTCTCAACCTCCCCCAGGTCTCTTAGAAATAGGTGGCTTAGAAGCAAGCTATTATAAATAGGATGGATAAACAACAAGGTCTTACTGTATAGCACAGGGAACTATATTCAATATCCTGTGATAAACCATAATGGAAAATAATATTAAAAAGAATATATACATGTATAACTGAATCACTTTGCTATACAGCAGAAATTAATACAACTTTGTAAATCAACTATACTTCAATAAAATTTAAAAAAAAGAAAAAAATGAAATAAAATAAAATAATGATTTTTAAATTATACACATTAAACACTAAGACTGACTCAGGAACTAACCTAATGTCTTATTAAAAATGTCAGAGACTTTTTCATTCCCACCAGCAGTGTACAAGGGTTCCAATTTTTCCACATCCTCACCAACATTTATCATCTTTTAAAAAAAATAACTGCCATCCTAGTTCACTGTAGTTTTGATTTACATTTCCCTGAAAATTAATGATATTGAGCACCTTTATATACCTGTTGGCCATTTGTATGTCTTTTTGGAGAAATGTCTAAGTTCTTCACCCATTTTTAAATCAAGTTATTCAGGATTTTTTGCTATTGAGTTTGAGGAGTTCCTTACATATTTTGGAAATTAACTCATCAGATATATGGTTTGCAACTATTTTCTCCCACTCTGTAGGTTGCCTTTTAACTCTGTTGATTATTTTCTTTTTTGGTGCAGATGCTTTTTAGTTTGACGTATTCCCACTTGCCTATTTTTCTTTTGTTGCCCGTGCTTTTGGTGTCACATCCAAGGAAATCATTGCCAAGACCAATGTCAAGTAGCTTTTACCCTATGTTATCTTTTAGGAGTTTTACTGTTTCAAGACATATGTTTATCTTTAATCCATTCTGAGTTAATTTTTGTGTATGGTATAAGACATGGGTCCAATTTCTTTTTCTTCTTTTCACATATGAATATGCAGTATTCCCAAAACCATTTGTTAAATTTCCCCATTGTGTGTTCTTGGCACCCATGACAAAGGTAAATTGACTGTATATGTGTGGGTTTATTCTGGGTTCTCTATTTTATTTCATTGTTCTTTATGTCTGTATTTATGCTCATACCATACTGTTTTAATTACTGTAGCTTCATAATATATTTTAAAATCAGGAACTGTGATGCCTCTAGATATGTTCTTCTTTGTCAAGATCACTTTGGCTATTCTATGTCTTTTGTGGTTCCACATGAATTTTAGGATTGTATTTTTTCTATTTCTGTAAGAAAAAAATGCAGTTGGGATTTTGATGGGGATAGCTTGAATCTGTACATTGCTTTGGGTAGTCTGGACCATTTTAACAATATTAAGTCTTCATTCCATGAATGCATGATGTCTTCTAATTATGTGTGACCCCTTTTATTTCTTTCATCAATGTTTTATAGTTTTAAGTGTACAAATCTTTCACTTCCTTGGTTAAATTTATTCCTAAGTATTTTATTCTTTTTGATGCTATTGTAAGTGGGATTATTTTCTTAAGAATTGAGACATGGGTCATTGTTAGTGTATAGAAACACAACTGATTTTTCCACGTTGATTTTATATCTGCAACTCTAATTTGCATATTAGTTCTAAAAGAAATGGAAAATGGTACAGCAGCTGTGGAAAACAATATGGAGGATCATTAAAAAAATATTGAAAGTATAACTACCATATGATCCAGCAATCCCATTTCTGGGTATAAACCAAGAGAATTGAAATCAAGATCTTAAAGAGATATCTATACTCCCATATTCATTTGTGACAACATAGATAAAGGACAATATACTAAATGAAGTAAGTCAATCACAGAGTGGAATACTGCATGATTCCATTTATACGAGGTATCTAAAATAGTCAAACTCATAGAAGCAGAGAATATAATAATGGTCACCAGGGGCTGAGGGTTGGGGGAAATGGGATGTTGTTTTTCAAAGGGTATAAAGTTTCAGTTATCCTAGATGAATAAGTTCCAGACACCTTCTGACAACATCGTGTCTACAGTTAATAATATAGTTATTTACACTTCAAATCTCTTAAGAGAATAGATCTCATGTTAAGTGTTCTTACCACAAAAGAATAAACAAATGAAAACAGGAGAAAGAAAACAAAGGGACACAAGGAAACTTTGGGAGGTGCTGGATATATCTATTCTCTGATCATCATGATGATATCATGGGTGTTTGCAAATATCAAACTCATCAAATTGTACACATAAATACATGCAGTTTTTATATATCAAATATACCTCAATAAAGCTGTTTAAAAAAATTAAAAAGATACCAGAAACTAAGATCTAGGGAAGACCTAGGTTCTTATTTTCTACTCTCCTCTACTGGCCCCACTTTCTAAATATCCTCTTCTTTCTTGAAATCCACTCATTTCTCTGTGCCAAATATAATATCCTTGGTTGGCCATACAATTCATACTCTCCACAAAATGATACATGAGGCCAATTTGTTTACTAGCCAACCCTCAATCAAGTTTCACCTCCACTTCATTTGAAACAAAAAGGTAAAAAATGCATCAACAACTACTTGGATTGAAATTTGAATTTGCAATTTTTATTTGCTTTCCTTTATCCTTTAATTGTGGATTGTGGTCATACAAAGGTTTTTCTTTTTTTTTTTTTTGCCCATGCCACATGGCTTGTGGGATCTTATTTCCTTGACCAGGGATCAATCTGGGCCCAAGGCAGTGAAAGTGCTGAGTCTTAGCCACTAGACCACCACAGAATTCCCACACACCAGTTCAATTATCCATTTGTATTCTCAGTTAAACATGACTTACTGTCCAATTCTACTACGTCTTTCCATATTATGTTTTGAAATTGGGGTTTCCACTAACAATTTCTTTTTAACAAGGCATGTTGCTAAATATACTCTCATCCTCTGTTTTATTTTTTTTTAATTCAAGGCACATTTAATTGATTCAAAATTATTTTCTGAGTAATGTGATCAGTTCTAAACACAACCACAAGAATGGTAGAATGAAAAGACAAGCATTCTGATGGCGTGAGACAGAGTGAAAATGAACTGGATTAGAAGAAGAAGCAAACAAGGAACTGCCTGAGTGTCACAGGAGCAAACATTTAAACCTATTGCAAAACTTCCAGAAATAGCTGATACAAACACAGTAACTAGCACTTCCAACCTGGTAATAAACATATTGCCTCCTGATATTTTCCTTTAATACTTATAATAAAAGATAAGTACCCCTCATATGTCACTATATTTTGTAGATGTTAAGTTTGTTGAAACTTTTTCTTCTTCCCAAGAGAAGAGAATTGTGATTTTTGAATATTTTATTGAAGATCTGAAATATTAAGTTGCATCTTCTGACACTAGTCTTTGCCAAGTGAGGTAAGATCTATGGAATTTAATTTTTAATGTATATTTGCCACATTTCAATTTATAATTTGTTTTTCTGTCTGCATGTCCAGCACTATGGTGCAATATGCTGTTGGTAATGAGGATATTTGAAAACAGTACAAATTTAATTAAGTATCCTCAAGAATTATGGCAAAAATGACTTTGGAACGTCAAAGTCTCTGAGAAAATAAAAGGAGAGTTCACCTTATGTCTACAGACATGGGTTTAATTAACTAGTGTGTGAAAGTATAGATCACACATTTAATTAAGCATGTTCAATGACAGCAGAGATGTTAGCCATCAAACAACAACAAAAACTTTTGAGTTTTTTGAGCAATACCTGACACTACCACATTCACCATGTCATAATTACTCAACACTAAAGAAAATGCCCGGAGATTGAAGGTCCCAGTTTTAAAATTAATCTAGTTTTCTTAACTCTTAAGAGGTATTTTTTGTTCTTTTTAGGTAGTATTTATTGAAATATGTATATAGAATATTCATTTATAAAGATACAAAACGGAGAGAGGACAAGATGGCAGAGAAGAAGGATGTGAGCTCACCTCCTCTTACGAAAACACCAAAATCACAACTAACTGCTGAACAACCATTGACAAAAAAAGACTGGAACCTCCCCAAAAAAGATATTCTACATCCAAAGACAAAGAAGAAGACACAATGAGATGGCAGGAGGGGCACAATCATGATAAAATCAAGTCCCATACCCGCCAGGTGGGTGACCCACAGACTGGAAAATAATCATATCACAGAGGTTCTCCTGCAGGAATGAGAGTTCTGAGCCCCATGTCAGGCTCCCCAGCCTAGGGGTCTAGCATCAGGAGGAAGTACTCCCTGAGCATTTGGCTTTGAAGGTCATCAGAGCTTGATCACAGGAACTCCACAGGACTGGGTGTAACAGAAACTCCACTCTTGGAGGGTGCCCACAAGGTCTCAGATGCTCTGGAACCCAGAGAAAAAGCAGTGATTTCATAGGAGCCTGGGCCAGACCTACCTGCTGGTTTGGAGGGTCTCCTGGGGAGGTGGGCAGCTGTGGCTCACTGTGGGGTCAAAGACACTTTGGGGACAGACGTACTAGGAAGTACTGATTGGTGTGAGCTCCCCTGGAGGCCACCAATTTGACCTGGACCCACCCAACATCCTGTAGGCTCCAGTGCTGGGACACTTCAGGCCAAACAACCCAACAGGTTGGGAACCCAGCCCCACCCGAACCTACAGCCACCTCTAAACACATCCCTTGACATGACTCTGCCCATCAGAGGGACAAGATCCAGCTCCAGCCACCAGTGAGCAGGAAGAAGCCCCTCCCACCAGGAAGCCTGCATAAACCTCTTAGACTGGCCTCATCCACCAGGGGGCAGACACCAGAAGCAAGAGGAACTACAACCCTGCAGCCTGTGGAATGGAAACCACAGTCACAGAAAGTTAGACAAAATGAGAAGGAATATGTTCCAGAAGAAGGAACAAGATAAAACCCCAGAAAAACAACAAAGTGAAGTGGAGACAGGACTTCCACCTAAAAAGACTACTGATAGTAAAGATGATCCAAGATCTTGGAAAAAGAATGGAGGCACAGACTGAGAAGATGCAAGAAATGTTTAACAAAAAACTAGATTTACAGAACAAACAAACTGAGATGAACAATACAGTAACTGAAATGAAAAATACACTAGAGGGAATCAATAGCAGCATAAATGAGGCAGAAGAATGAATAAGTGAGCTGCAAGACAGAATGGTGGAAATCACTGCTGTGGAACAGAATAAAGAAAAAAGAATGAAAAGAAATGAAGACAGTTTAAGAGACCTCTGGGACAACATTAAACACACCAACATTCACATTATCAAGGTCCCAAAAGAAGAGAGAGAGAAAGGGCCTGAAAAATATTTGAAGAGATAATAGCTGAAAACTTCCCTAACATGGGAAAGGCAACAGTCACCCAAGTCCAGGAAGCACAGAGAGTCCCATACAGGATAAACCCAAGGAGGAACACACCAAGACATATATTAATCAAACTGACAAAAATTAAAGAAAAGAGAAAATATTAAAAGCAACAAGGGAAAAGCAACAAATAGCTTACAAGGGAATCTCCATAAGGTTATCAGCTGATTTTTCAGGAGAAACTCTGCAGGCCAGAAGGGAGTGGCACAATATATTTAGAGTGATGAAAGAAAAAGCTACAACCAAAAATACTCTACCAGCAAGGCTCTCATTCAGATTCGACAGAGAAATCAAAAGCTTTACAGACAAGCAAAAGCTAAAAGACTTCAACACCACCAAATGAGCTTTACAACAAATGCTTAAGGAACTGCTCTAGGCAGGAAAGGCCATAACTGAAAACAAGAAAATTACGGATGGGAAAGCTCACTAGTAAAGGCAAACACACAGTAAAGTTAGGAAATCATCCACACACAAATATGATATCAAAACCAGCAATCGTGAGAAGAGGAGAGCACAAACGCAAGATGCTGGAAATGCATTTGAAATTAAAAGACCAGCAACTTAAAACACTTTTGTTTATACACAGAATGCTATATCAAAACCTCATGGTAGGGCTTCCCTGGTGGCGCAGTGGTTGAGAATCTGCCTGCTAATGCAGGGGACACGGGTTCGAGCCCTGGTCTGGGAAGATCCCACATGCCGCGGACCAACTAGGCCCGTGAGCCACAACTACTGAGCCTGGGCGTCTGGAGCCTGTGCTCCGCAACAAGAGAGGCCACGATAGTGAGAGGCCCGTGCACCGCGATGAAGAGTGGCCCCCACTTGCCGCAGCTAGAGAAAGCCCTAGCACAGAAACGAAGACCTAACATAGCAATCAATCAATCAATCAATCAATCAATCAATCTTTAAGAAAAAAAAAACCTCATGGTAACCACAAACTGAAAATCTACAATAGAAACACACACACAAAAGAAAAAGGAATCCAAACACAACATTAAAGTTAGTCATCAAATCACAAAAGAAGAGATGAAAGGAGGAAGGGAAGAAAAAAGATCTACAAAAACAAGTCCAAAACAATTAACAAAATGGCAATAAGTACATAAATATCAGTAATTACCTTAAATGTAAACTGATTAAACGCTCCAACCAAAAGACATAGACTGGCTGAATGGATACAAAAACAAGACCCATATATATGCTGTCTACAAGAGACCCACTTCAGACCTAGGGACACATACACACTGAAAGTGAGGGGATGGAAAAAGGTATGCCATGCAAATGGAAATTAAAAGAAAGCTGGAGTAACAGTACTCACATTAGACAAAACAGACTTTAAAATAAAGACTGTTACAAGAGACAAACGATGGACATGACATAATGAACAAGGGATCAATCCAAGAAGATATAACAATTGTAAATATATATGTACCCAACATAGGAGCACCTCAATATATAAGGCAAATGCTAACAGCCATATAAGGAGAAATTGACAGTAACATATTAGTGGGGGACTTTAACACCCCACTTTCATCAGTGGACAGATCATCCAGGTAGAAAATCAATAAGAAAACAGTGGCCTTAAATGACACATTAGACCAGATGGACTTAAGTATACAATGAGGATATTTCACTCATGTATTCAATTGACAAATATTTATTAACTACAAAATAGATGCAAGGCATTGCATTATTTATTGCTGCATAACAAATTGCCATAAACCTATCAGCCTTAAACATAAACCTATCAGCCTCACACATTTATTATTTCACAATTTCTGTAGATCAGGAATCCCACCATGGCTTAGCTGGGTCCTCTACTTCAGTGTTTCTCACAAGGCTGCAATTGAGGCATTGACCAGAGCTAGGGTCTCATCTGAGGCTTGACTGGGGAAGGATCTGCTACTTCCAAGCCTATGTGGCTATCAGCAGGATTCAGATGCTTATAAGCTATCAGATAAAGGCCTTAGGGACTTGTTGGCTGTCAGCCAGAGATCACCTTTATTTCCTTGCCATGTGGGTCTATCCATGTGGCAGCCTACTTCATAAAAGCCAGCAAGGAAAAGAGTCAATAGTCAAAGTCTGCTAGCAAGATGGAAGTTACAATCTTCTATAATGTAGTTGTGGAAATGATATTCTACCACTCTTCTATATTATTGAATATATTGGTTAGAAGCAAGTCACAAGTCCTATCTATAATCATGGGGAGCAGATCAAAATATCATGAGACAGGAGAGCCATCTTAGAGTCTGTCTACAAGAGCATTATTCCAGGTGTTGGGGATAAAGTAGTGAATAAGATAGACAAGATACCTGTTCTTAAGACAAATATAAAATACAACAAAAAATGCCATTGACACATTAATAACCTTTCTTTATCCTGTATCTCTTTTGGTTGACAATAATTTTATATTTATACTGACTCTGCTGTCTTGAGTTTGCATGATGAACTGAAAGGGATGGAGAAAATTAATTACAAAATTATTAAAGTCATCTAAACAATGAAGTAATAAAATTCTGTTTTAGCTTGGGAACAGTGGAATGGAAAGGAATTAGCAATTGCAGAAAATACTGGTGACTGGCTGCTCTTAGACAAGGGAGAGTAAAAAAGAGGCAGGCAGCAAGGATGGCTTCGAAGTTTTCATCCTTAGCTACTGGGATAATAACGTCTATAAACATACCTTGAAAGGAAATTTATTTGGAAAGAAATATAACGACTTTGTTTTACACATAATAGCTTGAAGGTAAAATAAAAACTTCAGGTGAAACTGTTCTTCAAAAAGTAAAGAGAGGCAGCATGTAAGGTTCAAAGAAAGATCAGAGTTGCAGAAATAGAAAACTGCTCACCAAAAATAGTTATGCTTTTGTTGAGTGGAAAAATCTGTTCCATCAAACTTTAAGAGTATGTAATGGAAATGATATTTCTTGAAAAAGGAATAATGTATTTTTGATGTTAGAAGAGTCTTTAAGAATGATCTTGGTTTCATCTGCTTCAAATCTGAAACATGAAAAACCTGAGATCTTGAGACTTGATCTTGAGACTCCTTTAATACTCTGTATCTTCCCAGCTCTGTGCCTTTGTCACAGCTGTCTCCCTTGGCAAAAATTCCCCTCCCCTCCCCTCCCCCTGGAGGCAGTATGGGTCCAACACCTTGATTCTAGCTCTGGTACTACTTATCAGTCATAAAACACAGGCAAGTTGCTTTACCCCATCTTGTCTCATATTCTTCCTACAAATGGGGATAATCGTATGTGTCCCCCAACCTTACTGAGTTTTCATTAATGCAAATGGCCTAGTGATGTGTGTAGTTATAATAAATTTAAATGTAATAAATTAAATTAAATTATTATTATTAAAGATTCTGGTGGCTATGCTCTTCTCTCCATTCCTTTTATATTTGTTACAAATGTTACCAATTGTATTGGTTTTCTAATTGCTTCACATTTAGCTTAAGGTTAGTTAAGACAGACTTTGAGTTTTAAGGAAAAGACCATGGGTATACTAACTTTTAAGTATCATGGCACTTCACGAACACTGGGATATAGTAAATACTTGGTAAATATTTAATAATTTGATTTCACATGACAAACCTGTTTTTTTTTTTTTTTTGGTCTGTATTTGCCTCCACTATAATATAAGCTCCGTAAGGGCAAAGATTGTTGTCTTTTGTTCATTTTTGCATCCAGTTAGTAGTAGGTAGGCCTTGCTCATATAATGCAGATACCCAGTTAGCTGCTCTGCAGCTGAGTTGCGCAAACGTTTGCCTTCAGACTTGAAGCTAACTGTCGAAACAAAAAAACTACCATGACAAGACTCAGAAACTGTGAAAAGTTTAATGGCTAAAGTGAAAAGGAAATGAAAAGGCACTGGATTTGGTTTCAACTGCCAAAAGCATGTTTCTTTTCACCAAAGAGAAGTCGGAGTAGAAAAAAAAAAAAAGAACAAAATAAGCCACAAGAAATGCCCAATAGTAAAAGAATATCAAATGGAGTTTGAAAGCCTCGGAAAATGTTATATCAAAGCAGTTGCTATGTTTCACATGTTTCCTCTTTGGATATTATCACAGACCTTGGCCAATATAGACTTGAGCACAGGTTATCATGAATTAATTATCTCAACAAATATTTAATGAGGGCCTATTACAAAGCAAACTCTGTGCTGACCGTATTTCATCACAATCCATGTTCTCCATGAGGATATGTACTAACAGTGAAAACGACATTAACATACTGATATAATATGTGATTGGTTCATTTTTCAAAATTAATTTGCACACACAATGGAAAAGCCATTGAACTTTTCAGACCAAAGACATAATAGGTAACAGAGATAATTTTTTTGTAACTATGTTAAGTGCATTTTAACTTCCCCTTTTATCATGGTCACACTGCAACCTTCCACTTAAATGAGTTATATTGTTCTCAAGAAGTAAAGAATCAGTACTTCACCTCTTTGGCACATCAACAGGCAGAAAAGCCAGGCTTCCTAAAGAGAAATTACTTCATTCTTTTAGCGATCATTTAACACATCAAAGGCTAAAGTGAGAACACATTATAGAATTGTCCCTGTAAAGTGGTTGAAATACTCATCATCACTGAGGTTCAGTAATGAGACTGGAGTTTGAAGTAAAGAAAAGTCTGCACAGTTGGGTCCTGGGGTTATGGGAGGAAAAGGGGAGAAGAAAGGCAGGAGAGAAAATAGAGGCACATGCTCAGTTTACCCTCTTCAGTCTTCAACTCAGAAAGGGAGCATTAATGAGACAAATGGTAGTGATACCGAGGGTATCCACTCTTCTTTTGGAATGATGAGAAGAGAAAGCCTCACAGCCACAGCTGTAAAAAGTAAACCCGGCGGCTCAGGATGGTCAGTCACTAAAAGGCATTGAGGTTCCGTGATCACGAGCCCGCTGATCCCAACAAGGCACAGACAGGACCCAGAAATGGCTGGGAATCTGGCTAGGGTACTTAGAGAGGGGATCCCAAGAGTGAGACACAATGGCTTGGATGAGAACCGCAGTTCAGATTCCTGGCACCTGGCTGAAGGGGAGTTACAGTCAGATCTGCAAGGGGTCTATAGACCAAGAGGGGCTCAGGTAAAGGTCAAGGAGTCAGGCCCTGGAAGGGAGACAGGACTGTGACGTACATCAGCTACACCCTCCAGCCAGGGATACCAGATGAGCAAGGCTCAACCAGGCAGGAAAAAAGACCTTGTGCCTGAGACACAAAAAGCAGACCACATCATCCCCAAGTTCTCTAAGCCTTTCCCTCCTACATGACATTATGCAACTCATACTTCTACCCCCATATGCTCAGCCGCCATCTTGGAGAGAAGCTGCAGCTGTAAAGAAGAACTAAAATCTGAAAGCCTGAGCATTCTTTCTGTAGGCACTGCATGTATAAATTGCAGGAACAGATGAAATTTGAAATAGGAAATGACTAAAAGAGCCCCTCCCCGATCCTGCCACCCTCCAGCTGAAAAACAAATAGTTGTTGAGAGGGAAAACAAGTTATTGATAAAGAAAAGAAAATACATTTTTTCCAAATGTTGTAGCTATACTGTTAGTCAAATTTGGAGATCTAGGTATATAGGTTTTAGCTAACAAAATAAAGAATGTCAAGAGGTTGCCTGTTTGTTCTCTGCCCAGACACATTTTGAGACACTAAATGAAAGAAAAACTGCCTTTCTGAAATCTTCCACTAGCGGAACAGAGCTTAATTCAAAGTGGATTTAAGGTCACAGCTGGTTTGATTTGAAGAGTCTCAGAAAGTTCCTACCACTTTTCTTCTTTTCCTCCTCTTTCCTTTGAGCCAAATTTGCATCTACTTCTCCCAGTTACAGGCACAGAAATTCTACCCCTAGATTCAGGTCTTGAATATTAAAGGGAAGAGAAATGAAATAAGAATTACAGTGATTTTAATATATTCTAAGCTCTGTTCTGGGTGATTTAAATAGAAGAGCACAGCAGTTAGGGTTATTTATGGAGCACTTACTTGGTGCTGTGCATTGTGTATGATACATACATTATCTCATTTAATCTTCACATTTCACACCAACCCAGAAGGTATTTATCTCCATTTTATAGATAGAGACACTGGGGATTAGAGAAGATAAATGACTTATCAAAAAACAGAAGTATATTAAGTGGTAAAGCAGAGATAAAAATGCATGTCTGTCTTATTCCAAACCTAGTGCCCTTCCTATCTATCCAACTGGTCTTATAGGATTATTTAAAATTGCAATTTCTTACCAATAATAACTTAGAAAATTCTGGATAAACACAACAAAATCAAAATTCTTGAAGCAAACCATCTGAGAGGAAGGGGACCAGTAAGGGGAAAATTGGGGTACTAAAGAAAACCCAGGGACTTTCCTGGTAACACAGTGGTTAAGAATCTGCCTGCCAACGCAGGGGACATGGGTTTGATCCCCGGTCCGGGAAGGTCCCACATGCCACGGGGAAACTAAGCCCGTGCGTTACAACTACGGAGCCTGTGCTCTAGAGCCTGCGAACCACAACTACTGAGCCCGCGTGCTGCAACTACTGAAGCCCGCACACCTAGAGCCCATGCTCCTCAACAATAGAAGCCACAGCAATAAGAAGCCCGCACACCACAATGAAGAGCAGCCCCCGCTCGCCACAACTAGAGAAAGCCTGCATGCAGCACTGAAGACCCAGCACAGCCAAAATAAATAAATAAATAAAATTAAAAAAAAGAAAACTCGAAGTTATTACAAAATATCCCCTAGCTTAAGTTCAACCTACACTTCCAGTACCAGGAGTACAGTAAATATTGAATAAATTCTTATTAATTCAATAGATTTCACTTCTCTGGTGTCCCCATCCTCACTTGCCCAACTCCGTATTTTCCATGCAATTTTACCTAACCATATTTCAAACATGGTTTTGCTCTCTTACCAGGAATGATTGTAAGAGAACCGACACCAGTGCCACACCAACTTATATAAGTGAAAAGAGGTTCTGGAATTTACATTCCAGTTCCTACTCTTGGACCCTTGCCCATTTGGTTCTGTATTTTACTAGATGAGTATCTCCTAGGGGTTATATCTCCCACCTACCGTCAGTCACTATGATAAAAATTAGGATAATTAAATGGACATTCACCTTGTGTAGACCCTGTGAAATACTTTCCCTGGAAGAATTTAACTTCCAACAATTTTATTCTACTGAAAATTGCCGTGTGTAAAAGCTTGTGCAGGATGTCTACAAGACTGCAAGGCAAGTTCCAACACTAGCCTCACGCAACGAAACTGATGAAAGGCGGCATAGACACTGCAAACAGTTAAAAGAATGAAGGAAAGATAAAGGAAGCCATTACAATAAACCTGTAGCGAGGACCTGTGAGGTTTTCTTGGTGGAACAGTTCTGATTAGACACAAGGTAGACGAGGAATTGTTCTTTAAATTATGAAGCACCAAGGACTTGTCTCGGATTCCTCCAGCTTTCTTTGCGACGATTCTCTCCATCACTGAGCCAAGTACATAATCGCAATCACATGCCCGTAGTCGCTTTGCCTGCATCCCACTCTCCCAGGGCCTGGCTCAAGTCTCATCCTCCTGCACTTTGAGCCAAGAAAGGCTTAAGGGGTTAGCCTCTCAGGAGCATTTGTGCACTGAAGAATCACTTAAACAGTTGAGTGTTTTAATGACCTGAATGGGTAAATCAGTTTTAGAATTTAATCATCCAGGGAGAGAGATCATGATAAGAGTGGTACAAATCAAGGGAAGGCCAAATTACCCTATTTGGTCAGGCAGCATTGGCTGAGAAATACTAGAGGAGCAGCTGTGGAGCTACACAAAATGAAGAGCAAATCTTGTCTCCAGCACTCACTGACCGCATAGCTTGGGGCAACATCAATAAAGGAGCAAAAATTGTCTGGCATATAGTTGGCAATTATACATTGTAGCTACAGTTATCACACTGTGTGATTAAACAGTATCATTAAAATATGTGGCAGTGTCTGGCATGCAGTTTTTACTCAGTAAATGTTAGCTTAATCAGTATCTGCATTCCACTAAACCAACTCACTGGAGCATCCCTAGTGCCTGATTATTTAGAAAGAGAAAATACACCATTTGTGCAACATGATAGAGTAAGATTTTGCTCTTTTTCCTCTGTGAAAGAAGTTTGATTAAATTTTTCATAAGTTGCTCCATTTAGTGCTGCAATGATGGAATTTTTTTGTGAAAGGCAAGTCTAGGAAAAGGTGAATACCAAACCTCAACCACTAAACCCTCTTCTGTTGTTTAAGATAAATGTCAACATGAGAAACTAAAAACATTAATTTTGTAAACCCATATACAAAGGCCAGGTAGAATGCAAGAAAACAGAGCATTTTTTTTCTCCAGTTTTGACTTTTACTAAATCTAGTGACTTTTTATCTTTTAAAGACAGAGTGATGCCCCGGGAGTCATATCACATAGTATTCCAATTTATTACAAGAACGCTTATATTTTTGGTAGTGGGAACAGCTGATAAATCTTCCAAAGGTCTTGGTATCTCTACACATTCTTTCAGATACCGAAGACGTGACAAGAGGAATCACACTCAGCTGAGGGGAATTCCTTACCACATTACAGTAGATCATGGAAGAATATTTCAAACCACAAGCATTTGAGAGGACTGGTCAGTTCAAACCAAATAAATAAATATACTGAAACTACTAAAAAATAACTCTATGGGAAGACAGCAGTTTTCCCTGTTATGCCTCTAAGATGAAAAAAAAAAAAAGAGAGACATAAATAATCGGGCAAAAAGTAAAACCAGCCTCACAAGACACAGCACCGAATCCTTGTGAGAAAGCAAACCTCAAATACTTAGTAGCTTGAATGGCAACAGATGGTTATATGATCAATGGGTTTTTAAAACTATGAACCTCACTGAAGAAGATAAAAATTCCCAATATTTCTCACTTAAGCATATTTAGTTATGTATTTTCCTCACGGTGGAAGAGGCATGTAACTTCTTAAGGAGTATGGAACCCAAACCATCAAATGCAGAAGATTACCTTGTCAGATGTGCATCCACAATTTTCCTTAACACCATAACCATGTGAATACCGTCACTACCACTGTAAGTACAGTAATAATAGTAATAGCAATGATCAATGCTCTAACACATCCAGTTAAAGACAAGAGGCCCCAGTATGTACCCCAAAGCTGCTGTTTGCTTCTCAGCCAGCTGGATGATACGAAATTCCTTAACACTTAAATCTCCCATCTCTTTCAAGAGTTCAAATTCTTCCTGTACTGTCTTGAGGTTCCTTTACTTGGACAAATCTATCAATATAATTAGAGATAAAAATAATAATACTGGGGGTATTACATCATGGGGTCGATACTAAATATGTTTCAGGTAAATGTGGATTGACGCTATCAGAGTTTTTATTTTTAGATTGGGGTTGGAGAGATTGTAGCATTTGAAAGAATGACTGGAAATAATACCTGTAGATAATAAGTCCAGTAGAGGAGAGGGATGTCCCTGAGAGAGAAAAGGAGGCAGCATGGTTCCTGTAAGTACAATGGACACCATAGGGGCTGAAATCAAGAGCAAATGGTTTCATAATTCAATTTTAGATTGGCTGCCCTTGTGCTGGGATAAAGAGAGATGTATACAAGGTTGCTTCAGGGCCTCCACACCCCAAAGATGTGGTCTTGATTGTTTCTATACGTGTATTTGTGTGTGTGTGTGTGTGTGTGTGTGTGTTTGTGGGGGGGGGGGGGAGAGAGAGGGAGAGAGAGAGAAAGAGAGAGAGACTGAGAGGGAGAGAGATGGAACCATCAATCTACCAGGTTGGAGATACCTGTGTACCTTCAGTGACCTCCTACTTGTGTTTCAAATAGTAGTATATATTCCAGTTTGACACTAATAACCTGATTTCTTTGTCTTCAGAACCTTCAGTCCTTATACCTGGGCAGGCTTCTTGTTGTTCTGGAGCTCCTGGAGCTTCCCAGTCTTTCTCAGCATGAACACTTAAGGGGATTATCCCCCTAAGTAAGATTTGCCATTTCAAGTACTATTTTTTTTTTAATTAATGAGTTTGTTGCTGTCTTGATGATAGGAGATGTAGATGTTGATATTTGGGGAAATGGGATTGAATTCTTAATTTACTCCATGTAGCCCCCAAAGGATAAGAAGTATGTGGGTGGTGTTTTGAATGTTTTTGGCTTTAAAGCTGCATACTTTCAAATTTTGAATTTTAGTTGGGATTTTGGCCGACAATTGCAAAACTGGACCCACAGGAGGACCAAGGCACTGACTCAGGCCAGTCGATGCCTACCCTGTCATTCCTGAATGGAGCTCAGACTTTGGAGGTTTCTGGGGGGTGGGGGCGTTTAAGTCATACAGCCTCAGACACAGCTCAGTCCTGGCTGCGGGGGGCGGCAGCTGGGGGGTTCCCTGCGGTTCAGGCAGTCGTTTCACTAGCCCCGTGCTCTACCAGCCCCACCTACTGTATGCTTGTGGTGTATTTGTAAACATAAAACCCCTTCCAGCGCTGTAGAGACCATGTCTGTTTGTGTTGGTCTTACTGACTTATGAGTATCACAAATAAATATTTTCATGGTGATTGTTAAAAAGTAGATAAATTAATGAGTCTGTGACATTCTTAAAAATATATATTCTCTACCTCTCTAATCTCTTAAAGAGATTAATATACTGAACATAAGCTAAGTCTGTTTTGATGATTCAGTCATTATAATGAGCACCCATTATAATACTGTAGATTATTGAGGGATATAGAATGATTAGCCCCTGCATTACATGGCTCCTGTCTGTTGTACATTACATTTTTTGTATATAGTTTATAACTTCCTTTTTTCTCAGTATTAGTCTGTAACTTGTCACTGTGTCAAGTCACTGCACGTGAGTCATTGCCACTAGTTATTTAAATGCCTTATGAGCTGAGAAAAAAGACAATCATATTTTTTAAAAGTATATGTTGAAAGAGAGTCAATAAAATCTAATGAGAATCTGAAGACCTCTTCGTAGAATACAGTGCCAGGAATTCAATGTATACGTTTTGTGGCATGACGGTTAAAGCATGATACAACTTAACTCTGAAATTATGGGTGAGGTTGTAGAAAGTCTAAGAAAATAAACTGGGCAGTAGCTCAACAATATATTGATCAAAGCAATCTGCTTTAATACACCAGGATAAAAGCCCCAGTTTTTCCCAAAGATGTGATTATTTCAATATGATCCAGAGATGCTTTTTACTCTTACTCCTTTCAGGATATTCTGATTTGAAAGAGGGGTGGCAGAATCTAGTGACAACTTGGGATTAGGGTAGGGGTGACCAAGTCAATTCCATGGTTGTGTTTCTTTTGGGTAAGTAGTAATCAGCAATCTCAACATGATTCACCAAGGAAGAAGGGTGAACTTGAACATCACCAAGATTAGCATTAATACTGAAAGTGGACGTGGCAGGAGAAAGAAGTTTGGCAAGGCCCAGGGGAAGGACCCAGCAGCATTAATTAATTTAATTTAATATTAAATTAAATTAATTTTTAAATTTTATTAATTTATTAATTTAATTTAATATTTATTTAAAACTAAATGTATGGTGGGTATTCCTCTAGGTGCTGGAAATACCGTAGTGAACAGGCTAGACAAATATCCCTTCCCTTGTGGAACTTACAGTTGAATGGACAATATGCAAAGATAAGATGGATACGTTCCATCTGTGTTGGAGAAGAACCCTACTTAACACTTGGAGGTAGAACAAATAGGGTCTAGCATCCCTGATATCTAGGTCGGCTACCCAAGGGACAACACAGAAGGCTGGGTTTAAGGCAGTGTTCTGTTAGTAGAACTGGAATAAAATATCTTACTATATACATTAATTTCCTATAACTGTCAAAACAAACTACCACAAATTTGATGGCTTAAAACAAATTAAATATATTATTTCACAGTTCTGGAGGCCAGAAGTCTAAAAGCAAAGTATTGGCAGGGCCATGCTCCCTCCAAATCTTCTAGGGGAGAACCATCCTGGCCTCTTCTAGCTTCTGGTGGCTCCAGACATTCCTTAGCTTGTGGCAGTATAATTCCATTCTCTTCCTCCACCTTCAAATACCTTCACCTTGTCTCCCTGCGTCTCTCCTCTGGGTGTCCTTTATAAGTACACTGTCATTGGATTTAGGGTCCACTCTGCATCCAAGATAATCTCATCTCAAAAATCCTTACTTACATCTGTAAAGACCCTATTTCCCTATTAGGTCATGTTCACAGGTTCCAGATGGACTTATCTCTTTTTGGGGAGCATTATTTAACCCACTGCACTGTATTAATGAAATATCCACTGGGACCCCAGAATTCTTTGTAAATATCTGATTTCTCTCATTGCATTATTGCTGTTTATGTTTCTATCTTCTTCATTAGTCTCAGCTCCTGAAAGGTAAGGATGATATCTGTTTATAACTTTTCATCCCCAAAGACCAGCTCAGACACATATAGATACTTAACTTATTGATATGTCAATAAATTAGTGAGTTTCCCCACTTAAGCTCTTCAGTTAGAGTTCTTTGGTTGCAAGCAAATAAAATTGATTCTAGCTACTAGGAAAAGGAGGAAATTATCATAACAAACTGGATTGAGGTAGCTCAGAGAGTCAAAGAAATAGCTAAAGAAAGAGGTTCAAAAAGAGAAAGAGCCGTACTATCTGGGAATCCATGTGCACACATACTATGTGCCAGTGCATGATTTCTCCAGGGAGCTCTGCTGGAGCTGTGCTGTCCGAAACAGAAGTTACCATAAAAATGTGGTTATATAAATTTTAATTAATTAAAATTAAATAAAACTAAAAATTCAGTTATTGAGCTACAGTAGCCACGCTTCAGTGCTCAGTAGTCTCACGTGGCTAGTGGCTATTGTATTAGATAGCACAAAGGTATCATATTTCCATGATTGCAGAAATATCTATTGGATAACACTATGCTAGAATGAATCAGCCTCTTATATGAATCAACTCCATTTTTCCACCCTGCGTCAAGCCACTGAAGATTAAAAATCTGGAGAGAGTTTCAAAGAAACTGAGCCTCAGGTATGCATTGACCATTTACCAGGATTGTACAGAGCACACCAATGGAGAACAATATCCGCACTATATATAATCCATAGGATATAATTTCCCCAAAGGGGATTACAGTTCTAATATTAGAAGAAGCAGGAGCAGAATCTGGGTGGATGGAGAAATACAAATGTTTACTACATATACCTATTCTTGCATGTTCATATATTCACTGTAATTTTAACATGAGAATGAAGATGGCATTGCCAGATATACTTCATTTATCAGTCAGTTAATTGAAACAGAAGGCAACCTCTTTAAAATATCCATTCCCTTGACAAGCATCTGTCTGGGCTGGGGTATGCAGGGCTGCTTGATGCAATGCCAAAAATTCTGGCAGGTAGAGCAGAAACAGAAAGAGCCCTGGAACCATTTGCCTGGTCTCTTTATGTCTGAATTGTACTTTCCTTTAAGCCTAGTCTGGTGATAAAGGAATTAAATATTCTTATCAAGTTTGGGAAGGTTAGCATTGCTGGCTTCAAAGGGTCACTTTTTATTATGCAGCTGCCTTCAGCTTCAGCAAGGAAGGGGAAGGGAAAAAAGAGGTTTTTGTCAGTACATAGCACCACAATACATTCATTTTCACGATACAAACTGCCTTTGTTAAATATCTCTAGCTTGATTTATGACTGCAGATCATATCTCACAGTTCCCTGTGGTCTCATAGTAGTGTGCATGCAGGAAAAAAAACATCTAAACCTTAAATTGGTTGCAGCATGAATTTCACAGTCACCTGCCAAGAACTCAGCATATCTCTCCTTACCAAGGTTTGAACAAGAAAAATCAGTCATCCAAGGCATGAAAATAAGCGTTAGAAATAGAGATTGGGCTGCTAATTAAGAGCCCTGGACTTTGGTTCTAGCTCTGAGCCTCAGATTACCCTTGTGTAAAAGAAAAGAACTGGATTATGTGATCTTCAGGGTCTTTTTTGCCCCTAAAATTCTTTTTGACTGTAGTGGTACCTAACCATTCCGTCTGTCGTCTCACCCCACTAAACCATTTTCCCTCAGTCTCTCTCTCCTGTCTGTTGGATTCATAGCACTGGACCACTTTAGCTTGACACTTTTGGTGCATTAACTTGCATTTTGTTTGCTTTATTTTTCCTCCCCCCTCTCTAATACAGTAGCCAGGCCCTTAGTAGTTTCTTGCCTTTGGAACTTCTTTTTTCCAGGGCTAACATCAGAAGCAGTTTGAAGTCAAGAGCTATTCTCTTATTTGTCTAGAGATAAACTCACTGAGAGAATTATTCTGGACATCTCCAAAGAGAAGGGATAAAAGAAAATGAGTTTTAGAAAGATACAAGAGAGAGGAAAGAAAGTTTTCCTAGATGGGGAAAGTGAGAGAGGAGTGATTATTTGACAGCATATGTTTCCTATTATTTTTGAAGACAAGGGTATGACTTGTCATAGCATACTTAAGGGGACTGGAAATTTGGAAGCAGTGTTCCCAGACGTGGAAAACATCCCTGTGCTTCTTTTTCCTAGTTACAGAAGCAAGACAGAGAACCTGAGGGAGCTATATGGGCTCAGATGAAGTATGTCATGTGGTACCATGGTGGAGAACATAATAGAACAATGACTCCCTGATACAGGACCATTCTCCAAGGAAACCATCCATCCACTTGAGAGCAACTTAACCACACTGAACTTCTTCTACCCTGAGAGTGAGTCACTTGGCTGGAATAGACACATTTCATATAAGGATTTCTTTTTTGCTACCATCAGGTGTTCTGCCTTTACCACCATTAAAGGGCTTACAAAGTAAGCTGACACAGAATCCCATGTAATATCATAACAGACCAAAGAACACGATTTACAGAAGAGGGGGTGGGCAGTGGGCACATCACTGTGAGATCCACTGGTCCTATCAAAAAATCTTACTAACCTGAAGCTGCTAGTCTGACATAGCAACATAATGGCCTGTTGAAGGCACAGCTGAGACACCAACTGAAAGATCAAACTCTGTGAAGATGGGATGCCATCCTCCGGATTCATTATATACTCTAAACAGTGGCCATCACACGGTGCCATGCCTTTAGTAGATAGAGTACATGGGTTCAGGGACAAGAGAGTGGCCCACTTGGAAAATTTGTACTTCCCTTCCCTCCAAATCTGTTCACTGCTGGTTTAGAGCAAGTGTTAAATTTTAAGATATGGCTGCTATACAGGCACTTCAGGACCCATATTATGCCAAAGGACCAGCAGGCGAGAAGAGTCACGATTCTGGCAGAGTTTATCAATCATTAAGAGGAGATAAGGCTGTGGTTATGTAATGGGGAAAGGGAAGAATGTATCTGACACTGAGGCGATCCTCTTAGAACTCTCTAGGTAATCGCTTGTCCAAATTTGACGTTAAATAGAGAAGTGTAGCAGCCACAGCCTAAGAAGAGTCTGGTGACCAGAAGTTCAGACCCCTCAGAAATGAGATTCTGAATCACATCAGCAGGTATGCCACTGAGACCAGCAGAGGTTGGCTGTGGTTGAGGTGAAGACCTAATGGATAATAGGGGAAGGAGATGATGAATATTAGTTGTGATTTCAAGAAAAGCTATAGCAGCAGAGTCTCTAGTGATCTCACTAACCTTCCTATTATAAGTGTCCACAGGAAAAGAGCTGAACCAATATCCTGGAATAGCTGTTCTCAGATATACAGGAAGAAGTAGATCTGATCAGAAGGAATGGTAGACTGCAGTGGACCGTGTACTGCACCCACAGACCCTCCCTTCAGTAATAAAGGCCAATTTTCCATATTGCTGAGAAGCCTGCAGCCTGATGGCCCTCAGTTGTCAGCCCTCTCCAGGAATTTCCCTCAGTTAAAGGTTATATCCACTTCTCAAGGGTAGCCTGCATGTATGCTCAAACTAAGGGTGCTCAGGAAAACTCTACCTGTTCTAGTCTCTGAGATCCCAGTGGACTCACTGACTCTTTTGAGTGTATCACACAGCCCAACTTCTCTCTCTGCCCAATTCTGCTTCCTTCCCTACCCCTGTACATGTTAATGCTGAGACCATCTCTAATAACATTTCTGCACACAAATCTCAATCTCAGATTCTGTGTCCCAAGTGCCAGACCTGAACACCTTATATGTAAGAAATCATTTCTCCCTCATTAGAAATTACTTAGTCCTTGATCTCTACTTCCTTCAGGCTCACTCATCCATTTAATATTTACTGGAAAGCACTAAGTGACAGGAATCGTGATAAGCCCCTATAACTCCAAAACTATATAAAAGACAGACATGTTTGTTCCCCTCATATATATGCTATAATTTTTGGGTTCTTCTGTTAAAAGTAGGTCTGGTCTAACCTATTTGAAAGGCTTTCCATGTTTTTTGACTAGCATCAGTTTCAGTCTGTTCCTCGGGGATAGAAACGATATCATCATATCTACATCATTTCCAGAATCATAGGGAAAGACAGCTCAAAAAGCAAAGGGAATTAACTAGTGTTGTGTGATACCACTGTTTGCTATGTGGTTTTAAGTACACCACTTAATCCACTAAGAAAAGTATGCTACAATGTTTATTTCTTCCATTTATACATGGAGAAACTAAGGCATAGAGTGATATGTAACTTGCAGGGACTAAAAAAGTCAGGCTTGGGCTCCAGAACTGCCTCGGTCTGCAATGTGTGGTTTTTTTGCGATCAACTCCTCTGTACATGACACAAAAGGACACATAAGAGACTTCAGCAAATGTCTGATGAATGGGGGAATAAATGAGACAATAAATGTATGGACAATTATCTGTAGATCACCAAGTCAGATGCTAAATCTCTTAGTCTGTGCTTTCTATGCTAGTTTTGCAGTCTTTTCTGTTGAGGAGAGGTTCACGTTTTCTCATCATTTGCACCTATTATGATGTGCCCTTCATTGATGTTACAGAGTGGAAATAATGTCTACTCTATATTTGGCTCTATAGACCTTCAACTCCAGGGCACAGGCCTAAAATTAGCATTAGAAAATCACTCCTGGACTCAGTAGAACTGATGAAGATGACTGCTTTCAGGGGACACCATAGCCAGGGGAAAGCTTTCTTGTGTAAAGAAATAAATAGCAGTCCACTGCTGAGGATAACTTAAGGACAAAAATCAAAAAGTTAAACAGAAAAGGACCCACATCTACTGGGCCACAGAGAACCAGAGTAGGGTACTCCTGATAAGAAATCATTATTCTTCCCAGTCCTCCTGCACCACACTCTCTCTTTATCTCACTTAAAGGTAAGAGAGTTCTACAGAAGATTATTTAGTAAAGATTCACTACACAAGAGAATATGAGGTCCAGACTCCCTGGTCAGGTTTGCAGATGACTGATTTATAACCCAGTCCTTAAATAGGTTTCACTACCAGTCTCCTTCTTCATGGTCTCTGTGGCCCAGATATGGCATCAAGAGAAAATAGGCATAATTTCTTACATCTCAGAATAAACTGCTTCTGATCTGGGCCAGATCTGGAAACAGATAGTTGATTCTAGAATAAGATAGTTTTGTAGCCCAGCCCCCCTGGGATTGTATAGTAGAAAAGCTTTTATTTCCTAACATTTTCATCATCTTATATTTATTTTTATTATTTCAATTTTGCTTCATTACATCATTGTGGTGGCTGCTTTTGTCTATGATGACGTCCCAAAGAACCTCTTTCTCATTATATATGTCCGAAAGGTAAATCCATTTAAAAATGAGTTTTAACAAGGAATCCTTATCCTGACAAAGAATTCTCTCTTCTTGTTACCAAAAAAGATAGACTAGAGTAAAGAAAATCTAAATAGGACGTTAAAATGGGATGTTTCTGATTTCCTGCTCTGGGGAACTACTCAAGGTACATTTTGGAAATGTGCCTTCATTATGGAAAGTGGCAGTCAGCTTTGCTGACAAAAATTCTTTAGCTTTTTAGCTTAGTGTCTTTGACACATGCTGGTGCCTGAAATCATGACTTCTATACCCCATTGGCTCAGTGCTCTCTGCTTCTAATGTTCCCTCTAAGAAGTTAGCAAAGTTAAAGTGTGTGGTAGTTTATTCTATTACTGTTTTGTTGGCTATCTTTAAGAAACACATGAATAGAATATTTTAGTTAAATAAATAAGAAAAAATGGCAAATCATTTCCATTCTTTTATTTTCCCAATATGTAAGTGGAAAGAGAAAGGAAGAATAGACAGGAAAATCAAAACTACCTACCTACTGGGTCAGGTATCTTACATGTCATTACTTTCATCCTCACAGCAACTATTAAACCCATTTTACAAATAACATTTCTGAGGTTCCAAAAGTTTAAGTCACTTGCTATGGCATATAGCTAGTATGGTTATTACAATAGGCTTTTTACAATTTTCGCTGCCTAAAACTCCGGAAAATATAATTCTGAATGGACTTTCTGGCAGACTGAATGTGAAGATTAAGGAAAAAGAGGACATTAAAGAAGGATTCAGGGTGAATTTCCCAAGGAGTCCCGTGTTGTCAGGACGCTATGGATGTGACACATGCATGCACACACACAAAGGAGTGTCTTCAGATGAGTTTGGAACTTCATCAGGATTTCTTGGGCTTTAAATGCTAACATAACTGTGACTCTCCAAGACAGTGATAGGAGATAAGAGTTTCAAAACTTATACAACCTTGGATCACAGAGCATCTCAAAGGTTTGGTCTTACACAATTCTCACTTTGAGAATTTCTATGCTGAGTTGTCAATAAATTATGCTCATTAAAATTACACAAAGCAAACATTTCGTATGTAAACTTTGGGTAAAAGGCAAACTTATTGTTTTATTTAAAACAAAAATATGGTTTCTCTAAATTTTTATTAGTTTTTCAATTTTGACTTTTAACAACTATGGTAGTAATTAGGATGTTTATAAATAGTCCAGCTCTCTCTCTTTCTGGACACATGGAAAGACATACATCTCTGCTCACCCGAAGCTAGGTGTAATTGTTTAATTTACTTTGACCAATGGCATGGAGATATTAGTACTGTGAGTCACCAAGGCAGAAGCTTTCAAAATGTATGAGCTTTGTCATGTCCTCTTTCCCTTTGTCATGATGACCAGCCACTACCAGACTGGATGTCCTCTGTTGGCTTGGTGTTCTGGACTGAAGAAAGCACAGAGCAGAGCCTGAAGCTAGCACTTGATGGACAAGTGTAAGATAGATAGATAGATAGATAGAAAGATAGATAGATAGATAGATAGATAGATAGATATTGTTTGTTCTGAGTTATTGAAATTTAGTGTATCCTGACTAATAACTTAGGTAGCATGGTGCAGCATTCAAAACACACAGAATCACTCACACAAAATCACAGTGTCACGTTCTCATTTTTTACGGCCAGCTCGATAAAAAGTCGTAAAATTCATTTGACCTCTTCAGAGTCTCTGTTTGGGAAAATAATAAGTGCCTTCCTGGCAGAACTGTACTGAGGATTAAATGAGACTATCCAAGAATGTGATTTGTAAGCTACAAAGCACATTGAACATGAAAGGTCTTACTCTTTTTTTAAATTTTAGATATGATAAAAAACTATAAACAGCAATTAATGGCATATTATATTTATATTCTTCTGGTTTCTATCAATTTTAACACCAGTAGCCAAAGGACATAACTTATACCCTTATTATTTAACCCATATTCAATTTGTCTTAGAGCTTAATAAGAATCAATCGTATTATTTAGTTACCTTCAACTATAACAAATATAAATGCCATTTATACTTATTTAACCTCATCTATCTACTGATTTTTAAGTTATAAAGGCATAAAATGATCATACAAATAACTTCTATATTCCAAATGTATCTTTATTCTAAGTAGAACTTATTTTGCTAATTCCCACTACACACTGATTGTAAGTCAATTTTCCCTGGTAGCTACACTCACTAAGAAACAACTTGCTGTCCCAGGCGAGGGGCAAGGATTGGTAGGAGGTAGAAAATGCATGACTCTGACTATCTAATCAATGGTTTATTGAAGTGGAAGAAGGAATAGACTCTAATGATGAAGACAAGTATTTCTATTAAGAGTGCTTCCTTGTCAGAAAGAACCCAATGCCATGTTCCCTCCTTCGTGTTCTCTCCATCACTCCTCTAGTCTGGGTCTTCTGAATCACTTGCCTGGACCACTGTAATATGTCCTAATGGGGCTTCCTAACTTCAAGCCCTTCCTTTCCAAACATGACCACACTTGTTCCAGTTATCTTTATGTTCCATTAAAAACATGAAGGTAACCATGTCACTTCCTCAGAAGAATTTAATGGCCCCAAAGCATTTAATTGCAGAGGAACTCGAACCTACCTACTTAGCCTAGTGCAGTCTGGGTAAACAGTTGTGAAAGTAATTCCACTCCCATCATACTTTTCTCCCTTATTTCTTCCAATGCATAGTTGCTATTACAAGCACACTAGACTGAGTTCTAGTTTCAAACCCAGTTTGGCTTCTCCTACCTAACACCTTTTTTGCCTGCTCTCCCTCCCCTTGAATTGTCTAAACTGCCACTCCCGAATTCGTCCAATCATTCCAGGTAGAGTTCTCCCCCCACTTCAAATTCATGTTAAAATGCCACCTCTTCTTTAATTTGTACAAACCTCAAGAATGACTAAATGTTGCCTTTCTCACTAGTACAATGAATGGTGACTCAGATTTCAAATTAAATTTAATTATAGGAAATATTTATTGCAAATGGGAATTTGTGGACTGAAATTACTATTAATCACAGATTATTTTATCTTCAAAACATTCTCATAAAGTGTATATTTTAATTTGTATTTTATATAAAAGAAAACTGGGATTTTAGTAAAGCCAAATAACATTTTCCAAAAATATGTAGAAAGTTCTTTTGCAAACAATAATTTCCACAATTTGGTGATGTTTATAAACAAGGGTAAATTAATAAATGCTCACATATGCAGCTGATTTTTAATGAAAAATTCTAAGCTTTTAGTCCCTCAGCAAGAGTTTTTCAATCACATAAATCCCATTACAGCACTGAATGAGTAGATAAGGTATTTGAAACATAATTCCAAATGTTTTGTTTAAATGCCTTGAAAGCACCTTGAAACAATTTACTCTCTACACTAGCACCTCAGAATGGCTAATAAATCTTGTCCTTCTGATCAGAAGAACAGACGAAATTAAGCCATTCGTCAGTAATGACGAATGAAATATCAGGCTAGTAGGTTTAAAAAATCAGCTTCACAAGTACCAGATGATGGAAATATAAGTTAACTCCAGTTCATGTGAAGAAAGTATAAAGGCATGGGGTTTCAGTTAACAGTACACTTAATGTTATTAAGAACTGAGACATATCCATGAGCAAATATGAAATCACGGTCTGTGGTGAAGTGGCACAGTGTCCAGGAGGAAATAGTTCCCACAGTTTCTGCACCAGTTAGTATGTATCTACAACAGGCATGAGTTCATCATTTTGCGTTCAACCTGGATAAAGTGTGGTACATTCTAACGATGGTGAAGATGATGATGGAGAATTATTAAAGGAATTGCGGGGGTGAGGAAGACTTAGGGAAATCCCACAACTGAAGGACAGAATAAGAACCAATAAATGAAGGTTACAGATGGTAGTTCTAATAATCGGGATAAAGAAACCCATTCAATTAGAACTCAACAAAAGTCAAACAGGCTGTGTTTTCCCTTGGCTCCCAAGATATCCCTTTTTCCTGGCTCTCTCCCTTTGCTTGAAATGACGCTACTCAAAATGATGTCCGCCATGAGCTAAGAGCTTGCACTAAACTGAGAGTCTTATGCTGCTTCCTTCACAGAGAAAGTCTTGCTACATGTAAAACAGATGAACTAAGTGGTGTGCTTACTGACCTAGTACATTTACGTTCTGGTGAAAGCTCTCAATCTCGTAGATAAAAAGGAGACCACACTTCTGCCTTGTTCTAAGGTCTGTACTCCTTCCCTCTCCCTATCCACAACCTCAAGCATGTAATCTTCGAAGTCATGTTGCCCATCTCTTATAAGCAAAGTGATTATATACACACAGGATTTCATAGACATTTCTAATATTAAATATTCTATCCCTTTTTCCACAAAGCATAATGTTGAAGTGTCAGAAGAGGCATACTGATTTTTTTCCTCAAAAATATGGTATAAATGAGCTATCCTTTTGCCTTCTCTCTGAAGAATATTAGAAAATCATGATTATAATACTATATGGATTTTTTTTTCATTCTATCAGTGAAGAAAATATTATCAAAGAAATAAATGTCTAAGCATGTCAGTTAAAGTCATCAGCAGTGGGACAGAGCCCATTGTTAGGGCATTGGGGTGCTTTTTGATTCCCCTGAAATCCTGATATACAGGTAGCTCCCTACTCCATCCTTGAATTCAGTAGCTCTGTTTAAAAATTAACTTTAATGTACACCTTTAATCCATGAAGACTGAGGCTATCATCCACACAGCTGGACCACTTATCTCTGCCAGGGAGGTTGGCCAGACTGGATGGATATACAATAACTGTTGCACAGCCCTCCCACTAATATCTTCTGATCCCTCCTTAGAACTTGAATAAAGGTGTCAGAATCCATTATCACTACCAGAATAACAGAATCTCAATTCCAGAAGCATGGTCCTTTCTTGGATCTAAACTTATGCACAGACTCCAGTAAAAAAAAAAAAAAGTACTTCAGGTTTGGGGAACACGCACTCTTAGGGAAGGAAACAGTATTTTAAATCTCATAATCTTATGTATAGTGCCTTTAAAATCTCTTAGCATTTAAATTGGAAGGGACGAGGTAAAACTGTCATTATTTGTGGATAACATGATACTGTATATAGAAGTCTCCACCAAAAAACCATTAGAAGTAATAAATAAATTCAGTAAAGTTGCAAGATACAAGATTAATATACAGAAATATGTTGTTTTTCTATACACTAATAATGAACCATTAGAAAGAGAAAGCAAGAAGATAATCATTTTCAAAATTGCATCAAGAAGAATAAAATACCTATGAATAAACACTACCAAGGAGGTGAAAGACCTATACACTGAGAACTATAAAACACTGACAAAGGTAACTGAAGAGGATACAAAAAAAATAGAAAGATATCCCAGGTTTATGGATGGGAAAAATTAATATTGTTAAAATGTCCATACTTCACAAAGCAATCTACAGATATAATGCAATCCCTATCAAAACACCAATGACATTTTTAACAGAACTAGAACAAATAATCCTAAAATTTATATGGCATCCCCAAAGACCCCAAATAGCCAAAGCAATCTTGACAAAAAAGAACAAAACTGGAGGTATCACAAGCCCTGACTTCAGACTATACTGCAAAGCTACAATAATCAAAACTGTATGGTACTGGCACAAAAACAGACACATAGATAAATGGAACAGAACAGAGAGCCCAGAAATAAGCCCACACACACTTATGGCCAATTAATCTACTACAAAGGAGTCAAGAATATACAATGGGGAAAAGACAGTCTCTTTAATAAGTGGTACTGGGAAAATTGAACAGCAACATGTAAAAGAATGAAATTAGAAAATTTCCTCACAACATATACAAAAATAAACTCAAAATGGATTAAAGACCTAAATGTAAGACTAGAAATCATAAAACTCCTAGAAATAACATAGGAAAGTATTCTTTGACATAAATCATAGCAATTTTTTTGGATCTGTCTCCTAAGGCAAAGAAAACAAAAGCAAAAATTAACAAATGGGGCCTAATTAAACTTAAAAGGTTTTGCACAGCAAAGGAAATCATCAACAAAAGAAAAGATGACCTTACTGAATGGTAGAAAATATTTGCAAGTGATATAATGGAAAAGGAGTTAATATTCAAAATAGGCAAATAGTTCATACAACTCAGTATCAAAACAACAAACAACCTGATTAAAAAATGGGCAGAAGACCTGAATAGGCATTTTTCAAAAGAAGATATAGAGATGGCAAACAAGCACATGAAAAGATGTTCAACATCACTAATTGTCAGAGAAATCCAAATCAAAACCACAATGAGATATCACCTCACACCTATCAGAATAGCTATCATCAAAAAGACCATAAATAACAGATATTGGCAAGGATGTGTAGAAAAGGGAACCCTAGTACACTGTTACTAGGAATGCAAATTAGTACTGCCACTATGGAAAAGAGTATGGAAGTTCCTCAAAAAACTAATAATAGAACTACCATATGACCTAGGAATTCCACTCCTGGGTATACATCTGAAGACAACAAAAACACTAATTCAAAAAGATACATGCACCCCAATGATATTCATGGCAGCATTATTTACAGTAGCCAAGATATGGAAGCAAGCTAAGTGTCCATCAACAGATGAATGGATAAAGAAGAGGTGGTATATGTATATATGTATATATATATATATATAATGGAATATTACTCAGCTATAACAAAGAATGAAATTTTGCCATTTGCAACAACATGAATGGACCTGGAGGGTATTATGCTTAGTGAAATAAGTCAGACAGAAAAAGATAAATACTGTGTATTATCACTTATACGGGGAATTAAAAAATAAAACAAATGAATATAACAAAACAGAAACAGGCTCATGGATATAGAGAACAAACTAGTGGCTACCAATGGGGAGAGGGAAAGGAGGAAGGGCAAAAAAAGGGTATGGAATTGAGAGGTACGAACTACTATGTGTAAAATAAATAAGGTACAAGGATATTATTGTTCAGCACAGGGAATATAGCCAATATTTTATAATAACTTTAAATGGAGTATAATCTATAAAATGTTTGAATCATTATGTTGTATACCTGAAACTAATATTGTAAATCAACTATACGTCTGTTAAAAAGTATTCTTTGATAGAGGCCCTAAAATGTGATAGATATATCAGTCTGACCAAATTTGCAAAGAATGCAGAATCCCAAATTGAGTCAATTATGCAAACTGCCTGCTAAAGGAATTTAATGTTTGACCATGTCTAAAGAAAGAAGATGTGCTGGCCAAAGTCATTTTGTCATCAGTTCCACCCTTGCTGTCTGGCTTCCAAGTAGTTCCAGGCATTGTAAAGCACTGGAGGAAGACGAGAAGGTGCGAGGAAGGAAGTCAATGTATCTCTTCCACTCTCTCTTTTTGCCTCCTGTAGTATCTTTCTGCAGTGACTATACCGTTTCCATTGCTCCTTGATAGACAGTCCCACCTTTTGTGACTCAGCTCCCATAAGCAAAACCTCATTCCAACTGAGCTTTGGGCTCTCAGGATGAATCTCACATCTCGATTGGGAAACAGGTAGCCTCCTAGCCCTAGGAATGGTAGCTACTTCCTCCTAGTGCTAATCTCTGTGACACTTAATTTGGGTTCTCCATTCTGTGATCACCTGTGTTATTGATTAATTATTTTAAATAACCTTCCATTAAAATACATAGTTTTAAAATCCTGGCTGGACCCTGACTGATACAGAGAATGTGAAATTAAAAAAAAAAAGATCAGCCTTGAAAACTTAAAAAAAAAAAAAAAAGGACTGGCACAGAAGAAATCAACATTAGAGTGACCATATAGCTGAATGTTCAGGGATGTGACCTCTCTTGTCCTAACAGCAGCTTCATCTGTGGAGAAACGGGTGAAGCAAGCATTTACACACTCCTTGTCTGGATTCATTAATGTTTATAAAGCTAACTTCAGTTTATAATTTTGAAACTCATGTAGCTTTGTCTACACAAAGAAAGTCCACAACTAGTGGATATCAGTATCCTATCCTGGTGATGATTTATTTTCATTTTAAATTAAGAAAAATCCTTCTTGTTTCAATAATCAGAATCTGAAAGATTTATATATGTGAGACTGCCCATGAGCATCTGATCTTCCTCTTCATTCATCAGAACATCAGTATTCTGAGCCCAAAGCCTGAAAATCCAAAGCCTAAAATACAGGGAATTCTCCCAGTTTACAAATGTCACCATGTGAAGGCCTATCTAACTGATAAGCCAGCATTCCCCAGGTCTCAACTAGATGGCATATTGCAACCTTGTCCTGCATGTTGCAGAATTTCCTAGAGATTCTGTAAGTGAAATTGGCCATATTTTACCCACAGAGTAGTTTTGAAAATTAAATGAGATTGTACATAGAAAAACACCTTTTGAGTTACCAAAGATAGTAATAAAAAACATAAAGAAGTGTACTGACCATTAACTTTCATCATTAACTAAATCTCTTAGCTTGATAAATACTGAAGAATGGCTGAAAGATGGGGATATTCTATGAAGAGTAGACTATTAGCTCATTGATCTAATTAGATTTAATTAGAATTCACTTCAGCTTCACTTAACATGTTAAGTCAGAACACTAATTGTACATTAGGCTACCAGTAAGGAAGAGTATATTGAAATCCAATTTGGGGTCCTAGGGGATGCAAGTAACTTAACATGGTATGTGAGCATTTATAAAACTCATTATTAAGTTTCCTTGGAAAATAAAGATTGTTATAGAAAAAAAAGAAACAAACTGTAAACAGAATATTCAAATCCATATCAATTAATTACAAAACTACACATATTTATTGGTTACCTATGATGGTTCAAGTATTTGATAAGGCAGCTGGAAATAGAAACATTAGAAACACAAACTCTACGTTCAAGGAGCTCAGTGTAATAGGGAAGCAAATGTACACACAAGTGATTAAGCAGCAAAATGAGAAGTGCAATAATAAAAAATAAGTACCAGATATAGAAGAAGTACAGAAAAGTCAGTGATTTAATTCCAGTTTGGATATTCAAGGAAGATGTCAGGAGGAGAGAATGCCAGGCCATGATTTTGATGACTTGATTGGCTTTCTCAGGTAGATAAGTAGTGGAGGGGAAAGAAGTAATTCCAGACAGAGAAAACAGGTATGTGGAGGCATAAAAGTATGAAATCACATGGAACCTTCAGGGAATTATAAGCAAATCCATATATTCTGAACAGAGTGCATGTGGTGAACAAACAGGGCAGGTGAGCATGGAGAGGTTGCAGGGTCACAATATAAGTGGCCTAACATACAGAGCTGGTAAACTTTTGCCTTCCACCTTTAGGCAATCGGATGCCACAAGAAGGTTTTAAGTAGCGGAGCAATATAATCAGATTTGTATGTTAAAAAGGTGCCTTTAATGACTATGTAGAGAATGAACTGGGGTGAAGCATGACAAAAGGGCAATATAACCAGTTATATGTATTCAATAGATTTAAAAAATATACACCCAAAGTTTTTACTCCTACCAGGACACTTACGATCTCAAGCAATTGGGCAGCCAGTGAGGGACCACACCAAGTTAAAGAGTAGATATTCTGCCTCCCTAGCATCATCGTGCAGGACTGAATTAAAGCCCCTTCCTTCCTTCTTCATTGTATCTTCCATTGAACCTAGTTCCATTTTCATTCCTCTGAAGCCAAATCAAAGTCATAACATAGTTAATTGTCATTTCCAGGCACGTGAAGCAGGATAAACCCAACCAGGCACACCCAGCCCTTTGGCATAAATCATCTAAGCACATGGAGAGGACAGGAAACACAGGGTGAAGAGAGGTGATCTTGGAAAAAGCAATGAATGAAGGAAGCTGCTTATTTCATGATTAAGAATGAAGATCAAGAGGTCAATGTGAGTCCCTCATAGGCAAAGACATTGCATCCATCATTACACCCATGATATCTGGCACATAGCAGTTATTTCAATAAATGTTGAAAGAAATGATTTAAAAGATAAGAATGAGGAAGTGGGAAGGAAGGCAGGAAAGAAAGAACGAGAATGAAGAGAAAGGGAAGGGGAGGAAGTAAAAACAAAAGAAAAATTTCATTGTTGGGGGGGTGTTTACAATCCTCCTAGCAAAATTAAATGAACTAAACTCATAAAGGGAAAAATTCAGGAAACTAAGAGATCTAAAGAGGCTTAATTTTACATATAAAATCCCGATTAAAATCAAACTATTGGGCTTCCCTGGTGGCGCAGTGGTTGAGAATCTGCCTGCCAATGCAGGGGACACGGGTTCGAGCCCTGGTCTGGGAAGATCCCACATGCCGCGGAGCAACTAGGTCCGTGAGCCACAACTACTGAGCCTGCGCGTCTGGAGCTTATGCTCCGCAACAAGAGAGGCTGCGACAGTAAGAGGCCCGCACACCGCAAAGCAGAGTGGCCCCCGCTCGCCGCAACGGGAGAAAGCCCTTGCACGGAAACGAAGACCCAACACAGCCAAAAACAAATAAACAAATGAATTTAAAATCAAACTATTTTTCTTAAGTTGAAGGTTTCCATGATGAACATAGATATTGACAGTTTAGCCCTCAAGGGAAATTCAGGAAGCCCGGAATTGCTCACTCAGCTGTGACGCCACTGACAAAGATCTGAAAAGGAAAGAACATTTGGTGAAGGAAAAAAAAATCACTGAATTCATGAACGCTTTGATGTGATCAGCAGCATTTTCTGATACGCAGAGAGCACATGTCAGAGAGATGGACCAGATCAGCTCCCAAGAGACTCAAGAAATCGGCTCTGAAACCTTCCGGCCACTTCGCCTTGCCTTACCTTGGCTGCTTGTTAGTGATCCCCGAGGGATAAATGCATTAAAGTTGATAGAAGCATAATGTGTACCATGTATACGTTAAGGAAAATATAAAATGAATCACTTCCTCTTCATTTCAGGTTGCTTCAGCAGCAGCAGAAGCCTTCTTCAGCTGCATGAAGTTTGACACTTTAGTTTTGTTTGTATTTCTAATGAGCTTGAGGCCTTTGTGAAGAAAGTTAAAAGCATTTGAATAAATGTCTCTAAATCTTATGGTCATTTTAAAATTCTAGACATTGGGAAATCTGTGTTGTACAACATGTCAACTTGAGAGGAGCTAAATTTATGGCTCTCTAGTCAGCCAGTACAGTTCTTTTATAAGCGTACAAGTCTATTGTATCAAGCTCATTAACCTGTAGACAGTTTTAAAGGCTTCTGCAAAACACTCATTTACAATATTGAATGGGTTAGGTACTGAATGCCCTGATCTTGTATGCCTGCCCATTGTCTGAAACTTATCTTAGAGGAGGATACTGTTGTATGCAGACTTCTCTAAAAATAAATTTGAAGCAGGCAATTCTTATTTTTCTTTATGTTTCAATTGCATTTAACCTGGGAAGTAATTTACTGTAGTGTTTAAGAGCATAAGCTTCATAGCTGGAGAGAGCCTGTGTTTGAATCCCATGTTTGCCACTCACCAAGCTGGACAATGTTGATCAAGTTATTAAGCATATCTGTATCTTCGTTCTCTCAACAGGAAAATGGAAACAGTAATACTACCTACATAACTTAAAGCATCATTGGGAACACTAAATGACTTATGGAAATTTCTCATAGCAATGCCTGGCAAATGCTCAAGAAACATCAGGAATAATAATAATACTTATTACTATTGTTATTAATTCTCAATACTTTTTTGGCCAATCTTTAACTGCTAATGTCCCTATGTTCCCATTCCATAAGTTCTCTGTTTGCTTCCAAATTTTCTTCACTCCATCCTAATTTATATGACATTTCAAAAAAAAAGCCTGTATTTCAATGCAATACGCATAGATACATATAACTCTCTCTCTCTCTCTCTCGTGTGCATGAGCACACACACACAGACACAGATACACAAACACAAAACAACTTCTCACAAAGCAATATTTACCTTTAATTCATATTATGAAATTGACATGGTCTAGTGTACTCTACTTAAAAAGAAATGCTGGACTTCCCTGGTGGCGCAGTGGTTAAGAAGCTGCCTGCCAATGCAGGGGACACGAGTTTGAGCCCTGGTCCGGGAAGATCCCACATACCGTGGAGCAACTAAGCCTGTGCGCCACAACTACTGAGCCTGTGCTCTAGAGACTGCAAGCCACAACTACTGAAGCCTGAGTGACTAGAGCTCGTGCTCCACAACAAGAGAAGCCACTGCAATGAGAAGCCCGCACACCGCAACAAAGAGTAGCCCCCACTTGCTGCAAATAGAGAAAGCCTGCATGCAGCAACTAAGACCCAACACAGCCAAAAATAAATAAATAAATAAATAAATAAATAAATTTATTTTTAAAATAATTAAATAAATAAAAAAGAAATGCTAGTCATGACCCATTAAATTGATTTTATAACCTAGAAATAAATCATGGCCCATGGTTTGAAAAGCAATCTTATAAAAGAGAAAGGCTAATCAGATAAACTGTTATATTATTAAAGGATGATGTTAAGTAATGAGTTAGCCCTAGAAGAACAGATTTTCCTATTATAAGAATCCTAAAATGACTTAACCTAAAAGAAATGTGTGGAAATGATGGATAAGTAGGAGCAACTTTGCACTGAAACATTCATTTCTATTCCCTAAATCCATGTTAAATGTGATCCATTCCTGAGTCTGGTAAGTTCTTCTATCAACAACTGTCTCTGAGATACATGTCTATGATCAGTTCACTAATAATTTAAAAGAAACACATAATTCATGTGGTGCCTAGTCTCAGAAAAGGCTGACCAGAAATCACCCACTTAAGAAAGAACTAACAATGCCAGAAAAGATTCCATTAATGGTATTGTGACTAAAAGCTTATGGCTTCTTATTGATGGAGATTTTGAATATTCGGCTAGAACAATACAAAATAATACTGCATCTCCTGGATAAATGAGACAATTGCTTAGTTGGTTCTATTTAGAAAATAAAGTAATGTATTACTTGCTCCCATGACAGTCAAAATAAAAAAAGAATTTTTAATTTTGCCACCAATATATGCTAACAACCTTTTTTTGTGCAATGAACCTCCTTGGAAGCCTAGAGAAGTCTATGAACCCCTTCTTAGAAAAGATTTTTAAAATACATAATATCAAACAATGGGATTAAAAAGTAGGACAATTATATTAAAGTACTGATCAACTTATAAGGCCCCCTAATAGTCCTGGAACCCAAGTTAAGAAATATATGACTATAAAAAAAATGTTATATATATATATGGAAAGAAAGAGAGAGATTTGTTTTCCTACCTTGTTCAAGCACATCCTTGAAGAGGTAAATAAAATAACACTCTGTAATAAATTAGATGTGGTCTAGTAAACTGTAATCCAAGTTGTGTTTTTTTATTATCCTTTTTTCTTTTTGATGTTAGGGTAATATGGCAAGATTTGAAGACAAAACATATTTCTGCAGAATGAATTCCACTAGTAGCACTACAAAATGAATCATATTATATGGATAAATCTATTTACTATAATGTCAGTACAAAATAATCTTTAAACATGTATGCTTAGAGCTTCCAGGTTGGAGAACCAGAACACTTTGGCACGCCATTGTGCAGGTTGCCAAACTCCATGATACCTTTGTTTGGGACCACGTCCTACATATCTCTTTATTTGGTTTTTGTTAATATAATGAGCATCTAAAACTGCAGAATCACAGGCTTCAGCAGTTTTGTCACTATTTTGATGTTTCATCTTTGGAAAACTGCTATCAGGCAAGGAGTTTCCTCCATTCTGCCTTATTGTCATTGACCAAAAATGTACTTCATACAAGCAATCTAAAGAACTGGCTTTCTCAGACTTTAATTCATGATTCTTTGGAGAGCTTTGAAAAAAAGAGAACCCCTAAAAATAATATTTGTTGACGGAGACAAGATGGCAGAATAGAAAGACGTGAGCTCAACTCCTCTCATGAAAACACCAAAATCCCAACTAACTGATGAACAACCATAGTAAAAAAAAAGACTGGAAGGTACAAAAAAGATATTCTACATCCAAAGACAAAGAAGAAGCCACAACGAGATTGTAAGAGGGGTGCAATCATTATAAAATCAAACCCGATACCCGCTGGGTGGGCAGGCTACAAACTGGAGAATGCTTATATTGCAGAGGTTCATCCATAGGAGTGAGGATTCTGAGCCAAATGTCTGGCTCCCTAGCCTGGGGGTCTGGCGTTGAGAGGAGGAGCTCCCAGAGTATTTGGCTTTGAAGGCCACTAGGACTTGATCGCCAGCAATCCACAGGACTGGGGGGAAGCAGAAACTCCACTCTTGGAGGGTGCACAAAGGGTCTCATGTGCACCACAACCCAAGGAAAAAGCAGTGAGTTCACAGGAGACTGGGCCAGACCTACCTGCTGGTCTTGGAGAGTCTCCTGGGGAGTTGCAGGGTGGCTGTGGCTCACTGTGGGGACATAGACACTGGTGGCAGTGGTTCTGGGGAGTACTTATTGGTGTGAGACTTCTTGGAGGCTGCCATTTTCTCACCAAGACCTGGCCCCACCCAACAGCCTATAGGCCCCAGTGCTGGGACACCTCAGGCCAAACAACCAACAGGGTGGGAACACAGCCCCAGCCACCAGCAGACAGGGTGCCTAAAATCCTTGTGAGCCCACAGCTGCCTGGTAAACACACCTCTTGACATGGCCCTGCCCACCAGAGGAACAAGACCCAATTTCACCCACCAGTGGGCAGGAACCAGTCCCTCCTACCAGAAAGCATGCACAAACTTCTTAGACCAGCCTCATCCACCAGGGGTCAGACACCAGAAGAAAAAGGAACTACAACCCTGCAGCCTGCGGAATGGAAACTGCAATCACAGAAAGTTAGACAAAATGAAGGCAGAGGAATATGTTCCAGGTGGAGGAACAAGATAAAACCCCAGAAGAACAACTAAGGGAGGTGAAGATAGGAAATCTACCTGAAAAAGAATTCAGAGTAATGATAGTAAAGACAATCCAAGATCTCAGAAAAATAATGAAGGCACAGACCGAGAAGATACAAGAAATGTTTAATAAAGAACTAGAAGATCTAAAGAACAAACAGAGAAGAGCTGAAATAAAAAATACACTAAAAGGAATCAATAGCAGAATAAATGAGGCAGAAGAACAGATAAGTGAGCTGGAGAACAGAATGTTGGAAATCAGTGGTGTTGAACAGAATAAAGAAAAAAGAATGCAAAGAAATGAAGACAGTTTAAGAGACCTCAGGGACAACATTAAGCACACCAACATTCATATTATAGAGGTCCCAGAAGAAAAGAGAGAGAAAGAGCATGAGAAAATATTTGAAGAGATAACAGCTGAAAACTTCCCTAACATGGGAAAGAAAACAGTCACCCAAGTCTAGGAAATGCAGAGTGCCAGGCAGAATAAGCCCAAGGAGTAACACCCTGAGACACACAGTAATCAAACTGCCAAAAATTAAAGACAAAGAAAAAATATTAAAAGCGACAAGGGAAAAGCAACAAATAACATACAGGGGAGTCCCCATAAGGTTATCACCTGATTTTTCAGCAAAAACTCTGCAGGCCAGAAGGGAGTGGCACAATATATTTAAACTGATGAAAGGGAAAAACCTACAACCAAGAATACTCTACCCAGAAAGGCTCTATTTCAGATTCGACGGAGAAATCAAAAGTTTTACAGGTAAGCAAAACTTAAGAGAATTCAGCACCACCAAACAAGCTTTACAACAAATGCTAAAGGAACTTCTCTAGGTGACAAAGAAAAGGCCACAGCTAGAAACAAGAAAATTATGGATGGGAAAGCTCACTAGTAAAGACAAATATACAGTAAAAATAGGAAATCATCCACACACAAATATGATATCAAAACCAGCAATTGTGAGAAGAGGAGAGCACAAATGCAGGATATTGGAAATGGATTTGAAATGAAAAGACCAGCAACTTAAAACAATCTTGTTTATATACAGACTGCTGTATCAAAGCCTCATGGTAACCACAAACAAAAAATCTACAATAGATACACACACAAAAAAGAAAAAGCCATCCAAACAAAACACTAAAGTTAGTCATCAAATCACAAGAGAAAAGAACAAAAGAGGAAGGGAAGAAAAAAGTACCTACAAAAAGAATCCAAAACAATTAACAAAATGGCAATAAGAACATACATACATATCGATAATTACCTTAAATATAAAGGAAATGGATTATATGCTTCAACCAGAAGACACAGACTGGCTGAATGGATACAAAAACAAGACCTGTATATAAGCAGTCTACAAGAGACCCACTTCAGATCTAGGGACACACATAGACTGAAAGTGAGGGGATGGAAAAAGGTATGCCATGCAAATGGAAATCAAAAGAAAACTGGAGAAGTAATATTCATATCAGGCAAAATAGACTTTCAAATAAAGACTGTTACAAGAGACAAAGACGGACACTACACAATGACCAAGGGAAAAATCCAAAAGAAGATATAACAATTACAAATATATATGCACCCAACATAGGAGGATCTCAAAATATAAGGCAAATGCTAACAGCCATAAAAGGAGAAATCGACAGTAACACAGTAATAGTGCGGGACTTTAACACCCCACTTTCAACAATGGATGATCATCCAGACAGAAAATCAATACGGAAACACAGGTGCTAAATGACACATTAGGCCAGAAGGACTTAATTGATATTTATAGAGCATTCCATCTGAAAGCAGCAGAATACACATTCTTTTCAAGTGCACATGGAGCATTCTCTAGGATTGATTACATGATGGGCCACAAAGAGAGCCTCAGTAAATTTAAGAAAATTGAAATCATATCAAGCATCTTTTCTGACCACAACATTACGAGATTAGAAAGCAACTATAAAAAAAAACAAACTGTAAAAAACATTAACACATGGAGGCTAAACAATATGCTACCCAACAACCAATGGATCACTGAAGAAATCAAAGAAGAAATAAAAAATACCTAGAGACAAATGAAAATGAAAACATAATGATCCAAAACCTATGGAACACAGAAAAAGCAGTTCTAAGAGGGAAGTTCATAGTGATACAATCTTATCTCAGGAAACAAGAACGATCTCAAATAAACAACCTACCCTTACCACTAAAGCAACTAGAGGAAGAACAAAAAAAACCCCAAAGTTAGTAGAAGGAAAGAAATCATAAAGATTAGAGCAGAAATAAATGAAATAGAGACAAAGAAAACAATAAAAAATATCAATGAAACTAAAAGCTGATTCTTTGAAAAGATAAACAAAGTTGATAAAACTTTAGCCAGATTCATCAAGAAAAAAAGGGAGAGGGCTCAAATCAATAAAATTAGAAATGAAAAAGGAGAAGTTACAATGCACACCACAGAAATACAAAGAATTATGAGACTACTACAAGCAACTATATGCCAATAAAATGGACAACCTAGGGACTTCCCTGGTGGTGCAGTGGTTAAGAATCTGCCTGCCAGTGCAGGGGACATGGGTTCAAGCCCTGGTCCAGGAGGATCACACATGCCATGGAGCAACAAAGCCCGTGCACCACAACTACAGAGCCTGCGTGCCACAACTACAGAGCCTGCGTGCCACAACTACTGAGCCACAACTTCTGAAGCCTGTGTGCCTAGAGCCTGTGCTCCACAACAAGAGAAGCCATTGCAATGAGAAGACCGCGCACCACAATGAAGAGTAGCCCCTGCTCACCACCACTACAGAAAGCCTGTGTGCAGCAATGAAGACCAAATGCAGCCAAAAATAAATAAATAAATTTGTTAAAAAAAAAAAAAGGACAACCTAGAAGAAATGGGGAAATTTTTAGAAAGGTACAATCTCCCAAGACTGAACCAGGAAGAAATAGAAAATATGAACAGATCAATCACAAGTACTGAAATTGAAATTGTGATTTAAAAACTCCCTACAAACGAAGGTCCAGGAACAGACGGCTTCACAGCCAAATTCTATCAAACATTTAGAGAAAAGTTAACACCTATACTTCTGAAACTATTGCAAAAAATTGCAGAGGAAAGAACACTCCCAAATTAATTCTATGAGGCCACCATCACCCTGATAACAAAACGAGACAAAGATATCACAAAAAAAGCAAATTACAGGCCAATATCACTGATGAACATCGGCACAAAAATCCTCAACAAAGTACTAGCAAACAGAATCTAACAATACATTAAAAGGATCATATTCCATGATCAAGCAGGATTTATCCCCAGGATGCAAGGATTTTTCAATAGCTACAAATCAGTCAGTGTGATACACCACAATAACAAATTAAAGAATAAAAACCATATGATCATCTCAATAAAGGCAGAAAAAGCTTTTGACAAAATTCAACACCCATTTATGATAAAAACTCTCCAGAGAACAGGCATAGAGGGAACCCACCTCAACATAATAAAGCCCATATATGACAAACCTACAGCTAATATCATGCTCAATGGTGAAAAGCTGAAAGCATTTCATCTAAGATCAAGAACAAGACAAGGATGTCCACTTTTGCCACTTTTTATCAACACAGTTTTGGAAGTCCTAGCCACAGCAATCCGAGAAGAAAAAGAAATAAAAGGAATCCAAATCGGAAAAGAAGCAGCAAAACTGTCACAGTTTGCAGATGACATGATACTATACATAGAAAATCCTAAAGATGTTGCCAGAAAACTACTAGACTTCATCCATGAATTCAGTAAAGTTGCAGGATACAAAATTAAAACACAGAAATATGTTGCATTTCCATAAACTAACAACAAAAGATCAGAAAGAGAAATTAACAATCAATCCCATTTACCATCACATCAAAAAGAATAAAGTTCCTAGGAATAAACCTACCTAAGGAGGCAAAAGACCTGTACTCTGAAAACTTTAAGATGCTGATGAAAGAAATCAAAGATGCCACAAACAGATGGAAACATATACCATGTTCTTGGATTGGAAGAATCAATATTTTTAAAATGACTATACTACCCAAGGCAGTCTACAGATTCAATGTAATCCCTAGCAAATTACCAATGACATTTTTCACAGAAATTGAATAAAAAGTTTTAAAATTTGTATGGAGACACATAAGATCCTAAACAGCCAAAGCAATCTTGAGAGAGAAAAACAGAGCTGGAGGGGCCAGGCTCCCTGACTTCAGACTATACTACAAAGCTACAGCAATCAAAACAGTATGGTACTGGTACAAGGACAGAAATATCAATCAATGGAACAGGACAGAAAGCCCAGAAATAAACCCACCCACCTATGGTCAATTAATCTATGACAAAGGAGGCAAGAATATACAATGGAGAAAAGACAGTCTTTTCAACAAGTGGGGCTGGTAAAACTGGACAGCTACATGTAAAAAAAAAAAGAAATTAGAACATTCTTTAACATCATATACAAAACTAAACTCAAAATGGATTAAAGACCTAAATGTAAGACCAGATATTATAAAACTCTTAGAGGAAAACATAGGCAGAACTCTTTGACATAAATCGCAGCAATACCTTTTTTGATCCACTTCCTAGAGTAATAAAAATAAAAATAAATTAACAATGGGACCCAATGAAAATTAAAAGCTTTTGCACAGCAAAGGAAACCATAAATAAAATGAAAAGAAAGCCCAAAGGATGGGAGAATATATTTGCAAAGGATGGGACTGACAAGGGATTAATCTCCAAAATATACAAACAGCTCATGCAGCTCAGTATCAAAAAAACACACAGCCCAATCAAAACATGGGCAGAAGACCTAAACAGACATTTCTCTAAAGAAGAAATAGAGATAGCCAAGAGGCACATGAAAAGATGCTCAACATCACTAATTATTATGAGAAATGCAAATCAAAACTGCAATGAGATGTCACCTCACACTAGTTAGAATGGCCATCATCAAAAAGTCTACAAACAAAAAACACTGGCGAGGGTGTGGAGAAAAGGGAACCTTCCTACACTGTTGGCAGGAATGTGAATTGGTACAGCCACTATGGAGAACAGTATGGAGGTTCCTTAAAAAACTAAAATAGAGCTACTATATGATCCAACAATCCCACTCCTGGGCATATATCTGGAGAAAATGATAATTCAAAAAGATACATGCACCGCAATGTTCATTGCATCTCTATTTACAATAGCCAAGACATGGAAACAACCTAAATGTCCATCGACAGATGAATGGATAAAAATAAGTGGTCAATTTTACAATGGAATATTACTTAGCCATAAAAAAGAACTGAAATAATGCCAGTTGCAACAACATGGATGGACCTAGAGATTATCATAGTAAGTGAAGTAAGTCACACAGAGAAAGACAAATATCATATGATATCACTTGTATGTGGAATCAAAAAAAATGATAGAAATGAACTTATTTACAAAACAGAAACAGACTCACAGAATTAGAAAACAAACTTATGGTTACCAAAGGGGAAGGGTGCAGGGGAGGGATAAAGTAAGAGTTTGGGATTAACATACACACCCTGCTATATTTAAAATAGATAACCAACAAGGACCTAATGTATAGCACAGGGAACTCTACTCAATATTCTGTAATAAGCTAAATGGGAAAAGAATTTGAAGAAGAATAGATATATATATGTATAACTGAATCATTTTGCTGTACACCTGAAACTAACACAACACTGTAAATCAATTATATTCCAATATTAAATAAAATTTTTTAAAAAACCAGATAAAGCTCAAAACCTCATGGGGCTTACATTCTAGTTGAGAAAAGCAAGTAAGTGAGAGAATAAACAGTTATATAAAATAATTTAATATGGTGATAAAGTGAAAATAAAATAAAATTAGAAACTCCTACTAAAACGTTCATTTGTAAATAAGAGAAAATTGTTACCTCTGGGAGATTTTCAAGTCTACCTTACATGGTCCCAAGATGACTAGAAATATCATGGTCAAAATAGAAAAAATAAAAGGGAAACTCCACTCAAAAGAATACAGAAGAATATGAGATCAGGGACCTTGGAAATTCATATATCCATGACAATGAGGAGAGGATGTGTGTGGTTCTGCAGTCCCAAAAATCTGTGGCTGTGAACTTTCTCCTTGCTAGTGCTGCTTGTATTTTTGGCAGTTTCCTCAGGATCTATGGCCTTAAATGATGCATGGAGAAGGGGGAAAATGGGATTACTCCTTTGTGCCATACCTGAATTTAATGTCTCGCAGCAATGCCCCAGATTGTTACTTTGGGCCTTGCAAAAGTAATATCTCTCTATGAGGGGTGGGCAAAAATGGAGGCAAGAAAGACCTGGGTGCCTGAAAATAGAGCCATCATATTTAGCCTAAGAAAAAGAAGTGGCAGCCAGAAGTAATTATGACCATTACAGCATGTATCATTTGTTGAGTACCCACTATGTCTTACGTATTGAAGACGTGTTTGTATATTTTACCCAATTAAATTCAACAATGTAGTGTAACCTGATTTCCAAGAAAAGTCACATTCAAACTAATAAAATCCAGTAGTCAAAAGTAGTTTTAAAATAGTTCTGTTCATTACTTGCATTTGAAATAAACTCCTTAAAATTAAAAAAAAAAGTATGCTTTATATTTTTCCTACCAATAAACTATAGTCTTCAGAAGACTTCTTTAAATAAAATATTTAAATCAATACCCCCCCAAGCAAAAAAAAAAAAAAAAAAAAAAGAAAAAAGAAAGAAAGAAACAAAAAGCCAGCTACCTGGCCTGTCTCAAAAAAGTGAAAGAGGATGCAGGCTTGGACTGAGCCATTACTAAGAAACAACTAGGACTGATTGGAAGTACACCTGAATTCAGTTGAAATGAACACTACTATTATTAGAGTTATTGCCTAACACTGTGACTCAAATGAATCCAGGAGATTTGAAGCCTTCTAAATTAGTCTTTTGCTTTTCTATGTTCAAATAAGCTTTCTCCCTCCTTCAGGGTATTTTTATTTTACCTTTATATTATTTTGATCTTTCATTGCTAGAAAATTTTATAACACTGTGACTGGTATATTGAGGTCATCTTGTTTCTGAAGTTGCAGTCAATCATAAATGTTCCTCAAATGAAGTTCTCTCTACTATGGATGAATCTTTCCTACGTGATCAGTCTCACTAACTTGCAGGAAACAGATGAATGACAGACCGTTCTGAGGGATGGAGACTGGAACTGAGATAAACGGAAGCAGATATGAAAACATTTAAAAAATAAATAAATAATGTAAAACATTATCCAACTGCAGCTTCCAGTCACTGTATGTAGCGATCCAACCCATTCATTTCAATGATATTCCCAAGGGAAGTTATACGATGTAAAAGCACAGATTTGTTTCAGAATGAGAAAAATCAGTATAACAATTCTCTCTACTTTCATATTTACAGTCAATTACATGAAATATTCAAGCAGGAAATTACCCCAGTATCTAAATCATCCATAAATAATTCAAACTGTCATCTTTTGGCCGATCCACTAAAAGCACTGTTTTTATTTGTGAAACAATTGAGAATTTTAATATAGTAGCATGTATGTATATGGGGACTACACCCACAGTGTTTTATTATAAAGCCTGTCATGCTTCCATGTTCCCGAATGATGTTCCTGATCTACAGTTTCAGAAACTGACATTCTATTAAGAGCTAGTAATTAGTAGGCCAGAGGGGATGCCTTACTTTGCATAAAGATGTCTAATAGAGTTTCAAATGTTAGATGGCATTTACAGTAATAATTTTATGATACTGTTCAAAAGACAGAAAACAGTTTATTTTGAACATTAGGCTAACTGATTAATGACTACTTATGAAAATGACTCGAGTGCCTAATATCCACCTGTCACTCTATTTGGTGCTTTAGATGAGAAAAGTGAGATAAAATACAGTCCTTACCACAAGGTAGCTGCACTACACTTAAAGAGAGATGTATACATATTTTTTAAATGAGCTTTACATAAAACCATATGATGTTCAGCAGCTTCCTTGTAAATTATATTATAATTAAATGTCATATTTCAAAAATTCATTTCTTTTATTAAACTACTTGTGATCAAACCTTCCATTTTATAATTTTTCGATCTTTTTGACTATCACCTAAAGTGGGAGAAAGAACAAGAACATAAATTCAGTTGTCCTCATGTCAAATATCTGGCAGAACCTAAAGAAGCTATCTATATAGTTATAAGGTTCTAGTTGGAAGGAATATAGATAGCCAGGTAAGTGAAGCTTCCTCATGCCATATTAGGTTATGGTTAATTGGACCAAAAATCATGGATATGCTGGTTTTGTAACCATGGAGAGACATACAAAAATAAGCTTTGTAATTTGTAATGATAAATTTATCTATTAAATATTTACTGAGAGTGTACTATGTACTGGCCTGTGTTCTAAATACTTAGAATACAGAGATGAATTAAATATACAGCTCACAATGAAAGATACAAACATGTATGTTAGTAAAAAAAATAAGTATTAGAGTAAATATATTCTAATATTTTGGATGATATTTTGGGAGTCACATGAAAGTACAACTAATCCTTTAAGGGTGCAGATGGGCAGGAAATTAGAGGAGATTTCATTGAGGTAGTGATATTTGAGGTGGGTTCTAAAGGTTAATTTAGAAACTGCATTCTAGGATAAGTCCCCTCTCACTACTCCTATTCTTCCCATTGTGCTGAAAGTCCTGGCCAATGATTTAAGACCAAAAAAAAGTATATTGGGAAGGAAGAAATAAAATTATCTTTTTGCTATATGTAGAAAATCCCAAAGAATCAACAACAACAAAAATTATTGGAACTAATAAGCAATTATAGCAAGGTTGCAGAATATAAGGTTAATATACAAAAGTCAATTGTGTTCCCTTATACTGGCAGTGAACAACTGAAATTTGACATCAAAAAATATCATATACATTAGTACCAAAAAAATGAATAAATACTTGGGTATAAAGCTAACAAAATATGTACAAGATACATATGAGGAAAACTATAAAACTCTAATGAAAAAAATCAAAGAAAAAAGATCTAACTACATGGACAGGTATTCAGATATTCTATGTTCATGGATAGGAAGACTCAATATTGTTAAATATCATTTCTCCCCATCTTAATCTATAAATTCAATGCAATCTAAATCAAATTTCAGCAAGTGACTTATTCTAAAGTTTATACGGAAAGGCAAAAGACCCAGATTAGCCAATATAATATTGAAGAAGAATAAAGTCAGAGGACTGACACTATATGACTTCAACACTTACTATAAAGCTACAGTGATCAAAACAGTGTGGTATTGACAAAAAAAACAGACAAATAGAGCAATGGAACAGAATAAATAGGCCAGAAATATACCCACATAAATATAGACAATTGATCTTTGATAAAGGAGCACAGGCTATTCAACACAGAAAGAATAAGTCTTTTCAAAAAATGGTGCTGGAGGGACCTTCAAGACGGTGGAGGAGTAAGACGTGGAGATCACCTTCCTCCCCACAAATACATCAAAAATACATCTACACGTGGAACAGCTCCTACAGAACACCTACTGAATGCTGGCAGAAGACCTCAGACTTCCCAAAAGGTAAGAAAATCCCCACATACCTGGGTAGGGCAAAAGAAAAAAGAAAAACAGAGACAAAAGAATAGGGATGGGGCCTGCACCCTTGGGAGGGAGCTGTGAAGGAGGAAAAGTTTCCACACACTAGGAAGCCCCATCACCGACAGAGAAGGTGGTGGTGGGGGAGAAGCTTCGGAGCCACAGAGGAGAGTGCAGCAACAGAAGTACAGAGGTGCAGAGGGCAAAGCAGAGAGATTCTTGCACAGAGGATTGGTGCCAACCAGCACTCACCAGCCTGAGAGGCTTGTCTGCTCACCTGCTGGGGTGGGTGGGGGCTGGGAGCTGAGGCTCGGGCTTCGGAAGTCAGATCCCAGGGAGAGGACTGGGGGTGGCTGCATGAACACAGCCTGAAGGGGGCTAGTGCGCCACAGCTAGCCGGGAGGGAGTCCGGGAAAAAGTGTGAACCTTCCTAAGAGGCAAGAGACCATTGTTTCGGGGGGCACAAGGAGAGGAGATTCAGAGAACCGCCTAAACGAGATCCAAAGACGGGCACAAGCCGCAGCTATCAGCGTGGACACCAGAGATGGGCATGAAAAGCTAAGGCGGCTGCTGCAGCCACCAAGAATCCTGTGTGGAAGCACAGGTCACTATCCAAACCTCCCCTCCGGGGAGCCTGTGCATCCTGCCACTGCCACGGTACAGTGATCCAGCGACAACTTCCCCAGGAGAACACACACTGCGCCTCAGGCTGTTGCAACGTCATGCCAGCCTCTGCGGCCTCAGGCTCGCCCCACATACCATACCCCTCCCTTCCACTGGCCTGAGTGAGCCAGAGCCCCCTAATCAGCTGCTCCTTTAACCCCTGCCTGTCTGGGTAAAGAACAGATGCGAGAGGGCGACCTACATGCAGAGACGGGGCCAAATGCAAAGCTAAACCCCAGGAGCTGTGCTAATGAAGAAGAGAACGGGAAATTTCTCCAGGCAGCCTCAGGAGAAGAAGATTAAATCTCAACAGTAAACTTGAGGTATCCTGAATCTGTGGAATACTTGAATAGACAACGAATCATCCCAAAATTGAGGCAGTGGACTTTGGGAGCAACTGTAGACTTGGGGTTTGCTATATGCGACTGATTAGTTTCTGATTTATATGCTTATCTTAGTTTACTTTACAGCACTTGTTATAATTGGTGGAAGTGTTCATTGGTTCAGTTGCTCTCTTTTTTTTTTAAATAACTTAAAAAAATTTTATTTTAATAATATTTTTTAAAAATTTTAATTTAATAACTTTCATTTTATTTTATTCTTTTTCTTTTCTCCCTTTTCTTCTGAGCTGTGTGGCTGACAGGGTCTTGGTGCTCTGGCTTGGTGTCAGGCCTGAGCCTTGGAGGTGGGAGAGCAGAGTTGAGGCACTGGACCACCAGAGACCTCCCAACCCCATGTAATATCAATTGGCAAGAGCTCTCCCAGAGATCTCCATCGCAACGCTAAGACCCAGTTCCACTCAACGACCAGAAAGCTCCACTGCTGGACACCCCATGCCAAACAACTAGCAAGACAGGAACACAACTCCATCCATTAGCACAGAGGCTGCCTAAAATCATAGTAAGTTCACAGACACCCCAAAACACACAACCGGCCATGGCCCTGCCCATCAGAAAGATCCAGCCTTATCCACCAGAACACAGGCACCAGTCCCCTCCACCGGGAAGCCTACATAATACACTAGACCAACCTTACCCACTGAGGGCAGACACCAAAAACAACGGGAACTAGGAACCTGCAGCTTGTAAAAAGGAGACCCCAAACACAGTAAGTTAAGCAAAATGAGAAGATAGAGAAACACACAGCAGATGAAGGTGCAAGGTAAAAGCCCACCAGACCAAACAAATGAAGAGGAAATAGGCAGTCTGCCTGAAAAAGAATTCAGAGTAATGATAGTAAAGAATATCCAAAATGTTGGAAACAGAATGGAGAAAATACAAGAAACTTTTAACAAGGACCTAGAAAAACTAAAGAGCAAACAAACAATGATGAACAACACAATAAATGGATTTTTAAAATCTCTACAATGAATCAATAGCAGAATAACTGAGGCAGAAGAAAGGATAAGTGCCCTGGAAGATAAAACAGTGGAAATAACTACTGCAGAACAGAATAAAGAAAAAAGAATGAAAAGAATGGAGGATAGTCTCAGAGACCTCTGGGACACATAAAACGCACCAACATTCGAATTATAGGGTCCCAGAAGAAGAAGAGAAAAAGAAAGGGACTGAGAAAATATTTGAAGATATTATAGTTGAAAACTTCCCTAATATGGGAAAGGAAATAGTCAATCAATACGAGGAAGCCAGAGACTCCCATACAGGATAAATCTAAGGAGGAACACGTCAAGACACATACTAATCAAACAATCAAAAATTAAATACAAAGAAAATATATTAAAAGCAGCAAGGGAAAAGCAACAAATAACATACAAGCCAATCCCCATAAGGTTAACAGCTGATCTTTCAGCAGAAACTCTGCAAGCCAGAAGGGAGTGGCAGGACATATTTAAAGTGATGAAAGGGAAAAACCTTCAACCAAGATTACTCTACCCAGCAAGGATCGCATTCAGATTCGACGGAGAAATTAAAAACTTTACAGACAAGCAAAAGCTAGGAGAATTCAGCACCCCCAAACCATCTTTACAGCAAATGCTAAAGGAACTTCTCTAGGCAGGAAACGCAAGAGAAGGAAAAGACCTACAATAACAAACCAAAAACAATTCAGAAAATGGTAATAGGAACATACATATTGATAATTACCTTAAATGTAAATAGATTAAATGCTCCAACCAACAGACATAGACTGGCTGAATGGATACAAAAACAAGACCTGTATATATGCTGCATACAAGAGACGCACTTCAGACCTAGGGACACAGACTGAAAGTGAGGGGATGGAAAAAGATATTCCATGTAAATGGAAATCAAAAGAAAACTGGAGTAGCAATTCTTATATAAGAAAAAATAGACTTTAAAATAAAGACTATTACAAGAGATAAAGAAGGACACTACATAATGATCTAGGGATCAATCCAAAAAAGAAGATATAACAATTGTAAATATTTATGCACCCAACATAGCAACACCTCAATACATAAGGCAAATGCTAACAGACACAAACGGTGAAATCGACAGTAAGTCAATAATAGTAGGGCACTTTAACACCCCACTTTCACCAATGGACAGATCATTCAAAATGAAAATAAGTAACAAAAAAGAAGCTTTAAATGATACATTAAACAAGATGGACTTAATTGATATTTATAGGACATTCCATCCAAAAACAACAGATTATACTTTCTTCTCAAGTGCTCATGGAACATTCTCCAGGATAGATCATATCTTGGGTCACAAATTAAGCCTTGGTAAAGTTAAGAAAATTGAAATCATATCAAGTATCTTTTCCAACCACAACACTATGAGACTAGATATCAATTACAGGAAAAAAATCTGTAAAAAATACAAACACATGGAGGCTAAACAATACACTATTTAATAACGAAGAGATCACTGAAGAAATCAAAGAGGAAATCAAAAAATACCTAGAAACAAATGACAATGAAAACACGATGACCCAAAACCTATGGGATGCAGCAAAAGCAGTTCTAAGAGGGAAGTTTATAGCAATACAATCCTACCTAAAGAAACAAGTAAAATCTCAAATAAACAACCTAACCTTACACCTAGGGCAATTAGAGAAAGAAGAATAAAAAACCCTCAAAGTTAGCAGAAGGAAAGAAATCATAACGATCAGAAATAAATGAAAAAGAAATGAAGGAAATGATAGCATAGATCAATAAAACTAAAAGCTGGTTCTTTGAGAAGATAAACAAAATTGATAAACCATTAGCCACATTCATCAAGAAAAACAGGGAGAAGACTGAAATCAACAGAATTAGAAATGAAAAAGGAGAAATAACAACTGGCACTGCAGAAATACAAAGGATCATGAGAGATTACTACAAGCAACTATATGCCAATAAAATGGACAACCTGGAAGAAATGGACAAATTCTTACAAAAGCACAACCTTCAAAAGACTGAACCAGGAAGAAAGAGAAAATATAAACAGACCAATCACCAGCACTGAAATTGAAACTGTGATTAAAAATTTTCCAACAAACAAAAGCCCAGGACCACATGGATTTCCTGGCGAATTCTATCAAACAATTAGAGAAGAGCTAACAGCTATACTTCTCAAACTCTTCCAAAATATAGCAGAGGGAGGAACACTCCCAAACTCATTCTACAAGGCCACCATCACCCTGATACCAAAACCATACAAAGATGTCACAGAAAACGAAAACTACAGGCCAATATCACTGATGAATATAGATGCCAAAATCCTCAACAAAATACTAGCAAACAGAATCCAACAGCACATTAAAAGGATCATACACCATGATCAAGTGGGATTTATCCCAGGAATGCAAGGATTCGTCAATATACACAAATCAATGTGATACACCATATTAACAAATTGAAGGATAAAGACCATATGATAATCTCAATAGATGCAAAAAAAGTTTTCGACAGAATTCAACACCCATTTATGATACAAGCTCTCCAGAAAGTAGGCATAGAGGGAACTCACCTCAACATAATAAAGGCCATATATGACAAACCCACAGGCAACATTGCTCTCAATGGTGAAAAATTGAAAGCATTTCCACTAAGATCAGGAACAAGATAAGGTTGCCCACTCTCACCACTATTATTTAACATAATTTTGGAAGTTTTAGCACAGCAATCAGAGAAGTAAAAGAAAAAAAAGGCATCCAACTAGGAAACGAAGAAGTAAAACTGTCACCATCTGCAGATGACATAATATTATACATAGAGAATTCTAAAGATGCTACCAGAAGAATACTAGAGCTAATCAATGAATTTGGTAAAGTTGCAGGATACAAAATTAATGCACAGAAATCTCTTGCATTCCTGTACACTAATGATGAAAAATCTGAAAGAGAAATTAAGGAAAAACTCCCATTTATCACTGCAAAAAAAAGAATAAAATACCTCGTAATAAACCTACCTAAGGAGACAAAAGACCTGTATGCAGAAGACTATAAGACACTGATGAAAGAAATTAAACATGATATAACCAGATGGAGAGACATACCATGCTCTTGCATTGGAAGAATCAACATTGTGAAAATGACTATACTACCCAAAGCAATCTACAGATTCAATGCAATCCCTATCAAACTACCAATGGCCATTTTTACAGAACGAGAAAAAAAAAAATTCACAATTTGTATGGAAACACAAAAGACCCTGAATAGCCAAAGCAATCTTGAGAAAGAAAAACGGAGCTGGAGGAATCAGGCTCCCGGACTTCGGATTATACTACAAAGCTACAGTACTCAAGACAGTATGGTACTGGCACAAAAACAGTAATATAGATCAATGGAACAGGATAGAAAGCCCAGAGATAAACCCACGCACATATGGTCACCTTATCTTTGACAAAGGAGGGAAGAATATACAATGGAGAAAGGACAGTCTCTTCAATAAGTGGTGCTGGGAAAACTGGACAGCTATATGTAAAAGAATGAAATTAGAACACTCCCTAACACCATACACAAAAATAAACTCACAATGGATTAAAGACCTAAATGTTAGGCCGGATACTATAAAACTCCTAGAGGAAAACATAGGCAGAACACTCTATGACATAATTCACAGCAAGATCCATTTTGACCCACCTCCTAGAAAAATGGAAATAAAAACAAAAATAAACAAATGGGACCTAATGAAACTTAAAAGCTTTTGCACAGTAAAGGAAACCATAAACATGACAAAAAGACTACCCTCAGAATGGGAGAAATTATCTGCAAATGAAGAAACTGACATAGAATTAATCTCCAAAACATATAAACAGCTCATGCAGCTCAATGTCAAAAAAGCAAACTCAATCCAAAAATGGGCCAAAGAGCCCTGAACCAAGTTGGCAGAGTAGAAGGACGTGCTCTCACTCCCTCTTGTGAGAACACCAGAATCACAAGTAGCTGCTGGACAATCATCGATAGGAAGACACTGGAACTCACCAAAAAAGATACCCCACATCCAAGGACAAAGGAGAAGCCACATGAGATGGTAGGAGGGGCACAATCACAGTAAAATCAAGTCCCATAACTGCTGGGTGGGTGATTCACAGACTGGAGAACACTTATACAGCAGAAGTCCACCCACTGGAGTGAAGGTTTTGAGCCCCACGTCAGGCTCAAAACCTGGGTCCAGCAACGGGAGGAGGAATTCCTAGAGAATCAGACTTTGAAGGCTAGTGGGATTTGATTGCAGGACTTGGACAGGACTGGGGGAAACAGAGACCCCACTCTTGCAGGGAACACACAAAGTAGTGTGCGCATCATGACCCACTGGAAGGAGCAGTGACCCCACAGGAGACTGAACACCTACCTGCTAGTGTTGGAGGGTCTCCTGCAGAGGCAGGAGGTAGCTGTGCCTCACCGTGGGGACAAGGACACTGGCAGCAGAAGTTCTGGGAAGTACTCCTTGGCGTGAGCCCTCCCAGAGTCTGCCATTAGCCCCACCAAAGAGCCCAGGTAGGCTCCAGTGTTGGGTTGCCTCAGGCCAAACAACCAACAGGGAGGGAACCCAGCCCCACCCATCAGCAGACAAGTGGATTAAAGGTTTACTGAGCTCTGCCGAGCAGAGAAACAGTCAGCTCTACCCACCACCAGTTCCTCCCATCAGGAAACTTGCACAAGCCTCTTAGATAGCCTCATCCACCAGAGGGCAGACAGCAGAAGCAAGAACTACAATCCTGCAGCCTGTGGACCAAAAACCACAGTCACAGAAAGATAGACAAGATGAAAAGGCAGAGGGCTATGTACCAGATGAAGGAACAAGATAAAACCCCAGAAAAACAACTACATGAAGTGGAGATAGGCAACCTTCCAGAAAAAGAATTCAGAATAATGATAGTGAAGATGATCCAGGACCTCAGAAAAAGAATGGAGGCAAAGATCGAGAAGACACAAGAAATGTTTAACAAAGACCTGGAAGAATTAAAGAACAAACAAACAGAGATGAACAATACAATAACTGAAATGAAAACTACACTAGAAGGAATCAATAGCAGAATAACTGAGGCAGAAGAATGGATAAGTGACCTGGAAGACAGAAAGGTGGAATTCACTGCTGTGGAATAGAATAAAGAAAAAAGAATGAATGGAAATGAAGACAGCCTAAGAGACCTCTGGGACAACATTAAACGCAACAACATTCACATTATAGGGGTCCCAGAAGGAGAAGAGAGAGAGAAAGGACCCGAGAAATTATTTGAAGAAATTATAGTCGAAAACTTCCCTAACGTGGGAAAGGAAATAGCCACTCAAGTCCAGGAAATGCAGACAGTTCCATACAGGATAAACCCAAGGAGAAACACGCCAAGACACACAGTAATCAAACTGGCAAAAATTAAAGACAAAGAAAAATTATTGAAAGCAGTAAGGGAAAAATGACAAATAACATACAAGGGAACTCCCATAAGGTTAACAGCTGATTTCTCAGCAGAAACTCTACAAGCCAGAAGGGAGTGGCATGATATACTTAAAGTGATGAAAGGGAAGAACCTACAACCAAGATTACTCTATCCGGCAAGGATCTCATTCAGATTTGATGGAGAAATCAAAAGCTTTACAGACAAGCAAAAGCTAAGCGAATTCAGCACCACCAAACCAGCTCTACAACAAATGCTAAAGGAACTTCTCTAAGTGGGAAACACAAGAGAAGAAAAGAACCTACAAAAACAAACCCAAAGGGCTTCCCTGGTGGCGCAGTGGTTGAGAATCTGCCTGCCAATGCAGGGGACACGGGTTCGAGCCCTGGTCTGGGAAGATCCCACATGCCGCGGAGCAACTAGGCCCGTGAGCCACAATTGCTGAGCCTGCGCGTCTGGAGCCTGTGCTCCGCAACAAGAGAGGCCAATAGTGAAAGGTCCGCGCACCGCGATGAAGAGTGGCCCCCACTTGCCACAACTAGAGAAAGCCCTCGCACAGAAATGAAGACCCAACACAGCCATAAATAAATAAATAAAAATTTAAAAAAAAAAAAAAAAAAAAAACAAACCCAAAAGAAAAATGGGCCAAAGACCTAAATAGACATTTCTCCAAAGAAGATATACAGATTGCCAACGAACACATGAAAAGATGCCCAACATCACTAATCATTTGAGAAATGTAAGTCAAAACCACAATGAGGTATCACCTCACACCAGTCAGAATGGCCATCATCAAAAAATCTACAAACAATAAATGCTGGAGATGGTGTGGAGAAAAGGGAACCCTCTTGCACTGTCGGTGGGAATGTAAACTGATACAGCCACTATGGAGAACAGTATGGACGTTCCTTAAAAAACTAAAAATAGAACTACCATACGACCCAGCAATCCCACTACTGGGCATATACCCTGAGAAAACCATAATTCAAAAAGAGTCATGTACCACAATGTTCACTGCAGCACTATTTACAATAGCCAGGACATGGAAGCAACCTAAGTGTCCATCGACAGATGAATGGATAAAGAAGATGTGGCATATATATACAGTGGAATATTACTCAGCCATAAAAAGAAATGAAATTGAGTTATTTGTAGTGAGGTGGATGGACTTAGAGTGTGTCATACAGAGGGAAGTAAGTCAGAAAGAGAAAAACAAATACCGTATGCTCACACATATATATGGAATATAAAAAAATAATGGTTCTGAAGAACCTAGGGGTAGGACAGGACTAAAGACACAGAAGCAGAGAATGGACTTGAGGACACGGGAAGGGGGAAGGGTAAACTGGGAAGAAGTGAGAGAGTGGCATTGACATATACACACTACCAAATGTAATATAGATAGCTAGTGGGAAGCAGCCGCATAGCCCAGGGAGATCAGGTCGGTGCTTTGAGACCACCTAGAGGGGTGGGATGGGGAGGGTGGGAGGGAGATGCCAGACAGAGTGGATATGGGGATATATGTATACGTATAGCAGATTCACTTTGTTATACAGCAGAAACTAACACAACAGTGTAAAGCAATTATACTCCAATAAAAATGTTAAAAAAAAAAAATGGTGCCAGAATAACTGAACATCTGTATGACAAAAAAAAAAAAAAAAGGGAAAAAAAAGAATTAAGCCACTGACCTTAAACTTTTCCCAAAAATTAACTCAAAATGTAACATAGACTTAGAGTAACGCATAAACCCACAAAAACTAGAAAATAACATAGGATAAAAACTAGGTGAACTTGGTTTTGGCAATAGTTTTTAGATATAATACTGAAGGCAAGATCCATGAGAGAAAAAATGATAAATTGGAGTTCGTTAAAATTAAAAACTGTTTCTCTGCAAAGGACACTGTTAAAAGAATGAAAACACAAGTCTTAGCTGGGAAAAATTCTTTGTAAAGCACATCTGGTAGAGGACTTGCTTGTATCCAAAATATTCAAAGGATTCTTAAAAATTAACAGTAGGAAAACAGACAACTCAGTTAAAAATTGGGCAAAAGTTCTAAATGGAAATCTCACCAAAGAAGACATAGCAAATAAGCATACGAAAATATGTTCATCGTGAAATGTCATTAGAGAATTGAAAATTAGTACAACAATGATATAGCACTACACACCTATTAGAATGGCTAAAATCCATAGCCCTAATAACATCAAATGCTCGCAAGGTGTGGAGCCATAGGAACTCTCATTCATTGCTGGTGGGAATGCAAAATGGTACAGCCAATTTGGAAGACAGTTTGGTAGTTTCTTGCAACACTACACATACTCTTACCATACGATCCAGCAATCACACTCCTTGATACCTGCACGTGGATGTTTATAGCTGCTTTATTCATAATTGTGAAAAACCAGAAGCAACCAAGATGTCCTTCAACAAGTGAATGGATAAACAAACTATGATACATCCATACAATGGAATATTAGCCACAGATTAAAAAGAAATATGTCATCAAGCCACAAAAAGACATGGAGGAACCTCAAATGCATATTGCTAAGTGAAAGGAGCCAGTATGAAAGGCTACACACTGTACGATTTCAATAATGTAACATTCCAGAAAAGGCAAAACTACAGAGACAGTAAACAGATTGGTGTTGCCAGTTCAGTTGTAGCAGGGGAAAGGAATGGGTAAGAAAGGGAGAAAAAGGAGGGAGAGATAAGTGGAGCACAGGGAATTTTTAGGGAAGTGAAACTATTCTGTATGATACTAAAATGGTGGATACATAATATTCTGCATTTGTCAAAATTCATAGAATGTGCAACCAAAGAGTGAACTGTAATGTAAATGGACTCCAGTTAATAGCAATGTATCAATATTGGTTAATCAATTGTTAAAAACATACCACACTGATACAAGATATTAATAACAGAAGAAATGATGGGAGCAGGGGAAAAGGGAGTACATGAAAACTGTATTTTCTGTTCAATTGTTCTGTAAATCTAAAACTGCTCTAAAAAAATAAAGTCTAGCCATTTAAAAAGTGTAATTGATACACTAAAGGGAGGAGATAAAATAGAATCATTTAAATAGTCAATCAAAACCAGAAAAGACAGAAAAATAAGGGAGAAAGAAACAAAAACAAATACAATGAATATTTACACACATGGTAGATAATGATCTAACTATATCAATAAATCAATCACTTTATATATAAATGGTCTGAACATACCAATTAAATTATAGATATTATCAGAGTAGATTAAAAAAAAAACAAGATCTAACTGTGTGCAGTCCATAAGAAATACACCTTAAATATACACCCACTCAGATGGGTAAAATGTACAGGGATAGAGAGAAATCTTTACTATGTTAACACTAATCAAAAGCAAGCTGGAGTGATTATATCAATTTCAGACTAAGCAGGAATCAGGGGCATTACATAATGATAAAGGGGCCAATTTTCAAGAGGACATAACAATCCCAGATGCGAATGCACCTTACTAAAGAGTAGCAAAATACATGAAACAAAAACTGAGAAAACTGCAAGTATAAATAGATGAATCCAGCATTATAGTTGGAGGCTTCAACTTATCTCTGCCACTTATAGATAGATCAAGCAAGCAGAAAATCAGTAAGAATATACATGACCTGAATTGTACTATCAATCAACTTGATCTAGTTGACATTTGTAGAATACTCCATCCAACATCAGAAAACACATTCTGTTCAAGCTTACATGGTATGTTCACCAAGAGACCACATTCTGGGCCACAGCAGACATCCCAGCAAATTTTAAAGAATAGAAACCATACAAAGTATGGTTCCAGACCTCAGTGGAATTAAACTAGAAATCAGTAACAGAAAGGTAGCTGGAAAATCACCAAATATTTAGAAACTAAACAACATATTTCTAAATTACCTATGGATCAAAGAAATTATAAGAGAAAATTTTTAAATGTCTGAAATGGCATGACAAGTGCATTGAACTCTAGTGTAACTTGCTGTGTAGGAGTGATAGAAAGTAGGACTGGAAAATGGACAGGATTCAGAATATAAAAAGCTTTCCAGAGCATACTAAGAAGTTTAATCTTTATTCTGTAAGTGAAATTATACACTGATGTCACTGAGATCATACATGCATTTTAGAACAATCTTTACCAGAGGTATAGACAAACCAATAGGTATGGAAAAACCAATATAAAAATAGGGTAGGTAGGGTAACTCTGTTTTTAAGGAACCAGCAATCCCACTGCTGGGCATATATCTGGAGAAAACCATAATTCAAAAAGATGCATGCACCCCAATGTTCACTGCAGCGCTATTTACAATAGCCAGGACATGGAAGCAACCTGAATGTCCATCAACAGAGGAAAGGATGAAGAAGATGTGGCACATATATACAATGGAATATTACTCAGCCATAAAAAGAACAAAATAATGCCATTTGCAGCAACATAGATGGATGTAGAGACTGTCATATTGAGTGAAGTAAGACAGAGAAAGACAGATATCATATGATATCGCTTACATGTGGAATCTAAAAAAAAGGGTACAAATGAACTTATCTACAAAACAGAAATAGAGTTACAGATGTAGAAAACAAACTTATGGTTACCAGGGGATAAATTAGGATATTGGGATTGACATATATACCTACTATATATAAAATAGATAACTAATAAGGACCTACTGTATAGCACAGTGAACTCTACTCAATACTCTGTAATGACCTATATGAGAAAAGAATCTAAAAAAGAGTGGATATATGTATATGTATAACTGATTCACTTTACTGTACACCTGAAACTAACACAACATTGTAAATCAACTCTACTCCAATAAAATTTTTTTAAAAATAGAGCAGGCCAAATATTCCCAACTAAGGCTAAAGCAGCATGACTGGAAAGGAAGAACGCCAAATGATACCCAGGAGGTGAAAGGTGAAGTCAATAGAACTTTGTGCTTTCCTACAGGTTGGAGGTAAAAGAAAATGAAAGATTACTTTGAAGTATTTGGTTTGGGCAACTAGATAGATGATGTGCTATATACTGAGAGTAGAAGTGAAAACATTTGTCTGTAATACGGAGATGTTACTTTTTAACAATTTAAGTGCAAATGGTTATTTTATTGATCAGCTGGTAATCAACTTATAGTAAGGATTCGAAAAGCCTTATTTCGAAATTTATTATTTTATAAACTACAAGAGAGTAAAACTGTGTAATTTTTATAAGCATGTTTTTCTTCATTCAAAAGCTTTATTGAGATATAATTCACATACCATAACATTTACCTAACTAAAGTTTACCATTCAGTGTTTTCTAGTACATTCACAGAGTTGTGCAACCACCACTGCTATCTAGTTTTAGAACCTGTCATCACCCCAAAAGAAAGCATATACCCATTAGCAGTCATTCCCCATTTCTCTCTCTCCCTAGCCCTAGGCAAGCACTAACCTACTTTCCATCTCTTTTCTAGCCATTTCATGTAAATGTAATTATATGATATATGGTTTTTTATGATTGGCTTCTTTCACTTAGTATGTTTTCAGGTTCATCTGTGTTGTAGCATGCATCAGTACATAATTCACTTTTATTGCCAAATAGTTTTTGATTGTATAGATATACCACATTTGCTTATTCTTCAGTTGATAGACGTTTGGATTGTGTCCAACTTTGGCTATTATGGGTAATGTTAACATGAACATTCTTCCACAAAATTTTGTTTGCACATATGTTTTCATTTCTCTTGAGTCTATACCTAGGAGTAGACTAACCTAGTTTAAATATGGGCAAAGGATTTGAATAGAAGTACACAAATGGCTAAAAAGCACCTGAAAAGATGCTCAATATAATTAGTCATTAGGGAAATGCAACTTCCAACTACAATGAGATACTTCTCACATCCACTATATCTCTATCTATCTACATATATATATATATAATCTCTACATTAATTACATTAATTCTTTTCTCACTATATGAATGCTTATTATAGCAAGTTTCTATCCCTTGAAATTATATTGAATATCTATCATAAGAAAACAATACCCAATTCTGCAACAGTCGCTTTATTACAACTAGAACATTTTTGTTCCTACTTGTAAAAAAAAAAACTCTACAGAATATATAAAAACATGTAATTTCACTTTTTAACATTTTATTTTTATGTAAATTAACAATGCTAAAGGTATCTTTTTTATATAAATCTCAAAAGGTACACCTATGGAAATAAGAATCTGATCCAAGAACATTTGGAACATACAAGTCGCATGTGTCTAACTGTTCTTGTGATGTTCACAGTGAGTCTCCAAATGTCAGAGGCCATGAAATACCAACCATTTGAACAACTCTTGAAACTTATATACAAACTTTGGGGCTGTGGAGAAAAGATTATTTTAGCTTACTTTTTCCTTAACTTCTAAATCATATAATCATATGACCAGAAAAAAATAATTCTGAAGTTCATATAGAAAAACCATATGCTAGAAAACTGATGCCACTGGACCAGGAATTAGTAATTCTGTACTATTATGCCTACTTTGCCTCTTTCTATCTGAGAGAGCTTGGGCAAGTCACTTAGCCAATCTGACTTTCAGTGTCCTTATATGAAAAAATAAAGGCATTGTGCTGAATTACCTGTAATATCACTGTCTATTCTAAATAATACGATTCCATCTATAGTCTTGTATTTGAGTATTCAAAGGACTCTGAATATACATGCATCAAAATAAAGAAAGGCTCTTCTCTTTTAAAGGACTATTTTCCATAAGATTCAGAGTACTAGGTTTCTATTTTAGATGACTTTCTGAAATAGGTAGTGGGAGGAATGACCAACAGAACAAATAAGAGCAATAAAGATTTATATCATGTATCAGGCCATTTGGTTTTCATTACTATTCATTATTATTACTTTATTTCACAAAAACCTGAAAGTTCAGTCAGAGGTAGAAGCTGTCCAATTTACTTGATTAGACAATAAATGATTTTATGTCTGATAATTTTTAAGATCAGCACAAATGTCACCAACTACAGCAAGCTCACTTCTGATAAGCAGAGTAGAATCTTAATTTGTGCAAGCTGCTGGAAAGCTGAAAGAGCCAATTAAGAAATCATCTCAATCTAGTAGTTGTATGGTATATTAAAATACATGGTACTTGGCATCAAATGAGAGCATCAGTGAATAATAAAGCCTTGGATTATCCAAAGATGGGAAATATGTTTGCTAAATAAGGACTATTCTTTATGAATTTAAGCAATGAACAACACAAGAAAATATAAAACAAAATGACAATAGAATGAAGTGGTTTAAGCTAAAGTTTAGTAATTAACCCTGTGTCTCATAAAGCAGAGCATTTTATAGATGCTAGTCACCAGTAATGCATCATGTCAAGTCATAAAAAAGCATTAAACTAATTCATCTCTGGCATTTGGCCCTCTTAATTGAACATTTCATTCATTCATATGCCAATTAAGTGGCTTTAACTACCTCTCTGGGTATTATTCATCCTTTAATAATGATACAAGAATAGCAGAGTCAGGCAGATTCTTACATATAGGAATGAATATATACACATGAAGTGTCTTTCATTAATGAAAGAAAGTAGTAATGTTTGTTACTAATATAGGGTCCACAGTTAATGCTAACTTATATTAAGTTTCGTTTTGGTCAAAGATTTCCCAAATGTCCCTGGAGTGCCTATTCCTTTAGAGGAGAAATTGATTTTCATTCACACTAGTATTTTCAGCACCTAGCATAGAAAAGCAATCCATTTATTGAAACTGCTGTCAGTCAGAAAATAGAAAGTATATCCTGTAGCAGAATAATGCTTCTGAAAAAGAGGTTCCCAACTCATGATTTTTAAAAAAATGTATTTTATTTAAGTATAGTTGATACAATCATCTCATGATTTTTTTTAGGATAACCCCCAGACACATCTATCTGCATGAAAACCCAATCCAAATATCAGTGATGCTGCAGAATTAGTCTTTCACCATTGCTTCTTGGAGACCCATATAAACTTCTCTTTAGAACAGTTGTTCTCAATTGGGAGGAGTTTTGCCCCCAGGGGACATTTGGGAAGAATCAGAGACATTTTTGTTTGCCGCAGTTGTGTGGATGAGTACTACTGGCATCTAGTAGACTGAGCCCAGGGATGTTGCTAAACATACTACAGTGCATAGATCAGACCCCGACAACAAAGAACCCAAGTGCCAGGGTTGAGAAACTGCTCTAGAAGAACCAAGCCGGGGAGACTGGCAGGTGTGAAACTATCTGTGATTTTAGAAAGGAGATGGAGAGGGGTCCAAGGGATGATTTTTTTTTTTGTAAATTTGTACTTTTTCCAAAAGTATAAGCAACCTCCAGACTGCTTGAGTGTACCTGATTATGTGTGAGATTCAGTTGAAGATAAAAGCAGGAGTCTTCAATAATAAACAGAATAGAAACAGATGATCTACGAGGTGCCCCCAGAATCTTGATAACCTAGGATCGAAGTCCTGGAACATTAATATTAACTCTTCTTGACGCTTCCCCTTTAGCAAACTGGATCCTGGTTGTGATTTCTGAGAATGCAAATCAGAAACACCATCTTGCCCCTGAAACATCTGATTATAATTTTGCAAAATTTCTTTGTAGAAAGTTTATAAAAGGTTTACTTTCTTATAAGGAAAGAATAGACAGGCCTTTGAGTCTTTCTCTCTTCTACTATCAAGATCTCATTTGATTTTTGTTTTGTTTAATTTCGTTTTTTTCTCTAGCTTCCCACTGCTGAATTCTTGGAACCTAACTAACAAAAATATAATCTGTGTTTGGTTCAGTACAGAACGTTTTAGTAATTTTTATTCTTAACTGAAATGAACTCTCAGGTTACCAGGCTTATTCATTTTCTTCATAGATGGTACAAAACTGCTAAAAACCTAAATGTTATATTTACTTTAGTTTTAAACATATACTCACTTTTCATGGTTCAGAATAAAGGACGTGGTTATGAAAATCAACATTGGAAAAGTGACACCTATCTAATAAAACTAACACAAAGTTGAATCTAGGACATCTCATAAGCAGTTTCATTCTTAAGCAACCTCACTTGCTCACTTTATTAATGCTTAATACTATCCATTAGCTCTTTTCATACCCTAATATAGAAATGAGCATCAGGAATAAGAACAGAAGCATCAGTTTCTGTTATTTGCCAAGAATTTGATCAGGCACAAATAAACAGCGCTATGGCAAAATTTTATATAACTTTGGATTATGAAGGTGAGAATGAACTGTTTGTTGTGACTTTCTACCATGGCTGAAGAAGTATAACAATTTTTTTAAAGATCCTACATCCAGAACTAGTACAGAAATTAAACGACCACAAAGCAATATGCAGCAAGTTCTGATCAATCGGCAGCATCCACAGAAGTCATGCTGGGTTAAAAAATGCCTATAACACACATTTTTCGCCTGAGTTCTTAGCAGCAGTGAAAGTCTTGCACATTGTGCTTTTTAGGGCCCTCTCCAGTATACAGATCAGCACATTCTGCAATCTTCAGCCAGCATCCTGCCCTAACAGGTGATTCTCAGCTGTAAATACTATTTCAATCCAATCAGCATTTTCATAGTCCAAAGCCCATATTGCCCACAAATGGGACCAAGTAATGGATCTCTCCTAAACCACCTCATGCCAGCCAGTTCTACAGAAACTGTGAACATGCCATACGAAGGATTTACTTCTTTAAACAGAAATTTTTAACTTGGACTTTTCAGGAGGAGGCAAGCCACATCAGAACATTTCTTCTCTTGGACTCTGACAAAGGCTTCAGGATGCACTTTTTAGGATATGCAACACATCAAGGAATGTTACAAGAAACATAAATTCTTTGTTAAAATATGTTAAAAATGTTAAAATCACATTGCCCCAACCACCAACGTCACCCTTTCCACATGTATTTTCTAGCAATAGAAGTCATTTTATTGTCCACTAGGAGGTTCATGACAGAAACATTAGAACCATCCTTGCACCAGCCTTTCCCTAAACTTTCACTTTCAAGTAGTCTCATAGACATCCATTCAACTTCCTAAGTGGTCTTCAGATTCGCTATGTTCTTCCATCTGCTACTGCAATAAAACTCAGTGGCATCTCACACCCCCTCTTATCTACTCTGATCTATTACCCACACAGTAGCAAATAAAACCTTTTAATAAATAACATGTTTAAAATAGCAGCAAAGTAATAAGAATATCATAATACTTATAGATCTATTATCCATTTTATCATGCATGCTTCAGATAGGCAGATGACAGATAGATGATGACTGATAAAGAAACAGATGATAGATATATGAATGATATGTAGATGATAGACAGATGACAGATAGATGGATGATAGGATAGATAGATTATTGTGAAACATTTAAGGCATACAAAAACATAGAAATCATATAATAAACATCCATGTAACAGACTCTCAGCTTAAGAAATAAAATATTTTGAACAGTTGAAGCCCCTATGCATTTCTCTCCCATCCTCTTCCCTTCTTTTTCCCCAGAGATAACATTGTGTTGAATCTGGTATTCATCAATCCCATGCACATTTTAATCTATGACTACTTGTACATGTATGAATAAACATTACATAGAAGGGTTGTTCCTGTTTTCAAACTTTACCAAAACAGTATAACTTGCACACCATTGTGAAACTTGATTTTTCTGCTTAGTGTTATATTTTTGAGGTATAACTATGTAGCTCTAGTTCATTCATTTGAGCAATGTGTAGTAAGTATTCTACTGTGAAGTAATAGCATTTATCTGTTTTCTTGTTAATGGATAGTTAAGTCATTTTCAGTCTTCCCTGTGACAGCAATATTGCCAAGAACATCCTTTTTAATCCTGAGTTAGCAAAATCTTCTCTAGGATGTATAAATAGCATGAAGGGTATGACCATCACTGACATTGTTGAATCATGCTAAATTCTACTCCAAAGCATCAGTGGGCATTTCCACCAACATAAATGAGAGTTCGTGTAGCTCTGTATCCTCATCAACTAACTGAATTGTCAAAGCAGATTTTAATTTTGCAAACTTTATAGCTGTGAAATGGAATTCCCCAAATAATCAGTGAGATTGAGGATATGTTTATGGGTGTGGGTTAGGCTTCCATTTCTGTCCCCTCTTCCTCTCCTTTATTCATTCACTTGTGTTATTACTTTTTTCTTATTTATATGTAGGAATCCTTTCTTAATTCTAGATCCCAACTTTTGTTAGATGTATTTCAAATATTTTTAGATATTTCAGATATCTGCTCTCAATGTATGGCTTATATTTTAATCTTTATGGTGTCTCTTTTTTTTCTTTTTTGGCTGTGTTGGGTCTTCGTTGCTGCACGTGGGCTTTCTCTAGTTGGGGCAAGTGCAGGCTACTCTTCCTTGCGGTGCGCGGGCTTCTCATTGTGGTGGCTTCTCTTGCTGTGGAGCACGGGCTCTAGGCACATATGCTTCAGTAGTTGTGGCATGCAGGCTCAGTAGTTGTGGCTCATGGGCTCTAGAGTGCAGGATCAGTTGTGGCACACGGGCTTAGCTGCTCCGCGGCATGTGGGATCTTACCAGACCAGGGATCGAACCCGTGTCCCCTGCATTGGCAGGTGGATTCTTAACCACTGTGCCACCAAGGAAGTCCTTTATGGTGTCTCTTCATGACCAGAAACTTTTAACTTTAATATGATCAAGTTATTAATCTTTTCCTTTAAGATTTATGCCGTTTTGTAACTTAACTCATTTCTTAACCCGAGATCATAAACCTAACTGTTTCATCCACCTAATTGTTTATGTAGGGTGAAACAGGAATTCAATTGTTTTCACCAGGAAAACTAATTTCTCCAGAAGGATTTATATACTTGGTTGCTCTCTGCCTATAATTTTAATGACACCTCTGGAACATACTGTTTCCACATAGGTGCTCTATTTCCCTAAAATTTCCCATCTTTCTATTTGCCCAACCTCAAGCAACTACTACACTATATAATTGTAATCATTATGCTGTTAAATAAGTTTGGTAAGGTCTAACTATCTTGCACTTCTTTTTTAAAATTGTCTCAGCTATTCTTGGTCCTTTGTAACTTCACATTAATTTTATGAAGAGCTGTTAAGACACCCAATAAATCCTTTTAAAGTTTGAGTAGACATTGCATAGGAAATATAGAATCTAGTATTAATTTGAGGCAAATCAATGTCTCTTTAAGATAATGAGTGATTCAATTCCAAAACTTTCTCCTTTTATTCATCTTACACACTTCAGTACCATTTTGAAATTATTACCTTTTTAAAAGTGTTACCAAATTCTGTTAGATACATTCCTAAGTACTTTATTATATAATGTGATTATGTGATTTCTTTTTACTGGTGGGTAGTGGCTATGTAGTCTTTTTTCAGTTGATCTTGAATCCAGTAAACTTGCAAAACTCTATTACTAATTCTGTACTTTGTCTATATATGCTTTCCAGTTTTCTATGAAAGCAATATCATTGGCAAATTAGGTTTTTTTTCTTTTCTAATGTTTTAATGTTATGTCTCTATCTTACTGCACTGACTAGGATCTGCAGTATAACACTGAAAGAAGTTATAACTGGCATCCTTTTCCATTTCTGAACGTAATGGGAGACTTCTTTTTTCAACTTGTATGATACTCGCTGAAGAATTTGAATAGGAATTTGAAAGGGGAATTTGAATTCCCTTTTCAGGTTAAAGAAGTTTCCTTCTTTATCAGTTAGAAATACTTTGGATTGAAAGTAAGAATATCTAACACTGCTATTTACAAAAAAGATAGCTAATTATCTCATATAGCAAGAAATTTTAAGGTAGGTAGTTCCAGGTTTGGGCAGCAGCTTATTGATATCAGTATATGGGATTAGAATCTTTGGCCTTTTCTTATGGCATAATTTCAAGCATCACATTCACTTACAACCATGGTCACAGGGAAGAAACAGTGGGTAGCTAGGGTGAGAAAAAAAAAAAAAAAAAGGATTGTATATCTCTTTTATCAGGGAGGAAAGTCATTCCTAGTATCCCCTATCAGAATCCTCTTTACACCTCACTGTCCAGAACTGGGTCATATGACCACCCTTACACAAGAGAGACTAGGAATGTGAATAGTTGGCTTTTTCATCTTGATAGTGAAAAGTGGGTAAGATAAAAGGGTTTAGGAATGAGTATGGGTAGACAAAAAAACAACAGAAGCCACATATTTTATTTGCCTTTCATCTGCTAAGAGATTTTATTTTTTAAGCTATGAAGCAGTATGGAATTACATTTATTTTTGCTGTTTCTATGGAGATAATCATATAGATTTTTAGATTTGGTCTATTAATCATATATTATTTTGATAGCTTTCCAAATACTGAAGCATTCTTGCTTTCCTCAGATCAACTGCACTTGGTCATGATGTATCTTTTTTTATGTACTGCTGATTTAAATATTGATATATTAGTTTTTTTGGAGACTTTTTGCATTCAAATTCATAGGTGAGATTTTCTATAATTTTTTTCTTAAACTTTTATTGCCTAGTTTTGATCTCAATATTATACTAGACTCATTAGAATGAATTTGCTAATTTCCTTCTTCTGTTCCCTGGAAGAAAATTCACATAAAGATTGTTGATTTGATAGGCTAATTTGCCATCACATGCTTTCCTATTTTTTGGAATTTGGTGCCCATTAGTCTACCGGAGCCAATTTCTTGTGCCACCAATGACAGTGTCTTGTATCAGATACCAGCAAGTTCATAGCTTCAGCTTCATCACTACTTGAGTTTCTATTCTGTTTCTGGATTGCAAAAATACCTAGTTTGATCTGGAGCCCAACTATATATCTGGGGGGTTTTGCTACTGTTTTTATACATTATATATCATTGCTATTTGCTTAAAATTGAAAGACTTCATATAAACTTATGTACAGTCTTGATTAAAAAAGCCCAAAAACATTCTTTGAAAATGTGGTCTAGCATAGCCTGCAAGATTTAGCTCTTGCCTATCTTTCTGTCCTATGCTCCTACCCATTTTTCTCTTATTCTTTATGCTTCATTCAAACGGGCCTACATTTTATTCCTAAATCAAATGTCTTTCCATCTTAAGGACTTTTAAAAATATTTTCTAACCTAGCCTGGAATCCACTCCCGTCCACCCATACAGTCATGTCTATCAACACACCATATCATCTAACTAAACATCACTCAACTTCAGGTTTAACACAAATGTCAGTTCTCAGAGAAGCCTGTCTTCCCTACCCCATTCTTGTTTAGTTCCAGTTCCCATTACAGGCCTCACAGCATCATGCGCTTTCCCTTCATATAATTTATCACAATTGTAATTAAATAACTATTTGGTATTGATGTCTACTTCCAAAACTAGGCAGTAAGCATTATGAAATATAGATTCAATTGCTCAGATTAAATAGTTCTAAAGAATTAAGGCTAAAATATATATGGAATAAAAAAATCATGTAGCAAAGAAGGACTGCTAATAGAAAGTGGAGAATATGAATCACCACTTTCAGGCAAAGAAGTAAAAGTGTATTTAAGAACTCAGTCTTCTATACACACTACAATTATATTATTGTAATTCAGAGCCACCACTTATAATTCTTTTCAGACAATACGAGACAGAGGTACATGCTATTTGTTAGTAACAATAAAAAAATCATTAAATTCGTTAAAGATTAAAAATGAATTAGAACAGATTCGTGATTAGACGTAACAGAATCACTCTCATTCATTCACATTATAACACACATTCTTAAGTGGGAGAAAAAGAAGTGGAGACACAGCTTAAGAATGAGATATTTCTACAATGAGATATAACCTCATATCCATCAAGATGGCTACTATCAAAAAAAAAAAAACCAAAAAATAACAAGTGTTGGTGAGGATATGGAGAAATTAGAACTCTTGTGCACTGTTGGTGGGAATGTAAAATGGTGCAGCCACTATTTTTTTTTTTTAACATCTTTATTGGAGCATAATTGCTTACAACAGTGTGTTAGTTTCTGTTATATAACAAAGTGAATCAGCTATACATATATGTATATCCCCATATCTCTTCCCTCTTGCATCTCGCTCCCACCCTCCCTATCCCACCCCTCTAGGTGATCACAAAGCACCGAGCTGATCTCCCTGTGCTATGCGGCTGCTTCCCACTAGTTTTCTATTTTACATTTCTTAGTATATATAAGCCCATGCCACTCTCTCACTTCGTCCCAGCTTACCCTTCCCACTCCCTGTGTCCTCAAGTCCATTCTCTACGTCTGCGTCTTTATTCCCGTCCTGCCCCTAGGTTCTTCAGAACCATTTTTTTTTCTTTTACATTCCACATATATGTGTTAGCATACGGTATTTATTTTTCTCTTTCTGACTTACTTCACTCTGTATGACAGTCTCTAGGTCCATCCACCTCACTACAAATAACTCAACTTCATTGCTTTTTATGGCTGAGTAATATTCCATTTGTATATATATGCCACATCTTCTTTATCCATTCATCTGTCGATGGACACTTAGGTTGCTTCCATGTCCTGGCTATTGTAAATAGAGCCGCAACTCTTTTTGAATTATGGTTTTCTTAGAGTATATGCCCAGTAGTGGCATTGCTGGGTCATATGGTAGCTCTATTTTTAGTTTTTTAAGGAACCTCCATAGTGGCTGCATCAATTTATATTCCCACCAACAGTGCAAGAGGGTTCCCTTTTCTCCACACCCTCTCCAGCATTTATTGTTTGTAGATTCTTTGATGATGGCCATTCTGACCAGTGTGAGGTGATACCTCATTGTAGTTTTGATTTGAAATTCTCTAATGATTAGTGATGTTGAGCATCCTTTCATGTGTTTGTTGGCAATCTATATATCTTCTTTGGAGAATTGTCTATTTAGGTATTCTGCCCACTTTTGGATTGGGTTTTTTTTTTTTTTTTTTTATTGAGCTGCATGAGCTGCTTGTAAATTTTAGAGATTAATCCTTTGTCAGCTGCTTCATTTGCAAATATTTTCTCCCATTGTGAGGGTTGTCTTTTTGTCTTGTTCATGGTCTCCTTTGCTGTGCAAACGCTTTTAAGTTTCATTAGGTCCCATTTGTTTATTTTTGTTTTTATTTCCATTTCTCTAGGAGATAGGTCAAAAAGGATCTTGGTGTGATTTATGTCATAGAGTGTTCTGCCTATGTTTTCCTCTAGGAGTTTTATAGTGTCTGGCCTTACATTTAGGTTTTAATCCATTTTGAGTTTATTTTTGTGTATGGTGTTAGGGAGTGTTCTAATTTCATTCTTTTACATGTAGCTGTCCAGTTTTCCCAGCACCACTTATTGAAGACGCTGTCTTTTCTCCATTGTATATTCTTGCCTCCTTTATCAAAAACAAGGTGACCATATGTGCATGGGTTTATCTCTGAGCTTTCTATCTTGTTCCATTGATCTATGTTTCTCTTTTTGTTCCAGTACCATACTGTCTTGATTACTGTAGCTTTGTAGTATAATCTGAAGTCCGGGAGCCTGATTCCTCCAGCTCCGTTTTTTTTTCCCTCAAGACTGCTTTGGCTATTCGGGGTCTTTTGTGTCTCCATACAAACTGTGAAATTTTTTGTTCTAGTTCTGTAAAAAATGCCATTGGTAGTTTGATAGAGATTGCACTGAATCTGTAGATTGCTTTCGGTAGTATAGTCATTTTCACAATGTTGATTCTTCCAATCCAAGAACATGGTATATCTCTCCAACTCTTTGCATCATTCTTAATTTCTTTCATCAGTGTCTTATAGTTTTATGCATACAGGTGTTTTGTCTCCTTAGGTAGGTTTATTCCTGAGTATTTTATTCTTTTTGTTGCAATGGTAAATGGGAGTGTTTCCTTAATTTCTCTTTCAGATTTTTCATCATTAGTGTATTGGAATGCAAGAGGTTTCTGTGCATTAATTTTGTATCCTGCTACTTTACCAAATTCATTGATTAGCTCTAGTAGTTTTCTGGTAGCATCTTTAGGATTCTCTACGTATAGTATCATGTCATCTGCAAACAGTGACAACTTTACTTCTTTCCCGATTTGGATTCCTTTTATTGCTTTTTCTTCTCTGATTGCTGTGGCTAAAACTTCCAAAAGTATGTTGAATAACATTGGTGTGAGTGGACAACCTTGTCTTGTTCCTGATCTTAGAGGAAATGTTTTCAGTTTTTCACCATTGAGAAAGATGTTGGTTGTTGGTTTGTCATATATGGCCTTTATTATGTTGAGGTAGGCTCCCTGTATGCCTACTTTCTGGAGGGTTTTTTTCATAAATGGGTGTTGAATTTTGTTGAAAGCTTTATCTGCATCTATTGAGAGGATCATATGGTTTTTCTCCTTCAATTTGTTACTATGGTGTATCACATGGATTGACCTGCATATATTGAAGAATCCTTGCATTCCTGAGATAAACCCCACTTGATCATGGTGTATGATCCTTTTAATGTGCTGTTGGATTCTGTTTGCTAGTATTTTGTTGAGGATTTTTGCATCTATGTACATCAGTGATATTGGCCTGTAGCTTTCTTTCTTTGTGACATCTTTCTCTGGTTTTAGTATCAGGGCGATGGTGGCCTCGTAGAAGGAGTTTGGGAGTATTCCTCCCTCTGCTACATTTTGGAAGAGTTTGAGAAGGATGGGTGTTAACTCTTCTCTAAATGTTTGATAGAGTTCGCCTATGAAGCCATCTGGTCCTGGGCTTTTGTTTGTTGGAAGATTTTTAATCACAGTCTCAATTTCAGTGCTTGTGATTGGTCTGTTTATATTTTCTATTTCTTCCTGGTTCAGTCTCGGAAGGTTGTGGTTTTCTAAGAATTTGTCCATTTCTTCCAGCTTGTCCATTTTATTGGCGTATAGTTGCTTGTAGTAATCTCTCATGATCCTTTGTATTTCTGCAGTGTCAGCTGTTACTCCTCCTTTATCATTTCTAATTCTACTGATTTGAGTCTTCTACATTTTTTCTTGATGAGTCTGGCTAATGGTTTATCAATTTTGTTTATCTTCTCAAAGAACCAGCTTTTAGTTTTATTGATCTTTGCTGTTGTTTCCTTCATTTCTTTTTCATATATCTCTGATCTGATCCTTATGAATTTTTTCCTTCTGCTAACTTAGGGGTTTTTTTAATTCTTCTTTCTCTAATTGCTTTAGGTGTAAGATTAGGTTGTTTGTTTGAGATGTTTCTTGTTTCTTGAGGTAGGATTTTATTGCTATAAACTTCCTTCTTAGAACTGCTTTTGCTGCTTCTCATAGGTTTTGGGTCATCGTGTTTTCATTGTCATTTGTCTCTAGGTATTTTTTGCTTTCCTCTTTGATTTCTTCAGTGATCTCTTGGTTATTGAGTAGTGTATTGTTTAGCCTCCATGTGTTTGTATTTTTTACAGATTTTTTCCTGTAATTGATATCTAGTCTCATAGCATTGTGGTCGGAAAAGATACTTGATATGATTTCAATTTTCGTAAATTTGCCAAGCCGTGATTTGTGACCCAAGATATGATCTATCCTGGAGAATGTTCCATGAGCACTTGAGAGAAAGTCTATTCTGTTGTTTTTGGATGGAATGTCCTATAAATATCAATTAATTCCATCTTGTTTAATGTGTCATTTAAAGCTTGTGTTTCCTTATTTATTTTCATTTTGGATGATTTGTCCATTGGTGAAAGTGGGGTGTAAAGGCCCCTACTAGGATTGTGTTACTGTCGATTTCCACTTTTATAGCTGTTAGCATTTGCCTTATGTATTGAGGTGCTCCTATGTTGGGTGTATAAATATTTACAATTGTTATATCTTCTCTTGGACTGATCCCTTTATCGTTATGTAATGTCCTTCTTTGTCTCTTGTAAAAGTCTTTATTTTAAAGTCTATTTTTTCTGATATGAGAATTGCTACCCCAGCTTTCTTTTGATTTCCATTTGCAGTGAGTATCTTTTTCCATCCCCTCACTTTCAGTCTGTATGTGTCCCGAGGTCTGAAGTGGGTCTCTTGTAGACAGCATATATACGGGTCTTGTTTTTGTATCCATTCAGCCAGTCTATGTCATTTGGTTGGAGCATTTAATCAATTAACATTTAAGGTAGTTATTGATATGTATGTTTCTATTACCATTTTCTTAATTGCTTTGGATTTGTTTTTGTAGGTCTTTTCCTTCTCTTGTGCTTCCTGCCTAGGGTAGTTTCTTTAGCATTTGTTGTAGAGCTGGTTTGGTGGTGTTGAATTCTCTTAGCTTTTGCTTCTCTGTAAAGGTTTTAATTTCTTTGTCGAATCTGAATGAGACCCTTGCTGGATAGAGTAATCTTGGTTGAAGGTTTTTCCCTTTCATCACTTTAAATATGTCCTGCCACTCCCTTCTGGCTTGCAGAGTTTCTGCTGAAAGATCAGCTGTTAACCTTATGGGGATTCCCTTGTATGTTAATTGTTTCTTTTCCCTTGCTGCTTTTAATACTTTTTCTTTGTATTTAATTTTTGATAGTTTGATTAATATGTGTGTTGGCGTGTTTCCCCTTGGATTTATCCTGTATGGGACTCTCTGAGCTTCCTGGACTTGATTGACTATTTCCTTACCCATATTAGGGAATTTTTCAACTATAATCTCTTCAAATATTTTCTCAGTCTCTTTTTCTTTTTCTCTTCTTCTGGGACCCCTATAATTCGAATGCTGGTGCATTTAATGTCCCAGAGGTCTCTGAGACTGTCCTCAATTCTTTTCATTCTTTTTTCTTTATTCTGCTCTGCGGTAGTTACTTCCACTATTTTATCTTCCAGGTCACTTATCCGTTCTTCTGCCTCAGTTATTCTACTATTGATTCCTTCTAGAGAGTTTTAATTTCATTTACTGTGTTGTTCATCATTGTTTGTTTACTCTTTAGTTCTAGGTCCTTGTTAAACGTTTCTTGTATTTTCTCCATTCTATTTCCAAGATTTTGGATCATCTTTACTATCATTACTCTGAATTCTTTTTCAGGTAGACTGCCTATTTCCTCTTCATTTGTTTGGTTTGGTGGGTTTTTACCTTGCTCCTTCATCTGCTGTGTGTTTCTCTGTCGTCTCATTTTGCTTAACTTACTGTGTTTGGGGTCTCCTTTTCACAGGCTGCAGGTTCCTAGTTCCCGTTTTTGGTGTCTGCTCCCAGTGGGTGAGGTTATTTCAGTGGGCTGTGTAGGCTTGCTGGTGGAGGGGACTGGTGCCTGTTTTCTGGTGGATGAGGCTGGGTCTTGACTTTCTGGAGGGCAAGGCCGTGTCCGTTGGTGTGTTTTGGGGGTCTGTGACCTTATTATGATTTTAGGCAGCCTCTGTGCTAATGGGTGGGGTTGTGTTCCTGTCTTGCCAGTTGTTTGCATAGGGTGTCCAGCACTGTAGCTTGCTGGTTGTTGAATGGAGCTGGGTCTTAGAGTTGAGATGGAGATCTCTGGGAGAGCTTTCACTGTTTGATATTACATGGAGCTGGGAGGTCTCTTGTGAACCAATGTCCTGAACTCAGCTCTCCCACCTCAGAGGCTCAGGCCTGACACCCGGCCGGAGCACCAAGACCCTGTCAGCCACACGGTTTGTGGTAGAGTAAAAGGTGAGCACCTCGAGATGGCATACTCCACACAGTTCCTCACAGAAAGTGGAGTCACGCTCAACAAAATGGCTGCATTCCCACCTCGGCTCGGTGCCGGCCTGGAAGGTGCCAGGGCTCAGACTGGACCCGAGGCAGAAGGGCGGCGGTGAGGCAAGGTAATTCGCGAGGCCACGCTGGGGTCCTAGAGCCCAGACCATGGCTCTGACCCAGCTGGCCGCCAACCCCATGGGCGCTTGATGTCGGTGCAGCTACTATTAAAACAGTCTGGAGGTTTCCCAAAAAAATTAAAAACAGAATGACCGTATGATCCAGCAATTCTACTTCTGGGCATATATATCCAAAATAATTGAAAGCAGGGTCTTGAAAAGGTTTTGTACACCCATGTTCATAGTAGTATTATTCTCCATAACTAAAGGGTAGAAACAATCCAAGTATTTATCAATGTATGAAAGAATAAACAAAATGTGGTATATCCATATGTTATGGACTAAGTGCTTGTATTGTCCCAAAACTCATATGTTGAAACTTTATCATATCAAAAAATAACCTCAGTTTTAAAATAGGTGAAGACCTGAACATTTTTCCAAAGAAGACATACAAATGGCCAGCAGGCACATGAAAAGATGCTCAATATTACTAATCATCAAAGAAGTGCAAATCAAAACCGCAATGAGATAATCACCTCACGCCTGTCAGAATGACTATCAAAAAGACCACAAATACATGCTGGTGAGGAAGTGGAGAAAAGGGAACCCTTGTATACTGGGTATATATCTGAGGAAAATGAAAACACTAATTTGAAAAGATACACTGCACCCCAACGTTCACAGCAGCATTATTTACTATACCAAGATATGGAAGCAACCTAAGTGTCCATCAACAGATGAATGAATATAGAAGATGTATATATATATATCTTCTATATATATAGAAGATATATACACACACACATACATAAACACACACACACACACACACACACACACACACACACACAATGGAATATTACTCAGCCATAAAAAAGGATGAAATTCTGACATTTGCAACAACATGGATGGACCTAGAGAGTATTACGCTTAGTGAAATAAGTCAGACAGAGAAAGGCAAATACTGCATATTATCATTTATATGCGGAATCTAAAAAATATATGAATGCATATAACAAAACAGAAACAGATCACAGATACAGAGAACAAACTAGTGGCTGCCAGTGGGGAGAGGGGAGGGGGGAAGGGTAAAATAGGTGTATGGGATTAAGAGATATAAACTACTATGTATAAAATAGATAAGCTACAAGGATATATTGTACAGCAGAGAAATATAGCCATTATTCAGTAATAACCTTAAATGGGGTATTATCTATAAAAGTACTGAATCACTATGCTGTACATCTGAAATTAATATAATTTTGTAAAGCAAATATATTTCAATAGGAAAAATAAAAACCAGGATGCTACTAGGAGGTGGAGTCTTTGGGAGGCAATAGGATTCGAAGAGATCATGAGGGTAGAGGCCTCATGAATGGGATTAATGAACTTATAAGAGTCACAAGAGAGCTTGGTTTTTCTCTGCTCTCTGCCATGTGAGGATACATTGAGAAGTCAGCAGTCTGCAACCCAGAAGAGGGTCCTCACTGGAACCTGACCATGCTTACAACCTGATCTCAGACCGCCAGCCTCCATAACTGTGAGTAATAAATTTCTGTTATTTATTAGCCATCCAGTCAATGGTATTTTTGATACAGTAGCCCAAATTGACTAAACAGAAATTAGTATCGAGAAGTAGATATGCTGCTGTAACAAATACCTAAAAATGTAGAAGTGGTTTTGGAACTGGTAAAGGTAGAAGCTGAAAAAGTTTTGAGGTCCATGCTAGAAAAAGCCTACATTGCCATGAATGAATCATTAAGGGAGGTTCTGGTGAGAACTCAGAAATAAAAGCTATAGAGAAAGATTTAATCTTCTTAGAGGATACTTAAGTAATCCTGAACAGAATGTTGGTAGAAATATAGATGATGAAGGCCATTCTGATGTGGTTTCGGACAGAAATGAGAAGCATGTTGTTGGAAACTGGTAATCCTTGTTATAAAGTGGCAAAGACCTTGGCTGAATTGTGTTTATGTTCTAGTGTTTTGTGGAAGGCAGAACTTACAAAGTTGGATATCAAGCTGAAACTATTTCTAAGAAAAGAGTTGAAGGTGCAGCTTGGGTTCTCTTGACTACTTAAAATGTGAGAAGAGAGAAATGACTTAAAGATGGAATTGTTGAGCAAAAAGCGAAGCAGAATTTAAAGATTTGGAAAATTCTCAGCTTATCCGTATTGCAAAAAAATGAGAACACCAAGGATGTGGCCAGGCAACCCTTTGATAAGATTAGTATGAATCAGCCATTTCAAGAGAAGCCAGGAATTATTCTTTAAGACAATTGAATAATGACCCCAAAGGTGAATCGAACATCATCAAGGTTGCTACTCCCATCACAGGCCCAGTGTGGAGGGGGCCTGGGGGGGATGAGGGGTTGGGAAGAATGGTTTCAAAGGAGGGGGTCACCAGGCAGTCCAGGATGCCCCTGCCCAGTGCCTCAGAGGTTGGGCCATCACGGAGAAATTAGCATGGGCTGTATGCAGCACAGCTATGGGGGGCATGGCTATCTCTATCTAGATTTCAAAGGATGGGGTCAGCCACCAGAGCCACAGGCTTGGAATCCCAGACTAGGAGAGCCACGGGCACATGACCCAACCCTAGAGAGCCATAAAGCCCAGGCAGAGAGTTGCTGTGGGGGCAGGGCCCCTACAGAAAGCCACTTAAGACTGTCCCACAGAGTCATGGGGGTGATACTGCCCCACAGTGGGACTGGAAGGCTGAGCATCAAGCCAAAGATGATTGTTCTTGAGCCGTTAGGTTTAATGCTCTTTGCCCTGTTATGTTTTAGACGTACTTGGGACTCATTACCCCTTTCTTCTTTCCTATTTCTTGCTTTTGGAATGGGAATGCCAACCCTATGCCCACCCCACAGTTGTATTTTGGAAGCACATTACATATTTGGTTTCACAGATTCACAGCTGAGGAGGAACTGGCCTCAGGATGAGGCACGCCTTGAGTCTCACCCGTATCTGATTTAGATGCTATTTAAATGAAACTTTGGATTTTAGAATTTAGAGCTTATGGTGGAATGAGTTGAGACTTTGGGAGTTGTTGAGATGGTATTTTTTATGGGAGAAGGACATACATTTTGGGAGCCAGGAACTAAATGTTATGGATTGCATGCTTTTGTTCTCCAAAATTCATATGTTACTGTCCAATGGGATGGTATTAAGAGATAGAGCCATTGGGAGGTAATTAGGATTAGATGAGGTCATGAGGGTAGAACGAATATGAAGAAACCAATACTGAGAGAGAATCAAGAGTCAAATGTCAAGGAAATCATGATGTTGTCTAAATCCAGATTCTAGTTATCCCACAGCTACTGACGACACTGTTCTTGAGATGTGGCTATGTGACTCAAAAGCCTTTTTTTTTTTTTTTTTTTCCGGCTTTAGTCTACTTTGTCTCAATTGAGCCTATAATATCACTTGAATTAGAAGGAGAGCTAAGAATTATGACTTCCTTTCCCCTGACTAGTGACAGGGCTGGAATTGTTGCTGTGACGGCAGACAAACAACTTCAGAAGGGGCAACTAGGGAGTCTCCTCCCAACATCTATATCTGATGTGGCACATTGCTACACTCTCTTAAGAATTATTAAAATTATTAACGGGAAGTAATAAAAGCACTTTATGTCCAAGATTCAGTTTATTTTTCAAATCTTTCATACTTATTCCCCTAAAATACTCACAATAACCCTGTAAACAGTTAAAACAGATTAGAAAACCAAGACAAAAGGGTCTGACTTGAAACCCATTTCTCCCCTCCATCCATCCATCCAGACACGTTTTTTCACAGAATATTGCTTCTGATTACTGTTCTCATAGAGATTCAGAACACTGACTTCTTAGTAAATATTCTTTAGGTTCACACAGAGGTTATTTCATTTCTTGTACAACTCAAATATCAATAGCTTACTTTTAAATCAAGCACACTTCTATTCTCTTCACTTCTCTAGACTTATATACTTTGGTATCTCCAAAACTCTGATACATTAAAGGCAGTTTTGAATAGTGATATGACTTTTGTTCTCCCCCAAGGTTGGAAATAAAGGCTTAAATAAATTTAACCCGATAGATACTTGAAATTTAGATAATGAAACAACTTTTAAACTTCTCACAGAAACTAATCCCTTGGCTGCATTTATACCAGAGGCAATTAATTTGGCTGAAACAAATATTCTTTGATGACCATAAAGGATAAAGGATAAAGCAGAGTAATTTTGATATGACAGAATTATTATTGACTAGGGAATATTATGCAAAATTGGTATAACCAAGCAAGATCAAAAAGGCTCTCTGATTATAAAACATCAAAGGTTTCAGGCAAGTCCTTCCTCGGAGACAGGCCTGAAATATTGGGAGAACCCATTTATACCATTACTTTAAGGAATGATTTTAATGATGGTCCCCTTGAGATGATATACTAAGGTAAAACTTCAGAATTACACTGAACCAACTCCGTGAACTGCTTAGTTAGTTACAGAAATGGTTCACACTAAGCATCTGTCACTCAAGCTTGTATACATTATTTTTAAATGCATGGTATTGAAAAAAGTATATGATTTTATAGTTAGCTCCAATTTGGCCAATTACTATACATTTGACCTCAGGTTATCCTCAACATTTCTGAACATTTTTCCCCTTTGTGATTATCTTTTCTATGATATTTAAAGAGACAGTAATATGGAGAAACTATCCAAATTTATAATCATAAACTTATAAACCATAAATTTCTATACCAATGTTAGTTACTGATATCTAGAGTATATTTTTCTAAAGTAACAGATAGGAACAACTTTCCAAACCGTCTTTACTCAAATAAAACAAGTTGAAACAGTATTCTAGAACTTTACTTTCAACCACAGTCAATAATTCCTTTAAACACATACACAACACACAGAGAATATGCAAACTACACTTAATGTTCAAAGTATCAAAATCCCTGTTTACCATTTTAGTATCTCCCTGTATAGCTGCAGAAAATTATATTTTTGCTAAATGCTTAATTTTAGGTCAATATACATCTCCCACACAATTCTCCTAGTCTTATGTGAGGCTGCCATATTTGAGAGTCAGTAATGCTGGGGAAGTACCTAAAGAGAAGACAGAAGCACTGTACATTTGGTATTTATTAATGTGTGATACTGAAGGTAACCGTAGCTAAATGGAAACTCTGTACCTAAATGGTAACTGCTAACTAACTCCACCAACACTGAGTCTTGGCAAGGAGGGAGGGCACTGATGAAGTAGGTCAAATAGGATTTAATGCTCCTGTTTCTTATACCAAGTTCTATTTCCAATTATTGAGAAAGAAAAATAGATACAGATTAAAATGGGTCAAGGTGTGGAGTATCATGTAGGTTTTATATATATATATATATACACACACATATATATATACACGTGTGTGTGTATATATATATAATAAAATGTACATACTGCATTAAGATATTGATATTTTAGTTTGGATTCTCAATAGTAAGTATTCAATGTTATAATTTATTAAAATCCTAAACAGAATATTGTTAACAAAAAAATGGCGTAGTAAGAAAATCTAAAAGTCTGTCCTGCCATAAGATCAATAAAAACACTGGCAAAATCTATCAGAATGAACTTTTTTTGGCATTCTGGAAAATAACCAGAAGCTTGCAGCAACTAAGATAATGCTTAATCAAGAAAAACTGGTGGGATTTTGTAAAAACAGAGACCCCAGTGGTGTTCTTACTTATTGGTCCCATTACCCAATTCTGGATTCAGATGTGAACTTGACTTAAGAGCTCACAGTCCCAATACAGAGAGCATTACTAGAAGGACTAGAAGATACTTCATTCACAAAGAGATGTGGGTGATCAGTTGACCTGTCTGGTGACTCCTTGGATCAAAGTGTTTGCCTTCATCTTTGCCTAATTCAGAACTTTTGCAGTGCTGAGGTGGCTATCTGAGGAGGGGTGTTTGCCAAATACACAAGCAAAGACATTAGTCATGGCTGCCTAAGGGCAATGGATGACAGTTGGGGCAAATAACAGACTAACCAAAAACCTTGGGAAGAAAGACTAAAGAATGAGATGCTTTGAGGAATAAAGGTTTTGAAAAGCTCCAACATAATACTAGGAATCTAGAAGACCATGTATGCACGTTCAGAAAAGACATGAGAAGGCCCTAAATTCTCCCCTCTGACTGATCTCCAGGAAGGCTAAGGCAAAGCTGTAAACTGCCTGGCTGAGTACTGAAGATATCCCCCAAAATGACACACAAGCCCATCTGAAAACTGAGAGACTTTACTTTAATTCCAGCCATTTAAGGAAATCTCTGTCCAATCATCAGCTGATCACTAAGGCAACAGAACAGAGAATTCAGTGGACAAACATAATAAAGAACACAGGCTTTACAAAATTAGTTCAGAAAAGCCACCAAACATACAACAATGAGCGGCAACAAAAAGCCAAGGAGAGGCAGGTGAATGTGATTTACAAATTTGCATAATAATAATATTAAAAATGTCAACTTTTCAATGAAAATTACAAGGCAATAAGAAAACAAGAAAGTATGACCCATACCAAACCAAAAAAGAAATTAATAGGAACTCTCCCTGAGGAAGCTTAGACACTGGAATTACTAGACAAAAATTTTAAATAGCTGTTTTAAATATGTTCAAAAACTAAATGAAATCATGCCCAATGAATAAAAAGAAACCATGAGAATGACTCACCAAATTGATAATATCAACAAAAGGAAATAATTATAAAAGGGAATCAAAAGTTACACAATAACAATGAACAATCTGAAAGGAAATTAAGAAAACAATTCCATTTACAATTGCGTCAAAAAAAAAAAAAAAACTTAGTAATAACCTAACCAAGATGGTGGAAAACTCTTACAGTGAAAATTACAGAACACTGCTGAAACAAATTAAAGAAGACACAAATAATGGAAGGGCAGGCTGTGTTCATGTATCGGAAACTTAATATTGTTAAGGTGTCCATACTACCCAAAGTGACCTACAGATTCAATGAAATCCCAATCAAAATCCCAACATATTTTTTGCAGAAAATGTATCCTATATTCATAGATGACATGATCTTATATATAGAAAACCCTAAAGAATTCACAAATTAATTATTATAGCTAATAAAAGAGTCATCAAAATTGTAGGATACAAGATCAACATAAAAAGCAGTTGTACTGCTATATGCTAGCAGTGAGCAGTCTTAAAATGTAAACAAGAAAACAATTTTATTTACTAAGGCATCAAAAGAAATAAAATACTTAAAAAAATAAACTTAACCAAGAGGTGTAAGACTTAGACACTATAAACTACAAAACATTGTTGAAAGAATTAAAATAATGAAAAGATACCCCATGTTCATGGATTGAAGACTTAATATTGTTAAGATGGCAATAATCACCAAATTTATGCACAGATTCAATGCATTCCCTATTAAATGTCTGACTTCCTTTTTTTGCAGAAATGGACAAGCCAATTCTAAAACTCCTATGGATTGCAAGGAACCCAGAGTGGCCAAAACAATCTTGAAAATGAAAAACAAAGTTGGGGGGCTTCCCTCATGGCTCAGTGGTTGAGAATCTGCCTGTCAATGCAGGGGACACGGGTTCAAGCCCTGGTCCGGGAAGATCCCACATGCCACAGAGAAACTAAGCCCGTGCGCCACAACTGCTGAGCCTGCGCTCTAGAGCCTGTGAGCCACAACTTACTGAAGCCTGTGTGCCTAGAGCCCGTGCTCCGCAACAAGAGAAGTCCCCACTCACTGCAACTAGAGAAGGCCTGCGCACAGCAACGAAGATCCAACACAGCCAAAAATAAATAAATAAATAAATAACAAAACAAAAAAAACAAAGTTGGGGTACTCACACTTCCCAATTTTAACACTTTCTACGAATATACTGGTGTCAAAACAATATAGTACTGGCATAAGAATAGACATATAGATCAATAAAATATAATTGAGAGTCCAGACATAAATCCATATAATTGATTTACAACAAGGGGGTTAAGTTCATTCAAATAGAAAAAAAAAAAAAAAAGGTGTTTTTTTGTTTTGTTTTTTTTTTTGTTTTTTTCCCAAAATGGATCTGGGATAACTGGATATCCACCTGCAAAAGAATGAATTATATCCCTGCATCACACAAAATACTAAAATTCACTCAAAATAAATGTAAGAGTTAAAACTATAAAAGTCTTAAAAGAAAACAGAGGTATAAATATTATGACCTTGGATTAGATAATAGTTTCTTAAACATGACATCAAAAGCATATGCAACCAAAACAAAAAACAGATAAATTGTACTTCACCAAAATTTAAAACTTCTGTGAACCAAAGGACACTATCAAGTCAGTGAAAACACAATCCACAATATGGAATAAAATATTTGCAAATAATATATCTGATAAGAGTCTAGCACCCAGAATACCTAGAGAACTCTTACAACTCAACAACAAAAAGACAGACAACCCAATTTAAAAATGGGCAGAGTTTTTAATAGACAATTCTCCAAAGAATACATAAGAATGGCCAACATGAAAAGATGCTCAATATCTTTATTCATTAGGGACATGAAAATCAAACCACATTAAGTTACCACTTCACACCCACTAGGATGGCTATTAATAAATAACAACAACAACAACAACAAAACAGAAAATAAAAAATATTTGCAATGATGTGAATGAACTGTAAAGCTCATACATTGCTGGTGGGAATATAAAATTGTGGAGCTGCTATGGAAAACAATTCGGCAGTTCCTTGATAAGTTAAACATAGGGTTAACATTACTCCAGCAATTCCATTGCTAGGTATACACCTAAGAGAAATGAAAGCACATAACCATGCAAAAATCTGTACATGAGTGATATATCAGCATTATTCATAATAGCCACAATGTGACAATAACCCAGATGTCCATCAACCAGTGAATGAATAAAGATGTGATATATCTATACAATGAAATATTGATATTATTCAGTCCTGAGAAGGACTGAAGTACTGATACATGCTACAACATGGATGAATCTTGAAAACATTATGCTGAATGACAGAAGCCAGACATAAAATACCATATATTGTATGATTTCATCTATTTGAAATATTCAGATTAAACAAATTCACTGATACAGGAAGTAGATTAGTGCTTGCTAGTGGCTTGGGAGGAAGGAAAGAATGGGGAGTGACTGCTAATAAATAAATGGTTACATTTTGGGGTGATACAAATGTTCTATAATTAGTGGTGATGGTTGTGCAACTTCGTGAAAATACCAAAAATCACTGAATTGTATACTTTAAAATTATTAAAATAATAAATTCTATATCATGTGAATGTTGTCTCATTTTTTTTAGTCCTAATATTCATGATATTTAAAAAGTAAACATTAAGTTAAACAGATAAGTCTAATATTAATGAGAGTGAAATACATATGTTCTAGACCTTCTTTATAGTATAGTTATACAGGTAGCACATTCTGGATTAGAGATTTTGCTAAATACTTCTTATATATCTTTTCATGATCGTTCTTACAGAAACTTAATATATTAATCAATTGTTATATTATTTCTTTAATTTTACCCTGCCTTATTCCCCAGGGGATTTAAGAAGGTCATAAGGAGTAGGAGACCTTCTTGTATTAGATACAGTTACACATCAGACTCTCATTGGCAGAGAAGAGTTAATGTTGAATGTTACAGAAACTAAGAATTGTAGCATTAACATAATTCAGACACAATTAAGAGTATAATAAGTAGCATTGTATTAGATGACTTCTGTAGTCACAAAACTTTTTTATATAAAGAAGTCACAAAATTTCTGGAAAAAGACTCCATGTGATGAGAATTAATCTGAAGACATAAATACAGGCATAGCTCAGAGATATTGTGTTTTTGGTTCCAGACCACTGCAATAAAGCAAATATGGCAATAAAGCAAATATGGCAATAAAGCAAATATGGCAATAAAGCAAGTCACAAGAACTTTTTGGTTCCCTAGTGCCTATAAAAGTTATGTTTACACTCTACTGTGGTCTATTGTGTGCAACAGCACTACGCCTAAAAAAGAAATGTACATACGTTAATGAAAAAATACTTTATTGCCAAAAAATGCTAACCATCATCTGACAGCCCAGGGTCGCCACAAACCTTCAATTAACCTTCAATTTGTAAAAACCACAATATCTGTGAATTGTAATAAAGTGAAGCGAGTGCAATAAAATGAGTTATACTTGCTTAATTAAGTGTAATCAATCACATAAATTGAAATTTTCTACTGCTAATAATGCCAAAGAACACATTTTCAAATGGATATTTCCCAAGGTCATTACAATTCATATTATAGACATTGAACATCTTCTTGGGAGTATCCTAAGAATATAATCTTTATCTTCTAAAGAAATCATATGAGCAACTCAGTATATGTTACCAGGTCCCTCTTTTTCCATAGTGAAGCTTATCCAAAGGTACTGTTGGCCTAGTTTCAATTACTTTATACACTCAAGCAGAAGTTAAAACAGATGCTAATGTACATATAACTAGCCTTTGTAAAAGATCTTATGGCTTCTCTCTTTTGTCAGACTTCTTGCTCATTGCCTAATTCCCCAAACACATCAGGTGACTGGTTGCTAGGCAACCAAGTGATACCATCCAGAGAATTCTCCTATACATCTCAACAGATGCCATTTCATTTGGATACAAAGGGGTTCAAAGCTTCAGAATTCGTTTATGTGACCCAATAAGTCAATGTTATTTGGTGGCAAATTTCTGATGAGTAAACCATAAAAGTGGATTACATTGAAATGTTCATATTGAGACACATTATTATCAACATTTTATGATTGTATGGTACATGCTAATAATGAAAAATTTTGGAAAACATGTAAATGAAATGTAGCTAATTTTAAAATAGCACTTTCTTCATTCCTGACACAAAAGCTAATACCATGTAGGTTCTGCTTTACTGGTTTAGAATCAATTAATTGATAAATTAAGAAAATTGATAAATATTGTGTTCTGTAAGGCATAATACAGTTAAACATTGTATCAGCTTTAGATACCTCAAAATGACTATTACATTTTTGTAAAATTGTGGTTTTTCCCGACTGCTTTTAAATTATCAAATTCAGCTGCTACCTCTAATTTGCTTTTACTCTTCAGGTAATCTGGGTTTACTTCTGTAAAGAGTTAATCAACTCTTCTATAATTTTTTGACATAACAGGTCTCTATAGATATCAACTGATGTTCAGATCAAAGAGAATTCAATAAAAAATGTCTTTTGGTAGTCTTTTCATAACTTATTTATAGCAACCCGTTGCAAAGATTGTTAGGATCTGCTGATGTGTTGCAGATTCTTTTACCATATCAAATAAGAAACCATAAAATATTATATTAAATGATGGTATCCTAGTGAAAGATGGCAAGCTCAAATATTTAATTTTTCTCCCTCTGGCTTTAGGATTCATTTCAAATCTGCAAGGAATTTGTGTGTTTGAAACAATCAGTTGTCTCAAACATAGGTTTCATTCAACTCAACCAGAAGTTACTGAAGTAGATGACTGAAGCTTGGGAGTTTCCTAGAATAGATTAAATAAGTAGTGACCCATTGTGAAGAGCCGACCTTCGATCAAAAACAAATGAATTAACCAGATCTGGAAAACTTGTTCTGGTACCAAGCAAGAGAAAACCTGGATATTAAAAGGAAAGTAGAAATGATTTTCTGGCTGAACAAAGTTCAGGTTAATAATTATATATTTATTATGAAAAATGACTATGATAACTAACACTTGCATAATAAGGGTAATTTGCAATGCTCTTTGACATAAATTTATCTACTCAAAACAACCACATGATATAGGTATATTTTTCTATTTTAGGAAAGAAGAAACTAAAGTTCAGAGAGGCAAAGACCTCAGGATTAGAACCATAGCCATGTGACTCACAAATCAGTGGTTCTGTATCTACACTTATATACTAACAGGCAAGGACATGCACTCTAGAAATTCTTATGGATAAGGTTCTTCTTTTTATTTAAAACCTCTGAAACAATGTGGCATTTTCAATGTTTAATATAATCTGGGTACTAGAGATATTAAATTATATATTACAGCAGATATTGGAGTCAATCAAGCAATCATCACCATAACTAAAATATACTAAGATATTTTGGGAAGTATCAAACTGGTCACATCAAGGGCTTCTTGCTTCTCTGTAAACAGATTCGCAAAGAGAAAATCAAATCAGTGATGCTCAAAATAAACTCCAACAGTCAAGCAGTTTCAGAAAGTAATAAACTTGACTGTATACTTTTTGCCTGGGAATTTGTGCCACCCCTATTCAAACCTTGCGTTGCAAACAAAAGTTACTTTATGAAGCTGAGACTTACTCCTTCCCTGCCTTATGCCCCCATATATATTACAGATTTTATGAAGCCTGCACATAAAACCATCTGAAAGGATAGATCTACCTTGAAATTAAAGTATTCATGGAATTTATACGTCTCTATTTGAAGGCTACCTATATTTTAAAATTGCTGATTCTTTGGGAAATCTAGAGTTAAAATTATTCCTACTGAGGTGGTTCTTTCAATAAATCAACCACTGGAAGCACTTTCAAACAAAACTTTTCTTTTCCTCTTTCTATACGAAACCTAACGTAAGCTACAACTAAAGTAGTGATGATCTACATTGAAATGGGGAGTAAAAAACTGCTCAACTGATTTTCTAAAAAGCATTTTCTTACAGTCAAAGAAAATCATCATCACATGACTTCACTTTTATACAGTCATACGGCCGCATCATACATCTTCAGTCCTATTCATTCAGACTGAATGCAGTTACTTCAGAATTTTGTGAATATCCAAGGTATCATGGAGAAGAACTTTAAAATAAGGTAAAAAATGAAGGTATAGTGCAAGATCATATATTAAAAAGCTGTCTTTTATGGGTCACAGCCAGATATTTATTATTACCATATGGCTATTTGATTGGCACACATTTGCTAGATATTGAGAATATTTTAGTCCAATTCATTTGGCAAAAATTCAACAAAAGCCATCATTTTAAGCCTGATGCATAAGTGGTTAGGCTAATGGGTTTATATATGCAAGCAGGGGTTCGGTTTGTGTATGTATTCTGAAAAAAGCAAAACTTTAATCAGTACCTTTTTAAAAATGTGTACAGGAAAAATACATTGAGTAAACTTGCATAATTCTGGACTTTGCTATCAAATTGGACTTGCAAGGGGATTGTTTAAAGAAGGAGATACAAGAGAAGAGATAGAAGGTGGTCTTGGAGTACTCTTGAGTATCAAGATAAACCCAAAGACTTTGTCTTTACCATTCTTTTGGCAATTAATCATGCCCTGCCCACAATATTTCTAGGTTGTTACACAGAACTGCAATTTAATTCATATGCTTTTTAACTGTTCATATTTTTTGCTTGTGAAACTTAGGGAGGAAGTAGGCTACAGTGGTAAGGAGAACAAACTCCAGCATAAGACTGGTTAATCCCAACTCTATTATTTAATAACTGTGTGATTTTGGATAAGTCTATTAAAGTCTTTAGGATTTTATTTTGTGGTTAAATAGAGATAATAACTATATCTACTACAAAGGGTTTTTTGTAATGATTAAATTTTAATAATAGATATAAATTCCTTGGAACAGTGTTAGACACATACATCAACATAAAATATTGTTGTTGATAATCTCAAAATTAGGAGCAGTAATAATGGCATTGCCTTGACATCAAGCTGTAAGCATATAGGAAGCAGCGACTCTTTCTAAATCAGTCTCCCTCAAATGTACTCCACATAGTAGGAACTCAAAAATGTTGATTTACTGAGTCCGGGAATACTGCTATTGTAACTCTTCAGAAGCAAGAATTACAAGCCCAGTCCATTCAATATGGGGCAAAAAGATATCTGCTTACATAATATAATTTGTATACACCCAATAGCAATCCACTCTGTAACCAATTTTGGATCTTGGAATGACCAAATCAAGAGGTCAAATAGCCCCTGTAAGCAACAGACAATTTGGGGGTATTTTATCTCATTTTTTTCAAGATTTCTTGCTTAAGGATTTCATCACTGACAATGTTTCAGCACATGTTCAGATAAATTTATAGTAGATAAAATTTCAACACTCAATACAATGTATAGAATTACATTTTATACACAGAAGGCATTTTTCTGCAGTTAAGGATTGATAGCCAGTTCAAATTTCTACCAATTTTTTGAAGTAAAAGAATAAATCATGTGTATATAAAGTTCAGAAATATTTAAATCCACATACATCTACAGACTACATGTGGCACAATGCTAGAAAATCCAGACAAAGAATTTATTGATGAGTTTCATGCCTTGAAAGTGAAGAAACGACATAATATTTGGTATGTTTTGTACATCTGGATAATTTGAATGAATTTTAAAAGCTGATCTTTGTCTTTATTCAATTTTAATGCATTATGGAATCATAAGTCTGGAAAGTTCCATGGGACATTACTGAACCTAACTCAGTCCTTTCTATTTCATTCTATGTAGTCAGCCATTCTAGTATGAAACCTTCCATGTGTCCAGGGTTGGACAAAGGGTTGAAGAAGCAGATTAATAAGATGTCAGCCATGCCTGAATTCAAGGAACTCAAAATCTAGTGGAGAAAATAGACATACGAATTTAAAATGATAACACCCTGGTTAAGTACCAAAAGGAGCACCACATAGGATGGGATATGTGGTGTGTTGTCACTAGAGAGGAAAGAATGGCAGTTAGCTATCAGTGAAGGCTTTGGAAGTGAGGAGAAATTTAAACTGTGTTCACACCAACAAACTGGGGGTATAAGAGTTTTCCTGTCAAAAAATATGTACAAAAGCAAAAAGATGTAAATAATTTGGAAGAACTGCAAGTAGTGTGGCACTGATGAGTGCATTTGATGAAATAATCAGAAATGAGACTTGTTACTCAGAAGGATACAATGAAGGGATTCATGGACTTCCCAATGACAATGAATAATGTGTCTTAAATATGAGATCATACTTGCATTTTGGAATTATACTTCTGGAATCATGGTAGGGGATGACTTTGAGAAAAGGAATCTAGTTAGGGAAATATTGCATTAGCTCAGGCAAGGTATAAAGAGATAGGAGCAACAGGAACTGAGAGGATGATAAAAAATACGATAGGCATTCAAGAGGTAGACTCTATAGTAGTTAACGACTGGAGAAAAATAGGGAAATTGAAGACAACTCCAGTTTTATAATTTGAGTAACTTGGGGCCTGGTGATCATATTTATCAACAGTAAATACAAAGAATAAAACAAGTTGGGGAGAGAAGCTAAAAATTGAAATAAAACTGATATATCAATATAATAATAATAAGACCAAAAACTTTACATTAATACTAACAACTAGTATTACTGCAAACCTGCCACATGCCAAGCATTGCACAAACTCTTTATATATTATATTTCATTTAATCATGGGCAAGATACAGTAGGAGTGTAAACTAGAGAGTGATTGACTCTTTTGGGAAAACCTTACTACCTAGTGTTAACTTTATGGGCCTTGGTCAAGCATGTGGGTAGCAACTGGGTTCAGGGGATCATAGTTGTGTGGGGGCATCCCACTCAAAGCAGTGGAGAGCAAAAGGAGGCAATGGTATGATTTAGCCAAAGTCCTAAATAATACCAAGGGTCGGGATAAGGAAATCAAGATCAATCTCAAGTCAAAAATACAGGAGCATGACTGAAAATAAGAGCTAAAGCCAATGAGGAGTAGATCAGAGAATTCAGTAATAGTCCTTTGTCGGCTCTTAGCCACAGGATGTGAGGGTGGTAGAAGCATACCTAGAGGGGGTCACAGGTAAGTCAACAGAGAGTTGTGAAGTTTGGGTACTTTCTGGAAATTTATTATTTGTTTAAGTCCTCTAGGGTCTAAGAACACATTTTGTATTATTTTTACTATTTTAAATTTGTAAGATTTATTTTATGGCCCAGAATATGGTAAATTTGATGATTATTCCTTGTGCATTTGCAAACAAAATGTATATTCTGCTGTGTGTATGTGTGTGAGTGTGGGTGGGTATGTGTGTGTGTTTGGAGGGGAGTGTTCTATAAATGTCAATTCGATCAACATGGTTGATATTATTCAGGTCATCTACATGCATGCTCATTTTCTGTCTCGTATTGGTTAATGAGAGGATTGTTGAAGTCTTCAACTAAAATTGTATATTTGCTTTTGTCTCCTAAATTCTGTCAGTTTTTGCTCTTTTTTTGGTGCATACTTATTTTTAATTGATAGACCTTCATGGAGAACTGACCCCTTTGTGTCATGAAACGCCCCTCTTTATTTCTGGTGCTATTTCTTGTTCTGAAGTCTTATTTATCTGGTATTAGTACAACTACTCTAGCTTTCTTTTTTATTATTTGCATGGTATACATTTTTCAATCTTAATATTTTATCCTTTTTATTTTTTCTATGTTTAAAGTGGGCTTCTTGTAAAGAGCATAGAATTGGGTCTTTTCGTTATATGCAGCCTGACAATATATCTTACTTGATGGGTTTAGAGCATTTATGTTATTATCGATAGGCTGTACTAAAATCTACAACTTTCTAGCTGTTTTTATTTATTCCATCTGTTCTTTTTTATTTCCTTTTTTGCCTTCTTTTATATTAATTGAGCATTCTTATGATTCTGTCTCCCCTCTTACTTTATCAATTATACATTTTTATTATTTTTCAGTTTGTATAATTGACAAAATACTCTGCAGGATCTGCACCATCTTCTTTCACTGACTGCTCCAGCCACTTTGACCTCCTAGTTGTTTTTTGCATATGGCAGGCAGGATCCTCTCTCAAGATCTTTCTACTTCATGTTTCCTCTGCTAAGATGTTCTTCCCCAGATCTACACGTTCTACACTCTAACCTCCTTTGTACAAATATCATCTTCTCAATGAAGCCTTTCCAGACTACCTTATTTTATAGTGAACTCATTAGTCCCTACCATCATCTGCTATATTACATATTTACCTATTTTTTAAATCTCTTCTCCACTCACCAGAATCTAACTTCCATGGAAGTAGATATTTTTGTCTATTTCAATCAATACTGTAACTCCAGTGCCTAGAAAAGAGCCTGTTGTCAAACAGATTCTTAATAAATAATTGTTGAATTAATGAATATTTATAAATTGAAAAAAAGGAACCAGTGAACTATGAGAGATTAATAGCAAAGAAGAGATCAAATGATAAAAAAAAATGTAATAAGAAACTAGAGGTAGACAGCAGGAGCAGATGGGTTACAGAGCACCAGAAAACAACCAGTCTTGACCCTCTCCCTTTGTAGCTGGAGTACATAGAAGTAGATAAACTTATGGGTGGTGGGGTAGAAAATTGAGAGAATGCTGAGATTTGGGCAGAGTATGTGAGTGGTAAAGGGCATGGATTCAAAAGGACCACATCCAAAGAGCCATGATCACCACTGTGTTCTCTAGAGTTACATAAATTCCACTAAATGAGAGATAAGCACAAGTTTAAAAAACACTATCCATGAAGCATTAAAATAAAACTCTGGAATGACTGGCAACTTTCTTTTCATATTATCTGTAACCTGAAAAATAAAAGCAACTTATTTTTGTGTTGCTTAAGTCTTTAAGTAAAGTTAAAGATTTTCAAGGTTTTCAACCTTAAATGCTGTCTTAAACAGCAAATTTAGTTGCATTCTGTATATAGGTTTATCTACTTAAGTTTATGAAATATCTGCTTTGCATTACATATCCACCATCTTCAAATAGAAAATATAAATTTAGCTATGAATTGGAGGAACAATGACAATTTAACTTTGTTTCTGAATTCTCCATTTTTCATTAAAGGTTGGATTTGGTCAAGGCTGGAACTGACATATCAGAATACCTCAAAATCAATAATTCTGTTTTTTTCCACTTTCAGATCATTTTGGAGTTGTCTTATTGGTGCAGCTGCAGAATTTCTGGTTTTCTGTGCTCTCTATGCAATCCTTTTGGCAGGTGGACAGAGAGATAACAGCACTTCCACTCTTAGGAGTCATATTATTAATATTCCCTGGCAACTATGAATGACTTCATCTTTCAGCCATGCCTGATTTTGCCACAGATATACAGGCCTTGCCTTTGCACAGAATAAATTCATATGTGATTTACTGAGAAAAATATTAGTAAATCTGTTACATTTAATGTTTTTTCAAGAGGATATCAAGGAATCTGAGACCATCGGCCTTTTGCTTATTAAATGCATATAAAATGAATGTGTTTGCTCTTGAAGTTAAACAATAATGCTATAAAATAACCTGTGTAAATCACATTTCTCTTTACTATACCTGCTAACCAGAAAATCAACAGCATGGATTTCCTGACACCTAAATTGGATAGATACATATTTACAAACCCTAAATCAAGCAGGTATGTAGTCTAAAGTAAAGCACACAGGCTCAGCATAAGAAGGAATAAACCAATCAACAGGAAATGATGAAAATATTTTGGTGGTAGCAAAGAACACAGACCCAGGAACATAATACATTCCATGAGAATAGAATTTGGTGTCTGACAATAGACAAACTCAGTAAAGTTTTGGCATTATAAGCCTCTAGCTGTGTGACTTAACAAGCTACTAAACCAGCCTAAGACTTGGTTCCCTCACCCTGTACATGAAGGTAAGGGGACCAACTCAACATGACTGCTATGTGGATTAAATGAGATAAATATATATAATAATTGGCCAACATCTATCTCGCACACAGTATGTGCATACTCAACAATTGTCAGTTGCCTTTTTGCATTCTTAAGTCTCAAAAACTTGGTTCAGAGACCATCAAACATTTTCTGAACAGATATTTTGCACTATGAATTAAAACAAGACTTTCCTTGCATTATCTAGGTAATAAAGTTCCAGATAAAACTTATAATGATGTGGGACATATTATTATGATTTTATAGATAAGACACTAAGTCCAGAGAAGTCCAGTAAGTCATAGGAGGACACAGTGGTAATAAATAGCAAAGCTAGGATTTCTGACCTCAAAATCAAAGGCTTAAGTTCAATACAATCTCAGGAATAGACCAAACATACCTTTTAGACTTAATTAATTTACATATGGCCTTCCTACTCCCTAACAAATGAAAAGATGAGTGAGAAAGTTCAGGATCTTACTCCTCTTCACAACCAATACCACCTGTGCCTCCATTATGTAAAATTAACCAGTCTATAAGGTAAATCTGAATATGTCCCAAGATACATAGACCAGCCCTTCAGGGACCATTAATTTCCCTATCAGCTACCATCGCTATCTTCCTGAATATGTGACCAAAATTTAAAAGGAATGGCCATACTCCTACTGTTAGGGAGTTTTTAAAATGTTTTTTCTTTTAAAACATCTAACAAAAATGAGATATAGTATGCAAATGTTTGTGTCTCTAACCCTTAGAGGTTTCTGCTTTTTAAACCAAGAGTGGAGGCTATCTGGTTACTTTTCAGTAGGGAATATCACAGGATAAAGACTTCACTGCAACAAAACATTCAGTCTCACATCACCAAAAATGCTTAAGACAAACATTGATTGAAAAGTGTGAATATTCCAGAAAAACACCTTAGTTGTTTAGTGGCTAATGACAGTAACTACGATTTATGTTAAAACTATTACATGCCAGACACTGAAAAGTAACTTGAAAAGATGAAAAGAACAAAACTACTAAAATGGAGAACTGGGAATTGAAACCAATGCTATATGACTCCAAAGCTGATGCTCTCCACAACGCAATGTTGCCTGCACTCTTTACTCATCTAATAAACTCTTCTCAACCACTCCTGACTCTGCCACAACTAACACCTGCATAGATGGTTGCTTTGTTTGGTTTTGTTTATAAATAATGGCTATGATGATATTGCTATCACATACTGTCTCGTTTCATCCGAAGGTGCCCCAATTCTCCATTTTAAGATAAAGCAATAAAGTATTTCTTTCTGGATCCTCCTCCACCAGACTGAAAGCACACTGCCATGAATTCATTAACTCTCAGAAACTAAATATAAAAAGACACAAAATTCTGTAACTTTTGCACACATATCATTCCCCACATAATCAAATTGGAACTATGTCTGTGATGAAGCATCAATAATATTCACCAATTATCCACCCCTAGAAGAAATCATAAAATTAAGTAAATGCATTCTAATCCAGGAAGGAAATTTACCAGAGAATAAAGCAATTATCTGACTTGGCATTTGACCAGAATCGTCAAGTTAACTAGAATTCAATAAGGAATTTTACCCTTGCAAAATAACCTTGACTTTGTAATCATCTTGGTCTATCTTTGAGAGTTTCTGTGAAAATGCACTTGAAATTTTTAAAAAGAGACCTGAGGTTTCTAATGTTCTGCAAGTGCATTAAAAATAACCAAAACTAACCGCCATTGGCATTTTTCAGTCAAGGGCTTGTCATCCAGAATCTTCAATGAGGTTGGAAATATTTTTTTAGCTCAGGGTAATCTTCAAAAATGAAGTAAGAGAAAGAAAATAAACTAGCAACAAGAAAGTAAAGCTCTCTAATATTTTGGTTGAAATATGGGTTTAATCTTTAAGTCAGATGAATAGAAAGCCTTATAAATAATTATCACTGAAACAAAATAAGTTGCTTCACCATTTTTGATTATAAATTTGATGCACATCAATTTATTTGACCATGAGCTATCCCTATTGGTCATTAAATCAAACTAAAACATTGAATTAATTATGCTGTGGTCCAGATATTTTGGAGATATTTATTCAGTCAGTCTATCATTAGGCACTTATGGAGCCCCTATTTTATACAAATACTATTCTGGGGACACAGAGTCAAATATGTTATAGAGCCTGCCCTTAAAGAACTCACAGGGCTTCCCTGGTGGTGCAGTGGTTGAGAGTCTGCCTGCCAATGCAGGGGACACGGGTTCGAGCCCTGGTCTGGGAAGATCCCACATGCCGCGGAGCAACTGGGCCCGTGAGCCACAACTACTGAGCCTGCGCGTCTGGAGCCTGTGCTCCGCAGCAAGAGAGGCCGCGATAGTGAGAGGCCCGCACACCGCGATGAAGAGTGGCCACCACTTGCCGCAACTAGAGAAAGCCCTCGCACAGAAACGAAGACCCAACACAGCCAAATAAATAAATAAATTAAATAAATTTATATAAAAAAAAAAGAAAGAACTCACAGTCCAAGGAGACACATACATATGAATATAGCTCAATTCTTCACTCTAACCTAACTAGTTGTATCTTATAAACACAATAATAAAGTACATGAATTCTAAGACATATTTATTACCACTCACAAAACAATGTTCCTTTAGTTTGCAGAGAGCACACATAGAAACAAAACCACTCACATTCTTTCATTGTTTTGGTCTCAAGAACTTAAACAATGTATTTTAAGTGTGTAAAATGATAGAAGCCTATTTTAGAGCTAACACTCTATTTTCTACTTCAAGGATCAAGCATTACATTTACATGTGGCCAATCCTGTTGGCATGGTTCAAGTCCCTTTTCTGGGGACAAAAGGCCATTCACAAATACAGATAACCTATGCCTAACATATTTAGTTCTAGCTTCCACCTGTAGTTAGTGGCAAAGAAATAAAACATATTGAGATTCTGTTCAAACAAATGTGATAAATTTTATACCACTGTATGTATGGATTCACACGAAATCTGCAAAAATGAAAGGATCAGGGGCTATACATTGTACTATATGTATGGATATGTTTAGTCAGAAAGAAATGAATAAGCTCTACTGAGCAGTTAGAATTATGAGTTTATGTATCAGTATTTTTTTATGTTTAATGGAAAGTGGGTAAGAAAAGATGTTTGATATAGGGTTTGTTTAAAAATTCTGCATTGTTTCTAAACTTTCTCTTTTTCTTCCTTTTCCATCAGATCTACCAGTCATTTAACCAAGAATTCCTCGATTTCTTCAAAAATGAGTCTTTGTTGACCATGTTCTTTCTGAAAAAAATAAGGGGAGGGACAGCCAAAATAGGAGACATAGGTCCTCTTGAATGAGCCCAGGTACTTTCAGTCAGATGGACAGATGGCTACACATCATGGTTTGAAAACACTGGTTACTGGGAAATCTGGAGGAGTCAACTACAATACTCAACATGAAAACCCAGATAATATTGTTGCTATGGACTGAACTGTATCCCTCCAAATTAATAAGTTGAAGCCCTAACCCACAATATAATGGCATCTGAAGATGGGTCCTCTGAGAGGTATTAGGTTTAAGTGAGGTCACAAGAGAGGGGCCTTCATTGTGGAATTAGTCTTCTTATAACAAGAGATACTGGAGAGTTTGCTCTCTCTGCCCTGTGAGGACACAGAGAGAAGGAGGCCTTCCACAAGCCAGGAAAAGAGTCCTCATCAGAATCTGACCATGTGATACCCTGACGTAGACTCCAAAACTGTGACAAAATATATTTCTTTTGTTTAAGCCACCCAGTCTATAGTATTTTATTATGGCAGCCCAAGTAGATGAAGATAGTTGTCTAAATTTTTTAGCATTGAATTTGGAAGAAAATAATAATTATGCTATAAATTGCTCACCATAAATCTTTAAATTTATGTTTTTGAATTGGGAGGTTATTTAAAAAGAAGAATATAGGTATGTATCCAATCCATTCATCTACTTTCTGAATATTCAGCTTCCTGGATATCAACAAGAATAAAATTTTCTATATGTGCAATCAAATAAAAATGGACATCTTTACCCATACCTAGGAAAACAGAGAAGTGAATCTGAGACTATATCACAAGGTATAAAGAATTTCAGTTACAGGGATATACTCATGATTACTTCAGAGATAAATAACCCTCCCATACTCCTGAATATCTACAGAAGAACTGAATTTCCTATAGAAATTCTATAGAATCTTATGCTTCTTTCTACTCATGATACTGGAAAGCGTCTAATGGATGTGCTTACATCCATTTGTCTGATTGCCTAAGATCCATTCCTGTATTAAACCATCAGACAGTAAAGCACATTTACCACATTACCAGAATCCTTCAAAGAACTGCTAAGGCACAACTTAATGTTCTTTGTCTCTGCTGAAGGTCGATACAGGAACCATTAGTTGGGCAATGTTTCTTTAGGTTTGAAGATTTTATTCCTAGATGTTATCTGTATAAAGATGCAAGAAATAAATTTCCACTTTTTTTTGCAAGAAAAATAAATTGTCCTCACATCTTCCTTTTGTCAAAAAATACAAATAAATCTCTGCATTTCTACTTTTTTTTCTTTTCCTTAACATCTGAAAGTTTAAAACCAATTCTCATCACTGTTATCTCATTTCTGCTTTTAACCCAGGATATGCAATCTATTTAATTAGGATGCAAAAAAATCTACTCTTGAGATATATAATGCAACATACCTCTTAATGATATGAGTAAGCATTTCCTTAAGACATGTGATACGGTAGCTGAAATGCAGTAATTTCCTTTACCCAGGGACTCAACCTTATATTTTACTACAGCTTTTCACTGATGCCTTTTGGAAATAATCAAAAATCAAATGCAACTATTTATTCCCATATGGTATTTCAAACGCTGTGTTACCTGAGAAGTGACTTGCAGCTAATGGGCAGATACTGAGTTAAGTTGAGGAAAAATGCAAAATGCACTACATATTCAGCACAATCCAAATAATAAGGCCATGTCACTAAATTTATGATGGAAGGCATGTTGTATAGGGCCTCACAAGTCAGGCAATGTAATTACTAAAAATGATTTGAATAAGAAATCCTCCACATTAGTCACATACTAGAAAATTAGAAAAATACTCTGATCACTGCAGACCTATTTCTCTCTACTCCTCCTACTCCTGCCTCTTCCTACCAATGCTATGCTGTGCTGGTGAGGTGTAGCCTGTTCATTTGGAACTTCTCCACTAAAAGGAACTGTTTGGAAGATCACAAATGGTTCTCATTGAATTTCAACTCAAGATTAGGAATGAGGTAAGATAACACATATTCTTTACTCATGACAGCTAATGTGAACATTGGTTTGGAAGTGAAGGGTTCAAGTGATACAAAATACATTAGCTACAAGTTACATTTTGTCAGATAACCACATAAGCATCTTTCAAATCTCGGCATATCTGACTTATTCACGCTGATAGAAGTAGCAGTTGTATGAGCTATCATGATAGGGAACACATAAAGTGGAGACTAAAACATACAATCTCGTTATGTTCTGTTGGCCAAACAATTCATGGCACCAAATGTCAAAGCCCCAACAGCTAGACCAGCCCCCCAAGTCAACTCAGGGTAACTAGTTCTTTCTGTTGTCCTAATCTAACCACATTAAAATGTCCTTTTATTTATACATTTGAGACCATTTAAATATTACCTAGGGTAGCTATAACAAATGAATGGAAACTGATAAACATGGCAGACTGAACATACTTATTTATCTTCAGCCTCCAAGAATACTACCAAAATGTACATAAATTAATAAAAACAGATAAAAGACAAGGGCAAAGCAAATGAAAGAGTTAATTAGAGCATACAAGATGCATCAATAAAGATGTAGAAGATGAAAATAAGATTCATGAGTGGTAACTGTTCTAGTAAGGAAGACATCTGAAACCAATTCCAGCCAGACAATCTCTAGAAGCTCAGTAATTGGAGTAAGAAGGTATGCAGGAAGAAGGAGAAGATGGGTCTGAAAAAGGGAGAATTTGTTGGAAGTCTTTATAAAGAGAATTTAGATCCTCAGATCTGCTCCCCTATCATACCATCTGGAGTAAAGTTTCTGGAAAATTTGAACTTAAGAACCTGTGGATTTGAGGCTGTACAAATGAGGGCAGGGATATAATGCCATTTTGAAAACAGAAAAATTAATTCAATTACACATCCTTAAAGGAGGTTTGCATTCCACTTCTCATGCTCCACTCCCAGAATGCTAATAGTCAAGTTTAAATCCCTCCCCTGGGCAGTGGGTTAGAACAGTCTTCCACAGGGAGTTTGATCAGAACTAGAAAACACAATATACATACATGAAATCATTATGTCATACACATTAAACTCATGCAATGTTATATGTCAATTATATCTCAATAAAACTGGAAAAAAAAACATATCCACAGATATTAACTTTGGACTTTTCCCTATGAAATGGCGAAGTCCCTACCAAACAGTGCTATACGAAGATGATGAGCTCTGTACAGAGCTTCTAATCACCCATTAAGCACCCCACTCTTAAAGAGAAATAGACTATCAAAGCATTACAAGATATCTGAGGAATATCCCTTAATGAAAATAGAAAAGAAAATAACAGGAAAAAGGCACCTTGGAGAAGCAGAAGAAAATACTAAAACTTTATCATTAATGGTCTCAGAGAGAAGTTATTGAAATCAGGATGTAAAAAGAGATTGCTATAAAACAGAAACAGAGAACAAGCAAGAAAATATAAGTGGACAGCAGAAATAAAAAATTCAAGAGAGGGGTTTGAAGATAAAATTGAAAAAATTATCAGAAGCACAGAACCAAAAAGAAAATAACTGAAAAATAAAAGAGAGGAAAAGAAAAAGAGAAAATTATAGGATCAATCCAAGTATTCCAGCATTCAATGAATTAGAGAATTAATATCCAGAATCAAAACATAAAAAAAGTAGAGGGGAGTAAATTATCAAAGAAATATACTGTAAATCAACTATACTTCAATAAAATTTTTCTAATTTTTTAAATGAGAAAAAATAAATTTTTTAAAAAGGAAATATAAGAAAATTGTCCAAAAGAAATTGAGTTTCCAAATTGAAAACCTCCTCCAAGTGTCCAGCACAATTGAATGAAAAAGATCCAAACCAAGATGACTGTCATGAAATTTAAAAACAGTAAAGATAAAGGAAAGATGCTAAAAGCAACTAGAGGGGGAAAAAAAATGACCACAAAGAATCAGGAATCAAAATAATATGTGACTTCTCAGTAGCAACACTGAAAGCCGGAAGACATTGAGGGAATGGTTTCAATATTTTAATCTAAGAAAACATGATTTCTAACATAAAATTTTCTATAAAATCAAACCAAATTTTATACAAGAACCCTTTCTATCTTCTCCCCACCTCCTCCTCCTGTTTCCTGCTTTGAGTGCAGATGTGATGGCTGTGATCCAGCAGACACTTTTTGACCATCAGGACCGTGCATGAGCATGGTGTAACAGAAAGAAAGCAGTCAGGATCCCTAATGACTTTTGGAGCCACCATAACTGCACAGAACTAGCTCTCTACTACTTTTATATTAGCAAAAAGTTAATTTATTGCTGTGAAAGCCACTGTTGTTTTGTGTCTTTTATAAGCAGCCAAGTACAATTTATAACCAATACATATGAATCCAGGGCTTTATCAGATTAGCGAGGCAAAGGAAATTCTTAGTATGACAAGGAGAAGGTGCAAGATGACAGTAATATATCTGACTGAAAGCAACCAGTCCATCCTGGAGCAGGATAGAGGTACGTCCCAGAGAAAACTGAACTGACAGGTTAACAGATGTCTTTGACATATTAAGAGGTGTCTTATAATTCTGTCAGTGAATTTACATATATAACGAAGCAAAGACACACACATAATGCAGTTATTAACTCCAATATAAACAAAATTTATACGAAAAGACAGTAAAATAATTGTATGACATGTAATTTCAGCGGTGAACAATACATAATAACATGGATCATCATTTATAAGATGAAATTAGTGGTTTTCAATCAGAGGCAATTTTGTCCTCCAGGAGATATCTGGCAATGTCTGGAGATATTTTTGGTTACCACAACTAGGATGTGTTCCTGGCATCTAGTGGGTAGATGTCAGGGATGCTGCTAAACACCCCTATAATGCACGTGACAGCCCCTCACAATAAAGATTATCCAGCTGAAATGTCAACAGTGCTGAGACTGAGAAATCACAGGCAACAGTCATATATTAGAAACTAAGAACAATGACTTAAACAAAAATTATAATTTTGAGAAATATAGGAGGAGAAAGGTAGGTGTTTAATGTGTGTGTGTGTGTGTGTGTGTGTGTGTGCATGTATAAGAGAGAGACTTAGTGTAACAAAGCTAAAGCCTTTCTTAACATGAAATTGATTTATAATATCTAAAATTTGAAGATCAAAAAATATATGTTTGGGCTTCCCTGGTGGTGCAGTGGTTGAGAGTCCGCCTGCCAATGCAAGGGACACGGGTTCGAGCCCTGGTCTGGGAAGATCCCACATGCCGCGGAGCAACTATGCCCATGAGCCACAACTACTGAGCCTGCGCGTCTGGAGCCTGTGCTCCACAACGAAAGAGGCCGCGATAATGAGAGGCCTGCGCACTGCGATGAAGAGTGGCCCCCACTTGCCGCAACTAGAAAAAGCCCTCGCACAGAAACGAAGACCCAACACAGCCAAAAATAAATAAATAAATAATTAATTAATTTTAAAAAAAAAGATATGTATATTTAAAAAAATATATGTTTAAATATATTACTTACAAATATACAGGCAAATATATGTTCCAGTAACTAAAAATGATAAAAGTGGCTGCTTCTGTACAGTTGTTTAGAGGATGGGGAGGAACAGGGCAGGGTATACTTTTCTTTCAGTTATAAGCTGCTTAATACTATTTGAATTTTTTAAATGTATTCATTAAATTTATACTTGTAATAAATTAATATAACGCAAAAAATGGAAAACACAGCAATATGAATTATGGAGCCAGACTTCTTGCCCTGAAGCAATGTGAATGCTATCATTATCTGTCTTGGTTAAAACAGCTTTCTGGGTATGAAGATCATCTTTCCTTTTCTTCTATCTTCCTTGGCTTGATCATTAAATAAGTCACTCAGCTCAGCCATCATGTTTATTTTGTTCAATGTGTCTATTTAGTGCCCTCCACTAAACAGAGTATTGGTCAATAAATAGTTTTCTAAATGTTGTTAAATTGAGACAAAGCTTTAGTATTTTTTTCTGTATAAGGTGTATATATAAGAACAGTTTTGGGACTTCCCTGGTGGCGCAGTGGTTAAGAATCCACCTGCAAATGCAGGAGACACAGGTTCGAGCCCTGGTCCAGGAAGATCCCACATGCTGTGGAGCAACTAAGCCTGTGTGCCACAACTACTGAGCCTGTGCTCTGGAGCCCACGAGGCACAACTACTGAGCCTGTATGCCACAACTACTGAAGCCCGCGTGCCTAGAGCCCGTGCTCCGCAACAAGAGGAGCCACTGCAATGAGAAGACCGCGCACTGCAACGAAGAGTAGCCCCCCCACCACAACTAGAGATAGCCCCCGTGCAGCAACGAAGACCCAACGAAGCCAAAAATAAATATAAAATAATAAATAAATTAAAAAAAAAAAGAACAGTTTGAAGACATCAAACAATAATATGGAAATTATATGAACAAACAATTCACAAATAAATGCACTGTCCATAAATATATGAAAGCTTATCTAAATTATTTTGCAACCATACACAATAAAACAAAAATTATTTGCATTGTCATAGAGACCGGTAACGAGTAAAAACAAAATAACAACAGTGAATTGAGGAATTAATCACTTTCATATACTGCAGGGTAAAATACATATACCCTTTGTGGAGAGTTATTTGACTATATCTATCAAAAGCTTTAACGTGTATTTATTTTAAAATCCGTAATTCCACTTCACAGAACATGCTTTAAAGTAATAAATGGACAAGATTCTAAAGATTTATGTACAGACATATTTGTCTTGGGATTATTTATGGAAGCAAAAACATCTTAAATGTCTAAGAATGTGACATAAATTATAAATGAATATATTAAGGTATATTCATATACCAATGCAATGCAACCTTAGATATGTACTGACGTGGATAGATGTTCACAGTATATTAAATGGGGGATAAATTTTAAAAGTGTGTATATAGATATTTATATATACACATTTAAATATATATAAAATCACATACATATAAGTCTGAAAATATATATACAAAAGTATCAATACTATAGCAATTTTTCTCTCGATATATGACTGTAGGCAATTATCATTCTCCCCATTCTTTCATAAATTTTCTGATTTATATTGTGTAACAAAAAATGTATTTGTGTATAGTCTTTCAAAATGCAATTTGTTTTGAAGAATGTATATGACCCACGGAGCCCACCACCAAATTTCCAGGTTGAGGGACGCTTGGCTTGTAACTAAACTGCAGCACAGAGATCACGGATAAAATCTGAACCCAAAGAAAGCCTCCTCCAGCTGCCCTGTACCTCCCCAGCTCTCTGATTTCCTCTCTGCGTCTTCAGGACCTCTGCAATAGTTCTGCAGAATTTTGCAACACTGTAATAACTTACACATTCAATAACAAAATTATGAGGGATGTTCTGATACAAGGGTAGTAAACAGTACTCAATAAATAATATTTTCATTTATTAAAGGGGTTTCTGCTACGAAATCATTACATATCTAAATGTTCACAAAAAAGGTCTCTCTCTTTGACTTTGTAATTCTATTTTATAAATTTATCTTAAGAAACTATGTAAGTGAACAAATATTCAAGAATATATTCACACTAGACCCACCCCTAAAATTTACAAGACCCAAAGCAAGAGTACAAATGAAGCCCACAAACCATATGTCTAAATATTTAAAAGTTATAAACCAAGCTAACATACTGCTAAATAAAAATGTTTTCTTCTTCTTTGACAAATCTACCTTCATGACTTTTTTAAATGGAAAAATACTGATAAAACTATGGTTTTTATGTGACTGAAATTATCAAAATATCAAAGATGATTGAATTTAATAAATATTGTATGTGTCTGGGCATTCTCTTGCTGAGCTTGCAATGTTTGGACGTGTAACAGACAAAGGCGTACCTAATTCACAGAGTATATTCCAAAGTATTTTTGCCTTTATTTCATCAAAATCACAATTTTTTTTTAATGTGGGCCATTTTTGAAGTCTTTATTGAATTTGTTACAATATTGCTTCTGTTTTATGTTTTGGTTTTTTGGCCCTGAGGCATGTGGGATCTTAGCTCCCCGATCAGGGATCGAACCCACACGCTCTGCATTGTACGGCGAAGTCTTAACCACTGGACCACCAGGGAAGTCCCACAAATTGTTTTTATAAGTAATATTATAGTGTTATTTTTGTTCTACTGACTGGAATGATCTAGGAATTAAAATGTAAAATGTTATTGTACTCAAAGCATCCAAATTTTGAATATATTTCATCAAAAAACATAAAGTAAAAATAAATAATTTAAAAATCATTATAATAATGTGGTTTGTTTAACATTACAAACTGATTCTCAGCTGCCGTGCAAATGCTACAAATTCTGTACTATTTTTGAGTGGCTCCCGAACCAGGAATTGGAACACAGAGGAACAGAGAATAGAAGCTCAGAACTGCTGGGAAGGATACTTTGTCATGCAAGAATCTACAACATTCTTCCATGGTGAGAGGAAGAATTTGACAAGTTAATTAATATATATATATATTTTTTTTATCCTTTTACCTAAGCACTTTTGGTGCTCAGATCATTCCTGCACTTTGAAGGTATAGGTGATTTTGACATTAACCTGATGCACAAATTTCATGGCATTCAGACATTGTCACTTTTTGTTTCAAAGACATGGTGCAAGAGATGAAAAGGAGCATTTCCCTGAAGACCAAACGGTATGTCAAAAAAGATGTTTAGGTTCATTGCATGCGTTAAAAGAGCACTGAGTTCCAGATCTCTGATAACAGTACTGCCCATGTGTTCTTTAATAAACATGTGAGTCTGTGTGCTTGTTATGTGTGTGTCCTTTTACAATGCAGGTCTGAGAGCAGGGGCCACTCTTTCCCAGTCCTAAGAGTGGTACTGATAAGGATGCCACACCTTCAACTCCTTACTTCCTTCTCACCACACTTACTTTCAATCTAACTGAATTTGGCTTGTACTTAATGAACCTACTAAAACTGCGATCTTGGAATTCATCAGTAGCATCCTAAGCAATGAATCCAAAAGAATACTACCAAGACATAATCCCTCTGTATCACCCCCATAGACTCCTCCCAGCTCCTTGAAACACTTCTTTTCCTAGACTTTCACTGCAGTACTCTATTTTTTCTACTCTTTCTATGATTACCTTTTATGTTTCCTTTACTGAAACAGGTTGCTAATACTAGTTTATATCTATAGAGGTCAATAAACTTAATTTTATGTATGCATGTAGGGATGGATGGACCAATGGATCAATAGATCAATGGACTGATGGATCAATGGATCAATGGATGGGTAGTTGGATGAAACATGATATGACTTTGAACTGAGACAGTAGGTTTTGTTCTTTGGTTGACTGGTTGACTGTAGGGTGTGTTTATGTATGTGTGCATGCATGTGTGTACAAGTGCTTCTGTTTGATTATTTTTATTGTAATTCAGAATTCTGGCCTTATATTTCCAGAAACTAGAGTATATAACAACTAGGGATTGAAATTCAGGAGCAAAATAAGTAAAAAAAGAAAAAAATAAATCTGCAACCCTTGACTATCTGATTAAATACTAGAATCACATGCCTCTATTATTTCTCTGTTATGTAGAATGCTGGGTGCAATTTTAAAAATAATATTCATTTAATAGAAAACACACACAAACATATATACATACATATTCATTATATATGTATATATACATTTAATGTCAACACTGTAATATTTTTACATCATAAAAGCATTTCCCAAACTATTTTCTATGTATTCCACAAGGTTGATTCATTAGCTATTTGACAAATATTTCATGGGCTGAGTCCAGCACTATTCAAAGTATTAGGGATACAAAAGAGGAAAAAATAGTCTTTTATTTATTTCCTCCATAGGTCTCAAATTTGTTTGTATGACAAATTTTGTTGAGATTATTACTAGAAATTTCATATTTTACAACTTCAGTGTAATTTTTTGTTCTTTTTAACGTTTATTACTGATAAAGCTATTGATTTATAATATTTATTTTGAAAACAGCCACTTTACCAAATGTTCTTAGCTTTAATATTTTTCCCATTGATTTGCTTTGCTTTGCTTGGGAGACATTAACGGATATTAATATCCTCTTTAAACATCATTTGTAGATACTAAAAGCTTGCAGTCAAATATACTCTCAGTTTACTGAGAAATATATTGTTCCTTATCTTTTCACTATTTTCCAGCAAATGAAACTATTCCTAAAGCAATAGTTAAAAACTGGATATATTAGTTACTTCTTTCTCAGATATCTTTGGGTGGGAATTCAATACAAAACAGCTTTTACTTCACTTTTTAGCATGCATTTTTTTTAAAGTTTTCTAATTTTCTCTCTGTCCCTGCCTATGCACTACTTAAGAGTGCATATAAAGTACATTAATATTTTCTTATTCATAATAAGTGAGAAAGAACGTTTTAAGAATTGTCTTTTGGAGTCATCAGGGAAGTGCGGCCACAGAGGGAAGGTCATGTGAAGACACATTAAGAGAGCAGCCGTCTGCACACCAAAGAGAGAGGCCTCAGGAGGAACTATGCTGCTGACACCTTCATCTTGGACTTGCAGCCTCCAGAAGACCCGTCAAAACTGAATGCTGGGACTTCCCTGGTGGCGCAGTGGTTAAGAATCCGCCTGTCAATGCAGGGGACACGGGTTTGAGCCCTGGTCGGGGAGGATGCCACATGCCGTGGAGCAACTAAGCCCACGCGCCACAACTACTGAAGCCCGTGCACCTAGAGCCCGTGATCCGCAACAAGAGAAGCCACTGCAATGAGAAGCCCACGCACCGCAACGAAGAGTAGCCCCCACTCGCCACAACTAGAGAAAACCTGCACACAGCAACGAAGACCCAACTCAGCCAAAAATAAATAAAATAAATTTTTAAAAAATTTAAAAAAAATGAATGTTGTATGTAAAGTATAAACTAACAGAATATTTATTTTTTTTGCATTTATATATTTTTTTGAATTTTGTTTTATTTATTTATTATACAGCAGGCTCTATTAGTCATCAATTTTATACACATCAGTGTATACATGTCAATCCCAATCTCCCAATTCATCCTACCCCCCACCCTCCCCCTGCTTTCCCCCCTTGGTGTCCATACGTTTGTTCTCTACATCTGTATCTCTATTTCTGCCTCACAAACCGGTTCATCTGTACCATTTTTCTAGATTCCACATATATGCTAAACTAACAGAATAAATAAATAAAGCAACTATACTCCAATAAAAATAAAAAATGCCAGCAATGTCTGACATGTAATAAGCACACAATAAATATTCCTTAAAAAAAAAAAGAATTATCTTTTTCCTAGGCAAAGGAATTATATAATTACACACTGAACTTATAAAAGTTCAGATAACTTAATTAAGATGCCAAACATTACATTATTACAAAGTGTTTTATTTTAAACCTATAGTTTTTCATTACTTGGTTTTACATTTAAGGTTTTTCTAGAGCTTATTAAAAGACTTTAGTATTCTATTATAAGCATCAAGAGAATACAATTTATACTATTAAAATACTATTATATTTATGATTCATTATAGAATTTCCTGCTACTAAGCCCCAGTTTTATAAGATTACAGTAAAACATGTAAATAGACACATACAACTTATTTACTGATGAAAATGAAATTCTGTATTCACCATCTCTCTCCTACTTTCTTCTTATACTACCTCTAACTAAACAGATTTGGTAATTAAGAGGGAGAGACATGATTTAAAAAGAGATATTTTTTCAGAGAAATCTGCTTTACCTACCTTATCTCTGATTTTTTATCAATATTCTTCCTGTACCCTCGGGTTTCTTATTTTCTTATAAGAATTGCATTCTGCCCTCAAAGCCAGCAGCAACAACCTAGGAATTTTTTTAGGAAGAGTAGAAACTTTGTTAGGTCAGTCAGTCAAATATCTGAAGACAGTTGACTCCTCCCCACCCCCCATTCCTGCCCACCCCATACAAGCACATCTACTTCCAATTCTAGGTCCCAAACACTTTATTAAAGAACCTACTGCAGTAACCAATTTGTCTATAAAATGACATATGTCAATGTGTTGAGGTATTAACTAGTAGGAAGAAAAATTCTGATTTCATTGAGATTTTGTCTAAAACTCACAGGCATTACCAGATTAAAGAAATATAATATATTTTAAAATTTATTTATTTTTATTTTTATTTATTTTTGGCTGCATTGGATCTTTGTTGCTGAGTGTGGACTTTCTCTAGTTGCAGCGAGCAGGGGCTACTCTTTGTTGCGGTGCACAGGCTTCTCATTGCGGTGGCTTCTCTTGCTGCCGAGCACAGGCTCTAGGCGCGCGGGCTTCGGTAGTTGTGGCTTGCAGGCTCTAGAGCGCAGGCTCAGTAGTTGTGGCGCACGGGCTTAGATGCTCCACGGCATGTGGGATCTTCCCGGTCCAGGCCTCGAACCCGTGTCCCCTGCATTGGCAGGCGGATTCTTTTTTTTTTTTTTTTTTTTTTTTTTTTTTTTTTTTATCAGGAAAAGAAAAACTTTTATTTATTCAGTTGAACTTAATAACCATTTCTTTGGTGCTTCTGTCAGTGCTTATTTTATTCAGTTTATAGAGAGATTCCATCTCCAGTAGTTCCATAGTCAGCAATCAGATAATCTTATATTACCTATACACATACTTGTAACAACTCTCTTACATGTATTAAGCCTATCTTATGACAACACAGTATAAAATTAAAAATGGCATATAGAGAATATTAATGCTGTTATGAAATGATAGCACAATGTTTCAAAACGTCATCCATAATTTTGTTCGTATCTTCCCCTGTTCACTGTGCTCTCTACCTCTATCTAGTACCATCATCCTCATAATTCCTTTTCAGCTCCTCTAGAACAAAAGAGCAAGTGATCACAATCTCCCTCTCATCTCTCTCCCCACACAAACCCCCAAAGGAAAGAATAGTAGTCTATTCTTCCCGCATAAGGAAGGGTCAGGAACTGAACCTTGTCGCAGAGACCTTATGAGACATGTTTATAGAGATGAGTACGAGTTAGCCAGGTTGATGGGAAGGGAAATGCTATGACTATGACCCTTAATAATCCCTGGGTACACATGTGCTGTGATCCTTTTATGAATTGCCTGCAGGAAACTGGCTGGTCTTTAGACAACAAGACAACTCTGAGCTTGGCTGCTAGAAATTGCAACATCAGTTTGCTTGGTAAGTGGGTGTTAGAGTTGAGTGCATGGCAGAAAAAAATACATGGCTGCTGTTGTGTACGTGCAGCTAAGACACGACACTAATATTTTTTGACTGAGAATTAGGACCATTTCCCTAGGTACAAAGATAGCAACAACAATGTAGATGGCATGTCACTCTAAGTACTTGAACCTATGATCTTTTGTCTGCCCTGCCTGGCACTCAGGATCCTCTCCTGTGGGAACAGAGCCCTGATTTTCCTCTGAAGAATCCCCTTCTGCCTCATATGTTTTGGGGGATATAACCCCGCATGCTCTAGGCCTGAGAATGTGGCCCAAGGCTTCCTACTGACAGCATCTCATACTCTGGGACAGTGAAGTGTTTTCTAGGTTAGTACTGTCTTAGAGCTACTTGGAAAGAGGAAGTTTCTTTTTCCTGATGAGTTTGGCAGGCGGATTCTTAACCACTGTGGCACCAGGGAAGCCCAAGAAATATAATATTAACTAAATCAATTACTCAATTTCCTTTCTAGGACAACAAATAATTGACTTGACCTTTGCTTTGCTAAATTGACTGAATCTCTGTCTCCAGGACACTAAAAGAGCTCGTTGCAGTCAAAACTTCAGATTGAAGTTTGGGGCTAAAATATTTAAATGAACCATATAGTCTATACTCCTTTTGTTTTTCTCCTTGTCATTGTCTGAGAAAAGATCTCAGACTAACAATTTGCATTTAGTTATCTAGGGTACAGTTTAAGAGACTTGAAAATTTCAAAACAATATTCACCTACGTCTGTTTGGTCACATTTGAGTCACACCTTCGAAAAAAGTCAAAATTCACATCAAAAAAAATTTGTTTAATTTACTCTTCTTACATTCCACAGACCTCTCTTTTTAGCATTCTTTGACAAAGCTTTAAATCTGTCTCAGGTTCATATACATTCTTCCAAATACAAAATAAGTATAAATACTTATACCTAATGAGTTTAATTCATTAAAAAAAACACTCATTCACCAAATAAAATTAGCTCATTCTATTCTAGATACATAAAGACAACAGTAAACTGCATTCTCAATAATTATAATATGAATAACTAACATTAGTTGAGCTTCTTACACTCAGCTCATCAAAGCAACACTAGGAAGTGGGCCTATTTGTTACCTTCATTTTACAGTAAGGGAACTAAGGCACCAAGAATTAAATAATTTTCCTGTATTAGTTTTCTTAGGCTACTATAACAAAACACCTAAGATTGGGTGGCTTAAACAGCAGAAATTTATTTTCTTACAGTTCTGGAAGCTAGAAGTCCAAGATCAAGGTTCCAGCTGCTTCAGTTTCAGGTAGGGCTTTCTTTTTGACTTGCTGATAGCTGCCTTCTTGCTGAATCCTAGACAGGTGGAGAGGGAAAAGGGAACTCTCAGCTGTCTCTTCTTATATAGACCCTAAGCCTATTGGACCAGGGCCTCACCCATATGACCTCATTTAAACTTAATTACTTCTTTAGAGGTCCCATCTTCAAACACAGCCACACTGGGAGTTAGGACTTCAGCATATGAATTTTGAGGGGACAAGAACATTCAGTCCTTAACATCCCCTAAGGTCCCACGGTTAATAAGTTGTAGAACCATGGCTGAAAACCCAGCGGTCAGACTCCAGAGCCTGAGCTCTTAACCATATTACCCGGTTTATACTGAGCTCCTTACAACTAAGCTTACACTGTGCATTAAATAGATTAAAATTAATCATAGGTATTTTTCCCCATAGGAAATATATATACATACTTACATATATATGTATATTGATACGAGAGGAGTAGAAAAGAAAGCAGCCCCTATACTGGGCCCTGCTCAGCTTCTTGTTCCATAAAGTTAAGGAAGAAATTGAGGAAAAAACAATTGTTTGGAAAAATCCAGGCGTCGTTTCTTTGTATGTTACAACGAGTGCAAAGTTTGCAGTGACGTGTGAAGGCCCCTCACACCCTCAGTCGGCCTCATAACCATAGTCGGCCTGGGACTGTGTCCTGGAACCCTGGGCCGGAGAAAGCACCACTTTCATTCCTGCTTCTTGGGGTGCTGACGACCACTTAGTGATAGAGAACAAGCGTCATAGCCACAAGGCCAGCAAGTCTGCGAAAACAGTGAGATGCTCTCCTGGAATCGTCCAGACGGCTCAGCTCCACTCGGACACAGTCTGCGAAGAAACCAGAGGTAGAATACCTGGACGGGAGGTTTGGAGCTCCAGCTCGGGACCCAGCACTTCCAGCCATGCGTGCAGCCGCCGGAACAGCCTCTCTAGCCCCGCGATCTCGCCTCCTCTCCGAACCGCCCAACCTCCGCGATAGAAAGTAAAACGTGCCAGTTTAAACGTGACCGCATCTTGCTATTTCTCTTTCTGAAACTGCACCTCACGTAGGGACTTGAACCCACAGTCTTCCAACTGAAACCACGCAACTTGTCTCAGGACTTAAGCTCAGGTTCTTTATGGTTCGTTGCAGAAGGAATCCAGCGAGAGACAAAGTGATAGGTAAAAAGTAGATTTATTAATATAGGATGCTTGTGAAGGATACAAGTGGACAAACAAGAGGGCTCTGCCCCGGTAACTAAGTGGGCTACAGTTTTATAATCAAAGGAAAAATGGGGGAGGGGAGAAGACCACATGTCTCGGTTCTCAGGTGAGTCCCTGGGATGGGCTTCACGCAGGAAAGAATTCAAGAGGGAGCCATAGTAAAGTGAAAGCAGATTTATTTAGAGAGATACACATTCCACAGACAGAGTGTGGGCCGTCTTAGAAGGCGAGGGTGGCCTGGTGCAGGGGTGGTAGTTTTTATGGGCTGGGTAATTTCATAGGCTGATGAGTGAGAGGATTATTCCAACTATTATGGGGAAGGGGTGGGGATTTCCAGGAATTGGGCCACAGCCCACTTTTGGGCCTTTTATGGTCAGCTTCGGAACTATCATGGCGCCTGTGGGTGTGTCGTTTAGCTAATGTATTACAATGAATGCATAATGAGGCTCAAGGTCCACTGGAAGTTGAATTTCCGCCATCTTGGGCCTAGTTGGTTCTAACCAGTTTATGTCATATCTTCAATGGCTATGTCATTCTTTTGATGGTTATGCCCTGCTCTCTTCCCGTCCTGTCTCATTTTCAGTTTTATTATACCGGGGAAGAGAATGTTCTATTACAATTTTGCCTAACTTAGAAACCATCCCACTTTTTTCTTTCATAAATTCACAGATACTCTAAGATGTCACACTAAGTCCTCTTTGTCCCATATCACTGGATATGTGCCATAGATAATGCCAGACTGGACGTTTCATTTTTCAATGTGGTGAACATTGTATCATAGTTTCTCGAACTGAATGGAATCATTATCATTGGCAACTGCATTTCTGTTCACAGAAGTGCATGATCGCTTTTATTTCTATACATTCTCTCAGTCTTAAAAGCTTACCTATTTCTACAGTTAACACATACATCAATTCTCTCAATTGTGGAAAGCATTTAACAACATATAAATAAGTTTGTTTCCTGTATCATTACTGAAAAACACTAACATTCAGTGACTATTATTGTATGGTTAAGTCAAATTGCCCTCATGCTCTATAAATGTTATGGCCATCTTCATCTCCTTTCGTGATTTTGAGACATGTTCTCTAATATAACTGGAATCGACGTTAATTCCACAAATAGAACTATCTCATGTAAAGCAGCTGAAATCCTAACATAATTATAAGATCATTTTATTAGATCCTATAAAACAAGCATATGGTTCTAGAGAAAGCAGTAGATTGGATCTCAGCAAGAAGAATTTAGAGTAAATATGATATTTCCTAATGGATGTTATTTTAAAATTTAAATTATAGAACTTATAAAGTATCCTTTTATAGAAATGTTAAAAATGTTCCTTTTCCTTCGTACATAGCCATCTACATAGAGTGAACTCTGGGGTGTCAAAAGCAATATAGTATTAAAGAAATGTATCCCTAAAGTGGGCTGGCTTTCAGCCAACATGTGATTCCACCATTATTTGTACTTATAGTAAACACATATTTGGTCTTTCTCTTCAGTTCCTAACACAGACATTCTAAAATCCTTGGAATTGCCTGAGTGATAGTGGTAATAGCAACACCTTTTGTTATTTGTAACAAGCTGCTTTCAACTATACCTGAGTGTATGTTAATGAGGTGACTCTTGCTGGGTTCCTAGGTAGCTTCAGGATGGGGGATGGTTGCCAGAGGAACCAATCACATGATCAGAGGACTGGAGCTTTCAGGCGTCCCCTCAGACCTCTGAGGAAGAGAGAGGGGCTGGAGATTGGGTTCAATCACCAATGGTCAATGATATAATCAATCATTCCTATGTAATGGGAACACCATAAAAACTCCTAAATGATGGGGTTCAGAGAACTACCAGGTTGGTTAACACATCCAGATGTTGGGACGGTGTTGCACAGTGAGAAGGCAGGGAAATGTTATGCCCCTTCCCCTATAACTTGCCCTATGCATCTCTTCCATTTGCCTGTGAAACCAAGTTCCACTAAAACTGAGTTCCCCTGATGAGTTTATGATAAACCTCTCTGTCCTAAACTTTTCCTTTTCTTGTCCCACCTCTGTTACCCTCAGGATTGAACAGTATCAAAGAAAAGCAGGGATTGAAACAGAACAGGGATCTGTGGGCCCTCCCAGGTACAAAAGCACCTCCGTGTCCCCTGTTCATTGCTTGTAGAAAAAGGCTTTAGTCTTCTAGGCCTTCCCTGAGTTCCAAAGAGCAGACTCAAGCAGTTACTAATTAGGGAAGTGAGGGAACACAGAAACAAAGGGAGAGCAGTCAAGCAAGAAAAGTGATAATAACTTAAACAATTGTTCATCCATAAAACAGAGTGCTGGATCCTCCTTAAGAGATATACATAATAATTTGATGCATATCTGTGAGTTGTTCTGCAGAAACCAAGACTCCCCCCCAGTCTGGGTGGAGGATGGTACCTCTGTGCTGACCACAGGCATGTAGACCCCAAACTGGTTTGAACCAAAAGGTTGATAATTAAGATCATCAAAACATCACCCTGTTACCTGAACACCAACCAAATCAGAAGAAAGTCCACAAGCTGCAAACCTCACCCCAAATGTTGTCTTTAGAAACCCTTCCCTGAAAGCCACCAGGCAGTTCAGGTCTTTTGAGCATGGGCTGCTCATTCTCCTTGCTTGGCACCCTGAAATAAATGCTATTCTTTCCTTCACTACAACTGGTGTCAGTAGGTTGGCTTTGCTGTGGATAGGAGAGTGGACATAAGTTAGGTTTGGTAACAACTCTTCCTGAGTTGTATCCTTTATAATAAAACAGTTATAGAAAGTAAGCTGTTTTCCTGAGTTCTATGAGCCAGTCTAGCCAATTATTGAACTTGGGGGGGGGGGTGGAAACCCCAATTTGCAGCCAAGTTGGACAGAATGTGTGTAACCTAGGGACCCAATATTTGTGACTGGCATCTAAAGTGAGGACATTCTTGTGGGTCTGAGCCCTTAAATCTGTGGACTCTGGTGCTAAATCCAAGGAGTTACTACCAGAACTGAATTGCACTGTAGGATGTAGTTGGTGTCCAGAGAACCAGAGACTTGGCTGTCGATGTTGGAAAATACCACAGAACCCTTTAAACATGTTTTGAAGACATAAATCGTGTAATCGGGTTGAAGTACCATTATAGCCATGCCAGTCGAGGCCAGCCTGGTCTAGGCCACCATCACCACTCACCTCTCACCTCTCAACACTCTGCTTTCTCAACAGTCCCTTCTCCCCAGAGCAGCAAAAGTGATCGTTTAAAATCATAAATCACCTGCTCAAAATTCTATCTCCATGATACTGAGAACACAGTGACCACCTTACCGCAGCATAAAAGAGCAGACATTCTCTACATCTTTAAACTGGTTTTCTTTAGCTCCTTTCTTTCCTCCTCCTCTTTAACCATACTGGACTCTTGTTTTTCCATCACAAATTCCTCCTCAGAGTCTTCATACTTACTGTTCTTTCAGCCTGGAAGTTTCCTCCTCAGATTGGCTCCCTCCTCATGTCAAAGTCTTTCAGGACTTTGCTCAAGTATCACACGAGAGAGCCCTTTCCTGATCACTGCTATGAAAACAATACCCCTCCATCGACACATCTCCTATTCTTGTTTTTCTTTGCTTTGTAATGAAGATATAAGATACAAAATAGTCTCTACCCTGCCTCCAACTAGGACACAAGCTCTACATTTGCAGGCACTTTGTTTTGTCCTCCCACTCCTGGACAGAACCCATTACACACCTGAATGAGTGAATATTATTTGACAATAATATTAGGCAAGAGTGAAGGTAGGCTGTTTCATTGCCCCTTTTTCACACATTTAGACCTATTAGAAGTTACATGAACAGTAACAATGTACTACAAGACAGAAGTCAGTTGTTTCTCACTGGGGAGCATCTGCACACCACCTGAATTTGTTATTGTTAAGATTAAAATTCTAGGCTCTATCCCAGGCAGAAAAATCAGAACTTCTGCAAAGGAGGTCTGGGAAACCCCATTTTAACAAACTTCAGTAAAAATTTGACAAACAGAAACACCAATTAAATAGAGTTGGGAGGCCAGAAGGGTATGTCTCATGTTCTGCAATGATAGCAGAGCCCAACAGGAAGAAAAGAGATGCCTCTTCTTTCCTGGCAAGGACTCAGCCAATGGAAAGCCATGGACTCTGTTTCCTGTAGCCCTCCCAACTTACTTTTTATCTCTATAAAAGTGTTCTCCATCCCTTGCCTGCAGGGACTTACAGGTGGATGACCATGGTTGCAGAGTCCAAATTGCAGTTCTCTGCTGATCCTGAATAAACCCATCTTTGCTGGAGAAATATCTGGCAGTCTATTTGTGTCAGGTCAACACTTCCTTGGAGATTGCTTGAAACTGCTGTCTTGGAGAATACGTTTCAAAAGTAAGGCTTTTTCAAGGCTCACTATGACCTAGTCTTAAACCCCATCTCCATTTTCTTCTCTCAGGGCATACTCTTTGCTAAGTTCCTACAAAACCAACTCCCTGATTTCACCTGAAGAAATCCTGCCACACACCCTTCACTGAGCTCCTTCATTCATTTCAGAAGTTATGCCTCAAGAATTTTCCTGACCCCATAAGTCCCTATTGAAATACGTTATTTATGTAATCTACCTCCTTGATTCAATAGTAAGTTCCTAGAAGAGTAGAGACAGCTTTACTCATCAGTTAATAATTTTGTTTTTATTGCTTTTAAAAAAATAAATTATGCAGGTTAAAAATTTATTCAATAAATATTTGCTGAGTTAAAATTTATCTAGGCTATTCTTTTAGGTTTTTAAGATTTTTATTAGCACAATCCTGATATCAGCTAATATGAAACAAATCTGAGAATGTGATGTTGAGAGTCAGGCACTCTGGCTTATAAATTCTTCTCTATGCCTGAGTAGGTGTCCTTAGGCAAGTCATTTAACATTTCCATGCCACAGCTTATTGTTTTACCATTCAGAGATACTAGTTCCTGACCAGTTCATAGTAATCTCCTTAGGATGAAGTTAAATAAGAATGTGTAAGTGCTTCAAAAATATTATAGAGGACTGTACAAATGAAAGTTATCACTACTTTAGTTAATTTCACCTATAATTAAAAAAAATAATAATCCCTGATGATGGAAGGTAATAGTCATGCTACTTGATTGCAAATATCTGAAATCCACTCTCATTAAACATAAAACAAATTTATGGAAAGGATAACAGAGAGTTCACAGAAACACTGGAAAGATATAAAGGATGAGAAGAAATAAAGGAAGCCAAGGTGTAGCCGAGATAACACACAGGAGCAGTCTGGATGGATGTTGTCCTCTCTAACACCAATTTAGCAGTGGACACTTGCCCGTGAAGATTCACTGTGACAACTCTGTAAGTAAACTCAACTCCCTTATTTTTGAATGATTCCCTTAATATTAAATGTTCGTAGTGCCTGCCTAGCCAAGCCTGTGATACTTGCTTATACTTTAGCTTCCAGGAAGTCAAAGAATTATCTACCCCTTTCACTTCTGTAGTGAGAGGCAGGGCCCTGCTTACCACCACTGTTAGAGTTACCCCATAGTAAGAAAGATGTTTGGATCCTTGGATGATGAGCAGCCAAAAACAATGCACGCTCATATAAGACTCATTTTCCCGACAGGAAGCTGTGAAATCATGTTAAATGTTCTACTTTGCTTGAAATAATTAGAACTCATTATTGAACTTTACCTATCAGGTACCCAATAAATTTACCTGAATGGAAATAATGGAAATATGTTTCAAAATAAAAGAGTAAATCTAAAAAATCTGATTACAGCAGCATGACTGACAAAGTTATTATACAGACTGATAGCCAGTACTATGTGGAGAAGTAATTTTAAATAACATAAAATCTAGAAATGTATAATGAATAAACCTCCAACTGTATCGGAAATCAAATTTAAAACTTTTTTTTCACAATTGGAAGCTTGGTTTAAATCCCTGTACCAAACTGACAATTTTATTTAGCTTAAATGTAAGAGAGAGAAATATAAAAGAAGAAATTAGCAATATTGAAATACTATATCAGCATAAAGTTATTTATGCTTTCTTTCAAATTTATATATTATCTATTCTATAGAGCAAGACATTCAATTTTCTGTATTTTTATAAGAGGAACCAAATGATTTAAATGGCTTTATATGAACCTGGAAAAAAATTTAAAAGTCCTTTATTATACATGGACATGGCCTAGATTGTTTTTTTTCCAGAGTCTTTGAAACTATAAGAGTATAAGTTGTCATGTCTTCATTGCAGTGCTGAGGCACAGTTTCAGTATTTGTGAATACAGGAATAGGAAAGGTGCCACATCACCCAACATTGAGCTAGTAAGTAAGCTCAGACACACAGATACGCAAGAATTTGCATCTTCCTCAAAATAATTTCTCTCTTTTTAAGAAGTTACCCCTGTGAAAAGTGAAACTTTTCTTCCCGTTCAGACAACTCAGGTTTGCTTGCTTTCAAATGAGTAAAAAGTGAAAATATTCAGTCTTTGAAAAAATCTGCTAACTCAAACCATTGCAAAGTTTTATAAGTATTATCGCTCTCACTTTTTCCCTGAAGAGATTCAACACAATTATTGCCAGAATTTGCCCTAGATTTTTTAGTCAGCTGCTGCAAGAGAAAAATAATACTGCCAATGGAGTTAATTAAAACTTGTGCTAATAAACTACAGCAGAGTGAAACAAAAAATGGCCAATAGTTTTCAAATATTTCTCATTGGCCACAATTACATTTATTTTTAAACATAGGTAACCCCAAGTGACACCATCCATAATTTTCATGGTGACTTCTCTTTCCAAGAAAATCAGTTAACTTACTTCCTGATGTTTCACAGTATGTCAATCCAGACAGCCTATGAAGATGAGCTTTCTAAGTTAGGACCTAATAATGCCTCCTTAAATGATAACATATTTCTAGGTATATTGTATTTCCCCTCAATTTCTTTTTATTAATTTGAGAGATAGAATTCTGTTTTATTTCTCCTTTGTTCTCTTTCCTACTTTTTTCTCACTGTCTTATTCTGCTAGGGCTGCCATAACAAAATATCAATACCTGGGTGGCTTAAACAACAAACATTTACTTTCTCACAGTTCTAGAGGCCACAAGTCCAAGAGCAAGGCACCATCAGGGCTGGTTTATGGCGAGAACTCTCTTCTTGGCTTGCAAACCTTCTCACTGTGTCCTCACATGGCCTTTCTCCTGTGTGCAAGAGGAGAGAGAAAGAAAGTGAGCTTGAGTGTCATTTCCTCTTCTTCTAAGGGCATCAAATTCTATCAGATTAGGGTCCTATCCTTATAACCTCAGTTAGCCTTATTTGCCTCCTTAAAGGCGCTATCTCCAAATACAGTCACATTAAGAGTTAGGGCTTCCACATATGAACATTGAGGAGACACAAATCAATCTGTAAACACTCACATCTTAGGTTTAGTTGAAATTCTAAAAATAAGTTTTCCACATAATAAGAACCTCAAACAAGTCACATCTCAGCTTAAAAGTGTTCCTTTTATGAATCTCAAGAGTCTTCAGCAGAAACCCAATAATACCACAGAATTTTATGTTACTTATCACATATTGGAACATTAGAATTTTGAAAGTTAAAAAAGTTACTTCCCAGTATTTGAGGTCATTTACAAGATCATCATTTCAGAAAGCTGAGTTCTCTCAATTCTGAGTACTCTTTTCCAATATTAAAGCAGCTGCTAATGTTCATAGTAGAAAGGCAAGAAAATAACATTGAATAAATCCTCAGGTATCTACAAAATTAAACTCAAATCCCTGTGCCCAAATTCAAGGCTGCCACAATTTTTAAAAATTTATTTTATTCAAGTATAGTTGATTTACAATGTTGTGTTAATTCCTGCTGTACAGCAAAGTGATTCAGTTATATATATATATATATATTTTTTTTTTTTTCATATTCTTTTCCATTATAGTTTATCACAGGTACTGACTATATTTTCCTGTACCATACAGTCGGACCTTGTCGTTTATCTATTCTATGCATAATAGTTTGCATCTGCTAATTTTAAATTCCTAATTCATCCCTCCCCCATCCCTTCTCCCCCTTGGCAATCACAAGTCTGTTCTCTATGTCTGTGAGACTATTTCTATTTTGTAGATAGGTTCATATGTGTCATATTTTAGATTCCATATATAAGTGATATCATATGGTATTTGTCTTTCTCTTTCTGACTTACTTCACTTAGTATGATAATCTCTAGGTCCATCCATGTTGCTGCAAAGGACATTATTTCATTCTTTTTTATGGCTGAGTAGTATTCCATTGTATATATGTACCACATCCTCTTTATCCATTCATCTGTTGATGGACATTTAAGTTGTTTCCATGTCTTGGCTATTGTGAATATTGCTGCTATGAACATAGGGGTGCATGTGTCTTTTTGAATTATAGTTTTGTTTGGGTATATGCCTAGGAGTGGGATTGCTGGATCATATGGCAACTCTTTGAGGAAACTCCATACTGTTTTCCATAGTGAAGGCTGCCCCAATTTTGACCTCCCACCCAGGGGAGTCAGCATCAGACATCCCAGGTTCAAATCCCAACCCCATTTATTTTTATCTGTACAACCTTGGGCAAGTTACCTGACCTCCAGGTCTCCTTCTTGCCCCCTGCTTGTATTTCTCCCGTTAGCCTCTCTCATTTCCAATCATGCCAGTACATACCTAATTCTTTACCTTTGCTCCTGTCACTTCCTTACCCAGAGTGCTTCCTCCCCTACTCTACCAGACTATCATTCTTCAAGCACCAGCTAAAGCTACTCCATAGTCCTTGCTTACTCCCAATTTTCTTTAAACAATCTCTAAACATTTATTACATATTTACCATAAATCTAGCTCTCTGATGTCCTCTCATCAGATTCTACTTATCTTGGTTCCTACCAGCCTGTGTTTCATGTGTGTATGCACCATCTCTCCAGTTAATTCATGGGCTCCACTCACTTTTTTTTTTTTTTAATTTTTATCCATTCATTTATTCATCCATTTATTTATGGCTGTGTTGGATCTTCGTTTCTGTACGAGGGCTTTCTCCAGTTGCGGCAAGTGGGGGCCACTCTTCATCGCGGTGCGCGGGCCACTCACTATCGCGGCCTCTCTTGTTGCGGAGCACAGGCTCCAGAGGCGCAGGCTCAGCAATTGTGGCTCACGGGCCTAGTTGCTCCGCAGCATGTGGGATCTTCCCAGACCAGGGCTCGAACCCGTGTCCCCTGCACTGGCAGGCAGACTCTCAACCACTGCGCCACCAGGGAAGCCCCACTCACTTTTTTTAATCACTCACAGCACCTAGCAGAGTATACAGCACATAGTAGATACTCAGTAAATATCTCATTTGTTCTGTATTATGTTCAGCTTATGTATCCAAGTTATTTATGAATGTATTTTAACTACACCCACCCCTGCTCCCAGCTCCCAGCTTTCAGCTTTCAGAAAACAAGAATATTCTATTTTTAGATATCTAGCATAGTACCTTGGAAATAGCAAGGACCTCAAAAAAAATTGTGGAATGAAGATTTGCTCTCATTATTAGCACCTTTAATGACAGGCTAAGGAGACCAAGGAAAATGAGAAAAGCTGACCAGTGAGTGGTGCCTTGTCCACTTTAACCTGTGTACAAATTCACTTATGACTCAGTAGAGATAGCAGCAGTTCCTCTGTTGAGGAGAATGGAGAGGAAAGAACTAAGGGGACTGAGCAAAGGCTTCAAAGGAAGGTGGTGAGAAATCCTAGCACAGGCTCCTGGTTTCATGATTTTGAGTCCGCTAAAAGGAAAAGAAAGTAGACTACTCAGGGACTTCCCTGGTGGTCCTGTGGGTAAAACTCCATGCTCCCAATGCAGGGGGCCTGGGTTCGATCCCTGGTCGAGGAAAGAGATCCTGCATGCATGCAACAACTAAGAGCCCGCAAGCCACAACTGAGAGTCCACAAGCTGCAACTAAGAAGTCCACGTGCCACAACTAAGACCTAGCACAGCCAAAATAAATAAATAAATATTTTAAAAAAAGTAGACTGCTCAATTGTGAAAAATCTCTAATGAGAACAGAATTGTAAATAGTTTAAGGTAAATCATCACATTTAAATGACACTTTGCAAATAATGATTTTCTCACCAATAGGACCAAGCCTATTGTATTTTATCTTACAATTTAAAAATATTTTTTTATGCTTATGTTTCTTGTATGTATTAATTGATCCCTGGAATTTTCCATTATGTCCAAGTGGCTCTAAGAGGTCTAAAAGAATCATGATCCCCATCTTTAAATATAATTAGTTAATTGCCAAGTGAGCTGAAATATGAATTTTCTAGTGTGTTGTCCTATGAATGGCAAATTGTGTTGTCCTATGAATGGCAAATTCAAGTAGAAAGAAGTATTTAGAAGGATGTCCTCAAGCATGATTTTTTTTTAATGTGCCCAAATTCTATATGGGGGAAAAATTACCACAGTCAGCCGTAGTCTAGCACTATTTTAGCAAATACTCCTAGCCATCTATGAGGCTAATATTTAAATACTAGCCATGGCTCTAGTCACAGAGTTGATAGCCAGGTTTAAGCATAAGCAGTGTGGAAAGGCCAGGGTGCACATCTATAAAATTGTCATCATAGCTGGCTTGTGAGTGCTCCAGCCTCTCAGCCCATTCCTCTTTATTTCCCCCAACTTTATGATATTTTTTCCTCCTTCCATCTAGTGTATTCTTGATCTCTTTACTCTTCTTCCATCCATCAGAAACTGCTCTTGGGAAAACATTTTTTTTTATACCCTAGTATGAACTTGAATCAAAATGCCCCCTGCCCCAGAGACATTTATATTTCATTCTCTTTTCTCATTATAGAAGAAAAAGTTATCCCATATGAAATTAATTTCATCTCATCTCACCAGGGATGAGATGGTGGTATTTTCTTCACACTAAGTAAGTAAATATGCATGTTAAGGCTTCAGAAGAAAATAGGTATCCTTTCAAACACTATTCTCTTTTGCTATGAAAATATGTATCTCAACCCTCTTCCTCAATGAAATCCTTCTAGAAAGCTTTAATCTGCTGAGGTCTCTCAGCACACAAAGATTCAGATAGATTCTGAAAGAACAGAGTATTTTTAATAAAAATGGAAAGTGTAATCCCTGGATCTGGTCTCCTATTTCTCTGGGTCAGTGAAGCTCCCAAGTATCAAGTGCTTTGCTGAAACACTAATACCAGCAGGAAAAGTTAAGAAACCTTCTCAGGTCATTAAAACTTTTAGGAGGCCTGGAGGCATTTTTCACCTCATCTCTGAGACTACACTAAAGTCTCCTTTCTTAAATGCAGTCCTCAAAATGCAAAGAAAATGTCAAATATATAAAATTCCCTTCGCAGCATATCACTGGACTATTAGGTCTCATAGACTGGATGTTTCACTTTTCAATGTAATGATCACTGCTTCATAGAAAACACATAATTAGGTTTCATACCCTCTTGGAGAGAGAATGTAAGGGAGACTTTGAAAAAAAAAACAACAGATTTGTTTTCCCTTAGTTTATTTTGGTTTATTTTTTAGTCGATGTCAAGATCAAACTATACCTGGAAAGGAAAAAGTTAGGCATATTAAATGTTTGCCGACTCTTCAAGTACAAGAAATTTATGAATAAGCCTGGTTTAGAGCCAAATGAATTAAGTGTTGTGAACATCAGTTTAAGCCACTGCAATTTTATAATTTCATCACTTTGCACAAGGATTCATCATGCCTCTCTAGCCTTAATCACAAGTTCAACTGTGAAAAGAAAAATACAAATCCAGAGGCTGAGGGTTAATAATGTAAGACAGCATGGAACAAAACATTTCTGTAGCAACACGCAAACATCTGTGTTGTCTTGAATGTACACACACACACACACACATACAAATATGTATAAACAGCCTTATATAAAGTCACAATGATGAGACTTTTGTAAACAAAAAGAAACATGGAAAAATGCATTCTCTGTCTAAGTACCTGAAGAGCATATAAGACATTAAACAAACCTGGCTTTCCTCCCTGCACATTTTACAGATGCAGGTGCTGTTTCAGTGCAAATCCTTTAAAAAGCCAGTTCAGAGTAAGGATCTCTGTATCTTAAAGATAAGAGTATAAATAATCTCTCAGAAAACAATACAGTGCACTCAAATCTGTCAAGCTTACGGCACACAGAGTTGTGCAAATGTGATTACCTTTCAGTTTCTCCATTGAGAAATGCCTGGAGGTGTACTGGCTTATAATTTCAGCTTGGAAAATGGTGCCATCTACTTCTAACAGAGGAATATAGTTTCTACAGGAATATAGTTTCTATATAGAGGAAGAAGATTTTCAACATTTAAGAGTCTGATGAGGTGGTGTTGTTTTTTTCCAGTTAGTTTCACAGTAACTTACATTCAAAAGCATAACATGTTTAAAGTGAAATATTATACAATATTATTAAAAGCTATATATATATATATAATTCTATTTCTATAGAATTCTGTAATTCTAACTTTCTATTATGGAAACTAAAAGGCTTATTAAATTAATTGGACCAATAAAATATAGTTTCTTATTCTTACCATCTGACTTAAGTCATTATTTAAATGTGTAGTTTCCTAGAGCAATTTCATATCACTGCTCTAGAGAGGAATATGGTTTAGAATTTAGAAAGTGTCCTGGCAAAATGCATACCAAGAATGAACTCAGATTTAAAAGTAAATTTATTTACAACATAGAAGTCATATAAATTACTTGAGAACAGTCATCCTCATAATCAGAGTAGACTATTTTGTATTTTAGTGCACGTGTGAGTGGTAGCAGAAGATTTTCTTCTTCAGCAAAAATACTTCCCTTATGTCTCATGCACTCATTCATTTATATTCATTCAACTTAACATTTATTGAACCCCGTAATTTTGCTAGGTGTCTACTAGAGAAAAAGTGACATAAAAATCACAATATAATTTGATGAGTTTGATAATAACAAAATGTGTGGAGATGTTATGGAGAAAAGAGAGAATGATTTAACCTGCCCAGGTTGGGAATAGAGGGAATAGAGAAAAAACATCAGAGGGGCTATTTAAGATGGATTATGAAAGATGAGTAAGCATTTTCCAGTTAGGAAAGAAAAAGAAAGTATTATAAGTGTAGACAACAGCAATATGCAAAGACCAAAACACAGGGAACTCTGGAAAGAGCAATATTGTGAATTTGAATACATTGACTGCAAGGGAAAAAGATAAGGTTGGAAAGATAGTTGATACCCGATTGGGGAGACCTTTGTATACCATGATAAGGAGTTTTCTCTTTATCCACTGGGGGAACAGGGAACTGTCAAGAGCTTGTTTATAGATGAATAATGATAAGATCTTTATTTGAATGTCATGGACTGGACCCCACTGATATTGCAGTAGAAGGACTGGGTCATTGTGATTATCTGACTGAATAGCAGGAGAACAATAAACAAAGCAGGAGGAAAACGTAGACTATGAATCTGGAGGCAAGTGATATGGCTGAAATAGTAAGAGACTATACAACATTTGGTAACTTCATAAAGAATATTAAGAAAAGTTTAAATGAAAGGTGATCTAAGGTTTCTAAAAGGAATAGGAAGATGAATATGCTATTAATTGAGACGGAAGGTAGAAGAGATTATTGAGTGTGATAAAATTCTGCCTACAATTTGTAACCTATAATAGTGTTTATCGTATTTCTGAAAGGACTTTGAGGCACTTGGATAAATCAGTCCACAGGAAGGGATCACACATTTACTGAATTTAATTATTTTCTGGCAGGCAAGCTGAGCTAATGGAGAGCCCTGGCTGATAGAGACTCAACAGGTGGGGAAGGATATCCAGTCCTGAATGAATGCTACCAACAGGTAAGGTGAAAGCCCTAAAGACGTACTTTACCATCATTGCAATGCTCACACACACAAAAAAGCTTTACACAAACTTTTATAGTGCCTGTATTCATAATAAGCCCAAACCGGAAACTATCCAAGCTATCCTTCAAGTGATTTATGAACAAATAAACTGTGATACATCCATACAATGCATACTATTAATAGCAATAAAAAGGAATGCGATTCTGATATATGTAACAGTATGGATGATTCTCAAATGCTTTGAGTGAAGTGAAACAAGCCAAATTCAAAGGGCTAAATATTATAATGGTTCTACTTGAATGAGATTAAATGGTCAGCCCGAGGGAGTTTTTGGCAGTGATGGAACTGTTCTTTGATTGTGGTTGTTACCTAACTTTATGCATTTGTAAATTATATCTCCATAAAAAATATGAAAAATAAAGTTTTAAATTAAAAAAATTACCATACATTTACCCCAAAGCATCTATTATATGTTGGAAAATTTTGTTTCATAGAAAAAGGGTTTCCCCATGCTATTAAAAAAAAACCCAAAACATTTTATTAATGTAATTTTGAAGTCTTCTCTGTTTGATAACTATAAATTATTTAATGATATCTGCAGACTTCCATTTCTTTTATATTAAGAGTACCTTAAATCTTTAAACTAAGATTTACTGAGTAATAGCATTTCCTGAAAATATGCTGTTTTCTTCAAATCATGTCCATTAATATCAAAGGAAAGTGTTCTACATGAATGTGATGTGCGTGTGGCAGGCATAGAAATGTTTTCTAGAGACTGTAGAGGGTGATTACCATTTTGAAGTTTCAGAAATGAAACTGATTTTTTTAATATTAATTTTTAAGTACTTTTAGAAATTAAAAGGTACAAAAATAACACAAAAGATGTATGTGTGTATCACTGAGTTTGTCCAAATGTTTACATCTTTCATAAAGAGTATAATCATAATAATCAGGAAAATTATATTGGTGAAATACTATTATCAAGTGTAAAGACCTCATTCTAATTTTGTCAGCTGATAAGTAATATCCTTTTTCTCTTCCAAAATAATCCAGGAAGCCATTTATTTAATTGTCATATTTTCTTAGTCTACTTTGATCTGGACCATTCTTCATTCTTTCTTTTTCTTTCACGACCTTGATATGTTTAAGGAGTACTGACCAATTATTTTGCAGAATGTCCTTCAATTTGGGTTTGTCTACTATTTTCTCATTATTGAACTGAGGTTATACATTTTTTTGTAAAAATAGGGAAGTGATGTATCTCCTTCTCAGTGTGTATCATATTAGGAGACACATGATGTCAATTTATTTATCACTGGTAGTGTCTTCCATGGTTCTTCACTATAAAGTTACAATTTTCCCATTGTATCTTATGGGAAGATACTTTGAGACTATGTAAATATCCTGCCTCTCATTACTAATTTTAGCATCCGTTGATGATTCTTGTCTAAAAACATCCTTTAGTAGTATTTCTATTTCTATCATTCCTTCTACATTTGGATTAAACTATAACGAAGTGCTTTCTCTTCCTTCTCCATTTATTTATCCATGTATTTATTAAATTACTTATGTATACTAGTAAGTTTCGTCAATTTGTATTTTTTTTTTAAACCTACTACAATTTTTTTTATAGCTACTTTATTTATTTATTTATTTTATTTTTTTGGCTGTGTTGGGTCTTAGGTTCGTGCGAGGGCTTTCTCCAGTTGCGGCAAGTGGGGGCCACTCTTCATCGCGGTGGGCGGGCCTTTCACTATCGCGGCCCCTCCCGTTGCGGGGCACAGGCTCCAGACGCGCAGGCTCAGCAGTTGTGGCTCACGGGCCCAGCTGCTCCGTGGCATGTGGGATCTTCCCAGACCAGGGCTCGAACCCGTGTCCCCTGCATTAGCAGGCAGATTCTCAACCACTGCGCCACCAGGGAAGCCCCATCAATTCGTATTTTATTGTGTGGATTATAATCCATTACTAACATTATTTTGCTGTTCATATTGCCATAGATTTGGCCATTGAGAATCACTTCAAGATGGCTCCTGTGTCTTTTTGATACACTTCAATCAATTTTCCGAACATTTCTTTAACTTCTGACACCACACTATGTTCTAGTCTCATCATGCAATCTCTTGGCTTCAGCCACAGCACCAGGCACTTTCCAAGGAGTTCGTTTCTTTTACTGGAGACCAATATTTAGAAACCAAGATGTCGTTGAGAGGTGTGCTTATTTGTGCTGGTGCGTCATTGCTTCTAGACCCTTTCAGGGTCAGAGCTAAGAAATATATACTGATGTGCATGAACCATTAGTTCATACAGATTCCTCCAATTCTAATTTACTGACGATGGCCCAGCACTTACAGCTAGGCCATATTATCCTCCTGTTGAACATAAACAATCTCACATAATACCAACAGCAGAAAAGGTTGCTCTGAGATCATGAGATTTTGCATATGATTTTTTCATGCATTTGAAAATTTTTTGTATAGTCAAATGTATTAAGTTTTTTTTTCTATATTGCCTCTGATTTTACAACTGTTGGACCCCTAGTACCTACTCTGTTGGACAGAAGTCAGGGTACCTGACAGCTTGACCAAAACTATGAGGTAGAGAAGGAGCAGGTTCCCAAATGAAAACCCCCACTTTCTTAGATTTTCACTCAATTCAGCACCAACAAATGTCCAAATCCTATGATAGGTTCTTTCTAACATTTTCTGAGACACCCCATGGTTCCCCATAGTGTGCATTCTCCCTTAATGCAAAAAATACACCAAACTTGTCAATTATAGGAATGTTCCTCGTGGTCTCTGGCTGAAGGGCTTTGACAGCAACAAGATTTATTTTATCCTTCCACCTCTCCTTAACTCTAACTCCTTTCTTGGACAGAGAGAAATCTGGCTCTCATTATGCACAATATATTTATTTATTCGCGTAACTCTAGAATACACACAAAAGAATTGCTTACCTATACCCTTGTGAAAAACAACTCTACTAACTGGAGTTCAATATTTGTGTACAGTTCTTTTTATCTTTAGCCTTAGAGTATAGTTGTCAAAATACTTTTGTTCAAAGTTACTTAGGTTAATTCTTTTCTTCCTCTTTCCCTCACTGTGGTTATGCTATTTACTGTAATATATTTAGGGTCATTTGTTTCTGTTTGTTTTCCAAGTTGGGTTCCTTATATCCATATTAACTTTAATAATTTATTTTTGAGTATATGAAGCATTCATATGTTTCTAAAGTTCAGAACTGAAGCAAAAAGTATATTCAGAGAAGTCTTACCCCCTATCCCTTCTACGCTATTTTAATTGTCCCTTCCTTCTATGCCACTTTCACCTACTTTCTATAAGGTCTATATCAGTAGTTTTTGTTGTATGTCTTCAGTGTTTCTTCTCCCTAAAATGAATAAACATGTGTATATATATGTACCTTTTCTTATTTCCCTTTCTTTCTTTCATGAATGATAGTCTACTAATTTGTAGAGATCCCAACTTCATAATATATCCTGGGAAGGTTTTTTTTTTTTTTTAATTTGATAATACATCCTGCAAATTGCTACATAGTAGTTTTAAAGAGCTCTCTCTCTTTTTTTTTTAAAGATACATTATACTCCACTGTGCTGATGTATCATAATTCATTTAACCAATTTCTTATGTTTCCATAGTCTGCAATTCCAAATAATGCTAAATAACTTTGTGCATATGTATCTTTATATTACTGGATGTATATCTTCAAGGAAAAGTCCTGTAAGTGGGATTATTGAGTCTAAAGTTAAATGAATATATACTTTTGTTAGATGTTGACAAATTCCCATCCTGTAGAGTTGTGTTCATTTGCATTCCCACCAGCAATATATGTGAGTGCTGGTTGATTCACAGCCTTGCCAACAGAATCTGGTCATACTTTTAATTTTCACCAGTTGGGAAAGGTTATAAATGGTATCACAGTATAATTTTAAGTTTTCTAATTATGTCTGAAGTTGGATGGATGCCTTTTTATGTTTCTGTTTTGTCCTGTTTTATTGTTTTTTAAATAAGTTTACTGAAGTATAATTGAGATACAAAAAACTGCACATATTTAATGTATACAATTTGATGAGTTTAGACATATGCATATGCACGAAACCATCACCACAATTAAGGTAATAGCCATATTCATCATCTCCAAAAATTTCTCTGTGTCCCTTTGGGTTTTTTGGTTCTGTTTTGTTTTGTGTTCTGTGGTAAGAATACTTAATAAAAGATCTACTCTCTTAACAAATTTTAAAGTGCACATTACGTATTGTTGACCGTATGCGCTATGCTGAATAGCAGATCTCTAGAACTAATTAATCTTGCATAACTGAAAGTTTATACCCACTGAACAACAGCTGCCCATTTCTCTCTCCCCTGGCCCCTGGTAACCACTGATTTATTCTCTGCTTCTATGAGTTTGACTTTTTTAGGTACCTCATATAAGTAAATTATACAGTATTTATCCTACTGTGACTGACTTATTTCACTTATTTCACTTGAATCTCATCCAGATTCATTGCTACAACTCAATAGCAATAATAATAATAATAATAACAATAATAATTTTAAAATAAGCAAAGAACTTGAATAGACATTTCTCCAAAAAAGCCATATAAATGAATATATATATATGTGAAAAGATACTCAATATTACTAATCATTAGGGACATGCAAATCAAAACCACAATGAGATACCATCTCACAGCAGTTATCGAAACAATAAAAGGTAAATGTTGGCAAAGATGTGAAGAAATTGGAAACGTTTTTATGTTTAACGGCTATTTTTATTGTGAATTATCTGTTTATATCTTCTTCCTAATCTCTACTACATTTTTTCCCCTTCTAATTTTAAAAGTTTATTATGAACTAGGGCTATTAACCCTTTATATATGATATATCTTGAAAATATTTTCTCCAAATTTATCAAATGTCTTTGATTTTGCTTACAATTTTTTCATGCATTTGAAAAATTTTGTATAGTCAAATTTATCAAGGTTTTTTATTTTTTTCTTATTGCCTCTGATTTTACAATTGTTGGACCCCTAGTAGCTACTCTGTTGGACAGAAGTCAGGGTACCTGACACCTTGACCAAAATTATGAGGTAGAGAAGGAGCAGGTACCCAAATGAAAATATATTAGGCAACGAGGAGCAGCAAATATTTATTACAGAAAAATCTAAGACTGCAGAGCTCCAGCTCCTCTCTTCCTTTCCTAATCCACAACTGTTCTAGTCCCCTGTGCTTATTTCATTTTTCACAAGTGAAGATATCTAAGACCAACCTCCCATTTGTGCCAAATGGCAGCATAGTATTTACACAGCTGTGCAAAGAGATTCATCAGTCCCTAGAGCAAAAGTTCAATGGGGAACAAAACCAACCCAGAATTTATGTTGACGGTTTTATTACTTGGAGTGCTACAAAAACAAACAGCCAGTGAAACCAGCACTTTGGTTCTTTTTCACTACCCATGAACTGAACATGTTCTCAATTCTGAGTCATCCAGGCCCCATTTTCTTGTCCTTTGCACACTTTTATGATCTCAAAATTGCCTCCAGGGGAGAAAATGGCACAACATCAATTTGATATCTGAAAGTTGACGGAGATACTAGACTTGTAATGGCTAATGCATTCTGAAAAGTGAAATACTGTGTGTGTGAATACCCTGACCTTTCAATATTTAGACTTGTTGGCATTTATTTTCTCTCTTCATCTCTAGATAGTAAGGCCATAAACAAAAAATGAGGAATGAGTGTTCAATAAAGCAGAGAGATAAGAAGACATTTAATAGAAAATTCGAAGCTTATAATCAACGATATTCCCATTACAGTAAATGGAAGTAGAAATTACTCCCTTGGTGATTTCATCCAGTCTAATTACTTGAAATACCATCTAGATTAGCACTGTACCTCAGAACTTTCTTCTATGGTGGAAATATTCTATATGTGTACTACCTAATACAGTTTGCTTTTTTTTTCCCCTTGCATCTTTTTAAATCTCATAAAAGAAAAATTAGGCTGCAGTATATGAATTTTTAGTACAAAATTTGGATAAGACAATATTTTTCATTGTTCATATATTTTTTCATTTTGTCATAACTTAAATACCAAAATTATTCATGAAAGTCCAATATTCTTCATTTAATCGAATGGAATTTTGTATCACTTTTATTCTGTTTTTTCACCATTGATACCAATCAACATATGTCTCTACTTTGCATTCAAAAAGAAGAAAGGAGCTCAGGAATAAAATGAATTAAATAAATACAATTTTTCAAAAGAAAGGAAAACTAACAATCATTAAGTACCTAATCCATGCCTGATATGTGTGTGTATGTGTATGTTTGTGTGTGTATTCTATAACTCTTCTAATAATCCCATGAGGTAAATATGTTTATCTCTACTGTATAGATTACAATATTGATGTGCAGTAATAATAACTAGCTTCCCAAAAGTCAGAGAGCAAATAAGCAGCAAAACTAGCACTCTAACCCAATTTCTCTGATTCCAAAATGATGCATCTAATTTGAAAGAGTGGAGAGTTTCTTTTTAAGTTTTATTGGTAATTATTTTGTCTCAGAGACAAATGATAGTGTCAGCCAGTATATTTACATTATCATTTTAAGGGAGGATAATGTAATTCTGTATTCATTAGTAACTACCAACAGCTAAATTATGCTAGTTCCCAACTGTATTACACATTTACAGGTGCTGCATGCCACCTCCCACCCCCCTGATTTCCGTATGGCTTTAGTGGACAGTTTCATGCACAGTGCCTGTGTCTCACCTCAAACACAAGCTGCAGCATCTCTGATTTTTCTGGTTCAGGGAGAAGCTGGGAACACAGCTTAAATTGTACATAAGCATAGCCCAGAATTATGGGTAGTTAATTACCCCAAGGTCAACTCTGGACTAAGGGTAGTGTGAGTCAGGGGAATCAGACTGACCCCACATAGATTAAGCTCCATTTGCCCATGGAGGTAACTAACCCTTTTTAGCTTTTCTCCTTGCCCTGCTTCATTCTCCTCACTCTCTCATTTCTGCTTCCCAGGATCTTCTCCCAAATAGGTCACTTGCAACCAAATCCTTATTTCAGTCTATGCCTTCAAGGAGACTCAAACTAAGACATAAATGATGTTACAGATTTTATAATAAGAAATATCAAATCAGGCAAAACATTAAACCCCTTATGTAGCAATCTTAGGACTTTGTGAGTCAGTAAGATGAAGCACGTACCCTCTTATGTGACAAACCTAGGGAAGATGATCCATTCAAAAGCAAACACTGACACTTTACCATTGTAAATAATATTTTGGACAACATTATTTTGGACAATAATATTTTGGATTTAACACCAAAAGCAAAGGCAACAAAAGCAAAAGTAAACAAGTGTGATTACGTCAAACTAAAAAGCTCCTGCACAGCCAAGGAAGCCATCAACAAAATGAAAAGGCAACCTATTGAATGGGAGAAAATATTTGCAAATCATATATCTGATAAGGAGTTAATATCCAAAATATATAAAGAACTCATACAACTCAATAGCAAAAAAAAATCTGATTAAAAAATGGTCAGAGGACCTGAATAGACATTTTTCCAAAGAAGACATACAGATGGCCAACAGGTGCATGAAAAGATGCTCAATATCACTAATCATCAAGGAAATGAAAATAAAAACTATGAGATATCACCTCACATCTTTTGGAATGGCTATTATCAAAAAGACAAGAGATAAAAAGTGTTGGTGAAGATGTAGAGAAAAGGGAACATTTGTGCACTGTTGGTGGGAATATAAATTGATGCAGCCACTGTGGAAAAAGTATAGTGGTTCCTCAAAAAATTTGAAGTATAACTACATATGATCCAGTAATTCCACTTCTGGGTATATATCCAAAGAGAATGAAATCACTATCTTGAAAAGATATCTGCACCTCCATGTTCATTGCAGCATTGTTCACAATAGCCAAGACATGTTTTCAGGAAACAAGTGAAGTGTCCATCAGTGGACGAGTGGATAAAGAAAACATGATATATACATATATACCATGGAATATTTTTCAGCCATAAAAAAGAATAAAATTCTGCCATTTGTGACAACATCATTGGACCTTATGCATAATGGAGGGTACTGTGCTAAATGAAATAAATCAAACAGGAAAATACAAATACTGTATAACCTCACTTATGTGTGGAATCTAAAAAAACCAAACTTGTAGACACAGAGCACAGATTGGTGGTTGCAGAGGTGGTAGGTAAGAGGTGGACAAAATGGGTGAAGTTTGTCAAAAGGTACCAACTAGTTATAAGATGAATAAGTTCTGGGCATGTAATGTACAGCATGATGACTATAATTAACAGTGCTGTTTTGTATATTTGAAAGTTGCTAAGAGAGTAGATCTTAAAAGTTCTGGTCCCAAGAAAAAAATGTTTGTAACTATGTGAGGTTATGGATGTCAACTGAACTTACTGTAGTAATCATTTTGCAATATATACATATATCAAATAGTTATGGGCTTCCCTGGTGGCGCAGTGGTTGAGAATCTGCCTGCCAATGCAGGGGACACGGGTTCGAGCCCTGGTCTGGGAAGATCCCACATGCCGCGGAGCAACTGGGCCTGTGAGCCACAACTACTGAGCCTGTGCGTCTGGAGCCTGTGCTCCGCAACGGGAGAGGCCGTGACAGTGAGAGGCCTGCGCACCGCGATGAAGAGTGGCCCCCACTCGCCGCAACTGGAGAAAGCCCTCACACAGAAACGAAGACCCAACACAGCCAAAAATAAAAATAATAAATAAATAATAAATTAAAAAAAAATAGTTATGTTGTACACCTCAAACTATAACAATGCTATATAGCAATTATACTTCAATAAAACTGGATGGGAGGGAAGCAAACACTCTCTCATCTGGTCATAATTGGAGGCAGCTGTTGTCAGTATAATACATTCAACATGTTTGGGTGGATCCTTGAGACCTGAGTCAACATCCTGACTCTACCAGAACAGACATCTTTGGTGAGAAAACCCCAGCTGTCATGGTCTAAGAGAAATCACCATCATCATATTTACATACAGCTAGATCCCTCCCAGAGGAGGCTTTCCATTCTTTCTGGTCTCAAATCCCACTTTTCCAAAACTAGTTGTGTGATAGAAAACATGTGCTTTCACTCTCTGAACCTGTTTCCTCACCTAAATAATATTGAAAATAATTGAAGCCCCTTAATTTTGTTACGAGGATGAAATGATACACTTCAACCAGATACTTCTGATTTACCTTATACTTCCACTCCTTTTCAAGTCTTTATTGCTTCCATCTCCTGTCTGATCCCTTAATATTTTATTGTCCCAGGTTTCAGTTTTTTCTCTTCTTATTACTCCCTTGGTGATTTCATCCAGTCTAATTACTTGAGATGCCATCTAGATTAACACTGTACATCAGAACTTTCTTCTATGATGGAAATATTCTCTATGTGCACTACCTAATACAGCAACCACTAACCACATGAGACTGCTGAGCACTTTACATGCGCTAGTACATGTGGCAAGTGGCCTACTGTATTGCAGATCTATATAATGACTCCCAATTTATTACTCCAGATCATATATCTGTCAACTTGTGATTTCCAATTGGAGATAGCAATTATACATCTCAAATTCTGCATGTCCAAAGCCAAGCTGATCTCCCTGCACTCTATCTGAGGTGATAGAAGTCCACCTTACCAGTAGGCCCAGACGCAAACCTTGGAGTCATCCCTTACTCTTTCTGTTCTCTCATACCCCAAATTATACCTAGGCTTTGACCAATTTGCACCACATTCTCTGTTATCACAAGGGATAGAGTCGTCATCATTTTCCAAGAAAACTACTATGATCATCTCCAACTAGTTCTCCTCCCTTCAATCCCTCTCCCTGCCTGCAGCTCTTCTTAACTAGGTATCCAAAGCTATCCTGTTTCAGTATGTCAGATCATGTCACTCCTTTGTTTAATACTGTTTATTAAACAAAGGAGTGTGACTCCCTTTATTACTGTGACTCCCAGTTTCAGAGTAAAAGCCAAATTATTTGCAATGACTTTCAATTCCTGCATGGTCTCTGATCTTCTACTATTACAAGCCAGTGCACTCATTATGCCCCAGCCCTGTTGTCTTCCATTGTTTCTTGACATAATAGGACACACCGTTCTTAGTACCTATAGTTGCTCTTTCAGCCTGAAATGATCCTACCCCAGATATCCACTTGAATAATGCCTTAAACTCCTTCCAGGTTTTGCTTAAACGTCTCATTTTTAATGAAACCCAATTAACCATCCTATTCATACTGAGAATAGGATGAGAGCAAATTATCCTCTCAGTTCTGACAATCCTGATCCCCCTTACCATGCTCTATTTTTTTTGTTGTTTTCACCTGGTACTTATCACTTACACTAGTCAAGGTTGGTAGAAAACAAATGGTATGCTCAGATGGGGGGTGAGGGGATTGAAGGTGCTATTGGGCAAATAAATGGGAAATTAACTACAAATGTTGAAACACATCAGGGTGAGAAACAGCAGAATTCTAGTGCCAATCTTGGCTAAAACGGTGAGGAAGGGAGAAGCAGTTGGCTGGAACCTTGAGAAACGTGTAGGAGAAGGCATCTTACAGAAGTTGAGCCTGTTGCCAGATAAGCCCAGCCATTGTCAACACTTTGACCAGCAGGAGGAGAGAACACTCCATTCTCCTCCCAGGTTCTGATCTCCTTTTGTTGCCTCTCATTGGTTAAACTTAATTGGAGGCCCAAAGGCAAAAGAACCCATTGATTCATCTGTAAAAGTCAGACTTCCAGAGCTGTGGGCAGGAAGAGGAAAAGATAAAATAAATCTAGAGAAGCAAGCAGAGAATATCAATCACATTGACTTCTAATGTACTGTATACTTTACTTATGTGCCATTGTTATTTTTTGCTTGTTCATCGTCTGTATTCACCCCTAAAAAGTAAACTACACAAGGGCAGGAATCATTGCTTTGTCCACTAATACATCCCAAGCACATAGAACAATGTCAGGCTCATAGCAGGTACTCAATAAATTTTTTTGAATGATTAAACATAAATTTCCTGAAATATGGTAAAAGCTTAAAATGCTGGTTTTTCTTTCCTTCTATCCATTGTCTAAAACCTCAGCCTCCAAACATCCCTGCCTAATTTTACAGTTGGTTATGGAAACATATAAATTTTACCTCTGTAGTAACTCCTACATCCATCTCTTCTTTTCTATTCCTACCGCTCCTTTCATCATTCCAGGCCCTCAGGACATCATCTCTCTGTCATAATAGCTTCCTAACTGGACTCCCTACCACTAGCCCTTCAGTTCCTCTTAATTAATCTGTCTGTATTTCAATGCAAAAGAAAAAAATTCACAAAGGAAAAGCATCACGATTAAACTGTTTTAAAATTGTTGAATTCATGATAGATGTAACTGAAAAATTTTAAATACAAAAAATGCATTGGACAAAAATAAATAAATAAATAAATGACTTTTAAAATGCACTAGGAAGAATAAATGTCAAGTATGACTGTACAAAGAGCTAATATCTACATGATATGGAAAATCCATATGGATTCTAATCCAGAAAGAGCTCAATAGACAAAATTCGAGGTGATACCGAGCAGGACCCTGTGGGGCTCCTGGGCACAAAAGTCTTTCTGTGTCCCCCAGTTCTCGATACAGGAAACAGCCTTCATTCAGCCTTCATTCAGACCTTTCCTGAGGGGTGCACAAGGCCCTTCATCATCTGTGTCTCACCTGAGTGGAGCTGAGCCTCCTTCATACTGCCTGTTGCTAATGACTGACAGTTCCCAGAATTTCCCAGACTTCCATGCCCTTGCACAAGCTCTTCCCTATGTCTGTAATTCCTTCTGCTTTCACATAACTAGTTAAAATCAACACATTTTCAAGACTTAGTAACAGCATCACTTCCTTTATACATTAAAAAAAAAAAAAAGAAACCATTCTGACCCTTTAGGAATTTACCATTGTCATTCTCTCACTGTACCCAGCTGCTATAGCAACTGTTACCCACTTGTTTTATTTCAGGTCTATCGTCACTAAAGTGTAAATTTCTTTAGGCAAGGGATTATCTCTATGCTGTGCTTTTAAAAGAAGGAAAAAATGATATATGTTAAATTACTCATTTCAGTGATTTTATCATAGAAACACTTGGAAACTCTCTAAATAAGCATCAAATAATAGAGAAAGTCTTAAGATATATCTACCAAAAGAATATAACCACTAGTATGATGACTTATGAAAATCATTCAACATGGAAAATATACATAACATCAATTTTAGCATACAAAGACATAATTCCATCTACATTTTTATTAACACTATATAGTATTTGTATGAACATAGTGTCTATAAAGAAAAATGAAAATTTAAGACATTTTCTATAATTGAGTGGTGATATTTCAGATAACTTCCTTCTTTGTTCTTTATGTCGTGGTTGTTATTTTATTTTGCTATTTACGTGATAAATAAAATAAAAAGAAAAAATGCTGATAAAAGCACAACGAAAAAACATACTTCATGGGGATGGAGCAGGGAGTGTGGGAATTGCAAAATGTTTTTGTCATAACGATACAATCTTCTTTATATGGCAGTTCTGAAAATACTTGTCAGGGCCCTAAAAGTCAGTGAACCCAGGAAAATTATTTACTGCTCTCCAAAGCCGCACATTCAATGGTAGATTGACTTGTCAATATCCAAAAATCCATAATGCCTTGGAGTCAGCTCCCCACATTTATATAAGGCCAGGAAAAGAAAAAAATCAATTCTGAAAGTTCTGGTGTAAACTGCATCCAATCCAGAGCACACTTGGGTATCTGCTTCATATTGATAAGTTACTCCTTTAAAAATATCCTTCGTTCCTTCATTACTGTCCAAAGAGATTAACACAGGAAACATTTTTGAGGTGCTGAGTGGGAAGATATTGATTGAGTCAGGCTGGCCCTGGGTCTGTGCCTCATGTTTCTGCTGCGGCAGCCATCCCAGCTTCTGCCCAGGCTATAAGCACCAACAGAGCTGGGAAAATTTTATCTTTGGCAGCCATCTCATGGGTGAAATCCAATATACTGTCTAGAGAGGATAGGAAGCCAAAATTTACTTTGTGCCACTGACTTGTCATTGCTTCTCACCAAATCATTTAGAGAATTAAAGCTCTCTACTGTACCAAAGAACAGCATTTGTTCAGCAAATATTTGTCAAGAACCCACTGTGTGCAAGGCCTTATGTTGAGCACTGATTATTCAATTTAGTTGAAATGAAAGGGCATGAGTCAATGATTGCCGAATATCATGTACATTGCCAAACTACCTCTTGATATGCAGGCAGAGAGCCCTTCCTGGAATATCAAAGCTGGAGCACTGTCATAAAAGCTACTCTCTGCCCTAAGGTAAATCCATTCTGGCCAAATGATGATCTGGCTCATTGCTTTTCACTCAGACTGTGCTCTGCAGAATTCAGGGAACCACAAGCAGGTGGGATTCTAAGTCCACCTCCACTTTCACCTGACTTATATAATGCACTTCCTTCCATTTGAACAGGAGGTTTATAACTAAACACACACACACAAACACACCTAATATCTAGGCTATTTTTTTAAAAATATCTCAATATCTCTCAAAAACATAGGTCTATCTTTTCTCCCAGAAATATCTTCTTACATCTAATTTCAGGGAATTTTTTATACCTCACCCAAATCTTCATGGTACAACTTAAATATATTTGTTCTTTTTATGCCTTCAATCAATAGTGTTGGTCATCACAATTCTTAATGTAAAAGCTGCTTATACCCTTAAATGCAGCTAGCTTTGAAGTTTCCCATTAGCCTATTCTTGTCCAGGACAAATACTTACAAATTCCAGGTTGGGTCTAATTTTCCACCTTTTAGTTCTCTCTGGGCTCATTCTGCTTTAGGTTCTCCCCATACTCAACATGGTAGAGTAAAACTCATCAGACTGAGAGTCAGGAAACCCAGATTCTTGGTCCAGTGGTTGGGACTCCACACTTCCACTGCAGGGGGCATGGGTTCTATCCCTGGTTGGGAACTAAGACTCCACATGCCACGGAGCTCAGCCAAAAAAAAACCCCCAAAACCAAAACCAAAACAAAACAAAACAAAAAACCAGCCAGGTTCTGATAGGCGTTTTCATACAAATTTGATGTGAGGTATTTGGCAATTTAAAATGTCAGCTTTTGGTAGTGTATATATACGTCCATGACACTCTCTCACTTTGTCCCAGCTTACCCTTCCCCCTCCCCGTGTCCTCAAGTCCATTCTCTAGTAGGTCTGCGTCTTTATTCCCATCCGTCCTGCCCCTAGGTTCTTCATAACCATTTTTTTTTAAGATTCCATATATATAAATAAATAAATAAAATAAAGGGCATAGAGTTGTAAGTAAATAAATAAATAAATAAAATGTCAGCTTTTCCACCCTGTTAAGTAAAAGTGGAACAGAGGAAGATTCCTGAAATTCCTTTAACTCAAGCTTCTGACTAGGTGTGAATATCAGAGAGGCTATGCACTTACCCATAGACAGTAGATACTAAGACCAGTAATTTAGCCATTTCCTAATTAATACCAAATTCCGTTAGTAAAATCCAATACTTCTATAATCAAATAAGACTTCAGATTTATTATCCTTGAAAGAGAGTTAAAGTTGACTTCAATTCACATTTGAGACTGTATGACTTATTGCAATTCCTTCTCTAAAAGCAGTTTGAGAAAGCTACAAAACCACCGGGGAACTAGGGTAGTAGTTAGTACATTATAGATACTCAAAAATATCTGTTCTGTGAATGATGAACCTAGAAGAGGGGCAGAGACAGGGAGTGATGGCAAAAAATGAAAAAAAGGTTATGAGGAAGCTGATATACAGATATCTCTGTTCACTGACATATCTCAATGAGTAAGATGGGGCCTTACTGAATGAATAAGAAAAGAAAGAAAAAGCTAAAGGATTTAAATGTAAAGTTCTAGACTTTCCCAATTTTGGTAATAGTAGGCCCTACTTCTACTAATCCTTTTCATGCCCCAGAACTAGAGCCACAGAAGTTCCAAATGAATAGACTTCTATATAAAGAAAAAGAAAAAAAAACTAATTATCTGATCTACACAACTTACAGTGACAAATACATACTGCCTAGACTAGGGCCCCACTTTAGACTGCCAGATAACTAAATGAAAATAGATACTCAGAAGTTTGAAAGGTAAGACACCAAATTGTCTCCTCAAAATAGTACAATACAAAACAATACCACTAATACAGATAGGTGTAAGAAATCATCACAGAGCAATGTTTTTGTATAAAAGATCTGGTTTTAATTGAGTACAAGGTAAACCAAACTTTTCAGTTGCCGAAATAAAAAAGTGACTTATTTCCAGCTTTTAAACATGAGGCAAGGCTTACAAATTCTTTGAAATAAGTTTATTCCCTCGTTGAGGTTGTCAAAAATAATTTATACAAAACTCCCAGGGAAAAACATCTACTGCCGTAAGAAATATATATGTATATATATATATTTATATATATATAAATATATATATATATGTATACACACACACACATACACACATACATCTATATATATATATATACACATATATACATATACATACACATACACACACATATATATATATATATTGAACCTCGGGCCCACGGCAGTGAAAGCACTGAGTCCTAACTACTGGACCACCAGGGAACTCCCTGCCATAAGAAATTATAGTTATTTTCATTTCTTGGCTTCAGTCGGAATGGCAAAAAAATTTAGTGCAGTTTAAAGGGTTAAAAGTGTGTATTTGTTTGGAACAAACATATCATGATATTTGTCTTTGTAAATATCAAACTGGGATTATTTTGAGGATACTTTATATTTTTCTGGCCTCTTACAACCCTATGGTCAGGTAAACACAAGTGCATAGCAGAACAGGCATTTACTAACTGGTAATTACAGAATTGCTACAGGGCTCAGACAGGATCCCATGATATCAGATAGCTTAATTTTCATGTGAGTTCCACTACATGTTGAAAAATGTTACGGCAAGGACAATACAAAGACCTGTGTAATCCTGGAAACTGGAAACAAAGCTTTTCATGAGTATACTGGTTTAACCAGGAGGCATCTTGAATAGCATTTATTAAGAACAACATTCCTGGGGCTTCCCTGGTGGCGCAGTGGTTGAGAGTCTGCCTGCCAATGCAGGGGACACGGGTTCGAGCCCTGGTCTGGGAAGATCCCACATGCCACAGAGCAACTGGGCCCGTGGGCCACAACTACTGAGCCTGCGCGTCTGGAGCCTGTGCTCCGCAACAAGAGAGGCCGCGATGGTGAGAGGCCTGCGCACCGCGATGAAGAGTGGCCCCCGCTTGCCACAGCTAGAGAAAGCCCTCGCACAGAAACGAAGACTCAACACAGTCATAAATAAATAAAAGAACGTGAATTTCTTAAAAAAAAAAAAAAAAAATCCTGCTCCCCCCAAAAAAAAAAAAAAAGAACAACATTCCTTTTCCACAGCCTAGAATACTTTCTGTTCACCTTTTCCAATGACATTAAAGTAGGTCTGTCTAAATGACTGTGGCGGCACGCAGCACTGGTGCACTGTCCTCCATGTGTGGGACCGCTAAGTCGTCATTATTGGGCCATGCTTTGAGAGGCACGACTAGTCTCATGTCCGTATGTCTGGTGCATGGCTACCTCATGGCCAGCACCCCTAGCATGACAGCCTGCTTGAGTTATCCTGGTGGCTACACAGGACCTATAGATTCTTTTCACTCCCTTGCTACTGTTTAGCACAACATCTGCATGACAACATGCTAGGGAAAAGCCTAAGAACAGAAGGGGAATATAATGGAAAAGACAAGAAAATAGGTTATAAGCCTATAGAGAAATACAACTACCACCAAGACTTATGTGACCTTGTCAAAACAGAAGGCGGACTTTGTGCACTTACCAAAGGTACAAACTGGCCTTAGACCACGTTGGTCACGTTTCAGTGAAGGTGCGAAAGGAGAATTTGGAAGACCAACATCAATCCCTCGAAAGCACAATATTTTATAATTAGGATTACAAAAACAAGACATCCAGCAGCAGCTACAGAGCTTCCCTTTGTTATTTCTTTCAAAGTTTTCCAGGATGATCATGAGGTTTAGAAGACCTTTGTAGAACTATGTAGAAACCCTCTGACACTCCCTTCCTTCTGCACACACTGGCTGGAAGGCATCGAGGACCCACATATACTCCCCACCTGCCCATACACCCTCTTACCTATCTGCTATGCCAACCACTACTTAAACAGAAATTCCCGTCCACCTACATGTAAAAAAATGCAGCCAAGGGAATTCCCTGGCTGTCCAGGGGATTCGACCCCACACTTCCACTGCAGGGGTCACGGAGCTAAGATCCTGCGTTCTGCGCAGCACAGCCCCCAAAACAAACCAAAACACCAAAAAAAAAAAAAAAAAAAAAAAAAAACGCTAGCAAAAACTGCAGCCAAGCTCTAGCAAAGCAATATTCAGTATATAGGCACTAGAGCCAGAATGCCTGGGTTTGAATCCCAGCTCTGACACTTACTAGGCAATGTAGCCTTGAATAAATCATTTAAATTTCTTTAAGTTTCAGTTTCCTCTTATATACAAGCTTCCTTACAGGGTTCAGTAGAGTATTCTGGATGCAGGAGATTCCTAAGCGGTAACTATTGCTGTCATTAACGAAAGGTTCTCCCTGTATGCAGACATTATTTTCCAAAGACTTTAAAAAGTAATTAAATCAAAGCTGAGAAGGGCTCAGATGTAAACTGCTTCACTTATATCGTAAAAGTGAGACTAAATATAATTTGGTATTTTAAAAAATTGTACCTATTTAGAGCTAGGATAAAAAAAAGAAAAAAAAAACAGAGGACTTTAAGGGCAGGGAAAAAGTGATTTTTCCTGCACCAGGGAAAAAATGTGAATCAGAAGCTGAGTTCATGTCACTCAGCGATAACAACATCAGGCTGTCTTTGGCCTGAATTATCTAGAACACTGAAGACATTTGAAAGCAAAAATATCTTCATATTCACCTTAAAGAGATGTTATGAGAACACAACAGTATATGACGTTTATCTGAACGAACAATGCTTTAAATACTCATGGTAGAAATATTATGAAAGCCATTCTTCACCGGTGTAGACACAGACACAGACACACATACACACACAAAACCTAAAGCAAGTGATGATTTCAGAAGGGAAGATACATAAATTTGCCAGGTCACTGAAGAGACCCTGCTGGTTTTCTGTAGCTTATCATTTGCAAGTAATTTTGGATGATAATTCCTTCCATTCTTTGAGCCACATGGAAGCATCACTTTGGCATTAACACTATGCAAATGTAATCTCAGCTAGGTGTGCCACACTAATTGCCACAGTTGTAGGCTTTTGGTGTCTTATACAAAATGATTATTGCTTTGCTTTCTTCCATAATTATATGTTTTCCATATTGTAATCTCAGAGTTTATTGAGTCAAATTGTAATAAAAACAAACCTAGTGCATTCATCCTTCAAGAAAAACAGAACGAGTGAGAACAAAGGGCTCAGAAGATTTCTATGGACCCCTGAGGTGGTAACCAGAGAATCCAAAGCAAAATCGTTTTGCCTTTCAGTAAATGACTAACCTGGTACAGTGATTCTGACTCTGTTGTCCTGGAAATTTAATGAAGATTTCCAGGTTACCTATCTCCTCTCAGTGCTTGCTTGTGGATATACATTGGCCACAGTGCTCTCTGGTTGGAGGAACAGTGGCAGATGAGAAGAATAACAATACCAGGAAATAAATCAGTAGGAATCAATAAACAATCTGGGAACAGCTTTAGGTTATTTGAGACTATGAAATCATTTGATTATAATACTTCAAACTCCTGGTTGAGATTCATAATGTTAGAATTCTAGTTCATCTTTAAAAATAAAAAAAATGTATAATAGAAAATTAAATTCTACGCTGAGCCAAATCAATGAGCCACCCTGCTATATATATGCTAACTAGTGTACATGTTTAGCTGCAGAAGTTATAATATTTTGTTAGGGGGCTGAGTGTTTGCCACAGTCAGTATACTCGGTGACCCTACAATATATTCATTTTATAAATATATTCTGAGCACATTATTCCCCTTTAATAAGTGATTATTTCTTGGATCACTGTCACTTGTTATTCTTCTCATAAAAACCTTTGGAGGGTAGTGGATACATTTCTTTTATTTACTACCCACTCTGTGAAAAAGCTATTGTTACTGCAATTTCAGACAGGCAGTATTTGTAGGTCGTTTGCCAGCTGTTGACGTTTCCTGTTGCTGGCTCTGGCAGATGTTCGGGCTCCCTCAGCTCAATTAGTACCATCCCAAATCCACATCCTCACTGTCTCAATGTGATTTCCAAGAGATGACACAGGATCCAAACCGACCAAATGTGCAGTCGTTACCACAACCAAGGCTTCTGTTCTAAATACTCACCTTCTCCCTACCCACCTAAGCCGACCAGTAGAGAATTTAAAGAGCCCTGAGGCTTGACCCAGCGATAGTCAAGCAGCCTTCCTTGCTTCCTTCCACCGTATCACCACCCCACCCCCAAGGCCTCACCTTGGCCCAGGTTAACCCTCCATTAAGCCCTGCCTGGCAAAAGACACACTCAGACCTTTAATTACTACTACCACTGAAAGAGAGGACCAAAAAGTATAAGCAAGCAGGCTTTTTTCATTTTCTCCCAAAGGCTCAGCTCTCTACAATGGTGGCCCTAAGCACATATCTTTCCTGGAACCCTTTCTGCTGATGTAATTTGTAGGTGACTCAGTTCCTCTGCTCTACTATACTGACTTTTCTTTAATCACTCAGATAGTGCAGGCATTAAGATTTGAATCCCTGAAGATTCCATGCTTATTCTCCTTGTTTCCTTCCCACCGGGGTCTCACCCTACAGTCTCTGGTGCAACTATTCAACTTTGCCCCTGTAGCACAAAAGCAGTCATAGACAATTAATACATAAACAGATGCATAGAGATGTGTTTCAATAAAACGTTATTTAAAAAAAACAACAACAGGGAGTGGTCAGGATTTGGTCTGCAGACCATAGTATGTCAACCCCTGGTCCGGAGGGAAGACTCACACAATTACAAGACAGCAAAGTTATGGCTACAATGCAGGTGTGCATAACTCTCAGTGAGCACTAAGGGAAAAGATACCTCATTTAGCTTCTGTCATTAATTATTTGTGCCATTGGTTAGCATTTCCTACAAGGTGGCAGAAAGAATGAGAAGTTTAAAGGGAGCGAAAAATCTAAAATTAATGGATAGATGGATTCAGTAAGAGTGTCCGTTCTCTGAGCTTCCTCTGCTTTGTAGCATTCTTGGTTTGAAAAACTTAGGCTGAAAAAAATCTTTATCATCATGTCATTTCATTCATCTGGTAACCTATAATCTTCAGAAAGACACAGATCATAAAGATTCTATTTGCCGTAATTTCCAAAATCCAGTCTACTCCTGGTGGATCAAGACAGCAAGGTCTTGAGAGCTACCTATAACAGAGCATTTTGACATATTGCAAACCTGAGTTTTGGCTAGAGTAGGATTTAACTTAGGAATGAAAATATGTTCTGGAAGAAATGTGGTAATGCTAGCATACAGTATAAAAACATTTTTTTGAAGATGCTTACATGCAAGACCTTTTATTTTTTTAAGTGAGCATCTTTAGCTCATTAAAATGAATATCTCAGAGAGAATAAGATTTGGAACACAATTCACAATGGTAAATACAACTGCTGACTGCTTTTGGCTTTATATAATTATACTGGAAAATAGTTTGTCCCAGCAGCTGTCAGAATTGTCTGAAGTGTGGGCATACAAGACGTTTGCATAATGCTGTGTCCATACAACCCAGATGCTCCATCCTCCTCCCGAGCTGCACGCGCTCCCAGCCCTCCAGTTCTGAGCCTAAGGAGCACAGGAACAACAGTCAAGACTGTCTCAACTGCAATGAAAACAATATATGGTATTCTTCCCTTATCATGTATTTTCCTGTACTCTCCAGATAAAACTGCGGCTTCTCCCAGAAAGACAGAGCCAATGCCTATTACCTAGAGGAGGTCTGTCCAGTCTCAGGGAGAAACTGGACATTTGCTTTTCTTCTTTCTCCTTCCATCCCTCTCCCAGAGGCCTGGACAATTCATTGCTAGTTAATGCCCTTCATTTAAGCGGAGACGAGGGAAATGAAATAAAATTAAGCCAGAATCGGTCTCATTTTAGCAACTTGCTAACCCCTCTAATAAAGGTTGTCAATAGATAAGACAGAAATTACTGCCTAAATGAACATGCTTAGTGCCTCTGGACTTCATTGCCCATGTTAGCTCAGTATCTCTGTGTAATATAATCATAAATTGGACATAAAACTTCAACACTGCAGAACTCTCAGGAGCTGGATGGGAGCTTTGAGAATCACTTGAATCTCCTTGGTAAACAGACACTCTGAGGTTTTTTAGAGTCCATGTCTGTACCATGCTACCTAGCAGGGCTCAAAAATACCCATTGCTGAGGGGTCGGAGTTCATTACAACCTTCTGAAATGAAGGTCAAGTAAAAAAAAAAAAAAGAAAAATGCGTAAAACCTCTTCATATTTTTTTTCATGTTCCAACACCTCCTAAGAAAGAAGCTAACATGGCCTTTAAAAATAGTAAGGATTTAAATAAGCCATTTCCTAGATGTAAAACGGTGTCTCCCATTTTGTCTTCTGTTGCTAATTTCCTTCAGACCCATCATAACTCTAGGAAAAATCATGAGAATCATTTATAAAGCTGGCCAAAATAGAGTCCTTTGTGCTAACTCTGCTTCTTTAAGGATTAAAGTGATTTTAAGGCATATCATAGAGAAGGTAGAGAGAAAATGGAATTGGTTAGGGATGTGGGAATACATTTGTGAAGAGGATAAATCAGAAAACCTATCAAGTTTACTCAATTCTTTCTCCTGAGATTGCTTTCTTTCCTAAATAGTGTTACTGCTTGAACTCACAATGCTGTATTCTCTGGTTCCTTCTGTTTTGCTTCCACCGTTGAATCTAACAGATAATAACATCCTTCTTGCTAACAGGAAAAAAAAAAAAAACACACATTTAAATTAGGAACCTGAGATATATATCAACTCTGTTGATCAAAATTCTCCTACTAAATAATGATGCCAATAACTACTCATTGAATCTAAGCTCAGAAAACTTCTAGGAGTGAATTTTTTTCCATGCTAATGCTGCAGAGTATCTTGACAGGTATTTAATTCCTTTTGCTAAAACAATCACTCATCCACATCTCTGTAACAAAAACACTGAGAATAAAGTACCAGTTCCTAGCTCACTATAGCTGTCCTCATATGCACGTACACAGGAGGGGCCCTTGGCTTTACTCCCACAGCTGGGAGACCTCCCGGCAAGACCCTAGCTGGAAGTTACATCCTGCCACCCACCTGAAGCCAATCATCAGCCAACAGAGCACAGAAAAGAATAGTGTTCCCTAGGTAGAAGGCGTTTTTCTTATTCACCGGAAACCAGAAATTCAATTTCAGGCTTGCTGCTATTAGGAGGATTCAATAGACAAAACAAAACATAAAACAGGATATAAACAAATACCCAAATGAGACTGCAATTCACATTTTCACCTGTCTCTTGTAGAAAGAAGGAGATCTAGAGATGAGCCAAAGAATGAGATGCAATGATTCCAAGATCTGTGTTGGGACAGAGGGAACAGCATGTGCAAAGGACTGGAGCTAACAGAGAACTAGATGACATAGAGCTTGAAAGAATCCAGTTTAGCTGGGGCTGAGAGAAAGAAGAAGGGTGTGGCAAGGGACAACGTGAAAGGAAGTAGACAGGTCTATTTTAAGAAGTTGATGGTTACCTAATGGTAATGGGATGCCATGGGAATGTGAAGTAGGGAAGTGATATGATTAGACCTACCTTTCAGAAGGCTTATTCTAACTGCAAAAGGAAGAGAATATTGAACAGGAGCAAATCAGAAGGTGAGCAGAACCATTAACAGAATACTGAAGTCACACTGCCTTCCCTCAACCTCTGAGTCCTAGAGAGAAAGACTTGAGTGGTACAGTAATAGAGAAAAGTTATGCCAAGAGAGGCACTCAATGCTGACAAAACAAAAGTGGTCTAGTGTATGGTCTGAAGCATCTGAAATACCTGAAAATTTCTCCATCTATGACACACAAAGGATCTATAGCCACTCTGACGGATTAGAAGCAGGAGCCATTATCAGAACCTCAAGGAATTTAAGGCACTTGAGTTGAAGATACTAGAGAAGAACCAAAGGGATAGTTGGAGGAATAAAGAAGAGAGGAGAAAATCAGAAATGGAAGAGCTTCTCAAATTTCCATCTGAAGCCGACTCTATGTGAACTGAAAGGTGCTCATAAGAGAAACGTGAAGAAATGCTGTGGCCCATTCTACAAACCCTTGTTTATTCCAGTTTGGCTAACGTTAAGACTTTCTTCCTAAAAATGACTGTATCTGTCCTCTCTTCCAAATTGTGCATGTTAAAATGAAGACTTTATCTGGGGAGAAATGTTGGGACTCAGATTGGGGTATTAATAGAGGAAAGGAAGCATGTGAACATATTTTAAAATGTTTCTTAGTTAAAATTCATAGAACTTGGTAACTGGTCAAATGTGTGGAGAAGAAAGAGTTAACCATGCCACCCATATTTCTGGCTTATTCTGTGGGTTGGATTTTAGTGCCATTCAGTGAAAAATGCAAAACAGATGAGTCAAATTTGTGGGAGAAGATGAATTTTTCTTTGATTATACTATAATAGAAGTACCTGTAAGACAGCAAAGCAAGCCATCCAAGGGGCAATTTGATTTAAGGGATGGTGTCCAGGTGTGAAGATTCAGATGAAAACATAAATTTAAGAATAATCAGATATATAAGGGGCTGTATGGTACATATGGGATTAGGAATTTCAGAGCCATTGGAATGGCTCTGATTACTCAGGGAAGTTGAGTAGAATGAAAAGAGGAGAGAGGAGAGAGGAAAAGGGAGGAAAAAGGAGAGGAGGGCACCTAGAGAAGAACCCTGAAAATACCAACGTTTTAGGTATTGGCAGAGGAGGGAGACACATGCTAAGGACCAGAAAAGAGGCACCAGAGAGAAGTAGTAGAAAAGCCAGGTAGCATGGTATCCTAGAAGCCAGGGAAGAGGCTCTTAAAGGAGAAACTGGTCAACATTGTGGAATGCTGATGAGAGTTCAAATAAGATAAGGACTATTTACTGAATTTATCAACGAAGACATCATCATTGACCTTGCCAAGAGAAATTTTAATCAGCTTGTACTGCAGGAGGTTGAGTAGTGAATGAGAGAAAAGGAGACAGCAAGTACCAGGAACTATTTCTCCAGGCAGTTTGTAGGTTCCTGGGTGCCTAGTACATATACAAGCACACAATGAATGATCAACAAATACTTACAATAAAGTTATACTGTATTTCAAGTCAAGTTATTTCATGTGTGTTTAATAATTGATATTAACAAATATAGCTCAGAAGAAAAACCTCAAAAGAAAATATAGATTGCCTGATAAATGTCTGGTTAATCATAACCCTGGATAAATTAATTTTTAAATAAGCGATCACATTTCCAAAGTTTCCACAAGGCTATAGAAGTAGAAGAGGAGAAGAAAGAAAAGGGACTGAGAAGGCTTACTTCCTCCTCCCTGTGGACAAATATTTGGTTTACCTCCTCTCTCTGCATGGTTGAAGGTAGGGGATAAATGAGCCCAAATCCCCTAAGCATCCCATCCCGTTCTGCAATTTGGATGCATTGATTCAAGTCTTAGTTCAGGTGCCTGGGGCTTTTCATTCATGAGCGTCACATCTCAAGGGGTTTCTAGTCTCGTCATTTTCAGCTATCATGAAAAGAAGCAAGGGTCTATGGGTTCCTCCACTAGTAAGTGCAATGATTTATATGTCTTCTGGAGAGACCATAGTTTGAAAAAGTGTAAGATGAAATAATTACAGACACACTAACTTGGGAATGTTCATAGAATACTCTGTTTTAAAAGGCTCCCCTCCGATGATCTGCAGTAGAACGGAAGACTATTTATCCTGTCATCATTTATATCCCTACTGTCTTTATGGCCGCCCCTGCTGTTATAATAGGCTGCCTAAGACTCCCACTCATTATGAGAGTACAAGGAGAGACATTTACATTCAAACATACCAGACTGGAATTATGTATAATTCTGTTTTTCTGTCTATATGGATTCTTTTTCTCCCCATCATCAACTTACAATTTTGTCCACACAAGGCCAAGGGTCTTAGTGATGAATGGGAGATTCAGTCAACCACCCAGCTGCTTTGTTTATACTGTGAATATCAGCAAGCATCTGGACCATCATCTGAAACCTGCCCTTCTCCATCTTTTGCTGGTTGCTATACAGACACAGCCCCTGTCTGTTCTGAAACAAAACCAATGAGTTGTGTTTTCCTTATTTCTCTGTAAAATGTGTATGATCCTGACACTAGGCAAATTGGGACGCCGTTTGAAAGAAAAAAAAAGGTTTTTTGTTTTGTTTTGTTTTTTTCTAGTTCTCCCCTTTGTACTGTTCTCTTATCCCTAGACATGATATCACTATAAAACTATCCCTTCTACATTAGTAGAGTGTCTGGGTTTTTCACAATAAATGTGTGAAGAAGGAGAAGGAGAAGGATTATGCACTTACTGATATAAAATCTTAAGGTCAAAGAAGTTAAGTGACTAGCCTAAAATTACAGAGCTATAAGTGGAAGAATGAAAATAAGAACACAAGAAAAGCAGGAGAGGCCCAGCTGTAATTTCTTTTCCTAACAACAAACCCCAGGATTTCAGTAAAGGAACATGGAAAAGGTCTTTCCGATAAAGATTTGGCTAGTTGATCAGACTGGATTTTTCTCTTTACACTGGAATGGCAGCAACTCAACTTGAATGGCATCAGCATACTTTCCAAGTATGGGTTTGCTTTTCCTGCCTGCAGGGCCTATCCACCCTCACGCTCCAAGAGCTTACACAGTGTTCGATCCACTGACACAGAATCCCATAGACTTTGGAATGGTTACATGACCAGGCAATCCACTGGTGCTATTGCTTACTGTGCCTTCTAGAAGATGCTGACCTGGTAGAGCAATGGAATGGCCTGATGAAGGCACAGCTGAAGCCCCAGCTCACAATTAACACCCTGGGAAAATGGGGGCTCTTCCTACAGAATGTTATGTAACACTCTAAATCAATGACCTATTAATTGTGCTGTCTTCCCAACAGACAGAAAAATAGGTCCAGGAAACAAAGGGTGGAAACAGGAGAGGCTCAGCTTACCCTCACTCCCAGTGACCCACTTGAGGAATGTGTGCTTCTCTTCCCCTCAACACAGGGCTCTGCAGGTTTAAAACTTCTGGTTCCCAGGTATGAATGCTTCCATCATGGTACACAGTAAGAGTGCCATTGAAATTTAAGCTATGGGTGCTGCCCATTCCCTTTATGTTTCTTGTACTGAGACCACTTGGCAAGGAAAGGAGTTACATCCTGGCATGACAATTGGCCTAATCATCAGGAATAAGTAGGACAGCTATTACATAATGAAGGCATGGAAGAACATGCTGGCACCCAGATGAACTTTATCAGCACCATTTTGATTGTAAAGGGGCAAATTCACAGGCATATACTGTGAAGAACGTGTTATCCAGGGCTCAGAGCCTACAGAGATTAGGGTCTGAGTCATCCTAGCAAGTGAGCCATCCAGACTATGAGGTACAAGCCAAACGTAAGTGGAACTTAGGAAGGTTAGGAGAAGACAGACACATTAAGTTGTAGCCTTGAGACCAGCTGAAGCAGCTAGAGCTATAGCTCATCCCACTAAACTTTACTTGTAATTTTCCTAGGAAAAGCCCAAGAGGATACAGGGGGAGGTGTTCCCTGAGTGTGTTATATGAAACTTACATATCTGAGCAATACGAATGGTGGGCTCTTGTGGATGCTGGGGTGTCCTGTCTAGATCAACCTCAGGACTCAATCTACCACTCATGCTTTCACCTGAGTTTATCTCTGGGCCTCACCCTGGGCTGAAGAAGGCTATCTAAGCTAAAGAGAGCCTCCCTGTCCTAGGTCATACCTCCCACCCCCCAAATTCTGGAGGCAACTCACGTCCGATATTGGTTAATGTGAGAGTATTAAGGCCTAGCTCTCTTGCCTCCAACTTCTCCCTAGACCATCCTATTTCCTTCATTCTCTCACAGGTGTGGTTCCCAAGAGCACTCCCAATAAACTTCCACCAAAATCTCAATCTGAATATTTTCCCCAGGGAATCTAATATGCAACATTGAGTATTACTTTAGAAAAATATAAATTAAAAAATTTTAAAGTATGTTGCTATATCTATTGTCCTCTGTATGCAAAACGTCTTCACCCAGGTTACTTCAAGCCCCAAGGCCACTTCAGGGTAGAACACTGAGGTGAGGGCTTGAGCAAGGTAAACTGGTTTAAGAGGAATGACTGTCTTCTGAATCAGACACCAAAAGTCGAGAGAACCATCTCAAGATTTGAAAGCAGTGAAGATCAGAGTCATAGTAGGAAAAATGAAGATAATCTGTGAAATATGCATGACAGTGCATTTAATTAAAGAATCATTTTGCTCATGCAGAGCAAAACTTTATTGGACAATAAACTGAATTGAACCTCTTGAATTCATAAGCCTCTGTCAAGCTAAGAAGGAGCAGGGAGGAGACATGGTAAGAACAAGCTCACTAGTGGAACAGGAGGGTAGGCAGATAGCTGAGTAAGCAGGGACTAACATAAGCAGATGTCTTCTCTTTGGATTCCTACGTTATATTTCTTCAAGACAACTTTCATTTTGTAGATTTTCAATTTTTTTATGTCTTTAGTAAAATTTAAATATTTGTTTTCAGATTCCAAATAAATTACAATAGTGTTTCATGTGTAATGAATGCTGAAGCTAATGGCGATCTTCCTTAGTGAAGTGTGATTGTTTTGCATATTTTGACTGGTGGCGCCAAATAGTTATAGCAAGTACTTGGCGTTTTAGAATACTTTAAGGGAAGCACTTTCTCCTTTTTATTTGAGGTGGGGTAAGTCACTGCAAAGAGGCACCAAGGGCAGTGTGATGTAGTAGGGAAAGCATGGGGCTGGGGCTCAAAGATCTGTGTTCCTGTCTAGCTCTGAAGCCTCGGGTAAGGCACTTCACCCATCCAGACCCCAGCTTCTTCATCTACGAGCCAAATGAATAGGACTGCATGATTTCAGAGGTTCCTTCCCCTAAGATACTATGAGTGTGAGGCTATAAAGTTACTAAAATGCCCTTCTAGAAAAGCATACTAACCTTTTCTAGAAGGGCATTTCTAGTTTCTGTATATTCAACCCTAATCGATTTTCTTTTGGGGAGACCTGATCATGAATTAACATACCACATGGGGTACGGAACATTTAAACTGAAGATGAGGGACATACGACATTTTGATACAATCAATAGATACCTACAAGTTCAAAGGCACAAGCTTGGTAAAGAACAGCATGGGTTTCTACTGACCACCTCTCAGAAAGACCCCGGTGGTGTGTAGCGTGCCAGTGTTTTTGATAAAGGCCAAACAGGTGCAGCACCAGCTATGCCTTAAAGGCCTGGGGTTAGAGCACAAGAATCCCCTCCCGGGGGCCCCGTCCATAAAACTCAGCCTCACAGAGTCACAGTCTTCCATTTCCACCACTTCCAGCCTCCTTCTCTCAGCCTACCTCCCTCTGGAGCATACAGCCCTGAAATTCAGTGACGAGCGGTACAGATATTAAGGCAGGGGAAGAACCTCTGGATGAGAGAAGAGATTCTGGCTTCAAAGAATCCAAAACCCAAGCCCCTCAGGAAGACGCCACAGTCATTCTGCCCAGCTTCAAGTAAAAAGAAGCCCAAGATCCACGAGAAAGTTTCAGCGATGTGTTAGCAAAGATGCTTTCCTTTCTCATACCCCATCCCCAAATTTAAAACATGCACCACATTTCTGACTAAAAAGTGACAACACTATGAGCTATCTGCTCTTCAGTGTATCCACACTGGCACTACTGGCCACATTTTCCTTTTCAGGAGATTTAGTGAGATATTCAGAGCTGGCATTTAACAAAGGGAATTGTTTGTTGTCTGGTGTCCCCAGCCTCTTCTCTTCCATGGCCTTCTCCTCAGCTCCCGACATTAGCTACCCCAAATCCTCCTGCAGTCTCTTACCCTACTCAATCTTCCTCTTAAATCAATTTGCTTGAAATCCTTAATATATAATATGTTTACATACCTAACTGAAGGTCTGTGCACATTTTAACATTGATCAAAGGGCTTAAGACAAACAGAATCTATAGAACAGATTCTGTTCTACATCCCATTATGTAGAACAGAATGTTTTCAGTCATTTTTTTTTTAGTGTTGTGAGATCCCTGAAATTACATCACATAGACAGTCACCAACTAAACTTACAAACCTGCTTCAGATCATTTATATCCCTTCTGCTTATTTGAATCATAATGGGAATTCTGTTCCTCTTCATATCAAAGACGTTTTTAGAATCTAAGAAATTTTACAAATATGAACGAATCTCCCATTTGCTGCATATAAGACACAGTAAAGAGTGAAGGTTTTTGTAGACATATATTGAAAGTGGTAGATCACAGAAATTGAGAAGAGAACATAGTGAAATTATCTGTTGGATAAAATAATAAAATACTGCAATCTATCATTTAGACAGAGTTTAACAGGTATGTAGACAAAGCAGAAAACTAAGCCGCCAAATGACATAGTAGAATAACCCAACTGCCTGAGAGTCCTCGTAATGTTAAACTGACTTTAAATATGCAGGAGGAAAAAACAGAAAAAAATTTTAAAATTTCCCTCAAATAAGTATTAATAAATGGGCTATTTAAGGAAAACCTCAGACCAGAAGAACAGTGACAGTTTAAATTCCCTAACAATACCAGGAGCAATAACGAAGAAACTTAGAGCTTAAAATTTATCACAGGCATCACTGTACTGGTATTGAGCCTTCCAAGAGTGAACAGAACTTAGTGTTCACATATGAAAATGTCTCTTTCTTTTTTCATCTGCTCATTGCACATTGCATAGTCAAAATAATCATTGCTTGAGGGTGGGCAAATTGCATGGCTTCTAGAGCCAGCCTTCACATCCAGACTGCCTCTGTGGCTGAAATTTTGGACAGAGCCTACAGACCATAACAAGGCCGAGCCATTGTGCACAGCACCTTCAATGACTAGCAAAGCTCTATTCAAACAAATGCATAGCAGCAACTTGGCCAACAGAGTCCTCGAGAGCATCACCTCCAACGTGTAGTAATTCTATCAGTTAGTTATGAAGCCTCTAACTAAAATCATAAAATGTGTTATTCTTATACCAATAAAAGGTGATATTACACATTAACTTTCTAAAGTATAAATTTGTTTTAATATAGCAGGAGATTTGTGCTGTAAGTCCAATTATTAAGGTAATTCTTCTTACTTTTTTTTTTTTTTTAAATGTCCAAAGATATGCTCTTATCAGTATTACCCAAATTTGTTCTACTAAACAGATGTTCTATAGGGGAAAAAAATAGCTTCCATGGTCAAACAAGTTTGGGATATATTTCCCTCTGGGATATTCACCATCCTAATTAGAATACGAATTAGTTCTAGGGAAGATTTTTAGTGAAAAAAAAGGTATAAGTATTCAATGTTTTTTTTAACTCTGATATTTGCAAACTAATTTCTCCCACCAAGTTTTTAGACATTTGTTTACAGATGCATGTTCTTCAGAAAATTTGGCAATAGAGAATTAGTCACAGCAAAAAAAATAAAAAGTTTTTTTTCTCAACTATATTCACTTCATTTCATTAAAAGTTTTTATTCAATTTCCAAGAGTTTTGTAATTGAAGTAAAGAATTGTGATGATAGATTTAAGTTGGAGGTATCCATGCAAATCTGAAACCAGAGAGAAAATTGGAAGAACTGAAGGGCTCCCAGCACCCACTCTGCTCTAGAATTGATTCACCTCAGAGTGATGACAACTTCTAAACTGGGTTCCCACTTCCTTAGGTAGAAAATGGAAGGATAGTGTCATCCTACCTGGTTATAATAAACCAATTCCAAATAACCTGTGGGAAAATAGAAGCCACTTAAAGTCGTTGAAACTACCTAGGGCCTTGCTGTTAGCAACAGAATTAGCACAATAATTTCTTTTGTGAAACTTTCTATTTGCTCACTAAAATGTGGCTATATAAAAGTGATTTGAGAAAAAAGGGGAAAAGGATAAAATTTAGCCTGGTGCTGAATTAATTTTCAAGTTCTTAGTAACCTATTATTAATTCATGGCTGAATAAATTTTATTCTTCTGGTTTACATTTAATTTATATTTGAAGGCAGAGTATTTTTAAAATAATATTTCTATAAAGAAGGAAGGAATGAGAATTACTCATATCTTTTTAAAATTTTGAAACAAAGATGAAATAGGTACAACTATGGAGAGATTTAAGATAACTATTCTTTTATTCTGAAAGAAGAACAGCTATAGAAAAATTAATCACGAAGCTAAAACAACACAGTAATTTGTAAAAGGCGCTGTTCTTAAATTAAACTCTTTATACTTACATTAAAATATGGCATTGGAATCCAGTGGAATAGCAAACTGAATAATTTAGCTTTTACATGTTTTATATGGGTCTATTATAAAGTTACACAATGGATTACATTATTTCAAAATACTTATCTCCAAAACAAAATGTTAAATTCACATAATACTCTTAAAAAAATGTAACAAAATCAGTTTTATAGGAAATCAATATAATGCATTTAATTATGTGCATTGCTGTCTATATCTTCCCCTTTCTTTTCCCTTTAAATTCTATTTAATTTGATGACTTTTGAAATAATCAACTATTACCATAGAACAGACTTGTTACACTTTGCACTAAGTTAACACTACTGCAATGTTAATAGAGATACCTGTTAGAAATTCCCTGCTTTTTCACAGGTAAAAATAAATTTGGGCATATTTTTAGGTCCCTTATTCATATGATAATGTAGTTTGGATATTTTTCCATATCAGTTTAAAAAAATCTACCTCATTTTTTAAATAAATTTATTTATTTTATTATTTTATTTATTTTTTTGGCTGTGTTGGGTCTTCGTTGCTGTGTGCAGGCTTTCTCTGGTGGCGGCGAGCGGGGGCTACTCTTCGTTGTGATGCGCGGGCTTCTCACTGCGGTGGCTTCTCTTGTTGCAGAGCACAGGCTCTAGGCGCACAGGCTTCAGTAGTTGTGGTGCAAGGGCTCAGTAGTTGTGGCTTGTGGGCTCTAGAGTGCAGGCTCAGTAGTTGTGGGTCACGGGCTTGGTTGCTCCGCGGCATGTGGGATCTTCCCGGACCAGGCCTCGAACCCGTGTCCCCTGCATTGGCAGGCAGATTCTCAACCACTGTGCCACCAGGGAAGCCCATACCTCATTTTTAAAGGAAATTTTTTTCAGTATACTTCATGATTTGTGTGAATCATAATTGACATATTTAGATTGTTTCCAGAATTTATGTGTGTGGTTGTTACAAATGTGTTGTGAAGGTCATCCTAGTAAACTACCTCTTTATGATTTTGTTCATATCTCTATAGGGTTGAGCTACTTTTTCTTACTAACTTGTGAATCCTTTCATAAAAATAAAATTAGCCCTTTCTCATATGCTTTTCTGATACTTTTTCCCATGGTTGTCATTCATGTTCTGACTTCAATTTTTTGTTTTGACTGAAGGATTTAATCTTTATGTCCTCAAATTTATCAGTCTCCCTTTTACGACTTCCAAATTTTGTGTCATGCTTAGAAGGCTTTCACTACAGCAATATTCTAATGTTTTACTCCATTGCTTTTATGAATTTACTTTTTATGTTATAATGTTTGATTCACCTGAAATTCATTTTAGTATAAGAAATGAGGTAGAGATCTCACTTTAGTTCGTCAAATGTTAAGCCAATTTATTGAACATTGTTTATTGAATAATCCATTCCTTCCCCATTTATTTGAATCCTACCTTTATCATGTATTAAATCTTCATATATTTTGACTTTTACTTCCATACTCTTCAGTCTTTTCTTAAATCAGTGACCAACTCTTTAAAGTTCTCTAGCTTTATACTTTATGTTAATATCCGGTAGGGCTTATTTTCCAACATTACTCTTCTCATTTACAATCTTTCATTTTAATCTCACTATTTTTTCAAATGAAATTTAGTATCATTTTGCAAATTTTCTTAAAAGCAATCTTGCTGGTATTTTGAAAGGAGTATATTAAATGTACAGATTTGAGAAAAATATACATTTTTAACATAGATTATTCTTATCCAAAGTATGTCTTTCTCTTTATTTGATACTTCTTTACTATCCTTAGAAAAGATTTAGTTTTTTTTTTTCACATTAGTTCTACACATTATTATTTGCAGATATTGTATATTAAACATTTTATTCCATTACATTTTTTAATTTTAATAATATATTTTATTCAACCCAATGTGTCTAAATATCATTTTAACATGTAATCAACATAAAACATGATTAATGAGATTTAAAAATTTTTTTATATTGTCTTCAAAATCCAGCATGTATTTTATACTCAGAGCATGTCTCAGTTTGAACTAGCCACATTTCAAGAGCTCAAAAGCCATATATAATTAGTGACTATGATATTGGACAGCACAGTGCAGACAATTCTCATTTATAGTTGAGCATGGAGTGTTGCTATGCAGAAGTTTGAGGTCTGTCTGGATTTTTGTCTCTTTTGGAGGTGATTAGCTTTTTCTGATGCCTGAATAATTATTTATTCATTCTTGAAATTCGTTAACAATGACATATATCCATGTAAGGAATTCTATACCTAATTTTCATGTTCATTTACCATGCAGATGTAGTTCTTTACTACAGGAATATCTTCTTGGAATATATCTTTGTAATACTATTTTTCTGATTCCACTTGTTATATAGAACATGTAGAAACTATGTGTTTCTAAATTGATAGTTTTGTATATAGAAAACTTCTTGGTTATTTATTTTAAATCTATTATTTCACTAAATTATTTTTATAATAGTTCTTAGTTGATTCTTTTAGGGTTTTCAAGTTTAAAATTGTTATCATTTGCAAAATTAAAATTTAGCCCATACTTTCCAGTATTTATAAATCTAAATTTATTTTTTGTCTAATGAATCTAATGTCTGTATTTCCAGAAAAATAATAAATGATAATGATATAAAAGAGCATATCTGTATTTCTCCTGAGTGTAACAGGAGGAGTATCTTAGTGTTTCACTATTTAGCCTGATGCTTGCTTTTGAATTGGGCATGCATTTATCTCATGCTAAGGAAGTTTCCATTTCCATTTTTAAAGTTTTATATTAAAAATAAATATTGCTTTAAAGCAACTGCATTTTTATCATCTATTAAATTGATCATATTTTTCTGCATCTTTTAATATGGTAAATTATATCACTAGTTTTTCCAAAATTAAGTCATCCTTTATATAGCTCTAATTCTATTTACCAATAATGTGTTTTGCATTTTTGTGTTCATGGGTTAATAAAGTGGTTCATTTTTGTTTTTCCCTTTCTATTATCATTAATCAGATTTTGATATCAGTTTAAACTTTTTATGTGAGAAAAATTATTTAACATAATTAGAATTATTACTTTCTAAAGCTTTAAAGTATTTAGGAGACTTCATATGTAAAATCTTCTAAGTGTGATGTTTCTGGGGATTAACACTTTTCTCAATTTTTACCTTGGATTTGGGGACTATTTAGTTTTCCTACATCTTTTTGAGTTAATTCGGGTTTTTATGGGATTTTTTAATCAGAAAAGCTTTTATTTCGTCTACGCTTTCAAATAGAATTAGAGAGAATATGTAAGATACTCATTTATAACTAATTTGATTTTTTCTTTATGTGTAGTTGTTTATTTCCTCATTTTTATTTCAAATCTAATATATTTTATCTGGTTTTTTTTTTTTTAAGAACCAGGTCTTGAATTCATTTATAGGTTCTGCTTTATGTATAAATTTATGCTTTCATTTTTTTAAAGAACCAGGTCTTGAATTCATTTATAGGTTCTGCTTTATGTATAAATTTATGCTTTCATTTTTTTAAAGAACCAGGTCTTGAATTCATTTATAGGTTCTGCTTTATGTATAAATTTATGCTTTCATTTTTTAAAATCATTCCTTCTCCTTTCCTTAGTTCCCACTTGTTGATCTTTTTCAAAAACTTGATTTAAATAATTAATTCATCCTTTTAATCTTTCTTAATTAGGAGTTTCAGACTATGGGAATTGTGCTGTAATTAATAGTAGATATATCCTATTTGTTCTGAAACTTACTGTTTTTACTTTTGTTATTTTACAAACATTGCACAATCAAGGTTTTGATTTTCTTTTTGACCAATGAGGTATTTAACAGAGATTTCATGAATTGTTATCAGAGACATTTGTTTTATTTTGTTGGTTTGATTTTATATTTCAGGATGGTTGTACTGGGGTTTAATTTAAGTATCTCAGGTACCCAAACCAAACTCTTACTGAACCATTACTGAATATCAGATAGTCACAGACAAATCTTGGAAGTGTAAGATAAAATGCAAATAATAATACTGACTTCATTGGTATTCTCTGTAGACCTTATTTAAAACTAAAGCCCCACCAATAGTACTCCATATCCACCTATTATACTTAACTTTTCTCCAGAGCACTTTATTTTATATTTTATATCTGAGAATGTATCTGGGCTGAAAACTAAACTTCTGCATCTTTCTGACCTACACATAAATGAACAGGCTCATTTGAAAAGGTATTGTTCTACCAGGTTTCTTACCAGGGTCAGCATTTTGAAATTGCTCTCCAAACAGAGCAAGGGTAATATATTGTAGAACACAAGCATTTTAAAATTCCTTTTGGATATAACCTTTTTTTTCCTTCAGTGTAGTTGGGAATTATGCCCCATTATTGTTCAATAACTACTAAAAAGAACAGAGCAGCAATAATTCTTTTGAATTTTAGAGCTTCAAAGTAAAATTTCTTCCTATCATCATTAGAGATACTTACTCATCAGCAGACTGTGTCCTCATTCTAAAATATTGCCTTTGTAAGTACAAGAGGTCCCAAAGGAGAGCATCAATGGTTATTGACTTCAAACCACTGACGCAGCAAATGACATTCATCTGTTAAGAAGGAAAGGTTGAGAGACTGACACAAGGTCAGTTTCTCTTCAAAACTTGCATATGCACCCTTTCTATCTATTCACTTCTATTTATCCCAAGAGATTGACTAGCAGTCTTTTTCATAAATTCTCAGTAATAATTGGGAAACTAAATTATTTCCCAATTTGTGTCATTTTAAGAATTCTTGATGATGATGAATTTTAAGAAAATGATATGCCTTTTATGCAAAAGATAGAAAAGTATCGTTCCTAGTTATTTAAACTTAGCGGTATCACTCAAGTTTAAATAACGCTTTCTATTCTTTGAAGGAAGAAAATGCTAAACAAGTGTGAAAATGCTAATTATAAAAGGTTGCATTAAAAATGGAAATTATTTGTTTATCTTCAAAAGGCTAATTTTAAAATTATTTTAATGAATTCTAGGAGAAATAAAGCTCAGAGCTTTCTCTGCATCTGCATTAACTCTTCCTAGACACTTGATCCCATTAAAGCTATTCATCTAAATAGCCATATTTGCCTGAAATCTAGATATTTTGAATAAAAAAGTAAAGATTACCACATAAAAATTCTTTATGCAGTAAAGATTACTTTAGAAAATTCTTCATTTATTGAAGAGACACCTTTTTCCTTTTCAAATTTCATCTCTTTGATAAGCTTCATTCATGAATGTCCTCCAAAATGAAATGTTTAATGGAGACAATCATCTAAAAATTTTAGAACACAATACTATTAGTTTCTTGAGGGCAGGAATCTTGTCTTAGTTGCCTTTTAGTCCTTAATCTAGCACAGTTCCTGTCACATAGTTGGATGCTTAATAAATATTAAGTAAGTCAAAATCATGTTCTTTTTGTCCATTATTTTTGGCATAGTTAATTATAATAGCCAACGATTTTTGAGTACTTGTTATGTACCAGGCACTGTAACCACTTAATATATATTAGCTATTTTAATCTTCACAACAATTCTATGACATCTGGACTATTATTATCCCCATTTTATAGATGGGGAAACTAAAATAGAGAGAGGCTAAGTAACTTGCCCAAGATACACATCTACTGTATGGTAGAACCAGCATTCAAACTAGGCAAACAACCCCTAGTCCTCTTACATAATCATGACACTACGCTTTTCTAAATTGATAAGACATCAAAAATTGAAGCAGATTCCAAATATTTTCAATAGTGGCTAGTTACCCATTAAAAAGATTTCACGTGGGTCTAGTTTGTTTTGGTGATCTTAAAATAATTTTAAAATAAGACGTTGCATATCCTGTAGCTGGTTTAAAATAAATAAATATCCTGTAGCTGGTTTAAAATAAATAAATATTAAGTCAGTCAAAAATAGTTATTCTAAAGTTAAAATGTTTGAATAGTTTTTAAAAATGTATTTACTACATTCATTGTCACTTTTGTTCTAGAAATAATCAAGTTATTTCACTTAACTAGATTGTTTTTAAATATTTTCTGAAGGCAAAAAAAAAAGCAGAATGCATTGTAGGATTGATAAAATAAAATACACTGAAATGTCTATACAAGTGCAGAGGTTCTGACTTGAATTACATGAATTCAGTCCACTAACTCACTTAATATACAGACAACTAAAATTAAGATAAGTTATGGGTAGAACGTGCAATGGGCAAAATGGTTCCTTCCAATGTACAGAGTTCATGACGGACGGTAGAGGGAGGTCACTGAAGTTGTTACATGGCTGGACTAGATTTTAGTGCCTACCCTTATCTCCATTCAGGCTTCAGGTCCTACTGATTGATTTTCATGAGCTGAAGAGTGCCCGCAAAAAGGTAACTTTTGACGCATGACAGCCCGGAGGAGAGATGAAAACTAGAAGAGATCTTGAGCCACCTTGACCCCAATCTGCTCCAAGGAAAGCATTTGAACCAAATGCGAGCAGGAGCTTTCTCTCCATTTCTGGGATAAATATACAATGGTACTGACCCTTCTGATGGCCCCTGGATTTGCAGATTTTGAGAATCACGTATTTAATACTCAGCAAGAACCTTAAAACAGTGAAGAAGCAGCAGAAGATACTGTGGATAATAGTAGAGACTAATGTTTATGGAGCACTTAACACATGTCAGGTACTCTCCAATAACTCCAAATGCATTATCTCTTAAAACAATCACCACTTCCCAGATAACAAGCTCAAGTTTAGAGAAGTTAAGCAACTTGCCCAAGGTCACAAGCTAAATGGTGGCACTAGCATTCAAACCCAGGTAGTTTAGCTTCAGAGCCCACTCTCTTAAAACAGAGAAATCTGGTGAAACAATGGATCTCTAGGGGAACATAGACTTTACAAACCCATATGAGAATATTCCCTAAGAATTTTCAAGAATACTTTTATGAGTAATGCAGTGGCAGTGGTAAGGAGATTTTTCTGAGATGCTGAGTTCCTGCTTGAGTAGGGAAGAAAATGTCTAAGCAGGAATTGAGAGTAAATTCTAGTGTAAACTCATTATTTCCACATAGTGATGAGCCCTGAGGGTATTTGGGCAATACATATTTCATGTATTTTATATTTGGGGGGAAAAAGCACTTGGGCATTAGCAGAAATTAGTCAATAGTGTTGTACACGCATGAAATTTCAATCCTGAAGTAATGAGCTAGCTAAAAAAATGAACAATATGATTCATCTAGACTGAGAATCTGGCTTGGAAAAAGGGGACCAAATGCTCATTCAATAAGGCACTTGTACAAACATAATAATAAAATCAAACACAGAATGCCCAGTGAAATTCAGTTAGCCATTGACATGAAAAGGAATTAAAGGCAGTTCCCTGTAAGTCTGACCCCATTGTGCTAAAAAATTCAGTCTGTAAATCATTTTTCACTTGGGACCCATGCCCCTCAGAGGAAATGTTAAAAATGGTGATTGGACATTGGGTAGACCATCCACAGAAATCTGTTTAACTTATAAAATATATGAAATACAGTTTCAGAAGCACTTTGAGGTTCACTGCCACATACAACAATCTTTCTTTTCCACCTTAAATCATTTTTGGAACAAGGCAGAACTTAAGTAAGTGTAAATAAGTAAAAGATTTCTGTGAGAAAATGTTTTTGAAAAATCTAACTCAGCCATGCCCCAAAGACACATCTTCCCCATCTTTTAAGCAGTGGGTATTTTTCTGCTCATAGGTGAGGGTAGATGAGCTTGTAGGGCAATGACCAAGGGGAAAGTGAATTATTTTCCCTTTGTGTGTTAAAAAGCAGAAAGCAATCTGCTTAGCCAAGTTCCACAGTCAAAATTTAAGACTACTGTAATAAGAATACAGAGTTGGAGAGGGGCAGATTTTCAATGACAGAATATGAGCACCTGGATCAAACTGGCCTGAAGCCATATACTCCTGGACCTTTCAGTTCTGTGACAGGAAATGAAATACCCAGTATTGTTTATCAGTTTGCTTTAAGACATTTAATTTGCAATTGAAAGTTTCCCACCTAATTAATACAGGAGGATCTCAGGTTGTTAAGACACTGGGTGGGAGCTTATGTTGAGGGATGGTTTGGGGAGGGAGAGCAGGACAATGGGTGATAATCCAGCCTCCAAATGGCACATGGAGGTAGGTGAGAGGAGCAACAGGAGCTAGGAAAAGTTACACACAGTGGCACATACATTCTTCACTTTTCCCTTTTTCCCCACTGGGGTTCCCCAAGGAAAACTGGCACTGCAAGGAAGGGAGACTAGGATTAGTTCAGGAGTCAGTATGCTGTAGGGAGGGTTAATAGGGTTTTCTCCAAACATTGGGATAAAGTGTGCAGCTGCAGCAGTAAAGTGGATGAAGGCTGGTAAGAAAAGTTCCCTTTGCAGCTACATTCTTTGCAGATATTTTTATTACAGAGATGCACAGATATTGATTATTTGAAAGATAAAAATTCACCCAGGATGACAACTATTTAAAAAGGACAACAGGATCTCAAGAACTGCTTTTCAGAATTTTAACTAGATAACCATTTTGTGTCACTGACACAGCCCAAAAGTCTTCAGAAAGCAATTGAACCTCACAGAGGAGAACCCTTACTTTCCAAAACTCAAGAAAGCAAATAAAGATCTAGTCATGAGCTTATCCAACAGGAAGTCATTAGCTATAAGCATGGAAGAAAGTATGTCAACAGCAGAGATTAATTAAATTTGTAGCACTAGGAACAGCCCTATACCAATCATTTGGGAAGCATTTTCCAGCTACAACAAAGCAGCCTGGGGGTAGGTAGGGAAGTTGCTGTATAATGTAGGCTTAAAAACATCCAGCAAAGAACAGAAATTTAAGGAAGGATGGAAAATTCTCAAGGACCTCTATAATGATGGCTCAAGATAAAATAGTAATAAAATAGTACTCAGAGACAAAGGAGAAAGGAGTAATCTAAATAATCAGAGGTGCCTTCATGTTACAATAACCAACAAAGGAATTTTCCAAAACCAGAGAAAGAATGAAATACCCAAGAGGAGAACCTATAAATATATATTTTTAATGCATATAGACGAATAGGGGAGAAAATGAAAGAAAAAAGGGTAATTTCCAGGATTGAATTTAATAGACTTACCAAATTTACTGAATTTACTAACAGGGTTTTACTTTTTTAGTAAGAATGGGAATCTTCTGCAATTACAAATTAAATCTCCTCAGTATGGGGACATTGCATCATTTTAAAAATGGAGCATGTGATATGTCTAAAGATGAGAAGTCCATGTACCTCTGTGTTTAAGTGCTAATTTGATTTGGGAAACTTTTACGCACTTAATAATTACCCCCTTTCTCCTTGTTAATTGGTTCCCTACTCCCACCAGCACCTCCCAACAGAGGAGTAAAATGAATTTCTTTAGCACTATGTTTAGAATTGTTAACACCTCCTATGAAGTTATACTGTCCTTCACAATAGGAGCAGCTGGAGGAAGGTCTAACTTTGGCTCTCTTTGGGTGGTGAGGAAGAATCCGTGGCTTAAAAGGCAAATATTACTTTATTAAATTTCAGCCAAGGTTTTGTATTACATCAAATCTAACTGCTAAACTTACTACACAATAACTAAAATATCAGGAAGAGGGCAAAATATTTGTCAGCTGAAAAGAAATAAGGAAGCTGAACTCAGGATCAAAGATTAGTAATTCCAAAGACTATATTTTCATCACCCTAAAGACTGATAATCAAACTACTTAAAAACTAGTATAGGTGATGTCAGCAAGATGGCAGAATAGGAGTTTTATATTGTCATCTCTCCACAGTGCACCAATTTTGACAACCATCCCCAGATGAGAGTATTGTTGTGGGAGTCCAGAAGTTCAGCAGAGATGTTCCAGCACATCACTGGAGCTAAAGATCACAGAAAAGACTCACTGAAGAGGGTAAAATGAACAGTTTTATGTTACCTGCATCACCCTTCCCCCCAAGGTGGCACAGTTTAGTGCCAGGAGAGACCCTCTCAGCTCTTAACCCCTCCCATGGGGGAATGTGAGAGCACAGTGACTGAGTGCCTAGCTTCCCCAGTTGTGCAGGACACTGGCCCGCCTCTTTCTCACCCCATCCAGAATACTGAGGGGGATCAGCATGAGTGAGTGGCTGGGAGAGGCTGGGATAAGAGAAGAGCAGCAAGGACTTACAGCAAGGAGGGCTTAGAAATCAACAAAGGGCCATGTATTCTATTAACTGTGGTGCAGACTCCATCAAGAAGTCTTCCCATGAGCTATTCGGGATGCCTCACTTGTGGACTGCCAAACTGGGCCATCAGTAGAAGACACACAAACTTAACCATTTCAGGGCACTGCCCTAGGAAAAACAAACAGGAGGCTTTAAGCACTCAGCCTGGGTTTGCAGGATCACTCAGCCAGGGTTTGAAGGATCAAGAGAAGGTATACAATCTTAAAAATCTCCCTCGGCCACCAGAAGGAATAAGAGGGGTGTAGCAAGGACCCTCGTGATTACATTGAACCCACTCAGATAAGCCAGGATAATTTCCCGAGCTCAAGATCCTTAACTCTTGCCATGTAAGGTGACATATTCACAGGTTGCAGGGATTTGAACATGGACATCATTTGGGGTCCATTATTTTACTTACAACAGATAACAAATTATTAAAGTAATTGAAATGTTACACTAGAAAATATTCACTTAATTCAAAAGAAGACAGTAAAGGAGGAATGGAGGAAATAAAAAGATGAAGCATATAGAAAACAAAATGTCAGATGTAAATTAAACCATATCAATAATAACATTAAATGTGAATGAATTAAGCAATTCGATCAAATGCAGAGAATACTGGATTGGCTTTTTAAAAATTCACCAAAAACCATGTGCTGTCTACTGAAAGCAATCTTTAGATTTAAAAATATAAATAAATTGAAAGTAAAGTGATAGAAAAAGATATGTCATGTGAATAGCAACCATCAGAGAGCAAGAGTCATTGTACTATTATCAAACAAATTGAAGTTTTTAAAAAGTGTTAATAGAGATAAAGAATGACATATTATAATGATAAAAGGATCAATCCACCAGGAAGACATAACAATTATAAACATATATACACCTAAGAACAGAGCTTTGAATTCAAAAAGGAAAAATGGACAAAAGAAGAATAGATAGTTCAACAATAATAGTTGGAGACTTCAAGAATCAATAGAACAACTATTCAGAAGATCAACAAGAATATATACAACTTCAACTGCTCTTTAGAGCAACATTTTAAAGACAAAAAAGACATTAAAGAACAATTCACCCCAAAACATCAGAATTCACATATTTCTTAAGTACACATGGAACATTCTCCAGGATTGATCAGATGCTAGGCCATAAAACAAGCTTCAATAAATTTAAAAGGACTGTAATATACAAAGTATGTTCTTTGACCACAATGGAATGAAATTAGAAATCAATAACAAGGAAATTTGGGGAGTTCAAAAATATGTGGAAATTAAACAACACAAGCTTAAATAGCTAATGGGTCAAAGAAATCACAAGGGAAATTAGAAAAAAATTAAGTGAATTAAAATGAAACACAACATACCAAACTTATGAGATGCAACTCAAGCAATTCTCAGAAGGAAATTTATGGTTGTAAACACATGTGTTACAAAAAGAAGAAAGATTTCAGTCAATAACCAAAACATCCATCTTAAGAACTAGAGAAAGAAAAGCAAACTAAACCCAAAGAAATAAGAAGGAAGGAAATAACAAAGATTAGAGCAGAAATAAAGAAAATACAAATAAAATGGAAATAAAATGAAGTAGAAAATCAATTTAGGAAATCAATTAAATATAAAGTTGGATTTTTGAAAAGATAAAAAAAATTGACAAACCAAGGGAAAAAAAGAGAGAAGACCCATATTAGTAGTCAGGAATGAAACAGAAACATGATCTTGCAGAAATAATCTTTGATATTTAGAAAGGAACAATTTACTGATCTTTAGAAAGGAATACTGAAAAGAACTATATGCCAACAAATTTGATAACTTAGATGAAATGGAAAAATTCCTTGAAAGACACGAAGCACCAAAACTAACTCAAGATGAAATAGAAAATCTGAATAGATCTATAACAAAGAGATTAAATGTATACTTTTAAAATTCATTACAAAGGAAAACCCAGATCCAAAAGCCTTCACTGGTGAATTCTAGCAAATATGTAGAGAGGAATGAACACTACTGCTTCACAAGCTCTTCCAAAAAATAGAAACGGAGGGAACACTTTCCAATGCATTACATGGGACAGAATCACATAGAATAAAAGAAAACAATAGAGTGATAACTCTTACGAAAATAGATGCAAAAATCTTCAACAAAATACTACAAACTAGCAACATATAAAAAGGATTATATACCATAACCAAATGGGTTTTATCCCAGGAATGCAAGGTTGATTCAACATACAAAAATCCATTAGTGAATTACAACATATTAATAGAATAAAAGGCAAAAACCACAATCATCTCAATAGATGCAAAAAAAAAAAAAAAAAAACTGACAAAAATCCAACAGCCCTTTACTTACAAAACACTAAAAAAACTAGAAATAGAAAGGAACATCCTCAACCTAGTAAGGGATATCTACAAAATAACCACAGTTAACATCATCCTTTATGGTGAAAGACTGAGAGCTTTTCCCTTAAAATCAGAAACAAGATAAGATGTCCACTCTCGCCACATTTATTCAACACAGTACTGAAGGTTCTACAAAGGGCGATTAGGCAAGAAAAATAAATAAGAGTAATCCATATTGAAAAGGAAGAAGTAAAACTACCTCTATTTGCAGATGACTTAATCTTGTATATAAAAAAATGTGAGAAATGCAGAAAAAGATTTTAACTAATAAATTAGTTCAGCAACTTTCAGAATGCAAAATCAATGTACAAACACAATTGTATTTCTGTACACTAGCAATGAACAATCTGGCAATAATATTAGGAAATCAACTTCATTTACAATAGCATCAAAAAGAATAAAATATTTAGGAATAAATGTAACAAAAGAAATATAAGGCATACACTAAAAAGTGCAGAATATCATAGAAAGAAATTAAAGAAGACCTAAATAAATGGAAAGACATCCAATGTTCATGGACTGGAAGACTTAATATCAACATGAAAATTCTCCCCAAACTGATCCGTAAAGTCAATGCAATCTGTCTAAATCTCAGCTTCTTCTTTTTTTTTTAAACTGACAAACTGATCCTAATATTCATATGAGCATGCAAGAGATTCAGAATAGCCTAAACAACCTTAAAAAATAAAAAACAATGTTGGAGAATTCATACCTCCTGATTTCAAAACTTACTACAAAGCTATTACAATCAAGACTATGCAGCACTGGCCTGAGGATAGACACATATATCAATGAAATACAATTGGGGGTCCAGCAATAAACACTTACATTTATGTCCAACTGATTTCCTACAAGGATGCAAAGACAATTCAAATAGGCATGAAGACTCTTTTTAAAGTTAATGAAAATATTCTAAAATTGTGGGGATTGTTGAATAACTCTGTAACATTACTAAGAACATTGAATTGCAAGTGAGTGAATATCTTGGTATGCAAATTGTTACTCGATAAAGATGTTTAACAATCGACCGTTTTGTCTTCAAATATAAAAATATTCCTTTTAGATTAAAAAGACAACATAAAATAACTGGTGATTTTTAAGGGTGGAGAAAAGAGGGATGGTTAGGCGTTTCAGACTTTTGATAGTTAAAGTCATATATTTAAATGTGTGTCTCATTTTACATATTGAGAAATTGAGGAAGCCTCTGGGTGAATTCCTTGTGCACCGAGTTCTAATGAGATTTTGGTCAGTGCCAGCATTACCTAACAGAGAAAGCCAAGAAAAGAATCACTCAAGTCACTGTGGAAAGCAAAGGCAAAGATCAGAAGCAGGCATTCTAGATTTGTTTCAGATCAGCACACATTTGGATGCTTTTAATACTGAACATTTATTAAATGCAAGCTGCTCACTGGGGCAGAGAGAATCTTGAGCTATTTGTGGCCTCCAGCTCCCTGGTCTGAAAAATTGGAGTGAATATCAGTTCATTCTACTTGAGGCTTAAGAACTCTGAACTTCTGAAATTGGAAACAGACATTTGAATCACTTGGTACCATTATTCATCCATAGCATGGACATAAGTGTTTTCAGCATATTTTCCCTTGAAGTGGAGTAATGTAAAAGTAAATCCCTGGCATATTCTAGAGAGATTCAGCTTTTTATGAACCAAATGCGATTTGTGAGTTTGTTTCGATTACCTTATCTCTAAGTCCCATGAACCCTGAGCTTTGTATAATAGTAGCAGCATCATGTTACCAGAACCTGAAATCATGCTTTACTGGGATGTTCTGACGGCAGAGAGTACAAAGAAATAACTTCTTTGGAATTGTTCCAGGACAGCATGCTGTCAGGGCAATCTGAGGATAATATGCACAGTCCAGTGAAGGCTGCATAATTGCCTATGTGCTATTTTTAACTTACTCTCATGAGTTACATCATTGGCACTGATAAGCTATTACAATGTGCTCAGATACACATTAAAAATGATTAAGTGTCATGGACTTAGTGATATATCTTAAATTTGGAAGGTTGAGCCTTGTTTCCAGTGCTCTTGCCTATAGTGCTGTTTGTTACTTCTCATATCACGCCATTATTAGGAGAGATGACAGAAGAAGGGATGCAGAGAGAAATCAAGTCACTTAGATCATTGCTAGATGCCAAGGTCAATGCAAGACAAGTGACTGCCAAGGGTTCTATAGATTCAATCTGATAAAAATGAAAGTGACTTCTTTCCCCCCACTCTAAACAGTTCACTGATACATGCTTCTCTTGCACCTACAATAGCCATGGTAATATTTATTTTCTTCAGAGACTTTCCTCCTATGACTATTAAAACAGATCTTCACTTAAAAATCAATATAAAGTTCATTATCTGAGGATAAATTGTCAATGGCATGAAATCATGAATGAGCAAGATTGTTAATATGTTATACTCCTGTTCTCCCAGCCTGTCTAATGTCCTTATTCTGAGTTTTCCTCGACCTGAGAACCTCTTTGTCTCCTACTGTATCTTCTCCCTTCAAGCTGGAGAAATTTCAGATATGAGCCAATTAGATGAGTCTTTTATTTTAAGCATGCATGAAATACATAATGAAATAATTCATGACTCTGGATAGCAGTGAAAGAGAGAGGTAATGAAATGCCCAAATGATGTTAGAAGACAAAGGTTGAAAGTGAAGGTCTTCCTCATGACCTAGAGCCTACTTTATAGGTCCTTAACAGGTCTTAGAATGAGGGATTAACCTGAGGGGTCAATTCTAGCACAAACTAACATTTTACACTGACGCATGCTTCTCTTCACTGAGTTTTCACCAGGCTTTATAAGACTCTTTAAAGTACCATTTTAAAACTGCTTCAAAGAATTAAACCTCCTAAAGTTGTGAGAACTAGGATAGCCTTGCAACATTGTGATTCTGGGCTAGAATGAGCCTCCTTAAGATATGTTATTCTAGGTTAGGTTAATTTCAAGGCCTAATTGGTCCCAAGTCCAACTTCAGCCTAACAATGTGGAGTTCCCTGTGTTCTGAAGGCATCTTTGACTTCAGTGTATGAAGCTCTCAAGGGGAGCCAGGACATCCCTCACTGCTGGCCTGGTCCCTTCGGATCTGCATTGAGGACCTAGCATGATTAGTTCAGTTCCAAGTGGCATTAGTCAGTTTTAAATACTTTGACCTGGAGTAAAAGGAAGTAAACTCAGATATTTGGATTTCTAAGAAAGAAAACCCCACAATGCTAGTAAAGGCAGTAAATGAAGAGTACCCACTCTGAGATCATATTCCTAGATTCAATCCTAGCTCCTTGAATTTTTGACCTTGAGAAACTGTCTGACCTTTCAACATCTCAGTTTGCTGTGCTATAAAATGATGATAACAATATCATTCGTCAGAGAGTGATTTTTTTTTTTCCTCATGCCATGTGGCTTGCGGATCTTAGTTCCCTGACCAGGTATTGAACCAGGGCCCTCGGCAGTGAAAACACAGAGTCCTAACCACTGGAGTGCCAGGGAATCCCCTTCAGAGAGTGATTCTGATGATTAATGAGATTATGCATGAAAGTGCATATCCCAGAGTCTGGCACATAATAATTTTTCAACAAATGCTTGTATGTATTAGTGTCAGTATGAATATTTCTGTCATTTATATTGTTTGGTGATGGTTTAAAGTATGAGATTAAAGATTCAAAAGAATAGATCAGAAGGGGCACCTTCAAGATGGCAGAGGAGTAAGACGCGGAGATCACTTTCCTCCCCACAAATATATCAAAAATACAACTACATGTGGAACAACTCCAACAGAACACCTACTGAACGCTGGCAGAAGACCTCAGACATCCTAAAAGATGCACTCAGGTGACCTACATGCAGAGGGGGTGCGAAATCCAAAGCTGAACCCCAGGAGCTGTGCGAACAAACAAGAGAAAGGGAAATTTCTCCCAGGAGCCTTAGGAGCAGAGGATTAAATCCCCACAATCAACTTGATGTGCCTGCATCTGTTGAATACCTGAACAGACAACAAAACAACCCAAAATTGAGGCGGTGGACTTTGGGAGCAACTGTAGACTTGGGGTTTGCTTTCTGCATGTAATTTGATTCTGGTTTTATGTTTATCTCAGTTTAGTATTTAGAGTTTATTGTTATTGGTAGATTTGTTTACTGATTTGATTGCTCTCTTCCTTTTATATATACATATATATATATATATTTTTCCTTTTTTCTCTTTTTGTGAGTGAGTATGTGTATGCTTCTTTGTGTGATTTAGTCTGTATAGCTCTGCTTTGGCCATTTGTCCTAGGGTTCTGAGTGTCCTTTTTTTTTATTATTACTTTTTAATTTTTAATAATTTTTTTCTATTTTAATAACTTTATTTTATTTTATTTTATTTTTTCCTTCTTTGTTTCTTTTTTTTCCCTCACTTTTCTTCTGAGCCGTGTGGCTGACAGAGTCTTGGTGCTCTGGCCAGTGTCAGGCCTGAGCCTCTGAGGTGAGAGAGCCAAGTACAGGACATTGCTCCACCAGAGACCCGTATCCTGGCTACACGTAATACCAAACAGTGAAAGCTCTCCCAGGGATCTCCATCTCAATGCTAAGACCCAGCTCGACTCAACGATCAGCAAGCTACAGTGCTGGGCACCCTATGCCAAAAAACTAACAAGACAGGAACACAAACCCACTGATGAGCAGAGAGGCTGCCTAAAATCGTAATAAGTTCACAGACACCCCAAAACACACCATCGGAATCGGTCCTGTCCACCAGAAACACAAGATCCAGGCTCATCCACCAGAACACAGACACCAGTCCCCTCCACCAGGAAGCCTGCACAACCCACTGAACCAACCTTACCCACGGGGAGCAGATACCAAAAACAATGGGAACTATGAAACTGCAGCCTGTGAAAAGGAGACCCCAAACACAGTAAGTTAGGCAAAATGAGAAGACAGAGAAATACACAGCAGATGAAGGAGCAAGGTAAAAACCCACCAGACCAAACAAATGAAGAGGAAATAGGCAGTCTACCTGAAAAAGAATTCAGAGTAATGATAGTAGAGATGATCCAAAATCTTGGAAATAGAATGGAGAAATTACAAGAAACGTTTAACAACGACCTAGAAGAACTAAAGAGCAAACAAACAATGATGAACAACACAATAAATGAAATGGTAAATTCTCTAGAAGGAATCAATAACAGAATAACTGAGGCAGAAGAACAGAGAAGTGACCTGGAAGATAAAATAGTGGAAATAACTACTGCAGGGCAAAATAAAGAAAAAGGAATGAAAAGAAACGAGGACAATCTCAGAGACCTCTGGGACAACATTAAATGCACCAACATCCAAATTATAGGGGTCCCAGAAGAAGAAGAGAAAAAGAAAGGGACTGAGAAAATATTTGAAGAGATTATAATTGAAAACTTCCTTAATATGGGTAAGGAAATAGTCAATCAAGTCCAGGAAGTGCAGAGAGTCCCATACAGGATAAATTCAAGGAGAAACACGCCAAGACACATATTAATCAAGCTATCAAAAATTAAATACAAAGAAAAAGTATAAAAAGCAGCAAGGGAAAAGCAACAATTAACATACAAGGGAATCCCCATAAGGTTAACAGCGGATCTTTCAGCAGAAACTCTGCAAGCCAGAAGGGAGTGGCAGGAAATATTTAAAGTGATGAAAGGGAAAAAATTTCAAACAAGATTACTCTACCCAGCATGGATCTCATTCAGATTCGACAGAGAAATTGAAACCTTTACAGACAAACAAAAGTTAAGAGAATTCAGCACCACCAAACCAGTTCTACAACAAATGTTAAAGGAACTACTCTAGGCAGGAAACACAAGAAAAAGGAAAAGACTTACAATAACATACCCAAAACAATTAAGAAAATGGAAATAGGAACATACATATCAATAACCACCTTAAATGTAAATGGATTAAATGCTCCAACCAAATGACATAGACTGGCTGAATGGATACAAAAACAAGACCCATATATATGCTGTCTACAAGAGACCCACTTCACTTCAGACCTAGGGACACATACAAACTGAAAGTGAGGGGATGGAAAAAGATATTCCATGCAAATGGAAATCAAAACAAAGCTGGAGTAGCAATTCTCATATGAGACAAAATAGACCTTAAAATAAAGACTATTACAAGAGACAAAGAAGGACATTACATAATGATCAAGGGATCAATCCAAGAAGAAGTTATAATAATTGTAAATATTTATGCACCCAACATAGGAACACCTCAATACATAAGGCAAATGCTGAGCCATAAAAGGGGAAAGTGACAGTAACACAATCACAGTAGGGGACTTTTACACTGCACCTTCACCAATGGACAGATCATCCAAAATGAAAATAAATAAGGAAACACAAGCTTTAAATGATACATTAGATAATATGGACTTAATTGACAATTATAGGACATTCCATCCAAAAACAGCAGATTACACTTTCTTCTCAAGTGCTCATGGAACATTCTCCAGGATAGATCATATCTTGGGGCACAAATCAAGCCTTGGTAAAGTTAAGAAAATTGAAATCATATCAAGTATCTTTTCCAACCACAATGCTATGAGGCTAGTTATCAATTAGAGGAAAAAAATCTGTAAAAAATACAAACACATGGAGGCTAAACAATACACTATTAAACAACTAAGAAATCTCTGAAGAAATCAAAGAGGAAATCAAAAAATACCTAGAAACAAATGACAATGAAAACACAATGACCCAAAACCTATGGGATGCAGCAAAAGCAGTTCTAAGAGGGAAGTTTATAGCAATACAATCCTACCTTAAGAAACAAGAAACATCTCAAATAAACAACCTAACCTTACACCTAAAGCAATTAGAGAAAGAAGAACAAAAAAACCCCAAAGTTAGAAAAAGGAAAGAAATCATAAACATCAGACCAGAAATAAATGAAAAAGAAATGAAGGAAATAATAGCAAAGATCAATAAAACTAAAAGCTGGTTCTTTGAGAAGACAAACAAAACTGATAAACCATTAGCCAGACTCATCAAGAAAAAGAGGGAGAGAACTCAAATCAATAGAATTAGAAATGAAAAAGGAGAAGTAACAACTGACACTGCAGAAATACAAAGGATCATGAGAGATTACTACAAGCAACTATATGCCAATAAAATGGACAACCTAGAAGAAATGGACAAATTCTCAGATAAGCACAACCTTCCAAGATGGAACCAGGAAGAAATAGAAAATATAAACAGACCAGCCACAAGCACTGAAATTGAAAGTGTGATTAAAAATCTTCCAACAAACAAAAGCCCAGGACCAGACGGCTTCACAGATGAATTCTATCAAATGTTTAGAGAAGAGTTAACACCTATCCTTCTCAAACTCTTCCAAAATATAGCAGAGGGAAGAACACTCCCAAACTCATTCTACGAGGCCACCATCACCCTGATACCAAAACCAGACAAAGATGTCACAAAGAAAGAAAACTACAGGCCAATATCACTGATGAACATAGATACAAAAATCCACAACAAAATACTAACAAACAGAATCCAACAGCACATTAAAAGGATCATACACCATGATCAAGTGGGGTTTATCCCAGGAATGCAAGGATTCTTCAATATATGCAAATCAATCAATGTGATACACCATATTAACAAATTGAAGGATATAAACCATATGATCATCTCAATAGATGCAGAAAAAGCTTTCAACAAAATTCAATACCCATTTATGTTAAAAACCCTCCAGAAAGGAGGCATAGAGGGAACTTAGCTCAACATAATAAAGGCCACATATGACAAACCCACAGCCAACACTGTTCTCAATGGTGAAAAACTGAAACCATTTGCACTAAGATCATGAACAAGACAAGGTTGCCCACTCTCACCACTATTACTCAACATACTTTTGGAAGTTTTAGCCACAGCAATCAAAGAAAAATAAATAAAAGGAATCCAAATCAGAAAAGAAGAAGTAAAACTGTCACTGTTTGCAGATGACATGATACTATACATAGAAAATACTAAAGATGGTACCAGAAAACTACTAGAGCTAATCAATGAATTTGGTAAGTAGAAGGATACAAAATTAATTCACAGAAATCTCTTGCATTCCTATACACTAATGATGAAAAATCGGAAAGGGAAATTAATGAAACACTCCCATTTATCACTGCAACAGAAAGAATAAAATACCCCGGAATAAACCTGCCTAAGAAGACAAAAGACCTGTATCCAGAAAACTATAAGACACTAATGAAAGAAATTAAAGATGAAACAAACAGATGGAAAGATATACCGTGATCTTCGATTGGAAGAATCAACATTGTGAAAATGAGTATACCACCCAAAGCAATCTACAGATTGAATGCAATCCCTATCAAACTACCCATGGCATTTTTCACAGAACTAGAACAAAGCATTTCACAATTTGTATGGAAACACAAAAGACCCCGAATAGCCAAAGCAATTTTGAGAAAGAAAAACAGAGCTGGCGGAATCAGGCTCCCCAACTTCAAACTATACTATAAAGCTACAGTAATCAAGACAGTATGGTACTGGCACAAAAACAGAAATATAGATCAATGGAAGAGGATAGAAAGCCCAGAGATAAACCCACGCACATATGGTCACCTTATCTTTGATAAAGTAGGTAATAATATACAATGGAGAAAAGACAGCCTCTTCAATAAGTGATGCTGGGAAAACTGGACAGCTACATGTAAAAGAATGAAATTAGAACACTCTCTAACACCATACACAAAAAATAAACTCAAAATGGATTAAAGACCTAAATGTAAGGCCAGACACTATCAAACTCTTAGAGGAAAACATAGGCAGAACACTCTATGACATAAATCACAGCAAGATCCTTTTTGACCCACCTCCTAGAGAAATGGAAATAAAAACAAAAATAAACAAATGGGACCTAATGAAACTTAAAAGCTTTTGCACAGCAAAGGAAGCCATAAACAAGATGAGAAGACAACCCTCAGAATGGGAGAAATTATTTGCAAATGAAGCAACTGACAAAGGATTAATCTTCAAAATACACAAGCAGCTCTAACAGCTCATTATCAAAAAAACAAACAACCCTGTCCAAAAATGGGCAGAAGACCTAAATAGACATTTCTCCAAAGAAGATATACAGATTGCCAACAAACACATGAAAGGATGCTCAACATCACTAATCATTAGAGAAATGCAAATCAAAACTACAATGAGGTATCACCTCACACCAGTGGAGAGGGTGTGGAGAAAAGGGAACCCTCTTGCACTGTTGGTGGGAATGTAAATTGATACAGCCACTATGGAGAACAGTATGGAGGTTCCTCAAAAAACTAAAAATAGAACTACCATATGACCCAGCAACCCCACTACTGTTCATATATCCTGAGAAAACCATAATTCAAAAAGAGTCATGTACCACAATGTTCATTGCAGCTCTATTTACAATACCCAGGACATGGAAGCAACCTAAGTGTCTATTGACAGATGAATGAATCAAGAAGATGTGGCACATATATACAATGAAATATTACTCAGCCATAAAAGGAAATGAAATTGAGTTATTTGTATTGAGGTGGATGGACCTAGAAACTGTCATACAGACTGAAGTAACTCAGAAAGAGAAAAACAAATACCGTATGCTAACACATATATATGAAATCTAAAAAAAAAAAAGGTTCTGAAGAACCTAGAGGCAGGACAGGAATAAAGACACAGACATAGAGAATGGACTTGAGGACATGGGGAGGGGGAAGGCTAAGCTGGGATGAAGTGAGAGAGTGGCATGGACAAATATACAGTACCAAATGTAAAACAGATGGCTAGTGGGAAGCAGTCGCATAGTACAGGGAGGTCAGCTCAGTGCTTTGTGACCATGTAGAAGGTTGGGATAGGGAGAGTGGGAGGGAGACGCAAGAGGGAGGAGATATGAGTATATATGTATATGTATAGCTGATTCACTTTGTTATACAGCAGCAACTAACACATCATTGTAAAGCAACTATACTCCAATAAAGATGTTAAAAAAAAAAAAGAATAGATCAGCAGCTCCTCAGAGGAGTGTAAGGCCTGCATCTCAGATAAAGGTTATCTGCATTACTAGGAAATAAATCCTATTACCATACAGCCTGCGGCTTGAGTGACTGCACTCTGAGAGCAGCTTGTGTCCTGCAGCTCTCACTAGCTAGTTCCCTGCAGCCCTTCAGGGAGACTTCTGTCTTGAGATGCATTTGTTCACCTGAATATTCCAAATTGAGCTAAATAGCACAAAAGTGGAGCTTCTTAGCCAAGACATGGAAACAACCTAAGTGTTCGTATCGAAGAATGAATGGATAAAGAAGATATTCAGCTATAAGAAGAAAATCTAGTCATTTGAGACAATACAGATGAAATCTGAGGGCATTTTGCTAAGTGAAATAAATCAGACAGAGAAAGACAAATACTGTATGATCTCACTTATATTTGGAATCTAAAAAAACAGAACTCATAGAAACAGAGAGTAGATTAGTGGTTTTCAGGGGTGAGGGGTCGGGGTAGGTGGTGGGAAATCGTTGAAAGTAGACAGAGTTTGTGCATGGCACAAACTTCCAGTTATAAGATGAATAAGTCCTGGGGATCTAATGTGCAGCATGGTGACTATAGTTAATACCATCTTGTATATTTGAAATCTAAGAGAATAAATTTTAAAAGTTATTATCACACACAACAATCTGTAACTACATGAGCTGATGGATGTGTTAACTAACATGCAGTAATAATCTTTCAATATATACATGTATCAAATCATTACATTGCACACATTTTTAATTGAAATCTAATTGACATACAGCATTATGGAAGTTTAAGGTATACAACGTGTTGATCTGATACATGTATATATTGCAGTATGGTTACTACTGGAGCATTAACACCTCTATTATGTCACCTAATTATCATTTCTCTTTTTGTGGTGAGAACATTTAAGATCTAGTCTCTTAGCAACTTTAAAGTATATAACACAACATATTGTTAATAATCACAATGCTGTGCGTTATACCTCCAGAATTTATTCATCTTCTAACTGAAGTTTGTATCTTTTGCCCAACATCTCCTCAAATCCCCCCAACATTGCCCCAGTCCCTGGTAACCACAAATCTACTCTCTGTTTCTATGAGTTCAGCTTTTTTGGATTCTGCATCTAAGTGATATAGTGCCATATTTGTCTTTCTCTGTTTGACTTATCTCAGCATATTTCCCTGAAGTTTCATCTATTTTTGCAAATGACTGGATTTCCTTCTTTCTCGTGACTGAATAATATTCCACTCTCTACATACATACCACATCTTCTTGATCCATTTATCCATTGAATGGAATCAGTTAAGGTTGTTCCCATATCTTGGTTATTATGAATAATGCTGCATTAAACATGAGAGTACAGATATCTTTTCTTTTAGATATCCCTTTTCATTTCCTTTGGATACACCCCACAAGTGGGATTGCCAGACCTTATGGTTGTTCGATTTTTAATTTTTTGAGGAACCTCCATACTATTTTCCATAGTGGCTGCACCAATTTACATTCCCACCAATAGTGCACAAGGATTTTCTTTTCTCCACATCCTCATCAACACTTGCTATCTCTTGTCTTTTTGATGATAGCCACTCTAACAAGTGTGAGTTGATATCTCATTGTGGTTTTGATTTGCATTTCCTTGATGAGTAGTGATCTTGAGCACCTTTTCATTTACCTGTTGGTCATTTTTATGTATTCCTTAGAAAAATATCTTGTGTTCATAAATCAGAAGAATTAATATTGTTAAAATGTCTATACTACCCAAAACCATCTGTAGATTCAATGCAGTTCCTATCAAAATTCCAATGGTGTTTTTCACAGAAATAGAAAAAAAAAAAATCTTAACATTCATATGGAACAAAAAAAGACCCCGAAATAACCCAAAAAAAACTAAGAAAGAAGAACATAGCTGAAGGAATCACACTTCTTGATTTCAGACTATATTATGAAAATATAGTAATCAAAACAGTACGATATTCGCATAAAAATAGACACATAGACCAATGGAACAGAATAGATGCCAAGAAATAATCCCCGGCATATATATGGTCAACTAATAGTTGACAATGGTGCTGATCATACTCAATAGGGAAAGGACAGTATATTCAATAAATGATAGTGGGAAAACGTTTTTTTTTTAGATTCAACATGTAAGTGAGATAATACAGTAGTTGTCTGTATCCTGCAACTTTACTGAATTTGTTTATTAATTCTAACTGTTTTTAGTGGAATCTTCAGGATTTTCTGTGTATAAGATCATGCCATCTGCTAATAGAGACAATTTTACTCTTTCCCCTCTGATTTGAATATCTTTTATTTCTTTTTATTGCCTGATTATTCTAGCTAGGGCCTCCAATAATATATTGAACAGGAGTGGTAAGAGTGGGAACCCTTGTCTTGCTCCTGATCTTAGAGGGAAAGCTTCAACCTTTCACCACTGAGTATGATGTTAGCTGCGGCTTGTCATATATGACCTTTATTATGTTGAGGTACGTTCCTTCTGTATCAATTTGCTGAGAGTTTTGATCATGAAAGGATGTTGCATTTTGTCAAATGCTTTTTCTGCATCTATTGATATGCTCATATGATTTTTTCTTTCATTCTACTAATGTGATGTATCATACATATTGATTTGCATATGCCAAACCATCCTTGCATCCCAAGGATGACTCCTACTTGCCCGTGGTGTATGATCCTTTTAATGTACTATTTAATTCATTTTGCTAGTATTTTGTTGAGAGTTTATATTTGTCAGGAATATTGGCCTATAGTTTTCTTTTCTTATAGTGTCCTTACTTGACTTTTGTATCAGGATAATGCTGGCCTAGTAAAATGAGTTTGGGAGTGTACCCTCCCCTTCAATTTTTTGGAAGAGTGTGAGGAGAATTGGCATTAATTCTTCTTTAAATATTTGGTAGAATTCACTAGTAAAACCATCTGGTCCTGGCCAGCATCAGGATTTTAAAAGCTCCCTAAGTGATGCAAATATGCAGCCAGGATGGAGAACCACTGTTTGAGAGCCTTGGTATTTCTATCCAGAATGTAAGAGTGGTGTCCCTCCACTCCCTCCTTTACCCTTCTGCTAGAATAATCTTTCTAAAATATAAATCTGCTTGTTACGTTCTCTTAAGTTTAATACGTCCCCATGGCTCCCCATCACCAACATCCCAAAGATGGATATTCTTCATTATCTGTCTCTACGACTCTACATTTGCCACCTCCCCATCAAGCTCCCATACTTGGTAGCCATATTGACCTTAGTGGCACTTCCATGCCTGATATATACCATTTTCTCAGTCTAGAATACTTGCTCCCATTGGTGTATTTGATTAACTCTAACTTGTCCTTCCAGACTCAGTTTCCTCTACTAGAGAGAAGACTGAGAGTGAGAAGGGGGGAAATGGTCTGTAATTGTATCTGACAGGTTCTATTTCATTTATATTTTCATAAAATATTAACAAAGGTCCAACTTAGTCACTATCTCTACTGGCCCCCTCTTTTGTACTACCTAAGCACAGTGTAAACAATTCTATACTGCATGGTAACAGTTCGTCTATCTTAACCTTGTGAGGTTACGATCAGTGTCTAATTAATCTTTTTATCTCTAACACTTATCAGAATCTAAGGTATACAGTAGCTATGGAAAAGTACAATTTTGAATACCAAATGAATGAATGAAGCAAGCACAGAAATGTTAAATCAACTCTCCAAAGGCATCATTTCTTTCCTTGCAAAATCTTTTCCCATCCATGGTTTGCTTCTGTGGCATAATACATACCAGCGTTAGACCAGGACTTTGAAATCATACTGCATATCAGAATCACTGTGGGGAGAGGAATAGAGTCCTCAAACCTAAAGGTCTTGATCCATCTATGGTAGAGGGCAAAGTAAGCTAAAGGCCCAGGTGGCTTCACAAAGGACTCACCTAGTAGGTGAGGGTAGGACTGTAAATCCACTTTGGAGGTATTTTGTAAATGCCTCACTTTCCTCTTGGAATTATACACTTGCCACAGGGTATTTCATGCCATTTTCTGCCTGCCTTTTATAATCAACCTGAACTTACAGAGATTATTACACTCCAACCAAACAGTAAAGCCCATATCCAGATAGTGTGATCACACCAGCACCCTCAGGAATAATGTGTACACAACAGGAAATTAATCAGACCAGTGGCCATATTCAGACCACATCTATGCTTTTTCTCTCCGGAGTGAATAGCTCCTCTGGGAGCTGTAAGCACAGTGAAAAGTGACCCATGTTAGATAGAGAAGTTTCTTTTAAAATGAAAATCTAGAAAGGCACGATCAGTTTCCTTCTCAGTGAATAAGAATGTCCAGTGAATATTTTATCATAAACTCTGAGAGTCAAAGCCCAAAACACATCTGCTCCTAAGAGAAAAGCAATAGACACATCACTGGACAAGTCTGATATTTTAAAGGTGATAATTTCACATTATAAATTTTGTTTATCTTTTAACCTCAAATTCCAAGCTAATTTTTGTTTTCAGTCCATTGTTTAATCAAGTTAAAGTCAAACGTCATAGCATCAACCTCAAATTCTTTGAATTAAACAGAACCTTTCTTCAAAGGACATTCCCGGTCTATGACTTATTAAACGCTTATCTGTGCCCCATCTTCTCTTACCCTTGCATGGATCCTTCCCGCAAGAAAATCAACAGACACTAAAATCTCAAGGCCATAGGACCAAAGAGCTTAGTCTTCAAAACACTTTACACTGTTAGAATAAGAGGTGAAGGCTGGGCACCATAGGTCAGGGTCAAAGCTCCAGGCTGAGCCCTTGTCTCTCAAGTTCTGCGTCTTCCCTGGATTATGAGCCATGGTTAATGATATCATCTCTTATCGTCATATCATCCATGTCTAGAAGCAAGGACTCTCCAGGAATTAGTGTTTTGCAAAAAGACACAGTCCAGCAAAGTTAGAATGTACTGAAGGAACATGAGGAGACTCTCATCAAGAGAGAAACAGGCCGGTAGCTCACTGCCAGGCCCAGTTTCCCAGGGCTACTCTTGATGCTTTTTTGACAATTCAGCCCATGAATAACAGCCCAACCACCAGAGCCACTGAATGGCAAGAAAAGGACTCATAGCCACCACCTGCTGACCTCAAATCATCACGGTCAGACTCTGAACACATAAAAAAGTAAAATCCAACTGGATTCAGTCCATGTTGAGCAGGAGAAAGAGCATGGGCTTCGGAACACGTGGTCCTGGGTCCAGGTCCAAATCCTAGTTTTGTTACTTTCTACTGCCTTTAATTTTAGGTACATCCATTAGTCTAACTTTATGTTTCTACTCTATAAAATTAGTTCTAAATAAAATAACATATATAGACTGTCTAGAATATACTATGGGCACATATTCAATATGAGCACCCTTACTCCACACTCAGACTCTCTCACACTCCTAGCACAAGAACATCACAACTTTGTATCCATCTGTAAATGTGTTTTCACACATCCAAATAGATCAATCTCAGGTTTTCCTCCTAAGCTCTGCAGATCACAAAGCATTAGAGTATCTTCATCATAATAACAAGCCTATGAGATATGGAGCAACAAAGTTTACATTTTCTTTATACACAAACACAAACACAGTTCATTAAAATACCAGACCCAGAAGGAGACAGGAGACTGGGTGATACATGCTTTACTTGTAAGCCATTGATAGCCCTCTTAATACAAATAGTATTTCCTTACTAAACACTGAAAGACAAAAACAAAACTCCTTGGGCTGAACTTAGACCATTCCCTGAAGCCCTCCTCCTCTGGGTTCTTCTTTTTTTTTTTTTTTTTTTTAATATTTATTTATTTATTATTTTTGGCTATGTCGGGTGTTCTTCATTGCAGTGCGCAGGGTCTTCATTGCGGCACACGGGCTTCTCTCTAGTTGTGGCACATGGGCTCTCTAGTTGTGGTGCTAGGGCTCAGTAGTTGTGGTGCATGGGCTTAGTTGTCCTGCGGCATGTGGGATCTTAGTTCCATGACCAGGGTTTGAACCCGTGTCCCCAGCAATGGAAGGTGGATTCTTAACCACTGTACCACCAGGGAAGTCCCGTCCTCTAGGCTCTTCTTCATCAGTCGAGATCCTGGTCAAGAGGTGTTTCATGTGGGAAACCCCTGTGCTTCAGGGTTACAGGAGTAGCTTGGCTATTTCAGCTATAAGGAGATACCAGTGGCAATGGCAAGGGCCCACCTGAGGCCACTGGGTTGGTGGCCAATTGCTATTCATATATGTGAATAGTACCCCGGCCCAGCTCCTTGAATATGAACCATTACGGAATGTGCTTGTGTATTTGTCCTCTGCTCTTATGTGCAGACTTAGATTGTTTGGCTGTCAGTAGCCTCACTAGTATCTTTCCGAAACACTCAAATCACATACCAAATAAACATACTACTCTTACAGGTTAAAAGGTAGGCAGTACAGTTCCAGATATGTATACTTCTACAAGGTTTTGACTGGGTGCAAAGGGTGATAAAGATTACCACGGTATCTGAACAGGTTGTGTTTGCTATTGGTATGTGTCTTGTTGCTCCTGCATATTCCTCAGAAGGAACTGTGGCCAGCAAGCATTTCCTCACTTTCCCATGAAGCAAGTCAGTACGTGGAGAAGGCCAGGCATCTCCCACCGCAGGAGCTGTGACAGAGTCAGCACTGCCGTCGTCTCAGATGTGTCTTCTTGGGCTGAGCTGATACCACTGAAGATCCTGCTTCCTGACTTGGCCTCTTCCCTGGAGCTCTGTGACTGGGAAGGCTGCCCCTGACCTGGAGGAGGCTATATATCTGTCCTCAATCTGACCCTGTTCCAGAATTCTGCCTCATGTTCCTCTGTAACAGATTATGATACTGGTTGTTTGACGATGGCCTAAACTGGGGATGGTTTAACTCTCCTAGAAAGAGATGATGCAAACCAACATTAGCCGATACTTGATCCATGGGGTATTATATTTTTTTTACCACATAAAGAAGGCTTTCTGTGAACAGCATTTGAGGAAATATTAAGTTAAAATGTTTTCTTTAGTACAGGACTTTTGATAGGCTAGAGCGCATTACAAATCTATGGAAAGGAGAACCAGTACTGAGTGCTTCTCAAGAACATCTGACCAAAATGTTTCTCATGCTGGTCACAGAATCACTGCCCCAAGGAATATACTTCGGGCAACTCTCACGGAGACTAACAGGGAAAATGAGATAAGAGCCCCTATCCACAGTAGATCTCTCATCCTTCAGTGTCAAATTACTTTCCAGTAAAGAAGACTGACACATACTTTACCTCCATTCACTATTTCCCTGAGGCACTGCCTGAATACCCCTGCTCTTCAAAACCTTCTTCCATCTACTCTCTAGTGAAATCACTTTCACAGAGACAAATTTATTATAGACGTTTTAATTTCATAGTTGAAATGAGACTTAGAATGAAAATCCTCCACCTCTTACCTTACACCCAATGTTCTTAAAAAAACAAATCAGAATGTTGTTTTCTGAAATCAACAATATTTGCTGAGTTTTATTATGTGTAAGCTATGTGTCATAAACCCTGTTGATAAGGGAAGAGAGAGAGAGCAATGTTCTGAGGAAGATGAAGAAGTGCTCTGTAGACAAGTTGGTGATCTTTGCTGCTTTGCTGAGACCAGACATAGGGCATGTTGGCATTTCCTGGGCAAGTGGGAGGGTTGTTAGAAGATCTAGTTAGAAACCACCTAATGGGTTCCTTTCAGACTCAAGAGAGCCTGTAGGCAATCATCCCTAATCCCAGATTCTAGATAGTGCATAAGATCAGAATCCCTTTAAATGCTTCAGGGGATTTATCTCTTTGTGTTCTTTTCATGGATAAATGGTGAAAAGGTTGCCTGGGAGACTGGCAACTCAAGTAGCCCGAGAGCTTTGTCAACCTAAGAGGCAAAAACCTCTTTGCAAACAGACCAAAGACAATAGATACAGGAAGGCCAGTTCTTCCCAAAATGCAAGGCACTTTGCCTGAGCAACTGACCAGACAGAGGGGTAGCCTGGCATGCGGGCATTCACAGCAGAGGAGGGGAAATGCAGTTTTCATTCCTGCAGCTGGGATTCCTGCTGCAAAAGGCTTGAGAGGCAGCTTTGTTTTTGCTTTTGTCTTTAACTGTAAAAGCACTGCCAACTGGGAGATGCTAGCCAGGATCAAAATGAAGAATCAGTTCCCTTTGGCAAAGCTGTAAAGTTCCCCGCCCCCCCGCCCCCATACAATAGCCCTTCCTGAAAAGTGAGTACAGAGGTATCTGAGAAAGGGAGGGAGATAGGGAAAAAAGGAAAGGCAGGGAGAGACAAGGAAGAAGATGAGAAGGAGTTCAATGAGGTTTCTTCAGTAGTAAGTGCCGTTTGAAGAGTTACTTACCTACTAGTCATGATGGAAGAAAACACCCTTCTATTTAAGCTTCTATTTAATGTTTACTTCTAGTTTCTTTTAACTCTAACAGTGTATTGTAACTTTCAAGAAAGAATTCTCATTTCTGTTTATGAAAATGCATTTCTGGGTACAAGTGAAACACAGAAATCCTGACCTAAGCTTTGGGAACTAAGCTTATATGGGGTCCCAGCATGGGTTCCTTTATGAGGTCTGGGAGGGCTATTTTTACAATCATCTATGTCATATTAATGCCTCTGTCTTACAGGAATCTCCTGAGAAGCAAAACAGCTGAGAAAGGAATAAAATCTGGTGGTTGTTGACTTAATAGGCAGCCAAGGAATTTGGCTCTCTATCCATCTTCAGGAGCTTTAGTACAAAGCTGTAACAAAGAAGTGGGTAGGAGCAAAGGGGAGAGCTCATTGTGCCTCTCAGACTGGACATCACTAGGTCTGCAAACAACAATCGTGATATCAATCTCTTATAGCTACACAGAACTTTACAGTGCACAAAGAGCATCACGTGTGTGTGTGTGTGTGTATATATCTTTATGTGTAGATATGTATGTGTGTGTGTGTATATACACCCCTCATTTAATCCTCATAAAAACAATGAAAACTGTGGAAAACAGTGCTCCTTATTCCTTTTTGTACAGATTAGAAAGGTGGGGCTCAAAGAGATAAAGTGATTTGTCCAAAGCCAGGGAGGTAGTAATGGGTAAACCTGGGATAGGAGCTCAGATCCTGTGACTTCAAGTCTGATGTACTTTGTGTCTGCATTATACAGGGAAACTGAGGCACCGGAAGAGGTTCAGTGATTTATCCAAGGAACATGGCTGGTTGGAAGCAGAACCCAAACTAAACAGATTACTCTGAAGTGATAGAACCATCACAGGGAGGGAGAAGGGGATTGATTGGTAAGGTTTGGTGGAATTCCCCACATGACTCCATGACATGGTCATCCTTTTGGAAGTTGAAAGGAACACAGAAGAGGCTTTTGAAGAGGAGAAAAGGGCCTTACAAGAGGAGAAAAAGAGAAAATGCAATTGTTCACTCGTCCCCCTCCCCACATCTTCTTCATATGGCCTTGAGGAAAGTTCTTCCCAGGATTTTTAACATCTCATAGGTAAGAGTAAATAAACACAGCAGAAGGTTCAAGGTGGAACTGAGCTTCCACCCCCCAAACAGTCTCAAAGCCTGTCTTTCCTCACCAGCATCAGCAAGGCGGTAGGAGGCCTCAGCCGCCACTACTAGATTTAAAGTGTGTGTGTGTGTGTGTGTGTGTGTGTGTGTGTGTGTGTGTGTGTGTGGTGTGCGTGTGTGTAGAGGGGGTGGGACTGGAAAGCTTCCATTTAATTTATGAGCCTTCGTGAATAGCCACACTCGTAATTAAGGTGCTGTTTCCGAGATTTGACACACGTAATTTTGTGGTTGCCAGGTTTGTTTCATTTTTAGGAAAAGTAGTTACAGCCCTATTTGGAGTTACCATATTTAAAGCTGAATCCAAGTTTTTTACTCTATCCTTGCCATAAATGGAATCCTAATCATTTTGAGGGCCTAGGGAAAAATGTGTAAGCACGAGACATCTTTTTAATACATTTTTGTTTCCCTTTTATGAAATGGGAATAATGGCATCCACTATAAATACTTGTGTGTGGGGGGGTGAGGGGCGTCTCAATATCACTGAATCTTGGCCTGAGATTAGCCTGCAGAAAAGAACCTCAGACTCCTCGTCTGGAAGCTGGAAGACTTTCGCGAGACAGGATGGCCTAGTGGTAAAAAAGCCCTGTGTAGAGCCTTTCTTTCTTTTTCAGTTTCTTTGCCTGTGTAACTGAAGTGATAATATCTTCCTCATAGGATTATTGAGAAGATTAATTTAGATTATTTATGTTCATTACAGAGGCCCTTAAACACTATAAGTGCCCAATAAAGTTTAGCTATTGTAATTGTTATCACTATCACTAGGAGGTGGCTCCTGTGAGAAGACAGCAAGAGTTTACATTCATAAGACAAATGCACTGTGAAGTTCTGATAAATACAAAATAAAAGCAATTGCTCGTCTAGAGGATGTGTGAGGGGACCACCATAATTTGCTTGTAGTAAACTCAGAATTCATATTTTCTATAATTCAGCTCCCCTCTCAGCAAAGAATTTAATGTTTGCTTTAGGCCAGTAAAAAAGATTAAGCTTGTGGTGTGTGCTATGCTTGCAGGAAAAAGACCAAGCTCTCTGGAGAGAACTTAGTGGTGATTCCTCTAAGCAGAAACGCTAGAGAATCCTGCTCCATATCTTCAGGAATGGGAATGGGGGCTCTTGAAGATCTGGTGACGTGGTTTGAGAGTCACTGTGAAGATTTAATGGGATCAGCAATGGTGGCGTCCCACTCGGGCTCTCGTCTGTGTGATCATCCTTTGGAAATACCAGTGGAGCAAGGGAGGGGTGGCCACAGTGACTTGTCCAAAAGTCACACAAAACCAATAGGTCCTGTGGTCAGGAGTCAATGGCAAGTGGTCTGATTTCAGAACCTACTGAGCCATAACGCCACTTGGTTTTGTCTTTTTTTTTATATATAAAATAGGAGAAAAGTAAAGTTCTAATGTCATCTTCCAGAAGAAAGGGAGATATTAGCAATTATCCTGTTGTGAATTTGGGGTGCCCTCATGATGCAGGGATTACTTGTTAGAATAATTTGACAGTTAATTACTTGTAGGAATCCCTGAGGGATGCTTCTCTCAGCAGGCTGTGTAAGAATCCCATCAGAAGGGGCTGAGGACTTGGTGTCCTTCTCAAGTTTGGTCTCTTCAGCTCATAGCGTTTTTCAAGGAAAGATGGCTCTATTAGGAATTTTATAGTATTCAGCTATAAAGAAAAGCTTGAACTAATCCCAAAGTGTGGGGTTAGACCACTGTGCCCAGCACTGTGGTATCCCAACAGTGGCAACACAGCTGCAAACAAAGAAATAGTATATTGTTATTCACATCATTTGCTATAACATCACTTTGTCAAAGTGAAGGGAATTTTGTTCCTCAAAAAATTATTTATGAAAAACATGCAATCTTGGTTGCTTATTTATGGTGGGAAGTTATTCTAGAATTATTACACTCTCCCTGCAAGTTCCACTCTTCCTCTCCACAGAGGCAAAAGAATAGATTTTTCAAAACAGAGTAACCATGGAAAAAAGTTTCAACGATTTCCTGTCTTATTTTCTGACGCAGACGAGCAAAAGAATGTATAAAACTGTATTGATTAAGATCAAGCATGAAGTACACAGCAAAACTTTATCACCATTTTCAAAACTGTCAAAGTCAAAGCATTTTGGTAAATGGATTTAATGGAGTTCAGAAAAACCTCGATATTTCCCCCCACTAAAGTAACTGAAACTTGTATTCTTCATCCTCCAGGCCATGGAGGGCACATGTTTGACAAGGATAAAACGGATCTTCTTCCACCTTCTCCCTTTGGAGAAGAGCAGATATAAGTGTCAAGCACAGCACGGTGGGAGCTGGGCGACTGTGACAGCCCTCTCCACCCTAGTGCCATACCCAGGGGCTGGCCACAGTCCAGAGGTTCTCAAAAATTATGGAGCATCTGTCAGTGCAGGTTGGGCAGATGTGCTCCCTGTTTCCAGAGCCTGTGGAGGGATTCTGTGCCAACCTTTGAAGGGCTTATGTGACAAGGACAGAATTAGATCCCTCTAGAGAGTTACATTTCAAGGCATGGCCTTCCCACACCACAAAATATGTGTGCAATATTAGCCCACTGGGTGGGAAACTCTTGAGGGTTTCTCAGTGCTGGCCTCTTAGCCCTTACATCGCTTAAGCTAAAGGATACCCTCGATTACATTAGCTTTCTTTTTTCTCTCTGCCGTATGCCAAGCCATTGTAGCCGCTGCTGGTTTTTCCTGACAGGTCTACACTCATAAACAGAACTTCAGCTTCACCCCCTGAAATTCCATCTCCTCAAGAACAAAGCAGTGTCTCTTTATAAATATTAGTGCTGCTTCTTGAAATACAGATTGTTTCACTGGGAAAGGGAGTCTCACATCCCAACCCATAGACCCTTGGGTTCTCCTGGAATCTCAAGAGCATTTTATGAACAAACAGGTTCCAGTTTGTGTCGCCGTATTTCATTCAGCACTTAAATCTGCCTCTTGCCTTCACAACCATGTATTGCTTTACAGTCCAATTTCACACTTTCATACTTTCATAGCCCTTCTTCTCCCATCACTCAACTATTTATTTAACCCTGATACCATCCTCAGGAGTCGGGCTAGCACTGTCCTCATTTTTGAGGCAGGAAAATGGAGCGATGAGGGTGCATGAGAGGACATGAGGAGGCACTGTGCTTATTACAGAATCGATTCAGACGTGGAGTTAGAATACAAAGACTTTCTCAGACAGCCATGCGCTATATCCCTCTGTTGATACGCACAAACACACACACAGTATACACGGACCATATAGATGGTAAACTATGAAAAAGTAGAGGTTAAAAAAATATATTCCACCTGGCCACATACCTTAGAAACTCATCAGAGACATATATAGTTCTCTGTAGATAAATCTTTTCTCCTAACCGTCTTTTGTTCTTAAGTTTCTTCAAGGACATCGATGGGTGAAGAACAAGTTGATACTAAGTCATTGTAGTGGTTTATTGTTCTATCATTAATTCTCCTGTGGTTTAAGCTTAGTGGTGTGTTCTTTTCTTGTTTGTTTGTTTTTTCTTTGACATTACAGGGACAGAACAATACGGAGTGGTAGCTCTCCTGCATTTCGAAAAATTGCTTGGATTAATAATTCAGTCAGACACCTTCTTCATCTCCCCTCTTATCCTCAAATGCAGGCAAATTCAAATTATTGTATAAAATAATTAGGCTAATGATGCCTTCATCCTATAACCTCTTTGACTTACAAACTTGACTTATTTTTAATTTCTTGAGAATCTCTTAGGTAAAAGCTATTCTATATAATATATAATTCGGCATATGCTTTAATGTTACTTTTTCTTTGACTTTTGCTCCCCACGCCAGGCAAACATTAGCAGCTAATCGTGTTGAGTGAATTGAGTCATGCACAGTTTATCACAGAGGCAGCAAGGTTACTCCCAAGGAGGTGAAATTACACTGATGACAAAAACCTTCTCAAACAATCCAAAGAAGGGGTTTCTTTTTCAAACGTTACATTAAGAAATGACTAATTGGACTAGCAGATAAAGAGCATTCTTAAAGGAAACTAGATAACCTTATTTCAGTTCCATAAAAATGGCCAGCTCTATTTTCCTTACCCTATAACTGTATCACCTCTATCTCTCTTTTCCTTAGGAAGCGAAGAAGCACAGGGAGGGACAAGTCCTAGAAGGGACTGTGGAAGAGGAAGGAAGAGCTTGAGAACGGCTGGGTCAGGGACAAATCTGCAGTCTGTGAAGGACAGCGGAACCTGCTGGTGGGGAAGCAGAGGTGGGATGAGGGAGGAGCACGTGGAAAGTTATAAAGTGCCGGTTATGTTCTAGTCCTTGGGAGAAGTGATGGATTCATAGATAAAATATACATACATATATGTATATATGTATCTAAATAAATTGATTACATATATTTTTGTTTTATCAAGTTTTAAATTTCAATTATATCAGCAGCATCACAACTGACACAAATTGGAGTTCAGTCTTCTATGTAATATTTTGACTACTTTTTAAAAAATATTATTTTTTAGCTGGGATTATGAAGTGGAAGATTCTTGGGAACAAAGAATCTACAGCAGGGCTAAAACATCCTAGTCTCCCTCTAACCCTCCAACAGAAATTATTTTTCCAGACAGGTAGAGTAGACATTTTATTTGCTTCACCAAGAAGGCCTATTTATATAGATTCTTATTCCTTCCTTTCTGTTATTACTTCTACTAACCTGTCTCAATGCAAAAATTTTACACATTAGAAATTACGGCATTTTTTCCATCTGTCACGTACAAGAGCTTTCCATCTGTTGCACAAAAGTGTCAAGAACAATAGTTCTCAACAATTCCATCTGAATTCATCTAGCACAGCCTTTCTAGTTTGATGTCCAGCTGAAGACAAGACTCTTTAGAAATGGAACCTGAAACAGGTAAGCTTTTTGTTTGCCCCCTACAGGCAAGGGGAGAATGGGAAGTTAATAAATAAACCCCAAACTGAGGCATTGCTTTGGAAAGCAGTACTGGATTATGGAATCTATCTGGATTATTCAACTATCAAACCCATACGAGCCCTGGGATTTGGGGAGAGCAAGATACCCCCAAATCATGGAAACTAGGGCTGTGTTTTTTGGTCACTTTTCATCCTACACAGTATGCTACTAGCCTCCATTTGGTAGGCCCAGTGTTGAGGAGAGATGGAAGCAAAAACATCTAAGCATGTGAGGCACCAACATTGAGCAACCACAAATAAAGTGTTCAGCAAACTTGCTTCAAGGGAACCCTAAAATGCATTATCAGGACTGCTAGGGGTTCCTGGGCTCAAGAGCAAAAGTATCGAGGCATTTTCAGAGAAGCATGAAGATGGTAGGAGCCATCTCTTCTAGAGCAAGGTCTTTGAAGTTGCCTCACCATGTTAGAGAACATCATGGAACTACCCAATCTCTCCTCCTGGGCTAGGCAAGACTTGGGGATGAAACCTAGGTTGTGGTGCCCAAGAGCCAGGGACCGGTATATGAATGATTAGGACTAATTCTCAACATAGAGGTGGAGCAAGAGAAAAATAAGTTACCATAATAAACAGAAATAGCTTTAGTGAGATCATCTGTGTCAGTTAGGATCCCAGCAGAAAACAAAGTCAAATTCAGATGGCACCAGAAGCTTTAATAAAAGGAATATTCATAGACATATGGCCACCACTAAAAATCAAAGGATGTTGAGGCACCCACAGACTACCAATAGCTAGAAGCCATTACTAACCCAGGCTTGAAGGAGTGGAAGCAAGAAACAGTACTACGGAAGCTCAGTGGAACTGGTCCCTTCCTGATAGGATAGCAGCTGTATAGATGAAGTGAAATAGTACTTCTAGAAATTCTGCCCAAAGCAAGACCCAACCCCAACTTCTCTTTCCTCTTGCCTGTTTACTTGCATCAGGTGCCTCTCCTTGGCTGAACTCAACAAGTCAACGACAAGGAGCTTAGGTGACACGGACCTGGGAAATTAGCTTCCTGGGGCCCAGAACAAGATGATAAAGGATAGAGAATATGCGGGATGAGAGGTCAAACGGAGAGTAACCAGCACATCATCTAAAACATCAAAGCATCAGAGATGAGTGGAGAACAAGAATGGACTCCAAAGTCTAGAACTAAGCAAATAAAGGAAATGTAGAGCCTGGAGAGAATCCTCAAGGAACCACACACATCAGTGGGGAGGAAGCTGTAGGAGAGGGTGCACATTTGATCACTGACCAAACCAGATAATGTTAACCATCACTGACATGGGTACAGAGCTTGCACTCTAGTCTCACTGACTTTTCTTCTCAAATTTTCCTTTCAAAATTCTCAAAGGGGACCTTTACACATGCTATTCCCTCTGCCTGCATATACACCAACCCTGTCACTCTTCTTTCAAACTCAGTTAAACACTTCAGGGAACCCTTGACCTCCCTGACAAGATCACCTTCACCCTAACACACGTTCTTATAAAACCCTATACTTTCCCTTCACAGCACTTTTCACATGTGCAATTTTATGTTTAGTTGTATGATAGTTAATAATGTTTGTTTTCCTTTCATACAATAAATCCTATGAAATAATCCTAAACATCTTATGGTTCACTAACTACATCCATGTCTATCTTTGCTAACCACTGCATGCACAGTGCTTAGTAAATAGGTAGGAACTCAACAGATATTTTTTGAGCAAATAAATTTTAAAAAATCAGAAATAAATATCCCTAACTTATGACAGTTGGGTGGCTTAGCCAAGGGCTGGCTCCATAAATTAACAAATAATATCTAAGATTGTGCTTTTTTAGAAAATGTGATATTCCAGGTACACCATGTTAAAGAAAAATTGCATCTGACACTTGTTTAAAATGACAAGACAGATTTCATTCCAGCTACTGCAGTAGGAGAGAGTCACTTCCGTACAGAACTCAGCTAAACTCAAATTTTAAAAGGCCAGGAGGACTTTATTCAAGAATATTGCAATAGCGGTCAGGATTAATTCAATAGGGAAAAGAGATTCAATTCAACTCTGTTAAAACAAAAGAGCTTTTAAGTACTGGAGTTAGCTAGTAGGAAAGTACTGGAGGATGTTGGGGGGAGGATGGTCAACGTGATTGGCCATCAGTGTTTGCTAACTGTCACTAATCAAAGTTAGACTCCTATCCTCCCACAGAAATTGGGAAACAGGGACATTGTCTTTCTTGATTACATTTAAAAGGGACGGCTCCCAGACCCTTGAGGAAGATATTCCTGTGCTGTAGAAGATTTACATCTCTCAGGGGCAGAGAAAGAATTTGCAATTGCAAGTTTTTTTAAGTAAATGCTCTAAGAAAAGGAAGGTCAAGAGCCTTAGTCAGGAAGACACCTGTCTAAAATTTAGTCAAACTGAGGGGAACATTAAGACCATCTTGGTTAACCATACTTCCCCACTTGTGCAGTTTTTAAGCAATACAACCTATAAGCAGAAAGTATCTCAGAACAAGTACATATTCTTATTCAGCATGGGAAGTACTTGGTATGAGTGAATGGGAGCATAAGATTATATGATGATAACAAAAAGCCCCTTAAAGAAAGAGAAAAGAATCTGCCTCTGTGGTTTCCAATTACACCCTCTCAGCTATTGCACCAAAGACAGAATCATGCTTGGTAATTATGGAAGAGACATCTTGGAAACAGGAGGTATTTACACTAAATGCCAACTCAGCAAGCAATAGCACAGGAAAATTATTCCACCCCCTTGTGCTGACTTCTGCCCCAGAGTCTGACAGGCTGACTGCACACCTTCCTGCCCCCCAGCCTGGGAATCCCAAGGACTGCAGGGGGTCAGCAGCAAGCACACAATTCACTGCAGAACAAAGATAAAAAAAACATCAAATCAGGTAACAAAACAGGGGAAAGCTTTTCAAGAAACCAAGTGCAACTAGCCCTGTAGGTCATCAGCTGCTCAGACTCTTGTGCAATAATTGCTGCAGTTAGAGTTTCCTCTAAAAACTCTCCAACGGGATAAATAAAGCACCGTATTTGGAATTGGCATGGAGATGCAAAACTGGTGTGGATGACATGCATTGAGTCTGCATTGCTGCTCCAGTCACCTAGAAAGTTCACTCAGATATGTTGCCTGCAAGTGGAGATGTGTCCCTCAGATGCACCGCCACCCCTCAGCTTTAGCTCTTCTGTAGCTGCAGCTGTTTCCAGGCTTCCTGCTTTCCACTTGGAGAGAGCAAGTCTGTTCATTAGCCCCGGTGCTCTGAGCTTCTGCTTGTCGAGACTAATTAGCTCCCTGCCTCTGGTGAGAAAAGGCCGTGAGGACCAGGCTCAGTCCTCTCATCTTCCCACTCCCTTTTCTTGGAAAACATGTATCTAATTTCTTTTCTTTTCTCCCCCTTTATTTTTTGCAGAGCTGCAGAGATTGATATGGCTGACGATGCAGCAATTTTAATGTCCTGGAAATTTTAGTGAAGAGGAGAGGAGACAATACTATTCATTACGGTGAGTTTGGTTTCTGTAAAATCGAGGGTCTGTGATGCAGGGCTCATTTCATTGCTTACATGACCACCAGTCCCAAAGCAGAGGTGGTATTCTTGAGTGTCTGTGTCTCCCTTGCCTCTCTGTGTGGCTTTGCTTCTCACCTCCTCTTCCTATTACAATAGACAGTTTTTGCCCTGCCTCTCTGCCTGCCCTCCATTCCTCCAGCTCTGGATGAAGCCCATTAACTCCTTTGACTCCTAGGTCATTCAGCAAGTTAATGATTGAGCCACAGGGAACCCTGGTTGCCTCAGACCTCACCTCCACTGGCAGCAGGGCATGTGGGGGGCATGCCTTGGCACACAATTCATCCTGCAATTCCAAAATGGAGAGTTCATCTTCATGCTTTACAACTTGCAAAGATTTTAAAGAGACTGCATCAGCATCTCCTAAAATCCCTTTTGCTTCACTGACATCTTTAAAAGATCATCTTCCCTGGATGCAAAATTACAGATGTCATTTTTAATGATCGATGTTATTTGTCATCCCAGAGGATGATCTCTGGTGAGAATTACAAAGATGCCTTTATGAGACAGGGCCAGGAGCCCAGAATAAATCAGTGGATGGTTTTATGGCAACCCAAGTTACAGAGCTGAAGTAATCGTGTGGAAAGTGACACCAGACTCTAAATAACACTCCCTTCCATGTTGCCTCTGACCTATGGCTCATTTGCTCGTGTTGCTTCAAACCAAATATGCCTTCAGTCCAGAGCATGGGAGAACACTCAGCGAATCATTATCTGATGGACAATGGCCTTCAGCCCCAGCTCTATCAGTAACCAGCTGTAGGACTTATTCCACACCAACTAACCTTTCTGAGCCTCAGTTTCCACAACTGTAAAGTGATCTCTATTTTAGTGCAAAGGTTCTGTGATGCTGTGGTATGTCCTTCACAAGAAACATCTTATGGTTCACTAACTACATCCTTCATTACCAGAATGAAAGCTGGCTGAACACCACACACTAAAAAGCTTCAATGTCAGAAACTATACAATAATGCTCTGGAAAATATTACCCTGTGATCGGTTTAAATAACTATTCCCTGCCTAGTTAAGGAAGCCTGACAAACACTAATTATCCTCATTAAGTTAATTTGGTTTCCCAGACCTTCCCTGACATCCAGAAATCAAAGGCTAATACCCTAGCTAGAGTCTTTTTGGAGGAAACTCACAAATGAAGTTTCTGAGGGCCAACTACACATAGCAACCAAAAGAATAGTTTTGACTTTCCTTTCATATGATGAGAATATACAATTGGGTATAAGGAAGTGGGTCAGACCTGTCATAGCTCTGTGCAGGCCTGCCCATGACACTGGTAGGGCCTGGGACAAAGGTACAAATGGTCTACTGACTATTATCATCAGTGTGTGTGCTCTTCAGGGCCCTTTAAAGCCTGTGGTTCATAGCTGGGGCCTCTCCGCACAGACCTAAAAGTTTCCTTGTGTCTGTGTGACCTGCATGGTCCTTGTTGAATCAGAGGGAGCTAGAGCCTCATTCTCAAGGAGTTGCTTCACTCATACGTTGCGTGTTAGGCTGGGTCTTCCAGTAAACAAAGAGATGTCAAGACAAGACTAAATGCACAAGGAATTTATTAGGGAAAATGCCTGGGAGAGAAAATGGGGAAAAATAAATAGAGGCCATGAGAACTTGCAGACACCAGTGCAGGTCTGACTCCAAGGAAGGATCAAAGAAAGGAAGGAAGGTTGGTGGGAAGAGTTTTACACTACAGGGCAGTTCTAAGGAAAGTTGCGTGGCCATTGGGTCATGCTCAAGACAAGTCTCCCATCAAAGGAGAACAATCTCTCACAGGAGTGCCCCTGCCTGAGTATCTCTATCACGCTGAGTCATTGGCTGGGAGCAGTGCAGGAAGCACGGCACCGGTGTCAAGACTGTGCTGGATTTCAGAAAGCAGCACCTGGAGACGAAGCTCAACTTTGCCCCCTGCAGTCACAGACCTGGGGGGGCGTCACCATAGCCTGTTTTGTTCTCATAAACCTCCTCTCTGGTACTAACTGCAGACGAAGCTATTTATCAGTACTGCCAAGCAAGCTACTGGTGGTGTGTGGCATCACTCTTTCAGCCTCCAAAAGTCAGCAGTGCCACCAAGTGGCAAATTGCTTGGGTTTCCAGAAGATGGCCTACCCCTGTTTAGGTTACAGAGCTGCCTATTAAAAGAATAAAATCGAAAGAGGGGATGCCATTGGCTGCATTTGTCGGTGTCCTCCTGTCCCACTCACCTCTCTGCACTGCCATGCTGTGGGTTGGGGGGCTCCTTTGGAGAAGACATGGGCTCCAAATCACAGTCTGCCCGCCCTTCCCACTGTGATATGTCATCTGTGCCTTTGTGAAAATAACAGCCCTAATGTGGGTATTGTAGGAGGTTTCTATTATTGCCAAAACAACTTATCACAAATTCAGTGACTTAAAATACCCCACTTAATATCTCACAGTTTCTGTGGTTCCCTGCATAGTGTCTCACAAGACCAAAATCAAGGTAACAGACAAGCTGGGCTCTTAACTACAGGACATGAGAAAGAACCCACTTCCAGGCTCATTTAGATTATTGGCTGAATGCACTCCTTTGCTAGCCATCAGTTGGGGTTGCTTTTAGTTCCTAAAGGCCACTTGCATCCCTTAGCACATGGTCCCCACATCTTCAAAGTCAGCAGTTGTGCATCAAATCAAATCTCCTTCGTGCTTCAAACCTCTGACTTCCCTTCTACTGCTGGCTAGAGAAAATTCTCCACTTTTAAAGGGTTTGTGTAATGAGATTAGACCCAACCAGATAATCCAGGATAATCCCCTTTTCTTAAAGTCAATGAATTAGTATCTTAATTACCTCTTCAAAGTCTCTTTTGACAGATAACAAGGTGTTCATGGGTGTGATATCTAGTCATATTCACAGTCATAGGCTTTAGGGCAGAAAATCTTTAGTGGGGGTGGTGGTGCATTTTTACAATTCTACCTACAAAATAGGTACCTGGACCTACACATTCTCCAAAATTATTCTCCTGTGATAAAAGCCTTACAAACATAACTCTTAAAAAAAAAAAGCTGAGAATATTTGACACTTGGAGGCCTATACACATGCCTGTCAAGGTGATGGATGGGGCTGCTCCAGGAAGCAGATGCCCAGAAGAGGACTGGAATCCCCACCAACTCCATCACTCAGCGGGATGGATCTAGAGGCATCAATAAAACCACTCCACAAGACATTCTGATAAGCAGAGGAAAATGCAGGAGAAAGGATGTGGGATTATACTTTCAAGATTGCAACTTTAGGGGAATTTAAAGGAGCCAGTCAATTTGATAAATAAGAAAAAATCACGACAATTCAGTAAATTGGAAAATAGTGCAGTGTTAGCATATCTCTACAGCACAGACAGCACACAGACACGAAAGATACTAAAGATGGAGCAAACTGAAATGCAATCTTTTATTTTATATAAATAAAAAGCAATCCACTGTCATAAAATAACTTTATGGATTTAAGAGCTACATAGTGTGGGAAAATGTATCTAATAAAATAACAGATAAAATATAAGTGATGTATATTTTCTCTCAACTTGACAAAAGTGTTTTTAAGATTAAAAGCAGAGGAGGAAATCCGAAAGAAAGCATGATATTTTTACTACATACCTTTTAAAACTTCTATATAGCTAAAAACCATAAAGAAAATTAAAAATATTCTTGTTTTGCATTTTCTTATTTATTTTCAGCTTAATTGAGAAGCTAATTTGGACAAGGTCTGCATTCCGATCTCTCTCTACCATTTTCTGTATGTATCAGAATGCCTAATTAAAAAGAGTCACCACTACATATGCCGATGGTTCTGTTTTCATATCTATCTCCTTTTACTTTTAGTATACATTTTCTCGTAGGCCTCTTCTGTCCTTGAGAATAGGATTCCCACAGTTTAAATTAGGGTTGGGAGGAGGCAGTGGTTGGCTTAAGCCTGAAGCTTAAGGCATGTACCCAGTTTTAAATGAGAGCCCTGGTTTGGGAGATGTGGGGTTCAAGAACAATGAAGCAGAAAAGCCTTACTTTGATTCTGTTGTTCCCACAGTAACCTCTAAAACTCAAAAAAGAATTCCAGTTTTCCACAACTGGTAAACAATATATATAGTTGTGGATAAGAGATCTTTAAAAACTTATGCCCACCCTTAGTTTTGATACATGTTTAATTTATCTTATTGGGTTTCACAATGCGGCAGTTTATTTTATTAAAGAGGCATTGATAATATCCTTCCAGGATGTTCTCAAGTGCACTAAGACCTAAGGCAGAGATTGCTGTGCGCTTTGTTTGTGGCTGCATGGCCAGTGCACACAACACTGTGCCTGACATATCACAGGTGTAAAGTAACTATCTGTGGCATGACTGAATTGTAGCCTCTAAATAAAAAGCTTTCAGAACCTTGGCAGTCAGCCACATGGCTACCCAATACTTGATATTATCATAATATTATCTTCATCTTCAGCCATTTAAAATCTTTTCAAATGTCCTTTAAAACTATTAGAACTATTCAGGAAGTTGTCTTTATTTCCCTTGATAGCCACCAAAATGAGCTAACACTCATTTTCCCTATCAGCATTGGTTCTGGGTTAGCAAACAATCTAGGTTATTCTGAATAATATGAATAGTACATACATAAATGTAATTTACTATGTCTATTCACAGTAATTCTTTTTTTCTGACCTTTCCTCACTATCATGGTAAAAGTGTAAGAATTACAGGGCCAAGCATTTAGTAAATAAGGTCACATAAACTTTTAGAGCAGAATTTTGCTGGTTCCATTAATGACCACCTCTCAGATGGCCGTACTTCAGATACTCTCTTTGGAAGTTCCTTCCACTCTGTATGCTTGGGAGTATCTTCAGCCTCTTCAAGGCTTTATCTCTGGATTTGGACTGGGCCCTATCCCCTTATGCCATGCAGTGCCTTCCACCTTTGAAGACATTGTCGTCTTTCTATGGCACTATCAGTCACATATTCACCCTCATATCTCATTTTTTTCTCATGGCTCCTTCCCATCTTTCTTGGCCAGAGTTCTGATGTTCCCCACTCTTTGGAGGAATTGACTAGAAGCAATTCCCACTTCTCTAAATTATGCTCATTTAGCCCATTACCTGTGCTTAGCTCCCAAGGTCCAAAATTCTCTAAGTTTACTCTAATTCATTCATTCCCAAGTGCGTGTGTTTACCACCAGCATAGCAAACTTGGGATACATCAAGAATAATCACCACTAAACATGCTGTCGATTTTGCACTTCATTGCAATTTCCTTGTAACGTTGGGACAAATGCTCTCCCAGGGCATGCCTTCTGTCTCTCATCAAAATGAACGTTCTGTTGCAAACTCTTCTATCTTCAGACATGACTGAGATTCTTATCATAAAAGTCTCCACAGTCCCCATGGGGGGCGGGGGAGGGAAGGCTGGGAATAGATCTGGGGGATGTCAAATTCTATAACGAAATCTCAGTTCAGATTTATCTGGGTCCCCTGCCATATGATTCAGTGTGCAGCACTGTATAATTAATACTATATATACATATTTATACATATATATATATACATACCTGTCTCTTTGGGTCTATGAATTTATCTATCATCTATCAGATCTATCATCTAATCTGTCATCCATCTATCTGCATCTATTTTTTCCTTATGAAGACTTGCCTTATTAGCTTTGTGTCACTACTGACCTAAAGCAATCTGAGCTAAATTGGAGGTTTATGTTTAACACAAATTCTGTAAAAGTCTTGTCCAGGATTTCTTTTAAATTTTTTTTTTTTTTCCCCACTGAGCGTCCCGATATACTTAATCCAAACACCAAAAAAGAAAAAAATGGCATTTAAGCCATTTAGAGCCTGAAATTCATTTTTCTTATTTAACATACAAGTGTTTTGATGTATCTCAAGCTTTCTTATTTGATTTATTAATCTTTATATTAGGAATTCTTCTTCACTGAAGGATTATTTATATAAAATACTCATGACAATAATATAGAGATTAATTTTATATATTTACATTCCTTAATATAAGTTAATAAGATAAAATTTCCATAGAGTGGATTTTTTTTAAAACTTTATTCTAGAGTATGACTCCATAAATTTGATTTATAGGGCAATTATGCAAAACTCTTTTTATTATCACTTTGGATTAAGAGTGCTCTAGGAAATAATCTAATAAAATGGTGATTAAGCCATAGCAACTCCTCCAAATGAGAGCATGAGAGCTCTGGTCTTTTTTCATTCTTACACGATGCCCTATGCATAGAGTTTCAATGAGGTCTGGAAGAATTTCTCTTGAGCACTAAATGGCTCTCCTGCTACTAAACATACTTCTTCACAAACACACACACACTGGCTGCCTAGGCTTTGAAATCCATTCCAATCAGAGTCCCTCATTTGATTCATTTGACGTCTGACTTTCAGAAACCATCAAACATATGGACAATAGAGAATCCTACAGAATTCTCCTCTATTATTAATGTCGAATCATTGCAGAGGGTTTAGACAAATTTGCATGTATCTGGATCTCTGCAACTCAAGAGCTGTCTAGCTCAAGAAAGTGGGACTGAGATCTGCTTTTAAGCCAACTCAACTAGTCATCTTCAAATTGAGCTTTTTCCTCTGGAAGTTTCTGGGACAAATGGCTTGGTTGGACCATGAACAGATCTTTGTGGAGGCCATGTTACTCAGGACTTTATACATCTGAAACCTCCTTTTTGTTTGTGTGTCTTTTAAAATAATTTTTAAATGTATGTACCCACTCATATATTTCAAGATGACTCAAAATGTTTTGTTAAAAATTTATATAGTAGGAATGGATGTATAATTTGAAACAGAATATTATATCAATCTTTAAAAAAAAAACTGTGACATAAAAATACTATAGTTTTTGAGGCCTGCTATTATTGATTTAAATATATATATAAACAAAATGTTTTAATAATCAACTATTTTACACTGCTCTTTTTTCTTCTTTCACATATTTTCTTTACACTTAGTCCACAGAAGTTTACTCCAACCTAATATAGTTTGAGCTTGAAAGTCATCCTTGATCATCCTATCCTATTCCTTTGCAACAAAAACATGTATATAAACTTGGATTTAATATATTAATTTGTATGACCCAAAAGTTCTAAATATTATGATTTTCTTATGAATTGTTTCATCATTGAATATTAGAACACATTTCATCAAATAACAGAAATATACATTTAAAAATAATTATTTAACATAAAAGGAAAATTTTACTAGAAGTGCATCTCTTTATGAGGTGGGTGGAGAGTTATAAAAAACTGATTACATGTACCTGTGGACAGATGTTAATTTTTAATTGAATACCACATGGCTAAATATTAATTTTTATATTTTTTTCATTATTATAAACTTTGAAAATCTTGTCAATATAAATTATTAGATAAGAATAGAAAGAAGTTCTATGCCAAATATCACATAGTGATCAATCATCAAAAATTATTTTTAATGATCTATATGCTGAGAGTTCAATTAAGCCCTGAATCAGTTTTGTTAAAAATAAAACACTGAAACAACCTGCCTTGCAAAATAATTTGTTAATCATTAGAGTTATTCACTTTCTCAACACTAACAACAATATTTCTAATTATTCTTTTTTGGCAGTTGAAAAAGAGGCCATAAGAAAGGAGAATTCATACCATGTCTTGACAGTAGGTACATTCTCAGGCAGAACAGTTTTAGGAAAGAGACATATGGGATTTGAAATTTTTGGATTTAAGTTACTTAAAGCTCTTCATGCCCACGAACCCAATGGCTGCCTACAACCACATTTAAAACTGCTGAAGTAGAGAACTGGCCTGAAAAGTTTTCTTGACTTCGGGTTTATAAACTCTGAATTAAGTGAGGCTGGAAAAACCCCCAGAGCCATGAGGACTGGCAAAATATTCTATTTAAGTTTTGGCTATTTACACTTCTCTAAAAAACTGTTGTCTTATATGTTCCTTGGACCAAGGGAACATGTTGATTCATGACAGTGCACTTCTAAGAACCCAGCTCAGTCTTATGTGTACTGTCTGTAGGTCAACTAAAACTCTACAAAACTGTACTTTTGTTATCTAATTAAGGTCATTGGTACTAAATTCCACATTTGAGTTCCCCTTGCCTTAGAAGAGGTAGTGGGAGCACAGAGTTGAAAAATAAAAGAGGAGAAAGAGAGAGAGAGAGAGAATTGTTTTCTCTTAGCCAGTATAATTGTTGTATCAAAATGCTGATGCTATTTCATAGACAAGTTCATGAGTTTTTATTCACTTTTTTTAATAGACTTTATTTTTTAGAGTAGTTTTAGGTTCACAGTTAAATTAAGTAAGAAGTACTTAATTGCTGACCCTGAACAACAAGGGTTTGAACTGCAGGGGTCTACTTATACCCAGATTTTTTTCAGTAGTAAATACAGCAGTAGCACACGATCTGCAGTTGGTTGAACCCATGGTTGTGGAACCTTGGATAAGGAGGAACCACGGATAGGGAAGGCCAACTATAAGATTATACATGGATTTTCCACTTTGCAGAGGTTGGTGCCCCTAACCACCACATTGCTCAAGGGTCAACTGTACAGAGATTTTCCATACCCATGCCCTCATAAATGCATAGCCTCAGGTATTATCAACATCCCCCATCACAGTGTGACATTAGTTACAATCGATGAACCCATACTGACACCCAAAGTTTCTAGTCTGCATTAAGGTTTATTCTTGGCTTTGTACATTCTATGGGTTTGAACACATATATGAGGACATGTATCCACCATAACAGTATCATAAAGAGTAGTTTCAGTGCCTTAAAAATCCTCTGTGCTCCACCTATTCACCCCTCCTGCCTCTCAAACCCTGGCAACTACTGCTCTTGTTACTGTCTACCTTTTCCAGAATGTCATATATTTGGAATCATACTGTATGTGACCTCTTCAGATTGGCTTTGTTCACTTTGTATTATGCTTTATGATTCCTCCACGTCATTTTTATGGCTTATAGGCTCACTTCTTTTTAACATTGAATAGTATTCCATTATCTACATGTACCACAGTTTATCCATTCACCTACTGAAGGACATCACAGTTGCTTCCCAGTTTTGCCAATTATGAATAAAACTGCTGTAAATATCCACATGTAGGATTTTGTGTGGACATAAGTGTTCAACTCCTTTGGGTAATTACCAAGGAGTGTGATTGCTGGACTGTATGATAAGAATAAGTTTAGTTTTGTAAGAAACTTTCAAACTGTCTTACACATTGGCTGTAACAATTCTGCATTCCCAGCAGCAATATATCTGAGTTCCTGTAGCTCTACATCCTTGCTAGCATTTGGTGTTGTCCGTGTTCCAGATTTTCGAGGTTCTAATAGGTGTTAGTGGTATATCATTGTTGCTTTTGTTTGCATTTCCCTTGAGACATGTGATGTAGGGCAGTGGTCCACCGGTTTTGTGGAAGACAATTTTTCCATGGACGGGGGTGGGGGGGATGGTTCAGGTGGTAATGCAAGCGATGGGGAGCGGCAGATGAAGCTTCACTTGCTCATCAGCCACTCACCTCCTGCTGTGCAGCCCGGTTCGTAGGTCCATGGCCCGGGGCTTGGGGACCCCTGATGGAGAGCATCTTATTTCCCATCCTTAAATCTTCTTTAGTAAGATATCTGTTAAGGTCTTTGACTCACTTTTTAATAGGGGTTGTTTGTTTTTCTTTTGTTGAGCTATGCGTTCTTTGTGTGTTCTGGATAACAGTCCTTTACCAGATGTGTCTCTTGCAAATAATTCTTCTAATCTGTGGCCTGTCTCTTCATTCTCTTGAAAATGTCTTTTGCATAGCAGACTTCTTAGATTTTAATGAAGTCAAGCTTATCAATGATTTCTTTCATAGATCATGCCCCTACTGTTGTATCTAAAAAGTTATCACCATACCTCATGTCATTCAGGTTTTCTTGTATGTTATCTTTCAGGAGTTTTATAGTTTTGTGTCTTACATTTAGGTCTATGATCCATTTTGAGTTAATTTTTGTGACTAATATAAGGTGTCTGTCTACATTTATTAACATGTGCACGTGGACATCTAGTTCTTCCAACACTGTTTGCTGAAAAGACTACCTCTGCTCCATTGTACTACCTTTGCTCTTTTATTAAAGATCAGTTGACTACATTTCTAGGATTTCTATTCTGTTCCATTGATCTATGCATCTGTTCTTTTGCCAGTATTATACTAGCTTGAATACTTCAACTTTAGAGTAAGTCTTGAAGTTGGCTAGTGTCAGCCCTCAACTTTGCTCTATACCTTAATATTGTGTTGGCTATTCTGATTTTTTGGCCTGTCAATATAAACTTTAGAATCAGTTTGTCAATATCTACAAAATAACTTGCTAGAATTTTGATTGGGATTGCACTGAATCTATAGATCAAGTTGGGAAGAACTGACATCTTGACAATACTGAGTCTTCTTATCCAGGAACAAGGACTATCACTCCATTTATTTAGTTTTTCTTTAATGTCTTTTATCAGAGTTTTATAGTTGTCCATCTTGTACATATTTCATTAGTTTTATACCTACGTATTTTATTTTGGAGGGTGCTAAAGTAAATGCTTGTGCTTTTAATTTCAAATTCCACTTGTTCATTGCTGGTATATAATAAAGCAATGGACTTTTGCATATTAACCTTGTACCCTCTAACCTTGCTATCATCACTTATTAGGGTTGGGTTTTTTTTTTTGTTGTTTGTTTTGTTTTTGGTTTTTGCTATGGTTAATTCCTTCAGATTTTCTACATAGAAAACATACATAAACATAGTTGAATATATTGTTGTTATTATTATTTTGAGCAAACTATTCTCTGTTAGATCAATTAAGAATAAGAAAAATAAGAGATTTTATTTTACTTTCACCTTTCTTTATGTAGATCATATTTCTAACATATAATTTTCCTTCTCTCTAAAATATGTCTTTGAACATCTCTTATGAGGCAGGTCAACTGGCAACAAATTACCTCAATTTTGGTTTGTCAGAAGAAGTCTTTATCCTTCACTTTTGAAGGATAATTCTGCAGGGTAAAATATTCTAGGTTGGTGTTTTTTTCTCTCAAAACTTCAAATATTTCACTCCCCTCTCTTCTTGCTTGCATGGTTTCTAAGGACAATTCGGCTTTGCTACTCTGTAGGTAAGGTCTACTGTTTCTAACATATATACTGTTCCCTTCTCTTTCTTCTTCTTTTGATATTCCCATCACATGTATGCTATACCTTTTGTAGTTTTCCCACAGGTCTTGGATATTCTGGTCTGTTGTTGGTGGGCTTTTTCAGTCTTTGTTCTCTTTGCTTTTCAGTTTTGTAGATTTCTACTGAGATATTCTCAAGCTCAGAAATTCTTTCCTCAGCTGTGTCTGGTCTACTAATAGCTCATCAAAGGCATTCTTTATTTCTATACAGTGTTTTTTTTTTTAATGAGGTGCGTTTTAAATTTATTTATTTATGGCTGTGTTGGGTCTTCGTTTCTGTGAGAGGGCTTTCTCTAGTTGTGGCAAGCAGGGGCCACTCTTCATCGTGGTGCACGTCACTGTCGCGGCCTCTCTTGTTGCGGAGCACAGGCTCCAGATGCGCAGGCTCAGTAATTGTGGCTCACGGGCCCAGCTGCTCCGCGGCATGTGGGATCTTCCCAGACCAGGGCTCGAACCCATATCCCTGCATTGGCAGGCAGATTCTCAACGACTGCGCCACCAGGGACGCCCCTCTATACAGTGTTTTGATCTCTAGTATATATATGTATATATTTGGGTTCTTAGAATTTCCATCTCTCTACTCCCATTGTCTATTCTTACATGCTGTCTACCTTAGCCATTAGAGCCCTTAGCATATTAATCATAGTTGTTTTAAAATCATAGTTGTTTTAAAATCCCAGTTGGATAATTCCAACATCACTGTCATATCTGAGTCTGGTTTCAATGTTTGCTCTGTCTCTTCAAACTGTGTTCTTTAACCTTTTAGTATGCCTTATAATTTTTTCTTGACAGCTGGACATGATGCATTGGGTAAAAGGAACTGCTGTAAATATGCCTTTAGTAAGGTGGTGATAAGGTGTGGGGGAAGGGGCAGCATTCTATAGTCTTATAATTAGGTCTCAGTCTTTTAGTGAGCCTATGCCTCTGGACAATGAACCTCACAAGTGCTTCTCAGTTTCCCCACCTCCTACTCATGTAGGATAGAATGGGTTGAGTTGGCTGGAGGTGGGTATTTACTTTCCTACACACGCATGGCTAGAGACAGTTGGAGTTGTATATTTATATTCCCTGAGGTCATTTAAGCTCTGATAAAATCCCAGCAGGTTAGGCTCTGGTTAAACAGTTTCTCCTGAGGGTAGACCTTGTTAAGAAGAGCAGAATGCCCTGGTGTATTTTAAAATGGTTCCTTTTACCCTCCCTCTTCCAGAAACATAAGGGGATTTTTCTCTGCTATTTGTTGTGAGAATCTGCTAGAGCTCCAGGAAGTAAAATATAAAAATTCACGTACCCCTCCACCACCACCTCTCCACCATGACTGGGTCGCTCTGGAGTTTTTATCTCAGTCTTGTCCACACTGAGCCTCCAGCAATTTGTCAATTATAGTTCAGGTTTCCCTATCTTGGCACCTGTTCCCATGGAACTTTTTGCTCGTGGGTTTCTGCTCTGGTAAATTGTGATGCTCTGTATCTGCCTGTTTGTCTCTCCAATTTTGAGGGCAGTGGTTAGCCATGTTACCTCATTCTCTTACATATCTAAGAAGAATTATTAATTTTTCTGTTTGCTCAGCTTTCTACTTGTTAGGATAGGGTGGTGATTTCCAAGCTTCTTACATACTGTACTGGAAATTGAAAGTCCTTTTAATTTTTTAATTCACTTTTAAGAAGAAAAAAATCTGTGTCTAATTATAGATAAAAAGGAAAAATTATATCTTATATTCAGGATAAATATAATACATGAATATATGACATGGAAATTCTAATTAGAAAACAAATGATGCAAATAAACATCATAGGGAATGGTAAATTTGGAGCTACTTCACAGACACATTTCTGTCCCTTGAAGGGTAGAGCAAAGACATCTAACTAGTGCTGCCTGTGCCATTTTGCCTCTAGCCACTGTTTCTTTATCAAGAAGGTTCATCTATAAAAGAAATCTAAAAGATACAAGTGAGTAATAAAAGATCATACTTGATACTGACAATCTATTGCTCAGATTTATTGTAAAATGTGCTAGCAGGACATAAGAAACTTGTAGATAACACCAAGTGAAATGGATGATCTGTACACACTTTGACCAAACCTGTTTAAAAAGCGAATTGAATTTGGCAGGATGGGATATATATAATTGCTCTTCTGAGCACAATTCATCTCACCTAATCGTGCAGTTAATTCTATAGCATTCCCTTAGCAATAATCAGGGCTGAGTATTCTAGAAATCCCAATCTCCCAAGTATAATTCAGGAAAACAAACAGGTACTTTTAGAGTTTCTTTTTGTTTTATTAATTTATTTATTTTTGGCTGTGTTGGGTCTTCGTTTCTGTGCGAGGGCTTTCTCTAGTTGTGGTAAGCGGGGGCCACTCTTCATCGTGGTGCGCGTCACTGTCGCGGCCTCTCTTGTTGCGGAGCACAGGCTCCAGATGCGCAGGCTCAGTAGTTGTGGCTCACGGGCCTAGTTGCTCCGCGGCACGTGGGATCTTCCCAGACCAGGGCTCGAACCTGTGTCCCCTGCATTAGCAGGCAGATTCTCAACCACTGCGCCACCAGGGAAGCCCCTAGAGTTTCTTTAGTGTAAAATCTAGATCTAGATTTACTTTTATAAACTCAGTGTTTCTACTTCACCAATACATAAGAGATACATTGCGGATACATTTATCCGCAGTTCAAGGACTAGGTGCTTTATCCTTTATTTTTCTGCTTTATGATTTTGTAGTATTCCTTTTATAGCAATACCAATATCCAGCGTAGATGGACAATCCAGATTTTATACCAGAAACACATTCACCTAGGTATTTATTAGACACATTTAAAGTAAGGCACATTAGATTTTTTCTTCTAACATAGCGAAATTAAGTCTATCAATTCCTTCACTGTCAGAATAGCATAGTAGATACATAGTGGAAGTAGGATTAAGTAAATCTGTTTCAAATGCTGCTTTTTACTTTTTGTGTAATCTTGGACAAACTTCTCTCAGGCCCTCACTGTTAACCATAATTTTAGTCCCTGTGCTATTTACCTCATAGGATGATAATGATTTTCAAATCTTTTGAAAATAAGTCAAAGCCTTTGCATTTGATCCTGACCTTTTATTACTCTGTGAATTGATCCTAAAATTCAGTACTCAATCCCATCATTTTGTGGGTCATGAAGGAGGTGGCTTTTGACCGTGAGCAGCAATGATTGCCCTTCTCTGTGTCACTGTATTCAACCTCACCCATTCTCTCTGCTCATTAGCTGATTAGCTACTTATATGCTGCTTCCACTCCCTTGTGTCTGGCACCTGCCTCTCATAGTTCTCTCATCTCCCCATCGCTGTAAGATGCTTGGGGCTAAGAAGCCAGGTACACCAACTATTCTTCAATTTCCATCTGGAGATGGAATTTTTTTTCTTGCACATTTCTCAGTGTTATTAATGTTTCTCACATGCCGAAGGCCAGAATGTCCATTAGGATGACTGCTTTGTTGTCACTCTAGAAAAGTAGTTCTTGACCTCAATGGAGCTTTAAAAAGTGCTGATGCCCCACTCTTAGATTCTGATTTCATTGGTCTGGAGTGTGGCTTAGACACTGTAATTTTGTAAAGCTCCCCAGGATATTCTAATTTACTTATAAAGATTGAGAACCACTAATCTACAAGACTCTGGAAGGTCCCAGGAAGAGAGACACTGTGTTACTATTTCTGAAAGACACTAATTATATTTTTTTACATTTGCATAAAAAGTCCAGTTTTCAAGCACAGGAACTTACTGAAAGGTGCCTACTGTTTTCCCCACAAACTGAAGTGGATGGAAACTATTTTGTCTTAGAAACTGTTCACCCGCTGATTTCACTGTAATAACAGTAATTGATTATAACTGGTATATACAAGGCAGACTAATATGTTACATTTTGGCCTACTGGGGCTTTTGAAATCCCTAGAGAAAGAGAAACACTATATGTGAGAGAGTTGTTTCCTATGCTACTGAACATTTTAAATAACTTTTTGGAAACTAAGATAGGATGTGGTATAATACATATATATGTGTTAATAATGATATGAAATAGTAATAGTTTTTGCTAATGTTTGTTGGATATGATCAAGGGCTGAGGAGGTTTGTGAAGAGATTTTAATTTAATAGTTTTACAGTAGTTTTTATTCATGGGCTAAATATATCCACTTCCTCATTGGTGTGTATGGAACATTATGATGTCCTTAAACAACAAATGTAAATGCATATAGGGAATGAGGCTGACCAAACGATGAACTTGAAGAATGACAATATTATATGATGAGTCTGAGACCTATCTGGGACTAGATGCCCTTCCTGTGTTAAGAAAAAAAAAAAATTTCTAAAATGGGAGATTTTCTACTTATAGATTTTTCTCAGAGAGATTCAAAGAGCAGACATGTGTCATGTGGGAACATTGATTAAACTATCAATACAAATTGTGACATCACAGTATTTGGTTTTCATCTAGCAGAACCCTGGAATGTAAGGGAATAGGGCATAGTAGGGAGATACTTGGATTGGGAGTTTGGATGTAAGAAAGGTTCAGAATATGGGACATACTTCAAAGACAGTACTAGATGTTACCTGACAGCAGTGGGCAGGGTGGGTGGGAGTGGGGAGTATGTCAAGGAGGCTGAGCAGGAACTCAGGGATCTGAGCAATTAAATCTCAGAATAAGAGATGGGGGTACAGAGTTGAAGAGAAGGAAAGGAAAGAATAACCTTCTACTTTATGTTGAAGGGGAGGGGGGAAAAAGAATGTAAAAGCTCACTATCTAATAATAGTTCCTGATACCCATTAATGCCTGTAACCGTAAGAATTTTATGACAGAGAGAGAGAGAGAGTACAAATGGGGGCACTTCTCAGGAATAGTTGACTTGGGGTTAAGAAAAAAATTACATTTCCCCTCAGTCCAAAAGTGACTTTTCCTCTCTTTGAATCAACTCTAGCCCCTCCCTGCCTGTTTATCAATTCTCATCTTAATGTCTATTCTAGATGGTACTTTATCCCAGCTCTAAACCATGCTCTCCTTGAGAGCAGTGGCATCTCACTCATCTTTTGTTTCCCTGGTTTTACATAGTCCCTGACATATAAAAGGCTTTCAGTAAGTACTGACATTAAGTGAACTGAAAGTACCCTATCTGCACCTTGATCTCCTGGTATTCCAAGCTGAGTAAAATTAGGCATAATCACTGTTTCCCTATAAAAGCACAGACTGCGGGAGAGTCTCAAGCAAAGCACTATCATTCCACAAGGAGCCACCCTTTTGGTTACCAACTGCATTTGCATCTGTTAATTCAAGATGGCCTAATTAAAGTAGCAAATATGTTCGACAGCATAGTCAAGCAATAGCCATGAATAATCATTTTGCTGCCTGTCATATTGATAGAAAAGGAGAAAGCATTTTTTTTTTTTCCTGAGATGAAATGCTTGATCTCAGTGTCAGTGGTTTCAGGTATTAAAAATCTCAACATTAATACTGAAAAAGAGTATCATTGAATCTATTAGTAATCTGGACCACAGGAGAACTTGCAAGTTGCTGCTAAATACATGGCATGTTTTCATAATTATAATCAGCTAAACTGCTTAAATGAGCGATACTGTTTAAATTAGGAAATTAAAATTTTGAATTATTTTTTCCTGCAAATTTGCTACTGCTTCCTGAGGAAGCTAAAGTCTTGTTGGATGCCAAAATTCTTCATAGCCACTGATTGTGTGCTGTTTAATAAAATCAATCTATAATTTGCCTATTTGCTTCTATAAAATATTAATGCAGTCAAACCTAAAATGTTTTCTCTCACATTTATTTCTCATCCTGGGTCAGGCTGTAAAGTTCTTTTATTAAAATGAGTCAAGCTGTTTAACTGCCTATATGTAAGTTTGGAAATCTCATCCTAAGATGGTCAAGAGATTTTTTTGGATTGGAACTTCCTCATCCATATGATCTACAACAAAGTATTTATTGTTGATATACTTTTATGTTCTAGCACATTTGTACTAGGCAAGAATGTAGATAAGGGGTATAGAATAAAGTCTCTGACATTTACAGTATGATTTGGGAGACAATAACCTACAAAGAATAATAATATGAAACAACATACTCTCAAAAGAGTACTACAGTCCATCATTTCTAAAGAGGAGTGGTTTTCACTGAGAGTCTGGGGTAGTGTCAGAGGACACAGGGTTGGAGAGCAGGGTAAATGATGAAAGGCAGTAGTATGTAAACTCTTCTCCCCTTCAAGTAACTCTGATCCTACCCCTTACTCAAAAGTAGAGAGCCACTGGAAAAACAGTTTAAGAAGAAGGAAATCTCATTTATGTTGAAAAGACCAAGTATCAAATTAGAGAATTTGGGGCTTCCCTGGTGGCACAGTGGTTGAGAGTCTGCCTGCCAATGCAGGGGACACGGGTTCGAGCCCTGGTCTGGGAAGATCCCACATGCCGCGGAGCGACTAGGCCCGTGAGCCACAACTACTGAGCCTGCGCATCTGGAGCCTGTGCTCCGCAACAAGAGAGGCCGCGATAGTGAGAGGCCCGCGCACCGCGATGAAGAGTGGCCCCCGCTTGCCGCAACTAGAGAAAGCCCTCGCACAGAAACGAAGACCCAACACAGCCAAAAATGAATAAATAAATTAATTAATTAAAAAAAAATCTGATGCATAACAATGTCTTACCAAACATCTTTTTGGTTTAAGCCTCATTTGTCAAATCAAAATATAACAATCACCGTAACTGAGTAAAGAAAACTGAGTACACTGATTGTTGGGCAAAAAAGAGCTACATCACTTAAGAAACAAGTTTTGTGGGTCTCGCTGAGCAGAAATGTAAAAGGCTAGCTTAGGGTTTCTCAACAGTGATGCTATTGACATTCTGGATAAGATAATTTTTTGTCCTGTGTGTGTGTGTGTGTGTGTGTGTCTGTATGTGTGTCCGTAAGTGGTGTCCTATATACTGTAGGATGCTGAGCAGTACCTTTGGCTTCTACCCACTAAATGTGTTACCCCATGCTACTAGGATGTGACAATCAAAACTGTCTCCTGACATTTGCAAATGTTCTCTCATGGGTAAAATCACCCCTGGTTGACAATCACTGGGTAAGATAAAGGAAAAAGAGAACACCCGTCTGGGCAATATTCTGAGTTTAAATCTTTGGGTGACTCATGAAGCAGACTGTAAACATTTTTCTACAAATGCTCTTTATATGATTTCAGTCTCAAAAGGGAGGGTACAGTTCTCAAAGAGGTTCAGGATGAGATGAATAAGGCTCTAACAGCCATTTGGAAGTGCATGATAGAGGCCTGAAAGATTTTTTTCTTTAACAGCTCACTTTATGGACTCCTATTGTCCTTAAAAACACAGAAGAGGTCAGCAATGGGCTATGCGTTAATAGCTTCCAGGTCTTCACCACCGTATACATTATTTGGACAGATGTTCTATGAAGTGGATTTAGATGAATGTTCTGGTATGCAGTCTCAGCAGAGCAGAAGCAGTTAATTTTCCTTTTGTTGAAGAATGAGTTTTTTGTGCCATCTGACAAGAAAGCAGTTATGCAGCATCATTTAAGACTCTGGAGACCTGACATCTGAAAATGTGAGATGAATAAGAATAACTGCAGTCATATAAGATGGGACTAAGAATACACTTCGGAGCCAGCACTGATGATTCCCTGATTTTTACAAGGAGAACAGATCCCAGAGACCTCCAGTGTCTGTATTTAATAACCAAGTTGCTCTTTCCTTTAATTTGCATATGGATTATTCAACTATCTCTATAGTATTACTCCATGTGCAGCAGGAAATGTTAGCCCTAGCATATACTTTTCCTTGGCACACTAGTAGGAAAACAGGGCTGGTCTATAATCCAGGAGCACCTAGGCCAATGTACTCAGTTTGGTTTGTTCTGCTTTCAGGGCTTATGCAGTGGTATTTATCACAAGCCAATATTCTAGTAACTTTTGGATTGATGTCTTTCCTTTAATATCCTGCATTTCCTCATTCATATGTAACAATAACATCTTGATGAGATAAGGAAATATGGTATAAAAGTTAATATAATATGCAAAACCAACATTATGAGTTTCTCCACTGTTTGAAATGATGTCATGATAAATCTCAACATTATAAAAGGATTTCTGGATGTGTCTGGTTTAAGTGAAGTCTTTTCATGAAAGGTGAAATGGCTTAGTGTAAGATATCATCTGAAAATTGGATTTAATCCCATCCTATTCTCAAATACTGATACAAATTTGCATGTGCAATATATTTGCATATCACCATAGGCACTGTGGAAACTGTTAAAACTAGTTGATCACAGCTTCCTCCCTTCTTGTTAATATATAATAATACATAACACAGTGTTTAACTTCCCTCCTAGTCTCCTGTACCCAGTTGCCCATCCTGGCCAGCCTAAAATAATAACCACATCTAATAGCTATCTTCTCTCAAACTTTCATGTCTGTCTTACCTTCCTCCTTTTCAAGACATGTTACCATAATCTAAATTCCGTTCAGCCTAAGATTTCTTTCTCCATCATGCAGCAACTTCCCCTACATCTTCTCTCTCTTCCTTAAGTGGCCTGTCACTGGACATGAACAGATACTTGGCTTTCTCCCTTGAGAACATTTCCCATTGGGACTCTGATGCAAAGAATCCCGTTCACTTCTTTGAACTAATAAAGAATTTTATTGCTGCCCATCTAAATTTTCAGTTTTGCTATTAGTTCACTTACACCATGCTTTCCACATTCTTGTTTTAATCACACCCAAACTTCAATGAATAAATCTATTTTAACAACAATTTGTATGAAAAGAAAAAAGTTCTACCAGCTATTTTTTATTACAAATTTAATAGTAGCAACAACATGGGATCGCTACCTCCATAAAGCTAATTTGTTTGGAGACTGCAAATATAGACATACGGTGTAGAGAAATGGGGAGATTTTAGCTCCCAATTTATGTTGAATTTCAATGTCTGAAGCTGCTAAAGCTCTGGCAACCCCATTTTAAAGAACAGATGTCAAAACCTCAAGATTGTAGAGAGGAGGAGAACCAGAATGGTGGTTATATCTAGAAAGTATGTCAAATAAGAAAGATGTTGTATTCAAGGGTTATGCTTTTTCTATTTAGTTATATTTCTATCTGTAAAGTTTAGACATGTATTTCTCTGCATGTACGTAGGAAAGAGAACTGTGAATAGTTAGGAAAAAAGAAGAAACTGTATCAAGGGCAGGAAGGAATTGGAAGGTGGCTAAGAATAATAATCAGGTAGAAAAAGGGTCCAACAAGGAGTTCCAGTGTGATGGCTCAACGACATGCAATAAGAGGAGAGTTTACAGCATAGATACATAACTGTTTTTAAAAAGAACAGGTGTATAGGACGACTTACTGCCCTGCCAATCAGATGGGTCTGCCACGTCTGTGAATTGAGAGAGTGGTACCACCCATCTCACACCTCTGCTGCCCACCCCGCTGTCGGGGGAGGGGGTTTGCCTACCACCCACACAGGGGGCAGCCAAACGTGCGAGCTCCAGGTTGATGTGGGGAAGGGGCCACCAGGCTGGCCTCGCCATATCCAGGGCCACATCTGAGCTGTGGTTGTAAAGCTGTAAGACCCTTCTGAAAGGTTCTCCTCTGCTGAAGGTTACAGCTTCTGGATGACTGTGCTGGCAGCAATGCGTTGCTCATAAGTCACACTGACTAAGTGGCAACATTCTTTGGACAGGCTTGATAGATTTAGGAGGAATCTGGGGAGGTACCAAAAAAAGAAGTTGGAAATGGAGAGACAAGTGAACAAAAGGAAAGTCCTCCTAAATTTTGTGCTAATCACTGGAGCTTTATGGTTGTTTATTACTTACTTAAAATTATAGGTTATGGTGTAAATCAAGCATTTTCACTAGAAAAGCTGAAAATAGCAATGTTCAGCTATGAAAATAGAAGACATTAATAGCCATCCTCAAAACTAAAGGTCTGTCAAAAAGAAGTGAGATTAGATGATCTTTAGACCCGTTCAAGGGATTTCCCTGCTCTGAGTCATGTGATTTAGGAGGCCCTGCATATCACATACACACAAAATAAATGTATTAGAGAATATTCAGGCACCCCTGTCGCTCAGAATCTGGCATGCAGTGCTGGCACAGCTCAATCCATAACCCAAACATTTGTTTTGTAACTAATTCTTTCAGGTCTCTAGGAAATTCTTCACCATTTTCTTGCCCTATATCTTCAAAACAAAAGGCAACTGTAGCTGAAGGTTTTAGAGGTGTAGATGGTGCTACTAACCCCTTTGTAGGTCACTGCTTTGAACTAAAAAGAGAATTTCAGCTGTGGACACACTTGGGTAAAAGCAGAAAAATATTTAACCGGTGAATCCTTCTTCAATAGCAAGAATGCGATAAAGTTTTACAGAATGAAGTAACTTTGGCTGGTTGTGCTAAGCATTTTTTTGTTGTTGTGTTGTTTTGTTTTTTTGCTTGCTTCTTTCTCCAATCTGTGGTTCCAGAGATAATCATCAAAATAAAACAACTAGATTTATTTTACACAAGATATGAGATGCAATAGAAAAAAAAGTGAAACAAGAGTGATCTCCAAATAAAGAGTGAATCATGGTCTTTGGCAGAAACTAAACTTAAGTTTAATTTGCACTATTCACATTATTTGGTATAAATCCTCATTTACTTTTAATAATATCATTAAAAGTTTAGCAAAAAATAAGTTATCAGACTGAATGGAAAAAATGCAACATACGTAACGTTCCAATAAAAAATAAGATAATTAGAACAAGGAAATGAACAGCATACCCATGACTATGAAGAATAAGATTAATGTACAAATAATCTCAACACTGATTTCTATAGAGAATAATATTTTCTGGCAATTATAGATCAAAGTATATGAAGAGAAACTGGAACAACTTGGGCACCATACTGCTATTTTCATTTTCTTTATAATATCCTAGTATTGAAATTTTGAAAGAAGAATGCAAGCAATAATCTATGAAACTATACGCTGCTTTAAGGATGGTAAAAATGGCAATCTGAGATAGCAATTTATGAGATGAAATTTAAATGCTTTGCAATATTTTCTATGATGATGATACTTTACTATTTGCTGCCCCATTACAAAGTTTGAGCATATTATTTAAAATCTATAATTCCTTTTTTAAACTAACTTTCAATTTAAGAATTTTATTCACAATTCCAGTGACTACTGTCTCAGTAGGCTACAATTTTCCTTATTGGATTATAAAATAACTAAGAACTATAATAACTCAATAAGAGCCTTTGGAGGCTGAGGGCAGTGGGAGGGGTTTATCTAAAAAAGGGGCATGAAGAAACTTCTTAGAGTGATGGAAATATCAAATAACTTAATTGTCTTGGTGGTTTCATGACCTTCTATGTTTGTCAAACTCATCAAGCATACACTTAAAAAGTGTACCACTTTTTGCAAAGTATACCTCTATAAAATTGACTTTAAAAAAGATTGCAACATCTGTTCTCTGAGCTCTAATACAAAATCATAATACACCTTTATTTCAATAAATGATCTAAAGACCATTTGAACATTTTTAAAGTTGTCTAATGTGGTATTACTGTCAAGAAAAAAAATATGTTAAAATTGTGATTATAAGAACAGTTGATGTTGATAAAATGAAGGTTACGACTGCATAGAATAAACATTATAATTTATGAATTATATCCACCTTAATTTATTAATCATCCAAACACCACTGAATCATCATTAATTAGATATCCAGAGAAACATAATGAAATTAAGTTTACTTATAGTTTACATTTTGCTGTCTTTCAGTCTACTAAAAATGGTATCTCAATACATAAATTTCCATTTTCCATTATGCAGATGTATTTTTTATAACAGGAAAATAGAAAATATTTTATGTATCAATTGTGCTAGTTTGATTGTAGCTTTTAGACAAAGGGCATGTGATCCTCCATGTGATGTCATGCCACAGGTCTCACAAAAATGTTAGAGGTGGGTCTGAGACTATTTATTAATGAAATTATTTATCTTAATATAATCTATGAGGCTATTTATTAGGGAAATAATTTCAGTTCCAACATAAAAAAGAACATGTTAGCCATTAGTGCTGCCCCAAACCAGAAAGGACAAACTCTTTAGGCTAATATGCCCTGTAACTAGAAGGGTTGAAGTCCAGATTGAACAGCTGCCAGAGGAAAATGCTTTAGAGGAGATTTCTTGCATTAGAATAAGGTTGATAAATGACACAGAATATCTCAAACACCAACTACCTTCTGAATGCATTAATATTTGCTAGTTATTGATTTCTAGATACTGTGGTAAGGACTTCTTAGATATTCTTTTAAGTTTTACAAATTTTAAGGTTAAGTGCCATGTTCTCTGTTTTATAGATAAGGAAGCCCAGCCTGAGAGAAATTATTTTCCCAAGATTAGCCTGCCAGAATATTCAGAGTCTGGATTTGATTTCTGGTCTATCAGCTGCTATATATTATTTATTACATAATACTGCCTTTCATTTATTTCCCATTTTTAAAAGGATGTTTCCTCTGGAAGACATCATAGCATCCTGTCAATGCCTTACCATATTCTCTGAGTGCCCACCTATTCCCTGCATGCCAGCCCACCTTCTAGCACATCTTCCAACATCTAGCACCTGCGCCTTGTTGCCAGAGGACTTTCTTTGACCCAGGAAAGAAAGGGTCAAATGCTCTGCCTACATGGGTGGCAGGTTAGAATTACCAGGGAACTAAAGCTTCCTGCAAACAGCCTCCTGACCAAGGACTGATGGGTATTATATGGTAAAGACCCTATTTCTTTACATCTCAGTTGGGAAAACTCTGAGGTATGTGCCTCCAGTGTTTCCCAGCAGAATTGAGCATCCATCAATTTACCTGGAAAATGATACCTTAGTTTATCTTATATAATATATTATATAAAGTGTATTATAAATATATAAATTTGATGCCTTTATATAAAAGGATATTAACTGGCTAACTTGTATCATACAGTTCCCAGTTAGAAACCTATGTAAAGCTGCAGTGCTTCAAGTTATTAATGTCCTATCAACAGTCCACAGTGTTCAGGAATATACAATGTAAAATCTCCAATGACTCAGGTTAAAATTAACCAGGAAAATATTTTATCTTAAAGAAGTTACTGGTAGCCTAACTAAAAAATTCTTGAAAATACAAATTTGTCTATAATTGAAAAATAGGTCATTAAGTAAAAATTTTAAGCCATAGTTTGAAATATAATTGAATGATAGTCATTCTCCTGTATTATAGGTACTGTAGTACAGGTATGAAGTATTTTAAGATTTTTATTTCTTGTGTGCATAAAATTATTTACCTTTCAAATCTTCAGTACTAACTGCATGCTTACCAAGTAATCCCTACATTTTAGAATAAATGAAATAGCTTAAAGTGTCTAGTGTAGAGCTTGGTACAAGTTAGTGTTGGACAATCATTACTTTCCTTCTCCCATTTCTGTTGATTATTTTTATTGTCAGTAAATAAAATTTTAGAAAAAGAGATACAGTTAGAAAATGAGATTGTGTAATGAAACTTGTTGGAATCAAATTATCTTTATATGCTCAAGGATTTCAAGAAAAGACATACTGAAAGAATTAGAGGATTGTTTCCCTGGACCCAGTGATTTCTCACTTTCCTAAAGGAGAAGATGTATGGTTCATAAGTCTCAGGAGGTCTAGACAATGGCATACAGACGCAGGTGGCTCAAGTAATAGGAATAGAAATAGCAATAGAAAAAAAGTAAAACAAGAGTATCCAGATGGATATGTTGGGAGGTCCAGATGTTCTGATCCTTCAATTCTCAGTGCTCACCAACACACCTCCATGCTGAAAAATGATGTGTCTCTAAACTAGATATTTATTTTCCATTAGATATTTTTAATGTATCCTTTTAATGGTATCCTTTTAATTGTACATTTATCCCTTTCTATAAGCATGTTTGGAGCACTCCCCTTAGGGTTTAGCCCAATGTTTTGCATGAGACTTAATACTCTGTGTTTGGGAACACTAATTCTGTGGTATGTTAATAGAATCATGAGAAACCACATAAGTTTGGAAATGCTGTGATAAACAAATTCAGTCCGTCTGTTATTTAGTAATGGTAATGTGTTGAGAGGAAGATAGGAAACATCAGCAAAAGAGGAGGGAGAACAAAAAAGAGAGAAAAGGAAAACAACATAGACCAATATTAAATAAGAATCTCATAAGACTTGTAGTCCACATATCATACATACATATATTGGGAAAACTATACTACTTCTTGAACATAAGCTTTAGGGTAATGTTGTAATTATCTTGGCTTCCAACTTTTTATTAATGAAGAAAATGGAAGAGTAAAAAGAAAAGTACTCTCCCTGTTGAGTATACTTCAGGAAGAAATAACTAACAAAATTGCAGGTTGTATCTCCATGCCCTCAAAATCCCCCAAAACTGACTTGGAAGGCCAAATCAGAACATGGTTACCTTGATATAAAGTCTAAACAGTAGAGTGGGGAAATGGTGTGAAGATAAGGAGATACTACAGTAGAAGTGTTTTGTAAAATTTAAACGTCAGGCAAATATTAAGGGGTGATTATGAAATATTGGGAATAAGAACAATAATATATCTTTAAATTAAAAGGAGAATAATTCTTAAAAAATAACCATAGAACTACCTAGGGAAAAAAAATCTCACTACATAACGTGGCATTTACCCTAAGAAATTTATACTTTTTAAGACATTTGCAGGATTTGAATGTTAATTGTTCTTGTGAATGTTTCATGTAATGAATATTCATGTTTAAGCAAATGTGGAAAGGAAATATAGGTGATAAAATCAGGCAGGGTATCATTTATTCTACCCCACATAATTCTATGCTACATGATTGGAAGGAATTAGAAATGCATGAACTTTTCTTATTCCTTTTGGTAGGAAAAACTCGATCACTTTTCTACAGGGTGAATACTTTGTATACGTCCTGGCTCCAGAGCAGGTTAAACATCTTACATTGGGGGAAAATTATGCTGCTCTAAAGAAAATGAATTTTCCCATCTAATACTCCTTTCTATCAGCTTTTTTTTTTTTTTTTTTTTTCTATCAGCTTTTTAAAGTTTATAGCAGTAAGCTATCCATAGGATCTCAAAGGAAATTATTTATGGTGGTTATTTTGCTTCTAGTTGTCACTCTATGAATATTGCTAAAATTGAATTAAAGCAGTAACTATTTAAAAAACACTGTGACCTGATTTCAAAAAATTAACACAAATGTTGATACCTGCAAGAAATCAAAGTACTACATAGGAATTGTGAAAAAGTAGAAGGAAGTGCTGCTTCTTCTAAGTCCTTGCTAATTCTTTAGTATTACTAATTGGTATTAAGCTATTCCTTCTCTGTAATGTTGAGTATTTAACCCTTAGAATCTATTCCTCCACTCCAATTTCTCTCTCTCTCGCTCTCTCTCTCACACACACACACACCTGAAGCTTTTCACAAAGTGAGAAAAAGGAAATATACCTTCACCAAGACAGCAAGAGAAAGTCTAGAAGTTTAACAAGGTAATTTTTTTTGAAGCATTAAACATTCAAAAGGCTAAAAGGTTTATTTCCACAGAAAATGATTTCAAACATAGTATATGTGAATGAAACCAATGAATGAAGTTGGTTGAGTGTTTTCTTTGAATTTTGTAAAAAATCTGCCTATTAGTATTTAGTATAGAGGCCAAGACTAAGAAACCGAGATAGCATCTAAAAAAGAACAGTAGGGCTGATCAATAAGAAGAAAAAAAAAAAAAAAATACAAGCACACAAGAAGGGCACTCCCAGACTGAATTGACTTTTTTTCTCTAAATCTGATAGAGTAGAGCAATACAATAAACTACTCTTTCAGTTATTATTACTCCCATCACCACCACTACTAACTTCTGTTAAGGTAAACAGAATAAAATGAAATCTCAGCACTAAATGATGATTCTTCTTATTGTAATTATTATAATTAAAACAAGGAAGCACTCTATACACTGAGTGCATCACATAATTTATCGTTTAGGCTCTACAACAACTGAATTAGGCAGCCTTCCTACCTGCTCTCAAGTCATGAGAAACCTGAGGTAACTTGAGATTCCTAGTCTCTCAAGGTTCCTAGTCTCTCATTTTGTAAGATTAAAGATGTTTGTTTATTTGCTTGTTTGTGGCTGTGTATTCAATGAATCAATTTAATAAGTAGCAGAAAGTTTATGTTCCTCAATGATTTTTTATGGCTGTGAGACTCAAAATAAAGTTGACAGAAATTAGAAAGTACAAAATAATAAGAGTAATAAACACATACAATAGACTTACATATTTATTATTCACAACTACCCTTTGAGGTATGCACTATGTATGTTTTCTTCACTTTACTGAAGAGAAAGCTGAGGCAGAGAATTAAGCCTAGAAATCAAGAAAGATTAGGGAGATTTCAAAGAAATTAGTGAACAATTTGAAGCTTTCAAAAGTAGATATTTAACCTATCAAACTGGCTTCTTCAAGTGACAGACAACTTCAGGAACATGTAAAATTCTGGAAAGCATTCTTATCAGATTTTCCCAGAATTGGAAGAATATCTCCCGGGAAGGCACTCCTAGGTTCCACACTAAGGCCTTTGGCTTCAGCTAGCTACACATGGAGGTGTTACATGCTGCCCTGTAAACACAGCTATTAAATTCTCTGACTTTGCTTATGAAAGTGACTGCTACACACTCGAAGGTCACATGGGATCAAAAGCATTACTTTGCCTAAGATGAAATATTCTTCTTTCTGGTTGATTTTCACTGGGCCCATTTCTCAGGGATGGAGTATTCACTGTAGGAACAGGGGGATTTAGAATAAGGGTGTTTCACATTATTCTCTGTTACTTAGAGGATGATGTCAGAGCAATAGTCTATAATGAAAACTATAACAGATGGTCTATTCCACTGGGCCTACATGTGTTCATATTCTACAGAACTGTATCAAAGCAACATATGACACTGTCACGTCCTCAAATTTTTTCTTTACCTTCCCAATTTCACCATTGCACATTCTTACCAGAAGAAAAACAGGTAGAGTGTTATCCTAGAAAAGAATAGAGGAGTTAATTTAAAATATAAAGAAGCAGTAATAATGCCAAAAGCTGAAGAAATTAAAGGAGATTAAAAACTGCCAAATGTTCATTAAACTTTAGTATGATATCATTAGTGATGTTGAAGACTACAAAAGCAGTGAATCCAAAGACTGAGAAGATAACAAGAGATGAAGATATAAAGATAGATAATAAGTGTATATTCATTAAAATAATTTTGACGAGGGTGAGGGGTGAAATAGAGCCCTAGTTACAAAGGGTAATAAGATTGAGCGTAGTGTTTCTTGTTCGTTTGCTTTTTTAATGTGGGGAGAGATTTGAGCATAGAAGGCACAGAAGCTGCAGAGAAAAGAGACCGATGGAGACAGAGAAAGGAGAGTGTTGGTGCTGTGATCCATAGCAGAGGCACAAGGTAAGTCTGGATGGAAGGAGGGGCATTATTTCCAAGAAAACCAAAAGGAAGCAAAGAAAGGCTGATTGGGCAGAAATGTACACAGATGTTCGTGAAGTGAGAGTAAGGGACTTCACACCTAATGGATTAAGGTGTGTCAAGGGCATTTGCTGATGGTGGGAAAAAGGTAAGGCGACAGGGCTGAACAGAGTGGCAATAGTATAAATTACCAATTGAAGTTGGAAAGGTTTCTAAGAAAACATGAGCATACAACTCAGGCTGGAAACAATGAATGTGCAGTGGCTTTCGGACAAACAACTGATCTTTTCCTCCAGGGTTTAGCAATGTGGGTGCAAGGACTGGAGAGATGAACGGTTCGATTTATACAAGGTTGTTACTTTTCTGGACCCAAGAGGGTAAGTAATTTTCGGTAATTTGTGCTAAATTTGATAAGGAAAATGAATGAGAACATAAATTTAAAGTACCTGCAGCTTTGGTTTCTGATGAAGGAATCTGGGTGAGGGGAGCATCCCTGGTCTCTGAACTCACACCTTGCACCCATATAATTTAACAAGCCAGAATCGCAGAGTGGTTACTTGCATGGGCACTATAGTCAGAACGCTTGGTTTCAAGCCTTGCCTGATGCTTTCCAGCTGTGGAATAGAGGGTCAGTTTCTAAACTGTTCAATTTTAATATCTTTAAAATGGAAATTAAAGTAATTGTATAAACCTCACGAAGATTCACTGAGCTAATACCTAAAACAGTGCCTGCCTGGTCACACAAAGCACTCTATAAATGTTGGTGCTAATTAGTCTCTTTGACAGTCTCTTCCGCAAATTCAATGCACTCTCCAAAGGATGAAAGCAGAGAGTTAAAACATATGCACGGGATGAAGCCAAGAAATAATTATTTTATTTTTCTATTAATGTTATAAATAATATATGAAGTATTCAATCTGTCACTTCCATTAACTACTGACTGAGGACAAGGTTCAGGGTTAATTTTAAAAAGCAGCTAGTTTGCTCCACTAGGGACAGAACCTATTAACTTCTTGCCACTTACTCCATTTCTTTACACATGGACAAAACCTTAATTCAACTCTGAATATAGCTGTTTCAGTGGCTAAGAGAGTAGTTTCATCGCCAGCTCATTAGAAGATTATGCTTTGAAATTTCCTGCTAAAATACGATATTTTGATGACAAAAGGTCTGCATAAGCTAGGTAGAGCAGGGTAGTGAAATGTGAAGAGAATGCTTTTCCTTCTCTAATCAGAAGTAATGAGGTGCTTAATTAAAGATGACTGGCAGATCCTTATACACACACTCATAGGGCAAGAGAATAAACAATCAAACCCTAAACGCCCAATGTTCCCTTCTGTTTCATTTGACTACTAGTCTTGGAAAAGCACATGGGTCTAAGGTGGGTTGAGAGGGCAAACTTGCACAGAGACTATATTCAGATGTTCTGTTCTGAGTAATTGGACCAGCAACCTCAGCATCCCCTGTTAGAAATATAAAATCATAGGCCCCATTTTTAACCTATCAAAACAGGTATAGGACATATATACACTCCCAAATGTAAAATCGATAGCTAGTGGGAAGCAGCCGCATAGTACAGGAAGATCAGCTCTGTGCTTTGTGACCACCTAGAGGGGTGGGATAGGGAGGGTGGGAGGGTGACGCAAGAGGGAGGGGATATGGGGATATATGTATACATATAGCTGATTCACTTTGTTATACAGCAGAAACTAACACAACATTGTACAGCAATTATACTCCAATAAAGGTGTTAAAAAAATTATTTTGAAAAATTAAAAAAAAAACAACAGGTGTGCATTTCAACAAGCTGCCTGGGGATTCACATGCATGTTAACATTTGAGAAGCATTGCCTAGTGAAGAAGTTCATATTCTCTGGGAAAATGAAGACTGACTTCATGTCTCACCATTCTGCCCCTTTCTATTCCTTTGGTTTCTGACCAACTAGAAAAACTGTTTAAAGCAGATCTGGAAACTTGAGAACAAGTCAGAAAGATACTCTATCCCTACCAGCCTCCACATCTTCTCTCCTTTCCCACATCTGAGTGACAAAGACTCTGTATTCACATACCGCCCCCCCCCCCCCACCGTGATGCTCCTCATAAAGTGATGGATCTTTGGTTGAAGAAATAGGATGCTTATGCTGTGGGTACCAGTACAGCCCATCAATTTTAGCAGCCACAGCTTTTGAAAACAAAATAATAAAATATGACTGAACATACAGTTAGAAGACCAGGGATAAATTTTCCTATGACAAGAACATTTTTTAAAACCACAAGTTTGTCCAGGGTGATATGTACTTTATCAATAAAGACAATTGTTGTGTCAAGTTGTCACACTAAGTAGATTTCAGAGAACAAGAAGGGATGGGACAACATTGTCCAAACATACTTGTTTAAAGTTAGGAATTAAGTATTCCTTGTTTTATTTGTTTCACTGGCTTATAAAAATATTAATATTTTGAAGAGAAGAGGGAATCATGAATTTGGTTCTCACAACAAGATTTAAGATGAGAATTGAGTCTGAAGCTGCACTAAATCATCTCTGATGTCTTTTTAAATAGTAAACCGACTCTTTATTTTGAAAGTTTTTGATAAAGCTAAAATCTTACAATTGAATGTGAATGAAATTTTTCTTCATGAAATCCAAGTAGCATATGTCTGAAGTAAAACTTAAATGACAGTCCCTGAGGACTAGGGTCTTTAAACATAGCAAACTGGGTTTCCCATTACTATATACCATATGAATTTCTAGAACCAAATTCTATTCTCTGTATTACTGTGCAGATGAATTGAACATTTTTCAGAAGATAACCCATTTTTCTTGCCTTGATATTTCTTCTGTGGATTAATTTCTACCTCAAAGTTTACTTTGAAGTTCAAGGTTAAGGAACAAGTTGAGAAATGCAAAGAAAGCCAGAGTGAATGATGCAAAAAGCATGATTATGAATAATTTGTAGCAGTTAATCTGCAGTTCTGTTATCCTATCTATTGAGACTTCAAATAATATTAGACAATCAGACTTCGGGGATTCAAGAGATATTTTGAAGCTTGAGGTTAAATGTTCACATTATAAGGGTAATCCATACTCTGTGTTACAGTGCTTCTCCACCCTGGGAGAAATGCAGTGTCCAGGCCACCCCAGCCCAAATGAATTAGAATCATTTAGGGAGTGTGGCTTATGCATCAGTATTAAAAACAAACAAACAAACAAACAAGAAACTCTCCAAGTGAGGCTAATTGCAGTTAGGGTTGAGATCTGCTTCCATCTATTAGAGGGCACACATTTTACATTTGATGGATGTAAAATGCAATCCAAACTACAAATTCATAATAAGGAAAATTATACCTATTTCTTATACACAATGTCAGGGTACAGATTTCAAGTGGGTAAAAGTCATCTCACGAGACTGTGATCATAATATCTCCAGGTGAGTGAAATACTCGTTTAATATGTGAAAAATGCATCCTGATGAAATATATGGACACTTTTCTTTCAGGGGAGACCAGAAATGTCACTGTTTCTCACTCTTATTAGTGCAACTGAGATTTTATCGCCTTTTAAACTTTATACAGGGGAGAATATAGTCTTATAAACATCCTTCTAAAGAAAACAGAATGTAACTTTCAGCTTGGATGGCTCCATCCCCAACATAAACATGTAACTGGAGTTGAGGGACTGTGATATTTTGTTTGAAGTGATGGTCATTAACTAAAATGCCATTATTAACTTTTTCTTAAAACGCTCAGGTGTTAAAATATTTTAGCAAATTTCGTTTGCCGAAGCTTTTTGTATGGCACTGCTTGCCAAGTTTCAGTTCATTTTAAACTTTATATACCTACCTCCAGAGGGCAGAGGGCTGGGACTGAGGATTGTGAGGGTAATAACTGCAGCTACAGGAAATAAAAATATACATCTGAGTGTGTATGGCAAGTGACTCCCCTATATATTTGTAATTGTACTTCTCCTTCCTTCCAGACTTCAGCTTCCGATGAAGCTTAGTCATGAGAAAACTGTAAGGTAACTGAAAGATGTTCCAGTTTATTTCTTCTAGCTAATCATTTCACAAGTGGACTCATCATTTGAGAGCTAGTAGTAGTGGTGGCATATTTGTGTTTTATTGCTATGGCAACTGTTCTTCTCTTGAGACAAGGAACATGTATTTTTGGTTCCTTGTTCTGAAATCACATGTTTACAAACAGATACAGCTTTATGATGGTAGTTTTCAATTTAATTGCCTCAAGCATTGTGCTGTGGACCCTATGCTATGTTGCCCAGATATACACTTCAGAACTGAAGGATATTTTAACCCAGGTTTGGGGAGTGCTGCTGTCAAATAATCTTCAACTGTCAATCCATTAGAAATTGCCCTCTGCTGAAGAAAGCTTTCTTGTTCAAGGTCATGTTCCCATACCAGGCACAGACAGCCTAAATATAGTAACTGGTTCATACAAAGATTTAAGAGTTGGCTCATTACCGCAACTCATGACAACTCTGAATATCTATGCCAGCTTCAGAGCTGGAAAGAGGTTAGTCAGAGTCCAAGTTCTCCCTCTGCCTAAATCTGATTCCTTTCCATTCCCTTCAGGCATTAATTCCAAGAGTACTGCCCACTGAACCTCCTACATGAAAATCTCCTTAGAGTCTGCTTCATGGGTAACTTGACCTGCAACAGTTGTATCTAGTAAAGCAGATGGATAGGATCACTTGCTAGCCAGCCCACAATGAGGATCCAAATTACTGGTGGTAGATGGAACTTGGAAAGCTTCTGTAACAAGGTATCAGTGAAATTGTTAAAAATTTTATTGGTAGTGAACTGGAGAGGTAAACTGGTAGATGGAAATTTACTAGCAGGTGCAATACACCAGGTGTTTGAGAAATATGAGAGAAATAGTATTTATAAAGATAGTGGAGCTGGATGACTATTGCTAGGGGTTATGATGCTCTGAAGAAAGTAAATGAAGGTCTAGGGGTTCTTAACGGTCAATTAGAAGCTAACCATGAAAGCTAGAGGGGCTCCTTGGAAACATATAATAGCCTTTATTCCCAGATACTGAGAACATAGAAAGCTCAGGACCAAATGGCACGGTTCCAGGAAAGGTTAAACACTCAACCTAGACAAATCTGATATGCCAAGTTTAGAGCCCTGATTGGGGAAAAACGGGATTCTGAGATATGGGGTCATCTGGGTTCATGCCCTTGAAAATCTTGATTCCCCAGATTCCTTTGAATTCTTTGGATCCCTAGAACTCACCCACTTCTCTCTGTTAGAAGTTGGTGTTCCCATTTGTCTTGAAGAAAACCTCTCTCCTGCAAGACATCATGTGCCCTTCTCAGGATCTGAACCTCCATCTCCTCTTAGGAAATAGGTCAATAGCTAGAATTATTCCACACTATAATCTGGCAATGGAAGTGACAGGACTGTGAAGGGAGAAAGGGACTATATCCCAAGAGGCTGCAGTTTCAAGCCAACCAGTCTTGTAGAAGAACTGGGAAAATACATATGGAGCTAAATTCAGAGAGAATATACAATTATATAAGGGAGAGTTTATTGACACAGGGGAATTGTTTTTGGAAAATATTCTGGGAAAAAACATTCAAAGAAAGACTGAAGGAAATAGTGCTAGTGTTTTCTAGGATATCTTGTAGAAGCTTGGAGAAAATGGTGGCCCTGAATAAGTGAAAGGATTGCTATGGCAAATGATAGTCAAAGAAGAAATGGTTCAGAGAAAGCAGCATGCCAGAGTGGTTATATGATATAAGGCTGGGAAAACTACCAGAATAATATGTTCTGCAGGAGGGCCAGGAAGATACTTGATTTAACAAAGTAAGAAAAAATATGCTGTTGGTGAGAGAGCCATCAGTGTTAGAGCCTACAGTCTAACTGTAAGCTAGGATTCATGGGGAGAAGATGTTGAGAACTGGTCTCATGTATAAGAATGGGGATGGTAAGTTCTCAAAATAATGGGGTCTAGACGGTTGCTCTTAACAGTTTAAAGTAAGGTAGGCTCACTGACTCTCATGGGCAGCAAGGTTGTAATGACAATCAGAGGAGCATGGCAAGCACAGAACCATAGATATGGCTAATATAACACAGCTTTCTTGGGTTCAGGATAGATGCACACCCAGTCATTCAATCTCTCTAACAACAACAACAAAAATCAAGAAAGTATGATCAAGGAAGGTGACTTAAGGCAGCCATCTTAATAAAATGCCTCAATCTCTTGTCCAATATCCAGATGTGAGCCAATTTTCCAACTATGAACCCATTGAATGAAGGACAGATTTGATCCCCAACAGGAAGTGTCCTGTAGCATTCCAGCTGTAATGATTACCTCATCTTTTCCCAAAGAGACCTGCAGTCATTTACTTGAATAACCATGCATTGGGGAAAATGGAATACCCAAACATTCTGAGGATTGTTGAACATAAGAGCTAAGTAGACATTGATACCCAAGACCACAAACCATCTTCATAGTCCCCCTGTGAGGGTAGGAACACATGGATGCCAGGTAATAAATGAAGTCCTGGTATAAGTTCAGCTCAAAATGTGTCCACTGGTCCCATGACTCACATGTGGTCTTTTTCCCCAATTGTCAAATGTATAATTTTAGCAAACATTCCTGGCAATTAGTGCAACTCCTATCTTAGTTCCTTAGCCAATAAGGTAAAATCTATTATGGTGGAAAAGGCAAAATGGAAGTCTCTGATACATCCCCCCACTACCGACTTAGACAAGATAGTGACAATATTGCAGGAGAAATGGCAAAGATTGATACCACCTTAAAGACATGAAGGAGGCAGAAGTGGTATCTCCAAAATATCTGCATTTGGTTCACTAGGCTGGCCCAAAAAACCTAACAGAGCCTGGAAAATACTGTAGACTACTACAAACTCAACCAAGAAGTAGCCCCAATTAAAGTTAGTGTGGAAGATATGTTATCTTGGCTAGAGAAGACTGATACCATCTTATGTAGATGGCATTTAGCCACTTATCTCCTGAACACGTTCTTTTTCCATGGCTATCAGAAAGGAAGAACAGAAACAGTTAATATTCATATGGAATGGACAGCAGTATTCATTTTTGGTTTTGCAGCAAAGCTTTGCTAACTTTCCCATCCTCTGTTATAATATGGTCAGAAGAAACCCAAACCATGTGTGCATCCTGTAGAACATCAAATCAGTTCACTATGTTGAAGACATCATGCTGATAAACCTATATAAGCAGGAAATGGTGAGAACAAAGGAAGGCTTGGTAGGGCATATGTGACCCAGGAGGTGGGAGATAAACCCTACGATGATTCACGGGTTTGCTATCAGTGAAATTGTAGGGGGATGGCAGTCTGGAGCATGTTGGAACATTGCTTCTAAAGTATAGAACAGATCATTTCATCTCACACGCCAACATAAAGAAGGAAGTTCAATCCCTGATAGGTTGGTAGGTTTACCTGGGTTGTGGAAGCAGCATCGTCTATACTGTTAGCATATTTCATAGCTACGTCATATATAACTGGTGGCATGAAAAACTAGCAACTTTGAATAGGACTCATAGGACACAGTAGATTCTAAGCATAAGTAGTGTCTGTGGTAGAAAAAGATATCATGTGGAGTTTATGGCAACCCCCAATATGAGAATAACAATATAGACTAAGGATTCTGGAGAAATCCTATGCCATCCGCATAAGACTTTTAATAAAAATTTTAATTTATATTAATTTTAATATAAATTTATTTACATTATATATTCTGATATAAATACAGATCTAGACCTAGATATAGTTATAAATAAATATCTATACCTATACCAACATCCATATCTATATTTTTATACCTAGCAGGCTCTGATCCCTACAAAAGGTATAAAAATCCCCTAATTCAAGTTCAAAACCCCTCTAGTTTACCATTGCTCCCATGCTTGAGAACATTTTAGAGGTCTTCAGAGGCAATTAGTTCAGAGTGCTCACCAACATAAAGTCTGATGGTTTATTAGAAAACCTAGAAGTCGAGGTACGTGAAGGCCTTGCACATAAGATAACCAGATGAATCTATTAATGACGGTTGCTCAACCAGCTCCTAGATACTTAGACATGGTCCCTCTACAAGCAACATATATGCCATTTCCTATGCAACAGCCTCACCTTTTGGACCAGTAGCTTGGCTAGTGAACCTTGAGATTCTGTATTATCTACCTGTCTTTTCTCCTTAGTGTTTTTTTCCCTACATCTCCACTTGTCTCTTTACACAAAAACCTTCTGCCCTTCATTCCCTCCACAGTCCTTCTGGTACTGGATCTGGAACTCATGCTGCCATTACTAACCTCTGAAAACTAGCTCTGCTTTTATTTTATCTTAAGTCAAAGAAGGATTGTTCCCTACAAACACAGTTTCTTGAAACCTGCTGCATGCGGGGGAGGAGAGATGTTTGTTTTCCATTATGCAGAAGCTTTCTCACCCCATAACCTTTCATGAGTTAAGCAACTCCTAATACAGCAAAGAAAATGACTAAAAAGCACAAGAAGTGGGAATGATCAGTCAGCTACACTCTTCCTCCAAATAGCTATTAGCATGACACAGAAATAACTTAAAAACATCATTCCAGACTTTTCCCTCAACCTTTAAACTTATAATTCTCATGCCCTATCCAAACTGAAATTTTTTTTTCCATACCATATTACAATAGAACTATTTGAGAAATAGATACTTTGGCAGTGAAAATATTCCAAGATAGTTTTCCTGATATCTCTGGAGAGTCTCCTATAAAAGGAAATACCGTTTTCTAGTTCTTTTACACATCAGACACCCTGTTAGTATGTTTTTTGGTTGTTTTAGTTTTGTTTTGTTGTTGTTTTTGCCAAGCTAAGAGCTCAGATGAGGAGAAAATTCTCAAAGGCTTTCAGCAAAGTAATGGCTCTTATTTGTATTCCTTCTTCTGTGGATCTATTCTTCTACCAGATCTTCCTTTTATATACATACATTTTTTCCCTCCACTTTTATTGAGATATAATTGACATACAGCACTGGATAAGTTTAAGGTATACAGCATAATGGTTTGACTTACGTACATCATGAAATGATTACCATAATAAATTAGTGAATATCCATAATCCCATATAAATAAAAAATAAAAGAAAAAATATTTTGTTATAAAAGAAAGTTGTTAACACAGTGATGAGGACTCTTAGGATTTACTCTCTTAACAGTTTTCACTTATAACAGAGAGCAGTGTTAATTATATTCATCATGTTGTACAGTACAACCCTAGTACTTATTTTTCTTATAACTGGAAGTTTGTACCTGCTGACCACCTTCATCCAATCCCTCCCCCAATCCCCTACCTCTGATAACCACAAATCTGATCTCTTTTTCTATGAGTTTATGTGTTTGTTGTTTGTTTCTGAAGTATAACTGACCTACAACACCATGTCACTTGCTGGTGTACAACACAGTGATTCAACATCTCCACACATTTCAAAATGATCACCACAGTATGTCTAGTTATGATCTGTCACCATACAAAGATACTACATTATTATTGACTATATTCCCCACACTATGTATTTTATACCCATGACCCATTTATTTTGTAACTGAAAGTGTGTACCACTTAATCTCCCTCACCTATTTCTCTCATCTCTTCATTTCTTCCCCTCTGGCAACCACCTCTTTGTTCTTGGTATCTGTGACTCTGTTTCTGTTTTGTTATGTTTGTTCATTTGTTTTGTTTTTTAGATTACACATATAAGTGAAATCATACAGTATGTGTATTTCTCTGACTTATTTCACTAAATGTAATATCCTCTAGGTCCATCCATTTTGTTGCAAATGGCAAGATTTCATTCTTTTTTATGGCCGAGTAATTTTTGTTGCATACACACACACACACACACACACACACACACACACACACACCACATCTTTATCTGTTTATCTATCCATGGGCACTTTGGTGGCTTCTACATCTTGCCTACTGTAAAAAATGCTGCAATGAACATAGGGGTGCATATATCTTTTGGAATTAGTATTTTTGTTTTCTTTGGATAAAAATCCAGGAGTGAAATTGCTGGATCATATAGTAGTTCTATTTTTAATTTTTTGAAGAACCTCCATACCATTTTCTTTTTTACTAAATTAGTTCTCTGTTTTATACATATTAGTGTGTACATGTCAATCCCAATCTCTCAGTTCATCCCCCCCCCCCCCCACTTTCCCCCCTTGGTGTCCATACATTTGTTCTCTACACCTGTGTCTCTATTTCCTCCATACTATTTTCGATAGTGGTTGCACCAATTTACATTCCTACTAATTGTACATGAGTGTTCCCTTTTCTCCACATCCTTGCCACCACTTGCTACTTGTTGTCTTTTTCATGATAGTCATTCTGACAGGTGTGAGGTGATATCTCATTGTGGTTTTGATTTGCATTTCCCTGATGATTACTGATGTTGAACATCTTTTCACGTGCCTGTTGGCCTTCTGCATGTCTTCTTTGGGGAAAAAAGTGTCTATTCAGGTCCTCTGCCCATTTTTTAAATCGAATTGCTTGTTTTTTTCATATTAGCTTATTTGAGTTCTTTCTATATTTTTGATATTAACCCCTTACTAGATATATTGTTTGCAAATATCTTCTCCCAGTCAGTAGACAGCCTTTTCATTTTGTTGATAATTTCCTTTACTGTGCAAAGCCTTTTTAGTTGTTGTACTCCCATTTATTTATTTTTACTTTTGTTTCCCTTGCCTGTGGAGACGTATCCAAAAAAAATATTGCTAAGACTATTGTCAAAGAGCATACTGCTTATGTTTTCTTCTAGAATTTTTATGGTTTCAGGTCTTACATTTAAGTCTTTAACCCATTTTGAGTTTATTTTTCTATATGGTATAAGAAAGTAGTCCAGTTTGATTCTTTTGCATGTAGCTGTCCAGTTTTCCCAACACCACTGGTTGAAGAGGCTGTCTTTTCCCCCATTGCATACTCTTGCCTCCTTTGTCATAGATTAATAGACCATATAAGTGTTGGTTTATTTCTGGGCTCTCTATTCTGTTCCATTGATCTATGTGTCAGTTTTTGTGCTAGTACTATACTGCTTTTATTTTATTTTGTTTAAAAAATTTTTTAATTTAATTTTTTATACAGCAGGTTCTTATTAGTTATGAATTTTATACATATTAGTGTATATATGTCAATCCCAAAATCCCAATTCATCACCACCCCCCACCACTTTCCCCCTGGTGTCCATACATTTGTTCTCTACATCTGTGTCTCTATTTCTGCCCTGCAAAACGGTTCATCTGTACCATTTTTCTAGGTTCCACATATATGTGTTAATATACGATATTTGTTCTTCTCTTTCTGACTTACTTCACTCTGTATGACAGAGTCTAGGTCCATCCATGTCTCTAAAAATGACCCAATTTCGTTCCTTTTTATGGCTGAGTAATATTCCATTGTACATATGCACCACATCTTCTTTACCCATTCATCTGTCGATGGGCATTTAGCTGGCTTCCATGACCTGGCTATTGTAAATAGAGCTGCAATGAACAATGGGGTGCAAGTGTCTTTTTGAATTATGGTTTTCTCTGGGTATATGCCCAGTAGTGGGATTGCTGGGTCATATGGTAATTCTATTTTTAGTTTTTTAAGGAACCTCCATACTGTTCTCCAGAGTGGCTGTATCAATTTACATTCCCATCAACAGTGCAAGAGGGTTCCCTATACTCCACACCCTCTCCAGCATTTGTTGTTTGTAGATTTTCTGATGATGCCCATTCTAACTGGTGTGAGGTGATACCTGACTGTAGTTTTGATTTGCAGTTCTCTGATAATTAGTGATGTTGAGCAGCTTTTCATGTGCTTCTTGGCCATCTGTATGTCTTCTTTGGAGAAATGTCTATTTAGGTCTTCTGCCCATGTTTGGATTGGGTTGTTTGTTTTTTTAATATTGAGCTGCATGAGCTGTTTATATATTTTGGAGATTAATCCTTTGCCCGTTGGTTCATTTGCAAATATTTGCTCCCATTCTGAGGGTTGTCTTTTCGTCTTGTTTATGGTTTCCTTTGCTGTGCAAAAGCTTTTAAGCTTCATTAGGTCCCATTTCTTTATTTTTGTTTTTATTTCCATTACTCTAGGAGGTAGACCAAAAAAGATCTTGCTGTGATTTATGTCAAAGAGTGTTTTTCCTAAGTTTTCCTCTAAGAGTTTTATAGTGTCCAGTCTTACATTTAGGTCTCTAATCCATTTTGAGTTTATTTTTGTGTATGGTGTTAGGGAGTGTTCTAATTTCATTCTTTTACATGTAGCTGTCCAGTTTTCCCAGCACCACTTATTGAAGAAACTGTCTTCTCCATTGTATATCCTTGCCTCCTTTGTCATAGATTAGTTCACCATAGGTGCGTGGGTTTATCTCTAGGCTTTCTACCCTGATCCATTGATCTATATTTCTGTTTTTGTGCCAGTATCGTACTGTCTTGATTACTGTAGCTTTGTAGTATAGTCTGAAGTCAGGGAATCTGATTGCTGCAGCTCCATTTTTTCCCCTCAAGACTGCTTTAGCTATTCGGGGTCTTTTGTGTCTCCATACAAATTTTAAGATTTTTTGTTCTAGTTCTGTAAAAAATGTCATTGGTAAATTGATAGGGATTGCACTGGATATGTAGATTGCTTTAGGTAGTATAGTCATTTTCACAATATTGATTCTTCCATTCCAAGAACATGGTATATCTCTCCATCTGTTTGTATCATCTTTAATTACTTTCATCAGTGTATTATAGTTTTTTGCATACACGTCTTTTGTCTCTCTAGGTAGGTTTATTCCTAGGTATTTTATTCTTTCTGTTGCAATGATAAATGGGAGTGTTTTCTTAATTTCACTTTCAGATTTTTCATCATTAGTGTATAGGAATGCAAGAGATTTCTATGCATTAATTTTGTATTCTGCAACTTTACCAAATTCATTAATTAGCTCTAGTAGTTTTCTGGTGGCAACTTTAGGATTCTCTATGTATAGTATCATATCATCTGCAAACAGTGACAGTTTACTTCTTCTTTTCCAATTTGAATTCTTTTTATTTCTTTTTCTTCTCTGATTGCCGTGGCTAGGAGTTCCAAAACTATGTTGAATAATAGTGGTGAGAGTGGATGTCCTTGTCTTGTTCCTGATCTTAGAGGAAATGCTTTCAGTTTTTCACCATTGAGAATGATGCTTGCTGTGGGTTTGTCATATATGGTCTTCATTATGTTGAGGTAGGTTCCTTCTATGCCCACTTTCTGGAGAGTTTTTATCATAAATGGGTGTTGAATTTTGTCAAAAGCTTTTTCTGCATCTATTGAGATGATCATATGGTTTTTATTCTTCAGTTTGTTAATATGGTGTATCACATTGAATGATTTGCATATATTGAAGAATCCTTGCATCCCTGGGATAAATCCCACCTGATCATGGTGTAAGATCCTTTCAGTGTGTTGTTGGATTCTGTTTGCTAGTATTTTGTTGAGGACTTTTGCATCTATATTCATTAGTGATATTGATCTGTAATTTTCTTTTTTTGTAGTATCTTTGTCTGGTTTTGGTATCAGGGTGATGGTAGCCTCACAGAATGAGTTTGGGAGTGTTCCTTCCTCTGCAATTTTTTGGAAGAGTTTGAGAAGGATGGGTGTTAGCTCTTCTCTAAATGTTTGATAGAATCCACCTGTGAAGCCATCTGGTCCTGGATTTTTGTTTGCTTGTTGGAAGATTTTTAATCACAGTTTCAATTTCATTACTTGTATTTGATCTGTTCATATTTTCTATTTCTTCCTGGTTCAGTCTTGGAACATTATACCTTTGTAAGAATTTGTCCTTTTCTTCCAGGTTGTCCATTTTATTGGCATAGAGTTGCTTGTAGTAGTCTCTTAGGATGCTTTGTATTTCTGCAGTGTCTGTTGTAACTTTGCCTTTTTCATTTCTAATTTTATTGATTTGAGTCCTCCCCTTCTTTGTCTTGATGAGTCTGCCTAATGGTTTATCAATTTTGTTTATCTTCTCAAAGAACCAGCTTTTAGTTTTATTTATCTTTGCTATTGTTTTCTGTGTTTCTATTTCTTTATTTCTGCTCTGATCTTTATGATTTCTTTTCTTCTACTAACTTTGGGCTTTGTTTGTTCTTCTTTCTCTAGTTCCTTTAGGTGTAAGGTTAGATTGTTTATTTGAGATTTTTCTTGTTTCTTGAGGTAGGCTTGTATTGCTCTTAACTTCCCTCTTAGAACTGCTTTTGCTGCAACCCACAGGTTTTGGATAGTCGTGTTTTCATTGTAATTTGTCTGTAGGTACTTTTTGATTTCCTCTTTGATTTCTTCAGTGATCTCTTGGTTATTTAGTAACATATTGTTTAGCCTCCATGTGTTTGTGTTTTTTTTCCCTGTAATTGATTTCTAATCTCATAGCATTGTGGTCAGAAAAGATGCTTGATATGATTTCAATTTTCTTAAATTTACTGAGGCTTGATTTGTGACCCAAAATGTGATCTATCATGGAGAATGTCCCATGTGCACTTGAGAAGAAAGTGTAATTTGCTGTATTCGGATGGAATGCCCTAAAAATATCAATTAAATCTATCTGGTCTATTGTGTCATTTAAAGCTTGTGTTTCCTTATTAATTTTCTGTTTGGATGATCTGTCCATTGGTGTAAGTGAGGTGTTATAGTCCCCCACTATTATTGTGTTACTGTCAATTTCCTCTTTTATAGCTGTTAGCAGTTGCCTTATGAATTGTGGTGTTCCTATGTTGGGTGCATATATATTTATCATTGTTATATCTTCTCCTTGGATTGATCCCTTGAACATTATATAGTGTCCTTCCTTGTCTCTTGTAACATTCTTTATTTTAAAGTCTATTTTATCTGATATGAGTATTGCTACTCCAGCTTTCTTTTGATTTCCATTTGCATAGAATATCTTTTTCCATCCCCTCAATTTCAGTCTGTATGTGTCCCTACAGACACATACAGTGGGTCTCTTGTAGACAGCATATATATGGGTCTTGTTTTTGTATCCATTCAGTGAGCCTGTGTCTTTTGGTTGGAGCATTTAATCCATTCACATTTAAGGTTATTATCGACATGTATTTTCCTATTACCATTTTCTTAATTGTTATGTGTTTGTTTTTGTAGGTCCCTTTCTTCTCTTGTTTCCCACTTAGAGAAGTTCCTTTAGCATTTGTTTTAGAGCTGGTTTGGTGGTGCTGAATTCTCCTAGCTTTTGCTTGTCTGTAAAGCTTTTGATTTCTCCATCAAATCTGAATGCGATCCTTGCCAGGTAGAGTAATGTTGGTTGTAGGTTCTTCCCTTTCATCACTTTAAATATATCATGGCACTCCCTTCTGGCTTGTAGAGTTTCTGCTGAGAAATCAGCTGTTAACCTTATGGGAGTTCCCTTGTATGTTATTTGTCATTTTTCCCTTGTTGCTTTTAATAATTTTTCTTCGTCGTTTATTTTTGTCAATTTGATTACCATGTGTCTCGGCGTGTTTTTCCTTGTGTTTATCCTGACTGGGACTCTCTGCGCTTCCTGGACTTGGGTGGCTATTTCCTTTCCCATGTTAGGGAAGTTTTCTACTATAATCTCTTCAAATATTTTCTCTGGTCCTTTCTCTCTCTCTTCTCCTTCTGGGACCCTTATAATGCAAATGTTGTTGTGTTTAATGTTGTCCCAGAGGTCTCTTTGGCTGTCTTCATTCCTTTTCATTCCTTTATCTTCATTCTGTTCCACAGCAGTGAATTCCACCATTCTGTCTTCCCGGTCACTTATCTGTTCTGCCTCAGTTATTCTGCTATCGATTCCTTCTAGTGTATTTTTCATTTCAGTTATTGTATTGTTCATCTCTGTTTGTTTGTTCTTTAATTCTTCAAGGTGTTTGTACTTTAATTCTTTTAGGTCTGTGTTAAACATTTCTTGCATCTTCTCAATCTTTGCCTCCATTCTTTTTCCAAGGTCCTGTATCATCTTCACTATCATTATTCTGAATTCTTTTTCTGGAAGGTTGCCTATCTCCACTTCATTTAGTTGTTTTTCTGGGGTTTTATCTTGTTCCTTCATCTGGTACATAGCCCTCTGCCTTTTCATCTTGTCTATCTTTCTGTGAATGTGGATTTTGTTCCACATGCTGCAGGATTGTAGTTCTTCTTGCTTCTGCTGTCTGTTCTCTGGTGGATGAGGCTATCTAAGAGGCTTGTGCAAGTTTCCTGATGGGAGGGACTGGTGCTGAGTAGAGCTGGGTGTTGCTCTGGTGGGCAGAGCTCAGTAAAACTTTAATCTGCTTGTTTGCTGATGGGTGGGGCTGGGTTCCCTCCCTGTTGTGCACTGCTTTTATTACTGTAGTTTTGTAATATAGCCTGAAGTCAGGGAGTGTGATGCCACAAGTTTTGTTCTTCTTTCTCAAGATCTTTTAGGCTATTCATGGTCTATTGTATTTCCATACAAATTTTAGAATTATTTTTTCTAGTTCTGTGAAAAATTCCGTTGGCATTTTGATAGGCATTGCATTGTATCTGTAGATTGCCTTGGGTAGCATGGTCATTTTAACAATATTATTTCTTCCAATCCATGAACTTGGTATATATCTCTCTATTTGTTAGTGCAGTCTTCAATTTCTTTGATCAGTCTTATAGTTTTCTGACTACAGGTCTTTAATCCTAGGTATTTTATTCTTTTTGATGCAATTGCAAATGAGATTGTTTTCTTAATTCTTCTTTCTGATAGCTTGTTTTTAGTGTATAGAAACTCAACATATTTTCTGCATATTAATTTTGTATTTTTAACTTTGCTGAATTCATTGATGAGTTCTAGTAGTTTTTTGGTAGAATATTTAGGATTTTCTGTGTGTAGTATCATGTCATCTGCAAACAGTGTCACTTTTACATCTTCCTCTCCAATTTGGCTTCATTTTATTTCCTTTTCTTGTCTGACTGCCATGGCCAGGACTTCCAATACTGTGTTGAATAAAAGTGGCAAGAGTGAGCATCCTTGTCTTGTTCCTTATCTTAGAGGAAATGTTTTTATCTTTTCATCATTGAGTATGATGTTAGTTGTGGGCTTGCCATACATGGTCTTTATTATGTTGAGGTATGTCCCCTTTACACCCACTATCTTGAGACTTTTGTCATAAATATTGAATTTTGTCAAAAGTTTTTTCTGCATCTATTGAGATGATCATATGATTCTTATTCTTCAATTTGTTAACGTGGTGTATCACACTGATTGATTTGTGATTACTGAATCATCCTTACATCTCTGGGATAAATCCCTTGATCATGGTGTATGATCCTTTAAATGTACTGTAGTTGGTTTACTAATATTTTGTTGAGAATTTTTACATGTATGTTCATCAATGATACTGGTCTGTAATTTTCTTTTTTTACGGCATCTTTGTTTGGTTTTGGTATGACAGTGATCTTGGATTCATAGAATGAGTTTGGAAACATTTCTTCCTCTGCAATTTTTTGGAATAATTTGTGACGGATAGGTGTTAACTCTTCGTTAAATATTTGCTAGAATTCACCTGTGAAGCCATCTAGTCCTGGGCTTTTGTTTGTTGGGAGTCTTTTATTACTGGATCAATTTCATTACTGGTGATTGGCCTCTTCATACTTTCTGTTCCTTCCTGGTTCATTCTTGTTTTATATATATATATATATATATATACTATATATATATAGTATATATATAATTAATATTTTATATAAAATTAATATATATTAATATATACATTTAATTTTTTACCATGGTGACATTTTATCTTATTTTTAAATTAATTTTTATTGGAGTACAGTTGATTTACAATGTTGTGTTCGTTTCTGCTGTACAGTAAAGTGAATCAACTATACATATACATATATCCACTCTTTTTTAGATTCTGTTCCCATATAGGTCATTACAGAGTATTGAGTAGAGTTCCCTGTGCTATACAGTAGATTCTTATGGGTTAACTGTTTTATATATAGTAGTGCGTATATGTCAATCCAAATCTCCCAATTTATCCCACCCCCCTTTTCCCTCTTGGTAACCATAAGTTTGTTTTCTACATTTGTGACTATTTTTGTTTTGCAAATAGGTTTATTTGTACCATTTTTTAAAGATTCCACATATAAGCAATATCAGATGATATTCGTCTTTGTCTGTCTGACTTACTTCACACAGTATGACAATCTCTAGGTCCATCCATGTTGCTTATATTTTTAAATTTTCCCAAGTAATCACTTTGGGTTTACAGAGACTAGAAACAAACAGGAAATTATTTCAATTTACCTAATAACAGAAAATACCAATACATGAAAAAAGAATTAGAATGACTAGGAAGAGAAGGTGGTAAAGCACCAGTGATACAAAGGACTCAAAGTAGCAATGTCTGTTCATCTTTATTCTTTTCTTACCATGAATCATGACCATTTAGGTATTCACTCTTTTAAGCAGCCACAGGTATTAGTTTCCTTTAATTACTTACAACAAATTCTACAAACCTAGTTGCTTATAACAACACAAATTTATAATATTACAGTTTTGGAGTTCAGAAGTCTAAAATGAATCAGCAGAACTGCATCTTTCTGGAGGCTCTAGGGAAGAATCCATGTCCTTGCCTTTTATACACTGTAGAGGCCATTCCTTGGCTCATAGCCCTGCATCACTCCAGCTTCTGCTTCCATGGTCACATATCTGGCTCTGACACTCTTTTTTAAAAGGACGCTTGGATTATATTGGGTTCTCTTAAATTATCCAGGATAATCTTCCCATCTCAAAACACTTAACTTTATTACATCTGTAAAGTCCCTTTTTCCATGTAAGGTAACACATTCATAGGCTCTGGTAGGTTAGTTTGTGAACATCTTTGGAGGCCATTATTCTGCCTGTGATCCCACCCTCATACCCCATTCAATGTCTCAAAATGAGTAGCACTTGACCTGGTTAATTGTCAGAAAGATCTGTGGAGTTTTAAAAATTACCCATTCTGGATCCCATCTCCAGAGGCTCTGGTTTAATTGGCTTAGAGCTGAGGCCCAGGGATCTATATTTTTTGAAAGATTCCCAGTGGCACCCTTTGTTAAGAACCATGTCCATTATATAGTATTGAATGATTCTCAAATTCTCTTCCTTGGATTTAATTCCTAAGAATAAAGTGTATTCAAATATAATTCAGTTTTGCCTCAGTTACTCAGTTATTCTAACCAGCCTTACAAAAGTTAATCCCTCTTAAATGTGCGAACATAAACTCAGCATTCTTATCTGTCCTTGGTTAAAAATATTAATTTTCAAATCCAGTTTGGCCCCATCTCTTTTGAAAAACTTTCTTTTTAGAAACTTTTAAAAGTATTATCTTTCTCTTCCAAATTTATATTTACTTATTATTTATACCCATTAATTCAGCTTCCCTAACTCAAAGGAAGTTGGTTACATCACTGCTTTGACACCTTACAAGAAGTGACTTGTATCTTGGATTGCTTTCCTGTTCTTCCTGAACAGATGTGCCTGCAATCCCGGGTGCGGATATTTGTTACCACAGTACATGGTTTACTTTCCTAAAACATAAACTTCCCTGAATATTTGGGAGAAATATTAATGGTAATAATAAATTTCATAAGAGATTATTAAAATTAGAGTTATTTAAAATAAAATTAGTGTTGCATCAATCACAAAAGGAATACTGATATGAATGCATTTTTTTCAGACTCTGTGGTTTCCTGATTAATACTATTGGGTCTATATAGAATTCTCTTGAAGAAAAAATCAGGTTTGGAAAGGTAACTTCTATTCCTAGATTATGGAATAACAGGTATAGAGGGCAGGGTGTCTGGAGAGACCATGTAGAATAGCAGAGAGGAACTCTGGTAAAATGAAGAATTGTAAAATATTAATCATTTCTTATTGGGCAGAGACTCAGTGGGGGTCTTCAGGAGAGTGGAGGACAGGTGCTCTCGGAACTTAGGTACCTAAGTACCTGTTTCTCTCACCTCACCTCCTAGTCTTTTTTTCCCCTACCTTACTTCACTTTTCTCTTCTCTCAACTAAAGATACCACTCCCTTTTCCCTCAAAATATTCTGAAAAGACATGAAAGTCATTTGTTTGTAGGCAATCTCTGCTTTCATCCCTGCAACTGAAATGTCCTTGGGGGAAAATAACAAACAAAACAAAATGATGGCTATATTCTTCGTAAAGGGAGAGAAAAATGTACACAAATTATAGTCTCAATAAACTTTGTGCCCACGCATTATATAAAGTACTTCTTCTCAATAATACTCTCAGGTAAGTATCATGAAATACAAACTGCTCAGTCCCCAAACATTTAGTGAGTGTAAATATATATGAACCCACTAGAAAAGCTAGCTTCGTGACCTGGGGTCACTTCTCTGAGCCTCAGATTTTTCGTTTTTAATATAAGGATGTTAGACCAGGTAATCTCTAAGGATACTTCCAAGCCCCAAATCTACTTGTATGTTATTGAAACTATGTGAAGAAAAACACTCAGTGGAACAGCAACTTATAAAAGGTTTAGCTTATTCTTGCCAGAGAATTTTCCATCTTAGCAGGTTTTATGTCATGATGGGAACAGATGCCATTTGACTTTGTAATTCGAGTTTAATTGATTCACAGGCTTATGGTGCCCTGCAGTGCCGTGGCTTCTCCAAGTAGGAGAGAATTGCTACTTTAGAAGATCTTTAGATTCTCTGATTGAAATTACGCTTATGTTTCATGCTGAAATTATAATTGCCTTTCTGATTTTTCCCAAGGACCTGCCCTTGGCCTGCTTTTCCTCTATTCACTTCCTTTTGTCAAGCCCTTTCCTGGAATCATCCATCACCTCCTTTTAAAAAACTCTAAAGCATGTCCCTTTCCTAGTTCATCCTGCATTTCTATCTGCTTGCTGGACATCTCCACTTTTATAACCCATAAGGACTAAAACTCAGAATGTCAAAAACAGAATCACTTTGTCTCCCTTTATCCTGCTATGCCATTCTTCTGTGATTATCATCTGCATCTTCTCAGTCACTAAGGCTGGAAAACTTCTGCTGTGATGTCAGAATTCTGCCTTTCTCATGCTTCCCTATGAGTGATGGGGTTCCAGAATAGCATAATTGCTAAGAGTACCAGTTTTGAAGAGAGATGACCTGGTTCAAATCTCAGCTCCCCTGGGCCCCCACTGTGTGGTCTTGGGCCTCAGTTACCTTTCTCTGAAATGGAGCCCCAGCTCTTCTCTTAGGCTTGTCATGAAGATAAGATTAAATAATGTATGTGGAGTTCTTGGCACTGAGTAATCACCTAATAAATGAGAATGATTATCTTCGTTGAGTTCCAAACTCCTCAGTATTTTTCTCAAACCTCCATTCCCACTTGCACTAAGATCACTTGAACTTTCTTTGCCTCAAACATAACCTTTTGACTGATTCCCTTTTTTGTCGTATTAACCTCCTATTTACCATACCTGTCTCTGGCTTCCCATTTTCTTCAGAAAAGCTTTCCATTTCTGATTTCTTATTGAATGAAATCAATATTCTTTAGTCTAGCATTCAAGAGAACTCACGATCCGGACCTATGTTCTTTTCCAAATTTATTTGCTAGAGTTCTATTACCTGTAACTTAAATCCAAACAACTTTAAATGGCTACTTTCTTCTAACAACACTATGTAATTTCCCCATATTAATATTCACTCTTGCATGTTCTCTCTGTCAATAGCACCACACCCACGACGGAGCTCAAACAGTACTTTGTTCTTTATTTCCCTCATCACCTGGGAGTTTTTAGTCTTCACAATGATGTGGTATCAGTATTTTCTTTATTCAACAAAGGGATCTGAATATCAAGAATGATTATGTTGCCCATCTACTTAGTAATATAAGATCTGGGACTCAAATCCAGAGCTTATGAATTCAAATCCAGCTTCTTTCATTTTTTCTTTCTTGCCCCACATGAACAAAGTGACAACCCTGTATATTATCCCTCTGAAAATCCACTCCTACTATGATCAATGCTATTTTTAAATAAAATAGTAAGTTCAATTTGTCAGGGATGATTATCAACCTTTTACATGGTGCTCATGCTACCCCTGACAACGAGTAATGGCTCCTCCACAGATTTCTCACCAGACTGCAACAAGCCTGGCATGTAGAATCCATGCTGCCAACTTGCACCGAGGAATTGTGTCGTTCCTCTATAATTTGTTTACTTTCTCCCTGGAGTCTATTTTCTCTGGATGATTTTAGTACTGAAAAGAAAACAGAGGCAGCAGCAGGCATATGAATGTTTGCTGATAAATGCTGCCTTATTGTTCTGTGACACAAAAAATAATACATGATAGAGGGCTGCATATTGCAATACTATGAAAGAATCATTCTTTTTTTAAAAGTAAAGAATATTGAGAAATACAAAAATATTAATTTAGGGCTTCTTAGTTTGGGTGAAACAGACAATAATTTCCTAATGAATTTGATCTACTGTATTTAAAATTATTTACTCTATTTGGTTGCCAAAAGAGCTGAAGTGTGAATTAAAACTGTATTTATACAAATTTTCTCTCTGTTCTAAATGTAGAAAAAAATTAATTTATATTAACTTTATATAAATCATATACATATATATAATGTATTTATTACCACAGAAAGGATCTAATCAAAACTAAGTGTAAAATTGAGCATGGTAAATTAATAATTTGGGAATCTCAAAAATGGGGACAATAAATGCTTCATAAACCTGTGCATTAAAGTAACTGTAAAGGACAGAACATGACAAAATTGCAAAAGACTGGGGGGAAAATCAGCCTGAAAGTAAACCTATTAGCAAACAGTTCTCCAGGTAGGAGATATGTAGAACTGAATTTAGAATCACAATTAGTGGGAAACACTTATTTTGTTCCTGAGAGGACTCAGAATTGCCAAAATTGAAAAAGTCTTACTGGGAAACACAGAGCTTCCTCCACCTCTGTCTCCCAGCTTACAGTCTTAGAATAATCAGAGAACTGAACAACCATCCCTCTTGTTCATTTTCATTCAGCACGAACAATATCATTTTCTCTACCTTCACCCATTTCACATCCATCAAAATCTCTACATAGGTATTCATCTTTAGATTGCAGCATACATACGCTCACACACACACATTAGAAATTAAATGTAGATTTGTGGTGTTACTCATATTTTGAAGGGATGAGGGACAGGAAATGTTGATTTTTAAAGAAAGTTTCATAGTTTGGAAAGAATAAGAGAAATATAACTGATAATAGTATTTGATGGAAATGTAGTTTTTGTTTGTGCAAACTGGGCAGTTTTTTAGTGACCAAATCTATCAGAAAAGAACTTTGCTGAAACAAGCAAAAGTAATCTAGTTGAAGTCTGTTTAATAGCACTGGTTTTGAAGTGCATCCTATCATTAAATTTTCTATATTTTTAAGGTAAATTGGGACTAATGCCATTATACAAGTTAACAGTGACCAAGGCTTAAGGGAAGCCCAATTCTTCACTTGATGACAAACATGGGTCTGGGATAGACCTCAGACTGTTCAACAATCAGTAAACAAATAAACCAAATAATCCAAAATGAGACATATGAAAAATACTTCAGCACAAGGAAACATTTAATATCATCCTCAATAGCTCAAAGAATAAAAATGTTACTGAAAATTATTTTTCAGTAAGAAACCAAAGAAAAAATAGAATTTGTTTTGTAGTCTCAATACAATGCAATTGTACATGAAGCACAAATACTACTTGCTTAGAACTGTGCCTGGAACATAGTAAGTATTCAGCAATTTGTACCTATTGTTACTAGAGAGAGACAAAATATTATATAATGTGAAAAGGGTCAATCCATCATGAAAGTATGACTATCAGGCTTCCCTGGTGGTGCAGTGATTAAGAATCCGCCTGCCAATGCAGGGGACACGGGTTCAAGCCCTGGTCCAGGAAGATCCCACATGCCGCAGAGCAACTAATCCCGTGCACCACAACTACTTAGCCTGTGCTCTAGAGCCCACGAGCCACAACTACTGAAGCCCTTGAGCCTAGAGCCCATGCTCTGCAACAAGAGAAGCCACTGCAATGAGAAGCCCACGCACCACAACAAAGAGTAGCCCCCAACTAGAGAAAGCCTGCACACAGCAACGAAGACCCAATGCAGCCAAAAATAAATACATAAATAAACTAATTAATTAAAAAAGAAAAAAAGAAAGTATGGCTATCATGAGCTTATGTACACCTAACAGAACCCAAAATATATGAAGCAAAAACTCAGAATTAAAAAGGGTGAATACACAATGCAATTATAATACTTGAAAACTTCAATACCCCACTTTTAGTAATGGAATAAGTGCTAATGGTTCCAAAAAGATACATAAAGCAACTTAGCTGGCAATGGGAAACTGGGTTAATAAAGTAAAAGCTACTCATGACTTCCTGTTCTGAGAGAAACAATACTAGCTTTGATTAAGGATGAGTTTAGTGGCTAAATCCACTGAGAAAGAAACCACACACTACAAAATGTTGACTAGGGAGGGAATCTCTTTCCTCTAATATTATGATACCATTTGAAGAGAGCCACACTAGAGTAACAATTTTTACCCTTTTTCTCTTTTATTCACTCCTTCCCAGTGGTGAATTTGAGGAGATGTGTTAGACATAACATTGCCCTCCAAACATGTCCACATTCTAATCCCTGGAAACTGTGAGTATGCTGCCTTATACATCAAAAGGCACTTTTCAGATGTGATTAAGGATCTTGAGATTGGAAGACCATCCTGGATGATCCGGGTGAGTTTAATGTAATCACGAGAGTCCTCATAAAAGGCACGCAAGAGGTGTCAGAGGGAGAAGACAATGTGACAATAGAGGTAGAGGATGGAGTGATGAACTTCTGAAGATGAAGGGAGAGGACCATGAGCTAAAGCATGCAGGCGGCTTGTAGAAGCTAGAAAATGCAAGGACATGTATTCTCCCTAGAGCTCCACAAAGAACGTAGCCTTGCCAACACCTTGATTCTAGGACCTCTGAACTCCAGAACTGTAAGATAACAAATAGGTGATGTGTTAAGCTAATAAGTTTGTGGTGATTTTTACAGAAAAAATAAACTGATACAGGAAGATTGTATCAATATTATGTTTGTCCCCTCCCTCCTTTCTCCTTGCTCTTTTTTCTTCTTTTGTGATCTGCCTTCCTGCAGAGGACATATGTTCTGTTCTGATCTTTTATAACATATTTTACAGGCAGATGACCCTGGAAATCATTGATTTTTAAACCCCCAGGGATAGTGACTAGATAAGTGTGTCCAATTTAGGGTTAAAATATTATCAACCCTCCGTGGCTAACATAATTAATGCCCATGTTCTTCAACATAGGCATTATAAACAACACATTGATTTTTGTCCACTTGACTCCAACATCTGTTTCTCACTTTGTTTCCAATTCAGAAATGTGAAAAAATGATGCTACATATTTTAGCTCTCTCAAATTCCTGCAAATAACCTCATGCTTAGCTAAATGTTAACATAGTTGGTGACCTTGAGCAAGTCACTCAAACTATCTGTATCTCTGTCCTTATCTCTAAAATGTGACTAATAATACTTGCATCTTAGGGTTGTTACAAGGATTAAATACATTAATGTTTGTAAAGTGCTTAAATTAGTGCTTGCCATAGAGTAAGTACTCTATCAATGTTGACTAGCTCCTCTTTTTTTTTTTTTTTTAACATCTTTATTGGAGTATAATTGCTTTACATTGTTGTGTCAGTTTCTGCTGTATAACAAAGTGAATCAGCTATACGTATACATATATCCCCATATCCCCTCCCTCTTGTGTGTCCCTCCCACCCTCGCTATTCCACCCCTCTGCGTGGACACAAAGCACCAAGCTGGTCTCCCTGTGCTATGCAGCTGCTTCCCACTAGCTATCTATTTTACATTTGGTAGTGTATATATGTCCATGACACTCTCTCACTTCGTCCCAGCTCCTCTTTTAGACTGTAAACTCTCACAGAGCTTCTTTAACAACTTTTACAGGCTTATAACATATGAGCTAAGTACTCAGTAAACAAGACTGAAAAGATGATTCCCTTTAGCACCAAATATTTCTACATAGCTAAATCTCTCAGAAATGCTTTTATTTTATAAAATGTTTCAAATAGATCTTTCCCCACCTCCCAATTCACCTCACTTGAGTGGAAAAGGAAATTCAAAAAGTATCAAGCCTGAAGGAATACTATCCAATTTTTGTTTTCTCTTCACTGTCATAAATGCTCAGTCTGACTTAAAAATAATGATTCACTGGAAAAATGGTCACTTTCAGCTTTGAGTACATGGGGGGGAAAAGCTGGAAAAAAACGCTAAAGCTAGTTAAGAAATCATACCAGGAGAAAATATTTTGGAAAGAGAATAAACCAAGGTTTTCAGATACCCATGAGCCCATCTATGTTCTAAAATATTAAATAATACGTTTTAAAAATCAGTTGTCTGCTTAAATGATAAAAATGTTTATTTTTCTTTTTCTTATATTCACTGACATATCAATTTGAAAATTATGAAGTGGAGGCCATATCTTAATCATTGGAATTATGATTTTAAAGTATCGTTGAACACAGTGTGACAAATAGAATGTTTATGTCTAGTAAATCTGGCTAAAACTGTTCAAGAGCAGATTGCCTCAAAACAGTGTAATTGCTCTGGGTGGCTGTCTCTGCATATAAATCACAGATGATTATCAACCTTCTTTGTCCTTGTCATGCTGACACTACTGATAGCATAATATTAGCATACAGGTTCTAGGTCTTGGGGTTGCTTGGGATGAGTTACAAAACTGGAAGGACCTCACAGGGTCAGCCTAAGTACAGCTGCTCTTTTATTTTGTGTATAGCCCTTGCCTTAGGAAAAAGCTTTCCAAACGACTTCTATTTCTCCTATTTGATAGAAGGTCAGGAAATAAGCAGTGTTCTCTCCACATATCTATAAACAGAACTTCGGATCCTGTTTCACAACTAAGAATTTAAATTATCTTGACAGATTTTTTAAAATAAGCTTAGCAATTTAGTTTGTTAGATAGTCTAGAAATGATGCCACTATCTGGTGATTGTTTTCTATAATCTTTTTCAGATTTTATTTCAATACAACAAATTTTAAGGGACTGGCCTCCAAAGTGGTATAGTACCAGTATTTACTAAAGCAGAAATCAAACTAAGATCCTCAAGATGAAGAATTTTCTCACTGATGCAAAGTAACAAAACAATCTAACAATATCGATGACAGTTGACTGACATGCCTCTATATTTGGCCAATTGAAGTGAACTGTGGTAGATGGGATAAATTAAAGATAAATGGCAATCTACTTCCTCTGTTGGGTGACTCAAATCCTCTTCCTCATTTTTGAGCATTGGCAAAATACATTAGGACATCTCTTTTTCCCTCATTTTCTCACCTATCACCCTCACTCACACATCTAATGTTTGAGAATTGCAGCAATTCCCAATGTATCTGTGAAGTCTAATGTTGTGTCAATATCCATATGATAAACTGGACAGGTGACTTATGAGCAGTTATCTGAAGAATATAAGGTGGAATATCTCTTTGCTGAAATAAACATGCACTTACTTCTGGTGAGTTCTACTCTGGTTAAAATTGTTATGTTTAACAGATGGTAAGAAATATATAGTGACTCAAATGAGGTATGTTATCTTAAGTAATATTTTTCCTTATTTGGCTCTACTTTTCTTTCTGTTAAACATACTTTTGAAATAAAGACTCAGGCCCTTTCACTTTAAGTCAGTTCGCTGAAGCTGGTGTTAATAAGAGATTTTCAAACGTGTTATACTTTTCCAAAGTCTTTTTATACTTTGCATTTAACTGGCAAGAAGTAGCTTATTAATAAACTTCAGAGGCACAGCAAATGTATCGAACTTTCATTTCAATCAAGATATATTTACTCACTAGAATCAGGAAGAGATCCTGAAAGTAGGTCTTCTGTATAGTTGGGAAGTTTCTTTCAGATGTCATTTCACTGTTTAAATCTAGCAGTTTTGCACAACAAATCCTGCTCTTGCTGTAACAGGCTTAGATTATGAAGGAGTTATATAGAATGTGTTGGAAACCTTTTTTTTTAACCACAGTTGAACTGAACATTCTAAATTTCTGCATTTATAAGACTGGGCAAAAAAATAATATGAGCTAGTTTACTCGCTAATTCAATAGTCAGACTGGATGTGTATAACTGCAGAATTTGCATATAAGAAACCTCCTCATTTTCATACACTAACTCCAATTCACCCAGACTGTGATTTCTAATTCAAAGTCTTCCTCTTCACCCTAATGTCTGCCACCTTATTGCGTTGTATGTCCCAATCAGATGGCAGTTCCAACATTTTAGACTCTTTAAGACCCTTGACAGAATTTCTTCAATATATTCGGGGTAGCATGGCACAACGCGAAACTTAGCATCATCAAGATTAACTAATCTCACTTTGTGACAGAGCCTCTCCCAACTCTCTTTTCTGTGTATTTAATATAGCTACTCTTTCATGTTATTGAGCCCCTTGGTGCCCTAATCTATCTCTTTTCCTCAGTCTAATGCCCATCCCTTTTAATAAGCCCATTTTCTTCCTGCTAGCTTTCACATATTGACCAATGCATCTGAAAATTACCAAACCTGAAATAGACAGTCAATCTACACTTCAATTTCCACACACTGAGAAATCTCAAATCTATCCCTTTATCGAACTACACCCATGAGTTCCAGACCTATATTTTCATTTACCTACTGAACTGTCCCACCTTATGTTTCATAGATATCTAGAAATCAATATATAACTGTTTCCCCTCCATACCTCCTTCTTCTCGTATATTTCCACCTTTGGTTAATGGAAGGAACCATTCCCAGTTGTAATTGACCACAAAGTATTACCTATCACAGTAAGCCCTTATTAAAGAAGTGGAATTTTGAAGTCTCTGTTTATGCTTTTATGTGTAGTCCATTCCATTTGAATCCTCTATTCAAGCTCTTTTAATACTTGTGTTACTATACAAATATTTTGAAATGTATGTCATCATATATTTCCAAGGAGTAATAACAATAATTTTAGAGCAACTTAATATTACGTATGTCTTAGAAATAAGAATAAGGAATTGCATTTAAATAAGAAAGTCAGTTATATTAAGGAGTCTCCCAAATCTTTAACATCTACTTGATTTTATATAACATATTTATCAAGATATTATTTACATTTTTTTCTTTTCTAATATAATTTTAGATGAGAGGCTTTACACTGAAATACATTCATTTTCTAGAAAAAGCATATATTAGTTTTGACAAACCAGTCTGTGACATATTCAGAATTTTAAATAACAAATAATAAATAATTTTTCCAAGCAAATTATAAAAAATACATTCCTCAAATCTCATTTTCCTTGTGTCAGATTAGTCTTCTAAGATGAGAGATAATACTCCTCCCTAAAATAATCATTTTGTAATTTTGGTTCACTTCATATTTTGATTAATAGTCTCATAAATGAAAAAAAATTGTTGAAAAAGAATCAGCCTTACTTTTTAAAAAGAAAAAGTCATACAATTAATGTATATACCAAATATAATTATTAAATTGCTATCATATCAAACTTAGAAAATCTTTTCATTCTCATTCTGTTAATAGAGATACAGAAATATGAATCTCAATCACTTTATATTTTTGCTTTTTAATTTTCCTTACCTTCTGTAACTTTACTATCCTTCACAGTTTTATGAAAGAACTGTATCCCTAAATCATTTTCCAGATAATTTATTTCTAATAAAAAGATGCATAGCTATCATTAAAGAATAGCTTAAAGGTATGCTAACTCAGAACATGAGTAGTAAAGTTAAAAGCAGTAATATTTGTTAATTTCCATATATATGTTAGACACATACTGCTTAAGATACATGATTGTGATCCCTTTTAGTTCTTGAATTTTTTCATTCATTGAAACAACCGAACACATTTTTGTGTAACACTTTTTAACATACTAGAAATAGCCTATTTTCTTTCCATGATGGATGCTTTCCTTCAAATATAATTTCTGAGCTCCAAACAGGAAACATAATGTTGCCCTGGATGTTATATTGTGTTCTAGAAATAGAAAATGATGCTATATCCATGTCCAGAAATGGTACAAGTTTATGACTACCATTTAAGGACCCTTTATTCAATGAGCCAGCTGGTTCTGCTATTCACTAGCTGGGTGACATTAGGCAAGTTGCTTAACATCTCGATATAAAATTGGGATAGAACAAGAAACAAGATGGCAAAGTAGGGAATTTGGGATTAACAGATACACACTACTATATATAAAATAGATAAACAACAAGGACCTACTGTATAGCACAGGGAACTACATTCAATATCTTATAATAACCTATAATGGAAAAGAATCTAAAAAAGAATATATATATATTATATAACTATATATATAATATATATACACTATTATATATATTTAAAACATATAACTAAATTACTTTGCTATATACCTAAAACGTAAATCATCTATACATCAATAAAAAATTAAAAACGAAACCAACAACAAAAAATGATCAAACGAGACAACTGAAAAAGCAAAAAAAGATGGCAAAGTAGGAGGACGTGTAACTCACCTCCCCCCATGAACACATCAAAAATACATCAATATGTGGAACAATTCTCACTGAAAACTAATTGGAAACTGGCAGGAAGACTCAAGTACATTCAAGGCTGTAAGAAAGATCCAAAAGGAATCAGGTAGGAAGAGAAAAGAAGCAATCAAGTCAGGACCTGTGCCCCTGGGGCAGGACTCTGAGGGAAAGGGAGAAACATGGGTGGAGTCCCCTGGGGACTCCCCTGGGGAGCGAGCAATCCAAGCCACATATTGGGTACCCCAGTCCTTGGGTCCAACACAGAGAAGACAAGCCCACTTTGCTGGTTGGGCAGCCGTGGGGACTAACAGGAGGGCTATGGGAAGCATGGGCTCCGCTGTGAGGAGCACATGAGTGCTGACGTGCTCCTGACACAGGGCAAAGAGGGCAGATGGAGGACTACCCCCAGTGGCTGCCAGTTTCTCATGACCACAACAGCAGGAGCCTGAGCCTGAGCTGAGAGAATGTTCCAGCCCTGCTTACTTCCACTTGCAGCTCCCCACTGGAGTGAGGGCTGCCACAACCAAGGAGAGAGTTCAGCCATGGGACAAAGAAATGACTCAGACTCAGACCTGCATCTGAGTGCAGCAAGGGCGGCCATTGCTGGCTCTTACACAGGCAGCACATTATGGGAGGTCCCTATCTCTGACGGCACCTGGACCGCCACAGCTCGCAGCCTGATACACACCAAGAGATCACACTGGCCCTGCAAAAGAGCCTCAGATGAGAAGGGGCTGCCATTCCTGGAGCTCAGACTAGAAGCATATTGGAGGCAGCCTGGACCTCTATCTGCGGCCAGCCCACATCAGCCCATGCACTGTCATGAGCCGAGAGCCTGTACAGGCTTCAGCGTTGCTCCCCTCTGGGTCAAGGGTGCTGGTGCTGGGAGAGGGGAGAGCACAAACTTGAAGGTAACAGAGTTAGCTCAGACCCAAACCTCAGGGCTTCTGCTCCAGCAACTTGGGATCCGACCCCTCCCTCAATGGGGTGGTGACAGCCCCTGAGCAGAGTGGAAGACCCTCCTCACACCTGGCTCAGGCCATAGCCCCTCCATCTCCAGCCCCACTTCCTAGCAAGGTGATAGCTGCCAGCACACCCTGAGGAAAGACACGACTTCTGTTTGATCAAATCCAAAAAGCCACTGGGCACATGCAGATTGTATAGGGATGCTCTCACATAATGATGTCCCTTCAAGACCATAATAGGTAACTATTTCACCTACATTTATAGAGACAGAGAAAGTTAAGCAAAATGAAAAGACAGAGGAACTGGTCTCAATTGAGAGTGAGACAATAGGAGAAGAATGAGAGAGAGAAGGGGGTGGAAAATATATTTAATTAAATTATGACTGAAAATTTCCCAAACCTGAAGAAGGAAACAGATATCCAGGTACAGAAAGCACAGAGGGTCCCAAACAAGATGAACCCAAACAGACCCACACCAAGGCATATCATAATTAAAATGGCAAAGCTTAAAGATAAAGAGACAATTCTAAAGGCAGCAAGAGAAAAACAAAGGGGCATATACAAAGGAACCCCCATAAGGATATCAGCTGTCTTTTCTGCAGAAACTTTGCAGGCCAGAAAGGAGTGGTTTGTTATATTCAAAGTGCTGAAAGGGAAAAACCTGCAACCTAGGATATTCTACCCAGCAAGATTATCATTTAGAATGGAAAGAGAGACAACTTCTCAGACATATATATATATGTGTGTGTGTGTGTGTGTGTGTGTGTGTGTGTGTGTGTGTGTGTATACACACGATGGAGTATTACTTAGCCATAAAAAATAATGAAATTCTGCCATTTGCAACAACGTGGATGGACCTAGAGAGTATTATGCTTAGTGAAAGGAATCAGAGAAAAATACTGTATGTTATCAATTATATGTGGAAAAAATCAACAAATTTGTGTAACTAAACAGAAACAGACTCACAGATATACAAAACAAACTGGTGGCTGCCAGTGGAGAGAGGAAAGGGGGAAGTTGGGGTAGGGGATTAAAAAGATACAAACTACTATGTATAAATTAAATAAGCAACAAGGATATATTTTACAGTACAGTGAAATATAGCTATTATTTTGTAGTAAATAAATTTATTTAAAAAAATAAAGTTATCTATTTATTTATTTTTGGCTGCGTTGAGTCTTCATTGCTGCGCACGGGCTTTCTCTAGTTGCAGCAAGCAGGGGCTACTCTTCGTTGCAGTGTGCGGGCTTCTCATTGCGGTGGCTTCTCTTGTTGCAGAGCACGGGCTCTAGGTACGTGGGCTTCAGTAGTTGTGGCATGCACGCTAAGTAGTTGTGGCTTGTGGGCTCTAGAGTGCAGGCTCAGTAGTTGTGGCACGCGGGCTTAGTTGCTCCGTGGCATGTGGGGTCTTCCCAGACCAGGGATCGAACCCGTGTCTCCTGCATTGGCAGGCAGATTCTTAACCACTGCACCACCAGGGAAGTCCCTGTAATAACTTTAAATGGAGTATAATCCATAAAATTATTGAATCACAAAAAATAAATATATTAATTAATTAACAAAAAGTAAATAAATTTGGGATAATAGTATCTATTTAGTAGTCTTCATAAGGATTAATATTAATATGCTTATAATAGTGCAGAGCACACAATGGTCAATAAATATTAGTCAATATTAAGTAAAAAAATCTATATAAAGAAAACAAATGAACCATAGATGTAGTCTAACTTCCATAATTTCTCATTTGCCCAACTCTAAAAAGGAACTTTAAATTAGATGGTTCAGCTCAAAATGCTTCTTTCCAACATACACAAATTGTGGGTAATGACTCTGTTCTTCATCTTTATTTCCCTAAGAACAAGCGTTCTTTCTTTATTCTTATCTATCTTGCAGACAAACCAGTTAGGGATGAGGAGAAGGGAGATGGAATAATTTCCCACAGATCAAGTCAGGAATTGTATTATCACAAGTTGTCTGTGAATGGGCTGTCTAAATTACCACAGAAAAGTTACATCTCAGTTCATGGTTCTAGGTACAGATGGCAGCATGCTGAGGGGCTAAAAAAGAAGATTATATACCCCAAATTGTGGCATCAGTATTTAAAGCTAGGAGTGAAATACAGAGTGGGCAATGTAAGGCAGTTCAAGGCATGAATTCGTGGATCAACAGGAATAAGACACTGGTGTCATTTAAGTCCCAACACATTTTACTCACTAAGCGCTAAATTAACTCCTTTATTACCTTAGGCCTTAGTAAATTAAAGTCTGTATCTCCGATATGACAAATTACAAGGGAAGCTCATCAAAGTTAAACCGTAAACTCTGCCACTGTCAAAGTAAAAAGAGAGGATCCAAGCAAAAGTGACAGCACAGTGCTTGGTAATGTTAAAGTAATTAATCAAGGAGGCCTTTGGAGTGATGCCCTGGTATCTCGTGTAAGCAAACCAAAACCTAAGTCAGAGGCAAAGCACTGGAATCTGAGAAAGTGAAACTTAAGAACAACCAATCACAAATAGTATTGTGTAACCACTTAAGCTATAGCCAATCAGATAATTGCCTTGCATAGCTTTGCTTCTGCATCTTCTGTATAAAAACCTTGCAGCTAGCTCCTGTAACTGGAGTGCTACTAATCACTTTTGGTTCCGTGCCGCCCAACTGAAGTCAACATTTGCTGAAATAAACTCTTCAAAATTTTAATGTGCCAGGGACTTCCCTAGTGATCCTGTGATAAAGAATCTGCTTTCCAATGCAGGGGATGTGGGTTTGATCCCTGGTTGGGGAACTAAGATCCCACATGCCACAGGGCAACTAAGCCCATGCGCCACAACTACTGAGCTCCTGTACCTCAACTAGAGAGCCTGTGTGTCTCAAACTACAGAGCCCACGTGCTCCGGAGCCTGCGCACCACAGCTACAGAGCCCACGCACCCTGGAGGCTGCACGCCACAACTAGAGAGAGAAAACTCGTGTGCCGCAACTAGAGAGAGGCCTGCCTGCCGCAACTAGAGAGAAACCCGAGCAGACCACGCACGGTAATGAAAAGGTCCCACATGCCTCAACAAAGATCCCATGTGCCACAACTAAGACCCGACACAGCCTAAATAAATAAATAAATAAGTCAAAGGTAATTTAAAAAAAATTTTTTTAATGTGCCTATTTTATCTTTCAACAGTAACCACTAGTCATTCAATAATGATTACCTCTTGTTATTATTAAAGCTGTTATGCTCAAAAGCTTTGCTCTTAAGAATACTAAAACGCTACAGCTTTCCATTGGAAATAATAGGGAAGCTGACCCAGTAAAAAGTTAAATATATTTGTGATTTAGCTTTAAATATCAGTGGCAAAATTATTATTTATCTCTTTCTTTCTTTGTGTATGTGTGAGTTCAGAGTCTAAATTCATTGAGAATATGCTCTCTATGCAAAATGCTTTATAAAGTCAGTTTGGACTTGATCCAATAAAGCATTGCTAAATGTAGATGTTGCTTTTCAAAAATGAGTCTGATTTCTTCTACAAGTGAAATGTAAATAAGAGTCAGCATTATCAGATGTGTATTAAGGGTGTGTTCTCCACTTATTTATGCCTGTTTAATTTTAAAACAATGTTTTCTATGTATGTGTGCAGCCAAGAATATTTCCATTAACACTCCAGTAAAGTAAATTGTATCATATATTGAACTGGATTTCAAGTTGACTAGATTTTGAATCTATTATTACAGCTTTGTTGAGATATAATTCACATGCCATGTAATTTACCCATTTAAATTGGATAATTCAGTGATTGTTAGTATATTCACAGATAAGCACAGATATAACCACAGTTAATTTCAGAACATCTTAATCACCTAAAGAAACAAAATCTGTACCATGTAGCTACTGCCCCTCTCTGCTTATCCTATCATACTGCCCAACCCTAAGCAACCACTAATCTACTCTCTGTCTCTACAGATTTGCCTCTTCTGGGCATTTTATATAAATGGAATCCTATGATATGTGGGCTTCCATGACTGGATTCTTTCACTGAGCATAATCTATACAAAGTTCATCCACATTATACCATGTATCAGTGATCCATTGCTTTTTCATGACCAAACTATATTCCATTGAATGGATCTACATTTTTTTTTATATCTATAAATTAATGGGTATTCAGGTTGTTTACACCTTTTGGCTATTAGAAATAATGCTGCAGAAAATATTTATGTACAAGTTTGGGGTGGACATAAGTCTTTCTCTTGGGTATATGCAAAGGAATGGAATTGTTGGGTCATATAGTAATTTTATGTTTAACCATTGGAGTAGCTTCCAAAGTGGTTGCACTATTTTATATTTCAGCCAACAGTGCCTGAGGGTTCCAATTTTTCTATACCCTCACTAACAATTATTATTTGAATTTTTGATTTTAGCCATCCTAGTGAGTATGAAGTGGTATCTTATTATGAATTTGATTTGCACTTCTCTGTTGACTAATGATGTTGAGCATCTCTTCATATGCTCAGTGTCTTATTACAGACATTATAAGAGATATCTATTCAGATCCTTTGCTCACTTTTAAATGGAATTGTTTGCCTTTTTAATAGTTAGTTGTTCGACGGAAAAATCAAAAGCTTTACAGACAAGCAAACGCTAAGAGAATTCAGCACCACCAAACCAGCTCTACAACAAATGCTAAAGGAACTTCTCTAAGTGGGAAACACAAGAGAAGAAAAGGACCTACAAAAACAAACACATAACAATTAAGAAAATGGTAATAGGAACATACATATTGATAATTACCTTAAACGTGAATGGATTAAATGCTCCAACCAAAAGACACAGACTGGCTGAATGGATACAAAAACAAGACCCATATATATGCTGTCTACAAGAGACCCACTTCAGACCTAGGGACACATACAGACTGAAAGTGAGGGGATGTAAAAAGATATACCATGAAAATGGAAATCAAAAGAAAGCTGAAGTAGCAATTCTCATATCAGAAAAAATAGACTTTAAAATAAAAACTATTACAAGAGACAAAGAAGGACACTACATAATGATCAAGGGATCAATCCAAGAAGAAGATGTAACAATTGTAAATATTTATGCACCCAACATAGGAGCACCTCAGTACATAAGGCAAATGCTAACAGCCATAAAAAGGGAAATCAACAGTAACACAATCATAGTAGGGGACTTTAACACCCCACTTTCACCAATGGACAGATCATCCAAAATGAAAATAAATAAGGAAACACAAGCTTTAAATGATACATTAAACAAGATGGACTTAATTGATATTTATAGGACATTCCATCCAAAAACAACAGAATACACTTTCTTCTCAAGTGCTCATGGAACATTCTCCAGGATAGATCATATCTTGGGTCACAAATAGTTTAGTTGTAAGAGTTCTTCGTATATTCAAAGTGCAAGTCCTTTATCAGATATATGATTTTCAAATATTTTCTCCCATTCTGTGGGTGGTCTTTTAGTTTTCATAATAGTGTTCATTGAAGCAGAAAAGTTTTTAATTTTGATGAAGTCCAACTTCTCTATTTTTTGTCGTTCTTCTTTAAGAACCAGTTGTTTATATAAGCTCAAAAAGATTTATTCTTACGTTTTCTTCTAAGAGTTGTATAGTTTTAACTCTCATATTTGGGTCTCTGATATACTTTGAGTTAATTTTTGTATATGGCCTGAGGTAAAAGAGTCCAATTTCATTCTTTGGCATGTGGTTATCCAATTGTCCCATTACCATTTTTTGAAAAGATTTTGTTCTCCATTGAATTGTATTAGACCCATTTATTTCTGAGCTCTCAATTCTATTTCATTGATCTTTAAGTCTATTTTGAATGCCAGTTCCACATTGGCAAGTATCACTGTTTTGATTTATATTTCTTTTTGATTTATATTTCTATATTTCTTTTATATTTGTTTTGAAATAGGAAAATGTGACTTTTCCTATTTTGCTCTTTATCAAGATTGTTTTGACTCTTCCAGGTCTCTTGTAATTCTATATGAGTTTTAAAACCAGATGACCAATTTCCATAATGAATCCAGCTGACTGGTTGGCTGGATTACCTTGTTGGAGTCTATTTCTCCCTGCAGTATAAAAACTTTGATATTGTTTCTCAGGGGACACAGCCTTGGTTATGCCCACAGTCACCTTGGGTAACACTGCCTTCAGCAAGACTCCTTCCTTATCCATAACCATCTGTTAAGCTCCACTAATTACTGGCTGGTTGTCTACTGTTGACAACAAGACTCTAGTACATAACTTGCTCACAGACCGATCCAATCAAACCTAGACTCCTTTAAAGAGATAGTCCTATGGTTAGTGTTTGATATTTGTCTTCACCCAGAAAGGCTCTTCTCTGCTGTCTCTTTCCTCATTTATTTCTTGCAAATGAGCCTGCCAACAGCTTAGCTTATATCTTCAATGAATTCAATGAATCTATCTCATCCTTATCTTTCATGACAGTCTCCACCGGTTTTTGACTGCCCTGAGATTTAAACTTCTCCAAACTCTGTTGCAAATTAAGTCACTTCTTATGAAAAGAGATTAAGAACTCTCTGTAATATGGCCTACTTCTTCCTTGGGCCAAAACTTTAGGCCATATCTCTAGTGCTGGGGGTGGGACAATAGTGTACTTCTCTCCAAGTGACCCCCAACTTAGGAACAGAATATTTTGTTTGAGTGGGAGGGCAACAGCCCCAGGTCTCTTTTGCTTCCCACTCCTGATATGGAATCCCTGCTCCACAAGTCAAGGCAAGAGAGAACAAGGCCCTAGCATCTTCAGTGCTGTCATGTCCAAGGTAGAAACTTCATCTCACAAGCGGGGACCAGGTGGGAGAAAGCACCCTCCAATCTCACTGTTCCACATTCCCAGAATTTAACCTCAATAACAACTAGCTGGGGACAGGATGAGAAATTTTGATGTCCAGCTTCTGGGAATATATCCCTCTAACTAGAAGTTATAGGTGGTAAGGGGGCCTTGTGTTTTTGGTTGTACCAGCCTGGAGTTGGAGTTTCATCTCACTGAACTGAGAGAGGGGAGAGATAGAGTATGCCTTGGTTCAAGAGTCACAGACCTAATTGTTCTTACCAAGTTTTAGCAGATTTTCTTGAATAAAAGTTTCTTTGTTTGCTGTATGCCCTTAAGACCATTTCCAGATATTTTAATGGTTGGTATTTTATTTTTAATAATTTTCTCCAGTTTTGCTGGAGGGCATGTCTACAGAGCTCCTCACTCTGTCATACTAGGAATCCTTTTAAGTTTTTGAGTTTTTTACTAACAGAAAGTCTATAAGGAATGCACTGAAAATATTGTTTGCAAATTGAGATATTATACAACTAAATACTGTAAAAAAAAAAGTGATTTAGATACCTTTTTCTATCAAAAAAATCTTAATCTTAAAATTGTTAAATTTTCCTTGTCTATTTAACTTTAATATCATAACTGAACATGATCCAAGAGATGTTCTGTCATATTTGTTTTATATTATTTAACAGCATGAAGTAGTAGCTATTAAGTTTTGAATATACTACTACTACTCAATATCAAAATACATATCAATGCTTTTCATAAAAATACATTACCTGGATACTTTAAAATAAAACAAGTCCCTGCTCTCTACCTCCTTTTTAAAAATAATCTACCTAGTTCAGCATTTCCCAAACTGAAATCCTATTATGGTCACTGAACAATTTCTGATGTTTCAAAATCAATTTAGCTACCTAATAACAGCATCAGTTTTCTTTGCTTTGGGATAAAAATTATTTTAATTAAACTTACATGTAGAAGTTATCACATACTGAAAGATCTGCTTAGTCATTAAGAGTGTTATTCAAATTTCCAAAATTCATCGTGTGTGGTAGGGAACAGTAAGGAGAGAAATATTTGTCTGGTTTATCATCCTAATTTTCTCCAATTGTTTTTTCCTATTATTGAAAAATATATATTTATACAATATGGAATACAGATTTTTTAAGTTTATCTCCTGCCTTAATTTTGCAAATTATCTTGGTTTTTGTTTTTGTTTTTTTAATGTACTTTATTGAGAAATTTGGTCCTAAGTGGTCAAGAGAGGAGGATTTTTTTTTTTTTTTTTAAATATAATCAGCTTTAAAATAAAATTTCTAGCACCATTTGCATTTCTTTTCAAAAAATACAGTATGGAGAAAAAGCTTGGCAAATGCTTCCTCTGAAGATGATTGCATTCTTTTTCCTACTGATTTTATATTTTAGTGAGAATTATATTAGCATTCTTTGGGAGAAAGTGACTGGGATGATCTGAAATGATTAACTGATACAGTCTGGTGTCAAAAGGGGAATTAATATCAGATGATTTTTATTTTAAAATAATCTGAATAGGGATTTCCCTAGTGGCGCAGTGGTTAAGAATCCGCCTGCCAATACAGGAGACACGGGTTCGAGCCCCGGTATGGGAAGATCTCATATGCTGCGGAGCAACTAAGCCTTTGCACCACAACTACTGAGCCTGCACTCTAGAGCCCACGAGTCACAACTTCTGAGCCCGCGTGCCACAACTACTGAAGCCCACGCGCCTAGAGCCCATGCTCCACAACGAGAAGCCACCGCAATGAGAAGCCCACGCACCGCAATGAAGAGTAGCCCCCGCTCACTGCAACTAAAGAAAGCCAGTGCACAGCAATGAAGACCCAACGCAGCCAAAAATAAATAAATAAGTAAATTTTTTTAAAAATTAAAAAAAATAATCTGAATAAGGAGATATTTATCAGCGTTGTGCTCCTAGGAATCCAGATGGGTCAAGTTTTGAAACTGAAACTGTGTTCTCCTATTTTAAGGGATATGTTTGGTGGCTTTACTTTTCTCCCTCTTTTACATAATAAATCATATTTTTTACATTTTCACTCTCATCTGTATTGATATTAAATTATTTATAATTAATTTTCATAGGAAAAATGATTGTTGATTACTATTTTCTTTCCTGTCCTGTCATCATTTTAAATCATTTTACTATGTGGTACCAGACAACTTCTACTACTTGTTTACTCAAGAAGAGCTTGCCTCCGAAGGATTTAGTTGTTCCTTAGTCTAAATTAATATCGAGAATTAGTATGGGAAATTACCTACAATTAATAAAATTCCTATTATTGTTCTATTTAATTAAGCCCTTACCATTTCTTGAAATAATGACCCTAACTTTGTTGCTATATGTATGTGTGTGTGTGTGTGTGTGTGTGTATATATATCTCCATGGTGCACGTGTGCACACACACACACACACACACACACTCACTGACATGTGGGCCCCATTTCCTCACATTTACAGTAAAGTTCCAAAGCCACAGAGCTGAAAAAAGTTACCATAATATCTTCAGAGTTCCCTGAAATTAAATATATCAGCTTTCAGGATTACTTTCTTTGATGTATGAACACCCCTGGAAATTTATATTAATATTAATATTCAGGTATTAAAATATTTGCTATCTTCAGTTACACCCGGTAAAACTATGACTGTCAATCATTTGGGGAGTGATATAATTCAGAGGAGATCCAGCATTCAAAGTGATGAATCTTTTCTCACCAAAGTAAGTAAAAATGTTTCAGTAGCAGCAAGCAAGGATTGCTGGAGTGTGTGAGCAGTCATCACAGTTGTTAACACTACCATGGCGTACAATTCATTTCAAATAGAAAGTTATTTTTTAAAAATAATGTCTTCAGTTGTATTGGGTTCTTAATTGCAGGGCTTTCTCTTACATTCTCCTGCATTCTAAGCACATCACGTGTCTGCATTTAGCCTAAATGTAGTACTTCCAAGATCATCATTTCTAAAATAAGCATGCACAAACCTCTGTGATCAGGGCTAGAGTGCACACTGATTTAAGGTAGGTAGTCTTCTCTGAAAGAACTTATATGACACTTAGGGAAACAGGCTGTATATATCACAGTCTGTGAGAAAAAGGCAGTGCCAATAATAGTAACATTAATAATAAAAGCTGTCATTTGTGGTACATTCTAAATATTTCACAAAGAATATTTAATACAATTCAATAACACACTTAAGTATATAATACCCATTTTATAACTGAGAAAACCAGAGCTCAGAAAAATAAAAAAAAGCTATCTAAATTCACACAGCTAATAAACTGCAGAACCTGGATTCAAATTCAGTATATTTCTCTCTGTATACACTGTCATTAAGAGCAGAGTTCTGGTTTCTCCACTCTTTGTTTTATAGTTCCTTTATTATTCCTGATAATATTCTTGCTTTTTTAAAAAAAAATATAATGACACTGAGGCAAACACTATAAAACATCTTCCAAATCTCTTCCTACATTCCCAATATGTGTTATCACTTTCACGTGATATGCTTCTTTCACATGTCACACACTTGCCTAATTTATTTTCCACTGAATACCAGTGACACCTTCTTCTTAGGACTCCTAACTAGTGAGATTGTAAGTCCATGTTAGAACATCAAATTAAATAATTTATAACTAGTGATCAGAAGCCCTGAGCTCTCTTAAACACGTGATCTTGTGTTCCAAGGTGTGTTTTAGAAAACAAAATTATCATTTCCAATATAGTCCATCCCAGCACTACTGTTCTCCATTCCTGCTGCCTTTTCCATTAGCATCTTCCTTCACATTTCTACTGCCACCACCTCTTTCTGTCCATCATTATGTAAAACAGGGATGGTGACAATTGCTATGCAACTAGATTCTATTCACTTCAAGTTTCTCCTCAATGCAATCCACCCTGCACACACTGCCAAGGTAGTCTTCCTAATGCGGTAACTTGAGGTGATCACCAATGTGCTGTGTCTCTGCATTACCTCCAGCAGAAGGTCTCATCTCCATCACTTGGTAGCGGATAAAAATACAACCGTTCAATTAACATAAAAGAAAAACAAATGACTACTAAAAAAGCAGAGATGAGAGGGAGTAGAAAAAACTTCTGGTTGGAATAAAAATTTGTGCCATATTGCTGAAGCATAAATAAAATTTAGCAAATAATCAAATGTACAAAGCATTTGACGAAGATTTTTATAGACTGAATTTTATTCCCTGCCCTAATTCATATACTGGAGTCCTAACCTCTAGTGCCTCAGACTGTATTTCATGATAGGGTCTTTAAAGAGATGATCAAGTTAAAATAGGGTCATTAGGATGGACCCTAATCCAATATGACAGGTATATTTATGAGACAATGGGATTAGGACACACATACACAGAGGTAAGACCATGTGAAGACACAAGGAAAAGATGCTTGTAAGCCAAGGAGCAAGGGCTGAGAAGAAACCAACTCTGACAACACCTTGATCTTGGACTTTTGGCTTCCAGAATTGTGAGAAATACATTTCTTCTCTTTCAGCTACCCAGTCTGTGGTTTCTTGTTATGGCAGCCCTAACAAATTAATACTAATGTTCTTCTTGAATGAATTTATTATACAGAAGTACAAAAATGGGAGAAGACAACTGTGTTAATGATTGCCAATTGAGTACCAAGTGTAATATTTTAAAAATAGAAAATACTCCAAATATGCTTTATTTGGAAATTAAAGAGATACATTAAGTTGCTGCCATAAATAGAAAGAAATGGAATATATGGAAAGGGGTTCTTGTTAATGGAAAAAACAAGCTTCAGAATAATATGTAAAATATAAATCTTACATTACAATAATAAGACCCCTTCTAAAGTGATTTTGCTTATTTTATTGCATATCCTTTTGGATATCACAGTTTTTAACAGTGCCATAGCTTACAATTCACTTCAAAATAGAAAATTACTTTTTAAAAATAGTATTTTTCTGTTAAATTCGTTCTCTTTTTAGCTTCTAGAAAGTTTGTTTTTATTTGTTTTTGCTGGTTGTATGTTCTTGCTGGTTATGTGTTTTTATCGTACATAATCTTTTAAGTGACCTTATATACATTTTTCATTATTTTATTATCTTTTCCAAGTATTTTAATCCTCTACTCTTATGCTCTTAATTTTGACCAAGATTAACCTATTTTCTTTTAATACTGAAATTACCCTGCTTTTTCTACTGGTAGGATGTTAATAAGAAAGCTGAACATAACCTGAGGAAAATTGGAAGTGCATGTCTGTTTTATTGTATGGTAAAACACTGTGGGTGATTTCTGAGTTACTGGTGTAATCAAAAAGCGTTTAGTAACCTGTTTACTTCCTTGAGTCTAACTGCAGACTGTAAGCTCCACGAGGGCAAAGGCTCTGTCTCTACTACTCTATCTTTAGCACTACAAACAATGCTGGATATACCACTGGTTATATGAATAAATAAATAAGTTTTGTAGATATTTTCCAAAATTTCCAAAACTTTTGCTAAGCAAATATTATATGCTCAAGACTACTACAGTTGATGTGGCAATATTTTAAAAGCAATTTTCATAATTTTAAGAGAGTGATTTGCTATCTCAATTGGAAGATATTTTTAATGGACATGAAAAATAACTGAAACACTTAAAAGGAAAAAAGATGCCATTCAGGCTATAAATGCTGAAGGACCTTGGTATTTAAACTGTGGTCCATGGAGCAGCAATGCCAGCATTGCCTAGGAGGTTGTCAGAAATGCAAAACCTCGGGCTTTAACCCAGATCTACAGAAATGGAATCTGTATTTTCATAAGATACTCAGGTGACTTCTATACACATTCATATTTAAGAAATACTCCTAACAGATATCAAATAATGTAGATATTCAAAATGGGCCAAAGAGAGTTAGGAAAGACCTGATACAGAAGGCACTGGTGAAGTCATGTAACTATATAATTAGAAGAATAATAGACATGTTCCCAAACTCTAAGAACTTTCTAAACATAAATGGAAATTGTACAAAATTGGTGGTTTTTCTTATATTCAATTTACATTAAACAGTTTATTTACATTTATTGAAAATAAAAGAAAAATAATTATCCTGGTTCCATGCTTTTAATGTTTGACCCATCTCATCTATTGTAATAACGTGAATACTCTCTTATCTGAAACTTTTAAATTGATGTGAACAGCAATTAGACGTTATTTAGGATTGCATCAATTCAATGGTATAATTAGTTGATGTGAAATTAATGAAGAAGCAACAGAGACAATGTACAAGGAGAGGATTGATGGCCTTAAGGTTGGCACAGGTAAGTTAGTAGCTCCAAGTCCTCTGAAACTATTAATTGCCCATTAATCTTTTATGAACATATACTAAATGCAGGTAGCACTAAGTTTCTATTTGTCCATTTGTTTGAGGCACTTAAATCGGAATCATTTTAAAAAGGCATAAAATATAGAAAAATCATAGTTAAGTGTAATTTTTTGACTGATCTTATTTCTATATTCATATTATCTTCTAAAAGATTGAATAATTTTCACAAATGACCTTAACACCGATAGCCATTTAAGAAATCTCTGCTCACAAGAAAGCTTTCGACAAAATTCAACACCCATTTATGATAAAAACCCTGCAGAAAGTAGGCATAGAGGGAACTGACCTCAACATAATAAAGACCATATATGACAAACCCACAGCCAACATCGCCCTCAATGGTGAAAAGCTGAAACCATTTCCACTAAGATCAGGAACAAGACAAGGGTGCCCACTCTCACCACTATTATTCAGCATAGTTTTGGAAGTTTTAGCCACAGCAATCAGAGAAGAAAAAGAAATAAAAGGAATCCAAATAGGAAAAGAAGAAGTAAAGCTGTCACTGTTTGCAGATGACATGATACTGTACATAGAAAATCCTAAAGATGCCACCAGAAAACTACTAGAGCTAATCAATGAATTTGGCAAAGTAGCAGGAAACAAAATTAATGCACAGAAATCTCTTGCATTCCTATACACTAATGATGAAAAATTTGAAAGTGAAATTAAGAAAACACTCCCATTTACCATTGCAACAAAAAGAATAAAATATCTAGGAATAAACCTACCTAAGGAGACAAAAGACCTGTATACAGAAAACTATAAGACACTGATGAAAGAAATTAAAGATGATACAACCAGATGGAGAGATATACCATGTTCTTGCATTGGAAGAATCAACATTGTGAAAATGACTATACTACCCAAAGCAATCTACAGATTCAATGCAATCCCTATCAAACTACCACTGGCATTTTTCACAGAACTAGAACAAAAAATTTCATAATTTGTATGGAAACACAAAAGACCCCGAATAGCCAAAGCAATCTTGAGAAAGAAAAACGGAGCTGGAGGAATCAGGCTCCCTGACTTCAGACTATACTACAAAGCTACAGTAATCAAGACAGTATGGTACTGGCACAGAAACAGAAATATAGATCAATGGAACAGGATAGAAAGCCCAGAGATAAACCCACACACATATGGTCACCTTATCTTTGATAAAGGAGGCAAGCATATACAGTGGAGAAAAGACAGCCTCTTCAATAAGTGGTGCTGGGAAAACTGGACAGCTACATGTAAAAGAATGAAATTAGAACACTCTCTAACACCATACACAAAAATAAACTCAAAATGGATTAAAGACCTAAATGTAAGGTCAGATGCCATCAAACTCTTAGAGGAAAACATAGGCAGAATACTCTATGACATAAATCACAGCAAGATCCTTTTTGACCCACCTCCTAGAGAAATGGAAATAAAAACAAAAATAAACAAATGGGACCTAATGAAACTTCGCAGCTTTTGCACAGCAAAGGAAACCATAAACAAGATGAAAAGACAACCCTCAGAATGGGAGAAAATATTTGCAAATGAAGCAACTGACAAAGGATTAATCTCCAAAACTTACAAGCAGCTCATGCAGCTCAATATCAAAAAAACAAACAACCCAATCCAAAAGTGGGCAGAAGACCTAAATAGACATTTCTCCAAAGAAGATATATAGATCGCCAACAAACACATGAAAGAATGCTCAACATCGTTAATCATTAAAGAAATGCAAATCAAAACTACAATGAGATATCATCTCACACCAGTCAGAATGGCCATCATCAAAAAATCTACAAACAATAAATGCTGGAGAGGGTGTGGAGAAAAGGGAACCCTCTTGCACTGTTGGTGGGAATGTAAATTGATACAGCCACTATGGAGAACAGTATGAAGGTTCCTTAAAAAACTAAAAATAGAACTACCATATGACCCAGCAATCCCACTACTGGGCATCTACCCTGAGAAAACCATAATTCAAAAAGAGTCATGTACCACAATGTTCATTGCAGCTCTATTTACAATAGCCAGGACATGGAAGCAACCTATGTGTCCATCGACAGATGAATGGATAAAGAAGATGTGGCACATATATACAATGGAATACTACTCAGCCATAAAAAGAAACGAAATGGAGGTATTTGTAGTGAGGTGGATGGAGTTAGAGTCTGTCATACAGAGTGAAGTAAGTCAGAAAGAGAAAAACAAATACTGTATGCTAACACATATATATGGAATCTTAAAAAAAAAAAAATGGTCATGAAGAACCTAGAGGCAAGATGGGAATAAAGACGCAGACCTAATATAGAATGGACTTGAGGACACGGGGAGGTGGAAGGGTAAGCTGGGACAAAGCGAGAGAGTGGCATGGACATATATACACTACCCAGTGTAAAATAGCTAGCTAGTGGGAAGCAGGCGCATAGCACAGGGAGATCAGCTCAGTGCTCTGTGACCACCTAGAGGGGTGGGATAGGGAGGGTTGGAGGGAGGGAGATGCAAGAGGGAAGAGATACGGGGATATATGTATATGTATAACTGATTTACTTTGTTATAAAGCAGAAACTATCGCACCATTGTAAAGTAATTATACTCCAATAAAGGTGTTAAAAGAAAAAAAGAAACCTCTGCTCACTAGTTTAAAGACAGTGTAAGGTGTTAAAAATAATTTAACCAATTGGTTAACTACAATTGATGCTATTTTAGCTACATATAGTGATGGCTCATCATTTCATAAAGTCAATATCAACTACACATGTTAAATGTGGAAAATAATGAATAGGTAACACAAAATCAAGAATAAGCCAAAATCCCTGTGGATTTGTCAGTGAAATGCAGTGAATGATTTTTTCAAATCTGACGTGCCTTCCCAATTTGCTTCTGTAAAGTAGTATTAAACAAAAATTTAATTTCTAATCAATATAACATGATAGATGGTAACTGGAAATATATAAAGAATGCCTTGCTACATAACATAGAGAAATTAATTTAGAATAGAAATTTTTGATTACTATAATAACCACCATAATAATTTTATAATTATATTATGTTTATGTATGTTTATAGATTTAAAATGATCTCTGATATAAGATTTTGACTGATAGAAATCATACTGAGATTCTGCAAGGATATGAAATCCTTAAAAAACCAAAAGAGTCAATAATTTTACCAGCAAAATGAGTTTAGTCAAGAATAGCAGAGAATTACGATTTGGGACAAGCAAACTATCCCAAACCATAGGCAAGCCCTAAGAACCTAGGAGACAGGTTTGCTTTTATAGAGGAAAGAGCTAGTTGGGAGGGGCTGTTTCACAGAGCCCAGGGTGGTGACAGCTTCTCATTGCCTGGGCTGTTGCTGGGCAAGAGAGAAATTCTTCCTTCCTCCAGCTGGGGTGAGCGGTAACGCATGACAGCTCCTTCTTCAGGGCTTCTCAATTTTATTTTAAATGAGGCTTTCTTTATTTTCACAAATGTTAATCTTAGACAGGATGTATAATTCCTGATAAGCGTTATACTTCTGAAGAAAATGATTTGTAATAAAGGTATTTTTAAACAAGGTATCTCAAATATTCCATAGTTAATACTTCATGTTTCCTTATTTATCGTAACATCTTTTCTTTAGAACATATTTTTTAAAGTTTATTGTCATTTTAAATGAAGATTGTTTTGATTTATTATAGCTTATCCCCATACAATGAGTTTATAACAGATATTATACTGGGATTTGAGGCATTTTTTAAAACAGATACATATGTTTTGGTTTTCTGCTCTTGATTTTTGTTATCATGTTGTGTCAATTATTATTTCTTAATTAGTTGTTTTACATTGAAATGGAATTGTGCTGAACCTCTGGCATTTAACTCTCTGCTACAACATTATATTGAAAGAGCAAGTATTAACTTTCTAAGCATTCATGAAGCAATCTGCCTTCCTTTAGTTGATATTAAATTGTATTATAATGTCATGACAGCAGAAATATGTTGATTAACCATGAAGCATCTAATTACAAAACTAAGTCAAAAAAAAAAAGTAAGCTCATTTTAATATGAATCTTTTTTTAGGCAAAAATTGAAATGAAAAAGAAAGTGAGCATGGCATTATAAATTAACTTGCCCTGCCCCTTTGCTTCGATATTTACAAATTTAAAATTCAATGACTTTTCATTTTGAAAAACTAGTGTGGGCTTTCCTATATAACCCAATCCTGGTGAGTCCACAGAAGTAAGAGGAAGTCTCTGGTATCCCAGAATCTAACAACAATTAAAATTTAAAAAGTGGCAGGAGGAGAATCCCCTTAGGAAGCAGAATGTGTGGAAGATAATAGTATCTTAGAAAAGGAGAAAATGTCACTGAGGGAAAAGGGTATGCAAACACTTTCCTTTCCTCTCCCTTGTTTTGTTCCACATTGCCTATTTCATTGCCTAATTACAGGTTAAGAAAGCAGCAATGCCAGACCAGACAGCCAGCTTGACAGGGAAACATCAGGGCATCTCTGGATCCTAGCATCACTATAACAAGTGTAGGTAAGCTGGCTCACACCTGAGAACTTTCTTTTCTACATCCTCCATGGCTTGAAACAAAATTCAATCTGCATCATTTAGCTGGAGCTTTCCTGTCACTCCATTTCTTAAGACCAGGAAGAGAAGCTAGGTCATAGGGTTTAGCACCTTCCCTGAGGTACATTATTGGTCTTGAAAGCTGAAAATAGCAAGGAAATATGAGGTGAAGATGGAAAATAATGTGTCACCAGTGAAATTTCAAGCTCCATGGAAGACAAGCAAGAAACTAAGTAACATATAATAGGGTCCCCTACAACAAGGGTCCCCAATCCCCAGACTGTGGGCCGGTACTGGTCCGCGGCCTGTTAGGAATCAGGCCGCACAGCAGGAGGTGAGCGGCAGGTGAGCGAGCGAAGCATCGTCTGCTGCTTCCCATCGCGCCCCATCGCTCGCATTACCGCCTGAACCATCCCACCCCCCACCCCTTGGAAAAACAGTCTTCCACAAAACTGGTCCCTGGTTCCAAAAAGGTTGGGGACCGCTGCCCTACAAAATAGAGTTTGGGGCAAACTTATGTTCTAACACTACTGTAATGTGTAATCTCAGTGCAATGAGAGTGATGGCAAGGGGAAGTGAGGCAGCTAAGTGTAGGAAGCAAATAAATGTGATGCATTACCATGCTGACCATGTTGGTATATCCACTTACCCTCCATAAGTTCCCACTCAACTCAGAGGACAAAAATGGCAGTTTGTGTCTCTGATGTCAGTGACAGCTCGGACCCCGTATCAAACACTCCTCAAAATGTTTTCAGATTCTGGCAAAGGGCCGCAGATACTGGTGGAAGCATTAGGGCATGCATTTTCAATGGGTGTGAGAGTATCCCTAAGGTGGCAACAATTGGTTCTTGGTGGGGGAAGGGATGAAAAAATATTGACAGTTAAGTAAGAGTACAGGTATAAAGAACAGACACACATACAAGTTAGGGCCAGCTGCATAATTTGTAATGCCCTGTGCAAAATGAAAATGCACGGCTCTTTATTCAAAAAGTAGGGGGAAAGTACCACTAAAAATACTAAAATACATGGCTTTTTCCTTTCATCTGCAGTCTAGCTCTCTACTTATCAGGGTTTTATTTGATATTTAATGTCATTTAAAGTAAGGAAAAGTAAACATCTAAATTTTGGGTTGAATTTTCTAGTCATCTTTATATTGTGCATTCACAGTCTTCTGGCATTTATGATTTTTTTGTTGTTGTTCTAGTGGCACACCTAGGCCATCTTTATATAATTTCCTCAGTCCCAGTCTGCCTTAACTAGAATTTTTCTAATGGTGCATCCACTTAAAATCTCATGCATTACTCCCATCTCCTACTTGTGTGATAATCAACAATGCAATTCTACTTTCCCATTCACTTTCCTCTCTTCTCCCACTTTTTAAGTTGTGTTCTTCCCACTTTATCAGAGTATGTATCATGGTGTATTGTTCTTACTCTTTTATACCCACCTTTGTTATACTTTTAGATCTGCAATTAAATTTATCCAATTCTTTATATTAGTCATTTTGCCAAAGTTTCCCCATTCACCTCCAGGGTGAATGGAGTTTGATGTTAAAAGATTATTAAAGAAGGGTTCATTAATACAGAATTACTTAGTATTGGATGTTCATAACTGATTTTTCATAGCCTTCCTTTTTGAAGGAAAGCTTAGTTTGAAAACAAAGAACACAAACAATATTTCAATTAAGCTTAAATTTGATAATTATGCATATTATAATTTTATATATAGTCATGAGATAATAAAAATAGAATGTGTAATTTCCATACAAAAAAAGATTAAAAAATGTAATTACAGAAATAATTACTCTAAAATGAGGCAAGAAATGAAAAAAGGAAGCAAGGAACTGGTGAGGGCAACTAGAAATTACAAGATGTATGATAAAGCTATACACCAAATATTTTGATAATTCCATTGTGTGTAAATGTTCTGATGATCTGATCAAAAGGTGAAGATCATCAGACTGGATTTTAAAAATCTCACTTTTTATCATAAATTCATCTAAAACATTCAAAGGTGAAATAAATGATAAAGATATCATGTGGGTAAAGATACCCACATTAATAATTGCAAAATGACCTTCAGAAAAAAGCACTTGTAGAGATTTATAAGGTCATTTCAAATGTTAAAAAGTTTATCTCATCAAGAAAACAAACTATTTTGAATTTACATGTCTCTATATGATCTCCGTATGAAAAAAATTAAAAATTACTAGAAGAAATATAAAAATTAATAATCATGCACTCCTCAGTAATTGATAAAAATGTTAGAAATCATCAAGGACAGAATATTTTTAAGAAACTGGGGACTTATATACTAGAAATTTCAGACTGTACATCTTTATTTCACACTCACATGGAGAATTTACAAAGATTAATCATACATTGCTGGGCCATACAGCAGTGGCAACATATCTCAAAGTTTTGAATTCATACAGAATATGTTTTCTGACCTCATTGAAATTAAGCTAAAAATCAATAAGAACATAAATATCTGAAAAGACCCTGATGCCCTAATGTTTCAAAATTAACAGAGAGGACCCTTTCAGGAATTGAAGGTCATGATGTGCCCTGAACAGAGTGTGTTTTTAACTTGATACTGTGTAAAAGAGAAGGGGCAGGTGTGGGTAAGGAGGGAGAGAGAGAAAAGAACAAGGTATGGATCTCTCAAAGTGGTTATAACATGGTGAGAAATATCAATTAAGATTAAGGATAAATGCTTCTCACTATTTTTTTTTTCTATTTCTGATTTTGTTCTTTTATTTCTTTGCTTTTCCCCCTTCCATGATTTAAAAAATCTCTACAGGCAAAGACTCCACCCACAGCCAAGCAGCACAGCCTGAGTAATTCCAGGAGGGTCTAGCCTCTGTATAAGGTAGGCTATTGTTTTGAGAGGTGTCATCTTACTTGACTGCTAGGATTTTCATGGACATGGATGCCCATTCATGTGGCAAGATATCATATGAAAACTTTTTTTCTCCTCTGAGATATTTCAAATTGGGACCTCAACCTTTAGGTCTCTTATGTGCTCCAAGACCCTTCCAGAAGATGTTATGATTTCTCTTGGCCCCTAGATTTTCACAGCCTACCACACTCAGACATTCTGTTTCCACCCAGTGAGTACCTATTTAGGTGGGTTCTCTCCCAAGATGACTAATGACGGCTCCCTGAACGGGAGCCACATCTAGCCCATGAGAGCCAGGTCCCTGACCTCTCCCGTTAGCGAAAATAAAATAAAATTTACTTTCATCCTATCTCTACTCTGCCAACAGAAGCTGCACTAGCCATACCTTGCCTTTAGACTTTTTGAGATGTGAGTCATGTATATTCCCTATGGCTCTCAAACTCTGGCAACACTTGTCAAACATTTCAGATTGTTCTCTGAAGTCCCCTTCGTTTGGCTTGGTTGAAGAGAGAGGAAAAGGCTCAGCTTTCTGATAACTCTCATTATATAAATTCTCTCTAACCCTCTCCTGACCCATCTTCATGACCTAGGAAGCACCCTAAATGATGAGATAAGCCACATGCTACAAAACTGGTTTGACACTTGGTTACCAGGCCACAAGTAGATAATTTAGCACTTAAATTTCAAGCATTTAGGAAATCTGAAATTCTGAGACAACAGGAAAATAATAGGTAACTTCCAGTCAAAAATATTGATGTGCACACACATATATTTTTACATCCTATCACATTTACATAGGCATATGTTTTATATGCTACTATATACATACATATAGACAAACATACATGTAAGCACAACATGCATTCAGTTAATAAACCAGTATAGTATTTGGGTGTTTATGTGTGATATATCAATGTATCTCACAAGCTACTGAACCAGTTTATTTAACACTGGATAGCTAGTATCGTTACAGAGATGGAAACCAGTTATCTTGTTATTTTACTTGATCCCTGGATTGGGGAGACTAATGTTTAAAATGTGAAAATATGCAAATGTAAAAAGGATCATTTAGTAAGTATCATGTTCATTTTAGAACATCAATATTGATAGACTAAGAAAGTACATTATTTAACAAATTTGGGTTTAGTCATAATAAAATTGGAATGGTTACTTCAATTGAAATACATTTTCATTGGAAAAAATTACCCAACCATTCAACCACTGGGTATATCTTGATTTAGGCACATAGCTTCTTACCTACATAAAACTAAATACATATAATACAAACTAAAATCCCCAAAGCCTAAACTTATAAGTAGCATAGTGTGCACTGATGGAATAAAGAAGCCCCAGGGTTTCCTAAATTCTTAAACTGGTTTTCCTTGAACTTTTCATCAAGATCTGAGAAAAGATTAGGTTAATAAATAAAGAAACAAACAAAAAATAAAGTTAAATAAGATAACAACTGACCAAGGATTCTCTAACAAAAGAAAAAAATACATAATGGATACCAAATGTGAAAAATGCTCAACATCACTAGAAATAAACAAACAAAAAATTAAAGTATAATGATATGCCCTTTTTCACCTACAAGTTAGCAATCAGAGAATCAGGGTAAAGATAAGCTCTCATGGGCACTTTGACACACTGCTTAAAGACTGCTATAACTTTAAAAGACTGCTATAACCTTTCTGAATAGCAATTTGACAATCAAGGACTTGAGAATGCTTCATTATTTTTGTTCCAGTAATTTTCCATCCAACATAAGGAAACATCTCTAAATAAAACCTCATAAATAAAGGCAACTGTTGTGAAGTTAGTTACAATAGTGAAAACGATCAAAATGTTCAACAGAAAGAGAATGCTTAATTGTTACACTCACATTATGAATGTTAACCATTGAAAAGTATCTTTATGTAGAAGTAGTTATAATATGAGAAAGTATTAATGATGAAATTAATAATAACAGACAAAAATAATATAAAAACATGATCCCAACTATGAAAAATATGCCCCCTAACTCCTGACAGAAACAAATACAGAACCTCTCTGTAGGAAGTACCCTCAACTCAGACTCCTTAGTGCTCCCACAAATGGATTCAATAAGATATGAACTGAAAAAGAATTACAAAATGCAGGAGCTAACCAACAATTATGAGTAAGAGTATTTCAGATGTAATAACTTCCATATATAAAGGGTAAAAATTACCTTAAGTATCTTTGAAGAAACAACAAAGGAAAGAAATGATGAACAACCAATAAGAAACCATTAAAAATGATAAGAAAATTTTGGTAAGGAACCAAATAGAAGTTCTGGAGTAAAAATATATGATACATAATACATGACATAATGATATATAATGCAGAATAAAACCAAATGCATATTTAAATACTACTGAAGAATTAATAAAGTACATGATAGAGCTGAATTTTAGATGGTATATTCTCTCAAGGTGGCCCTTTATTTTCAGCAATCTACATTCTTCTTATTTGAATCGGGAAGCAGAGAAGTGGATTCTACAAACACCCATTTAAACAGGATTGACTACATTTGGACTCATAAGATGATATTCTGAAATACTACTTTTTCTTTGGTCATGATTTTATTTCAAGATTTCTCCTCCTTTTGTGCTATGGGCAGAAATGATATGAGAAGCTGTTCTATTTATATTAGTGACCTGTACTAATGTATTCTCATTGCTTAGGGTCTTGTTTTGAGCCAATGTGGGTGTCAAAATTGATTCTATCAAAGAATGCCTTTAGAGGAGTTCATCATGACCTCTACATGCAATATAAAAGTTCACAATATTGTCAATGGAAACTCCTAAAATTGTAGGGTTGGAGCATAAGGAACAAGTCTTCAGGGTAAGCAATAAACTCTGCTCCACTCACCCCTTTACTTTTTAATTAAGAAACATTTTTTTTTAATCTTTGGTTGCACTGGGTCTTCATTGCTGCGCACGGGCTTTTTCTCTAGTTGCAGCGAGCGGGGGCTACTCTTTGTTGCGGTGAACAGGCTTCTCATTGAAATGGCTTCTCTTGTTGCGGAGCACGGGCTCTAGGCACGCGGGCTTCAGTAGTTGTGGCACGTGGGCTCAGTAGTTGTGGCTCGTGGGCTCTAGAGCACAGGCTCAGTAGTTGTGGCGCACAGGCTTAGCTCCTCCACGGCATGTGGAATCTTCCTGGACTAGGGCTCGAACCCGTGTCCCCTGCATTGGCAGGCGGATTCTTAACCACTGTGCCACCCAGGAAGTTCCAACCCCTTTAATTTTGAAATGCAGATTGCTGAATCACAACATGCCATGTTGGTAACAAGTGTGTCTTCACTTTTTCACAGGTTCAATAGAAGCCTTGGATGAACAATTCAAATGACCTAAAACAGTCCTGATGCATGGTATTTGCCTCTCAAAAATAATCATCAGGGGACTTCTCTGGTGGCGCAGTGGTTAAGAATCTTTCTGCCAACGCAGGGGACACGGGTTCGAGCCCCGTCCGGGAAGATCCCACATGCCGCGGAGCAACTAAGCCCGTGCGCCACAACTACTGAGCCCACGCACCTAGAGCCCATGCTGCGCAACAAGAGAAGCCACCACAATGAGAAGCCTGCTCACTGCAACCAAGAGTAGTCCCCGCTCGCTGCAACTACAGAAAGCCCGCGTGCAGCAACGAAGACCCAATGCAGCCAAAAATAAATAAATAAATTTAAAAAAATAAAAAAATAAAAATAAAAATAATCATCAGCACCTTGTGAGACTAAACACAGCATTAATTCAGACTTCTGTAATGGAAAAAAAAACATAAAGGAGGGAAAAACCTAACATTTATTGAGTACATCCTATGTGCCCACAACTGTGACAGATGTTTTACTGTTTATTTCATTTTACCTCCACAAATACCTTAAAGGTAATATTATTTTACACTTTGGAAAACCAAGACTTAGAAGCTAAATAATGTAATAAGTCACAGAGAGAGCTGGAGTCTGACTCCAATCCAGGACTGTGTAGCTTTAAACCCTAAGCCTCTTCTTAAAGAATACACTTTCTCACAATTTTAATGCAAGTCATAAGCTCTTTATAATCACTTAAAAAAAACTATATAGTGTATTTCATTTTTTCCCTTACGTGCTTTTTATATTTTAACATCAAACTTAATTTGCTTTTATATTTTATTTTTACATTTTATTTTTGGTAGTCTTACAATGGAATTCTACCAAATTTTCCAAAGAAGAGACCATCGCAAAATCATATAAAATCTTCATATATTAGAAAACCAGTAAATGCTTCTCAACTAATTTGATGACATCAGAATACCAAAACCAGTGACTAAAGTAAGATAAAATAAAGTCCACATCAATCTCATGCATGTAAATAAATGGAAATGCTAAACAAAAATATGGCACTGTATAAAAAAACAAACCCAGATCAAGTTGAATTTATCTGAGAAATTCAAGGATAGTTTTACATCAGCAAAACTACAAATAAAAGCCATATCATCATTTAAATAGATGCACAAAACTCATTTAATAAATGTCAACTTTAATTTGGAACAAAAATTCTAGGTAAATAATGAAATTTCCTTAAACCAATAATATGATATCTAGAAAAACAGCTTAGAATAACCATTATTCTTACTAGAAAATAACACATTATTACCTTTAAAATCAGGCAGCAATAAAGGCACTCAGTAGCACTATTTTTTATTACATACTGTACTGGACGTTCCAGACCTCATATTAAGGCAAGAATTAATTAAAATTATCATAACTATTTGAAAAAATAAAATTATTATTATACACAGACAATCTGATTTTAAAATATCAAAGTCTTTGTACAAGGAATTCTAGTGCTAGGATTTATTATTTAGGAGTACTTGAATGTCTGCATGTAAATATATGATCAAAGATTATCGTTTTAGCATTGTTCATAGTAGTGAAAAATTGAGAAACATATAAATGTTAGTTAATAGAGTACTTGGCAAGTAACATTAAATTTTATATTGGGTCAGTAAAGCCAAATGAAGAGATTAAATGAGTTGGTTCATTGCAAAATAATGCAAAGGGTATCATCTCATTATCAAATGCACTCATGTGTGTGTTTGTGTGTGCACACATGAATATATGTATGTGCAGGGAAATTAATATAAAACACTCCAAGAAGATGCACATCAAATAGTTGATAGAGGGTAACTCTGGAAAGAAGAGCAGTTGTCCACATATTTGGGGAGAGGCAGGAATTAAATAGAGGCTTCCCTCTTCTACTCAGTACAACAATTTACAAATAGAATGTACTCAAATGTTAATTACTTGTTTTTGGAAAAAGGGGAATATTGAATTAAGAAAATAATAAGCAAAGAAGGCAAATGACAATGTAAAAAAGAAAAATAAATTAAAAGGCCAATAACCATATTAAAAGATGAGTAATCTCACTAGTAATCAGAGACATATAAATTAAAGCTGTTAATATACACTGTTCACCTAAAACATTTTCACAGATTAAAATAGGTGAAAGGGCTTGCTATTATCCTCTGTGGGTAAGAAAGAAGAAGGAAAATAGATGATCTAAACCATTGTTTGTAAGAGTATAAACTGATACAATTTTCTTTGAAAAATTATGTTGTAGTATCCATAAAAATTAAAAAGTATACACCATTTTAGCAGCAAATACATTTCTAGAAAATTTTCCTACATATATGTGTAAAGACATATGGAAAGAGATACTCATAGTATCACCATTGGTAAGAGTGAACAATAAAGTGCTTATAGGTTGAGGAATAGTTAAATATATTGAGCAATATTTAGTTCACTTATAGGTTAGCAGCAATTATGAGGTATAAGTATGAGGTAGCTCCAAATATACTAACATTAAAGATTATCCAGATATCTGTTATATTAGGAAGAAAAAATAATTATATGAAGCATGACCCCAATTGTATTTAAAATGTTAACTAAAATTGTATGTATTCACCTATACTCCTATCGATTTTTATGCAAAAGTAAACACTGTCATTAGCAGTGTTCACTCCTGAAGGGGTAGGCTGGGTTGAGAAAGAATAAAGTAGTTCTATAACTCCAGTATCAAATTCTATACTGTTTACTTTTATTCATTAGCATTTATTCTAATACTATTTGGAGAATTAAAAATAATTAATCAAAATAAAGTTGCAATATAATCTCATAGAGAATAAAATAACATATTCATTGGGAGGTAGCTGAGTTTTTATTGCATTCTGGGCGCAAATACATACTTTCAAGCATCTTTTTTTCCCCATGAATCCAAATGCTTCACCTCTGTTTTTTAAATATACCACTCATTTATTTTAACCAGTCTTCCCCACAGTTTGGCATTCCCATCTGATACTAATCTCCTCCATGTATGTTTGTCTTCATTTTAACAGGGTGCCAGAGATAGAGAGGAAAGAAAGTCATAGGCAGGTAAAAATACCTGTGCAGAATCTGAGATTTTACCCTACTAGAAGCCATGATATTCCTAGATCAGAGAAAAAGGACTTTATTACTCACAACAATAGGATTATCAAGTGTATTTATATTTTCTTGTGTCATTTCCCGAGGCCCAACTTCTTACTGGAAAATGCAAAGAGGGCCAAACGACGCCTCTACATACAGTGGGTTACATTACAGGAAAGGAGCACTGAGCTTACAAGGTAATTCTATTATAAATGGTCAGTTAACAAGCCTGACACTATTTCTATCTGCCGAGGTTGTTTATCACAAAAACATGCTTGAAATGCAGTTCAGAACAAACAAGCAAGTCAGTGCCTGTGCTTGCAAGGCAAACATGCTGAGACACAAAACACCAAAAAAAATTATTTTGATGAGTTGCTATCTGAGAGTGTTGCAAGGGTCTGTCATGCCACTAAACTGTAGATGCATGTTTCTCATCAGTAAATATCTTGTACTACTTAACTGAGTGAACTTTGATAGTATCTTAACTGATGTTTAAAAATACAGAGGGAAGGAAACTAATCATGAAAAATCTTAGAGATGGGTGGGAGAAAATTTACTGAAATTTAAGATGAGGGGCAATTCACTCAGTAGAAATAGTCAAATATAAAAAGTATTGTAAGACAATACTTCTAGGTAAAATACAAAATATTTGAGGAAAATGAATTATATTACCCCGTATTTTGTGAGACTACACTAAGAAATTGAGAAGGAAAGAGTTAATAGCATTTTTTTAAAACTCAGTCTTCCTTTCTCCTGGAAAACTAGTTGATTCCAGGGCTGTGTTTAGGAAAAGATACATATTTTCAGAAACCTGGAAGACACCATCTTAACCAAGTGAGCAAAGTTCATATCACCACCATATCATTACTTACTGACATCGTATACTTCCTAACAGATGCATTGAGAATGGCACAACTTCACTTCTGTGATATACTTGCTGAAATTGTTCATGCTTAATTCACTCATGAAAAAGCGTCAGGCAAATCCAGATCGGGAGACATTTCACAAAATAACTGTCCAGGCCTTTTCAAAAGTTTCAAGGTCGTGATAGACAAGGAAAGATTAAGGAACTGTCATGACTGGAGAAAACTAAGGAGATGGAATAATATAGAATCCTAGAATGGATCCAGAAAGAGAAAAAAGATGTTAGTAGGAAAATTAATGAATGCTGAATAAAGACTGCAGTTTCGTTAATAATATTGTGCTAATGGTTAATTCTTGTTTTTTCAGTTGTACTATGGTTATGTAAGATGTCAACATTAGGGGAAATGAGTGAAAAGTACACAGGAACTCTATGTACATTTTTTGGCTTCTTCTGTAAATCTAAACTTATTTCCAAAAAATATTAAAAGATAAATGAAATCAAGAGAATAAATGAGAAAAATAACCCATGATTTTATTTACACTGAGCCATCAGAGTAGACTGTTATATCAATGGCTTCCAATGAATCATACCTCCCAGTATCTACATCACACTTCAAGACTCAGGCCTTGGTTATGCGATTTGGTTTGGCCAATGACAAATCAGCAAACCTGAGGCAAGCAGAGGCTTGATAAGTGCTTAAGCATTGGTATTTGCCCTCTCAGAATGCTGCTACCACCATGTATTCCAGCAGGCTATTCTGCTGGAGGGTCTAAATGGAGGCGACCAAAGCATCCCAGACAGCAGGTACAAGTAACCACCAGCCATGTGAGTGAGACTCTCTTGGACCATCCAGCCTCAGTCAAGCTATCATATGACAATAGCTGTAAGAGAGACTGCAGACAAGACCAACAGAAGTACCACCCAGCTGATTCCAGCCCAAGTTACAGAATTATAAGCAAATAACTTGTGTTTGTCTTAAGCGATATAGATATTATTCATTGTGGCAACTACTCAACTAAGTACGTATATTGATGTGCTATTTGTGTTGAATACAGAGAACATGGCAAGCAATAATTTTTAAAAATGGGTGTGCACAAGTTTTAGTCTAACATATCTGAAGTCAGAATAATGGTCATGGCCTCTTAGATGTCCTGTACATGTGGGGATTTTCTGTTCTCTACCTCTGAACAGGTGAATGACATCAACATCTCTAAACAATAGACCACTTCTTGTAGATATCTGTAATCAGTAGGTGTAAGAAGAAAAGCTCATCTCTGTGAATGGGAAATAGTGTCTGTATGGCTACTGTCTACTTGCACTTATAGCTGCTCTCCTTCATTCAGTGCAAACCTCTTTTCTATAAAAGGCATGGTAATTTGATGGAATATTCAGAATTGTTGCTTAAAGATATGGCCTCTTGATTTTAACAACAATAAAAATAGGTTATAACAAATTTGCATGCTTTGATCAATATTTTTCTCTGAATTTACAAAATCTCTGAGGTAAAACCCCTACCTGCAAGTGTTTCCAATGGTTTTGTCTCTCCGTATAATATTAACTGTGCAAGATTTTTCTGACAGGCTCTGACTCCGGAGAATAAATGAGATGGGTTTCTTTCAAGAAGTACAGATAGCTCATAGCCTCTGAGTACAGCTTTCCGGTATTTGTATTGTTGCTCTTTTAACCCTGCGCATCTCTTGGTCAGTATCAGTCATCATCAGATCTTCCTGGAGGGGAAGCCCTTGGATTCCCCTGAAGCCCAGATCTCAGGAAGAAAACCTCAGATTTTTCTGCCATCTGTCATCCTGTCTTCTAAGGACACAAAGAACTATGCATTGGGTGATTCCCTTAGGCCTTCCTAAGACAGATTTCTTCATTACCAACTACTCTTTTTTCTTTTCATTTTAAATGTGTTTTTTCTTTGAGAAATGTTACCATGCTGATACAGAAATAATGAAAGGGGAAAATAAATTGTAAAGCACTCTTTTGCTTTCTAGATGATGTTTCAAATGCTGCAGTCTTCCAATGAAGAAATCTTGTTTGATAAAATGTATATAGAGTAAAAGCAAAATATAAATCCGCCATTATTTGCAGATGATGTGATATTGTGCATTGAAAATCTCAAAGTATCTATAGATATATTATAATAAGAAGATAATTGAGCAAAATTGTGGGATACAATGTCAATGTACAAAAATATATCAACTGAATTGGCTATAAGCTAGCAAAAAATTTTGAAAATGAGATATTAAATGATACCATTTAGAATAGCTTCAAAAATTATCAAATGCAAAAACACAATGAAATACTATTACACACTCATTAGAATTTAAAACAAATAAAAACATCAAACGTTGCTGAGGATGTGGAACAAATAGAACTCTTACAATTGCTGGTTAGAGAGTAAAGTTTTAGAACTAATCTGGACATAGTTTTGGTGATGTCTTGTAAACTAACTTGTCATCTTTTCTATTCCCTTATAAGCCCACTCCTAAATATTTACCCAACAAAAATCAAAATACATGGCCACACAAAGGCTTGGGCTAGAATGTGCGTAGCAACTTAATTCATAATAGCACAAAACTGGAAATATCCATAAGCAGGAGAATGGATAAATAAACAGTGGTATATCAATACAACGGAATATTGTTAATCAATAAAAAAGGAGCAAGCTAATGGTATACAGAATGACATGAATAAATATGACCAATATAATTTTAGTTTAAGGATGCCAGGCACAAAAGAGTGCCCAATGGGTGTGTGTGTGTGTGTGTGTGTGTGTGTGTGTGTGTGTATTTATATATACATATGGCAAAAAAAAAGTGTTTGCCTCAGGTGCATGATTAACTGTGAAGAGTCAGGGAGTAAATTTCTAGGGTGTTGAAAATATTCTATATTTTGTTAGGATTGTGGTTTATACCAAATGTAAAATTTACCTAAAAAAGGAATGGTTAAAAAAAAACCTGTTGAACTCTAGTTAGAAGTTAGTAGGTTTGCTTTATACACTGGTATGGACTAGAAATTTTGAAACCATTTCCTTTGTATTTTAATTTGATTAAATGAGGAAATATGTTGAGGATAATGGTAGACAAGATTTTACTATTGGAGAAGGAAGTAATGTATATAGAAAAGGAGAACACTACATAATGTATTTCCTTTGGTCTCTAAATATTATTTTTCACTACAGGGAATCAGGGTTCCTTAGAGAAAATTGTGATTCTAAGATGGGACAGATAAAATACAAAATGAGCCTAGGAGTCTTTTATGATTTTAAAAAACCAACTCTCTAGAACTAATATGATAAAGAATAAGCAAGACTTCTACAAAGAAAACTACAAAATATCACTCAGAAAAAAATAATAAAAAGAACTAAATAAATGGGAGGATATAACATGTTCAAAAGATTGAACAAGTCAATCTTAAAAATATTTCAGTTGTTAAAGAAATTATTATAATTGAATAAGCTCACAATAAAAACTTCAGGAGCTTATGTGTCTGTGCGTGTGTGTGTGTGTGTGTGTGTGTGTGTTGCCAAGCTGATTCTAAAACTTATTTGGAAGTACAAAAGAGCAAGAATACCTGAGACAATCTTGAAGAAGAACAATAAAGTTGAAGGATTTATACAACCAAATATCAAAGATCATCATGAGGCTCTAGTGGTTAAGATGATATGACATTGGTATAAGGACAGATGAATAGACAATGGAATAGTATAGACTCTGGAAATAGACTCACTTATAAATTGACTTTAATTTTGACAAAGTGACAATGAATTAGAATGGGGAAATAATTTTTTTCAGAAATGATGCTGTGACAATTAGATATCCATATGGAAAAAACTACCTCACACTATACACAAAAATTAATTACAGCTAGATTGTGAACCTACATGTCAAAGGTAAAAAAAAGTTTCTAGAAGAAAATATAGGAAATCATATCATCTCAGAGTAGGTAAATATTTCTTGAACAGCAAACAAAAGCAATCATAAAGAAAAAGAACAATAAATTGAACTTCATTTAAACTGAAACCTTTTGTTCTTCAAAAGTTTTTTCATCAATAAAAAAGGCCAGCTATAAGGTGGGAGAAAATTTTTGCAATGTATTTGTCTTACAAAGAACTCAAATAATACATACAAATTCTTACAAATCAATGTAAAACAATAAGCCCAATTTAGAGAATTGGCAAAAATATTTAATGGGAACTTCAAAAAATCTAAATGGCCAGGAAAGATATGGAAAGATGCTCAACTTCATTATTCATCATTAGAGTATGAATTAAAACTACAATGAGATATCACTACATAACCACTAGAATATCAAAAATGCAAAAGAATGATGATATCAAATGGTATAAAGAAAGGAGAAAAATTTATACTCTCATAGACACTTTGGAGATATGTAAATAGGTGCAACCACTTTGGAATTCTATTTGGCAATATATAATAAAGATGAATATAGGTTATTTTATGACCCAAAAATTTCCTCTCTGGAAATATACCCAACCGAAATATGTTCATGAACACACTGAAAGACATGTACAAGAATGTTCATAGAATTTTTGTAGCCTCCATAATAGCAAAGATAAATAAACTGTACATAGTAATATATTGAACACTATTCAGCAATAAAATTATGGAATTATTTCTACATGCAACAGTGTTCTTGAGTAAAAAAAAACAGATAAGAAGAGCATATATTGTATGATTTCAGTTTATAAGATTCAGAAATTAGGAAGCTACTCTACAGTAAGAGAAGTCCAAGGAATGATTACCTTTTTTTAAGCACTTGGAAATGCATTAGAATTTTCTGTGCTGCTTATAAGATTTGGTTTTGATCTAGGTGCTGATTACATAGATGTTTTCACTCTGTAAAAATTTATATATGCTGAACTTATGATTTGTCGACTTTTCTGCATGTTACACTTCAATGAGTTTACTTTAAAAATAAAATGTTCACCAAAATATTGTTAGAACTAATAAACAAATTCAGTAAGTTTCAGGATACAAAATCAATATACAAAATTTGTATTTTATGTGATTATATACACACACACACACACACACACACACACACACAAATGAAGTATTTTTCAGCAATTAAAAATAAGGAAATCTTGCCTTTTGCCACAACATGGAGGAACCTTGAGGGAATTATGCTAAGTGAAATAAGTCAGACAGAGAAAGACAAATATCAATGACCTAACTTATACATGGAATCTAAAAACAATGGCAGCAGCAGCAACATCAACAAAGCTCACGGACACAGAGAACAGACTGGTGGCAGGAGGTGGGGGGAGTGCGAAATGGGTGAAGGGGTTTAAAAAGTATAAACTTTCAGCTATAAGAAAGTAAGTCATGGGATGTAACATACAGCATGGTGACTATAGTTAATAATATTGTAATGTATACTTGAAAGTTGCTAAGAGCGTAAATGTTAAAAGTTCTCATCACAAGAAAAAAAAATGTGATTGTCTATGGTGAGTAGTGTTAACGAGACTTATTGTCGTCATCATTTCATAATATGTATAAATATCGAATCATTATGTTGTACACCTGAAACTAATACAATGCTATATGTCAGTTGTATCTCACTAAAAAGTAAAAATAGAAAGAAAATGTCCACACCTTCCCACCCCCAGAAAATATTCTTGTTTGTAACTGTGCTATTGTATGGGAAATAGCTTCAAGAGGACATTTCTCAGCAATTTGTTACCGTTACATTTCTCAGTAACAGTATAATTATGAAAAAACACACAAAAGGTGCTTCCTTGCATTAGAGCCCTCCAGAAATTGGTTCCTTGTTGAGTAAACCAACTTGTGTATATTCACTCTATCACAAACACTTAGTGCTTCACTGCTTCTGAACAAACACTGGGCCATCACTTTATACAGTGCACATTCCCCCTTTTTCCCTGACACAGCAGTGTAGGAGAGTTCTGGCTTAAATGCCCAGTTTAGATCCCATCCCTTCCAAACAAGTTTCCCTGATTTCACTACTCAGAAGCAAACAGTACTGACCTCTGAAATCTCTTATCCATGGTCTTCTGGCCAACACATTTCACAATTAATTATGCTTTTGTTGTCACATGTTGTGCTGTTTTCTTGAATTGCTCTTTGCATTTTTATTGTTGTTTAATGTTTTACTTGTCTAAATATTGTATCCTTAAATAGAGATTGTTAACTTCTTAAAGACAGGACTCCATTTGGAAATTATTCATGTTTCTCATCATATCTCACATTGAGGGAGAGGGCATTCCTTGAAAGGATGTCAGGTGAACCCTTGAATGTATACAAAATCTGAATTACCAATTCAGGGGAGAAAAGTCAATTTCTACTACCTACTCTGTCTTAACCTTCAACTAATATAATTTAACAGCATTGCAGAGGACAGTGTTGCATCATATGTCCTGGGTTTGCATCCTATGGGTTCTGTGTGAATTTACGTTAATTCTCTTAGCTTTTTCTCCATCTTAATGAAATCTTTATTAGCAAGAAGATGCCCAGATCTGATTGTGTTAGTTATCATTACATGAGATACTGTATAAAAAGTGCATCAATAAGAAATTTATTTCTTATTTAACATTTTGTGATTCTAAGAGAGTAAGAGCAGAGTGACACCAATTGATTTGTTTTCCATCATTACTTCTCCCCAATTCTTTCTCCATTTCCCTCAATCTCTCCTCCTCCATGCTTACATGTATTATATTAGATCTTGACTCTTCCATCGAGAACTGGAACCTTATTTCACTCAGGAAGGGAGTGAGTGGTCTCTATGCCAGAAAATAAGGAGGGAAAATTGTGTTCCTGGCATCTAAATAAGAATTAGAAGTATAATTACCATAGAAACATTGTTTCCACATTTCTTATATTTCCTTGTTGTATAATATAACCAGGAAGAGTTACCATCCATTTCCTAAAGTCCACACCACTGAGAGGGAAATCTTTTTTTTTTTTTTTAAGTTTAAAACCATCAATTAACAAATAAGCAATTTTCTAGAAAGTTCAGATACCTATGCTACCACTGACTTACTTTCTTTTCCTAAGAAGCACAAGCATGTGTAGAAAATAACAACAAAAAAGAAACCAGTTTTATTGTTATTTTATAACAAGCACAACGAAAATCTAATGTATTGGTAGAATATTATGAGGTTGAGCCAAATTGTTTTTTCAATTCCTTCTTATCCATTCACATTCCGAAGTGAATGAACTCATTGTTTGCTATGAAGTGTCAAATAAGAAAGCATGTCTCCACATAGGGAAGTTACACTCTAATGGATTTTAATAGATAAATTTATTCAAGTATTAAATATAAAATAATGTGTGGCAACAGAAGTATTTTTCCTTCATTCATATATATTTGATGCAAATTTGGAGACAAAAGTTCCTCTCCATGTATATCAATCAAAATCAGTTCCCCTGAAACATTTTTTTTGCCAAAGTTTTTGTTTTCCAGAAAAATATGTACAAGATTGTCAATAAGCTAAATAAATGGTGGATACCTGAAATCTTTCCAAAATTTGGTCCATGATTCTAATTATAATCTCCTCTTTAAATTAATCACTTGCTTTATTATCTTTTACTTATAAAACTTAATTTGGTAGTCACAGCCATTACTGAATATAATATAAAGAATTATCAAATATTCCTATAATAGGGAATTCCCTGGCAGTCCAGTGGTTAGGGCTCCACACTTCCACTGCAGGGGGCATGGGTTAGATCCCTGGTCAGGGAACTAAGATCCCTCATGCCGTGCTGCACGGCTAAAAAAAAAAAAATTCCTGTAACAAAGGGGACCAACATGAATCTGCTGAATGACTGAGCAAATGTTAATAAAAAAACTAAGTGATTATTTTAAGTAAGAACAAAGTAGAAGCACTTAGGAAGTGAATTTTATTATTTTTCATTTAATTTAGTGCATCATTTTATTTGCATTCAGAGAGATGCTTTGTCTTTCAGTCTTTGACTTTCCGTTTCTGATATAAGCCCAGAAATTGTGTATGATACTGTAGGAGCTTTTAGATATTTCTAACATAGAAAAATATGAAACCCAGTTCACATGGCTGAGGTCTCTTTCCATGTTCTCTCCCTCGGTTGATAGACTCAATCCTTTGCCCCCTTATTTCATAGAAGCATATTCTTTTATTGGTCTTGAAGAACATAAAAATTGCATCTATTTCCTGTTAATCAAGTTAGAGACATCAAAAGATCCTGCTTATAATTTATGCTTCTCTTTATAAGTCTTTATCCTTGCTTTGTCCTCTGAATTTTCTTTTTTCTTTTTTTTTTTTAAGTTTAGTTTTTGTGTTTTCTTTTTCCAGTTTCCAAATATCTCACTAGGTCTTTACATGAGAAATCAAATTACTTTCTTGGCACTAATATTTTCACACAGGTAGCTCTTTAATATTAAAACATTTCTTCGGGTTAAATTAAAGAACTCACTCCTTTTTGATGCGTTACAAAGAGTCTCCTAAATATTCTATATTACAGAAATTCTGAAATCATTCTCAATCCTTTCCAAGGAAATGTACAGGCATACCTCATATACACTGCGGATTCAATTCCAGACCACCACAATAAAGCTAATATTGCAATAATGCAAAGCACATTAATTTTTTGGTTTCCCAGTGCATATACAAGTTATGTTTACAATATACTATAGTCTATTATGTGTACAATAGCATGTCTAAGAAAACAATACACATACCTTAATTAAAAAATACATTATTGCCCTGAATGCTAACCATCATCTGAGCCTTCAGCAAGTTGTAGTAATAATATCAAAGATCACAGATCACCATAACAAATATAATAATAATAAAAAACTTTGAAATACTGTATGGATTACCAAAATGTGACACAAAAACATAGAGTGAGCAGGTGTTGTTGGAAAAAGATGGCACCAATAGACTTACTAGACACAAGGTTGCCAAAAGCCTCCTATTTGTAAAAAACAGTGTCTACGAAACACAATAATGTGAAGGACAATAAAATGAGGTATGCCTGTATAAGGGAATGGTTTATTTTTCTTTGACTTATGATATTTACACAGATGTAATTAACATAGTTTCCTAATAGTGTAAAGTATTGTGTTGGCCAAAAGGTTCATTTGGTTTTTCCTGTAAGATGGCTCTAGTAGACGCCATCTATCTAGAAGTTGATAGCAAAAATCGAGACATTGAGAACAGTCAGTGTTATACCAAGCGGGAGATAGCCAACATACTCAAAATATCCAAATCAAGCATTGAAAATTATTTTCATTAGCTTGGTTATGTGAATCGCTTTGATGTTCAGGTTCCACATAAGTTCAGCCAAAAAAACCTTGACCGTATTTCCACATGCAATTCTCTACTTAAACGTAATGAAAACGTTCTGTTTTTAAAACAAACTGTGACGGGTAATGAAAAGTGGATACTGTAACAATAATGTGGAACAGAAGAGATCGTGGGGCAAGCGAAATGAACCACCACCAACCACACCAAAGGCCAGTCTTCATCCAAAGAAGGTGATGTTGTGTATATGGTGGGATTGGAAGGGAGTCTTCTATTATGAGCTCCTTCTGGAAAACCAAACGATTAATTCCAACAGGTACTGCTCCCAATTAGACCAACTGAAAGCAGCACTCGATGAAAAGCATCCAGAATTAGTCAACAGAAAACATATAATCTTCCATCAGGATAGCGCAAGACTGCATGTTTCTTTGATCACTAGGCAAAAACTGTTACAGCTTGGCTGGGAAGTTCTGATTAACCTGCCGTATTCACCAGACATTGCACCTTGGCATTTCCATTTATTTTGGTCTTTACAAAATTCTCTTAATAGAAAAATGTCAATTCTCTGGAAGACTGTAAAAGGCACATGGAACAGTTCTTTGCTCAAAAAGATAACATGTCTTGGGAATTATAAAGGTGCCTGAAAAATAGCAGAAGGTAGTGGGACAAAACGGTGAATATGTTGTTCAATAAAGTTCTTGGTGAAAATGAAAAATTTGTTTTTTATTTGTAGTTAAAAACTGAAGGAACCTTTTGGCCAGCCCAATAGCTTTGAAATGAGAACTTCATGTTGCTCTATGTGGTTTAATACTTTTATTAAACTTATAGATGTCAAATCATCCTAATTCATGAATCTGTCACTCAGGTGCCTCCAAAATCTAGCAACAATCTATTCCTTTTGTGTGGTCACGTATTCATGCATTCATTCATTCATTTGTTCATTCAGCAATGCTTATTAGCCAATTACAATACTCCAGGCTGTGAGCTATTTTGTGTGGTCATGTGTTCATGCATTCATTCATTCACTTGTTCATTCAGCAATGCTTATTAGCCAATTACAATATTCCAGGCTATGAGCTAGTTTCTGGAGTTAAAAGAGTAAACAATATAATGCTTAACATCAACAATATTCTATATTTTCATTTGTGAGCTTCCTCTTGGTCTAACTGAAATATTAAAAGAAATGCAAGCTTTCATATTTGCTTATGGCATCCAGGAAGCAACTAACATTTTGCAGAAATTCTCATTCATTAATTTATTCCATTATTATAATGTAAATAAATTTCTATCTGGACATAGGATGGCCCTGGGCCAGAAGTAAAAATATCCTCATAGCCAATAACAAAAATGATTCACCTCAGGCTTTCAATCTTACAAAAGCTGTCCATTTTTCAACAAAAATTAAAAGGCACACAAAAATGTAACACACTGCCATGAGACAAAGCAATCAATAAAAACAGACTCAGCAGTGACCCAGAAGTTGGAATTACCTCATAGGGACTATTAAATATCTCTAATTAACATGTTAAAAAACATGATGGAAAGATGGACAACATGCAAGAACAAATGTGAAATTGCATCAGCCTGATGCAAACTATAACTCTAATAAAATGGTAGAAATAAAAAACAGTAAAAACTGATGAATCGTATTCAACAAGCTTATCACAGACTTGACACAACTGAGTAAAGAATCAGTAATCATTTCCCCTAGGAACAGGAACAAGGCAAGAAAAATTTCTCTCACTAGTTTTGAATCTTAGCCAATGAAATAACACAAGAAAAAGAAATAAAAGCATACAGAATGAAAATGATGAAATAAATCTCTCTATATGTAAGGCCTGGTATTTACATATCCCCCAAATCTATAAAAAGCCCTAAATTTGTTTAATGAATTTAGAAATGCCCCAGGGTACTAAGTCAATATGAAAAATTCAGTTTCAGTTATGAATAAGGGCTGTGAATAATTGGAAATTGATTTTTTAAAGTAACATTTATAATAGCACCTGGAAAAATAAATATCTAGGTATTAAAAAAATATGTATAAGATTTGCATGGTGATAATTACAAAACTGAAAAAAGAAATCAAGGGTGTTCTAATAAATAAATAACTATACTGAGTTCATGGATTGCAATCATTAACATTTTATAATGTCAATATCTCCAAATGGATCTACAGAGTGATGAAAACCCAACTTAATTTCTTGTAGGCATTTTTGCAGTATTGACAAGCTTATGTTAAATTTATATAGGAAGATGGTGGGAATGTAAATTGGTGGAGCCACTATGGAGATGGAAGTTCTTTAAAAAATTAAAAACAGAGTTAACATATGATCCAGCAATCCCAGTCCTGGGCGCATATACAGAAAAGATAAAAACTCTAGTTCAAAAAGATACATGCACCCCAATGTTCATAGGACCATTACTGACAATAGCCAAGACATGGAAGCAACCTAAATGTCCACTGACAGATGAATGGATAAAGAAGAGGCAGTATATATACAAAATGGAATGTTACTCAGTCATAAAAAAGAATGAAATAATGCCATTTGCAGCAGCATGGATGGACCTGGAGATTATCACACTACGTGAAGTAAGTCAGACAGAGAAAGACAAATATCATATGATATCATTTATATGTAGAATATAAAAAATTATACAAATGAACTTATTTACAATACAGAAATAGACTCACAGACATAGAAAAAAAATTTACCAAAGGGGAAGGGGGTGTAGGAATAAACTGGGAATTTGGGATTAATAGATACACACTACTACTTATAAAACAGAGTAACATTAAGTAGCTACTGTATATATAGCACAGGGAACTATAATCAATACCTTGTAATAACCTATAATGGAAAAGAATCTGAAAAAGTATATATGTATATACATACACATATATATACCCATATATACACATATATATATACATATATATGTATAACTGAATCACTTTGCTGTATACCTGAAACATTGCACATCAACTATACTTCAATTCAAAATTTATACAGAAAGAGATAGTAACCAGAATTACCAAAACAAGTGCAACAAGAAAAATTCATTTGGAAAATTTACACTTTCTGATTTTAAGTTTCACTAAAAAGTTGCTGTAGTCAAGATATGGTGTTATGGGCAAAAAGAAAAACCTATAGATGAATGAACAGATTAGACATCCTAGAAATAGACACACAAAATACAGTCAGCTATTTATTTATAAAGATGCAAAGGCAATTAAGTAAAGAAAAATTTATTTATTTAACATATGGTCCTGGACCAATTCAACTTCAATATATACCTCAAAACTTAGGCAAAAATTAAATAAACATGAAGCATAGACTGAAATCTAAAATTTAAAACTTTAACTCATCAAGAAGAATATATAGAGAAAAATCTTTGTAGTTTTGTATTAGAAACTGTGTTTCTTTTATGTCATATAGCATGATCCATAAAAGAAAAATATTGAGAAATGGGATTTCACCGAAATTACAAACACTTGTTGCATGGATAAGTGAATGAAACCCTGTTAAGTGAATGAAAAGACAAGTCATTCTCTAATAAAAGGGATCAAGAATTCTTGAAGACGTGGTTGAGTTTGAGATGAGTCTGGAGCACATTACAGTGCCTGAAAATAAGGAAATGTTCAAAAAAGTATAAAAACATTGAAATGGCACAGAAAACAACCTAAAAAACTTTCAAAGGCTAAAGCTAGAAAATTTTGAGCAAAAAATTAAATAATGATCACATTGGATTGTGACTCAGAAAATAAATAAATAAATATTTATGAACCTCTACTGCTATAAATAAATAAGTAAATAAATTGAGGTTACAGAATAATTCCAATTAATGCATGTAGAAAGAATGAGGGAAATAGAAAATCATTACTCAAATATCAAGGTAATCACTTTGTAGTCCAGATCCAATCTGAATGCTAAAATTCGTTGGCAAAATTAAAGGAGAAACAAGATATTTTCATCATCTCCATGTTTCTCCCTCAAGATATTTATTAATGACAAAGGAGAAAATAATACATTTACAGTGAAGAAACCTGGAAGACACTATCTTAACCAAGTGAGCAAGGTTAACAGTACTCGTGTGTTGTCATGATGTAACCCCTGATATAAAGTATGAGAAGGGCATACCTCTTACTGGTTTTCTTTCCAAAAATGCATTACTTCAATCTAATGGTGATAAAACATTAGTTAAACCCAAATTGATGAACAGTCTACAGAACAACTGATCAATACTCGTTCAAAATATCAAGGTCATGGAAGACAGAGAAAGATTTAGGAACTGTCATAGATTGGAGGAGACTAAGGAAACATGACAAATGAGTGCATTATGGGATCTTATACTTGATCCTGGAACAGAAAACAAAATTACTATAAAATCTGGCAAAATCTGAAAAAAGTACATGGTTTAGTAATCGTAATATAGCAATATTAATTTGTTGGTTATGCTAATCATACCATACTTATGCAAAAATGTTAACATTAGGGGAAGTTGGGTGTAGAGTATATGGGAACTTTCTGTACTCTTTTTGCAAATTTTTTTGTCAGGTCCAATATTTCAAAATTAAAAATAAAATGTACACCAACACATATATAAGTAATTAGAAACATATGTACCATGCAGTAAACATAGAAAGCTGGTGTAGACAGCAGATTAGATAGATCTCAGGAGAGGGAGTATGACCAGAGATAAGGAAATGCATTTTGTTTCATGTGTGTCAGCTTCATCAATTTCTGTAAATATTTCTTGTGCACTTGAAAAGAATGACTTGCAATTATTTATACATAAAGATACACCACAGAACACCCATTAGAATGAATAAAATTTACAAAGACTGACAGTGTGAGGTCAGACAGTACCAAATGTTGGCAAGGATTTGCAGCAGTTAGAACTTTTATATGTTGCTGGTGGGAAAACAAGATTAAACGTTACGGACACATGGAATACAGTTTTTCATTCCTCACAACATAAACTTATGTATAGTATACAAAGGAGCAACTTCACTCCTAGCTATGTACAAAAGAGAAATGAATACATGTGTACTCCAAAAGACTGATATGTGAATGGTCATAGCAACTTTATGCACAATATACAAAAAATGAAAATGGGGCAAATGTCCATTAACAAGTGAATGGATAAACACAATGTGGGGTATCTGCACAATGGAATACTACTCAGACATTTAAAAATGGACAACAACTAGATACATGGTTGAGAAAAATTAGAGATGAGGGAGGCTTGATGTCAACAGCCCTCTAGAATTACCAGAGCTACTGATAAAGCAAAAATGTCTCAGCATAGAATGCATAAAAACAAGACATAACCAATGAGTCATGGTGCCTGTTTCCTGCTTTAACTGGAAAAATTAGCAACGTCTTACCCAAAACTAGATCTGGATTATTTGAACCCCACCCACAGTCAAATAGAAACTGATGGATAATAATATTAATTGATTTTTAAAAAAAATTTCCTTGTATAAATGGAAGAATGAATGTAATTTTAATTATATTCCACAGCTCTTACATAATATATTTACTATTGTTCAATTAAATATTATTTATTATCTATTATATCTGTGGTATTTGTAATTTTTGAGAATATAATAGTAAATGAGACAATTTCTTATATTTTCAGGTTTCTCATCTAATTAGGGAAACTTTTTTTACTGTTTATTTTTTATAACATCTTTACTGGAGTATAATTGCTTTACAACGTTGTGTTAGTAAAAAAGTGAATAACAAAGTAATCAGCTATATGTATACATACATATCCATATCCCTTCCTTTTGCGCATCCCGCACACCCTCCATATCCCACCCCTCTCGGTGGTCACAGAGCACCGAGCTGATCTCCCTGTGCTATGCGGCTGCTTCCCACTAGCTATCTATTGTACATTTGGTAGTGTATATATGTCAGTGTCACTCTCTCACTTTGTCCCAGCTTACCATTCCCCCATCCCATGTCCTCAAGTCAATTCTCTACATCTGTGTCTTTTTTCCTGTCTCGCCCATAGGTTCTTCATGACCTTTTTATTTTTTTAAGATTCCATATATATGTGTTAGCATACAGTATTTGTTTTTCTCTTTCTGACTTACTTCAGCCTGTGACAGACTCTAGGTCCATCCACCTCACTACAAATAACTCAATTTCATTTCTTTGTATGGCTGAGTAATATTCCATTGTATATATGTGCCACATCTTCTTTATCCAATCATCTGTCAATAACATTTAGGTTGCTTCCATGACCTGGTTATTGTAAATAGTGCTGCAATGAATATTGTGGTACATTTCTCTTTTGGAATTATGGTTTTCTCAGGGTATGCCCAGTAGTGGGATTGCTGGGTTGTACGGTAGTTCTATTTTTAGTTTTTTGAGGAACCTCTGTACTATTCTCCATAATGGCTATATCAATTTACATTCCCACCAACAGTGCACGCTCTCCAGCATTTATTGTTTGTAGATTTTTTTGATGATGGCTATTCTGCCCAGTGCGAGGTGATATCTCATTGTGGTTTTGATTTACATTTCTCTAATGATTAGTGACGTTGAGCATCCTTTTGTGTGTTTGTTGGCAATCTGTATATCTTCTTTGGAGAAATGTCTATTTAGGTCTTCTGCCCATTTTTGGATTGGGTTGTTTTTTGATATTGAGCTGCATGAGCTGCTTGTATATTTTGGAGATTAATCCTTTGTCAGTTGCTTTGTTTCCAAATATTTTCACCCATTCTGAGGGCTGTCTTTTCGTCTTGTTTACGGTTTCTTTTGCTGTGCAAAAGCTTTTAAGTTTCATTAGGTCCCATTTGTTTATTTTTGTTTTTATTTCCATTTCTCTAAGAGGTGGGTCAAAAAGGATCTTGCTGTGATTTATGTCATATAGTGTTCTGCCTAAGTTTTCCTCTAAGAGTTTTATAGTGTCTGGCTTTACATTTAGGTCTTTAATCCATTTTGAGTTTATTATTGTGTATGGTGTTACGAAGTGTACTTCATTCATTTGAATTTCATTCTTTCACGTGTAGCTGTCCAGTTTTCCCAGCACCACTTATTGAAGAGGCTGTCTCTTCTCCATTGTATATTCTTGCCTCCTGTATCAAAAATAAGGTGACCATACGTGCATGGGTTTATCTCTGGGCTTTCTCTCCTGTTCCATTGATCTGTATTTCTGGTTTTTTGCCAGTACCATACTGTCTTGATTACTGTAGCTTTGTAGTACAGTCTGAAGTTGAAGCCTGATTCCTCCAGCTCTGTTTTTCTTTCTCAAGATTGCTTTGGCTATTCAGGGTTTTTTGTGCTTCCATACAAACTGTAAAATTTTTGTTCTAGTTCTGTGAAAAATGACATTGGTAGTTTGACAGGTATTGCATTGAATCTGTAGATTGCTTTGGGTAGTACAGTCATTTTCACAATGTTGATTCTTCCAATGCAAGAACATGGTATATCTCTCCATCTGGTTGTATCATCTTTAATTTCTTTCATCAGTGTCTTATAGTTTTCTGTATACAGGTCTTTTGTCTCCTTAGGTAGGTTTATTCCTAGGTATTTTATTCTTTTTGTTGCAGTGGTACATGGGAGTGTTTCCTTAATTTCTCTTTCAGATTTTTCATCATTAGTGTATAGGAATGCAAGAGATTTCTGTGGATTAATTTTGTATCCTGCTGCTTTACCAAATTCATTGATTAGCTCTAGCAGTTTTCTGGTGGCATCTTTAGGATTCTCTATGTATAGTATCATGTCATCTGCAAACAGTGACAGTTTTACTTCTTCTTTTCCAGTTTGGATTTATTTTATATCTTTTTCTTCTCTGATTTCTGTGGCTAAATCTTCCAAAACTATGTTGAATAATAGTGGTGAGAGTGGGCAACCTTGTCTTGTTCCTGATCTTAGTGGAAATGCTTTCAGTTTTTCACCATTGAGAACGATGTTGGCTGTGGGTTTGTCATATCTGGCCTTTATTATGTTGAGATAGGTTTCCTATATACCTACTCGCTGGAGAGTTTTTATCACAAATGGGTGTTGAATTTTGTCAAAACCTTTTTCTGCATCTACTGAGATGATCATATGGTTTTTCTCCTTCAATTTGTTAATATGGTGTACCACATTGATTGATTTGCGCATACTGAAGAATCCTTGCGTTCCTGGGATAAACCCCACTTGATCATGGTGTATGATCCATTTAATGTGCTGCTGGATTCTGTTTGCTAGTATTTTGTTGAGAATTTTTGCATTTATGTTCATCATTGATATTGGCCTATAGCTTCCTTTTTTGTGACATCTTTGGTTTGGGTAGCAGGGTGACAGTAGCTTCACAGAATGAGTTTGGGAGTGTTCCTTCCTCTGCTATATTTTGGAAGAGTTTGAGAAGGATAGGTGTTAGGTCTTCTCCAAATGTTTGATAGAATTCACCTATGAAGCCGCCTGATCCTGGGCTTTTTTTGTTGGAAAATTTTTAATCACAGTTTCAATTTCAGAGCTTGTGATTGGTCTGTTTATATTTTCTATTTCTTCCTGGTTCAGTCTTTTGAAGGTTGTGCTTTTGTAAGAATTTGTCTATTTCTTCCAGGTTGTGCATTTTTTTGGCATAGAGTTGCTTGTAGTAATCTCTCATGATCCTTTGTATTTATGCAGTGTCAGTTGTTACTTCACCTTTTTCATTTCTAATTCTATTGATCGGAGTCTTCTCCCTTTTTTTCTTGATGAGTCTGGCTGATGGTTTATCAATTTTGTTTATCTTCTCAATGAAGCAGCCTTTAGTTTTATTGATCTTTGCTACTGTTTCCTTCATTTATTTTCCTTTTATTTCTGATCTGATCTTTATGATTTCTTTCCTTCTACTAACTTTGGGGTTTTTTTGTTCTTCTTTCTCTAATTGCTTTAGGTGTAAGGTTAGGTTGTTCATTTGAGATGTTTCTTCTTTCTGGAGGTAGGATTGTATTGCTATAAACTTCCCTCTTAGAATTGCTTTTGCTGCATCCCATAGGTTTTGGGTCGTCGTGTTTTCATTGTCATTTGTTTCTAGGTGTTTTTTATTTCTCTTTGATTTCTTCAGTGATCTCTTTGTTATTTAGTAGTGTATTATTTACCCTCCATGTGTTTCTATTTTTTACAGATTTTTTCCCTGTAACTGATATCTAGTCTCAGCATTGTGGTCGGAAAAGATACTTGATATGATTTCAATTTTCTTAAATTTACCGAGGCTTGATTTGTGACCCAAGATATGATTTATCCTGGAGAATGTTCCATGAGCACTTGAAAAGAAAGTGTATTCTGTTGTTTTTGGATGGAATGTCCTATAAATATCAGTTAAGTCTTTCTGGTCTAATATATCATTTAAAGCTTCTGTTTCCTTATGTATTTTCATTTTGGATGATCTGTCCATTGGTGAAAGTGGGGTGGTGAGTCCCCTGCTATTATTGTGTTACTGTCAATTTCCCCTTTTATGACTGTTAGTATTTGCGTTATGTATTGAGGTGCTCCTATGTTGGGTGCATAAATATTTACAATTATTATAACTTCTTCTTGGATTGATCCCTTGATCATGATGTAGTGTCCTTCTTTGTCTCTTGTAATAGTCTTTATTTTAAGGTCTATTTTGTCTGATATGAGAATTGCTACTCCAACATTCTTTTGATTTCCATTTGCATGGACTTTCTTTTTCCATCCCCTCACTTTCAGTCTGTATGTGTCCCTAGGTCTGAAATGGGTCTCTTGTAAACAGCATATATGTGGGTCTTGTTTTTGTATGCATTCAGCCAGTCTGTGTCTTTTGGTTGGAGCATTTAATCCATTTACGTTTAAGGTAGGTATCGATATGTATGTTCCTATTACCATTTTCTTAATTGTTTTGGGTTTGTTATTGTAGGTCTTTTCCTTTTCTTGTGTTTCCTGCCTAGAGAAGTTCCTTTAACATTTGTTGTAAAGCTGGTTTGGTGGTGCTGAATTCTCTTAGCTTTTGCTTGTCTGTAAAGGTTTTAATTTCTCCGTCGAATCTGAGTGAGATCCTTGCTGGGTAGAGTAATCCTGGTTGTAGGTTTTTCCCTTTCATCACTTTAAATATGTCCTGCCACCTCCTTCTGGCTTGCAGAGTTTCTGCTGAAAAATCCGCCGTTAACGTTATGGTGATTCCCTTGTATGTTAGTTGTTGTTTTCTCTTGCTGCTTTTAATATTTTTTCTTTGTATTTAATTTTTGATAGCTAGATTAATATGTGTCTTGGTGTGTTTCTCCTTCGATTTATCCTGTATGGGACACTCTGTGCTTCCTGGACTTGCGTGACTATTTCCTTCCCCATGTTAGGGAAGTTTTCCACTATAATCTCTTCAAATATTTTCTCAGATCCTTTCTTTTTCTCTTCTTCTTCTGGGACCCCTATAATTCGAATGTTGGTGTGTTTAATGTTGTCCCAGAGGTCTCTGAGACTGTCCTCAATTCTTTTCATTCTTTTTTCTTTGTTCTGCTCTGCAGCAGTTATTTCCACTATTTTATCTTCCAGGTCATTTATCCATTCTTCTGTGTCAGTTATTGTGCTATTGATTCCTTCTAGAGAATTTTTAATTTCATTTATTGTGTTGTTCATCATTGTTTGTTTGCTCTTTAGTTCTTCTAGGTCCTTGTTAAACGTTTCTTGTATTTTTTCCATTCTATTTCCAAGATTTTGGATCATTTTTACTACCATTATTCTGAATTCTTTCTCAGGTAGACTGCCTATTTCCTCTTCATTTGTATGGTCTGTTGGGTTTTTACCTTGCTCCATCATCTGCTATGTATTTCTTTGTCTTCTCATTTTGTTTAACTTACTGTGTTTGGGATCTTCTTTTTGCAGGCTGCAGGTTTGTAGTTCTCGTTGTTTTTGGTGTCTGCCTTCAGTGGGTGAGGTTGCTTCAGTGGCTTGAATAGGCTTCCTGGTGCAGGGGACTGGTGCCTGTGTTCTGTTGGGTGGGAATGGATCTTGTCTTTTGGTGGGCAGGGCCACATCTGGTGGTGTTTTGGGGTGTCTGTGAACTTAGTATGACTGTAGGCAGCCCCTCTGCTAATGGGTGGGGTTGTGTTCCTGTCTTGCTAGTTGTTTGGTGTGGGGCATCTAGCACTGGGGCTTGCTGGCCATTGGGTGGAGCTGGGTCTTACTGTTGTGATGGAGATCTCTGGGAGAGCTCTCGCTGATTGATATTACATGGGGCCAGGAGGTCTCTGGTGGTCCAATGTCCTAGACTCAGCTCTCCCACCTCGGAGGCTCAGGCCTAACACCTGGCGGGAGCACCAAGACCCTGCCAGCCACATGGCTCAGAAGAAAAGGAAGAAAAAAAAAGGAAAAAAATAATAAAATTTTAAAAATAATAAAGAAAAAAAGAAAGAAAGAAAGAGAGTGACCAAACTAATAAACAAATCCACCAATGATAACAAGCACTAAAAACTAAACTAAGATAAACATAAAAATCAGAAACAAATCAGTCACAGAAAGCAAACCCCAAGTCTACAGTTGCTCCCAAAGTCCATCACCTCAATTATGGGAACATTCATTGTCTATTCAGGTATTCCACAGATGCAGGGTTTATCAAGTTGATTGTGGGGATTTAATCCGCTGCTCCTGAGGCTGCATGGAGAAATTTCCCTTTCTCGTCTTTTTTCACACAGCTCCTGGGGTCCAGCTGTGGTTTTGGCCATGCCTATGAGTGTAGGTTGCTCTTAGGTATCTGTTCCCCACCCAGAGAGGAGGGGGTTAAAGCAGCAACTGATTAGGGGTCTCTTGCTCACTCAGGCTGGGGTGAAGGAGGGGTATGGTAGTCATAACTGGAATGCGGGGCAAGCCTGAGGCAGCAGAGGCCAGCATGACATCGCAATAGTCTGAGGTGTGCTGTGCGTTCTCCCTGGGGAAGTTGTCCCTGGATCTCGGGACCCTGGTAGTGGCAGTCTGCACAGGCTCCTGGGTGGGGTGTGGGTAGTGACCTGTGCTCGCATATAGGATTCTTGGTAGCAGCGGCAGCAGCATTCATTTCCTGCCCTTCTCTGGGCTCCAAGCGGATAACCGTGACTCATGCCTGTCTCTGGACCTCGCTTAGGCAGTATTCTGCCTTTTGTGGGCACAGGGGGAAGGAATCCCGTCTCCTCGAGCACCCCAAAACAATGGTCTCTTGCCTCTTCAGCAGGTCCAGACTTTCCCTGACTCCCTCCTGGCTAGTTGTGGTGCACTAGCCCCCTTCAGGCTGTCTTCACCCAGCCAATCCAGTCCTCTCCCTGGGGTCTGATCTCTGAATCCCGAGGCTCAACTCCCAGCCCCCACCCACGCCAGCGGGTGAGCAGACAAGCGTCTCAGATTGGTGAGTGCTGGTTGGCACCAATCATCTGTGTGGGAATCTCTCTGCTTTGCCCTCTGCACCCCTGTTGCTGTGCTCTCCTCTGTGGCTCTGAAGCTCCCCTCCCCCACCACCCATCCCTGCCAGTGAAGGGGCTTCCTAGTGTGTGGAAACTTTTCCTCCTTCACAGCTCCCTCCCAAAGGTGCAGGTCCTGTCCCTATTTTTTTGTCTCTGTTTTTTTTTTTTTCTTTTGTCCTACCCAGGTACATGGGGAATTTCTTGCCTTTTGGGAAGTTTGAGGTCTTCTGCCAGGGTTCAGTAGGCGTTCTGTAGGAGTTGTTCCACATGTAGATGTATTTTTGATGTATTTGTCGGGAGGAAGGTGATCTCCACGTCTTACTCCTCCACCATCTTGAAGGCCTCCCCATGGGAAACATGTTTTAAGTAAAAGTTTCTCTCAACCTCCCTGTCTCTCTTTCTCTCTCACATGCGCACACACACACTCACACATACATATATAAAAGGATATACTATTAAAATTCCTCCTGTGAATTAGATGTATTCCAAACTCCAACCAAAATCTTATCATCTTCAGCATCTTCTGAAATACAACTTTGATCCCACGCCTATTGAACTTTCTTATTTTCCCACATGCCCTATAATAATGGACAAATAGAAATGAAAGCACACAGCTCCCCTTTCATTGCTTAATGAAGTCAACGTATTCAACAAACAGTTTTTTAGGCAGAGATACCAGATGCAGCTTGTAGGTCCATTTTAGGGCTGACTTGATTGACACATGAAGGATGAAACTTCAAACTCAACACTAGGAGAGAGAACTGATTCATGTCACTTCATCAAAAGACAAACAAGGTGAGATTTTTACATTAATGAGACATAGATTTAATCTCTTTTCAAACTGAGCTGCAAAATATTTCTAAGTCTTAATGAAACTAGTTTAATGATATTTTGAGTTGCAAATGTATTTGATCTACCAAGATCTAAGTTAATTGAAACCTCACTTGAAAATATGATTTTTGGAATCCTGCAATTTCCGGATTCAGATCTTAGCTACACCATGTGTGTGTGCATACAAATAATAAAGAATAGCCTAACCTTGCAACTCTTTAGTTTTTCCTCCTCCAGCAGAGAGAAAGCTGACAGACAAGCTCCTCTCTTTATCTCTCCTTAGTCACAGTATATGACTAGAAATATTCAATTGTTTTGCCCATTTGCTAATGCTGAGCTGAGCTTTCTGCTTCCCTGCAAGATCAAAACTATTTTCAGATTCCTACACTGGCTTAAATATTTTTACAAAGTAATCAGAGAGATACAATGGGAAAACAAAAATGTTCTGAATTTCATGGGGACTCACAGGTTTATAATATAATCAGCCCCAGCGTTAAAACATCTTGTGGAGAGACAGAAGATCAAGATGGCATGGAACTCACCTCCTCACACGAACACATCAAAAATACATATATATGCAGAACAATTCTCACTGAAAACTAATTGGAAACTGGCAGAAATACTCCTGTACAACCAAGGCTATAAGAAAGATCCACACAGAATTGCATAGGAAGAGAAGTAATGAGGTTGGGACCTGTGTCCCTGGGAGAGGACTCAGAGGAAAAGGGAGATTACACAGCTCTCCCACCAAAGCCACTGGGCACATGCAGACTGTATATGGATACTCCCACACAAGGGCACCACTTGAAGACCACAATAGGTAACTGTTTCACTTATTTCATAGACAGAGAAAGTTAAGCAAATGAGAAGAGAGAGGAATTGATCTCAATTGAAAGAACAAGAAAAAAACCCCTGAGAAAACAAATAATGAAACAGAAATAAACAATTACCAGATAAAGAATTCAAAGCATAAGTAATAAGAATGCTAACTGAGTTAGGGAAAAGAATAGGTGAACACAGTGAGAACTGTAATAAGGAAATAGAAAATATGAAACAGAACCAACCAGAACTGATGAATACAATAACTGAAATGGAAAGACACTAGAAGGAGTTAATAGCAGGCTTGGTGACATAGAAGAATGCATAAGTGATCTGGAAGATGGAATAATGGAAACCACCCAGTCAGAACAGCAAAAAAAAAAAACAAATTTAAAAAGTGATAACAGTTTACGAGCTCTCTGGGATAACATCAAGCATAGCAACATTTAGAATATAGGGGTCCCAGAAGGAGAAGAGGGAGATAAAGTGTCAAAGGTGTATTTGATGAAATTATAAGTAAAAAATTCCCATACCTGAAGAAGAAAACAGTTTTCCAGGTACAGGAAGCACATAGGGTCCCAACAAAGATGAACCCAAACAGACACACACCAAGACATATCATAAGTAAAATGGCAAAATTTTAAGATGAAGAGCGAATTCTAAAGGCAGCAAGGGAAAAAACAAAGAGTCATATACAAGGGAATTCCCAAAAGGCTATCAGCTGATTTTTCTGCAGAAACTTGGCAGGACACAAGAGAGTGACATTTTATGTTCAAAGTGCTGAAAGGGAAAGACCTGTAACCTAGGATACTCTACCCAATTAGATTACACTTTAGAATTGAAGGAGAGAGAAAGAACTTCTCAGACAAGCAAAAAACTAAAGAGTTCACCATTACTAAACTTACCCTAAAAGAAATGTTAAATGATCTTCTCTAAATGGAAAAGAAAAAGCTATAATAAGTAAGAGTCCATAGGAAAGGAAAAATTGAAGTAGGAAAGGCAAATATGTATTAAAGGCTAGGATCAACCACTTAAATGAGCTAGTACAAAGATTAAAATATAAAAAAGTAAAATCAACTATAACTACAAGAATGAATGTGTGATAAAGATGAAGATGTAAATATGACACCAAAGACACAACATGTGTCTTTGTTGGAAACACAAACATGTTTCCAACATATGTGGAAAGAAGTAAAAAATGTAGATCTTTTAGAATGTGCTTGAACTTAAATGATTACCAGTTTAAAAAGGTAGATATAGTTGTAGGTCAACATATTTGAACCCCATGGTATTTTCAAACCAAAAACCTACAATAGATACACAAAAACTAGAGAGAAAGGAACACAATTATACTACTAAAGCGAATCACCAAACCATAAGGGAAGAAACAAAATGAAGAAGAAATGAACAAAGAAGTACAAAAACAACAAGAAAACATAGCATAAGTATAAAAATAGCAGTAAGTATATAAATAGCAATAAGTATATAAATAAGTATATAACTATTAATAATTAAACATCAATGGACTAAATGCTCCATTCAAAAGACATAGGGTGGGTGATTAGATAAAAAAGTTAAGAGCCGTCTGTATGTTGCTTACCAGAGACACACTTCAGAGCTAAAGACACATTACAGACAAAGTGAGAAGATGGAAAAAGATATTTTATGCAAACCGAACTGACAAGAAAGTGGAGGTAGAAATACTCATATTAGACAAAATACCCTTTAAAACAAGGCCTATAACAAAAGACAAAGAAGGTCATCATATAACTGTGAAGGGATCATCAATACAAGAAGATACTACACTTGTTAACATATATGCATCCAATACAGGGGCACCTAAATATATAAAGCAAATTTTAACAGACATTAAGGGAGAAATTGACAGTAATACAATACTAGTAGGGGACTTTAACATACCACTGACATCAGTGGACAGATCACCCAGATAGAAAATCAATAAGGCAACAGAAGTCTTCAATGACACAATAGACTAGTTGGACTTAATAGATATCTACAGAACATTCCATCCCAAAACAGCAGAATTCACATTCTTTCAAGTACACGTGGAATGCTAGGCCAAAAAATAAGTCTCAACAAATTTAAGAGGACAGAAATTATATCAAGCATTTTTTTCTGACCCCAATAGTATGAAGCTAGAAGTTAATTACAGGAGGAAAAATTGGAAAAACACAAACATGTGGTGACTAAAAAACATACTACTAAAAAAGAAAAATGAAGAAATCAAAAAGAAAATCAGAATATACCACAGGATAAATAAAAATGGAATCAAAAAAAATTTATGGGATGCAGCAAAAGCAGTTCTAAAAGGGAAGTTCTAAAAGAAAAATCTCACATAAACAACCTAACCTACCATTGAAAGAAATTAGAAAAAGAACAAACAAAACCAGAAGTCTGCAAAAGGAAGGAAATAATAAATATCAGAGAGGAAAGAAATAAAACAGAGACCAAAAATACCAGAAAGAAAGAAAAAGAAAAGATCAATGAAACCAAGAGCTGGTGTTTTGAAAAGATAAAAGATAAACAAAACATGAAAAGATGCTCACCATGACTAACCATTATAGAAATGCAAATCAAAATCACTATGAATTATCACTTCCCACTTGTCAGAATGGCTATCATCAAAAAGTCTACAAGTAACAAATGGTGGAGAGGATGTAGAATAAACAGAACCCATATACATTATTGGTGTAAACTGGCGCAGCCACTATGGAAACCACTATGGAGGTTCCTCAAAAAACTAAACACAGAACTACCATATGATACAGCATTTCCACTCCTGGGTATACATCCAAAGAAAAGGAAAACACTAATTCAAAAAGATACTTGCACCCCAAGTTTATAGCAGCATTATTTCCAATTGCCAAGATATGGAAGCATGAAAGCAACTTAAGTGTCCATCAACAGATGAATGGGTAAAGAAGATATGGCATATATATATATACATATATGTATACACACACACACACACACACACACACACACACACACACACACACACAATGGAATATTACTCAGCCATAAAAAAGAATAAAATTCTTCCATTTGCAATAATGTGGATGGACCTAGAGAGTATTATGCTTAGTGAAATAAGTCAGAGAAAGACAAATACCCTATGTTATCAATTTTATGTGGGATCTAAAAAATAAAACAAACAAATACACATAAAACAGAAACAGACTCACAGATAAGAGAACAAACTAATGGTTACCAGCCAGAAGATGGATGGGGGAAGGGACAAGATAGGTGTATGGGATTAAGAGATACAAACTACTATGTATAAAATAGATAAGCAACAAGGATATATTGTACAGCACAGGGAAATATAGGCATTGTTTTGCAATAACTTTAAATGGAGTATTATTGATAAAAATGTTGAATCACTACATTGTACACCTGAAACTAATATTGTTATTATATCAACTATACTTCAATTGAAAAAATTGTTTAAAACATTTTGTGGGTGGTAATTAACACTACAAGTTTCTTGGTCTTTGGTACGAAAAATTCTTATTTCATAGCATCTTAGCAGAACAGCCTTTTAATTTGTGTATGATTTAACCTGATACTTGAAAATTTCCAATATGTCCAAAATATTAGTAAGGAAAAATATATTGACAAAGAGTTCAATATTAATATATAAAGTAAAGGTCAATTATTATAAATAAAATAAATGTGAGAATTTTACAGAAGTTAATCTGATTTGCCACTGAATGTGAGATTTCCTCCAACACAATTCTTCAAGAGAGTCCTTTTATCTATATAAGCTCCTTACCCACTCTTGCCTTTCAGAATAGCTTTTAGGTTGGGTATCTCCCCCTTACATATGGGACTATTTACCTCTTACTTCCTAATATCACTTGCTTTGATCTGGCCTTATTGATCCCCATTTTTGTGCCATGTATCTGGATTCTGTCTCTCTACCAACTCTTTTTTGGATGATATCTCATTTGGATCCCGCATTGCTTTGATTTTAAATCAACACTAGACTCGCTTCTTGTATCACACTCAGTTTCATGCTCTGTGGCTAGAGCTTGAAGTCCACTTTAGAACTGCAGGTCCTCAAGGTCCGAAAATAACCATCCAACTTTATGGTTTCTAAAAACTTGTTTGAGTAGCTATGGTGTCTTCACTTAGCCCCTTCTTCCACAGTCAAAACATCTACAGTAACTTCAGAGAGTACTTACAAGGCACACAATGTAGTGCAATGGTTTCAAATTGTAACCAAAGGAAGTCTATGACCCATACATATCCCTTTACTCCTCATCCAGTGTTGGGTTGGTGGGGACTTGGCCAGAATGTATGTGGCCTTACATTTCTATTTCAAGCACAGGTTGAGTAACTAGTAGTATTTGTTCTACATACCAAAAAAAACAAAACAAAATAAAACAAAACTATTAGGCATCCTGAAGATTTCATGAAGCAAATAGTTTGCCATAAAACATTCCCAAACCACTAGTATAAATGTTAAAAAAAAGGATTTTGGATTCTAACAGACCTTAATTTAAAATTCAAATCAGGTGCGCTTACTCCCTGTTGCGAGAACACCAGAATCACAACTACCTGCTGAAAAATCATCGACAGGAAGACACTGGAACTGACCAAAAAAGATACCCCACATCCAAACACAAAGGAGAAGCTACAATGAGATGGCAGGAGGGGCACAATCACAATAAAATCAAATCCCATAACTGCTGGGTGGGTGACACACAAACTGCAGACCAATTATACCACAGAAGTCCACCCACTGGAGTGAAGGTTCTGAGCCCCATGTCAGGCTTCCCAACCTGGGGGTCCAGCAACAGGAGGAGGAATTCCTAGAGAATCAGACTTTGAAGCCTAGTGGGATTTGATTGCAGGACTTCGACAGGACTGGGGGAAAGAGACTCCACTCTTGGAGGGCACACACAAAGTAGTGTGCACATCGGGACCCAGGGGAAGGAGCAGTGACCCCATAGGAGACTGAACCAGACCTAACTGCTAGTGTTGGAGGGTCTCCAGCAGAGGCGGGGGGTGGCTCTGTCTCACCGTGAGGACAAGGGCACTGGCAGCAGAAGTTCTGGGAAGTACTCCTTGGCGTGAGCCCTCCCAGAGTCCACCATTAGCCCAAACCAAAGAGCCAGGTAGGCTCCAGTGTTGGGTCGCCTCAGGCCAAACAACCAACAGGGAGGGAACCCAGCCCCATCCATCAACAGACAAGCAGATTAAAGTTCTACTGACCTCTGCCCACCAGAGCAACACCCAGCTCTACCCACCACCAGTCCCTCCCATGAGGAAACTTGCACAAGTCTCTTAGATAACCTCATCCACCAGAGGGCAGACAGCAGAAGCAAGAAGAACTACAATCCTGCAGCCTGTGGAACAAAAACCACATTCACAGAAAGATAGACAAGATGAAAAGGCAGAGGGCTATGTACCAGATGAAGGAGCAAGATAAAACCCCAGAAAAACAATTAAATGAAGTGGAGATAGGCAACCTTCCAGAAAAAGAATTCAGAAAAATGATAGTAAAGATTATCCAGGACCTCGGAAAAGGAATGGAGGCAAAGATCGAGAAGATGCAAGAAATGTTTAACAAAGACCTAGAAGAACTGAAGAACAAACAGAGATGAACAATACAATAACTGAAATGAACACTACACTAGAAGGAATCAATAGCAGAATAACTGAGGCAGAAGAATGGATAAGTGATCTGGAAGACAGAATGGTGGAATTCAATGCTGCAGAGCAGAATAAAGAAAAAAGAATGAAAAGAAAGGAAAACAGCCAAAGAGACCTCTGGGACAAAATTAAACGCACCAACATTCGCATTATATGGGTCCCAGAAGGAGAAGAGAGAAAGAAAGGACCCGAGAAAATATTTGAAGAGATTATAGTCGAAAACTTCCCTAACATGGGAGAGGAAATAGCCACCCAAGTCCAAGAAGCGCAGAGAGTCCCAGGCAGGATAAACCCAAGGAGAAACACGCCAAGACACACAGTAATCAAATTGGCAAAAATTAAAGACAAAGAAAAATTATTGAAAGCAGCAAGGGAAAAATGACAAATACCACACAAGGGAACACCCATAAGGTTAACAGCTGATTTCTCAGCAGAAACTCTACAACCCAGAAGGGAATGGCATGATATACTTAAAGTGATGAAAGGAAAGAAGCTAAAACCAAGATTATTCTACCTGGCAAGGAACTCATTCAGATTCGATGGAGGAATCAAATGCTTTACAGACAAGCAAAAGCTAAGAGAATTCAGCACCACCAAACCAGTTCTACAACAAATGTTAAAGGAATTTCCCTAAGTGGGAAACACAAGAGAAGAAAAGGACCTACAAAAACAAACCCAAAACAATTAAGAAAATGGTAATAGGAACATACATATCGATAATTACCTGAAACGTGAATGGATTAAATGCTCCAACCAAAAGACACAGGCTTGCTGAATGGATACAAAAACAAGACCCATCTATATGCTGTCTAGAGGAGACCCACTTCTGACCTAGGGACACATAGAGACTGAAAGTGAGGGGATGGAAAAAGATATTCCATGTAAACGGAAATCAAAAGAAAGCTGGAATAGCAATACTCATACCAGATAAAATAGACTTTAAAATAAAGACTTACAAGAGATAAGGAGGGACACTACATAATGATCAAGGGATCAATCCAAGAAGAAGATATAACAATTATAAATACATATGCACCCAACATAGGAGCACCTCAATACATAAGGCAACTGCTAACAGCTATAAAAGAGGAAATCAACAGTAACACAATAATAGTGGGGAACTTTAACACCTCACTTACACCAATGGACAGATCATACAAAATGAAAATAAATAAAGAAACAGAAGCTTTAAATGACACAGTAGACCAGATAGAATTAATTGATATTTATAGGACATTCCATCCAAAAACAGCAGATTACACTTTCTTCTCAAGTGCACATGGAACATTCTCCAGGACAGATCACATCTTGAGTCACAAATCAAGCCTCAGTAAATTTAAGAAAATTGAAATCATATCAAGCATCTTTTCTAACCACAACGCTATGAGATTAGAAATGAATTACAAGGAAAAAAACGTAAAATAAACAAACACATGGAGGCTAAACAATACGTTATTAAATAACCAAGGGATCACTGAAGAAATCAAAGAGGAAATAAAAAAATACCTAGAGACAAATGACAATGAAAACACAACGATCCAAAACCTATGGGATGCAGCAATAGCAGTTCTAAGAGGGAAGTCTATAGCTATACAAGCCTACCTCAAGAAACAAGAAAAATCTCAAGTAAACAATCTAACCTTACAGCTAAAGGAACTAGAGAAAGAAGAACAAACAAAACCCAAAGTTAGCAGAAGGAAAGAAATCATAAAGATCAGAGCAGAAATAAATGAAATAGAAACAAAGAAAACAATAGCAAAGATCAATAAAACTAAAAGCTGGTTCTTTGAGAAGATAAACAAAATTGATAAACCATTAGCCAGTCTCATCAAGAAAAAGAGGGAAAGGAGTCAAATCAATAAACTTAGAAATGAAAAAGGAGAAGTTACAACAGACACCGCAGAAATACAAACCATACTAACAGACTACTACAAGCAACTCTATGCCAATAAAATGGACAACCTGGAAGAAATGGAGAAATTCTTAGAAAGGTATAACCTTCCAAGACTGGACCAGGAAGAAACAGAAAATATGAACAGGCCAATCACAAGTAATGAAATTGAAACTGTGATTAAAAATCTTCCAACAAACAAAAGTCCAGGACCAGATGGCTTCACAGGCAAATTCTATCAAACATTTAGAGAAGAGCTAACACCCATCCTTGTCAAACTCTTCCAATAAATTGCAGAGGAAGGAACACTTCCAAACTCATACTATGGGGCCACCATCACCCTGATACCGAAACCAGACAAAGATACTACAAAAAAAGAAAATTACAGACCAACATCACTGATGAATATAGATGCAAAAATCCTCAACAAAATACTAGCAAACAGAACCCAACAACACATTAAAAGGATCATACACCATGATCAAGTGGGATTTTTCCCAGTGATGCAAGGATTCTTCAATATACGCAAATCAATCAATGTGATACACCATATTAACAAATTGAAGAATAAAAACCATATGATCATCTCAATAGATGCAGAAAAAGCTTTTGACAAAATTCAACACCCATTTATGATAAAAACTCTCCAGAAAGTGGGCAGAGAGGGAACCTACCTCAGCATAATAAAGGCCATATATGACAATACCCACAGCAAACATCATTCTCAATGGTGAAAAACTGAAAGCATTTCCTCTAAGATCAGGAAAGAGACAAGGATGTCCCCTCTCACCACTCTTATTCAACATAGTTTTGGAAGTCCTAGACACGGCAATCAGAGAAGAAAAAGAAATAAAAGGAATACGAACTGGAAAAGAAGAAGTAAAACTGTCACTGTTTGTAGATGATGATACTATACATAGAGAATCTTAAAAATGCCACCAGAAAACTATTAGAGCTAATCAATGAATTTGGTAAAGTTTCAGGATACAAAATTAATGCACAGAAATCTCTTGCATTCCTATACACTAATGATGAAAAATCTGAAAGAGAAATTATGGAAACACTCCCATTTACCATTGTACAAAAAGAATAAAATACCTAGGAATAAACCTACCAAGGGAGACAAAAGACTTGTATGCAGAAAACTATAAGACACTGATGAAAGAAATTAAAGATGATACCAACAGATGGAGAGATATACCATGTTTTTGGATTGGAAGAATCAATATTGTGAAAATTACTCTACTACCCAAAGCAATCTACTGATTCAATACAATTCCTATCAAATTACCAATGGCAGTTTTTACGGAACTAGAACAAATCATCTTAAAAATTTGTATGGAGACACAAAAGACCCCAAATAGCTAAAGCAGTCTTGAAGGAAACAAATGGAGCTGGAGGAATCAGACTCCCTGACTTCAGACTATATTACAAAGCTACTCTAATCAAGACAATATGGTACTGGCACAAAAATGGACAAATAGGTCAATGGAACAAGATAGAAAGCCCAGAGATAAACCCACGCACCTATGGTCAACTAATCTATGATAAAGGGGGCAAAGATATACAATGGAGAAAAGACAGTCTCCTCAATAAGTGGTGCTGGGAAAACTGGACGGCTACATGTAAAAGAATGAAATTAGAACACTCCCTAACACCATACACAAAAATAAACTCAAAATGGATTAGAGACCTAAATGTAAGACCGCACACTATAAAACTCTTAGAGGAAAACATTGGAAGAACACTCTCTGACATAAATCACAGCAAGATCTTTTTTGATCCACCTCCTAGAGTAATGGAAATAAAAACAAAACTATACAAATGGGACCTAATGAAACTACAAAGCTTTTGCACAGCAAAGGAAACCATAAACAAGACGAAAAGACAACACTCAGAATGGGAGAAAATATTTGCAAACGAATCAACGGACAAAGGATTAATCTCCAAAATATATAAACAGCTCATGCAGCTCAATACTAAAGAAACAAACAACCCAATCCAAAAATGGGCAGAAGACCTAAATAGACATTTCTCCAAAGAAGACATACAGATGGCCAGGAAGCACATGAAAATCTGCTCAACATCACTAATTATTAGAGAAATGCAAATCAAAACTACAATGAGGTATCACCTCACTCCTGTTAGAATGGGTATCATCAGAAAATCTACAAACAACAAATGCTGGAGAGGGTGTGGAGAAAGGGGAACCCTCTTGCACTGTTGGTGGGAATGTTAATTGATACAGCCACTATGGAGAACAGTATGGAGGTTCCTTAAAAAACTAAAAACAGAATTACCATATGATCCAGCAATCCCACTACTGGGCATATACCCAGAGAAAACCATAATTCAAAAAGATACATGCACCCTAATGTTCATTGAAGCACTATTTACAATAGCCAGGTCATGGAAGCAACCTAAATGCCCATCGACAGACGAATGGATAAAGAAGATGTGGTACATATATACAATGGAATATTACTCAGCCTTAAAAAGGAACGAAATTGAGTCATTTGTTGAGACATGGATGGATCTAAAGACTGTCATACAGAGTGAAGTAAGGCAGAAAGAGAAAAACAAATATCGTATATTAACGCATGTATGTGGAACCTAGAAAACGGTACAGATGAGCCGGTTTGTAGGGCAGAAGTTGAGACACAGATGTAGAGAACAAACGTATGGACACCAAGGGGGCAAAACCACGGTGGGGTGGGGATGGTGGTGTGCTGAATTGGGCGATTGGGATTGACATGTATACACTGATGTGTATAAAATTGATGACTAATAAGAACCTGCAGTATAAAAAAACAAACAGGGCTTCCCTGGTGGCGCAGTGGTTGAGAATCTGCCTGCCAATGCAGGGGACACGGGTTCGAGCCCTGGTCTGGGAAGATCCCACATGCCACGGAGCAACTGGGCCCGTGAGCCACAATTACTGAGCCTGCGCATCTGGAGCCTGTGCTCCGCAACAAGAGAGGCCGCGATGGTGAGAGGCCCGCGCACCGCGATGAAGAGTGGTCCCCACTTGCCGCAACTAGAGAAAGCCCTCGCACAGAAACGAAGACTCAACACAGTCATAAATAAATAAATAAATAAAAGAACGTGAATTTCTAAAAAAAAAAAAACAACAACAAAAAAAACCAAACAAACAAAAAAACAACTAATACTAAACTTTCTTTGGGTTATTTGTATGGAAATATGTTAATATAAATGTTTCAGACATTACACGAAATTTCTAAAAATCTTATATGGTCTGGTATAATGTTATAAGTCATAATTCTAGTTATTACTTTAAAGTGTATATCTCAGAAATAACTAAATTTCCTTGTCAATTGCATTATTATGAACTTTCATCAAATCTTTAACCGTGGTCATTTTTAAGTCTTTTGTCATTTACAGACAGTTCTGGGTGTAGTCTGATGCTTTTGCAAAAATGTTCCTATAAAAGGGTTTCATCTTCAAGGAATTCATGGAAAAGACTCTGACATGTACAACTTTCTGGTAACTGACTATACTGCTGAACTGAATGAATAAGCATTTTCAGAACTCTAATGGAAAACTGATGAATTCATAAAAGTGCTAACAAAAGATCAAGATAAAAAAATTAATTACATGGGACTGAGTGAACTGATGAGGATGATTATAATTTTTGTGACTTTCTGTTTGAATACAAAAAAAAATCCCACAAGGACTCAGAAGCAAAAAATATACAAATCAATTTTCACTGCAAAGTAAAGGAGCTGTTACAGTGGAGAATTACTGGACTGAATGTCAATATTATGACATAGTATGAGTGTGTTTCATGTTTGGTAATTGCAATCATTGTTGCTTTTGTTGTGGTCATCCATTTACAATGCTTGGTGTCAGTTTATTCATCTCTTGTAAAAATAACATACAGTGTGTGTGTGTGTGTGTGTGTGTGTGTGTGTGTGTGAGAAAGAAAGAATAAACACACTAGTCAGATTGGAAAAAAACAAAACAAAACAAAACAAAACTCATTTGAGGTCATGCAGAAGCAGACAACCTTCTATGACTTACAAGAACATTCAAAGATCACACTGATAAAGAAAGCTGTCAATTTGAGAATTTTTCATTAATACCTTATATTAAATTTATTTTTCTAGATAAAAACATGTGCAATTAATGTTAATCATTATGTTAAGCAGTGTTCTTTCAAAGAGCAAGTGTGCTTAAGTTCCATTCTATGTGCTTTACTTTTGAAACTGTGTAGAGCACACCCACAGAATTCTCATACTAAGCAGTGTTTCTCCTCTTTCCTTAACGTGGCGCAAATCTAGAATAACAAGCAATTGATTCTAGGAGATTTAATACACACACACATATACGTATATATACATCTCTTGCTCTTCCCATTTGTGCATAATAGTAGCAGTAGCTAGAAGTGATCTGTGGTACGAGTATTTACACCATGGAAACTGGAAAAATGCTACAAATCAGGGCTCCTTTTCTTAGTGTTGGTGGTCTCAAATGCACACACACACACATAAACACACCATTGATTATATTCCTCTTCCTGTAGAAGAAATTGTATCTCTAGATATACATATATACATATATGTGTATGTATTCACACATATACATATATACATACACATATGCACACATGCATGTACATCTATATTTATGGATAATGTATGTTTATAATTTAACATTTATGAAATCTAGATACATCAATAATATGTTCATTTATTGTAATTTTTCTCTAAACCACTGCTACTAAATTATCACATCTTATAATCAATGCTGCTGTAAAAATGAAGGAAATGTGTTAAATTCTCTTATATGCATCTCAACCTTTCAACCCCTATTTTAGCGACACAAAAACAAAATTATGAATTGATTCTTTGTATTTAAATAGAAGCATATTAAAATCATTTTGCATTCTTCCAATAAAAAAATGTTATATAAATGGAAATATACAGTATATAACCTTTGGGGATTGGCTTTTTTTTCACTCAGTATAATCCTGTGGAAATTCCTCAGGTTGTTGTGTACTTTAGTAGTTTATTCTTTTTTATTGCTGAGTAGTATTCCATGGTATAGATGTACGATAGTTTGTTTAGCTGTTCATTCATTTAAAGACATCTGGGTTGTTCCAGTTTTGGACTGTTACAAATAAAGCTTCTGTGAACAATCATGTACAGGTTAAAAAAAAAAAAAGAAGCTATAACTCTCCTAAATGTGCACAATCCTAATAACAGAAGATTAAATTATGTAATGCAAAAACTGAAAGAAATAAAGTGAGAATTAGACAAAATCAGCATAATAGTGGTAAATTTCAACATATTCTGTCAGTAATTGACAAAAATTATTTTAGAAGATTTAATATGTGCATATAGAGGCTTAGATTAGCATTATCAACCAACTTAACCAAACTTTTATACAATATTAGACCTAAACTAGCAAAAGACACTCTTTTCAGTGCACATGCAACATTCACTAAGGTCATATGCTGGGCTATTAATCAAGTCTGAACACATTTTAAAGAAATGAAAATATACAATGAATGTTCTTTGAGAAAAAAATGAATTAAACTTGAAACTAATAAAAGATAAGATACCTGGAAAATCCCCCAGTATTTAGAAATTAACCAACACATTTATAAATAGGTCATGAGTCAGAAAAGATCTACCCCTACCTTACACCATGGGAAAAAATTAATTTGATGTCACTCATACATTTAAATGTAAGGGCTAAGACTATAAAAATTCTAGGGAAAAATAACTAGGGTGAGCAGAAATATTTTTTTACAGGACAGAGAAAGGAACACCCATAAAATTTTATTGATAAATCTGACTTCATTGAAATTCAAAATTTCTTCTCAGGAAAAAATACCATTAAGAAAATGAAAAGGCAAGATACAGAACTGGGAAAAAATACTTTCAATACATATATCTGACAAAAGGGTTGTACTGACATTTTTAGGCATCAAGGCAATGCAAACTTAAACTACAAAGAGATATCATTATATCATTATATACTTACTAACTGTGCACTAGGATGTCTAAGATGTAAAGATGATAGCACCAAATGCTGACAGTGATATGAAACAAAAGGAAGTCTCATACATTTCTTCTGGGAGTATAAAATGTTGTAATCATTTTGGAAAACAGCTTGCCAGTGACTCATAAATTTAAATGCACGCCTACCCTATACCTATGATGCAGCAATTTAATTTCTAGATTTTAAGCTAGAAAATTAAATTAAAATATAGTCCATAAGTAGACTTTTATAAAAGTCTTCATAGTAGTCCTATTCGTCATAGTTTCAAACTGGAAACAGTCCTTCAACTGGAAGATGTATTAACACATTGTCGTATATTCAAACGATGACATACTACTTAACAATGAATGGAATAAAGAGGAATGAATTCATAGAATATTAACAAGCAATAAAATATATCATGGTACTATCATAGATATGATGCAGAATCTAAAAAGTCAAAGTACAAAAAAGTATATATGGTATGATACACTTACATAAACTTCTAGAACAGACAAAGCTAATCTATGGTGATAGAAATATGAACAGTAGTTGCTTCTAAGAGTGTAGGATATAAATTGTGAATGGGTAGGAGGCTACTTTTTTTCTGAGTGATAGAAATGTTCCATATCTTGATAGATTTCTGGGTGACACAATGTTTGAATTTGTCAAAATTTATCAAACTGTATTCTTAAACTCTACTGTATGAATATTACACAATGCTGCTGCTGCTGCTGCTTCTGTTGATAAACGGTTATCTTTCCGTCTCTCTCCCATCTCTCCTTCAATTTCCTGGCTGCCTCTTGCCAAACCTTTCCCTCCCACGAACACTATATTATTTTTGTGATTTTTCAAAAGTGACCTAGAGCCTCGTTGTTTTTAAAGGATTAATTATTCCTCTTTCTTCCAGAAATATGATTATGGATTTATAATTGTTACTTATCTAATATTTATTTCCTTGCTAATATGCCATTTTATTTTATTTTAAGAAATACAAGGATTTACACAAATGGTTATGTTTCCTTGACTTGGATCAGAATGTTTAACTCATTCCAGTTTTAATGTTATTGTTCAAAGTGCTTTTTAAGAAAATAATAAAATTACTTCAACATTCTCTTTGGATTATGTTTTAAACTCACAGTAGAAAATAAGTCTCATAATGTAATGGTAATACATTGGTTTCAATAGAAAATGCGATTGTGGTGTTAGAGTTCCATATTACTTACCAGCACTTGTAAATGATTGTTTTATTTATTTATTTTATAATGACCATCAATCAAGTCCACTCTAAAAGTGGGAAGATTCTCTGTACCAATCATGTTCAGATGACTGTATGTGGAGGCCAGGAATAGACCTCCTGATGTGTTATGAAGAAAGAAACACAGATTATAACTCTTTCATACATATGCAGATGCATGCAAACACTACCCAAAAAAGGGTATAGTTTATATTATAAAGCTAAATGTATATAACAAATAAAGCTTTGAATGCAGAAACGCAAAAAACAGAATAAATTTATTTCAAAAATGCTCTATTTATAACTTTAAGTCAAGTATCTTTCAGATTAGGTTCAAAAAGATACAACTCAACAAAACATATAAAGTATTATATAAAAGAGATATACCTACAATAGTCTCTCCCTCTTGTAAGGACAAATACAAATTAAAAATAAAAAATTTTCCTGGCAAACAAAAGGGGAAGAAACTCTCCCCAAATCCCTATGTTTTAGAGCACTTGCTTTAGAAAACTTGTTACTGTGTATTCTTTCTCTGCCCCTTTGAAATATCTGTATATCTTTTAAAAAGCTAGATAAATATCTTGCCAGCTTTACAACCCTTTTTCTCAAGGACTTGGAAGACATTTCTTTAAAATGTAATCATTTACAATAGCCAGGACATGGAAGCAATCTAAATGTCCATCGACGGTGGAATGATAAAGAAGATGTGGTGTATATATATATATATACAATGGAATATTACTCAGTCATAAAAAAGAAGGAAATAATGCCATTTGCAGCGACATGGATGGACCTAGAGATTGTCATACTAAGTGAAGTATAAGTCAGATAGAGAAAGACAAATATCATATGATATAGCTTATACATGGAATCCAAAAAAAAAAAAAATAAGGTACAAATAAACCTATTTACAAAACAGAAGTACAGTCACAAAGGTAGAAAACAAACTTATGGTTACCAAGAGGGAAAGGGAGGGAGGGATAAATTGGGAGATTGGGATTGACATATACACACTACTGTATATGAAATAGATAACTAATAAGGACCTTCTGTATAGCACAGGGAACTCTACTCAATACTCTGTAATGACCTATATGGGAATAGAACCTAAGAAAGAGTGGATATATGCACATGTATAACTGATTCACTTTGCTGTACAGCAGAAACTAACACAACATTGTAAATCAGCTCTACGCCAATAAAATTAATTTAAAAATTAGAAAATGTAATCATCAAGGAAGATAGTGCCCCATCTTCCAGTTTCTGTGGCAGAGTAGGAGCCTAACTTCAGCCGGCCCCTGGCTTCAAACCTACCTCCCTTCAGAGATATAAGAAATTTATGTTTTCTTTGGATAAAGGCAATTAGCAAACACAGGTGGCTCCCCCAATTACCAGGTGAATTTAGGATGAACTACGTGTGACAGATGATGCTGTCCAGACCTCTTACTTGAGGATTAACTATTGTTTATTTTGAAAAATGTATGCAGTAAGTTGTATCGGCTTGACTATATGAAGTGGTCATTTCTTTTTGTCTTGTCGATCTCTTCAGTGGATTGCCTGTGATGAGCATCACATTTCGGTTTAATGCTTATTCAATAATAAAATTGTTTTCATCCTCTGCTACTTTTTGGAGAGATTTTCTGTTTGACAAGCGATTTTGCTATTAATTATATTTCCCCTACACCCTCTGCCCCAGCTTTTGTGCTTTTTACAGACTTGATGGGCTAAGATTATCTCACAGAGCCAGAGTTTACGTGAATAAGGTCCAGAGGCAAGTTGACGTTTTCCGCAAACCATGCGGTTCCAAACCAGGTTCTCAGAGAAGGACTCTCACCTCACAAAATTTGTTCACTACATGATTATTCTCTTGATTTTACAAAGAAAAAAATTAACTTTCAGGATGGTTAAATACCTTGAAGTAGAATTAACTATATATATTTTTAGGTATCAATACTATGGAAACTTTGGAACTTCATGGAAACAGAATCAAACACTGAATTTACATAGTCTCTATATTTTTAATGGTTTGACACAAATCCATAAAGCATTTTAAAAAGTTTCATGTAAAAGCAGTTCAATGTGTCTACAAATGCTATGATTCTTTATTGAACAAAATATGATTATTTGCTTATAATTCTAGTTATGGATTCTTTCCATGTGACACATATTAATTTAATCATTTAAATCCGAAGGTTTTTTTTTTCCCTAAGTTAGAATCTATGAGTGAACAAACTATATAGTAATAGCATTGTTTCACAGACCATTGTAGAGAATCTTTATTCTTTGTCTGACAGCACTCTCAGAAAGGATTAAACTTGGTTTACCAAAAGGAATATGGATAGAACATGAACTATAAGGTCATGTTCACAAGCATCCATGACCTCTTTTGTAGATTCCAGAAGATGGTAAGAATCCTAAAATTTATACTTTAATAGGGATTTCAAAGTAATCACTTTTAGTTTGGATGAGAAGTCTGGGGTTTAGCATGATTAAATTATATGATAAAAAGGAACAGCATCAAATTTTTTGAAACAATTTTTTCTGGGCTTGTTTTCTGGAACATTTCTATGTACCACCTCTTCCAAGAATTTTGAAGTTTTACAGCTGAATGGAAATATCTTCATGCTAAAGAGTGTAATTTGTATCCATAGGGGGCAAAATCACATAGCAAAAATAACAGTGAACTTGAATTCAGAAAAGTTATGTATTCATTCTGCCTTTACAGCTAAGAATGATTACGACACAGTGAAGGTAATTTCATTTCGTGTAACTTTATTACTTCATGTGTAAAATAAAAGCACTGCACCAGAAGTGCTTTCCAATTGCCTATTTTTAAAGTATTCTTGAAATGGCATTTCAAATTAGTAAAAGATCAATGAGAAAGAAATAACATCTTATAGTGATGGAAATATAAACACAAGCTGTAGTGTGATGATTCTTTGTTTAAGTAACATCCCTGGCTAACCAAAGGAAAACAAATTTTCCTTATGATTGCTTTTCTTTTGTTGCATCCACTCAGATATTAATCTAAAAAAGTAATGAGTCTATTTTTTATTTTTCTTTCATATATTTGACCTTTGATATGTTTCTTTTTTCTTAATTTTCCTAGATAGAAAGTCACTGAATTTATAAATTAACATGAGGACATGTGCAATTGAATGTGCTTTTCTATTTTCAGTGACCTTATCCTGGTGAGTGCATTAAAGTGCACCAACAATGCACTCAGAAGCTGCTGAGTCCAGGAGAGTCAGTGAGTCCAGGAATTTCTGAAAGGTCATAGATTTTATTGCAATTCATTTGCCAGTTTTTTTTTTTTTCTTACTTTGAAACTGCTCCATAAAACTCATTGCTGTTAGTAAATGGTTTGTCATAGATTCATTTATACAGCTTGGATCTTCAGATCCTATTATTTACCATTGCAATTGAAATCATTTTACCATTAAAATCACTTGGGAAAATTATATTTCATTATTAAGGGTAATAATTCCAGTAATGGGAGACATGTCTAAAGGATGCCAAAATCTTGAGACGAGTCAACTATCCTCTAAGTGGATCTAATCCTCTTTCTATTTTGCCTAACATGATCCCAAGGTACTAGTTTGATTATACTTTTTCTCTTTTTACTTAAATCAACTGATTGATTGGGTTATCCATAATTTTAAAGATAATCATATAAAGCTCTAAATGAATAAAATGCATCAATTTTTTTTAAGATTGTAAATAAAATAAAATCATTTATTTTAAAATCTAGAAAATGATCTAGCTTAACTTTCTGTGTACTCTCTCATGGGTTTCCTAAAATTGGTTGAATGTTTTAGTTCACCAAACCTGCAATTCTCAACATATTTTTATAATTTAAAACATAAAATAATTGAATCATTAGTCATGTTGTCAAGATTAATAAACCACCCTTAAATTGATGGCCAAAAAGATATTTTATTATTGATTCAGTATTGAAATTTAAAATCATATTTCATTTTAAATGCTTATTCTAAATATCCTATAGTTAAATTTAGTTACCACCTTCATTAACAGTGCCCAATTTACAATTTTAAATCATCATCAGTGGTACTAATTAGAGTGTGAATTCCTCAGTGATATTGTAAGAATACCTGCAGGAGTGTTCTTTTGGTAAGTGTTTTTTTGTCTTTGCTGACCTGTTCGTACAACTTTTAGAAATCCACATAAGAATTATTTATTTTTTTAAAAACAGTTAATTTTATGACTCAAAAGAGAATAGTATATATCTCTCTCCAAAAAATTCAATTTAATTTGAATTTAATAGCTGTTAAAATTTTAATTGTTTCAACAAATCATAAGATCTTAATGATCAATTTGAGAAAATTTCTATTAAAAAGCTCTCATTTATCCCTACATCAGTATTATCAATAACAAAAACAGTTAGAGCTAATGTTCTAGGCTCATCTCTCTCTCTTGCAATATATATATTTAAAGATAACATCATTCTAGAAAGTACATAACTTTATCATAACTTATTTAATCTAAGATACCACTGTACCATTGATTGCAAGATCTAAGATATACCGTTTCTATATGCCACTAAGAAAGAAAACGAAGCTGATAAATAAACTACTACATTGATTGTGAGCTATAAAAAAGACATTAGAAAGTGAAAAATGTGCATTTTACAATCAGTGATGGTATTTATCATTCCCAGTTTACACATAAAGTAACTCTACGAGAAACAGCAGGATTATATAACTTGTCTAATATCACAGAGCTAGAGAGTGGCAGAGCAGCGAACTAGCTTCAGGATCCTCAGACATTAACCACTACTCAACACTGTCTCAGATACAAAAAGAACGTAATTTAAACCTCGGTCAGGAGTTCAAAATGTCTGAAAGAGAACAATGAGGCCAAATTTTGCTGTGCTATGATAGAAATGGTTCTAGTGTCTGACATTTTAAAAACCATAAACAAAATCTTTTTTGGGAAGAGTTAACAATTTTTCACACTGCATATAGTTTTTAGGTATAATCAGGTATAAAAAGATATTTTATGTCAATTAAAAATGTTTAATATGGTGGATCTGAAATTTTATTTAAATGAAATGGTGAAAATTAATGACCAAAACCAGCAGATTGCAAGACAGAACATATATTTATGATGTAATTTTGGTAAAAAGAAATATATATATGCACCTATACGTGCAGATAAATCTCTAGAAGAGTATTTATATTGTAGAAGTATGCTGGTAAACCACCTTGATGGGGGGCAGCCTTGGTTTATAGCACTTGTTGATTACCATGGTGTAAATACTCCCACTATGGCAATCAGCCCTACAGTAATCAACATAATTCCATGCAACATTACTGAACACATAGTTGGAAAAAGATGTGCACAATTGGGTCTGGGAACAGTAGGATCTGGGTCCACCACGCCCCTAGTTATGCACTAAACTAAAGTGTTAAATGGTCATAAATTAAATGGTCATAAATTATTTCCTTTCCTAAACCCATGTCTCTTTGCAATGTAATTTTTCTGCTACTTCCACCAAAAATGGAGACTATTTTTTCACCCCTCAAACTGGACTGGCCTTTTGACCTCCTTTGACAAGTCAAATAGAATTGAGGGGAGGCAACATTGCATCAGTTCTGAAACCAGGCCTGAAGATGCTTTTCACATTTTTGTTTATACTTTTAGAACTCTGCTGAGTTACCATGTAAACAACCCCAGTTGAGTGCGTTGAATGAATTAGCAGACATTTGGCCTGTCTAAAATGTCCATAAGACATATGAGCCAGACCAAAAGGTCCTTGATATTTGGTTCTGTCCAAAACCATTTGGCATGGACCAAATGTCTTATGGACATTTTGGACAAGCCCAAATGTCCCGCAAGGAACAGGGAGTTGGGTACAGATGCATCAGTGATCCTAGCCAAGTCCAGAAGAATTGCCCAGTGGAGTCTAGCTTAAATTATTAACCTGTTTTTAGTAACAAACAATTTCCAAATGGATCTGAGATATAAATGTAAATCATGGTTCTACAGATATGGACTATCTAAAATAGTCAATTCATTGAATCAAAGAGTGGAAGAGTGGTGGCTGGGGCTAGGTAGGGGGAGAGAGAAATGGGAAGTTACTAATCAAAGATGGCATAAAGTTTCAGTTAAGCAAGATGAGTAAGCTCTAGAGATCTGCTGTACAATATTGTACCTATGGTTAAAAATACAGTATTTGTATTTTACAAGTGTATTGTGCTACACTTAAAGTTTCTTTAGGAGGGTAGATCTCAGGTTGTGTTCTTACCACAGTATATATATATATATATTTAAAGCAAAAAAAATTATAATTTATAACCTGGGTAGGGGAAGACATTTTAATATTTTGTTAAAATTTAGAAGCCATAGGGACTTCCCTGGTGGTGCAGTGGTTAAGACTCTGCGCTCCCAATGCAGGGGGCCTGGGTTCGATCCCTGGTCAGGGAACTAGATCCCACATGCATGCCGCAACTAAGAGTTTGCATGTCACAACTAAGGGGCCAGCAAGCCACAACTAAGGAGCCTGCCACAACTAAGACCTGGCACAACCAAATAAATAAATAAATAAAGTATTTTTAAAAATTTAGAAGCCATAAAAGAAAAGATGGATAATTTAACCACTTAAGAATACCTTTTAATAAGGAAAAGAGAAAAACTGAGAGAAAACTATTTTCAACAAATATCACATGAAAAGTAGATTAACAGGATAATTTACCTTGTATATAATGAGCATTTAAAAATAAAGGTAAAACTGCCCCAAATCCAAAATTATTATAGAAAAGTAGGCCCTCGGACACACAAAATAGTGAAGACAGTTCACCAAATAAGAATTACAGACATAACATGTGAAAAGACATCCAACTTTGCTCATAATAAAATGTGCAGATACAATTTCTCTTAAAATTAGCCAAATATTGAAAGCTAAACAACACACTCTGTTGGCAAGGCTATGAAGAAAGAAGTAGCCTAATTTACTCCTGTGGAAGTAGAAAATTGGACCATACCTATGGAAGGGATTTGACAATTAATGCAAACTTACCCTTTCCTACTCCTAAGAATTCATCCTAAATATATACTACACACTATAAAATAACACATGCATGCACAAGGTATGTGTGATGACATTATATGTAAGAGCAAATATTGGGAAAATATCAGTACCCATCCACAGGAGGCTGGGTACAAACACTGGGATGGGTCTCACACAGCCAAGAATTATGCAGCTGTTAAAATAACTGCAAGGATCCACATGGTCTGATATGGATTGATTTCCTGGATGCAGTGTTAAGTAAACAAAAACATTTAATAGTAAAAGAAATCCTAGTTCTATCTCTATATTTTGGTTCAGTGAGACATCCCTTGCAAGTTTAAATAAATTTCTCTAATGAGTTTAAATTATTTCACATGGGTTTTGATACCTGCACTCCAAAGAACATCAATTAATACACTAAGAAAATTCTCAGTGTATAGGACAACACCCACTTTTGCCTTTGTCATTCTCCAAGGTAAGGTGAAACCAAAAATAGAACTTTAAGAAATCACCTTCTCAATCTGATACAGCTCCAACACCCTCAAGGGCGTTCTGTTTTGAAGGAAGAAGTTTTCTTCCTTTTTAATCCAGCTTTCTATCATTTTCCTTGTCACTTCCTTTGTACGCTCTACATCCACTTTGCCAAACGCCAACAGTTACATGACTGTCTGAGTTTCAAGTGATGAGAGCAAGGTTAATAAACCTCTATTCTCTCCAACAAGCCTATCTATATATCAATGTTGGAAGAAGTAGCAAAGATTTTTAAGAAATACAAAGATTTCCTAAAATATAAGGCTTCCTGAAATTACACTGGGGAAGAAAAAAAAAAAAAACATGTGCCTTGTTATCTTGAAAAAATAAGCCACATTTTGCCGACAGAAAATTGAACATTTTTGAACAATTATAATGCTAACTATCTCAAAATGCTTATGGCAACGATGGTTTAAATTGACAATGGATCTACCACCGCCAGGCTGGAAGTAGGGATCAGATGGGAGAGGTGATTAGAAGGCCCTAGGGGTCATTTATTCTGATCTTTTAATGTCTCAGCCATTAATGAGGCAGTTCCAATATCTAGGCTGAAAACAACTTGGGTTATATCACATCCAGAGTTGGTAGAGACAAACCAGCTAGACAGTTCTTAAGGGACTTAACTCCTTTTATATGACTTCACTCAGTCAAGGTCACACTCAAGATACATTTTTAAGTAAATTCCCTAAGTTTTCCCACTCCTCAAATCTATTCTGCTTCTCCAGTATAGTATTTGCATTTCTCAAAACTCATCAGGGGAAATTTTAAATTTATGAGTTTTGGAAAGAAATTTAGCTCCCATATATTCCTAAGAAATCGATTCTGAGTAAATTTTATGTCCCTTTGCCGTTTTAAATATTTTTAAAAATACCTGAGGAATACTACTCAATCACATTTTACTTGCTCACAGCATTCACACTTTTGTTTTGTCTACTGAAAAAACAACCCCACAAAGTGAGAGCTGTGAATTTCAGTTTTATTTGGGGACTTACTGAGGACGATAGCCCAGGAGGCATCGGAGCTGCTCCAAAGAAGTGTCTGTGTTGGAGGTGGGGCAGACCAGTATATACGTCTGATTTTGGCAAAGGGGTGTGTGCAATCAAGCATACATCTTGGTAGAAGGTTATTGCTGGTCAGGAGGAGCAGATATCTCTGTTAGTGATTTCACTGCTGTTCTAGATATGGGAAGATATAAGAATCCAGGTTCATAAACATTTTCTCCTGAAATGTTTCTAGTTATCTGTGGGACAGTAATGCCTGTTTTCCTAGAACATAGAGTGCCTCATCCTTATCTTTGCCTTGAATTTCTTTCAGGGTGTCTTACAGGTCAGTAACTGTAGGGGCTAATGACTCAATTCTTGTAGAACTGGACAGTGGGCAACATTCTTTGTTTTACAGTTTCTGCAAGCTATATATATAAAGGAACTTCCTTGGGAAATAATTCTACAGGTTTCTTAGGTATTTCCCATTTTGGGCAGAGAGTAAGAAAACGATTTCCTAAAGAACAGAGGGCAAAGGACTTTCAGAGGAAAATGAACAACTGTGATATATTTTGCAAATGCTGTTTATTGGCAAGCACAGTTATCAGCCTGGAGTTTACACCTACTTGTTGTTCTATGAAAGTTTAAAAAAGAAGAAAAGAGAAAAAGAAAAGTTCTACTTGTCGACAAAAAAAAATGAGCAAAGGATATTGTTTAGGTATGAAAAGATTTGTCTTTCTCATAATTTAATCTCAGATATTTCAAAAATTCAAGACATTATTTTAAATAAAAGTTATTTTTTTTCATGATATTTAATTGACTTGAGGGTGCTTGTGTGGGAACATTCTGTCAAGGAGGAAGGAATTTTCCTCTACTCTTCTAGGTTCTTCTGGCTGATCTAAGAATTAAAATGACATGAGACAGATTATTAGAAGAAAATCAAACAGAAGTTTAATAACTTGTTTACGTGGAAGAGACCCAGGAGAACTGAATAACGTGCCAAAATGGCTGAATCCATCGCCTTAAACACCATCTTCAGCTAAAGACAAAAAGATGTTGGGGGTAACGGTTTGGGACTTCACAGGGGAGAAAGGAAATTCACATGAAGATGGAAAAGCAAGTGTCTGGTAAACAAATGTTTTCTGGGCCATGCAGAGACAATGGGACACAGAGAGGAATTTTAACAAACAGACTTTGCTAGGTTCCTCCCTGTCTACACATCTAGTTCATATTAGAGTTATTATATCTATGGTGATCACTCTCATCCTCTGTCTGTGTTCTTTGAGGCAGTTAGGGGGAAGCTCAAAGTGTTGTCCTGAGCCTTTCTTTGGGCTTTGATTATTTTCAGCTCAAAATAATCTGCATGCTAGAGACATTTTGGGGTGGCAAATTTTGTTCCCCTACAGTTCTCTATCTTCTCTGATTAAAATATTTTAGTTTGTTGAATTATTATTCCTAAGCAGCAAATACTATTAATAATTACATACCATTTTCAGGAAAATGCCAATTTTCTACATTAAAAACATCACTAAAACTGATCAAAATTTGATTTTGAACATTTAATTATTTTCAACACTTCAAAATTCAAGATATTAAGAAAAACATGTGTACTTAACTTTTTAAAAAGGTCCTTATTTTTCTGACTTGGAGAATGTTACTCTGTAATATCTGTATTTTTAAAAAATGAGTAAGCTATCCTACTGAAAACTGAAAGTAAATTTATTCAGTGCAGTTCACTGGTGTGATGTATTCAGATGGGTTATCCTTGGGTTATCCTAATGGTTATCCAAATTTAAACCTGAAATGATGGAGTTCTGCAGTTGTACCAAGTTTCTTAACACTCCCCAGTATTTGACTTGCAATAGGAATCAAATCTAATTTCACAGTTTGATAAGAAAAACTTGGGTACCATAGAGGAAAAGATAAATAAATAAACACGTAAATGAGCCTGAATCCCACTGCATCCTTGGTTCCCCATGACACTGAGTATGACAAGTTACTGTCTACCCTCCATGCTCCCAGTTTCATTCATAAGGAATATGGAGTAGGGAGAGAACTACACTGAGGGTCAGGAGATACTTTTTCGGTCTCAACACCAACTGAAATCTAATTTTGCTTAGGCCTATGCTGTTTCTCTGAAAAGTACTTAGAAGTTCCAGGCAGCACAATCCCAGTTGTTCTGTATAGTATTAACTAGTTTCATACTGAGCATTGTAAATTACAAACCAACACAAACTTTGACCTCTATAAATAAATCTCTTGATTTTTTAACTGCCATAGAAAGAAAAGTGATGATGGAAGGAATCTAAATAATGTCGGTGCCACTTACTAGGCATTTCAAATTAATATGCAGTCACACGAAAAGTATTTTAAATCCTTATTATCTGTCTGAATTCTATGCCAAGGTTTCTGATAATTTCTGAAGATAGCTCTCAGGACTATGCTTTTAAGCTGCTAAATCGTTTTTATAATGGACATTTTTATTAAACTTGGGAAAGTTGTAGTGAGTAAGGCACTCTCTAGAAATACTGTAGATGAAAAAAAGGGTGAGATACTACCCTGATGGCTTATTGAGTGCAGTATAAGTAAATTAATCATTGTTGCTGCGTCTGACATGATAAAGTTGTTTGGCACAAATAAGGACATATATAAAATTGATGGGCAATTTCTTTGGAATTACAATTGAGATGGGATGAGCTGCCAAGATTCTTTTTATGAAGTAATCTCACAGCATTCTCTTGGGCTGAAATTCTTGTCAGATAATGTTAAAGTCAGGCTCTGCTACTTATTTAAAACTTGCATATCCAGAGTACGCACCAGCTGAAATCAGATAAGAAATGTCAGATTTTCTTCCTAATTATCCAAAACAGAGTCAATTCAAATAACAGAAAAAGACCCCTGGAGTGGGAATTCGGAGTCTTGATTTATTACATCAGCTAGACCTGTATCACTCACTGTGTGATCTTCACTAGGGCCTCAAACCTGCTTGGGCTCCACTCTCTCACCTATAAAAGACAGGGGCTGGTTTAAGTCAATGGTTTTCCATCTCACAGTCTGTTACGGGTTGAATTATGTGTCCCCCAAGTTCATATATATATATATATATATATAAGTACTAACCCTCATTACCTCAGATGTGATCTTACTTGAAAATAGGGTCTTTGCAGATGTAATTAAAGTTAGGATGAGATCATATTGGAGTTGGGTGGGCCAGTATAACTGGTTTAAATTTGAAATGGCACTGAAAAATGGGACAGTTAATCAAGTGTTGAGAAGAGATATGTCAGTAAAATGCCAATTCCACTTTGATAAATTAAGATCAAGTTTTATGAAAAGCATGACTTAACTATTATTTAATTATAGATAGCGCAAATTTTAAAAAGTGTTTTGGGGATTATACTTATTTTACTAAATAATCACAAGTCATGTTATATAAATAATTTTTTATGGGAGAAAAATCCTACCATATTTAGGTAAAGATAGAATTACACTGTGGCAGCCTGAATAATGGCCTCCAAAGTTATCCAGGTTCTAAAACTTGAAGCTTATGGATTTTATTTGCATGGCAATTGGGATTTTGCAGATATGATTAAATTAAGGATCTTGAAAAGTTTAGCATGGATTATCTGGTTGGGCCCTCAATGTAACCGCAAGTGTCCTTATAAAATCAATGAAGAGGGAGATTTAACTATAGAAGAGGTGTAGGAAATGTGGTAACTGAACAAGAGATTTGTGTGATGCAAGAAAGAGGTTATGAGCTCAGGAATGCAGGAATCGCCCAGAAGCTAGAAAAGGGAAAAATCAGATTCTCCCCCCAGAGCCTCCAGAAGCAGCCAGTGCTGCTGACATGCTGACTTTAGCCCAGTGGAACTGACTTCAGACTTTTGACCTCCAAAATTGTAAGAAAAATTTGTGTTGTTTTAAGCCACTAACAGTTACAACAGCAATAGGACAGTAATAAATATATCATTTCTCACATTCTTCTCTCTGAATTGGGATTCTTTCCGCATCCTATATAATTCCCTTTCAGTCTAAGACAATACAGGCAACCTTCTGTCAGTTGACTCCAATGATTCACTAATACAGCGGTCCCCAACCTTTTTGGCACCAGGGGCCAGTTTCATGGAAGATAATTTTTTCATGGAGGTGGGGGTGGGAGGGGACGGTTCAGGTGGTAATGCTAGCGATGGGGAGCGATGGGAAGCGGCAGATGAAGCTTCGCTTGCTCGCCGCTCAGCTCCGGCTGTGCGGCCTGGTTCCTAGCAGGCCTCGGACCCAAGGACTGTTGCTGGTCCGCGGCCTGGGGGTTGGGAACCCTTCCACTAATAGATAGGGCAGCTTTTCCTCTCTGCTCTACTGTGAAGGAGGCAGTTTTCCACCTATTGAACCCAAAGTAATAAGGGTAGATACAAACTGTGTACTTCTTGTATTACGTGCCATGAATAAGCACCATGAATAAGAAATATGGGAGTCATTGATACACCCAATACATGGTGACAAGCTACTACTATTAAAACTGTCATTTAGGTGGAGTGGTTTTGGGAGGGCCTTTCGAATCACACTACTTATATTTGGTGTTATACAAACAGAGGCTTTAAAATTCTCTGAGCAATTGGAAATACATTGATTGCAATAATAGTGTTCATTCTCTTTTCCAACCTAAAACTGAAAATCCCATGCATTTTGAGAGATCTCAATACATTTGAAAACAGTGAAAAACACAGGATATCCAGCTGGTGATTGTCATTAATTAGAGTCAAATTAGTTAAAGGAATAAAATTCCAAAAAATGAAAAGCTATTTTCATTTCATTTCATTCTTGTTGAAATGTTCACTTTAGCAGATAATTCTCCTGAGAAAGAATAAAAGGAGATCAATTTTCTTTGAGGAATTCAAGGTCATGCTATAATATCGTGAAGTATTTTTTTAAATGGAGGGAACACTTTTATTCTGTTATTATAATAATATCACCACATTATGCTAGTAAAATGACAAAATATGAAGAAAGGAAGAAAGGAAGAAAGGACAGATCAACTGAATAAAAATCCATGATAAAGAGAATATTTAAAAAACAGGGAGAGGAAAAAAGACACATTACATACAGGAAAAAACATACTATGATTGCAACTTCTTCTTGGGAACAAAGTAATCCAGAAGTCAATGAAACAATATTTTTAAAGTGATAAAACTATGGCAGACAAACTCAACAAACCTTCTCTAAAGGGTTCATTAATCTTCTGAATATCTTTTGAAGAGAAAAATAAAGAAAAATTTTCTCCAGCAGACCTGTACTACAAGAAATGTTAAAAGAAGCTCTTCTAGTGGAAAGCAAATGACATCAGATGGAAACTGGTTCTATACATGAATGAAGAGTTCTGGAAATGGTAAATATATGAGGAACAGAAGACAATTTTATCTTTATTTGCCTTCAAAGATGACTAACTGTTTAAAGCAAAAATAACAACAACATAACATGTGTTTTATAACATATGTAGAAGTAGAAGGTATGATGATAATAGTACAAGAGATGGAAAAGAGTACAGAAAGAATGTTGCTAAAATTTTATCACAGTATCCTCTAAATAATATTATTATATTCCATGTAGAGGATAATATGGTAATTCAAATATATTTACAGTAAGCAGAATATACATTCCTTTCAGGTGAACATGTAACATTCACAGGACATATACACTAGTTCATGAAACAAATCTCAATATAGTCAGGCCAAAATAGAATTAAATTATAATTATAATTTATAACAAAAAGACACCTAGAAAATCTCCACATATTTGGAGGCAGAAAAAGCACTTGTAAAACAGCCCATGGATCAAAGTAGAAATCACTAGGGATATTAGAAAATATGTTGAATTGAACACTATTGAAACACAAAATACCAAAATTGTGAGATGAAACTAACACAGTGATTAGAGGGAAATTCATAACTCAAAATATTTATATTGGGAACCATTATAATGGTCTAAATCAATCATTTAAGCATCTGCCATATGAAACTAGAAAAGGAAGAACAAATAAAACTTTAGTTAGTGGAAGAAATGAAATAATAAAGTTAAAAATGTAAATCATTAAGATAGTAGACAAAAGAGGAAAACCAATGAAACTAAAAGCAGATTTTTTAAAGATCAATAATATTGATAAATATCTATCTAGTCTAAGAAAAATAAAATAGAGAAGACCCAAATGACCATATCAAGATTAAAGTCAGAACATCACTGTAAATTATAATGATAGCAAAAGAATATTTAGAGAATATCAAAAGTAATTTCATGATAAAATATTAAAAATAATCAAAAGAAACAAGGAAAATAAAATATAAGTAACAAAGAACACTGGGAAACAAGGAAAACAATAACAAGATGACATACTTAAACCCAAACATATCAGGAATTTCACTAAACAAATATGGTCTAATTCAATGAGATTTGACAACCTATATGAAATAGAAACATTTTTGGAAAGACTCCTTTAGTAACACTTATTCAAGAATAGATGCAAATCTCAATGGCCTATAAATAAATTAAAGATACTGAATTACAATTAAAGACCTAGGCATAAAGTTAACTCCAAATTCAGATAGCTTTACTAGAAATTCTGTTAAACATTAGGGAAAAGATAATAATAATCCTACCAAAAACTCTTTCAGAAAAAAAAGAGGAAAGAATGTTTTCTAACTTATTTTAATAGGCCAGTATTATCCTAATGTCAAAACCAGACAAAGACATTATAAGAAAAGAAAATTATAAACTAACTTACTCATGAATATAGATTCAAATATCCTTAGCAAAATAATAGCAAATTGAACCCAGCCATGTGGAATTAATCTTAGCAATGAAAGGTCAGGTTGACATTAGAAAACCAAGTCAATTTAATTTACCACATTAACAGAATAAAGGAGAAAAGCCATATGATAATCTCAATTGATGCAGAGAAAGCATTTATCAAAATTATAAACCTATTTATTATAAGTCTCAGAAAAGTAGAAAAACAAACAGCATCTACCAAGAAAAAATAGTGAACATCTACTTAATGATAAAACACTGAAAGCTTTCTCTCAACGACAGGGAATAAGGCAAGCGGACTGGATATCCATTTGAAAAAAAAAAAACACAACTTTGATTTTACCTCTTGTTAGACCTCCCTCCCCACAAAAACTCTAAATAATATAAAAGTATACTAAGCTAAAACTATAAAACTTATTTCAGAAAACATAGGATATTATTTTTGCAAAATCAGGTTAGTTTGTTAAATAGGGTGCAAACTGTAAAGGATAAAGAAATGTTAAACTGAATATCAAAATTTAAATTTCTGCTCTGTAAAAGCCAATATTAAAAAATTAAAAGGCAAGAATTTACAATATTTATTTCAGTAGAAGGACTGGTTTCTTGGACAGTATATATATACACATATATATATGTATATATATAGTAAATATATATATATTTTTTTATCTTCTACCACTCAAAAATAGGAAACAAGCAACCCAATTAAAATTGGTCAAAAAGACAATCAAGGGATATTATGAGGATATTTTTACAGTGATACTACTGTTCTACATATTGATTCTGGTATTGATTATACAACTGTACGCCTTTGTCAAAATTCATTGAACACTATAGCAAAGCAAGTAAGTTTCACTGTATGTAAATTTGTCAATATATTTGAATAGGTACTTCCAAAAAGAGATATGTAAGCCAATAGGCACATGAAAAGATGTTCAATACAATTACAACTCGGACAATGCAAGTTAAAACCACTATACACCTACTATAATGGCTAAAATTAAAAAGACTAAAAACACCTGGTGTTGTCAAGAATGTTGTGAAGTAACTGGAATTTTCATTCACTGATGTTCAAAACATAAAATGGTACAACCACTTTAGAAAACAGGCAGATTCACATAGAATTGCATATACAATTACCACGTGACACAGTAGTTCAACACACGGGTATTTACTCAAGAGAAAAAAATAAAATTAAAACTATGTTCATGGAAATTCCTATACTTAAATAAGCATAGCACCTTTACTCATATTGGCCCCAAACTGAAAACAACTCAAATGTCCATGGACTAGTGAGTGGATAAACAAATTCTGGTATATCCATATAATGGCACACAACTCAGCAATCAAAAGAAACAAACTACCGTACATGCACAACACATTTGAGTTGCTAAAGCATGCTAGTAGAAGCCAGATGCAAAGGAGCCCAGACTGTAAAATTTCATTTGTGTGCTAGACTAGGAATGGAGAAACTGATCTGTAGTGATACGAAGCAGATTCATGATTGCTAGGAGGCCAGTGGTGGAGGAACAGGGTATGAAGTGGGCTTTGGGGGATAGCAAAGAGCACAGGAAAACTCTCTTGGGTGATAAAGATATTCTATATCCCGACTGCAGTGGTGGTTATAGGAGTGTACACTTTTGTCAAAACTCATCAAACTGTATGTTTAAGACAAATATATTATATGTACATTATATACCTTGGTAATATTGATTAAAATAGCGATTTTGTTTTTCACATGCTTTATATGTTTAGATAGAAATAGCTATATAAATATGCAAAAGATACAAAGAATCAAAATACTATTTTAATCAATATTATTGAGGTATATAATACATATCTCTAACACAGAAAAATTAACTAGTTTTTTACACTTAATGACATCGAAACTTTACTTCTAAGCTTGTTAATTTAATTTTCAGTACTTCCATAATGGGAATTTTGAACAATTTCAGTCTCTTATATACTACTTTTCCCTTCTCTCTTCTTCTGTAGCAAACTATCAGTGACGTTTAACCAAAGTGCCTCTGCAGTGGCTTCTGTGTATGGCCACCCCAGACTAAAGCGTGACTGCGTATGAGCCTTTAAAATCTTTCACTGGATAAAATACCACAAATAAGTTCTGTTATAAGCAAGTTCATATTCACTGGATAAAGTGGGATATGGAGAGTTTTTCATGTGTCAGTACTATTGCCTTAAAGGAAAACCAGATACAAAGACCTATAAAGTCCCCAGAAAATTGCTTTCTTTTGAGAAATACACACTGCAATCTTTTAAGCTGATTTCATTGACATAATCTTTCCCAACCTTTACCTTATTGACTTGAAGCCCTATTGAAACTAGATGAAAATCAGTGCCTCCTGACAACTGAAAAGCAGTAAGAAAAAATGGGTATGGCAGTGGAATAGGGTGACGACAGCTGGACATTCACTTGTCAAGCATATCTGAGATTTTTTTTTTTTATATAAGATTTCAGCTTGCTGTAGGCATCTGCACTTGCACAGGCACTGGGACACATTTGTTCAATTGTTAGTTTTGTTTTTAGAAAATATGCTACCATTGGAATAAATACATCATAGATTTAGTGACTAAAGAGCAAAAAAATTTAAAAAAAATAAAAAGGAAAGTCAGGATTGTGCTTACTTGGAAGCACTGGCTGTACAGGTGATTTTTTAACATTATGGAGATAAACTTAGATATTAACACATATAAGAGAAATGTGGACAAGAAGAAACGTGTAAGGAAATTTATTACAGCTTTGTTAACAATTTTTAAAAAATGGAAAAATCTAAATGTCCATTAATAGAAAAATGGGTTTTATATGTTTCAATATTATACTGTAGTTTAAATCAGCTACATTTACTAACACGGAGAGTTTGTGAAACATAACAAAGATTGAAAAAAATTAAGAATGATAATTGTATGATAATAAATATATGAATTTTAAAAACCTGCCAAGCCATACTAAGTAATACTCGCAGATATACACATATGATATAAAACTATAAAGAGAGAGACTATTAAAAGCATTTATGAAAATTACAACCAATGAATTTATTACAGTAGATATTTAACACTGGTGAAGCAGAGTGGGAAATAAGAGATTTCAATAATCTTATGTAAATAAATGAAGATGATCTAAATGACCTTGCTATAGAAAGGAAGTCAGGCACCATTACTTGAATTTGACAGAGACTCAAAGGAAGACAGAGGAGTGGGAAAGATTTATAGTAGAAAAAAGAAGAGAGAAGGCTTCAGGTATGCCCTGATTGGAAGCTGTTGGCATGGGAAGCTGGAGGAAGGCTAACTAAAATTGGGGCATCCTATGTAATTGTTTAGGGGAGTATATTTGACTTTTTCCAGTCGGTCCTAAGTTGGACGTGGGGGGCAGAAATTAGGGAAGCTGTCAGTTTATTCATGAAGTCCTGGCCATTTGGGGCTACTTGCTACAGGGGTTGTTGTCTGTCTTCCTGGACTGGTTGTTGCAGATCATGGTTTGGCTTTGTGGGTTGGCTGCTGAAGGTTATGGGTGAGAGTTCTATTTTTATATATAGTCTGACCATCATCCATTTGCCTATTCAGTCTATCAATCTATAAGTTTTTATTTATTAAGGAAGGCTCACACTATTCATATAAGACAAAAATGTAATTCCATGGATGAATACTTAAAATGACAAGAAGTATCAATTATATTAATAAAAATAAAATCTAACATTAAGATATTATAAATATGTTATTTTGCTATTTTTGGCATTTGCTGAAGGTTATCACGTATATGCTCGTACATATAAGCACAATTCCTAAGCTAAAACTCTACATGTGTTTCCAAAACGCTGCTTCTTAAAATATACAGCTCAAGACAGTTTTGGCATTCATAATGCACCCTATTATGTGACTAAAAATAAAATTTAATCAAGATATATTTCCATAACTGAGCACTGTAACTGAGGCTGGACAATGCAAGTAATATATTTATCAACATTATTTATTTTTTATTTTCTTTTATCTTCAATATTTCAATTTATGGGGCAGAAATCTCTGGTATTAACTATTTCAAATAGCTGTTAAGACAAATGATTATTCTGCCCCTTAGCTAGTATAGTATGGGTGTTGATATATAGTAGTACCAACACAGTAGTATCTCTTGTGAAAAGAGAAACATGGACATTTCTGGTGTAATAAATGCTACTTTTAGAAGCCAAAGTTATCTACTTGTAAAATTGGTGTTTCCTTGAAAGAAGTCATATTATTATCAAGCTGAGGAACAAGTTTAACTTCATATCTGGTAGAACGTTACAGCCATTTTGATTTCTTACTTATTTTCATTTTGATGTTGCAAACTTTCCTTAGAGAAGAAACAGCAGGGGTTGTTATTGAGGAAATCATTATATTTTACAGAGGAGCTGACCGATTTGGGAAAGGGGCATGAAGATTTACTAACGGTCTGGCTTTTTTTCTTATAATCTATCTCTGATACATGGTATGATTGAAAAGATAACTGGATGACTGCTATTAGGATTTTGTGAAGTTTTTGTTGGTTCCGTTTTTAGGGGGACAGTGTCCTAGTCATCCAAATGGCATTAACAGGGATTGAAAATTATCTCCTTCCCACTCACTCAGCTTTAAAATCAGGTCAGGTTGTTCTGTAAATGAAAACCCAACTGAAGCAGTTTCTCTTATCCTCTTCTTTGGGTAAATCAGGATCTAGACTTCAAAGCTAAAAATGTAGTCTTTTTTAGGAGCAATACAATCAGTGCAGACAAAAGTAAAACTCATAGATCAACCTCTTCAAACTTTGAAACTAAGATGAAAAGACCCATCTAAATTCCATGGACAGTGAAATGCCATACTATTCATAGAGATTTTATCCATAGGTACAATTTACTCTGACATATTTGTTTTAAGAGTAGTGGGCTTAGGCATGAAGTCATTAAAGTGAGATAATCTGAATGAATTTTGTTTTAATAAAGGCTATAGATACCCACTGTAGGTCCATTCTAAAGTTGCAACATATCTCAATGATTATGTGTCCTTTATATGTTAGAGTTGGCCAGCAAAAATCTTCTAAAATCTGTTTTAAGGAACAATTTACATCCCTGTACACCACTGCTGAGTGTCTGTCTTATAAATCTAAAGATTGACTACATTTCTATTTTATCCCTCATGTAGAAAAAAAGGATCTTTTTAATTAACATGTTGAGCATCTTTTTTAAATCTCAGGAAAATATGAGAAATAATACTTAAAAAAATGCCTACATCCTTAAGAACCTCAAGTTCAGTATGGGAGACAAATTCACAAATTCATAGTTCATAAACTATATGCTAAAGTTTTCTAAATGTTGTCCTCGAGTTTAGGGTACCACAGATAAGAAAATAACCAACTCTTTAGTAGAACTGATTAAGGTATTATAGGGAAAGCAACCTTTAATATGAATTTGGAATTATGAAAAAGAGCACAATAGACAGAAGAAAAGAAAAAGAAAAGAGAAGAACCTTTAGGCAGAGGCAACAGAATGTTCTAGAAAGTGTGAAAGGACACAGTGTATTTGAGGAAGTTCAGTTAGGCTGGGGCATAGAACCTATCACTGAAGATAAGTCATGATGGACCTTCCCTGACAAGACAAAGAATCTGAACATTGGCTTGTAGGCAGTGAGCAGCCAATACACATGACCATATTTAAAATTTATGTATTTATTTTTAAAAAGATAATTGACAGTAGTACCATGAGCTATGACTGGAGAATGAACTATGAGAAGGAGAAATAAGTGGCAGGAAGTTGGTAATGAGGCTGCTTCAGGATCAATAATCTAATTCAAAAGCCTGTTAGGTAGGGAGGAAGTAAAGAATCCAGCCTCCATTTCTGAGGTGGCAATTAATGATTGATTAGTCATGAATGGGAAAGAAAAAAATTAGAGATTAAGATTCTAGTTTAGGTAAGGACAGTGGTATAAATTATCAAACTGAGGGACATTATAGGAGAAGCAGATTGAGGAGGCTGGGATAGAGAATGAAAGTAGAAATTAATGAGATCTTTGTACCAGTGGTGATTTTGAAATTCCTAAAGGACGCTCATTAGACATACGGGTTTGGGTCTTGACCCATAAACCCATAAATTCAGTAGTTGATGTTCTGTCAGCTGAGGAGCTCACCCAGAAACAGTATAACAAATGGGAAGAGGAAAAGTCAAGAATAAAACTCTAAGGAGCTATGTAGCATTTGAAGGGGTATGAAGGAAGAGGATTCAAAGAGGAACATTAAGAAAAAGTCATACAATTGTAAGTTGTTGCTGGTGCTGATAGCGTTCTAAAAGCCAAAAGAGATCATTTTCAAAGTTCAGAGTCAACTCTGTCAAGGGACAGCACATGTATCACAATGTTGCCATGTTAATATTTTCATGGATGATTTGTTAATTTTTTGTTATTTTTTCAAACAACCAGGTGAAGATTACGTACTTAAAATGCCATTATTTTCAAAATGCCTTTTTCTTTTATCTTGAACACATAAAGAAATGAATGTTACATTGAACACTTCTGGGTTTTTTTTTTGTTTTTAACTTAGTGCTGTGTCAATTTTAGACTGAATTTGACTGAGTAACAGAATACCAAAAAATTATGGTTTAATCACTCAAAGACTTAATTTCTCATGTTAAAAAAAATGCATGTAGCCCTCTCTGGGCTCCTACCTTAGCTTTACAGCCTCTTGGATCTGTCTCTTTCATCTAACAGTCTACTTCACCTCTTACCATGTGGCATCCATTCTCAAGGTCAAGATGGCTGCTGAAGCTCTAGTTATCACATCTGAATTTCCAGTCTAATAAAAAAAAAAAAAAAAAAAAAAGAGGGGTAAAAATGATGTTCCTCTCAGTTGAGTCAGATCCATTGAAAGAACCGTCTCAGAATTCCTTCCCAACACATGTTTTCTGGACCACATCTACGTTCAACATCGTTGGAAATGTAGCATTCATTTCTAGCAACAATGGACCAAGATAAAATTTGGAGTCTGGTAAAGAGAATGGATGTTTGGTAGGTTATTAGCTATCTTTGCCATGAGCTCCTAATATATGGAAAGGTTTGGCAGATTTGAAAAAAATATATTAAAAAATTTTAAATGTGGTCCCTTCCTTTCATCAAACAACTAATAGTCAAATAGAAAATCATATATAAAAACAAAATATAGAAACAGTATTTTTGCCATTAAGAAGATAGGTACCAAGTGCAATGGGTTATAGTGGAGAATGTAATCCCTGATGGAATGTAAATTTTCCAGGTGGCTAAGACTGGGGCAGGACATAGGAGGATGGAAGACTCAGGGGCAAAGAAAATAATATGTTTTGGTTAAAGTACCAAAAATAGCATAATGAGAATAACACTGGGCCTCAGAAATTGAAATAGCAAATTCAAACCGACATTGAAAACTTAGGAAGATTCACTTATAAAGAGAAATTCAGGCACTTGGGTACATGGAAACTTCTAGGTCCTAAGTATCAACTACTGAGGAATTTTACATGAAAGCTACTCCCCAAAACTGCAAGACAAATCCTTTAGTAAAGGTGTGTCACCTCTACTCAATTTGTTAATTTTTTAGAAATCCTTATGTTTCTCTAAGGAATGAATTGCCATAAATAGTGTACAAAAGAAGAAGAGAAAGAGGTATGCTGTTTTATAAATCTTCAAGTATTCAATTTAGATAAGTTTAATTTTTGAAGAAGGCAAACAGAAAATGTATTTTAGGTGTATATTAAATTTTATCCCAAATGAAGATTCAAGGTTGTGTTTAGAGAAATTTAAAACACCTGATTGAAACAATTGATGTTTAATCAGGAGGGTTTTTTTATACAATGTGCAATTTGGTTTTCTGAATTATTTTTTTAGAGATACTTGCCCTTTGATAATTGTTATTATTTTAAGTATTTTATTAAATTATTGGTTTTCTGATGTTATTTCATGTATTACTTATTTTGATCATATAATAATACTAGCATTTACATTTTCTAACTTGCTTAACCTTACAACCCTCTGTAATAGATACCATTATGAATAAAATTTTACAAACAAGAAAATGTAAACATTGTATGTTCTAGACTTTCCTTTCAAGGAATAGAGAGATATCACCTTCTAGATATGGTAATTATTAGCTATTCGTAAACCCTGTCACTAACCAGGGTATTCTATAGGAGTATGAAAGTTATTTCTTCCCATGAATTAGTTTGATTTATAAAGCCAATTTCAATGATTCTTTCCAAATCCAAAGAAACAAAGAGTTACATAGTGATGAAATCAGCATGGTCTTTTAAACCTCAGAGTTAAATAGTGCTCATATTCTCAGTTAAAATAGTACTTATCCAGACTGATTTTTGGAATCCTAACTTCTCTCTTCTATATGTTTTTTCCTAGAATGTTTGCCTGTTTGGGGTACACCTCTTTATTGGGGCAGATAGAGTCCTGAAGCCCTTTGCTTATAAAGTGGCACACATTGGGTATCATACGTTGTTTCTGTCAATAACACATGAGCAGCCTCCAAGAAGCTGATGCAAAATCTAGAGAATGAAGATGCACGTGATAGTCGCAATTGAACTGAGCAACTACTTGAGACACTGCAAGTAAAGGAGAAGAGAAAAAGCCACAGGATTTAAAAAAAAAAAAAAAAAAAGCCACTTTTTTTAAGCAAAGCATTTTGGGAACAACTCTCAGTCTCAAAGAGGCTATGGCCACCTAATTTGCAGCTGCCAATTCTACTTTCTCCCTTTCTTTTCTGATTACTTTATAAATGCAGAGAGCTCTAATGCTTCAAAAGAAAATTGTATCACTTATTGGCCTTAGGTATTATGTGGCAGGAGAGTCAACAATAGATTTTTAATCTCCCACTGTTGGGACCATTAAAACATCAAAATCAAAACTGCTTTAAATAGAATATAACAATTTCCAAGATACAATTTTTCAAGTACGTTGGAACATTACTGAAAGAAGTTCCCTTAAGGCAGGATATGCTAAAGAGTATATTTTTCTTAAACGTCATCCAAGAACGTTAGTTAATTAAGAACTTGAGGAGGGCGCTGGGCAAGATGGCGGAAGAGTAAGACGCGGAGATCACCTTCCTTCCCACAGATACATTAGAAATACATCTACACGTGGAACTGCTCCTACAGAACACCCACTGAACGCTGGCAGAAGACGTCAGACCTCCCAAAAGGCAAGAAAATCCCCACGTACTCGGGTAGGGCAAAAGAGAAAAGAAATAACAGAGACAAAAGAATAGGGACGGGACCTGCACCAGTGGGAACGAGCTGTGAAGGAGGAAAGGTTTCCACACACTAGGAAGCCCCTTCGCGGGTGGAGACTGCGGGTGGCGGAGGGGGGAAGCTTCGGAGCCATGGAGGAGAGAGCAGCAACAGGGGTGCGGAGGGCAAAGAGGAGAGATTCCCGCACGGAGGATCGGTGCTGACCAGCACTCACCAGCCCGAGAGGCCTGTCTGCTCACCTGCCGGGGCGGGCGGGGCTGGGAGCTGAGGCTGGGGCTTCGGTCGGATCGCAGGGAGAGGACTGGGGGTGGCGGCGTGAACACAGCCTGAAGGGGTTAGCGCACCACAGCTGGCTGGGAGGGAGACCGGGAAAAAGTCTGCAGCTGCCGAAGAGGCAAGACACTTTTTCTTGCCTCTTTGTTTCCTGGTGCGCGACAGCCGCGGCTATCAGCGCGGACCCCAGAGACGGGCATGAGACGCTAAGGCTGCTGCTGCCACCACCAAGAAGCCTGTGTGCGAGCACAGGTCACTCTCCACACCGCCCCTCCCGGGAGCCAGTGCAGCCCCCCAGTGCCAGGGTCCCGTGATCCAGGGACAACTTCCCTGGGAGAACGCACGGCGCGCCTCAGGCTGGTGCAACGTCACACTGGCCTCTGCCGCCGCAGGCTCGCCCCGCCTCCTCCATACCCCTCCCTCCCCCGAGCCTGAGTGAGCCAGAGCCCCCGAAGCAGCTGCTCCTTTAACCCCGTCCTGTCTGAGCGAAGAACAGATGCCCTCAGGCGACCTGCACGCAGAAGCGGGTCCAAATCCAACGCTGAAACCCGGGAGCTGTGTGAACAAAGAAGAGAAAGGGAAATTTCTCCCAGCAGCCTCAGAAGCAGCAGATTAAAGTTCCACAAACAACTTAATGTACCTGCATCTGTTGAATACCTGAATAGACAACAAATCATCCCAAATTCAGGAGGTGGACTTTGGGAGCAGGATATATTAATTTTTCCCCTTTTCCTTTTTTTGTGAGTGTATATGTGTATGCTTCTGTGTGAGATTTTGTCTGTATAGCTTTGCTTTCACCATTTGTCCTAGGGTTCAGTCCGTCCGTTTTTGTTTTTGTTTTCTTTTTTACTTCAACAATTTTTTTCTTTAATAAATTTTTTCTTAATAATTTTTTCCTTATTTTTTATTTTAAAAAATTAAAAAAAATTTTTTCTTAATTATTTTTTTCTTATTTTTTATTTTAAAAAATTAAAATTTTTTATTAATAAATTTTTTTCTTAATAGTTTTTTCTTATTTTTATTATAAAAAATTAATAAATTTATTTTAAAAAATTAAAAAAAATTTTTCAAAATAAAATGTTTCTTTATAACTTTTTTCTTATTTTTTATTATAATAGCTTTATTTTATTTTATTTTATCCTCTTGCTTTCTTTCTTTCTATTTTTTCTCCCTTTTATTCTGAGCCGTGTGGATGAAAGGCTCTTGGTGCTCCAGCCAGGCATCAGGGCTGTGCCTCTGAGGTGGGAGAGCCAACTTCAGGACACTGGTCCACAAGAGACCTCCCAGCTCCACGTAATACCAAACGGCGAAAATCTCTCAGAGATCTCCATCTAAACATAAAGACCCAGCTTCACTCAACGACCAGCAAGCTACAGTGCTGGACACCCTATGCCAAACAACTAGCAAGACAGGAACACAGCCCCATCCATTAGCAGAGAGGCTGCCTAAAATCATAATAAGGCCACAGACACCCCAAAACACAAAACGAGACGTGGACCTGCCCACCAGAAAGACAAGATCCAGCCTCAACCACCAGAACACAGGCACTAGTCCCCTCCACCAGGAAGCCTACACAACCCACTGAACCAACCTTAGCCACTGGGGATAGATACCAAAAACAACGGGAACTACAAACCTGCAGCCTGTGAAAAAGAGACCCCAAACACAGTAAGATAAGCAAAATGAGAAGACAGAAAAACACACAGCAGATGAAGGAGCAGGGTCAAAACACACCAGACCTAACAAATGAAGTGGAAATAGGCAGTCTACCTGAAAAAGATTTCAGAATAGTGATAGTAAAGATGATCCAAAATCTTGGAAATAGAATAGACAAAATGCAAGAAACATTTAACAAGGACGTAGAAGAACTAAAGAGGAACCAAGCAATGATGAAAAACACAATAAATGAAATTAAAAATACTCTAGAATGCAAAAAAACAAAAAAAATCAAAAACAAAACAAAACAAAACAAAAAAAAATACTCTAGAATGGATCAAAAGCAGAATAACTGAGGCAGAAGAACGGGTAAGTGACCTGGAAGATAAAATAGTGGAAATAACTACTGCAGAGCAGAATAAAGAAAAAAGAATGAAAAGAACTGAGGACAGTCTCAGAGACCTCTGGGACAACATTAAACGCACCAACATTCTAATTATAGGGGTCCCAGAAGAAGAAGAGAAAAAGAAAGGGACTGAGAAAATATTTGAAGAGATTATAGTTGAAAACTTCCCTAATATGGGAAAGGAAATAGTTAATCAAGTCCTGGAAGCACAGAGAGTCCCATGCAGGGTAAATCCAAGGAGAAACACGTCAAGACACATATTAATCAAACTATCAAAAATTAAAAATAAAGAAAACATATTAAAAGCAGCAAGGGAAAAACAACAAATAACACACATGGGAATCCCCATAAGGTTAACAGCTGATCTTCCAGCAGAAACTTTGCAAGCCAGAGGGAGTGGCAGGATATACTTAAAGTGATGAAGAAGAAAAACCTACAACCAAGATTACTCTACCCAGCAAGGATCTCATTCAGATTTGATGGAGAAATTAAAATCTTTACAGACAACCAAAAGCTGAGAGAGTTCAGCACAACCAAACCAGCTTTACAACAAATGCTAAAGGAACTTCTCTAGGCAAGAAACACAAGAGAAGGAAAACACCTACAATAACAAACCCAAAACATTTAAGAAAATGGGAATAGGAACATACATATCGATAATTACCTTAAATGTAAATGGATTAAATGCTCCCCCAAAAGACACAGACTGGCTGAATGGATAAAAAAACAAGACCCATATATATGCTGTCTACAAGAGACCCACTTCAGACCTAGGGTCACATACAGACTGAAGGTGAGGGGATGGAAAAAGATATTCCATGCAAATGGAAATCAAAAGAAAGCTGGAGTAGCAATTCTCATATCAGACAAAATAGACTTTAAAATAAAGACTATTACAAGAGACAAAGAAGGACACTATATAATGATCAAGGGATCGATCCAAGAAGAAGGTATAACAATTGTAAATATTTATGCACCCAACATAGGAGCACCTCAATACATAAGGCAAATACTAACAACCATAAAAGGGGAAATCGACAGCAACACAATCATAGTAGGGGACTTTAACACCCCACTTTCACCAATGGACAGATCATCCAAAGTGAAAATAAATACGGAAACACAAGCTTTAAATGATACATTAAACAAGATGGACTTAATTGATATTTATAGGACATTCCACCCAGAAACAACAGAATACACATTTTTCTCAAGTGCTCATGGAACATTCTCCAGGATAGATCATATCTTGGGTCACAAATCAAGCCTTGGTAAATTTAAGAAAACTGAAATCGTATCAAGTATCTTTTCCAACCACAACGCTATGAGACTAGATATCAATTACAGGAAAAGATCTGTAAAAAATACAAACACATGGAGGCTACACAATACACTACTTAATAGCGAAGTGATCACTGAAGAAATCAAAGGGGAAATCAAAAAATACCTAGAAACAAATGACAATGGAGACACAACGACCCAAAACCTATGGGATGCAGCAGAAGCAGTTCTAAGAGGGAAGTTTATAGCAATACAAGCCTACCTCAAGAAACAGGAAACATCTCAAATAAACAACCTAGCCTTGCACCTAAAGCAATTAGAGAAAAAAGAACAAAAACACCCCAAAGCTAGCAGAAGGAAAGAAATCATAAAGATCAGATCAGAAATAAATGAAAAAGAAATGAAGGAGACAATAGTAAGGATCAATAAAACTAAAAGCTGGTTCTTTGAGAAGATAAACAAAAATGATAAACCATTAGTCAGACTCATCAAGAGAAAAAGGGGGAAGACTCAAATCAATAGAATTAGAAATGAAAAAGGAGAAGTAACCACTGACACTGCAGAAATACAAACGATCATGAGAGATTACTACAAGCAACTCTATGCCAATAAAATGGACAACCTGGAAGAAATGGACAGATTCTTAGAAATGCACAATCTGCCGAGACTGAACCAGGAAGAAATAGAAAATATGAACAGACCAATCACAAGCACTGAAATTGAAACTGTGATTAAAAGTCTTCCAACAAACAAAAGCCCAGGACCAGATGGCTTCACAGGCGAATTCTATCAAACATTTAGAGAAGAGCTAACACCTATCCTTCTCAAACTCTTCCAAAATATTGCAGAGGGAGGAACACTCCCAAACTCATTCTATGAGGCCACCATCACTCTGATACCAAAACCAGACAAAGATGTCACAAAGAAAGAAAACTACAGGCCAATATCACTGATGAACATAGATGCAAAAATCCTCAACAAAATACTAGCAAACAGAATCCAACAGCACATTAAAAGGATCATACACCATGATCAAGTGGGATTTATTCCAGGAATGCAAGGATTCTTCAATATACGCAAATCAATCAATGTGATACATCATATTAACAAATTGAAGGAGAAAAACCATATGATCACCTCAACAGATGCAGAGAAAGCTTTAGACAAAATTCAACACCCATTTATGATAAAAGCCCTGCAGAAAGTAGGCATAGAGGGAACTTTCCTCAACATAATAAAGGCCATATATGACAAACCCACAGCCAACACTGTCCTCAATGGTGAAAAACTGAAACCATTTCCACTAAGATCAGGAACAAGACAAGGTTGCCCACTCTCACCACTATTATTCAACATAGTTTTGGAAGTGTTAGCCACAGCAATCAGAGAAGAAAAAGAAATAAAAGGAATCCAAATTGGAAAAGAAGAAGTAAAGCTGTCACTGTTTGCAGATGACATGATACTATACATAGAGAATCCTAAAGATGCTACCAGAAAACTACTAGAGCTAATCAATGAATTTGGTAAAGTAGCAGGATACAAAATTAATGCACAGAAATCTCTTGCATTCCTATACACTAATGATGAAAAATCTGAAAGTGAAATTAAGAAAACACTCCCATTTACCATTGCAACAAAAAGAATAAAATATCTAGGAATAAACCTACCTAAGGAGACAAAAGACCTGTATGCAGAAAATTATAAGACACTGATGAAAGAAATTAAAGATGATACAAATAGATGGAGAGATATACCATGTTCTTGGGTTGGAAGAATCAACATTGTGCAAATGACTATACTACCCAAAGCAATCTACAGATTCAATGCAATCCCTATCAAACTACCACTGGCATTTTTCACAGAACTAGAACAAAAAATTTCTCAATTTGTATGGAAACACAAAAGACCCCGAATAGCCAAAGCAATCTTGAGAATGAAAAATGGAGCTGGAGGAATCAGACTCCCTCACTTCAGACTATATTACAAAGCTACAGTAATCAAGACAGTTTGGTACTGGCACAAAAACAGAAACATAGATCAATGGAACAGGATAGAAAGCCCAGAGATAAACCCACGCACATATGGTCACCTTATCTTTGATAAAGGAGGCAGGCATATACAGTGGAGAAAAGAGAGCCTCTTCAATAAGTGGTGCTGGGAAAACTGGACAGGTACATGTAAAAGAATGAAATTAGAACACTCCCTAAAACCCTACACAAAAATAAACTCAAAATGGATTAAAGACCTAAATGTAAGGCCAGACACTATCAAACTCTTAGAGGAAACCATAGGCAGAACACTCTATGACATAAATCACAGCAAGATCCTTTTTGACCCACCTCCTAGAGGAATGGAAATAAAAACACAAATAAACAAATGGGACCTAATGAAACTTAAAAGCTTTTGCACAGCATAGGAAACCATAAACAAGACCAAAAGACAACCCTCAGAATCGGAGAAAATATTTGCAGATGAAGCAACTGACAAAGGATTAATCTCCAAAATATACAAGCAGCTCATGCAGCTCAATATGAAAAAAACAAACAACCCAATCCAAAAATGGGCAGAAAATCTAAATAGACATTTCTGCAAAGAAGATATACAGATTGCCAACAAACACATGAAAGAATGCTCAACATCATTAATCATTAGAGAAATGAAAATCAAAACTACAATGAGATATCATCTCACACCGGTCAGAATGGCCATCATCAAAAAATCTAGAAACAATAAATGCTGGAGAGGGTGTGAAGAAACGGGAACCCTCTTGCACTGTTGGTGGGAATGTAAATTGATACAACCACTATGGAGAACAGTATGGAGGTTCCTTAAAAAACTAAAAATAGAACTACCATATGACCCAGCAATCCCACTACTGGGCAAATACCCTGAGAAAACCATAATTCAAAAAGAGTCATGTACCACAATGTTCATTGCAGCTCTATTTACAATAGCCAGGACATGGAAGCGACCTTAGTGTCCATCAACAGATGAATGGATAAAGAAGATGTGACATATATATACAATGGTGTATTACTTAGCCATAAAAGGAAAAGAAATTGAGTTATTTGTAGTGAGGTGGATGGAGTTAGAGTCTGTCATACAGAGTGAAGTAAGTCAGAAAGAGAAAAACAAATACAGTATGCTAACACATATAAATGGAATCTAAGGAAGAAAAAAAAAGGGCATGAAGAACCTAGTGGTAAGACAGGAATAAAGACACAGACCTACTAGAGAATGGACTTGAGGATATGGGGAGGGGGAAGGGTAAGCTGTGACAAAGTGAGAGAGTGGCATGGACATATATACACTACCAAACGTAAAATAGATAGCTAGTGGGAAGCAGCCGCATGGCACAGGGAGATCAGCTCGGTGCTTTGTGACCACCTAGAGGGGTGGGATATGGAGGGTGGGAGGGAGGGAGATGCAAGAGGGAGGAGATGTGGGAACATGTGTATATGTATAACTGATTCGCTTTGTTGTGGAGCAGAAGCTAGCACACTGTTGTAAAGCTATTATACTCCAATAAAGATGTTAAAAAAAAAAACAAAACACCGAAACAAAACAAAACTAAACAAAACCCTCCTCAGATTAAAGTCAGGTGCTGGTCTGGGTATGAAATAAACATTACCACTTTCAGCCCTAGGGCACCATAAAAAAAAAAAAAAAAAAAAAAAGAACTTGAAGAGCAGTTAGGTGTAGAAAATGGTTTTAGACTTGGATCACGAATGTTGGAGTCAGACAGGTGTGCAAATAAATTTTTGCTCAACTGAGTATTGTGTACTCTTAAACCCTTTCCATTTCTGGAGCTTGATAAAATGCAAATGACACTTTGCATGACAGTTAAGAGGATTAAAATAGGTCATGGGCAGAGAATGTTGATCACATTAAGTCTCTGTAAATAATATTTATTGTGCCTATTTGAAGTGCTATATTAGTGTGGTAATGCTAGATAGATCTTGAAATCTTCAAATTAGCATCTATGTACTCTATCTACCCTGTGTTAAGCATCGTATTACTTCCTGGAGTTTCAGAGAAAGCAAAGACCCAGCCCCCATTATTGTCTACTCTAATGTGGTAAACAAACAAATAAACAGGTTGTCTTACCATAATTTGGTAATTTGTACCCCTATACTTAAGATGTCATTTTTAAAATCTAGCTGCTTTCATGATGTTTTTTCTTGCATTTGTTTTTTAAACAGTTATAATTTGATTATGATGTGTCTGAGCATTTTTTTCTTAGAATTTATCCTGTTTGGGCAACTTCTTGAATTTCTTGAATCTGTAAATTTTGTAAATTTATATATTTCACCTAAATTGATAAGTTTTCAGTCATTATTTCTTCAAAACAGTTTTTTTTTCCTCCTCTGCATTTGGAACAGCAATTACCTATTTATTAGCTTTTAAAAATTCTCCTACAAGTTACTGAGGATCTGTCCATTTTTTAAAAAGTCATTTTTCCCTTCTATAAATCTGATTATTTCTATTGGTGTAATTTCAAGCCTACTGATTCTATCTTTTCTTTGGGTTTTCAGAGATTCTAGGAGTAAGGACCAGAAATCTGTGGGGTTTTCAGCTCTTTGAGATATAATTTACATATCATGAAATTCATCCATTTAAAGTGTACATTAAATGTTTATGGAGTTGTGCAACTGTCACTTCATCAATTTTAGAAGATTTCATCAGTCCAAAAAGAAACCTCATATCCTTTAGCCCCAATTTTATCTCCCAATTATCCTATGTGCCCCAGACCTAGGCAACCAACCACTCATGAACTGTCTGTCTCCACAGAGTTGCCTATTCTGGATATTTTACATAATATGTGTGGTCATTTGTGATGACTTCTTTCACTTATCATAATGTTTTCAAGTTTCATTCCTGTTGTAGCATGTATAGCTTCCTCCTTTTATGGTTATGCAGCACATTTTATTTATTCATCAGTTGACAGACACTATAGGAAATACTCTAGTTGTGTTGAGTTTCTTGGCTATTTATTCACAGTAAGATTCCTGGGTTTTGTTATACATTCCTATTTGCTGGCATCCTTGGAGGAATCAGGCCATTTAATGTCATCCCTTTGTGCATCCATTGGGGGGCGGGGGGTTGTACAGAAGTTTTGTTTGTCATATAAAGGAAAATCACAAGGGAGAACACAGGCATAGGCCCTATACAACTGTTGTTCAAGCCCAGCCCACTTCCTGTTGAGTTTGTTGTTCTCACCACATTTGGAAAAACTCTGCTATGGGTCACCACTAAAACCACATGTGACTATAAGTCAGTCACATAAGAACATATACTATATGATTCCACTTATGAGGTATCTAAAATATTCAAATTCATAGAATCAAAGAGTAGAATGGTGGTTGTCCCTTCAATTTTCCCCACATCCTCCATCAGGACTTAAAAGATCTAACTTTACCTCTATTATTCAGTTCTGATACAATAGGTAGATGTTCCACATTATTCAGAGAACATACAAGCCTGTAGAAAAGATTCCACTTATTTTTTCTGTCTTATCAGAAAAGGGACAAAAAGTCTCAAAAGATAAATTACAATTTTGTCAAAACACAGTTCATTATTTAGGGAATGACTTATCTAAGGAGAGAAAAGCATTCTCTCCTGACAGACTAAATACTATTTAAACTCATCATAGACCCTACACACACACACACACACACACACACGCACACACAGTGTTAGCCCTTGCTCAAAAAATTACACTTTCCTTACCACCCAAAATCTTCTGGAAAGGTTGGAAGGATCAATAGCATACTTAAATTAAAATCAGCAAAACTTTCAGAAATCCTTGAGTTCCCTTGGCCAAAGGTACTAGCACTATACCTTATAGCCATTTGGGCCACAGTCGAAGGAACATATCAGTTATCCACTAATGAATTGGTAGCTGGTAGGCCATGCCTTTAGGAAAGTTATCTCTGACACTAGCCTCTGCCCTACTGCATGCAGACAGGGCAAAATATTGAAAGGAGTTCATGTACTATATCCATGTACTGTACACATTAAGGCTGCCTTTCCACATCTTCCTAAACAGACTCTTCATGAATGCCAACGAAGAGATTTCATCTGTTGGAGGAGAGATCAGAGAAAATATGTTCTTGAACGTTTTCAGGAGAGACTTTATCAGGTATTGGGAAGAACAAATACAAGGAAACTCCAGGGAATCAAACCTTGGGTTTGAATTTCACAACTGAGAAGAAATTTCAATTTCTTCACAACTGGAAGTCTACTCCAACAGGGAACCTCAAGCTGAGAACTGGCAGAGATCCCCTAGAAGCAGCTGATATTTGAAAGCAGACAGCTGATCCAAGATCTTTGGAACAAGTGAATGACTTCAAAGAGTAAACAGCTTCTTCCCAATATGTGTGACCAACACTCATATCTAATTCTTTTTTCTCTTTCATATGCTTGATCATAATCATTCTTCTCATTTCCTATAGATCCCTGTTTGTCATCCACTCATAGTGATCCTTTTCCTCTTTTCTTCCCTCCTTACTAAAACTGTTAATTTAGAACATTCTCATTCTAACGCCACTGACTTCAGTCTTGCTGACAGCTGAATTTGCCATCTATTCACAAGGCCCTAATGATAAATAAAAGAAAAAACCTCTGGGCAATGCTGGACTCATCAAATGAGACCATAAGGAATTATAGCCAATGGTATTTCTATTTTCACTTAACATGAACAAATGATGTTAAACTAATCAAACCACTGTTTTGTTAGTGTCTCTCTCTCCCAGATAAAAACCAAACTATTACAATCTATTGACCAGACAAGAAACAGCTCTAAATTTGAATTCAACAATGTTCAGAGAACAATGAGCAAATACTTGCCATCTGGAAAAATTTAACAGAAGTCCATATATGTAACCCAGCTAATGTAAGGCCTTCGTTCCAGTCTTGCACCCTGAACAACACTTTTTTTTTTTTTCTGTATCTCCACATGCCTCTATTGGATACTATTTCCTTTGATGCCATGGCACCTATCCTGTTTGCCCATAATAACACCTCATGCCCATTAGGAATAATATTCTAAGACTTGTCTATACACTAAGATCCTCATTTTATAAATCACCAAGCCTAGAAATTGCAGCTCAGATATAAGCTCCACAATGAGACCACCCTTGACTACTCAGGCAGTCTACCTGAGGGAATTACTACCTTATTATTTATGCAAAGAATCAGTACAGTCTTCCCATCAGTAGTATGAATACAAACAGAAAAGACTGTAAGAAACGTATCACTAACTCTGGGAGAAGTTATTAATGATATCATCTCTGCCTCACCTGGAAAAATGATCAGTCTCACTCAACTCATTGGCATAAGTAATGATGGACAATCACATTTCTCCAGGTTTTTTTGTTGGCTAGTTGTGGTGGCATCTGTGCCTTTGCAATATTTCTTGCTGTGCTTGGATCAATGGAACAGACAAGATAGAACAGGTTATGCATCACCTTAGGGAAAAGCTACTTGGTTGTCTAGGGTTTATCTTCATGGCCTATGGTATTTGTTTTCTTCACCTGGGTGGAGCAACTGGGGGTCCTTATTCTGAGGCATCTTATAGGAATTGTTATTATAATTTGCTTACTTTTTTTTTATATATTGTTCAAGTTGCTGGTCCAGTGAATTCTATCCAGAGTCTTAAATGTTTCTGCACAGAGGGTTTCTCCTCAGATGATTGCTATGATGATGCAACAACAAAAAGATCAAGGACATCTTGCGACAGAGTTGACTATGGAGATGACTGAAGAATCTCTGAGTGGTAAAGATCGGCATTACTGGCTTTTCCTGAATTGCTCGACTTCTCACAAGCTAGAGAATGAACAAAAAAGGTACTGAGAGACTGAATATACAAATGGAAAATATTCAGATCATATATGGAAACAGAAATCTGACCCACAGTTTCTGCAGCAACCAGTCTAGGAAACCAAACCATACTTCTGCAGCAGTTAACTCATACTCATACTGGTCAGAATTTGTTTAGTAACTGTCAGCTTCCCTAATTTTTGGCCCTATTTCTACTTTGGGACCAAGTAGAAAACTGAATACGCTTCCGAAACCAATCATATCAGATGCTTTGCTTCTACGCAAAAGACTTCCAGCTTCCCCAGGCCAACAATCTTCAGAGCATACCTAAATCCTTCCCTTTTTCACTCGGAAGTTTTTCCACTCCCCTGCCTACCTTTGAACCTCTGCCAGACACAAAGATAGTGACTGATTCTCTTGCTATAGCAAGCTCTGAACAAACAGCCTCAGCTTATCCTCATTTGAGTGGTCTTCATTTAATTACATAAGATCTTTATTTTAAAAATTTCAAAACTTAAACTGGATGAAAATAGTTTCTGACATTGTAAACTTGTATCTGGAAAAAGATACAAAAAAATAAGAATTAACTCTTTGAATGGACTTCTTAGAGAAACTTACTGTATAAAATTTATAGTACTTTACCTGTTAGAATTGTATACTTTTCTATAAATATTATACATTCATACATAAATCATATGTTGGACTCTACTTACCAGTATTTTGAGACCATACACACACACACACACACACACACACAATATGTATTTTTATATACACATCTATGTACTAAATGGTCACTTGGTAAAAACAAACCCTATTTGTTCATGGATTGCTTTTTCAAATTTGATTTAGCTTTTCTCTCCCTTGTAAGGGTTTACAAAAGTTACAAGTAGAAACAAAATTTAAAACTTTAAAAATAAAAAGTTTAGAGACATAACATATTATCTATTTCATGGGTTTGTTTATTCACTTAGCTTTTATTTATTCCCACCATTTTCTAAGAACTCTGTTTCCAAAAAAAGAAAGGCAAAAAGACATGGCCCTTAATTCCATACCCCCAGACTTCACTGAGGGGCCTATATATGTAATAAAAATCAGGGTGAAAATTACACTTTATAAAAAGGGAGTACACACAATTCTAATAGAGCACATTGAAGGGAGGTATACTCTCCCCACAACATCAAAGATGGCTTTATAAAAGGATTGATGCTTGAGTTCCATCCTTAAAGAGTTTCTAGGTGGAGAAAAAATGGAGGGTATGACAGGTACACAAATTAGAGTGTACACATTTGTGCAGGAAGGAAAAACCAGTGCTTTCAGTGGGAAGTAAGCATGTCAGTGTGGCTATACATAAAACATGGTGCGGAATGTGGAAAACCTACTCTAGGAAAATACGTAGAATCTCAATTATGAAGGGCCTCACATGCTGTGTTAACAATTTATCTTAAAGGAATATAGAGTCATTAATCAGGGGTACAACACAATCATATTTCTCTGTTAGAATGTACTGCTAAAATTGAATAGTGATTAGTAATGCAGAATCTGAGAGACCTCAATTTATATTTGCATTAGGCAGAATAATGGTCTCCCAAAGATATATATGTTCCAATCCCTAGAAGCTGTGACTATGTTAGGTAACATGGAAAGACGTCATTAAGGTTGTTAACCAGCTGACCTTAAAATGAGAGCTTATTCTGTGTTACCCAGGTGGGCCCAACGTAATCACAAGGGTCCTTTAAATGTGGAAGAGGGAAGCAGAAGAGTTAGTGTCAGAATAAATGCAAGGTAAGAAAGACGTGACAGGCCATTACTGCCTTTCAAGATGGAAAGGGGTAAAAGCTAAGGGATGAGGGCAGTCTCTGCAGACTTGAAAGGCAATGAAATAGATTCTACTACAGATTCTCCAGAAAAGCTCAACATCGTGATTTTAGCCCACTGAGACCCATTTTAGACTTTCTAACCTCCGAAACTATAAGATAACACATGTGGTATTGTTTTAAGCCACTAAGTTTAGGGTAATTTGTTATATTAATAATAAGAAACTAATACAATATATTATCCCATCTACTAGATACGTGTGACCTAAAGTTGAATAAATTACTCAATGTTCTATTTCCCCAACTGTAATAAAAGATAAGAATATTATCCCATTTGTCTTCCAGGAAAATTGAAATAGTGTACATGAAGCACTTTGCCTATTGTTGGTGTTATATAGCAGTAGGCAGCAGAAGCAGTAGTAACTGTAGCATTATCTTTATCTGCTTTGTCATTATTGGACATTCTGTGAAATAAATGTTTCATTGGTAAAAGAAGACAAATTTCAAATTTTTTCAGTAGATCTTATGAGACATGAGTTAGGTTCTAAACAAAGGTAGTAGTGGTAGGGTTGGTGAGAAGAGGATGATCTGAGAAGTATTTTAGGGAAGAATCAAAGACTTTTGGTGGTTAGAAATGGATAGAAACATAAAAGGAAGACTTTTATCTTCTATCTTGGATAACTGAACACATTTCACAAATAGCAATATGGTTTAATAAATCATGCCGCACTCTGATACATGAGAGCCTGTATAAGTCAGGCTGAGAGCCATATGAGAGGTTGTTTAAAATGCACAGCCTTTTTCTACTTTCTTAAAGTATTAAAGACATTAAATAACTCTGTTGAGCTGCAAGAAAAGCTGATCCAGTATCAGATAAGCCCTGCTGTCCATTGCACATACTCTGCAAGATCTTCAATAGCATCTTAAAATCTGCCTGATAACTCCATCAACACCTTTTTCTCTGTGGTAGCTTAATCTCCCACATCTTTAATAAAATGCTTGTCGCACAGTGATCACGCTGCCCTCTGCTGATTTTGGGTACCTGAATGCTCTATCTTAAAAATTATCTTCCCCAAATAGCTTCCTTTTTAACCTAGGGTTTGAACAGCAGAGTTTCTTTGTTGCTATGGATTCTGGACATATATCATTTTGTCAACTCTTGAACATACATAATCCTCTCCTTCCCATCAACAGTTACCCAAGTAGACATTTTCCTTTACCTAATTTCCTTGTTAATAGACAAACACTTATATACTGAGAACATATCTGGAGTCCTGCTGAAATTAGTCCTTGGACTTCTGCTGATTTTAATCTCTATAAATGATCTAGAGAAAGAAAATGACTGTGAACTAGCTGGAATTACTAATCAGCCAAAATTGCAGGGGAGGAGAGAAGTAGAGGAAGCTAAAACCAAACACAGGTGGGGTTCAATATGCCCTGTAGCTAAGTGGGTATGTGGTAAACAAAATATAAAAGGGAACCTCATGAAGAGCTCTACACATTGGGCCTCAATGATTAAGAAATAAGTAATGCCAATCAGTTGAAATGCGTGATGTTTGGGGCATAATTATGGATCAGTAACTCCAAAAGGGTATGAACTGTGTGAAGCTTCAATTAGACCAGAAAAAAGGATACGACCCACTAATATGGCACCCTTGGAAATAGATTTGCATTTCAATTTGTTTTAACTTTCATAAAAAAGTACTGCTGAGAAAAGGAATAGAAATGAGATATCAGGATTTGCTGTCAGATTCATCTAATAAACTGGAGTGTGTACATGTGTGAGCATGTATGTGTATGTTTGGAGTTAAGTGTACCATTTTATAAGTTTTGATACATGTATACACCCACGTAACTAGCACCTCTGTCTGTCTATCTATCTATCTATCTATCTTTCCATCAGCCTAGAGCCTAGGAAGTGTTCTTGAGTCCCCTTAAAAGCAATCTCTCTTTCTCCATAGGCAACCATGGTTCTTATTTCTATCTCTACAGATTAGTATGGAATGTTCCAGAATTTCATATACATGGAATCCTACAGTATACACTCTGTGTTTGGCCACTTCCACTCAGTTTTAGGCTTCTGAGATTCATGCACCCTGTTGGGTTTATTAGTACTTCATATCACAATTTGTTTATCCATTCTCTGAATGATGGACACTTAGACTATTTCCAGTTTTGGGCTATTGTTTAAAAAATGAAAACCGTCTATGAACTTTCTTGCGCAAATCTTTTTTTAAGGATATATGTTTTAATTTATCTAACAATTGGGTCATAGGGTTGGTATATATTTAACACTATAAAAATAGACCAAAAGGTTGGCAAAGTAATTGCATTAATTTACATTCCTACAAGCAAAGACTGAGAGTTCCAACTATTCCATGTCCTTGCCAAAATTTTGTGTTGCACATTTTTACATTTTAACTATTCTATTTGATGTAAAATAATTTCTTATTTTAAAATTTAATTGTATGCCCATGAAGACTAAAGATGTTAAGCACCTTTTCCCATGCTTTGGGGCCACAAGTCTTTTGATCAATATAATTACATTATTTGTGTTTTCATTATTTATTAAAAGGGAGAGAAAACATATATATAGTATTTTGTCAGATATAAATATTGCAAATATTTTTGTAGTCTGTAATTTGCATTTTCATATTCTTAACAATGTTTTTAGATAGAAGGGATTTTATGTCCAATATACTTTTTTTCTTCTTCTAAACAGTGTTTTTTGTCTTCTAAGAAATCTTTGGTCTATCCAAGGTCACAAAGATATTCTCTTACAGAGACTTTCTTCTACAAGTTTTAGACTTAATTTGTGTTTATATCTATGACACATCTGGAATTAAATTTTCTTTGTGATATGATGATGTTTTTTTAAAATTTTCCCTTTATGTTTATTTAACTTTTCCATTCACATCCGTTGAACAGACTACCCTTCCTCTTTCAATTGGTTTGGCACCTAGGTAGAAAAAAAAATCAATCAACAGGATACATGTTGGTCTATTTCTGGAGCCTCTATTCTGTTCTATTCATCACTTTGTCTATCTTTATACCAATAGCACACTGGATAAGCTTACCTGTTTTGTGTAAGCCCTGCAACTTTAATATTATTTTCAAATTTGCACATAAAATTTTGTTTTCTCTTTTTTCTTTTCTCTTTTAAATCTATTCTAGAAATAACTTGTCAAGTTCTATTTTTAAAAAGTCTGTTTGGATTTTTATTGAGATTATGTTGAATTTACAGATCAATTTATAGAGACTGGCATCTTAATATTTAGTTCTCCAATCCACAAATATATCATATCTATTTACTTATCTTCTTTAATTTCTCCTAGTAATGATTTATGTAGTTTTCCATGTAGAAATTTCACACATTTAAAAACTTTATTTCTAAGTATTTTGCATTTTCTGATACTAGTGTACATAGAACGTTCTAATTTTATTTTAAAAATTTTACTCCTGGTATATAAGTTTCCTGGCAAAGTACTGCAAACTAGGTGACTTAAATCACCAGAAATATATTGTCTTACAGTTTTGGACCCTAGAAGTCTGAAATCAAGGTGTAAATAGGGCTGGACGCCCCCTGAAGGCTCTAAGGAAAAATCCTTCCTTGTCTCTTCAAGCTTCTGGGGGCAGCGGAGGTTCCTTCCTTGTGGCAGCCTAACTCCAATCTCTACCTCTATCTTCATATGGCCTTCTTCTCTGTGTGTCTATCTGTGTCCTCTCATCTTCTTATAAGGAAACTAACTGTAGGATTTAGAGCCCACATTAATCCAGTATGACCATCACTTAACCTAATTAACTGCAAAGGCCCTAATTCCAAATAAGGTCACATTCTGAGGTCCTGAGTGGCATGAATTTGGGGGGAGGGACACCATTCAATACGTACAATACATTGAGTATATGGAAATACAATTTATTTTGTTTAATGAGCTAGTGTCCTATGACCTTGCTAAATTAATTGATTAGATGCAAAAGCTGTTTTACAGATTTTTAGGGTTTTCTTTTTACAGCCATGTGTGGTCATCTGTGAATGAAAACAGTATTACATCTTTCACTTCAGTCTATTTCTTTCATTTCTTTTTCTTGCCTTGTTGTTCTCAAGAAGACGTCCGGTATAATGCTAAGTAGAAGTAATAAGCATCTTCTCCTTTATCCAATTTTAGGGAGAGAGCATTACGGATCCTTTTTATCATATTAGGAAAGATTCTTTCTATTCCTACTTTGCTGAATTTTTTAAAATGATGAATGGCTGTTAGATTTTGCCAAATGCTTTCATTTAACACATTTATGAAGATGATCATACATTTTTCTTTACTTTGTTAGTTAGGTAAAGCACATTGACTGATTTTCTTGTTATTAAAGCACCTTACATTTGTAAGATAAATCCCGCCTGCTCTGTTGTGCTTTATCACTTATTCTTTGCTGGATTCTTTTAAATAATATTTTATTGAAGACTTTTGTGTTCTGTCCATGAGAAATGTTGGTCTATAATTTTATTTTATTGTCCAGTTCTGGCTATCAGGGTTATGCTGGCCTTGTAAAACAAATTAAGAGATGTGTCCTCCTCTTCTATTTTCTGAAAGAGTTTGTGTATGATTGGAACTACTTATTCCTTAATAATGAAGAAATTCACCAATAAGATTGTATGTACCTGAAGTTTTCTCGGAGAGGTTTTTGATGATTAATTCAATTACTTTAATAGACTTATTCAGATTTTTATTTATTATTTGTCAGTTTTAATAAATGCATTTCATAATAAATTGTCCATTTCAACTAGTTGAAGTTGTCAGCAAAAAGTAGCTCATAATATTTACTTGCTATGTTTATAACATTTGTAGTATCTATAGGGAAGTCTTTTATCTTATTCCTGATACTGGCAATTGATATTGTTAGAGTTTTATCTATTTTATTAACCTTTTCAAAGAACCAGCTTTTGACTTGGGTTTTTGTTTTTGTTTCCAGTTTTATTGTTTTCAGCTGCTATTTTATTTTTTTCCTTCTTTCTACTTTTTATTTATTTAATTTGATAGTCTTTTTGTAACTTCTTAAGGTGAAATCCTAGGTCACTGATTCTAGAACATATCTGTTTTCTAATATTGACATTAAAGCCAAACATTTCCCTATAATAACTGCTTTAGTTCATACCCTAAATTTTGATATGTTGTATTTTCATTATAATTTAGTTTGAAATGTTCCCCGTTTTTCTTTGAATCATGGGTTAATTAGAAGTATATTGTTTAATTTTCAAGTATTTTGGAATTTTCCAGATATCTTTCTGTTACTGATTTCTAATATAATTCTATTGCTGTTAGAGAACATACCCTGTAATAGGTTAATTTTTTGCCAAATATTGAGCTTTATTTCATTTCCCAATATATGGTATATCTTGATACACATGCTATATGTTCACAGCATAGTGAACACATTCTATTATCCTAACTCACTTGTTTGGTTTAACTGTTCTACAAATACTGATATTGGGCTGTTATGGCAGAAAAAAAGATGTGCCTCTCAGATTCCTGTTCATTAAAGGACACAATGCACAGCCGTGAGGACTGGGGTTACCAGATATTAACTCTTTTAGGTCTGCCTGAGCACTTTAAAAATCATACTCATCAAGGTTGCCCCAGCCAATGGCTGAGCAGGAATGTAACACAAGGCCCTATCCTAGTCATTTTTTCTAATGTGAGATTCCTCTAACAGTCAGTCTTTGCTCTGGACTTCCTGTTTGCCTGGAAAGAGAGATCGGCTTCACAGTTTGATACCTCTTTCTGCCGGATATTGCTTCTCCTATCTGCATTTTATAGGTGATACCCTGCAGTAAAACCTTTGCACTTCTAACTCCATCTCAGTGTCTACTTCCTGGAAAAACAGATACAGCTGTTAAAATCTCCCAGTATCTTTGTATATTTGTGTAATTTTCTGTTTATCTGTGTCAGTTTTCCTTAACGCATTTTTAAAAATTAATGTATCATTGATTTACAATATTGTATTAGTTTCAGTTGTACAACATAATGGTTCAATATTTTTATAGATTATACTCCATTTAAAGTTATTATAAAATATTGGCTTTATTCCCTGCTCTGTACAATATAACCTTGTTGCTTATTTATTTTATGCATAGTAGTTGTTCCTCTATCCCCTACCCCTGTCTTGTCCCTCCCCCCATCTCTCTTCTTACAGATAACCACTAGTTTATTCTCTATATCTGTGAGTCTCGTTCAATTTTGCTATATTTATTTGTTTTTTAGATTCCACACGTAAGCAAAATCATACAGCATTTGTATTTCTCTGTATGACTTATTTCACTAAGCACTTATTTCACTAATACCCTCCAGGTCCACTCATGTTGTTGCAAATGGAGAAATTTCATTCTTTTTTTTAATGGCTGAGTAATATTCCATTGTATATATTTATACCACATCTTCTTTATCCATTCATCTGTTGATGGACATTTAGGTTGCTTCCATATCTTGGCTATTGTAAATAATGCTGCTATGAATATTGGGGTGCATGTATCTAAACACTAATTTGTAAAAACTTCATGCATTTGAATCTCTCTTATTAAGTGCACATACATGTACAGTTATTGTTTCCTAATGATGAGTTGAAAATTGTCCCTTTTTATCTCTGGAAGTATACATTTTGAGGCTTACTTTGCTGTTATTTAGCATGGATATAGCAGTTATCTTATGTGTGATGTATGTGTGGTATATCTTTTTTGATCCTCTTTTCCATCTATCTTTGGTTTTATATTAAAGTATATTTATATATGTGGTACATATATACAATGGAATATTACTCAGCCATAAAAAGGAACAAAACTGGGTCATTTGTAGGGATGTGGATGGACCTGGAGACTGTCATACAGAGTGATGTAAGTCAGAAAGAGAAAAACAAATATCGTATATTAACGCATATATGTGGAATCTAGAAAAATGGTACAGATGAACCCGTTTGCAAGGCAGAAATAGAGACACAGATGTAGAGAAAAAACATATGGACACCAAGGGGGGAAAGCAGAGGGGAGGGACGGTGGTGGTGGTGTGATGAATTGGGAGATTGGGATTGACATAGATACACTAATATGTATAAAATAGATAACTAATAAGAACCTGCTGTATAAAATAAATAAATAACATAAAATTTTTTTAAAAATGTATATGTTTTTTACAGGATAGAGTTGGGTTCCTCTTATCAAATCTGATAAATCTCTGCCTCTTAATTGGAATGTTTGGCACATTTACATTTTAATTACTTATTGGTATATGTGTGTATTCTTCTTTCATTTTGCTACTTATTTCTGTTCTGTTTGTCTGATTTTTGCTCCTCTCCCTCTTTTCTTGATTTCTTTTGGGATAATTGGATATTAGTATTCATCTAGTATTTCATGTTAATTTATCAATTTATTTTTAGCTACACTCATTCATTACATTATTTCTTAGTGGTTGGTCTAGATATTATAATATTAATTCTTAACTCATCACAGTCTTTTTATAGTTAATATTGTACATTATGTAAAATGTAAAAATCTTAAATCAGTATAATTCCATTTAATCTTCAACCAGGTTTTTTTGTATTGTTTTGATACATACTTTGCAGCAGAAAGCAAGTGGTCTTTTAAAAATTTTTAAAAGATAGTCTTTTATGTTTATCCACATATCTACCATTCTCAGTCCTTTTCGGTCAACCCTCAAAATCCTATTTTCCACTTGATGTCATTTTTCTTCTTCCTGAAGACCTTCATATATCATTTCTTATAGTGCAGGTCTGCTAGTAGCAGTTTTTACCTTTCATTTACCTGAAAATATCTTTATTTGCACTTCAATTTTGAAAGATATTTTTACTGGATATAAATTCTTCTTTGACAGGGTTTTATGCTATTTATCCCTTTTAAAGATACCATTCCATTGTCTTCCAGCCTCCACTGCTACCAATGAGAAGACAGCCATCATTTTACCCTGTTCTCCATATGTGACATGTCTTTTAACTCTGGCTATTTTCAAGATAGATAGATAGATAGATCGATCTATCTATCTATCTATCTATCTATCTATTTATCTGTCATCCACCTATATCTCTGTCTCTCTTTGTCAGCTTTCAGTAATTTGCCTATGTTATTTTGAGGTGTTATGTTCTTCTTATTTATACTGCTTAGGTTTTACTGAGTACCTTAGATTCTTATGTTTATGGTTTTACCGAATTTGAGAAAGTTTTAGACATTGTTTTGTTTCTTCATATGTTTCTTTGGGCTTATTTTTTCTCTTTGTTATGGATTCCAATTACAGTATAGGTATGTTCACTAAGTGATATCATCCCATGAGTTACAGAGGCTCTGTTTATTTTTACCCTCTCTTGCAGATTGCATAGTTTTTTCATCTGCCTTTGTTTGGTCCATTCTGTTAACTGTGAACCCTTTGTTAATTTTGTTAATTCTCTTAATTTTGGACCCTTTGTTAATAATGGATGCTTTGTTTTGTCCCTTCTATTAATTTTATTTAATGTAGTGTACTTTTCAGTTCTGGCATTTCTATTTAGCTCTTTTTAAAATAATGTCCTTATCTCTCTTCTTTTTGACATTTTGTGGGCCCAGTAACATTGAGATCTTTCATTTTTCTTTAACTCCAGGAAATTTATCTTGCATTTCCTAAAATATTTCTTCCTGTGAATGTTTTTAAAATTTTTTTTCACTTTTCTTTCGGATTTTCAATATTCTTTTACTTCCTTGTTTCCTTCTGGGATAGTTCCTCAATCTAATTTTAATTATTACTACTAATTCAGGTGTATCTGTCCCTCTAGTCCCTATATCTACTCTGTTTATTATTCCTACCATTAAATATTCATTCCAGTATTTTTATCTGGCCCTTTTTGTTTCATATTGTCAATATTTTAAAATCTCCTTTAACATAATTATTATGCTTGTTTTTTTCTGCTTATTTTTAATTCTTGATCTATATATTCTGATGTTTCTGCTTCTAATACACCCCATTCCTTCAAACCATTAGAGAGATTCAGCATCTGGGAAAACAAAGTCTTCTTGGATTGAACTTTACCAACTCTAGTTGTTTGGGGCAGAGTGAGGGATACTCAGTCCTAATTGTTTAACCAACCTCATACCCAAGCAAGATTTGTCCAAAAATATTGGTAATCGAGCAAGTTTCTGCAATAAAGTGGAAGAGGAAAACTCCCTTATGGCATATTGGAGAAGAACAATAACTGAACTAGCTTTTTAGAAATTTATGTTCTCAATATCTACTGAGCAAACTGCTGCACCAAACTGGAGCATTCAAATCCCAGTTCAAAAGAACTTTCTCTCCCTAGAAGAACTTCTGTTGGCTGTGATGTTGTCTTCTGGATTCTATGTTCCCTTCTAGAATTTCTCTAGGGTTAATTTTTGGGGAAGAAATAGCTATCCATCCTAATTCTTATTCCTGGCAAGCATCAGATCTATCATTACATATTTTTACACTAAAATCAGAACATTTCCTGTCGTATAATAGATATATAATAAGTCCTTTCCAGTGAGTAAGTACAGTTCCCTTTTCATCTTGCTTCTCCAAGAATGTGGGCTTCTTGAGATTTTTCTTTTTTCTAACTGTCTTGCTCTTTCTAGTCAATCCAAGCCTCCCGCAAGCTTAACGCATAGTTTCTAAGCTAGGTTTCATAAACTTTACACATATTATGCTTGCCTCACTGGTTTTATAGCACAAGATTTACTATGTTTATTCCCTTGGGCTTATATAGAGGAACGAATTACTTTATCTAGAGAAAATGTGATTTTAATCAATTAGGTCAATTGACTGCTTACACTGAGTTTTGCAACAGAGGAAAATTGATATTTATTGTTAATTATCTAAAACTGCATTTAGGACGAGGGAATAAAATGTAGGTTTGATGTGTCTGTGTATGTGTGTATGTGTGTATGTGGAAAGGGCAGTTGATCAAGACAAGACTCACATATCTGATGTTCCTTGAAATTAATTTATGGAAGGATAGTTGCTTCTAATATATTAACAGCTCAGAGTGTCAGAAACTACACTTTTATTTATTAATTGTGAAATAGCCATAAAAAGACCACACACGCTATAACAATAATAATTTTAAAAACACCCACCTACTCAGACAAGTTAAGACATAGAAAATTATATTCTTTAGATGTTCCCTATATTATTATTCTCAATCTTATCTCATCTATCCACTCTGTGTTAAGCAGTATCTTAATTTCAGTGTCAATTATTTTTTTGCATTACTTTATAGTTTTCCACTTATTTGTGCATCTCTGAGCAATATTTTGTTTAATTCTGATGCTTGTAAAATTTAATTTCATGAAAACATATTGTAAGTATTCTTATATGAGTTGCATCCTTAGCTCAACATTATATTTTTAATAATTCATATCAATGCAACAATTGCAGTTTTTCTCATTTTTACTAAAGTAGACTGTAGATTCATTTTCAGTGAATGACAGTAGATTCATTTTCTTATATGAATATATTATTTACTTATCTATTCTGTTATTTATGGACACTTTGTTACTGGCTTTTTGTTAAAATGGACCATACTACTATAAATATTCCTCTATGTGCCTTCTATACAAACACAAGGGAGAACCCCTAGGTCATAAGTTATCTTCACACTCTACTGAAACAATTATTCCATGATTTTCTGTACTGGCTTCTGATTTCCCAAGCCATCTCATCTGTCTTTATTCTTAGTCTAGAATGACTCAAATAAATCATTAAAACAGAACTCACTCCTTATCACTGTTAATCATGTATGCTATTCCCAAATCAAAGTTCTATCAGGGAGAAGTACTGCATAATTAGACCTGATTCTAAAAATCAATACATGGCTAATTTGATCATTTTAGCATTCTTTATAACAAATATGCTTCACTGCCCAATCTATTCAGTTAAAGCCACTGACTCTGATAACATAGACAGCTAAATTAGATCCCCAAATATGTCTAAGTGCTTCAATTTCATTTCTCTTCCATGGACTCATAGACATCTGGTCTCTGTAAGGCAGAACAGAATGAATATTTTACGTTTGTACAAGACCATAATTTTACATGGATTTTTACAGTGAAGGAAGATATCTGCCATCAAAGAGCTTTTTCACCTAGATATCAGTTGCAGAGAGTTTATGGGGGAGAGAAAGTTATTTTCACATACTCATTAAGAGACCTATAAACCTGGCTTTTTGTCTCCTCTTATTATATTACATGCTCAATGTATGTGTCTGAATATTATTGTATAGCATATTAATACCATACTTCTTTCATCACAGAACTCACTTAATTTGAAGGTTCACTACTGAATTAATAATATCTTCAATGGGGAGTACAAAAATTATGTACATACATTTTAACTACCCCCAAACTGTATATTTTTATCCATAAAATTACATGCTACTTTCTTCTTCAGGAGTTTAATTATAGTTTTAGTGTAAGCCTTGCCTACATTCAAAGTATAAATATTCCATTGTTCTGAACATCTTTTCATGTGCCTATTGTCCATCTGCATTTCCTCTTTGGAAAATGTCTATTCAGTTCTTCTACCCAATTTTAAATTGGGTAGTTTGTTTTTCTGATGCTGAGTTGTATTAGTTGTTCATATATGTTGGATATTTACCTCTATTGGTCATATCATTTGGAAATATTGTCTCCTATTCAGTAGGTTATCTTTTTGTTTTGTTGATGGTCTCCTTTGCTGTACAAAAGCTTCTAAGTTTAATTAGGTCCCATTTGTTTATTTTTGCTTTTATTTCCTTTGCTTTAGGAGACAGATCCAAAAAAATATTGCTACAATTTATGTCAAAAAGTGTTCTGCCTATGTTTTCCTCTAGAATTTTTATGGTTTCTGGTTTACATTTAGGTCTTTAATCTATTTTCAGTTTATTTTTGTGTATGGTGTTAGAGAATGTTCTAATTTCATTTTTTTCATGTAGCTGTCCAATTTTCCCAGCACTAATTATTGAAGAGATGGTCTTTTCTCCATTGTATAGTCTTGCCTCCTTTGTCGTAGATTAATTGATTAATAAATGTGTGGGTTTATTTCTGGGCTTTCTATTATGTTCCATTGATCTATGTGTCTGTTTCTGAGCCAGTACCATACTGTTTTGATTACTGTAGGTTTGTAGTATAGTCTGAAGTCAGGGAGTGTGATTCCTCCAGCTTCATTCGTTTTTTTTCAAGATTGTTTTGATTATTAGGGGTCTTTTGTGTTTCCATACCAATTTTAAAATTATCTGTTCTAGTTCTGTGAAAAATGCCATTGGTATTTTGATAAGGATTGCACTGAATCTGTAGATTGCCTTGGGTAGTATGGTCATGTTAACAATATTAATTCTTCTAGTCCATGAACACAATACATCTTTCCATCTGTTTGTGTTGTCTTCAATTTCTTTCATTAGTGTCTTATAGTTTTCCAAATACAGGTCTTTTGCCTCCTTATGTAGGTTTATTCCTAGGTATTTTATTCTTTTTGATGTGATGGTAAGTGTGATTGTTTCCTTAATTTGTCTTTCTGAGAATTCATTGTTAGTGTATGAAAATGCAACAGATTTCTGTATATTAATTTTTTTATCCAGCAACTTTACTGAATTCATTGATGAGTAGTTTTCTGGTGGTGTCCTCACAATTTTCTATGTATAGTATTATGTCATTAGCAAACAGTGACAATTTTAGTTCTTCCTTTCCAAATTGAATTCTTTTATTTACTTTTCGTGACTGATTGCTGTGGCTATGACTTTCAATATTATGTTGAATACAAGTGGAGAGAGGGGGCATCCTTGTCTTGTTACTGATCTTAGAGGAAATGCTTCCAACTTTCCACCATTGAGTATGATATTAGCTGTGGGTTTATAATATATAGCCTTTATTATGTTGAGGTATGTTTCCTCTATGTCCACTTTCTGGAGAGTTTTTATCATAAATGGATGTTGAATTTTGCAAAACTTTGATCAATGAAAAAGACCAGAACCCATTAGAAAAGATTTTCTACAAGTGAAGACATGAAGAAGGAACCACAAGGAGACATGTAGAAGGGGCAGACTCATGATATAATCAACCCCCATACAGCTGAGGTAGGAGACATGCAAACTGGAAAATAATTATACTGCAGAGGTTCTCCCACAGGAGTGAGAGTTCTGAACCCCATGTAGGGCTCCTCAGTCTGGGGGTCCTACAGTGGGAAGACAAACCACCAGAGCACTAGTATAGCTAATCATCAGGGAAATGCAAATCAAAACCATAGTGAGATAACACCTCACACATTTCAGGATGGCTACCATCAAAAAAAAATTTTTTTTTTAATTTAAAAAATAACAAATGTTGGCAAGAATGCAGAGGAAAGAGAACCTTCTTACACTGTTGGTGGGAATGTAAATTGGTGCAGCCACTGTGGAAGACAGTATGGAGGTTTATCAAAAAGCTGAAAATTGAACTACCATATGACCCAGCAATTCCAAAAGAAACAAAAACACTAATTTGGAAAGATATATGTTACATGCACCCCAGTGTTCATAGCAGCATTATTTACAATAGCCAAGATGTGGAAGCAACCTAAGTGTCCACCAGTGTCCATCAATAGATGAATGGATAAAGAAGAAAGAAGATGTGAGATATATATATATAGATATATAGAGAGATATATAGATATATAAATATATATAGTGGGATACTACTCAGCATTGAAAAAAGAATGAAATTTTGCCATTTGCAGGAACATGGATGTACTTGGAAGGCATTTGGATAAGTGAAATTAGTAAGACAGAGAGTTCCCTGGTAACGCAGTGGTTAAGAATCCACCTGCCAATGCAAGGGACACAGGTTCAAGCCCTGTTCCAGGAAGATCCCACATGCCAAGAAGCAACTAAGCCCATGTGCCACTACTGAGCCTGCGCTCTAGAGCCCACAAACCACAACTACTGAGCCCAAGTGCTGCAACTACTGAAGCCCGTGAACCTAGATCCCGTGCTCCGCAACAAGAGAAGTCACCGCAGTGAGAAGCCTGTGAAGAGTAGCCCCTGTTTGCCACAACTAGAGAAAGCCCGTGCACAGCAACAAAGACCCAACGCAGCCATAAATAAATAAATAAATAAATAAATTTATATAAAAAAAGAAATTAGCAAGATAGAGAAAGACAAATACTATATGATATCACTTATATGTGGAATCTAAAAAATATGGCAAAGTAGTGAATATAACAAAAAAGAAGAGGACTCACAGATATGGTGAACAAACTAGTGGTTACCAGTCAGGAGAGGGAAGGGGGAGGGGCAATATAAGAATAGGGGATTAAGAGGTACAAACTATTATGTATAAAATGACCTACAACAATATATTATACAGCACAAGAATACAGTCAATATTTTATAATAACTATAAATGGAGTATAACTTTTAAAAACTGTGAATCACTATACTGTACACCTGTAACATATAATATTGTACATCAACAATACCTCAGTTGAAACAAAGATTTTATTGTTCTCTGTTTGGTTTTTAGTGGACACCAAATTTGTCAAAATATATGCATGCATACAGATTCTTATTATAGAGGTGAGCAAAATACTGCCTGCAGGCCAAATCTGACATGACATCTGGTTTTGTAAATAAAGTTTTATTGGAACACAGCCACACCTATTCATTAACATATTGTCTATGGCTGTTTTCGTATTTTAATACAGAGTTAAGAATTAAGACAGAAGCCGTACACTTGACAAAGACTAAAATATTTTCTATCTGGTCTTTTATAAAAAAAGTTGATGATGCCTGCACTAGTACATCAGAATTGACAATATAATTTCAAAGAAAACTGGAAAAAAACAAAATTGTTTCTGAATTTCCTTCTTAATCTTGTTGCTTCCTTTCATTTGTTCCTTTAACTTTCTTCCCTTAATTTAATTATGTATCTCTGAATGTTAAACTGTCCTTCTTAAAAATTAGTAGGATTTTGACTAACAGGTGTTCGGAATCTGATTAATAATTGGTTTCACCATTGTAGTAGTCATTTGAGCTGTACATAAGTATTCTGATTCTTTCCCCTCTGGGCACACAGTAGGAGTCCACTTCTTCACTGACTTGAAATCGGGTATAGCAATGTAACTTGGGTTGGCCAAGAAAATATGAATATAAATAAAACATTTTTTCCCAGACAGAAGTATAGACTTCCCAACATTATATTTTCCTACTATTGGGGCACCCAAATGGCCACTAAAGTCAGTGTCTCCTTGCTCATATGTAAAGATAAGGAGTGAGAAACAAGCTTTGTTGTTTTAAGCCACTGAGATGTTGGAACAATTCATTACCAGAAGCATAGCAAATTTATCTTGATTGATACAAAACTTTGTTCAAGGCATGGGATGTTACCATTACAAGGAATGGTGATTGGTGAGACAACAGTTTTTAGAGAATGGGAGGATGATAATCAGTGATAGGCAGTTACGAAACACTTGGTAAAATTCTCACTTATATTAACTTAAGAGATAGATAACGTACCAATGAGCTTATAGCTTTAGGTGAAGAGGCTGGAAAACAGTATGTTAAACATCATAAGTTGGTGATTACAGGATTCTTCTGACAAGATAATAATAGATACATGTAAATTCAGGAAATAAATGCTGTTTTCAAACAGTATTGAAAGGGAACAGAAGAAAGTCCAGAGAGGTAGGGATTTACAGAGTTAGGAGGGAAAAAAAGGCTTTTGATCAATTTTTGAGCAATAAGTCAAATAAAATGAAAATAAAAGTCAAATAAGTCCAATAAAATTCAGCCTCACAGCAAAAGTAAATACAAATTTTAACCTAGTCATCTAGTGTTATTTAAAACTTCTGAATGGGTTTAGGTGTTTCCAAGTTAGTTTTCTGAGTCTGACAAAATTGTTCAGAGAAAAAAAGACTAAGTGTGCAACTGTGCCACATAATCTTGATAGGTAAGGAGTGTCACCTCTGGGAAGATTTAGTGGTCACTGCACATTTCACAATGTCCTATTTTCCTGACCTTAGTGACCACAGAAGCATGTGTCAAAAATGAGTTGCCAACATCCTGGGTCCCTAAATCACTACATTGAATAGAACCCCTTGCTGATTCACAAGGTAGGATGAGAGTAGTAAACATTATTAAGCTACTGAGATTCTGGACTTTCTTTGTTTCTTCAGCATAGCATAGCCTATCCTGACTCCAACCATTGCTTACCTTAAAGATTTTATTATCTAACCTAAGATATATAGTGATTCCTAATGCCTTTAATTGGATACAAAAAAAAAGGTGATCCAGAATATCATAATTTTATTTGAATATTACATCAGAATATAATGTTTTGAAAACATTTCAAATAACAATTTTCAATGTGCTTTAGACAAAGATGGCCAGGAACACATGTACAGTTAGGCAAGTTGGGTTTAATACTCATTGTAGTGAGACAGAACACACACATGGGGGATAGTGGGGTCTCGGTAAGAAGGTGTTAAAAATACTTATTACAGGGTTTAGGCTTTAGCTGGCGATTTGGGGGACGGTCTACAGAAGTATGTTATCTCTAGATTGGTTGCTATCAGAAAGCAGGGGTAATTCTATGATGAGTTATCTCAATAAATCCTATCTATAGGAAGAGAAGATTAGAAAGAGGATAAAGTTGTCATTGATAAATAAGTAATAGTTATTCATTTTGGCCAAGAGAGGAGGCATTTGCTGTTTTCTGGGTGGCAGAGTGGCTTTGTTTCTGTCTGTGCTTGGACAAAATTATGAAGTGGTCTTGCTTTGTCTCATTTATCTTGGTCTCAGAGTTACTTTGTCTGAGATTAGTACTATTTGAAATTATTTATATCTAATAGAATAACATGGCCTAGCTGTGAGTGCTAGAACAGTTTTCAAATGTCACAGACTGCTTTCTTTTTCAACCTGAAAATAAAAATTCAAATTTGAGATACCATTTGGTATCACCAAGAAAATAAATCAATCGTGGTTCTAGTAGGATAAAAATATTTCTTATATATGGTTTAAGTGTGCACATGTACAAATAAGATGACTATATTACAATATACTCCTTTTATGGAAGGGGAAAGGTTTCCTCTTGATATTAATAATGAGGTATATAAATTTCAGAAAAAGTATAATTTTTGTATCTTAAAATAAATAAAACATTATATATATTTCTAGAAAATTCATGATCTGTATGATGAGACAATGGTTGAGTTGATTTTGTTAAGACATTAGAAATGTCATTATTGATACTTTCTGTAAGAATTACTGTGTTTGGCTGGGAAGATACCTGAGTCCTGAGCCACTCGGTCTCAGTCTCTGAAGTATCACTATTATGATGAAAGCCATATCAGCCTTCCTTTTTTGAAGATAAATATGAAAAAGACCAAAACAAAATGGAATCTATTCTTTTAAATAAATTAAATGGATGATTTAGACTTTGGGTACATAATACTGTCAAAATCACAAAGTGATTATTAAAACTTATGAAAATCTTAAACATTTAAAAAATATTTGTAGTGTAAATAGTCCCACTCAGTATTTTTGGGGGTTGTTTGAAAGCATTTCTATTTCAACATTAAAGTCTACACAAACACATTTATTTTTCTCTTTCCCTGAATTTCATTTAAAGGATAATAAAGGATAAAAATAAAACATAAGCCTACAAAAATAAAGGCAACCTGAAGAGAGCTTTCAGTGAACAAGATATTTCAATAAATTTCTTGAAGGTATAAAGTAAACTGAAAAGGAAACTGAAATATCTCAGGGTCAGAAGAAGGGTTACCAGATAAAATATAGAATGCCCAGTTAAATTTAATTTCAAATAAACAAGGTTGTTTTGTTTTGTTTTGTTTTTTAGTGTAAGTATGTCCCATGCAATACTGGGTACTCTGTATTTTTAAAACTTTTATTCATTTATTTATTCTTATTTTTTAATAATCTGACAATCCTAGACACATGAAAGCTATTATTCTTAGAGAGATTCATGAAGACAGATAATTCATAAATCCCAAATAAACACCAAAAAAAAAAAAAAAAACAAATAACAGTTTCAGAATAAGAAAGTAATCTTGGAAACATAATTGCAATTGGAACTAGAAAGCTGAATAAAGGGCAAATAAATATAAAAAAGAAATTCTTCCAGAACCTGACAAAGAAATTGTACATACGAGGAAGAAAATGAAAGTTTGGTGCAGGGGGTGGCAAACTATGGCCTACTGCCATTTTCAGTTTGCCTTTGAACACTGTTCAAGGCGGTTAGCACTCTGAGTCCCAGAAACCAAGCCAGGGCATCTCCCTCTGTTCCCATTCCTACTCCACTTCCAGCTCCTGCCTTCGTCCCTAGCTAGCAAGCACAACAGTGCTCAAGCTTTGGACTGGTCACCCCCTGCATGTGGGGGACACTGTAGTTGGCAACTACTAAGCACCAAATGGTGGAATTTCTGTTAGGGACTCAGAGAATCAGCAAATTTCCTCATCTCCAGCCAGCTTCCCAAGTTGAGATAGCTGGGCTCTCTTAAGAAAGAGAAGGGCACACCTGGATTAGGTATCACTGAGGCAGTGAATGAAACTCAGGTGGCTTCCTGCTCCACCCTCACTTACCTCATCCACCACATTCCTTCCTCTCTGAATAGTGGCTCTTTGTGCTTCATCCCAAAAGTGTATCCAGTGTTTAGCAACTGAGTGCAAAGCATGCCTGCCACTTAATGGGATCTATCACAGGTAAATGGGAGTGGGCAGAGCTAGAGCTTCTCTCTTATTATGTAAGCACCACACAATATCCTTGATGTTGCCACTTCACTAACAAAGCCTGAAGTATTTACTGTCTGACACTTGACATAAAATGTTTTGCAAACCTCTGGTTTAGTGATCAGTCAAAAGAGTAAAAAATGTGACTGAAAATAGTTTCATGAAGAAAAATGGGAAACCAGACAGGAATGGAACAATCAAAGAAATAATAGAAGAAAGTCTCTCAAAACTGAAAAAGGAAACACATCTTCAGTTTGAAAGGACCCTCCAAGTGTATATGAAAAGTGAAATGGAGGAAAATCTATATTATAAAGAGAAAAGCCTACATATTTCCTAGGGTAGGGGAAAGTGGGAGAGGAAAAACAAGAATCAACTGCCATCAAACTTTTCATTAGCAATATCTGATATTGAAAGGTACAATCTTGAATGCTTTCCAGTTGCTGAATTAAATTGTTATCATCCTAAAGTTTCAACTCATCCTCATATTCATTAAAAATCACAGCTAAGTGAAATGAAAAAATTAAAATATTTTCAGACATGCAAGGTCACCTTTTTATACTATTTTATTTTTGTTATTTTTTAAAATTTTCTTTTTATTGGTTTATAACATTATACAAGTTTCACTGTACAGTGTTATATTTCAAATTCTGTATACATTACAGTGTGCTCACCACCAAAGGTTTAGTTTCTGCCCATCACCATACAGTTGATCCCCTTTACCCATTTTGCCACACCCTCACCCCCCATCCCTGCTGGTAACCATTACTCTGTTTTTTTGTATCTATGTGTTTGTTTTTTGTTTGGCTTGCTCATTTATTTTGTTTTTATATTCCACTTATGAGTGAAATAATGTGGTATTTGTCTTTCTCCATCTGACTTATTTCACTTAGCATAATATTCTCAAAATCCATCCATGTTGTTGCAAATGGCAAGATTTCATTTTGTTTTTTTTAAACTGAGTAGTATTCCATTGTATACATATGCCACATCTTCTTCATCCATTTGTCAGTTGATGGGCACTTTAGTTGTTTCCATATCTTGGCTATTGCAAATAATGCTGCAGTGAACATAGGGGTGCATATACCTTTTAGAATTAGTGCTTTTGAATTTTTTGGATAAACACCCAGAGTGTAATAGTTGGATGGTATGGTAGTTCTATTCTTATTTTTTTGAGGAATCTCCTACTGTTTTCCTTAGTGGCTGCACCAATTACATTCCCATCAACAGTGTATGAGAGTTTTATTTTCTCCATATCCTTGCCAACACTTGTTATTTCTTGCCTTTTTTGGATAATAGCCATTCTAAGGGGCATGAGGTAATATATCATTGTAGTTTTGATTTGCATTTCTTTAATAATTAGTGATGTTGAACATTCTTTAATGTGCCTATTGGTCATCTGTATGTCTTCTTTGGAAAAATGTTTTCAGATCTTCTGCCCATTTTTTAATTGGGCTGTTTGCTTTTTTGTTGTTAAGTTGTATAAGTTCTTTATATATTAGGAATATCAATACATTATTGGATATATGATTTGCAAATATCTTCTGCCATTCGGTAGGCTGTTTTTTTCATTTTGCTGATGGTTTCCTTTACTGTGTCAAAGCTTTTTAGTTTGATGTAGTACCATTTATTTATCTTTGCTTTTGTTTCCCTTGCCTGAGAAGACATATCTAGAAAGATATTACTAAGACCAATGTCAGAGTACTGCCTATATTTTCTTCTAGGAGTTTTATGGTTTCAGGTCTGGCATTCAAGTCCTTAACCATTTTGAGGTGGTTTTTGTGTATATTTCTGTGATATAGTGGTCTAGGTTCATTCTTTGACATGTGACTGTCCAGTTTTCCCAAAACCATTTATTGAAAAGATTATCCTTTCTCTACTGTATGTTCTTTGCTCCTTTGTCATATAATTGTCCATATATGTGTGGGTTTATTTGTGGCCTCTCAAATACTGTTCCATTGATCTATATGTCTGTTTTTCTGCCAGTATCATACTGTTTTGATTACTGCTAATACATGATGTTTTGTAATAATTTGAAATCAGGGAGCATGATACCTCCAGCTTTGTTCTTTTTTCTCAGAATTATTTTGGCTACTTGGGGTCTTATGTGGTTCCATATTAATTTCAGGATTTCTTTGTTCTATTTCTGTGAAAAATGTTATTCATATTTTGATAGGGAGTATACTGAAGATTGCTTTAGGTAATATGTACATTTTAACAATGTTAATTCTTCCAATTCATGATCATGGAATATCTTTCCATTTCTTTGTGTCATCTTCAATTTATTTCAACAATGTCTTATAGTTTGCAGTGTATAGATCTTTTACCTCCTTGGTTAAATTTATTACTAGGTATTTTATTCTTTTGTTGTGATTGTAATTGGGATTGTTCTCTTAATTTCTCTTTCTGCTAGTTCATTATTAGTGTATAGAAATGCAGCAGATTTTTGTACATTGATTTTGCACCCTGAAACTTCACTACATTTGTTCATTATTTCTAAAAGTTTTTTGGTGGCATCTTTAGGGTTTTTATAAATAAAATTATGTCATCCATAAATAGTGGCAGTTTTAATTCTTCTTTTCCAATTTGAATGCATTTTATTTCTTTTTCTTTCCTCATTGCTCTGGCTAGGGCTTCCAATAGTATGTTGAGTAAGAGTGGGCAGAGTGGGCATCCTTGTAAACCTTTAGCTAGATTCACTAAAAAATGAGAGACGACTCATAAATAAAATAAGAAACAAAAGAGGAGACATACGGGCTTCCCTGGTGGCGCAGTGGTTGGGGGTCTGCCTGCCAATGCAGGGGACACGGGTTCGAGCCCTGGTCTGGGAGGATCCCGCATGCCACGGAGCGACTGGGCCCGTGAGCCACAACTGCTGAGCCTGCACGTCTGGAGCCTGTGCTCCGCAGCGGGAGAGGCCGCGATAGTGAGAGGCCCGCGCACCGCGATGAAGAGTGGCCCCCGCTTGCCGCAACTAGAGAGAGCCCTCGCACAGAGACGAAGACTCAACACAGTCATAGATAAATAAATAAATAAATAAAAGAACATGAATTTCTTAAAAAAAAAAAAAAAAAAAGAGGAGACATAGCAATGGATACTACAGAAATACAAAGGATTATAAGAGAATATTATGAACAGCTATATGCCAACAAATTGGACAACCTAGAAGAAATGGATAAATTCTTAGAATCATACAACCTTCCAGGACTGAATCATGAAGAAATAGAAAATCTGAATAGGCCAATAACTAGTAAGGAGATTGAAACAGTAATCAAAAGCTCCCAAAAAACAAAAGTCTAGATGGCTTCACTGGCGAATTCTACCAAACATTCAATACCTATCTTTCTCAAACTATTACAAAGAATTCAAGAGCAGGGAACACTTCCAAACTCATTTTATGAGGCCAGCATTACCCTGATACCAAAACCAGACAAGGACACTACCCAGAGAAGAAAATTATAGGCCAATACCTCTGATGAACATAGATGCAAAAATCCTCAACAAAATGTTAGCAAACCAAATACAACAATACTTTAAAAAGATCATACACCATGATCAAGTGGAATTTATTCTAGAGATGCAAGGATGATTCAACATCCACAAATCAATTAACATGATACACTATATTAACAAAATAAAAGATTAAAAGTATATGATCATTTCGCTAGATGCAGAAAAAGCATTTGACAAGATTCAAGACCCATTTATGATAAAAACTCTCAATAAAATTGGTATAGAAAGAATGTACCTTAACATGATAAAGGCCATATGTGACAAATCCACAGCTAACGTCATACTCAATGGTGAAAAACTGAAAGCCATCTCTCCAACACCTTTTGTATACTCTGGGATACAAACCAAGGAAGAAGGCATAATAGAAAAGCAGCTAAAAACACCACATAGGAGAACAGTGAGAAGAGAGTTACCCAAGGATAATAGGCTTAGGCTACATGAGCCCAGAATTGGCAGAGGATAGAGGATTCAGGAAGAGAAGTCTCTGCATGGGAAAATAATATTCTATAGAAAAAGTTGTACAATTGAGAGCTTGGAAAAAATTGAGAATATGCTAAAATCTATTAGGGAAGTGTAAAAGAAGAAAAATTTATTTGAACTTGACACGGCTCATTTTTCATTGAGTAAGAGTATTTGAACCATAAATAAATCAATGTAATCATAGCACATGGTTTCCATGGCAAGGAAAAATATTTATAGTGCCAATATAATTTGAAATTGTTTATTTATTTTGTAACTTTCATATTCAGACATTAGTAAATCACAGAAGAATGAACTAGAGCTATAAAACAAAATAGAGTTCTCTATAAAGTTCTCTGTGGAAAGATTAATGAAATGAGTTGAATGTAAACCAGACTACTAGAACTAAAATAGAATGAGGAAGACGTAGGAGTTTCACTCAAATTCCTCAAAGAAAGAAGAGGTGGTTTCATTCCTAATATCTGAGTGGTTCAGAGAAGGGATATGAAAAGGCTGGGAGGAGAGGCATGTTCAAGGTTACATCATCAATATCCATAACTTTGTGAATACTTTAGAGACAATAACCTCCTGCTTTCAAGTGCAGTAACTTGAAAAGGAGAATCATCTTACTGAAGTTGCTCAAAATGAACTTTTAAAAGGACATTTTAGCATGGCAATAGCAACAAGAGCTTTGATTGATTGACTGATTACTATGTTTGAAGCGTATAGTGATTTCTTTTTCAATTTCAATTTTCCCTCACAATGACCCTATAAAATGAGTATTACTATTCTAATTTCATATGTGGATGAAACTAAAGCTTGGAGAGCAATACTTTACCCAAGATTACACAGTTAACAACAAACAGAGTCAAGATGCAAACCTAGGTTTTTGTGATTCCTGAGATACTGAATATACGAACGGAAAATGGCTAGACCATAAACGAACATATGCCAATAGAACTCGGACCCGCAACCTCTGCAGCAATCATACCAGAATGGTCAAGACTAGGTCATTGCCAGCTTCCCTATTTTTCCCACTTCCACTTTTGTCCAACTTAGGACCAACCAGAGAAAGTAAAATAAGCTCCCCAACCCAATTACATAGCATATCCCACTTCTAGCTAGCCCACCTCCCTCTTCCCCATGCCAACAACCTCTAATCAGAGCCTACCTGAAGTCTTCTCTTTTTTACTATAAAACTTTTCCACTACCCTGCCTAACTTTGAGTCTTTGCCAAACAATTGATGGTAGTTGAATCCTTTGCTATAGCAAGCTCTGAATAAATATCCTTTGTCCTCATTTGGGTGGGTTTTGTTTATTTCCACATACCAAATGCTATAATTTCAGTTGCTATACAGTAACATTTAGACTTCCAATGCAACAACTAGTTGCTAGTATTCTTAAAACTTGCTTTTGAAAGGCAAAATTTTCTAGGCAAAGATAAAAATGGAAAACATTTACAGGAGCTCCTCACCTTAGATAATTTGGGGTGGTAAATGATGGTAAAATAAAAACTGCAAACTGTTGTTCTAACCCTTAAATAGACTTGTGTTCTGAACTCATAGTTGGAGGAAAAGATCCAGGGCCAAATGACCTTTTATACTGTATTCCTTGGTTCCATTCTACAGTTGGTATTGTTACAGATCAAAACAACCAGCAGTGCCCAGATGTAAGCTGCAGGTGGTGTGTTAAAGCAAAGTGTTTTCTGGCTGTCTGATGGCTTTCCCTCCGCAAATGGAATGAAACACAGCAGGGACCAGAAGTAAGTACCTAAATATTTCCAATTACAGCAAGGTATATTGGCAAATAAAAAAGTTGAGGGGAAATGTTTAAAATAGTATCAATGTATGAGGTATGACTCAGACAAACTAGGAGAGATTCTACAGCCATCATTTCCAAGTACTTTGACTTCAGCATAGGATACCTTAAGCCACTCAGCACTTGATCTATTTCCAGAGGCCACCAGTATTTATTTCTCAACTGTTGTTTCTGGGAGAATCAGTTTCTCCAGAGCTTATGAAGTGTTCTCCAAAAAGTAGAGGGTAGTCTCTTTTCAAATGAAATGTGAACAACTGGGTTATACAACATTGTACAAGTTTCTTTCTCATACTACTTCCATAAGCTTTAAATATATAGGAGGCTATGACCTAAAAATGTTTCTAAATATTTTCACAGTTCATTTCATGGGAGTAGTGTTCAAAGAAACATAATTGAACTGATATGATCTTCCTCAGAAGCCATCTTAAAGCTTTAAATGCATTTCTATATTCCATTGCAATGAAGATATTACAGAATGCTGAGTCTGAGAAAGAGCCAATGAATTAACTTCAGAATTTTTGAACTAGGATAAGGTGAAAGAAGGAAAGCTCTTATATGACAGTATAGAACAGTGATTAAAGGCTGAGGACATGGTACCAGCCTGCTAGGTTTGAATTGCTGGATTTGCTGCTTTGTGGCTTTAGGCATATTATTAATTACATTATGCCTTAGTTTCTTCTTCTATTGAAAGTTATTGAGAGGACTGAATAAGTTAGCATATGTAAAGTGCTAAGAATGTTACCTAGTTCATACTTTTCATTATCATTGCCATAATTTATTTACCATTCTCTAGGAAATTTGAGCAGTAGACCTTGGACTATTCTGGCCACACCCTTTCCTCTGAGTTTACTGTAAACAAGTTAATTTTTGATGCTATGAAAAATTGGGGTCAGAAAATTTTTTTTTAAATCTCAATGTGTTCTGTTTGGGGAAGGCTGTCAAAGGAGGTAGGGGCTCATATGCAAGTCATACATTTCAATCCCTTAGCATTCTTACTCCCAATAAAGAGACAGCTTAAATACTCTGCCAAATGAATACCCACTACATTATACCTCCCTCCTCAAGATGTTTTTCTTCTATAGACCTATGCTGAAAACTGCAGCAAGGTGCAAGTTGCTCTGAGGGTCACCTCCCTGGGGTAACTCTGACACCATTTGAAGCATACAGAGCCTCTAGGAAGTCTAGGGGGTTCATTTCCCTACTGCTGTGTTTACAAGTAGGTCCCTCCCTCAACTGAAGAGTGACTCAATTTTCTATTGAAAGACTATCTTGATTTATAGATGTCTAATGAAATGACTATATTTTAAATCTGCAAAATATTTCAAATATAATATTCTATTTTCCCCCCAAAGTTCTTCCTTCACACCGGTACTGCATCAGGATAGATATCACTTCCCAAAATTGAGAGGTCTTTTGTCTAGCACTCTATTTAAATCAGCACCAATTTCACAATCTGGCTTAGTTCCAATTTTAGTTAATAGTATTAGAACTAATGAGCAACATTTGGATTACATATTTGTACTGTACTATAAAAATTCTCATTCTCCTAATGTATTGTAAGCTATTTTTGTGGCTATTTGGCTTTTAAATACCTTCTTCACTGGAAGGTAATACATTATAGTTATTAGCTTGTTGCTGTGTCAGGGTACAGAGACTAATAAACCTTGAAGGATTTAGAAAGCTACAGTTTCTGAAGTTCTTTCATCAGGTTTCTTTGGCAGGTTAAATCACTTATTCTTATTAATATCAGAGAGCAGTTCATCCCAATAGTGAAAGGTCACCCTAAGTGTCCCTGTAAATAATTACATAATTCTAAAATCTTGCAGTTGAAATACCCATTTTTAATCAGCCTACTCACTTCTAAGAGCATATGAAGGCAATAAAATAATTTCAAAGGTGATATTTTTAATATAATCTGCAGCTTAATCATTGCTCATGAGAGGAAATGGTCAGTAACCACATCTAAAACCATTTTTAAACTAGTAACTTAATGTACTAAACTCACCCCTTTTTCATCCTTTTTTTCTTGTCAATTCTATTTTCTAAAGAAGATGTGGTGAGAGTTATCAAGTGTCTCATAAATGGTTATGTGTAAAATGTGCATTTTTACTTAAATTTTAACAAACAATGAAGTTAACCCTCACTGAAGAGTCAACTACTAAGTTTATCTAACTTCCCTACCTTGATTTGTGGGTACTATACTTCCTTTTCCATAGTTCATAAACTTAATAAACCTAAACAGTTGAAAAACAATAATTCATGCTTCTTTATATCATAACCATATGATATTAGCAGGGTTATAACTTCATCCACAACTATAATTTTGTTTTTGTTTCTTCGGCTTAGGGGCAAAAAAGCCAAAAACAAGAAAACAAAAAGAACACACATAAGCACACAGCACATTGCAGGAGTGTAATAATTTAGAAAATAATATCCATTTGCAAACTACAAATACAAATATTTCTCTATAAATCTATTTAAATTATTCAAGAAAAAATTTTAGGTATTTTTAGTCATTTCACTCTTTATTAGAAACTACTCTGAGGGCAAATAAAATAAATAAAATGAGATGTTATACATATCCCATTTAGTTCTCTGTAACAATATGACAGGGAAGAAGATAGAATAAACAAGCAAATTTATGTTTGCATTATCCCAGTCTCCACTAATATACATAGGCTGATCTTCATTAGCAGAAAAAAAAACCCCCAAATTTCAGCACTATAAAAACTAGAATCCATGTTCTGCTGAGAACCACAACAGACAGGATTCTTGCCTTCACCTTAAAAGATCAACCTAATCAGATTTGTCTTATGTCTCCTCTTGATTTTTTCTCTTTTTTACTATTACTCTTCTTCGAATTCCCACTTGATTTGGCAAATTTCTCTAGGTCTCAATATTCATGTTTATTTTCCTCCCACCCCTGGGCATTCTCCTCATATGCTAATGCATTTACCTAAAATTGTACTTTTCTTCACTGTAAAAAGGTCTGAGCTCACATGAAAAATGTTTAAAATAAAAGGCTGTAATTAATGAGCATATTATTAAATTAATTTTTAAATGCAGTATAATGATCTTAGGGATTCAAGCCTTATGAGAGGTGTTTGACCTCAGATCTAAAAAAAAGCTTGAAAAAGACTTCTAGAAGGATAGACTACTTGGTTTGTAGTTAACAAATAATTTTACATTATACCTCAGAGGAATATGTATGGGAAAAACATAAAAAAGGTTATGTTACCAAGACCTTTACAGGGCTGAAAAATGCATCTATAACCTAAAATATTAATTTAATACACTCTGAACAATTGGATAGTAGCATAAATACAGAGAAGATTCCTGAAATTTTGAATAACCAGCTGTATAAACTTCCTTATAGCAAGTTCATTACTACTGGATTAACTTGCATGTCTGAGAAAGGAATTTATACAATAGACAATTTTGAAAAACTTTTTTTCAGAATTCAGCTCAAAATGTATTGATTATAGCATACTCTTAAATAATGAATACAATCATAGTGGCATAATATTATCATAGCACTTCATTCATGACTGTAGAGTTTACATTCAGAAGTACCTAGAAAAAATTCTGCAGGATTCTGCACAAATTTTGATAAAACTAGGTATAAATCAGTACCACAGCAGCTTCTATTGAAAACAATTCAAAGTAATAGCAAATGAAACCTAGGATCTCAAACTCACAGCATAGTAAAGCACCCAGAAACCATGTTAAATTAAAGCATATAATTCACATTCTCTCATTTAGAAGGATAATTCACATTGTCCTTCTAAATGAGAACTCTTGTTCACACATACCTGAGTGTTACCATCTCTGACCACCCATGCTACAATTTAAAAATAATGACTTGGTCTTCACTGCGAAGTCTGCAAGGGCTAATCCAGTTTTATGATGTAATGAGTCATCTAGAATAAATGCCAACCTCATGTTTTCCAACATTTGCTTTGGCAAGATAGTAGAGACAATAAGGCACTTCTCCGAAAAATTCTGAGGCCAAAAAGAAAACCAAAGTATTTTTGTTTTGTTTTGTTTTGTTTTAATTTGGCCGTGCTGCGCGGCTTGCAGGATCTTAGCTCCCCAACCAGGGATAGAACCCAGACTCCGGCAGTGAAAGCGCCGAGTCCTAACCACTGGACTGCCAGGGAATTCCCAAAGAGAACCAGAGTTAAAGGACAATAAATGTGTCATCTTCGTAGTCACCTCAGAAATTATTTGCAAAACAAGTATAAGCTTCATGAAATCCTTAAAATAGGACACAATACACAGAAAACCGTCTTATACTGACAGAGCAAGGCCAAAGATAATCTGAGTAGGTAAAAAAGCTACCTTGTGCTACTATGTCCTAGTCACATACTATGAAACACCCAGGGACTGATATTTAACTACAGTCAAGACCAAAGCGAGAACCCATTAACCCTTTACAAAGCCTTCATTTGTTTTTCTTTGTCTTTCAAATTTGACCTTGGAAAGACACAAATATTAGGTGACAAACTACCAAGTATAAAAATAATAAAGGACTGAAATCTAAATAGTTAATTTGACTGATAAGGTCCACTGCCTGTTGCTTATTTATCTCTTCTATTCTAATTAATAGAAGAGATAAATAAGCAAATAGGGCTACTGTATCATGATTGGTCTTAACTGAAACTGTGTAAAGATCAAATAGAAGGTTAAAATTACACGGACTGGAGAGGTATCAGTTTGGAATAAGAAGAGACATATTTGCTAAGTTCTAAGACATATTTTTTTCACATTTACTTGTTTGCTTATTCACTCAGTGAAAGTCTATTGAACATCTAATATGTGCCTCTTTTAAGCTCTGAAGATATAGTAGTGAACAAAACAGCCAAAAATAGCTATCTTCTTGGAACTTACATTCTGGTTGGGGGCTCTAACTGTACTTGATATTTGGTCTTGGATATCTAATGGGCATATCAAACTTGACAAGTCCAAATAATTCTCAATCCCTTTCCCCTTCAAATGTATTTCTCCTCCAGTCTTTCCTATCTCAGTAAATGGCATGTCCATTCACCCTGTTGCTTATGCCAAAAACTACGGTTACTCTTGTTTTCTCTCATTCCCTTATTCTACACTTACAATCTATCCATCATCAAATGCTGCTGGTTCTACCTTCCGAATATATTCCAAATGTGACTGTTTTTCAACACCTGCTACCACCCTGGTCCATCATTTCTCAATTATACTGCCATAATAAGTTTTCTAACTTTCCTCATTCTGTAAGAGGAAGCAGGGGAGAGGGGGAGAAAGAGAGAAAAAGAGATACTACAAAATAGAACAAATAGAGAAAGACTGTTTCTAGTTGTTTACCTAAGGTATCCAGGAATTAGGTTGAAGCAGATAAATATATACATATATATGTGCATATATATACACATTTTAATATAGTCTTACAAGCTTGATTTTTAATTGTGTAATATTTTAGTAATAATAAAACACGATTAAATTGAAATGCAACCACTAAACATAAAATTTAAAAAGTACTTTTCCAATCCACATCCATTGGAAAGTTCTTAAAACACTGGCAACCTGGTAGCAAAGAATATTTCCAGTACTCAGACTTTGGTCTTAATACACCATTTTCCTATAAAATGAACCAAAGTTCCTTAAAAATGGCAGGAACTGTATAATGTCTGCATGGAAAAACAAGCTTTTACCTTAGATAGCAAAAATAAAAATCTCAAACTCACTGCTAGAGTCATGCCAAAGGACTCAGTAGTAACTGATGAATCTCACACTGGGTGAAGATAGAAAAATTTGAGCATCAAAAATAAGATAATTTAAATACCTAAAATAGATTTAAATACACCAGTTCATCATGATGTTAAAAAAATGCTAATTGCTCATCATTTGAAGATGCTGGTAAATGGACTCATTATGTTGTGAAATAAATGTAAAAAATTAAATATGTATCCTACTGTTTTCTGCCATAACTGTTGTGGTTTTTTGGGGGGTTTTTTTGGCTAATGACATAGCACATGAGAAGTTTATTTTTAAGGGAGAATTTCAGATAATAAAAAAATATGATAGATGTACTATCATTTTATATACTCTAATGAATTAATCTAGATATTGATCAACAACTACTGTTAACATCAGAAAACAAGAAAAACAGGTATTATGTGCTTCATTTTAGATAAACACAACACTATGAAATAGCATTGCTACAAAAAGAGAAACGAATAAATCTAATCACATCAAGCCTCCAGTTCTAATGAAGAGAAAAATATATTTGAGTGTTGGTTTGCAAACTTGGGAATTTACCAGGTGAAATCTGAAACTGGCCCCTATACATGGAAGGCAAGAAGAGATCCAAGAAAGAGGCAGACCACTCCAGATTGGTAGGTGGCAGGTTTAATAAGCAAGGGGACTTAATTACCAGGTTTGTTTTGGGCAGCTTCAAGACAAGTAGATCTTCACACCTGCCCACCAGAATCTTAAAAGTTGACATAGAGGCTTTAACTGGGTTCAGTCATGTACACTGTCCAGATGGTCTCAACAGCACATTACTCCCTCAAGGTTGCATCCTTGAAAACAGCTCCAGCTGTGGGAACAGTGGGTGGAACATATATTCCAAGGACAGAGGAGCGGGTGAGGAGCTTCTGACTGCCCAGGCCCAACTCGCAGGTCAACGGCTGGTCATGACCTCTCAATAACTCCTCCAACAAAGAAAAAAGAACATGTTAAAGGGACACACGAGGGGTGCAACCAGCAAAAGCTAAACTCTAGGAAACTGCTGAACAAAGAATCTTGTTTCTGATTCAACAGATACGTTGCAAGTAATCTTTTTATTTTTAGTTTTGGTATAAATTTATTTATTTATTTTTGTCTGTGTTGGGTCTTTGTTGCTGTGCACAGGCTTTCTCTTTAGTTGCAGCAAGCAGGGGCTACTCTCCATTGCGATGCACGGGCTTCTCATTGCGGTGGCTTCCCTTGTTGTGGAGCACGGGCTCTAGGCGCGCGGGTTTCAGTAGTTGTGGTTCAAGAGCTCTAGAGCGCAGGCTCAGTAGTTGTGGCACATGGGCTTAGTTGCTCCACGGCATGTGGGATCTTCCCGGACCAGGGCTCGAACCCATGTGCCCTGCATTGGCAGGCGGATTCTCAACCACTGCACCCAGGAAGCCCTAAAAATGAGGCAGATGGAGAGAAACAGAAACCATGCCTTCTAAGTTACAAGGCCCATAAGGTAGAAACAAAATGATACATCAAGAATACCAAGCTTGTTTTGCAGAGGACCAGAGAAACCACAGACAAGAAAACAACTTGTTGACAGACCCTGACTAAGCATCACACAGGTTCAGGCACATTGAAGGACTAGAATGACATAGTAAACTTTAGACCGCAAATGACTAAAATCTACCACATGTTACATAATGAACCCTGCACATACAACCCACGATGAGGTTTGAAGAACGGTCACACCTGCACAGAGAACTCTAGAAACTTACAATTTGCTTTCCACCAATCATTTCCTGGCCCCCTCCCCTTCTTGCTCCCTGCTTCCACTATAAATACCCCAGTCAACAGCCTATCCAGGAGACAGATTTGATCTTTGCCTCTTGTCTCCTTGCTTGGCCGCCCTGCAATAAAGGCTTTTCTTTCTGGAAAAGACTATTGCCTCAGTACTTGGTCTTTCCATTGTGCAGTGGGCAACAAGCCACTTGCTCTTTTATATTAAAAGGGAATTAAGAGATATGTCAACTAATTGAAATGTTTAGAATTTAGTTGGTTCCTGATTTTTAAAACAACATATAAAAATAAGTGTGGCATTTGTGAGAAAGTTGGAAAAATTTAAACAATGATTGGATCTTTCTGATATTAAGCATCTATTGTTAAATTTTTGGAATAATAATGATATCATGGGTATCTTTAAAAAGAAAACTATTAACTTTCGGAGAAACATACTGATATATTTGCAGATGGAATAATACATCTGATATCTGCTCCAGAAATGATAAGATAAAGGAAAGTGTGTAGGAGTATATAACACAAGATGGGCCAGGTATTGATAATTGTTGATGATGGGTCATGGTGAAGTACTTTATTATGCTCTTCTATTTCTATATATGGTGAAAGTTTTATACAATAAATAATTTAAAATACATATGCAAAGCAACATGATATAAATATATATAAGTAAAGTTTTTGAGACAAGAAAACATAACTGTGCTCCTTTCACTGTCGTGTCATTTGCTAAGTGTTTTGAATCATTTAAAATCGGATAAAAATGTCATATTTGAGGCTTCATGCTTTTAGTGTATATTTTGTTGGTAGAGGTGTTTTCACAGCAGCAGAATTTATATTTTCTGGCAAAACTTCTCATGTGTCAGTACTTTTAATATTGTATACATCAAATTACAGTAAAAAGACAACTATAAACAAGGTGCAGTTCCTCTACTTTAATTAACCACACACCTCTATTATAGTAAGCCAAAATTATATTCCACCATCAAGTGGGGTTCTTTCATTACATCATTTTGTGATGGATCATTAAAAATATCTTGAAAACCAATAGCTTCATCATTACCCCTCAACATATCCAGTGAAAGATCTGAGCTAGGAAAAAATGGAAGATTCTGAACATGCTCCACTGCACTGAATTCCATTTGTAATTCTATTAGAGCAAATAGACCCTGGATGTTTCTTAATGTGGATGAATTCATTTTATTTCCATTGAGCATTTTATTTTGGTATACTAGTCAGCTGGGGCTGCCATAACAAAATACCACCAACTAGGTGGCCTAAACAATAGACATTTATTTTCCCACATTCTGAAGGTTGAAATCAAGATGCTGGCAGGGTTGGTTTCTCCTAAGGTCTCTGTCCTTGGCTCACAGACAGCTGCCTTCTCATTGTGTCCTCACTTGGCCTTTGTGTAAATCTCTGGTGTCTCTTCCTCTTCTTCTAAGGATATCAGTCATTGGATTAGGGTCCTTATGACTTCATTTAATCTTAAGTACCTTCTTAAAGGCCCTATCTCCAAATACAGTCACCTTGGGAGTTAGGGCTTCAATATATGAATTTGGGTAATACTGTTCAGTACATAACAAGCTGAAAAGTTTTTTTTCTAATAATTCAAGAGGATGACTGGGCAAAAGTTAATTTTTCACATAAGAAAAATATTTTGAAAGAAGATCATGACTTTCAAAAGGTCCACTTGCTGAAAGTTCAGTAACTGGAATACTATCCATTAGCTGAGATCCTAGTCCTCTGGCATTCACTTCCAGCCTGCTCTGCACACAGCCACTCAGCCCCCTGACGTCAGCCAGCCCCTCACTTCTAATTCTGGGAGTTAATTCCTCACATCTGCTGGCACATGCTTTTTTTTTTTTTTAATATGCACAGATTTGTGGTCAAAAAGATTTAAAAGTTACAGATAGTAAATAAACATACGAAAAGATGCTTCACATCATATATCATTAGGGAAATGCAAATTAAAACAACAATGAGATACCACTACACACCTATCAGAATGGCTAAAACCCAGAACTGACAACGCCAGATGCTGATGAAGTATGGAGCATCAGGAATTCTTATTTATTTCCGGTAGAAGTGCAAAATGGTACAGTCACTTTGGAAGACAGTTTGGTGGCTTCTTACAAAACTAAACATACTCTTACCATACAACCCAGCAAATGCACTCCTTGGTATTTACCAAAAAGAGTTGAAAATGTATATCCACACAAAAACCTGCACATGGATGTTTACTGCAGCTTTACTCACAAACGCCAAAACCTGGAAGTGACCAAGATGCCCATCAGTAGGAGAATGGATAAATAAACTGTGGTGCATCCAGGCAACAAAATATTATTTAGCACTAAAAACAAATAGCTATCAAGCCATTAAAAGACATGGAGTAAACTTAAATGCATATTACTAAGTGAAAGAAGCCAATCAGAAAAAGTTACGCAGTGGACTCCTCTGGTGGCACAGCGGTTAAGAATCGTCCTGTCAATGCAGGGGACACGGGTTCAATCCCTGCTCCAGGAAGATCCCACATGCTGCGGAGCAGCTAAGCCCTTGCTCCACAAGTACCGAGCCCGTGCTCTAGAGCCCGCGAGCCACAACTACTGAAGCCCGCGCACCTAGACCCCGTGCTCTGCAACAAGAGAAGCCACCACAATGAGAAGCCCGTGCACCGCAACAAAGAGTAGTCCCTGCTCGCTGCAACTAGAGAAAAAGCCAGCGCGCAGCAACAAAGACCCAACGCAGCCTAAATAAATAAATAAATAAATAAATAAATAAATTTAATTAAAAAAAGAAAAAGTTACGTACTGTATGATTCTAACTATATGATATTCAGAAAAGAGACAAACTATGGATATGTTCAGTAGTTGCTTAGAGGGAAAGGAGACATGAATAGGTGAAGCACAGAGGATTTTTAGGGCAGTGCAAATACTCTGTATGATGCCATAATGATGTATACATTTCATTATACATTTGCCAAAATCCGTAGAATGCACAACACCAAGAGTGGATCTTAATGTAAACTATGGACTTTAGGTAACTATGATATATCAATGTGGGTACATCAATTATAACAAATGTGCCATTTTGGTGAGGGGTGTTGATAATGGGGGAAGTTACACATGCCTGGGGACAAGGCATATGGGAAATCTCCATACTTTCTGCTCGATTTTGCAGTGAACATAAAGCTGTTCTAAAAAACAAAGTCTATTTTTAAAAAATAATAAAATTTTAAAAGTTTTAAAAATTTGAATCCCACCCCTTTTACTTACTGTGTGATTTTGAACAAATTAATTAGTATCTTTGTAGTCCAGTATACCTATCTGGAAAATGGAATAATAAAAGTATTTGCTTTTCAGAATGATTAAGGATAATTTTAAATGAAAAAATAAGGATTTTACAAAATGCTTTCAGATACTGATTTGTACTGAATTGATTGGAGGCTTTCAGCTGGGACATAAGTGAAAAACAGTGCAAATAGGAGGCCATTTATTCCTTTATACTACTTCTATAAGGGGAATCATAGAAATATTTCTTTCTAATGATTATTTTATAGATTCTTGAGATCTAGATATAAGATTTATGTCTATAATAATCTTGCTTAATTAAAAAATAATCACTGTTTTCAAGAAGCAATATATATTCATGGTACAAATTTTAAACTTAACTAAATCATACATGGTGAAAAGAAATTCCCCCTACTCCCTTCTTCATCATATATATATATATATATATATATATATATATATATATATATATGTGTGTGTGTGTGTATATTCTATATAGATGACCTAGTTTTATTAGTAAGAACTTTGGTAAAATTTTTTTACTTAAAAATAAAAGATTTGCCAGAGCAATGTATTACTTCCTTTACATACCTTTCCCTTAATTTTCAAAACATCATTTCTAATAAACTCATATTCCCACTGTGTAAAGAAACCAATATTTAAAGTGATTAAGGAGTTGCTCAGAACTGTGAGTTAGGATTTATCCCATATCTATGTGATTGTGATGCCAAAACCAAAGGCTTTTAATTTGACTATTCAGCTTTATTAATGCTGAGTCCCTGAGTAAAGATTTAATTTATTCTCTTACCTAAAATAACATTTTCTAATTTTTAAGAAGTTTTACTTTGATTTTCTTTGTTCCCTATACCCATCTTTCTCCCTTGCCACCTCCCTAAACCTCCTAAGAATTGTCATTTTCTAGGATTTCAGGATGAGACTCTGCACAATCACATTTTTCACTTTTTCTAACTTTAGAAATGTGGTAGTCAATGACAAGTTTAGACAGCTTTTCTTCAGATTCAATTTTGGTCATATACAAGACTCATTCAGCCTTCTCAGGTCCTTTCATGAACAGTCTCAGAAGTAAGGCACCTTAGGTTTGATGTATTTCAAGTCTCATAAAACGCGCTGTTCACTTTCAAGTATGTTCATTCATAGCCATTCTCTTTCTTTACCTCAAAGTCAAGAGAGGTATTCCTATAAAAGAATTTCGAACCTACCACTGTTAATTCTGTATGAATACTGCAAGGAGATGATAGAAATATCCAAAGGAAGCACCATTTTAGCACCGGGCTAAAACAAAATAAAATGTCAAGTCATATTTGTCTCCCTCTTTTCTTCCATCTATTTATTATTAAGTACAGATATTTTAAAAAAACCCAGGGGCTTCCCTGGTGGCGCAGTGGTTGAGAATCTGCCTGCCAATGCAGGGGACACGGGTTCGAGCCCTGGTCTGGGAAGATCCCACATGCCACGGAGCGACTGGGCCCGTGAGCCACAATTACTGAGCCTGCGCGTCTGGAGCCTGTGCTCCGCAACAAGAGAGGCCGCGATGGTGAGAGGCCCGCGCACCGCGATGAAGAGTAGTCTCCACTTGCCGCAACTAGAGAAAGCCCTCGCACAGAAACGAAGACCCAACACAGTCATAAATAAATAAATAAATAAAAGAACGTGAATTTCTTTAAAAAAAAAATAAGTAAAATAAAATAAAAATTAAAAAAAACCCAAAAAATCCTAAGAGCTAATATGTGATTTCAGAGCTTTCTGTCTTTCAAATAACTTACGATAACTGGTGTGTCCATAAGACAGTGCGATATGATGGAAAGCATAGTAGCTGGATGAGCTCCAGTTCTTACTAATGGATGATCCTAGGCATCCATTCACTAGTCTTCGGCTTCAGCTTCCATAAAAACCATTCTAATATCTACTGGGGCTATTTAGAAGCTTCAGTGGTATGTATTAAATGTTTTATAAACTGTAAAACACGTAAAGTGGAGGATACATTATCTCTGAAAAAGGTATGTTTTTTGGTAAGAGAGTTTTGCCACAAAACCTCATTCCTTTTTCAGTGCACTTAAGAATCCATACAAATATTTAAAATTAGTTTCAAATTTGGCATATGAATTTTATCCATCGCTGGGAAGATGGAAAGGTAACATCATGACAGAGTCATGCAAGTTCCAGGAAGAATGACTCTGTGAATTTTAGCAGCATCTTCTAGAGTGCTAGGGGTAGAGTGATAAAACTCAAAGAAACTTTATCAGAACGGGAATCGAGAATAAGAGATATAAAGTTCCATGTCTAAAGCAACAAAAATAATCAACTATACTCCAATATAAAATAAAGGTTTTTCCAAAAGCAACAAAAATAATTATTGGTGAAAACTCTACAACCCAAAACCCAAGGCTGCCAGATAAGCTTTTCCTTTTCTCAACACTGATACGTACTATCTCCAAAACTCTCATGTTGGAGTCTCAGGTAATGGATAACTCAGCAGTGGGAAATATATCGGAACAGACAGCTCTGACCAGCCTAACTCAATTCATACCATAAATGTAACTCTCAAGAGTAGTTCTGATGCTAACTAACCTCCTGGGATTTTCAGCTTGGAGACAGATGCCCAACAACCTGTATCTATAAATAGTAAGAATACATGTGGGAGCTAATCACTTTTTCTTGCTTCCACCTTTAACATTTTTGATATTTTATTTTATTGTTTTCATTAATTGCTACTTTGAAAGCACATATGCAGAATAATAAAGAAATTTCAGAAAATCAGTATCGGGCCTGAAGATAATGTTCATTCACTGAGTGAGTGCTAAACTGGACAATTAATGAGTGATGAATGAAGATAGCTTTATAAGGTAAATAGTTCTTTCCTCTTTTCTAGAGATAAATGAGAGTTCTTTAAGTCTTAGCTGATGTCTTGGGACCAAAGAAAAATGCAAATATAAACCTGTCTTTATTTTTTAAATAGATGTATTCCTAGCCTGTGCAACTTACTACTTTATAAATCTAACATATTTTTCTGAGTTAAAGGGGCTTGATATTCACATTTCAAAAGCTGAATACTCTTTTTAAAAAAATTTAAAAAATTTTTTTAGCCACGTTGCACAGCATGTGGGATCTTAGCTCCCCCACCAGGGATCGAACCTGCACCCCCTGAATTGGGAGCTTAGAGTTTTAACCACTGGACTGCCAGGGAAGTCCCTGAATACTCTTTTAATGTGGATAAATATTATTAAATATATCTTGTCTATAAATTTAGGGTTTTTTTCCTTTTTTTTTAAACTTTGGATTTATTTATTTATTTATGGCTGTGTTGGGTCTTCGTTTCTGTGCGAGGGCTTTCTCTAGCTGCGGCAAGTGGGGGCCACTCTTCATCACGGTGCGCGGGCCCCTTATTATCGCGACCTCTCTTGTTGCGGAGCACAGGCTCCAGACGCACAGGCTCAGTAATTGTGGCTCACGGGCCTAGTTGCTCCGCGGCATGTGGGATCTTCCCAGACCAGGGCTCAAACCCGTGTCCCCTGCATTGGCAGGCAGATTCTCAACCACTGCGCCACCAGGGAAGCCCCTTTTTTCTTAAATTGATAAAGTCTGGTAGCTTTACTAACTCTTCAACATATACAAACAAGACTACTTGAGATAAAGCATTTTTGTCACTGCCACATTTATTCAGCATACTGTAAACTGTCAGTATGACATGAGATAGTGAAAACAATTTTGGCATTCATCTTCACATTGCATAAACACTGAGGGAGTTGAAACCGGGAAGCTCTAATTTAGACAAGCTGACCAGCAGTTACCAATTTCTAAGGAATAAAGCTCCATTTTCATGTGTTGGACCAGAGGAAAGAAGTTCCCAGAAAACTTGACAACACCCTTAGATCTCATCTTAACTTCCCCCAAACTTTGTGTTGTGGATAAATCCTTTAATATTTTGGGGCCTCTAATGTGCAAAATGAGGAGGTTGAAGACATTGGTCCCCAAGTTCTTTACTACAAAGCTCCTTTTAAAATTTTATTTAACTACTTTAAAAACTAATTTTAGACTTACATAAGTGTTCAAGAGTAGTACAAAGAGTTTTCTTCTACCTCTCGTGCTGCTTCTTCTAATGTTATCTTACACAACCATAGTAAAATGATAGAGAACAGGAAATTAACATTGACACAATGTTATTAGCTAAACTACACCAACTTCCCACTAATGTAATTTTTCTTTTCCAGCATTCTATACAGGATCTTGTATTATATTTAGTTGTTATTTATACTTGTTATACAATCTGTAGCAGTTCTTCAGCTTTCCTTGCCTTTCATGCTTATGACACTTTTGAAGAGTATTCATCAACAATTTTGTAGAATGCCCATAAATTGGGGATCATCTGGTGTTTTCACAGTTTGAGGTTATACATTGTCGTCAAAAATACTACAAACAATGTTGTACCCTTCTCAGTGCTTCACATCAAGGGCTTCGTGATGTCAGTATGTCTTATTCCTAGTGATGTTTACCTGGATCGCTAGGTTAAGATGGTATCCGCTGGGTTTCTCCAATATAAAGTTACCGTCCTTCCCTTTGTAGTTGGTAAGTATCTTGGGGGGCATACCTGAGACTATGTAAATCTTTTCCTCCTCAAACCTTTTCCCAAGATTTCCCTAATTTTAGTATTCATTGGTGGATTTTTGTCTGTAACAATTATGACTGTAGTTATTGCCTCATGATGATCCTTTATTTCCTTTCTTCCTTCTATATGTTTTCATTAGAATTCTACTGTAAGGAAGGTTTGTCATGTTTCCCCCATTTTTTAGTTAATCTGATTATTTATTTACATTAGTAAGGATCCATGAATATGTATTTTACTCTATGAGTTATATTCCAATACTATCACCTTTTATCCTGTTGGGAAACTTATTCCAGTTTTGTCCATTAGGGCTCCTTCAGGGTGGCTCTTGTGTTGTTTCTTTTCTTCTTTTTTTTTTTTTTTCCTTTGTAACACTTTCTTACTTTCTGGGATGAGAAGAAGTTTCAGACTCCTCTTGTATTTTCCTGCCCCAGTTCTGGAATCAAACAGTTATTCAAGGAGCCCTAGTTCCTTTTACTGGAGAATGGGGTTTATAAACCAAGATCTGGATCCTTGGCATGCTAATTGCTACTGGGATGTCATGGCTTCTAGGCCATATTAATAGACAGAACTAGGAAATATGTGTTTGTGTACTAACCCCTGCATGGGTGGATGCATACAAACACACAGCATGTCTATTGTTCTGCCTATTAATCTATCGAAAACCATGAGTTTATACTGATACCTCCAATTCGAATGCAACGGCACATGGTTCATTCTAGCCTCCCTTCTTTCCATATTTAGAAATTCTTTCTCCAAAAGTGAGAAATGAGAAACCTGGCTTTCATTACATCTACACTACATTTTCTTACTTATAAGTTTTAGCATACACATAAAATAGTTTCAGAATTGCTAAATCATACCCCTATGAAAAACGTTTTTACTGACCAGAGTTTATCTTTACTTACAGTATTTTCCACAGTTACTTATATTAGTTCTTGACTTCTCCACTCCATTCAATGTGGATGTGTTATTCATTTGTAATGCAGTTAGGTTCACTTGTTAGTATCTGTATTCAATTTTTGTTTCCCACCACATCACAGTTGGTTTTAAATGTTTGTTTATTTTAGGGCACATGTGAATACTACCAGGGCCTTTTAAAATTATTATTATTTCCCCCAAAGCATTCATGTTTTAAAATTGTTGTCTAGGAAAAAATTTCATTTATTAAGTGGTCATTTTCCGTTTCCCTGATTATTTTTTGTTTTAATTAAAGTCATAGAAAATTACAAAGAGAGTTTCCAATGTTATCTCTGAGTTGATTTAAGTTCTGACCAAAAGAAGAAAAATAATTAACAACAGCTGTCTCATACAGCATTACAATTTCTCATAATTATAACTGTTAAGCATAATCTTATGACTATAATTAAAATGCATAATTTTAATTGTTTTTCAAAAAGTACATTGCAAACAGTTCACTTTACTACTTCCAAAGGCACATAGACTAAAACATTGGACTGAAGGATTTCTAAGATTATATGCCCGTTTATGATTCAATCCTGAGTCAGAAGAAGAGGCCTGATTTTCTGCACCGCACCTGACCCACAAAACCACTCTCCAGTGATAGACAGGGAAGGGAGGAATAGATGTAAATGACTAGCTGGACAAATAATTTTCCTATCTGTCAAAGGTCCAAGTTGATTAAAGTATACCATGAAATTAAAAACACTATATTTTGGTATGTGAAATGGAAATCACAATGATTCAAGTTATACAATACCTACAATTACACAAACTATTAAATTCTTAAAGTTAGAATTCCTCAGATTTAACAATATGAAGAGACTCTTAGAATGAAGTTGATGAGTTTGACAAGAAATTCTCTAAAAAATATGATTCATGTGTTACAGTTATTTTTAAGCAGAATATCCTCCCAAATAATTCATTTCCACCTCATTTTTTTAACATTTTGTGTACTTTCCTTTAAAATCTTTATTTGAATTTTACATCTTAACATTAGTCATGGGACAGTAATATAAAGAGAACACATTAGCCTGATTAATAGCTGGAGATTGACAAGTCTCATTGTCAGTTTGGTAGAATTGTACATGTATCTTAGCTCAGAATTTGAAATCTCCCTCAGAGATTGTGTGCTAATTAACAATGAACTGCAATATATTTTCATAATTTTGTCTTTTGGTTGAATTCAGGTGAATCTAAGGTGCCAAATAAAGTTGCGAGTTGTGTTGAATACAAGCCCTGGCATTTTAGATGTCACATGCCCATTAGAGAACACTCAACCAATGGATACAATGGTGTCATTTTGGAGCATTCTCAGTTGGTACACAAAACTAGCAGTGATTACAGCAGGTTTTCTGATAGTAAAATGTCATGATATTCCTAACAACACTGATAATAAATACACTCCTAGAAAAAATGAGTTACCTCAAGTCTGAGAATTGTGTTATATAGGAGAATATTGGTAGGATATGAACTTAAGTACAAATAATTCAGGAAATATTTCCACTAAAATTCTAAGTCCCACAATAATTTTTGTTTTCTTTGAGTTTAGGTAGTCTGTATTTTTTCAGAAATAGATTTTAAATGAGTAAAATATCTCACTTTCTTATAAGTTATATATATTATATATATATATATATATATATATATATATATTGCCAGAGAGAGGGAAAATACTTGCAAAGCTCTAAAAATGGTAATGATCTAAAATTTTTACTTGCCCTGACTTATCATAATTTCTAAATAATGTCTAATATCTATGACTATCCACAGTTTTCTAATATACCTATTGTTACTCAATGAGTTCATTAATTCAGAGAGTCGTGAAAATAGTCTTGACACTATTTTATTTTTCTTATACTGATGTAAAAAATGTTCACCAACTAGCATTTTAGTGTTAGGGACCACAATATTAAAAGTCTTTGGTACTTGCATATTCACAGTAATATCATGTTCTCTATTTTCTCACTGAAAGGATGAGAACCCTAAACTTTTAGTGACTAATAGAGTCCTTTATATTAACCTATAATTACATTCTAATGTAAGAATGTGCCCTGTTTTAGGTCTTACCCATCTCCTATCCTCTGATATCATCAGTTCAGTGACTTTTTCTTCCTTTACAAATGAAGACAAATAGTTCCCGTAATGGATTTCTACTACCTTTTTGAGTTTTATTTGCCATTGTAAATTTCTCACACTGAGTCATATTCACACACTCATTTAGTGTTTTTGTAAAGTTTCTAAGGTTTTAATTCTGGAAAGTATTATTCTGAAGATGACTCACATCAAGGACCACATGTTTCTGACTTGAAGTCTCAACAATAAAATCTCTAAAAGGACTACTTAGCCCAGACCTTGGCTTCTCAATACTATTCTCCAATGAAAGGAACTAGGTCTCCCTGGAAAATGGCTGATGTCAGAGATGGGGCACAGAAATGTACAACATGCCCCTGGAACATCTTGAATTGGCAATAAAAAAGTACATACACAAAAAGAAATGGGGGGCATGTTGAAAGAACACAGGAGCCAACTCAAAGGAGCTGCCAATGGCTAAATCTGGCACACAGTTAGCAACAAAATAAACAATGATAATATTGGATTACAAGAAATAAATTAAAATAAATATGCATTTATCCATATTAGTATAAATGAATGGATGAATAAAATAAATAGATAGTTACATAAATGCAGGAGGAAAATTGCTCTTTTTTTAAATAGGAAATTCCAATTAACAAATGTAGGAGGAATAAACAAAATAGAAATTTACCATTAGACAAATACCACAACAATAGTTGTGGCAGGCAAGAACTATCCATGGATGATAAAATAACTGGATAGAAGTATTATGAGAAACAGGACATTTGGATAGTCTTAAAGTATCTCCTCAAGAGAGACTTGTCAATTACAAAAGAAGAATTATAACTTTACAGTGGAGAAAGCTGACTGACACCACCTTAACCATGTGATCAAGATTAATACTACCAGAAATAAGACATATTGACTTTATGCCCTTCCTGAAATGTTGTGCTGAGAAGGGTATATCATTTCTGTGGTGTTCTTACCAAAAATGCATAACCTAATCATGAGAAAATATTGCACAAGCCTGAATTGAGAGGTATTCTACAAATAATTGGCCTAGAGTCTTCAAAAGTGTCAAGGTCATGAAAGACAAAAAAAAAAAACTAAGGAAATGAGGAACTGTCCTAGGTTGAAGGAAGAGATCATGACAACTAAACAGAATGTGAGGTCCAGGATGGGATTCAGAGTCAGAAAAAGCACAATAATGGGAAAAATGGCAATATTCAAATAAGATCAGTAGATTATTTAATAGGATTGTATCAAAGTTAATTTCTCCTTTTGATAGTTTTAAATGGTTTCTAAGACATTAACATTAGGGAAAGCTGGGTGAACAATATACATATGGAAATTCCCTTTATTATGTGTGTAACTATCCTGTAAGTCTAAAATTATTTCAGAATAAAATTTTTAAAAGGTCTATGATGGTTTCTCTCCTAAACTTCTAGAGTTCAGATAGGATATTGAAAGATACCTTAAGAAAGTAAATCCACTGAGAGGATATTTTCAATCTCAAGTAATATGAGGAGAACCCTGTAAATAAGAAAACAAAATCTGAAATTTTGGGCTTCTCTGGTGGCGCAGTGGTTGAGAATCTGCCTGCCAATGCAGGGGACACGGGTTCGAGCCCTGGTCTGGGAAGATCCCACATGCCACGGAGCAACTAGGCCCGTGAGCCACAACTACTGAGCCTGCGTGTCTGGAGCCTGTGCTCCGCAACAAGAGAGGCCGCGATAGTGAGAGGCCCGCGCACCGCGATGAAGAGTGGCCCCCACTTGCCGCAACTGGAGAAAGCCCTCGCACAGAAACGAAGACCCAACACAGCCAAAAATAAATAAATAATTTTTTTTAAAAAAATCTGAAATTTTATTAATACATTATTGCTCCCTATTTCTGAAATGCTGTACTAAGATTGTTCAATAAAGTCTTTGGGAACCAGACTTTGAATCATTACTCTGCTAGTTGTCTCTTTAGCTCCTAACATAGGCTGCAAGTCCACTGAGTCTCCATGGCTCAGGGGACATTCTTATACTGCCTAGTGGTGCCCTTGCAGCATGTCTCTCTCTCTCCCCTTGTATCTACATTTAGTCTCTGGAATATCTTTGTATGTAAAATGTTCCCCAAAGGAGAGATGCAAATAAAATGATATTTGTATCCCCATGTCATATTAGCATTGGGCTTCAGCTTATCATTCCCATAACACATTTAGATATACTTTCCGCACATGTAGTTTTCTGAGTAAGATACATATTGGAACCTTTAAAACCTTTAAAAGCTTTAAAGGTCAGAAATATCTCATAGAATCCTGTATTTAAATAAATTACATTTGTTTGCTCTTTCTTGCCAGGAATTCCTAAAGAAGACATGTTCAGTAATAGTATACTCTCTGCTTTACATCCTTATCTTTGCTTAACAACCAACTACTTCAGAAAGCACTTGCGAGAATAAAGTATTTGATACCTATAGTGCCTGGTGGCTTGACTCCTACAAGCATATCTCAAAGTTCTGTTACAGCATTTTCATTAGGAAAACTTCTTGATGTTTCCTGATATCTCTACCTTTTTCTCATTAAAGGATAATCTTATATAAGGTATATTTATATAAATTCATTTATATATACATGTATATTCATATACACATACATGTATACATATGTCATAAATATGTTATATATTAAGGGAAATATATAGTCACCTTTTAGTCTAAAACCCTTTTAAATGCCCCTCTGTTTTGTTTAAGATAAAATTCAAACAATTTAGGAGCTTCACAACCTGCCTTTAACCTCTCTCCTTTAACTTATGTATTAGTAAACACCTACATAAAATTTGTAATTTAGCATTCCTCATTCATAGCTTACATAATTCCAACTGTTTCTTTACTTTTAACATTTACAGACATCTTTCTTCCAACTTCCCCTTCTCTACATTTACTTTTCCTTTGAGAAATGCTGTAATATAACTAACTCCATGAAGACTGTGGTGAATTCCAGCCTAGGGATCATTCTCCTTTATTAACTGCTTTTCTCAAATGCTTTACTTTTTTAAAAAATTGTAGTTAAAAAAAATACAACACATGATATGAGATATACAGTCTTAAAATTTTAAGTGTGCAGTACAGTAGTGTTAACTATAAGCACGGTGTTGTAAATCAGATCTCAAGAACTTTTTTTCTTGCATGATTAAAATTCAAGAGTCTTTGAAATGCAACTCCCAATTTCTCCCTCCCCTCAGTCTCTGACAACCACCATTCTCCTTCTTGTTTCTGTGAGTTTACTACTTTAGATACCTATAAGTGGAGTCATGCAGAATTTGCCCTTCAGTGATTGGCTTATTTCACTTAGCATAATGTCCACAAGGTTCATCCATGTTGTAGCATATGAGAGGACTCCTTTTTTCCTATGGCTGAATAATATTCCATTGTATGTATGTACCAAATTTTCTTTATCCATTCATCCACCAATGCACACTTAGGTTATTCCATCTCTTGGCTATTATGAATAATGCTGCAATGAACATAGAAGTCAAATATCTCTTTGAGGTCCTCATTTTAGTTCTTTTGGATAAATACCCAGGAGTGGGACTGCTGGGTCACATGGTAATTCTATTTTTAACTTTTTGAGGAAATTCCACGTTTTCCATAGTGTTTGCACCATTTTACATCCCCATCAACAATACATAAGGGTTCTAATTTCTCCACATCCTCATCAACATAAGATGATGTCATTGTGCTTTTGATTTGCATTTCCTTGACCATTACTGATGTTGAGTATTTTCTCATTTACCTGTTGGTGATTTGTATGTTTTTTCAGAGAAATATTTCTTCAAGCCTTTTGCCCACTTTTGAATCCAGCTCTTTGATTTTCTGCTAGTGAGCTTTAGGAGTTCCTTATATTTGGGGGGTATTAATCCCTTATCAGGATATATGATTTGCAAATATTTTCTTCCATTCCATAGGTTGCCTTTTCACTATTTATTGTTTATTTTGCTTTGTAAAAGTTTTTTAGTTTCATGTAGTCTTACCTGCCTATTTTTGCTTTTGTTGCTTGTGTTTATGTTGTCATGTCTAAGAAATCTTTCTTTATTTTTTTTTGGCAAGACCAATATTATGAAGCTTTCCCCCTGTTTTCTTCTGGGAGTTTTATAGTTTCAGATATTTTGTTTAAGTCTTTAATCTATATTAAGTTGATTTTACTGTACAGAGTAAGATAAGGATCCAATTTCATTCATTTGCAAGAAGATACCCAGTTTTTCCAACACCACTTTTTAAAGAAACTATTCTTTCCCCCTGTACACAGGGGGAAAGAATATATTGTACCCTTATAGATGATCATTTGACTATTTACATGTGGGTTTATTTCTGGAATCTTTATTCTGTTCCATTGGTCTATTTGTATGTCTTTATATCAGTACCATATTGTTTTGATTACTGTAGATTTGCAATATGTTTTGAAATCAGAAAGTGTGAGGCCTTCAGCTCTACTCTTTTTTATCAGATTGTTTTGGCTATTCAGGGCCTTTTGTGGTTCCACATGAACTTAATGATTTTTTTTAATATAAATGTAAAAATATTGTTGTGATTTTGATAGGGATTGCATTGAATCTGTAGATCACTTTGGGTAGTATAGTCATTTTAACAATATTAAGTCTGGGGCTTCCTTGGTGGCACAGTGGTTAAGAATCCGCCTGCCAATGCAGGGGACAGGGGTTCGAGCCCTGGTCCGGGAAGATCCCACATGTTGTGGAGCAACTAAGCCCGTGAGCCACAACTACTGAGCCTGTGCTCTACAGCCTGTGAGCCACAACTACTGAGCCTGTGTGCCACAACTACTGAAGCCCACGTGCCTAGAGCCCATGCTCCGCAACAAGAGAAGCCACTGCAATGAGAAGCCCACGCACCACAATGAAGAGTAGCCCCCACGTGATGCAACTAGAGAAAGCCTGCATGCAGCAATGAAGACCCAACACAGCAAAAAAAAAATAAATTAATAAATTAAAAAAAAAACAATATTAGGTCTTCCAATTCACAAATCAGAATATCGTTCCATTTTTTTGTCTTTAATTTCTTTCAGCAGTGTTTTGTAGTTTCCAGTGTACAAGTCTTCCACCTCCTTGGTTAAGATTATTCCTAAGTATTTTATTCTTTTACATGCTATTGTAAACCTGAAGGTTTTATTAATTTTCTTTTCAAATTGTTCATTGATAGTGTAGAGAAATGCAACTGATTTTTGTATGTTAATTTTATATCCTGCCCCTTAACTGAACTCATTTATTAGTTCTAACAGTATCTTTGTGGAATTTTTAGAATTTTCTACACATAAGATCATGTCATCTGTGAAGAGAGAGAAATTTACTTCTTCTTCCTTTCTGATTTTTCTTTCTTTTTCTTTCCCAGTTCCTAGCCAGGACTTCCAGTACTATTTTAAAGAGAAGTAGCAAGAGTGGGCATCTTTATCTTGTTCTTGATTTTAGAGAAAAGCTTTCAGTTTTTCACCATTGAGTTGATGTTAGATGTGGGCTTTTAATATATGGTCTTTAATGTGTTGAGGTGATTTTCTTCTATTCCTAGTTTGTTAAGTTTTTTTTTTTTTTTAAATCTTAAAAGGCTGTGAATTTTATCAAATGCTTTTCCTACATCTCTTGAGATCATCATGTGATGTTTATCTTTTGTTCTTGCATTCCAGGAACAAATCCCACTTGGTCATGGTATATGATTCTTTTAATGAGCTGTTGAACTCTGTTTACCAGCATTTTATTGGAGAGTTTTGCATCTATATTTAGCAGGAATATTAGTCTCTAGTTTTCTTTTCTTCTAGTGTCTTCTTTTCATCTAGTGTCTTCTTTTGGCTTTGGTACACAGATAAGCTGGCTTCACAAAACAAATTTGGAAGCATTCCCTCCTCTTAATATTTTTGGAAGGGTTTGAGAAGAATTAGCATTAATTCTTTTGCAAATGTTTGGTATAATTTATGAGTGAAGCCATCTATTCCTGGGCTTTTCTTTGTTGGCAGGTTTCTGATTACTGATTCCATCTCCTTACTAGTTATGTCTGTTCAGTTTTTCTATTTCTTCATGATTTAGTCTTGGAATTTATCCATTCTTCTAGGGTATCTGATTTGTTAACATATAATTGTTCATATTAGTCTCTCATAACCCCTGTAATTCCTGTGACATTAGTAGTAATGTCTTCTTCTTTCATTTATAATTTTCTTTGAATCTTTTCTCTTTTTTTCTTAATTGAGCTAAAAGTTTGTCAATTTTGTTGATCTTTCCCCAAAACTAATTCTCAGTTTTGTTGATTTTTCTGTTTTTTTATTTTTTGATCCTCTATTTTATTTATTTCTGTTCTAAGCTTATTTCCTTTCTCCGGCTAACTTTGGACTTATTTGTTCTTCTTCTAGTTCCTTGAAGTGTAAAGTTAGATTGTTTATTTGAGATATTTCTTCTTTTTTAATATAGATGTCTATTGGATTAAACTTCACTCTTGGTACTTATCTTGTATCTAGTAAGTTTGGTATATTGTATTATGTTTTCATTTGTATCAAGATAATTTCTAATTTCCCTTTTGATTTCTTCTTTGACACATTGGTTGTTCAAAGGTGTGTTGTTTAATTTTCACATATTTGTGAATTTTCCAGTTTTCCTTCTGCTATTAATTGCTAGTTAATTTTCCAGTTTTCCTTCTGCTATTAATTGCATTTCACTGAGGTCAGAAAGACACTTGGTATGATTTCAATCTTAAATTTGTTAGTCTTGTTTTATGACCTAACATGTCATCTATTCTGGAAAATAATCCATGAGTTCTTGAAGAATGTGTACTCTGCTGCTGTTTAGTGGAATCTTCTGTATATGATTGTTAGGTCCATTTGGTCTATAATGTTACTCAAGTCCTGTTTCCTCCTATTATTTTTACAGTGCTATTTCTTTTTTCAGTTCAGTAATTGCTTTATATATATGAGTGCTCTGATGTTGAATGCAGATATATCTATACTTATTACTGTTATGTCTTCCTGATGGATTGACATTTTTATCATTATATAATGCCCTTCTTTGTCTCTATTGATAGTTTTGACCTAAAGTCTGTTTTTTATGATATAAGTATAGCCACTCCTGCTCTCTCTTGGTTACAATTGGATCTTTTGTTTTGTTTTAAATATCTATTTTGCCACTCTATGTCTTTTGATTGGGAAGTCTAACACATTTGCATGTAATTATTTATAAAGAAGGACTCACTATTGCCATTTTGTTAATTATTTGCCAACTGTCTTGTAGCTTTTTTGTCCCTCTTATTCTTTCTTACTGCTTTCCTTTGGGTTTTGTTGATTTTTTTGGTAGTGATATGCTTTGATTCCTTGCTCATTTTTGTGTGTGTGTGTGTGTGTGTGTATCTTCTATAAGTAATTTCTTTGTGGTTACCATGGGGCTTATATAAAATATTGTATAGTTATAACAACATATTTTAAGGTGATAACAACTTAATTTGAATCACATACAAATACTCTAGACTCTTATGTAACACCCTCCTGTAATTTGTTATTAATATCACAAACTGCATCTTTTTCTATTGTATATTTATTAATATATTTAATAGTTATAATTATTTTTATACATTTGTTTCTTAACTTCTATACCAGAATTAATAGTGATTTATATACCACAGTTACAATACCACAGTATTCTGTATTTGTCTACATGTTCACTAGCCAGTTTTATATGTTCATATTTTTTTATGTTTAGTATCTCTTTGGTTCAACTTTCCTTTAGCATTTCTTAAAAGGTAGGCCTAATAGTGATGAACTCTCTCAGCTTTTGCTTATATGAGAAAGTCTTTATTTCTCCTTCATTTTTTATTGAAGTCTTGTTGATTTACAATGTGTTAGTTTCATGTGTACAGCAAAGTTATTCAGTTTTATATATATATATATTTTTTTTTTCTTTCTAAGATCCTTTTCCATTATAGGTTATTACAAGATATTGAATATAGTTCTCTGTGCTATACAGTAGGTCCTTGTTGTTTATTTATTTTATGTATAGTAGTATATATCTGTTAATCCCAAACTCCTAATTTATCCCTCCTCCACCCTTTCCTCTTTAGTAACCATGTTTGTTTTCTATGTCTGTGAGTCTATTTCTGTTTTGTAAATAAGTTCATCTGTATCATTTTTTTTAGATTCCACATATAAGTGATATCATGATATTTGTCTTTGTTTGACTGACTTCACTTAGTATGATAATCTGTTGGTCCCTCTATGTTGCTATAGATGCATTATTTCATTCTTTTCTATGGCTGAGTAATACCCCGCGTGGTATATATGTACCACATCTTCTTTATCTATTCTTCTGTCGATGGATATTTAGGTTGCTTCCGTGTCTTGGCTGTTGTAAATAGTGCCGCTATGAACATTGGGGTACATGTATCTTTTCAAATTAAAGTTTTCATCATTTCCAGATATACACCCAGAAGTGGAATTGCTGGATCATATGATAACTCTATTTTTAGTATTTTAAGGAACCTCCATACTGTTCTCCATAGTGGTTGTACAAATTTACAGTCCCACCAACACTGGAGAGTTCCCTTTTCTGCACACCCTCTCCAGCATTTATTGTTTGTAGACTTTCAGTGATGGCCATTCTTACTGGTGTGCTTCAAACCTTAAGCACAGCAAAGGAAACCATAAACAAAATGAAAAGAGAACGTACAGAATGGGAGAAAATATTTGCAAATGATGCGACTGACAAGGGATTAATTTCCAAAATATACAAACAGTTCTTACAGCTAAGTATCAAAAAAACAAACAACCTAATAAAAAATGGGCAGAAGACCTAAATTGAAATTACACTAAAGAAGACAGACAGATGGCCAACAGGGACATGAAAAGATGCTCAACATTGCTAATTATTTATCATTTTTGAAGGATATTTTTGCTGGATATAATATTCTTTGTTGGAAGCTTTTTTCTCTTCCAGCACTTTGAGTATATCATCTCACTCCCTTTGTCCCACAGGTTTCTGCTGCAAAACCTGCTTATAGTCTTATAAGGTTTCCCTTGTACTTGACAAGTTGCAAAGACCTAACTTCTCCTTTGTTGTTTTAATAATTCATTTTTCAATTAGTCATGGCAACATAAGACTCTAAAATAAATAATCCCTATCACTCTATTCCACGGCTACATCTTCCACAGTCATCTGAGCTCCCTATTTTCCACTGTTGGTTTAGGCTGCCACCAAGAATATTTGGTCAAATCATCTGCAAAGTGGACATACTGATTTATACAACCACTAGCATTGTATGAGAATTTAATTGTTCCACATCTATACTAACATGTACCATTTTCTGTTTAAGTTTTTAATCTAGTGGCCATGTAGTAATAACTAGGTCCTGTTTTAATTTGCATTTTCTGAAAACTAACAAAAGTTAATCTCCCTTTACTATACTTGTTGGTCTTCCTGGTGTCTTCTTTTGTGATGTGTTTGTTCAAACCTTTTGCTCATACTTTAAATTTTAAATAATCTTGGTCCTCATTTTAAATATGAGCTTAATTTGAAGTCTTAAGTCTTTAAAAATGTACATATACACTTTTATTAGCTTTTTCAGTATCATAATTACCTTATATAGATTTTTTTAAATCTGTTTCAATGATTTCTAAAATGCTGTCAAGAAGCAAGAAGAACTACAATCCTGCAGCCTGTGGAACAAAAACCACATTCACAGAAAGATAGACAAGATGAAAAGGCAGAGGACTATGTACCAGATGAAGAAACAAGATAAAACCCCAGAAAAACAACTAAATGAAGTGGAGATAGGCAACCTTTCAGAAAAAGAATTCAGAATAATGATAGTGAAGATGATCCAGGACCTCGGAAAAACAATGGAGGCAAAGATCAAGAAGATGCAAGAAATGTTTAACAAAGACCTAGGAATTAAAGAACAAACAAACAGAGATGAACAATACAATAACTGAAATGAAAACTACACTAGAAGGAATCGATAGCAGAATAACTGAGGCAAAGAATGGATAAGTGACCTGGAAGACAGAATGGTGGAATTCACTACTGTGGAACAGAATAAAGAAAATAGAATGAAAAGAAAAGAAGACAGCCTAAGAGACCTCTGGGACAACATTAAACGTAACAACATTTGCATTACAGGGGTCCCAGAATGAGAAGAGAGAAAGAAAGGACCCAAGAAAATATTTGAAGAGATTATAGTAAAAAACTTCCCTAACATGGTAAAGGAAAGAGCAACCCAAGCCCAGGAAGCACAGAGAGTACCAGGCAGGATAAACTCAAGGAGAAACATGGCAAAACACACAGTAATCAAATTGGCAAAAATTAAAGACAAAGAAAAATTATTGAAAGCAGCAAGGGAAAAACAACAAATAACATACAAGGGAACTCCCATAAGGTTAACAGCTGATTTCTCAGCAAGAACTCTGCAAGCCAGAAGGGAGTGGCACCATATATTTAAATTGATGTAAGGGAAGAACCTACAACCAAGATTACTCAACCCGGCAAGGACCCCATTCAGATTCAATGGAGAAATGAAAAGCTTTACAGACAAGCAAAAGCTAAGAGAATTCAGCACCACCAAAACAGCTCTACAACAAATGCTACCGGAACTTCTCTAGTGGGAAACACAAGAGAAGAAAAGGACCTACAAAAACAAACCCAAAACAATTAAGAAAATGGTCATAGCAACATACATATCGATAATTACCTTAAATGCGAATGGATTCAATGCTCCTACCAAAAGACACAGGCTTGCTGACTGGATACAAAAACAAGACCCATCTATATGCTGTCTACAAGAGACTCACTTCAGACCTGGGGACACATACAGACTGAAAGTGAGGGGATGGAAAAAGATATTCCACGCAAATGGAAATCAAAAGAAAGCTGGAGTAGCAATATTCATATCAGATAAAATAGACTTTAAAATAAAGAATGTTACAAGAGACAAGGAAGGACACCACATAATGATCAAGGGATCAATCCAAGAAGAAGATATAACAATTATAAATATATAGGCACCCAACATAGGAGCACCTCAATACATAAGGCAACTGCTAACAGTTATAGAAGAGGAAATCGACAGTAACACAATAATAGTGGGGGACTTTATAACACCTCACTTACACCAATGGACAGATCATCCAAAATGAAAGTAAATAAGGAAACAGAAGCTTTAAATGACACAGTAGACCAGATAGATTTAATTGATAATTATAGGACATTCCAACCCAAAACAGCAGTTTACATTTTCTTCTCAAGTGCGCATGGAACATTCTCCAGGATAGATCACATCTTGGGTCACAAATCAAGCCTCAGTAAATTTAAGAAAATTGAAATCATATAAAGCATCTTTTCTGACCACAACGCTATGAGATTACAAATGAATTACAGGGGAAGAACCGTAAAAAACACAAACACATGGAGGCTAAACAATACATTACTAAATAACCAAGAGATAACTGAAGAAATCATAGAGGAAATCAAAAAATGCCTAGCGACAAATGACAATGAAAACACGACGATCCAAAACCTATGGGATGCAGCAAAAGCAGTTCTAAGAGGGAAGTTTAGAGCTATACAAGCCTACCTCAAGAAACAAGAAAAATCTCAAATAAACAATCTAACCTTACACCTAAAGGAACTACAGAAAGAAGAAAAAACAAAACCCAAAGTTAGAAGAAGGAAAGAAATCATAAAGATCAGAGCAGAAATAAATGAAATAGAAACAAAGAAAACAATAGCAAAGAGCAATAAAACGAAAAGCTGGTTATTTGAGAAGATAAACAAAATTGATAATCCATTAGCCAGACTCATCAAGAAAAAGAGGGAGAGGACTCAAATCAATAAAATTAGAAATGAAAAAGGAGAAGTTACAACAGACACCATAGAAATACAAAGCATCCTAAAAGACTACTACAAGCAACTCTATGCCAATAAAATGGACAACCTGGAAGAAATGGACAAATTCTTAGAAAGGTAAAATGTTCCAAGACTGAACCAGGAAGAAACAGGAAATATGAACAGATGAATCACAAGTAATGAAATTAAAACTGTGATTTAAAATCTTCCAACAAACAAAAATCCAGGACCAGATGGCTTCACAAGTGAATTCTATCAAACATTTACAGAAGAGCTAACACCCATTCTTCTCAAACTCTTCCAAAAAACTGCAGAGGAAGGAACACTCTCAAACTCATTCTATGAGGCCATCATAACGCTGATACCAAAACCGGACAAACATACTACAAAAAAAGAAAATTAGAGACCAATATCACTGCTGAATATAGATGCAAAAATCCTCAACAAAATACTAGCAAACAGAATCCAACAACACATTAAAAGGATCATACACCATGATCAAGTGGGATTTACCCCAGGGATGCAAGGATTCTTCAATATACGCAAATCAATCAATGTGATACACCATATTAATAAATTGAAGAAGAAAAACCATATTGGCTCAATAGATGCAGAAAAAGCTTTAGACAAAATTCAACAACCATTTATGATAAAAACTCTCCAGAAAGTGGGCACAGAGGGAACCTACCTCAACATAATAAAGGCCATATATGACAAACCCACAGCAAACATCATTCTCAATGGTGAAAAATTGAAAGCATTTCCTCTAAGATCAGGAACAAGACAAGGACATCCACTCTCACTCAACATAGTTTTGGAAGTCCTAGCCACGGCAATCAGAGAAGAGAAAGAAATAAAAGGAATCCAAATCAGAAAAGAAGAAGTAAAACTGTCACTGTTTGCAGATGACAGGATACTATACATAGAGAGTCCTAAAGATGCCGCCAGAAAACTACTAGAGCTAATCAATGCATTTGGTAAAGTTGCAGAATACAAAATTAATGCACAGAAATCTCTTGCATTCCTATACACTAATGATGAAAAATCTGAAAGAGAAATTAAGGAAACACTCCCATTTACCATTGTACAAAAAGAATAAAATACCTAGGAATAAACCTACCTAGGGAGACAAAAGACCTGTATGCAGAAAACTATAAGACACTGATGAAAGAAATTAAAGATGATACCAACAGATGGAGAGATATACCATGTTCTTGGATTGGAAGAATCAATATTTAGAAAATGACTATACTACCCAAAGCAATCTACAGATTCAATGCAATCCCTATCAAACTACCAATGGCATTTTTTTATAGAACTAAAACAAAAAATCTTAAAATTGGCATGGAGACACAAAAGACCCTGAATAGCCAAAGCAGTCTTGAGGGAAAAAAACGGAGCTGGAGGAATCAGACTCCCTGACTTCAGACTATAGTATAAAGCTACACTAATCAAGACAATATGGTACTGGCACAAAAACAGAAACATTGATCAATGGAACAAGATAGAAAGCCCAGAGATAAACCCATGCACATATGGTCACCTTATCTTTGATAAAGGAGGCAAGCATATACAGTGGAGAAAAGACAGCCTCTTCAATAAGTGGTGCTGGGAAAATTGGACAGATACATGTAAAAGTATGAAATTAGAACACTCCCTGACACCATGCACAAAAATAAACTCAAAATGGATTAAAGACCTAAGTGTAAGACCAGACACTATCAAACTCTTAGAGGAAAACATAGGCAGAACACTCTATGACATACATCACAGCAAGATCCTTTATGACCCAGCTCCTAGAGAAATGGAAATAAAAACACAAATAAACACATGGGACCTAATGAAACTTAAAAGCTTTTGCACAACAAAGGAAACCATAAACAAGACCAAAAGACAACCATCAGAATGGGAGAAAATATTTGCAAATGAAGCAACTGACAAAGGATTAATCTCCAAGATTTACAAGCAGCTCATGCAGCTCAATAACAAAAAAACGAACAACCCAATCCAAAAATGGGCAGAAGACCTAAATAGACATTTCTCCAAAGAAGATATACAGATGGCCTACAGACACATGAAAGAATGCTCAACATCATTAATCATTAGAGAAATGCAAATCAAAACTACAATGAGATATCATCTCATACTGGTCAGAATGGCCATCATCAAAAAATCTAGAAACAATAAATGCTGGAGAGGGTGTGGAGGAAAGGGAACTCTCTTGCACTGTTGGTGGGAATGTAAATTGATACAGCCACTATGGAGAACAGTATGGAGGTTCCTTAAAAAACTACAAATAGAACTACCATACGATCCAGCAATCCCACTACTGGGCATATACCCTGAGAAAACCATAGTTCAAAAAGAGTCATGTACCAAAATGTTCATTGCAGCTCTATTTACAATAGCCAGGACATGGAAGCAACCTAAATGTCCATCGACAGATGAATGGATAAAGAAGATGTGGCACATATATACAATGGAATATTACTCAGCCATAAAAAGAAATGAAATGGAGGTATTTGTCATGAGGTGGATGGAGTTAGAGTCTGTCATACAGAGTGAAGTAAGTCAGAAAGAGAAAAACAAATACAGTATGCTAACACATATATACGGAATCTAAGGAAAAAAAAAAAAAAAAAAGGCCATGAAGAACCTAGTGGCAAGACGGGAATAAAGACACAGACCTACTAGAGAATGGACTTGAGGATATGGGGAGGGGGTGGGGTGAGATGTGACAGGGTGAGAGAGTGTCATGGACATATATACACTACCAAATGTAAAATAGATAGCTAGTAGGAAGCAGCCGCATAGCACAGGGAGATCAGCTCGGTGCTTTGTGACCACCTAGAGGGGTGGGATGGGGAGGGTGGGAGGGAGGGAGATGCAAGAGGGAAGAGATATGGGAACATATTGTATATGTATAACTGATTAACTTTGTTATAAAGCAGAAGCTAACACACCATTGTAAGGCAATTATACTTCAATAAAGATGTTTAAAAAAAAAAAAAAGGTAACTATATAAGGTAAAAAAAAAAAAAAAAATGAGATGCCAACAAAAATATCCTGAACTCCATTTATTTTGGTGAAATGGAGGCATCATTGTCTTACAGCAGAAGTGCAGTATACTTAATTTAGCAGCAGAAGATGCTGAATTTTTATTGCTCCTGCATAGTAATGCAACATTTTAAAAGTTGACTACAAAATTTTTAGTAATAAAGTCATAAAAATTATAATTATTTTGATATACATTTTGATAACATTTTATTCTTTCATTTCAGAGTTCATTCTATGGGTGGATGATACTTGATTTCACACTAAACTTAAGCTAGATGTTATTTCTAACTATAAGCTTTCGGTGTTTGACCAACATGTATATTTGGTGAATCTCAAATACACAGTAAATTTTCTTTTAAAAAAATGAAGTTGTTGAGGGAGATGAGCAAAGATGCTTTAATACTTTGAGGCAGGAAGTTAAAATTTGCTCTACCTTCTTTGAAGAGTGGTTTGGGGAAGTGTGCTTAAAAAAAATTTAAATATGAATACAAGTTGAAAGAAGAATACAATGTGACATAAGTTACGCAGATAATTACTCATCTACGAATTTGTCTAAACATAATATTACTTGATTGGTGCAAACATATGACTATAAGAAAATATTAAAAGGTACACTGCAAGGTTAGTCTTTATAGTCCAAAAAACAAACAAAAATGAAAAAAATTTTAAAACGCAACCATACTAAATAGCCAAGAAAACAATACCATGCAGTCATTAAAAATGGAAGAATTTTCATTAAATAAAATAACGTTTCCAATATACTAAGGTGACAAAATACATTAAAAATAATATATACAGCACAATGTCATTTTTGTAGCTCTATATCTATTATTATGACATAATTATTAATAATACCGCATTTCACTTAAACTGTTTCTTACTGGATGAATTTTAAACAATCTTTACCTATAAGGAAGTGACAGTTGTACTGGCCTCTGAGGAAAATATTAAGATATTTCCTTATTTAAATCTAGACTCTAATTTATACAGCACCACTGATGACATTCATTCTGCACTGAAAAACGCCTCCAGAAAACCAGAAAACAATATCTCTGTGTTATTGGTGCTGCACTTCTGCAACAATAAGGTCTTGAACACAGCATTTTCTCATATAAAATTTTCAATTACAGTATGTGCTGCATTTGGTGACCATACATCTAGTATTGTCAACATGATCACCAAGGGTACACTGAATCACATAGCTGAATGACTTTATAAAGCTTCTCATATCTTGGTGAAAAGAAAATCTTCAGGCTGTATGGTAAGGGTCAGGAACTTTCAAAGATAAATAAAAACTACTTTAGTATTGTCTTTGTAAAGAAGAAAAATCAAACACTTTATTCTAATTCAGCCAAGACTAGGAACCTATGTGATATTTTATAAAGTTAGAGCAATTTCTCTAATACCATGTTTTCACCTCGTGAAGTAGGGAAGTTCCATGTGAATCAAAGATTTTATCCAAATGTAATGCAATGACAGATGAAGATTATAAACATTTTTATATATATTATATACCTTATTAACCATTTAAGTCAAAATGGCAGTTGGGAAAATTTACCCATTAGAATAAAAAGGTGACATCCTAAATCCACAAAATGCAGACCAGACTTAGACAAGTAGGATCTTTTGCCCATATGTTCCCCAAAGGACTGATCTTGCTACATACAGTTTATTTATTTATTTATTTGCAACTTATGTTACCTTCAGAATAGTTCTTTTAATCATTATATTAGTTGAACAAAAGAAACAGAATAGTTTCCAAACCTACACTGTACACTTTATTTACATATAAATCACTTCCATTGTCAAAATTTTATTGGAATAGAAACCCTCTGGTAAAGTAGTTGAGTTTCTTATAAGGCATCTCTTCAGCCCCCGAACATTAATGAAAAACCTTTTGTGAGTGTTCAGGGAAAATAATTTCTAATATGTACTCTAGGCTATTAGAAACTTGAAAAAGTCTTTTATTTTACGAGAGTAGAAAAATTCTAACAGATACTAAACTGTGCCTATTTATTCACACAGCCAAAGAATTTAACAAAGGATACCTTTTCTTGGTTTTATATGCAAAAGAGCCGCTTTAACTTTATCCCTTCTTGGAAATTTCCTGGCAGTCCAGGGGTTAGAATTCGGCGCTGCCGTGGCCCAGGTTAAATCCCTGGTCAGGGAACTAAGATCCCGCAAGCCATGCAGTGCGGTCAAATTAATTAATTAATTAATCAGTAAAATAATTTTAAAAATTGAAAAACTTTATCCCTTCTCACTGAATAAACTAGTAGTTTAATCACCAGGCTGATGATTCAGACCTCAGGGAAAACTTAGAAAAACACTTAATACAGTAAGTCCCCAACATATGAACGAGTTTGTAAGTCCAGTTTGTTCGTAAGTCCAACAAAGTTAGCCTAGGTACCCAACTAGCACAATCGGCTATATACCACTGCTTTTATGCTTGCTTCTGGATATCCTGGGCTTGAAATAAAGATACTGCACTACTGTACTCTATACAGTACTGTACAGTAAAGTATACAAAAGCACAACCACTTGTAGAGTGTGCACGCACATGACAATGTACGCCAGACGTGTGAACTAACTTACGTGACTGGACACGCAAACACACGTTTTCATCTTTGAAAGCTGGCAACTTGAATGTTCGTATGTAGGGGAATCACTGTAATTAGTTCTATTAAACTAAATGAATGTTCATATTTTAGTGGTATCTTTCCTAATACAGTATTATAACACACAGACATTTTAACCTCTATGCCAAAGCTAAATAGGAGGAAATATGCCTAGAATAATGACTTTCTTTATAGAATAAAAAGCTCAGATTTCTTTAATTTTTTGTGAAAAGGTTAGAGTTTTTAAAAAAACTAAATTGAAATTACACTTACAATGAAAATTTCAAATGTTGAGGAGTTTGTTAGAATTTTCTGAGATTACTAGTATCTTAAAAACTTGAAAGATTCAGGAAGGTGGCAGGGTAGTGCATCACCACATCATCATTTAAGTTTCCTCATGGCCAGACAGATCTTGGAAAATGACTGTGGATTTACTGCAAACTTACATGGTGGTGCCAATTAGAAACAGAACATAGTACCTAGAACAGAGGTTAGCAAACTGCACCCTGTGGACTGTTTTTGTATAGCCCAAGAACTAAGAATGCTTTTACACTGTCAAAGTTCTATTAAAGGCACACAAGACCAATATATGACAGAGATTCTATGTAACAAAACCTAAAATATTTATGTCTAGCCCTTTACAGAAAAAGCTTGCCAACTTCCACTCCCCAAAATGCTTTCATTTCAATTCTTATCAAGTAAGATAATCTAAAAGAGTTTTCATATACGTCGTAGGGACAGAAATGTACCTTCAGTGTTTTGCCTCCTGTTTTTTGACATAGTACAATAGTTCCCCCTTATCCACCGGGGATATGTTCCAAGACTCTCAGTGGATGCCTGAAACCACTGATAGTACCAAACCCTATACACACACACCCACACACACACACACACACTGTTTTTTCCTGTACATACAAACCTATGATAAGGTTTAATTTATAAATTACGCACACTAAGAGATCAAGAGTAATAACTAATAATAGAACAATTATAACAAATATACTGTAATAAATGTTACATGAATATGGTCTTTTTTTCTCTCTCTCAGAATACCTTATTGTACAAATGTAATGCCTTCTCCATGATAACTAAGCACCAGTCACACAGTGTGTCTGTGACTTCTGCAGTTTGAAGTGTGACAGCACTTCTTTACAATTTCACGGAAAGAAGATTCATTCTTATTGTAAATCTTAGCAACTTCAGCATATGATTTCTTTTCCTTTCCTTATTAAAAGAACTTTCACCTTGTCACTTAAAGGAAGCATTTTACAGCTTCTTTTTGGCATATCTGAATTACCAGCATCACTACTCTCGTGTTTTGGGTCTATTATTAAGTAAAATAATGGTTACTTGAACACAAGCACTGCAATACAAGGCAGTCGATTTGATAACTGAGATGCTCTTAAGTGACTAATGGATGGGATACACTGGACAAAGGGATGGTTCATGTCCTGGGCAGGACAGAGCCGGAGTGCATGAGATTTCAGCACACTACTCAGAACAGTGCAAATTTAAGGCTTATGAATTTTTAACTTCTGGAATTTTTCATTTAATATTTTTGGACTGCAGTTGACCATAGGTAACTGAAACTGTGGAAAGCAAAACTGCACGTAACGGGGGACTAATGTATGTTCTTTGACACAGTATCAGCAAAGTCTCTAGAAGTTTAGTGACCTGGGGTATAAGACACCCCTTATAAGCAAAGAAAAATTGTTCCACTTGCACAGCCCACAACTAAGAAGAGACATAAGTACTTTTGGGGCCTTTTTGGATTTTGAAAGCAGCATCTACCAATTTAGGTGTGATGCTCTGGCCCAGCTGCCCATCATGAATGAGACCTAGAGTATAAACCGCTCTGCACAATCCCCAAGCTCAGATGCAAGGTACCTTGCTCTTCTGGCCTTATGACTAAATGACCAAATGCTATTCAAACTGTCTGTGGCAGAATGACTGTTATATAGAATTAAGTACTACAGTACCATAAGAAATATTAAAGAAATAAAAATTTTAACACTAAAGAATGTTTAAGCCATTAAGTAGATTGAAGATTGGCCTCCAAAATATTAAATGACCCATTTTCTATTTTGAAGCAAGTACGTATCTAAATGACCCATATAAAATTATTATCTATTTATTTAACTTAGCAATTTTGTTCAAATTTCATAGGGGTGGACTCTCTGAGTTTCTATTTTGCATACCAGATTCATGTATCTCTGGAATAAGTGAATATAATCTTATGACCTAAAAAGATAATCATCAAGTAGTAGCACATGTTCATTAAAGAGTTGCAGATAATATGTAGTCTACAGATCAGCTTGATTTAATTTAAAATGCGAATTTAATTAGACCATGAATTAAAACCAAAATTATAAAGCAGAGTAGGTGCTGGAATGGAGATTGAAATGTTTACCTCCATTCTAAGTGGCAGCTTTATCATACCACCATCAGCAAGATCTTATTCTTCATAATAAGAGAAAGTCTAGGCAAGCAATACTTGAACTTCCCAACATAATTTCTCTATGCAAGAAAGTATTGTGAAACAATAAAAACATGGAAACCAATCTAGAGTGTGGTTAAGTAAACTGCAGCAATGATTGTGAACTATAAATAAGTGAAGAGGCAAATATGGATTGAGTGATAAGAAAATTTGCTTGAGCCACATATCAGTGATGGTCTGCATATCTGACAATGACTTCTTTGCTCCATTGACAAATGGTTGACTACTGTTGGGTTTAAAATTTTGCGTCTTTTTAATTTTTTGATTATAAGTATAGCATTATAAGAAAAGTTATCAATTCTATGTAATATTTCACTTATTCACTGGAGAGCAGTTTTTTTCCCAACAAAATGTATTCTGACCCCAAAACCTTCACATTCTAAAAGATGGTTTCATAGAAACTATTTGCCAGCATGCTCACTGTGTTTTGTTCTCCAAACTTATCCGGATGGAGATAGAGTACCTATAAAAAATTTTCACTTGTTGATCCATAAGTGTGATTATAAAATTCCATCAGCAAAATAAAATCCTGGGAAAATATTTATTTTAGAAAACTATCTGTCCTTATGTATTTGGAAAATGGCAAATATGTCTGAATAAATTGATAACCCTTTTCTTTGGCAAATTTAATTCTTATAAGTCTCAGGAAAAGTTGAAAAAAGGAATAAAATGTCTTTACTTTGTAGACATATGTATTAGTCAGGTTTTGCTATATGATAATACTCTATAACAAAAACCCCAACATCACAGCGGCTTATAATACCACATTTATTTCACATTTATGTGTCTTCTGGTTAGCTACAAGTCAATTGATTTTTGCCTGAGCTTGGATAGGCTGGGTGACATTATTAGTTTGGGGTTGGGTTCTGCTTCACATGCAGTCATTCTAAGATCTGACCTAAAGGAGCAATGGACATGTGGGGTGTGCTCTTCTCCCGCTGCCATGCCTCCCAAAGTCTCAGCTCAGAACTGACACACTGTCACTGCCATTCACACCCACTGGCCACAGCCAGTCATGTGGCCAAATTCTAAGTCCATGAGGTGATAAATTATACTTCTTTCATGAAGAGAAGGCTGTGAGTATTTGATGAACAGTAATCTAAGCTACTACAATGTGGATGAGCTAGTTCAAACTCTCTACTAGAGGAAGATAATATAATAGATTCTACTTCAGTGACCAATACTCAACAAGTCTGAGAGGAAATGACACTATTGGACACTTTGCCTGTTCAAAGACTTACACTTTGGGTGCAAAAACAGCATTAAACCACATGGTCATCTCTTTTATTAGCCAAGAGGTGTTGGAAATTTAAAGTGATATTAATGATAGCAAAGTCAGGGCCAAAATAATGTGCAATGTTCTTCTTAATTAGAACATCGTTTGGTATAATTTCATTGTCAAAATGCAAAATGAATAAAATAGTAGAGGCTAGCATACCTTCTCTGTTCTTCAATCTAAACATTTTTTCCATCAAACTCTTTTTTGTAAAAAGAGAAAAATTATACCTATATTATGATATTTGTTAATTCAAGTTTAATTAACTACATAACCTTTCTGGTTTATGCAGAAATGCAACATTTTTCTTTTTTTCCATTTTAGAGATCAAACACTTGGCCCTTTTGCATGGTCCAAGTGCAATTCTTTTTTTTTCCTGGCATTAGGTCAATGTGGTCTAATATGATTTAAGGTAAAATGATATTTCCAAATACAGAATGACTTAAAGTTGTTTACTAACTTCTTTATTCATAATTCTTTTAATATTTCATCCAAAACAAATAATTAAAATATTGCTTGCTCAGAAACGGACTCACAGACATAGAAAACAATCTTATGGTTACCAAAAGGGAAAGGGGGTGGGGGAGGGATAAATTAGGAATTTGGGATTAACAGATACACATTACTGTAAATAAAACATATAAACAAGAACCTACTGTATAGCACAGGGAACTATATTCAATATCTTGTAATAACCTATAATGGAAAAAAATATAAGAATATATATATATATTTTTTTGAATCACTTTGCTGTACACCTGAAACTAAAACAACATTGTAAATCAACTAACTTCAATAACAATTGAAAAAAATGTTTTCTATTTAGAATGCTAATCCACCTTCTATTGCATGCTACTTGATTTTATTAATTGATACATATCTTGTTGAATGGATTTTATACTTAATCCTCCTTCTATATCCAGCTAATATTCCACTTCCTCCACTAAGCTTTTACCAGATACAATGACCTACAGTGATCTCACCTGTTTCTGATATCTTTTGGTTTTTGTAAACACTGTTATTTTTCTCTGATGCTTATGTGTATATGTGTTATTCCTTCAGGTAGAAAGGCTTTGGTTATCTACTGTTACTTAACAAATGACAAATGACTAGTAAAAACAGTAACAATTATTTATTAGTTTTATCCTCTATCTTTCTGGAGTTAATGGCCTCAGCTAGGCAGTTGACTTATGGGGTTTTTCAGGCAGTTGCAATCTGACAGCACCTGGGGCTGAAGTCATCTCAAAGTTCACCTCTGTTAAGTGTCTGGAGGCTGCTGCTTCCTGCAAGCTAAGATCTCACTGGGAGCTCTCAGTTAGAACACCTACATGTGGTTTCTTCATGGGTCTGAGACTTCCACACATCACAGCAGCTGGATTCCAAGGGTGGGTGTCTCAGACAGAAAGGCAGATGGAAGCTATGTTACATTTATGAATTAGTCTCAGAAGTCACACACCTGGACCTCATTTTAAAATGACATTCTAACCATATCTCCTTGCCCTAGATTCCTTATGCCTCCTCCATGTCCCACTATCAAAAAAGGGCTGGGCAAATAAAAATTTTGATTAATAAATAAATGAACTCAGTGTTTTGATTCCTGTAATTATATTTGCCTAAGGCTTATGTTACTCTTTCAATATCTATAATTTTCCATCGTAAACTTTTTAATTTAAAAAGATACATTATGAAATGAAATTTAATTGGGTATTTTACTTTACTTAGCTTTAATAATTAAAAAAGAGAAGTTGAAAAAAACAGAGTTGAATCCCATTATGAAGCAGATACCAGGCCCATGATTAACAAGGCCATATAGAATTTGTTCAGGATATAACGGAAGGCTGTACTCTGCACTATACCTGGAGATAAAATTTAATATTTGGAATAATCAAATTCTCTGGAAAAACTAAGGACTTATTTTGGTTTTATTGCAGTTCAACTTATTAATTGGCTTTCAAATATTAAGTAGACATTTTAATTTAGATCACTTGTTTACATAATGTACTTTCCATCATGTTCAAGGTCCTCAGATGTGGTTGTGTCTATTGTTCACGGCTCTAGGGTCCTGGTTGAGGGAGCGAGTGGGGACTGAAGTTCAGCCTGTCCTCTGTCTACCGAGTCACATACCTTTAGCACCAGGCTGCTCAGAGTATGTTCATGAGCTGCTCTTTTGAATTTGCATTAAAATGATGCCATATGGTTTAGTAGAGTCCCTGGTATGAGACATGATGTTACAGGAATTTCCTTCAAAGAAAATGATATAATAAAAAGGCCACTAGAGTCTCGGCATAAAAAACAGATGCAGAGTGAATCTTGGCTCTGCCACTTACAGTATTGTGACTTTGCGAAAGTGATGCAACCTCTCTGAGCCTCAGGTTCCTCACAAATAAAATGAAAATATCAATTCCTATTTTTCAGAGCTGATATGAAGAACAGAGCTAATACATGAGAAGCATGAAATACAGTGTCTTACAGAGTAGAAATTATTTAAATAGAATCCATAATAAATTCTACGAGAAGTTCTGTCATTGAGCTTTAATTCTTGGTTCTGTGTTTATTTTTTGATAGATACAGTTCTATTTTAGGTATGTAATTACATAAATCACTGGTTAAAGTCACAATAGGAAGAATAAAAGAAAGTAGTATGTTACAATTCAGTTCAGGAAAAACACTTCTGAACAAAATATTCCTAAGGATTTGTGTAGAACTAATCAGTTTGAATTTTCAAAACTTAGTTTTCTAAATCCCTCAGCAGTTTGGGGGGATTGGTTTCAGGACCCTCCCCCTCAAAATACCAAAATCCTTGGACACTCAAGTCCTTTATATAAAATGGCATAATAACTGAATATAGCCTATGCACATCCTCCTGTATACTTTAAATCAACTCTAGATTACTTATAATAGCTAATGCAATGTAAATACTATGTAAATAGTTGTCAGAGCAGGGAAAATTCAAGTTTTGCTTTTAGAACTTTCCTGAATTTCTTTTTTTTTTAATATTTTTGATCCGTAGTTAGTTGAACCTGCTGATGCTAAACCTGTGGATATTGGAGGCTGGCTGTAGTTCTCAAAATCTAGCTTCCTGGCACAGAAGGAATTGTCTTGTAAGATCACATCCTGTGATAACTTCCGTTATGCAAGAGCCTAGCCCAGAGGCAAGACCCAGGTAGCTCCTGGTTCAACCCCACTTTTGATTAGCCATACCTTGCTAGAAATACAATAGATTCATCAGAATGATAAGACTCATGGTTAAAAATAAAGATTAAGTTAAAATAACAGCATCGATAAGATATATGCTCCTATTGCATACAGGTAAAAAAAACCTCTCAAATGCGTGTTTAGGACATAATCCGACTGAATCATCACCTCTTTCAATGATGTACCTCTAATTATCTTCATTGGCTTCAAATCTTAAATAATTAGAACTATCTCACAATGGAAATTACATGGCTATCTATTTCTTAATAAACAAGAGGTGATTTAAAATCTTCCTCAAACAAATTACGAGTATGTCTCATAGATGACTACAATTTAAATGGCTGCACAATGCAACCCCCAAAACACAAAGTCCTTACCAAAGCATTTAAGGTGCTGTTTTGTCTCTCCTAGCTCATCTTGTGTACCTGCTTCCCTTGCTTATATGCTCTGGCCATGCCAGTCTTTCAGGTCTTCAAAAATATGTAGCCATAGGACCCTTGTACAGCTGTTCCCTTTTTCACTAATGTGCTTCCTCCTGCACTTTGCCTATATCATGTCTCAGCTTAAATCTCCATCCACAAAGATGCCATCTCTGACACAGGATTAAAAACTTAATCACCGTGAGCTTTTGTCATAACTCTCATTGCAAACAGAATCATGTATTTACTCTCTGATTACTGGTGTTTCTCCATGCCTCTTCCCACTAAGCCATATTTATTACCTTTATTTGTCTAGTGCCAAGCAAATAGCAGGTCCCTCATAAATATTTGTTAAATGAATAAGCAATTATATAAGGAGATATAAAACTGTAAAAGTTTGAACATTTACAAATCAACACAAATAAAGGTCTGAAGAAAATCTTCACGAATAAATACAGCATTCATATGGAAGAAAAATAAGAAAATAGATGAATTTTTCAAAAGTAATGAAGCATGATCTCATCAAAGTAAATAAAGTAATAAACACCCTGTAACCAACTATGTATATGCACGGCTGCTCATTACATCATTGCTTAAAGCAATAAAAAATAACAATTTACTTAAATGGCTAATTTAATCTGAAAAAATTTAATGCAAAGAATCATGCCCCACCATTAAGAATGGGTGTAGATTTGGGTTTATTACCAAGGAGAGTTGTTCAGGATATATTTATAACCCAAAAGCTAGTATAACCATTGTGCCTCATATAATTCCATTGCAAGGGGTAGAGCCAGGAGTGACAAAATACAAATGGGAAACATGTTTGAACAACAGAACTACAGGTGATTTTTCACTCTTTATTGATATTTTTTGCTTATAGTTTCTATAATTTTCTATGAATACTGGATAGAGAGAGAAAGATTGATTTTAGCCATATATGCCTTTGGCACATTTCTCTTTTTGCTACATGTTTTTCTGCACAATTTGATCTCTTTAGATGTGTGTCTTCTCTCCTGAGGCACTTTACCAGGTATACTGAGAAACAATGTTTACCCTCAAGGATTTCACAGTCATACTGATGATAAAGCTATCTATATAAGGGATTTTTGTTGTGTGCAATGAATCCAAGATATCTGATACAGAGGCAGTGAGAGAAAGGAGTCTCTCCGGAGAACAGTGCTTAGTTTCTCAGATAACTTCCTCCCTCCTCTGCTTCTTACCTACAGTGGTGCCTGCATATAAAGAGGGAGGGTGTAGTTTATGTGACTTTGGCGGGGACAAAATTAGGTCTTCTGATCACTGGGTGATGAATTTTGTACACCTATGAGACTTTACATCTCTAGCAGAAGTCTGCAGCTGGTATAACTCAAAGACATTTCCTTTGGCTCAGAAATACCTCCAGATTTGCCACTAAAGGACCTCAACCACATCTCCCTCATTTGGTATCACAGAATTCTCTGTGTTCCCAGTATCTACTCCCTCCCCTTGGCTTTGCTCAGGTGACTACTTCTTTGCCTTCAACCCAGAGTCATTTTATTGTTAATGGGTCCCCTTAGCAGGTTCTTCATCAAGATACTAGCTACTTCTGCAAGACTGCCACAGGGAAACCAAGGGTAGCTGAGAAAGCTGAACCTCACAGCTCCACCTGTAAAAGCATGTAGCACTAACACATTTGATTTAACGAAGCAGAGCCCCTGTTTGGGCAGCTTTTCAAGAGGCCACATCCCAGACTCACAAATGAGAAGGCAAGAAAGCCCTAATGTATCAGATATGCCTCTCCCTATCTTTAGTCTTTACAATCAACATTATAAGCTTTGAAATGTGAATTCTTCTTTAAAAATGAAAAGAAATTGTAGATCACAGTGCTATTTGTTGAAAAGATATTAAGAGGACATAATCTTGCTGTTATACAAAGTTCCTCATTGCAAGTACTAAGCTAATTACTGTCCCTTTCTGTGAGATACAAAAGAGAAAGTTGCTATAATACAATGAGTAGGGTCCAAAACATGACGATGCAGAATTGCAGTACTGTGAAGTTACTGAAATAACCACAGCAGACCTGGGCAATTAGTTGACCTTGGATTCTAAAGGCTCTTCACAATCCAAATCCAACTTTGTTCTGGCTGCAGTTTAGAATGACATGGTGGCTTTTTTTTTTTGGAGAAATGTTGGCTGACATCTTTGTTGCTCTGGGGGGCAGGGAGGGAGGGCTGTGTTCAAGAGCTCTTGGTGGGGCACGTCTGCCTCCTGTTCACCATCACAGGCGTCTGCTGTGCAGGATGGCGCTGGCTCTGCGGTTGGAGACTATGCTCAGATCCCAGAGGTACCTGATTTTGCAGATTATGTTCTGGATACTGCTGAGGGTGGCAGGGGAGTTCTTGTTGATGGTGGTCTGCATGTAGGAGGTGGTGGGCTTTGTAGGGCCAGATCTCCACTTCACCACCTCCAGGCCACTTCTGCCACCTGCTGCCGGCTCCACGCCACAGTTTTGTGGTCCATCAGCCGGTTGTAACGGAAAGAATTGTGGACCTTCAGATTATTGGGGTGGGTGCCCTATATCTGTCTGTTCTCCTTGATCAGGAAATTGGAGCAGTTCCACAGGACCATTCATTGCAAATGCGTGGACTTGGAGGCAGCTCCTCTCCCAGTGGCAGCCAGAAAAGGAAAGTGATCAAACATTCATGAGGATATTTATGGGGCTTGTGGCCGGCCAGTGTAATTTGAAGGACAGGGGCAATAATCCTAAGAATCTTCTGGTCAGTTAGCATCCAATTAGGGTTGACGGAAAAATACCAGATGCCCATTTAAATTTGAACGTCAGATAAGTGACAAATAAGTTTTGTATTTGTATGTTGTATTTGTATTTGTATGTATATAAGTTTTGCGTGTCCAAATACTGCATGGACATACTTACACTAAGTAATTATTTGTTATTTATCTGAAATTCAAATTTAACAGGTTATGCTGTGTTTGTGTTAAATCTTCAACCTATATCCAATTCATTAGCCTTGTCAAGGAAACTGAGCCTGGAGAATACTGGAGATCCCTGTTTAACAAGACAGAGTTGCCTGCTTTTTCTCCTTCTCACATCCTACCTGCCTCACAAAATGAGAACATTAGCCTACTCCCAGCCCTCACTTTCAGGAGGTGGCAGGGGACTGGACCCAATGACAATACATCTTAATCCATGTTACCGTTATGAAAGTTATAGCAGAGTTTTATGGTATAAACAATCTGAAGATCTCAGAAGCACAGGGAACAAAGGGTACTGCTGAGAGAAAGACTTCATTTAAAATTAAAGCTAAGCATGCTCCATTTCTTTTTATGGTGATTATAGTTCCTTACATATTCTTTCATTCAAAAATAAAAGGGCAAAAGTCCCTTCAAGTCATTTGGCAGTTTAATATCAAGATATTATTTAATCTTCTAAAAGGTAATCTTAACAGCAGGACATGTGATAACCACAAAGCCTGTAAATCATATCTAGTTTAGAAAATTGAATTTGCTCATGTAAACTTGAAATGAGCTCACCAGCCTTGCAGTAATCAAATGACTACGCAATAAACTCCCCACACACGCAGTGTGCTCCTTTTTAAAGCATTTAAGTCTTTGGTCTAACTTGCTCCTTGAAGACCTGCTTGTAATAAATATTGCTTGAAATCTTGTCCAATTCTTATCCACAGTACGTGAAACTCCAGTCTTCTCACAGGACTTAATCTGAATTTTTTTTTTTCAAATTAGATATTTTCTAAGGATACCTATGTTATCTCTTCTGCTTCTCTCTTCTTCCATCTTCCCATAATCCTCAGAAATGGAAATTGGCTTTCCCTTTTAATTCTAAGTTATGATTTCCTTCTACAGTCTTGATGTACTAGGCAAATGGGTATCTTGTCTACACTGTGGCTCAAACTATGAGATGAGTCTTCATTGCTTGATCCTAGATATTCTTTGAAGGAAAGGAAAAAAAGGAAAAGGATCTGGAAAATCTACCCAAGTTCAATAATGCCACTATTTATACTTTTAAATACCACTGTAGTTTTCTATACATTCTTTCCTTAATAGGCTCTATTTCTTTCTTTTATAAATCTTCATTTTTCTCCAAAGTAACAGATGTCTCAGGCAGAAAAGGGCCAAGGATAAAAGTTCACAAAGGCAAATAAGAAAAGCACATTAAGGATTTTAAAGCGTCACTGCTGTTACATCATCAAGGAAGAGAAGAAAAATTTTAAATATTTTAAAAAGCTATGTTTTATATAAATACTTAAATTTTAAATATTTTAAAAAGCTATTTTTTAAAGAGACAACAGACTTCCTAATTGGCGTCAGTATATCCATGAACTGCAAACTTAACTCCCTATCTCCCCTGCTTTGGACACTATGTGAACTTAAAAATGAAAAGTATTTGCAAACTGTCTTTTAGAACTTAACCACTTTGTAAGTAGATGGACTTCTGTATTTAATAATGTAAACAATCTTTAAAGCAAACCCAACATATATATTCCTATCAAGGCTACTTTGAGAACTTGTGGGCTTACTCTGATGGAAACGAGTCAAAGCTATGATCTACTCAAAAGAAAATAAAACAGAGAAAAAAAGATAGAAGTGACAGTTTAATAGTGTTTCACTGAACAGCTGGACCAATTCCGAAACTTTTCTCAATATATTCAAATGAGAATCTCATTAACAAGGCAAAGAATTCTGGGAAGATAAGTGGATCTTAAAACAATTTCAAGAAACAATATACAATTAAGCTGCCATATGTGTTTCCTCTGTATGAGTGATACACAATATATAATGAGGTAGGGGCTACAACATTTCACAGACTTTTTATTTTTACCATGAAAGTCTTCCAGACATTCTAAGGGATGTTAAAATTAGTCTGGAAGAATATCTACTTCTCTTGAAAGTTTTCATTGTTGGCTTTGAGAAAGATATTCCTTCACTGCTAGGCACTGAAGCATATACCATCAGTCATGATGAATTACTATCTCATCTGTTGTCCCTTTTTAGGTTCAAGCAAAGGAAAAGAGTGACAAATTCTAGTTGAATTTGAAACAAGTCATCAGATTTAACCCAAGTATTTCAAATTTGTGCCTAGATGACTTTTGATTACAAATGAAAGTAAACTTTTGCAAATACAGAGAGTCTTGCTGTGCTTCTATCCACTCCACAAGTGTTTCTATATATTCATTTACTCAACAGATATATACATTAAGTGCTTACTGTGAGCCAGGAATGCTTACAGAGACAAGGAATGCAAGAGTAACATTTCACTTTATGGAACAATCCACCCAACAATATCAGAATACACATTCTTTTTAAACATATGGAAGAAAGAGCAAAATTTACAAGTTATAATGGAGATCACAATTCACTGGAGGGGGAGGGTGGATAGACAAACTGACAAGTACATAAATTCTCTGGGAAAATTAAAGAAGTAAGGGAGATAGTGTTGTTGGTGGGTGGCCGGGTGGGTGCGCTGAGTGTAATTTTAAGTATGATAGCAAAGGAAGGCTGCACTGAGAAAAAGACTTCCAGAAGTCTCAAGTATGTGAGTGAACAATCCACAGTGAAGAACGTACCAGACAGAGGATACAGGAAGTACAAAATCCTTGAGATGGTGTGCACCAAGTGTTGAAGAGGAAGTGAAAAATGGGAATTCTTGTACATTGTTGAGGGAATGTGTTATAACCACTTTGACAAAAGTCTTTCGTTTCCTTAAAAAACTAGGTATAGATCTACCCTGTAACCCAGCAATTCTCATCCTAGATGTGACCAAGAGAAACAAAAACATACGTCCACAAAAGGATATGTACAAGAATGTTCAAAGCAGCTGTATCCATAATAAAGCAAAACTGGAGAAAACACATATGTCCATCAACTGGTGAACAGATAAAAAATAATCTGTGGTATAGTCATATAATGAAATACTACGCAGCAATAAAAAATGAACATGCAAAACATGAAAAAACATGAATGAAACTCAAAACCTGTGCTGAGTAAAAGAAGCCTTGTCCAAATTATTTCATTTATTTTAGGTTCTAGAACAATAAAACTAATCTATGAGGGGGCTAATGGGAATTATTATCAGGGAATAGGGTTAAAGGTTGACTGGGAACATTTCTGTGGTGATAGTAACATTTTATGTCTTGATAGGGGTTTAGTTACCCAGTTGTATGCAATTGTCAAAACTCATTGAAAGGCATAATAAATTTAATATTTCCTTGTAGGATATTTTTAACGTCAAAAGAAAAGATTTTTAAAATGCTAATCAGATACTGACATCAAGCTAATGATATTCATGCTGAAGTGTTTAGGAGTGAAGGGTGCTGGTATCTGCAACTTGTTTTGAAATATATGTAAAACAAGATGAATGATGGATCACAAACCAGATGAACTGAATATGTGGTATGTCTAGAAATGTTAATAAAAGAATCTAGCTAGTGGATATATGGATTTTCCAGGTAAAGAATTCTTTCAACTTTTACATAAGTCCAATATTTTCATAATAAAGTACTGAAGCACCTACGGTGTGCCCTGCTTGGGGGGTCTCCTTGGTCCAGCTGGGCTAGAAGCTAGCTCTGCTGAGCTTTCCAGCTGCTCTGTAATCAATGCACATGCACACAGGGGCTAGGAACAGGGCAGTTGCTGGCCCAGAAGGGGATGGGGAAGAGACTCAGAAGTTTGGGCTCAGGGAAAACTATCCCAAAGCTGTATTCACCCTGTTCATCTATTCCATTAGGCAACGTTGGGCATGAGTGGGCTGGCACCAGAACCAGGGCCAGGAGTTGTTAATTACTAGCATCCTTCATACTTCCTTGATGACTCCAGGAAGACCAAGCAGATTTATCAAACACTTTTAGACTATTTATAGCTGTTAGTCATTTTTCTGAGACTTCTACATGTGCTAAGGCATCTAATCCCCACAGTAAGTCTATATAGTAAGTTCAGATATTTATACACAGACAGACTGAGCCACAGAGAGGTAAAAGATGTAAAGCTAGGAAGTAGTAAAGTCACAATTCAAACTCAAGTGGTCTGACCCCAGATTCTCAGCCTTTCATTGCAACTCTAAGCTCCCTTGCAGTTGAGATACTTTTAAGTATTAATCACTGCTCCAGGCCCATTTGACAAGGCTTTTCCTGAAATCTTCACTACAAACTTGCTGGAGTGATATGGTATTTTCACTCATTTTTTTGGGGGAGGGAAAAAATATCTGTTCTAACTTGTTCAAGTGAAGGAACTGGGAATCCAGTGAACACCATATTTATTTATTTATTATTGCTATTTCATTTTCTCCATCTGTCACTCAGTTATTCAACAAATATTTTCTGTACACATATTCTGAGTTGAGAATATCAGGATGAACAACCGGATATGGTCTCTGCTCTTGGAGCTCAGAGTCCAACAGGGGACAAAGATAATGTAGAAATGATGGGATAAAAGAATTTCAGCACATATGTGCCACAGCAAATGAAATTAGTGGATTAGTTACTGGATGGTATTTGGAGGGTGGGCAGCTTTAGCTGGGCTGGACAGGCAAATCCTCTCGGAAGCAATTGCTTTAAGGCTGAGGCCTGAGAGATGAAAAGGAACTGGCCTATATGAAGAAATGAGAGGAAAATGTTCCAGGCAGAGGGACCAGCAAGGACAAAGTCATAGGGGCAGGAAAGTACGTACTTGGTGTGTTCAAGTAATGAGAAGAAGTTCAGGGTGTCTGGGACATAGTGTGTGCATGTGTGTGTGTGAGAGACAGAGAGAGAGAGACAGAGAGAGAGAGAGACAGGCAGCAGGGGGCGATGAGGGAATGAGGTCACAGAGGTAAACAAAAGTCCTATCAGGTAGAGCCTTTACAGATAAGCATTTTTTAAATTTTATTCTAAGCTGGTGGGAAGCCCTTGAAGGTATAAATACAAGAAAAAAAATGGAAAAAGAAAAGAAACATCAAGGAGACAAAATAAGAGTCAAGAAAGGAAGGAGTAGTAAAAATAGGTTGGATAAACAATGATGAGCCAAGTTCAACTGGCCTCTTTGGACCTTCATCATTTTAACTGTGAGAGTAACAAGAAATCATTGACTATTTCTGAAAATAGCAATAATATGATTTGACATACATCTCACAAGGTCCACTCAAGATGCTGTTTGACTAAAATTGTGGAGTGGGATAGTGTGTGTAGGGGAAGTACAAAAAACAGAAAGAGCAGAGCGAAGGCTATTACAAAGATGTAAGCAAAAATGATGACAACTTAGACTAGCATGGCAGTATTGGGGTGGTGAGAAGTAGTAGAATTTTGTATTAATCAGAAGATTGAACCAACAGGGTTGCAGATGCATTTTTCTAAAGTTTTTAGTTACAATTATCCCAGCTTAGCTGGAATAAGAATCTTGTGTTTCTATTTTTATTCACTTCAAAATGTTTTCTAATTTCCCTTTTGATTTCTTCTTTGGCCCATGATTTATTTAGAAGTGTGTTGTTTAATTTCCAAATATGTAGATATTTTCCAGATAGCTGTCTATTATTTTTAATTCCATGCTACTGTGGTTTGTGAACATACTGTTTACGATTTTAATCTCCTTGCATTTATTCAGATTTGCTTTATATCGCAGTATAGGCTTCATCTTCATATGCTCTGTGTGTGTTTAAAAAGAAGCTGTAAAAATAGATAGATAAATAAATAACTAATTAGGTTTCTACCTAACATTAAAAAATAGTAATAATAAAAACTAAAAAGAAAGTGTATTCTGATATTGTTGGGGGACTGCTCTATAATGTAAGTTAGGTAAATTTCTTTGAAATGCTTTCTATGTCTTCTATATCTTTACTAACAATTTGTCTACTTATTTTATCAATTATCCAACACAATTTTAATTTATACATTTCTTTTTTTATTTCTGTCAGGTTTTGCCTTCACTTGTGCTCTGAAGATCATCTAATTTGACCTTCTCAAGTAATCCATCCATTTATATATTCCTTCTAAACCTTGCATGATGAATTTTTCGTCTATACTTGATCAGTTCCAACATGCTCTGGGATCTACCATCTTGAAATACACACACTCCCTTTATTTCACATTTATACTCAAAAGACTTCCCCATCTTCTACTGCCCTTTGATAACTAAACATCTCGAAAGAGTTGTCTATATACAATGGCTCAAGTTCTTCTGCTTCTATTCCCACTACAACATATTCTAATCTAATTTTATCAGCACTTTGGGCAGACTGTGCTTTTACCAAGTTCACCAAGTATCTGAGAAGGCCAAATACAATAAGCACTTTTCTATTTTTGTCTTAGACTCTTAGCTACATTTGACACTATCAGCACTCTTTTTTGTTAAATTGAGGTATAATTTACATAGAGTCAAATGCACAAATCTTAAGTGTACAGTTCAATGAGTTTTGACAAATATAAACAAAGACACTGAACTACTAATATTTCTATACACTCCAGAAAGTCATCTTGTATTCCTTTCCAGTCAATCTTTCCATTTCTGGAAACAACCACTGTACTCATTTCTAACATTAGAAATCTGCTTTACCCGTCCTTGAAACTTACATAAATGAAATAATATAATAGGTAATCTATTGTGCCTGATTTCATTCACTAATGTTTTTGAGACTTATGTATGTTTTGTCTATAAGTCATATTTTTTTTTGCTAAGTGTATTCATTTTCTATTGCTCTGTAACGAATTACCACAAACTTAATGGCACAAGACAGCATTCATTTATCATTTCACAGTCTCCATGGGTCGGGAGTTGAGTCACAACTTAGCTGAGTACTCTGCTCAGAGTTTCAGATGTGTCAGCTGGGCTACATTTCCTTCTGAAGCCAGGGTCCTCTTCCAAGCTCAACTTACTGTTGGCTAAATTCAGTTCTCTGTGGCTGTAGGACTGAGTTTCCATTTTCCCATTGACTGTCAGCCAGCGTCTGCTATCAGCTCCTAGAGGACCTTGCAATTGCTTGCCACATGGATCTCTCACAAATCTCATAATATGGAAGCTTACTTCTTCAAAGCCAACAGGAGAACACCTCTATATCTTCAGAAAGAGCCCAGTCCTACTTTTAAGTGTTTTGACCTGATTAAAGCAGGGACATCTGGGAAGATTTCCTTTTTAACTCAAAATCAGCTGATATGAAACATTAATTACACCTACAAAAATCCCTTCACCTATCCACAAGATACAATCTAATCACAAGCATGAGATCCCATCATATTCACCTGAGCTGCCCATACTCAAGGGGAGGGGACTATTCAGGGCATGTGTATCAGTAGGTGGGAATCTTGGAGTTCATCTTAGAATTCTGCCTACCACATTAAATATTTTGTATAACACAAATTTATATTTTTTTCCTATTAGTGGTCACCTCAACTTTAATTTTTTGGCTACTGTGAATAAACTTGCTATGAACATCTAAGTATAAGTTTTCTGTGGACATATTTTTCATTTCTCTTGGGTAAATATCTAGGAGCAGAATCAGTGGGTCATAGAATAAGCATATGTTTAACTTTACAAGAAAGTTCCTATCAGTTCTCCAAAGTAACTGAATCACTTTATATCCTGTCCAGGAATGTATGAGAGTTCTGGTTCCATGTTTTCACCAGCATTTGGTATTGTCAATCACAAAATTTTACCATTCTAATGAGTATGAAGTGGTTGTGGTTTTAATCTGTTTTTCCCTAGTGATTAATGATATTAAGCATCTTATTATATGCTCATTGGTCATTAGAACATTTTTGTGAAGTATCTTGTGCCAATATTATGAAGTCTTCCCAATATTTTAAATTGGACTGTTTGCCTTTTAATTACCAAGTTGTAGAGCTTCTTTTTATATTCTGCAAGTTCTTTGTCAAGTATATAAATTGTTAATGTTTTGTCCTGATCTGTGGTTTGCTTATTCAATCGTTAATGGTGTCTTTTGAAGAACAAATGCTTTAATTTTAATTAAGTCCAATTTATCAGTTTCTTTTACTTATAAATGTATTGTATTATGTATGCAGGCTAAAAAATATTACCTAAGCCAAAGTTGTAAAGATATATTCTTATATTTTCTTCTATATGTTTAGAACTTTAGCTTTTTTCTTTTGGTCTGTGATCCTGTTTGAATTAATTTTTATATAATGAGAGCTAGAAATCAAAGTTCCTTTAATTTATTTTCTGCAATATGGCTATCTGGATGTTTCAGCATCCTTTGTTGAAATTATTTCCTACTCTGTCTTTCTTGAAACTCTTATCTCTTATTTCTAAATATATATAAATTTTCTTCAGGAATCAGCCAAAACCTCTCTTTTATAACACTCTCTTCTTATATGATTTTGCCTTTTTCCATGACTTTCAATGAAATCTAAATACTGATGATATCTAAATGTATATCTGCATTGGAGTATTTTCCTCTGGGTATCCAGATAAATCAATTCAACTATCTGTTTGACATTGTCCCTCGAATGTTTCAAACGCATCTTAAATTCAACATAGCGAAAAACACTCTTAATTTCCCCAATAACAGAACTGTTCCATCCATATGACTTTTCCTCATTTCCACAAATATTATTACTTCGCTCTCTGAAATCTAAAATTATGCTTAATTCATTTCTTTCCTTATCATCCTCAGCCAATAAGAGTAAACCTTCAAATTTTTTTCCCCAAATCATCTGAAATCCAGCTAATTTTTAAGATCTGCTCTATCTCTTCAATACCCACCCACAACTATCTCTCACCTGGACTGCTACAGCAGCCTGTTAACAAGCTCCCTTCTTCACTTATGCCCATCTCTAATCCATTCTTATCAAAGCAGCCAAAGTGATCATTTAAAAATATATATTGTATTATATAACTCCCCTGCCTACAATACTTCAATAACATTTACTCAAGGAACTAAATAAATATGTATTAGTCATTTACTGTGTGTCAAGCATTGTTCAAAGCACTGGGGATATAATGGTAATTACAAAAAGACATGGTTCCAGGACATATTTAAAGTGATGAAAGGGAAAAACCTACAGCCAAGATTACTCTACCCAGCAAGGATCTCATTCAGATTTGACAGGGAAATTAAAACCTTTACAGACAAGCAAAAGTTAAGAGAATTCAGCACCACCAAACCAGCTTTAAAACAAATGCTAAAGGAACTTCTCTAGGCAGGAAACACAAGAGAAGGAAAAGACCTACAATAAAAAACCCAAAACAATTAAGAAAATGGTAATAGGAACATACATATCGATAATTACCTTAAACTAAAATGGATTAAATGCTCCCACACAAAGACACAGACTGGTTGAATGGATACAAAAACAAGACCTGTATATATGCCATCTACAACAGACCCACTTCAGACCTAGGGACACATACAGACTGAAAGTGAGGGGATGGAAAAACATATTCCATGCAAATGGAACTCATAAGAAAGCTGGAGTAGCAATTCTCATATCAGACAAAATAGACTTTAAAATAAAGACTATTACAAGAGACAAAGAAGGACACCACATAATGATCAAGGGATCAATCCAAGAAGAAGATATAACAACTGTAAATATTTATGCACCCAACATAGGAATCCTCAATATATAAGGCAAATGCTAACAGCCATAAAAGGGGAAATCGACAGTAACACAATCATAGTAGGGGACTTTAACACCCAACTTTCACCAATGGACAGATCACCCAAAATGAAAATAAATAAGGAAACACAAGCTTTAAATGACACATTAAACAAGATGGAATTAATTGATATTTCTAGGACATTCCATCCAAAAACAACAGAATACACTTTCTTCTCAAATGCCCATGGAACATTCTCCAGGATAGATCATATCTTGGGTCAAAAATCAAGCCTTGGTAAATTTAAGAAAACTGAAATCTTATCAAGTTCCTTTTCCGACCACAATGCTATGAGACTAGACATCAATTACAGGAAAAAAATTGTAAAAAATACAAACACATGGAGGCTAAACAATATGCTACTAAACAGAGATCACTGAAGAAATCAAAGAGGAAATCAAAAAATACCTAGAAACAAATGACAATGAAAACACGACAACCCAAAACCTATGGGAGGCACCAAAAGCAGTTCTAAGAGGGAAGTTTAAAGCAATACAATCCTACCTCAAGAAACAAGAAACATCTCAAATAAACAACCTAACTTTACACCTAGAACAATTAGAGAAAGAAGAACAAAAAAACCGCAAAGTTAGCAGAAGGAAAGAAATCATAAAGATCAGATCAGAAACAAATGAAAAAGAAATGAAGGAAACGATAGCAAAGATCAATAAAACTAAAAGCTGGTTCTTTGAGAAGATAAACAAAATTGATAACCCATTAGCCAGACTCATCAGGAAAAAAAGGGAGAAGCCTCAAATCAACAGAATCAGAAATGGAAAAAGAGACGTAACAATTGACACTGCAGAAATACAAAGGGTCATGAGATATTACTACAAGCAACTATATGCCAATAAAATGGACAACCTGGAAGAAATGGACAAATTCTTACAAAAGTACAACCTTCCCAGACTGAACCAGGAAAAAATGGAAAATATATACAGACCAATCACAAGCACTGAAATTGAAACTGTGATTTAAAATCTTCCAACAAACAAAAGCCCAGGACCAGATGGCTTCACAGGCGAATTCTATCAAACATTTAGAAAAGAGCTAACAGCTATCCTTCTCAAACACTTCCAAAATATTGCAGAGGGAGGAACACTCCCAAACTCATTCTACGAGGCCACCGTCACCCTGATACAAAAACCAGACAAAGATGTCACAAAAAAAGAAAACTGCAGACCAATATCACTAATGAAAATAGATGCAAGAATCCTCAACAAAATACTAGCAAACAGAATCCAACAGCACATTAAAAGGGTCATACACCATGATCAAGTGGGGTATATCCCAGGGATGCAAGGATTCTTCAATATACACAAATCAATCAGTGCAATACACCATATTAACAAATTGAAGGAGAAAAACTATATGATCATCTCAATAGATGCAGAAAAAGCTTTTGACAAAATTCAACACCCATTTATGATAAAAACTCTCCAGAAAATAGGCATAGAGAGAAGTTACCTCAACATAATAAAAGCCATATATGACAAACCCACAGACAACATCATTTTCAATGGTGAAAAACTAAAGGCATTTCCACTAAGATCAGGAACAAGACAAGGATGTCCACTCTCACACTATTATTCAACATACTTTTGGAAGTTTTAGCCACGGCAATCACAGAAGAAAAAGAAATAAAAGGAATCCAAATCAGAAAAGAAGAAGTAAAACTGTCACTGTTAGCAGATGACATGATACTATACATAGAGAATCCTAAAGATGCCATCAGAAAACTACTAGAGCTAATCAACGCATTTGGTAAAGTAGCAGAATACATAATTAATGCACAGAAATGTCTTGCATTCCTATAAACTAATGATGAAAAATCTGAAAGAGAAATTAAGGAAACACTCCCATTTACCATTGCAACAAAAAGAATAAAATACCTAGGAATAAACCTACTTAAGGAGACAAAAGACCTGTATGCAGAAAACTATAAGACACTGATGAAAGAAATTAAAGATGATACAAACAGATGGAGAGATATATCATGTTCTTGCATTGGAAGAATCAACATTGTGAAAATGACTCTACTACCCAAAGCAATCTACATATTCAGTGCAATCCCTATCAAACTACCAATGGCATTTTTCACAGAACTAGAACAAAAAATTTCACAATTTGTATGGAAACACAAAAGACCCTGAATAGCCAAAGCAATCTTAAGAAAGAAAAATGGAGCTGGAGGAAATAGGCTCCCTGACTTCAGACTATACTACAAAGCTACAGTAATCAAGACAGTATGATACTGGCACAAAAACAGAAATATGGATCAATGGAACAGGATAGAAAGCCCAGAGATAAACCCACGCACATATGGTCACCTTATCTTTGATAAAGGAGGCAAGAATATACAATGGAGAAAAGACAGCCTCTTCAATGAGTGGTGCTGGGAAAACTGGACAGGTACATGTAACAGTATGAAATTAGAACACTCCCTAACACCATACACAAAAATAAACTCAAAATGGATTAAAGACCTAAATGTAAGGCCAGACACTATCAAACTCTTAGAGGAAAACATAGGCAGAACACTCTATGACATAAATCACAGCAAGATCCTTTTTGACCCGCCTCCTAGAGAAATGGAAATAAAAACAAAAATAAACAAATGGGACCTAATGAAACTTAAAAGCTTTTGCACAGCAAGGGAAACCATAAACAAGATGAAAAGACAACCCACAGAATGGGAGAAAATATTTGCAGATGAAGCAACTGACAAAGGATTAATCTCCAAAATATACAAGCAGCTCAAACAGCTCAATATCAAAAAAACAAACAATCCAATCCAAAAATGGGCAGAAGACCTAAATAGACATTTCTCCAAAGAAGATATACAGATTGCCAACAAACACATGAAAGGATGCTTAAAATCACTAATCATTAGAGAAATGCAAATCAAAACTGCAATGAGGTATCACCTCACACCGGTCAGAATGGCCATCATCAAAAAATCTACAAACAATAAATGCTGGAGTGTGTGGAGAAAAGGGAATCCTCTTGCACTGTTGGTGGGAATGTAAATTGATACAGCCACTATGGAGAACAGTATGGAAGTTCCTTAAAAAACTAAAAATACAACTACCATATGACCCAGCAATCCTTACAAAGCTAAAAATAGAACTACCATATGACCCAGCAATCCCACTACTGGGCATATACCCTAAGAAAACCATAATTCAAAAAGAGTCATGTACCACAATGCTCATTGCAGCACTATTTACAATAGCCGGGATATGGAAGCAACCTAAATGTCCATCAACAGATGAATGGATAAAGAATATGTGGCACATTATACAGTGGAATATTACTCAGCCATAAAAAGAAACGAAATTGAGTTATTTGTAGTGAGGTGGATGGACCTAGAGTCTGTCATACAGAGTGAAGTAAGTCAGAAAGAGAAAAACAAATACAGTATGCTAACACATATATATGGAATCTAAGGGGGAAAAAAAAAGGTCATGAAGAACCTAGTGGCAAGACGGGAATAAAGACACAGACCTACTAGAGAATGGACTTGAGGATATGGGGAGGAGGAAGGGTAAGATGTGACCAAGTGAGAGAGTGGCATGGACATATATACACTACCAAACGTAAAATAGATAGCTAGTGGGAAGCACAGGGAGATCAGCTCTGTGCTTTGTGACCACCTAGAGGGGTGGGATAGGGAGGGTGGGAGGGAGGGAGATGCAAGCGGGAAGAGATATGGGAGCATATGTATATGTATAACTGATTCACTTTGTTATAAAGCAGAAACTAACACACCATTGTAAAGCAATTATACTGCAATAAAGATGTTAAAAAAAAAAAAAAGAAGCGAAACTGAGTTATTTGTAGTGAGGTGGATGGACCTAGAGTCTGTCATACAGAGTGAAGTAAATCAGAAAGGGAAAAACAAACACCGTATGCTAACACATATATATGGAATCTAAAAAAAAAAAAAAAAAAAAAAAAAATGTTCTGAAGAACCTAGAGGTAAGACAGGAAAAAAGATGCAAACATAGAGAATGGCCTTGAGGACACGGGGAGTGGGAAGGGTAAGCTGGGATGAAGTGAGAGGGTGGCATGGACATATATAAACTACCAAATGTAAAAACACATAGCTAGTGGGAAGCAGCTGCATAGTACAGGGAGATCAGCTCGGTGCTTTGTGACCACCTAAAGTGGTGCGATAGGGAGGGTGGGAGGGAGACACAAGAGAGAGGGGATATGGGGATATATGTATACGTATAGCTGATTCACTTTGTTATAATGCAGAAACTAACACACCATTGTAAAGCAATTATACTCCAATAAAGATGTTAAATAAAAAAAGACATGGTTCCTAACTTCATAAATTTACATTTATCCAATATTCACTCACACACACACACACACACACACACACACACATACACAGCTATAAAATGTTAACTCTGTCAAATATACAGAAAAGTAATGAATAGTGCTATGAATATCTTCAAATAGGAATTTTATGTGGTTAGGAGAGAAAGCAAGGCTCCTTGGGATACAGATTCTTTAGCACAAATTATCTAAAAAACAGGGGCTCAAGTAGAAAACTATGCATGTAAATGTGCAGATTTAAGGTATGATAAGGCATGACAAGGACACAAAGATAGAAGGACAGATAACTAGGGCAGAAATCAAAAGAGAACAAGATGAATTTTGCAAAAAAAGGAAGGAGCCGAACTTGCAGGCCTTGTTAAATAGTATTTTCTTCTTCCTTAAAATACCAGAGAGCAATTTGAGAAAGACCACTGTGGCTACAGTGTAGAAATTATACAGAAAGCGGACAGCGCTTTGGGAAGTTTCAGCAATGATCTAGAGCAAGTGGAATGGTAGCACTTTCGCGCTTCAGGATCCATACCCGTTCTGCCTGCGATGATCTCCTCCACTTGTCAGGTCTCAGATTAAATGTTTCCTCTTCAATGGAGGCCTTCTGTGACCACCAAAAAAATAAAATGTTTCTCACTCAGATCTATTATTTTCTATCATCACCTTGTTTGCTTCCTTCTTAGCACTTTAATATTTTGCAATCAGCACTTCTTGTTCATTTCCATCTCCAACACTAGAGTATTTGTGCCAGGAGAGTGGGGACCATGTCTGTCTCTTTTTGCCAGCTTGGAAATTGTCAGTACATGCACCGGTGGCTGCTTCATGGTTGTCCTCAAAAGAAGTTAATCAAATGAAGTAATATCACTGTCTTCCACACGTTAGCTCTCCTCTCTTCATAGTATATGCCACCTTAGCTCAAGTATGCTCAGTTAAACCTTTCAACAACTGCTCCATACCTACATGTCACATGTTGGGCAAAGTGTTAGGGATAGATGACTTCCAAAACCATGTGGTATCTATCAATGGTTTACAGCAAGGGTTCTGGAACCAGTCTGCTTGGATTTGAACTAAAGTTATTCTACTTCCCAGCCGTGTGATGTTGGGAAATTTTCTTAGCATCTCTGGATCTCAGTTTCCCCATCTGTCAAATGGTGATATTGAGTTCCTCATAGCATTGTGTGAGTATTAAAGCCCACCTGTGGTTTTTAGCTATTATTCATCCCACTGGGCAAAGCAGAAATTGAAATCAAATTAATAGTTTATTACAAATATGATATGTGTCAAGAAGGAGAATTACAGGAGAGCAATTCTTCTGTAGGAGAGTATACAATAGACTGACATACTTATTATTATATAACAAGCAGTCCTGCTATTTAGTGGAAAGTAAGAGAAAACTTGACTTCATTCCATGTTCAGGTTCATTCTGCCAATGCACGTTAAGGAGATGAGTTGAAGAAAGCTCTGAGATCTCAAGTAAGAACTCTACTGTCATGAAAAAATAGTAGTTGCTAACTGTGTATTTATGTGTGTGTAGCCATCTCATGCATCAGATTTCACATATATCTGCTGGCAAATACTGCTTATAACAAACTACTCAAACGCTAAGTGGCTTAAAATAGCAATCATTAATTCTCACTAATCTTGGGTCCACTGGAGGTTAGCTGACGTAGGTAGGCTGGGCTTGGCTATCTCCCTCTCCCCACCCCCCCATATATATAATATATATATATATAAAAAATATATATATATATTTTGCCAAGCCCAAGCCTAGCCTACATCAGCCAACCCCTCTATACCTCATGTTTCTCTTTCTCCTCCTGGAACCAGCAGTCTAGTGTAAGAGTTTTTCTCATGGCCAGGGCAGAAGTTATTCACACAAACGGAAGCCACACATGAACTCTGAAGTGGCACACTGGTACTAACGCAACATTTTATTGAAATAATAAATATTTCCACCCTTTGTGTGGAAATAGCTGCAAAGTATATGGCACATGACTTGGATACAGGATGGATGAGGAACTGGGTCCTGGATACAGGGAAACATGAAGAATAATTCAATTTACCAAATCTGCTCAGTTTGTTCTTCATTTTTCCTGTAGAGACAGGGATACTGAATGTAGATTTGACAAAGAAATAAATATGGGAAAACATACACCACTCTACCATGTGAGAGTTTAACATGTAATCATAAGTAGACTTTTAACTAAAATAGACAAATAGGAAGAATGAAAAAGAAAGACAAAGCAATATTTTTTTTCTTTGAAACTTTAAGATAAATGTCACTAGTTGTAGCAACTATTTTGTAGGTATAGGACAGAATAAAGAAATGAAGCATCTTTTGCAACTTATTATTACAGTTGTTACTCCTTTTACTAAATGTTCCCTTATTGTACAGCGTATTTTTAGTAAGATAGTGCCATTTTTCTGTTTTATCTTATCACAAGTCAAGCTCTATTTCTTATGGGATTACTTTGGGCAGGAAGTATTTTATAGTTTGATGGTGTCCTTTCAGGACCTTTTCTTACATAAAAGACACTTATTTTATTTATTTATTTTTGGCTGCTCGGGTCTTCATTGCTGTGCATGGGCTTTCTTTAGTTGCGGCGAGCGGGGGCTATTCTTCCTTGCGGTGCATGGGTTTCTCATTGCGGTGTCTTCTCTTGTTGCGGAGCACCAGCTCTAGGCATGCGGGCTTCAGTAGTTGTGGCACGCAGGCTCAGTAGTTGTTGCTCGCAGGCTCTAGAGTGCAGGCTCAGTAGTTGTTGCACACGGGTTTAGTTGCTCCGCAGCATGTGGGATCTTCCTGGACCCAGGGCTCGAACCCATGTCCCCTGCATTGGCAGGCGGATTCTTAACCACTGAGCCACCAGGGAAGGCCCATAAAAGACACTTTTAAAAAAATAGTTTTATTCTGGAATTGCCTCGATTTCAGGCTCGTTTTTCCCAGGTTATGTAAGGAAATCTAATCACATTTAGAAACTGAATTATATGGCTGATCTGGCTGCAATCCTAAAATGGCCATTTTCCTTTTTTTTTATTAGAAAGGACTTTTTAAACTAATTTTCCCAGTTTTTATATTTCCTTTAACTATTGCAAGACTACTGTATAGGACAGTGCATTAAGATGTGAATTTTAGTATAAAAATTTACGAAAGTAAGGTTATTCTAATATCTTCCTTCACCTAAGAACAACTACTTCATGTAACATATCAAAAGGCAAAAACGTCTAAATGATACTTAAATCTGTTGCAATTCCCAATAGTCCAAAAATAAAAGAGAAGCATCCACTCTGAAAAACTGTTTGCTTTAGGAGGTAGTAGTAAATCTTAAATGTTTAAGACTTTCTCTTCTATTCCTCTGTTGTTTTACAAAGCCCCTTATTCTAAGGCTCTCAGAGAACTCGACACAACCAAATACTACTCCTATGAATCATAGAATTATAGTCAAAAAGGGACTTAAGAGTTCACTTAGCCTACTTCTTTTGTTTAATTTAAGAGGAAATTGAGTTGAGGGGAGAGAAGGCTAAGTCTGTCAAGAAAAGACCTAGGGCTGTGGCCATAGACAGTCATAGGTACAAATACCATCTTTACCACTCAGAAACCATGTGACTTGGAACAAATAACCTAGCTCATTTCAGTTTCCTTATCTGCAAAATGAGGGTAACAACATTTCCCTTGAAGTGTAATTGTAAGGATTCAATGAGAAAATATATATTCAAAGAGCCATGACTATAATAGATACCCCTTAAGGTCATATAGCTAGTTAGTTTCAGATATGAGAAACCAGAAATTCTTCAATTCCAGTCCAGTTAGTTACCTTTCCCCATCTTGTTTATGTTCACCCTGTTCAAGGTACATATATACAATTTATTGGTAATACAGGAGTCACACATACAGCTCTTAAACCATCATTTACACAGATGGTACAAATAAGAGATTAAAGAGAGACTTGCCAGTGCCTGTAAAAATGAGCTGAGACACCAGTGCCAACAACAGACATTCCTGATGTGTGAAGAAGACTGTAAGTGAGCATATTTCCCCCTCTCTCTCACTCTCCAGATCATGATAACATATATTACCACAGTCTGTCATACATGTCATATTTCAACATGTCAGGATTGCATGAAAAGGAAATGAATGAAATCCCAAAAGGCAAACATCCAAGAGTACTTTTTCTCTCATTCCTTTATACATCTAGAGTTTTTCAACTCAGCGTTCTGACACCCCAGTAATGACGGTAATATCCTGTTAGAACAAACACCTCTCAGACTTGATTCTGTTGCAGACCTAAAATGAGGTGCTCCTATGATAAGTTTACTGAGTAATAAGTGAATTTCTATTGAAGAACATTTGAAAGAAGGTTCACAGCTCTCTTTCACTAGTTTCTGTGTAACAAAAGCCACACCCTAAAACTAATTCATGTATAACACCTGTCAGTTTTCTTTGGCTTGATACATCTCATCAGACATTGGAAAGCGCTTTTCACCACTGTAGCACTGTACCACCACTCTATATTGTGAGGCCCTATTCACAGGAGTATTTTTTAAACACTTCCTCTATACCAAGCCCTCTGTTATCTAATTTAATCATCAATATAGGCAGAAGAGTTAAGCATCATGATGCTCATTTTACAAAGAGATGACAATTTTAAAGTTAGCTCAAATATCTTACTCTAGTTGACAGAAGTTGTGCAGAGCTAAACTAGGATATGAATTGACCTTTATCAGAAGCCAAAGTCCAGTGCACAGATATTAACTTCCTGAGGAACTGTTATCATTTACTGAATGCGTAGAAACTGCCAAGCATTGGGAGAACAATTTCACAGACTATCTCTTTCAAATATGAGCTTCATCTAATAGGGAGGTCTATGCTCCATGAGAATCTGTGAACTGAAATACCCCTGGTGATTATATACAAATCACAGTCCTCACTGCCTACCAATACATGTTTCATTAAACCCTGTTCACGAGAATTTAATTGCAAATCAATGTAATTTAGTTGTTTTCTAATCTGCAATTGTTTTAAGAATTACTTTAAAAATGTATACATATACTTAAATTTTTAATAAATCCATAAAAATAATATATATCTTGGATATTTTATCATTTTCTTCATTTTCTACTTGGCTACACTTTTTCCTCTTCTTCCCTCATCCTACACAGCTTACTACCTCACCCCAACCCCAAATACCGCTAAGCCCAAATATCCCCTTTTTTCTAGAAAACACATGTATGTATAATATATATGTATCTATGTATCTATACACATACACAAACACATAAATGAAAATATTCCTCTCACACACAAACAAAATCTATAATCAGTATAATCAACCATACACACACATGCACATGAATATACAGGTGTTATTGCCATTGTTTCTTTATAAGAAATGGTATAGCACTATGTATATTTTTCTGCATCTTAATTTTCGCTCTGATAAGTATTTTAGACCAGTAAATGACCATAGCTGTAAATTCATTCTTTTTATTACTGATTTAATATTCTATCATGTGGACATATCATAATGTATTCAAGAATTTCTGTAATTGGTGGACATTTTGTTTCCACATTTTTGTCACTGGAAACAATACTGAAATAATCATCATTGTGTCTATGACCTTAAATACCAGTGGTTTTCTTTTCATGGAATGGGCTCTCAGAAGGCAGATTAATAGTTTAAAAGGTATTTTAAATATTTTAATTTTTTCAAACCCAAACTTTATTTTTTTAATTTGTTTTATTTTATATTGGAGTATAGTTGATTTACAACGGTGTGTTAGTTTCAGGTGTACAGCAAAGTGATTCAGCTACACATATACCTATATCCATTCTTTTTCAGATTATTTTCCCATATAGATTACTAAAGAATATTGAGTAGAGTTCCCTGTGCGATGCAGATCCTTGTTGATTATTTATTTTGTATATAATAGTGTGTATATATTAATCCCAAACTCCTAATTTATCCCTCCCCACTGTTTCCACTTTGGTAACCATAAGTTTGTTTTCTATGTTTGTGAGTCTGTTTCTGTTTTATAAATAAGTTTATTTGTATCATTTTTTTAGATTCCACATGAGTGATATCATTTGATATTTGTCTTTGCTTGACTTACTTCACTTAGTATGACCATCTCTAGGTCCATCCATGTTGCTGCAAATGACATTACTTCATTATTTTTTTATGGCTGAGTAACATTCCATTGTATATATGTACCACATCTTCTTTATCCATTCATCTGTCGATGGACATTTAGGTTGGTTCCGTGTCCTGGCTATTGTAAATAGTGCTTCAATGTACATTGGGGCGCATGTATCCTTTCAAATTATGGTTTTCTCTGGATATATGCCCAGGAGTGGGATTGCTAGATCATATGGTAGTTCTATTTTTAGTTTTTTAAGGAATCTCCATACTGTTCTCCATAGTGGTTGTACCAATTTACACTCCCACCAACAGTGTAGGAGGGTTCCCTTTTCTCCACACCCTCTTCAGCATTTATTATTTGTAGACTTTTTGATGATGGCCATTCTGACTAGTGTGAGGTGACACATTATTGAAGTTTCGATTTGTATTTCTCTAATAATTAGTGATGTTGAGCATCTTTTCATGTGCCTATTGTCCATCTCTATGTCTTCTTTGGAGAAATGTCTATTTAGATCATCTGCCCATTTTTTGATTGGGTTATTTGTTTTTTTGATATTGAGCTGCATGGGCTGTTTGCTAAGGAGGCAAAAGACATATATACTCTAAAAACTATAAGACTTTGATGAAAGAAACCAAAGATGACAAAAACAGATGGAAAGATATACCATGACTGGAAGAGTCAATATTGTCAAAATGACTATACTACCCAAGGCAATCTACAGATTCAATGGAATACCTATCAAATTACCAATGGCATTTTTCACAGAACTAGAACAAAAAATTTTACAATTTGTATGGAAACACAAAAGACCCCAAACAGCCAAAGCAATTCTGAGAAAGAAAAATGGAGCTGGAAGAAGCAGACGACCTGACTTTAGACTATAATACAAAGCTACAGTCATCAAAACAATATGGTACTGGCCCAAAAACAGACATATAGATCAATGGAACAGAACAGAGAGCCCAGAAATAAACCCACATACCTATGGTCAATTGACCTATGACAAAGGAGGCAAGAATATACAATGGAGAAAAGACAGCCTCTTCAATAAGTGGTGCTGGGAAAACTGGACAGCTACATGTAAAAGAATGAAATTAGAACATTCTCTAACACCATACCCAAAATAAACTCCAAATGAATTAAAAACCTAAATGTAAGGCTGGATACTATAAAACTCTTAGAGGAAAACATAGGCAGAACACTCTTTGACACAGATCGCAGCAATACCTTTTTGATCCACTTCCTATAGTAATGGAATAAAAATAAAAATAAACAAATGTGACCTAATTAAACTTAAAAACTTTTGCACAGCTAAGGAAACCATAAACAAAACGAAAAGACAACCCACAGAATGGGAGAAACTATTTGCAAATGAAGCAACTGACAAGGGATTAATCTCCAAAATATACAAAGGTATATATGTTTTGAATTTCAATCAATCTTTCCTGATACACTCAAAAGTTGTACAATTTGCAGTTCCATCAGACAAATGTGAGAACATATATTTCTCCATATCCTCCCAACAGTACTTACTACCAACGGTATTCTTTTATTTTCCATCAACATGTTTATTGATAGATGTAAAGTGGTATGCAACATTATACCCATTTGCATTTTTCAGATCATTGGCTAGAGAGAATATCTTTTTATTTGTATGTTGGTCATTTGCTCTTTTCCAAATTGTCTCAACTTTTTTTTCCTGTTTTTTCTACCAGGTTATTTGTTCCTTTCTTTGTAATTTGTAAATACTTTAGCATCAGACATTATTTAATGTTATTGGAATGAGTGCTTGAATATGGTATTTTCTTCCCAAGAAATGGCCCCCCCATTTCGAAAATTTTATTAAACAAACCATGCATTCCTCACTGAAAAAGAAAACATTCAAATTCTTATGTTTAAATTGCCACATACGGGACTTCCCTGGTAGTGCAGTGGTTAAGAATGTGCCTGCCAATGTGGGGGACACGGGTTTGATCCCTGGTCCAGGAAGATCCCACATGCTATGGAGCAACTAAGCCCATGCACCACAACTACTGAGCCTGCACTCTACAGCCCACAAGCCACAACTACTGAGCCTGAGCACCTAGAGCCCATGCTCCGCAACAAGAGAAGCCACCGCAGTGAGAGTCCTGTGCACCACAATGAAGAGTAGCCCCCACTCGCCGCAACTAGAGAAAGCCTGCACACAGCAACAAAGACCCAACGCAGCCAAAATTAAATAAATAAATAAATAAGTTTATAAAAAAATATATATATAAATAAATTGCCACATATATACTGGTATCTAATTTTGAACACTAGTAGATTCCACTGAACAATTTATCAATTGCAAATTTACATCACAATCACATCAATTTTTAATGTAGCTTTTTTTTTTAACATCTCTTTTGGAGTATAATTGTTTTACAATGGTGTGTTAGTTTCTGCTTTATAACAAAGTGAATCAGCTATACATATACAATCTAATTTTCTTTTTTTTATACATGGTCACTATTTTCATTCCCCTATTTTTCCCATCAAATATTAGGTATTTATTCTTTCTTCTAAATTTCAAGATAAACTTTCCAGTTAGGAAAATTATTTTTTTTATCTTCACTACGATCAGTGTCAAATAATCATGATTCTGACATCTTGGCCCAATTTCTGATATTAATTGAAGTGGACTTAGAGTTTGGGGACAGTATTTGCTGCTATTATTGGTAAACAGCCTTTCTTACAGTTTGGTAAGCCCCACTTTTGTGTTGTACTTAATTTTTTTTATTAGATATGTGTTGCTAAATTTTATCAATTGCCCTTTAAACATCAACATTTTTAATCCTGTGGTTTTTCTTCACATTCCAGGTATGTCTTTGACATCTTATTTTCTTAATGAGTCAACTAATGGGTCCTTTAAGTGGAAAATAGAGTGTTCCCTTGGCATCTGCAGAGGATTGGTTCCAAGACCCATCGTGTACACCAGAATCCGTGGATGTTCAAGTACCATGGTTAGCCCTCCAATCCATGATTCTGCATCCGTGGATTCAACCAACCCTGGATGGTGCAGTACAAATCCTTTGTATAAGTAGACGTGAACAGTTCAAACCCCTGTTGTTCAAGGGTCAACTGTAAATAATGGTGTTTTTGAGTCATTAAATAACTTTCCATGCAAAGTAACCCTATCGTCTTTTGCAATAAAAAGACAATTGCAACTAAGCAACTTTGGAACATGACGCTTTCATTTTTGGCAAATAGTACTGAAAAAAGTTAATAATCAGCTGGGCTTCTTTTGGCTTCACCCTTGTCTTAAAGGGGAATTAGTCACTCTTCTAAACTCCTTTTTCTTATTTCTATCATAGCTTTTAGTATTGATATATATTTAAGTATATGTTATTATATTTACATCTCACAGTAAAATGTGTATATTTAGGGGTAAAGTTCTCTCCATTTTTTTATGTTACCGCCTTAGCCTAGCGCCAAGCACATCATAGCTTTTCAATAAATAGTTGTTGAATAATAGAGCTTTTAATTTATTATTCCCTTCCTCTGGAATGACAGAATGAGACAGAAATGATGAATAAACTTAAATGCATCTTCTGACAACTGTCTTCTTAAAAGTTAAGTCTTTTGTAAGAGAGTTTCAAAGTTCACTCACTCTCTAAGGAATTAAGAATGTTGTTCTGGTGACAAGGAAAAATTTGCTGTAATTCTGGCTGAGCCATAATGAATTCCATATCATCTGTTAAGGATTAAACAAAATAGAAAAACAAGGGATGGTAAATGTACTTAGATTACAGATCCAATCAATACCATATTCAATTTACTTAAAATATCTGTATATGTAAAGTTTTAACTGCTGCTTTGTATTTAGCACTGTAGAAAATTAACCAAAACTTCAGCGACCTCTCTTAGTAAGTAGTGCTCAATGTCTCCTCAAAAAGAAGCCAGGGTTGTAGGACGTTAAGATGGGCTGAGCCAAGTCAGGAAAGAGCCAGTGCATTTACTGGATCTAAACAGTCGGTCTGGTGATTTGATGTCAATCACTGGAATCTTTCTCCTGATTGGCAGGTTATATTTTGTGTATAAATGGAATTAGAACCTACACAATTTAGATGTTTCCTAGGATTTTATCCCAATCCTTTGTAGTTTTGTTTTTTCTTTTTAACTGGATTCTGTAGTTCCAACACTATAATTTAAAATAAATTTATTTGGAATATACTTACAGACTCATCTGCAAAACTCACAAACTTAAATATTAATAAAATCATAAAATTTCCTTCTACCACTCCGGGCTGAATATTTTATGTAGTTTACCCATTGCACCCTTACACACATCCCAGTAGCTGTGTAGTTTAGAAGCTTGAAATCCATGGAGCAATACACATGCGCACACACACACACACACACACAAACAAAGAAAATCAGATTTTCTGTTCTAAGGCCAAATTTTTTCTCTTCTGTTCTTGATATCTCTCTACGACAGGGTAAAGGCATTAAGTAATCCTTGATTTGCTGCAGACAACCCAAAACAAAAACTTTAATTGCCTAAACAGATACTGATATTCTTAAACCACATTCCTAATCTAAACATCCAAAATATAACTCCAAAAAAACAGAAATCATTCATTCATACATTCATTCAATGATTTATTCAATAATTATTTTTGGGGCTTCCCTGGTGGCGCAGTGGTTGAGAATCCGCCTGCCAATGCAGGGGACACGGGTTCGAGCCCTGGTCTGGGAGGATCCCGCGTGCCGCGGAGCGGCTGGGCCCGTGAGCCACAATTGCTGAGCCTGCGCGTCTGGAGCCTGTGCTCCGCAACAAGAGAGGCCGCGATAGCGAGAGGCCCGCGCACCGCGATGAAGAGTGGCACCCGCTTGCCGCAGCTGGAGAAAGCCCTCGCACAGAAGCGAAGACCCAACACAGCCATAAATAAAATAAATTAAAAAAAAAAAAAAAAAAAAAAAAAAAAAAAAAAAAAAAAAAAAGATGGCTAGCAGGACATCAGAGCCAAAAAAAAAAAAATAATAATTATTTTTGTGCATCTATTACATACCAGGAATTATTTGAAAAGCTTGAAATATAGCGATGAACAAAACAAGTCCTAAACCAAAGAGTTTACATTCTAGGGGAAGAAAAATTCTCTGAATATTTAAAATTAAATATATGTATATATATGGCCATGCTCCAAACTAAGATAAAAATTTATGTGCACAAGAGCAGTGGACCTATTGTGGTGACCAGGGAGAAAACATAGATATTCATGGTACTGCAGCACTGGAGACAAGCAGTGAGCAAGGGACCAAAATTACTTTACAAGAGGAATTGAAGAAAAAAGAACACTCATTTATTTTGAAGGCTTGAATACTTCTTGAGCTTTTATTGCTGTGGCTGTTCTGATGCCCAAACCTTCCTAAATAAGCACTTGAGGGAGTGGTGATCTTTTAAGTAGGTTGGCATAGTTTGCTTGGTCTCAGAGCAAATTAGAAGTCCCACTGATGATGATCCAGATCAAATCAAGGAAAGAAAAAGAGATATCTAAACCAGGCATTACCCTGACTAACATTTTCTACACTTCAGATGCCTTGTAGTTGATTTAGACTGAGCAAGTTTCCTGCCTGATATTTATTATATCTGATAATAAGATATCTGATAATAAGATATCTGATAAGTCTGATATTTATTATATTATTTTTCTGTTAACAAGAGAGTTTGGATGTTTGTGTTGTATGTGATTTTTCTGCTATAGGTGGACATTTCAGATAAAAATGTTTCCCATTATTTTGCAGCCAAATGCATGATATACTTTCCCACTAGAAAAAAAAAAAAAAAGATCATTTGCTAAAAGCATTAGGTAAGAAAACTAGATGTATAGTGACACACCTGCCATAAGCAGGTGAGGAGAGTACAGCAAAGAAATCTATCAGAGGCCTATCAAGCAGTGGTAGAGGGGCTAACCAAGATCTGTTTCCACCATCTGACTTTAATGACTTTGTATTTCATCTTAAAACTCACTTGCTTATGTGGGAAATGGAAAATAAAAGATATTACGGATTTGGCTTAATTAAATCCTTCCATCAATGATGTATTATAGCTATATTCTCAGTCTGCTGGACTGGGGCCATAGCAGTTATTTAAAATATCCCTTAAAATAATCTCTTGATTTTAGGTATTAGCTTAAATCTCAAGCTTAACAAATCACGTGGTTCCTCTTTCCAAGCACAGGAGGGGATCAGTTTCACATAAGACTTGGTATCAGATATACTGACAATCAGGTTGCATGCCTTAATCAAATTCGGATGTTATAAACATAAAAGAATGTCTATATAATAGAATATATTATTTTTCTACCAAAAATCTAGTGAACATATAGATATTGAGCAGACACTAGTTGAAAGGTCAGATGGTATAGGTGACACATATATATACGGATCAGGCACACCCAACCTTGAAGTTGCTTATGACCTAATGATGGAAATTCGACGTAAACACACGAAAAGTTATATTACAATTATCTTAGTAGACTTGATAATACAGACCAATCTTGATTGATTACTGAATGAACCAAATTATCAACTCTTTTTTAGGGGTTCAGTAGCATCACAGAGTTTTATTGAACTTTCTCAATATGTCTCCTTATAAGTACGTGTTGGTAAAGTTTTCAAAGGAAGGCATTGCTAATTCTATGAGAATGTCATGTGTATGACTCTCTCAAAGCACTGAGCACAGATAGAAGATGACAGATTTCCACTGCCAACAGCTGTGGAAGCTCCTGCTGTAGTCCCTGGTTGGACATCTTCTCCCAATAGCAATTGTATTATATCTTCTTTTACTGTAGCAGGTGCTGCAGCATGTGGGGCAAATTGGTATTGTTGACAGATCTGATCCCATTTGCTGGCAAGGTAAGTTGTTTTCCCAACTCTTTGTGTCAGCTAACTTGTTAGGGGCCTTCAATGAACGGCTAAAGATGCAATGATCCTCTTGAAAATGTCTGCTATGATGAATACTCATTGGAGACCTGAGACTAGCAAAATACCATCTATAAACTGCCTTCTGTATGGAGCAAAGGGAGGTGGAAGAGAAGAGCACCACTATCAACACCATCTGCAGAAACGTGTTATACAAGAGGTGTTGGGCTTTCCTGCTTATTCCTATGTGAACTCTGATTCAGAAGAACATGTCCTGAATATATCCTCTTTGAGCTAATGAGGTTATAATACAAGGCCTCACATAAAATAGTAACAGGATTACCACTAAATTATATTTCTCTGAATTTCTCCATATGCTTTGGCACTCTCCACATTTTCACATTAGCAATATCGCAGGCATCAAAAGATAATTATTTTCAGCTTTAACACTGGTGGGCTTAATGCTGCTTTCAATAATTACTGAATTCCTGCCTTTGGATTTACATTTTGTCCATGGTTAACATTTTCTTTAAACTGTTAAATATCCCACCAGGAGAATGTCTCTAAGATACACTGGCTAAAGTCAAAACAAACAAAATAGAAAAACAGCAAGAGTTAGCCTATCTATCTACCATTCTTTGTTCATTAAATTATTTAGTTGATAGTCTGTGAATATTTACTATGTTTCAGAAGGCTATGTTCAGTGCTGTAGATAGTACAACTGGCCTGGTACCTGCCTTCACAGAATTTAAACGTTTGAAGAAAATTTTTAGATAGTGATACTAGACAAGAAATTATAGTAAAGTACCATGTTCCAACAGTGGGGTGGTGGTGAGGTACAGAGAGAAAGAGAGGCGTAGAGCAGGGAGATTTTCCATAGAATACAAACTAGATAGAACTGCATTTTTACAGTTTGGTTTGGTTCACATTTGCCAGATTTGAAGAATTCAGGCTGACTCCCAGGAAAAATCTGTGTTACTCTTTGGGGCCTTGACAACATGTGCTTTTACAGAGAAGAGCTTATTAATTATGAAGAGCACTGCCATTGCATTTAGTGAATAAGCAATCTTATGAAAACAGAAGGGAAAGTATTGAGAAGATTGTTAAAGCTACCACAAAAAAGTTCTCCCTGATACAAACATTTCAAAAGACGGGTTTGAAATTTTCTCACAGGCAACACAGATCTGTCACAATGGGTTCTATATTATCATAGATAGCTTGTTTACCTGGTTTCAATTAGACCTGAAGTTTCAATTAGGCTTTCCAATCATTTGAACAAGGAAATAAAACTTTATAAGATGTATTTGAGTATCTTTCTTTAAAGAAGAATATAAGAAAGAAATAATAAGAAGAAAGAAACAAAGGCTTGGAAAGTAAGAAGCAGTGACTTTAACCCAGGACAACAATGAAAAGATGTCCCAAGTTAACATTTGTACATCAACCTAGAAAGCAATATATCCCATTTATAACATAGTGCTCTGTGGGGAAAAAAAAATTTAAGAAAAGGCTTGTACACAATGAATCACATTTTCAATATACTAGAATACCTTAGTGTCATGAAGAAGGTAAACAATTCTACTATGAAGGACAAAAAAAAAAAAAAGAGTGGAATTAGAAATGCAGTGGGAAAAACAAGTCTACAAAAGCAGTTCCAGGTACATATATAAGCCAACTAATTTCTGACATGCTTTTCATTTAAGGAACGTTTATCAAACTTTGATTATGTAGTTATAATTCTAGGAAGGTGACTGTATTGATGAAGAAGATAGACAAGGTTCCAACCTTATTGGAGTTTATACTCTAGAAGAGGAAAATATATATTAAACACACGAAAAATAAACGCAATAAATTCAAATAATAATAAATGCTATGAATACACCAAAAGTATAATGGGATAGAGAGTTTCTGGCGAGATGGGTGGCCCCTTAGATGAGGTGAGCAGAAAGGCTTCTCTGTGGAAACTAAATGATGAGAAGAAACCAACCATGCTATGATCTAGAGAAAGAGTAACACAGGATGATAGAAACACTAAAGCAAAGCCTTCAAGGCAGTGATGAGGTTGGCATGTGTTAAGAACAGAAAGAACAATCAGTGAGGCCAGAATGTCAGGAAAAAGGAGAGGACTGTACGAGTTTAGGTCACAAAGGAGGGCAGGTATTGCATTAGGGAGTGCATGTCAGGCTATGGTCAAGAAGTCTGTAGGTTGTTCCACCGTAAATGTCAAGCAATTGGAGAGTATTATGTCTGGGAGTGATACAATCTGATAAGTAAATTCAAAGCATCACTCTCATTCTCATATGTATAATAGACTTCGGGGACAAGAGAGGAAGCATAAGACCCCTGATAAGTCTGCTGCAATAGACCATGTAGTTTGTACCAGGATGGCAAAGTATAAATGAAAAATAGAAGTGATATGAAGGATATATTTTTGAGGCAGAACTATCATATTTTATCTATTAAAATTGTGACCCAGTGATTTATTTCAAAGCAACATAAATTTTTTCTATTCTAAATGAAGAGAGAGTCTCTTTAAAATGTAAAATATCTCATTTAAATATTGCTTCCTTTCGGTATTTTCACATCTGTTACCTCTTACTCTTCCCACATAACACTCATTTCTAATTTTAAAGACATGTTCATTCATAATTCTGTTATGAATTCTGTTATTAGTGTCATTCTAGTTGCAAAAAATAGGTTATACTCAGGTTACTTCAGGTCATATAAAAATACACAAGAATATAAAAATACGCCCCAAGCTGGTCAGGTAGCTGCATACAGTCCTTATAAATTCCTAAAATAACAATTTCTTTCCTTGTTATAACTGCAAGCCTCCTGACCCAAGTACAGATCCGGAGATATGATTATCATGTCCTCCCATAAGATGTGGGTATTTGATGCTCTCTATATTATGCTTAAGAGCTCTCTTCTCATTCTCACTCTTGCTCTCACCCCCACTCACTCTCCTTTTGCTTCTCCCATCATAGTCTGTGTTTCTGTTCACTGCTCTAGATTTAACTTTCTACCTCTGTGTTCTTGTGTATGTGCATGTGTTCTTATAAGATTAATTACTTAAACTCCCAATAAGAGAGATTTCTTTTATTGGGATTTCTCAAATCAGGCTTGGGCACCTGGTTTTGTGACACAGACGTTAGATGATTCACTTTAGTTATTGGAACAACCTCTGTGTTCAGAAAAATATGTTCATCTGACTCAAAAATGTCTTCTCACCTGTGGCCAATTGCCTCAGTGGAAGAGTTGAACCTGACACGCTCATGCTACAGACACTTCCATCTGTGGATGCACATCAGAGAGAACCTGTAAACTTTTAAAAAGTAACATGTCTCCACAGCACACCTAAGAATGTCGTCCGTCTGTCTGTCTGTCTGTCTGTCTCTCTCTCACACACACACAAATCTGTACATATTTCTGATGTAAAACCAGGGTTGAGAGTCACTCAGAAACTGATTGGCTTTTTTCAAGTGCATTTAAAAATTTGAACGGAACCATTTTACCCTGCAAGAAATATCAACCACTTGATTCATGACTCTATAAAGTATTTATGGTCTTTGGGGATTGGATGCATCTTTATGTATACAGCTCTTTATATGCTCTTTGTTTTAAGAAATGGTTGAATTCTAATAAAATGTAATGTAGGATAAAACATATGTCCCCAAAATTAAAGTTAAGGCAATAAAATCATATACTAGCAAAATTCACTTGTGAGACCTTTCCCCAACTTCTTGGTTGCGCATGCACACAAAACTAAAAATATCGCTTACTTATTATCATTACATACAATGTAAGTATCTAATGTTATTTATATTTTGTTTTAAAAAGCTATAAAGCCTTACATTTATCAGTTTTCCTAATGACTAAGGGTAGCCAGCAAAAATATTGAAAGATGATGAGACGCATGACATAATAAACAAGAAAAAGTGATATAGTCAACTGTCCATACATTTAAAACATGTATTTCACAATATACTACATCTGTATACTCAAAATTAAATATTTCCATTTAGCTTCCGGCAACATAAAGTTATTAAGTGAAATCTATTTATCTATTTATTTTGATACATAAGGTGACCATACACTTTATCATCCATACTGGGATACTTTTTAGAAAGAAAGAGGTCAATCAATATTAATAACTACTCTCTGACTCAACAGGGACTGTTATGGAGATGTTTCTATTGGTTATATTTCAGAATCCCTAAGGATATAGTTTCAATATAAAAAATATAAATAATTTATTTATGAATTTTCAAAATAATCTGAACTTTAGAAATTTTGTATATTCTGGAGATTTTTGTGGCTAGTTAAATGATATATCTAATGCATTTTTCTAAAGCTTTCAAAATCAAATGCAATGGTGGTCAAATCTTCCCACCACGAAAAACTAAAAAAGATAGACAATTTTTACAAATAAAATAAATAAAACATGTCTTTGAAGGTGTCATTTATAATTCGTAGGGGCATGATCCTGGAGGAAGAAAACCTGGAGAAATGAGCCTTGCAGTTTTTTGTTTTTTTTTTAATTATCATAATGCCTGCTGAGAGGGTGAGAAATTAGGCACTTTTAGGACTCTTGGGGGCTAGAGAGACAAAAATTGGACTTTGAGACATGCTAAAAACAAAAATAGAATACTGGTAAATAATCTGAGCTTTGAGTGAGATCCTGAAGGCACTCTCCCTATATGCAAAGAGGAATCAGTAATAGATTAGACCTCATAAAGCCCCAATTTGAGTTTTCTTGACCCTTGATTGAATTTGCCCCTAGTTTAGCTGTCTTTCATAAGCAGAGGAAGCAAAGTAAATCCTCAATAAATAAAGATAACACTGTAGGATTGAAATCATATTCACAAATTTTTATATACAATCTAGAATTCAATTTTTAAAAACAACAAGAGTTTTAGGAAGGCAAGACTTGATAGAAATCAACATACAAATTAGTAGAGAGAAAGATCACAGGAACTATAATAGTGACTTTTTAGACAAAGACATTAAATTAATTATGGAAAAAAATATATAAGAAATTAAAAGAAAGTATTTTGATTAGAGATTTGAAAACTATTTAAAAGGAACCAAGAGTTGGTTCTACAGAACATCAGCAAAATGGTGAACTAAGAAACTCCAAGCTCGTGTCCACAGAAACATCAAACACAACCAGAAATTGGCTGAAGTATCCTCATAGAAGCCTGGGTCAATCAAAGGCTTATAGCAACCACGCAAATGGCAAATCAAGGAACACCCACCTTCAAAAAGGTAGGAATTTTGTGGTGTTTTTTTCCCTGCCTTTGCCCCACCCTCTCCCTAGCATGCTAAGGTCTTAACCTGGAGGAGATGGCAGCCCAGTGCCCAGTTCCCTCTCTCAAACTGGAGAGAGCAAAGTAGACCTTCTTTGCAAGGTTTTAACCTGTCTGGGCTGCCTGAAGGAGAGAAGGATAGCAGGGAGAGGCTGAAATGACAATTTGTTGAAAGTCTGTTTTATAAACAGATTCTTGGATCTCCTTCACCTGTCTGTATAGCTGGCCAATTGATTTTCCTTCAGTGTTGCAAGAATGATGTTTCATTTGCTGAAGGAGATAAAACAGAGGTTTTCTGGAGAAGAATAGACCAAGTTGAAAGTGACTGTAATGTACTGAAAACAGAGGAATTAAAAACCACGTGAACAGCAGATGATGAGGTTCTTGACCCTGTTCTTCCACTTTGCTACAAGAATATTGGCAACTAACCATACTGGGTATTCAAAGTCTTAGAGAAAATGACTGGCTCAGTGGAAAGACCTCAAAAGAGAGGTATTTGAAGTTCCCCAACTAAATGAAAAAGCAATATTCTTGAGCATTTCTCACACATGCTCAAAATTGCATCAGTGTTTAGCCCCAATCATGGGTTTGCAGACTTTTGAGGAAACATAAAGATTAAAAATTTTAATATAAATAAGAAAATAAAAGCAACTTTGTCAAAACAGAATCTACTCAAAAAGAACACTTAGAAGAATATAAATTAATTTTAAAATATTAAAAACTAAATCCCGTAATTAACATTAACAGAAAGAAGAGAGACTTAATTGCAGCCACAAACTTAGACCAGGATAATACAAGGGGCAAAAGAAAAGCTCTTGAAAATATCATTTTAAATACGATAGCATAATAAAATAATAGCAGGATTGGTAGGTAAACTTTAAGAAATCTCACAGAAAGTAGAGCAAAAGGCAAAGTGAAAGAAAATAAAAGAGAAAAGATATTAGAGGAAAACCAAGTGGTCCACTAATTGAAAAATAATAATTTAAGAAAGAGATAGTAAGGAAATATGGAGGAAAGGAAATTATCAAGGAGATAATTCAGGAAAACCTCTGAGTTGAAGGCCATGAAATTGAAAATCTAAAGTGCCAACCTAGCTTAACTGTTGAAAATAGATTCACATCAAACACATCTTAAATTTTAGAAGTCCGTAAAAGTACACAGAGCTTAAAAACAAACAAACAAAAAGCAGGGTATAAAAAATAATCAAGAACCTTTGGGGTGTACCAAGGATAGGGAGGAGAAGCAGTGAAAATGGTCCTTCTGGGAGGGAGTAAATTCTTTTCCCTAATATTGCTTAGAATTGTCTTTATGGCTTGAATCTGGGGTCAACCATTCCCCCTTTCCCAATCTCCATCTTTTCATACCATTGAGAACCAGAATGGCTTTTGACTTAACAGAAACACTGGAAAATGGAAGGCAATGGAGCAACACATTCATTTAACAAACAAAATGTATGTATTGGGATTCAACTATGTACTGGACATTGTTGTATGGGTTTGGAACACATTTGTGACAAACACATGAACAATCCTAACTCACAGAGCTTACATTTAACAGAGGGAAGATAGACCTCACTGTAAAGGTGACATTTTAACAAAGTCTTGAAGAAGATGAAGTAAGAGCACATAAGATAAAGGGAGCATCCTATGCAAAAACTAAAGTGGGGACTGGCAGAGTGATAGTGTGTAACAATGGAAAAGGTGTTGTGAAGGTCATCTTGAGCCTAACAAGGATTCAGACTTTCATATGAATGAAATAGTAACCATTTTGAGTAAAAGAATAGCATGGTTTGACTTGAATTATTAAGATTCACTCTATATTGTATTCAGAATATAACACAACTGAAAGGACAGCAAGGGTAGAGTCAAGACGACCAATTAGAAGACTGTTACAGTAACTCAGGCAAGAGGTGATTGTGTCTCAAAGCAAGTAGTTACAATTGAGACATTTCACATTCTGTGTATATTTTTAAGGTATGGTTATAAGATCTCTGGTTGTATTAGATGTGGAGTGTATGAGAAGATTCAAGGTTGAAGCCAAAGTTTTAGCCTAATCCACAGAAAAGGTGGAGTTGCCATTAACTGAGCTGCAAAAATGTAGCTAAGGAAGAAAAGAAGATGACCTTCAATATTAGGAGGGTAAGCAAGGGTAGAAATCAGCAAAGGAGATTGAGACCACTCAGCTTGGCCGAACGAAGAAAACCAAGAGCATGTGGTGTCCATGAAGCCAAGAGAAGAAATACTATCAAGGAGGAAGGAGTGACAGATCAAGCCAGATAAGAACCAAGAATTAACAAGTGGACTCAGCAACATGGAAGCTATAATTTATATCGAAAAAAGAAACTTCCAGGTGTGGATTAAAGCAAAAGCCTAGTTGAAATGAGTATCATAGAATGTAAGAAGAAATGGGAGACAGTGTGAGTAGAAAACCTTCCCAGGAATTTTGCTATAAAGGGCAGCAAAGGGATAAGAGCTTGAATGGAGTCAAGAGAAATTTTTATCTCGTTTTTTCTAAAATGAGAGAAACAAAGTTTCTGTGCAGACAAGACTGATTCATTTGAGAGGGAAAATATGACCATGTAGGAGAGAGAGGGGGGAATATCTTTTAAAAGATATTCTTGAGTAGGATAGAGAACACTGGATCTTGTGTACAAGGGGAAGAAAAGGCTTTAGAACAGAGAATAGATGGTTCATCAGTCCATCTCTGGTCAAGGCAGGAATGCCCTGCAGTTGGATCAGTAGGTGGGTGGACATAGTTGCGGGACTCTGTGGGGCATCCTGCTGATTGCTTCAGTTTTCTCAGTGAAGTTGTCAGTAAGGTCACCAGCTAAGAGTGAGGAGGGAGGCAATATAGGGGATATGAGGTGAAAGGAGGGGTGTGAAATAAGTATTTAGGAGAGCAGGAGAGTAAATGGGCTTTAGAAATACAGTGTGATTCTCTGGTCATTTGAGGTACATGGTGATGAATTTTAAGCGAGACCAATCGGTTTGATTGTGTGTCTTTCCCCAGTCATGTTTAACTGCACAGCTGCCTCCAAAATCCAGAAGAAAAATTCCTTCTAACCTAGAGTTCTACACATTTCTAAATTTTCAATTATGAATCAGGATGAGATAAAAAATAATTTCAAACATACAAGGTCTCAAAAAAGTTACCTCCCATGCACACATTCACAGGAAGTTACTGAAGGATGTGCTCCACCAAGATGAGGATATAAACTAAGAAAAAGGAAGGCATGAGATATCAGGAAATAGAAAATCAAACATAGGCTGCAGCTGAAGGGAACCTTGAATATATGTGAAGGGAGAGTCTAGCATAACAGCTGAGCTTCAAATAAAGAGGGCAACCAAGATTAGAAGAGGCAGGAAGATGAAAAGGATAGAATATGTGAAATAACTAAATGTTCTCAGAGGAGATTCAGGAAATTGGCAGAGTTAGTTACTGATGAGTACATAAAATCATGACAATTATTAGCTATGGTTTGTTAACTGGTTCACCTGTGAATAGGGTTTACATTATCATAATAATGCAAATATTGAATAGTATCTTATAAAAATTTCCATATAACATTATTGAATAGGGGGAGCATTCATGTGTGGTAGGGATAGCAATAGGAAAACTAAAAAGATCTAAATTCTTATTTAAAGGGAAAGGTCAGCTAATAAGGACTAAAACTAAAAAATCAAGATGCTACAATACAAGCATTTTATTTAGAAATTAAGATCAATACCAAAATAATTAATCAGTAGAGATGAAAGTGGCTGTTTCTGGAGTGGGAATAGGAGGAATGGCAATAAAGTTTATTTGGTCCCAATAAATGATATAGAACCATTTTGTTTTTTATGTTCATGCATAACTCTGTTAAAGAAAAAATAAGAATAGTAAACACAGAGGTAATAGCATGCTTGAAAGAAATGGCAAGTAGCTCTTTACTACTCCTACTGTAGCTAAAGGGTACAGTGATAGTGATATGTGTGTAGTGATAGTAAAGGGGAAAAAGAGGGGGAAAGTAGGTTTTCAGAAAAAAATCTCAAGCTAAGAGATTTTGACTTTATTCAAGAGAATACAGGAGGCATTGAAAGTAATGAAGCAAGACAATTATATAATCAGATTTCTGTAAAGATGATTCTAATAGCAGTGTATCGTGGCTTGGACAGCAGATTCTAATAGCAGATCGTGGCTTGGACAGTGTAAAACTAGAGGTTGGGAATAAGCCAGAATATTGAAATATTTTAGTAGGAAGACAAGGCCTGAGGCTGTCTGTCTCCTTTCAGGACATGCGTATCTGTTCCACTCCCATCTTCCTCACCTTTGCCTGTTTCTCTGTCTCTTCTTAAGCCTCATCTTTCTTCTCTAGGATGTGTGTGTGTGCCATACTATCTGTTTATGCATGACATGTATTTTTTCTGAAAATGAATACATAGCCATGGTCTCTACTTATGTAAAAGATATATGTGTAGAAAATTTCATAATTTTATGGATAAAAATAAATTGCTTTTTACACTGTGGATATTTATATTTCTCTCTGGGCCAGTCTTCGATGTAAAATATATTGTCTAAAAATGTTGTCCAAGTCCTAAACTGGGGTTTTAGGGAAAAACAGGAAGAGCTAATATTATTGCTTTAAAGCATCCCTGATGCTTTATATAATCCAACCCGAATATACCTTAGTGGGGTCTAAAATAAGGGCTAGTACCCCATCCTTTACCAATACTCCAACATAAAATCCAAACTGAAGGATCCAGCCATCTGAGTCTAATAGGCTATGGGCAGGACCAACCCCTGATGCTATATATCTTTCCTTGTATGATGCCCCAGTCCTTCCCTTACAAATTCTTTCATTAACTGTTCATTTTAGCTCTCTCTATTTCTGACACGATCATTTTTCTTCCCTGTGTGGCTGTTATTCTATTTCCTAGGTTTTTTTTTCCTCTCTCCCCCTCATTTCCTTTTTTTTTCTCCTTTCTAGAATGCATGTGAGTTTCATGTTTCTACAGCTCACTAATTTTCCTGTTGTCAATCATGCAACTATTCACTCAGTCTTCATTTATCTTGTTTTTTTTCCTGCATTTCTTTCCTTTTCCAAAAAAGCTGGATTCATCTTGTTTAGGACACTCTGTGCTTCCCTTGCCTGGATACCTGCTTCCTTCAGGCTCAGGAAGTTTTCAACCATAAGTTCATCAAATAAATTACAATCCCTTTCTCTCTCTCTTCTCCATCTGGGACTCCTATATTGTGAATGCTGGTATGCCTGACGTTATCTCAGAGGTCCCTTAAACTGTTCTCATTTTTTAATTTGTTTTACTTTTTGCTGTTGTGATTAGGTTATTTCCATTGTTCCATCTTCCAGATCCCTGACGTGTTCTTCTGTATTACCTAGTCTGTTGTTAATTCCTTCTAGTGTGTTTTTCATTTCAGTTATTGTATTCTTCAGTTCTGACTGGTTCTTTTTTATATTTTCTAGTTCCTTGTTAAAATTCTCACTGTGTTCATCTATTCTTTTCCTTAGTTCAGTTAGCATTTTTATTACTAATGCTTCAAACTCTTTATCTGGTAAATTATTTATCTCTGTTTTATTAGCTTTTTTTTTTTTTTTAGGGTCTTTTTCTTGTTCTTTCATTGGAAATTAATTCCTCTTTCTTTTCATATTGCTTAACTTTCTCTGTCTCTATAAAATTAAGTGAAACAGTTTCCTATCCCAGTCTTGAAGGAGTGTCCTTGTGAGGGAGCATTCCTATTCAGTCTGCGTGTGCCCAGTGGCTTTGGTGGGAGAGCTGGATCTGCAGTGAGCACAAGTCATGTCTTCCCCCAGGGTGCGCTGGCAGCTATCACCTTGGTAGGAAGTAGGGCTGGAGACGCAGAGGCTAGAGCCGGAGCCAAGTGTAAGTCTGGGCTTCTCCTCTGCTCAGTGGCCGGTACCACCTTGTTGGGGGTGGGTGCAGCTCCCCAGCTGCAGGAGCAGAAGCCCCGAGCATCAGGTATGAATTGGCTCTGTCCCCCTCAACGGCATACTCTCCTCAGTGGAGGCAGTTCCACCCTCATGCGGAGGAGCATGAAGGGCTGGAGTGGGCACTCAGTGTGGGCTGGTATGCACGTTGGCATGGTCCTAGCACCAGTCAGAGCTCCAGACCGCTCCCAATCTGCCACCCCCATGAACACCACTGCTGCTGTGCTGCGTCAAACCGGCTCTGTCTCCTACAACTGCATACTCTCCTCAGCTGCAGCGGCCTTTGCCCTAGTGTGGAGCTCTACCATGGAGCAAAATGGGCTGGAGCGCACACTCACATCAGGCTGGGGCAAACGCTGGGGCAGTTCTGGGAAACCAGCCAGAGTCCCAGGCAGTTTTAGCCTGCTTCTGCCTTGCTTCAAGAGTGAGCAAGCATGTGCATGTGTTTCACAAGCGGAGTTTAGGCTTCTTACAGCCCTGCTGTCAGTCCCATTGGTTCTCAAATAAGCTAAGGGGACTCGTCCTTCCCAGTGTTGGGCCCCAGACGTGGGCACCCAACGTATGGTTCAAGTTGCTCACGCCCCAGGGAGGATCTTCAAGCCAATGTAATCCCCCTCCTCTTCTGTGTCCCCTCTGAGGGGCACAGGTCCCAACCTCATCACTTCTCTTCCTTTCCTACCTGACTCCATGTTACAGCCTTGGTTGTATGAGAGTCATTCTGCCAGTCTCCAGTTTGTTTCAGTGCAAACTGCTCCACATGTAGAGGTATTTTTGATGTCTGTGGTGGGAGATGAGCTCTGTGTCCTCCTACTCTGCCACCTTGATCTCCTCCTTTCATAACTACTGTGTTTTGAATAGAATCTTATTCAGGGAAGAAGAAAACCTTGCTGGATTGAAATCAAGTGAGATAAAGTGGATGGCTAGAGATGTGCCTGATTTCTCCAAGGCTACAAATCTGAGAACGTCTTCCCTCTCTCATATCTGGGTCACTTTAGAGTTTTACCGAGGGAAAATATATTGTATTAGAGGAGTACAACTATTTGGTCAATCAGTAAGAATATGTGAAATCAGAAAATGTAATAAAACGTTAATACTAGTGGGGAAAAATTAGGAGTTGAGAAGAAGAAGACTGCCATCTTGTGAAGGACTTGACAGGATATAGCAGTACCAGGTACGTGGGAGAGGAGGAGAGTATGGGAACAGCTTTGCACTCAGAGATAGAGGCATGAGTGGCCACAAGTGGAGGCATGGCCCCACGGCCTGCACTGGAAGTAGTCACAATGCCCAGAACAAACCCTGTTAAACTGAAAGAGGCAACGAGACATAGGTGGATGAGAATCAAACAAGTCCCTGTCAAAAGGAAGATTTCCCCCATTTTGCTAGAAATAAAAGAAGATCCAGAGAGTCAGGAAGGAAATATTCTAGGCTTAGATTAAGGATCTATGAGGGTGCTCAATCCCTGACAAAGAATATCTACTAAGTTCTTCCCCAAGACTGATGGGAGGAAGGACCTGGGCTTCCCAGACTTCTCAACTAAGGAGACAGGAGGGCTTTTGAGGAAAAGAGAGTAGCAGAGTCTACTAGTGGGATGGCAATAAATTCTAGTGCATTTGATGCAGTTTAGATCTTTCAGGTAGTGTTGGAAGTCTCTGCTGGAGACATCCATGGGCAGTTAAGAATTAATTACTATCAATAAAAAAGGACAGATGATCCAATAGAAAAATTGGCAACAGGTGCCAACAGGTATTTCACAAAGTAGGAAATAAGACTGGCCAAAAAAAAATCATTTGAAACGCTACTCAAGCTCACTGGTAGTCAGGAAAATGAAAATTAAAACCACAGTGATAGTGTTTAAATAAACTTGCAAACTGGTACAACTACTTTAGAAAGCAATTTGAGATTTTCTAGTAAATTTGAAAATAAATATATCATAAGACCCAAGAATATAATCTAGATAAACTTTTATGTTTTTTGTCTCAGGAGTCAAGTATTAGAATGGTCACTGCAGCAGTGTCTATAATACCAAAATGGAGAACTGCATAAGTGTTCATTAGTAGAACACAGAAATTGCAATATAGTCAAACAATGGAATAAGGTAGAACAGTGGAAATACACAAACATAGGAACAGACATCAACATAATCATAAGCAGCAAATTGGAAGTCTGGTTGGCCCACTTATATTTTGGTGAAAATGAAACCTACATGAGGGAAATTACTGGACCTCAAGTAGACCACTTCCTAACTTGAGATAAAGAAATATGTAAGTGTAATGAAAACATAAAAATACATGTGAAGTATGTTGCAATCTAGATGTGCAGATGTGAGATATACATTGTTTCTGTGTGAGGATGTGCATGTACACATGTGACTAAGCATTTAAACAGCCCTTCAAAAGCTGTTGCACATAAAATTTTTGGTTAAAATGCCTGATAATTTTTATTATCATTTTGTTTATTTATTCTGGTACTAAAATTAGATTTGGGAAAGTTAACTCATTAGAATATTGAAATAATGAATATCTACATTTATCTGAATGTCTTTTTAAAAGCAGAAATAAACATTATACAAACATTATAAGAGAAATAAAAAAATAGTTCTTATAGAGTACTAAAAGTGAAACTTAAATAGAACTACAAAAGATTATATTTGTCTACATTATACCCTTTATTATTATCCTTCAACGATTATACATAATTTTATGTGGATCCTATATCTCAGTGTATTCTGAATTATTTATTTTGTAAATGTTGCTCCAGAAGGAAATTAGAAGTTCTTATTTATTTTTTTTCTGTTTTCAGAAATTTGGTGAGGTTAATGTTAGATGATTTTGACCTGCATCCATTCAAGATGCTTGGACCAAGAGTGAAAAGGAAAATTGAGAGTTCTAAATTTGGGGTCAAATTTCTCTGATTTAAATTGCCCCTTTTCTTTTGTCACTCGGATCTACTGCCAGTTCTCCTGTGAAACAATATAGTCTGCAGCACTAGTATACAGAGTCTGGTCTTTAACATTATTCTCCACCAAAGATAATCAGGGCACTTTAGAGAGCCACTGAGTCCACGTTCAGTGCAGGAGAACTCAAGACCGTCTTGGAATAGTTTGCTGATATTAGAAAGCAAGGTTAACTTTTAAAGATGTATGAAAATGACTACAAGAACGGACTTGATAGGGCTCCTACTTCTCAAACTATGACAATTTGAGCATCAAAAGAGAAACAAAGATTGCTGTCAATTAGAAACACTGAGGGACATCTGAGGAGTCAAGACAGCGGTGTGGGAAGATGCGGGGTTCGTGTCTCCATACAACTAGGGTGCCTGCCAGATGCTGGTGGGAGACCTCAATGCCCAAGGAGACAGGAGGAACCCCCAAGCGAACTGGTAAGATGTGGGGGAAGGAGAAGTGGAGGCCAGACAGGACCAGCGCCCCTGAGGGGTGGCTGAGAGTGGGGAGGGGTTCCCACACCTGAAGGGACCCTCCGGGGCTCAGATCAAGGAGGAGCACACTCAGTATTTCCCCTGCCCAATTGGGCTGGGTCCTATACCCTCAGAGGGCCCCCCCGGGGCCTCTTGGTCCTGGGGGCATAGGAGGGAGCCCAGGGGGAGAACAGGAGAGGCAGGTGGGAGGGGCCCTCCAGGACCAGAGGAGTGGAAGAGGAGCAGAGGGCATTGGCCCTGCTCACTCGACCCTGGGAAATTTACTGAGCTCCCAGGCTGGTCCCCTGCCCTCCAAAGTCCCCTCCAGGCCGCATGGGTCCTGGGGGCATAGGAGGGAGACCAGGAGGAGAACAGGAGACATGGGTGGGAGGGGCCCTCTGGGACCAGAGGAGCAGTAGAGGAGCGGAGGATGTTTACCCTGCTCACTCAGGCTGAAGCCTGCTGGGCTCCTAGGTGGGGTCCCCTGCCCTCTGAGACCAGAGGCAGGAGGCATGCCTGGGACCCTTCTGTTCCGCTGAGCCTAAGCCCCAACCCCCACAACTCCCAGGGCCTTTTCCAGCCCTGTGGGTGCTAAGCATAGGCCCTGCCCACTGTCCAAGCCCCGCCCCTGTTTAAGCCCCACCCTCCACAGCCAAGGCCTTTTCCACCTTTTTTTTTTCCTCCTCCTCTTTTTTACTATTGTGTTCTGTTTTACCTTCCAGTTGTTGTTTCATCTATATTTTTATTTTTACATTCTTTTTAACATATCTGTTAGTTTCCTAGTCTAATTTTATTTTTTACTTTGTTATTCTTCCTTTTTTTTTTTCATTTTTTTTTTGCCACCCCATGTGGCTTACAGGATCTTGGATCACAAGCCGGGGGTCAGGCCAAAGATCCTGCAGTGGGAGCTCCGAATCCGAACAACTGGACTAACAGAGAACCTCAGACCCCAGGGAATATTCAACGGAGTGAGGTCTCACGGAGGTTCTCAACTCGGCACCAAGGCCCAGCTCTACCCAACAGCCTACAAGCTCCATTGTTGGAAGCCTCAGGCCAAACAACCAGTAAGATAGGAACACAATCCCACTCATCAAAAAAAAGAAAAATGAGACGGCAATAAATATGTCACAGATGAAGGAGCAAGGTAAAATCCTACAAGACCAAATAAATGAAGGGGAAATAGGCAATCTACCTGAAAAAAAAATCAGAGTAATGATAGTAAAGATGAGCCAGAATCTTGGAAATAGAATGGAGGTACGGATTGAGAAAATACAAGAAATATTTAACAAAGATCTTGAAGAAATAAAGAGCAAACAGAGATGAACAACACAATAAGTGAAATGAAAATTACACTAGAAGGAATCAGTAACAGAATAACTGAGGCAGAAGAACGAATAGGTGAGCTTGAAGACAAAATGGTGGAAATAACTGCTGAGGAGCAGAATAAAGAAAAAAGAATGAAAAGAATTGAAGACAGGACTTCCCTAGTGGCGCAGTGGTTGAGAATCTGTCTCCCAATGCAGGGTACACGGGTTCGAGCCCTGGTCTGGGAAGATCCCACATGCCGCGGAGCAGCTGGGCCCATGAGCCACAATTACTGAGCCTGCGCATCTGGAGCCTGTGCTCCGCAACAAGAGAGGCCGCAACAGTAAGAGGCCCGCGCACCGCGATGAAGAGTGGTCCCCGCTTGCCACAACTAGAGAAAGCCCTCGCACAGAAATGAAGACCCAACTCAGCCATAAAAATAAATAATAAATAAATAAATAAATTAAAAAAAAAAAAGAATTGAAGACAATCTCAGAGATGTCTGGGACAACACTAAAAGCACCAACATTCGAATTATAGTGGTCTCAGAAGAAGAGAAAGAGAAAGGGTCTGAGAAAATATTTGAAGAGATTACAGTGGAAAAATTCCCTAACATGAGAAAAGAAATAGTCACACAAGTCCAGGAAGTACAGAGAGTCACATACAGGATAAACCCTAGGAGAAACACACCAAGATACATATTAATCAAACTAACAAAAATTAAATTCAAAGAAAAAATTTTAAAAGCAGCAAGGGAAAAACAAAAATAACATACAAAGGAATCCCCATAAGGTTATCGGCTGATTTTTCAGCAGAAACTCTGCAGGCCAGAAGGGAGTGGCAGGATATACTTAAAGTGATGAAAGAGAAAAACCTACAACCAAGATTACTCCACCCAGCAAGGATCTCATTCAGATTCAATGAAGAAATCAAAAGCTTTTCAGACAAGCAAAAGCTAAAAGAATTCAGCACCACCAAACCAGCTTTACAACAAATGCTAAAGAAACTTCTCTAGGCGGGAAACACAAGAGAAGAAAAAGACCCACAAAAACAATCCCAAAACAATTAAGAAAATGGGAATAGGAACATACATATCGATAATAACCTTAAATATAAATGAATTAAATGCCCCAACCAAAAGACACAGACAGGCTGAATGGATACAAAAACAAGACCCATATATATGCTGTCTACAAGAGACCCACTTCATACCTAGGGACACATACAGATTGAAAGTGAAGGGATGGAAAAAGATATTCCATGAAAATGGAAATCAAAAGAAAGCTGGAATAGCAATACGTGTATCAGATAAAATAGACTTTAAAATAGTGTTACAAGAGATAAGGAAGGAAACTACATAATGATCAAGGGATCAACCCAAGAAGAAGACATAACAATTATAAATATTTATGCACCCAACGTAGGAGCACCTCAATACATAAAGCAAATACTAACAACCATGAAAGGGGAAATCAACAGTAACACAATAATAGTAGAAGACATTAACACCCCACTTACACCAATGGACAGATCATCGAAACAGAAAATAAATAAGGAAACACAAGCTTTAAATGACACAATAGACCAGATAGACTTAATTGATATTTATAGAACATTCCACCTGAAAGTCACAGAATACACTTTCTTCTCAAGTGCACATGGAACATTCTCCAGGATAGATCACATTTTGGGTCACAACTCAAGCATCGGAAAACTTAAGAAAACTGAAATTGTATCAAGCATCTTTTCTGACCACAATGCTATGAGATTGGAAATCAATTACAGGAAAAAAACTGAAAAAAACACAAATACATGGAGGCTAACAGGATGCTACTAAATAACCAAGAGACCACTGAAGAAATCAAAGAAGAAATTAAAAAATACATAGAAACAAATGACAACAAAAACTCGACAACCCAAAACCTATGGGAGGCAGCAAAAGCAGTTCTAAGAGGCAAGTTGATAGAAATTCAATCTCACCTCAAGAAACAAGAAAAATCTCAAATAAACAATCTAACCCTACACCTAAAGCAACTAGAGAATGAAGAACAAAGAAAACCCAAAGTCAGTAGAAGGAAAGAAGTCATAAATATCAGAGCAGAAATAAATGAAATAGAAACAAAGAAAACAATGGCAAAGATCAATAAAACTAAAAGTTGGTTCTTTGAGGAGATAAACAAAATTGATAAACCCTTAGCCAGACTCATCAAGAAAAAAAAAGGGAGAGGATGCAAATCAATAAAATTAGAAATGAAAAAGGAGAAATCACAACTGGCAACACAGCAATACAAAGGATTATAAGAGACTACTACAAATAAACATATGCCAATAAAATGGACAACACCAAGAAGTTGACAAATTCTTGGAAAGGTCCAATTTTCCAAGCCTGAACCAGGAAGAATTAGAAAAAATAAACAGACCTATCACAAGTGATGAAATTGAAACTGTTATTAAAAATCTTCTAACAAACAGAAGTCCAGGACCAGATGGCTTCACAGGCGAATTCTACCAAACATTTAGAGAAGAGTTAACACTGCTCCTTCTCAAACTCTTCCAAAAAATTGCAGAGGGAGTAACATTCCCAAATTCGTTCTACAAAGCAACCATCACCCTGATACCAAAACCAGAAAAAGATATCACAAAAAAAAAGAAAATTATAGACCAATATCACGGATGAAAATAGATGCAAAAATCCTAAACAAAATACTAGCAAACAGAATCCAACAAGATATCAAAAGGATCATACACCATGATCAAGTGGGATTTTTCCCAGGGATGCAAGGATTCTTCAATATATGCAAATCAATCAATGTGATACACCATATTAACAAATAAAGGAATAAAAACAATATGATAATCTCAGTAGATGCAGAAAAAGCTTTTGACAAAATTCAACACCCATTTATGATAAAAACTCTCCAGAAAGTGGGCATAGAGGGAACCTACCTCAACATAATAAAGGCCATATAAGACAAACCCACAGCAAACATCATACTCAATGATGAAAAACTGAAAGCATTTCCTCCAAGATCAGGAATAAGACAAGGATGTCCACTCTCGCCACTATTATTCAACATAGTTTTGGAAGTTCTAGCCACAGCAATCAGAGAAGAAAAAGAAATAAAAGGAATACAAATTGTAAAAGAAGAAATAAAACTGTCACTGTTTGCAGACGACATGATAATATATACAGAAAATTCTAAAGATGTCATGAGAAAACTACTAGCACCAATCAATGAATCTGGTAAGGTTGCAGGATACAAAATTAATGCACAGAAATCTCTGGCATTCTTATACACTAACAACAAAATGTCAGAAAGAGAAATTAAGGAAACACTCCCATTTACCATCACAACAAAAAGAATAAAATACCTAGAAATAAACCAACCTAAGGAGGCAAAAGACTTGTACTCAGAAAACTATAAAACACTGATGAAAGAAATCAAAGATGACATAAACAGATGGAGAAATATACCATGTTCTTGGATTGGAAGAATCAATATTGTGAAAATGATTATACTACCCAAAGCAATCTACAGATTCAATGCAATCCCTATCAAACTACCAATGGCATTCTTCACAGATTTAGAACAAAAAGTTTTACAATTCGTATGGAAACGCAAAAGACCCCAAATAGCCAAAGCAATCTTGAGAAAGAAAAACAGAGCTGGAGGAATGAGACTCCCTGACTTCAGAGTATACTACAAAGCTACAGTAATCAAAACAGTATGGTACTGGCATAGATCAATGGTACAGGATAGAGTACCCAGAGATAGACCCATGGACATTGATCACCTAATTTACAACAAAAGAGGAAAGAACATACAATGGAGAAAAGACAGCCTCTTCAATAAGTGGTGCTGGGAAAACTGGACAGGTACATGTAAAAGAATGAAATTAGAACACTCCCTACCACCATACACAAAAATAAACTCAAATGGATTAAAGACCTAAATGTAAGACCAGACACTATAAAACTCTTACAGGAAAACATAGGAAAAACACACTTCGACATAAACCACAGCAAGATCTTTTTTGACCCACTCCCTAGAGTAATGAAAATAAAAACAAAAATAAACAAATGGGACCTAATTAAATTTAAAAGCTTTTTGCACAGCAAAGGAAGCCATAAACAAGACAAAAAGACAACCCTCAGAATGGGAGAATACATTTGCAAATGAAACGGTAGACAAAGGATTAGTCTCCAAAATATACAAATAGCTCATGGAGCTGAATATCAAAAAACCATACAATCCAATTAAAAAATGGGTGGAAGACCTAAATAGACATTTCACCAAAGAAGACATACAGATGGCCAACAAACACATGAAAAGATGCTCAACATCACTGAATATTAGAGAAATGCACATCAAAACTACAATGAGGTATCACCTCACACCAGTCAGAATGGCTATTATCAAAAAATCTAGAAACAATAAATGGTGGAAAGGGTGTTGTGAAAAGGAAACCCTCCTGCACTGTAGGTGGGAATGTAAATTGATACAACCACTATGGAGAACAGTATGGAGGTTCCTTAAAAAACTAAAAATAGAACTACCATATGACCCAGCAATCCCACTACTGGGCATATACCCTGAGAAAACCATAGTTCAAAAAGAGTCATGTACCACAATGTTCATTGCAGCACTATTTACAATAGCCAGAACATGGAAGCAACCTAAATGTCCATAGACAGATGAATGGATAAAGAAGATGTGGCACATATATACAATGGAATATTACTCAGCCATAAAAAGGAATGAAATTGAGTTATTTGTAGTGAGGTGGATGGACCTAGAGTCTGTCATACAGAGTGAAGTAAGAAAGAGAAAAACAAATACCATATGCTAACGTATATATATGGAATCAAAAAAAAATGGTACTGATGAACCTAGTGGCAGGGCAGGAATAAAGACGTAGACATAGAGAATGGACTTGAGGATGTGGTGGGGGAGGGGGAAGCTGGGACGAAGTGAGAGTGGCATGGACATATACACTACCAAACGTAAAATAGATAGCTAGTGGGAAGCAGCTGCATAGCACAGGGTGATCAGCTCGGTGCTTTGTGACCACCTAGAGGGGTGAGATAGGGAGGGTGGGAGGGAGGCTCAAGAGGGAGGGGATATGGGGATATATGTATGCATATGGCTGATTCACTTTGGTGTACAACAGAAACTAACACAGTACTGTGAAGCAATTATACTCCAATAAAGATCTATAAAAAAAGAAAAGAAAAAACACTCAGGGACTTCCCTGGTGGTCCAGTGGGTAAGACTCCGCACTCCCAATGCAGGGGGCCCGGGTTCGATCCCTGATCAGGGAACTAGATCCTACATGCGTGCCACAACTAAGAGTCCGCATGCTGCAACTAAGAAGTCTGCATGCTGCAACAAGGAGTCCGCATGCCACAACTAAGAAGTCCACATGCCACAACTAAGAGTCCACATGCCGCAACTAAAGATCTCCCATGCAGCAACAAATATCCCACATGCCGCAACTAAGACCAGGAGCAGCCTATGTAAATAAATATTAAAAAAAAAAAAAAAGTCAATAAAAGATCTGAAGTTCATCATGTTGCCCCCAAAGGATAACTAATATAAGAGGTATTATAAAGTAAAGCAACAACTGCCAATAAGAAGCGATGACTCAATCTTCGCTGACACTGAATTTGGATCAAGAACACGGATGTCCTGATGTTTGAAAACCTTCTGTCAAATGTAAGGTATATTCTTCCTGAATGATAATATAAGCTTATAGGACTACGCCACAGCAAGAGTTGAGTTCTCTTGATCTCATGAAACCGTTTCTTGCACAAACACTAGTATCAACAGCTTTGGGCTCCTATCAGAGTCTCTGAGGCCCAGGAAAACTCTTCCTCACTTCATTCCTTCATTCTTGATGGCCAGTTTATTCATAATATGACACTGTATCATTGGCCAATTAAAACACGAACTTATTAATCTAAATATGTGTGTGTATGTGTGTATCAAGGCCTATATATGTGGTTTCTTCCCACTAGTTCATAGATCTTCCAAAACTGCAGAAAATACCTTCAACAAAGAGCAAAATGCTACTTCAGCTGTTCATGCTACAGTGTCTCCATCTTTGGAGTAAACTGGGGTGTAGTTGTGGGTTTAGAAATCCTCCAGCCATACCTTCTCATCTACTCTTCCTTTCCACTCAATACTGGGGAAAATGTCTCTCTTTCTCCTCATTAAATAGCTTAAGAGAGAGAAATATCAGAAAGCTTATGCTTTGTAGGGCCAAGGAAAGCAAAGTTTCAAAACCTCTCAGCTCAGAATGTGGCCCTCTGGCCTCTCTCTCAGCTTGGGAAACATGGAATGGGCTAATAGACCTCTCTTGCCCCAAAGGATCTTTCCAGCAGGCATAAGTCCTTATGACCCTGCCCCAATATTCTTAGAATTGCTAACCCACCATTTATTCATTCGTAAACCTCAATGCAGGGAGAATAGGGGAATGAATATATTTTTATATGAATTTGTATTCAGTATGGAAATAGAGTCACAGTAAGTCTCAGGCTGCCAAGGGACACATTCGTGGCTTTCACACTGTGTGAACCGTGAGTAACGATCTCCTTTTGGGGAAAACTTATTAAGAGTCAAAACATTAAGTTGATATTCTATTTTAATATGCATAAATGCAAGAAAAGAATTATAATTTTAATTGTGTTCAGCACACAAAAATATTCCCCAGAGTACCATCCAGTAGAACTCAGAGAGCTTTTACCTTTAGCTAGAGAAACTGAACTTTTGGGGGGTGCTGTGCTAAGAAAATTTGGACTCAGTGAACAGTTTCCTTCTACAACACCTAGAAATTCACTTCCTAGATCTGCCCTGGTATCCAGAGGATTGGTGCTACATTCTATGTGAAGACCCAAAAAGGGTGTAAATTTCTTCATGTCATTTTTTGGGAAAATGTTTCAAAAACACTTCATTTTTTAAAGTACACAGAACAGTGTAAGCAGGGGAATTTTAACTAGGAGATGAGTTCAATATGCGAATGTGGTAGGTGGGATAACGTCCCCCGAACACCACACACACACATATAAGTCTATATCGTAATCCCCAGAACCTGTGTAGATGTTACCTTACATGCTCAAGAGACTGCAAATGTGAATCGGCAAGATTATTACCCTGGATTATCTGGGCGGACCCAATGTAATCATAAGGCTGCTTATAAGACGGAAGCAAGAGAGTCAGAGAAGATGTGAAGACGGAGGCAGAGGTCGTGGGGGAGGAGGGGGGAGAGAGAGAGAGAGGAGAGAAATAGAGAGATTTGAAGATGCTACCCTGTTGGATTTGAAAATGAGAGAAGGGACCATCAGCAAAGAGAATGCAAGGACTTGATTCTCTCCTAGAACCTTCAGAAGGAAACACATTCTTTTTTTTTTTTTTTTTTTAAGAAACTGTTTGTTTTCCGTCAACCTATTTGCATTTGAAGAGTTTGTGGAAGAACAGCTTAAGACGACTCAGGGGTTGTTCCTACCCATTCAGTGGCCTGAGCAGTCGGAGCTGCAGACCAGTCTTCAGTGGGGAACTGCTGAGTGGGCACAGAGGGCACCTGCATGCCTTTGGACCAGTCCGCCACCTCAGGTTGGATAGCAGTGAACTCAGGAGCAGGAGTGGTCCATTCACCCTGAAATTCCTCCTTGGCCACAGCTTTCTCAGCTGCTGCCTGTTATTCCTTTTCAATCTCTTCACGATCTCTGTAGAAGTAGAGATCAGGCATGACCTCCCATGGGTGTTCACAGGAGATGGTCCCACGCATGTGCAGAACTTCCCAGGCTTGCATCCACCACATCAGACCCACTGAGTGAGCTCCCTTGTTGTTGCACGGGATGGCAATGTCCACATAGCACAGCGGAGAGTCCGTGTTACACAGAGCAACGGGAGGCAGGTTAACGTAACAGGCCCCTGTGAGAGGCTGGTGGTCAGCTCTGGGATCAGTAACCACCAGAAGTCTTGGTTCCCGGAAGGCTGCCTGGATCTGGTTAGTGAAGGTTCCAGGAGTGAAGCGGCCAGCAATAGCAGTGGCTCTAGTGGCAGCAGCAAACTTCAGCACAGCTTGCTGGCCAGTATTCCTGGAGGATACGACACTGACGTCAGCTGGGAATTCAATGGCAACAATGGCACGAGCTGCCAACAGAAGCTTCTCCCAGGTTCTCTTCGGATTTATGATGTAGATGCCATCACTTTTCCTGTTGTAGATGTACTGTTCCATTTGGAAGTCAAAGTTGGTGCCACCTAAGTGGGTTCCCGCTGCAAGGAATTTGAGGACATCCTCCTCCTTCACTTGCAGGACATCAAGGGCTCCAGACATTGTAAAGGTTTCCCTTTAAGTTAGGATGGGAGTCCAGAACAACGCCGTATGGACCCCTGTCTGGGTAGTGCGGAAAGGAGGAACACATCCTTGCTGACACCTGGATTTCAGTAACTCTAATTGGGAGGACTGTGAGATATTAGGTTTGTGTTGTTATAAGTCATAAAATTTATTGAAATTTGTTACAGCAGCAATAGGAAACTAATACAATGTATCAAAAGAAAGCACCATAAAGTAAAAGTACCATAGAAAGTACCAAGAAAAGTACCATAAAACTCTCCTAATTGTGAACAATAAAACCGCAATATGCTAGGGCTTAAGATTCTAAGTGGATTCTAATCAGAATCTGTTGGCCACCACTGTGCCTGACATAGAAGTGACACTCAGTACACAACTCTTATGTGTAAACTAATTAGTAAAATACAAATAAATCATAGCCCTGTACATGGAGTTTAAATAAAAAATACATAACTTCCTACTTTTCAAAAATGCAGTCTCGGGCTTCCCTGGTGGCGCAGTGGTTGAGAGTCTGCCTGCCAATGCAGGGGACACGGGTTCGAGCCTTGGTCTGGGAAGATCCCACATGCTGCGGAGCAACTAAGCCCGTGAGCCACAATTACTGAGCCTGAGCGTCTGGAGCCTGTGCTCCGCAACAAGAAAGGCCACGATAGTGAGAGGCCTGCGCACCACGATGAAGAGTGGTCCCCGCTTGCCGCAACTAGAGAAAGCCCTCGCACAGAAACGAAGACCCAACACAGCCATAAATAAATAAATAAACAAATACTTTAAAAAAAGTGCAGTCTCTGTGAAGGAAAATATGATCAGTATATCATCAACTCAAAAAATCTAGTGTCCTCTAGATCTGATGACCTTGTTCAGCATCTCTCATGAGTAAATGTGTGATTGTTTGAAGGTACAGAGAGAAGACATAGCAACATGCTTTTCGATATTTGTTCCATTTTCCTTTTCCTTCAGCTTTGCATAAACCAAACATATTCCACTTAGGAACTACACAAATAGTCGAAGGTGGCATGAAGGTTGTAGCAAGCGTGTTTTCCAGGGGAAGTATATTTTTGCATTTGAAATTGGCCATAGCTTAGCAACGCCAGCTTCCAAAACATTTATACCAAGTGAAGAGCTGCATATGCCATTGTGCTCATGTACCGAAACAGTACCAAGCAGGGGTGCCTGACAGGGTGGAAAGGAAGAATCTCAAAACATGCTTATTTTCCTGTTATTATTGCTGTTTAAAATGGTTGTTTTCAACTGAGAGCATCACGCCTTTAACATTAGTTCAATACTGTAGAAAGGATATGTTTTTTACATTTAACTTTGATATGGTATCTTTTATGACTGGGATCATTATTATTACTATGAAAGAGTAGCTTCCAAATTGAAAAATGAGGAGCTCCAGTGGCATCTCCTGACTCCAGTGCAAGGCTCCCTCTCAAGTCGTCAAAGGGCCATAAGCTTTGTCTGTTTCCCTCCCAAATTCCCCTGAGTGGTGTGGGGTGCAGGTGATCAAGCCAATTGAGGGTAGAGGATAGATTCTGCTCCATCTTTTCTCCTGAGAGGAGGAGTTAATCTATTTTCTCCTCCATAGGGACTTAGCTTTTAGTCCTGATGTCCAGATAGCTCCTTCCTCCCCTCACTGGAGATGACTTGGTTTATTAAAAATCACATGCAAAGTGGTTTAATTGCATGGGAAAATACGCGGTTTAATTGCCAAGCAGATTAAGATGAACTATGGCAGCACCTAAATATCAGTCATGGCACAAATTCCTTCTGTTAAAGGTCAGAGAGTTGCCACTATCTCCCTGCAGAGAAAGTTTTCATTGCTCTGGGGTCAAAGCTGGAGAACATCAGGACATCCCAAATGCTTTCCTGGATGCATTTTCATATCTCCTTCCTGCCTTGTCCATGCTGTTCTTGGAAGAAGTTTTGACAGCAGAATAAAGACCTTGTGCAGAACCAAAAACAGGGCCTTTAGAGCAAAACACATCTGGGCTCAAACCTCAGTCCTGCTATTTTCTGGTTGTGATACCTTGGATCTGGTAGATAGTCTCTCTGAGGTTTGGTTTGCTCATTTGTTAAATAAAATAGCATCACACAGTTTGCAGCATTGTCATAGTGTGATTGAAAGAGTTAAACCCGTATTATCTCTTGTCACACTCCAGAAAGAGTAGCCACTACTAAAATCCACAAATATCTCTGCACTGGTAGAGTCTGTATCAATCTTTCAGGCTCCACCATTACTGTTTAATATTTCCTTAAACTCATAAGTTGTCTGTGACTGAGATCACAGCAACCTCTTCAGATACAAAGGAAGCTATTACCTCAATCTAGTCTGAGTGTACAGTGTTCTGGAAGGAGTGGGAAGCTTCCCTTACAAGAGAAAGGAAATTCAAAAGCCAATTTTCCATGTAGAGAAATTAACCGGTTAAATCTGAATGGCCAGGTAAATGAATCAAATTACCTGCTACCCTGGGAACCTGCAGGCTCTAAATTCTGACTTACCCTCCTACCCACCCACGTGTTGGCAATCTGTGACCACACTGTGCGTTTCCCCGACAAAACCCTCAGGTACAGCTGCTCGGTTTGGCCGGCTGGGGTTCTCAAAGTGTGACTGCCCTCTGGTGGCAGCTGCCTTCCCCATACCCAAATGTGATCGCTCTTCTCTCTCTGTCCAACTGCAGAAAGCCCAGGCAGCTGACTGGCCTCCGCTTCCTGTGCAGTCTTTTAGTGAGAAGGGAACAGCTGACTTTGAGCTGCATTTTTCTACCTAAATATCTGTCTCCCGAAACCCTGCTAACAGTTAAAGAAATTTATCATTCCCTCTTTGCATTCTCTTTTCCAGACTAAGGGTATCTCAGGTAAGGTAGAATCCAGATTCTTCATCATCTAGCTGCCTTTGGGGGATCTTCCAGGTTTCCTTCTAAAGGTGACAAGTAGACCTGAATATTTAATCCAGCTGCAATCTGAGCAACACAAAGCAGCACTTGGGATGCTGCTTCCCGGGCATCTGGACTTGCAACTCACACCCAGGCATGGCTCAGGGGCTCTCCTCTGGTTCCGGCCTATCACGTGCACTTCCTACTGCCAACCAAACATCTCTCACCTGGGTGGCGTGCATGCACCTCAAATTCCATAACATAAAATCAAACTAAGTTTCCCCAAACCTGTTCCTCCTCCTTCTGTGCTCAGTGCCTTGGATAAAGGTCTACCACCTCGGCTCCACAGCTGTTCCCTTCTGGCTCCATCACTACTGCCCTAATCATATCTGACACGCATACCTAAAAGTGATAACTCCCTGATTACCACAATTTTTTTTCTGTCTACAGAATAAAATCCAAACTCTTTGGGAAGGCACTCTGGTTCCTTTATAACCCGGAGGGCCCAGTCTGCCCTCTTTAGGCTCAATGTCCCCCTCACCACATCATCACACAAACCATCCCCAATTATACCACACATTTCTTCCTCCACATATTTGTCAATCTGGTGAAATTCTACCCACCCAGCTCTAAAACTCCACTCTGAATACTATCTCCACTGTGAAAACGTCCTAGGTTCATTTCCAATGCAGCAGAACTAATGATTCTCATCCTGGACTCATAGCACTTGGAACTCTTAAGTTCCCTAGATCTGCAACCTCATCTTATAAAATTCCGTAAATCTAACACCAAGCATAGTGCTGGACATTTGGTGGGTGCTTAAAAATGTTTTGTGAATTAAATCCAAATATCAGCACCGCTTGAAATTACATGAGCTTTTTAAAATGTTACAGTTTTAACTGTGGTCAATTAAAAAGTCCATCTATTATGTTTTCACCTAAACTAGTATAAAGACAAATTTCCATTTCCTGTAGTTGTGTAGGTGATTTCTCTGGGGAAGGGGGAAGGTAGTTACTCACCAATGGCCAATATTCAATATTTGGGTCCATCTGTGGACCTGGGTTTCACTCTGAGTTTGGTGATTAAGAAGGCAGTCTCTGAAGTTAGACATCTACATTCAAACACCAATTCTTTCATTAGACCTTAGGCATGTTAATTATATCTCTAGAATTGTTTTTATCTGTAAAATTGGAATAAAGAAACTACTTATCAAGATATGTGCCAGGATTAACTGGAATAATCCACGAAAAACATTTACACAGTGCCTAGCAGATAGTAATTGCTCTATAAATGTTAGCCACAGTAATAATTATCATCTACACATCCCATGTCTCTATGCATACTTATCATACATAAAATTCCACAAAGAAAATAATACAATTCATCATGCGTAAATACCTTGATGAGAATTCTACTAAGAATTTCTTGATTTTATGAGCGTTGCTAATTTGGCTTAATTTCACTGTAGATACTAAATGTTGCCTCTTTCCCGTGAAAACAAACCCTTGCACAATGCCCACGTTAATAAGTACATAATGTAGAATGTTGAGCCACTGCTTTATGGGAGCTATATTCCAGGGAGTTACACTGCAGCTTGGTAAACAAATAATTTCCTCGGCTGGACTCCAGTGCTGAAGAACCTAGAAAATTATTGTTCCCAGGTGGAAATAGGATATTTCATTATTTTTCTTGCACATGCGGATACTGCAACTTTTTAAATGCAGCAAAGATCACTGGTATACGCTTAGTCACTCTTTGCCTCAGTTCCCTTACGTGTAAAATGGGGGTCGTAATAACAGGAGCTATCTTGTAGAGATATTTTGAGGATTAAATGAATTAATATATTTAAAGTGCTTAAAACAAGTGACTGGTCTAAGAACTTTAAATAAGTATTAAGTATTATTTTCATAGTAAATATCCTCATAGAGATAACAAGATTGCCTCAGGAAATCCAGAGCAGATGGATACATAGACATCGAGTAAAACAAAAAACAAATGAATAAAGACATAGAAGAAAACCATAAAACCGGAACCCTTTCCACTAGACCCTATGAGAACATTTGCTATTGGGATTATATGACAGTAATGATGGTATCATATATGGCTCTTTAACATGTTTAAGTAAGTTAAAATTTACACAGAGAATTTGTATATTTTGGAGTTTAAAATATGTACAAAGAGTATGTGAATACTCATTTGAAACAATTTTGCTTTTGTCTCATCTTGAAAAACACAAGTAATAATTATCCAAATAAATGCCTTTGTTCTCCTGATTGATCAAGAATTTATAAAGTCTACTGTGTGGAATTACAGAAGCAAATATATTCAGAATGTATATTCCCATCGTCAGCGGCTTAGAGTCTTTGCAACAATCAAATTACCTAGCGGGTAGAATCCTTTTATATATCCCTTTACATCCTGGAAGTTATTCTGAATTGGCTAATCAGAAACTCGTAGGATGCTTGCTGAAGATACTTTGCTCTGAGAGTCCATTCCAGACCTATGGATCAAAACTCTCAAGATGTCTTCAAGGAAGCTGTATGCCTTACAAGCACCCCAGGAATTCTGGTTACCATTCGATTTGGGAGCTGTTACTTGCATGCCTGGCAAAAGCTTCTGCACATAACAGGCACTAGGTAGGAAGCAATTTAGAAGTTGAAGTTAGAAACCCTTACTTCAACTTCTGGCTCTATTATTTGCCAGGAGGGTGATTTTAGACACTGATATCTTTAAAAATCATAAATTTCCTCAACTGTAAAATGGAGCCAATCATATCTTATAGGGTTAGATATAACCCTATCTTATAGGGTTACTGTGAAATTAAACAAAATCAAAAGTAAAGTACCAAACACAGTGCCTAACACAAAGTATATAAGTAATAAATGTTAGTCCTTTATAAAGATAATATTATTTTCAATAAATAGAGCTGGAATGGATGATATAATTTCTCCATTAAATGGCATGTGAAAGACTCCTTAAATATTATTCTTCTTGTTCCCAGGAATTCTGTAAAGAGAGGGGGACTGAATATTTCTGCCTTTTGCCCACCCCTGTTAGCACTAACATCAATGCCATGATGTTTTGTAGATTGTCTGTTGCTAGAGTGGCACTTCTAGAAGACTCTTATTGTCTGTCTTTGTGCAGAAAATGGGATTAGGACATTAGTATTCTGACAATGATATTTTTGGAGGGGATGCTTTAAAATAAATTGCAAATCAAAGCATTTTATAAGAATGCTGAAATAATTACATGAAAATTTCTCTAAAACTAGATAGGATTCCTAGGAGAAGAGAAGTAGAGAGCACCAATCAATGGAAGTTTAGTTATTCACTCCACGTAGTCTGTTTTCATTTATTGACCCATCCTAAGACACCTTGTATCACCCCTTTAGAAATGTCCCCATCTGCATTTTTTAACAAGAAAAAGACCTAATAAAATGTGAGTTTCTCAGTGATAACAATGCACCTCACTTATCAACTTCCCATTGTTTAGTTGTCTTTGAAACTTAGAATCCCAGAGAATATTGATCCTGTCAAGTTACACAGAAGAAGGTAGTTTACACAATGACATTGGCTGTTTTATATTCACATAAGATAAAAGTATCAATTAAGGTATCAAGTACACTGTCCATATAGGCTCCTTATCATGAAATATTAGCATTTTCAAGATCATTAAACTTCTAGTTTTATCATTGTGCAGTGAAATTAAACTAAAAAGCAGATGTAATCTCTTGTTTCAATTTAGCATTGAATGAGGAAAGTATAAGAAACTTATAACCTTCCAAACTGATCAGTCAGAAATCTATACCAGACACGAAGAAACTGGCCCTGGAGCTCTGGGGAGGCAGGCATTGTAGGGTTGAGGATACTGGACTTGGATAGAGTTGATTTCCTATCTAAGTCTGTACCACTTGATACCTAATGTGGCTTTAGGCAAACCACTTAATTTCTCTGGTCATGAGGTTTTTTGTTTGTTTGTTTGTTTGTCAATCTATCAAACAGAAAAATAATTGTTGCAAGATTACTGTAAAGATTAAATAATATAAAATATATTATACTTTTCAACAGTGCCTAACATATAATGTATGCAATAAATAGTAGCTATTACTGGCTCAAACCAAATGTCAACATAGAGAATAACCTTCATAAAAATAATGGAGAATATATATTCCTAAACAAATACCAAGCACCCTGTGGTTTTAGGTGCTCATAGGTAGAGCTATTATTGAGTATTTTTATGGAAATATTATCACTACTCAATTGCACATGATAATTTAGGTGGATAGTGTATTTCTACAAAAAAGAAATCTTTACTGTCATTCTATTTAAGCCTCCACACTATGTCAGGCACTGTCCTTGGCACTGTGGAGACAATGACACAACCATGGCCTCTGTCCCTGTAGAGTTTACAGTCAAGTGAAGAAGATAGATTATGAAAATAATGCAATAATTACAAATTCTGTGCTTCTGTGACCACATACTCCCTGGAACTAGCGGATATTTTGAGATTCAAAATTTCAAGACTTGGCTGGCCTTGATTCCAATTTTATATTTAATAGCAATATGGGTTCTGGAGCATGGAATTCATCCTATTACTACTGAGCTAAGATTAGATTTAATTATTTATATGTAATTTCTTAGAAATTCAATGTTCAATTTTCAAAACTGAATGAATTATTAGTGCTTCAATGAACTGTATTTAATATTTATTAATTAGGCTTCAAGTACATAATATATAAATTCTTAACTCAATTTGCATATTTTCCCAGAAATACAGCCTGACAAATTTGAGAAAGTAAACCTCAAGCAAGCCCTAATCTCAGTCAAGTCCTCATCACAATCTGTTCCCTGGTTTTCTCTTTAGCATAATGACAGTAGCAATGCAACTGCCTCACAATTTCCTGAGTCCACTTATTTTATAGCAGAAAAGGTATTTGAAGAATACTCTAGAAAACAGAGAATTGCGATTGTGTAAAGGAGAGACATAATTTAGATTGCAGGTAGTCATGAACACTTCCTGAGGAAATGATAATTAACCTGAACCCTAAAGAATTAATAATTTTGACTCATGATGAAGGAAGGAGTGTTTCTCACAACAGGAATATCATGGTGAATGTATTAAATAAGCAAGTGTGTTCCATGCATTTTGAGATCTTTAGGGGTAAGAAATGTGGTTGGAGATAAGGACAGTGGAGTTGGCTGAGGCCAGATTATGTAGCATCTTGAAGGTTGTTATGGACTCTATCCTAAGTGCACAGGGAACCTATCAGAGATGGTAGCCCATGTGTCAGAGAGCCTAAGCAATGTTTTGCTATAATAACAAACAAGCCCCAAAGTGCTAGTGACTATCAAAACAATGGCATATTTTTTGGCTCACATGAAATGTCTATTTTATGGCTCCACTGGGCCTCTGCTCTGTATCCTTCAATCCAGGACCACAGCTGAAGGAGAAGCCTTGTAACCCATATGGCCAAGGAGAAAAGAGTGATGACAAAGTCCCTCAAAAACTCTTAAAAGTTTCTTCAGAAGTGGCACATGTAGCTTCTACTCACATCTCATAGACCAAAACAATTCACATGGCTAAGCCTGATCACAACAGAGTCAAAAACAAAATCCTCCCACAAGGAAACCCTAGGAGAAAAGGGCAGAAATTATTTCTGAGCAATAATAAAATATGCCACAGAGCAAAGGAATGAGAAAATTAAGCTTATATTTTTGAAAGATTAGTAACTTCAGGATAAAAAAGAAATGAAAGGACGCTAAAATGAGAAGTGGGGAAACCAACCAGGAGTTTGTTGTAGGACTGAAGCTTAGAGAAAAGTCACTCTAACTGAGATGGTTGTGGAGGAAAGAAGCAAGCTGGATACACACGGGATATACTTTGGCGGTAGCATGGACAGGATGACTTTGTTTCAAAACTGAGTACCAGCAACATGAATGACACTAGCTCAGGCGGTTTAGACTTGACAACGTTTACTATTTAAATCATACAAAAGGAGAAAGAAGTAAATTTAGAACAAATGCAAGAGTTATCTCAGTAGAAATGTTCACTAATGAACCTTGGGAGTCGTTGGCCCCTTTCTTCCTTCCCTGCTGATGCGACACTGGAAGAACACAGTGTAGAATCCAAGATACCCAAAGCAATCTATTTAATCATGATGATACACCTCAGTTCCCTCAGCTTTCAGTTGGGACTTTATTACCTACCCTTCTTTTTTTTTTTATGAGTGGGATTGTGTTCCTGTCTTACTGGTTGTTTGGCCTGAGGCTTCCAACACTGGAGCTTGTAGGCTGTTGGGTAGAGCTGGGTCTTGGTGCTGAGATGAGGACCTCCATGAGACCTCACTCCGATGAACATTCCCTGGGGTCTGAGGTTCTCTGTTAGGCCAGTGGTTTGGACTCAGAGCTCCCACCTCAGGATCTTCAGCCCAACCCCAGGCTCATGAACCAAGATCCCACAAGCTGCGTGGGGTGGTAAAAAAAAAAAAAAAAAAAAAAAAAGAGAGAGAACAATAACAAAGTAAAAAATAAAATTAGACTAGGAAACTAACAGATATGTTAGAAAGAATATGAAAATAAAAATATAGATGAATCGACAACCAGAAGGTACATCAGTACCACAATAGTAAAAAAGAGGAGGAGGGAAAAGAAAAAAAAAAAAAAAAAAGGCAGGGGAGGAAGGCCTTTGCTGTAGCAGACGGGGTCTAAGCAAGGGTGAGGTTTCGGCAGTGGGCATGGCCAATGCTCAGGACCTACAGGGCTGGAAAAGGCCCTGGGGGCTGTGGGGGGTGGGGTTTAGGCTCAAGGAACAGAAGGGGCCCAGGCGTGACACTCCCACTCCTGGTCTCAGAGGGTGGGGGACCTCACCTGGAAGACCAGCAGGCTTCCTGTGCTTGAGTGGGCGGAGCCCCCCCATGCCCCCAGGACCCACATGGCCTGGAGGGGGCTTTGGAGAGCAGGGGACCTCACCCGGAAGACCAGCAGGCTCCCCGCCCGAGTGGGCCAGGTGATCGCCCTCTGCTCCTTTCCTGCTCTTCCTGGAGAGTCCCTCCCACCTGCCTCTCCTGATCTCCCCAGCCTCAGGGACGCCGATCCTGTCCGGCCTCCACTTCTCCTGCCCCCTCAGTCCCCCTACATTCTACCGGTTCAGTTTGGGTTCTTCCCATCTCCTTGGGTGTCAGAGTTCCCCACCAACAGCCGGCAGGCGCCCTACTTTGGGGAGAAGCTAGCTGTGCATCTTCCCACACTGCCATCTTGACTCTGCCCCTATAGTTTTTCATTTTACACTTAAGTTCATGACTCATTTTGAGTTAATTTTTGTAAGATGTGAGACTTAAGTCAAGGTTCACTTTACTATAGTGACTGTCAAATTGCTCCAGCACTATTGGTTGAAAATGTTACCTTTCCTCTATTGAATTGCTTTTGCACATTTAAAAAAAAATCAGTGGGGCAGATTTTTGTAGATCTATTTCCAAGTTCTATATTCTGTTCCTTTGATCTATGTCTCTCCACCAACACCACAAAGTATTGACTACAATAGCAATATAATAATCCTAGACGTCAGGTAAACTGATTCCTCCCACTTTATTTTTATTTTTCAAAATTGTATTAGCTATCCTGTTTCCTTTGCCTTTCCATATAAATACTAGAAAAATTTCATCTAGATATACAAAAAATTTTCCTGGGATTTTGATCATAATTACCTTAAACCTATATATCAAATTGAGGAGAACTGGCATCTTTACTATATTTATTCTTCCAATCCATGAACACCTTATATCTCTCCATATATTTAGATATTCCTTAATTTATCTCAACAGCAATTTGTAGTTTTTAGCATGTAAATCCTGTACAGTTTTTGTTAGATGTTACCTAAGCATTCCATTTTGTGAACAATTATAAATGCATTTTTAATTTCAGTGTTCATATGTTCATTTCTAGTAAATTGAAATATAATCGGTTTGATTTTTGTATGTTGATTTTGTATTCAGCCACCTTACTGAATTCAATAATTAATTCTAGGAGTTATTATTATTATTTTGTTATTATCATTATTATTATTATAGATTCCTTGGGATTTTCTACATAAATGATCATGTCATCTGCAAATAGGAACAGTTTCATTTCTTCACTTCTGATCTATATGCCTTTTTATTTACTTTCTTTGCCTATTGCACTGGCTAAATTTTCCATCATTATGCTGAATAAGAATGGTGAGAGCAGATATCTTGCTTTGGCCCTGATCTTAGGGAAAAGCATTCAGTCTTTCACCTTTAAGTATCATGTTAGTTGCAAGTTTTCTGTAGATGCTCTTTATCACGTTGGAGAAGTCCCCTCTCCTCCTATTTTTGTGATAGGTTGTTTTTGTTTTTGTTTTTGTTTTTTATCATGAATGGGTATTGGATTTTTAAAAATGCTTTTTCTCCATCAATTGACACAATCACATGATTTTTCTTCTTTAGCCCGTTAGTATACTGGATTACATGGATTGATTTTTTGAATAGTGAACCAGTCTTGTATCCCTGGAAGAAACCTCACTTGATCATGGTACATAACTCTTTTTATATATTGCTGAATTCTATTTGCTAATATTTCATTAAGGATTTTTGCATCTATATTCATAAGAGATACTGGCCTGCTATCTGTTTATGTACTGCTTTTGCCTGGTTTTCATATTAGAACAATACTAGTATCATATAATGAAATAGAAAGTGATACTTCCTCTTCTATTTTCTGGAAGAAATTGTGTATAATTGGTGTTAATTCTTCTTTAAATGTTTGCCAGAAATTTCCAATGAAACCTCCTGGGCCAGGTGAATTCTTTTGGGGAACTTCTAAATTATGAAATAAATTCCCTTAATAGTTACAAAGTTATTCAAATGACCTATTTCATATTGTACCAGTGTGGCATTTTGTGTTTTTCAAGTAATTGTTATTTTTCATTTCATCTGAGTTGTTAAATTTATGTGGGCAGAGTTATATACAGTATTCCTTTATTACTGTTTTAACATCTAAAGGGCTGTTGTGATGTCCTGTTTAATTTCTGATATTGATAATTTATGTCTTCTCTTTTTTCTTTTGTCAACCGTGTCACAGATTTGTCAATTTTATTGATCTTTTCAAACAGCCAAATTTTTGTTTTATTGACTTTTCTCTACTGTTTTCCTGCTTTCAATTTTATTGGTTTCTGGGTTTATCTTTATTATTTCCTTGCTCTGTTTGCTTTGGATTTATTTTGCTCTTCTTTTTCTAGGTTCTTGAGGGAGGACCTTAGATTACAGATTTGAGCCTCTTCCTCTTTTTAATTGTGTGCATTTAATTCTGTAATACTCCTCTCAGCACTGCTTTAGCTGTATACCTCAGATTTAAATATTGTTTTCTATCATTTTTGTTTAGTTCAATGGACTGTTTGATTTCCTCTTCCCCAACAGACCTCCCTGATGCTCAGAGAAATTGATTCTCCCAAAGCCACACAGGTAGCAAGTGGCACAGATTGGATTGGAACTCAACTAGTCCAAAGTTTTGGCTCCTGAAGTCTATTCTTCCTGCTTCCCTAGAGCTCTGCAGCCAGCCTCGATGTGTCTGATATAGATAGGAGTCCTCATTGCTGGTTACTGCTCTCCATGTGGCCTCCACCATGCGCGGGGGTGGAGGGGGGGGTGCGGAGGGGGAGGGAGAAGCAATTTTATTTAGCTGTGCATTGCTGAGAGTCCTAAACTTCCACGAGGTCTCTTCTGATACCGCCCCAGTGGGGAAGGTGGCAGATGCCTCATTACTTCTGCCTCTTCTCCCTGGCCCTTTGACTAGAGACACTAAACTTTTGTTGGTGTTTCTTTTTACAGTGCCCGATGGTATTTTCAAGTTGTCAGCTCCTTCTGTCTCAAGTCTGGGATATATATGAGGCAAAAAGAAAACCCAAGGAGCTCACACTGCATTGGTCCTTGGGTCCTGACATCCCTAGTCTGTCACTCTTCTTTCAGAACCTTCTTTGGTTTGTTTTGTTTATAAAATACCCAGGATTTTGACATGTACACAGCAGGAGAAACAGGAAAAAGTATGTTTCCTTCATCATCTTGGAAGCAGAAGTCCATACTGTACCAATTTTCAAAATATTAATGAACAAACTTTTCTTTAGAATAAACATAAACATTTTTGAAAGGAGCATGCGTTCTCCCACATTAAAGTGGAAACAATATTTCCTTCACTGGAGATCCAGGTCACCTAAATTTATATTGATGGTTCTTATCAGCTGTTTTTCAATGATAAGAAGCATGTTATTCCAAGTATGTCACTCGGACTTATGTTTTTATTTCAGGATATGAACAAAGAATTTCATTTAAGAAAATACTTAGTATGGAGAAAATTATAGGGCATCTATTCAAACACTGACTTGGAGCTGATGGTATAAGGATATTCTGGCTGTAAAGTACCAGAACCATTTGGTCAAACCCATAGATTAAAGTGCAAATGCATCCTGCAGTCTTCTTGGAATCAGCTGAAACTGAGACTGGTTTAGTGACAAACATTCATTTGATGGCAGAGCCGTAGCTGCCCTAATTTTAAAGCAGTTGATGGCTTCCACTGTTAAGTGCCATTATCACAAAATGATGCAACACTTATCACAGCAGCTGCTGCCAACATTCTCCTTCTCTCACATCCCATGCTATGTGAATTCCAGGCGATGAATATCAGATTGTTTTCGGTGAGAAGTGATTGACAGAAAACATATTATGACATATATTATGACAGAAAACATATTCCCTTGTTCCTCTACTTATAAGAAGGCTCCACAAATTCAATGTAAGTGAAAGTCTGATGGAGAATTCCAGTTTCAATGCAAAAATTGTTCAATTCTTTGTGTATACAGCCACTAATCCCCACTCCCATTCCAACAGCAGACATAACAAATCGATCACCTCACACTCCCTGTTAACCTTGGTACACCATCAGTAGGATAGCCAGATTTAATAAACGAAAGTGCAGAAGACCCAGTTAAATTTGAATTTCAAATGAACAGCAAATCATATTTTAGTATAAGCCAATCCCAAACATAGCATGAGGCAAACTGAGACCAAAAAGTGTCTGTTGTTTATCTGAAATCCAAATTTAACAAGGCATCTTATAGTTTTTCTGGTAACCCAACATCAGAATCCTTCTTAACACTGCACTTCAGGTAAATCCTGTCAATCTGTTGCAATCTGCCTGTTACAGATAGAGGGCATCAGAAGTACAGAAAAGAGAGGACAAGTGGGAGTTTTAGAGTGGTGAGTGACATAATGAATTTATGTCTAAAAAAATGAGACACGGGCAGTATCTTTCGATCAGAGTGAAGTAAAGCAATCTCTGAATATTTTCCAATGACATGTGAATCACTTAAACATTATTACTGAAGACCAAGTTTTTGTGTGTGTGATCATATTGTTTCACTAATACAGTGGTTCTCAAAGCATAATCCCTGAACCAGCAGCATTAGCATCACCTGGGAACTTCTTAGAAATGCAGATTAACAGATCCCCACCCCCACCCCGCCGCCAACCCCTCCCCCCACCACCACAGCCCAACACCTACTAAATCAGAAATGCTGGAGTGAGTGCCCAGGAATCTAGGCCTAAAAGCCCTCCAGGAAATTCGGGTACACACTCAAATTTGAGAACTGTTATCCCATGAGTACAGCAAAGAACAATAGTTGCCCTGCTAGAGAAAATTCTTGAAAGAGAAAACTCCTTTCATTTTTCTGCCTACTTAGCTTTCTGTAAGTTTAATCAGAAAAGCCGGTGAACTTACAGCTGGCTCTTAACTTCAGCGAGATATCAACTCAGTACAAATCTAACATCTTCCCACAGAGAAGCTGTAAACCCTGAGTGAACACCTTGTCTTCTTTTTTTATCCCTGCTGAGGAGGGGGGTGACCGATGCTCTCTTCTGTTGCCTGTTCAGTGGTCAAGCCTGGTTATCATGACCTCCCCAAGCATAAGTCATGCACTAAGTGTCCGGTTTCCAGATTCAGTGTTCTCTTTAGCTGAATCAACAACAGTTTTTTTAAGTGTTCTCTTATCTAAATCAACACATCAAGCCAGACAGACATATCATCACTATCTTAAATTGACCTTGGTAACAGCTTACTGGAAAAACAAAACAAATGATAACCACAATATGAAGACACAAAGCCAAAGGGATCGCACTTTTACAGACTTAACACTCATAAAGTAGCACCTTCCATATGTATTGTCATTATAATTCACATCAGGAGAGGCAAGATTTCCTACCCATAACTTATGAATAAGAATGCAGATTAAGGGTGTCTATGTAATTTACTTGAGATCACATAGTCAGGAAGTAATACAGGGTAAGTCCAATTCTTATGTTTTAAATTCACCAAGAAAGAGTGAGCCCAGGAAACCCTAGTCCCCACGCTCGACCCTAATAAAAGCAGAACCCCAGACCTGCACTATCTCTCTCCCTGTGACCTCGCTGTGGCCCCAGGTGTGTCATGTAATTTCCAGGACTTGTAAGTAATAAACTCTTTTCCGAAGTTTCCTGATGGTTATTGCTGAAGTGTGTCCTGCAGTCATAGTAAGAACCACAAGGGCTGGTCCAGCCACAACATTGGTTATGGATAGGCTGAGATGGTCACACAACAGACATGCTATAGAAAACCACTGATGAAGTTAGAGGGAACTGAATGATCAGATTTGAGTATTAGATTGTTTTGGTGGTAGAATGGAAATGAAAGATGGAAAAATTGATAAAGAAGCTATCTCAGCAGTTCAACTGGGAAAAGTCTAAGTAAGTTCACTGGTTTCAGGGATAGAGAGAAGAGAGAAAGGATATGAGAGATAAATAATAGAATGGACAGGACTTGCACTTGTTAAATATGAAATTTCAGAAGGCAGGAAAATTTTGTATTCATATCATATGTACCATTTTGTACACTAATATTATCACTTAGCAATATAATTGTGAACGTAAAGCAATGATTGTAAATATTATTATATAATATCACTTAATGATTGAATTATATACCATCATAAAGATGAATTATGATTTGAATAACCAAACCCCTACTTTTTCTTAATATTTAAATGTCTGTCTTATAAATATCATCGCAGCTAATATCCTTGAATACATCTTCACACACTTCTCTGATTATTTTATTATTTCCTTAGAATAAATTCACAGACTGAATAAAATATAAGTAGATTTTACAGATTTTTAAAAAATTTTTTTATATTGCCATTTTGCCCCCTTGAGATTTTTATTTATTTTATTAATTTAAACATCTACCAGCCATGCATGACAGAGGCTATGTATTTATTCTCTCCCAGAGTATTTATTCTCTCCCAGAGTACTGACAGTCTTAAAGATTATATATCTCTGATAAGCAAGAAATGGCAAAAATTGCTGTTTTATTTACATTTCTTTAAATATCATCAGACTGAATAGTTCTGTATGATGTTTATAACTTTTTGCACATCTTCCTTCTGGCAAGCCTGATTATGCCCTGTGACCATTTTGCTATTAGGTCTTTTTTTCCATTGATTCTTAAGAAAGGTATTACATATCAAGAATTATGATTCTTTGTCAACAATTCCTACACATATTTCCTCAACGTTCTAATTTTTTATTTTTATGCTCTGCTGCATACTGGACATTTGTGACCCCCAAATTCATATGCTGAAATGCTCAACTCCCAATGAGGATGGTGTTTGGGGACTGAGCCTTTGGGAGGTAATTAGAGGAGCCCTTATGAATGGAATTAGTGCTGGTATAAAAGAGACCCAGGAGGGCTCCCTCACCCCTTCCATGATGTGAGGTCACAGCAAGAAGATGGCCATCCATGATCCAGACATTGATCTGGATTTTCCAGTCTCCAAAATCGTGAGCCATAAATGTTTGTTATTTAAGCCACCCAGTCTATGGTATTTTTTTTAAATAAAGCAACCTGAATAGACTAAGACATGCTCTCTTTTGAATCACAAAAGTACTCATTTTTGTAATTCAACCTATCAGTATTTTCCCTATGGATAATCCATTGCATATCGTGTTAAGAAAGGTTTCTTTACTCCAAAATTTTGTGAACATTTAGTATATTTTCTTTTAATACTTTGACTTTTTATGTAAATAGTTAATTCATCTTAAATTTATTTGGAAAAAAATTATGAAATAGGGATTCACTCTTCTTCACTTCACATTCACTCTTTTTGTCATACACTTAGCTACTGAATTAACACCACGGTTGAAGCCACAACAAGTTTGAATAATGACTAAAATTACCATGCAGAAGAGAGATACTCTATTTACTGTGAAAGTGATTCTCTTATTTCTCCGTAGTAAGATGGAATGGTTGTGGATGAAAGCCTGATTTGAGTTGATTCACAGCAGAACGGCAGGGAGGCTTGGAGATAAAAAATGTGAACAATTCTTTTGAAGAGTTTTGCTGTAAACTGCAGAAGAGAAAATGTGGTAGCAGCTGGGAGAAGTGCAGTCAGAACTTATGAATTCTCTGAAATAATTCTTCACACAGTTTTGTTTTGTTTGTTTTTCTGGAGGTTGGATGAATAACTCTAAATGAGAGGTGTGGATACACACTGAAAGATAATGGCTCTTGTCATCCATGTAGTCTCTCTTCCTCTCTAAGATCCCATGGAAAGGATTATAAAAATATGTAAAACAAAGAGAAGCACAGCACTGTAAAATATAGAACTATGTCACTTTCAGGACAGGTATTTTGACAAATATTTGGAAGATAGAATGCAGGTGCATTGATGGCTTAACCAAAGCAGAAGAGATCAAAAATGCTCCACATAAGCACTGATCTTCATAGTGTAGCTATGAGCAAAAGTGGCCACGAGTGGCTCCAAGCAGGAGCTTGTTCAGGGCAGCAAACTGGATGGATAAGAGAATAAGTGTCTACATGGATGGCTCATGTGCCCTCAACCCCATTTACCAATCATTATGCAAGACTTATCTAGTTCCATGGGATGATGAAATGCATGACTGGAATGAAGAGAGAGGGGCAAAATCTGAGATACAGCTGAAGTTCCACAAATATCTGGTAATAGGGATACTAGACAAAATACAAAAAAATACAAGATGTGTGAACTTCAGGTATACGACAAAAAATATTTTAGAATAAGTATGTCCAAAATATTTTATGTAACATATTCACATGACATTATAGTTAATCTGAAATTAACATTTAATGAGGCATCCTGTATTTTTATTTACTAAATTGAGAAACCCTCCTTAGTAAGCAAAGTCAGTTTGGCAAATTTGGAGGTCCTGACCTCCCATCTTAGAGGAAAGTCTGCTTGACAATAGAATGACACTTTTACCCCTATTGTAAGTCAACTATACTTCAATTAAAAGAAGAAGAAGGAGGAGGGGGAGAAGAAGAAGGGCAAGGGGAAGAAGGAGAAGGGGAAGAAGGAGAAGGAGAAGAAGGAGGGGAAGGGGAAGGGAAAGGGAAAGAGGAAGAGAAGGAAGAAGGAGAAAGGAGGGAGGAGGGAGGAAGGAGGAGGAGGAGAAGGAGGAGGAGAAGAAGAAGGAGAAACCTATTAAATGCAAAGGAAACCTTCACCAGCTACCCAGTCAACCAGTACTTCATTAATAAATACAAATGGTAAAACAAGAACCATCAACATTTGAGAAAAAACAAAACAGAAGAACCACAAAGAGAAGCAAAATAAGAACAGGCCTTAATAATGCAGACAGCAGAAGAGTATGTAAAAAAGAGTTCTAAAATTTCCCTTTACGTAAATGATTGTTTTACTCTATGAAATAATACTGTTCTTCACTTTGAAGAGACAGATTATTCATCACTAACACCATAATAAAACATAAAAAAAAAAAAAAAACCTGAGGAAAGACCACTGGATTTGTTAATTAGAATAAATCCTCAATTTCAACAGATACAACAGAAATCTTTTAGCAGGTTGATTACATCTTTTAGAAGAGAAAAAAATAGTTATGCCTTATTTTGAAAACACATTAACAATATGAAATCATCCTTATAGATATAAAAGTAGCTTAATATAGAGAAGTTTCTAGAATAGTTTGCCAATAACAAAATCACCGAGATATCAAATAGTTTTGCTTTTTTCATGTCTATTTTCATGTATAGATATATCTCTCTCTATATATACATATATCTACAGATACATATATGGAGAGAGATATATTTCTCTATCTATATAAATAGATAAACCCTCTTTCAAAGACACTATAGCTCTTTAAACAAAAGAAAAATAACTGTTGTTGGGTAGGAAAATATTATTTAGCACAAAAACCTATAAAACATAGTTTTACATTAATATATTGATATTTTTAGAGGAATGCTAGTTGTAGGCTATTTAAAATGTCAAAGAATAAATATTTGAGTGTTACGGAAGAATTATTTAAAACATTATAACTAAACTTTGGTTTAATTAAAAAATAAGAAATGAAAACAATTACACGTTTTCTTCTACTACAATATAAGCTCCATGAGGACACAGATTATTGCTTTCTTTCCTTCACTGCTGTATCCCAAGTACACAGAATAGTACCAGGATCTAGTAAGTTGCTCAGTACGTATTTGGTGAATGAATGAGTGAATCATTATTTAAAGAGATTTGTTTGGTTAATACACTTGAAGAAAATTACTCCCTCCAATTCCTCAATAAGCCTAGAAAAATATAGACCAGACTTAGATCGAACCTATTCAGCAAAAATGGAATTTTGTCATGAAATTATAAAACCTCATGTTTCCAACCAGCACCTTTTTGAATTCCCTTTGAGAGGACAGTAGGAGGTATAGTAAAATTAGGAAGAAGCAGCAAACCAATTAGGGTGTTCTCTTCACTTCTAAAGTTTATCACCCTCAGGGAAGTCACCATGAGTCTGGTGAAAGGATGCAGCCACACTTACTGAGCCACAGTGGCTCCATTCAGTGGCTCTGCTAATGGACCACTGGTGTCTCCAAGTTCCTTATTGCTTTTTGTTAACATGGCTTCATGTCTGTTTCTCTTTCTTATTAAAAGGTAGGGTCTTAGAAAATCACTGAAGTTTGTTGACAGGGGACTTTTCTTTCGGGATAATAGAGTACAGTTTCCCAGATGCCACCTGGGCTTGAAAGTAGAAATAGGGAAAGTTTAGAGAACAGAGAAGCAAGTAAAATATGGTTGATGTTTCTCCCAACATTACATGTAGTTCAGTCTCTTAACAGGTTAATAGTTGGTAAGGTCTTCAGGTCCAGAGCTCAGTTCTACAGAACGTGGAGCTCTATGCTGTTGATATTCCAGAGAGAGGATTGAGATGTTATTAATTGTTTACACTAGCATACTGTACAGTTTATATATTTTTCAAACAAGAAAGTATACTTGTACTTTGTAAAATACAGAAAATCAGAAATAAGAATATAAAAATCACATGAAGCATAACTTCTGTGGTATATTAACCATTTTAAATATATAACTGCTTTATAGCTTTCTTTTCTTGAAAAATGTTATTGAAAAATGTCAGTTTTCTAGCCAATGATATGCTACCGACAGTCTTTTCCACTTCCTCAAGGTAGGCTTTTATGAGTTCTGGTGTAATGTTGCCTGGCTCTGTTTACTGAATCTCTCCCAGAGTGGAAAAATATCTGTGAATTCTGTTTTTTATATAACTGCAGAGGAGAAATTTTCTCGAAATTATCAAACAAGAAAAAAGTGACACGGAAATTTTTCTTTCATATAAAAACAACTTGCTTTGTCTCCCAGTCCTTCTCTTTACAAATGGCTTATGGTAATTTAGAAGATGCTAAAGAACTGTTGGCAAAACCCCATTTCTTTTGCCCTAATTCTGTATTTTTTTTTTTCTTTCAACACACAAAATTTCAGGTTGATAAACTTCAGTATCAAAGGATGATGTATAAGTTTGGGCGTATCAACCAGCTTTACTTTCCAAATGGTTTTTAGAAACCTAATTTTATTTATTTTTAAAGCAAAATTCACATGCTGAAAGGGGAAAGATTTAAAGAGACAGAGGTGAGAGGGAGGGAGGGAGAAAGGAGCAAACTCCTTTCGATTACATCATGGCACAAATTCTATTTTATTGCTTTGAAAATAGTGACATCTAGTGGACACAAGGTATTAATACCATGGTGTCTTGGTGTCAGAATTAACTGCAATTGTAAAAAGCAAAAAATGAAGTCCAATTATATAGACAGAAAATCAGGAGGATTTTATAGTAATCAAAATTCACTGATCCACTTTCAGATATCTGTTATTCTGCCAGTAAAATTCTAAACAGAAAGTGACTTTATTAATTTGAAAGTCTCAATCATTGCCAAATAAGAAAACAATGTTATCAGTTAAGCCTTGAGGAAGGTTAAACAAGGATACAGAGTCTGAGGCTGGTTAGCGAAAGTGCACACTGTGTATATTATGAGAACAGACCACTTTCAACACTTTCTGCCCATATTCACTTTATAGTATTTGCCAACTGCAAATTATTCATCATATGTTTGTTTGCCATTTGATCCATTTGTCTACAGCACATAGTTTGATTATTAATTAATCAAAGTAATGGTATAAACCTCTAAATGAACAGTGACTACTTAGCCTGCATTACAATTCTTCATCGAACCTACTATGTAGACTACTCATCTATGTTTGGCACTTTGGAGTTTACAAAGCAGTAATAGTACTCCCATTTTATAGCAAGTAAGACAAATCTCAAAATACTTAAGTTAATTAGCTAAGCCAACAAAAGCAAACTCAATAAGAGAGTCGAAGAATCCATGGGGATAGACCATCTTGTTTTCCCACCATCCTCCCTATTGAAATTACAGGACAAAAAACACATGTCACAAAGCTGGATCCTGGCATAAAAAAAAAAATCCAAATTTAGATGGAATCCAGATATAGTCAGAATTATAATGGTAACAACAGCCATCACTACTATTTATGGCGTACCTTCTGTAGCAAACACTATTGTAAGAAATTATTATTCTAGTTAATAGAGGAGGCATCTGAAGTACAGAGAGGTTAAATAACTTACCTAAGGTCATACTGCAAGTACCCTCAGGATAAATACACGGTTGCCCTCCTTTTGTCAGCATAAGTAACAACCAGTATAACATAACCCAGATTTTTAAATTAGAAGTTTCTCACTTGTGTAATTGTTCAGATTCAACTAAGCAATTTTAGATTTTAGGCAATTTTAGATTTTAGAAAGTAAAACAAACCTTCTTAAACAAGACTGACTAAAGAGAGAATTAGAATTGGAACCAGAAGATTAATAACTGATTTATTAAAATCATGACTATATAGACCGTTCAGGGCACTGCAAATGATTATGACGGAAAGAAACGTGTGAAAGCTTTCAAAAAGAAATTTCCCTGTAATGGTACTGTGACTGAACATCCCAAATACGGAGAGGTTATTCAGCTTCAAGTGACCAAAGAAAAAACATTTGCCAGTTTCTCTTGGAGACTGGCATTGTCAAGGAGGAACAGCTTAAGGTTCATGGATTCTAAAATGAACCTAAATAAGTGGAGAATTTCTTGAATAATTTTGTTCTCTAAACCCAGTTTGACTGCCTTGTGAAATGGTTCTCTGCAGTAAATGGACTTTTCATTTATTTAAACATTCAAACTTCCATTCACATCTGCATGATTACAGAAAACATGGGGTATGTAGGCTAGTAACACATAAGAAAATTGCAGTAAGATGGTAATGAAACCCCATATTCATCTTAACATGTTTCCAATGGAAAATATGTTGTTTTGAGTATTTATTTGTTTATTGTTCAGTTTATTACTTTTCACTCGATTAAATATTTTTGTTGTATTAAACCATGTATGTTGCAGCTTAACAATAAAAAAGAAATCTAGATTTTTGCTCCTTATCTGACCAGTTCCTTGACACACACACACACACACACACACACACACCCCACAGGCATAATTTTTCATTTGCCCAATTTCTTCCTAAGTAATGAAAATGGCATTTTTTTAAAAAAAGTACATTGGTTTCTTTGAGTTAAACAAGGGATATTAAATTCATTTGTATTTATTGGGCAGTACAATATCTATAGTATTATAGGAATAATATAAAAGAGGTATGGGGCAAGTTACCAAATATCAATAAATTCACAATATTATTGGAGTCAAAGGTTTTATACACTTCATACTTGACTTAATATTCATCTTAAGGCTTATCCTGATCATTTCCTTTCTTACTTCTATGTCAGGAAGAATCTACTAGTAGGAAAAAAACAGCACAATTCTACTTCGGTAATATGAAGATTGTTTAAAAAGATAATTTGCAAAGTTTGGACAGAGCATGGACATTAGAAGAAATAGTGCAGCTGGGAAGAGCAGGGAAACTTCTCTAGCTCTTTAGCTTGAAAGAGTCAGGGGAAGGAGCAGTAACTAGAACCTGGAGAGAAAGAAGAGAGGGATGGAGACAGACATAGAAAGCACTGCCACATACCTGGGAAGGACACTGCCAAGTGACCCAGCCAGACAAATGAGTTTATGATATTTTCCCCTTCAAATTATGTTATTGAAAAGGCTGAGAAGCAATAACAATCTAATAACAATGAGGAAATCTAGCACCCTAAATACCCTTTCCTAAGAAAAAAACAGGACTCCTTTGAAGAACATCTGATTCCATGCCTGGAGCAGGAAGCATCAAGAGGTTCCAGGGTATTTTGTTGTGCCAGAAAGTAAGGAAGTTTGTTGGGAAAGGCAATCACATGTGTGCAGTTTTCTGACTCCCCATTCAGCCACATGAAAATGGGCCTTGGGCCTGGAACACTTCCTTACCAAGAGACAAGGAGCCCTCACTGCTCGTGTGGGCTTATGGACCTGTGTGGGAATATCTTTCTCTGTTTTAGACTCAGTATATTCTCCTTTGTCCTGCTTGATCAGGCTGTCAAATAGCACATTGCCAACTGCCTACTGCATCCTTTCACGGGTGTTGGGGAGTGGAGGGGAGGGAAAAGGGTCCTTCACCCACAGCACAAGAAGGGTGCATGCAGATCATCACCCTGGGTCAGCTGTGGGAGGTGACCTGCTGGCCATGGGGAAACCAATGTCCACTCATGAAGCTCACCTTGCTCTGTCTCCTCTCTATGTGAGTAAAGCGTTGTTTCACTGTAAAATCGTGTGAGGCATGTCTTTCTTGGTGACCCTGAACCATGGAGTGGGTTGACTTCTGGAATTGCTGCTTCTGATGGAGTGGGACCCCCTGCCTGGAGGGGATAACAACTGCCATTTGTTTGACAAAATTATCAACACAGAGGTACCAGTAAGAAGGACTCTACTGTGCCAAAGATGGGACAGTTTAAGCATCAACAGAATAATGAATGCATTTAATAGAAATTCACTGAACGTATTTTTTAAAAAACATCAATTTGTGTTGATACTCAATTTTTAACAGAGAAATCCAACAAAAACAATGACAACAATTAAGAAATTTGGAAATAACTAGGACACCAACACCTTAGCATGAAAATTATAAATTAAAAGGAAGTAAATACACATTTATTCTATCTTTTGCTGGATGAACTGTGAATGAAGGAAAAAATCTTCCTTACAGAAGAATTCCTATTATAGTAAATATGGAAGATATTTTTAAAATCACAACGTTGCAAACTTTAATGAAATAATTGATTCAGGCAGCAATCATTAGTTTAAAAATTAATGAAGAATTTTACAATGACTGGTTCCACTGATCAACGTCGGTACCATTTAAAAAATGTGACAACCTCCTGATGTGATTTCATATGAAGCACACAGCACCAACAGTAAAGTGTTCTCACCCAAAGAGTTGAAGCCTTCTGGGAGAACCTCGCTTTATAGAAGATACAGGGAATAAAGGGGTATATTAAATGGTGCAGAGGCAAACAAATATATTCAGGATGTGCGGCATTTAAAGACAACTAAGTTAATGCTATTTAACATAAAAGAATTAAGGAAAATGGCTAAAAGGTTTTAACAGACACTTCATCAAAGAAGACATAAAAATGGCAAAGAAAAACATGAAGAGATGTCCAAAATCATTAGTAATTAGGGAAACATAAATTAAAACCACAATGAGAGGAGCCTGGTCAAGACGGTGGAGTAGGAAGACCCCAAGCTCACCTCCTGTCCAGGCACACCAAAACTACAACTCTGTACAGAGCAACTATTCATGAGAAAGGCCAGAATCTAGCAGAAATAGCAGAGATGGTCTTCTATAACTAAATATTTAAAGAAGAAACCACAACAAGACATGTAGGAGGGGTGGAGTTGAAGTACAGTCGAGACCCATACCCCCACCAATGGGTGACCCACAAATGGGAGGATAATTACAATTGCAAAGGTTCTCCCCAAAGAGCCATTAGTCTGAATCCTATATCAGGCTCCCCAGCCCAGGGGTTCTACACTGGAAAGATGAGCCCCCAGAACAGGTAGATTTGATGGCCAGTGGGGCTTATTTTCAGGAGACACAGAGGGCTGTGGGAAATAGAGACTCCATTCTTAAAGAGCACATCCAAAATCTCACATGCTCCAGATCCCAGGGCAGGAGCAGTAATTTAAAAGGAGCCTGCGTCAGACCTACCTGCTGATCTTGGAGAGTCTCCTAGACAGGCAGGAGGCAACTGCAGCTCACCCCGGGGACATAGACACTGGTGGAAGCCATTTTGGGCAGCTCATTCTACCACATGGACACTGGGGTTGGCAAGCCACATTTCAGAATCCTCTCTCTAGCTAATTGACACCATGACCCAGCCCCCTCCCCTCCCCCGCCCCCCACCACCACCACCAGCAGCCTGTCGACATCAGTACTGAGATATCTCAGGCCAAGCAACTAGCCAGGCAGAAACATAGCCCCACCCACCAGCAAGCAGGGTGCCTTAAGACCTCCTGAGCCCAAAGCCACCCCAGTACATGGCCCTGCCCACCACAGGGCCCAGGATCTGGACCTGCACACAAGTCTGCAGGCATTAGCCCCAGGACTCCTGGGGCCCTACAGCCAGCTCCGACCACCAGTGAGACAGCAATATCCCTGGGGATGCCCAGGCACAGCCCCAAAAACCACCAGCAGGCCAAGACCAGGCCCGAAACACCTTGGGCCCCTCAGCCAGCTGCACTGACACAAATTTTAGCAACTCGGATCTGCCTCCTCATGCAAAGGAACAAAAAGCAAAATTAAATAAATGGGACAGAGTTAAATATAAAAGCTTTTGCACGGCAAAGGAAACCATCAACAAAATAGAGACAACCTACTGAATGGGAGAAAATATACGCAATGATGTGACCAACAAGGGGTTAATATCCAAAATACATAGACAATTCATACAACTCAATATCAAAAAAAACAATTTGATTAAAAAATGGGCAGAAGACCTGAACGGACATTTTTCCAAAAAAAAAAGACATACAGATGGCCAACAGGCCCATGAAAAGATGTTCCACATCGCTAATCCACACAGAAATGCAAATCAAAACCGCAATGAGATATCACCTCACACCTGTCAGAATGGCTATCATCATAAAGACCACAAATAACAAATATTGGCGAGGATGTGGAGAAAAGGGAACCCTTGTACACTGTTAGTGGAAATGTAAATTGGTTCATCAACCATGGAAAATAGTAGGGAGGTTCCTCAAAAAATTAAAAATACCATATGATTCAGCAATTCCATTCCTGGGCATATATCTGAAGAATACAAAAATCACTGATTTGCAAAGATACATGCACCACAATGTTCATAGCAGCACTATTTACAGTAGCCAAGATACGGAACAACCTAAATGCCCATCAACAGATGATTGGATAAAGATGATGTGGTATATACATACAATGGAATACTACTCAGCCATAAAAAAAGAATGAAATTTTGCCATTTGTAACAACATGGATGGGCTTTGAGTGTGTTATGCTAAGTGAAATGTCATACAGAGAAAGACAAATACTGTATGATATATCACGTATATGTGGAATCTAAAAATTAAAAAACACAAGCGAATATAACAAAAAAGTAACAGTCTCACAGATACAGAGAACAAACCAGTGATTACCAGTGGGAAGAGAGAAGGGGGGAGGGGCAAGATGAGGTGGAGAATTAAGAGATACAAATTTCCATGTATAAAATAAATATGCTACAAAGAAATACTGTACATCACAGGGAATATAGCCAATATTTTATAATAACTTTAAATGGAGTATAATCTATAAAAAATTTGAATATCTATGTGTAACCCTGAAACTAATATAATATAAATCAACTATACCTTAATAAAAAGAAAAATATTTTAAAAACCCATAATGAGATACCACTATTCACCTATTAGAATGGTTTACATTAAAAAGAGTGACTATTCCAAGTGCTTTGATCTAGAGTTTCAGATCTTGCTCTGTATTCAGTTTCATCCTTTTTGCCCTGCACTTTCTAACTTGCATTTTCCTTCTCAGTTTGTGGGTGCCATTTGTTTAATCTCTTTCAGTTCTATCATTTCAGGGAGAGTAGAATGTACTCCTGTGATGTACTCAGATTCCTAATACCCAAGCTTAGTCTGGTGCCCTAAAATTCCCTCTTTTCTGGAAAGGCTGTTTGGTTTTTATCATGAATCAGTGTTGGATTTTGTTAAATGTTTTTTCTGCATCTATTGATATGACCATTTGTTTTTTCTTCCTTAGCCTGTTGATGTGATGGATTTCATTGATTGAATTTTGAATGTTGACCCAGCCTTGCATATCTGGAATAAATCTCACTTGGTCATGCTGTATATTTATTTTATACATTGTTGGATTTGATTTGCTAATATTCTGTTGAGGATTTCTGCATCTATGTTCATAAGAGACATTGGTCTTTAATTTTTATTTCTTGTAACGTCACAGAATGAGTTAAGAAGTGTTTCCTCTGCTTCTATTTACTGGAAGATATTGGAGAGAACTGGTATAATCTTTTCCTTAAATGTTTAGTAGAATCTGCTAGTGAACATTTCTTGGCCTGGTGATTTCTGTTTTGGAAGGCTGTTAATTCTTGATTTAATTTCTTTGATAAAGACATATACAGATTATCAAATTCTCTTTGTGTGAGTTTTAGTAAATTTTATCTTTCAAGAAATTGGTCTAATTCATCTAAGTTATCAAAGTTACGGGAATAGAATTCATCATAATATTGCTTATTATTCTTTCATGTCCATGAGAATAGCAGTGATGGTCTCTTTTCAACTTCTTATAGTCATGAAGTATGACTTCTCACTTTTTTTCTTAGTGAGCACAGCTAGAAGTTTGCCAATTTGATCTTTTCAAAGAAGTTTTTGGTTGTTTTAATGTTCTCTATTAATTTCTTGTTTTCAATTGTACTGATTTTTGTTCTAATTTGTATTATTTCTTTTCTTCTGCTTACTTTGGATTTAATTTGCTCTCCATTTTCTTATTCCTAAGGTTGAAGTGCATATCATTGACTTTAGATCGTTTTTCTCTTCTAATATATGCATTCAATGCTATAAATTTCCCTCTAAGCTTTGCTTTTGCTGCATCTCACAAACTTGGTAAGCTGTATTTTCATTTTCATTTAGCTCAAAACATTTTAAAATGTATCTTGAAACTTCTTTGACTCGTGTGATTTAGAAATAGGTTGCTTATCTCCAAATATATTTGAGATTTTCTAGCTGTCTTACTGTGATTTCTAACTTAATTCTATTATGCTCTTAAGCATATACTTTGTATGATTTCTACTCTTTTAAATTTCTTAAGATGTACACCATGTCTTTTTATACTACTCTGAACTTCTATTTATTTTCTAATGTTATTTGTTGGAAATTAAATCTGTTCCAAAATATCATGTCCCTAAATACTTTGAAATTTCATAAGATTTTGCCTGCATGAGGAGGAGACCAGTGGGATGGGGAGACCAGTAGAGTGGGGAGGCATTTGGACAAGAGTCTCTGGTACTCTTAACAAAGCTCCCTGGCTATACACTAAACCATCGAGGTAGCCAAAAACATGAGTGTATGCTTAAGGGTGACTGCCTAAACATCTGAAAAAAAAAAAAAAAATATATATATATATAGATAGATACAGAGCAAAAAATGGAGGCTATTTTTGGTTTGGCAAAAGGGGATGTACACTGAACATCACAGAGCGGTATTATTGAAAAAAGATTTGAAACAATCTGATATGTGCTAGAAAACTTCTTATATTTTCCTTCTCTCACTTTTATACCTTATCTCTTCCATGCAAGAAAGCTTTGAATGACCTTACATTTGCATAATGACTTTGCTGTTCTTTTATGCTGTTTTTGTAAAAATTTTCTTTAGAACATAACCCCTCAAGGTTGGAAACAATTTAGTTGGGACTTGTGACAGGGTCTGTAAGCATTAGCACATATTGAAAAATGGCTAACGCTATTGTATCACCTATCTGAAATGTATAGCATATACTTAGAACTTGGAATATATGACGTAGGACACTGAGTTTTCCTGTCATGGCCTATCAAACAGAAGAAGCGCCCTGGAAAAACACAGCATAAGGAATGTCCCTTCCTGCCCCTTTTTGTTATATGAATTGTCATGGATATGGGAGGTAGACTCAGCTGGGAAGAAAACCTATGTCATTATTATATTGGGGGCTTTTCTTCTACATCAGCATCAGAAGGGCTGTCACACTGCCTGAGTCTCACGGCAAGGGGTTTGTCAGGAAATCTCCAGAGATGGTTTCTAGCCAGATGAATTCTTTGTCCTCCAGCTGTTGTTTTGTTTGTTTGTTTGTTTTTAAGTTATCCATATCCCCCATGTCCTGATAACATTAACAATGCAGATACTCTTTGCAATTTTTACTGGAAATTATCTGGTGATTTAATGAAAGGTAAATATAGTTGCAGAGGTAAAATGGTTTTTATTTACCTAAGAGTATTTCTAGAAAAAGAGTTGTAAATTTAATTAAATTGTGATGAACATTGTGTCTTTTCTGTATCTGATGATTTATTTCTTTTGGTTTGATTCAAAAAACATTAGGAGGAACTGACTTTTCCTTCCTGGTTTACTAAGGACTTTTACTTCCTCCTGCTTCCTACATTTTGGACATTTCACTGCTTATTAGAGTCCCCACCAAGAATAATGAAGGGGATAGAAATAAAGAATCTGGCTGGTGAAAAGGACTGTCACAATGATTGATACAGTGGCTAACAAAAGCTTAGCAAGTATATAGAAATTTTCTTATTATAATGTCTCCTCATGACTCAGAGTTAGCGAAGATCTGGTTATGCATATAGAGACACTTCTTATGATTACATGTCAGAAATCATCATTATAATTCACAAGTGGTTTTCCTTGTGTAAGATGTCTTATATTATTTATTTTATTGTGAAGACTTTTCTTTCATATGTATGAAGATTTTCAGTTTCTGTGGATCTTAAATATCCAGTGACGCTTGTCATTACTTCTGGTCCTTTTCCATGCTAAAAATAAGTTTGGATGGCTTGAACAAAGATTCACTATATTCTAAAACTGAGTTTTCCCACTTAGGTAAAAAACCAACCAGCAAGAATGTACTTTTTAATAAAAAATGTATCTTGAAGATAATTCTTCTAGAAATGTTATAATATATTCTTAATTTATAAATATAAGCCAGAAAAAGGATTGGCAATGTAGCAGTCTTACAATCGATCATTAGGTAACTTATATTTTTCTTTAATATATTTATGAGGCCACACATAAAAAGGAATGTAAAACCCTTAAGGAACAAAATTCAAGGACTATGGGAGGAGGTGGGCATAAGATCAGATAAAAGAGATTCTAGTGAAGAACCATCAGATGACTCCATCAAAATCTGAAGTTTGTATGATTCATGATGAGGGGATTTTTTTTTAATTACTAAAAGCACAAAGATCATCTACAAATGAGACAAGACCTCACCTTCTCCCATACAACTAAAAGCAAACTGGTTGGAAGAGACTAAGTTTCAAGAAAGTGCATGTTTACATGGTTGCATTTTCTTCAAGGGGACCCAGGAGCCTCCTCTTTTCACCACAGCAGGAGAATAGCCCCACTTGTACGTTACCCAGTAATGTGAGTCTTCTACGTACCATAAAATAACTTCATCCTTTCTTTAGTCAAGTAGTACAAGTTTGAATGATAGGGCAGAAACTGCAATGAGGAAGAAGATGTATCAAGGTTTAATAAGTGGCAGAAGCCCGGTTAAAAGTCAGGATCCTGTTCCTAGCCAAAAGGCTAACACAAATAGGCAAAGATGGCATGGACTTGAGTTCACTCAAACAGAGAAGCATATGTGTAGGTTGGGGTGCAAGAGGATGTTTAATCCCACAGTGACTGCCCATTTTCCCTCACCCCCTTCCTTTTGCCTGCAGGCTTTCTCCAACCTCATCTCCAGCCCTCTCATTTGGGAACTTTCTGATGTCGGTACAGGGCAGAGAAATGGTTGATGTATTTCTTACTTTGGTTGGAGTGACCAGCAGTCTCTCACCTGAGACCCAGCTCTGTGGACTCCTCATAACCTCCCATTAATTCTAACAAAACATTTTGTTTGCATCTACTTCGTTTGGTTATGGGAATAATCCCTGAATCTGCCATCTAAAGTGCTAACATTAAATTACACATGAAGTCTTATTAACATTACATTCTGAATATTTCTTGAATCTCCATGAATTTTTCCATTCCCATTACCCCCACAGTGGTGCAGGCCAACATCTTCTTTCATCTATATTTCATCAGTATCCTTACTAACTTAAACTTTTCTTCCTTTTGTTAATGTTAACAGTATTTTATTGATATATAAATTACCTGCAGTGAAATATATACATATACATTCATTGTTTAAAGTACATATACCAAGAAGAGGAAATACTGAGGGTATTTTGGAAGATTTTTAACTTTATAAGAAACTGCTAAATAGTTTTCATAGTGGTTACACTATTTTCCATTACCACTAACAATACACGAGTGTCCTACTTGTTCCAGATCCTCTCCAATATTTAGTGTTTTATTATTTTTCATTTAAGCCATTCTAGTGAGGCTGTACTCACATCACATTGTGGTTTAAATTTGCATTTTCCCAATGATCCAATGGCACCCAGCATGTTTTCATATGCTCTATGGGCATTCTTATATAAGATCTGGTAAAATATCTGTTCAAGTCTTTCTTCCATATTTTAGTTACTTTTCCTTTAGTTACTAAGTTGTAGGTATTCTCTGTGTAATCTTAATATGAGTACTTTGTCAGATATATGTTTTGAGAATATTTCCTCCCAGTCTGTGGCTTGATTTTGACTTTCTTAATACTCTTTTTAATACGCAAAATTTTTCAATTTTAATGAAAACCAATTTACCATTTTTTCTTGTATGATTAGAGTCTCCTGAGGTTGCCTAAGAAATCTTTGCCCAACACTAAACTTGTAAAATGTTTTCTTCTAGATTTATAAATTTAAACATTACCTTTAGGTCTATGAGCCAGCTCAAATTACTGTTTGTGCTTAGTATGAGGAAAGGATCAATGATTATTTTTTCCACGTGATTATCTAGTTGTTTCAGCACTTTTTACTGAGAATTTCCTTTCTCATATCGAAATTGTTTGACTCCTTTGACAAAAGCAACGGATGTTTTATGTGTAGATCTAGACTTAGAATATCTATTTTGTGCCACTGATATATTTTTTATCATAACTCCAAAATTACCACATGTTAATCATCCTAGTTTTACAATATGTTTTGAAATTTGGTAGTAAAATCCTCCAAATTTGTATTTCTTCTTCAAGACTGTTTTGACCAGTCAAGATACACAATGTGGATTTTATTTCAAAATAAATTTTACAATCTTTGTATCCATTTCTATAGAAAATTCTGCTGTGATTTTGACTGAAATTGTATTGAAAGTTTGGGTTAATTTAAGAGAAACATCTTAAATTAAGCTTTCACATCCATTAATTAGCATACTTCTCCATTTATTTTGGATTTCTTCAACTTTTTTCAGCAATATTTTGTAGTTTTTGGTGTGTTTTAGCATATTTGTTAAATTTATTCCTACATTTCTAATTCTTTAAACTGTTTTATAAATAATGATTTTTAAATTTGGTTTTCCAGGATGCCTTTTTTTTTTTTTTTGCTATTCTATTGAAATGCCATCGATGTTTGTATATTGACTTTTTAATCCAACAAACTTGTTAAATTATTATTTTTAGTAACTTCTTTACAGATGGCTTGGCTTTGCATTTTTGATATACACAATTATGTCATTCTAAAAATAAATATAGTTTTATTATGCTTTTTATTTCTATATTCCTTATTCCTTTTCTTTTTTTCTTTTCTCTCTCCCTTCCCTTCCCCTTCTACACTAGCTAGGATCTGCAGAACAATGTGGTGTTGAGAGTGTACTTTTTTCCTTTCCACATATTGGGGAGAAATTATTTACTATTTCATCATTAAATATATTACCTGTAGGTTTTCTATAAATGTCCTTTGTCAGTTTGAGAAAGTTGCTTTCTATTCCTAGTTTGCTGAAATCATTTTTACCTTTAACTGGTTTGACTTTTAATTAAATTATTTTTCTTAATCTATTGAGATGATCTTGTTTTCCCCTTTACTATGTCATTGTGGTAAATTATGATGACTGATTTGTGAATGGCAACCCTACCCCACTTTTCTAGGATAAAACTTATTAATCATGATGATCTTTTAAAATATATTGTTATATTTAATTTGTTAATATTTATAAATGATTTTTGGACTGAAGGATATTGTTTTGCAAATTTTTTCTTTTAATATCTTTGTCAAGGTTATGCTGGTCTCATAAAATAAATGTGGCTGTGTCTTTTCCTCCTCTGATTTCTGAAATATATTGCATAAGATTGGCATTTTCTTTCTTAAATATTTGGAAGAATTTCTTTTTAGGAGTAATTTTCTAATTCTACTGAAGTACCCCCATCCAACTGCTTGGTTGTTCATTTCTAAATTTCTTAACATATTTGTAAAAGGTATTTTAAAATCATTGTCTAATAAGTTCAGTATCTGGTTCATCTCTGGGTCTGCTCCTGTAAGTTCTTTTATCTTTTGGAAATATTAAATGGTTGTTGTTTTCCTACTGTTTTCTGTTTGTTTGTTTGCTTGACTAGTACTTTCTATCATTATGTGCTGGACACTGTGGATGATAGGTTGTGGAGACTATGGATTAACTACTGTCCTGCTTTGGGGGCAGTTAAATTACAGGTGGACCATTTTATCCTGTTCAGAGCTGTTTTCTCATTTTTCAAGGGTGAGTTTACTTCAAATTTACCCTTGGTTTTTGGGCAAAGAACTTGTTAAAGTACATATGAAGTAGTCTTAGAGTGTATCTTTACTATTTGGAGATCTCAGCTGAATGCCTGGCTTAATTATTAAGGTGTCTGGACTCTATTTAGGTCAGAACTTCAACACTTTCCTAGCATTCCATGCTCTATGTATTATCAGAAGTCTCACTCAGCTTTCAGGCCCTCATCGGCAGTTCCATCCAATCGTGTCACAACCCCAAAACACCAAACTGTCTTACTCTGCCCAGTGCAAATTCCCCTTTCTGTTCTCAAGTATCACACATGGGACATCTCTTCAGGCAGAAAGCCAGGGTGAAGAAATTATGTGGGGTTTTTTTGGTCTGTTTTTCCTCAAGGATCTCAGGCCTTACACTGACTGATGTCCAATGCCTAAAATTATTTGTTTTACATAATTGGTCTAGTTCCATAGTTGTTTAGGTAAGAAGTTAAGTCCAAAGCCAGCCTCTCTGACAAGACTGGAACAAGAAGTCCTGCAATATTTTGTTCTCTTTCAATCCATTTTTCATATACAACCAAAATGATCTGCCCAAAGTGCAAATCTAATCATGTCATTGCCATTCCAAAAATGATTAAATGGCTGTTTATTATCTTTGTAATGAAATCTATACCCGTAATGTGCCTTTAAAGCCCCTGAATAATATGATCTCTGTCTACTTGCCTACCCTAATTCTCACCGCTCTCCATCTCACAAATTTCTTTGTTCTAACTGCACTAAAATGTATTCCTCTCTCATTTCTAGACCTTTACACATATAGTCTCTCCTCTTGGAAAACTAATTTCTCTTCTTTTTCTAGAGAGCTCTCATTCATCATTCAAGATATCACCTTTAGCTTGAACTCCGTTCCTCACCTCTGGAATAGGGTAGAACTCTGGGCTACAATGCCATCTAAACACTTTATAATTCTGCCACTATATCATGTATCTCATATTTTGTGTATATTTCTTTAATCATCTGTCAGCACCACTCTGCTGTAGCCTGGTGAATGCATTGCCACAACTCTTTAATTTATACCTGTATTCCTAAAGCTTATCATAATACCTGACACATGGTGTGCACTCAACAAGTACATCTTAAATAAGTGATTAACTGATCTGTTCGTTTCTAGGTGCCTTTCAGAGCAGATGTCTTTCCTATTTATCTTGGGTGAAAATAAAACTTAATATTTAAAAATATTAATGAATACTTATTGTTCTAAGTGTGTTCTAGGTGATATGAAGATTTTCAGGGAAGTACAGAAAAAGTTTTATTACTTCATGAAAATAATGTCTAAAGGGGCAGGCAATTTACAAAGCATTTTGAAAGAAATATAAAAGGATGCCAAAGAGTTGTTATAGATAATATTATGCTTTATCAATGGTCAGAGTTCTAATATTAGTTTTTGGCATAACTAATTTTCATAGTTTGAAAATCTTCTGACATTTTCTTTGGTTCCCTTTGAAAGATTTCCTTTCAGAGCTGTGAAATCCTTATTCACACACAAGAGTTATTTTTAGGAACAAGAAGGTCAGAACCACGAGGTTTCTGCATTCCTTCCCCACCACCGGTATAGAATTCACAAACCAGTTTAACAGCTTAATTTAAGATTGACTGCTTTTCCCTTCCTCTAAATCCCCGCAAGACAGTATAAGATGCATTTTCCAGGTTTGATGTCCAAAGACAAAACAGAGTTAAAATCCTAGAATTTCAACTGTAATCTCTGGAATTGGGCTCTATTTTGAAAACTAGGAAAGTGAAGTTTCTGATAATATGAGAAGACTGTGAGCAATAAAAGATCTCCCATAAGAATGTACAGTTTTGGGACTTCCCTGGTGGCGCAGTGGTTAAGAATCCACCTGCCAATGCAGGGCACACGGGTTCAAGCCCTGGTCTGGGAAGATCCCACATGCCACTGAGCAACTAAGCCCGAGCATCACGACTACTGAGCCTGTCTGTGCTCTGGAGCCTGTGAGCCATAACTACTGAGCCCGCGTGCCACAACTACTAAAGCCCGTGTGCCTAGAGCCCGTGCTCTGCAACAAGAGAAGCCACCGTAGTGAGAAGCCCGCGTAGTGCAATGAAGAGTAGCCCCCACTCGCTGCAACTAGAGAAAGCCCGTGTGCAGTGACAAAGACCCAACGCAGCTAAAAATAAATAAATAAATAAAATTTTTAAAAAATGTACAGTTTTGATCTCCTGGAGAAAAAAATAGACACTAGGCAAAGGCATGTCACTCATGCGCGAGTGGAGTGGGTTTCAGAGTACACTGCCTTGAGTTTGATGATCTAAAGGGAAAGAGAGCCCGTGTCCCTCAGCTCCAAAAAGTCTGCTACCGTGAAGTTTCCATAGGGTGGCAGGACATATATGCCTTCCTTTGCTTGAGAAATTGGAAAAGTGCTCAATAGGAATTTTCTTGTTCCAAGCGAGAAGAATCAAGGTCCTTCCTCTTCTAGATAAGTGACTATTTCCTCCCAAAAAATCACAGATGGCACAGAATTGTGATAAAAATACAAACTTATATGTTGCCTCCTTTGAAGCTTCCAAAGACCCAGAAGGGGAAAATGTGAGAAGGCTTAGCTAAAAAAAACTGAAGCTCTATAGATTCTCTCAGATCCAGGCAATATATAATGCTAGGGAAAGGTTGGGGGATGAGGGGTAGGAAATGTGCTGATATATGTTGGTACTGGGTGTTGACTAAAAAACATATTCACAACCTAAAAGTTGAGAGTTATGTTTTATTCGGCAGAAATTTTTAGGACTTCAAGTCCGGGAGGCAGCATCTCAAGTAACCCTGAGAGAACTGCTCCAAGGAGGCCAGCGGGGAGCTAGGATATACAGGAGTTTTGCAACAAAGGGCACATAGTAGGAACAAAAGATTACTGTTAATTCAAGAAAACTAGAAATCTCAAGTTAAGGAATTTAGTGCTTTTCTACATATGGGAAGATGCAAGAATCTGGATTCACTGAAATCATTCTTTTGATATGCACCTCAGCTATGTGGGGCCAGTATGCTGTGTGTGTTTTCACATCCTGAGTTTCCTCAGGGCTCACTGTGGGGAGTGGCTGCAGTCTGATGGCTGCTAGATGGCAGGTATTCTTTTCCTTCCTGAGTTTCCTCAGGGCTCACCAGCGATTGGCTGTGGCTGCAATTGCTGATGACTGTGACATCCTTTGTTTACTGATATGGCAGGCAATATTCCATTTATCATAGGGTAGGATTGGAGGTAGGCATCTGATAGCCACATGTCCTCAGAAATCTGGGTCCTTGCTGGCCAGAAAAGCAACTGTGGTTCTGTCAGAGGACACAGCAATTGCATGAAGAGTAGCACAAGCTTAGTGCATGCTCTGGTGACTCAAAACCTTTTCAGACAGGGCCAGCTTGTAACAGAGATAAATATTAGTAGAGAAGACTCCAGATTCCCAACTCTGTTGAGACTTTGGGCTACCCACACACATCACAGGTTGGCAGACATTCGGGTGCTAGGCTCATTAGGCAAAATTACTCACAGCTGTTTCCAGCAAAGGTGGTATATTGGACACACATGTTTACCCCTATGTTCTTCCTAAATGCCATGAAATGACCAAAAGGGTGTGAAATCAATCCCAAAATACAAACAAAACAAAACAAAAAGGCCTGAAGAGGAGGTGAAAGCTACCCAATAATGTAACTGGAAAAGTGGTGTCTGACTGAACAGACCAAATAGAAAATCAAAACAGAGTATACAAAGAGCTAAACAAAAAGCAAGCCAGTTTACACTACAGAAGACCAAAGTTTAGAGTTTGGAGACATCAGTGAGTTTTGAAAGTAAGGGTTCAGTTGGGGATGAAAGCTCCACAGGGGACAGGGGATTTTGCTTGTTTTGCAGACAATCATTTCCACACCACAGAAAACAATGTTTGGCATGTAGTAGGCATTTGGTAAGTTTTATTGAAGAAATAAATTAATGTATTCAAGTCTGCATAAGGAGCAACGAGACCTCTACAACCCTGATAGAACAGTAGGTTTAATTACTGAGGAGGTAGAACAGAGGAAGTCTGGGTTTAGAGACATTAGATACAGCAGTGGGTGGGGATAAAGATTAAATAAGAGTTTATATACTGAATATTGGGACCCCCCCAGTCCCTTTCTGCTTGGCTCCAGAACCCTGAAGCCAGCTTTATATTCACTGGGAAGAATATTACAGGTTTCTTCTCTGGGAAAACAATCCTAACAGGAGAGAGTCCCTAAATAAACATCTCTCCACAATAAATCCCACCAAACACCTCTTCCTTTCTCTCTTTCTCTCTCTCCCTCTCCCCTCTCCCTCATCCTCTTCCTCTCCTCTATTTCTCTCCCTCTTGCATGTGTGCTACTAGATAGCTTCATGGCTCACCAAACATTTGAGGAAAGTCCCTAAAAGAACTGACAAAGATCAAAATCAACAAATAGAGAAAAAACTTACACTTGAAAAATATAGACAGTGTGGGAAGGCTAAATAGAATCAAGGAAAAAAAGCTATATTATGCTCAGAGAGATAAATGAAGTTACTGCATCCCTGAAAGAAGAGACAGTTACAAAAAAGAAGAACATTTAGAGAACAAGAGTGCTCTTGAAAGAAAAAAAATATGATAAAGGAAAGGGAAAATTCAGAAGTTTTGCAAAATAAAACTGAGCAAATCTCCAAAGACCCAAAATACAGAGAAATAGAAACTTCAAGAGAAGATAATTCAAAAGGTGACACAGAAAGTCTAATTTACAATAAAAGAAGTTCTAAAAGAGAGACAAAATAGAACAGGACAAAATTTACAAAATACAATTGTTGAAGAAATAATTCAAAAAGAGATCCACCATGTTTTTTGCAAAATGAATGAAGTGTGAACCACACCAAGACCCACACATGAAACTTCAGAACCCTGGGTACAAAGAGATGATCTTACACACTTCAAGAGAAAACCATACACAAAAAATAAACTCAGAATGATTAAAGACCTAAAGGTAAGGCCAGATAGTATAAAACTCTTAAGAGGAAAACATAGGCAGAACACCCTCTGACATAAATTGCAGGAAGTCCTTTTTTGATACATCTCCTACAGTAATGAAAATAAAAATAAACAAATGGGACCTGATTAAACTTAAAAGCTTTTGCATAGCAAAGGAAACCATAAACAAAATGAAAAGACAACCCTCAGAACGGGAGAAAATATTTGCAAATGAAGCAACCGACAAGGGATTGATCTCCAAAATATACAAACAGCTCATGCAGCTCAATATCAAAAAACGAACAACCCAATAAAGAAATGGGCAGAAGATCTAAATAGACATTTCTCCAAAGAAGACATACAGATGGACAAAAGCACGTGAAAAGATGTTTAACATCACTAATTAGCAGAGAAATGCAAATCAAAACTACAATGAGGTATCACCTCACACCGGTTAGAATAGCTATCATCAAAAAATCTACAAACAATAAATGCTGGAGAGGGTGTGGAGAAAAGGGAACCCTCCAACAGTGTTGGTAGGAATGTAAATTGGTACAGCCACTATGGAGAACAGTATGGAGGTTCCTTAAAAAACTAAAAATAGAACTACCATATGATCCAGCGATCCCACTCCTGGGCATATATCCAGAGAAAACCATAATTCGAAAAGGTACATTCACCACAATGTTTGCTGCAGCACTATTTACAATAACCAGGACATGGCAGCAACCTAAATGTCCATCGACAGAGGAATGCATAAAGAAGATGTGATACATATATACAATGGAATATTACTCAGCCATAGAAAAGAACGAAATAATGCCATTTGCAGCAACCTGGATGGACCTAGAGATTGTCATACTGAGTGAAGTCAGACAGAGAAAGACAAATATCATATGATATTGCTTACATGTGGAATCTAAAAAAAGGGTACAAATGAACTTATCTACAAATAAAGATGTGGAAAACAACTTATGGTTACCAGGGGGAAGAGGGTGAGGGATAAGTTGGGAGATTGGGATTGACATATACACACTACTATATACAAAATAAATAACTAATAAGGACCTACTGTATAGCACAGGGAACGCTACTCAATACTCTGTAATGGCCTATAATGGGAAAAGAATCTAAAGAAGAGTGGATACATGTAAATGTATAACTGATTCACTTTGCTATATACCTGAAACTAACACAACATTGTAAATCAACTGTGCTCCAATAAAAATTTAAAAAAAAATGAAAACCACAGGTCATCTACAAAATATCAGGAGTTAGAATTGTGTCAGAATTCTCCAAACAAAACAGAAATAAAGAAAAATAAACATTTACCCTGGAAACTAGAAAACAAGAGAATAATGCTTTTAAATTTTTGTGGAAAAAATGATTTTCAGCTTAGAAGTTCTTTTTCAGCCAGGTTACCACATCTCAAACAAACAAAAACACCCAAGCACCTTTTCTTTAGAAGGTTCTAAACAGTTCCTCAAATGAAGGCATAAACTAAGACAGTTTAAGACAGAATCCAGGGGATACGACACTGGAAAGGGTACAGAAAATATCCAGGGTAGCTTAGCAGCAGGTCCAGGGGCCATCCATTCATATTTGAGTGGGACAACAGGGGTTGTTTAAAAAGAAAAAGAAATGTATTAATAACTGACAGATAACCTCCTGTGTTTGACTATGCAGAGAAGATATTTTCTGAGAGTCTAGGGATGTCTGAGAGTTTAGGGATGATTTACTAATAGGTACATAGAAACCTGTATAAAGTTTAAAAAGAGACATTTATTAAGTCCAGGAAAAGCAACATTGGTACAAGAAATAAAATAGTATAATGTCCAAGTACTCCTGAAGCATAAATATGTCTCATCTGCAAATAATATTTATACAATTATAACAGTGTATATGTTGAGTATTGGTCATACTTCAAGCCAAATATGAAATAACTCTACTGGTCGGGTGGGAGACGGACTGTGTGCCTGTGTGTTTGGGATGACAGTTTAAAGAAGCTAAATCTCCATCTTGCACAGTAGCAAAGAAATAGGCATTATATGGAGTTAACTAAATATCAATAAGAAATTTGACTGTAAGTATGCTATGTGGAAATAAGATACACCATGCAAGTATATCTTTGATCAAAATAAAACTGAATTTAAAGAATTCACCAATATTTTTGACATGAATTCTAAAAAGCTAAACACATATTAAACATAGCTCTGTTGCCTAAATTCAAATTATTTTATTGTCATCTAGTTATACCAGCCAACTTTTTAGCTAACGCTGAAATGATTTGACAGCATTTAGGGATGTCCCAGAGGCTCCTGACCAAGACATGGCACAGACACCAAACACTTGCTGAATATGCATAGAAAAAATTTAGAAAAGTAAATAAGAACTCATAAACCTGATCCATTTCTGGGAGAGGGACTGCAATTCTGGGGTTCAGAGAGAGTTATATTTCACTGTATACCTTTTGCAGTTTAGATTTTTTGTTTACTATGTGCATATATTAGCTCTTTAAACAAGGCTTTAATTTTTTTTAAATTATAGAAGTTTAAGATAAAAGTTAATGCACCCCAAAATGCATAACTACTTTCATTTCTTTTTCCCACCTATGATTATCTATTTAATACATATTTTGGTACAGTTGCAAATCTATTAAAGATTACTTTGGAAGGCTATGTTTGTGGCCAATGCACAAAACAACAAATTTGAAAGAAAAAATCTTAAATTCATCAAACTGGGTGCACTTCCTCCTTCTCCCACTTCTAAATGCCCTGAAGACATGTTTGCATATTTGTTTATAATACCGTAATCTAATTTTTTACTCAGTATTCCAACATCTACGTTTCTGCATACTCTCCCTATTACATCAGGACTATGAAATGCTCATTATGTAGCTGTGCAGTGTCTCCTTTAACCATTCCCCTACCTCTACTGACTTTTAAAAACCAATCTGCTCAATTTCAGCAGTGCAGTTTGCGTTCTCTTTTCTGTCAGTTTACCAGTAGGTGGCGCTGGATAGCAGCTGTAAATAATCTGGTTTTAGAATACTGCTGGGGGATCTGTGCTCTAATAACACACCTTCTGTACAGAGATGGTACTGAGCCCAATCAGGGAAGTAGTTCCAACTGTTTTCTCAGTAATGAACATGGGTTTTTTCACTATTCCATCCATATTCTCTTGTATGCTTCCTCATGTGAGCAATTACAAACAGATTCTCAAGATGACTTCCTGGAATTAGGGTTACTGTCTTGTGGTCCTGACAGGGAGAAGATACGCATCTTCAGCAAGGGTCCCACCTCTTGATAAAGCACCTGCCTCGGGCCTCACCAAAGCGCTCTCCTGTGCTCCATCGTGCCAACCTTTCAACCATCAGGTGGCCAGCCCCACCCTGTGACAAGCCCCGTCCGGAGTCCTTCCTGGAAATCATCCCCAAATACTTCTCACCACAACCGTATCAGATCTGTATTATTATCCACCTGTATAGATGAGGAAACTGAGGCCTGGCCGGATAAGTGACCTATTCAAACTTCTACAACCAGCCAGCTGCAAAAGAAAGAGTCTGGCCCTTGCAGCCAGAGAGACACAGGTTTGCAATCTGGCTCTTTCATGGACTGACTGTTCATCTCTGGCAAGGATTTAACGTCACCAAGCACTTGTTTACTGGTCTGTAAAATGGGAATAATAATGTGTGACTCCCTGAGTTATCTTGATATTAAATGAGAAAACGTATGTATGGTTCCTAGTAGAGTGTCAGGCTCAACATAAAAGCACTGCCAACACAAAGCATAAACAACAACAACAACAACAACCAATTAATAATCTTCTCCCTTCCTGACTCAAATGCCTTTCAGACTCCCATGACTTTCCCCTCCCTTCTAGCTTAAGATTCAGAGCACTTACCCCTATACGACCCTCAACATCTCTATTTCTTTACTCTGTAGTACTGCATACCCTTTCTCACTTTGAATTAATTGCCCCTTTCCAGGAGAAACCAGAGGCCATCAATTCAATCACAGGTTTCTTATACTCCACCAGTGTTCCATACTCTCCTAGGACCAGCATTTAAGGGGAGGTAACGCGTCTGATGTGTAGTACGGCCCTTTAAATTCAGGCTAGTGTTCTATCTTTATTGGTTATTTCAAGGTGGATAATATAATCACTTTTCTTCATTTTGCCTTTTTTGTGGGGAGGGGAGGGGTAACTCTTTTAATGGTTTCTTCTCAAAGGAGCTGCTCTTATGCGATATTTATAGATTTTTTTTCTCCCATGACTTATCCCCCCTGTTAGTGCTGGCTTGTCTTTCAGGTGTTAGTAGAAGGCTCACTGCCATCAATAATCATATCTGTTTTCTTATCATTGAAGGAGACCAAAGCATTGTAGGTTAATATTTTCAAAATGTTTAATAGGGATATGTGGTCATTAGCTCTCTCAACTCATTCACTTTCTAGAGTCCACTTCTGAAAAATCTGTTTAGAATGGTCTATGTGTAGCTGGCAATTAGCCAATTTATTGGCAAATAAGCACTTTACATTAAGGCAGTTTATACCTACATTCTGAAGAGCAAGGAGGTGTTCTATTTTTCCCTTTCTTCTCTAAGTCCCCACAGACTATGCCCTGGCTATTGCCTTATGACCTGCCTTGTGCAATTTTAATGGGCTTTGAGAACTGTGGATCTCAAGAAAAATTTTAACTAGATTGAATTTGAACATCTTCGGTTGGCTGTTGGTATTTGTGTTTATTCCTCTGTGAATACTAGCAGCTAAAATGCAGACCACTTGTCATCAAGTGGTTGGAAATGGGAAATGGGAAATATTAGTCCTATATGAAAATAGCCAATATTTTTACAGAATTAACTAATCTTTACTTTGTAATTGAGGCAGCCTTTTTAGCATGTTGAACTGCAGGTGTCAACAAGGCAGCAGGTTTAGAACTAAATAGTATTTCCTCGTTTCCTCGTATGTTTGACAACTATACCAGCTAGAATGCTACAAACCCCTAATAATTCCTGGGCTTCTGTGATTAGGACTAATGTGCCAACATGAAACAAACTGGATTAGATTAACTCAGGAGTATAGATTTAACTCAGGTGACCCTCCTGGGAGCCACTGAGTGATGAAGTAGCTCTGGAAGTTAAAAGTATCCTTCTCTAAGTAATGGTTGGTTTGTGTCTGAGTTTGGAGACATTTACTAGTGGCTCCTGGATTGCACGATGCACCATACCTGACATAGGGATCGGGTCATGCTTCTGCCATTGTGGCAAATGCATTCTCCAAAACAAGGTGTGGTGTGAAATTTATGAGGCTCTCTCTCTAAACCAACTGATTGCTGATTCCTGCCACTGGCTTGCTGTTAGTCTTGCCCTCAAAGTGACAAGGCAAGTCCTGTGCATGGTGTTGGCCCAAATAAAACCACAACCACCGGTGGAAAAGTAGCTTGCCAATAGAAGGACAACTAATGGAGTCCATCCTACACGCCCACACTGTACCTTGGCTTTAGCTGCTAAGTGATGTATTGAATTTTATTTCATCATTCATAGGATATACTCACCTCAGCGTAGATCAAGGCATATGTAATAGCTTTGTGAATAATCTATGACCCATAAGATCAACTCGAAATAGTGTAACATAAAGCACAAGTTTTAGAAACAGAACATCTCAATTTGCATCATACTTCACCGTCTTACTGTATAATCTTAGGAAAGTTACTTAACCTCTTTGGAACTATGTCTTTTCATCTGTAAAATGGGAATAATAGTTGTTAATATCTCACTGTATTGTTTTGAAGGGGAAATGAGTTAAAATTTAAAGCATATTATATCCTACACATAATGAATCTTTTAAAATGCTAGCTATTGTAACCTGACTTAATCAAATATACTCTTTTAAGGGAGAGGAAGGGATCTATAAAACTCCCCGCATCAAGCTTCACATAGTGACATTTCTGAAAAGCTGGTCTTACGCATCACCCATGTTTTCCCATGGTTCTTACCAAGCACCTGGAAATGCTACACTTTACTCAGAGTGTTACTTCTAGCCCTGTTCCAGGTCTCAGGCTCCATGCCTTTTGGTTCAGGATTCCAACATGTATCATTCCTCTTCCCCAAAAAAGTTTACCTCCAAAAGGTATAAGTTTTCGAAAAAAGACCTAAAAATCTACTTTATACAAATGACAATTGTGTATATAATGAAACCAAACTACAGAAAAGCTATTAGAATAAAGAAGTGCACTTAGGGAGGTTACTGGATAATTTGTTTCTTTTGTTGGCTCCAACTAGAAAATAAAACTGAAAAAAACCAATTTACAATAGCATCAACATATCAAATATCTACATATAAATCTACTAAAAACACATAAAACCTATGCAAACATTATTGAGAGAAATTTTAAAAGACCTAATAAATGTATTTATACATGATGTTCAGGGTTTGGAAGACTCATTATCATCAAGGTGTCAGTTCTCTCTGTTGGTATAGAGGAATCAGGCTGCAATACAGACTGCCAAAGGGCAGTTTCCTGTCACCTGCCTCTTCAGCATGTTTGATTTTTCCAGCCTGCCACTGAGTTCTTCCACTATTACCTAGGTCGCACCTTATAGCAAGGGTTCATTAGATGCCCCTCCATCTTCCCAACAAAGGACCAGAGCACTTTACAACACAAGTCTCTTTATATACTCCCAATGACCTGTGACAGAACTAATACATGCCATTTCAAAAAATGCTAATTTTCTATTAATTCTCAACCTCATGACCCAGCTCTACAAAACCTAGACGCAAGAGGGAGGGGATATGAGGATATATGTATACGTATAGCTGATTCACTTTGTTATACAGCAGAAACTAACACAACATTGTAAAGCAATTATACCCCAATAAAGATGTTAAATAAATAAATAAATAACCCTAGACTTTCACAAAGCTGAACCATTGATCTATGAACAGCCCTGTCCATATCACAGAGAACAATAAATGAATCTGAAGTGGAATCACTGAATTCCAGAGGAAACCTAGGGGAATCCTAGGTCAGGATCTGAACAAGAGTATAAGACTACACATTTTTAAGCTGTGCTAAAAACCACGCTCCAGCTGGTCCTTTAAAGCAAGCAATAAACACAGCTCTTCCTGGTCGTCTTCTGCTTCGCTTTGCATTTGCTCTAATTGCTCTGGTTGCTGGCTTCATAATGTCTTTTCACCCACTGATTGTTCACCTCCAGATTTCCTTTCTGGCTTTCTCTTCCCACAGTTTCTACCCTGGCTCTGGTATTTCTAATTGTCTTGGTTGAGAAAACTCTCTGTTGTCTCTGGTACTAGGAAAATCTACCTGGGCCATCCAGTCACTCAAATTATAAAATCATGATAGGTGGGAAATGCGACAAAACCTAGAACAAACACAGAAGAGTGAAACCAGAAAACAAACAAATTTATTTCAGAAAGTTAAACCTTATGTTAGGGAAAGCTTGAAAAAATTATCAACAATAACCACAGCGTGCCTAAAGCATTGTTCAGAATGAGAAAAAACAGAAACAGATAATCACACTGCTTGGAAGCAGGGATAAAGAGATGACAAAAGGAAAGGAAAACTACTCTGTCTTTTCCCTCAAGGAGAATAATCTGCAAAAAGAGAGAGCAAATATGTTTAAGAGGACACTGAAACTCAGGAGAGGTAAGAAGGTAGTGAGAGAGCCCCCAGAGGCCTTAAGTGGATTTTTGTCTCTAGACTAAGATGAATGGCATCTTAAACATTGAGAATACTTGCAATTGTGATTGCCCAAACATTGCCAGTGATGTTTAAGAATTACAGGAAATGCCAGGAGTCCTACAAGATTGAATATGAACCACATTCTGAACAGAAATAAAGATACTGTCTCTGCAAACTACAGATTAGATAGCTAGATGCCATAACCTCTTGGATTTCTATAATCAGAGTAGTTAAAAAAAGAATGAAATATTACTTGAATTGTGCCTCATACAGTAAAAATTTCTAGCATATACATTAACACATTTCATCATCACAACATCCCTTTATGCAAGACAAGTATTATTATTCCCAATTTTCTTTGTTGTTGTTGTTTACAAATATGGAAATTGAGATTTTGGAGAGATTGAAATACTTAGCAAAAGATGACATGATACTATCTGCCAAGACTATTTTTATTATAACTCTCCAGCACTCTCCAAGTTCCATTTTGATATTGGAATGCTGTTATAAATCATCTGTTTCTCAACTGCATCTAAAGAGAGTTGATTAAAGATCAAATTAACAGTAGAGATAAGTGTTTCAGATTTGACAGCACACATTTCATATATACCATACGCAAAAGATATATATTAAAAAACAAGTTTGTGCAAAATATGATTTTAAAAACTCACTATCTTCCTGCAAATCAAAAAGGAAAAGAAATAACTCAAACCAAAACCTGGGCAAATGGCAAGTTAGTATATAAAAGATTATTACTAAACATGTAAATGCAAAGTAAAACAAAAATATCAGATGGGTAATGATTAGAAAGATTTACAATTCACCATGCTACGAGGATGTAAAGAAACGAGAACTCTAATATACTGGAAGTGGTTGTGTGAAATTGTTCATGCTTTCTAGTGGGCAATGTGGTAATGGTGTTCCAAAATCTTAACTTGTATATAATTTAATTCACTTCTGGAACTGTTCTAACTCTGAAACTTTATTTTAAGGCAGACTAGTGTAAGTACACGAAGATGTATATCTCTGTATGTATGGGCCATGTTGCTTACAATGGAAAAAATGTGGAAACAGCTTAACTGTCAATGAATAATAAATAAATTACAGTATACGCATGAAGTAGAATAAAATGCATACGTTCAAAAGGACAGGAATATTTATTACATTTGAAAACAAATGTGTATATATGTATGTTAGTTTAAAAAGTATATAATATGATACTATTTACATAAAATATGTGGATTAAAATTCTGGAAAGGTAAACAATGAATTGTTAATGATGGTTATACATGGGAGCAGACTCTCTGAGAAACTTTTGGTTGCACTGAACAGTCTTTTTAAAATGTTTTTCACCATGACGCTTGTTTTAAGTGATATCACCATGTGAAACCAAGAGTAATGTGACTACTGTAGGATTGCAAGATTCTGTACTTGGCTCTTTTCCTAAATAACACTTTAACCATAGCTTAATAAAGTCACAAAAAATGTTATCAATTTTTTGTTGATCCAACACCTAAAGGGCCAATTCACAGATAAGAAATTAAATCATAAAGATTATTTCAAGTTGGATGATAAGATGAAATTTTAAAAAGATAATAAACGTATTAATTTTAGAGATAATTAAAAAGGGAAGTTAGAATGTGAGACTGCACCATCCTCATCTGAAAAACCCTAAATGTTTTCATTAGTGATTAGTTAAATATGAGTAAATAGCATGATTTACCTGCTGAACTGAAATTTCTAGTGAAATGTAAGACGATAAAGATAAAAGAGTGTTTGGATCTAGAGGAGGTAAATCACATTTTAAAATATGCACTGCTGAGCAAACACAGAAACACTGTGAAGACAGGCACTATTCTTCCTCCCCTTGTATGCCTCAATCAATACCCAGAGTGATTTCTGATACAAAATAGACACTAAATAAATATTTGTTGAATGGACAAATCAGGAGCAGCAAATGTACTGTTTTCTCAATTGAATACCACATTTTGAAGAGGGAATTTCACCAATTAAACTATGGCAGGGTTATGAAAAATATAGAAAGCATGTGGCATGAGAAGTGCTTTAAGGACTAGAAAGCCTCCAATTTCTATCTAAAAAGGCAAAGAGGGGATGGACACATGACAGCTGTCTGTCTTCAAGGATTTGAAAGTGTCCTGTGCAAGAAGGACTAGGTTAACTCTGTATGTCACCAGAGGGCAGAATACTGACAAGAGCTTTGGATTTATAAAAACATATATCTCATATGAATACAAGTTAAATTTTTCTAAAACTCATGGTTGTCTAAAACTGTAAATTTTAATCTCTTCATCCCTGCCAGTACGAAACATCACTTCTAAAAAAGGATATTTAGGGCGTGTTTGCATGGCATGGAAGTTTGAGTGATAACTACATCCCTTCTCACTCTACCTATTGAAAAGCATTGCACTCGGTGTTTTCAGCCCAGTTGAAATGATGCTAAGCTATCAGAAATGGGCTTCAAGGCAATATGGTTATGCTTCCGATCCTGCCCCTCCTTCTAGCAAAACTATCATAATAGCTCTCAAACCCTTTACTAATAATGAAATTGATGTCACAAGAAGAGACCCCCCCCCTCCACCTCCCATAAAATTTCATGGGCCTATGACAGTGCATTAGCACATACACTCACACACACACACACACGGCGCAATAGGTGTCTTTTATTGAATGGTATTTACAACTTTGCTTAAAGTAGTTTTAGAGACCAAATCTCGATGATGTGCTAGCTCTGATATTAGAACCTTTTCATTAATCAGAGAATTATTCATCATCTGCATAAAAAAATCTAATAAATCAATTCTACTCTAGGTTGAGTCCATCGTTTTGAGTAACAGTGACTACAGAAAATTATGGGTTTATGTCTCGTCTGGGAACCTCGTAAGTCAGACCTACAATACACTTAAGGCACTTTGATGCCTCAAAGTAAGACATATGAAGCTATTACTCATCACAATCTGTGAAGCAGCTGTAGTGTGGCGTTTAATGGTAAATTTGTAAATATTTCAAATTTTTACTTTTGAGAAGATTCTTAAGACAATGCTATGTGACGCATGCACGCATACACATGCGCGCACACACAGACACACACACACACATCCTACAGCTATATACTTACCCAAGGTTTTCTCTGAAGGAGGCATTAGAGGAAATGACATTTACATGAAGCTGCAGAGTACAACACAGTAAAAGACACTAAGTTGTTATTGGTTCAGTTTCTCCTTAGGTTGTATTTTAATGATTTCTAATACCCCTAATGAATTATTTTCATCTGCAGGCCAATTTGCTTTACTTTAATAGTGTTTGGTTTCTTTGCATCTTTTTTAAATCACCCAATTTAAATTTATGAAAACTTGTTGATGTAAAGCATGGGGCTGGGTGTCAGGGATATCAGGATGCTAGTCCTGGTTGCCACCCCACTGCTCAGGAAGGCTGTGACCTTGAGCAGAGCACATGCCCTCTGCTGCTCAGTCCCTCATCAATAAAACAAGGCCATTGGATGGGGGGATCACTAAGGCCTTTCTAGCACATTCTCCATCCGTGCCTGCTTAAACAAGAAATAATTTAGGATTTGATTGACAACCTAGGTCAACATTATGTACTAAGGACATGAAAAACATTTAAAAGCCTCTCCTGTGAACCTGGATATCTCAGACAGAGTTCCCCAGACACAGATTCTGAGTCAAGAACTCTTGAAAAAGTGATTTGTTAGAAAAACTGTTAGGCAAGTGAGGAAGTAGTATAAGGAAGGGATGAATGGAAGTCTAGCAAGAGTGTAGAACTAAGCAAAATCACACAGGGCGTAGTAACTTCGGTTCAACTCCACATGGGAACAACAGAGACAGAGGAGATTGTGGTCTTAATTGGGAATGAAAGAGATGGTGCGTTCATAGTCCATCCTCCAAAACGCATCAGACCTTGCTTACGGACTTGGACTCTAGAGGGTTGTGAACCCCAGGCATTCACATCCCAAGCATCTCTAGCTAGTCTGAGGGCAACCTTCACAAAAAGAGATGGAATCTGGCTTCTGGGAGTGAACGCAATCAGGAGAACTGAAATGCACCAAAAGAGTAACGGATCCAAAAGGACATCAGTGGAGGTTACAAAGGCCAACAGGGTCAGCCTCCATCTCCAGTCCTTCCAAAAGGCAAGCAATGAAAGCATGTTACATTCTTTTTCCCCAAAACACTACACTTATTACATATTCAATACAGGTACCTGAGCACTTGTAGATGCCTGACAAATTATACAGGGGTAAACAAAAGAGAGAGGGTCTCCAGACTTATGGGCCCTATAGTAAAATGGAGGAGACAGATTATAATGATAAATTGTGATAATTCTATGAGGTACCATGGTGAGGAGCAGTGTGAGAAAGGAGGGGTTCATTATAAAATAAGAAGTCAAAGAAGTCTTATATGAGATAGTGACATTTAAGCTGAGACCTGAAAGATGGGCACAAACAGCCAGATAAAGAATGGAGGGGTCAGAGGTGGGGAGAGTATTCAGCCAGAAAGACCACATGCAAAGACTGTGATGCTGGAAAGAGCTTGACACAGTGAAAGATCTGAAGTAAGGCCAGTGGGGCTGGAGAGTTGTGAGCAAGATGGAGAAGAATGAGTTTCAACAGACAGATAAGAGTAAATCCTCTTATACCACGTGAAGGTGTTTACATTTTATTCTCAGTGTAATGGGAAACCACTTAAGCAGGGAATAGACATGACTAAATGGGAAACCATTTTAAACAGGAGACAAATATTTTTGAAATAACACGCTGAGTTCTGGGTAGAGAATGAATTGGAAAGAGAGCAAGAATCGGAACGGGAACACATGTTAGGAGGTTATTATGGTATTAGGTCTCATGAAAGAAGATGGTAAGTTGAATTAGAATGTAATAGTAAATATGGAAAAAATTATTTCTTCCCATGAATACAAATTTAAATCTCAAGAACTCCTTTTCAAGCCAACTAAAAGAATAAAAATAATTGATGAGAATACCTGATCTTAATATGAGAAGACAGAGGTAACTGTGACTTTTCATATTCAAGACACAATCTTAGCCTTTTTTACAGTTGGAGCCACAGGAAAAAGGAAGCAGAAATAAGAGTTGGCCATGGCTACCCCAGGAGAAAAGCCCTGGGTCAATTCACACTTAATCCTACAGAGGCAAGAAGAAAAGGGAGCAAACCTAAGATAGGAGAAAATGGTGTAGCCTATTCCACAGGCAGGGAAAAAAATTGCACTGGATTATTTTATTAATATAGTTAAATTAAATTAAAAGGGAGGAGAAGACAGAAGAAAGTGCCACTCTCAAGATATGACTTTACATGAGTTCCTACTAGAAAATCAAATCGGATGATCAATTCCCTCTCCCTTATATCATATTTGTGTGTGTATGTGTAGGAGGGTGAGGGGAGATGGTAGAAAAAGGGTACACGTAGTTGAACATTTCTGAGTGAACTTTATCCTGTAGACATTGAAAGAGTATATAATAAAGACAATCACAGGATTCTATCATTGAAGGACAAAGAATGGACCCCTTTATAATACTGGGAAGATCAAGGAAGACAACAGAAATAGGAAAATCATGTACTAAATCCTGGAAGTGAGAGGGAGCATGGTTTGTCAGGGGAAGTAGAAGTATTATAATCTGATTGAAATATAGGATTTGAAAGAGGCATACACAAGTGATGAAAAATATGAATGGCTTACACACGAGAAGCCTTATATGACATGCTAAGGAGGTTGACAGTGATTTGACAGTTTGGTGATCCACTGAAGAAGGTTTAACACTGAAACAGCATGGCCACACTTGCATATGAGAAAAATCATGCTGGGAGGCGTGGCAAAACTAGATTTAAAGGGTAACTGCTTAGGAGGCTCTTCTAGTAATCTGGGCAAGAGAAGACAAACCCTAAAAAAAAGCAGTAGCAGTGAACATGGAGAAAAGAGGATAGAAGCTAAAGAAGTTTAAGCAAGTGAAATTGATGCTACTTGATGACTGACCATCACAGCAAGGGAGGGGAAGAAGTGGACACAAATCAAGGGGTGAAAACCAAGGATCTGTCTCAAACCACTGAAAGGAGGGTGACAATTTTTTGAGAGAGAAAGAAAATAAGAATAAGAAAAATAAGCAAGATAAAATTTAAGAATAAGACCTGGGAAAGACATGACAATGGATTTGTTTTGAAAAAGATCTGTAGGATATCCGGATGAAGAAGAAAACCAGAAAATTATTGGATACATAGGCTTGAAAATCAAAACAGGGATCTTTGCAGTATATATTGAGACTGTACATAATAGTTTAAGCCAATAGATTAAATTAGACCACCCAGGAAATGCCTAAGAAGTATAAAAACTGAACCACAGGGAATACCCAAGTGAAATATGAATTGAGGAATAACAGTTCATTTAGACACCAAGAAAAATCTTCTATGAGGTAGGAGGAGATCCAGGAAAGAGAAGTGTTAGGCAATCAGTGAAGGAAAGAGGATTGAGGAGGGAATGGTCAGTGGATTCAAATGCTACAGAGACAACAAATTGATAGGGACTGAGGACTACCCACTAGCTGGTTAGCAGTTCAGTAGAGAGCAGGATGTGGGATGGGGGCAGAACTCAGACTTGAGGAGTAGGAGCATTGAACAGGCAGTGTGGAAGTGGAAAACAGGAGGAAAAATAATACTTTAAAGAAACTACAAACTTGGCTCTGAAGTAAAACAGATAGGATGTTGGCTAGACTCAGCTTTTTTAGCATACATTTTTACATCTATGTTAGTCACCTACATAACCTAAAATGTTGGTGAATGCCAGACAAAACCTGCAAGTGTTCTGCCATGTATGTCCAATAAGTAAAGTAATTGAATGGACGGTTGGAAGGATTTTTGGGGACTCTTTTTTGGTTTGTTTTTATTTGTTTGCTAAATTGGAAGAAACCTGAGTATACATTCATTCTGAAGGGAAGGAAGGAAAGGTTGAAGATAGAAGCAACATCAGGGAGTGTTGGAACGAGACAGTGAAGGGGTCTTGAGGGGAAGTGACCCAAAGCACAGGGAAAGGATTTCCCTTGACCAGAGGAGGAACCTTTATTCCCCTCAATAGCAGAGAGATAGGAAAATGGTACGTTTGTGAGAAGTCATATTCTCAAACGGTGTGAAGGTGTTACCCATCTGACCAATATTTATCAAGTGCCTCCTGATTGCCAGCCACTGTGCAAGGTGCTCAGAATACACTGGTGAACAAAAGATATGGCTCCTGCACCCAAGTGGCTCAGGGTTTTCAGGAGGTAAGACCATTATTATTATAATAACCATTATTATTGGTTATTATTATTATAATAACCATTATTAATATAACCACATATACATGATCATGCAGTAATGAATAGTAACAGCAGAAAAGTACATTTTTCCAAAACAGTTCATAAAATACCTAGTCTTCAATGAGATCAGGGAAGACTTCCCAGAGAAAGATATGATTGGGCTAATAATTGAGGAATAAATGGAGTTAACTAGAAAGGCATGGTAGGAAGGATATTCCAGACAGAGTGGTAGCTTTGGGGACCGTATGGTCTTTAAAAATGCTGAGAGTTTTTGAACTTTGGATTCTGTACATCTTACAAACTCACTTTAGCAAGTGGATTTAGAGTGGACACTTGACAGCAGAAGTGGTTATCCTGAAATTTTGTCTTTACCTCTGTGCCTCCATCTCTCACATTTCTCAAGGGGACTTAGGTGTGGGTAGGGGAATAGGGTGAATTTAATGGGAAATTAACCAGAGGAGTCCCAAGGATTAATTTTGAATGATACACACTTCCAGAGGGCTGAACTACTATACATATCAGTCATACAAGATCTGTACCTATTACTTTTGAGGGTTGTCTTCAGTTACAGCTCCTAAGCCACACTACTTTAGTTGCATTTACAGGAGAGTTTGAAATACATGGATTAAAAAATTAAAAATTCACATATTAATGTAAATTAATGTATTGTTTCACAATAAATTCTATTTCCCTGCGTTTCTCCATTGATGAAAGCAGACACCACTAAATAAAAAGTGATAAAGCAGCTAGAGATTTGAGGGATTGTTTTGATCAGGTGTCCTTTTGGACAAATACATTCCTGATATAAATTCCTTAATTTACTGAAGCAAGTGTGTCTTTATTCTTCACCTACATGATTTCGATCAATGAAGGTATGTTTTCTGAAGCAGAAATGAAAATCCTGGATCTGGCCCATGAAATAGCTCATCAGGGGAATTCCAACAGTTGATTTATTGTAGCCATTGCAAAAGAGGAAAGTGTGTTGTTAATAAACAGCAATTAGCCACGTTTTAGGCCAAGTGGAGACTATTATTCACACTAAGAGTTTTCTGAGCTTTGAATTATCTACATCTTATTCACTCACTTTGGCAAGTTATTATTTTTGGAAACTATCTGTCATAATGTTCACATACGTGAACACTTTTCCTTCTCTTTGTCATAGGAAGTTTGAGCCAATCCAACACTCATATTGATCTAATTACCACTTATCACTGAACCCAAATATGATACTAAATCAGGCAGTTTGGGGAAGACAAATGGTTCTGGAGGCAGTTGCCAATGGTGATGAGCTAGTAAGACTCAAACTTGTATTAAATTTAGGGAGCCAGGCCTAAATCTGGGCTAGAAACATCACAAGTCTGCAACAATGAACTTTCCCAAAGGGTGTGCTTTAGAGGCAATATTTGTGTCATATCCATTCTTCAAAATATTTTTTATTTTCTAAACTTCAATGAAACTGAATCTTTATACACTGTCAAAACAGAGATATATACTTACTGCAATTTCAATATGAACTAAAACTTAGATGAGGCTGCCCAATAAATCATCACAGTATTACAGTTAAAGAAAGCTAGTTAAAAGAAATAACAGTAGAAAATTAGAATTGTCTTAATATGGAATAACTAGCCTTGAAAAGTTGTGAGCTTTCTGCCACTGAAGGCATTTGAGTGAAGACTGAATATCCACTAATCTGAAATGTTGTAGAAGGTACCATGCACTCTTTAAAGAATTGTTTAAAGTATGCCTTCTAGGGTTACTTTCAATATTCAGTGGCTATAATTCTAGGAAAATAATGGATGAAAAATATCACCTAACAGAGCTATTTTAAAACATCTAATTTTTAAACAAGGTGGCACATCATTCAGGCTTCTTGACCATAAGCACCTGCTAAACCTCTAGCTAACATAGAAGGAATTAGTTATGTGGTAGCTGACAGGCTGGAAACTGGAGAAACAAGCTTGGGAAAATGGGTAGACCAAGGAAGTCTAAGCAAACACAACCACAGCCAAGTTCATACCAGAAGTCTAGTCTCATGAGAATGTTGCTTTTGGTATCAGAGCCATCCATCGTGCCCGACCCAGCCTTCATGGAATACTTAAAACCAAGGCTATATGCCAATCATGTTGCTGATGCATATCTCACAGGAATCTGGAAAGCGTTTGCAAATAAATTCTGTCCCTTCTTTTTTGCGTCACTCCCTCCAGAGTTTAAGCTTTGTTTGAAATATCAATCTGACAAAGAATCAGATTCATAGATCCTACCTACTAAGGGGTAGAGAGAGAAAGAATTTGTACCCCTTTAGCTAAATAGTGAGGATAAGGCATTCTTCCAAAATGGGAAGGGAGTTTGGATTCTGGTAAGTCAAAATAAATGTAAACATCTACCTCAAAGATTTTACTGATTGTGTTAATAGTCAACAGTTTGTGTCTTCATAATGTTGGTGAGTCTTTAATGGGCGGGAAGGATTTTGTGACTTTTGTGTATTTTGTTTTACCTGCATATTTTCTTACTCCCCGTCTTCTGGAAGTATTTCCTAGCACACTAGTCTAGTTTCTCAGTACAGCACACTAGGTAATGACCATTCAGTAGAATATACTAGGTAATGGCCTATTCTATACTTTTATTTTATCTGAATAGAACAAAGTAATCAACTTTAAAGAAATAGATGCCTCTCCTCAATTCATGGTTTCCAATTAATTATAGGTTTCCTGGGAAATGCCAGGATTGCTTATGCCCTGTTGTTAATGATCTGAGGCTGCCTATTCTGCTAAACATTAACTGTGGTATGGAAATGCGATGGCGTCCGCATTAGAGTTCACTAATCAAAATAATTATACCCATTCTGCACATTTCACATGTCTTCACTTAAATAGGGTCAAGTATCATTTAATATGAAGCCTTTGCATAAAGCTGCATTCTCAAGAGGCTCCCTCCAAACTGGATGAGCTCAGAGTCTCTTACAGAAAGAGCATTTGCATAGTGTGAAGGTCCATTTTTTATAATGCTGGCATATATGTGACCACTACAGGACTCCTCCCACCCCTGTGACCTCAGAGTGACAGAGAGACAACAGAGACCAGTATGCTTGTCTAATAATTTGGGAGAGGCTTACTGAAAAAGTAATTAATAAAATTCAGGTCAAATTCAGTTAACTTATCCCCATATAATACTCCTATCCTTAATCTAATTATCCCACAAGAAGAATAGGACATTATTAGAAAAGACTGGAGGACCAAGTCTCACCCATAATTTAGAGGTATTTTTCTTTGGGGCTTTCACCCAGTGATATTTTCTTCTTTGTTCTCCTACCATCTTTTGATTCAAAGCACATGCTAATGAGCACAAAGATTCCTGGCACTTCCCTCACCATAGTACTAAGGTTATTACTTTGATTTATATTGTGTCTAACTCATCAACCAGTATCCATCATTTCACAGATGGAAATGTTATCTCCACAAAATGGATAAATATCAAATAACATAAACACTACATATCAAACAGAGGAATTGTATAGAATCCTTGCTCTTATCCGCCAATTTCACCAAGCTCACAAATGGAGCCTATAAACATATGCAAGAACAAAAAGGAATAGCAGAAATCACTGGATGGTGCCATTCATGATTTTTTAAAAGTAGGATATTCAAAATTTGAAAATTAGGAGGACAATGAAAAAAGAAATGTGACCAAAGATGGGCTGCTCCTACTGTAAAATCAGAAAAGTCTAACTAGTATCTGTTTTGCAAACATCAAGAGAATCTATGTGATAAATGTTAAGCTGCTGTCTTTAATAAATAGCATAAGTCTTTAGCAGCTCACAGCTTCAAAGAACATCTGAAAATTTCTATTATATGTGTGTGTTACTCTAGGTCCTCTGAGAAGCAGATGCCAAGTTGGGGTTAAATGTTCAAGGATTTTATGAGGGGAAATACGTGTGCGAGAGAAAACGGGGCAGGAGCTGAAAGGCTGGGTGAAAACACCAGGCAGCAAGGTAGTCTGACTCCAGTGGAGGAGAGAGAGTATGAAGGCTGGGTGAAGCACCTCAGAATGCTTTACTGTCTCAGGAGTGGTCGGCAGGGCTCTTGGAGAGTTCTGGAGCCAAAGTTGTTCTGTCCCAGGGACATCCTTCCTTACAATCCCTGCCATGCTCAATCATTGTGGAAACAGCCATAGGAATGGTCATGAATTTCAGAGCACAGAAGCTGGGACCTTCTTTCAAATATTTTTTCCAAAGTTTTGTCCATAGAATGAGAAGAATTTTCTGTGTCATTAAAATGGATCAAATTCAAAAAGCTTCTGAGAGCTTACACTCTCATTATACTCTCCTTATATAATACAGTCTTGGTGTAGAGGCTGGCAAGAAGTCTGGGTAATTGCTAATAGTTTTGTCAGTCTCCCTCTATTACTGCCTGATCTCTGTAATTGGATTCATCTCAAGACATTTTGAAAGTTACCTATATTTTACCTCTTACTTTCTTTCACCAACTTACTCCTCAACTGTCTATAATATTTCTAACTTTCTGTTGAAACTGTTCATTTGAAAGTTTTCATCAACCATCTCATTACTGAACACAATGTTATTTTTAAAAAATATGGAGGCATTCTAACAGGCTGCTCCCTGAAGCATCTGAGTCTTGCAGGCCCCCCCCCTTGAAATATCCCTCCCTTGCCTTCTGTGACTCCGCATTGTTACAACCCTCTATGCCTCTAAGTATGCATTCTAGGCCTTTTTCATTATACCCTTTTACATCTCCCAACCTCACATTTAGACATTCACCAAGTTGATGGCCTTAGATTGTTTATCTATAAATAAATTTTCACTTAGAGTGCTAATTATTTCCCCCATTTCCAGATCCTAAACAGATCTGTCTACATCTGAACTATTTTTACGGCACCTGACATATCTTTCCAAGTATATTCTGGATACCTCCCACGGAGGCTTTCAGAGGCACTTTAAATGGAACATGTCCAAAATCCAATAACTTCTGTTTTACTTTCCTATTTTAGGTAATGGCATCACCCATGAGCTATGTGTTAACACATTTTTAATCATTTTGACTTTTCCACTCTTATATCCTGAGGCTAAGTAAAACGGTTCAAATTTACCTTAAATGTTAGTCAACAGATAAAGCAATATTTTTATTTTTCATATTTAAAAAGTTTATATTTTGCCAATTATAAAATGAATACATTGTTTAAGTTAACTATATATAAAATAGAAAATTTTAAAGTACAAATTTAATATATGCTATTAGATTTTTCCCAATCTTCTAATATTTTAAATTATGCTCAGTGAACATGGTTATATGTAAATGTTCACACATCTACATAGATATATCCTATTGGGTAAAAGCCTAGAAAAGGAATAAGTGGATCACACTGAATAAACAATTTTGCTAAAATGTTCTGTTAAAAGAATAAAACTAAAAATAATGTATACAAGTGTTCATTTTTCAATATAATTGTGTAATAAATATTGTTTTATAAAAAGATTTATATTATTCATTAATATAAATTAATTATACATGTGAATGTATTATTCATACATTCATATGTATTTCCATTTGGGAAATTCCTATGAGTGAAATAATGAATTGGGCTTTTGTTTTCAAATACATAGAAAATTCACATCATCAGAGAAATGCAAATCAAAACCACAATGAGACATCACCTTATACCTGTTAACAGCTATTAGCAAAAAGGTAAGACATAACAAGTGTTGGCAAAGATATGGAGAAAAGGGAACCCTTGTGCACTGTTGGTGGGAATGTAAATTGGTGCAGCTACTATGGAAATCAGTATGGAGGTTCTTCAAAAAATTAAAAATAGAACTGCCATATGATCCAGCAATTCCACTTCTGGGTATATATTCAAAGGAAAAGAAAACACTAACTCAGAAAGTTATCTGCATCCCCTTGTTCACTGCAGTATTATTTACAATAGAAAAGACAATGAAACAACCTAAGTGTCCATCAACAGATGAATGGATAAAGAAAATGTGGCACATATACATAATTTAGCCATAAAAAAGGGATATCCTGCCATTTGCAACAACATGGATGGCCTTAAGGGCACTACGCTAAGTGAAGTAGAGAAAGACAAATACTATATAATCTCACTTACTTATATGTGGAATCTAAAAGAAACTAACTCATAGATACAGAGAACAGACTGGTGGTTGCCAGAGGTGAGGGGTGGAGGGTGGGGGAAGTGGGTGAAGGTAGTCAAATGGTACAAGCTTCCAATCATAAGATAAATAAGTCCTAGGGATGTACAAGCACACTTCAGAGATATTCCAGGTTCTGTTCCAGACCACCGCAATAAAGCAAACATCACAATAAAGCAAGTCACATGAATTTTTTTGGTTTCCCAGTGCATATAAAGGTTACGTTTACACCATACTGCAGTCTATTAAGTATGCAATGGCATTATACCTTAATTTAAAACTATTGTGAAAAAACGCTAACCCTCATCTGAGCTTTCAGCCAGTTGTAATCTTTTTGCTGGTGGAGGGTCCTGCCTCAATGTCGATGGCGCTGACTGACCAGAGTGGTGGCTGCTGAGGGCTGGAATGGCTGTGGCAGTTTCTTAAAGTAAGACAGCAATTAGGATTGCTGCATGAATTGATTCTTCCATTCAAGAACGTTTCCTCTGTGGCATGCATGTTGTTCATAGCATTTTACCCACAGCAGAACTTCTTTCAAAGTTGGAGTCAATCCTCTCAAACCCTGATGCTGCTTTATCAGCTAAGTTTGTGTAATATTCTAAATCCTCTGTTGTTATTTCAACGATCCTCACAGCATCTTCCCCAGGAGCAGAGTCCATCTCAAGAAACCACTCTCTCTGCTCATCCATAACAAGCAACTCCTCAGCCATTCAAGTTCTATCATGAGAGTGCACCAATTCAGGCACATCTTCAGGCTCCTCTTCTAATTCCGCTTCTCTTGCTATTTCTACCACATCTGCAGTTACTTCCTTCACTGAAGTCTTGAACCCCTCAAAGTCATTCATCAGGGTTGGAATTCACTTCTTCCAAACTCCTGTTTGTGTTGATATTTTTGATCTCTTCTCATGAATCACAAATGTTCTTAATTGCATCTAGAATGGTGAATCCTTTCCAGAAGATTTTCAATTGACTTTGCCCAGATCCATCAGAGGAATCACTATCTACGGCAGCTATAGCCTTATGAAATGTATTTCTTAAAGAATAAGACTTGAAAGTCGAATTACTCCTTGATCCATGGGTTGCAGAAAGCACCTTGTGTTAGCAGGCATGAAAACAACATTAATCTCATGGTACATCTCCATCAGAGATCTTGGGTGACCAGGTGCACTGTCAATGAGCAGTAACATTTTGAAAGGAATCTTCTTTTCTGAACAGTAGGTCTCAACAGTGGGCTTCAAATATTCAGTAAACCATGTTGTAAACAGATGTGCTATCATCCAGGTTTTGTTGTTCCATTGATAGAGCACAGGGAGGGTAGATATTGCATAACTCTTAAGGACCCTAGGATTTGCAGAATGATAAATGGGCACTGACTTCAACTTAAAGTCACCAGCTGCATTAGCCCCTAACAAGAGAGCCAGCCTGTCGTTTGAAGCCTGACACTGATTTCTCCTCTCCAGCTATGAAAGTCCTAGATGGCATCTTCTTCCAGTAGTAGGCTGTTTCATCTACATTGAAAATCTGTTGTTTAGTGTAGCCACCTTCATTAATTATCTCAGCTAGATCTTCTGGATAACTAGCAGAAGCTTCCGCATTAGCACTTGCTGCTTCACCCTGCACTTTTGTGTTACGGATACAGCTTCTTTCCTTAAACCTCATGAACCTACCTCGGCTAGCTTCATACTTTTCTTCTGCAGCTTCCTCACCTCTCTCAGCCTTCACAGAATCAAAGAGAATCAAAAATATTTAAGGCCTTGCTCTGGATTAGGTGTTGGCTTCAGGAAACTTTGTGGCTGGTTTGATCTTCTATACAGACCACTAAAACTTTCTCCATATCAGCCATAAGGCTGCTTTGCTTTCTTATCATTCATGTCTCCACTACAGTAGCACTTTTAATTTCCTTCAAGAACTTTTCATTTGCATTCACAACTTGGCTAACTGTTTGGTACAAGAGGTCTAGTCTTCGTCCTGAGTTTTCAACATGCCTTCCTAACTAAGCTTAATCATCTCTAGCTTTTGATTTAAAGTAAGAAATATGTGACTCTTCCTTTCCCTTGAACACTTAGGGACCACTGGAGGGTTATTAATTGGCCTACATTTAATATTATCATATTTCAGGAAGTAAGGAGGCCTGGGGAGAGGCAGAGAGACAGGGGAATGGCCGGTCGGTGGAGCAGTGAGAACACACACAACACTTATCAATTAAGTTTGTCATTACATATGGGTGTGATTCTTGGTACCCCAAAACAATTTCACTAGTAACATCAAAGATCACTGATCACAGATCACTATAACAAATATAATAATAATGAAAAAGTCTGACATATTGCAAGAATTACCAAAATGTGACACAGAGACACGAAGTGAGCAAATGCCGTTGGAAAAAAGGTGCCAATAGATGCCACTACTTGATGTAGGTTGTCACAAACTTTCAATTTGTAAAAAAGACGCGGTATCTGGGAAGCACAATAAAGCAAAGTGCAATAAAACAATGTATGCCTGTAATGTACAGCATAGTGACTCTAGTTAACAATACTCTATTGTATATTTGAAAGTTGCTAAGACAGTAGATCTTAAAAGTTCTCATCACAAGAACAAAATCTGTTAACTACGTGAGGTGATGGATGTTAACTAAACTTATTGTGGCAATAATTTCACATCATTTACATATATAAAACCATTATGTTGTATACCTAAAACTAATAAAACATATGTCAATTATATCTCAATTTAAAAAAAAAAGAAAATTCACAATGTCTTAAGAGAGCTGTATTGGCAAAAGCCCTGCCAGTCTGCAAAAAAAAGGATGTTTGACTGAGGGAAAAAAAAGACTCTGGACCTACAACTTTCTACAGGCCGAGAAGACTACTCAGCTAATAGGACCATTTCTTCAAAAGTGGTCAGGATGGATAGAAAAGAAAGGATATCTCAGAGGGAAAAGCTAAAAGTCATAGAGAACAATAAACAGAGGATCCATTTCTAGGGAGCAGAAGTAGGCCCAAACTAATAAACATTTTCCAAAACAAGAGGGAAATCTGGAATATTTGCTCAAGAAATTTCAAAATTTCTATAGACCAGAGACTATAATGTGTTCTTCATTCTTTTCATTTTCATAAATAAATTTTGTTTTTGTTCATTTTATGTTGGGTGTTTCAGGGGCACATAAATTGTCTTTTTGGCTATAGGTCTCTGGACCAAGAGGGGCTACATCCAGACCAAGAGAGATCACAAAATTATAGACTTTGAATTTCATGCTGTGATGGGACGTGACTTCTGACAGTCATGGTAAAGGGAGAACATATTTTATACATAAGAGGGATGTGAATAACTGTGTCTTCCCTGAGGGCAAAGAATGGCAGGCTGATTATATTAATAATTCCACTTATTTTCTCCTCTCTGTATGTGTACCAAGTAATTTTGTGGTTCCTCCAACTAAAGATGTAGAGTTGATTTTGAGTTTGGGTCGTCTGTGTGACTTGTTTCACCTAATGGAATGGGACAGAGACCACCGTGCCACTGACCAAAAGAACTTTCCAGCCTAAATCACTGATTCACAGACACATCAACTAAATGAATGTTTATTGTTGTAATGCATAACAATAATGTATGAAGTTCTGTGAGTGATTATTACATAGCATGATTGTGTCAATATATGCCCTGTTCTACATTTTTTTAAAAATATTTATCATCATATAACTGTCTACACAATTGGTCATCACTGTATCTCATATACCTAGACTGGGCAAGGTATCTAACAAAAGCTCTATATGTTTGATTAATTTAAATTCATTTAATTCAATGAATTGAAATAGAATGTTTGAGATAGATGGTTTTATTTTAGATAGTTGTGAAAGCAATTGAGTCATGGGTTTGTTGCCCACCATGATCTTCACCTTAGTCAAAGAAGAGACAGAAGAAGAAATAAGCATCAGGATCTAATTCATCAGGATCATCTCATGCAGTGATTGTCTCCCTGGCACTGAACTGATCTCTTTTTTTCAACTGGTCTTATTTCAAATGCTCACCTTTGAAGATCATCCCTAGATAGTTCAGCTTGATGGTATTTAGCAAATCCTTCAGTGTTGACAATAATAACCTCCAGCTCAGGCTGCCAAATCAGTTCCCGCCTCCCAAGATTTATATCTAATTTGCAACCTATAATTACTATAACTATCTAATGAATGAGAGATCTTCTGTACTGATTGACTCTCAAATAATCATTAATTAATTAAAATCAATACCACTTTATATTTGTTTGGATTGTATCCTTTCCTACTTTTCTCTATGACTCACATAAAACATCATTATTGCCTGTGTCTGTTTTGTTTTCCACAGCCCTGCAGACACTCTATATAACATAAAAAGCAGAAAAATAAACCAAGGAAGAGCAAGAGCATTTATTTCCCACACTCTATTAGTACCCTAGTAATAATGCACACATTATTAGAATTTGAACCCAAGTTAATTTAAAAAATATTCCAAAGTTATACTGCTGTCTGTTGCATCTGCAACTGATTGTTATCTGCAAGTGAACACACACAAACCAAGGACAAATCACAATAAATCTAAGTAGACAGGTACAAGCAAATTGGAATAACAAAGTGGCATGTCTCTTTGCTTAAATATCTTCCACAAATCCCAGAGAGATATGCTTGAATTCAATATAATTGGATTTGCCGTTTCCCTACAGTTTAATGTGTGAATAACTGCAATTACCTATGACTCTACTATCCCACTTAAACAGTCATTTATTAAGCCATTAGAATCTATGAATCATAGGAATTAGAAATCATTTGGCAATATTATATTTTATATTTGGCTAAGTAATTTTTTCTGGTTACCAGTTTCAGATGATACCAGTGAGGTGGGATTGGAAATGTTGACACAATTTAAAAATTGAAATGGATGACCCAGAAATGTCTCTTGTCACCTTGCCTTTTTGGTTTGTTTTTATTTTGTTTTGTTACTGCTATTTCTTCTATGCTTTAGCAATGCTGCAGGCCAAACTGTGTCCCCTCAAAAATTCATATGCTGAAGTCCTAAACCCCAGTGCCTCAGAATTTATATTTAGAAACGGGGTCTCTAAAGAGGTAATTGAGTTAAAATTAGGTCATATCATTGGGCCCTAATTAAACATGACTTTGTCGTTATAAGAAGAAGAGATCAGGATACAGATACACACAAAAGAAAGACTGTGTGAAGACACAAGGGGAAGATGGACATCCATGAGCCAAAGAGAGACGCCTCATAAAAAATCAACCATTCTGACACCTTTTTCTCGGACTTCCGACTTCCAAAATTGTGAGAAAATAAATATCTATTGTTTAAGTCTCTCAGTCTTTGGTTCCTTATTATGGCAGCTCTAGAAAACTCATAAAAGCAGCTGCAAAATATTTTTCCATTACAGTCCTTGAAAATCATAAAACAAATTTCTGGTGTTCAGGGAAGCAGACTTGATTCATATTTACATAGCTGAGTAGCACAAAGCACATACTGCTTTTGTTTTGAGGAAAAAAAATAAACCTTAAAACATCATTGACAAGGGTTCAAGGCATACGGCAGAAAATTTTGGTTCCTTGTCCAGTAGCCATTCCTTCTGTTTCCTTTACTTACTGGGAGGTCCGGTTGTTCTCAGAGCAGTAATGTGACTCTACTGTAGCTAGGAATGGACATGTGATCCAGTTCTGACAAATGATATTAAAGAGTAAATCTGTTAGGTAGATTTTACAGGAAGTCTGTTTTTACCTAGTATAGAGAGAATAGGCTCAGCTGGCAGACATGTTTTATTTTTTTACTCTTCCCTCTTTCTTTTTGCCTAGAATATAGACATAATTCCTGGAGGCAGAGAAGCCATTTTGAAACCATGAAAAAATAAATACCATATGAAAAGAATAATGGGGCAGGAATTTGAAAAGATCTTGGACCTTCCCTGAGCAGCTGTACCAATCTTGAACTAATTGCTTCCAGATTTCTCATAATGTGAGAAAATATGAACCTCTATTTGGTTGAGCTATTGTGGTTAGGTTTCTGTTACATGTAGTCAAACATAATTCAAACTGATACAAAGAGTTTGACTACACAAGGCCACTGTAGAGGATCGTAAAGCATAAACTGTGATTAGCTATGTTGATTAAAGCATTAAGCTATGGGTATTTAGTATTGAATTGAATATAAGAAATGTTTAGCTTTATGCTGAGAAGTGGTATACAAAACAGCCACTATGGATATAACTCTTGTTAACTCTTTCTTACTGTTTTCACAAGGGAACTAAATGCAAGATATGTGCTCAATGAGTATCTACAAATGGGTAAATGTGAAAGTGCATTGTATGGCGAGGGCTGTGGTAGCAGCATTTTCATTAAAGGAACATCACAATGGCACATAGTCTGGTGCCAATGCCATTTTATTCAGAATTACATGAACAGTGGAATTTAGAAAATATAGGCAAATGTAACTAAACTGAAATACCACATTTTATACTTTCAAGTAATTTATATTCATTTGTTAATGTAAAAATTTAATTTCCCACAAGTTACAGTAAATTTCCATTCAGTTCTCATTCAGCATTGTTGAATACTGAATATATATGTGTGTATGTATGTATGTATATATGTGTGGATGCATGCATTTATGTATAAAGATAAACCATATGTGGCTCTATGTTTGTATAATATTCTTACATTTAAGGGGAGGGAGGGAATGCACTGGAGGGACAGGAACAGAAAAATATACTTCTCTGAATATAACACATTTGAGATATTTTACTTTTGTCCATGTGAACATTTTGCATAATTATAATACAAAATTAAATTTTAAAGTCAACTGCTAAATGTCTGAAGCAAAATGAATTATACAAACCAAACTTTGTACTAACTTGGCAGTATAACCACACAGAGAGGAAAATTCCAGGTGAATATGAAACAATACTTTAACTGAATAACCCTACTGTGAAATTTCTGAAGGACAAATAAAGGAAAATTAAAATCTGAAATTGTTTTCAGTAATTACAGTGTTGGCAATAATGTTGATATTATTATACTGAGTCTGTAGTGTGTGTATTGTGGAATAAAGCAAATGAATAATTACTGTAGAAATATTGAAATACAAGTGAAATAAAGAAATAGGATCAAAGAGGTTAAGAAAAGCCCTACAGTCTTGAGTGTGAATTAATTATATGAATTACTATTGGGTTAATTATTAATATATTAAATAAATGAGATACAGTTAAACTGTGTTTTATATTTATAGAGTAAACAAATATTTCTTACTTCTGAAAACTAGAAAAGGTCTAGAAACAAAAACTAACCCAAAGGCAATGAAAAATTCCAGTGCTTAAGTTGTAGTTTCTAAATACTATATCCCACAACAAGGAACAAGGACATTTCATACAGTCCTGGTATAACTGGCATCAGAATTTAATAGGACAAATGCAAAGAATTTTGTCATATTAGATAGTAAGAAAGGTAACAAGGATTATTAGTGCCATGTTAAAAGGACCCAGAAGACAATTTGAAGAGGTTTCTGCTGGACAAAGATAAAATAATTTTAACCATGAATAAAAAAAATAACTGCAGTATTTTGAAACACATGAATACATTTAAATACCATCCACCATCCACTCATCAGAAAAAAGGTAGTCGTCTTCTTTGGAAGAGTCTAAGGAAATAAATTATTTTTTTTAATGGTAAGTAATTAACCAATTATATATGTTTACCAAGAGAATACATCAAGCAGCTATTCTTTATATATTCTTTCCTATATAATGTTTACTTTTCAATAACCAAATAATTTATGAGGTATGGATTCTCCTTATAGAATTATTCCATCTAGGAATAAACCTACCTAAGGAGGTAAAAGACCTGTACTCAGAAAACAATAAGACACTAATGAAAGAAACTGAAGATGACACAAACAGATAGAAAGATATACCATGTTCATAGACTGGAAGAATTAACACTGTTAGAATGACCATACTACCCACGGCAACTTACAGAGTCAATGCAATTCCTATAAAAATACCAAGGGCATTTTTCAGAGAACTAGAATAAATAATTTTAAAATTTTTATGGAACTCAGAAGACCCCAAATAGCCAAAACAATCTTGAAAAAGAACAACAATGCTGGATGTATCATGCTCCCTGACTTCAGGCTATACTACAAAGCTAATGTAATCAAAACAGTAGGATACTGGCACAAAAACAGAAACATGGATCAGTGGAACAGAATACGGAGCCCAGAAATGAACCATGCACTTACGGTCAATTAATCTAAGACAAAGTAGGCAAGAATACACAATGGAGAAGACAGTCTCTTCAATAAGTGGTGCTGGGAAAACTGGACACCTACATGTAAAATAAGGAAATTAGAACATTTTCTCACATCATATACAAAAATAAACTCAAAATGGATTAAAGACCTAAATGTAAGACTAGAAACCATAAAATTCCTAGAGGAAAACATAGAGAACACTCTTTGACATAAATCATAGAAATATTTTTTTGCGATCTGTCTCCTAAAGCAAAAATAAACAAATGGGACCTAACGAAACTTATAAGCTTTTGCACAGCAAAGGTCACAATAAACAAAGCAAAAAGACAACCTATGAAATGGGAGAAAATAATTGCAAATGATATGACCAATGACAGGTTAATATCCAAAATACATAAACAGTTCATACAACTCAATATCAAAAAACCAAACAACCCAATTAAAAAATGGGCAGAAGACCTGAATAGACATTTCTCCAAAGAAGACATACAGATGACCAACAGACACATGAAAAAATGCTCAATATCACTAATCATCAAAGAAATTCAAGTCAGAACCCCAGTGAGATATCACCTTACACATGCCAGAATGCGAATCATCAAAAATAACACAAGTACCAAATTTTGGTGAGGATGTGGAGAAAAGGGAATCCTCCTACACTATTAATGGGAATGTAAATTGGTGCAGCCACTGTGGAAAACAGTATGGAGGTTCTTTAAAAACTAAAAATAGGGAGATTGGTTCAAGATGGTGGAGCAGAAGGATGTTGTCTCACTCCCTCTTACAAGAACATCAGAATCACAACTAACTGCTGAACAATCATTGACAGGAAGACACTGGAACTCACCAAAAAAGATAACCCACATCCAAAGACAAAGAAGAAGCCACAATGAGACAGTAGGAGGGGCGCACTCACAATAAAATAAAATCCCATAACTGCTGGGTGGGTGACTCACAAACTGGAGAATACTTATACCACATAAGTCCACCCACAGCAGTGGAGGTTCTGAGCCCCACATCAGGCTTCCCAATCTGGGCGTCTGGCTAAAGGAGGAGGAATTCCTAGAGAATCAGACTTTGAAGGCTAGTGGGATTTGATTGCAAGACTTCGACAGGACTGGGGTAAACAGAGACTCCACTCCTGAAGGGCACACACAAAGTAGTGTGCTCTTCAGGACCCAGGGGAAGGAGCAGTGACACCACAGGAGACTGAACCAGACCTACCTGCTAGTGTTGCAGGGTCTCCTGCGGAGACAGGGGGTGGCTGTGTATCACCGTGAGGACAAGGACACTGGCAGCAGACTTTCTGGGAAGTAATCCTTGGCGTGAGCCCTCCCAGAGTCTGCCATTAGCCCCACCAAAGAGCCCGGGTAGGCTCCAGGACTGGGTCGCCTCAGATCAAACAACCAACAGGGAGGGAACCCAGCCCCACCCATCAGCAGACGAGTGGATAAAAGTTTTACTGAGCTCTGCCCACCAAAGCAACCACCAGCTATACCCACCCCCAGTCCCTCCAATCAGGAAACTTGCACAACCCTCTTAGATAGCCTCATCCACCAGAGGCCAGACAGAAGAAGCAAGAAGAACTACAATCCTGCAGCCTGTGGAACAAAACCACATTCACAGAAAGATAGACAAGATGAAAAGGCAGAGGGCTATGCACCAGATGAAGGAACAAGAAAAAACCCCAGAAAAACAACTAAATGAAGTGAAGATAGGAAACCTTCCAGAAAAAGAATTCCGAATAATGATAGTGAAGATGATCCAGGACCTCAGAAAAAGAATGGAGGCGAAGATCAAGAAGATGCAAGAAACGTTTAACAAAGATCGAGAAAAATTAAAGAACAAACAAAAAGAGATGAAAAACACAATAACTGAAATGAAAAATACACTAGAAGGAATCAATAGCAGAATAACTGAGGCAGAAGAATGGATAAGTGACCTGGAAGACAGAATGGTGGAATTCACTGCTGCGGAACAGAATAAAGAAAAAAGAATGAAAAGAAATGAAGATAGCCTAAGAGACCTCTGGGACAACATTAAACGCAACAACATTCGCATTATAAGGGTCCCAGAAGGAGAAGAGAGAGAGAAAGGACCCGAGAAAATATTTGAAGAGATTAAAGTCGAAAACTTCCCAAACATGGGAAAGGAAAGAGCCACCAAAGTCCAGGAAGTGCAGAGTCCCATACAGGATAAACCCAAGGAGAAACACGCTGAGACACATAGTAATCAAATTGGCAAAAATTAAAGACAAAGAAAAATTATTGAAAGCAGCAAGAGAAAAATGACAAACCACATACAAGGGAACTCCCATAAGGTTAACAGCTGACTTCTCAGCAGAAACTCTACAAGCCAAAGGGAGTGGCATGATATACTTAAAGTGATGAAAGGGAAGAACCTACAACCAAGATTACTCTACCCGGCAAGGATCTCATTCAGATTTGATGGAGAAATCAAAAGCTTTACAGACATGCAAAAGCTAAGAGAATTCAGCACCACCAAACCATCTCTACAACAAATGCTAAAGGAACTTCTCTAAGTGGGAAACACAAGAGAAGAAAAGGACCTACAAAAACAAACCCAAAACAATTAAGAAAATGGTCATAGGAACATACATATCAATAATTACCTTAAACGTGAATGGATTAAATGCTCTAACCAAAAGACACAGGTTTCCTGAATGGATACAAAAACAAGACCCATATATATGCTGTCTACAAGAGACCCACTTCAAACCTAGGGACACATACAGACTGAAAGTGAGGGGATGGAAAAAGATATTCCATGCAAATGGAAATCAAAAGAAAGCTGGAGTAGCAATACTCGTATCAGAAAAAATAGACTTTACAATAAAGAATGTTACAAGAGACAAGGAAGGACACTACATAATGATCAAGGGAACAATCCAAGAAGAAGATATAACAAATATAAATATATATGCACCCAACATAGGAGCACCTCAATACATAAGGTAACTGCTAACAGCTCTAAAAGAGGAAATCGACAGTAACACAATAATAGTGGGGGACTTTAACACCTCACTTACACCAATGGACAAACCATCCAAACAGAAAATTAATAAGGAAACACAAGCTTTAAATGACACAATAGACCAGATAGATATAATTGATATTTATAGGACATTCCATCCAAAAACAACAGAATACACGTTCTTCTCAAGTGCACACGGAATATTCTCCAGGATAGATCACATCTTGGGTCACAAATCAAGCCTCAGTAAATTTAAGAAAGTTGAAATGATATCAAGCATCTTTTCTAACCACAACGCTATGAGATTAGAAATCAATTACAGGGAAAAAAACGTAAAAAGCACAAAAACAGGGAGATTAAACAATACAATACTAAATAACCAAGAGATCACTGAAGAAATCAAAGAGGACCTCAAAAAATACCTAGAGAAAAATGACAATGAAAACACGACAATCCAAAACCTATGGGATGCAGCAAAAGCAGTTCTAAGAGGGAAGTTTATAGCTATACAAGCCTACCTCAAGAAACAAGAAAAATCTCAAATAAACAATCTAACCTTACACCTAAAGGAACTAGAGAAGGAAGAACAAACAAAACCCAAAGTTAGCAGAAGGAAAGAAATCATAAAGATCACAGCAGAAATAAATGAAATAGAAACAAAGAAAACAATAGCAAAGAGCAATAAAACTAAAAGCTGGTTCTTTGAGAAGATAAACAAAATTGATAAACCATTAGCCAGACTCATCAAGAAAAAGAGGGAGAGGACTCAAATCAATAAAATTAGAAATGAAAAAGGGGAAATCCCAACTGACACTGCAGAAATACAAACGATTATAAGAGACTACTACAAGCAACTCCATGCCAATAAAATGGACAACCTGGAAGAAATGGACAAATTCTTAGAAAGGTATAACCTTCCAAGACTGAACCAGGAAGAAACAGAAACTATGAACAGACCAATCACAAGTAATGAAATTGAAACTGTGATTAAAAATCTTCCAACAAACAAAAGTCCAGGACCAGATGGCTTCACAGGTCAATTCTATCAAACATTTAGAGAAGAGCTAACACCCATCCTTCTCAAACTCTTCCAAAAAATTGCAGAGGAAGGAAAACTCCCAAACTCATTCTATGAGGGCACCATCACCCTGATACCAAAACCGGACAAAGATACTACAAAAAAAGAAAATTACAGACCAATATCACTGATGAATATAGATGCAAAAATCCTCAACAAAATACTAGCAAACAGAATCCAACAGCACATTAAAAGGATCATACACCATGGTCAAGTGGGATTTATCCCAGGGACGCAGGGATTCTTCAATATACACAAATCAATCAATGTGATACACCACATTAACAAATTGAAGAAGAAAAACCATATGATCATCTCAATAGATCCAGAAAAAGCCATATAGGACAAACCCACAGCAAACATCATTCTCAATGGTGAAAAACTGAAACATTTCCTCTAAGATCAGGAACAAGACAAGGATGTCCACTCTCGCCACTATTATTCAACATAGTTTTGGAAATCCTAGACATGGAAATCAGAGAAGAAAAAGAAGTAAAAGGAATACAAATTGGAAAAGAAGAAGTAAAACTGTCACTGTTTGCAGATGACATGATACTATACATAGAGAATCCTAAAGATGCCACCAGAAAACTACTAGAGCTAATCAATGAATTTGGTAAAGTAGCAGGATACAAAGGTAATGCACAGAAATCTCTTGCATTCCTATACACTAATGATGAAAAATCTGATATGGAAATTAAGGAAACACTTCCATTTACCATTGCAACAAAAAGAATAAAATACCTAGGAATAAACCTACCTAGGGAGACAAAAGACCTGTATGTAGAAAACTATAAGACACTGTTGAAAGAAATTAAAGATGATACCAACAGATGGAGAGATATCCCATGTTCTTGGATTGGAAGAATCAATATTGTGAAATTGACTATACTACCCAAAGCAATCTACAGATTCAATGCAATCACTATCAAATTATGTAAGGCATTTTTTTACAGAACTAGAATAAAAAACCTTAAAATTTGTATGGAGACACAAAAGACCCCGAATAACCAAAGCAGTTTTGAGGGAAAAAAACGGAGCTGGAGGAATCAGACTCCCTGACTTCCGATTATATTACAAAGCTACAGTAATCAAGACAATATGGTACTGGCACAAAAACAGAAATATAGATCAATGGAACAGGATAGAAAGCCCAGAGATAAACCCACGCACCTATGGTCAACTAATTTATGACAAAGAAGGCAAGGATATACAATGGAGAAAAGACAGTCTCTTCAATAAGTGGTGCTGGGAAAACTGGACAGCTACATGTAAAACAATGAAACTAGAACACTCCCTAACACCATACACAAAAATAAACTCAAAATGGATTCGAGACCTGAATGTAAGACCAGACACTATAAAACTCTTAGAGGAAAACATAGGAAGAACACGCTTTGACATAAATCACAGCAAGATCTTTTTTGATCCACCTCCTAGAGTAATGGAAATAAAAACAAATGGGACCTAATGAAACTTAAAAGCTTTTTCAAAGCAAAGGAAACTACAAACAAGACGAAAAGACAACCCTCAGAATGGGAAAAAATATTTGCAAATGAATCAATGGACAAAGAATTAATCTCCAAAACATATAAATAGCTCATGCAGTTCAATATTAAAAAAAACAAACAACCCAATCAAAAAATGGGCAGAAGACCTAAATAGACATTTCTCCAAAGAGGACATAAAGATGGCCAAGAAGCACATGAAAAGCTGCTCAACATCACTAATTATTACAGAAATGCAAATCAAAACTACAATGAGGTATCACCTCACACCAGTTTGAATGGGTATCATCAGAAAATCTACAAACAACAAATGCTGGAGAGGGTGTGCAGAAAAGGGAACCCTCTTGCACTGTTGGTGGGAATGTAAATTGATACAGCCACTGTGGAGAACAGTATGGAGGTTCCTTAAAACACTAAAAATAGAATTACCATATGACCCAGCAATCCCACTACTGGGCATATACCCAGAGAAAACCATAATTCAAAAAGACACATGCACCCCAATGTTCATTGCTGCACTATTTACAATAGCCAGGTCATGGAAGCAATCTAAATGCCCATCGACAGATGAATGGATAAAGAAGATATGGTACATATATACAATGTACTATTACTCAGCCATAAAAAGGAACTAAATTGGGTCATTTGAAGAGACATGGATGAATCTAGAGACTGTCATACAGATTGACGTAAGTCAGAAGGAGAAAGACAAATATCATATATTAACTCATATATGTGGAACCTAGAGAAATGGTACAGATGAACTGGTTTGCAGGGCAGAAATAGAGACACAGATGTAGAGAACAAACGTATGGACACCAAGGGGGGAAAGCGGTGGGGGGTGGGGGTGGTGGTGTGATGAATTGGGCGATTGGGATTGACATGTATACACTGATGTGTATAAAATTGATGACTAATAAGAACCTGCTGTATAAAAAATAAATAAAATAAAATTCAAGACAAAAAAAAAAAAAACAACTAAAAATAGAACTACCATATGATCCAGCATTTCCACTTCTAGGTATATATCTGAAGAAAACAACAACACTAATTCAAAAAGATACATGCATCCCAATGTTCACAGTACCATTATTTATAATAGCCAATATAGGGAAGCAACCTATGTGTCCACGGATAAAGAGGATATGGTATATATAAATGGAATACTACTCAGCCATAAAGAAGAGTGAAATTTTGCCATTGGCAACAACATGGATGGAGCTGGAAGCTCTGATGCTTAGTGAAATAAGTCAGAGAGAGAAAGAAAAATACTGTATGTTATCATTTATATGTGAAATCTAAAAAAATTTTAAAAAGCAATGAATATAACAAAACAGAAACAGACTCACAGATCTAGAGAACAAACTAGTGGTTACCAGTGAGGAGAGAGAAGGGAGGAGGGATAGATAGGGGTAGGGAGTTAAGAGGTACAATGTACCAGGTATATAATAAATAAGCTACAAAGATATATTGTACAGCACAGGGACTATAGCCAACACTTGATAATAACTATAAATTGAGTATAATTTTTAAAAATTGTGAGTCACTGTGTTGGTCACCTAAATAAATGAAGAAAAAATACAAAAGAAAAAATTTACCATTTTCAACTTCTGGTGAAATAATGAAATATTGGATCTAGGCAATAAAAATTTTAAAACTACTAACAATAAATGGCAGCTGTGAGGTGCATTGCTTAGATCTGCCTTCAAAAACACACTTGCCTTTCAGCTGCAAGGAAGAATTGCTAGGAAGGGAAGAAATAAAGACAGAATAAATTGGTAGGTTAAAAGTAATCTAAAAGCCAAATAAACCAATACTAATATATGGTTTTTATCTGGATCCTGACTCAAACAAATAAAAATTATTTTACAATCAAGGAAATTTTCACACTAATTAGAAATGTGATATATTAAAGAATGATTGTTAAATGTTTGTTTTGACAATGGCTTTATCATTATGCTTTGAGAAAGTACTCTTTATTTTATATAAATATATACAGACGTAGCTACAGAAAAAATGACATTATTTTTTCAAAATAATTTGATACTAAAATTAGGTGTGGTTTGAAACAAGGGTATAGATGAAACAAGATTGGCTGTGAGTTTTTAGTTTTGAAACTGCCTGATTATACTATTCTATTGTAAGCATGTTTGAAATTTTCATAATAAAGAGTTTTTTTCTTAATCTATAATCCAGTTTTTTCAATTGTAGAGTATCTATTGGTTGCAAGGCACAGGTCCAGATGCTAAAAATGTGCAAGAATGACTAAAATAAATTCCATAATCTAAAGTAGCTTACTACCTGGTGGAGAAGTAATTATGTCCACAATCGTCTATAATCTGAGGTAGATTATTTTTAAATGTTATAGCAAAGACCTAGGGGAGCTCAAAGGAGGAAACAATTCTCTTTCGAGATCAGATCTGGTAATTACAAAGGGGACATTTAACCTGAGCAGGGAAGAATTTCAAAAAGAAGTTCCAGCATGCATGAAGAAAGAACAGAAAACATTCTTGAAATGGAGATGAGTCCTCATAGCATATGGAGCTAGTTTTGAGTGAGCAGCGGTGAGAGATACCTTTAAACAGGTGTGTAGAATTTCACTGTGTAAAGGCTTGAATGCCACATTAGGTCCTTTTTAGTTTGTCATTATCTTGTTACTTTAGGTAGTTATGAAGGCATCTTTGTCAGTGAAGGAAGATGAAGTATATTTTATTTAATTTATAAGTCTTCAGTATTTAGATATATAGTGTGTGGACCTCTATGTGCCCTGCTTCCAGGCCTGGGAATGTTAAGGGTAGGCCATGTTGCATAATGGGTTTAACCAGTTCTATTCCCCTACTGAAAAACAATGTTATGATTACTAAAATTAATGCTATAACGGTCATTATTATAAATGCATCTTTTCATACGTTGTATATGTTTCATTTATGGTGAATGTCTGAAATGGAATTGTAAAATAAAAGGGTATATGCATAGTAAATTTGATAGATAGAGATTATAAATTTGATAGATACTATAGAACTGCCTTGCAAAAAAGTGTGTCATTCTCTTCCCAAACCAATGTGTGTGAGATTGTCCAAATTTCACACCTTCAATGCACGCAATAGTAATAGTGTTTCTATTTCATTTTTTCCAATCTTATACATGTTAAACACGCTATTTCACCATTTCAATTGGTATCTTTTAAATTGTGAGCGATACCATACATATTTTCAAGTTTATAATTGATTTGTATTTCTTTATCTGTTGGATTTCTCTTTAAAACTTTTGCCCCTTCCTTTATTTTGGGCTGTTGGTTCTTATATTGTTAATTTCTCAGAGTTCTCTCTATACAATAAGAAAATTAACCCTTTTACACAATATTTTTGCAATAATCTTTCCAAGTACATTATTTCTCTATTTTCATTACATATTAGTTTTTCTCTCACAGAAAATGGATATTTTTATTTGTTTTACTCTTGAATAGTATATTTATTTACCTTTGTGAGTGTGTGTGTGTGTATGTGGTGAGAACACTTAAGATCAATCTATCCTTTTATCAAATTTCAAGTGTACAATGCTGTACTGTAAACTGCAGTCACTGTGACGTACATGCATTAGATCTCCAGAATTCAGTCACCTCCATCACTGAAGCTTCGTACCCTTTGGCCAAATCTCTCCATTTCCCTCTCCCCTGGTTCCTGGAGGCCACCATCCAACTCTCTGTTTCTATGAGTTTGACTACTTTAAATTCTACATATAAATGAGATCATGCAATATTTGTCTGTCTTTCTGAGTCTGGCTTGCTTCACTTAGAATAACGTCCTCCAGGTTCATCAGTATTGTCTCAAATGGCAATATTTCCTTCTTTTTTAAGGCTGAATAATAAATGTACATATATATGTATGTATGTATATATATATTATTATTAATCACATTCTCTCTATCCATTCATCCATTAACAAACATTTATGTTGTTTCCATATCTTTGCTACTGTGAATAATGTTCCAATAAACATGGGAGTGGAAATTAAACATATTTATTTTTAAGAAAAGTTTTTCAGTCTGCTCATTTCATATTCATCATAGTAATGCCATATTCATATTATAGGGTTTATTTGGCTGTTTTCCTAGTGATAGATTTTTAATATGTTTTGGAATTTTGGTTTATAGATATTTTTTGAATAGGAGGTTATTTTTCTGTGTGTGTGTGTGTGCGCGCGCGCGTATGTGTGTGTGTGCGCGCGCATGTTTATGTATACTAACCTCTCTCTAGTGTCTTTGCAATTGGTACCAGTCCATCCATTTTGGACCCCAGGCAGACAGGGGTTATATATTAAAAACATCTGCACACTGGGGATGTCATCAATCATCAAGTCAGCAAAGCAACTTAATGGTTTACTTCCTAGTCATGTGGTTGTACGTATATCTTCTAGACTCTCTTTTCATGAAACATGATGTAAGGAGAAGACCTAGCTGAAGTTCTGCTATGGATGCTCTTATTCCCTCTTATCTTCAGTAGCTAAACTCCTGGCCATATCAGTCTTTTTCTTACCCAGAACCTGGTAGGCTGGTAGGCTGATGCCTTTATACTGCTTATCACTTTCAGTTTCTGTGTCATGGAGACATTTATCTTACTTTTGAGCATGACTACACCTTTTAGATTTCCTCATTCTACATATTATCTATATGTCATATGTGTAGAGGCAGAGGAGGTTCCTTAGAGAATTTACAATGCCATCATGACTAGAAATCTTAACATTATTTTTTTTCACTCAACAAAATGTTACAAACACCTCTTCATTTTATTCACACTCTTAATATCTTTAATGGCTGCATAATATGTCATCTTTAGGGGCTGAAGAATATGCCAAAGTATAGATAGGCCATTGTAATATATCAAATTTTTTACTGATGAATAGTTAGGTTATTTAAAACATTTTTCTATTACAGGTATTACAATTAACATGTACAAACACATACATTTGCCTCCCTGTCAGAATCTCTTAGAAAATTTTCTTTCAGTGTATGTGCTTAGTTATTAAAGAACTAGCAGATGTCTCTAGGAAGCAACTATGAACCTCTGATTTACATGAGGCCCCAACCCAAACCCTGTTAGATAATTTCTGATTCCACACCTTGCATAAGCAAAGGGTACAGTCATAATCTCCCAATACTTCTCTTCCATCTATCCAACTCACCACAAAGTTCCCTGACTCAATTAGAATTACACATGACTATATATAACAGGAAAAACCAAAATAAGATTTAAACAATACAGTTTATTTATCATTCTCTCACATAAAAATTATTCCATGCTTGATATGATGTTCCACTTCATGAAGTTTTTGGACTCAGGCTTTTACCAACTCACTATTTCTCCATCCCTAGGATAGGGCCCTTGACCTCACAGTCCTATATGATTGTTAGAGATCCAGCCATCTGCCTTATGATCAGGAAACAGGATGGAAAACAGAATAAAAAAGTGTCAATGCGCATGCACCAATGTTTGGAAGACTTCTTAGAAGCCCACGCAAAACATTTCCACTTACATATCATTTGGCCTAATGTGTACATGGCTAATTGATAAGAGACTGAGAAATGGACTCTTTATTCAGCTTAGCATGTGCCTAGCTAAAAACTGGAGGTTGTATTCCCAAGAAAGAAAAGGAAGAACAAATATTAGGTTAGACAGATATTAGGATAGTCTCTTCCATATGCCCAAATGAAAATCCTAAGTATAAAAGCTTTAATCAGAATGAATTAGTCTCTCAATCTAAGGTTTTTTATTAGCTTGGGACTGCTCCAAAGGGTCACATGTCAGAGGGAGGAGCCACTGATACACAGGTGTCCAAAACAGTTTTTCTGTTTTGTCTCAGTTTTTCATCAAATCTTCAGAGATGATTTCGTTATGCTCCAAAACAGGGGATACTGACTCATTCGTGCAACGTCTTTGAATTACCTCTACTTGAAGTAGAAAGGTAAAAAAATGATGATAAATTCCTCATGCCTTTCAACAACGTAACTAACGCTTTGATTGCCTACAGCCAACACAGCACTGTTTCTGGTTAAACCAAACACACACAGTATAGATTCTTCGGACAAAAAAGTGTAAGAGACACGAGGGTCTTAGAAGTGACAAAAGGAAGGAAGAGTGAAATCTGCTGGATCATTTGCATGGCTCGAGGACCCTCTTCCTCTGGCGCCCAAGCAGTAAATCTGTGGTAAGGGAGTCCAGTGGCAGAAGAACAGAAACGAGGAACAAAGGTCAGGTTCTAATGAGGAACGCACCAGAAAGAGGCGTGATCACTCCGTGAGGGCACAGAACGAGGAACGGCATTCGGCACAGTGACGATGAAGATGGAAAAAGTGTGGGATTAAGAGAAAGAAACAAAACAAGTGGGGAGTCAAGGAAATCTGAAAGGAAAAGTGAGTTTTGACCATTATTTCCAGAGGGACACGAAGAGGGCGAGGAGGGGCCTTGAGGGTCAGCCTGCACATATTTAGTCAGTTATAATAAGGGGAAATTGCTTCCTCATTACAAGGCTGGGAATGGTGTTGATCATTTTTTTCTGCCTTTTAGATAACTGCATGGGAGTTATAATTGGTATGAGGAAGCGTGGGCAGCACAGTTCAGACCCTTGCTCAATGGGAAAACCCTAGAGGCATGTGCCAAGCTAGATGATAATGACAGCTGTGACTATCAAATCATGCAGCCAGGCTTTCAGAGGAGATGGGGTTGACCCCAGACACCGGACAGGGTACATCTAGGTCTCCAAGGAGAGGAGTGAAGAACTCTCTTCCTGAATTGGCTGTAAAAATGACAAGTTTATTTAACAGGTGTAGAGAAGGTGAAAGAAAAAATATATATATATGTGTGTGTGTATGTGTGTATATATATATATATATGACATATACAGTGGTATATTTTTAAAGATAAAATTATTCTTTCAGAGGAGATTAGGAAAATGATTCCTAGAGACTTTATAGTATATTTAATAGGAATTTCACTAGCTTGATATAAATATCTTTTCTGGTCTATTCTTATTGTATGAACCAAGAACCCAAATGGGGCTTCCTTTCTTTACTCAAATGTCTAAAAATTTTAGTAACAAATATAGACAAGTATAGATCTTAGGCATAAGTTATCTGGTTGCTATTAAGAGTTTATTAGTAGGCTGATAGTATTAGAAAAATCTTTGCATCGTAAAGAAACAACTTCTTGATGAGAAAAACTTTCCTTTGGCTTTATGATAGGTTACCTAAATTGTCTTAAGTCACAAATTGGTTTACATGGAGTTCTTCCACTGCTTTACAAAGTAAACGCCAGACACACAAGTATATAAGATTCTGATAGAAACCACCCTGGTTTGTTGCTGCACTCAGAGATTTAGACCTTGATTAGAAACCTTACAGAAGCTGGCTCAATCCCAGCGGACTGTCTTGCCAGATCTTGCTAACAGCTGAAACATCCGGAAAAGAGTCACCAAAAAATTTCACCTTTTAAAGGTGATAATATAATCCATATGTCTTTTAGCTCTGTAACACCTTTGCTCTAAAGATGAAACTCAGCACTGAATTCCTAGGGAGATGTGGCCTGTCTACACTGTACATGGCTATATATCACTCTTCCTTTTAAAAGCACAGAGACTAGCCATTGAAGGTCCCAAATGCCTAACACTAATACTACTGGATTTGGTAAATCTCTACAGAACTCAGTAAAATGATATTTCATATGCAGAAAGCCATTAGGGTTCCTGACCATTTGGGAAATAATCAAACTTCAGTTTATGTGGCTTTCGACTACGCTTAAAATTATAGGGGCTTCCCTGGTGGCGCAGTGGTTGAGAATCTGCCTGCCAATACAGGGGACACAGGTTCGAGCCCTGGTCTGGGAAGATCCCACATGCCGCGGAGCAACTAGGCCCGTGCACCACAACTACTGAACCTGCGCGTCTGGAGCCTGTGCTCCGCAACAAGAGAGGCTGCGATAGTGAGAGGCCCGCGCACCGCGATGAAGAGTGGACCCCACTTGCCGCAACTAGAGAAAGCCCTTGCACAGAAACAAAGACCCAACACAGCCAAAAATAAATAATGAAAGAAAGAAAGAAAGAAAGAAGCTTTAAAAAAAAAAAAAATTATAGATATCTGACCTCTCAGTTAATGCTCGCTCTCTCAGCAGACATCCTAAACTGAAAGGAGACTGTCTCCTTGTCTATATTACAGAGTATTCTATTGCTTAAAAAAATGAGTACTGACTTGCTGTGATCTAACTTGTTTACAAGTCCTCACACGAATACCTGGAACTCTGAAGTGATTTGGCTTTCAACAGATTTGCCGCTACGGGGATACCAAGATTATTGCAGGTAATTTGGTGCAGTACAGTAGCTTTTTAAACACTCCTTTTTGATGAAGGTAAGAGCTTAATGAACGTCACTGGTCCTCCTCACAAACATTACTGAATGCCTGCTTTGACTGGGCACGTGGTTAGGTTCTACATACTGTGCGGGGAGGCACAGGACATGCTTCCGTTCTGAGCGGGGCTTGCAATCTGCTGGGGGAGATGGGAATGTGCACAAAGGGAAACAACAATGACAAATGGCACAGGAAACAGAGGCCCCTGAGAACCGACGGTGGAGCTGGGGTCCACAAAGATCTGAGAGAGAGTCTAGAACTCAACTTGAGTCTTAAAGGAAAGTAGGGCTTTGAAGAGAGTTGATAAGAAAAGAGGCCATTTCAAGATCTGCGTAAGCAGAAGAATGGGGTGTACCAGCCATATTCAAGGAATGGTGAAGCGTTATTCTTGAAATGGTCATAGAACATGGTCCTTGGGATCTGAGAACATTTAAAAAATATACCTTCTTTAGGGGTTTCAAGTAAAGTAAAAAAGAAGGGATGTTGTCTGTGTTTATGGATTGGGAAGATTGAAGCTGCTTCCTGAAGGAGCTGCAATGTGCAGTGCTCACCACGGAACGTGAGGCAGGATGTATTAAAGCAGGCAACAAAGTTGGCTAAAAGGTGGCCACACGTGAATGAAAAGGGCAGAAAGATTATGAGAATAAGGGAGAGGACACCAACTAGATTGACCTTTAAGAAGGTTCCCTACCACAGATACGCAAGTATGAGTAGGCTGCCTATTAAGGAGATCATTAGTTCTTTTTGACATATGGTAGTTCATGTAGAAAATATTAAGTCACCCACTAAACTCTATATTTAAAAAGTGTGGGTTTAGAATATTTGATTATAATATTATGGTAATTATTTCCTATCAAATTAACGTTAAATGTCAGAAATATAGAAATCAACTGTCTGCTTAATTCGATAATACCAGCTTTTATACAAGAAGCTCAAACTATAGCCAAATTTCATTTTATGTATTTTTTATGAATCTACTTTGGAGCACAAATAATAATGGATTTAGTGACCTTTAAATGAGAATACTGGATAAGAAAAATTTCAGCAATATACTTTAAATGAAGAGTTTGATTTTACTTAGGAAGTAACCTTATCTCATGGAATCAGATGTCATTAACAATCATTAATGATGAATTAATTCCTAGGATATTCCCAAATAAACTGACAATTCCTTTGTCCACTTGTGTCACCATCTTACTCAGGGGCTAGCACAGAAACTACTGAGGCCAAAGACAATCAAATGACCTGTCTTTGGGATTAGGGTTGCATTCAAAAGAAGCAGGATATACTTGACTCCCAATGAAAGTGGAATTAAACTTGTAAGAATTCGTTGTTCAGCTCACTGTGCACTCACTGGAGAGCCAAAAAGTCTGTCACAGAAATGAGTGCAAGAGTAAATGTTCTTGCATCTTATAAAATTGGCTTCTTGGCAATACCTGCTCATTACAGAATTAACACTGAAAAGCTTAGAAATAATGGCAAAAAAAACATTAATATATTAACATGAAAAATTAATAAATAGTAATTTAGATCTTTAACCCATTTAAAGATCTGTTAAAAATTCTGTAGAATCATTTAAACCTATAAAGCATAGTGTCAATTGCTTTTAATAAAGCCAGGTGATTTGAAAGATAGCCAATTACTAAAATCTGTGAGATTAGCAGAGCTGCTAGCAGGGTTAGGTTTGGCTCCTACATTCCTTTCTGAATTGCTGTAGCTGTTGTTTGCTATTTATTATTCCTGAATACTCTCAATCTGTTTCTCTCTCCGTCTCATTCAAATCATCCCTGAATCACCACGTTTATTTCTTCTTTTGTAGGTGACTCAAGTCCCATCCATTCTTTGGTGTCAACCTCAGTCCTCACCTCCTCCTGGAAACTTTTCAGGATGCTCCACCCTGCAAGCAGCTGCAACAGAGCCTTCCTGGCCTGTAAAGCCGATTTGCGATCTGGCCATCTATGAAATTTGCTGACTTCTTTTCCAGAGCAAGGTCAGAACGAGTCTTTCCTACTTCCCCTGTACCATTTATTTTGCACTTAGTTATCTTTGATATTCCATGCATAAAGTAAAAGTGAAAGTAAACTTTTTATTTATTGATTCATCTGAAAATAAATACAGCACTATCTAAACATCTAATGATTTAAAGATGGGAAATAGTAATTATCATTTTTTTCCTATTCTGAATTGAAATAATCCAAAATTTTTTAAAAGTAAAAACACTTAAGCTAATTCCATTTACATCAGTATACTCCAGTACGTTCCTCACCAGAGAAGATGAAAACATTACTAGGTTTTTGTCTTTGTTTTTATACATGAAAATCAGCACATGACTTGTCATTCTAGAGTAGGAGACGGCAAACAACAAGTCCCATGAAGCAAATCCAGCCTACCACCTATTTTTGTAAATAAAGTATTATTGGAACATATCCACATATACACACTTACCTACTGTCTATGTCTGATTTTGTGCAACAACAGCAGAATGAAGTAGCTGCTACAGAGACTGAATGGCCTGCAAACCCTATTTACGATCTGGCCACTTATAAAATTTGCCAAGTCCTTACATCTTTTAATCTTTAAAAGCCTAGCTTTTGGTGTCTAAATATCATTCACTGATACAAAGAAACAGGGATACCTGGAGAAGTGGTTGATTAAAGAGCTGTGGCAGGGAAAACACAAGATGAGCATGGAGCATTATATGGTAGCAATAAATGAAGAAGTGCTCCAAAAAGGATGGGGCCATGCTGGTAAAAGTGCATAGGAGCCAACCTGAAAGAGCTCCCAATGGTCAAAGCTGGAACAATTTGAGGCACAAAATAAGTAATGACAGTATTGGATTATAATTCATAGAATAAAAATTTTAAAGCCATGAATGAGTCCATACTGATAAAAATAAGTTAAAAAAATGTAGAATAAATGAGGGAAATAGAAAATCACCAGTAGAATACCATAATAACAGTTGCAAGAAAGACCCACCAATGGATGCTGAAATTAGTGACTGAAAATTTAAGGAGAAACAGCATATTTGCAGGGTTGCAAAGTATTTCCCCTAAGGTATTTGTTCATTCCAAATAGACAAATAATAACAGTAGAGAAAGCCAGTAGACACCACCTTAACCAAGTGATCAAGGTAAACATCACCAGTAAAAAGACATAAGGATATCATTTTTACCTTCTGATAAGATGCACTGAGAAGTGCATGCCACCTCTGTGGTATTCTCGCTAAAAATGCAACCTTGATCTAATCATTAAAAAATATCAGACAAGCCCAAAATGAGTGACAGTCTACAAAAATAAGTAACAAGTACTCTTCACAAATGCCAAGGTCATGAAACACAAAGAAAGATAGATGAACTGTCACTGATTGGAGGATATTAAGGAGACAATAAATAAATGCAATGCGGGATCCTATACTGTATCCCGGAATAGAAAAAGGACATAGTGGAAAACTGATGAAAGATGAACAGAGTCTCTAGTAAATTTATAGTATTGTTACAATGCTAGTTTCTTAGTTTTTATCATTGTGCTTGAGTTATAGAAAATATAAATGTTAGTGGAAACTGGGTAAAATTTATGCGGGGACCCTGTGTGCTATTTTCGCAAATTTTAAGTTTAAAATTATTGCAAAATAAAAAGTGAAAAAATGTGTTGGAAAAAAGAAAAAGCATAATTTTCTGATTAAGGGAATAAGCAGAAATACAACGTGTTATCTTTTTTAGTGACAACAGTCCCAGGTTACAATATTTAGGTTAATAAAATCTCCAGAAACTTATTGCTGTGGATGTTGAACTATTTTTAGGTAGAAGGAGTTTCTTTGACTTTGACATACTCACAGACTTTTAGCCTAGGAGAGCAGAAGAAACCCTAATTGAGCTGAAGAGGAGAAGGGCATGACAGGATAACGCCAGACTGGAAAGCTCTCGTCCCCGGGGGTCTTCACAGCCAGATATTCCCCACACGTCCTAACTGCATGAAGACCATGGACCCGGCGACTGAGCAGCTTGAAGCAGTCTGGACTGTGGAGGCCTAAGGGCTCCTTCCCCTTCCCTTTCCCTACAGAAGAGAAATTTTCTCTTTCTCGTACTCCTGACAAGGACCTGGTGTCTGTCTGTGGCTTATGGAAATCACTGTTACTAATTTAGAGGCATATCTTATGTTGGAATAAGGAATACAGAAAGTGAGAATGGGTCATATGCTAAAACACGAATTAGAAAAGGGAAAAAACTCTTACTCTATTTTAAAAGATAAATTCTTATATAAAATATATGATTTTTTTCTAAATTTATATTGAAATTGGAAAGAGTTTGGAAGCAAAACACATTATAATATATTAATCTCAATCATTTGGCCCAACACTCTGCTAGTCACTACTGAAAGAAAGTGTTAAAGCACATTATCTCTGTCCTCAAAATGCTTGCCATCTTTTCAGGCAACACATGAACTCTTGAGAAATAAGAAAAATTTAGGAAAAAAAATGTAACAATGAATATAAATGGGATAGATATTTAGAAAGATGAAGATACCTGCTAAAGGGAGCATTCAGCATGGATGTTATGGGGAAGATGAGGGTTAATCTGCTCCTTGAATGATGATAATAATATTACCAAAACGTTGCCTTTATTGTAAGATACTACACGAAAGAAGGTTGAGTCCCATCCTTAAAAAATACATTTTTGAATGTCCAGGTACATTAAAAGCCTAAAAGTGAAAAATACCATTTTAAATTATTGGAACAAAATATAATAAAACATCCTACTTTACACAAGGCACAAAGTCCCCAAAAGTAAAAAAAGAACACATTTAACTAAATGAAAAAAAATTAATTTCTTGATCAAAAGACCCCATAAGCACTGTTAGAAAAAAAAATCAAACAAAAGATTGGGAGAAGACGTTGGCAATTAATTGAAGGGAGAAAAAAATCAGAAATCAAGACTATGTATTATTATACCTCAATTAAAAAAGAATATGTAAATAATTCAGGAGACCCATGAGCTTGAATAAAAATAAATTTACAACTTTATCATTACTAAGCTCTAACTGAAATTTTAGCAGTTTCTTTTACTATAAATGTAGACAACAAACCAGAGTGCCATGAGTCATACCTGAGACTCTTGAAATTAGAGTTTATAGATTTTCTTTACAGAACATTATAGTTGTTGCAGACATCCAGAAATAATGTTTACTCTCATCACTTCCTCCAAATTAGAGCATACACTACTAGATCTTATTATTTAATGTATTGATGAAAAAAGATATGTGTTGCTATATTACAATTAGTTTTTTAATATATTGCTAGCTATTACTTTAATATAATTGAGTTCCTTCATAATCCTATGTATTTTATTAAGGAAAATTGAAAATGTACTCTGAAAAGAAGACCATTAACTTTGCAAGGCTACCAAAGGGGCCTATGGCACAACAGAGGTTAAGAACCACTGAAATGTTCTGATAAGAATAGGATGTTGTAAACAATGGTGAGAGAAAACAGTCAGTGTCAAAATGACGTATGTATTGGGTTGGCCAAAAGTTTCATTCATTTTTCTCTGTAAGATGGCTCTAGTAGCACTTAGTTGTCTTAACTTCATTTGAAACAATTTTGTTAGATTGTATGTGACAGCTGTCATATCAGCACACATTTAAAAAAAGAGTTATCAAAATTGGTAAATTTTTGTGTAGCCATTTTAATATTCAAGGTGGAAGAAAAAAGGCAACATTTTTGGCATATTATGCTTTATTATTTCCAGAAAGGTAAAAACGCAACTGAAACGCACAAAAAGATTTAGGCAGTGTATGCAGAAGGTGCTGTGACCAATCGAATGTGTCAAAAGTGGTTTGCCAAGTTTTGTGCTGGAGATTCTCACTGGACGATGCTCCACAGTCAGGTAGACCAGTTGAAGTTGACAGCAATCAAATCAAAACAATAATTGAGAACAATCAACATTATACCACTTGGAAGATAGCCAACATACTCAAAATATCCAAATCAAGCACTGAAAATCATTTGCACCACCTTGGTTATGTGAATTGCTTTGATGTTTGGATTCCACATAAGTAAAACAAAAAAACCCTTCTTGACCATATTTCCCCATGCAATTCTCTACTGAAACGTTAAGGAAAACATTCTTTTCTTAAAACAAAGTATGACCAGCGATGAAAAGTGGATACTGTACAATAATGTGGAATGGAAGAGATCATGGGGCAAGTGAAATGAACTACCACCAACCACACCAAAGGCCGGTCTTCAACCAAAGAAGGTGATGTTGTGTGTATGGTGGGATTGGAAGGGAGTCCTCTATTATGAGCTCCTTCCGGAAAACGAAACAATTAATTCCAACGAGTACTGCTCCCCATTAGACCAACTGAAAGAGGCACTCGATGAAAAGTGTCCAGAATTAATCAACAGAAAACGCATAATCTTCCATCAGGATAACGCAAGACCGCATGTCTCTTTGATGACCAGGCAAAAACTGTTACAGCTTGACTGGGAAGTTCTGATTCATCCACCGTATTCACTAGACATTGCACCTTCAGATTTCCATTTATTTCGGTCTTTACAAAATTCTCTTAATGGAAAAAATTTCAATTCCCTGGAAGACTGTAAAAGGCACCTGGAACAGTTCCTTGCTCAGAAAGATGAAAAGTGTTGGGAAGATGGAATTATGAAGTTGTCTGAAAAATGGCAGAAGGTAGTGGAACAAAAAGGTGAATATGTCATTCAATAAAGTTCTTGGTGAAAATGAAAAATGTGTCTTTTATTTTTACATAAAAAACCGAAGGTACTCTTTGGCCCACCCAATATAATACGATATGATTGTACGGATTTTTGTGAAAATCACTTGAAATAATATTATATATTTTTCATGGAATCATATTCATGCATAAGACTCTATGTAAATATAAGGAGTTACAATAAATCCATGACAGTTTTTGCCCCTAAGAATGGGGGAGGTGCATAGGATATAAGTGGGTAGATTTTAAAAAGACTTCATATTTAGCTGTAACATTCTTTGTTTTATTTTTAAAAAATGAAAGAAAACGTCATTTTTAACAACTGTAAATTTGAGGTTATGAATACACTGGTGGTTGTGCTTTTGAATTTTTTAAAGATCTCAAAATTTTAATAAACTCTTAGAAATTAATTCAAAGTAAGATATAGTATTGTAAAGCATTTTGCACAGTTCCTAATATAAACATGAGGTTTATATGAAAAGTTATAAACATTTCATAATTTTTAGGCATTTCTATTGTTGCTACTAAAGATTTTAAAAAGTGTTTGCTGAGAACTATAACACACTGATAAAGGAAATTGAAGATGATTCAAAGAAATGGAAAGATAGCCCATGCTCTTGGACTGGAAGAATTAATATTGTTAAAATGGCCATACTACCCAAAGCAATCTACAGATTTAATGTGATCCCTATTAAATTACCCACGACATTTTTCACAGAACTAGAAAAAATAATCCTAAAATTTATATGGAACCACAGAAGACCCAGCCAGAATGGCCAAAACAACCCTGAGGAAAAAGAACAAAGCTGGAGGCATAACCCTCCCAGACTTCAGACAATATGACAAAGCTACAGTGATCAAAACAGCATGGCAGTGGCATAAAAACAGACATATAGATCAATGGAACAGAACAGAGAGCCCATAAATAAACCTAAGTCAATTAATCTTCAACAAAGGAGGCAAGAATATACAATGAAGAAAAGACAGTTTCTTCAGCAAGTGGTGTAGGGAAAGCTGGACAGCCATATGTAAATCAATAAAGTTAGAACACTCCCTCACACCATACACAAAAATAAACTCAAAATGCCGTAAAGACTTAAATATAAGACATGATACCATAAAACTCCTAGAAGAGAACATAGCCAAAACATTCTCTGACATAAATCATATAGCAATGTTTTCTTAGGTCAGTCTCCCAAGGTAAAAGAAATAAAGCAAAAATAAACAAATGGGACCTAATGAAACTTGTAAGCTTTCACACAGCAAAGAAAACCATACACAACACAAAAAGACAACCTATGTCATGGGGGAAAATATTTGCAAGTGATGCAACTGACAGGGATTAATTTCCAAAATATACAAACAGCTCATACAGCTCAGTATCAAGAAAACAAACAACCCAATCAAAAAACGGGCAGAAGACCTAAATAGACATTTCTCCAAAGAAGACATTCATATGGCCAACAGGCACATGAAAAGATGGTCAACATCACTAATTAGCAGAGAAATGCAAATCAAAACTACAATAAGGTATCACCTCACACTGGTCAGAATGGCCATCATCAAAAAGCCTACAAGTAATAAATGCTGGAGAGGGTGTGAGAAAAGGAAACCTTCCTACACTGTTGGGGGGAGTGTAAATTGGTGCAGCCACTGTGGAGAACAGTATGGAGTTTCCTTAGAAAACTGAAAATAGAGTTACTTTATGATCCAGCATTCCCAATCCTGAGGATGTATCTGGAAAAGACAAATACTCTAATTTGAAAAGATGCATGCACCCCAATGTTCACTATTATATAGTGAATACTATTGTAAATAGCAGCACTGTTTACAATAGCCAAGACATGGAATCAACCTAAATGTCCATCAACAGTTGAATGGATAAAGAAGATGTGGTATATATTAATAAATACAATGGAATATTACTCAGCCATAAAAAAGAATGAAATAATGCCATTTGCAGCAAATTGGGTGGACCTGGAGATCATCATACTAAGTAAAGTAAGTTAGACAAAGACAAATTTCAAATGATATCACTTATATGTGGAATCTTAAAAAATGATACAAATGAACTTATTTATAAAACAGAAACAGACTCACAGACATAGAAAACAAACTCATAGTTACTAAAGGGGAACGGTGAAGGAGGGATAAATTAGGAGTTTGGGATTAACATATACACACTACTATATATAAAATGGAAAAGCAACAAGGACCAATTTGTATGGCACAGGGAACTATATCAATACCTTGTAATAACCTACAATGGAAAAGAACCTAAAAAAGAATATATGTGTATTTATAACTGAATCACTTTGCTGTACACCTGAAACTAACACACCATTGTAAATCAACTATACTTCAATTTTTAAAAATTCAAAAAAAAAAAGCGTTTGGAAAGCAAAAGTGGAAAAGGTTGGTTTTTCAGGTGGGGAAAACTGCAGGAGTAGAGGCACACTAAAAAGGGGCATGTCAAGACTTAATGGGATGTTGTCAGCAGTCTCGTGCAGCAATCCTCCACACTGGAAGTGTCTCTATGAACTATGTGTCTTTCTGGTTCATGACCCAGAACATAAGGCTCCGAATTTCCAATTATTCATTAAGTGGGCAAAACCAGTCCTGGGGGACCTGGAAGCCCAGGGCAGACCTTGGTGAACTGACGGGTAACTGGGCTTCTTAGTGAGGGTCTGCAGGGTAAGGCAGTACTGGTGCCAACTCCGGAGGAAGCTCATCAAACAGACTTCCTCACCAAACAGGAGTTGCCATCCTCGAAAGGACTCTGGCTGAGGACGGAGGACCCTGATGCAGGATGTTGCTAAGCAAGATGAAATAAATTAGAGAAGGCTTAGTATAAAGAGCACTCGGTTTGATGAGGAAGGCAGACACATTCCAGCACCTGTTAGTGAAAGTCTGAAAAACAGTCACTCTAGCTTTCTTTCTTTCTTTTTTCTTCTTGAAGGTTATTTCTCAAAGAGGCATGCCAAAGAACAGGGTTTTGCAACTTAATAAGTTAGGAAATACTGTATAATTTATCCTCCTCATGGAGAGTTACAATATATACTTGAATATTAAAGGCTCTGAGGAGTCCTATTTCCTTCTTCAATCCAACATCTCTCCCAAACTGATTATTAACATCTCATAGAACTTATATTCTAAAGAGATCATTTTGGGAACATTTTTCTAATGTTTCAAAAAATCAAAACAACTTCAGCTATTTTTTGTTGGTGGAGGGAATTTCATAAACATCCAGTTTACACTTGAAGCATGACACTAAAAGATGATTATAAATATATTAGAGTACATAAAGCTGGATGAATTTCCAAGGCAGTAGGTTATCTCAGAGGTCTGATCATTGTCAAAAGTCTCTTTATGGTTTATGATCCTGTCAGAAACCCTCAGTTCTCCCATATGTACATATACGGTACTCTTTCCTTCCCAATTAATGGTGCTATAAATAATTTCTTCTTATCTGCATATCAATTACAAGGTAATGAATGCCACTTCACATTACGTGAAATACAAATCAAGCCCTAGACCCTGTGAAATAATTTTCTTGGCCAAACTCCCAGGCCCTGTACTTGGGATGAACTTCAACTGTGTCTCTAGGGTTAGTGAGTGTTATGTTTCTAAGTGATGATCTGTTTATTTCATGCCACATTTGCAAGCTGTCTTTTCCTCAAATGTACTATTAAGCTTTATACTGAGATTTTATAAGGTGTTCAATTCACTTTATTTTTGTAAATGTTCTTTATTCAAATTTATCTCAATGTACAATTTGTTCATACCTAATCTCTCTAGAGAGCTTTGAGGTTATGCTTTCCCTACAGGGGGCTTGCAGGAAAAAAAAATAGCAGTAAAATTCACAGTTTACAAAGCATATTTTCTTCTTCCCGCTCTTGAACATGCTTGCTCCAATGAAAATAATGCCTTGCTTACAGATGAACCAAAAGAGACCTCTCATTCACTGACTTTCCTCTTTGTATAAAGTCACATACCTGTGTCAATTCTTTTTGGATATGCCAGTACAGTTTCTCCCTTCTTTAAATAAAACTTGGGGTGTCAATTTCACATTGGAAATTTATTTGATATCAGTGAGAGAAATATTTCCATCTGAAAGATATTATCTTTGAGACTGAGTCAGATTCCATGCTGAGAAAAGGATCGAGGAGCTATAACAACTGTTGAAGAAGTGAAACTCGATGTGTAAAATATTTTCAAACATAGAAGCAGCATACAGTGAAGGTGAAAGAATGGAAAGAGCATTTCCTTTGACAATTTTGAATAGCTGTATCTTTATTTCAGTGCTGAAATGCTCTGTGTATTTGCTTAATAATCAGTTTTCCCAATATCAGTGCTTAAATAATTTCCTCCTGAAGGATAAAGGTAGGCACTAAAAATTATATTTGTGATATTAAACTCAACTTCTGAAATTCAAACCACATGTGACTCAAAGGGATTTCAATTATTTTCTGAGATCTAGAAGTTTCCTTCTGGTTACCAGATTCTGACCCTTTTTCCCCTTCGACACAAAATTATAAATTTAACAAAAAAATTCACACCCCAAATCCACCAAGGTCTATGCAAATGGAAAACTCTGAAAATAGTAGGTTTGGGGACCGAACATGTTTCCAATCACTCTAGAAATCATATTCCTTTGCTGTTCACGAGACAGGTATCACCAATGTTGTTAAATGGGAAGAAAGTCTTAACTGCAGGGTCCCTCTGCAAGACCATATTTTACACCCATCTCCTGAGACAGTACTTGGCTTCTGACAGGGGACCCCAATACACCTGAGCCATGAATGATTTCCTTCTGAAATAAGCCAAAGTAAGATGAAATATTGAGAAAAATAAACCCAAAGGATACTCAAAACACATAAGCTCTGTAGGGAAAATACTTTAATATTTTGTTAAATTGAGGATCCACAAATGCGAAAGAAACTTTCATATTTTCATGGTTGAGCTCAACTGCATCCTTGTGGTTTTTGGTGCTCTCATTAAAACACATCATTGAAAACTTACAACTATTTTCATCTTCTTTTATTCTATTTAACTACAAAGATTTCATGCTCTAATTGTCCTTTGCTCTCTTGACCTTGTCACGCAAATAGGGTTGGTATAGCTAGAAAACATACTTCTATGAAGATCATAATAAATTTTAAAGACTATATTGATATTATTTCTCTTGCCCAGTGTTGAAAATGGAATTTATAAAACGCCGCTGGATTAGAGTTTTTCTTATATCTATTTTCTTTTTATTGTGTCTTTCATGTTTTAATATTTTAATGTAGTTCATTCAGTTACTCAGGGAATAATTACCTAGGTTGTCCTTTTATTCATGGCTTCTCAAAATAATAAATTTGCATTTCAAATATTATACTTTTATTATTTGTAAAAACCCATAGCTTGCTTGCTAATCAGTATTCTTGTATGCTAGGAAATTTTCATATTTTTTGAATTTATATATACATAAATTTTATATATTTACTATATAAGTATATCTTTAAATATCTGTATTTGACCTTGAAGGAAAAATCTGGCAATATTTCCAACTTCTTCTTGATTTTTTTTTTTTTTTTTAGGCACTGAGGTGCAGAATAAATCTGGATATATTTCTAATTTCTAAGTCACTAAAATTTCCAAAGATACTCCAAAATTATAGATAATTCAAAAGCATTACTTCTTTTTCCAGCATATATTCTTCTAAGATGCATTTTTTTAATAGTACAATGCCTGATCTGAGTCTTTTACTCTACTTCCTCTTCATTTGAGGTGCTAACAGCAGTAGCAGAGACTACATATATTGCTGAGAGAAATGCCTGACCAGTGTACATCAGGCTGGGAAATGTCTTCCAGACTTTACCACGAGTCTTAGAGCAACACAGGGATAACTCAGAAAACGAAGTCATCTTATGGAATGAAGTTATTCAGTGCTGATGTACCATTGGAAAAAGGAGAAGGTAAGATGAGGGCTCTAGAAGACTCCATTCTCTAGGGGTAGCAATTCTGCCCAGCAAGTAGTTTCTCCTCTCTTGATATCCCAGTACTGTTCAAGGATTTTACACTGTCCTATATTTTTGTTGTTAGTATTCTCAGTAAAAGACAATATCGTTGAACTGACTAAATCAAGTTCTTCTACTTGAGCTTTGGAAAGCTACTTAACAACTCTTAACCTTGGCTTTTTTAATCCGAAAAATGGAAAAATTCATATTACTTCTTTTTTACAGTTGTTATAAAGAATAAATGAGTTAATCCCTGTTAGCACTGTGTATGGTCAATACTTATAAACTCCTGTTATTAATTTCCAAAAATAACGTTAACTTCTCTGAGCCTTTTGATCTTTTTTATCAGTAAAGTGGGGTTAATAATGCCAATTTTATATATTGTTCTATAGATTGAATGATCTAATACATAAACATGGCATAATGTGTGGCATGTAGTAAGTGCTCAAGAAAGGTTATTCTCCTGCTTACCCGTTGGAGCAGTGGTGAAACTCAAGACTTTGCTTGAGTATATAGAAAGTATATAACACTTTGCTATATATCTCAGTTACCTATTTTTTAAGAATCAATCCTACAGTCTGGGTTTTTTTTTTTTAATAACACTGTCTTTAGAAAAATTGTTAATACTAAAAAAATTGACAGCTTTTTTTTTTCTTCCAGCTTTGAGTGCCTCTGTCCTCTCTGGGGTTGTCTCTCACTCTTGGGGTCTGTCTTCAGTGTCAGTTACGGTCAGCTCTGAATATCGAGCATTTCCTTATTGAGAAAGCAGATGTTCTTAAAATACGAGGAAAAGAACCAAAGATTCAAAAAGTGATTAAACAAAGGTGAAAATCATGTTTGAACTAGTTGTGCATCCAACTTGAGCACAACACTGCTGAACGAGAGGCACTGGGCCAATGGACAGCACGGTGGAGGACTCCACGGTACCGGGTCCAGGCATAGCTCCACCACTGCCAGCCCTGACTTGGGCAAGTTGCTTCAGCCTCTTTTAGAAGCGCTTTTCCTGGCCCTTAAGTGGGTACATCAAATTTGCTTTGCAGCGTTGTTCTCAGGTTCATATATGAGCTAGGTAGTAATTTAAGTAGGATGAAATGGCATACTATCATGATAAATTTGCTAGAAAGAAGAGACAAAGGGAAGGTGCATGGGAAGGCAACAAGGCATGACAGGCCATGGAAGCAAATGTTGAAGAAAATTAAAGCACCCCAACGTATCAAATAGGTTCTGCTTTCTAGAGTTCACTTCTGTCTTTCATATCTTCCTCCCTTTGTTCTGAATAGAGAGAGGCCTGATCAAGCGCCTTCTCTCCCCACAGACTCTGTACTGCCATCCCACCTGGAATATGTTTTCAGATTATCCCTAAACATTTCAGTTTGAAACATGAAGCCGACCTAACTCGAGGAAACACGAAGAAAAAGGGGCTGACTTCTTCTAACTTGAGAATTTTCAAAATGCCAAATGGACCAGTATAGGATATTTTTAATAAGCTCTAATCATAAATACATTTGTGTGGCACAATTTAATTTATTGGGAAACTTATTTTATTCGATCTTTTTTCTTTTTAATGTGAAAGCAAAACCTCCAATATGTTGCCATAATACAATAAATATAGTTTTCCAAACCAGAAACCATGGCGACAGTTTTTAATAATAGAATATGATTGGCTGCATATGAAAAAATAAAACCACAGTCTAAATAATTAAATTCTCAATATAAAATAATAATATCGCAAGCATTTTCATGGTTTTATGTGTACAATGTGATATGCTGTTTCAGTCTGTAGGGAAGCCTATAATTACCAGACTATCTTTTCATATACCACATTCTTTTTGTCACTAATCCATGAATTAAAATGATAATTCAAAGAAAATAACCTGTCTGAAAATGAGAAACCTGAGAATTAGGTCCTTTAGAATGAATTCTTTTTATGTTGGCCCATCCAATTGAGTACATTTTCTATGATTTTGGAGGAAGGGTTTTATAGTTTTTAAAAGGGATCAAGGCAGGAACACTGATTTAAATATGATGCTGTCAATTTGGCCTCACATATCTGCATTCATACTTCCCAGGAGATTAAACAAATAGGCAAAGGCTTTTCATTGGGCACAGTGTCTGTGCAAACAACAAAAATCTGCTGAAAAGAAAAAATTTTAATTCAAGCATCCAGATGTTTAGCTTCCTAGTGGGCATTTGGCATCACTGCAACAAAACATCTGCATGGCTAAAATTGCTCCCTTCTCCACTGCACTGTTTGGCAGGATCTTCCAAAAAGCAGACCATAGTGGAATCATTTTACCAAGTTCCAAGTCAGAATTCAAACCATATTCCCTATATGCTATTCAAATGTCTTGTGGAATAAGGTTATGGGAATACATAAATAGATAAATGACTGGATAACAATAAATGAATGAATAATGCATACACATGAAAGGTTCAGGCAGTGGTATTTACACATATGGTCCTGCTAAGTGAAAAAGAAATTCCTATATCCAAATATAGCATCTGTACCAGAACTAGTGAATAATGTTTTATTTCTCCAAAGGTCAATATGATATTACTTAGTCTGCCAAATTCTAATAGTTATAGCACAGTCATTAGCGGCAAAGTCAGAGACGGTAGTAATGATTTTGACCCTAGAAATTTCAATCCTATTTTCAATGAGTTAATCAGAGGAAGGCATACACCTCTCTTCAATGTCTTAAATATGACATATTTGAGTTGCTGTTCAGAATATACTTCTCACAATCATGTGTGCTGTTAATAAATATTTATGGGGAGTGTAAGAGTATGTTCACATATTTCTCAACATGTTGTGATCCATCTTGTAGCTTCAGCATAGATTCTGTTGTACAATGTAGCTTTTAATTTTCATAAGGGTACTGACCTGACCAGTAAAACCAATCCTCTTGTCAAGATTAGTAGAACCCTTTTTTTAATAATAAATGTTTACGTTTTTAAAGATTTCTCTTTGAGAATCCCAACTATTACAGAGCTCTCTCCTAAATTGTTTATTTATACTAAAACCAGTCATGTAAGACCTATTTCCAAGTAACTGTATACTGCATTTCTTTTATATGGCTTACTAAGCATCTATTAACAACTCAACTTGGCCACATAGTAAGGAGGAAAATGTGCATCATAAAAGTAGAGAAGCAGCATGAATATTACCATAAGCTATCCACAAAAGAAACAGGAATGTTACCAGATCTGTATTTTGCTGACCAGTACCTGATTTGTGTGTGCATTTCTGGTAAGAGTAGATAAATGAGAGAATACTGATTTAACATTTCCACTGCTCTATTCATCCTGGCTTTCATTATAAGCATATAGCAAAGAACACAGCTAATCCATTCCTCCTGTCACACATCCACTTTGAGCTTAGCCCAGGAAATCCCAAAGTGTGAAACTCAAAGACTTTAAAGATTTCAATACTACAGGGTAAGCTTTCATTTAGAATGAATTTCAACTCATACCTTTCACAGTTATTTTTATTGAAATGTTACATTTAAGATACTCTTGATAATTTCATTTTTACCAATTCCTTAAGTTTGTTTAAAAGGTGATTATAGTCATATTATTTTAGAGGTTATTCCATATACAATTTCAGAAAAAATCCTTTGAGATACATCTAAAGCAACATCTGTAATTCATCCTAATATATGGCTGAATGATAGTTATCATGGACAAATGATAAGTATTTTAGAAACACTGGTAAAACTCTCACAAAGAAAAACACCAAGTGAAAGTACCTAATTCTCCTTTTAAAGAACAATAGGAAAATAGTTTGTAATTATTTAAGAAAATTAAAATTTAATTGTTTTGGAAACATAAGTTTATCATTCATTAGAAAAATACATTTCTGTTGTACAATGTGCATTATTTATAAAATATAAAAATATAAATAGTAATTTCATGCTTTTCCCAAATGCTTAAATTTTAAGTAACCAATATAATACTATTGTATATGTTTGAAATAACTTCTTCAGTATTACTTGTGTTGTCTCCTCTCAAAAGAAAATACTAACCTGAAAAAATTCTTCATTTATTTTTTTTCCTCTTTCCTATCTACAATCAGTTTTAAGTGAGAAATCATTCTTGGAATTCATAGTTAAAAGTGGCAAAAAAAGGGAAAAGTTATAAAATACTTTGGGGGTTAAAATCTGTATCTTGATCAGCAAATTTTATGACCCAAAGTGAGTCCCTGTGGTATCATTTATTATAGCTAAAATGATTGGAACTGGGGGCCCATGACACCATTACCTGTTTCTGTAGATTTATTGAAAATTAGCAATTCCATTTATATCTATGAGATTTCAGGGATTACAGTGTTATAGACTAGAAAATTGATAGATTTATGAGTCTAGTGAATCTAGTTGTACCAACTAATACAGCAACAGAGAAAATTTAGGGGTTTGTACTCCTAAAGGAGTTAACCTTTGGATAAAGAAACATTTTTCAAGTAGAATGTGAGAAATTATTGAATCCATAATTTGTCACTGCTGCAAAGTTGAAGAGACAGAGAGAAACCACAGCACAAGTTTAACTTTTGTGTGAGAAAGAATGAAAAACAGGTTACCCAAAACAATTTGTACTATGACTTTAGTTTGCTAATATAATTGCTCATGGGGTATATATTGCTGAACTATAGTATTCCTTGGCTGTAGGTTTCTTTTTGGCTGTCTTGCTTCAAACAGTAGGACACGGCTTGTGGGAATTTCCATAACACCTTGAATCATAGATTACACATCACATATCCCTCCTAACCCTTAGCACTGTCCCTGGCACAAAGCAGACATATAATCAATAATTATTGTTTGTGGCTGTTGATAATTCAAATAAATACATATAGACTGTCTGTGGTTTATGCTAATACCAGAGATGCCAGCTAAGCTTTCAAATAATTCTATGGAAATGATTTGCCTCCCATGGAATTTGACCATGTCTTCTATGTTAGAAAGTGGCCATATGGTCTATGTCTCTGAAACTTTATTAGACATAAAAGTTTATTGTATTATATAGTCTAATGGCACATACCCGTGAAATGTCCTTACTTTTTTCCTTGTTTTATTTTTATTATTTTTAGCGAAGCAATACACACATATAAGTACCTTGTAGTAGAGGTGATATTTAACTTGTTCGCACAGCATGGATGTACTGGTTGTTGGCAGCCAGCATCTGTTTGTTTGTTTGTTTGTTTTGGCAGTGTTGTGTGGCTTGCAGGATTTTAGTTCCCCAACCAGGGATCAAACCCGTGCCCCCTGCAGTGGAAGCATGGAATCCTAACAAGTGGACCACCTGGGAATTCCCAAACAGCATCTGTTCTGACGGGTCCAGCCCCGTGCTGAATCAGTGGTCAAGTATTTTTAATACCCTTTCCAATTTTAAAGGGTACTGAAGAAATACCAAAGAAATATAGTGTAATCCCTATCACCAGAAACACTAAATTTTTTAAATGAAAAAAACATTTACACGCACACGTGTGTGTGTATATATATACACACATATAAATATATAAACATATATGTACACGTATATGTTTATATGTTCATACACATTCACACACAAAGAAATAGGCTCGGTAACAGAAATTCAGGGCATCATCCGAGGATGGGGCAGATATCCTGTAAGTAATGGGGCTTGATTTGAGACTTGAAAGATAATGAGGTTTTCTTAAATGGAGTTGAGTGAGGGCAATGTTTCAAGCAGTGGGAACTCCTAGCTTAATGTATACAGCTCGTAATGAAAAAAATGTGGGGGTTTTTTTGGTTGTGTAATTTAGGAAGAGTCGGCAGAAATTAATGTGGGGTAATCAAAAAGGAAAGAGAGTAATTTAATTGTTACATTTCAGTTGTTGACAACATTCCTCTAGTTGTCAACCTGACAGCTGAAATACCTGTAGAAAAATTGAGACAAACCTTTTTAAGCATTTCTGACTACTGTCATGGAACAATGACATGTAGAGTTTAAACAAGATGCATGTAGAATTTAACATGTAGAGTTTAAACAAGATGCATCTAACTGTATTCTCCTACCATCTAGCCTCCTTACTTCCTGCAAGTAAACTGTGTAAGTTAAACTGGGATATTCAGACTTGGTTCATTTACCATTTATATCCCTTACAAAATTCTCCTTAGATTGATACTGAGAGTTGACAAATGACAGTATGTAGGAAAAAATAGGAATGAAACTCACTAGTTCCACAAATGCCTTTTTGAAACAAAGTCTACATAATTTCTTTTTTCCATTAAAATTCACAACATGAAAGCCAATTTTTGTTTTCTTAATAACAGATGAGAATTATTTTTTAAGGTCTTTACCTTCCAGCATATCACCTTTTCCCTGGTCTAATACTAAGTGACAGCCCCATACTGAGCAATTTTAAACCAGGTCTTCAATTTACAGTGGACATGTTGAAATTTGTGATAAATGAAATAGATATTTAATGACACCTAATGTGTAGTGATACAGCATAATATAGGTGGTTTGGCCTAGAAAAGACTTGCAAACATTATGCCACCAGAGCAGAGCAGCTGAAAGCTTAGCATAATTCCAAAAGATATTCAGCTACAGAAAGATTTCATAACGAAAAGACCAAGAAAATAATACATTTACTTGAGAATGTGAAAATTACCTTAGAACTTACTTTCTATTTGCATTCCATCTTGGAACATGCCAAGGTGTTTGGAACTTAAGTTTTTTATTCTTTCTGTTTAGTGGAGGTTCTTAGGTTTCAAGAGAATAAATACTTATTTCTGAGTAAGCACACTTCTGAATTTAAAAGAGAATACACAATTATTCTAAATAACCATCAGAATATTTATATATCTATCAACAGTCCAACACTATGTGTATAACCCTATGATAAAATATCCTTCATTTTATGTAGTTAATAGTTACGTAATACACACACACATTTGAAAAATATAATAAATAAAATATAATAATCACTAATGATTATATTATTCACCAATAGACACTGTTACTATCTTGATGTGTTTCCTTACAGTCTTCGGTTTATATATATATAACATATTTTTTCCTACAAATGGAATTTTTAAACACTGGGGAGACTCTGACGTGGACTTACAGCAACCTCTATACCCTTAATCAAAGAACAGTCTTATTTTATATGGACATCATCCTTTTAGAGGGAGTGAGTACAAATGAAACAGCAAGAGAGGAAAGGAGTATTTGCCCAGCAGGTTAGATCACCTACAAATGTGCTTACAAATAACAGCACAAGGGGTCTCAGAAAAGGAGGAATAGACAGCTAGAGAGTTAAATATTGATACATAGATCTGTTGTTTTGACCAAATAGAAATAAATCTATAAATAATTCAATTGAGAGGAGTGTTTAGGCCAGAAAATTTTGCAGGAACAGACTGTATTTAGTGAGAAGAAAGTTCTTATCTTACCCAATTGGGATTAAAAGGCCTGGGTATGGCCAGATTAACCCTGCATGGGATGAAGGAAGGATTTTCTCTTCTTCCCCCACTCTTTTTTTAAAGGCAGCAGTGGGTGGGGTGGGCAGAAACAAAAGGAAGAAAGAAGAGAAAATGAACATGGAGCCAAGAAATTGCAGAATATCATGTTACCATTTGAAATCCTCCCTATAATTTCTCCTCTCCAACACTCCCTGCCCACCTAACTCTTCAACACAGGCTATCAGAAAACACAAATATTAGCTGTGAATGAGATAATCGTGGTAACCAATGAAAGCAATGTGATCTAAGTCCAGGTGGTTCAGGATAAAAATGGAATACAGTTGACGAGAGCATGATGAAGATGTAGAATCTCACAGAAAGCAAGCGGAAGGCTTCTGGACTCCCACAGAGCCATGAACACAGGCTTAGATCAAGTTTAACTGAATCTCTAAGGGACAGAGTGGCCCTAGCTGAATGTAGGCCATGAATTCATATTGATTCATACCCTAGGTTGTTCATAAAGCATATCTCCTCTGACATTAACATTTTCACAAACAAATTATTATTGGCTCTATATTATTACTATGATAAAGTATTATAGCTTTTATAGCCAACCCTTTCTATTTACTTCCAGTTTTTTTTGTGATTTCAAATAAAACTGTAAATAGTATTTGTACATAAATTAGACAAGCAAGTCTAATTATCTCATTAGGATGGAGGAATGCCTAATCTTGGGTTGAAAAATTAAATGTTTACAAGTCATGATGATATACCTTGCCAAATCTCTTTGAGATAATTTGTATTAATTTCCACTGTCACCAGAAGAATATAAATGTATCTGTTTCATTATACCATTACCAGCCCTAGTATATTTTAATAGCATTTTACTCCTTTAACATTAAAAATATTGTCTATAGGGATACATTTAAGGTACTTTAAAACAGTTCCAACCCTCCCCTTTTTAATTGGGAATTAGGAGTTATCAAAGAAAATCCAGAAAACAGACAAAACTGATCATCTGCACCAGGAAGTGGTCATTAATTAGGATTAAGGCATATCCATTACTTTTGTCTTATGTGAATGAGAGTTTCATATCCTCCTGAGAGAAAAGAGAGACTCAGCTGAGGTCACAAAAGGAGACTGAGCTGGGGAAAACACAGTTTACTAGTAAATAAGATGTAGTGCAATATCACGAAAGCCATGTGGCCACTACATGGACTAAGCTGAGATGAACCTAACGAACAGCTGAGCAGACTGCTGATACCGACGCAGATCAGACAGGTCAAAAAGGGAACCCATTCTTCCATGTGCCCTTTGCTTTAGAAATCACCGTCAAGGGGATCAAAGAGGTAAAGAAAGTTAATTCTCAAGTCAGGCAGGCTGGAAAAATAAACTATTGGGGAAAGTGTTTTTTCTGTTCTGGGGAGTGAGAGAAAACCAGGAAATGTCCCACCAGGCTACTGGAGGAGCCATAGGCAATATTGATCAGTGTGGTCCTAGGAGTTCCAACCAGACCAACAGTGGGGCTTAAAGAAAACATGGGCCCCAGGGAAGAAAAATTGTGGGTACTCAGAACAGTAATAGATGGGACTATTTCTGACCCATGGAACATCTTTCTGTTTATGTAATTCTCTCCCAAACTGCTTGTTCAACATGAGGTGAAAATCAGACAGGATACGGACCTCCTTCCAGGGTTTAATTAGTTTGGATATAGCCAAGCCCACATGGTAATAAACCTCCAGGTGTCTGCCACAAGAATCTACATATGAGATTATAACACAGAAATTATAAAAGTCAATACATTTCTCAGAGTGCAGAATCCTATTTTCAAATTGCACACAACTTGGAAGGTAATCCCTGTTGTAATGCCCAAAGCAAAGAGACAAAGAGGAAAAACACTCACTTCGCATACACTACTGGCAGAATACCAGACAGTTTAGATTACAGGAGAACAGAGAAGAAGAGAGCAGAAGAGGAAGAAATGAGGGAAAATATTCATTCTGTAGACTGAGGGCACCTAAGATATTGCCTATTTTTTTTGGTGGTAGGATGGGGTAAATAGTAGCAGCTTACCCATTTCTTACATCCTCCCAGAGGCCTCAACAGAAAACAGGAAGATTGAACAGCAGAGAGCTCTTAAGGAGAATATATCTCCTCAGACCAGATCAATTTCTCCATCTTAGTTTTTTGTGCTTAAGGATGAAGTTAGAACATCCCATTTTGCACACAAGCATACATCCCTCATTTTCAAGGCTCAGCATTGAGGATCTGGTGAAGAAAAGATAAACCTCTTATTGGGAGATGTGTGTAGAGGTGCTGCTGGATCACATATCAACCAACACATGCAAAGAAGGAGAGAGGTGTTCTGAGTATACTCTTTTTTCCTAATTCATATCCACTTTGCATCATTCTTGCCTGTTTCTGGAACTAATTTTTAACGGCCCTTACATCCTAAGATTTGGAGAGATACAGAGAATTTTCATGTTTATTAGCCATTGAACATTCCCTATGCAGTTGAAGCTAAGAATGGGTAATATGTGTATCCCTTAAAGAGAAAGCATTATTTCTAAAGAGTTAATAACCTCATATTCCATAAATAAGTTTGCTAGTGTACAAATGCTTCTAAACACACCAAGATGGAATTTCTCTCTTTCTCTAATGTATGCCCTCTGACAGGGAACACATGGGCCCTTCCTTACTCCCTAAGGTCTTGATCAAATACACTGATAAGGTTAGAACAAATACACTGCTGAAGGACATTATTCTTCTAACCATAGATAAGCACACAGGAAACTCATAGCTGTGCAGTTGGCCTTTTTTCCTTATCAATGTCTGAGGGCCTCTGAAACACTATAACCAAACTAACAGCATAAAAACATTATGAATTTGCTGGATAAAAGGATAATCTACTTCAGGACGAAGTTAAAATATCTGCTTCTCCTTCCTTCATTTTGATTAATCACTGATTATCTCTTCTCATTCATGTATCTCTGATTAGATTTTTTTTTTTTTTTTTTTTTGGCTGTGTTGGGTCTTCGTTTCTGTGCGAGGGCTTTCTCTAGTTGCGGCAAGCGGGGGCAACTCTTGCATCACGGTGCGCGGGCCTCTCACTATCGTGGCCTCTCTTGTTGAGGAGCACAGGCTCCAGACGCACAGGCTCAGTAGTTGTGGCTCACGGGCCTAGTTGCTCCGCGGCATGTGGGATCTCCCCAGACCAGGGCTTGAACCCGTGTCCCCTGCATTGGCAGGCAGATTCTCAACCACTGCGCCACCAGGGAAGCCCCCTCTGATTAGATTGTAACAAATTAAGTTCAGCTAGGAGTTGGAAACATGTCATTGCTGTTCATTCTTTAGGATTATAATATCAGTGCTATGCTGAGAAAAACTGGGAAAAACTATTCCTTAATATTGTATGGGAATATCTTTCCCAGTGACACATGTGACTGCAAAGACTGACCTATGACAGTGTCTCTTCCTTGCTGAGCACACATGAAAACACATAGTCAGCTCACAGCTCTGGATATTATTCCTCAAGCTTATTACGGTTTGTAATTCTGCTTCTGAGAATCTTTAAAATGCTTGAAATTTTTGTCCCAAAGGCTTCTTTCCACTGGTAGTTGGTGGTGACACCCTAGTGGTTAGTCTAGCAGCAGCCAATGTTTCCAGAAAGGCCCTTTTCTGAGAACCTGTGGATACACTGAATTCAGTGACATCAAGTTCTCAGCACTTACTATCCACCCAGTTTGGGACCGTGAGTTTGATCACTGTGGCTATGATCACTGTGGCTATGATCACTGTGGCTATACCCACTTTACGGCTCTTGTAATTATCATTCATTTGCCTTTCAGTATCACTAAATACTTCTCTGAATGTGGATAAAGGCACACTATTGAATACAACATTTATTCTTTTATTCAGTAAGTATTGATTATGCATATTTTAGGGCTCTGGTACTCTTCTTTAGGTGCTGAGGATGTAATCTCTGCCTCCACAAACTTACATTCTAAAACCAAAGAGTGAAAAATTATAAGGAGGAAAAAGTAGGGTAAGAACTAGAGAGTAATAGGAGAGAAGCAAGAAGCCTGGGGTGGGATGAGCAAAGGTGAAGTAGAAGGAAAGTAGGGCAGAAAGGTAGCCTGGATCTAGTGGTGTGCTGGAACCAGCTCAAATTATTATAAAAATTTCAGGAATTCTGTGAGCCTACTGTTGAACCACTGGCAGCTTAAAATCACCTACAGTGGGAGCATTTATCAGAAATCAGCAAATGCTACACACCAAGACACCCTTCCCCCAGAGAGCTGGTTGTTAAATATTTTTCTACATAGTGCTGCCTAGAGCATATGGTTTTATAGGCATGATAATGTATTGAGATTACAAATTTGATGGAAAACTATAGGAGAGTTGTGTACATGGCAGTAAATAACCTCTCGGGCTACTGCATTAAGAAAAGGCTCTGGTGTGGCAAGGGTGGAAGCGCAAAACCCTTTCAGAAAGCTTTTCGCAGTTACTACTGAAAATTACCCAGCTGAATAAATCAGAATTTCCGAATCTTCCAATTATTCATAAATGAGGCATCTTGAGCAGAATTATATCACCTGAGCCAGAGTTGCCTGAAAACAGACCTTTGGTAGCAATGGCATGACTCCAAGAAATTCATGGCCTTGGATGGCTAAGAAATGCTCACGCTTCTCTTCTCAAGGTACTGGTACAGTCCACTTGCTGATTGTTAGTGGACGTTACTAGCCCGCTGATAAACTTTGGGTCACAAAGTAATTGTTTTAAATGTGTATTTACTCCTAATGAAATTTTAAAGTACATCAATGCTACATTTTGTCCCAAAACTCCCAATGGAAACACTCATTCAAAAAATTGAGACAAGGTAAAGGGAAAACAAGGAGGGAGCCCAGTTTCTGAAGGTACCTTCAAACTCTCACATTATCCTTCCTGAACTGCTCCTTTGGGTAAAGAGAAATGGAGAAAAGGAGGATGAAATCAAATGTAACCGTGTTCCAAAAATTTCCAAATTCAGCCTCTGGGGATGGGAGCCATCCAAAGAACCAAAGAAATTCCTCCTCTTGAAGAATTTCTCAAGCGTCAATGGTGTTTGATTAAAAGACCCTCTGTCAAATGTAGTGGTCTTTTAACTACTGGATGCTATTTATATGTCTTAGCTAAATACATCAAGCTTACAGCTTACCTGTGATGACTGGTAATATGCTGCTAATTGTTTTGTTTTGCTTTTGTTTTTCTATTAAAATACAGGAGTCAGTCAGGGTGCTGACATCTTTCTGGAAGAAACATACTATCTTCTTTTCTTTTTATTTAAACCTTTTGGCTGAAGTATATCATACACAGAGATCACTAATTATTCACCCGTTGTAACTAGCATTAAAGTCAAGAATATTACCAGCATCTCAGGAAGCCACACTTTATGCTCTCTCTGTCACACCCCCTGCAAAAGTTACCACTCTCCTAGCTTACAGCACTTCACATCATATTATTGTGTGCTAATATATCCTTCATTCTCATTGCTTTATAATAATCCACTGTAAGAATATACCAAATTGAATTTAATCCACTCTGTTTATTGACATTTGGGTCACTTCCTATATTTAACTATTATAAGTAATACTGCTGTGAACACTCTATTAAATCTTTTGTGAAACAAATGTACATATTTCCTTTGGACATATATCTAGAAGGGGAATTGATGTGTCCAAAGTGTATGCATGATCCACTTTGGTATATACTGCCACATAGACTTCAAGAATATTTTCACCATTTACACACCACCAGTCGTGTAAGAGAATTCCAGTTGTTCTACATCCTAGCCATATTTGGTATTACCAATCCTTTAATTTTAAAGCTATTCTGCTGTATAAGTAATGGTGTTTTTGCCATTTACATTTTAATTTCCCTGATGATTATCAAGCAGTTGTTCCTATACTTATTGGCTATGTAGATATCTTCCTTTGTGAAGTGCCACTAAAGTCCTTTGACCATTTTTCTATTGAGTGATCTTTTTTTATTGATTTGTTCAAGCTCTTCATTTTTTCTAAATATGAGTCCTTTGTCCTGTGTGACATACACTTTCACTATTTTAGTTATGCCATTTGATAAACAGGAAGTCTTCATGTTTAATGTAGTACAATTAATTTTTTTCTTTATAGCTAGTATTTTTGTGTCCACTTTAAGAAAACTTTGTATACCTCAAGGTCATAAAGATGCTCAACTAGGTTTTCTCATAGAAGTTTACTGATTTATCTTGCACATTTAGATTGGTAATCCAACTAGAATTCATACTTGTTTATGAAGTGAAGTATAGGTCCAAGGTAAATTTTTTCCGATATAATTATCTAATTTTCTTAGGGCCACCTATGGAAAAGGTCATTCGTTTTCCCTACTTCATAGCCTTTATCATAAATCAGCTAGTATATTTGGATGAGGCTGTTTTGGGCTGATGCATTGTGCTAATTGTTTGTCTCCTAGCTTCCAATGTTTCTCTGTGTCATTCCTTCTTCTCCAGCATCTTAACCTAAATAGCTCCAAGTAGATGCCTGTCATATTTCATCCCAATCCTCTAGCTCTTTTCAACAGACACATTGTCTGCCATAAGCATGAATGTGCCTGAAGCAGAAGTCCACAAAGTTATCATTATTCACTTTCATTAAAAACTGAGCCCTTGAGGAATTTAAAAGTAATACTTTGATTGCCAGAAAAATCACACTGTGACAACAACTCAGAAAGGATACAACCTGAGCTCCTATTCTAATTCCTTGTGTTGTACCATAACTAATGTACGTTTGCCACTTATTAAAACTTAAGTAAAATTTGTTAAAAATAAAATTAAGTTAATAAAACATCTGATGTATTCATTTACTTTTCAGGAATGCCAAAAGTAAAGGCCAATTTTAAAAGATGCTGAATAAAATTGAGAACTTCAAATGCGCTTAGTAAAGAGGTATTACTTCTGAAATATATAAGTGTACTTCAGGAATAAGGCTGACTTCAAGCATCACAGCAACATAAGAAATATGAATCTGGAAGTATAGGATTGACCAAAGTAGGACTTTGAAGTTACTTGATGTTATTAAATCTGGAGCCAATTTAGAACTATGTACAGTGACCAAATCTTGGCTCCTGACTTTCAGGAGAGTACAATTATATACAGTTAAGAGAAAAAAAAAAAAAAAAAACCCCTCTGGCCTTTAAAATTGTATGTAACAGTCAGGATCCCAATAGGAAATAAGTGGTGCACTTAAATTATAATAAATCAAGGACAGGTTATTTACAAAGGCACTCTTCGTGGGTGCAGGGAACCAGAGGGATAGTGCAATAACCTGAGATTAGTAGCCATAAAGCTGCTGCAACTCCTTAGACATAAAGAGACAAAGAAACCATTACCAGAACCAGAAGAAGACAGGTATACAGAGAAGGCCACCTTGAGAGAAACATCTTAGTTTGACGGGGGGAAAAGACTTCAAATACTCTAAAACCTGTATCAGAAAACTAAAACTGGCTCTAAAGCCTTAAAATTGAATTCTGCTTTTAATGTTCCAGGAGCAAGCCTTCAGCATTACATCATAATTCTTTCCAAATAATAGAAACCAAGCCAAGAAAACTCTGTAGGGAGAGTTTTCCCTACTTGAAAATAAATACCCAGAATACGCTGACCTGAATCCCCTTGTCTCCCTCCAGGCCCCTATTGACCAAACCCAACCAGAGGTCAGAGGGCATGGGAAGCCACTGTTGGAGTCCATACAAATCAATCTCTCTCCAGATGTGAGGCAAAGCAGGGTAGAGAGGGAGAAGTGTGGGAGATATCTAAGCAAAAGGGATTTGGAATTTTAACTTTGCTATCTTATCTTTACCTTCTTGGCTCTTCTGTGAGTTTAATCACTATGTGTTAAAATATAATTTCAAATCAATTAGACTTTGGACATTTAAGCAGATTAGGTTCAGATAGATGATGACTATTTAACTCTACAGTAAGTATAAATGTGTATTTTGTGCATGTAAGAAAGAGAACTGGAATGAGTTTTAGGGGAGAGGCAAGGGGCACAGATCCATCAGAAATGTTCCTCAGAAGGTTCTATTACAACAGTTATGGAAATAAAAGGGCATAATTAGTTCATCTGGGAACATTTTTGAATCCTTTAAAAACCATTTGGCATTGCTATTCCCTATAAGGAAAACGAGATTAAAGAAACCAGTAATTAAAATAGGGAGCTTCAGATATGTTTAATGGAGATGTTATTTACTGAAATGCAAGGAACAATATTGGCTTGAAGCATTACAGTGATTTAAGAAACAAGAAGTAGGAAGCATAGAGCTGGCTAAGGTGGAATATTTATAGACAGGTTTTGGATGTAAATCAAAACTCTACCAGGAAGGTTTAGAAAGGAATGGGTACTTTATTGGGTAAGGTTCTATCTACAACTGTGAGTCAACTGAAAGTTAATAGCAGCTTTGTTAAAGGTCATAGATAAATGACTACTGTAGTTTTAATGAATATTTTATTCACGTCACCTTTAAATTAGTTAAATTTGGAAAGAGTAATGATGTAATGCCAAAGGCTCCTTCCTGGAATATTAAAAGCAAGATTTAATTTTAAGGCTTTAGTACCAGTTTTAGTTTTCTGATACAAGGTTTTGAGATATTTGGAGTCTTTTCTTTTTCTTTTTAAGATTTATTGCATGTTAGAATTTGTTTCTTAAATATTTATGTTTTACACAAATAATATAGCAGAAAGAGCAGGGAATTTACAATAATATACAACTCATTTTGAACCCAAACTTCATCAGTTATTACCACAGCAAAATTAGGGAAAATCATTGAAATCATTTCTTTGAGACTCAGTTTTCTTTTCTGAGAAATGGGAAATACTCAAATTTTTAAGCATTAAGTAAGATAGGATTTTTAATTAATATCATTTACCCTCTCCAGTTTTGTCTCTGTAAGAATAGAGCTTCTTTTGTGGGGTTCAATAGCCAGCAAGTCTCATAACATAAAGGGATAGACCCAGGGAATTTTTCTGGTAAAGAGTATGATATTGAGCATTAGAAAACTGAACCCCATGCATTACGAGGGCCAGTTTTAGTAGAGAGGATATGGGAAAGCTATAGTCAGAGGGAAACTGCAGGTAGCATTTCTAGATGAGGCTTTCAGACATTAAGGGGAAGGACCCTAGACAGAAGAGGCTTGGACCTGTGAAGGCAAGCCCAGCCTCTGAGCCAGGTATCAGGGATGAGAAAACGGAAAACAAGATGAGGCAAAAGGAGCTAGGTCCATGGAACGAGAATAGATTGGGGAAACCAGTTTATTCAAGTGCATAAAGGACCTGAGTCTTGGATCACTTTTAAAGGCCAGATGAGCAATCACACTGTACAGCCTGATAGGTCTTGTGGGCCCCTGAAGGCATAATTCCTGCTGTAACAACAAGATGCCCTAGAAAGCCGTGGAAATGTGGAATATTCTGATTGCTTTCCTTAGTAATCAGAGTCTGAAGCTTTATTAGCTAAAGCTTGTAAGGCATTCTGGGATCAGATAATATTAAATTATTATTACTTAAATGTAATTGAAAATTCTCTTGTCAGTTGTCCACATATTGTATATTGCCCTTCACTTAAAATTGGTAAATGTCTTTTAAGTAACTTTTCAAATAAAATATAAACTAAATAATTGCTTGAGTACTTGAGAAACAAACCCAGTTTCATCATTTTTTATGGATGAATAGTATTCCATTGGATACATACACCACATCTCCTTTATCCATTCATCCACTGATGGGCACTTTGTTTCCATAACGTGTCTGTTGTAAATAATGTTATGGCGAACGGAGGGGTACACGTATCTTTTCAAATTCGTGTTTTCATATTCTTTGGATAAACACCCAGAAGTGGGATAGCTGGATAATATCATAGTTCTATTCTTAATTTTTGAGGATATTCCATACTGTCTATTATCGTGGCTGCACCAATTTACATTCCCACCAACAGTGTATGAGGATTCCCTTTTCTTCACATCCTCACCAATACCTGTTTTCCTGTCTTTTTGATAATAACCATTCTGACAGGTGTGAGGTGATATCTCATTGTGGTTTTGATTTGCACTTCCCTAATAATTAGTGATGTTGACATCTTTTCATGTGCCTGTTGGCCATCTGTATGTCTTCTTTGAGAAAATGTCTATTCAGCTCCTCTGCCCATTTTTTAATAGAGTTGTTTGTTTTTTATTGTTAGTTGTATGAGTTCTTTGTATACTTTGGATATTAACCCCTTATGGGACATATCATTTTCAAATATCTTCTCTCATTTAGTAGGTTTTTTGTTTGCTTGTTTCACTGATGGTTTCCTTTGCTGTGCATAAGCTTTTTAGTTTGATGTAATCCCATTTGTTTATTTTTGCTTTTGTATCCCTTGCCTGCGGAGACACATCTAGAAAAATACTGCTAAGACTGATGTCAAAGAGCACACTGCCTATGTTTTTTTCTTCTAGGAGTTTTATGGTTTCAGGTCTTACATTCAAGTCTTTAATCCATTTTCAGTTAATTTTTGTGGATGGTGTGAGATAGTGGTCTAGTTTCATTTTTTTGTATGTGGCTGTCCAGTTTTCCCAGAACCATTTTTTGGAGAGACTATCCTTTCTCCATTGTACTCTCCTTGTTCCTTTGTCATAAATTAATTGTACATATAAACATGGGTTTATTTCCAGGATCTCAATTCTGTTCCATTGATCTATGTATCTGTTTTACTGCCCAAACCATGCTGTTGTGATTACTATGTCTTTGTGATACAGTTTCACATAAGAGAGCATCATGCCCCACCTTTGTTCTTTTTTTCAGGATTGCTTTGGCTATTCAGGTTCTTTTGTGGTTCCATTTAAATTTTAGAATATTTTATTCTATTTCTGTGAAACATGTCTTTGGGATTTTGATAGGGATTTCACTGAATTTGTAGATTGCCTTAGGTAATATGGACATCTGACAATGTTAATTCTTCCAATCCATAAATGTGGAATATCTTTCATTTCTTTGTGAATTCTTCGATTTCTTTCAGTAAGTTTTCAGTGTACAGGTCTTTCACGTCCTTGATTAAATATATTTCTAGGTATATTATTCTTTTTATTGTGATTGGTATATGGGATTGTTTTCTTAAATCTCTTTTTGCTCGCTCATTGTTAGCATATAGAAATGCAACAAATTTTTGTATACTGATTTTGTATTTTGCAACTTTATTTGTATATTTTTTCTAATAGTTTTGCAAATAGTGACAGTTTTACTTATTTCTTTCCAACTTAACGTCCCTTTTATTCCTTTTTATTGACTAACTGCACTGGCTATGACTTCCAATACTATGTTGAATAAGAGTGGCGAGAGTGGGCATCCTTGTCTTGTTCCTGATCTTAGAAGGATAGCTTTCAATTTTGCACCATTGAGTATGTTAGATGTGGGTTTGTCATATATGGCCTTTACTATGTGGAGGTACATCCCTTCTATACCTACTTTATTGATAGTTTTTAATCATAAATAAGTGTTGAATCTTGTCAAATGCTTTTACTGCATCTATTGAGATGATCATACGTTTTTATCCTTCATTTGTTAATGTGGTATATATCACGTTGATTGATTTGTGGATTTTGAACCATCTTTTCATCCCTGGAATAAATCCCACTTGGTCATGATGTACTGTTGAATTCTATTTGGTAATATAATAAAATAATTAGGATTTTTGCATCTATATGCATCAGAAATATTGGCCTACAATTTTCTTTTTTTGTATTGTGTCTGATATCAGGGTGATTTTGGCCTCAGAAAATGAGTTAGGAAGTGTTTGTTCGACCTCTTCAATTTTAGGGGATAGTTTGAGAAGGATAGGTATTAAATCTTCTTTGAATGTTTGGTAGAATTCACCTGTGAAGCTGTCTGGTACTGGAATTTTGCTTCTGGGGAGCTTTTTGATTACTGTCTGAATCTCTGTACTAGTGATTGTTCTATTCAGATTTCCTATTTCTTCATGATTCAGTCCTAAAAGATTGTATGATTCTAAGAATCTGTCCATTTCTTCTAAGTTGTCCAATTTGTTGGTATATAGCTGTTTACATTATTCTTATAATCCTCTGTATTTCTGTGTTATCCATTGTTACTTTTCCTCCTTCATTTCTGATTTTATTTATCAGGCCCTTCTCTGTTTTTAGTGAGGCTAGCTAACAGTTTGTCAATTTTTTAATCTTTTCAAAGAACCAGCTATTAGTTTCATTGATCTTTTCTATTATCTTTTTAGTCTCTATGTTATTTATTTCTGCTCTGATCTTTATTGTTTCCTTCCTTCTACTAACTTTGAGCTTAATTTGTTCTTCTTTTTCTTGTTACTTTAGGTGTAAGGTTAGTTTATTTATTTGAGATTTTTCTTGTTTCTTGAAATAGGCCTGTATTGCTATAAACTTCCCTCTTAGTACCGCTTTTGCTATATCTCATAGATTTTGGTATACTGCATTCTCATTTTCATTTGCTTTCAGGTAACTTTTTATTGCTCTGATTTCTTCATTCACCCCATAGTTGTTCAGTGGCATGTTGTTCAGTCTCTAGATATTTGTGATTTTTTTCAATTTTCTTCTTGTAGTTGATTTCTAGATTCATACCATTTTGACCAGAAAATATGTTTAATATGATCACAATCTTCTTAAATTTTTGAGACTTGTTTTGTGTCCCAACCTATGGTCTATCCTTGAGAAAATTCCATGTGCACTTGAGAAGAATGTGTATTCTGCTGCATTTAGATGGAATGTCTGATATAAAACTATCAAATCCATCTGGTCTAATGTTTCATTTAAGGCCACTGTTTCCTTGTTGACTTTCTGGTTGGTTGATCTATCCACTGATATAAGTGGGCTGTTAAAGTCCCTTACTATTATTGTGCTGCTGTCAATTTCTCCCTTTAAGTCCACTAATAATTATTTTATACATTTTCATGTTCTTATGAAAAGGTGAATATATGTTAACCACTGTTAGGTCTTCTTGATGAATTAACACATTTATATATTGTCCATAATGGCTCGTTATCTTTTTTGGCTTGAAGTGTATTTTGTCTGATATAAGTATGCTTAGAATATCACCTTCCATCTCTTCCATCCCTTTCAGCTTATGTTTGTCTTCAGAGCTGAGGTGTGTCTTTTAGAGGCAGAATACAGTTGGGTCTTGCTTTTCAATCCATCCACCCACACTCTGTATCTTTTGACTGATAAATTTAATCCATTTACATTTAGGGTTATTATTGATTGATGACAACTTATTACAGCTATTCTACCTTTTATTTTCTGGTTGCTCTATAGCTCCACTATTTCTTTTTCCTTATATTTCTGTCTGCCATTTTGGTTTGGTGGTTTTCTCTGATATTTTTATCAGTTTCCCCTTTTTTTATGTTTCATGTCTCTGCTCTATGTTTACATTTTGTGGTTACCCTAAGGTTTGTATAAAACATCTCATATAAAATAGTCCTTTTCCTGCTGATAGCATCTTATCTACATTTAGCAAATAAGTTCCATCCTTTTCCTTTTCCCCTTTTATGTATTTGTTGTTTCAAATTATTTCTTTTTATGGTCTGAGTTTGATAAAAAACTGCAATTGCTACAGTTATTTTTCTGCTTTCTTTTTTTCCCCCCTTTAACCTTTATGCTATAATAAAGTGTTTAAAACCCATTCTGACAAACAGTTGCAATTTTCACTCAAAATTTTGTGTAGCTTTTGCCTTTTTTTCTAGTAAAAGAGCTCCTTTCAACATTTCTTATAAGGCAGGTGTAGTGTTTATAACTCCCTCAGACTTTGTTTTTTCAGGGAAGTCTTTATTTCTCCATCATATCTGAATGGTAACTTTGCTGGAGAGAGTATTCTCGGGTGACAGTTTTTATATTTCAGTATTTTGAAAGTGTTATTCCACTTCCTCCTGGCCTGTAGGGTTACTGCTGAGAAATCTGCTGATAGTCTAAGGAGACTCCTTTGTAGGTTACCATCATTTTTCCTCTGGCTGCCTTTAAAATTCTTTCTTTGTCATTGACTTCTGACAATTTTAGGATAATATGTCTTGGAGAAGGTCTTTTTACATTGAGGTAATTAGTTGTTCTCTTAGCCTCATGGACTTGGATGTCCAGTTCCTTCCCCAGGCTTGGATAGTTCTCAGCTATTATTTCTTTGAATAAACTCTCTGCTCCCTTCTCCCTCTCTTCTTCTTCTGGGATACCCAACAACCTAATGTTGCCTTTCCTAAAAGAGGTGAATAGCTCTCATAGAACTTCCTCATTTTTTAACAACTTATTTGTCTTTCCCCTTCTATTTGTATCATTTCTAGATTTCTATCTTCAAGCTCACTAATCCTCTCTTCCATGGTCTGCTCTATTTCCAGTGCTTCTCTTCTGTGGTCTGCTCTATTTCCAACGCTTTCTAATGCATTCTTCATCTCATTTATTGAATTCTTCAGCTTCAGAATTTGTTTGTTTTTGTTTCTTTTAGAGTTTCAGTCTCTTTATTAAAATATTCCTTCTCTTCATTAGTTTTATTCCTGAGCTCATTAAACTGCCTTCCTAAGTTTCCTTGTAGCTCACTGAGTTTCTTCAAGAAGCTATTTTGTGAATTCTCTATCAGTTAGATAGCAGTATTCCATGACTTCAAGTTTGGTTTCTGGAGAATTGTCATTTTCTTTATGTGGACTAGTCTTACTGTGCTTCTTCACGGTGCTTGATGAATTGTTCTTCCACTGGTGCATATGAAGTTAATGACAGGTTAGAAGTTAGAGTCCTTTCATCTGTTTTCCTATAGGTGGTATTATAACACAAGTTTTTGTTTCTCTTACCTGAGCTGTCTCTGGTTACACTTGAGAGTTAGCACTTTCCAGCTTCCATCATCTCTGCAAAAGTATGGCTCCAAGACTTTGTTACTGCTTCCTGTGCCTCCAGGGGCCTTGCTGCCTTGTTTCTGCCAGAGTCGCTGTCATTACTGGGATGGTGGGCTCTCTCCTCACACCTGGGATCCCTTGAGTCACAGGCACTGTCGCCTTGAGGGAAGAGGAAGGACAGGGTGGGGAGGTGGGGTCCCAGGCCCCTCTGCCACTGCTGCCCGGTTACCTATGGTCATGGGTGCTGCTGTGGTCAGGAGACCAAAGCCCAGTACACCACTTCCTCTGCTGCTACTGGGTTCTCTGAAGCTGTGGGCTCAGCTGCTGTGGTCTCAGGGCCAGGATTGCAGGCACTGACTCTGTTGTTCCCTCAGTTCTGTCTCCTCTATGTGTTCCAATTCACCCACTTTTAGATGTACTAATGTGTGGAATTCTCCAGCTCCTTGGTTGGGCAGGGTACCTCTGTTAAGTTATATATATTTTACTAGTCGTAGATTGAAGGAGATAGAGAAAGGAAGCGTTTCACTCTACCATGTTGCTGACATCACTCAACCAGTGATTCCTTAATGGACTCCATGTAAGGCAAATTGCTTTCAAATCTCAAAATCCTTTTCCCAAAGAGTATAATTAATGCTTTCACAATTATTCAGAAATCCATATATTCATTCAACAAGTATTTATTTAGCCTCTGCTCTATGTCCTGCCTTATTTTAGGAAATGGGGATGCAACTATAAATAAGACAAAGTGCCTCACCTTATCATGCTTGCATTCCAGTGGGAGAATACAATTGATTAAAGCAAACAAACAAACAAAACATAAATCTAAACATTAATGTACAATATAGAGTCAAACAGGAATTAGTAGAAAATAAACTAAAGTGAGAAGACAGAGAATAGGTTGATTTTAGATAATGTGGTCAGAGAAGGCCTCTCTGAAGAGACGCTTTTAAGCAGAATCTTGAATAAAGAGAAGAAGCAAGCCCTACAGATGTTTGATGGAAAAGCATTCAGAGCAGAAGAAACATCAAGTGCAAAGAGCCTGAGGTGGGAAGTTGTTTGATGTGTTCAAGGAAGAGCAAAGAAGCTTATTTAACTAGGCAGAGAGGGACAGTCAGAAGCCAAGTAATAAGGGCCTTGTAGGCCTTTCATGGGTTACTTCAGGGAAGTGACGGATTTGTATTATGTTTTAAAAGGTTTACTTTTTTTTCCCTCAGGGAAAGGATAACCAGGAAACAGAGAGACCATTAGGATTAAGGGATCAAGCATCACTGCCATCCAGGAGGCAGGTGATGGTGTTATAATTTAGGATGTAGCAGTGGAGGGTACGATGAGAACTTGGGTTTTTTTAAATATATTTTGAGGAATAGCATTTGCTGGTTGTGAGAGAGAAAATGGAATTAAGAATAACTTCAATTTTTTTTGCATTTATAATTGAGTAAATTTTTTTAAGGTGGGTAATGCTGAGGCAGGTAAAAATTGGGAAGAAAATAAAGATTTTGATTTTAGATATAGTAAGTCTAAGATACTTATTCACTATCCAACACAAAGATGTCAGGTACCGCTTCTATATTCATATCAGGAGTTTAAGAAAGACAGCAAAGCAAATAATCAACAGTCTATAAATGAGGCCTACTGTCTACCTTTTAACTTGATATTACAGAAAATTTTCTAAGGAGGCTCATACTCTTTCTCTTTACCATGAAATATGTCAGGCTCCGTAAGACATGTTTCTCCAGAGTAAAACCTTATGTCCATGACTGCTATCCAAAGACCATCTCAGTATATTTCAGATTGCTGTAAAGATAGTGGCAGGCAGACCCAAATCTTTGGAAAATCTTGTATCCATGAAGAGGGAAAACCATTTAAAATGGACAAAGCTATATTTTGGATGCTTTTCTAAGACAAACCTGAGAACAGATGAAACAATTTTTTCCAAAGACATGGATTTGTTTTTCTGAACATGAACTGTCTAATAAAATAGTCACTTTAGGCTATTTAAATGTAAATTAATTTAAATTTTAAAAAATTAGAAGTCAATTCCTCATTTACACTATCCACATTTCAAGGGCTCAGCAGTCACACATTGATGGTGACTACCATAATGAACGGTGCAGAAATAGAACATTTCCATCATTACAAAAATGTATTACAAACTAATGGATACGACTGGTCTTAGCTTTTGTCCTTAAATATCAATTTATATGTTATTGAATCACTCAACTTGTAAGTGTAATTTAGTTTTCTTTGCTCGCTTCAGTCCTATTATATTCTGTATTTGTTCTGTCAATTCCGTGTATCAAGGTCTTTTCTGAGAGAATGTTCCAAAGCCAGACCTGAGTTCTTTGCAGAGACTGATCCACTCAATCAGTTCTCAAAGGAACTTTAAATTGTGGATTGTTAGTTTATGTGGTAATCATTTCACTGTTCACCAGTTTTGCCAGTTCTCTTCCTTTCCCTTCCTTTAATTAAGCTAAGCTATGTGACTTGCTTTGGCCACTGAAATGTGAGCAAATTTGATGTGTATCCCTTCCAGAAGGAAGACATGAACTGCTAAAGCATGATTTAGCATGTTGCTTTCCCTCTGCTCCATCAACTGGCAATGTTTCTGATGCTGTAAGCTCTGTGAGAGTTGGAGGGAGGGAGGACAATGAAGAACACAGCACAGAGTATGTAGACTGGACTTGAAGATGGACATATATAATGTGTGAGAAATAACTTTGCTGATGGTATTAGTCAGTTTTTGTCAGATAAGGCTGCAGAAACAAATGACCCCATATTGTAGTGGTTTACAGTAACGAACATTTATTTCTCTCTCATTTACATGATGGCTATGGGTCAGCCACACCTCTGAATCTCTATTCTATGTGTATTCTCCTTCCCAGGATGTAGACTTAGGAGCCCCTGTCTTGACCTAATGCTTAGGAGAAAAGAGCCAGAATGGAACTACACAATGGCCACTAAAGTGTCTGAATGTGGTACACATCAAACCCATTCAAATTCCATTGGAAAAAGCAAGACAGATGGCCTAGTCTCACATCAAAAGGTTAGGGATATACATTATCCCACCAGGAAACACAGCAAGTCTCATGAGAATCAACAGGAATGTTACGATTGTGTGACTGGAAGAAGAGAAAATACTTGGAAATAATAATATAATCTATCATATTACTTTAAGCTACTGAGTTTGTTTCTTCAGTATAACATAGCTCATCCTATCTAATGCAGTTTATTTTAAAACCTAAAATAGAAGGCATCTATCAATCTATCAATTAAAAGCTACTTACCGATTTACCTATTTATTATCTAACAAAGAGGTCGAAGAATTTTAAATGCCTACCTTTAACAGGTTAACAACAAGCATAGATACATTTACATCAAGCTGAATTCAACCTTATTTCCAACAGATCAAGAAATGATAATGTATCTAAACATCACTGGAATACTCCAGTAAACATTATTTAGCAGATACATAATAAGGTGCCTGGAACTGTGAATGATATTTGTTGGATGAATGAATGTAAATTAAATTAGTAAGCCCTATAATACTTATCACTAATATATTAGATCCCAGTTTGATTAGGAATGTATCATCTTATTATTAAGAATGTTTTAAATCCATATATCTTCCTCTCTATCTAATGAAGACCTAGGTTAATTACCAATCTGTCAAAAAATAATGTGATACTCTAGAAAGTATTATAGAAAAATGACTAGTAGAGCTATGAACCATCCTGAGAAATCTTGTGACAGAAAGAAATTAACTCATGCCATTTGTACACTGCAGGCAGTAAGAAGTTCAGAAATAACTGAATGGCTAAAATCAAGTAAAGTCTTCAGACTTGCCTAGTTACACGGGATCTACAGAATTAATCAAAATGGTCCTTTAATGATCCACATTCCCACTGTACTCAGTCTCTGATCCCCATTCCCAAATTTGGTCTGCACAGTACCAGAAAGAGCTTGTTCACTCAAACAGTCCTTCGTTTAGAATATAAGTATTGAATACTTGCTATATGTCAGGCACTGAAAATAAGAGATTATGACATCCATCACCCTGCCCTCATAGGACTTCCATGTAAGACATTCAGAATATTCTGTTTCATTTTTATTTTTGAAGGTAAACTATTTCATAGACTCTCAGGGGGAAAATATAGTTTTAATTAATCCACAAAAAATGGACATAAGAATTATTTTCAAATAAATTTGAAATGAGTTGAATTCAGCACGCCTTTCTTACACTTTGAACAGCATAGAGTTTGAGTCCAAACTGCACCCCTATGGGTTTTATGTTTTCAAGTTCAGGGTGCCATTTCAACTACTAAGAATTATGTGAGCTCCTCTACATGTCCACAACAAAAATAGTAAAGCTTTACTATTAGCTCAAAAACATGAGGCAGTCTGAATAAAAAGTATAAATCAAATATCAAAGAGGCTAACATATCAATAAGATCAGCAAAGTGAAGCAGGTTGAATACAATTTCTTTGAAATCCTTTAAACTGTTTAAAGTGTAGAGAATTAGGGACTTATTGATGACTTATTGATGACTGATTATTTTAACTGACTTTAAATATGAATTATTAAATATTAAAAACCAATCCACAAAATAGTACCAACGCTTAGCCTACTTATATTAACCCAATCACACACAAATTCTAACCACTGACATATATATAAAACCTCATTTATCTAGTGGTCATTTATCTGGATTTATAGTTCATAGGAACTATTTGCTTTATAAGACTGTCTTGCCATCTCCACTACCGAATTTTTATGCAAAATATAACATATATTAAAATACAGCAAACATTTTAGTAAACACATCTAGGAAGCTTGACTTACATAATTGGAGAATTCAGAGTTGGAACAATGAGGGACCACACACTATACCTGCTCACAAGACAGATATTGTGCTTCATCTAAAATAAATACACCTACACATTGTTCCTGGGTGTTCAAAATCATCCCACTCATTAAGAGGTGGAGCAACAGTACTGTATAACAGAAAGAGTATTGCAAGACCTGGATTTCTCTTCTAGCAAAATTAGAAATATGTTCACTGAGTCACAGTTTCTGAATTTCTAAAATAGGGATAAATAAGGTAAAATGTGAATAATGAATCTTACCTTCACAGTCACTGTGAAGGACATACAGGTGGAGATACAGCTGGAGATAAAAATTCAGATATAGACCCATATACATATAAAGTGAGATTCTCATTATCATAAAAAAGGACATATTCGAGGACAGTGTTGTTCTGTATGGATCTTAATAGGCTCAGAAAGCATTCCGATGTATACATAGAAACTCTGAGTTTGAACCTAAAGCAATTATCCACTTGGTAGGAAAATCACTTCAAAATGAGATTTTCATTTGGTAGGTTATGGATATTTAAAGTATACAGAGAGCTCAGGTTGAATAAAAAAAAAAAAACTTTAAGGAGTTGCTTTGAGGAGTTTTATTCTCTCTGAATTAAGCTCTGAGCGAAACATGTGATTCTTTCTGCTGGATGAACTTCACCTCAAAGACAGCAAAACTTCTGTGAAATACAGCATAATTTTAGCCTACTTATTTCACAGATTACAGAAAACCATCTGGACATTCTTTTTCCTGGAAATCCTTAAAAATTGGGTCCTCATGAGATGAGAGTCCTTTGTCAGTGAGCAAATCACAAGAATGAGGATCAAAGTGCCTTTAATGATGGTCTTGCTATTGGTCCTTGTCCATCCCACATATTTCCACAGCTATGGAAACTTTGAGGTACATTAAGGTCTAGATTTGGTACAGTGGTTAGCTGTACACTTAGTTATCAATCATTTAAAAGACCAGATGAACACACCAATGTACTTCTGTACATTCTGATGATTACATTTCAGCTTTCAGTAAATATATGTAGAGGTAGATAGGTAGATAAAATGTTATATGACATAATTTTTTCTAACTACTCTGTGTGTGTGTGTGTGTGTGTGTGTGTGTGTGTGTGTGTAGAAACCTAGGAAGTAACACACTATTTAAGAAGCATAAATATTGAGTTTAATAAAAGAAAACCTGTAGAACTCAAGTTAAAAAAGGTATTGGCTTCGATTTTTAATTCCATGGTATCAATTATTCAGTTTTATATTTCTCATTAATTTTTTAAGTGTTAAAATCCAAAGTTACTGTAACTCATTTTCTCAGATGTGAGAGTCATATGAAATCCAATTTAGTAAGGGTTTAAATTAATCAAAATAAGGACATTTATGTTTGGACACTTAGTTTTTAATCTCCTTGATTTTCACAACTATCCCCTAATCCTCCCTACCAACACACACACACACACACATATGCCTTGGTCTAACTTCTTATGCTATTAAAAAAAATTATATATATACATAGACAGAGAGAAAGAGAGAGAGAGAGGGAGGGAGAGGGAGAGATATCTATCTCCAAGCTAAACCTAAGGAGGTGAGGTCATAATGAAAAAAGTAGGACATTATGCCAAAGTATATCCTCAAAAGGTATTTCTTAAGTACAAAGGGTTAAAAACAGTAACCTTAGAGTGGAGAAACCTATGATCAAATGATCAAAGTTAACATCACCAGTAATGGGAGACTCTATACCTATATCTATATATCTATATATTTATATCTATACCTATAGATATATGAGGGGGAATGATGAAGCAAATTGGGGAAATGTACCATTAATTTGCAGAATATAGGTGAAGGGTATTTGGTAAATTTTTAGTTCTTTTTAAAATAGGAGAGGAGAGAAGATGGCGGAAGAGTAAGACGCGGAGGTCACCTTCCTTCCCACAGATACAGTAGAAATACATCTACACGTGGAACTGCTCCTACAGAACACCCACTGAACGCTGGCAGAAAACGTCAGACCTCCCAAAAGGCAAGAAACTCCCCCCGTACTTGGGTAGGGCAAAAGAAAAAAGAAATAACAGAGACAAAAGAATAGGGACGGGACCTGCACCAGTGGGAGGGAGCTGTGAAGGAGGAAAGATTTCCACGCACTAGGAGCCCCTTCGCGGGCAGAGACTGCGGGTGGCAGAGGGGGGAAGCTTCGGAGCCACGGAGGAGAGCGCAGCCACAGGGGTGCAGAGGGCAAAGCGGAGAGATTCCCGCACTTCCCGCACGGAGGCTCAGCGCTGACCAGCACTCACCAGCCCGAGAGGCTTGTCTGCTCACCCGCCGGGGTGGGCGGGGGCTGGGAGCGGAGGCTCAGGCTTCAGTCGGATCGCAGGGAGAGGACTGGGTTGGCTGCGTGAACACAGCCTGAAGGGGTTAGCACACCACAGCTGGCTGGGAGGGAGACCGGGAAAAAGTCTGCAGCTGCCGAAGAGGCAAGAGACTTTTTCTTGCCTCTTTGTTTCGCGGCGCGCAAGGAGAGGGGATTCAGAGCGCCACCTAAACGAACTCCAGAGACTGGCGCGAGCCGCAGCTATCAGCGCGGACCCCAGAGACGGGCGTGAGACGCTGGGGCTGCTGCTGCCGCCTCCAAGAAGCCTGTGTGCGAGCACAGGTCACTCTCCACACCGCCCCTCCCGGGAGCCCGTGCAGCCCGCCACTGCCAGCGTCCCGTGATCCAGGGACAACTCCCCCGGGAGAACGCACTGCGCGCCTCAGGCTGGTGCAACGTCACGCCGGCCTCTGACGCCGCAGGCTCGCCCCGCCTCCTCTGTACCCCTCCCTCCCCACGGCCTGGGTGAGCCAGAGCCCCCGAAGCAGCTGCTCCTTTAACCCCGTTCTGTCTGGGCGGGGAACAGACGCCCTCAGGCGACCTACACGCAGAGGCGGGTCCAAATCCAAAGCTGATCCCCAGGAGCTGTGCGAACAGAGACGAGGAGGGGAAATCTCTCCCAGCAGCCTCAGAAGCAGTGGATTAAAACTCCACAAACAACTTGATGTGCCTGCATCTGTTGAATACCTGAATAGACAACGAATCATCCCAAATTCAGGAGGTGGACTTTGGGAGCAGGATATATTAATTTTTCCCCTTTTCCTTTTTTTTTGTGAGTGTATATGTATATGCTTCTGGGGGAGATTTTGTCTGTATAGCTTTGCTTTATAATAGCTTTATTTTACTTCACTATATTATAGCCTTTCTTTCTTTCTTTCTTTCTATTTTTTCTCCCTTTTACTCTGAGCCGTGTGGACGAAAGGCTCTTGGTGCTTCAGCCAGGCATCAGGGCCGTACCTCGGAGGTGGGAGAGCCAACTTCAGGACACTGGTCCACAAGAGACCTCCCAGCTCCACGTAATACCAAACGGCGAAAATCTCTCAGAGATCTCCATCTCAACATCAAGACCCAGCATCACTCAATGACCAGCAAGCTACAGTGCAGGACACCCTATGCCAAACAACTAGCAAGACAGGAACACAGCCCCATCCATTAGCAGAGAGGCTGCCTAAAATCATAATAAGGCCACAGACACCCCAAAATACACCACCAGACGTGGACGTGCCCACCAGAAAGACAAGATCCAGCCTCATCCACCAGAGCTCAGGCACTAGTTCCCTCCACCAGGAAGCCTACACAACCCACTGAACCAACCTTAGCCACTGGGGACAGATACCAAAAACAACTGAAACTACGAACCTGCAACCTGTGATAAGGAGACCCCAAACACAGTAAGATAAGTAAAATGAGACGACAGAAAAACACACAGCAGATGAAGGAGCAAGGTCAAAATACACTAGACTTAACAAATGAAGAGGAAATAGGTAGTCTACCTGAAAAAGAATTCAGAATAATGATAGTAAAGATGATCCAAAACCTTGGAAATAGAATAGACAAAATGCAAGAAACATTTAACAAGGACGTAGAAGAACTAAAGAGGAACCAAGCAATGATGAAAAACACAATAAATGAAATTAAAAATACTCTAGATGGGATCAATAGCAGAATAACTGAGGCAGAAGAAAGGATAAGTGATCTGGAAGATAAAATGGTGGAAATAACTACTGCAGAGCAGGATAAAGAAAAAAGAATGAAAAGAACTGAGGACAGTCTCAGAGACCTCTGGGACAACATTAAATGCACCAACATTCGAATTAAAGGGGTCCCAGAAGAAGAAGAGAAAAAGAAAGGGACTGAGAAAATATTTGAAGAGATTATAGTTGAAAACTTCCCTAATATGGGAAAGGAAATAGTTAATCAAGTCCTGGAAGCACAGAGAGTTCCATACAGGATAAACCCAAGGAGAAACACGCCAAGACACATATTAATCAAACTGTCAAAAATTAAATATAAGGAAAACATATTAAAGGCAGCAAGGGAAAAAAAACAAATAACACACAAGGGAATCCCCATAAGGTTAACAGCTGATCTTTCAGCAGAAACTCTGCAAGCCAGAAGGGAGTGGCAGGATATACTTAAAGTGATGAAGGAGAAGAACCTACAACCAAGATTACTCTACCCAGCAAGGATCTCATTCATATGTGATGGAGAAATTAAAACCTTTAAAGACAAGCAAAAGCTGAGAGAGTTCAGCACCACCAAACCAGCTTTACAACAAATGCTAAAGGAACTTCTCTAGGCAAGAAACACAAGAGAAGGAAAACACCTACAATAACAAACCCAAAACATTTAAGAAAATGGGAATAGGAACATACATATCAATAATTACCTTGAATGTAAATGGATTAAATGCTCCCACCAAAAGACACAGGCTGGCTGAATGGATACAAAAACAAGACCCATATATATGCTGTCTACAAGAGACCCACTTCAGACCTAGAGACACATACAGACTGAAAGTGAGGGGATGGAAAAAGATATTCCATGCAAATGGAAATCAAAAGAAAGCTGGAGTAGCAATACTCATATCAGACAAAATAGACTTTAAAATAAAGACTATTACAAGAGACAAAGAAGGACACTATATAATGATCAAGGGATCGATCCAAGAGGAAGGTATAACAATTGTAAATATTTATGCACCCAACATAGGAGCACCTCAATACATAAGGCAAATACTAACAGCCATAAAAGGGGAAATCGACAACAACACAATCATAGTAGGGGACTTTAACACCCCACTTTCACCAATGGACAGATCATCCAAAATGAAAATAAATAAGGAAACACAAGCTTTAAATGATACATTAAACAAGATGGATTTAATTGATATTTATAGGACATTCCACCCCAAAACAACAGAATACACATTTTTCTCAAGTGCTCATGGAACATTCTCCAGGATAGATCATATCTTGGGTCACAAATCAAGCCTTGGTAAATTGAAGAAAATTGAAATCGTATCAAGTATCTTTTCCGACCACAATACTATGAGACTAGATATCAATTACAGGAAAAGATCTGTAAAAAATACAAACACATGGAGGCTAAACAATACACTACTTAATAACGAAGTGATCACTGAAGAAATCAAAGGGGAAATCAAAAAATACCTAGAAACAAATGACAATGGAGACACGACGACCCAAAACCTATGGGACGCAGCAAAAGCAGTGCTAAGAGGGAAGTTTATAGCAATACAAGCCTACCTCAAGAAACAGGAAACATGTCGAATAAACAACCTAACCTTGCACCTAAAGCAATTAGAGAAAGAAGAACAAAAAAACCCCAAAGCTAGCAGAAGGAAAGAAATCATAAAGATCAGGTCAGAAATAAATGAAAAAGAAATGAAGGAAACAATAGCAAAAATCAATGAAACTAAAAGGTGGTTCTTTGAGAAGATAAACAAAATTGATAAACCATTAGCCAGACTCATCAAGAGAAAAAGGGAGAAGACTCAAATCAATAGAATTAGAAATGAAAAAGGAGAAGTAACCACTGACACTGCAGAAATACAAAAGATAATGAGAGATTACTACAAGCAACTCTATGCCAATAAAATGGACAACCTGGAAGAAATGGACAGATTCTTAGAAATGCACAAACTGCTGAGACTGAACCAGGAAGAAATAGAAAATATGAACAGACCAATCACAAGCACTGAAATTGAAACTGTGATTAAAAACCTTCCAACAAACAAAAGCCCAGGACCAGATGGCTTCACAGGTGAATTCTATCAAACATTTAGAGAAGAGCTAACACCTATCCTTCTCAAACTCTTCCAAAATATTGCAGAGGGAGGAACACTCCCAAACTCATTCTACGAGGCCACCATCACCCTGATACCAAAACCAGACAAAGATGTCACAAAGAAAGAAAACTACAGGCCAATATCAGTGATGAACATAGATGCAAAAATCCTCAACAAAATACTAGCAAACAGAATCCAACAGCACATTAAAAGGATCATACACCATGATCAAGTGGGGTTTATCCCAGGAATGCAAGGATTCTTCAATATACGCAAATCAATCAATGTGATATACCATATTAACAAATTGAAGGAGAAAAACCATATGATCATCTCAATAGATGCAGAGAAAGCTTTTGACAAAATTCAACACCCTTTTATGATAAAAGCCCTGCAGAAAGTAGGCATAGAGGGAACTTTCCTCAACATAATAAAGGCCATATATGACAAACCCACAGCCAACATTGTCCTCAATGGTGAAAAACTGAAACCATTTCCACTAAGATCAGGAACAAGACAAGGTTGCCCACTCTCACCACTATTATTCAACATAGTTTTGGAAGTGTTAGCCACAGCAATCAGAGAATACAAAGAAATAAAAGGAATCCAAATCGGAAAAGAAGAAGTAAAGCTGTCACTATTTGCAGATGACATGATACTATACATAGAGAATCCTAAAGATGCTACCAGAAAACTCCTAGAGCTAATCAATGAATTTGGTAAAGTAGCAGGATACAAAATTAATGCACAGAAATCTCTTGCATTTCTATACACTAATGACGAAAAATCTGAAAGTGAAATTAAGAAAACACTCCCGTTTACCATTGCAACAAAAAGAATAAAATATCTAGGAATAAACCTACCTAAGGAGACAAAAGACCTGTATGCAGAAAATTATAAGACACTGATGAAAGAAATTAAAGATGATACAAATAGATGGAGAGATATACCATGTTCCTGGATTGGAAGAATCAACATTGTGAAAATGACTCTACTACCCAAAGCAATCTACAGATTCAATGCAATCCCTATGAAACTACCACTGGCATTTTTCACAGAACTAGAACAAAAAATTTCACAATTTGTATGGAAACACAAAAGACCCCGAATAGCCAAAGCAATCTTGAGAACGAAAAATGGAGCTGGGGGAATCAGGCTCCCTGACTTCAGACTATATTACAAAGCTTCAGTAATCAAGACAGTTTGGTACTGGCACAAAAACAGAAATATAGATCAATGGAACAGGATAGAAAGCCCAGAGATAAACCCACACACATATGGTCACCTTATCTTTGATAAAGGAGGCAAGCATATACAGTGGAGAAAAGACAGCCTCTTCAATAAGTGGTGCTGGGAAAATTGGACAGATACATGTAAAAGTATGAAATTAGAACACTCCCTGACACCATGCACAAAAATAAACTCAAAATGGATTAAAGACCTAAGTGTAAGGGCAGACACTATCAAACTCTTAGAGGAAAACATAGGCAGAACACTCTATGACATACATCACAGCAAGATTCTTTTTGACCCAGCTCCCAGAGAAATGGAAATAAGAACACAAATAAACAAATGGGACCTAATGAAACTTAAAAGCTTTTGCACAGCAAAGGAAACCATAAACAAGACCAAAAGACAACCATCAGAATGGGAGAAAATATTTGCAAATGAAGCAACTGACAAAGGATTAATCTCCAAGATTTACAAGCAGCTCATGCAGCTCAATAACAAAAAAACGAACAACCCAATCCAAAAATGGGCAGAAGACCTAAATAGACATTTCTCCAAAGAAGATATACAGATGGCCTACAGACACATGAAAGAATGCTCAACATCATTAATCATTAGAGAAATGCAAATCAAAATTACAATGAGCTATCATCTCACACCGGTCAGAATGGCCATCATCAAAAAATCTAGAAACAATAAATGCTGGAGAGGGTGTGGAGGAAAGGGAACACTCTTGCACTGTTGGTGGGAATGTAAATTGATACAGCCACTATGGAGAACAGTATGGAGGTTCCTTAAAAAACTACAAATAGAACTACCATATGACCCAGCAATCCCACTACTGGGCATATACCCTGAGAAAACCATAGGTCAAAAAGTGTCATGTACCACAATGTTCATTGCAGCTCTATTTACAATAGCCAGGACATGGAAGCAACCTAAATGTCCATCGACAGATGAATGGATAAAGAAGATGTGGCACATATATACAATGGAATATTACTCAGCCGTAAAAAGAAATGAAATGGAGGTATTTGTAATGAGGTGGATGGAGTTAGAGTCTGTCATACAGAGTGAAGTAAGTCAGAAAGAGAAAAACAAATACAGTATGCTAACACATATATACGGAATCTAAGGAAAAAAAAAAAAAAAAGGTCATGAAGAACCTAGTGGCAAGATGGGAATAAAGACACAGACCTACTAGAGAATGGACTTGAGGATATGGGGAGGGGGTGGGGTGAGATGTGACAGGGTAAGAGAGTGTCATGGACATATATACACTACCAAATGTAAAATAGATAGCTAGTGGGAAGCAGCCGCATAGCACAGGAAGATCAGCTCGGTGCTTTGTGACCACCTAGAGGGGTGGGATGGGGAGGGTGGGAGGGAGGGAGATGCAAGAGGGAAGAGAAATGGGAACATATTGTATATGTATAACTGATTCACTTTGTTATAAAGCAGAAGCTAACACACCATTGTAAGACAATTATACTTCAATAAAGATGTTTAAAAAAAATAAAATAAAATAAAATAATACAATTATTGAATTATAATTTACCTATCATAAAATTCACCATTTTTAAGTGTACAATTAAGTGTGTTTTAGTATGTTCCCAGATTTGTACAATATATAGCATTTTCTAATTTTAGAACACTTTCAGCACCCCATTAGCAGTCACTCTCCATTGTCCCCTAAACTCAACCCCCAACAATCACAAATTTACTTTCTGTCTGTTGAATCTGTTTATTCTGGACATTTAATATAAACAGAGTAATACAATACGTGGTCCTTGTAACTGGCTGCTTTCACTTAGCATAATGTGTTCAAGATTCATCTATGCTGCAACACGTATCCCTCATTCCTTTACTTTATTGCAGAATGATATTCCATTGCATTGATAAACCAGTTGATGGACATTTGGATTGCTTTTAGTTTTGTTTGGCTCTTATGATAATGTTGTTATGAACATTTATGCACAAGTTTTTGTGTTGGTATATGTTTCATTCTCTTGGGTATATACCTAGGAGTTGCATTACTGGATCACATGGTAATTCTATGTCCAACATTTTGAGAAACTGACAAACTGTTTTCCCAAAAGGCAGCATCATTTTACAATCTCACCAGCAATATGTGAGCATTCTAATTTCTTCAAATTCTTGTCATCATTTGTTAAATTGCCCGTCTTATTTTTTTTTTTTTCTGACCATCCTACTAGGTATAAAGTGGTATCTCTGGTTTTTAATGTGCATTTTGCTGATGACTGATGATATTGACTTTTTGGGGGGCTTACTGGCCGTTTGTATATCCTCTTTGGAAAAATGAAATCCCTATCAAACTTTCAATAGCATTTTTCATGAAAATGCTTTAATTTCTTTATTTCAATAAAGAAACAGAATCCCAAAATTCATATGGAATCACAAAAGATCCTGAATAGCCAAAGTGATCCTGAGAAACAAGAACAAAGGTGGAGGTATCACACTGATTTCAAACTACACTACAAAGCTACAACAATCAAAACAGTATGGTACTAGCATAAAAACAGACACACAGACCAACAGAACAGATTCAAGAGCCCCCAAATAAACCTTTCATATATACTCAACTAATATTTGACAAGGGACCAAAGAACACTCACTGGGGAAAGGACAGTCTCTTCAATACATGGTGCTGGGAAAATTGGATAATCATATGTAGAAGAATGAAATTGGATTCCTAACTTATACCACTCACGAAAACTAATTTAAAATTGATTAAATATATAAACATAAGACCCAAAACCATAAAATTCCTAGAAGAAAACAGATAAAAAAGTTCCTTGACATTAGTCTTGGCAATGATTCTTTGGATATAACACCAAAAGCACAAACAACAAAAGCAAAAATCAGTAAGTGGGACTACATGAAACTAAAAAACTTCTGCACAGCAAAAGTAACAACCAACAAAATAAGATGGCAACCTATGGAATGAGGAAAAATATTTGCAAATCATGTATCTGACAAGGGGTTAATGTTCAAAATATATAAGGAACTCAAACAACTCAACAGCAAAAAACTCAACAACTCAATCTGATTAAAAATGGGCAAAGAAATTGAATAGACATTTTTTTCCCAAAGAAGACATACGAATGGCCAACAATTATACAAAAAGCTGCTCAACATCACCAGTTATCAAGGAAATGCAAGTCAAATCACGAGATATCACCTCACACCCCTTAGGATGGCTATCATCAAAAACATAAGAGAACATAAGAGCAGAAGCAAGAAGGGCTACAATCCTGCAGCTTGTGGAACAAAAAACGACATTCACAGAAAGATAGACAAGATGAAAAGGCAGAGGGCTATGTACCAGATGAAGGAACAAGATAAAACACCAGAAAAACAACTAAATGAATTGGAGATAGGAAACCTTCCAGAAAAAGAATTCTGAATAATGATAGTGAAGATGATCCAGGACCTCGGAAAAAGAATGGAGGCAAAGATTGAGAAGATACAAGAGATGTTTAACACAGATCTAGAAGAATTAAAAAACAAACAAACAGAGATGAACAACACAATAACTGAAATGAACACTACACTAGAAGGAATCAATAGCAGAATAACTGAGGCAGAAGAACGGATAACTGACCTGGAAGACAGAATGGTGGAATTCACTGCTGTGGAACAGAATAAAGAAAAAAGAATGAAAAGAAAGGAAGACAGCCTAAGAGACCTCTGGGACAAGATTAAATGCAACAACATTCGCATTATAGGGGTCCCAGAAGAAGAGAGAGAGAAAGGACCCAAGAAAATATTTGAAGAGATTATAGTTGAAAACTTCCCTAACATAGGAAAGGAAATAGCCACCCAAATCCAGGGAGCACAGAGAGTCCCAGGCAGGATAAACCCAAGGAGAAACACGCCAAGACACATAGTAATCAAACTGGCAAAAATTAAAGACAAAGAAAAATTATTGAAAGCAGCAAGGGAAAAACGACAAATAACATACAAGGGAACTCCCATAAGGTTAACAGCTGATTTCTCAGCAGAAACTCTACAAGCCAGAAGGGAGTGGCATGATATACTTAAAGTGATGAAAGGGAAGAACCTACAACCAAGATTACTCTACCTGGCAAGGATCTCATTCATATTTGATGGAGAAATCAAAAGCTTTTCAGACAAGCAAAAGCGAAGAGAATTCAGCACCACCAAACCAGCTCTAACACAAACGCTAAAGGAACTTCCCTAAGTGGGAAACACAAGAGAAGAAAAGGACCTACAAAAACAAACCCAAAACAATTAAGAAAATGGTAATAGGACCATACATATCGATAACTACCTTAAACGTGAATGGATTAAAGGCTCCAACCAAAAGACACAGGCTTGCTGAATGGATACAAACACAAGACCTGTCTATATGCTGTCTACAGGAGACCCACTTCAGACCTAGGGACACATACAGACTGAAAATGAGGGGATGGAAAAAGATATTCCATGCAAATGGAAATCAAAAGAAAGCTGGAGTAGCAATACTCATGTCAGACAAAATCGTCTTTAAAATAAAGAATGTAACAAGAGACAAGGAAGGACACTACATAATGATCAAGGGATCAATCCAAGAAGAAGATATAACAATTATAAATATATATGCACCCAACATAGAAGCACCTCAATACATAAGGCAACTGCTAACAGCTCTAAAAGAGGAAATCGACAGTAACACAATAATAGTGGGAGATTTTAACACCTCACTTACACCAATGGACAGATCATCCAAAATGAAAATAAACAAGGAAACAGAAGCTTTAAATGACACAATAGACCAGATAGATGTAATTGGTATTTATAGGACATTCCATCCAAAACCTGCAGATTACACTTTCTTCTCAAGTGCGCACGGAATATTCTCCAGGATAGATCACATCTTGGGTCACAAATCAAGCCACAGTAAATTTAAGAAAACTGAAATCATATCAAGCATCTTTTCTGACCACAACGCTATGAGATTAGAAATGAATTACAGGGGGAAAAAAAGTAAAAAACACAAACAAATGGAGGCTAAACAATACGTTACTAAATAACCAAGAGATCACTGAAGAAATCAAAGAGGAAATCAAAAAATACCTAGAGAAAAATGACAATGAAAACACGATGATCCAAAACCTATGGGATGCAGCAAAAGCAGGTCTAAGAGGGAAGTTTAGAGCTATACAAGCCTACCTCAAGAAACAAGAAAAGTTTCACATAAACAATCCAACCTTACACCTAAAGGAACTAGAGAAAGAAGAACAAACAAAACCCAAAGTTAGCAGAAGAAAAGAAATCATAAAGATCACAGCAGAAATAAATGGAATAGAAACAAAGAAAAAAATAGCAAAGAGCAATAAAACTAAAAGCTGGTTCTTTGAGAAGATAAACAAAATTGATAAACCATTAGCCAGACTCGTCAAGAAAAAGAGGGACTCAAATCAATAAAATTAGAAATGAAAAGGCAAAGTTACAACAGACACTGCAGAAATACAAAGCATCCTAAGAGACTACTACAAGCAACTCTATGCCAATAAAATGGACAAATTCTTAGAAAGGTATAACCTTCCAAGACTGAACCAGGAAGAAACAGAAAATATGAACAGACCAATCACAAGTAATGAAATTGAAACTGTGATTAAAAATCTTCCAACAAACAAAAGTCCAGGACCAGATGGCTTCACAGGTGAATTCTATCAAACATTTAGAGAAGAGCTAACACCCATCCTTCTCAAACTCTTCCAAAAAATTGCAGAGGAAGGAACACTCCCAAAATCATTCTAAGAGGCCACCATCAATCACCCTGATACCCAAACCAGACAAAGATACTACAAAAAAAAAAAGAAAATTACAGACCAATATCACTGATGAATATAGATGCAAAAATCCTCAACAAAATACTAGCAAACAGAATCCAACAACACACTAAAAGGATCTTACACCATGATCAGGTGGGATTTATCCCAGGGATGCAAGGATTCTTCAATATACACAAATCAATCAATGTGATACACCATATTAACAAATTGAAGAAAACCATATGATCATCTCAATAGATGCAGAAAAAGCTTTTGACAAAATTCAACACCCATTTATGATAAAAACTCTCCAGAAAGTGGGCATAGAGGGAACCTACCTCAACATAATAAAGGCCATATAGGACAAACCCACAGCAAATATCATTCTCAATGGAAAAAAACTGAAAGCATTTCCTCTAAGATCAGGAACAAGACAAGGATGTCCACTCTCACCACTATTATTCAACATAGTTTTGGAAGTCCTAGCCACAGCAATCAGAGAAGAAAAAGAAATAAAAGGAATACAAATTGGAAAAGAAGAAGTAAAACTGTCACTGTTTGCAGATGACATGATACTATACATAGAGAATCCTAAAGATGCCACCAGAAAACTACTAGAGCCAATCAATGAATTTGGTAAACTTGCAGGATACAAAATTAATGCACAGAGATTTCTTGCATTCCTATACACTAATGATGAAAAATCTGAAAGAGAAATTAAGGAAACACTCCCATTTACCATTGCAACAAAAAGAAAAAATACCTAGGAATAAACCTACCTAGGGAGACAAAAGACCTGTATGCAGAAAACTATAAGACAGTGATGAAAGAAATTATAGATGATACCAACAGATGGAGAGATATACCATGTTCTTGGAATGGAAGAATGAATATTGTGAAAATGACTATACTACCCAAAAGCAATCTACAGATTCAATGCAATCCCTATCAAATTACCAATGGCATTTTTTACGGAACTAGAACAAAAAATCTTAAAATTTGTATGGAGACACAAAAGACCCTGAATAGCCAAAGCAGTCTTGAGGGAAAAAAACGGAGCTGGAGGAATCAGACTCCCTGACTTCCGATTATACTACAAAGCTACAGTAATCAAGACAATATGGTACTGGCACAAAAACAGAGACACAGATCAATGGAACAAGATAGAAAGTCCAGAGATAAACCCACACACCTATGGTCAACTAATCTATGACAAAGGAGGCAAGGATATACAATGGAGAAAAGAGAGTCTCTTCAATAAGTGGTGCTGGGAAAACTGGACAGCTACATGTAAAAGAATGAAATTAGAACACTCTATAACACCATACACAAAAATAAACTCAAAATAGATTAGAGACCTGAATGTAAGACCGGACACTATAAAACTCTTAGAGGAAAACATAGGAAGAACACTCTTTGACATAAATCACAGCAAGATCTTTTTTGATCCACTTCCTAGAGTAATGGAAATAAAAACAAAAATAAACAAATGGGACCTAATGAAACTTCAAAGCTTTTGCACAGCAAAGGACACCATAAACAAGACGAAAAGGCAAACCTCAGAATGGGAAAAAATATTTGCAATCGAATCAACAGACAAGGGATTAATCTCCAAAATATATAAACAGCTCACGCAGCTCAATATTAAAAAAACAAACAACCCAATCCAAAAATGGGCAGAAGACCTAAATAGACATTTCTCCAAAGAAGACACACAGATGGCCACGAAGCACATGAAAAGCTGCTCAACATCACTAATTATTAGAGAAATGCAAATCAAAACTACAATGAGGTATCACCTCACACCAGTTAGAATGGGCATCATCAGAAAATCTACAAACGACAAATGCTGGAGAGGGTGTGGAGAAAAGGGAACACTCTTGCACTGTTGGTGGGAATGTAAATTGATAGAGCCACCATGGAGAACAGTATGGAGGTTCCTTAAAAAACTAAAATTGAATTACCATATGACCCAGCAATCCCACTACTGGGTATATACCCAGAGAAAACCGTAATTCAAAAAGACACATGCACCCCAATGTTCATTGCACCACTATTTACAATAGTCAGGTCACGGAAGCAACCTAAATGCCCACTGACAGACGAATGGATAAAGAAGATGTGGTACACATATACAATGGAATATTACTCAGCCATAGAAAGGAACGAAATTGAGTCATTTGTAGAGACATGGATGGATCTAGAGACTGTCATACAGAGTGAAGTAAGTCAGAAAGAGAAAAACAAATGTCGTATATTAACGCATATATGTGGAACCTAGAAAAATGGTACAGATGAACTGGTTTGCAGGGCAGAAATTGAGACACAGATATAGAGAACAAACGTATGGACACCAAGGGGGGAAAGCGGCAGGGGCGTGGGGGTGGTGGTGTGATGGATTGGGCGATTGGGATTGAAATGTATACACTGATGTGTATAAAATTGATGACTCATAAGAGCCTGCTGTATAAAAAAAAAAAAAAAGACGAGATAAGTGTTGACAAGGATATAGAGAAAAGGGAATCCTTGTGCACTGTTGGTGGGAATGTAAATTAGTGCAGCCACTGTAGAAAACAACATGGAAGTTCCTCAAAAATTAAAAACAGTACTGCCATATGATCCAGCGATTCGACTTTTAGATATATATCTAAAGGAAACTAAATCACTATTTCAAAAAAATATCTGCATCCCCCATATTCATTGTAGCACTATCTATAACAGCCAAGACATGGAAACAACTTATGTGTCCACTGACCAATGAATGGATAAAGAAGATGTGCTGCATGTATACAATGGAATATTATTTAGCCATAAAAAAGAAAGAAATTCTACCGTTTGTGACAATATGGATGGATCTTGAGGGCATTATGCTAAGTGAAATAAGTCAGAGAGAAAGGTAAATACTGTATGTTCTCACTTATATGTAGAATCTAAAAAAATCAAACTCATAGTTACAAAGAACAGACTGGTGGTTGACAGAGGCAGGGGGTAGAGAGGTTAGCAAAATAGCTGAAGGTGCTCAAAATGTAAACACTTCCAGTTAGATAAATAAGTTCTGGGGATATAATGTGCAGCACGGTTACTATAGTTAACTGTGTATTTGAAAGTTTATGAGAGAATAGATCTTGAGAGTTCTCACCACAAGAAAAATATTTTCTAACTATGTGAGGTAATGGATGTTAACTGAACTTATTATGGCAATCATTTTGAAATATATATCTCAAACCATTATACTCTATACCTTAAATTAATAAAATGTTGTATGTCAATTATATCTCAATAAAACTAGGGAAATTATTAAAACTAGAATAACCATATGATCCAATAATCTCACTTCTGGGTATATAGCCAAAGGAAGAAAATTTGGATCTCAAAGAGAAATCTGCTCTCCCATGTTCACTGCCGTATTACAAAACAGCCAAGACATAAAGAAGAGGTGGGTGGGGGATGACACCAGTATATACAATGGAATGTTATTTGGCCATAAGAAAGAAGGACATCCTGTCATTTTTGACAACATGAATGGAACTTGAGGACATTATACTAAGTGAAATAAGTCAGACAGAGAAAGGCACATACCATACAATATCACTTATGTTGGAATCTACAAAAGCCAAACTTAAAGAAACTCATAGGGAGTAAAATGGTGGTTACCAGGGTCTGGGATATGGAAGAAATGGGGAGATGTTGTTCAAAGCTACAAACTTCCAGTTATCAAATGCGTAAGTTCTAAGTACAGCACGGTATACTTTAATTCTTTAGACCTGTTTTCCCTTAGTTATTGAACATACTTATAATGACTGATTTAAAGTCTTTGTCCCATATGGTAGGCAGAATAATGCCCCCTCCCTAAAGATGTCCACTCTTTAATCACTGGAATCTGTGTCTATGTTACCTACTCTACATTGTTAAAAGGACTTTGTAGATGTGATTAAGTTTATAGACTTTAAGACTGGAAAACTATCCTGGATTAGCTGGGTAGGCCAGATCTATTCACATGAGTCCGTGAAAGCAGACAGCCTTTCCTGGCTATAGTCAGGAAGAGACGCAAGTATGAAAGAAGGGTCAGAGAGATACAAAGTGTTAAGAATTCCAACCTCCATTGCTAGTTTTGAAGACAGGGTAACATGGGTGCCCTCTGGAAGCGGGGAAAGGTAAGGAAATGGAATATCCCCTAGAGGCTCCAGAAAAAATTTTGGTCCTGCCAACTCCTTGATTTAAGCCCAGTGATCCAGGTCAGACTTCTGACCTACAAAACTGCAAGATAATACATTCATATTGTTTTAAGTCACTATGTTTTTAGTAATTTGTTATGTCAGCAAGAGAAAAATAATGCCTCTAGTAAATCTAACATCTGAGTTTTCTCAAGGACAGTTTCTATTGACTGCTTTTGTGTGTGTGTATAAACCATATTTTCCTGTCTCTATGTGTGTCTCACAAATTTTTTTTGAAAATTGGACATTTTAAATAATATAATGTGACAAGTCTGGAAATCAAATCCCCTGTCAAAGATCTGTTCTTGCTGTTGTTGTTTCTGTCTGTCTGGTTTTGTTTTTTTGTGGTTGTTGTAATCTGTTTAGTTAGTGACATTCCTGGACTAATTATGCAAAGTCTGTATTCCCTGCTGTATGTGGCCACTGATTAGCTTAGCATTCAGTTAATAATTAAACAGAGATTTCTTTAAATGTCTTGAACCAATAAGTCTTCTACTATTTGTCAAAAGGCCTTTGTGTGCCCTGGGGCACAGCTTCAATGTTCCAGCAAATTTGAACTCTGACTTAACTTTCATTTGAAAGGCTCCAAGGTTCACCAGAGGTGAGAGATTTAGTCTTTCCTAATCTCAGGTCTTCCTTTAGCATGCCCACAGCTCTGCACAAGTACACAGCCTATGCATGCACGTGCTGTTCTAGATTCCCAGGAACACACTGGAACTTTCCAAAGCCCCCTGTGGACTTTTCATTCTACAGATTTTTGTAAATTTTTTGGTTTACCACTGATTTGCCCCCAACTGGTATCACTGCCTAGGGCAACAGCAGTATTAAGCAATTGCTGCTGATTGACAGACAAATGCCCTGGGGATACAATCCATTCTTCCCCTTCCAGTGGAAGCTACACTGCTGGTTTTCAAGGATCTTGGAATTAGTGAGGAGATGGAAACAGGGCAAGTTAAAGTGCCATAAAGTCCAATGTTTTTCCTGAGTTGCAGTCATTTTGTTGAATAAACTCTCTTTGGATTTTTGAAATCCTTTAGTTTATTTCCAGAATTCTGAAAAGGCTGATTGCCAGTGTTTTTATTGCTTTAAGCGAGAAGCAGATTTTCGGAGGTCCTTACTCCACCACTATGGAAGTTCTGCCTCTTTGAATAGTTCTGTACTATTTTTCCAATTACTCTGTAAGTCTCAAATTATTTCAGAATGATAAGTTATTTCAAATAATAAGTTAAAACACACACACACATATATAAATAAAGATATTTAGTGAAGAAAATAACAAAATCTGATTTGTGAAAAATATATGTTTATATCCATTGGGCTTATCCCCAAATATAACTTCAGGATACTACAATGCTTTATAATGAAGTTTCATCTTATTTTTCATTTTGACCATAAGTATACTTAAGTACACCTAAGAATACTTCAGTTACTGAAGTATAATGTAAGCATGCGTGTAAGTGAAATTGATTAAATTATCCACAAAATTATTTTGCATCAGCAATGTGTAAGAAAACAGAGACCTGATTGTTAGTTCTCATTCAAGTACAGATTCATAAACCTCTTCTGTAAGTTTCATAGGAAAGGACAAAAAGTATACTAAATTTATCCTCCAATATATTGAATGAGTCTCTGAGTTCCTCAATTTTCTAACATATAACATGTTACTGTCTGAATACTTATCATTTTTTAAAAAATAGTTATTTTTACCACTATGAATGATTAAATAATACTTCCCTATTTATGGTTCAAAGATTACCAAAAAAATAATTATTTAAAAGCTAAAAATATCCTTATTCATTAGGGAAGTTGCCCAAACAAAAGGGAATTTCAGATGAACTCTCAAATAGGGAGAATATGTAGCTTTTGCAGTACATCCTATTTCACTTCATCCTGTTTATCTTTGATCAAATGTTGTTACTGCATATTCCTTAAGGGAACCAAAAAACTTCAACGTTTTGTATTTGACACAGCCAAACCTGTGTGAAGAGCAAGCTTGAGAAAGGAAAAGCCAGTCTCAAGAGTAGCTGCTGAAATGATGCCTAATTAAATTTTCACACACATATTAAAAGGATACGCTAATACTTTGTGTGCGCTCAATGAAAATTTGTAAAGCAACCTAGGCAATCAGAATTTATAAAGTATTGAGAGATACTCTTAAATTCTACCTACTGCTGTTCCAAGTGCTGTGCAGGCAGTACGTGACACACTGATGCTCACCCTGGGTGCACACTGGAACCACCTGGGCATCATTAAAGAAACAATTCTGATGCCCAGGTTCTACGCATTCATCAGACTTTGCCTTAATGGAAATGAAGTGTGGCTTAGGCATCAGGGATTTTACAGCTCCCCAAGTAATTCTAGGACACAGCAATATTTGTCTAGAGCAGTAGTGCTTAAACTTTACTATGCATATGAATCACCTGGGTTTTCGTTGTTTTGTTTTTTTTCTAGCTATAAGAATATATTATGTATTTGTCAATGGGAGAAAACCCCTGGGATCTTTTTGAAATGCAGATTCTGATCTATCTGAACTGGGTCCTGATAATCCACATTTCTAACCAGGTCCTAGGTGACACCCAAGCTGCTGGTGCTTGGAACACTTTGCATAGCGTGAGACTAACGGAAATTAAAAGGCACACCAAAAATAAAGTCCCTAAACACAGGCCACTCGCTCCTGCAGGATAATACCTCAACGTACATTTGACACTTATCTCAGAAAAAAAAAGAGAGAACAGCAATTTCCACTGGAGTACTTTCTCCTCCCCTGTCAGAAGACGTTTCCCCAACTTCCACTGACCTTCTGTTAAATTTTAGGCCATGGAGAAACATGCTTATTCCTCAGACCCAGTTCCAGAGACCCTACCTTCCAAGATGAGTTTGATTTCTCAGCCCTTTCTCAGAATTCCTCTTAAATTCCATGCAGTTCAGTACTGAATTTTCTTTAATTTTTGCCATTATAAATTTTATAAGGACAAGGGCTATGTCTCATATTTCTTTTAGCAAAAGTTAAGGACAACAAGACTCAATAAATATGTGCTCATTAAATAGTGTTCAGATAGACCTCAGGTATTATATAGATGCTGGCAAGCACTTGGCCTAAGAAGTTAGGTTGTAAAAAAAGAATGAATGGTTTACATATGCTGCTGTTTAACTTATGCAATGTGTATGTGATTGAAATAGCTTGCTATACTTCTTTAAAAATAGGAACACATGGTACCAGCTGCCTGCTGAATTTTTCTTCAGCATCTCTTGAACACCTAATACCTATACAATACACAACCTGTACCAGCATCATGCTTGAAAATGAGGGCAGCAGAAAAGTCTTTGTGGACCCTGGAGTCCTCTTCCATCCATTAACTGAGACATTAAGTTCACTTTTCTGAGCTTCATGCCTTTCACTTTTACACCACAGCCTTATTAAAATGTAGATACAAATGAAGGGGAAACATTTCAAAAATGTATTATTAGTAATCTGTTTACAAGTAGGAATGAAGAACCTGAGATCCAATCTGATAGATGTGTAGGAATATAGAAGGGAGGGCACATATCGTAATTCTGTACATAGCAGTTTCAGAGAGACCTAGTGTTCCCCAAATTGACTCTTGTCATGTTGATTAAAGCTCCCATTGAAACATCATCTTAGAATAAATCAGACTTACTCCATTCATGTAGTTAGAATGTGCTTAGTAACCACTATATACACAGTTCTGTAGGATAATTATAATAAAATGAAAATTTTCTGCAAAGAAAAACTTTCACTCAAATTAGGAGATATAGTGATAGAAAGTAAGGGAATGAATTTATAAATACTAGGCAGAGGTAGTGTATAAGGTGTGTTGTAAAGACAGGTCATTAGTTACTTCTCTCTTTTGAAGTTAAAATAATGCTGCTTCTCCTTCATTTCCAAAGCAGGAATGCCCATGACAGTGAGGATAATGTGGCCACTGATCCCAGTGAAGCATTCCAGAGTCGGGTCACATTTATGTTTAATAGTATTTTTCTAAATATGCTTTAGCTTGCATTATATATAGTCTAATTTTTTAATTATGCAAAGCATTAACATTAACCTTTCTGCAAAGATCAATTTGATAAAGGTGATACATTCAATCCATGTTTAAGCAATTTCCAGAGTAAACTCAGCTCGATTATCCTTTTTGAGTTTTTTCTATTGACAATGTCTAAAACTCCAAAAGGGGGAAAAATTAAGTGCAAAAATCCTGGATAACACACACACACACACACACACACAAATAGAATCTAAATCAATAACTTACACAGTTAAAAATAAACACAAACAAGAGAGTTTCAGAAAGTTCTTGATCAAAACCCTACTACACCTATGAAACCACCAGGACATCAAGACAGAGTGCAATTCCATTTCCATTTCCATCCATCATAGTCAATTCTTCCTTCTGCCCCATTCCAGGCAGTAGACCTCCTTTTTTATTTCTATATATTAAGTTGTACTTTCTTGAATTTTATTATGCATTTGTCAAAAGTCATCACATTGTACACTTTAAATGGATGCAATCTGTAGTACATAGAGAATTCTTTAAAGAAATTGATAAAACAAGTAATAGGACACGTTTTTAAAAGTTTTTAAAAGGTTTAAGCTTTTTGATCAAGCTCCTATTCACTGAATTCCAAGATGTCATATGGTTCTACCCGTTTTCCCCCCCCACCCCATCTCTTTCTCAAGAGTGAAGGAAGCCTTGGAAAAGAGTCATCAGTGAATCTCTAGAAGGACTACTCAGCCTGCCTTAGGAGCCATCAGAGACCCCAAGGGATGGGTAGAGTTAGCTTGGCATCCCCAAGGTAATTTTGCTTCTGTGTCTATCTCTAGGTGTTTATTCAATTTAACTGTAAGCAAGAGCAAACAAATTGTTATAATTTCTTTAATTTGACTTCCTGTTCAAGCTGGTATATCAAACATATACTCCAATTCTTCCTTCCCAGTCTAAAAATTATATATGTGTGTATATATTTTATCAAATATATGTACATTTGATGAAATATTGTCCTCTAATTTAAGAACCTCGTTTCAAAATAATCCCAGGAAAGTGCCATCCAAATCATGGTTAAGAAAGCAGGCCGTCCTTGTGATTTTCTTGCCTAAAAATGGTGCCATAACATTAGCTCTCCATGCCTTGCTTTATTTTTGCTGGGATGAAAGTTCTCATTGCCGTTCTGTTCAAAGTTACAATCTCCAGATACCCCATGAGAGTTTAATCATCACATAGCCTTTTCATTAAAAAGAAGAATAGATTTGCCTTGGAATGATGTATTACAGTATTTTAGGGAGATGTGGTAGAAGGGGAATTAGGGTTATCCAAAGCCTTTTGGAATCATAGTAAGCATCATTGCAAAAAGGTCCATAAGACTACAGATTTACCTTAGTTTGTACAGGATAGAGTTCTAAATGGTAAGCAAATCAAACTCTATTTTTAATATCAGATAACCTAAAATTACCCCAGGATGAATCCTTTGGCTAATCAAAAAATCACTTTAAACTTTAATTGCTTTGGAATTCCAAGCTTCAGATTACGTTCTTAAAATAGGCTCCATTGGGCTTCCCTGGTGGCGCAGTGGTTGAGAATCTGCCTGCCAATGCAGGGGACACGGGTTCGAGCCCTGGTCTGGCAAGATCCCAAATGCCGCGGAGCAACTAAGCCCATGCGCCACAACTACTGAGCCTGCGCGTCTGGAGCTTGTGCTCCGCAACAAGAGAGGCCACGACAGTGAGAGGCCCACGCACCGCGATGAAGAGTGGCCCCCGCTTGCCGCAACTAGAGAGAGCCCTCGCACAGAAACGAAGGCCAAACACAGCCAAAAAGAAAGAAAGAAAGAAGCTTTCATAAAAAAAAAAAAAGGCTCCATTTATAAAGATTTGTGTTTTTTCTCTTTCCCCCTCCTTCTCTCCCTCTCATTTTTATCTTCAATGCTATCATCTTCAGTTAACAACATTCACTGTTGGCCACATTTTTGCCAAGAAACAGAAAGAAAACGTGGTCTTTTAAAAAGCCAAAATCTCGGGAAGCGAGAGTTGATAAATCTCATTTCATCATGATGAAACACCTTTGATATCCTGACATTTAGTGCTCACAATAAATTCTTCTGAAATATATCACTAATCTGCTCTGAGTCCTCATGTGGCATGCTGGTATGTTGAGGAAGCAAATACTGCAAAGTTGCCAAAAGACCAATTCCAATCTAATTAGGACTTGCACTGCTTCAGTGAAGGCTACATAAACACTCTGTTAATATTCACAGCAGCAGCTTTGTCAATAACTCCCCCAGAATCTTCAAATTTATAACGGAAATCAGCAAACTATTGATTCTCTGACACTGACAGATCTATCCAGCTTCACTGCCTCCTTTCTCTTGCCTCTGCCCCAATAGAGGGTACAAATGCCAGTCGCTCTAATCGGCTCCTAAACACTGAAGGATCATTATTAAAGTATGGCTGGCATCCCTGATCATTAATTATAATCTCGTGCACATATGCAGTGTGATTGCAGGAAATAATCAGCTTTGTCTGCCAAATTGGCAACATTTAGAAACTAATTTGTTATGACACAGCATCAAAGATATTTAAACAACAAACTCAAGGCTCTGCTGCTCTGCATACATTGTTAAAATATCAGATAGCATCATTAAAAAATAGTTAACATATCCAGAGGGAGGTGGTAGGTATCCTTGAACTTCCATTCAAGTGAAATTATCAAAAATAATTTTTATGTGCTCCCAATCCTGCAGTCACATGTTGGGGACGCCCCTCCAGAGTGACTGCCATTTAGGGCGCTGCCTGGAAGAGCAGCTGTCAGTCTAGTGTAATTAAGTGGGCATTGGAAGGATGATTCAAAGTGCGCCTAGGGCAAAGATTAAACAGGACGGCTATTTTTCTGTTCGGGATACACTAGAACTCATTTACCTACTTAATTCTTCAGGGGCCAAATCATAACAGCAGATTCCTCACACTTGTGTACACTGTAGTGAAGCAGAGGAAATGGTTTTAAGGAAGTTATGTTCATCGCATGCCTGATGCTGGCCAATTCACTTTACAGTGAGAACACTCAACTAGGGAACACTGAGATGCACACTGCATGTCTCTCTCCCTCCCCTAACCTTTCACTCTGGACAGCAACACAACTGTTCTGAGCCCATGTTTCCACCATAGGCTGAACTATTCAGGGAACTTTTAATTCAATGCCTTTCCTCCATTATTTCCTTTTATCCCCTCAGCAGAATCAAGCCCAAGCCACGTGCTTCATCCTTCTGCCAAGCTCCCTCTCTTCAACTCCCTAACACCTCCCAAATACACACACGTAAATTTATTTCATTCCTTTTGCATATGAAAATACAGATGAAAATGTTATTTTTTATAACAGTTTCTTTCCAAGGATTCCAATTACTTCTAGAAATATTACTATTGATTCTTTTTTTGAACCCCCCCCCCAAAAAGCAGTTAAACGGTGCCAATAATATGCCTGTACAAAGCAAAAGCCCTGAATGTTTGTTGGGGCAACCTTCCCCCACCCCCATCCTGAGTGGGTATACACTTTGGTCTCTCCCTACACTTTTATTCACTCCATCTGGGTTGAGGGTGTAATTTGGGGAAAAATAAACAAGACTTACATAACCAGAACCTCCCTGCTTCCTTCTAAGGCTAAACTGCCCACGGAAGCAGCTATTTATTCTCCACTGTTCTCCCAGGGCAGCTCTTTGCCCACCTCCACCAGCTGGGGCCTGCCCAAGTCCAGTACTGCCTGTCATGTGTTGGAAAGTCTACCTAATTTTGGAGCTTGTTTAGCAGGTTCATTAGGCCCTCAAACTAAGTCCTCCAACTTAGCAGTTGCTAATAATAAAATTGACATTTTGATCTCTGTTGGCCGTCCTTCTGTTTTATTTTTTAATTCTTCTGAATCTTGGCAAGGAAGTAGGATGCTCTTTATTGGACCTCCACAAAGATGACAACATTTTCTATATTTTACATAAAAAATAAAAACAAAACAGTAGAATTTGGGAGAACAAAATATGTAGTAGTAGAGAAACTTCTAGTAAGGCTAGGATGTGGCTGCCTAGGACTGTGTCCAAGCAGGTGGTAAATCTGCCTGATGCTAACCTATATCCTCTCCTCCAACTTGTATTTTATTAGTAAAGAAGCTGACATTTCAGTCTCTATCCAACACTCCTATTTTTTTTCAGCTTTTTCAGTACTTTGGTGAGGAGAAGCTTTCGAAGAGTAGAAATTAAAATAATAGAAACGTGAGAAAGAAAAACCCCTGAAATAGAATGTGATTTAATTAAACAATTTTTGTTTTCTTCATTTTAAATAACAAAGGTACATAGACTGGATGAAACATACTCTCTGCTTCATGATACGCAATCATCTCTACTTGGTTTCTTAGTTAGGTTATGCTTAATAAGGTACTGAACGTCTACTTTTTCCCAGTCTCCTTTGCGGAATCCACTTCTTGTCCCAACCTAAGAAGCACTAAGTCATGACTCTATTCTTTATCTATATTCACGCATTATATGATCTCACCCAATTCACTGCCTTCAAATAGCAGCTAAGTGTGTATCTTGACCTCTCACTGAAACGTACCAAACGCCTACATAAAACTTCTGTACATCTAAGGAATTTTTTCAGCTTAACCTATCCATAACTGACTTGCAGATCTTCCTGCTCAGGTCTGCTCCACATGCCTTGTGAGGAAGCCTACATGAAGGGATACACGTGAAAGCACCAGTGGAGGAGAACCAAGACCCGCCCCACCCCAGCTCTCGGCCTTCACCAACTATCAGACCCACGAGGAAGGCCTTCCGAAACCATGAAGGCCCCCGCTGACTGCCAACTGACAGCCTAAGCATGACTGAGCTCAGCCACCTCCCTGGAGCAGAGTCAAGATGCCCCAACTGAGCCCTTGCCAAACGGCCAACACACAGAACTGTGAGCAAATTAGTGGTAGCTGTTTTAAGCCACTAAGTATTCTGATGCCTTCTGGAATAGCAAGAAATACCTGATATACTTGGAAACATAAGGCAAATATGTCACTCATTGACTCAGAGGCTTTTGGTGACTTCTCAGCACAGTTAGAAGTCTGCACCACGACTGTAGTTTCCAAGACCTATGTCCTGTGATCTCTGGCTCTCACCTCACCGCTTACCACTCTCCATCACCCACCAGACTCCAATCATCAGGCCTCTGTGTGGTTCCACAAAAGCAGCAAGGCACCTTCTACCTCAGAGCTTGGGCACAGCTCTTCTCTTCCCTGGGAATTCTCTCCTGCTGATTAATAAATATTAGCTGATTTTACTTCTGCACCTTGCCTATGTCTTTGTTAATACGTCACCTCCTCAGAGAGGCCTTTCCTGATCATCCCATCTAAAACAAAAAGCAAAAAACAAAAAAGCCCTGACACTCTATCCTCTTATTTTTCTTCACCTATGTCCTTACCTGATGTCATATAGATTATGTGTTTGCTTGTTATTATTTATCTCCCCAAGAAAATATGGACTCAATAAGAGAGAAAACTGGTTTACTATTATTTTCCCAACACCTAGAACGGTGCCTGGCAAATGCTGATTAACTGTGAATGAATGAATTGTGCGGCTTGGTTGGAACATAGGATAAGTGAAGAGTAACAGTGGGAAACAGGCCTTAACAGGAAGGAAGATTGCAAGTGTGATACAGAGAAAGATGCTGGACATTGTTGGCACTCTGCCTACCCTTCTCGCAGTCCTGTGCACCCGTCCCCTGGCCTGTATGCTTTGCTTCTATTGGCTTGCTCCTAAAACCTTTTCCTGAAGATGTCACTTGGGTTATGTCAGATACTTTGACCACACAGGCCAAGAGACAGAAATGCTGGGAGCTTATGTCTCTCCCAGGGTGGCTCACAGCCAATGACTGACCAGTAATATAAAGCCACCCATCTCCCCTGCCTCAAGGTGGAATAAACTTTGAGGTGTAATGTATACTTCAGAGCTCCTATGAGATCCAGTTGGTGCTGAGGTGTCACCTGAACGTATTCATGGATCTTCTCCTTCCCTGTCCTGATTCCTCCACTTTACTACCGATTTCTCCAGGCAGCGTTTCCTTAGGCAATCACTTGCACACGAAACCTCTTCCCAGAGAAAGTATCTTCCTTTTATGAACGATGGAATATCATTTATGGCCTCTGCATAGGAAAATAATAATGGCAAGTATTTATTTGATGCTAAGTGCTTAGCCCTGTATTAAGAACTTTACATGTTTTATCCCTTTTAATCCTCACAACCGTATTATTATCCCATTTTAGTGTAACAAATATTTGTGTTTAATAAGTTTATTCAAGCAGCAGTACATAGGATTATTAACTGGAGGCAGAGAGACCGGTGGGGAGGTTACTGCAGTAGTGTAGGCAAGAGATAACAATGATTTGGATTTTGTCACCAGCAGTAGAAATAGGAAGGCAGCTACCAGAATTTAAAGGAACAGAATTTGGGATTGGCTCTGCCCATACGTAGTGAGTCGCTCAAATTCTCTTCGCCTTAGTTTTCTCAATTGTAAAGCAATGGGTTTGGAAAAAAAGTTACCTCAGAGTTCCTTCCCTTCAGGAAATCCAGGAAAGTACTGGGCATGAAGTCTTTGAAAGTGAAATGAAATTTCCTATGACTCTTCACAGCATTGCACAGAAGAAACAATATGGGTTGTAGGGCTGGTCATATTCAAGTAAAGATTCATATTCATATTTTTTTTTCAGCTATTTGACTCTAGATAAGTTAAACTTGTTGAGCTTCAGAGTACTTATCTGCAAAACAGGAATAACGTATACCTTACAGGTAAGGCGTAGAATTGTGAGAATAAAATACTCACAAGGTGCCTGGCAGTCAGAGAGTTCATAAATTTGCAGCTTTATCTCATCTTCATTTCATTAAATCTAATTTCCTCTAGCTCAAAAATTTGTAATAAAAATCCTCATATTTTGATCTTTATTTTATTATCAGTGTTGGAACAAATTTCTTTCTCCAAATTTTATTGTAAAATAAAATATATAAATTATATTATGAATTAAACAGGATTTTGTACACTGGCCTAGGAGACATACTATCTTTTTTTTTTTTTTTTTTTTTTTTAATCTTTCATTTCTTTTTTTTTTTTTTTTTTGGTTGTGTTGGGTCTTCGTTTCTGTGCGAGGGCTTTCTCTAGTTGCAGCGAGCGGGGGCCACTCTTCATCGCGGTGGGGGGCCTCTCATTATCGCGGCCTCTCTTGTTGCGGAGCACAGGCTCCAGACGCGCAGGTTCAGTAATGGTGGCTCACGGGCGTAGTGGCTCCGCGGCATGCGGGATCTTCCCAGACCAGGGCTCGAACCCGTGTCCCCTGCATTAGCAGGCAGATTCTCAACCACTGCACCACCAGGGAAGCCCCCCATACTATCATTTTTAATATTGCATCTATGTGCTATAAATTTACTGGCGAGATCAAAGATTCATAAATGTACTTTCATGAAGGAAAATGCTACATGAGACAGTTTTCATGAGGTTGTGATGAAATGTTGCTTACCTTACAAAAACAAGGAAGAAATGGAGAAAGGACAAGAAGTAAAAGGAAGAGAATAAGAGAAAGCAAAGAGAATTCAAACAAAAGAATTACAATATTGAGTCTTCTAATTCTAGAAGATGGCATAGCTACTTATTAAGTCTTTAATTTCTCTCAGCAATGTTTTGAGGTTTTCAAGGTAAAGGACTTGCATATCTTACATTAGATTTATTTGTATAAGTTTAATACTTTTCTGCTACTGTAAATGGTATTTTTTAAAATTTTATTATCTAATATTTGGTTAGTCTACAGAAATTATCAGAGATTTTTGTATATTGACCTTGAATCTAGCAAACTTATTAAATTAACTTACAGCAATAATTTGTATATTCTTCTGATTTTACATGTACACAATCATGTTAGCTAAAATTAGTGTTGTTATGTCTTTCTTTATAACTTTTGTTTCTTTTTTGTCTTATTGCACTAAGATTCTTAGTACAAAGTTAAATATAATAGTGAACACACTTGCTCTGTGCCCAGACTCAGGGAGAAAGTGTTCACTATTTTACTATCAAATATGATATTAACTGTAGCTTTTAAAAATTTAATAGTGTTTATCATATTAAAGAAATTTCCTTATATTTCTAGTTCGTTGAGACTTTTAAAAATATGAACGTGTATTGGATTTTATCAAATGCATTTTCTTATATATTGAGATAATCATACTATTGCTTTCTCCTTTATTCTGTTAACGTGGTGAATTACACTGATCCATTTTAGAATGTTAAATCAATTTAAGAGTGATTCTGATTATAGGAAATTTCTCCGTAGGCCTTAATATTTGAACCTAACTCTTGAGGAAGATGCGCTTTGGTATATCATTAAAAGTAGGTTTTTTAGGGGCTTCCCTGGTGGCGCAGTGGTTGAGAGTCTGCCTGCCAATGCAGGGGACACGGGTTCGAGCCCTGGTCTGGGAAGATCCCACATGCCGTGGAGCAACTGGGCCCGTGAGCCACAACTACTGAGCCTGCGCGTCTGGAGCCTGTGCTCCGCAACAAGAGAGGCCGCGTTAGTGAGAGGCCCACGCACCGCGATGAAGAGTGGCCCCCACTTGCCGCAACTAGAGAAAGCCCTCGCACAGAAACGAAGACCCAACACAGCCATAAATAAATAAATAAATAAATAAAATTTTAAAAAAAATTAAAAGTAGGTTTTTTAAATAATGTGAATTTAAAAATATATGTAAAATATATTCATGTAGTAGATGCTTTAAGTTATCTCATGTAACTAAGTTCTGTCTAAAAAAACAAATACACAGAATTATTCATGAACTGTCTTTTTTACTCTGTCTTTTTTGACTAAAAAGTAATGAAGAGGAATAGCCTGGCACAGCCATCAGTAAGGAATGTGGAGCAGGGGCAGAGGAGCCTGGTTCTTCAGTGCATACTTGGTTCTTCAGTGCCTGTCTAGTTCTCATGTGCCTGTCCTCAAACTTCATGTTATGTGTGATTAATCTACTTCTTTTTCACTGAACTTCTATTATTTAAAGCCAAACACAATACTGGCTGGTGGAGAACATATTTACATAAAATGAATTCAAGCTGGGCACAGAAAAAGTGATGGAGAGATAATACATTAAAAAGTCACCAAGTAGTTATCCCTGGCTTGCAAAAATATGGTTGATAATTTTTCCTCTGAATTCATTATGATTCAGAAATAATAAGGCCTCGCCTGTCTCTTGGCCCAGTCACTTCATGCATGCACATTCTGACAGTACTTTATCTCAGACCATCAGACTGTTTCCATAACCCTTTCATTCTCTGTCCTGGAAACCAGACACGCAAGGTGTTTCACTCTTGGGGTGAACCTTTAACCAATAAGAGAAGAAAGCCACTTGACAAATGATTCTCCCTTTTTTCCCCTGATGGATTGTGTTGAGACACAGCATCTATGGCTTCTAGGAGGATTTTGCTGTGGGATTAAGCAATCCATCGTACTTTGGAGTGGCCAACTACATAAGGCATCATCATTTGTCTTCCCTCCTTCCTGTTTCACTGCCTTGTCCCTCACTCCTGTTCCCTAAGATTACACTCACCAATAAAGCAGCAACATACAAGCCCTCTGCTTCAGTCTCTACTTTCTGGGAAACTCCAGCTAAAACAATGCATTTCTGTATTCTGTGTTTGTAATCATTCACAGATAATACCAAGTCAAGTGATTACCTGGAAAATCTATTTTTGCTATTAATTTTCAAAAAAAATCTCTCCACACAATCTTTTTTATTTTAAATTTCAGACATCTCTTCCCACCCTTTGAACTAGTCATGATAATCCAGGAAAAAAAATCCCTACACTTTCTAAATCAAAGAATACACTTTTAAAAATATGCAGTCCCTTTACATTCCTTTACGAACTATCTGGGTCATATTTTTATTTGAAAAGTCAAGATACACCAGAAAGTTTAGGTAATATCATGCCTAGAAGTCTAAATGGTTACAAGACTTATCTTTATAACTTGTAAGATTAGATGTTTATTTGCTGTTTCTTCATTTATCAATTGCATTATGAGATCTATGTGACAATTTTTTAATGTTTAATACTCATCACATCCAATGAATATATAATTTGTCTTTCAAATAAAATATTTAATGGTATATTCTGAATTCTTTGAATTGAAACCAAAATATAAATAATAAAAATATTTGTTGTAGAGCAATGCATTTTAAAAATCATTTTTAGATGCGTACATGGTAGGCTTTATTTATAGGCCTGAAAAAACATGCTTAAAAATCTACTTTAAAAATTGTGCTCCTTCATATTGATTTGGAAGAGTGATCCTCAGTTATGTGAGAGGTTTTCAGATGAGGAGTAACCAAAGCAGTAGATGATAGCAAATAATTTCACTAAAGGTGAGCCTTAAGTATATAAAATAAAAAGCTTGGTAGAAATGGGTTTTCTGTGCCAAAATACTTCTCAATCTTTTACTGAGTCTTTATTGAGTCTGAATTTCACCTATGTATTTATTTATTTTTTGTTAAAAATGTTATTATCTTATTAAGATGAAAAGCCAAGCAGGAAGAATAATGCTTTAAAGCACAGTATTTACAAAATATCACCATAAAATCAACAAGTCTATCAAATATTTATTAAATGTGTTTTATGTGCCAAGACTTAATACTTTATATGAATTAATTCATTTGTTTCTCACCACAGTCCTACAAAGCAAGAATAATTATTATTCCCATTTTATACATGAAGAAAATAAGGTCAAGAACATTTAAGTAAAGTGCCCAAAAGTCACATAGTTAAGAAATGATGGAATTGAAATGTGAACTTGAGATATCTGACTTTATGCTAAAAATTAATAAGATTGTAAAATACTGAATTGCTGAGTATATTCATTCCTTCCCAGTAGCAGTCGATGTGACATGCTTCAACAGTTTCTCAAAAGCTAGGGATATCATCTGGAGTATATAAATGACAGTTTAACAGGTAGAGAATCCACATATCTTTCAGGCAATAAACTCAACACCTAGGTAATGGAGAGACTTGAAGGCACCAGGCAAGGGGTTCTAAAGACAAGCACACCATCTTGGTTTTCAGAGTAGACACAATTTTAAGGCTACAGATTCATTCCAAAATGTTTCTATTACTCAAAATGTTTTGTAAACCTCTTCAGGAACTGCCTTTCAGACTAGTTCCTAAGCTGCAAGATAAACTCATCACTATTCTTTTTTTTTTCTCTTAAATCAGAAGAATAAAGTCCCCTACATACGAACCTTCAAGTTGTGCGCTTTCAAACATGCGAATATGCATTCGCATGTCCAATCACGTAAGTTAATTCACAAGTCTGGTGTACATTGTCACGTGCGTGCATCTTCTACAAGTGGTTGTGCTTTTGTGTACTTTACTGTACAGTACTGCATAGAGTACAGTAGTACAGTATCTTTATTTCTTGCCTGTTTCCTCGATGCCAACCCCTGTATGCCAGCTGTTGTACTATACTACTGTACTTTTCAAGGTACTGTAAGATTAAAAATGCTTTCTTTATTTTTTGTATTTGTTTATGTATTATTTGTATAAAAAGTATAATAAATCTATTGGAGCACAGTACCATATAGCTGATTGAGTTAGTTGGGTACCTAGGCTAACTTTGTTGGATTTACAAACGCTTTCTTGGAACAGAACTCATTCGTATGTAGGGGACTTACTGTATCACAAACCTTCAACATCTATCTAATCTATAAGACTTCACACCAAATCAAATTCTGCTCTTGAGAATAAAATCTTACCACACGAAAGATAATCCAAAGAATGTATGACAAGTCATAGGAACTTGTTTTAAAATATGTTGAGGAAAATCAGTAACTACTGAGGTGAAAGAAAAACTATTATTTGGAATTCATAAGATAACTGATATTTTTAAATACACATACTTTTTTTTTGTAGTCAAGTCTTGATTACCTTATTGTGAGTAAATTTTGAGATCTATTCAGTGCAGAGCTGAAAGATTATGGGAGAAGTGAGGGCTTGAAGAAAGAACACAGGAGAGAGGTGTTTGGGGAAGTATGTTTAACCTGATGCACAGCGTCCCGAGGGTTATTTAGGAATTACTGAGTGGGTTCTGTGATCATTTCCTCTCCTTGCTTGTTTCAAAAGGTGATCTGTGGGCTGACATCTGCTACCTGGTACAATTTATGTCACAGAAATATTTTCAGTCAACTGAGATGTCTCATCTGGATGCAGTGTTCATTAATAGTCTTCGGTCAAGGTAAAGAAATTAGGCCTATGTAACATTTAGCTGCTCTCTAAAAAGTAATATTTTCTCTACAGATTTTTACTCCTATATGTATTAGCCCCTTGCCCATTTTTGTAAGCTTGTAGATGGCAGGAATGTATCATCCCAGGGAAAGTAAGGAGTGGACAATAAAAGTAGAGCTGCCAAGGCAAAATACTTAACGTTGTGTGATTGCTTCTACATTCTTAACGTAGTAACTGTTTACTTGAGGAGATTATACTTCATCACAATGTCTACTTTAGTCAGAGAAGTTTATGCAACAATTTCCTACATCTTCTCATATTTCTCAGAATATACAGTTCCATATTACTGAAACTGCATTCAGAAAAACTGTTTTGTGCAAACTATTTCACTAGTCAATTGCTATCATCAACCACTGAAGTAACAATGTTAGTCTTTTTCCCTAAATTGTACAATATTTTCTAGCATTCTGTTTATATTAAAATATTCTAAATATTTTAGAATATTTGAGCACAACTATGTATTGTGGGGTTTTGTTGTTATTGGGTCATTAGTGACAAACATTCCTTAATTACCTACCCACCTTAAAGTTTGAAATGTAAAACTAACTCAGTCATTTGAGTGTATTAAGTAGAAGATACCTCAATAGATTTGACACAACTTAAAGCTTTTCCTTAAAAGATGCTTGCAGCTTCTGCATGAGTAACAAATGTATTTTTCTTTGTTCTGCATGATAGAAATGACACATGAAATTAAAATGAGCGACTTCTCAAAACAAAAACTGAACACACATAAATCTGCTGTATACATTTCAGCTTTAGCCTTTGAGCTTTTAACATTTTCCTTTCCTATTTGACTGTACATAATAAACAGTGAGAAAAGTACAAGGCCATTAATTATCCCTAAACAAGGACATTCCCTAATGTTGTTATTTGAGTTGGTTCACCATTTCAAGAGAGAAGTTTGAACTTTGCTATAGAAATGGGCAATTATTTACAATTTTTTACTCATGCTGGTTTTTTTTTCCTTCGTAAAGTCTGTTAAGGGGGTTTTAGGCCATCCTTAAATGCAGATCTGAGGTACTTGACAAGAAACAGAGACATGCACTGTATATTTTGTTGACTACAGAGAATTTTCTCTTTCTTGGTTTGATTGATCTTCTCAAAGGAAGACCTCTGTGAAATGAATGCATCTGCATGAATAGGCTACAGTCTTATTACATTTTTTGCACTGTATTCAAAACACCGGGCTTAAAGGGGGAAAAATGGCCCTTGAAAGTTACTAGTCCATACAGACAGCTATAGAGTAAAATATACAACATACACAAAAAGAGTTTAATGCAATCATTTAAACACTGTATGGCTCAGAATGTAAGTATGGACAAAGTCAGGCTGACAATCGAGTTGCACTGTTGAGATCTCCTAAGCAAATTAGAATATGATTAATATTAAATGGATTTGCATTCATCCTTGGGAGTTCTGACAATAACTCTTTACAGTCTTTCTCACTGAGAGTGCTATATGTATTTAATTATCTTATATATTCCTAAAATATTAGGGGTACAATGTTCTTTGTGTTATTTTGTGTTTTCCAGGTAAAATCTGTTCCACTAACTACTGTTTTAATGATGAAGTTAAATTGATAATGTCCTAACTATGGACTTTTACCCTAAACCCATTAGTGGTAGAAGGTATTTATAGCACACAATTTAATGAAGTAACAAAACATTCCTCACTGGCATAGACACTCAGGTTAGTCAGAGTGTGTAGTATAATTTGGCCTGGCAACCAGTTCACATTAAAAGGATTTTTGAGGAACAACTGGAAGGGTGATGCTTTCTTCAGGACGCCTACCATTTCCACATTCAACGTGACACACAGGAAACAGAATGACACCACATGTCATTCTAAATGCTAAATAAGTTCAAGTCAGGTTGAAAAATGCCCATATTCTTAATACAAAGATAAACTGCAAATATCCCCACTTTTATATTCTAACATAGGATTACTCTGATCAATCATGCTATACCTCTTACGGCGTACTGTCATTATTGATCACAACATGGCCCCTTGTTTTTTGCCCTCTTGTTACACATCCCATTCCTCCATCCATTTCTTAGGCACAAGTCTTGCACACTTAATATGCATCCTTTCTACTCACCTTCCATACTTTAACTGACATAAATTTGCATCCATTACCAACATATAGTGTAGTTTGATAAATGGACAGTAAAATGATATATTACCCTACATATCCTTTATGCATCTTACTTTTCATTGTTCAATGCTATGTTTTTGAGATGCCTTTACACTGACATACATCAGACTACCTGGGGATGAACTGACTTAAGTTATTGGCTCACACAAATAACTGTGCACGTTTATGTGCATGTACCTGTGCCCCAACTGGACAGACAACCAATTAAGGAGTCAAAAAATCAGCCAGACCTGTTTTTGGTATTGAGAGATGATAACCAAAGGCTGATTAATTCATCCAGAAACAATCAACCTATTTAGGTCAAACAACTAGTTGATGGAATTTTTGTCTCAATTGAATGGTTGTTAAGACCTTTATGAAGGGCTTATAGCTTTGTTCCATCTTTGTTGCCTAGTAAAAGGTCCGTTAGAATAATGACTTGATATTTAACTGGAAGTCATTAGTCTTCCTGGAATCCACTTGCCAAGCTCTTAGTATTTTTATTAATATTTATAACATTGATATTTCAAGGATAACATTTTAAATCAACAAAAGGACAGAGACCTTGATGCTGCATTGTGTCCCTCTAAGCAACGCAGGTGTCAGTGATTCAAGTCTCTAATTAGCATAATGTCAATACGCAGTCTGTCCCATCCAGGGACTCTTTGCTTTTAGAAATCCCACTTTCTGTAAGTTTACATTTTCTAATGTTAAGGGTTTCCTTAAAGTGAAAACAATTAATCCGTTCTTTACGTAAGAAATAAGTACTTTACTTTTATATTAGTCTTCAAAAAAGACTCATGCAGCTTCCTTTTATAAGCTTTGGGTGACATTTAAATGAATCATAATCAGATGTTTTATAAATATAATGGCTATAAGCAGTAAATAAATTTTTAATTAATTTAAACAAATAAAGTACCAATGATTAATAACAGTTCATTTCAATTTCATCTTTTGGTGACTGTTATCTAAGAGACTGATTTGTTTAGCTGCTTGGTCATGAGTACCTAGAGGCCTTACTCTCCCTGGAATGTTCTTCAGGAGCACTGGGAGCATATAAAGTCATCTAGGGAGGTTTTCAAATCACATATATTTCCTACATGACTTTGGAAGATGTATTCTTTTGTATATGACAAGGAAATGGGTATATTTTTAAATGTCTACAATATGTAATGTGCCAAACCCTAAATCTAGATAATACACTCTAAATAAGAAATCCTTAGACATATTTATTTATTTATTTTTGGCTGCGTTGGGTCTTCATTGCTGCGCACGGGCTTTCTCTAGTTGCGGCGAGCAGAGGCTACTCTTTGTTGCAGTGCACAGGCTTCTCATTGCGGTGGCTTCTCTTGTTGCGGAGCGTGGGCTCTAGGCACATGGGCGTCAGTAGTTGTGGCTCACGGGCTTAGTTGCTCCGCAGCATGTGGGATCTTCCCAGACCAGGGATTGAACCCATGTCCCCTGCATTGGCAAGTGGATTCTTAACCTCTGCGCCACCAGGGAAGTCCCTAGACCTACTTTATATGTGAAGAAATAGAACCAGGAAGGAAGGTAACTTGTTCCAGTTCAGATAAGGAGGATTTTGAGCCAGGATGGAACTAAGGGCTTTGTGACTCCAGAGCTGATGGGTTTTCCTCTGTAACAGTTCCCAACATATGAGTTCCATCTACAATGAACGAAGCCTTGAGACACATTTGGACCTCAGAAATCAGCCCTTGAAAGAAGGAAAGTAGTCAACTTTCAAACTGCCCTCTGAAGTTGGCTGGGTATCAAAATTGCCTTGTTGGAAAAGGATGCAGGAAAAGATCATGATTTCATTGATAAGACTACGGGCCTCTTCAGGCAGTGTCAATAGGTAGTTTTAATGTTTTGGTTCCCCACTTTTTGCCCATTTCAACTTAAATAAAATATTGAGGAAAACGTGGTTATTCCTATCTCACTGATGGCTCAAACTTCTCCAAGTAGAGATCTCACTTTTCCTTTGAACGTGGCAGAAGCTATTCTGATTATCAACTGTTGTTATCAAAGAGGAACAATTTAGTGTAAGTATGATAGCATATGTTTATGCTGGCTTAATTGGTAACAATGTGACAACGCATAGGTAATACAGTAGTAAGTGGAACACATCTTTAAAAAAGAAGTCTCTTACTTAGACTCACATAAAACTGGGTAACATTATGTGAGCACTGTAAGGGAAACTTTTTGATTTACAATATTATGTTATACACTTGGGGATACTTTAGGATAAAAGGGGTATCAAAAATCTAATTCCTTTTTCTTTATTACAGGTACAACTACAAGACAATACTCACTAGATAGGATCACCAGAACCCATTTACAACTGCTATACTTTTTGAAAATAAGGCAATTGTATCAGATATGTATTCATTACAGGCCTACTGTACTAATAGGAGCTGATGATGGCTTTTCTGAAAAACTACAGAATGTCAAATGGGAGCTGCTTCTACTTTACAAATATACTAGGCTCAAAATTCAAAGGCAAAGACATATAAGGCAATGTTTATTATCTATCCTCTCAATTACAAATGTTTAAGGTACTCACCCAACCCATTGTTCATCTATTTTTATAAATAGATGGTGTTATTCAAAGAGTGACATCAAAGACGTACTATCTGTATATATCTAATGCAAAAAAGTGGAAAATTCAATTAAAGGCCCCTACAGTACCTTTCTGTTTAGGTTTTTCAACTTGAACAAAAACATTTCCCCAGCTATGAATTTACTGTGAGAGCTTTAGAAGAACAGTACCTAGTCAAATTTTGAAATTTTATTGAGATTAAAAGTAAAAATATATTCTGTGCTCTATATTTTTATTACATTTATATTATTTAATTTAATTTATTTATTTATTGTCTGCGTTGGGTTTTCGTTGCTGCACATGGGCCTTCTCTAGTTGCGGCGAGCGGGGGTTACTCTTCATTGTGGTGTGTGGGCTTCTCATTGTGGTGGCTTCTCCTGTTGTGGAGCATGGGCTCTAGGCGCACGGGTTTCACTAGTTGGCACGTGGGCTCAGTAGTTGTGGCTCGTGGGCTCTAGAGCTCAGGCTCAGTAGTTGTGGCACAAGAGCTTAGTTGATTTGCAGCATGTGGGATTTTCCCGGACCAGGGATCGAACCTGTGTCCCCTGCTTTGGCAGGTGGATTCTTAACCACTGTGCCACCAGAGAAGTCCCGCATTTATATTATTTTAAAAATAACAACTGGAATGTATAGATTGTGACACACCATTCTGTGTGTGTGTTTGTGTGTGTTTTATATCTGTGTATTAGAAAAAATTCTAGTAAATCTTATGTTTAGAAAGAAAATCATGAACGTGGCAGTAGTGGTAAAGCTTTTGAATTTCTTCAAATCCCCATTATCAAAGTGAGCAGAGGAATTAGATAGTAAAGCCAAAAACCCATGGACAACATTTATAACAAACTAGGTGAGAACTTGTCCTACCATCCTCAAAAACAAGCAGACGGGGACAAACCACTAGCCACCGCCAGATCTTCCTTCAGTCATTGCCAGTGAAGGAGAAGGCAGGAGGAAGCAACAGATATTTAGTGGACCAGAAAACAACAGAACCCCAAAGTAGCTGCCAGGTAATCACTGGATGTTTGATGGACCAACTTGAGAACAGCAGCTGGACTGGAAGTGGTTTACCCAATCCAAAGGCAGACAAGTTTAAGGGACTGCTATCAAGGTATGAAGAAGACAGAGCAGACTAATCCCTGTAAACTGACACCCACTCTGAGGAGAAACTCCTGGAAGCAGAATCAAAACTGAGCAGGAAAACAGGCAATAAAAGCAGAAGAGAGAAACTTCAGATAAAAGTCGGGGGTGGGAGTAGGAAGGTAGAAGAAAGCCAAGAAATCTCAGTGAATGAATACTCATATTGTGAACACTAAATGAAGTAACAAAAGAGGAAACGTGTTTTTAGAAGCTATCTTGAACCACACCCTCTTCTAATAATCCAGTAAAATTAATAAAATTGAGCATAGAAAAAGAAAAAGGTCAAATTCTATTCAAAGTTATTAGAAGGAAAAAAGGTCAAATTCTATCTGAAATTATTATAAGATTTAAAAAATATCAAAATAACATTCCTAAAAACATTTTGAGCATTCCAGAAAGACATGTCCACAAAACAGATCAAGCCACACTCTTCTTTTTCAAAACAAGCTAAGAGGCATTAAGAAAATGATAAATGATATGAAAGAACAACACAAATCATGATTAGAAAAACTCAGGAATTAGGTGACTAAACTCAGGAAATAATTAGAAATAAAAGAAAAAATCAGAAATGAAGGCTAAATTAGAAACAACACATTACCAAATAAACATAGAAGTTAGTGCTTTAAGAGAAATGGAGGATAAAAGGAAGAATTTTTTTAAATTAAAAAATTAAGAAAAAAGAGAAAGAGAAATTTCTTAGAAACTTAAGACTTTCCTGAAACATAAAGTTTTAAAATGCCACTTGAAACTTAGATATTGAAAGAGCTTATAAGGTGGATTTTAAATTGTAAAAAAACAGAAGAATATTTTATGCATCTAGGCAGGAAGAGTAAGTGTTCTTATAACAGAAATAAAGTTAGATGACTAGACTTGCTGACAGTAACACTTATGATACTCAAGGAAAGAAATGTGAGCCAAATATTTTTTACCCAGCAAAACTGACTTTCAAACATAAAGAGCAGAGACAAATGGTTGGTTATTACATGCAGGAAGACAGAGAATATTATTCCCATAAGTCCTTTCTGAAAAATAGAGAAAAATCTTCAGACAATTAAAATAACCAGAGAAACTTTGACACAGGACTGGTAGTAAGCATTAAAGGTGGAGTTAAAAACGGAGGTTAAAGGGAGAAGATGGTCGGTAATGGCTATAGGTTCTGAAATTTTACAAATAGTACAACTATAAAAGATGGGGTGGTGGTAAGAGCATATGCAAGAATCTTAAAAAATAATCTCAATTACATATTAGTAGTACTGTTACTGCTACTCCAGCTTTCTTTTGATTTCCATTTGCATGGAATATCTTTTTCCATCCCCTCACTTTCAGTCTGTATGTGTCCCTAGGTCTGAAGTGGGTCTCTTGTAGACAGCATATATACAGGTCTTGTTTTTGTATCCATTCCGGCGGTCTATGTCTTTTGGCTGGAGCTGAGTACTGCTAGTGTGATATAGCTGTGTGCCCAGTATGGGATATTCTGTCATCCCCTACATCCTTGAGAAGCAGGCTTCATGGTGTAGCAAAAAGGAAATACAGATGTAATATAGAAGAAATTAAATTTTAAAACTCTGTTGTGCTATATTTGAATTAGAAATATTCCTATGAACCTATGAGTCATGCATACACAGACACACACGTGTGCACACACAAATGCATATTCTATCTAACTCTGCCCACTAAAAAGGCCTAGAAAAAATGACCACACAACTGAGACCAATAAATCTCTCTAGTGAATACATATGTTGGTCTTGAAATACCGTATTCCACTAAAAGAACCCAGAGCTTCTTGCAAGAATGGCAGTTCCAAGTCTATGACAGAAAATAAAGATAAAAGTGGAGCATCTTGTTATACTAGACAGCAAGGGAGCTATCAAAATCTGTTAGAACTGTAAGAAAAGAACTTAGTAATCAACCTGAAAAGGCTCCCACTGGCCAGAGTTGGGACAATTTGAGCTTCAGTCGTGATAATAATTGCAACTGGGTGAAACCCACCCAAATATGTTGAAACACAAGTTACTAAACAATAAGTATTTTTTTAAAAATGGTTATTATGTTATATTTGGAGGATAAGAATCCAATTAATTTTCTTAAAAACTGATTTTAAAAATCAAGCAATGATCCTTCTTGTCCTATAGAAATGAAAGCACATCCTCTGGATCCAGCTAGTTGCCCAATTTTAGGAAATTCAGAAGACAGAGGAACACGTTGAACAGCACCTAGGGTGTGCAGTCTGCAATATCCAAACTTAGAAACTCTGCAGGGTAGAGATTTATATTCTTTAGCAAATAAATGATAAAGAAAAGAAAGTTACAGAAGGGGAAATTACAGATTAATAGAAATTTTTTTCATTATAAAATAAAAAACTGGATAAAACTATTGCTTCTAGGGACACACCCTTGGATGATAAAACAATAAAGAAATTCAAGGAATTAATTGCTATAAAAGTTAGGACAGTGATTGTGTCTGGCTGAATAAAGAGGTAAGATTAGGATAAAGCACATACAGGGAGGGTGGCTGAAAACATTCTCTTTCCTGACCTGGATGGTGGTTATAAGCTTTTCACTTGAAATAAGCCGTTAAGCTACACATTTGTTTGGTATGGTTTTTCTGGACCCGTGTTTTATTTGACAACAAAGGTTTAAAACAAAAAAAAAATGTATTAATATCCAACCAATGTTTGATACTAATTTTAATTTAAAATAATTCATCTCACTGTAAAAACATAAGATATAATTGTATGAAGCATATCATTACTTAAGGTATCTTTGTGAATTCCTAGTAATTTAAAGAATTAGCCTATTGTTTTATTAGATTACGGCTATCAAACCTACAAGCGAGGAATGCAAAACAGATTCAATTTAAAGTAGCTTTGACAAAACCAAATAACAGCTTTAAAAATTTTTTATCTATGGGAAGCTGACAATGTGGGAGGTGTAGTAACGTCTGGAGATTTCACTGTGGTGGGGCTGCCATCCTCATCCTCAGTACCAGAAACTGAGCTCCCACTTGCTCAGGCTGAGATGAGGGCAGAAATGAATCATGCCAAAGAGGCTGATACTGTAGAAATCACTTCCAATCCTTCCGGTCACTTCACTGGGTAAAGTGTCACCATGAGGAGAAAGCCAATCCTCCATAATGATGATTTACAGTTGGAAAGTGGCTTTAGGACAGATTTACTGTTACCCTATTCACACCACTCTGTTTCTATCACCAAAAAACATTTTTCCTGTAAAAAGCAATGTTAGGAAAGGACATATACATCAGAGCATGTTAATAAACCCCCTTCCTTTTCCCCTTCAAGTAAAGTGAGCAGTTAGAAAAGAAAGAGGAAAAATGCACACTAAGAGAGCAAATAAAATATTGAAGACATCCAAACCTTGCACAGGAGAGAATAAACATTTCAGCAAATACTCAAGTCGCTAGGTATAAATTTATTATTTTGAAATCTCAGGGTACCATGATAATTACAAGACTGACACATCTTCAGAGAGTGTACATAAATATGCATTATTCTTGTTCTCAAGCACAATGATTCTACAAATGCTAAATAATAATAGCTCTTACATATTGGTCACTTACTATGAGCTAAGGGCTGAACATAATTATTTAATCTTAAAAAGAAAGACTAGAAAACTAGAGCTTAGAAGAGTTAATTGACTCAAAGTTATATAACTTATTCTCTTAACATACTAATAAAAAGAGATGTTAAGATGTTATGTTTCAGCTGTGAATCATAGACAATCCTTCCACAAAAAAGGATCAGATAGAAAATCTGATTAAAAAATAGATAAATTTTGAAAAATCTGATAAAAATGATCAAGTGAAAATTGTTCAGAGGAGGTGTTCAACATCTAGTTCTTCACAATTTTGCACACACAGATGTGTGTGTGAGTGATTCCCTTGGACCACACGGGCCTTCTATGAGAGAAGGCCCACACGGTTCTTTTTTTTTTAATTAATTTTATTGGAGTATTGTTACTTTACAATGTTGTGTTAATTTCTGCTGTACAGCAAAGTGAATCAGTTATACGTACACATATATCCGCTCTTTTTTAGATATCCTTCCTATTTAGGTCACCACAGAGCACTGAGTAGAGTTCCCTGTGCTATATAGTAGGTTCTCATTAGTTATCTATTTTATACATAGTAGTGTATATATGTCAATCCCAATCTCCCAATTCATCCCACCTCCCATCCCCCCTTGGTATCCATACGTTTGTTCCCTACATCTGTATCTCCATTTCTGCTTTGCAAATAAGTTCATCTGTACTATTTTTCTAGATTCCATGTATAAGCGATATTATGCTATATTTGTTTTTCTCTTTCTGACTTACTTCACTCTGTATGACAGTCTCTAGGTCTATCCATGTCTCTGCAAATGGCACTATTTCGTTCCTTTTTATGGAGGCAAGAATATACAATGGAGAAAAGACAGTCTCTTCAATAAGTGGTGCTGGGAAAACTGGACAGCTACATGTAAAAGAATGAAATTAGAACACTCCCTAACACCATACACAAAAATAAGCTCAAAATGGATCAAAGACCTAAATGTAAGGCCGACACTATAAAACTCTTAGTGGAAAATGTAGGAAGAACACTCTTTGACATAAATCGCAACAAGATCTTTGACTCTTCTCCTAGAGTAATGGAAATAAAAACTAAAATAAACAAATGGGACTTAACTAAACTTAAAAGCTTTTTCACAGCAAAGGAAACCATAAACAAAATGAAAAGACAACCCTCAGAATGGGAGAAAATATTTGCAAACAAAGTAACCGACAAGGGATTAATCTCCAACATATACAAATAGCTCATGCAGCTCAATGTCAAAAAAACAAACAACCCAATGAAAAAATGGGTGGAAGACCTAAATAGACTTTTCTCCAGAGAAGGCATAACAGATGGCCAACAAACACATGAAAAGCTGCTCAACATCACTAATTATTAGAGAAATGCAAATCAAAACTACAATGAGGTATCGCCTCACACTGGTCAGAATGGCCATCATCAAAAAGTCTACAAACAATAAATGCTGAAGAGGATGTGGAGAAAATGAAACCCTCTTGCACTGTTGGTGGGAATGGTACAGCCACTATGGAGAACAGTATGGAGGTTCCTCAAAAAATTAGAAATAGAACTACCATATGACCCAGCAATCCCACTCCTGGGCTTATACCCAGAGAAAACCATAATTCAAAAAGACACATGCACCCCAATATTCATTGCAGCACTATTTACAATAGCCGGGACATGGAAGCAACCTAAATGTCCATCAACAGAGGAATGCATAAAGAAGATGTGGTACATATATACAATGGAATATTACACATGGTTCTTCTTAAGGCCCATCCAAGAAGACTACCTGGAGAGAGAAACTAGAGGTATGACTGGATTCCTAACAGCAGAGGAAGGAGTCAGTCATCAAACCAGAATGGAGATGTATTTGACTCTTCCAAAAGGACTCCAGAAAAACTCCTCAGAAATAGGGGAATTCTCCAAAGAAGCCATGAAATGCTCGGGATAGGGGTAGGGATAGGGAGAGACCACTAGCTTTAAACACCCACAACATCCGAAAAGCACCAACATCAATTCTCGACCCGTATCAGTGCAGTACCACACTTTGCAACACCTTTTATCTCCTCCTTCCCCAGGCACCAGGCCCAAGTGGTCAGAAACTGTTACAGTGAACAAGCTAGTGGAAGGAGCATGAAAGCTCAGATGGGGTAAGAGAGAAGACGGCAACTCTTTCGTCCTTACGGTAGACTTCCCACCTGCTGCCAGGGGGAGGAGAGGAGTCTAAATTTTAAACAAATTTGGGGTTCTGAATATTACTTGTTTTTGATGGTATTAATCATGCTTATTACTGAACTGAGCCTGGGTTTTGTGATTGAACTTGGCTCTTATCTCTTTTATTATTTGAGAGTAAAGAGAAATGTTATGGGGCCTGCCAGGAACAGAGAAAGAAGAAGCCCCAAAGATGAATTTAAATGGAGAGAGGAAATTAATATAAAGTTGTTTTATGATTACCTTCCCTGAGTTTCAATTGCTCAACATAGGAGTTACACTGACATTTGTGCTTCTGGCCAAGTGTGGACCCCATGACTTGTCAGTGGAATGATTATTTTTGCCATCACATTATTGCCCCTATATGCCTCATATATAACCCCTCTTTTCATTCAGAAAAATCTCATCTGACATGGTTATCACTCACATGCCAAAATGGTGTTTAAAGAAGGCTGACTTACAGTACTTGTTTTCAGGGAGCTATTTTTACTGTGAAGGCACAAGCCTTCTCTGAGTTGCCTACAAAATGTCATCCTTATCACAACTCAGCTGCAATTGTGCTTTTCTGTTATTTGCATCACTTATGTGGAATTTATTTACTGGATTTTATCATAATTTTGATCAGATACACATTTTGTCTTTATCATATATATGTATTCTGTCTTTCCCAAATTAGACTTCATTCTCTTTGAGGACAGGTGCTCAAACATGTTTTTTTTCAAATTAATCCATAGCGTCTGACAGAACTTTACTCGTAACAGGCTCAAGAAATAGGTGATGTCTAGAAAAGTTAGTTATAATTCAGCAAACCATGTTTCATTTTGTGACTTCAAACTTGTTTCTACTTCTCTATCATCTTGATGCAAAACAAATCATTCTTTACCTTTATGCTAAAGAAAGGTTTCAAATAAAGACCCATTTAGCTGTGTGCTGTGATTTAAAGCCTGTCACCAGTATATCAATAATCTTTCACGTGAAACTTTTGGAATGTGGAAGGAAAGATGGCAGAAAAGGGCAGGAGAACAAAACTGATTCCTATACTAAGAATTTACTGGTTAATAGTTTTTTCCTCAAAGGAAGGCAGATGGTCATATTTATATATTGCATATAGATTTACAATGCGACAGAAAAATAATCCCATTTGCACTTTTTTTTTTTAAATTAATTTATTTATTTTTTATTTTTGGCTGTGTTGGGTCTTCGTTTCTGTGCGAGAGCTTTCTCTAGTTGCAGCGAGTGGGGGCCACTCTTCATCGTGGTGCGCGGGCCTCTCACTATCGCGGCCTCTCGTGTTGCGGAGCACAGGCTCCAGACGCGCAGGCTCAGTAGTTGTGGCTCACGGGCTTAGTTGCTCCGCGGCATGTGGGATCTTCCCAGACCAGGGCTCGAACCCGTGTCCCCTGCATTGGCAGGCAGATTCTCAACCACTGCGCCACCAGGGAAGCCCCCCCATTTGCACATTTATTTTTAATTTTGTTCAGGGCGCTCTGAGCTTCCTAGGCCAGTTTCTAACAGTTGTGTCCCCGCTAATATTATGGGTAGTGGTTGTCAGCATTAAGCTTGCCTTATTACAGAGATTTTTACCCATGTCTTCTCTGACATGGTTGACCCTCTGAGAAACAGAAATCTACAAATACCATTTATTCATTCCTTTTCATTCACCTGTTTATTCCACAAATATATCTGAGCAAGTCCTAGATTCCGGGTCTTTAAAGTTTCAGAACTTCATTGCCCACACAGCTGTAGCCACTCAGAACACTATGTTCACCAGATCACCGTCTCCATTTTCCTCAGAGATTGAGCATCAAGTGATTGGATTTGAATGAGCCACGGTGGACACCGATACCTCCCCATACAACTCCCGCTAGCAGATTGCTTTTCTTTTATATTTGGGTCATCTTTGGCCCAAATTCAACAACTACTTCAATTTAAAGAAACATGGTGGCAAAACTATCTGCAAAACCAACTACACTTCTTGGTGACTTGTTATTTTGATAAAGCATTTGAACCTTGGGCACTGATACAAGTTGACACGGCAGCTGAGACTGAAAGGGGCCGGGGATAACGGTAGATGAGAAAGTAGAGCCAGAGTAGTGGAAAGAGCGTGATTCATTTACAGTCACCTCAGTCAATGACTATTCACGAAGTTGAAATTTGCAATTATTTTGCCTTCACTCCATCTCAGCTGAAGGTAAAAGAAAAAATCAATACTGAAGAGACAATAATCATCTCTAGAAATAAATTCGCAGTAAACAGTATGTATCAAGTAACTACTGTGTGAATAAATGAGTTCTTTAGGTGCATAAAAGAAAACACAACACAATGCCCCTTGAGTTTAACTGGGATAGATAAAACATGAAGCTTTAAGTTCTGCAGAATAGATATGAGCAAGAAGAAAAGGAAAACTTAAAAAGTGTGGGAGCTCAAAAAGGTAAAGTAAAAGCAGGCCTTGTTCTTGGAGGGAGAAAATGTGGGAGTTGGTTCTTGAAGGAAGTGATAAATGTGGATAAGAGAAGGGGCGGTCGAGATGCCACTGAGGTGGGCGTTAACACCAAGAGTGGGCAGCAGCAACAGAAGCCTATCTATTGGCTTGGTTGGAGCAGAGTCTGGGTTAAGGATAAACGGAATCACAAAGTTACATGGGGCCAGCGAAGTCCTGGATTGACACAAAGCATAATACTACCCTGGAACAGAAACACAGCATACAGGTGGCAGAGTAGTCATCCTAGAAAAAAGTTTTTTCTTAAATAAAGCTTCAGTCACGAGGATATCTATATAGGTGCCTATTTTCCAGTTGGAGTAGCTATTGATTTGTGAGTACATCCCAATCTTCTTTTAAAATTTCCCAGTAGTCGGTGTAAAGCGAGACAGGCAAAGGTAAAGATACTTTAGCTTATAGAAGTAATAAGAGAGTTGGATCCTTTGTAAAGAAGAAATTGCTTTTATCTCACCCCATATTATCAACTCATTATTTTCTTGAAATAGCCACAATGTCTTTGCATACAAAGAAAGCATGAAGAACTGGTGCAACAATTACAAATAGCAATTGTTTTAGCCCCAGTACCATTTTAATGACCAACCAAATTTCTCTGGCCTTCACACCTTCAGCCTGAAACACCATACAGTTTGTGGACATGATTTTGTCATTTAACGGGTATTCATTTTCACTGTGAAGAAAATCAAGAAATAATCACTGCCTTAATCAAACAGAGAAATTAGATTAGAGTTTGAGCTTACAGGTCAGTAGGTTACTGACTTACTGATCAGTTACTGACTTCTTAGAGGTCAGTACTTATGACTGATGACTTATTACTGCTTTTAAAAAACAGGAAAATGTAAACCATGTGAGAGACAATTAATTTCTTTGTAGTTGAGTTGCATAATCCTTTGCCTCTGAAGATGTTTACTATCTTGATCTTTTCCTGAATATTAATGATGATGCCCCATTATTTCATATAACTGCGTTAGCATTATAGAATATATCACTACAAGCAAAAAATAGTACTAATAAAACAATACTCTGCCATGAGTATGTTTCCTATAAGAATATAAGTTTGTACACCAAACCAGATTGAGCTAGTTGGTAATAAAGACCCAAGTTGGATACAAAACACCTTGGTGATGAATCAATTCTTTCAGAATTTCACTACATTATTAAAAATTACCATCATTTATATATAATCTGGTTATATCTGTTTTATCTCAATACAGGATAAACATGACTGAAAAATAAATTCTAAAGAAAAATTACTTGGCTATAAATGATTGTTTCTTTAACAGTTGTGAGGTTGGAGAAGTAGCTGTTCTGACATACAGAATTTGCTGGACCAACTAACATCCTCTTTGCATTTCCCTGTATATTCTTGCTTATTTCTTTTTCCATATGAACTTTTGAATCACCTATCTAATTTACAAAATCTGTCTGAATGTTTACTGGGGCCAGCAATGAACTTAAAACTTAACTCAACTATGATTAACATATGGTATTGAAACCTTTCATCCAAAAACATGACATGTCTTTCCATTGGTTCAGTCTTCTGTTTTAGTTGGGTTCCCCAGGAAACAGACACTAAGATGGAGAGGTGCACACAGGAAGTTTACTGGGGAGTTTGCCATCTCTGGAACCACGTCTGGAATGAAGTGAGGAAAGCAGGATAGGGCTATGGGAGAAGCTGAACTGTGACGCAGATAAAACAGAGGTTTCAGCCAAACCCTCGGGAACTCTGGAGCTGGGAAAGCTCCTAGAGATCTCCCAAACTGAAACAAGGCCTTTCTGCCACTGGATGGATCAACTTATAGTCGGCTCTCTGTATCTGTGCATCCTGTATCTGCAGCTACAACCTAGTCAAAACTAAAATGAGGTATCACCTCACACCAGTCAGAATGGCCATCATGAAAAACTCTACAAACAATAAATGGTGGAGAGGGTATGGAGAAAAGGGAACCCTCCTACACTCTTGGTGGGAATGTAAACTGGTACAGCCACTACGGAGAACAGTATGCAGGTTCTTTAAGAAACTAAATATACAGCTACCATATGATCTAGCAATCCCACTCCTGGGCATATATCTGGAGAAAACCACAATTCAAAAAATTACCTACACCCCAATGCTCATTGCAGCACTATTTACAATAGCCAGGACATGGAAACAACCTAAATTTCCATCGGCAGAGGAATGGATAAAGAAGATGTGATACATATATACAATGCAGTATTACTCAGCCATTAAAAAAGAATGAAATAATGCCATTTGCAGCAACCTGGATGGACCTAGAGATTGTCATATTGAGTGAAGTAAGTCAGACAAAGAAAGACAAATATCATATGATACTGCTTATATGTGGAATCTAAAAAAAGGCACAACTGAACTTATCTACAAAACAGAAATAGAGTTACAGATGTAGAAAACAAACTTAACAGTTACCAGGGGGTAAGAGGGACAGAGGGATAAATTGGGAGATTGGGATTGACATATATACACACTTCTATATATAAAATAGATGACTAATAAGGACCTACTGTAAAGCACAGGGAACTCTTACTCAATACTCTGTAATGGCCTATATGGGAAAAGAATCTAAAAAAGAGTGGATATATGTCTATGTATAACTGATTCACTTTGCTGTACACCTGAAACTAACACAACATTGTAAATCAACTCTACTCCAATAAAAATTTAAATAAAAAAATAAAATTAAAGAAAAAAGATTTTAATTCCAGAAAGTTCCAAAAGCAAAACTTGAATTTGCTGCGCACCAGCAACTACTTACATAGCATTTACATTGTATTTACAACTATTTCCTTAGCATTTACATTGTATTAGGTATTATGAGTATTCTAGAGATGATTTGAAGTACATGAGAGGATGTGCACAAGTTATATGCAAATACTACACCATTTTTATGTAACGCACTTGAGCATTCACAGGTTTCAGTATCTGCAGGGGCCCTGAAACCAACTCCTCAAGGATACTGAGGGACAGCTGTACAAGCTTACCCAAAGAAGGGTTAAAACGTTGTGTGAATCAGCTTCCTTAGCCTGAAGAGCATGCTTCAGGAGAGAGTCAACTGTGATTGGTCAGCAGCCTACACTCCCGGCAACTGGGAGAATGAGAGCCTTGTTCATGCCAGAGGGTACGAATCACACTCATGTTACTAAGATTTATTTGCTTCATATAATAAGTTTACCCCATCTAGGAGCATCTCCTCCAGAATTCTGGTTGATCCTATTGCTTGGGAAAACTTACAAAAGGGAGATTAGTAGGACTAACTGCCCCTGCTGTTACAGTTACTCTTATGTGGATGGATGATGTAGATCACCCCTGGGGGGGCAGGGGTCTGAGCCCCTGGTTTTCATGACTTTCTCAGCCCATGGCTGCTTCCCTTTTCCATTAAGCATAAATATTGAGCAATGGAGTATCAAGAGACACCCAGTGAATCACCTAGTTGACAAGCATTCTTCCCTATCCCCAATTGTGTAGTAGAAGCCGTACCTCTTCCTAATGATCAGAACACGTTTCCTTGCCTGTTAGTTTCTTAGTGTAAGAAATGTGAAGTGGCAGATTTAGATTTAACAAGAATACTGCTGTGTTCCCCAGTAGAAACATTTTCCGACTAAGAACCAAGACCTCAGACCTGCAAAGCTTAGAGTTGCAGGGAAGGAAAGCAAAAATTCCTTAAGTGTGTTCCTGGGAATGATAGTTAGGTCCGCTTCTGCTTCCTGGCTCCATGTATTACCCACCTGTTGTGGAATACAGCATATATAAAAGTTGTTGATTTGTACATTATATCTTGGGTAGTGGTACTCCATCCTCATAGGGTATTATCTCCAAACTGGTGACACAGCTGAGCCATTCCATAGCTCACTCAGGCTGATAACTTCCAGGTAATAAATTGTGTGATCAATCCCCCCTCTTGCACCTCCTCTGCTATTAAGTGCCCTCTGACCTAGCCTATACTTGGTCCTGGATGAAATATTTCCATCTTACAATGGACTGCTACAGAGTCCATCCAGCCTTATAACTTAATGGATCTGAAAGAACCAAGCTCATGATGAGCAGTCCTAGGTGCATGGTTACTTTATCTCCCATGGACTGGCACACTTCATCTCTATCAAGGACCATTAGCATGCCAGGAGCTATAAATGCTGCACAAGTATCTGTTAGAGATGGTATGACTTTACTCCAGAAATACAGGTATCCATATTGTGATCCCCACAGTGGGGTTTTCCATAAACTCTACATGGCAACTTTTCTCACCACACATACCTCTAATATCATAAAATATATAATATATAATTATATATTAATTATATAATTATATTATATATAATTATGACATATGGTCTATAATCATGTTATATATAAGCATATCATATTTTCTAATATATTAAATATAATATATAAAAATATTATATATTAGATTATAATACATTATATAGTGATAAATGTTATCCAAAAAAAAGTCAGAGAAGGAATGGTATGGTAGTAAAGGGACCAATTTAATTGGGGTAGTTTAACACAGAGAAATTTCAAGAGGTTTGAATGAAGAGATAGAGTGAGCCCTGCAGATATCTGGAGGGCATGCTAGATGGAGGGGAGAATACATGTGAAGGCTACAAGGTGGCAGAGATCTTGACAGCTGGAGGAACTGTAAGGAGATTGGTGCTAAGGAATACAAAGCACCAGAGGAAGCAGACAAGGTCAGAGGGGTGACCCTAGGCAGGGACATGGCTGAGAGACCACTGCATTCCTAGTGAAAGCAAGTATGATCTCGCTTAGGTTAAAAAAAATTCCCTGTTTTGTAGAGAACAGGAAGCAGGGAGATTGACTAAGGGGCTGTTGTTTAGTCCAGAGGTGATGTTATATTATACTAGAAGGGTCAGGACTTACTTACAGATTGAATTTGTATTATGAAAGAAAGAAAAAAAAATCAATCATGGCAATCCAGGTTTTGGCCTGGGCTGCCAGAAGAACAAAACCCCAAGTAAACCCATGGCCTAGCCACAGACATTTTCCTGAAGGCCACCATCAGCAGTAACAACTGTAACTCCTTGAACTTCTGAGACCCAGACACCAAATCAGAACCTAAGTAAGAGAGGAAAACATGGCAGATGCATTGTGGTGATATTTGCTGACAGACTGGTTTGTGAACAATTTTGGGAACCTTTTGGGGGCTTCTCAAAACTGAGTAGTTTGGGGAAGAGGGTGCTAAGGTTTTGTGGTCTAGTATATAGATAATGGATGGATGGATGGATGAAAAAGAAAGACTATATAGAGAGAGAAATTGTGTATATATGTATAAAAAGCAAAAGAGAGAGAACAGATATCTTCCGAAATGTTAATGATGGATGGTTTTTATTTACATTTTCCCTCAATGGACAGGTATTAATATTATTAAGATAAAAGGAAAAGTTATTATTTTAAAAAGCAGAGGTGAAGAAAAGAGTGGCTTTGCTACGTCCCATATTTCCTAGGAGAATTAAATCACTCTTTTACATTCCCATTTAACTTAATAATCCCTTGCTCTGTTATATGGACACCAAGTAGCAAAATGAATGCAACCATTATTCAGTGAAATGGCCATGAGATTAGAAAAGCATCCCTGCATTATTTTATCTAAAATTAAAAATCCTCTGTCAATATTCTATCAGTTGTGACATTTATTGTCTCTACTTCTTGGACAAACTGTTCTCTTCCCCCAAGTACACAGGTCATCTGGCCTGTGTAAGAGGCCAGACAGCCATCTCAAGGAAAGCAGGAGCAATATTTACGGCACAAGGAAGTAGACATGAGAGGAGCGGCTATAGAATGTCTTAGCAGTCATCCAATTAAACTCCAGGTGAAGAAGAACAAAAAGAAAACCTAACCCAAGGAGTCAGTTCATGCTATGTCTAGTACCTCTTACTTTGTTATTGAACAGATGGGTATGGAGCTCTGAGTTAAGGAATATGGACCTGTTTTCAGTAAAGAGAACAGGCCCAGCTTTCAAAAACAGAAAACCATGAGTGGAATCTGTGCTTCAGGCTCCCTCCCCCAATAGAATCATTAGGCTGCCCTTGTGGGGAACATGTGGGAGCCAAGGACCCTTGTGAGTTCTACAGCTGGGGTAGGAGGCCGTGCTCCCAGTCCCTGTACAGTATTACATAATGCCCAGAAGCATGAGGATGTCTTTGTTGTTGTCTTCCCTTCAGTGCTTTTTGATCTCACTAGAAGATCTGGAAAATGTTATTCTTATTCATAAAAATTCTGAAGCCCTACAAAGTTAGTTGTTTCAGTGATTTTCTTTCACTAGCAATGAAATCCATGGGTTGATTACAGGCTATGTCTGTAAAAAACTGAAAGGATTTCTTTTTATACATTTTGCATTTGTATGCCTTTTCAGCTCCATCGGGAGTCCCCCCTTGGTTCTATTCTGGGAGCAAAGGTGAGTAACAGTTTTAGCTTTTCATTTGTAAGAAGAAAATCTCCACAGGTTGAAGGGTTCACTGGATACTTAAATTGATACCCTCATTGTGGTTATATTAAGCTATGCAAATCTTTCCATAATGCAACATGAAAATGCATTTTAACAGCACATGCCAATATACGTAGAGACTTAGATTTTACTCATCTTAAGAAGCACATAATATTCTTAACAGTTGGTCACATTTAGATGAAATTTGAACACATTTTGCTTTGAGGTTATAGTTGATAATATGTTATATTATTCCACAGTCTTTTTTACCTGCCTTATCTCTTTCTGCCAAAACAGTGATCTGGAAAGCCAAAGGTAATATAGATTTTACTTAAATCACTATGGAAACTTAGTAATTGCTGAGAAAGATAACCTTGCTAATAAGTTGGGTGTTTTATGGGTGAAAGAGAGCTTTTATACCTACAAGCAAAGTTGGTAAATTAATTAAGACTCAATATTTATTTAAAGCAAACTCAATGACTCTCATCTTTGCTCCCTGAGAGGACCATGCCTTAGTCTATTTTAGTGTCCTCAACACTTACCAGACTGTCTAGTTTACTAATTGCTTAAGAAACAATAATTATATAGATTACTGGATGGATAAATAGACGGTATGGACAGACTACAATGAAATCATGAATCATCTAGGGATAGGACCACAAACGAGTGATGACAAGTGCTTGTGAATCCAGCACATTATACAGTTTTCAGAGTAGCAGATCATTCTTCTCTCTCTCTTATCTAGGGAAGAAGATAAAAAGCACATAAAAACATCTCAGGGGCTTTCCTGGTGGCGCAGTGGTTGAGAATCTGCCTGCTAATGCAGGGGACACGGGTTCGAGCCCTGGTCTGGGAAGATCCCACATGCCACGGAGCGGCTGGGCCCGTGAGCCACAACTACTGAGCCTGCGCGTCTGGAGCCTGTGCCCCGCAACGGGAGGGGCCGCGATAGTGAAAGGCCCGCGCACCGCGATGAAGAGCGGTCCCCGCACCGCGATGAAGAGTGGCCCCCACTTGCCGCAACTAGAGAAAGCCCTCGCACGAACCGAAGACCCAGCACAGCCAAAAATAAATAAATAAATAAAAATAAAAGTAGCTATAAAATTAAAAAACAAAAAAAACAAAAAAAACAAAAAACATCTCAGCCCTGAATGGGAAACTCCTAATCTTGTCAATCCCCCACAGATCTCAAGAGAATGTTAAAGTAAATATTTAACACAAGTCCCAAATTAACAAATAAGGCCTACCCCCCAAAAATGGTAGTGTTTGGGTTTAAAAAAATGTAATTAGTTGGAGAATCCAAATAAAAGGCTATTCTTAGCTATCAGTCAAAAGATGGAGAGCAGGAGAAGATGAAGAAGAGAAGAGAGAGGTCTTCTGAGGAAACAGGTAAAAATAGGACTACACATGAGTTAATGCTTTATGGTTATAGGAGACTACATTTCTTCACTACTAGTAAGCTAGAGTTTTAAACAGCTGAACACTTTAAGACCATGTGTGTTTACTTTTTCTCTCCTTGTAGGCAAACACAACAAAACAAAATGTTCCTTCTTTGTAAAATAAATTCTAACCTTGAGCTTTTGTGATGTTTTACAGAAGGCAATGAGAGTTGACAGAGTTAAAATATACTATTCAGAGACTTTAGAGACTCAAAAATAATTGTTCCTTTGAGGATGGTACCTCCTAAACAAACCAGCATTTAATTGGAAACAGAAGATGCCATTGTTAAAGTTACAACAGACCTACTCCTCGAGGCATGCGTGCTCAAGTGCTATTCGCACATACTTAGCAGGCCCTCTGGTGAGCTATGTGTGGCCCTGTACCTGCCTTCTTTCCTCCCTTGGCATGTACTTGAGCCATAATTTTGTCATTAAAATTTAAAAACCTACATATCATGTTCATAATAATAGCTCCTTTATTTCCAGGCTTACTGGGTGACAGAAAGTAGGTCTTCAAATAGTGAAACCAAGGCATAATATTGATTATTTCATATGCAAACTTTAGTCTTTTCTTTCAAGCAAGATCCATATGTTTTGCAAAGGGAAGTCCTGTAGACTTTGGTGGTCACTGGCAGAAGATCAATCAAAGAGAAACAAGGACATTTAAATGGCAGCAAACCAATAGCAGGTGAGGTTTCTGTTATCTGTTGAGGTTTTTTGTTTGTTTGTTTTTTTAGGGAGGAATTACGAGCAAGGAGCAAAGAAAAGACCAAGTCTTATTAAACTTTAAAGTTTGGACTGAGATCACGGAATCTCAGTCACATAACCCTGTTTCCCCTTGTTCCAGATATCTATTGCTGCTTAACAACTGTTCCAAAAATTACTGGAGTAAAACTATAAGCATTTTATTACGCTCACAATTTTGTGGGTCAGAAATTTGAGTAAGGCACAGTGTGGAATGGCTCATCTTTGCTGCATAACGTCTGGGGCCTCAGCTAAGGTGGCTTGGAAGAGTGCAGTTGGTTGGGACTGCTCAGTTGGGGCCTTGGTTCAGCTTGTTGAGTGGCTTCATTGATTCTTTTCCACTCTGTGCCTGCTGGCACTGAAATGTCTACAATGGCTTCTTTACTCACATGTTTGATGCCTACACTGGGTGGCTGGAACAGCTAGGACTATCTGTGTAACTTTATCTATATGGCTTGTCCACATGGCTAGCTTGATCTTCCCACAGCATGGCAATCTCAGGTAAGTGGGATGTCTTACATAGAGGCTGGCTTCCCCAAGAACAAACAGTCTAAGAGCGGTTTGACCTAGCCTTAGACATTCTAGAACATCACGTCTATCCCCAATCTATTGGTCAACCAAGTCATTAAGATCTGATTCAAGAAGATACACATCTCAAAAGGAAAAGTAAGATATGTAGCCATCTTCAATATACCATACCCCCTCCTCATAGTATAATCCCATATCATTTTTAAAATTTTACTACATTCTTTTGTTTAAAAATTTTTTAAAAGGTAGAAGAAAAAGGTGTGATATAATAAAACCAAAAGATTCATTATCTTCCTTTTTAAGGATGTTCTCACCCTGGTGGTTCCTATTCAAATGGGAAAAACATAATTACTGGTAAGCTTCGTTGTCTAGTCAACATGTTTACTTTTTGAGACAGAAGTATAAATACCATACAATGCGAAATCAAGTGTATAAATATGGCATTTTTTTTTAATTTATTTATTTTTTTATACAGCAGGTTCTTATTAGTCTTCCATTTTATACGCATCAGTGTATACATGTCAATCCCAATCGCCCAATTCATCACACCACCACCACCACCCCCCGCCGCTTTCCCCACCTTGGTGTCCGTATGTCTATTCTCTACATCTGTGGCTCAATTTCTGCCCTGCAAACCGGTTCATCTGTACCATTTTTCTAGGTTCCACATATATGCGTTAATATACGATATTTGTTTTTCTCTTTCTGACTTACTTCACTCTGTATGACAGTCTCTAGGTCCAGCCACATCTCAACAAATGACCCAATTTCGCTCCTTTTTATGGCTGAGTAATATTCCATTGTATATATGTACCACTTCTTCTTTATCCATTCGTCTGTTGATGGGCATTTAGGTTGCTTCCATGACCTGGCTATTGTAAATAGTGCTGCAATGAACATTGGGGTGCATGTGTCTTTTTGAATTACGGTTTTCTCTGGGTATATGCCCAGTAGTGGGATTGCTGGGTCATATGGTAATTCTATTTTTAGTTTTTTAAGGAACCTCCATACTGTTCTCCAGAGTGGCTGTATCAATTTACATTCCCACCAACAGTGCAAGAGGATTCCCCTTTCTCCACACCCTCTCCTGCATTTGCTGTTTGTAGATTTTCTGATGATGCCCATTCTAACTGGTGTGAGGTGATACCTCATTGTAGTTTTGACTTGCATTTCTCTAATAATTAGTGATGTTGAGCAGCTTTTCATGTGCTTCTTGGCCATCTGTATGTCTTCTTTGGAGAAATGTCTATTTAGGTCTTCTGCCCATTTTTTGATTGGGCTGTTTGTTTTTTTAATATTGAGTTGCTTGAGTTGTTTATATATTTTGGAGATTAATCCTTTGTCCATTGATTCATTTGCAAATATTTTCTCCCATTCTGAGGGTTGTCTTTCGCCTTGTTTGTAGTTTCCTTTGCTTTGCAAAAGCTTTTAAGTTTCATTAGGTCCCATTTATTTTTTTTTTATTTCCATTACTCTAGGAGGTGGAAAAATCAGGCATATTTTAATCCACCTGAAATGTAAAGTTTTTTTTCTAGGGTAATTGTGACCTTCCAACTTTCTATGTTTTCCCTCATTCAAAACACTCTGGGCTTATCTAGTAAAAGGGTCTGAAATTTCTTCTTGTAGGATTTATCTAAATGTGCTGTGATTAAAGGGGTTGTATCTCAAATGTGTTCTAAGTCAACTGTATCTCTGAGTTTTGCAATTTGGGTCTTATGAACTCTTACAATAAGTAAAAGCTTGCATGGAAATTATACTTATTGAGCTTTTAGTCTGTGCCAGGAAATATTTTAAGCACTTAATACCTATTAACTTATTTAAATCTCAAAATGGCCCTAGGAGATGAATAGTGGTATTATCTCCATTTAACAAATAAGATATCTAAAACACAGCAAAGACCTTGCCCAAGATCACAAAGCTAACAAGAATAGCTCTGGGATTCAAATTCAGATAGCTAGCTTCACCCACTGTTCCAACCACCATGGTATACTGTGTAAGCTGAGTATTCCCCAAAGTTATAGCTGGAGATAAAATTACTTTACCTAATTTCTCTAATTGTGATGTGTTCTTCTGTATCTAAAATTCTGAGAGACGAATCTTTTACAGAAAATATAAACTAGAGAAATAAATATAATATGGGGTACATTTTGTATTGTTTTTAAGTTAGGGAGTATTAAGACACGTATTGGTCATCTGTAATTGAAGCCACTTGACCTGGATCTAGCCTGCTGGACATCAGGGGCCCACTCAGGCTAGATACTGTAACTTACATTCAGTTTCTCCAAACAATGGAGTATAATCCTCATAAACAAGTGTCAAGGATTTTAAGAGTCTATACTTTCTGTTGACATATACACACAACAGAATGCAGGGGTCACTAAGAGTACCTGCAGGAGCTAAGAGTACAGGTTGATTTTGACCATTTCCAGCATGTCCCCGTATGAATCCCAGTTACCATTAGTAGACCATGCATATAGAAGGGCAACTATCAAATGGATGATTTTTATAGAAAATTAATAACGCTTAATCATATACAGTTCTAGATAACAGGATAATGGCGGTATCAGCTTGGGCCTTTGAGTAGCTACTGAAGTATATGTATATGTCATCTCCCCCACTGAGAAGATATAAGAAAAACGAACAATGCAGAGTGACAACCAGGAAAACCACATCCAGACAGACATCTGCCAAAGACTGAATGGGACACCAGAGACGTGTAAACACAGGGCATGAAGAGCAGTAAGGGTGAATAATTAACTCTCAGATGTAGAGGTTTTGAGAACAACAGGCAGGTTCTCTACCATCAGCTTGCCTATCATCATTTGCCACATCACCATAAAGCAAGCATGGGGTTTTCCCAACGTCCATAGGCTCTTGTAATTAATTGCTCTGGAACTACATCCCTCAGAGGGTCCTGTGGGGCAGCTGAGAAATGAGAGCAGTGGTGACACCATCTTTAGTGGCAACCTCAGAACAAGGTCACACTACTTTAGAAGCCTAATCTTAATCATCAGAAATGTTTATTTCTGGTGAGTTATTTTCCTTGAACAGGAAACCAGATCTAAATACCTAGGACCCTCTCCCTCTGGGTCAAAAAGCCTGTGGATAAAACATCCCTTTTTGAGATAGGAGTTCTCCTTTTTCTAATTTTCTCTCTGAGCTTGAGCCTTCTTGCTGTACGCCTTCTCCTGGAGCTTCAAAACTTTCATAATCAAGTCTTATCTACTCAGTTGAAGAGCAAATAGGGGCTTAAACTCACCTATTATAAATTCAGTTTATACTTGAATCCTAGAAGCTGGAGCCTCTTTGGGGAACATAAGTGGCAGCATACATATATTTCACTTAGTGCCTTTTATTTTCTGAGTTTAAAAAATATTTCTTACTTTTTATACTGCCTCATATTAGCCTCTCTATGATAACTTGAACCATTTTCTTTGCCCTTTCATCAAAGCCAATGGGGCATTGCAAATTATCATTGTACTACTGTGTCAGTAATAGCCATAGAGTTTTAAAAAGCATTATTAAAGGAACTAATCTGAATGCACATCAACTACTTTTCTCATTTGAATAATACAGCCATGTAATTTTTTAAACTGTATTAAAAATGCCTAGTTTAAATTACAGAATACAGTTCCATTTATGAGGCTCTAATGTGGGTTTCTGCAGCAAGGATTTGTTTAATTTTTGTTTTTATAATGCTTCCAAAATAAATTAGAAATGAAAATAATTAATAAACAAATTCTTAACCAAGATTTTAATTCTACGTGCTGATGGAATTGTCTTAAAAATTATTATATTTCAAAGACTATCACAATTTTCCATGCAGTCTATCTAGAGCAGAGAGGGAGAACTAGTCTCTTTTCTCCATTACTTCAACAATCCCCAAACAGAGGAAGACAACAGTAACTAACACGTAGTTGCTTAATTTAGATGAGCAGCACCATGCCCTGTGCTATAAATTATCTTATTTAATCTTCCAAACAATCCTGAAATTAAGGTATTATTATTTGCACTTCTCTCTGCTTTGTACTCACCTACTTGTCACCACCATATGCATCCCAAGTTTGAACTCTACTCTGAAGACACCAGGTTGATAGTGAATGTTTTGAGTCTTTGTAGTGATATGACCAGAGTTACGTTTCAGGAATATAAATCTGAGAGTCAATAATCCGATACACTTTAAAGTGTAGAAATTGTTAGACAGAAAGCCCAACAAAAGTCATTGCAGTAGCTCAGTAATGACATAATAAGCCCAGCATCTCTGGGATAGGGAAGAAAAGAAAGGAACCAGTGGCAAATGAATCGTGGAGGCATTAATGCCTGGACCTGAGGAGCTTGTGAAAGAGAGGTAGCTAGATGAACGGACTTTGTAAGAAAAGGTAAGAGTATTAACAGAAATAGTGCAGATGAGTTAGACAGAAGAGGATGGTGAGACTTCTTTTAGATATGTTGGTTTAAAGTCCTAGTAAAACCTGTAGTAGAAACGCCTAACTCTCCTTTTTGACCAGAAGACTGAAATGAAAACACTGTGTTATTTATAAAAGCAAATCAGGGAAGAACAAAGGGAAAGACCAAAAAGAGGGGAGAGAGGAGATGTGGGTGACAGGGACGTGTTTCCTACTTTACTATGTACAAGGGAAGGTTCTACATCTTTTCTGTACTGTCATAGTATCTGTTGTTCAAAACGAAAAAAAGTGATGTGACTTTACCAAAACACCCAATAGGATGGCCCTTTCAACAAATCAAATGAATAATTAAAACTCTCTGGAAACCACAGTCAGAGGGGCACAGACCACTCCTCATCACTTACTTTAATTACATGCCTTCAAGTCACCTCAAAATAAAGAAAGAAGGAAGAGGAGGGAAGAAGGGAGGGAGGGAAGGAAAAAAAGGAGGAAATAAAACAACAGAAAAGAAATAAAAACCTGTTTTTCTTTGGTTTTGCTGTTAAGTAGATGGCAAATAAGATCTGTTAACTCTTGTGAAGTTAACAGTAGAGCTTATTAGAAAGCACATAATTCGCATATTTCCTTCTGATATGTGTAGATATCTAATTTTGCAGTACACAAACTTATTTTTTTATGTTTTCTACTATTTGATATTCAGTATGATTCTGAAATGGGCAAAGTTACTTGATTATAATTCAAAATCTATTTTTAACACTTCACTTTATAAGATACCTATAGGGTAGTAAGATCCCTTGATTGCTGCCTAGAACCTTCCCACACAGAAAGGTACCTACTCAAAAAAAAAAAGCAGCCCCCAGCTTCATCAGGCTTCTTTCTTCCCAGGATCCTCTGTGACTATTAGAAATGCTTTTAGTACCTGGTTTCTTAGAAGAACAATACTGCTCTTTCCCATACAAAATGAAGATTTCTAATGATCTGTTTTCTTTGGTAGTATGTATATCTTAGAATTAAATTACTAGCTTCTGGAGCCATTTTGAAACTCTGTCAAATATTAACATTTTGAGATTGGTGAACAATCACATATATTTATCAAGCAGCCATCAACTCCTTTGCACACTCCTAAGCACGATGATGTGATAAAGAAAGATCATTCGATCCAATTTTGCAATTCTTTGTCTGCCTGGGTTTCCTAATATAAATTTAATATTGATTATATAGGCACTAAAACGAGATTAAAATGAAGTAAAGACCAGAGTAATTATGCAGAAAACTTACACCTCAAATGCAGGTGTTTCAGGCAAAAGCAAGAGCGGTCTTTTATTCTGAGAAGGTTCAGTGTTTTCTTTTATTGTGGAAGTGATCCAAGAATACTCTTGACTTTTCTGCATACCACCTGAGTGCCTATCTCATTGGTGGGCTCATTCAATTACCCAGGTGCTTTCCTGAAATATGAACTCCCCTCACAAAAACACAGAGTGGCAGGATGGAATTTAAATATTTGTTTCTTCCTCTGAGAAAGTTCTTTCTCTGCGTAGGTAACACAGGGAATGGTGGAAAGAACATCAGTACTGGAATTTTTTAAAAACTGAATATTAATCCCAGCTCTGCCCTACAAGCAGTTTGTCATTCTTTATCTACTCAGCAAACACGTGCTCAGCACCTGTTACACTGAAGTAGAAGGTGGTGTGTTCAGCGCTGGAGGTGGGAAGGTGTAAAGGCAATTCCTACCTTTAGGAGAGACGGACATGCACTTGTGTGCTATTCACTGTGCTGAGTGTTATAGTGAAGATATACACACAAAGCCATAGGAATGCCATAAAGCCCCTAAATGATTCTCCCTGAAGTAAGAGGGAATATTTGGGCTGAGATCTGAAAAGTGAGTAAAGGCCTTAACATCTTCACTTTCATCATCTATAAAATGAGAGGCATGTGCTTCTCCTCAACTGTTTCAAAGGGGTTGTTTTGTGTAACACACAAGTCAAGGGACCTAGTCCGAGGTCTGGCACTGAGTCGGTTCCTCAGTAACTCTCCTTTTAGCGAACCTGGTGGCTGAGAAGCCTCTGGGTTTAGGTCACTTATTCATTTTCTGTAGATTTCTCCCATCTGAAATGGACTTTGATAAGTCCAAAACAGAAATCTAAGTTTCCCTGATTTTTGCTTTGAGTTTTTCTAGTTGGCGTGTATACCTCTTTTATTCCCCACCCCCCAACTTGACTGTAAGTTACTCCAGACCAAGCCCATGCCATGTGCTTCCTTAGTATCCCCCTTACTGCTTAGCACGATGCCTGTATACAGCTGGAGCTTGATTAGTGCTCACGGAGGAAGGAAAGCAGGGGCAGGCATGTAGCTTGTTCTCAGATTATACTGAACTGGATCAACTAGCTGACCAGAAGTAAATACCAAACAACAGCAACAAATGTTCCAAAGCTGAAAACATTTTAGGACCAGCAAATAGTAACACTCAGCTTGAAAAACTAATTCTCTGTTTACTGCCATTTTTGCTATGATTGGTATCTTTAAAAGTCAGGCTTAAAAAAAAAAAAAAGGCAGGCTTATTAGCACGCAGGTTTACAATCACGCTTTGAGCTCTGAGCCTTGTAATGCCCTGTCATTTTACCTCTAGGGATTTATGTCTGATTCTAGTTAGTAAGTGCCCCTAGGACAGAATGACAGAGCCATTCGTGTTTCACCAGCAGATGATGGTGATGATATTATTATTTCCACAATCACTACGGTGATGGTTGTTTGAACCTCATCATGTATAACAGAGAAAAAAAGAAAGGAATTAATACTTGAAAATTCAGTGTATTGTGTTTAGCATCATTATTGCCATTTTTATGGCAAGTGCTTTGACATTTAAGTGAGTTCCCATTTACAATATTGCCACCATAATCTCCTCATTTTGTAATTGCTTTTGGATACTTATAAGGTTTAATTTCTGATATTACTTCTCAATAAAAAAGAACTCATGTATTAGATTTATGGAAAATTATCCTGGGGATTTTAGATTGTTATTTTAATGTTGGAAGAGCTCAATACAGCAATAGGTCTTATTGTTAGCAGCTGTATTCTGCATGAGTTACATAAACTTCTTGGGATATACAGCCATGGGGGATAATTGCATTCTGGGGGTAGCAAGTCCTGTCTTGGGGTTGTAGAATAAATGCATAATAAAGTATTCTGAAATAAGCATCTTATCTGGCTATTCCTAAGAGACCCTCTGACTCTGGGGTAGATATAGGATGTCTGCCCCAGTACACTTTCCTCAAATCTGAAGCCCTGACAAGAGTGCACCACTCAAGTGTGGGATTTTTCACTAGCTGGCGTGATGTCAGTCAACTAAGGAATACATTTCAAAGGGCAGCAAAATCAAGGCACTGCCATCTGACAGCTTTGTTTCCACGTGATCGACTGGCCAGGAGATCAACAAGGCAGAGATCAGACATGATCTAAACATTCAGCTGTAGGACTTGGTGTTTAGGAAAAGGGAAAATTTCTTCTGTTTGGCCAATGAATTGGAAGCCAGTACAGAGCTAGGTTTTTTTTCTCCTTTCAAGAACATTCTTAAATTAACATTATAGTGATTTTGAGCAGTCTTACCAAATCTACATCTTTCTTCCAACTGAAACCTTTCTGCTTCATCATCTGTACCCAATGCAAAACACTATTTCCAAACCTCTGCAACGCTATAGGGTTCTCCCGAGGATGTCTTCCTCATCTGTTGGATCTAATGATCAACACTTAGCTATATCCCAGGCCTAATATTACCTTAACTTACAAAAAGCTGAGCTAGTTGGTACTTAGCTTTTTCTGGATCATAAAATGTGAGTTCTGAGGACACCAAAAAATAATGAGTTGAAGGCAGAAGTGTGAATAAGTAAGATGATTTTTTTCTTCTTGCATAGTTCTGCAGTAAGTCCTACAGAAATAATGTTCCCTGTAGTCTGGCTTCCTCTACATGATAATCTGTCTACTCAGTTCTAGAAATAGGAATGCTATGGATCAAACAAGTTATGTAAATACGTCTTTGCTTTAAATGTTGAGAAACTAAATTTAACAAACTTTGAGAGGGAAGAGGAGGTATGTGATATGATTAATCGAAGGAATGTTCCTAAATAAATAAAAATCAAGTAATTATTTGCTTAAAACAGGATAACCTAAGCAATTGGGGAGCCTGTACCATGAGGAATTTCAATAAATCTAATCTTAGATTTGTTTACCTAACTTGAGCATTTTGTCCATGTTAGACATTAGAAGAAATCTAGCAAGACAATGGAAGAAATAACATACTGTTGCCAGTTAACAGTTTTCAAACAGACTCAGAGTTTTAAAACTCATTCCTGTTTTTCAGTTAATATTTTGAGGATTATAAGTATAATCTCTTGATAATCTATTCAATAATTTACATGTAGATCATAGTAAAAATGTTCTGCAACTACTGTTGACACCGGGAATCTTCACATTTCAGTGAATAACTAAAGAAAAACCCTGCAGCTTTCAGCTGTCAGTTCAGAGGAAGTTTCCTTGAGTTTCTGAGGCCGTCAGACTACTATCTCCTCTGCCTGTCCATTTCTATAGCAGCTTTGTTGTGTTTTATGATGATAGTCTCACCCCCTTGAGACCAGCAATAGGGAAGGTACAATAGATGCATTATTTGTATTGTTTGGTTTTGTATGAGACACACATTGGGAAACCACTACTTCATGGAACAGCATTTGCAGGAGGTCTCCAGGGGGCACCTCTTACCAATCTCGCTGTCTCAACCCAAGGCTGAATGACAATAAAGAGTGGGAAAAATTAAAAGGAAAGGTGCTTTAATTGAAGCTGTATTTGTGGAAATGTGATATAAACCTAGAAAACACCTTTCTTAGTTCCTGGAAGGAGAAAGAGGGCTTCTCCAGAGACTGTCTGCAATGACAGCCAAATCATTACAGGCTAAAACAAATGCCCCCCATTAGCTGAAGATGTACTTCAAAATTCTTCTTTAAGAAAATCCTTATTCTTCCATTGGCAAATAAAATAAGGTAATGGAAAATTAAAAAAAAAAAATAGAGAAGATCTAAAACAGGAGTCAACAAACCTTCTCAGTAAAGGGCTTTGCAGGGCATATGGTCTCTGTTGCAACTACTCAACTCTGCCATTGCAGTGTGAATAGAGCCACTGAAAATAACATGAGCAAATGGGCATGGCTATGTTTCAATAAAACTTTATTTATAAAAACAGGCTGCATTTGACCCAGGGAGCTATAGTTTACTGACTGCTAATCTAAAGTATTCCCCAACCCAGCTACTCATTCTAACATTGAAGAAAGTCTAAAGTAATGAAGAGCGTTGTCAGATCTAAAATCCAGGTCTTCTGAAGTCTTGCCCCACCTCACCCCGCCTCCACCCCTGTCACAATGCTCTCATGTCAGATGTTGCTTGCAAAACTGGGAGGTTAACATGGAACACCTCACAGGGCCAGTGCCTCAGAGGATTTATTCCCCCAGAACCACATGAGGAAAGTCATCCTCTCCCCAGCTGCTAACAAAATGACTTGCAGCTTTGGTATGGTGGGGAAAAAAATATTGGATTTGGAATCAAAAGTTGAATTTGATTTTGCACCATCATGGTCTTATTCACCAACTATGTGTACTCAGGCAAGTCAGGATGTTCATGGCTTTCATTTTCCTTATCTCTAAGAGTCAATATTTAACTCAATAGGAATCTTGTCAGGATCAAATGAGAAAATTTGCCTAAATATCCTTTATTAACTACAAAGGACTAAACAAATATGACCTATGTCAATATATCAATAAAATACTGAGTTAAATGAACGGCTGCCTTCAGGTAAGCTGTGATCAATGGATTATATGATGGGTTGTGATGGGCAAACACAAGTCCCCTGTGTGCATAAAACCACCTGATTTGACTCTACTTCAGGACCTCCAGATTATATCTCCTAGTCTTGATAAGCACACTTGTAAATATACTATTAAAAATGTACTAAATTGTACATATATCCAATCATAGGGGGGTGTCAGGATAGAATCCTGATTTTTAAAAAAACTACTCAAATGATATACTCTGTTAGGTTAAAGAGTAAGCAGCCTTTTTATATTTGAAAGAAAGCCTGTCACTGTGCCTCTCGACTTGGGACACAAACTAGTTCTAAATTCACAAATTACTCGCTGAACCAGGGTATGCAGGAAACTTCCCAGAGTTGGGCTGATAAAAATCCCCTAACGCTTCTGGCTCCTCACAGATCCACATCTGCTTCTCTAAAATCAAGTCCAAACCAGGGCATGGCTCACTTCCTTGAGAGGTGTTCTGTAAGGACATTGTGCAGTGGTAAGAGAAAGAACAGCATTGCTGTATAATCTGTTTGTGGTTGTCTCTTTCTGCTGAGCACAATAACTTGCTTTAGGAAGCATTCTAGAATCTACTGATTTGTTTGTTTTAATGCAACAGTCTGTTTAGAGCTACGCTACTCCTATTACTTATTTTAGTTCTGTAACACCAAAAAAAAGACATAGAATCTATTATAATTAAAAACAAAACTCTTTTTGAAGAAATATTCTCACTGCCCATGGCTTCGAATAGTATTTATGAAATCTTTTGGCCGAAGCATTATGGGTCACTGCAATTCTGAAAGCCACTCAACTCCCAGCCTGATCCGATCAAGATCAGTCTAGAGGCACCCTCTATATGTAAAAGTCTGTGAGGATGGCAGAGTGCTGATAGGGAAAAAGGAAGGAGTGGAAGGAAAAGCAGAAAAGACACCGAGGACATTCTATATTCAGTCGAGCACAGCAAGGTCTGTAAGACAGGACACAAATTCATGGAACCACGTATAACAAACTGGGAGTTAAGAGCCCTGGTCAGTTCCCAAATATATCAATACCATAATGTTCTGGGTGCCTTTGTGTAAGTCACTTTATTCTCTGAGTCTCTGTTTCCTCCCACTTACTTCTAGAGGGTATGAATCGCATACCCAATTTCCTATCTTTACTGTTTTATGAATTCATGATTCCAGGTGTTTTAATAGGGATTTCGCAGAATGGATTACAGGCAGTAAAATGGAGAGATTCTCCTCTGCATATCACAGTGTGTTAACTTACCTGAGTTTTGCCTTATAATGTAGTCTCTTCTTTAACATAGACCTTTGGCTATATAATGACTCGAACACATGGATGCTAAGACTGCGTTTATTTAGAGTTGTCTTTCTTATGGTTTCTTTCACTCCAAAGAAGAGATAACCCCTTCTTGGTACCTAGAACTATGTCCCCACTTCTCCCATCTCTGATGGAATACTCTAGGTAAAATCCTGTGTGTGCTATGATTGCCTATGCAGTGGGGATAGCACACAAAATACTGAACTTGGAAAATCATGAACCTGGAAAAGTAGTTCATGAAAAACATTACAGTTTACACTTAGAACTATAAATTTATATCTTACAGATAACAGACTACTCAGATGAAATCCCTCTTTATATCAATGAAGAAAACAACAGACGATATATACTTATGCTAGTCATTACATAATCTAAATACTTGGAAACTGGAAGAGAATCATCATCAAGCAACCCTTATAGATCAGTGGTTCTCAACTCTGATAGCACAATAAGATCGTGCTTTAATTTTTAGTGACCAGGCTCCCTCCCCTAACAATTAAATCAGGACCTTGTTCTAAAAACAGATGCAAGGAAAACATCTGTAGACACCTCACTTTTCATACACAAGTCTTCCTTCCTTCATTAGCACATGTTCCAATACAGGAATAAATTTTATTTCATTTTTCAAGTTTTCATTGAAGTATAAGGAGCACGGGAGGACTCGGCCTCTAGCAATTGCCATCTTTGGAAGGATGATGTCGCCTGAAAAAAGGCAGTCATGGAAGCTGCTCCAGGTAACTTCTGAGACCTCTGGAGATCCCTCACTTCTCACTAATTCGTGTTTTACCATCTGTAAAAAGAAGGCAACGTTTGCCTCTTACCATCCCAGAAGAATGATCTGAGTAAAAATATAATGAAATATGTGAGTTCCTAGGAGTCCTTTTCAAAGAAAGGTATGATGTAAAATTAAGATATCATGTTAGCTACTGTGGTTGTCACTACTACTGTTACTTCACTGTTGTACTACAATATCCTTGTCACCCTGTTAATGATCTTCTTGGGACCAAAAGTGACAGGTGTAAAATGATATTTTTTAATGTCATACTTGCTTTGTCTTGTAAAGAAAAGTCTAAGAGGACCTCAGAGAAGGCCAAAAATATAGTATTCCTGTAAGTCAAGTCCCTATAACCTCAGATCAAATGTACACATTCATGATTTCAGTTTCTCCACCCCTTCAATTACCATGCCTTTTCATTCAAATATAATGTAAATCTTCAGCTGACGTGAATAGTGTTATAAAACACTGGAGGGGCTCTCTTAGAGCATTCAATTGTGTCAGCCTTTCCTGAATCCACCCTTCCTGAATATCAGAAGTATTTCTATCTTACTTCTAGAGGACAAGCTCCATTTCACATCTGTCTCTTGCAGACTCCTGTAATATGTGCACAGTAGTAAATGTTGCTGTGCCACTGAAGGACCCTGTATCCAGAGTCTGAAGCCCTTTTTCCTTATATGTGCAATAAGAGAAACTAAACTAACTGAGGTCTACGTCCTTCTACTTCAATTACATATATAATTATTTCCAAAAAAACCAATAGGATGCTTTTTAAAAAGCTGAACTATGTGACTGTAAAATTCAATTTGAAGAACAAAGCAAATATCGTCAGCTAAAATAGCAAAGAAATCTTTGAATAGTTTAAAAGTATGTAAGGGAACATGGAGGTCTTCCCCTGCCAAATATTAAGACATATGATTAACTTACAACAATTATAGGTATTTTCTCTCTGGCTCAAAAGTCACACAATAGGATAGAATAGAAGGTACAAAAACCAACTTATGTTTATGAAAGACTCAGTGAGAAAATGATCAAGTTAGGGACTACTATTGTGATTGAAATTTTTATCCATTTCTAATTGTTACTCATAGTATATAGAAAATATCTTTGTATTCTTTACATTAAATTGCTGACTGGCCATGCTATTTAATTCATTATTATTTTCTAATAGTTTTTCAATTGATTAACTTTTGGCTTCCAGGTCAACAAATCTATTGCTTGCACATGCTACGGTTATTTCCTTTTATTTAAATATACTTATTAGTAGGAGTATTAGTACTGGTTTTAGTATTCTTATGCATTGAGTAGAACTTCCAGAATTATGATGGATAATGGAGGTGACAGCATCCTTCTGACTTTTCTACTAAGTGGATATTGGCTGTTAGTTTTAAATACATATTCTTAATTGTGTAAAAGAGGCACCATATCTCTAGTTTACTGAATGTGTATTTTGATTCATGAATATATGTTGCATTTATAAATGTCTCTTCTTCATTTATTGGAGGATTTTCACAAGTTTTTTTCTTATGATATGATGTGACGAATCATGATTATAGATCATATCCTTAAATTTACTAAACTGTACTTGGTATAGTTTTTGTTTAAAATAATCAGAACCTGATAACACTGTGTTTCACATTTTGGCATCTTTAGACATAAATGAAATTGGTTTATGTTTTGTTTTTGTGTTATTCTTGTCAGGTGTTAGTCAAAGTATTAAGTAGTCTATTTTTAAAATTGGTACTATGGCTATTTACCCGGCTGAATAGGCAATCAAACAGGGTAAACTATATTATCCAAATCCACTTGAGTTGGAAAGTTACAGTTCAGCTGTTAGGACTATTGAATGCAATGAATAAGTACATATTTTAGTTTTTAGTTTTCTTTGTGCAGATTAAAACAACTTTGAGAACCACAGCTGTGTCAACATAATATCAAACCAATTTGTGTATTTGGAAATTAAAACTTTGTCATTCAGATTATCAGCTATATGCGTAACACATATAGACAAGGAAAATTTTATTTTCTTTTTCATTTATTAAATTACTGATGGAATGTTTGGACTCCATGAAAAAACTCAAGGCAGAACAAATTTTGGTAAAAATTGACATCTTATAAGAACAAAATTTCTGCAGAATAGAAATTAATAGTCTTTTTTCAAATGTTGACTACTGGGAAATGGTAGGAAATACATGGGACACGGAGTTAAAAGATCTGGGCTCGAGTTAAAAGATCTGGGCTCGAGTTAAAACTGCAAACTAGTTGTAGGACACAAAAACAATATGCAAAAATCAGTTGCATTTCTGTACACTAACGATGAACAATCCAAAAGAAAATTAGAAAACAATCTCACTTACAGTAGCATCTAAAAGAACAAAATACTTAGGAATAACTTAACCAAGGAGACAAAAGACGTACACTGAAAAATACAAAATATTGCAAAGTGAAATTTAAAAAGACATCAATAAATATAAATATAGCCTGTGCTCATGAATTGGAAGACAGTATTGTTAAGATGTCAATACTACTCAAAATCTATAGATTTAATGCAATCTCTATCAGAATCCCAATGACATTTTTTGCAGAAATAGAAAAATGCAACCTAAAACTCATGGAATCTCAAAGGACCTCAAACAGTCAAAACAATTTTGAAAATGAACAAAACTGGAAGTTGCATACTTCCAGATTTCAAAACTTCCAACAAAGCTACAGTAATCAATAAAGTGTAGCGCTGGCATAAAGACAGACATATAGACCAATAAATAGAATACAGAGCTCAGAAATAAACCGTCACATATATCGTCAAATAATTTTCAACAAGGGTGCCAAGACCGCTCAATGGGGAAAAGACAGTCTTTTCAACAAATAGTGTTAGGAAAACTGGATATCTACATGCAAAAGAATGCAGTTGGACCCTTACCTTACACTATACACAAAAATTAACTCACAATAGATCAAACACCTAAATGTAAAAACTAATACTATAAAACTCTTAGAAGAAAGTATAGGGAAAAGCTTCATGACATTGGGTTTGGCAGTGATTTCTTGGATACGACACCAAAAGCACAGGCAATGAAAAAAAGAAAAAACATAAATTAAACTTAATCAAAATTTTTTTTTAATTTTGTGCATCAAAGGACACTATCAACAGAGTAAAAGAGAAAATAATTGCAAATCATGTATCTGATAAGGGATTAATATCCAGAATATATAAAGAACTCATACAACTCAACAACAACAAAAGAAAACCCAATTAAGAAATAGTTAAAGGACTTGAATAGACATTTATCCAAAGAAGATATATAGATGGCCAATAAGCACATGAAAAGATGCTGAACTCCATTAATCATTAGGGAAATGCAAATCAAAACCCTAATGAGATACCTCATATGTATTAGGCAAGGAAGGAAGGAAGGAAGGAAGGGAGGGAGGGAGGGAGGGAGAGAGGGAGAGAGGGAGGGAATAATAAGTGTTGACAAGGATGTGGAGAAATTAGAGCCCCTGTGGTCTGCTGGTGGGCATGTTAAATGGTGCCACCACTGTGAAAAACAGAGTGGTGATTCCTCAAAAAAATTAAACATGGAATTACTATATGATTCAGCAACCCTCCTTCTGGGTATATACCTAAGATAACTGAAAGCAGTAACTTGAACAGATATCTGTATCATAGCAGCGCTATTCACAATAGCCGAAAGGTGGAAACATACCAAATGTCCATCAAGGGATGAATAGATAAACCAAATGTGGTATATTCATGCAACGGAATATCACTCAACCTTAAAAATGAATGAAATTCTAACACAAGCTATGATATGAATGAACTTTGAAGACATCAGGCTAAGTGAAATAATCTAGACACAAAAGGACAAATGTTGAACAATTTCACTAATATGAGGTACCTAGAATACTCTAATTCATAGAGATAAGAAAATAAAAAGATGGTTGTCAAGGGCTGGAGGAAAGGGGAAATAGGTGTTATTGCTTAATGGGTACAGAGTTTCAGTTTGAGAAGAAAAAGTTCTGGGGATGGACAAGAGTGATGGTTGCTCAACGGTGTGAATGTACTCAATGCCACTGAATTTTACACCTAAAAATGGTTAAAATGGTAAATTTTATATTATGTGTATTTTACCGCACACACAAAACTACTTTAAGTTACTTGAGACCAGGGATTATGTCTCATTTCCCTCTGTATAAAACTGTCCACACAACAGGGCCTCTGGCATCAGATGGAGCAGGGCTTGAAACCCAGATTTTTCACTTACTGTCTATCGGACTAATTATTAGTAACTTCTCAAAGCCTCTGTTTCCATATCTATAAAATGACAGCTATAATAGTATCTACCTTTTGAGTTGAAATGAAAAATAAATGAGCAATGCATTTTTTTAAAAAACCCCACAATAATGGTGCTGACAAATGATAGGTATTAAATAACTGTTCACTGTTACTCATATTCCAGAGCTCAGCACAATAGTGGACACAGTTCTCACCTCTGATACCACTTGTATTTTCTGTCTATAAAGTGGGGTCTACATGGCCTCCATCACAGACTTGCCATGATGCTTAACTGAGAGTTATGAGAAAGTGCTTGTAAATTACAGGACTATACAAAAATAAGACATTTCACTGCATAATGACAAAATACATTAGAAAGTAAAGTGAGAAATGGTTTTAAAAAATACTTGCATTTGCCACAAAGAACATTTTTCAACGTTGATTTCAAATGTAAAAACACACTGCCAAAGGAAAATATACAGAGACATCCAAATCTGGAGTAACAATATTCAGGTTTCCCTGACATATATAAAAAGACTGTTCACACACACAAAATAAACACATATTTCATGGTGGCACTTACACTCATGAAAAATAAGCCAAATACCTATCATTCTGAAATGGCTCTTTATGTCACACCTCATGACCAAGGAAAAGCTACCTTCCACGTGCGTTCTGGTCTGTTTGCATACTCAGCCTCAATAAGATTTTCTTGAAAAAGCCAAAGCCCTCACGGTGGAGTGAAACCAGATGTTCAGGGATCGACTGAGGGCAGCGGGTTTTCCAAGGGAGCATTTTGGGAGGTTTCCCTGTACCTGGAGGAAAGAGCTGGCAAGGAGAGTCGTGCTGCACGTGCACCTTCTTCTCCAAGACAGCAGAGGGCACTCCAACTCCACGAGAGACAAGACACTCTCCCTTCCTGGCCTGACTGAAAGAATAAACTCCAGACGGGCAATGCCCCTCCGTTCCCACCACGAAATTCCACTGAAAACATATTCCATTCCCTAAGAATGGTCAGCGCACTCAAAATAAGTAAACGGAGCCTCGGTGAAGGGAAATTGCGTGGCCCACCAGACAGCAGGCTCCCTCGGGGCTTACCAACTCCTCCCACACCTCTTACGTTCCAAGGAGAGGTGAAAATGTCTGTGGCAGGAATTGTGAAGGAGCAACCAATACCTCCCACGGTTCATAAGCCCGAAACAAGTTTCACTTAGGAATATTAAGTTACAGCCAAGGAGCATCGGGCCAGCAGCCTGGACAAGCATTCCCACCCATTCGCAATAAAAGTCACACAGGTGAGGGGGATAGGATGGGGGGGCGGGGGAAGGGGGGCTCATGGCACACTGTCAGGAAAGGTTTAGGCGACACACACAAAAGCAGTGACCCTACTAGCTCTGACCAAAATAAACAGTCATCTTCCTTAAAACGGGTAGAAATTTGTGAGGCTAACTCCCATTGTGCAAAGAAACTCTGCCACCTTCTAATGTGGTGTGCTGAAAAATTGTAAAACAACCTAAAAATATAAGAGTTAAGGTTTCATAACGTTGCTGCTCTTTTCTCCTTGACCCTATTATTCAGTTAGTTAGTCAAATGGCTTTAATTTAGTTCAGAGAAAAACCCCAAATAAAATGTTTCTGTCAGATTCTCCTCATTCCATTCACATTGCTTAGGAGCCCAGATGATTCTCTATAAAGGAATTCAGTGAGGACTTCCTTTTCTCTCTGTTTTCTACGCTCCCTGGCCTATCCCCATTTTCCTCATCCTATTTTTGTCATCGAACCCTCAGTCAACATGATATGCATTCTTTCCAGATCAGGCAAGCATCACAAAGAAATAAAACAACCATCCAGATATGAATCTACATGAACGAATATGCCATTAAAGTCACCTTGCCTCCATGGCTTTGGCAAAACTGGTAAAATTCACACTGAAGGAAACTTATAATGCCCTTCCTCAGGCAATTTAACAAGCTTCGGAAAATGGGATGCGTGCGGACTAGGTAATAGATTGTTAGCTCGCCCTAGGCACTCACTATGCCTTGCGTGTCTTGATAGCAAGTGGTAGGCCCTCCAGTGGGCCTTAAAATGATCAAAACCAGGTTCAAATCCTGGCTCTGGTACTTTTTTACTTATATTACCTAGAGTGTTTTACTTAACTCCTCTGAGCTTTCATATTCTCAGATATAAAAATAAAAATAGGAACAATCTAGGAGTGTTGAAAGGATATGTATTTCATATTCATATTTCAACAACAACCCTGGGTGCTCAGTCAACAGGACGTTCTTCTTTGGACTAAAACGATGAGTTAAATGTTATGCAAACTTTCTAAAACTCAGATTTGACAAGTGTTACTTACATCTAAAGCACGTGCATGTTTCTGGCCTAGGAGAAGTTCAAATTCTTCATTTAACTCTCTCCGTATCAGGATACACGATGTCAGCAAACTTCATAGGTGGGGGGGGGAAAAAGTAGAGATATATTTAGCTACAAATTATTGCCCTTTATCCTGAAAATTCCAGAAAAGGCTTCTTCTGTCTACTCGAAAAATGTTCTGGTGTCTCTGAAAATGGACAAACAGGCCTAAGGAAGACTGACAAAGGAACAACCTGACTTAAGATTTGTGTCGAAGGCTTTGGTGCAATTCTCTCAGCATTTCTAAATCACACTGCACATCTAGGTTTCTTTCCAAATAGTATATTGATTACTTGCAGCCAAATTGTGGTCTTTCAAACAGCATGTTCCTTTATCATCACAGAACCAGCAGTTTCAGATTCCACAACTGAGAGCTACATAGTTTATAGGAATTGATATTCAGAATAAGACTTTCTAGTTTGAAGCTGAATAATGATAGATGTGTGGAGCCTGGTTGCTTGCTGGGAAAAAATAGTACATTTCAAGTTTCCATAGTCTTGCCAGGGGGAACAGCACCTTGTGTATTCTTACAGGAGAGAAAAATATTTCCATCTACCACACCAGTTTAGAAGACCTAATTCTAGAAATGTCATGGTGATAGTTTCTTCTTTTCTGGGGATGGCAACTCAAGACTAAACAAACAATTGTAAATTCACCTCCTCATTCCAGCAAAATCATTTGTTCCATGTTATATACAGCACTGTTATTCTGTCATTAATGGTCAATTTTTGAATTAGGAAAAAGTGTACAGAGAGAATGTATCACCTAATTTTCCATGATAGGTCATGATATACTTGCTGTATCCTTCTAAATAAAATGAAAGCAAATGCAGATTTCTTGGCCATATTTACTACTTTTTTAAGTAGAGGTCAACTGACATTCATTGATTTTATTTCATCTATATTATTTGGAAAATATCATTAATGATATATCTGCTTTTTTCCTTGCTTAAAAAATACATATTTCAAGCTTTTATTCAAATATAAATCCTGAAGTTAGTCTTAAATTTGCATATCTGGAGATATATTTAAAAAATAATAAACTCTCTAATTAATTGATTATGGTACAAACATCTCTCATCCTGCCCTCCTTTTAAGAGAATTTCTCAAATTTAGTGATTTTTAATCAAAATAGACTTTCTGATTCACATCTCATTAAATAGGAGTTTGAAAGAAAGGACAGAAGTATTTTATGCAAAGTTCTGGAATGTGTAGAACTTGAGAGACTGCTCCCATAGCAGCTCCCTGAGCAAAATGTAATCAGTCAGTTTAGTAAGACATAAATTGCTTACCTGTGGTACCAGAACTCTAAAGAAAAAGTCCTGTTCTCTCAGATAGGAATGTGTGTAGAGAATGTCTACTACTTATGACACAGGAAATAGCTCAGTTTACTGGTTCTACATGCATGTGCTATTTTAAAAAGCATGATTTCCAACATTTATTATAATATCATGTGATTAAAATTTGGGGTAGCTTCTCTATGATGCCTTTTGAGACTACATCAATCTAACCTTTCTCCCTTTCTTCTCTCAAGTTCTGTAATGGGGTATCATGCAGTTTGGCATTTCAAATTTCTTTCTAACTATTGATACATATCGATTTATACTTTACAAAGAGTACGTATTCTTTGTGGACACAACAGACCCACAAAATTATTCTCTCTCTCTAAATATATATATATTTAGTATATATATACACACGCATACATATAACTATTATATATGTATATATATTTATATATATATTTATGGATATATATATATATATAGTTTCTTAAAAAGTGACAAACATAGAATAGGAACTCCAAAACCATTTTTTTCAAAATAAATTTTTAGGAGATTTTATTGACTACAAACAAGACCTCCTGAAATCACAGTGATTCTGTGATGATATTAATATAAAGAAATCATGAAAAGTAATTTGCAAGCTACAGTCCTTTAACCACAATTATTTTTTCACTTCTCAGCCTATACAGGGTCACACACACACGTACATTAAGAGAGAAGAGGGGATCACCTTGCTTTCCTATCAAATCCTGAAAAGAGTAATTTTACAAATTTAAAAATTATAATTATTTGAGTATAATTATAAATTTTTGATGATGGCTCTGATGAAGTCTATAAAACTATCTAGGTGATAATCTTGAAACCAAGTTAACTAAAACACGTACATTAAGAAGCCGAGAGAACTAACTTTTGAAATTAATAAAATCCCTTGCTAAAGTGTGCAAACTCCAGTATATGATTTCAAGTGATGATTATCTCTAGAATAGCATCCTTAATTTTGTGGGAGTACATAAAATGAATTTAACATTTTATTTTGATAACCTTGACATACTTGTTTTATTATTTTAAAGTTAGAGAACATGGTATTAGTGAAGGTAGGTTTTCGTTTTTGTAACTTAAGAATTGTGTAAAGTGTCTCAAAGAATCTTAAGAGCCTAAAGATATATGAAAATAAAGGTATTCTTACCTAAATTAAGTGGCCAATTAGTTAATAGTGCATCTTTACCATTCAAATTCAGTAAATAAAACGTGTCTGATTTGCTTCTCATAGAAGAGAAGAGATGGCCACTTAAGCATAATGAATTACACAGTAATTTTTTGTACGTGTGAATTTAAAATTGCAACTATTTTTGAAGAGCACTATGTAAAGATTAGGGAATCCTATTTTAAGAACTGAGTGGAAAGTACTGTGTACCAAGGCAAAAGAAAATCAATCTGCATGAAATTCATTTGGCTAAAAAAAGAACGAGTGGGTAAAACTGAAATATGGAGAGTCAAACAGTTTTCAACTCCAACATATACTTTATTTGCCACCCTGCCTTCCATACTCACATAACCACTGTCACTTATATTTTACTATTACCTGAATGCATGTTAAAATTCACTTCTGAAACAAGGACAATTTTGCAACATGTTGATGTTTCCCGAAATAAACATGAGTAGTGGCTCTTTTACCCAGCAGTCTCCTTCATCACTCTAGAGAAGGAATGTCGACAGACTTTGTATCTGCAATGTAATTAGCTTGTGGAGGCAGGATCATAATGAAAGCAAAATTTACATTATTACAGGCATGTGACTACTCATTCTAACTGGAATAAAAAGTGAATTCCACTATGTACATTCAAAGATTTATTCAATCCAGTTTCTAATATTTTCCCTCCAGAAGAGCCAGAGTGTGATTAGCAAGCTGGAACACTAAAAACTGTTCCTGAATGGAGAGTTCCCATCCTGTCTCAATGGGATCAAAGAAAAGAGAAAGGCTCCAAATCAAACACAGGGAGTGTTGTTTGGCTACCATAAACTGTGCAACTGGTTTCTAGGCCATGTTGTAATTAAACTGTAGTCGGGAGAAGTTATACACTGTTCTTAGAAATAATACTAATAATAATCCTGTCAATCAAAAGTCCTGAATTGAAAGCTCTTTGTTGGGTCCTACCATCAAGGATGAGCTGCAGGTGAAAAATTATTACTGATAGCCAAATGCAGAGACTACATCTTCAGATGCTATGGCCTAAGGTCATGAAGGTGAAGAAGCAAAATAAATGCAGCTCTCATCTAGCAATAATGGATTTGCAAGAATTTGAAACAAAACTTTCCTTCCAGCTACTGCTTTCATGTCAGAGAAATAAAATACATGTGCAAAATTTAAAGCTTTATGTATCTAGCCCTTTCTGACCCCTTTTCAATTCAGTTATTAATAATAATAACTATGATAATAATGCTTATGCCCAAGACTGGAATGAGGGTTAATTAGTTAATATTTATAAAGCTTTCTGAAAATGAAAAATACTATTTAAACACTAAGTACATTCTTTTCTTTTCTCCTTTCACCCTTTACTTTCATTTCCTTCTTTTGTCATAGATCAATTCGTTTTTCCTCCTCTCTGGCTAATTTTTTCACTGGTTATACTTTCTACTCTTTTTTCTGTTCTTGCCCTTGACTCCACACTGATCCCTATCACTCTCTTGCTTTTCTCCCCTCCTATGCTTTAAGGCACCTCTTTCTCATTTTAATTTCTTCTCTCTAGTCTTCCTTTATCCACTTCTCACTCTCTTTCCTCTTTTGCATATATATTTATCTTCTTCATTTTCTTTATTACTTTAAACATCAGTAAAATATTAAAACTGATATAGTTTTTAATTAAATTTCATCCCCATGTTATGGGCTATTGAGACCAAAAAGAAGATAAATCCAATTGGTTGTCCCCAATCCTTTCCTACTAGGTATTTCCTACTAGATGGCAAACTCCATGAAATCATAGACTGTGACCACCTGGAATAGCTTCTCCCTTGCATTCGGCAAAAGATCAATAAAGGATTGTTTTTAATGAATCCTTCCACCCTATAACATCCTGACAACCTATGAGCTTTCAAAGTCTTAATGATACTATGAGTTTTCAAAAGCCTTATCATAGGGCATAAGTATTGTATCAGGTTTCAGCTGATCTCACATGTATATTTCGCATTGTATGTGCAACTTCTAAAGGCTTATTGCCAACAATAAAAAGACTGGAATTTATCAATTTATCATCCCCTTTCTAAAAGAAACAGTGTAGAAATAATACAGCTGTCTCCTTAGGCCTACACAAAGAATTTAGTTGTAGTTATAAGGATCAAGCAATTTAAAATTCTATATTTTAATTATATATTTCAAGAGATTCTATTGTTTAAAAGATCTACTCATTTTAGAAATAGGATGCCAAATTGTAGACCTATTCAGTTTATAAGCTCAGGACTCAACTAGTTATTCTTCCTAGTTATTCTCACTCATCAGAGTCCCCAAGTCTAATTATATAGATTGCTACCTGAACAATCTAACTAAATCATTTAACCAGTGCTGTATTCTTGCTCAAATGCTTTTGGGGCAATGAATTGCTTATAAAGTTCAAAGTTTACCAGTTAAGACCCACAAAATCATTCCTCAGCTTTTATTTCCAAGTTGAATCAAATATTCAGTACATATGTACTATGTGCTATGTTAGGTTCAGTTGGGCTACGTTTTCCCATGCGTCTGCCTCATGGAGAACATAGGAAGCACAAGTTATTGTATCTAAAGCTATAACCTCCAGCAGAACTCTTGTTGCCTACCAACCAGTAGTTAACTGGTCTCACAAGTTCTGTACTTTCCAGTCTCTGTGCAGTTTCATTCATCCAATGTGACCCTGCCACTCCTCTCTCTCATTTTTTTAAAAGCTTTACCAGAAAATTTGAAGTGATTATCCCTCATCCTGATAATTAGTGCCCTGTACACTTATTTTGATGATTAATCAGGCACAGTCTCATTATATTTACTCAACAGACATGCATTAAATTCTTACCATGTTCAGGAAATTGTGCTAAGTTTTGTAAGAAGCTGTGGAAATATATGAAATAGTTGTAACCCTTAAAGGTATTTATCTTCTCAGGGACATAAACAAGTAAGAAGGTGATAAGTAACAATGAAAGCCATCAACTAAATATTATAGATGTACAGATGAAAAAGGAAACATTTTCAGCAGGTCGTGAGTAGGAAATGTTCGAACTGGTTGTGCTAAGGGAGTCAAGGTAATCCACCGAGGAATAGAGTAGTAGGCTGCACTGCCCAAAAGGACAGGGTTGAGGCTGGAAACATCATTTAGAGATCCAAAAGTTTACATTTCATTAAAATGTAAAGCAAGAGGAGTAATCAATCAATTAATGGTTAAAGAAGGTGGAAGACTGTTTTAAACAGATGTATTTGCTACCTATTGCTGTGTAACAAATTATCCCAGAATTTAATGGCTTAAAGCAACAAACTTTCATTTATTATCTCACGTGGATTAGGAATCTGGGTGCAGTTTAGTTCAATGTCTCTCACTCGAGGTATCTCATTAGATTGCAATCAAGCTGTTGGTTGGAGCTATAGTCTCATCTGAAAGCTTTCACTTTCAAGATTATTCACATGGATATTAGTTAGCCTTGGCCTTTCCATAAGGATACCTATGACAAGGCATCTGGCTTCCTCAGGGTGAGAGATCTGAGAAGGACAGAGAGACAAAGAGAGCAAGTTGACCCAAAGCAGAAAGTCATTATTTCTGAGAGATCTGAGAGAGACAAAGAGAGCAAGTTGACCCAAAGTAGAAAGTCATTATTTGTAACAATCTCAGAGTTGACATCATATCAGTTCTGCCACATTCTATTCATTATAATCAATTCACTAAATCCAGCCCACACTCAAGGTGAGGGGATTACACAAGGGTGTGAATACCAGGAGGTATTCATGTTAGTGGAGCCATGTTAGTGACTACCTTCCACAGCAAAATGATAATACAGGGAAAGGGCATGGAGCAAAATGCTTCATGGGCATTTAGAAAAGAGCAAGCAGTTCAAGGAGGCTAGAGACATATCAAAGTAATATGGAGAGCTCTGATACCGTTGAAGAGGCTGATTTTATGGAGCTACTGAAGAACTCTTGAAAATATTTACAAGAACACAATGATCCATGATTTTTTTTTTAGAAAAATTCAACTCATTATATTAAGAAGTATAAATTTGAGGGAGGAACCTGTGAATAAAGGAATACCAGTTAAGATACTTACATAACAGCTCAAACTAGATCCATTCAACACAAGAGGAAAGAAAAATTTCCAGAAAGATTTGGTTAATTTTCTCAAAATAACAAAGTATTTGAGATGGAACTGAAGAGATATGCCTTGACATAAAAAGTGAAAGATTTTTTCAAAAAAAGTATCAGTGGGGAAATAATGTTGAACCCAACCCTAGTAAACAAATGCAGAGGAGAAGACTGGAGGAACCCAGGATAAACTTTGTTTTCAGGAAGTTTGGTGGTGCTGGAAATAAGGAAGGTATGATAGTAACCAGGAGAAACTGTGGTTGAAATAAGTGAAGACTTGAGCACATTTTTTTGGCTGAAAGGAAGCAGTTAGTGGAAAGGGGAAGAATTTAAAGACTTGTGAGAGAAGAAAGACTTTATGGTGCTAAGTCTCAGAACAGACAGAAAGGAATGAGGTTTTTTAAAAAAAATGCACAGATGGTGGCATTAATCGTGGAAAGGCATAGGAACAACTCTTCCTTCGAAAGACAGGAGAAAAATGTATGTGATATGTGGGAAAGCATTTTTAATATACACAGTCCCATAACAAAGTCTCTGCTATCAAACTGATCAAAATTATTATAAGGACTATGCTATATTCTGACCTGTGGGTCACAAATAGAGATAATCCAAGGGTACAGTTAGTTATATGCAGCAAGGTAACAGAAACTGAATCCACAATAGTCTCTTTTGTCTAATATTTTTGTTTCATTTCATACACCTTTGCCTGATGGGACCCCATGGAAAACCTATACTCATAAAATAAAGTAGTCATAGAGTTTTATGTTAATATTGGGTCAAGTGACTTAAAAGGAATGTTCTTTTTTCCCTAGATCATCAAGAATTCTATTTAATGAATGTCTGAGCTCCTACAATACGAAATGCATGAAGTTAGAAAATGTAGGAGAGACAAATACAAGAACAAAGAGTTCTTGCCTTTGAAGACTCACAATAGAGGAAGGAGGGTGACAAGTACAATGATTCCTCTGAGACAGAGCAGATGGCATAGGATTGTTAGTAACGCATCTATGGGAATTCAGAGAAGGACGTAAAGGTAGCCTCCATTTATGGTCATCAGGAAGTCTTCATGACAGAGGTTACAATTTACACAGGACTGACAGTTGCATAAGAAATTTAAGAGGAACAATGAAGAGAAAGAACACTCTAGTGGGAGGTAACAACATGGATAAAACATGGAGGTGGGAGATTATAGAAGATGTTCAGAGAAAATCAATTATCTCAATTAGCCTCAAGGGCAGGGGCAGGAGGGGAAGAGTTGGAGATAAGTCTGGAATATCTGGAGCTGTAATAAACTGTGTTTTAATCAGTGAGTCAACAGATGCAGATCTGTGTTTTAAGAACCTCAATCTAGCGATAATATGCTTTGGAGTCAGCAGAAAAAGATACAAAGAATTCAGTTAGGAGCATTTGAAACTCCAGATAAGTTACGGGAACATATATGGAAACAATGTCTGAATGGAAGACACAGGTGGGACATGTGAGGCATTAGAAGGTAAAATTAAAAGGATAAAGCAAATGACTGCATGTGAGGGTGATAAAGGAAAGACAAGAATGACTCCAAACGTTTTCAGCTTTGTTGCATATGCTGCCAAGAATTCTGAGTTTGGAAAATGGACAGTCTCCAAGAACAGCAATTTAAGGGTAGTACAGAGCAGTTTGGAAGTCAATGCATACTTCAGAAAATTCATTCTTTGAACCTAAGAGTTAGATAATGGTCTAAGTGGGAGGGAAAAGCTATAGGGTTTTTAAAAATCTGCAAAGGAAAAAATCTTTATCATATTTGCAATATGAGCTCTATCAAAAGATCATGAGAAGTGGTGGTGGGGAATATCACTCTAGCAGTATTCTACTACATAGACCACAACTAGCAGAATGTTAGTGCTCAGAAATAAAACTACTACTTAGTAGATACCAATGGCAAAGTGCAGTCAGCTTCTGTGAAGAGAAAAACAACATTTTGCCAGAACATTCTGCATCACTCATTCTTCTATCAACTATTAACTCTTCAGGATCAAGCACCTTTATGAGAAATGCTAAAATATCTTTAGCTTGTTCCTAATCAGAGAGACCTCAGAACAGCATCAAACCATAAAGAAACTTGAAATTATAACAAGTGCAGGTCAGCCAGTCAGGGTAAGGTATATTACTTATCTCCATGGTACGGGATGTAGCAAATAGATGCTCTGTCCTATCATTCTGCACTCTGAAGTACAAAGACTCATCTCAAATGAGAACCTAAGTTCTTTCTTTTTTATTCTACTTTCTTCTTTTCATTAAATCAGCAAATCCACTACACAGGCTCTTACTGATATTAGAGACATATGTCTCTTAAGCCAATGGTATATGAATTATAGCAGTAAATGGCTTTGAAAGTGCCTCGAAGGCAAAGTATGGAAATTCCCACCTCACTCTCCCGAGAGAACAGGATGAGCAGTCACTATGTTTGTGAATTCAGAGAATGTGACCCCATTGTTCAGAGACAGCATGTGTTTGTCTCTTTCTCTCTTTGAAGTATTTTTAAAATGTGAAACCTCAGACATATTCAAGGACAGTTTGCCGGGTTGGTCAAGAACACTACTATATCTACCTATGCACCAAGTTATAAATCTTCTATACTTTGGCTATGCATACATGACACATGACCCTTATTTCTCCCTTGTGGTTGCTTGCTCAGAGACAATAGAGGTCTATGAAAGAACAGTGCTTCCCTCACAGGTAACATTTCACACATAACTCTTTGCATCTACCAACACATCAAGGTAACTGAGATGTAGTCTGGAAGAGAGCTTAACACTAACAGTCTTAAATAGACTAATTTGGATTAAATAAGCAAGAAAATTCCCTTATGTATTTGTTAGTATAATAATGCTATCTACATGTTTCTAGACTTTGTTATGTCTTCTAAGAGCAAATGAACAATTCTCTAAATTCTTCAGGCATTTGGTTCAATTTGTCTGTCAGACATTAATTAATTAGTTCTATAGCAATCTCTCCCAGCTGTCCTGTAGAAAGCCAGCAAAAGTGAAAAATCAGCCAGGATGACAAAAACAAACAAACAAACAACAACAACAAAATACTTGCCTCCACTCTGAGCAAAAAAATCTGTCATTAAAAGAAGGTTCAACATTCAGATCCAAAGCTCATTTCTCTTTCTCATGGGAAAGCAGGCAACTATTATGTACATTAGCCACATTACCAGTAGAATTGAAGGAAATGCTTATTTGGCACTCTTTTTCCACTAATACTTCAAAACAAATAAGTATAGATCCTTTAGGTTTGCCTGAATATACCAAAGAAAATGACACTTTTAATATGCAAAGTAATTCATGAAAAAGGGACTTCCAAACTACAGGTGTCATTCACATTTTCTAAAAATATAATCAGAAAGAGATAAGAAAAACTAACACAGTGGTATTACTCCTAATACTTCCCCATTTCACTGAATTATAATGTCTACTCAAAAAGAAGCTCTCATTTCTCATGTTTCCTATATTTTTAGTGTTTCTTTTTCTCAGGGGTTTGGTGCATGTTGATCTAATCAAGGTCCTCAGTTGCAAGTAACAGAAGTCAGCATTGGCTGGAAGGATACATGGAGGCTCATGGAATTGATAGGCCAACTGAAGAATTATCTGGGAAAGTACACAGAAACCATAGGACGTAGGTGGCAGGCATCAGAGAACACCACCATGTCACATCACAGGGGTAGTGTGAACTTGACTTCACTCTACTCCAGCACCACAGGCAGTCCCCAAGCCCGGCATCTTTACATCATCACCCAGATTCAAAATCCCACGCTGGAGCATCCAGTTGATGGTACCTCAGACATGTATCCACACTTTCAATCACTGAGAATGGGGAGACACTGGATCTTACAGTGTCTGTAGTGAGAAGTGTGATTTTGCCTGCCAAGACTCACAGAAAGGAGTAATTCAACCCATGGAGATTGGAGCATCACATGTTGGGCAAACAAAAAACATGGCAATATCCATTATGCATGCTACAAGGAGAATTACTCTCTCTACACATTACCTAATTATAACTCTATGTAGTAAGTATATTGATTTTTTAAAATTTGGAGAATGGGATAGAGGGGAATGGATTGAATATTCTTTTTAGAAACTTCATTATCGAATAATGTAAAGATTGATCAATATTTTTCTACCCTATAAAGCCTGGAAGGAGAAAGTATTTCCCTCCATCTTTTTTTAACCCTCCCTCTTTAAAAAGCAACAGTATATTTATTAATAAACGCCATTTTAACACTAAAACTAATGCAACATAAAGCTACTGCTATGAAGTTACTTTTATGCAAAGTACTGTTCAAAGTGTTTTACATGTATTCACTCATTTATCTGTATTGACTCATTTTATTTAGTGGAGTTTCTAAAGGTTTTTCTGAAGTAAATTTTGAGAAAATAAGTTCAGGTAAAGTTACTAGTAACTATAGGCCTCCTCAAAGGCTGGCAGAACTATCAAAATATCCCATGTTAAAATTGGTTCTTAAAAATCCATATAATTTTCCAGAAAACTGAAGAAGGGGTGATTCTTATTTCATAATGCACGTTTGTTACCCTAACCCAAACATGATTATAGTGCAACCAAGATAACATAATAAAAGTATAAATGCAATTTTTCTAGACAAAGCTTTCTTTGTAAAATAACAAATGGTAACTGGAAAAAAAAAATCCAAGCTGGAGAGGTTTAGGGTAAGTTGATTCAATAGGCTAAAATTATTAACAACTTTTAAAAGTCACCACCATTATATCAAATAACTATGGACCTTGAACTTTAGTTCACATAGTCTACCATAGAGATAATCCAAATCACATATAGTCCAAAAGCATAGGCCACTGGTTGCCTACACAATACCACGATCTGGTTCTCATTCACCAAGAGAACTCCAAAATATACTCAGCTAGAAGAAAACATTTCCCAGCCTCATAATGAATTACAGGCAGTAATCATGGGGTGGTGCTCTAGGAACATTGTTTATAAAGGGCTAACTCTCTTTGACCTTCCCCTAGTCCTCCTTTTTTTTGGCCCTTTTAGCCCTTCGCCCCTCTTTCTCCTACTACCTGCCTGGAACACAGATGTAATGATTAGAACTCTAATAGTCAATTGTAGGCTATAAGGTGACACTGAGGATTGAAGTTATGAGCTAAAGATGGCAGAGCAGAAAGACAGAAGGAGACTGGATCCCTGAAGACAGGATAGAGACACTATAACTATGTTGGACTGCAATCCCTGCTCTTTTTTTTATATAAATTCTATCTTTCCTGAGTCAATCTAATTTGAATTCTCTGTCATGAGGCTAAACACAATCCTAAACGGGTACAACTCTCCTCCTTCTCTGAGCTTGATATTATAGATGGATATATCACGTACAACATACATGGAGAGTTCTAGTGATTGTGACTTGATACTTGTCTAGTAGCTTACTACTGAAAATGTTTTCCACAGACATTATCTCCTTTTTTAAAGGCAATTAAAGATAAGTGAGGTTAAATCATTTCAAAATGATGAAACATACAATGGAAGCACTAGATATACCAGGTTAAGATTATCCAACATCTTTTCTCATCTTTCTATTACTGTCTTTCCTCTAATTAAAGCTACACTGATATGGGTTAACTTTCTTTAGTATTTGTTCTTATATGTAGGGGAAAAAAACATTTCAACTTAGACATTTAGTTATTTACTACAGTTGCAAAGTAGCTGTTGGAATTAGAAAAGATTCTTTAAACTCCATAAGTTTAGAATCCAATTCAATGCCCTCCAATTTAATATAAAATATTCACTATTTTTTAAGACTCAGTTCACCCATATCTCCCACCACCCCAGCCCTCACCTCTGCCAACCACCAATCTGTTCTCTGTACCTATGAGCTTGGTAGAGTTTTGGGGGGTTTGGGGTTTTGTTTTGTTTTTTAGATTCTACATATAAGAGAGACCACACAGTGTTTGTCTTTCTCTGACTTATTTCACCTAGCATAATGACCTCAAGGTCCGTAGATGTTGTCACACATGGCAAGATTTTTTTTTATAGCTGAGTAACATTCTATTGTTTATACAGACACATACACACACACACATACACATACATGCCACATTTTCTTTACCCGTTCATCCATCAATGAACACTTAGTTTCCATACGTTGGCTATTGAAACTCTAATAACCTGAGAAGTGGTAATGTCAGGTGAAATTATCCCCATTTTACAGATGGTGAAACAATTTCAGATGTTATCTGATCTGCTTGGAATTATAGAGCAAGTAACTAGAATATCTTTGAGGTAGACTCAGGTCTTCACACTCAGATTCCATACCTTTCCACTATATCATACTGCTATACCTATGGGGGGTTTGTTTTTCTGGATAATATTACATTCCTTAAAACAGCCAGATATTCCACTTGTAACAAGTAAATGCATTTACTTATTTTTCATATTAACAACTTCAATCCATTGAGAAAACATTCCACTAACAACTCTATGGCTATGGGCCAACGAGAAACACAACAGTTTGAAGGTGATTCACTGGATGTCCCCCAGCCTTTGCCAAATTCATCTTAGAAGACCTCAGGAACATCATTTTAGAAAACTTCAGTTGTCTGATTCAGGGTCCCAAAATAAGTGAGTCAAAGAGATACAACGTGGGTGGAAGGAATTATTAAATGAGAAGGAAAAAGGAAAGTCTTACAGGCCCATGACTTATTGGAGATGTAAAGGAAAAGAGTTTAATTAGCTAAATATTAAATTCAGTGATTTTAGTGTAAATCATTTATATAACTAACCACATAATCTAAGCTTACCATTTTTTGCTTTCATTTTTCTCTATGTAAAAAAAAAAAAACTCTAACAAACACATTGAAGTATGAATTGTGCAGTTTTGCAAGTGTCAACTGATCACATGTTCATCCACCCATTGGTAGTAGGCAAAGGCTCACCACTGTCTGTATTACGTAAGAGAGAGGCAAAGAATGAGCCCTAGATTCAAACTAAAATGACAAAAAAAGAACTGGTGACCGGACTAGCTTAACCAAATATTTCTGCATAAGTAAAAATAATTTTAGAAATTAAGAATCATATAAAGTAAAGAATAAAGTTACCCACCAAAGAATCAAATATAGTAAACCAATAAGAGGTTGGACTGTCAGGAAGACCTAGCATAGAGTCCTGACTTTGGTACCAACTGGCTCTCTGGCCTTGAACAAATCATACAACCTTGAAGAAAGCCTTGCTTTTTTTCACATATCAAATGAGAATAATGAGAGTGCCTCAAAAGTTATTGTGAGGAGTCAAGAAGACAATGTCATTGCTCGGTGGCTAGTAAATATAGTTAAGTGCTCAAAAAATGTATCATCATTTTTTATATATATCATAATTAAAAATTTCTTCCAGCGTCTCAAAACCTTCTCATACATCTCTTAGGTCAAAGAGGGTACAATTCGTTGAAATATATCTCTGAAGAGCACCGCCATTATCAACTTATTGTGTATATACAAATGTAAGTGCATGTACAAGTTTGCCCAAAACATCTTGATCAAAAGCAATCTGGGGTTTGTTTGTTTGTTCTGTTTGGACCAAAAGATAGGCCAAATGATAGGCCAAAATAGACTACATTCTTCTTTATCTGAAATGTACATATTATTGGAGGCAAGAGCAGGTAATACCAAGATGGGATTTCTTTACTGAAATCTATCTTGTTGAACTGTCATCTCTCGAAGTACAGAAAGGGTGATTTAGTACAATAAATAGCCTGAAAGATAAACAAGAATGAGGTCAAATTCTGAATTCTAAGAAGAGATACTTCACCTTCTATTTATCTTGATTTCAACAGGGCTGGAAAACATCAGATTTGAGTAAGGAAAATGCAGTAAGTACTCTCCCGTTCTTTGGCCCACCTCACTAGACAAACGGGAAAGTGTGTATGTACTGAGGACAGGGGCACATGAGGGTGAATAATGGCATATAAAATGCCTTTTGAGCCACAGTTTGGATTTTCATTAAGGTTCTGGTGTTGCTTCTTGGAGTCATCCAGACTCCTCAGTTACCTGATTGATACATTATATATCCTGTCAAATTAAAATCTCCTAGTACACAAACTGTCCCCTGAATCCTGTGTGAAGTTCACCACTGAAAGTCCTCACTCCTTAACGCCTAGCTAAATGGTGCCTTTGCAATAAAGGCTGATGCAGCTGCTTCTCAGAAGTACCACAGCATGAAATGACTCCACTTTGCCTGTTACATTTTAACCACTGGCTCTGAAGCAGTGGTATTTAAATGAGAACTAAGTTGAAAATTAAAAACTCATTAATTCACAATACACCCTTGCTGAGTATGAGGCAGTTTGGACAAAACAGACGTCTACCTATGAGGAAAAAGTTGACTATAGAAATTAATACTGCAAACAGAAGGCCAGAGGAAATATTTAAGAGAATAATTTATATTCAAGTCTTCAGAATAATAGATAGGCTAATTACAAATATTTTTTAATCTATTCATTAAAATCCTTTTAAGGATATCTTTAATTATATGACTATCCTAGGTTGATATCATCCCATATTCTCAAAAATATTAAAACTGACTGCCTTTTAAAATCTTATATAATGAAAACTGTTTTCCCCAGGTTAATCTGAATTTTTATAATTTTTTTAAAAGAAATAGGTAAAAAATAATCCTTTATAATAACTAATCAAACATTAAATTTCACATACTTGGAAATATTTATTGTATCCTTTGAAAAATATGCATATATATATACACACACAACACATACATATATGCCTATACAGACTTAAATACACATATACACATGCATAGACACACATATATGCATACATGTGCTGCTTATTTCATCCGCTGGATGAATCGAAAAACACATCAGGGTCACAGAATCACTTGAAGAACTGAATGCAAATATCAAAGAATATTTTACTGGCAAAAACAAGCAGACAAAAGCTTCATCTAGAATAAACATATATTGTAGCCAACGAAATTTTATAAAATTTTGGTAGGCATCTGTAAAATAAATGCCGGGAAGGTAAGTCCACCCATCTTTTCAGAAAAATACAGAGGAGAACCAAATATACGATTGAAAACAAAGTCCTGGAATCCAGAACTAGATCTGAGGAGGAGGAAAGGATCACAAATCCCAGAGACCCTTTTCCATAGGTTTTGATGTGTTTCTTTTGTGTACAGTATCGATGAGCATGCCATGTGCTCACTGAGAAACCAGCCCTCGGTAATTGTCAGGGATCTTCTCTCTGAGTGCAGACTCCACTGGAAATTAATTGCTGCGGTGCAATCTGAACCACATCATAAATGTCATGTAGAAGTTGCAGGGAGTGAAGAGGCAGTGACAGCTCAATCCGCACTGTTTCATTTAAAGGTGGGTAAAACACACTGCGACAGAAGTGCTCTTCATCAATAATTTAGTCCGCAGTGTAAAGCCAAGCCGTGCCAAAGATGCCAGGGGGGCCGCTGCCTCCCTGGTTTTAATGACACCAGCGGGGAGGGGTTGAGGGGCCAGCTCAAATCAACATTCACTGCACATCTGGGCATGTCGGCAGATGAAGATATCAAGGACTGAGCTGACAGGACAAAGGGTTGAAAAAAGAAGTGTAACCTAGAAAACCTTTACTTTGAATGCTTTGTATAAATTCAAGGGAGATGACAGTTCCTAAGGTCATCTTATAAGATAAAACTTCAGTGATCTACATAGAGAATTTTAACCCTTTCCACCATGTAATCAAAGAAAATGAAAGTTTAGTTTCTAATGTTCACTTTAAGACTCTAAGACATCCCTAGTTGTTCCCCCAAAAAGACTTCTTCGATGAACCAAATGTTAACACGAATTGCCTGATTTCATCTTTTGAACCCTAATTAGAGCTCCTCAGAAGCCCCACTACAACTGGGGGCCAGTCCAAGTTCCTCTTAACCTACGGGAGGGAGTTTAATATCTTGACTATTTCACAATGTTTGCCAGAAACTCAAATTTTAGTGTGGGAGCTTCTGCTGTAGTAATATAAAAGAAATAATGTAAAATGGCACGACCATCCCTTCCTTATTGTGCTTACTTCAAAAAAAAAAAAAATAGAGGAGGATAGTATGTGTGTTTTCACGACCTGAAAAGTGCTATTTCTGGGATTCTAATGCGAAAGTGGATAGGGCTTGAAAAATGAGGATTATGTGAGTTATATGAGTGGAGATCTTGTCCTGATCCTTTGAGGATACCATGCATTCCCAGGTTATGGTATTTTCAGAACCCCAGAGGCCAAATTCAATTATCTCATCCTATGTTTTGTATATTTGGAGGGCATCGCAGCCTCACTAGGGGCTGACTGGATTCTCACACAAGGAGATTCAGGCCTCACTGAAGGAAATTTACTGAGTTTCCATTTGCCCCCTAATGGCTTTTCACTCTGAAAACTGAAGTTAGTAACATTATTAATGCCAATCAGGGTTAAGGGTTTAAATTATTTCACTACAGAAATGAAGAATAAAAGACAATCATGGGACTTCCCTGGTGGCAGAGTGATTAAGAATCCACCTGCGAATGCAGGGGACACGGGCTTTATCCTTGGTCCAGGAAGATCCCATATACCGTGGAGCAACTACGCCCATGCGCGACAACTACTCAGCCTGCGCTAAGGAGCCCGTGCGCACAGGAGAAGCTACTGCAATGAGAAGCCCGCACACCGCCTTGAAGAGTAGCTCCCGCTCGCTACAACTAGAGAAAGCCCGCACGCAGCAACGAAGACCCAACGCAGCCAAAAATAAATAAATAAATTTTAAAAAAGACAATCGCTATACGTAATTTACAAAGAAAAAACATGAGATGAGCATTAAATGAATTTAAAATGTAACATTCTGATAATATTTAACCCCTTTTAGGTGATTAGTATTCAGACAATTATTATCCAAAATTTAAAATGTGTGAGAAAACAGCAGCCACACTAGTTTCAAAGTATGAGTTCCTGGGGAGTATATTTTAAGCTAGTAAATCCAAATGTCCAATAATTCCTAGGCATGACTAGTCCATCTTGAAGCCAGGGTAGGATGGAAAATATGTAATACAACCTAAAACACATTTTGAAAATGCCTTTTATGAATCAGTGCATCTAAAATCTGGGGAACATGACACATGAAACTTAAACCATTACTGCAGATCACTTCACAGTTTATCTCTCTCTTCCAAATGTCTGTAACTAGGAAAGGTTATAGATCTCACCATTAATCTGTTGATTTCTTCTGTAAACTCAAAAAGAAGACTGCTAACAACCTGAAAGATGGACAGGTAGGTAGGTGATCCTATAGGATTTCAATGCGACAGAATAAAACAGCACAACACAACACAACTCAAGCCTGAGGGGTTTTCCTCATTGGAGGGAAATCCCATGTGGCCTGTGAAAGGTCTTACTAGAAAGAAAAGTGACTTTGATATCAAACCTACATGTAATGTATGTAACATAGAGTCTGTAAAGAAATTAGTTCAATAATTGTCAAAATTAAAACTCTGTGAGCATATATCAAATTTCCCATTTTATGTGCTAATAAAATAGTTAATCAATAAAAGTCATATTTTTCAGCTAAAAAATTTATCCCACCACATTTGGCTTTCTTCATTGCATTAATATAGTTAAAATAGAAAGAACTGCTTGATTCCATTTTTTAAAAACAAAAACATTTTCATGTACCAAGAAAATACAAGAGGGAGGTGGCTACTGTATTAGAAAGTATTAAGTTGAACCCCAGAAATAGCTGATACTCAACTGTTTTTTACCTACAAAACTGCAGTTCCATATGGCTCAACCTAATAATTCTTTACTTTTTACTAGCTGATTTAAGAAAGAACTTTGATGGGCATTTAAATATTTGTTAAAATTATCCATTCAACAACACCTAAAAATTTTTTGAAGCTCTCCTATATATCAAACATTGTCTTTGGTCCTAGATTTTTTTTAAAAAAAAGCACCTAGTAACAAGAATGCTTGCTTTTTAGGGACAAATTGAGAGGAATAGGGACATGTGTGAGTTTAATGCTAAGAATTTTGGAGTTCTGTTAAATGACAATAAGAAATGGGCAAACTGCATCTTTGAAATCTCAGTTTACTGAAAATAAAATATAACAAATTTTTTACTTTTATATTTTTCATATCCATAAAAGCAATATCATAAAGCCAATTCATAGAAAACTGCCACAACTTGCTGGTGGCAAGAAAGACCTGGGGAGAAGATACTCATGTATAAGCCAAAAATGGAATGGCACGTGTCACAAATACCAAATTAGTGTCCACTTTACAAACAGAAGATGCTCATCTCTCTCTCCATATTCACATGTATAAGTCCCTTGAACTCCAGAAATGAATGTTATAATTATCACTGGAGTGTTGTAATCTTAAATAGGAATGGAAGATAATCATGCTGGAGTGTCAGATCCAAAGGATGGCCGCTTTTTAAAAGCCCATTAAACAATATTATTCAATTTAAATGGCAGCATTATCAGAAGGGCTTTGATAATGTAGCTGCCAATTGTGCTCTCTTGATTTGTAACTTTCTTTGAGGGCTTGGGGAACATGAGCTGTTTAAAGCACCTTTTAAGAAAGCTCCTAATTTCTTTCTGACTTTGAATATTCTCTTTTCACCGCAGAGCTGAAGGAAACCTGTAGCTCTGATTAGAATGAACTCAGATTATGCAGAAGGCCTGCCCTACAATTATACATATGCCGAGATTAAAACTCAGAGACGCCGGCAGTCCAAGGTACAAGGCCTAAGCAGGTAATAGAACTTCCATTCAAAACTACAGAAAAAAGCAGAATGAGTACAACCTTTGCGAGGAGCAGATAAAATGTCTCAGAGGAGCAGATTTCTTACAGAGAATTTACCGCAGAAAAGTCATAACCATTCTGACATAACTAGTTATTTTAACAAACCTTGAGAACTGTATATGTATGTATATATGTATATCTCATATAAATGTTTTCCCAAAATATATGACTGCACATTACTGTTGGTAGCAGATATTTTTAAGTTAAATCTTTATTTAGAGCATAATGAAACATGCTAGAACTTCTTCCCAAACACCAGAAAAGGCACTTGTTTCTTATAACTAGGGTAAGTGACCCTTTCCGGTCAACTATTTGGAGTCAGTCATTAAACCTCAGCCTGCTCTAAGCCTTGGGTGTTGGTATTTAGTTGTATAATTATGATTGATAACTTCCGCTGATCCCTTAGAAAAATATTCACATCTCATTATATTACTGAAAGAAAAAAAATACTTAAAAAGCTAAAAATTTTATTTCATATTTATATCATGTAATGTTTCCATGAAATTACAAACTAATCCTAACTTTATATTACTCACAAAAGCTCATAAAGGGCCCTAAACCTAGGGAGACTATATAGTAATTATTATGTATTATAGCATATATATAGTATATATTAATCATTGGCCTCTAATTGTTGCTGTTGGTGGGATATATGAGTGGTAGAACACTAAGAAGAGGAACTCCTAGTTTAAAAGGAGTTAACAGCAGGAATAATAGAAGTCATAACTATTTTAAGCCAATAATTTTACAATTCAATATGAATGTCTCAAAGGGGTAAATAAGGATTGTTAAAAGAAATCTTTCCCAATGTGTAGTTTTTTAGTTAGTTATTTGAACACTAAAATAATAACCATCTAGGCAATAATGAATGGAGCAAACAATGTCATTCAAGAAATCAATTTTTTTCTTCATTTAAACCCAATCTCCATGCAGAATCTCAAGACTCATCTTAAGAAAAGACTTGTCCACCAGGCCTGCTAGTGATGAGAGGTAATGCTGCTCTGGTCCCACTAACCAGGCATCTACCCCACATGCCAGTAGATTTAATTTGCCATCAAGTTAAACACCTCCTACAAGAGGGAACCATTCACCTGGACGGTTCTTCCTTGCCATCTTCCCATAGAGTGAAATTGCAATAACTATTCATGGCCATAAGGAGGTGGGGTAGGGTGGGGAAGAGGACTTGTTCTTAGGAAGGAAAAGAAAAGGTGTAATGAAAATAGGGTAAACATCTAACGTCTCAGCTACCTTGACCAGTCTGTGAGGTCCAGGAGAAAAGAAGGTGCTTTGGAGATCTTGCAAAAAGGTTAGGGGAGGGTATTATGTGGGTAAGGGGTGGAGGGTCCTTGAAAGCAGTTAGGGAAGCAACATTCCAAATAGGCTTTTTTAAAATTCACTTGGGTTTGCACAATATGTTTCTTGAAAGAGTTTGAAGCCCAGTATATAAAAAGCTGACTATTTATATATTTGATTCCTTAAAAGCAATTAGGAATACAAAGCAGATGGTCCAGCATTGTAGATTTCCCTTTTCATATTGCTTAAACACTAGAGATCAATAAGTCTAATATAAACAGATGATTTCCATAGCAGGGTTTATAATTAGCTGGCACTGAATGTGTCCAAACTCTAAAATAATTAGCAGAAGCATGTGGCACACCATTAAAACCTTGTGGCTTGTCTGCATTTACATTTATAATTATTAAAGTTAATTATGATGCTTGTGGTGTGGTTCCAAGCTCCTTTACAACTTAGATTAAATATTTTTTTTAATCCCATAACTTCCTTTCTAACCTTCCTTGGGCCTCTGGAAAACAAGTGAAATCAGACCAAGTTAGGAAAATGTATAGCTTCCATTTTTTGCTCCAAAGAATAAATTCTGACTTTATCATGAAAGACACGCTCTTCTTAAAGAGCTGGCAGCTTTCTCGAATGACGACAATATTTCGATCTTGAATTTTAATTTGTTCATAATGGTGAGGATAGGCAGGATAACAATGCTTACAAGTCTTCAGAGTGAAAGCTGTCATTTTGAGAGAGAAATGAATGGCAAGTCAGTGCCAATATAGTCGCCTCAATTTATTATATAGTAATAGAGAATTTTAATAACATACTTACATCGTTCTTGATTCAAGGTCTAAAGGTACTCTCCGTTCTCTTAGAGTGCAGGTAACATTTCACAGAGTGGGAACAAGCAGCCCGTCTTTATTTTTAAAGTTCATATCTCCTAAAAATGGCATTTAATAAAGACCCCCTTGTGTTAGGAGCCCTGCGTACAAGAGAAGTATAAAACAGACATTGCCTTCTCAGCCAGAACAATGAGAGTCTCAATCTCACCATCAGTCATGCTAAAAATCACAAGAGCAGATTTCCTTAAAATTCATATCAACAAAAATGTTGCATTTTTGTAGATCTTATACTCGTGTCATCAATTGTCATTGCAAAAACTGGCCAGTGTTCTCAATACAAATCTCATTAAATCTGAAGATTTTCAACTTCTAGTCAAGAATATTTTGCCAGCATTTGTACTCTGTACCCTGTGCAATGCACCAGGCCAAAGTTAAAGATGTAGTCTTTAACCTATTTACAAGTCAGTAAATCAGAAAAGAAATATTAAACTCCGTATTTTCCTCATTTGCTCACAGATACCTCTGCTACTATATTCAAATTATCTATACTCAATGTAACATATGCACTTTCTTTATAAAAGAACACATTGACTTACACAGTTTAAAGTGATTTGTCTTCTAGTGCTTTCCATTTGCTAAAATTTTACATAAATTCCATATACAGTTAGCATTCTACAAAAAAAAAACATTGTTTTCTGCTATTTCACTTTTCAAATAATTTCTATTAGATTTTTATATCAGTTTAAATATACTACTCTTGTCCACCTATAAACTGTAAAACACATCTCTGTAAAATATCTGACAACCAGCTTCATTTTTTCCCCCAGCAGAGAGAGATTTTTTTAATAGAGACAGCCGATTTTTCATCATGAAGAAAAATCCTTTGTTTCATCACTTCTGATGCATCAGTTAGAGGTAAAAAAATTAAAATATACTTTATTCAAACTATTAATATTGGAATGAAAGAAATTCATGTTAATTTCATTACTAGTAAAATATGTAGATATAAAGACACTGTAATTTTAATGTAGCAGATGTAATATCAGCAGAGTGATTTTAAAATTACATATTATTTTAATAAAACTTAAATAAGTACATCCAGTGAAATTTTATGGTCATTACTGGCTAAGAGAGAAAAAGAAGATGAAGGAAAGAAGGAAGATAGAATGAGATGGATCAAAGTAAGTAAAACCTCAAGACTGGGAAGAAAAAGAAAAGACGCAGGAGACCATAGAAGGGGTCAAGGAGAAAATTAAGATTGTGGAATCTACATATTAGAAATAGCTGTCTACTAGAAAAGGTCACAAATATTCCCCCTGCCCACCTTCATATCTCCAAGATCTACCTTCAGTTTTTCAAAATCCAACGTGAACTCAGTTCCCCCAGAGCAAATCTTATTCATACAATACCCCTGGTATCACTACAATAGAAGCAAGGAATTTAAGAACTCCAGTTTTAATTATCAAGTGCTATGTTATAGTTACGTGTGTGTGCATTTGACATATATATGATCTGTGCGCCTCGAAATTTCCCTGGAGGACACAAGTTGTTAGTCGTGTATTATTTTTCCTAGAAAAACTTAATTCACATAACAATCTTTCTTTATTGAGATAACCCAGAGAGATAAACAAAAGCAAAATTTTTAAAAAGTTCTTCTAAATAAGATAAGGAAAAGTATTTATATGAAACCTTGTGATATTATTACGTTGCATTCCCTACAATAATACGATGTCACCATTCACACGATCTAATTATAAAAACATGAATTATGCCATTCTTCATCAGCATTACCAATACGTTACACTTTCTGGCTGTCTAATGTGTTTAGGGCAGCTTGTTAGATGCTGGGGTCACTAAGATTAATCTCAAGGGACTCACAGCCCAACTGGGGATACTCCAGGTGTCATGAGCAACCACACAAGGCAAAACCTGCTCTGTGAAAAATGCATGGTACAAACCATACTTACTAGATATTCAGGAAAGAAAACAGTCACCTATGAAGCCTCACTAAAATAATGAAAACTTGAAATATGTTTTGTAGAAGAATGGGACTTCAAACAGATCCGTCTGGGATATTGAGACAGAGTATTCCAGCCTGCCCCCATCCCCCAAAAAAACGCATGGGTTAAAGCACAGAATATATTCAGAGAAGAAGGAAATAAGCCAATTTGGAGAAATAGGTAGATGTCACCTTGTATGAGGTCTCTAAAAAGTTTGTATTTCAATCATCGGGTGATAGAAAACTTTGAAAAAAAAATATTTTTTTTGGTGCAGGGCCTGTGTTTGGGTTCTTTTTTGTCACTCTGTAGATTATCTTAAAAAATCAGCACAATTTTCAACTCTATTTTGCCCATGTAAATATATCCTTGGCCTAAAGAGAATAAAACTGAGGTCACATTCCCCCTACAGCCCAAGTGTTTTCATTTCTCAAATCTCCAATAAAAAAACATACATATTCCTCTCTCAGAAAACCCACATTCTTCTCGCAGACTACTTAAATCTACTTCATGTCCATCACACGCTTTCTGGCCCACACTTAGGTTTCCTCTGGCTCGGGCCAGACCAGGAGATGTCTGGAATGTGACAAGGTAGTATGAGCCTGCCAGGTCTATTCTGTTAGCAAATTTATTTTCTTCTCTTAGACGGATGATAAAAATGTCACGGTGTGATGCTTTAGCAGGCCCAGGAGCTCCCACCTACAGCTGTGGGGCTTGAGCGGGACCAGAAGCCAAGAATGCCATAAGGAGCACAGACAGATCCTCCGCCATCACTGCTTCTCCTGCATTGCTCATTCTCCTGCTAAATGATGCAATGGGACCCCCTCAGGGATTCTGAGTCTGATCATGTTTTTCTTGCTATTTTTTTACTTCCATCTTCCCTTCACTAAAGCGGCCCAAACTGCTGAATTTTTCATGAAACAGATAATATCATTGTACACAAGATAATGGCATTCAAATACATCCATCTGCTTGTTAGCTCTGACTACATTGATTGCACTTCTACTGAAAGAATATTTACCAAAAAAATGATTTTTTTTTCTGCTTTTGTGGTATTAAAAATGCACATTTTCATAAGGAAACTATGGAGGGACCCGTATACGTACATAAACTAAGAGGGGAAAATGAACTGAGAAATTAAGCGGCGGTCCCTGGGGCTCATCCAAGAACAACAGTTTACTTTTTCTCAAAGATGGATTTGAAATCCAGATGAGTTTTATGACTCAATGATTCTGTTCTTCCATCAGCTCAAGAACGGATGGCGGAAAACTGCTTTTCACCGCTATGATAGACAGAGCCCAGGTGGCTCCTCCAGAGGCTGCAAAGTACAGAGTCCTGCCACTCACCACGTCTGGGATGGCACTGACTGGGAGCAGGATGGGAGAGCAAGACTCCTTCCTCCAGCTTCTCCCAGTCTCTATGGGTGTTGGAGTGATAGGAAAGAAGAAGAAAAGATCAGAGTGAAAGAGAGAAAAGGAGATCCCATCCGTCCTTTCATGGCCTGGAATTTAGTCTCTGATCCTAGAATGGGTAATCAGCAATCTGATTTAGACAAGGAGAGTTCACTAACTTTTTGCACATCTTATCTCAAAGGCAGAGTTTCTTCTGTGTATATCAGGAAAGTTACTTAAGAATTCCTTAACACTATCGACTTCTACCCTCTTATCCATAAATGATGCACTTACTCATTTATTTACTTTGCTATTCTAATTGCCATTCTCATCTTCAGAAGTCAAGTGAAAAACTAATTCAGTGTGTTGGTATATCTGTAACCATTATGTCATAAGATGTTGTTTTCTCTGCACTTTTTCTTTGTCCTATTCAACCACAGTCATATCGTATTAACTGGCTTGGATTCTTATTTGAATAATTGCTAAGACATTCTCTAACTGGCATGAGATTTTTAATTGAATGTTCAATTAATTCAATTACCCCTAGCTTCCCTAAATTCTAGACAATTACCTCTAGCATCTTTAAGCTCTAGACAAAGATTTTTTTATCCAGTATGTAAAGGAAACAGCAAGTTTATTTCAATCCAAATTGTCTTCAATCTTCTAAACCAAAGGTGAATGACACACTGAACTTAACCTAAACATTTTCCAACCAAAAAGCTCTATTACTTTTCAATACTTACAAGATTTGTAGATAGAAACTTCCTTTTGACCTTCAGGAAATGTTTTAAAGACTCAGAAATTCTTTCATTAATAAGAGGTAATTTTAGTGAAAAACTTAAGAAGTGCTTCTACAATAAACACACACATTCGTCTTTTGAATGATATCCAGATTGGGCCAGGGTAGGTACATACGAGTGTTATGAGTACACTTTATGCAGTGTTATTTTCAAGGACCGAGGGATAAATCCAACTTCCTGGAGATCTGGGATGATTTCTTCTAATGTGCCCCATGCCATAACTAGAACCTTGTGTGAACCCAACAAAACAATTAAAAATGAAGTAAAAATGTACAGTCTTCCTTTATTATTTCTGGCATGTATTTCAAGTCACTGCTGAATCAGAAACTGCTATGATAGTAAATTCCTTTTCTTAAAACATGTTTTATCATTTGTGAAACAGAGAGGTATACAAATTGTGCCAATGCTTGATATTTTTGAAAATGATAAACAGCTTTGTATATTCTTCTGTATTTTCAAAACAAGTTGAAATTTTGTTTAGAAATTACTCCTTAGTCTGAGGTATCTCTTTTTTTTTTTTGCAGCTGAATAAATGTAATAAAAAACATATGGCTCATGGATATATATCCCCTCAACCCATGTGTAACACATAGTTCTCGTTTCATTAATGGGCACACTGAAGACCAACCAAGAGGAGAGAAGTCCCTGTGATATTGTTTCAAACCTTCTCAATAAGTAAGTCTGTCTCTTGATGTTGGATCTAGTTCAAATAACTACCACCCTTCCATGCCCATGCTTTAGCTAGTCTTTGCATAGTAAGTTATACTTATTTCTAACAACTAATTAAGCTATCACAATTTCTAAACCAGAAAGCAAAGGCATTGCAATAGCAATAAAATGATCTTATTTTAAATATCAATGAGAAGTCAGAACAATAAACTGCATAGATACAACTTATTCAAACATTCTTCTAAGGGTTAAATCACTAAAAAATAAATAACCAGAAAAGAAAGTGGGCGAGATGACTGTCTATCTTGGCTCCATCTTATGGGATGAAAGAAAAAAAATGCATCTTTTGTATTTTTCTAATAAGTTCTGAAGTGCATTGTAGAGAATCAATAAGTATTAGCAACAACAACAAACAGTCCCATTATAAGTCAATGGCTCTCCTTTATACACTATAGTATACAAAATACTCTCTAGTATTTTCACTTTCACTCATGTAATGAGAATTGTACATTTTAGTCTGCATTAGAGACAAAAATTTTAGATTTTCAATACAGATCTATCATCTCCCACAACTGTTTCTACAATTCCTTACAACCCAGGGAGGATAACCAATTCACTGCAGCCTACTTCCTGTCTCTATCCTTGTAAATCTGTCCCAACTACAGTGATTTTCCCTAATTAAGCATAACTACTTTTATGTAAGTGCAAAAACACTAGATCCAGGTCCTTTTAGAACACGTGAGACAACTGCTCATATATCCCGCAAGTTCCATAATACCAAAAGGAAGAGAGAGAGAGGGAGAGAATAACTATTTAGTGTCTACTTCGAACACAAGTGTGTTAGGGATATGGCAAGGAAGAATATATAGTCACTACTCTCAAGGAGCTTATAACTTAAAATAATAAACAAGGACAAATAACAGTATAATATAAATGAAACTGGCACCATAACACAATCTACAATAATGTTTCAGTGCTATGGAGTTCAGAGGAAGAAGTTAATTTGGGCAGGATTGGTTAGGGAAGGCTGAACTCAGTAACAATAACAAGAAACAACTTAATCTGACAGAAAGATAAGAAGGAAGGAGGGAGGGAGGGAGGGAGGGAGAAGGGGAGGGAGGGAGAAGGGGAGGAAGAGAAACCTCAGAAATCACACAGACCAACTTCCTCTTGTTACAGATGAGGACATCAAGAGTCACAGTAGTGATGTGACCTTAACTTAGAAAGTTGACAGACAGAGAAGTGATAGAAATACAAAGGGAATTCAAGTTCCAACTACCATGGTACTACCCTAGCAGATGAAACTAAATATTTCTCCAATTTCCAGAAACCAACCTCATTCAAGAAAAGCAGACAATGGGATCTTAAGAACAATAAATTAGGGATTAGGAACCAAGATGGCGGAGTACAAGGACGTGCTCTCACTCCCTCTTGCGAGAACACCAGAATCACAACTAGCTGCTGGACAATCATCAACAGGAAGACACGGGAACTCACCAAAAAAGATACCTCACAACCAAAGACAAAGGAGAATGAGATGGTAGGAGGGGCGTAATCACAGTAAAATCAAATCCCATAACTGCTAGGTGGGTGACTCACAGACTGGAGAACACTTATACCACAGAAGTCCACCCACTGGAGTGAAGGTTATGAGCCACACGTCAGGTTCCCAACCTGGGGGTCCGACAACAGGAGGAGGAATTCCTAGAGAATCAGACTTTGAAGGCTAGTGGGATTTGATTGCAGGACTTCGACAGGACTGGGGGAAACAGAGACTCCACTCTTGGAGGGCACACACAAAGTAGTGTACGTATCGGGACCCAGGGTAAGGAGCAGTGATCCCAGGGGAGACTGAACCAGACCTACCTGCTAGTGTTGGAGGGTCTCCTGCAGAGGCAGGAGGTAGCTGTGCCTCACCGTGGGGACAAGGACACTGGCAGCAGAAGTTCTGGGAAGTACTCCTTGGCGTGAGCCCTCCCAGAGTCTGCCATTAGCCCCACGAAAGAGCCCAGGTAGGCTCCAGTGTTGGGTTGCCTCAGGCCAAACAACCAACAGGGAGGGAACCCAGCCCCACCCATCAGCAGTCAAGCGGATTGACGTTTTACTGAGCTCTGCCCACCAGAGCAACAGTCAGCTCTACCCACCACCACTCCCTCCCATCAGGAAACTTGCACAACCCTCTTAGATAGCCTCATCCACCAGAGGGCAGACAGCAGAAGCAAGAAGAACTACAATCTGGCAGCCTGTGGAACAAAAACCACATTCACAGAAATATAGACAAGATGAAAAGGCAGAGGGCTATGTACCAGATGAAGGAACAAGAAAAAACCCCAGAAAAACAACTAAATGAAGTGGAGATAGGCAACCTTCCAGAAAAAATTGAGAATAATGATAGCGAAGATGATCCAGGACCTCGGAGAAAGAATGGAGGCAAAGATCGAGAAGATGCAAGAAATGTTTAAAAAAGACTTAGAAGAATTAAAGAACAAACAAACAGAGACGAACAATACAATAACTGAAATGAAAACTACACTAGAAGGAATCAATAGCAGAATAACTGAGGCAGAAGAACAGATAAGTGACCTGGAAGACAGAATGGTGGAATTCAATGCTGCGGAACAGAATAAAGAAAAAAGAATGAAAAGAAATGAAAACAGCCTAAGAGACCTCTGGGACAACATTAAACGTAACAACATTCACATTATAGGGGTCCCAGAAGGAGAAGAGAGAGAGAAAGAACCAGAGAAAATACTTGAAGAGATTATAGTCGAAAACTTCCCTACATGGGAAAGGAAATAGCCACCCAAGTCCAGGAAGCACAGAGAGTCCCATACAGGATAAACCCAAGGAGAAACACGCCAAGATACATGGTAATCAAACTGGCAAAAATTAAAGTCAAAGAAAAATTATTGAAAGCAGCAAGGGAAAAATGACAAATAACATACAAGGGAACTCCCATAAGGTTAACAGCTGATTTCTCAGCAGAAACTCTGCAAGCCAGAATGGAGAGGCATGATATACTTAAAGTGATGAAAGGGAAGAACCTACAACCAAGATTACTCTACCTGGAAAGGATCTCATTCAGATTCGATGGAGAAATGAAAAGCTTTACAGACAAGCAAAAGTGAAGAGAATTCAGCACCACCAAACCAGCTCTACCACAAATGCTAAAGGAACTTCTCCAAGTGGGAAACACAAGAGAAGAAAGGGACCTACAATAACAAACCCAAAACAATTAAGAATATGGTATAGGAACATACATATCGATAACTACCTTAAACATGAACGGATTAAATGCTCCAACCAAAAGACACAGGCTTCCTGAATGGATACAAAAACAAGACCCATCTACATGCTGTCTACAAGAGACCCACTTCAGACCTAGGGACACATACAGACTGAAAGTGAGGGGATGGAAAAAGATATTCCATGCAAATGGAAATCAAAAGTAAGCTGGAGTAGCAATACTCATATCAGATAAAATAGACTTTAAAATAAAGAATGTTACAAGAGACAAGGTAGGACACTACATAATGATCAAGGAATCAATCCAAGAAGAAGATATAACAATTATAAATATATATGCACCCAACATAGGAGCACCTCAATGCATGAGGCAACTGCTAACAGCTCTAAAAGAGGAAATCGAAAGTAACACAATAATAGTGGGGGACTTTAACAGCTCACTTACACCAATGGACAGATCATCCAAAATGAAAATAAATAAGGAAACACAAGCTTTAAATGACACAATAGACCAGGTAGATTTCATTGATATTTATAGGACATTCCATCCAAAAACTGCAGATTACACTTTCTTCTCAAGTGCGTATGGAACATTCTCCAGAACAGATCACATCTTGGGTCACAAATCATGCCACAGTAAATTTAAGAAAACTGAAATCATATCAAGCATCTTTTCTGACCACAACGCTCCGAGAATAAAAATGAATTACAGGGAAAAAAACGTAAAAAGCACAAACAAATGGAGGCTAAACAATACGTTACTAAATAACCAAGAGATCACTGAAGAAATCAGAGGAAATCAAAAAATACCTAGAGAAAAATGAAAACACGATGATCCAAAACCTATGGGATGCAGCAAAAGCAGTTCTAAGAGGGAAGTTTATAGCTATACAAGCCTACCTCAAGAAACAAGAAAAATCTCAAATAAACAATCCAATCTTACACCTAAAGGAACTAGAGAAAGAAGAACAAACAAAACCCAAAGTTAGCAGAAGGAAAGACATCATAAAGATCAGAGCAGAAATAAATGGAATAGAAACAAAGAAAACAATAGCAAAGAGCAATAAAACTAAAAGCTGGTTCTTTGAGAAGATAAACAAAACTGATAAGCCATTAGCCAGACTCACCAAGAAAAAGAGGGAGAGGACTCAAATCAATAAAATTAGAAATGAAAAAGGAGAACTTAAAACAGACACCGCAGAAATACAAAGCATCCTAAGAGACTACTACAAGCAACTCTATGCCAATAAAATGGACAACCTGGAAGAAATGGACAAATTCTTAGAAAGATATAACCTTCCAAGACTGAACCAGGAAGAAAGAGAAAACATGAACAGACCAATCACAAGTCATGAAATTGAAACTGTGATTAAAAATCTTCCAACAAACAAAAGTCCAGGACCAGGTAGCTTCACAGGTCAATTCTATCAAACATTTAGAGAAGAGCTAACACCCATCCTTCTCAAACTCTTCCAAAATATTGTGGAGGGAGGAACACTCCCAAACTCATTCTATGAGGCCACCATCACCCTGATACCAAAACCAGACAAAGATACTAAAAAAAAGAAAATTACAGACCAATATCACTGATGAATATAGATGCAAAAATCCTCCACAAAATACTAGCAAACAGAATCCAACAACATATTAAAAGGATCATATACCATGATCAGGTGGGATTTATCCCAGGGATGCAAGGATTCTTCAATATATGCAAATCAATCAATGTGATACACCATGTTAACAAACTAAATAAAAACCATATGATCATCTCAATAGATGCAGAAAAAGCTTTCGACAGAATTCAACACCCATTTATGATAAAAACTCTCCAGAAAGTGGGCACAGAGGGAACCTACCTCAACATAATAAAGGCCATATACAACAAACCCACAGCAAACATCGTTCTCAATGGTGAAAAACTGAAAGCATTTACTCTAAGATCAGGAACAAGACAAGGATGTCTACTCTCACCACTATTATTCAACATAGTTTTGGAAGTCCTAGCCACGGCAATCAGAGAAGAAAACGAAATAAAAGGAATACAAATTGGAAAAGAAGAAGTAAAACTGTCACTGTTTGCAGATGACATGATACTATACATAGAGAATCCTAAAGATGCCACCAGAAAACTACTAGAGCTAATCAGTGAATTTGGTAAAGTTGCAGGATAGAAAATTAATGCACAGAAATCTCTTGCATTCCTGTACACTAATGATGAAAAATCTGAAAGAGAAATTAAGGAAACACTCCCATTTACCACTGCAACAAGAAGAATAAAATATCTAGGAATAAACCTACCTAGGGAGAGAAAAGACCTGTATGCAGAAAACTATAAGACACTGATGAAAGAAATTTAAGATGATACCAACAGATGGAAAGATATACCATGTTCTTGGACTGGAAGAACAATCCAAGATTCAATGTAATCCCTATCAAATTACCAATGGCGTTTTTTACGGAACTAGAAAAAAAATCTTAAAATTTCTATGGAGAGACAAAAGACCCCGAAAGCCAAAGCAGTCTTGAGGGAAAAAACGGAGCTGGAGGAATCAGACTCCCTGACTTCAGACTATACTACAAAGCTACAGTAATCAAGACAATATGGTACTCACACAAAAACAGAAACTTAGATCAATGGAACGAGATAGAAAGCCCAGAGATAAACCCACGCACCTATGGTCAACTAATCTATGACAAAGGAGGCAAGGATATACAATGGAGAAAAGAGAGTCTCTTCAATAAGTGGTGCTGGGAAAACTGGACAGCTACATGTAAAAGAATGAAATTAGAACACTCCCTAACACCATGCACAAAAATAAACTCAAAATGGATTAGGGACCTAAATGGAAGACCAGACACTATAAAACTCTTAGAGGAAAACATAGGAAGAACACTTGACATAAATCACAGCAAGATCTTTTTTGATCCACTTCCTAGAGTAATGGAAATAAAAACAAAAATAAACAAATGGGACCTAATGAAAGTTCAAAGCTTTTGCATAGCAAAGGAAGCCATAAACAAGATGAAAAGACAACCCTCAGAATGGGAGAAAATATTTGCAAACGAATCAATGGACAAAGGATTAATCTCCAAAATATATAAACAGCTCATGCAGCTCAATATTAAAAAAACAAACAACCCAATCAAAAAATGGGCAGAAGACCTAAATAGACATTTCTCCAAAGAAGACATACAGATGGCCAAGAAGCACATGAAAAGCTGCTCAACATCACTAATTATTAGAGAAATGTAAATCAAAACTACAATGAGTTATCACCTCACACCAGTTAGAACGGCATCATCAGAAAATCTACAAACAACAAATGCTGGAGAGGGTGTGGAGAAAAGGGAACTCTCTTGCACTGTTGGTCGGAATGTAAGTGATACAGCCACTATGGAGAATGGTATGGAGGTTCCTTAAAAAACTAAAAATAGAATTACCATATGATCCAGCAATCCCACTACTGCACATATACCCAGAGAAAATCATAATTCAAAAAGACACATGCACCCCAATGCTCATTGCAGCACTATTTACAATAGCTAGGTCATGGAAGCAACCTAAATGCCCATCGACAGACGAATGGATAAAGAAGATATGGTACATATATACAATGGAATATTACTCAACCATAAAATGGAATGAAATTGAGTCATTTGTAGAGACGTGGATGGATCTAGAGACTGTCATACAGAGTGAAGTTAAGTCAGAAAGAGAAAAACAAATATCATATATTAACGCATATATGTGGAACCTAGAAGAATGGTACAGATGAACCGGTTTGCAGGGCACAAATGGAGACACAGGTGTAGAGAACAAACGTATGGATACCAAGGGGGGAAAGCGGCGGGGCGGTGGGGGTGGTGGTGTGATGAATTGGGCAATTGGGATTGACATGTATACACTGATGTGTATAAAACTGATGACTAATAAGGACCTGCTGTATAAAAAAAAAAAATTAAATAAAATTCAAAAAAAATTTTTTTAAATAAATTAAAAAGAAAATAAGGAGATTATTAAAAGTATTTACTTATTTTAGACTTAGCCCATGCAAAAAAATGTGAAATGGATGATTGGCAGAGGTGATGAAGTTGTCCATGACTGAGGATATTAAGACCACAATAGGCTTTCTAAAGTCAAAGAGCAAATCAAAGTATAATTCAACAATAAAAGGTCATATGTCAAAAAAAAAAAAAAGATCAAAAAACTATAGTCTTTGAGAGGGGTTGGCTAGTTAGTACTATCTTAGGCTTTGTGGGCCATGTGATCTCTGTAACAGCTACTCAATTCCATCTTTGTAGTGTGAAAGCAGCCAGAGACAAGATGTGCATAAATAAATGTAACTGAGTTCCAATAAAACTTTATTTGCAAACACAGGAGGCAACCTGGATTTGGTCCGTGAGCTATAGTTGGCCAGCCCCTGTTTTATGAGTATAAGAAATAAAAAATAGGAGATATATTAAAATTAAATTAAATCCAATCCCAATTACACAGTTAGAAAAGATTACATTTAAACCCAGTTCTGTCAAAGTATGGGCTCTTAACTATTCTTTTTTTCTTTTAGAAATTAGGGCAATAGCTTACCTGATGTCTCAAGATTTTTTGTTCATAATAGCTTTCAGAATTAAAGAAATGAGTTAATTACCATTCCACTGGAAAATGGAGGAAACTGTTGGCTCATAACCCAGATTATTCAGTAGTTAATACCTGGGTAAGCAGGAAATTGGTACTCCAGAAATTAAGCTGATAAAAATCAAAGTTTGCAGAAGAGTTAAATTCTGAACCTAATTTGCATATCTTATTAAAATATTTGTTGTATTTGTTTTTCATAACCCCCCAATTCAGATTAATTTTACCTATTATCTTGGCCCTGCAGACTCCTGAAACTTTTGGTACACATTTCCATCGAAGTCCGAAACCTACTCAGAGAAGCTGTCGTTTCCTTAAGGGAATGGACTGTTCTGCCTGCCACCATCAGTGAGGTTGCTAAAAGCATCATATATTAATGACACGACACTGAATTTCAGAAATAGCTTTACACTATAGAAAACTTACAGCGTTGCAAAGAAAAACAGCAATATAATCCCCACTAGCAGATCTTAACTCTGTAACTTCTACCTCCCAAGCTCTCTGATAAGTCAAGATTCAACTTAAATAAATCTCAGCAAAATTTATTATATAAAGTTCTACAATTAATCACAGATATGTCTTCTATCACAAAAAATAAATTATACAAATTTGAGCTTTACAATCCTACAATCCTTTCTTCTGAAAGATTTACAAATATTTTGATGGGACAGGAGATCCTAAATGTATGGAAAAGTCCATTTTGCCCAGTTAGCGCTGGTCCATTATCGTTTTCTTGGCTTCCTCATTTTCCTCATTAGTTCTAAAGGCTGAGCTGGTTGGAATCACTTTGAATAGAGGTTTATCAAGATTATTGTCCAAGTGGCTAAGAGCACAAAGTCCCAAAGCCAAAATTTAGAGGAGTGAGTTCCAAGTTGCCAGAGAGTAATTTTCCTCTGAGTGTTTAGATAGCCCTGAGAGCCAAATACAGAGAAACTAAAGAAACTAGGAGACCTGGAACAGGGAGGTACAAAAACCAGGATGGAACAAAACACGCTCATACGTCCCCAGATGCTTTTAAGTGGCTCCTGGGGCGGGAGGGCATCTGGGTTTAGAGAGTATAGGAAACAGCTGCGAAGGACATGTTCTATACACTACATGGAAAGTCTCTCCCTTCAAACGAAATTAAATAACTTTCTAAGGTTCTCTGTGATTCATGCCTTTTGGGAAATTAAATGGGGATACATTTTTTTTTTCTCATGCACATTTCAGTATAGAATGCAGTCAGAATACAAAAATTTTATTACACTTAATATTTTTAAAAACTAAAATCAAGAGCAAAAAAAGAATTTTGATGATGGATAAAATATCTAAAACATTCTGAAAATTATAAATTAGGATACCGAACTTACAATATGTACTGGAATTATATAAATCATAATATGTTACAGATCCAACATATGAACCCAGCGCAGAAAATGTGTATGCGATTTTTTCCTGCCAAGGCAAAGCTGGGTACACTGTCCGTTCCCTGCTCTATAGTAAAACAAAAAATGTCTATGCTTTTCAAGAGAGCATTGAAACAAGAGTGTGCACTCATCTGGAAAATCCTCAGGCCTACACTGAGGAATCCCTATCGCTCTTTCAAACCCTTGTGATAATCTAATCTAGAGAGATATTTTCCTTAATGAGTGAAAATGGCTTCAAATGACTATAAACCTATGTTAAATTAGCACCCTGTTAATACAAATAGCATCTTAAGCCAGCTGAAATTAAATGATGACTAAGAAAGATTATTTTGAGACTTACCAGTCTTTAGCTAAAAAGAATTTTTATTTCAAGTGATCTATAAGTATCATTTAACTTATCTGATGCTCAAACTTCAAGCAATCTGACTTACCTGGAACACTAATTCAAATATTGAATAGAACTTAGTTTTTTTCAAAAATTCCCTGAGTGGCAAATTGCCATCAAAAAAAGAAGAAAATCTTTACACTCATGCTCTGCTCAGGTAACCTGAAGAGCCCCCCCCCCCCCCCCCCCCCCGCATAACTGGGATTAAATAAAGCCAGAGAGTAAAACTTTGGGAGAGCAGGAGATGCTGCAGGTGCCAACAGAAGGAAAAGACAAAACTACGCAAAGCAGAGAGAACTATACAAGCGAAATACTTTGAAATTATTTGTGTAGAAATAAAACATCTTCATTGTAAATCAAAAGTATTTAACTGCTAGCATAAGAAGATGTATTTTAGGAAATAAGAAAGACGGTGGTTCTCAAAATTCAGCATGCATCAGAATTACCCGGAGGACTTCTTACAAAACACAGACTGCTGGGCTCACCCCAAGTTTCTGATTCAGTTGTTCAGGGATGAGTTCCAAGAATCTGCATCTCTAACAAGTTTTCACGTCATGCTGATGTGGCTTTTCTGAGAACTGCCCTTTGAGAACCACTGATCTAGGGTACAAGACTTCATTCTTTAGTGAAGAACCAGAAAAAGAGAGATAAGCAAAGGAACTCATTCAAAGTGAGACAATGTAAGCCAAAGGTAGTTCCCTAAATCGACCTACATGGAGCTTCATCCTAAAGCACTCAGTGATAAGTTATTCTGTTATTTCAAACCCGATTTTTTTATACATATAACTAGATTCCCGTGGAACATATTTTTCGAAGCATGTAGAACATTCCTAAAATCAGAAATTTACCTGCTGTTTTATAATGCATTGGCATTATTACCCAACTCAATCTAAGATGTGGCAGCAACCTGTAAATATGTACCTTGCTTTATGAACTAGTAGATAGGAGATGATTTCCTTAAAAGCTATTTATAAAGCAGGTTCTTTGTTTGTGGGATTATTTGTTTTGGGAGGTTTCTTTCTTTTTTCAGCGGGGGGGGGGGGGGTGTCCTGTGTTTAGGTTAGTAAATCAAAGCACATTTAAAATGAACAAAGGGACTTCTATTTAAAGGAATCTTACAGAAAACCCTTTTCTAATGTGAATGATTCTTGCACACAAATTCCTCTCTCTGATAAGCTGGATTTTCACGCACCAGTTTTGGCAAAAAGCAAACTTGTCAACACGTTGCTCTTAAGATTTCAGATTTGGAAAATTGCTTTCACCTTTTTATTTCTCTCTTGAGGTAATTCTCCTACTTCAAGCTAGCCTCATAAGTCAAATCTTCACATGTGTTACTTTTAATTTCTTTTCATCCTTGAGAAAATGAAAGTATCAAGAGATTCTTCCTTTAGAGTGAAGGGCTTGTTTGAAACTCCAATGCTCCAAGCAATGCCCTAAGTAGGTCAAATTTCCAAGCTGTAATTTCACCAGACAAATTTGTTTGATTCCCCAAGACAATAAAAGAGGACACTTAATGCAAGACAGTTTCAACTGTCCAATCTTGACCTTCAAGGTCTTTGTGGTCTAACCCAACCCAATCCAACCACCCACTGCATGCTACCATTAGCTTTAGCAGGGACATTCCTTCCAAATTCCAAACTATACACATAAATTTCTCCAGTCTGAATGTCTTCTATCCCCCAATTTATGTTCTTTCCATCCATCTTCAGGTCCAACTCTATAAGAGCTTCTCCAAACACTCCCCCTCCCAATACTCTCACCATTTTCTACATTCCTCCTAAATTTCCTTTCCATGTGACTCATTATCACATACAGATCACATAAGATCATACCCTGTCTGGTGAAGGAATTTAACTATTTCACTGTCTGCTTTTTATCCTTTACTACATAATCAGTTCTTAGATATTAAGAAGTATGTCGTCTTACCCAGCACAGGTCTCCATAGTAGTTACTTGACACATAATTCTTCAATATCCTATGAACAAGTATCATTCTACTGCCTGTAGAGTCCTTATACTCCAGAGTCCAGTTAACTCACCAATGAGCTTTGTAAAGTGGTTTATCTGAGAAAGTTTTAGATTTCCTTGAGATTGCTTCACCCAGCAAGAAATATTTGGGCCATTTCTTTGCCATGGCAGAAGGGGAATAAAGTACTAACATGTGGTATAGCTCTGCTCCTGTGACTGTCTTGTCCTCTCTAAGAGGCCACATTCCATCCATGTCTCCACTGAAAACATTTTGTGCTCCAAGTAACTGAAAGTGTCTGTGGTGATGCAACAATGGGCTCCAGGATTATAATGTGGGCATTATATCTCTTCATACAGACCAGTGTTACACGTGATGTTTAACCTGATCAAGTACCCCAACAGAGACAATTCCCCAACACATTACCTAGCGTGACAGTTAAGAGTCTGCGCTTTAGAAACAGAGATCTGGATTTGAAGAGTTACTGCCTTTTACTGGTGGTTTAACTTCAGACTAGTTACAATTCCTCCTTAGATGCAAAGGTGGAAAATGGGATCAGAAAGACCTCTGCACAGGCTGCTTTAGAGAATCAACTTAGATAATGTCTGCAAAGAACTTAGCAATATCTGATACAAAGTAGTGGTTGTAACCGGTAGTAATGAGATTTTAGCCAAGCAAATTGAGCTCACAAATAGGACTGTGGAGGCAAAAAGAAAGGATGCAAGACAAGTAGCTAAATACAGGTATTAGCCTTGGCCACACCTGGCTGTTAATCACAAGCCACTGAGTTGCCCCATCTTAGAGGCAACCAGAATTCCTGTTGTTGGTTTCTGAAAGACAAAAAAGCCCTATGAGAAAGATGAAGAGGGGGGTGCGTATTCTCCAGCAGAGTGGGCTGCTGAGCAAATAGGGCATCCATGAATGGCTGAAAGTATCTCCTACAGCACCCACAGAAACAGCTTTCATTTTCTTCTATTTTTCCTTTTAATTCTTTTCCTCGCCTGATTTGCTCTTTCCCCCTCTAACACTAGCCCTAATCAATGCAGCAGGTCAGGTTGAAAGAATGGACAGCCTCAGAGCCACATACATTTAAACCACTTTAATGCAAATATTGATCGCAAGAGCACAGACACAGGCTGGGCTGCATTGTTTTTAACGGGCATGCTTTTTTTCTGGGGCTGTGCTACCCATGATAAAACAGGTCACCATAGATCAGAATCCCACCATCTTCTATACACAGGAATGCCTAAGGAAATTCGCAAGGTGGGCCACATTCAGTGCTAAGCTTGTGAGCCTCTCAAGCGCATGCTTCAGTAGTCTGTGGGACCAGAGTTTCTTACCCACTTACACTTCCCTCCTCATACTTCCTAGATGAACTATTTTGAGGCACAATATATCAGAATGGGTGTGGTATGTTGTATCACAAGAGTAGTTGTGCAACAATGCCCACTATAGTACGATATTTAATTCCTGTGTACGCAAGATTCTCAAAGCACTGTATCAGAAAGCCAGTGTCCAAGGCATATTTAGCAACAGAATCCAAGTCTGAGCTGAAATCCAAACGGAGAGATCAAGGGCAGGAAGGAATTCTAAGGGCCACTTTGAAATTTGATACTAAAAAGATCTGATATTCTATCTGGAGGCATTTTTAGCTTGGACTAGAGGGGGTAAAAAAAAAGAAATGAAAGAAAGAAAAAGAAAACCTGTTTGTACAAAGAAAGCCAGCTTGGCCTATTGCCAAGAAACGAGGCGTCATAAACTGGGTGGAGTTTGAAAGCAACACAAACCAAGCTAAAACCAAAGAAAGGAGGGGAAAACAACTCAACTTAAAAGCCCCAAACGAACCCCAGTTGCTTCAAAGCAATGCTAGTTGCTTTCAGATGTTTTTTAATTCTATTTTTCCATGGTTCTGTGGTTTCTGTTGTTGCCTGTTATAACTCTAAAGGAAAATAAAAAGCAGCAACATTCTACCACATTTACCAAGATGGCTGTGGACACGGAAATAGAAGACCATCACAACCTTTGCCTCCATATGAAGAAGCTTGTTTGCTTCTTCTCCAGAGCTTGCCTGGCTACCATTTCTTTCTGCAAAGGGGGAAATGTCATCATAAAGAGGGACAAGCAAGATGTGTACTGCCAGTGGACAGAATGTTCTCTGTGGGCTTATCAGCCTAAAAGAGGGAGATAACTGGAGGTGAAGGGGACACCGAGTGGTATGCAAAGTGGGAGGGAGGCAAGGCAGAATGAAGCCTTTGACCTTGGAAGAGCTGAGTACTAGTGGAACGGAGGGAGGGAGGGCGAGGGAGAACTGAATGAGAAATTCCTCGCTGTAATATATTCGGTAAAAATGGGGCTGTCATCTTGAGCTACAAGTTAGAAAGTTATTACTTTTAATATGCCACTACCTTAGGCCTATACTGTTATGTAAAAGAAAAATAACCTTGTGTGACAGTTTAACATTGATCGATGTGCCTGCCAAATGCAAAGAGATAAATAAGCAGGTGATGAATAAACAGCACTTCAAGTAAAGACATTACGCTGCATGCATAAAACGGCGCCAGGCACCTACGAGCTGTGGGTGGCCGAAGGTTGGCCATTTCATGCCCACTCAGTAAAGCAGACTTAATCGCTTCCAATATTTTCTGTTAAAAAGCACGCTTAATGAGCCAATTTCACAGGCCCAGAGAAACTGATTATTATCTCTGAGTTCCAACAGAGTTGGTTGTTTTCCAAGAGCCAGGTTGTTTTGTTTTTTTGTTTTTTTTTTTCTTCATGGGATAAAAACCTTTTTTAAAAAAGAGAGAGAGAGAGCAAGAGAGAAAGGGAGCGATAGAAAGAGGGGGAGCGACAGAGCCAGCCAGAGGGCACAGGAAGCCGGCTCACAGGGGCGAGGTGGCCACTAGATGGCAGTGTTACCCCGCAGTCAGCGCCCCAGACGAGGCTCGGAACTGGGCAGGAGGCTTCGGCTGAAAGATGGCACCGTAAATAAAGCTGAAAGCAGCTGCCTGAAGAGTTCATACCCTACCCTCCGCCCTCCGTGGACCCTTTGTCCACAATTATTCCATCCGCCAGCCCGTACAAGGCGAAGAGACAAAAGGGGCAGTCCCCGAATGGCCTCCCTCGTGCTAACAGCCCAGGTCTCTGATTTACTCTTCTCTGCAGCAGCGTTTCACAAAGTACCGAGGTCCTTTACCCGGTTAGGCTTAGTTCTCCCTGGTGTTTTTCACCGTGAGGGGTTTGCAATCGCTGTACCCCTCACAAGGGGCTTAAATCCCAGGACGATGTAGCAATTTAGCTTTTCACCATTTACTTTGGGGCAGATTCCTTTTTTGCCTCTTTTTCTTACACACTCTTTTTTGCCCTTTTAGTAAAAAGTGTGGAGGAAAGGAATTCAGCCTCAAAGACATATAGGGCCGCCTAGAGAAAAGACTGGGAGAAGGGAAGGGGAGAAAATACCCCCCCTTAGGAAGCCAGTTGTCCTTCAAACAGCATGATTTCGCGTCTTCCTTCAAGTACACAACAACATGGTAAAAGCCACAGAAGCAAAGGGCTATTTTCACCAACTGCAGTTATTCAGTCGCCACTAGGAGGGAAGACCCAGCAACCAGATCTCAGCATATAATTAACTCAGATATTAAAAAAAAAAAAAAAAAAAAAAAATTGAAATGAACTGTTGTTAGGTTCTAAATTGAGATGCAAGTTAATTATTTATGAATATTCATAGAAAACGTGAACAATTTCCAAACTTGGCCTTCAATTTCTCATCAGTTAACCAAATAATTGATGGGGATTTTTTTTTTTTTTTTGGTAAGATAAATTTTTCTAGATGTGCAATGCAGCTATCAAATCCATTAAGCTTTTTGTAATTCATTTTGTCTTCTGATGAATCAAAAGGGAATGGACTTGGTGATAAAGGAAAAAAATCATTTTCATCTCTTATCTTTTCCTTCTAGTCACCTATAAGAGAAGAATGAAATCATACTCAGCAAAGATTGGGCAATCATGAGAAAGAAAATTGGGGTATTTGAGGAACTTTCAGAAGAAGCAGATAAAATTCAACTTTCTGTAGGTGGATGGGAAGTGTTTAGAGATGGGGAGGTGGGCACAGAAATGGAACTAGTTAGAATAAGAAGGTACCCAACTCCCAAGAACTTAGTATAGGTCACTGCTGCCACTGTTCTCATTCAGTTACTCTGGACAACACCAACAAAAACCCTATATGGCCCCAAGTTTCACTTCAACATTCTAGTCCCTGCCTACCCTCCACCACCGAGGCACCCAGCCCCCTCTCCACATTTCAACCTCTTCCATCCCACTGCCATGGGGCAAGCTCCCTCTTCCGGAAGAAGCCAGCTACCAACCAGAAAAACTCACCTCTGCTGAAATATTAACCATCAGCTACATGAGATTTTCCCATTGACGGCAGAACTTGGTGTCTAAAGTACAACCAAGCTATTCATTAGGGTCACTCAAAAGAAAAGTCAAAATGACAAACACATCTGGATACTTCAGTTAAGTCTTCCACTGAACACAAAATGCAGCAAACAAAATAAAAGGATTAAAAGGAATGTGTGATAACCCATATCAGAAATCTGTCATTTTGGTGATTTAATTCACCCATAAAAATCCTGTCCTGTTCTATGCCAGGCACTGTGCTGGGTGCTAGAGACAGAGGACAAAGGCTGGTGCGTTGTCCTCAAGGAGCTCACTGGCTGGTGGCTCCAGCACAGCGACAGAACAGAGAATCACCGGGTGCCCAGAGGTGGAGCCCTCGCTCAAACTTGGGAGGTCCTGAAGGCTACTACAATTGGGAGTGAGTTGGTAGAGGGTAAATTAGTTTCCTAGGGCTTTCCTAACAAATTACCATAAACTGGTTAGCTTAAAATGACAGTGCTGGAGGCTAGGCAGTCTGAAATCAAGGTGTTGGCAGGGTTGGTTCTTTCTGTAGGCCAAGAGGGAGAAACCATCCCATGCCTCTCTCCTAGCCTCTGGTGTTGCAGCAATCTTTGGCGTTCCCTGCCTTGTAGATGCATCACTCCAATCTCTGCCTCTGTCTTCGGAAGGTCTTCTCCCCTGTGTTTCTCTCTTTTTCTTATAAGGACGTCAGTCATATTGTATTTAGGGGCCCACTCTAATCCAGTATGAATTCATTGTAACTAATTACATCTGCAAAGATCTTATTTCCTAATAAGGTAACATCCTGAGGTTCCTGGTGAACATGATGGGCGGCGGGGGGCGGGGGGGGAGGGCAGATACTATTCAACCCAGTACAGAGGACATTTCAGGCAAGGATGCCAGAGGCCACAGAGCATCCTAAGAATTGTAAGTGGTTCCTTGCAGTTACAGAGTAAGATGCAGAGGAAGTGTAGAAAAAGTTAGATTTAAAAAGAGAGGCTGAAATGGATCAAAAAGGATCTCATGTTATATATTAAAGAGTCTGAACATTGCACTGAAAGGTGGTTAAAAAAAAATAGGTGGGTTTTAAGTAAGTAAATATTAAAAACACACTCTGGCAGGAGTATAGATATTTAGAAAGAAGCACAGTTAGAAGCAGGGATACTGGCTGGGGTGGTAGTTGCACTAATGCAGGGTGAGACTCTATAATAACACGGTGTCAGTGGGGATGAAGGGAGGGAACACAGGTGAAATTATTTTTAAAAATTAATAAATTGTAATTGACAGAATTTTAAGTGGGTCGAATTAACAAAATATATGTCATTGAAAAATGAGGGTGTCGGAAGCTGAGAAGGGTCCTAGACTTGACCCAGAATTCTGGCACGAGCAAGGACAGTGATTATCAAATCTTTAAGCAAAGTCAGAAATAGATTTTTAAAAAGAAACAGACTTGAACACATTGAAAACTGGTTCAATTTTGTGTATGTTGAAAATACACATACATATACACACATATATACAAAAGTTGGTATATGTATAAGAGAGGCTGGGATGGAGATACGGATTGGGATGAAGAGCCCTCAAATTAGGTTTGAGCAGGAGCTCCCTGACAGGGTAGGAGGAGAGGCACAAGACAGGAGAGAGTTGCAAGAAGGAAGGAACAGTTCTCAGTGCCAAATGCTGAAAAGAATTCACAATAGGACTTTGAGAAATTCAAAGAGAAGAGAATGGAAGAAAGGATATTTAGACAGTGAGTCCCCTCTTCCTGACACTTGGCTCTAGAGGGGAAAGGAGAGACAGAGCAGATGGTAATGGGAATACTGGAAAATAAAGGCAGATGCCACTGAAGGACGGGTTGATGTTTTGTTTGCTTGCTTAAAGAGTTAAGCATTTTTATATATAGATATGAAAGTCCTGTAGAAAGGAAGAGGATAAAAAGACAAGTGTAACACGGAATAATCAAGAATGTAAGACAAACCCATCAGACCTGGGTTATCTATCTCACCGGGTTGTGGAGAGGAAAACATGAGATAATGATGTGAAATCACTTTGAAAAATCAAGTTGGAATGGTGCAAATTCAGTTACTATTTTAATAATGGTGTTTTCAGTGATGAAGTCTTAAATGCGTGATAGTTTTTGTTTTTATTAAGTTGGCATAATCTGCAGAAGCTACAACTGTCAACACAAACCTCCACTCTCCCCTGTTCAGGCCCGATACAGACACTCTGAGGCTCTCCTTGTCTAAAAGCCATCCCATGCAGCAAGGTTTCACTGCAGAGAAAGAGAGAGCATTTGGAGATTTGGCACAATTCAATATTCTTCCTTTTTCCAACATAGAAACCATGGCATATGATGCCAAAACTGTACTTTCCAAAACCCATCACAGATATATATTCCCTAGATTTATATCAATTAGATTAAGGTTTCACAAATCTATAAAGAAGTGCACTGCAAAGCTTTCCCTCCCTGTGGCATACTAGTGGATTTCTACTCTGACACACTCATGGAAAACACCAATACGATACTTAGTTGATAACTAAGGTGAGGCTTTCACCCTTTTCCAAGATCTCTAAATAATGAAGATACAGCTACAGACAGCAACTTGACCCACTAAAGAGATTATGAAGAGGGAGACAAAGAGCAGTAATTCCACTCTAGACAGAACACTTCATTAAAAACAATCCTCAATAAATATTGAAACAAAGGTACTTCTCTCTCATTTATCACCAACCCACTCACCTTTTACTCATTGATATGTTCAATGACCAATGTGTTTGCAGTACTTATAAGTACTCATGTTCTATCTTAAGTGGTCAGAAAAATGATCGTAAAACAAGATCCTCAATTGCAATAAATAGAACACTACACATTTAATACATGCCAGCAAAATGGGCTGCAATATTAAGTCAAATAAGACCAGAATTCAATTCAATTCAGAAAAAAAAAAAAAAAAACCCTGAAGCACCAAGCTAATCGTCAGCTCTGATTTTTTTCCCCAGTGTATGAAATGTATATGCTCATAATTAATGTGACATACGAGGAGGGTTTGTATGGAAATACCAAAGGAAAGTTAATGCAATGCACGTGATTCTTATCAACCCTAATATAGCAGAAGCTCCTATCCGTTTCATCAAGGTTCAAAACATTTTAAAACATAGTCAGAGTAGTTCAAATCAATTCTCTGCTTTCTGTGTAAATTCAGAAAAAAAGAGTTATTTCTGAGATCTAAGATTTAAGCTAAGAAACAAAAACATGAAGGTCACAGAACTGCCAAAAGTGCAGATATAGCAATGGCTCTAATTATGCATTAGTCTTACATATTCTATACATGAGTACAGAAAAACTCAATTGCTGCTGTATTTAGAAAACTAAAATAATGCATGTAATTAGAAAGAGAAAAGGAAAGTAACTTAAGAGTGGACACAAAACATAATTTTTGGAAAATGCAAAAACATACAATAGATTCGCTACTTGAGTTTCTCAAATGGAGACTTCTACTTGAAGTCCTGAATTACAAAAGATATAAATTTCTCCATAATATTAAGAACAATTACCCATGATTTTTTTTTAATCTGTAAAGTGAGCAGATGCCATTTTTACATTATTTTTATAGAATTATTAGGATAGGAATAAGTAAACTGATTGGTCAAGAGATTACCCTTATGTTGAGATAAAGACTATAATTAAAGAGAGATCTCTGTGAAGGGTCATAATAATCAAGATAATATCTTGGTTAATATATTTTAGAAGCAAAACTAACAAGCACTGCCAGTATGCTATTACACTCTCCTACATAAATACTGTGATTCTGTCTGTGAAGCACATTGGTATGAAGTGCCAAGATTTCCATATTTAATGTATTCCAAAGAAGTCCAGATTAAAATATATTAATATATTAATATTTTATAGGAATATATACATGTAATATATATAAAATATGTGTGTGCACGTACATGTATCCCTCCCCCCCAGGGATTGGGAGGAAAAGCTGTGGTTTTTTTTGTTCTGAATAGATTACTTGTGCCTGTGTTTTCATTTCTTACTCTCTTTTAATTCACAGATGAGTAAGCACTAGTCCATTAAAAGTATGTAAGGGCCCAATGCACCAATAACTAATCTTGACTGAACTTAACACTATATCTATATCCACATAAAATGTTTTAAAGCCTATCTTATTTGAAAATACTAAAAGATGTAGTCCGAGACTGTTTATCAAGGTGATAGCCTGGAACATAGCAGGTGCTCAACAAAGGCTTGTAGAGAGAGAAGAAGAATGTGCCAACAGGGAGAAGTCACCATTCCCATGTTAGGCACTGCACTCTTCCTTTCTGGACCCTCCCTTTGACAGCCAGTTAAAAACAGCCAGTTAACTCCTCATCAGTTAGCAGATTCCACTCCGTATACCTTACTACAGGCACCTTAATGGGTATCCCTTTAAAAAGTGAAAACAAAAACAAATACAACCCTACTTGATAAGAGTGTCTTAAATGGTGGCATCAAAGAATCTGTGGTATTACAATGGATAAGAGTATAGAGCTAGGTGATCCTTAGCCCCTTCAAATGTCCTGTGCACACTTGACCTCACTCAGAGATACACCTATCCTGGAAATTCAAGAGGAAAGGGATGGGATCACATTATTTATCAGGCAATACTGTGGATTTAGCTATTTCTTACCACTTCATTTTTTTCTAAACCAAAGAAATGTTCAGTTTCAAACTTTACTTTAATCCTTTTGATGAGAATATTTTGGAAACTGGAATAACAGGTATCAAAAGAATAGATTGTATGATTTTTCTTTTTTTTTTTTTTAGCTTTCGTAACATGGAATACCAAAATGCCATTAAATTTTGAGCCTGAGGAAATATACATCCTAACAAAATGGTCAGATTTCCATACCACTAGACAGGTCTATTGGAAGCTGTGTTCACTCCCAGCGCAGGAAGTTACAAACTTTAACTCTCTGTTTCCTCACCTAAAAAACACATAGAAGTAAACCTCAAAAGTTTGTATTGAGGATTGCAAGAATGATTTTTATAGATTAATCCAGGTATTCTATATATGTTAGACTCTTTCTCCTTGACCTTTTCTCATTAAAAAGAAAAAAAAATTCTATACTTTACTGCTTTCTTAAACAAGATATAAATAACAAAACTAATTTTCCTTGACTTTTCCCAGCCAAGTGATAGTAATACATTATTTTATAATATAGCCATAAAATAGTGCTTTGCTTACCTTTTTAAAAACTTACTCATATAAGATACACAAAATTTTTGTTTTCATCATTTATGGAGAATAGTTTTCCAAAGTATATTTTTTCCCTTTTTAATAAAATTACAAACCTGATAACCAAATATATGCATATTACAGTGATTTTAAAAATACATTAAAAAAGCACAAAGAAGAAAATTAAAATCACCCATAATCCTCTTACGCAGAAATGGTTATTGTTTATTTTGGGGATCTTTATTTCCACTCCAGTAATTTGAATGGGATAATTCTCTGCATGTCGCTTTGTAACCTTTTTACATTTCTTAATATTTTATGGACATTTTGAAGGCCTGAATATTCTTAAACATTCTACATAATATAAAGATCATTTTTATGGCTGCCTATTATTTTATTTCCTGGATATACCATAAATTATTTAATCAAAGCCATACTGTTAAACATTTAGGGCTGCTGTTGTTTTTAAGCAAGATTGATATATTGAACCACCGTGTACCCATGACCCAGCTTCAACAATTATCAGCTCATGGGTCAGTCTTATTTCATCTATTCCCTCACCCATTACCTGCTTTACCCTTAAAAGAACTTTTTTTTTTTTTTTTTTTTTTTATAAATTTATTTACTTATTTATTTATGGCTGTGTTGGGTCTTCGTTTCTGTGCGAGGGCTTCCTCTAGTTGCGGCAAGCGGGGGCCACTCTTCATCGCGGTGCGTGGGCCTCTCACTGTCGCGGCCTCTCCTGTTGCGGAGCACAGGCTCCAGACGCACAGGCTCAGCAGTTGTGGCTCACGGGGCCAGTTGCTCCGCGGCATGTGGGATCCTCCCAGACCAGGGCTCGAACCCGTGTCCCCTGCATTGGCAGGCGGACTCCCAACCACTGTGTCACCAGGGAAGCCCAAGATAAGAACTTTTTAAAAAACATAACCACAATACCATTATCACACCTCAAAAAATTAACAATAATTCTTTCATATCATCAAACACCCAAGCAGTGCTCAAAAATCGTTGATATTCCCTCCTTCCCTCTTTCTCCCCCTACTGCCTCTCTTAATTGCTCAAATCAACATCCAAATAAGGTCCACACATGGCAAATGATCAATAAACCTCTTTTAATCAATAGATTCTTTTCCATCTGTTTTTTTAATTCCCTTGCAACTTACTTGTTGGGGGGAAAGGAGAAAAAATTGGTCAATGGATCTAGAGTATTTCTTGCGTCTTGGATTTTGCTGACTGCGTCATCATCGGGTCATTTAACATGCTCCTCTATCAACTGTATTTCCTAGATATAGGAACTTAGAATTTTGCTCAGATTCAGGCTCCATGTTTTGGTAATACTATTTCATAGGTGGCATGGTGAGCTGCCATCAGGTGGTACATAATATTGGACTGCCTGTCTTTTAACTGATGTCAGTAGCCATTGATAATCAATACCTAAGGTCTACTAATCACTATTACAGTAGTAATATTCTAATTAAAATAGTTTTGCTAATATAAATAATATACAAGAGGGACTTCCCTGGTGGTTGGGAGTCCTCCTGCCAATGCAGGGGACACGGGTTCAAGCCCTGGCCCGGGAGGATCCCACATGCCGCGGAGCAACTGGGCCCATGCGCCACAACTGCTGAGTCTGTGCTCTGGAGCCCACGAGCCACAGCTGCTGAGCCTGCACGCCTAGAGCCCACACTCCGCAACAAGAGAAGCCACCGCAATGAGAAGCCCACGCACTGCAAGGAAGAGTCGCCCCTGCTCGCTGCAACTGGAGAAAGTCCGCGCGCAGCGGCGAAGACCCGACGCAGCCATAAATTAATTAATTAATTAATTAATTTAATTAAAAACAAAAACGTTTAAAAAATAATAATATACAATAGTTAAAATCTTACAGTTAAATATTTGTTCACATCTATGTGTGCATGTTTATATTTAAGAAAAATTCCTAAAAAATTAAATATCTGAATTAAAATAAATTTACATTTGAAAATTTACATTACCATACATATTGCCCAACTTACTGCCCTCCAGGAAAGTTATAACTAAAGTGAATCCCAGTGTTGGGTTACTACTGTTTTAAACGTTTCTGTTAATTTATCAAAACTGTGAAACCCATTGTGGTTTACTTTGCAATATTTTGCTTACCAATAGGACTAAGCATGCTTTCCTTACATTTAAATTTGTATTTCTTCTTTTGTGAATTGTCAGCTCTTGTTCTTTGATAAATTTTTTTGTTGGGTGTCTGTATTTTTTCTTTTTTTCCCCTGGTTTCTTAAATATATTTACTGAAGTGTTACGGAAACATGATCTGTGATGAGTAGTGGTACTATAATATATAAAGACTCCATGTACCTGTAACATCCAATTGTTCTCCATGCTGTGTTTGCCCAGCCTAACATTTTATTCAAGATCCTGGTCAAAAATGGCAAAGCAGACACCTGCAAAACATGCTGAACATGACAGACAAACGATTTCAGGGAACAGCATTTTAATTCATCACAATGAAGGACTGAGGTAACTGGGCTGGTCTACCATTATGCTCAGCAAATGATTTTCATTCCAAATCTGTATTCCTCTTATAATTTAAACATTATGCCAATTTATTTTTCAATAGTATTATGCTTAAAGAACACAGAACATTATATACACTAAATAGAGTATGCCTTAAAAAAAATCCCTGTACCACCATGTAAAACTGATAGTTTCATTTACCTCTTTGCTTTGCAAATATTCTTTTCCCCCACAAAGAATGATAAGCAATAAGTATTTTTATTATGAAGCACTTAAAAGGTAATAAGGAGGATATCACAGTTGAATCACTACAGATATAGAGGTTTACTATTGTCATTTAAAAGCCCTGTACAGATCACATGCTTTAGAACAGGCTCTAATTCTGGAATAAATAACCACAGAAGCAGTCATGCACGTTCAGTCCAACTTTCCAAATACACCTTTCTGAAAAGGGGAGTTGAAAGTAATTGAAAGTCTAGGAATGACATATTGGACTTTTATGTCATATAAGCCCAAATCTAAAATTAGAAACAGTAATAATATTTAGTAGGAGAAGTAGAAGGTTAAACCTACATAGGTGGGGAAAATACTTAGAATTGAATGAAGTAGCTAAAAAATCCAATTAAGTCTTTGCCACATCAGTATTCACATTTGTGCATTAGGACCATGCAAATAAAATTAATTAGTGCTCAAGTCATTTAGTTACAAATGGCTAAACTCAATGGTTTCCCCATTTCAAGCATACATAATGCATAATGGAGACAATACAGTCTCTTATAAAGAATAGAAAAGCAAGGAAAGAGGGAGAGAAGGAAAGAAGGAAGGGAAGAATAGAGGGAGAAAGGGAGAAAAGAAGGGAGGAAAACTTGCTGAGAAAATATTTTTCATTTCAGAGAAAACCATCTTTCAATTATATAATAATTAAATAATCACATGCCCATTTCATTATAATCATCCCCATAACGGTCTTTAGTTAAAATCCAAGAAAAGTCCACCTTGGAATTTTAAGATAATCCTCATGTAATGTTTCAATAAACTCAAATATTTCACACTAATTTCCTGAATAGATTACAGATTGGCACAATTGAAAATGTAGCCAAAATTCTCAACTATTTCAAAAATAAAAATAAATCCTCACCTCCTTGGAAATGGAAAGATGTTCCTCAAGGACAGTTATTTGAATCATGTCCTATCAAATAGGGTGAGAAAAGCCTAACCATGTGAGCCTAACCACTGTTTAAGCTTGCACAACTCTGTATGAGAGGGAGTAGGTAACAAGTACACCTCCCTCTTAGAGCTACTTTAAAGATTCAATAAAATAATGCATGTAGACACGTTCATACAGTGATTGACATAGATGTGCTCAGTGAACATTGTTTATTGCTGTTATCAGAGTGGTGATCATCACCATTATATCATCCAAAGTGTCTGGAAAGTTTTACATCAAAAGAGTTTTCCATAAAAATACTTGACCTATAGAAAATTTCTGCTCATCTGGTAAGAGTGCCTTATTACATAGCATATCTGTTTTAAAATAAGTGTTTTAATGGTAGCCATAAAGTAAAATCAGTAGTTCTCAACAGGGTTAGGGGGATTATTTTGCCCCCCGGGGGACATTTGTCAATGTCTGGAGACGTTTTTGTTTGTCAAAAAGCAGTGGTTGGCCGCTGAGGAGGTGCTGTTACTGGTATCTAGTGGGTAGAGGCCAAGAACCTACAGAGCACAGCCGCCAACAACAGAGAACGATGGTGCCCAAATGTTACCACTGCTGAGGGCGAGAAACCATGCAGTGAAGTCAACACATCTAAAAAGAAATATTCAGGCCTTCCCCAAAACAAATATTTTTTGAAATCTCCAATGTACTTTCCTAATTTATATTTAACTGCAATTGGATTCAGACACCATTTACACAAATTCACTTGATGAAACAGGACTGACAAGATGTACTGTCTCACAAAGCTTAGTTTCATAATCACAGTTAAATAATTGCCCACTTAAATATCCATGAATTTATCATTCTTTTCTTAAGTAATCTAGTAGCTTATTTATACCTTTTGGGGAAATTCTTAAGAGGCAGTAGTAATTTCTTACATTTGATGGTTAATGTTTAGAATGTATATTTTTGTTTTAATGATTTCAGTAGGAGAAAAAGTACACTGTGAATACATATTAGCCATATGGAAAAGACAATGAGGTTTAGTAATTAAAACTGAAAAGGTAAAGAACTATGCAGTAATTAGAACACTGATTAATCAGCTGATAATTTTATCTTGATTAATGCTGCTGGTTTCTCTTCTTATTGACCTAGGAAAGGTAGGTTTAGACCAATTAAATATAAATTATTCTCCTTTTTTCACATTCTGGGTAGCTTCCAGTATTCTAAGTCACACTACATTTATAAGAAGTACTATTGAAATGCTCTTACTAAATTGGGCAGCTCAACAAAAGATAGAATTAGGTTCATGTTCCAAACATGTGATGCTTTTATCTAAGGCTAAATTATACTGGTTTATTTCAATATTATCCAGGGAATATTAAAATTAGAATAAATTGCTATTTTTAAAAATCCTCTGATAACATTCAAACAGTTAATAAACAACTAGACACCTTATTCGCCTTACCATGTCTAACATGAGAAATTAAGAGAACTGAAGTTGAAGAATATAAGTAGTTATTACATTCAGGGTCTCACTTCATGGAACCTATGCTGGTTAATGGAAAAAAATTGTTCTAGTATTAAGGAGATACATTCATTAATTCTTAGCCAATCAAGTTTTCTTTTTTTTTTCTTTTTTTCTTTTGCACTCTTACAGGCTTTATTGAGATATAGTCAACATATAACATTGTGTAAGTTTAAGGTATACAATGTGATGATCTATGTGTATGATGCAAAATGATTACCACAGAAGGATCGTTAACACATCCACCACCTCATATAGTTACCAATTTTTGCCTGTTTGCATGGTGAGAACTTTTAAGGTCTACTCTCTTAGCAACTTTCAAGTACGCAATATTGTTAACAATAGTCATCATGCTTGATATGAGATGCCCAGAACCAACACTCACCATTTATTATATGTTTAATATATGTTGTGCTTTAAGTAGATTGTGTCACTTAATTCTCACTGCTTTATGGAGTAGGCACCATTATTCCCATTTACTGTTAAAGAAACTGGACTCAGGGGTGACCAGTTTGCCTGCAGGTACACAGCTGGAATGGGGTAATTTGCAAGCTTCTATGGGGCACAGGAAAGTGAATGAGACAAACCAAGTACTCAACGACTATGTGTCGCATAGGGTAAAGCAGATATGCAATAACTGTATTTATTTATTATATCTAGCCAGAACTAGATATTAAAGTTACCATTTGAGATAAGCATTTTAAAAATTGTTATATCTACTTTGGTTAAATTTAGTTGATGTTTGTATTCTTTTAAGACTTTTAAGAATACATGGCTTTATAGTATTATAAAGAGATCAAACTAATATATATATATATGTATGTGTGTGTGTGTGTATATATATATATATATATATATATATATATAGACACAAACATACCACCAATGTTTCTTTGAGGCCTTAGAAGTCATATGAAGGTGATGTTATAATAAAAACAGCAACCACAAAAAAACAGCATTACCTAATATTACTTGAGCATTTTCTCTGAGCGAGGCACTTTGACAAATGTTGATATTTATTGCATGATTAATCCTCAGTCTAGTGAGTTAGGGTCTATTTTAGCCTCATTTCATAGATGGGGAGCCAAAGAAGGGTGAAAAAGAAGGCAGGATATGTTGGGATTGAACTCAGGAAGACTGACCCCACTGTATCTGTTGAAGGTAACTAAAGCATAGGGTCAGTGAGGAGGATGTGTGGGACCATATACTGAAGGATCTGTGGGCACTGTGCAATGAATATATACTTAATTGCATTGGCTATGTCAAACTATTAAAGGTCGAAAACAGGAGAAGTGAATTTTTTATAATATGAACAATATTGTAGTAAATTAATACTATCAGCAGTATGAAAGAGGAACTGGCAAGCTACAAGCCCTACAATTTGCTTATCTCCTTTCAGCCTCATGGTGTGTGTGTATGTGAAGAACAGATAATAAGTCACTATGGGGAGGGGTGAGATAGGGGTAGAGGATTAAGAGACACAAACTACTGTGTATAAAATAAATAAGCAACAAGGATATATTGTATGGCACAGGGAAATATAGCCATTATTTTGTAATAGCTTTAAATGGAGTATAATCTATAAAAATATTGAATCACGATGTATACCTGAAACTAATACAATACTGTAAATCAACTATACTGTAATTTTTAAAGTCAATATGGCTGGAGGCGAGAGCAACTGGAAGACAAACATAGGAAGAGGAGACTGGAAAGGTAGATTAGGTCAAGATTCTGCAGGACCTTGATCGCTAATAATTTAACCTTTATTTTGCAGGCAGGCTTTATCGTATTTATGATCAAATATTAAGTTATGTGCTCAATTATGTTTCCCTTAGTATCTAGCATTGGTTAATTGGATTGTACATGTGGTAGACAAACAGTAAATGATTTTATTAATCTATTAATAAATGTTACTTTATTAATTAAACTTTAATTTATTATTTTACCTGTAGAGGACTTGATCTAATCAAAACCAACAGAAACATGGATTTCTATGAAAATATAACCTATGTCTAGAAAATAATAACCTTCATGTTCTATAAAATCAGACAGTAAAACTGACAGATTTTAAGATTATAACCCATGAAACTTATAACTAGAGCACATCAATTTAAAAAATCCTAATTTTTAAAATACGTGCACAGTTTAAAAGACATTAAATACCTAATAAATAAGGAAATACTATGACAAATATGGGACTTTACTTTTAAATAATTATGGGTAAAGGTAACTTGATGGAAGGGAGCATAAGGAAAGCTTCAGGCTGCTGAATGATGTGAAAAGGAACAAAATGTACACAGGAAAATTGTTCAATTAGCTCACCCAAGACAGAGCACATGGGCAAGTGAGCCAGACAAAGAACTTGCAGCCAGTGGACATCATGGACAGTACTCTTCTCCTCCACGCCTTACATGCTCAGCTGTGTTAGTGTACTTCGAGTCTAAATGTTGTTACTTGCTGGTGCAAAATACAAATTGCACATGAACCCACATAATTTCCATTCTAAGCAGATCTCATTCCCATATTTACAAATTGTGTAAGAGCTAATTAATGTTACAGAAGCACACATATAGCAGGATAGACTAAAACTGGAAGTACTGAATATTCAAATACTAAGCAGAGATTTTTTTTTCCTTTTTTAAATTAAACATACACTGAAGAATAGTTATATAACATGTGAATACATATGAATGAAAAAGAGCTATACAACAGGCAGCCACACGTGGGTCACCACCCAGCTTCAAAATAACATTACTGGTGTTTTTGATGCCATCTCCCTGATCACATCTCCATCAGTGGCCCACACTCAGAGGTAACCACCATCCTGAGTTTAGTCCGTATCGTTCCCTTACCTAATTTGTAGTTTATTCTAATTACTATCTTGTTTGATTTTGCATATTATGTTTTGTTTTATAAGTGGAATCATATTGGATGTAATTTTTGCCTTCATTTGTCCATTAGATATTATGCTTTTTAGATTTAATTGTGATAATGCACGTAGTTGTAGCATATTCATTTGCATTGCTGTATCATATTGCATTTCATAAAAATATCAAAATTCATTTATCCCTTCCACTATCAATGGACATCTGGGATATTTTCTACTTTCTTGCTATTATATACAAGGTATCTATGCATTATTTTACCTGTCTCCAGGTGCACAGGTACAGCATTTCTTTGGGGTACATACTGCTCCACTGTAGGGAATTTGCATGTTCCACTTCATTACATAATACAGATTGATTTCTAAGGTGGTTTTAACTATTTTCATTCCCAAATACATTGTATGAGAGTTCCCACTGTTCCACATTGCTACCAAAACAAGATATTGTAGATTTTTTTTTAACTGTTACCAATCTGGTAACTGTAAATGCTATCTCATTGCCATTTCAATTTGTATTTTCATGACTGCTAATAAAGTCAAACGTCTGCTGTTTACTTGCAAGTCACGGATCCTTTAATGTGAAGTGCACATCCAAATCATTTGTCCATCTTTTCTTTGGCATTATTTGGCTTTTAAATACAAATTTGTAGAATACCTTTGTATATTACAGATTCTAATCCCTTGCCACTGCACGTATATCTTGTTAGTACATTCTTCCTGGTTTTGGTCTATTTTCACTTTTGTAACATCTATTGATAAATATTTGTAATTTTTGTGAAATAAAATTTGCCTTTGTAGTTTGCTAATTTTTTTTTCATTAAGAAATCTTTCCTAAGCCAAGGGCATAAATATATTCTCCATTATCTTCCAAAAGATCAGAAATTGCCTTTCACATTTAATATTTTCAATGCACGGACCTGATCTTTGTATATGGTATGAGAGGTAAGGAAAAGATTTCTTCTTTCCTATACTGACAAAGAGTTGGCTCAGCACAATTCACACAACCAGTACCTTCCCCCACTGATCTGCAATGCCAGTGCTGTCTTAAACAAAGTGTGGGTCTGTTTCTGGACTCTCCTGTTTCACTGGCCTATTTGGCTAAACCCATTAAAACAACAAATATCTTAATTAACCTAACTTTATAATAAGAATTAATGTCTGGTAGGGCATGTCCCTCAACCTCGTCCTTCCTCTGCAGAAATATCTTGGCTTTTCTTGCCCTTGCTTTTCATACACATTTTAAAATCACATTATCCAGTTCCATACACCCACCCCCAAATTATGATAAAGCTTTCAATATTTCACCATTAAATATGGTGCTCTTTTTTTTTTTTTGTCAGCAACTCTTTAGCTGGTTAAGAAAGTTTCTTTTTCACCTTCTCTGCTAAGAAATTTTATCATTATTTATTATTGAACTGTATCAAGTAAGTTTTTGGAACTATATGATGATCCCATTGTTTTCTGATGCTGTGCCAATGTTACATTCCTATTAAGATAAATTTTGCTTACCATATAATACTGTTACACTGGTTGATTCATTCTGCTAATACTTCAAGTTTTTAAATCTAAGTTCTTGGTGAAATCAGACTGTAATGGTCCTTTTTTTAAAAAAAAATACTGTCTTTGTCTCAAAAATGTAAGTTGAGTAGTAGACTCCTTTTTTCTCTCAACTGAATGAATTTTATAAGATTGGAATTTTCCATTCCTTAAAGCTTTAGTAAAATATTTCAATAAAGTGATGGGGTAATGGTGATTTTTGAGGACATTAACTACTGATAACAATTTTTTAATGGATATAGAGCATTTGTATGTTCTATTTTTTTTTTCCTGTTTTGGTAATTTATGCTAGAAATTTGCCATTTTCATGTTTGTCTCAAGTTTGGCAGCAAAGAGGTGTCACTAATGTCCTATTATTATCTTTCTAAAAAAGGACAAATTTTTCATTCTCTAATCATCTGTCTTCCAAATGAGTTTAATCCATTTTGGCTTTTAACTGAAAGGTTTAGTTCATCCGTATTATGATTACATATACATTTCCTTAGTTGGTGCTTCCTTTTTATCCCTTTTTTTCTGTTCTTTTTTTTACCTATTTGACTTCTTTTTTTTAAATAGATCTTTATTGGAGTATATTTACTTCACAATACTGTGTTAGTTTCTGTTGTACAACGAGGTAAATCAGCCGTATGCATACATATATCCCCATATCCCCTCCCTCTTGAGCCTCCCTCCCATCCTCCCTATCCCACCCCTCTAGGTCATTGCAAAGCACTGAGCTGATCTCCTTGCGCTATGCTGCTGCTTCCCACTAGCTAACTATTTTACATTCGGTAGTGTATATATGTCGATACGACTCTCACTTCGCCCCAACTCTCCCCTCCCCGCCCCCGCCCCGTGGTGTCCTCAAGCCCATTCTCTATGTCTACAGCTTTATTCCTACCCTGCCGCTAGGTTCATCAGTACCATTTTTTTTTTTTTTTTTTTTTAGATTTCATATATATGTGTATGCTAATACGGTATTTGTTGTTCTCTTTCTGACTTACTTCACTCTGTATGACAGACTCTGGTCCATGCACCTCACTGCAAATAACTCAATTTTGTTTCTTCTTATGGCTGAGTAATATTTCATTGTATATATGTGCTGCATCTTCTTTATCCATTCGTCTGTCGATGGACATTTAGGTTGGTTCCACGTCCTGGTTATTGTAAATAGTGCTGCAATGAACATTGTGGTACATGTATCTTTTTGAATTATAGTTTTCTCAGGGTATATTCCCAGTAGTGGGATTCCTGGGTCATATGGTAGTTCTATTTTTAGTTTTTTAAGGAACCTCCATACTGTTCTCCATAGTGGCTGTATCAATTTACATTCCCACCAACAGTGCAGGAGGGTTCCTTTTTCACCACACTGTTTCCAGCATTTATTGTTTCTAGATTTTTTGATAATGGCCATTCTGACTAGTGTGAGGTGATACCTCATTGTAGTTTTGATGTGCATTTTTCTAATAATTAGTGATGTTGAGCAGCTTTTCATATGCCTCTTGGCCACCTGTATGTCTTCTTTGGTGAAATGTCTATTTAGGTCTTCTGCCCATTTTTTAATTGAATTGTATTTTTGATATTGAGCTCCATGAGCTGTTTTTATATTTTGGAGATTAATCCTTTGTCCGTTGATTCATTTGCAAATATTTTCTCCCAAAAGGGTTGTCTTTTCGTCTTGTTTATGGTTTCCTTTGCTGTGCAAAAGCTTTTAAGTTTAATTAGGTCCCACTTGTTTATTTTTGTTTTTATTTCCATTACTCTAGGAGGTGGGTCAAAAAAGATCTTGCCGTGGTTTATGTCAAGGAGTGTTTTTCCTATGTTATCCCCTAAGAGTTTTATAGTCTTACATTTAGGTCTTTAATCCATTTGGAGTTTATTTTGTGTATGGTGGTAGGTAGTGTTCTAATTTCATTCTTTTACATGTAGCTGCCCAGTTTTCCCAGCACCACTTATTGAAGAGGCTCTCTTTTCTCCATTGTACGTTCTTGCCTCCTTTGTTATAAATTAGGTGACTATATGTGCATGGGTTTATCTCTGGGTTTTCTATCCTGTACCATTGATCTATATTTCTTTTTTGCGCCAGTACAATTGGTATTGTTATTTCCCACATCGTAATTTTCCATATAATAATTTGATAGCTATACCTTTTATCTTTTTGTGGCTGCCTTATTAACTTTAAGAAGCACACTTAATTTAAAACCTGAAGATAACCAACCTTTTTAAATTCCCCCCAAACTTTATAAGAAACTTGGAACACTTTAACTTCAATCACCTTCTCCAGACAAATACTATTTTGATGATAATATTTTGTTTAATTATTCCTTCAAATTGGACTTATATAGTCTATGTTTGTTTAGATTTTTTCCACATAGAATTTCCCTCTCCCTCCCCTCCTCTCTCTCTCTCTCTCTCTTTTTTAATCTTACACTACAAATGGGATTGATCTCCCTCCTAAAGGACCTATTAGAATTCTCTTTGGGAAGGGACTATTGGTGATAAACTCTCTCGGCTCATATTTTTCTGAAACTTTCTTCATGTTGCCGCTTTTTTGGAAAAGTTCTCTAGATGTATAATTCCAGATAGTTATTTTCTGTATGCACTTTAAAGATACAATTCCATACTTTCTTTCACCTTCCATTATTAATTGCAATGTCAACTCAGTCTAATCACCTTTTCTTTGTGTGTGAACTGCTTTCACTTGCTGAGTGGTTTTTTTATACATTTTCTGTGTCAGTATTCTGCAGGTTTGGATTTAAGTTTATTTATCCTTTGAGACTTTCAAATCTGAAAATTAAGTGTTTTCCATCAATTCTGGAAACTCCTGACCATCATTTCTCTAAGCCATACTGCTTTCCATTCAATTTTTCCCTCTGGGAATCCAGTTAGATACATGTGGTGCTTTTTCCCTTATTACACATCATCTTCCGTATTTTTTATCCTTTTGTCTTTCTGTGCTGTATTCTGGGTAATTTCCTCAGATATTTCATTTCCCTAATATGTTTTTTAACCTCTGTATAGTTTGCTATTTAACTCATCTTTTGAAATTTTTTAAAAATTGTGAATATTATATTGTTAATGTCAGATGTTTCAAATCTGATCATTGTGTAGTATTTATTCATATTTTCCTACCCATCTTTTAATTTTAAACATATTTGTATTTTATACTTGTATAATATTTTATTTTTATTTTATATTTGTATAAATTATCTGAAGTCTTTTCAGATTTAATATTGCTATGCCTTGTTTCTGTTGGCTCTCTTTCATGGTGATTTATTTCCTTGTGTGTATGTATGAGTTTTAATTTTTGATTATGCATTTTCTCCCTTGTAACTTTATCTTTGGGAATTCTTTGAGGCTTGATTTGAGACTAATTTCCTTTAAAGTGGATTTCTGTTTACCTCCATGAAGTCCCAGACCATTAAATGAGGTCCTATTTTAAAATAAATTCTTTGCATGAGGTTTTCCTATTTGTTTGTTTTGTTTTTTGTTTTTCCACGGAGGATACATTAATTCAGGTCCAAACAAGGCCAGCTTGTGCTACAAAGTCTCAAAGATGCCCCGCCACCTATCACCAAAGTTTGTATAGAAAATTCCTCCTGTTTATGAAAGTTTATTCCTAATTCACTCTTAAACTGAAAGTGTAGCACTTTAGGTTACCAGAGTCATGTAATAGGCTCCCAAAAGCCCTCCTGCCTTACGTCGGCAGTAGATTTGTTACAAGTCCCATGCACCTTGCAGAGACATCCAAACCAAAGGTCAAGATCACCAGTGGTGCAAAGGCCTCCTAGGCCTTCAAAGATCAGCGTTAGTACTAGTGTGTCTTTCTGGATTCCCACCATCACATTATTTTTGGATTCTGAGGAGATCGAATTGTCTTGCTAGCTTGAAATATAATTTTAAAGTTTTATTTTACCTCTAAATTTAAATGTTTTCACCTGAAGTGTGGTTCAGGGTATCTCGTCAGCATATTAGCAGAAGGGCAGTCAAGATTCTCTTCTGCTTCCATTGGCTCATATAATGAATCCCCCAAATATTTGCTGGATGAATACTGGTTGAATAGGTGAAGGAGTGGATGGCCCAATAATAGCTCCTCTATACCATCCTTCAGTACCAGGGGAGGGTATTTTAGGCTTTACCGTCCATATGGTCTCTATCTCAACTACCAAACTCTGCCTTTTTAGTTCAAAAGCAGCCACAGACAATAAATGAATGAGGATCGCTGTGTTCCAATAAAAAAAAGAAAGAAAGAAAGAAATCTGTGCATTATCTAAGTAAGTAGTGGTGAACTCCCACTGGCACAGGAAAAACTCCATTTATCTAAGCACAGGAGTAATGTCTTGAGAAATGAAAGATGTATTATGAACATTTCTGTGAAGTAGACAGGCATGGTGAATCTCCACCCTACACACCAACTTCCTAGGAAACCAAAGGAACTAAGATGGCACATCCATCTTTCCAGCTGCCCTCTGAGAACTCACATTCCAAAACTCTATCCGGTAATCCCTCATCAGTGGTAAAGTTTGCACTGGGAGCTGTATGTCATCAGCTATATTGTGTAAAATTTTTTCGAAGAAAAGAACAGACACTCTAGTATTATTAGAAAAAGAGGGTGAATTATGTTACTTGGGATTGAATATAATGTACGCCCTTGAACTGGGCAACACTTAAGTGATTCTCAGATAGCAAAATTGAGATTAGAAAGGTTTCTCACTTGAAAATGACCCTTCTGGTGTTTCACAAAAGAGAAACATAAATTTAGCACTAAGTGTCTTTGTAAGAGGCCAGGCATCCCGTGGAGTCATGCTTAAACAGTTTGATCATTAACCTGGTCTGGGACTTTCACAAATTTTAGTTATAAATTATAAAACGTAAGAAAAGCTTCAAGGTTTATAAAATAGTGTTTTCCTTTAACATCAATGACCATAAATAACAGCAACAATTCATTTTCATGGACAGCCAAAAAAATCCAAACATGACAAAAATATCCAGGATTATATTACCTTTGCAGCTGATATTCTAGGAGAATAAATGTTCAAAGTAATGGTTAGGAACATCTGTTCTTTTTAGACATGTTGGTCAACTTTTGTCTGGATTCCATACGATATTTTCTAGTTTAAGGAAAGAAAAATATGAACCACTATTCTAACGCAATACTACTCAAGTAGAGTTTAACATTTTATATCAACTACATACCTGTGTCTGAGTCCCCAGACTGGGCAGAAATGTGGTCAAGCTTATTGGTGAAATCTGGGCTAGCAGGTAAACACTGCCCTAAGTGGTGTTTCCCCACTTCTCCCCAAACAGACTATGGCAGAAGATGAAACACAAAAACCCGAAGCCCTGTGCTTCTCTAGATCTAGACAACTCACAGTTACCATATGCTTCATTAACGTCACTTCTTCAAGGGTCCTACATTTCATAACATTTAAGACCTTAAATTCTCACCCAGAAAAAAAGAGAAAAATTTTTTTTAAAACCGCAACGATAGACAGATGTAGTGGTAAAGGTGATATATTCTTATGCAATATTGTTAGTATATTATATGATATGATTTATGATAGGCTTTTCAAAAATTTTTCTAGCATTTCCACATTTTCTACATGGAACATGATTTACTTACTGTTATAATCAAGGGAAAACACACACACATACACACACCATGAATGAGGTCAGTGTTTAAGGTCCGAATTTGCCTTCAGTTTACCCCATGCAGCTTTGGGGTGGCTCTCAGCTTTGTGGGTCTCGCCCATCTGTTGGGGAATCCACTCCCCTACCCCAGCCTGGCTCCTGGCATCCTTCTACTCACCCCTTGTCTTTCAACATAAATCCCTGACCTGACTCACCAGGTTCTCCTCAATGTGTTGCATTACCAACCCCACGACAACAGTTCCAGAAAAGCTCAGTGCTGACTTTATACTCTTTTCCTTCTCAAAAAGGAAACTGACAAAAGCAGTTCTTAGAGAGGCACAGTCCTGTTTCTTGCTAACTCCCACCAGGGGAAGGGGATCAGTAGGAAAAACGAGGAAAAAAGTGCAGAGTTCCATATGATGGATAGTGGCTCAGTATGTTTACTTATGAATGATGCTTATCCATTTCTTAATACTGGATGCTGGGGATTTACAACCACTTAAGCCTCAAGAGGTGGTTATGTGCATCTTATGTAAACTGTATCTCAGTAAAGTTGAAAGGAAAAAAGAAAAAGACCTTATTACTAGAGGAGGGGGATGAGAACCAGCGGCACGATATCTGTCCCACCTGTTTCCCCTGGAACCAGCTCCCATAACCCAATCTACTAGTTATCACTATCTTTTAAAGTCCAGACAGTGGGCTTCACTCGATCCTCAGAAAGTGTTTAACCATCTTACTGTACTGTAATTTAACTATGTCATGGGTTTTACCTATTACTTTATTTATGGAGAACTAGAGGTGTCAATACAAGATTCCTCAAACTTTGCTACTCAAACAGGAGACTTAACCAGCACGCCGATTTCACCTGGGGACTTGATAAAAATGCAGAAACTCAGGTCCCAGACAAAATCTACTGAATCAAAATTTGCACTTTGAAAAGGATCCAGGTGATTAAAATGCGCTGTTTCAGTGCTAGAGCACTGATACACTCTTTTAAACGCAAACACACAGGAGATTAATATCAGTAAAATAGAGTTGAGAGAGTTGTGTAGTTTCGAAAAAGCCAATTCAGGCATCCTGGTATGCCTCCTCACCAGCCTATTATTATAACTTTGCATTGTAAGTTCCCTAATAACAGGAGTCACCTTTTGTGATACTGTGATTTGTAATAAATGTATATTTGGTCTTCATCCCTTTTCTGAGCTCCTAAAACTCTTAGTATGTTTTAAGTGAGGAGGGTGATAAAGGTATCTTGTTATGTTAATGGGGTGACTTTTGGAATGTTGACAGATCACCTAAAGATGGGGGCTGATTACCAGAGGAACCAACCATGTGATTAAAAGCTTGGAACTTTCAGTCTCGTCCCCTTGACCTCCCAAGGGAAGAAGGGCTGGAGGTTGAATCCATCACCGAAGGCCAATGATTTAAACAATCATGGCTATATAATGAAGCCTCCAAAAAATCCCAAAAGGTGGGGTTGAAAGAGCTTCTGAGTTGAGATCTGGGGAGAATGGCAAGCCTGGAGAGGGCGTGGAAGCTCCGTTCCCTTTCCCCATCCCTTGCCCTATGCTTCCTTTCCATCTAACTGTTCTTGGGTTATATCCTTTTATAAATAAAACAGTGATCTAGTAAGTAAAATGTTTCTCTGAGTTCTGTGAGCCACTCTAGCAAATTAATTGAACCCAAGGAGGAGTTTTGTGGGAACCTCTGATTTATAGCCAGTGGGTCGGAAGTATAGGTAACAACCTGGACTTGTGATTGGCATCCTGATTGGAGAGGATCACTGGAATGTCCAATTTATAGGCAATGGGTCAGAAGCACAGGCAACAACAGCATGGGCTTGCCACTGGCATCTGAAGTTGGGGAGAGGGGGCGGGGCGCAGGGCAAAGTCTTGTAGGACTGAGCCCTCAACCTCTGGAATCTAACTCTATATCTGGGTAGAGGGTCAGAATTAATTTGAATTCTCAGGCACCATACTGGGGTTCGAGAATTGCTAGGTGTTGTGTGGGAACTACCCCCCCCCCCACCGCCAACACACACACACACACACACATTGGAATTGGGTCCAGAAACCCATATAAGACCTTTCAATTCATAGCAGTTATCATATGCCTTCATATAAGACCTTTCAATTCATAGCAGATATCATATGCCTTCATATAAGACCTTTCAATTCATAGCAGTTATCATATGCCTTCATATAAGACCTTTCAATTCATAGCAGTTATCATATGCCTTCATATAAGACCTTTCAATTCATAGCAGATATCATATGCCTTCATATAAGACCTTTCAATTCATAGCAGTTATCATATGCCTTCATATAAGACCTTTCAATTCATAGCAGTTATCATATGCCTTCATATAAGACCTTTCAATTCATAGCAGTTATCACATGCCTTCATGTAAGACCTTTCAACTCATAGCAGTTATCATATGCCTTCATATAAGACCTCTCAATTCATAGCAGTTATCATATGCCTTCATATAAGACCTTTCAATTCATAGCAGTTATCATATGCCTTCATATAAGACCTTTCAATTCATAGCAGTTATCACATGCCTTCATGTAAGACCTCTCAACTCATAGCAGTTATCATATGCCTTCATATAAGACCTCTCAATTCATAGCAGTTATCATATGCCTTCATACTTATCTAGTAACTGTTGCACAGCTCCCCTTTCTTCCTTCAACTCCTGAGATTTTCTCATCTAATCAATGTAGATCTGATCCTCTGAAATTAAAGCAGTATCTTCTAGATTAATTTGACCTTCTAAATATAAATGTTCAGGAACAAAATTTCCTCCCAAAACAAAAACTCAGAGGAGTTGCTAACAGAGTATATTGATACTTACTCAAACCAGAATAATTTAATCTCTGTATACAAAAACATTAACATTAAAAATAATTATGTCTAACTTCCATAAAATTGTAACACAATTCAGTCCTTCTGATGAGCCCAACTTTTAGTACTAAGAAGGAAGTCACTGTCACTGGAAAGTCACAATCACAATATAATCCTTTCACAGAATTCGTTTTAATTAAAAACCAGGTGGTCCTGAGTTTTTCTCTAAGGGGCTATACTAAAAAGTTCCATTGATCATGCTTTCCATAATGACAAATTCAACTGTAAACCTGGAGGAAAATGGAATAGACGAATCAAAATATTCTCTCATTTTTATTAATATAATCCTGGTATCTGGTAGGAGTGTTCATAATCATGACACTGAAAGTGGAAACCATACGAGAAAAAACTGGCTAATTAAAAAATTTAAAAATTTATCCATATTAAAAGTCCTATATAATCCCAAGGTATATTTATCCTAAATACAAATATAACTTTTAAAAATCAATATTGAGAAGATGAATATGTCAATAGAAAATGAGATTAGGAAATTCAAAAAAGAGTGGCCATAAAACACAGAAAAAAAGGTTTATCACTTTAGTAATCAAAAAGTGCAAAGTAAAAGAATAATATTGCCAATCTTTTTAACTGACATAAAATGTTAACTATATTAGCCAGTGCTTGCAGTAATTCAACAATAATTACTTTTGATGCACTGCTGGTGGAAAGGTAAAAGTTGAAGTCTTTCTGAGGAACAGTTTGGCAACACGCAACAGAAGCCTGAAATATTTGCACACAGCAAATCTAATCTTTCAAAATTTGTCCTTAGAAAATAATCTGAGCTGTGCAATAACGCTCAGCATGTCACTGTTGGAAAGCAGTTAACAACCTAAATGCCCAGTAAGAAGGCTTGGTTAAATAAGCCATGGTACAGTCACACACTGTAATATTATGCAAAGTTTTAATATGTTGTAGAAGAAGAATATATAATAACATGGGAAGAAATTTAAAATATATTAAATGGAAAAAACTAAAAGCAATATGTGCACTATGATCCCTTCTAGAAAATAATATAATCACAATATGTCACATTTATGTATGAGTGAATGGATGGCTAAATGGATAGAGTTATATATAAAGGTAAGTATATGGATGAATAAGTGAATAGATCAGTCAGTGAACAGATGGAGGTATGATAGATCACAGAAATTGCAAAAATATTCACCAAATACTCACCAAAATACCAAAAACGTTGGCTAATTCTAAGTGGTGTGTTTATGGGTATGTATCTTTGATTTCAAATTAAGCTGAACTTTTTTCAATATGCTAAAAAAAAATCTTCTTTTGTGACTCACCTAAAACCTGTACTTGGTCCATTCTTTTTTAGTATTTTATATATTAACGTCTATGAGTTCTTTGACCATAAGATACAAAATTTTTGAAATAATTGCTGCTGGTAGTTTTTTCAGATTTTTGTTGTTGTCATTCAGAAATTATTAAATTTTTAGGTAGTCAAATCTATGGATTTTCCCTTTGTGATTTTTTTCCATTATTTTATATGCTTAAACTATTCATCATTACTAAATCAGACAGCCAACTCTATTTTTTACAGTGTCCAGAGATCTCATTTTTATTTAACATTTCTTTTCACCTCATCTGGAATTTATATTGGTATACAATGAGGTAAAACTAGATCTGACTTTTTTTCCAAACATGTTAAATAACTGTCCCTGGGCCACATCTTAAATAGTCCATCCTTCCATTGATTTATGATACCAACTCAATAAAGTCTTATGTATTTGAATCTGTCTTGGTTTTCCTTCTTTTCCATTGTTTTTTTGTCAAAATGACACTGTCTTGAGTATTGTAGCTTTATAACTTATAAGACAATTGTTCTTTTTGCCCCTGTTCATTCTGAGAAATGAACACTAGATTTACAGTGGCAAATTTTAAAAAAAGAAAAACTGTAATTTTTGGTTAAATGATATTAATTCTATGAATTAATACAGGAAGAATAAATATCTTTTAATATATTTTCATCTTCGTTTGATAAAATTGTCTCTTAGGTCTCAGCAAACTTTTATCATTTTCATTATATAGTTCCCAAAGGTTTTCTTCTTGCTAATGTAACATCAAGACCTTTTGCATTTTCATTGTATCTTACACGGGACTTTTTCTTATATATTTTTCTAACTTCTTAGAAAGCATGAAAGCAGTTAACTCAAATTATTCTAAAAACTTATTTTAAAATCAATTCTGACACACATAATTTGGAAGCAATAAATAAGCTATAAACTTTTCACAAGGACAATGATGAAGTAATCCAGAGTAGAACATGGCAAATAAATAAGCAAAATATCTGCTTATCTGCATTCAGTAAAAGAAGTAAATTAAGATTCCCTCATCGACTTCCTCTCCTTAAAATAAAAGATAATCTCAAAATAAGTTTCAAAAATCATCAGACAGCACATCTATTAAAATTCCCACAGAAAGACTTATATTTAAAATTGGATGATAACCATAATGTTCTAGTTTACAAGAATCACATTTAAAAAGCACAGTGTATTAAAATAGTTAATCACTTTTCTGGATCACACACTATTAATAATAGCTCTCCAGGCCAGGCAATGGGGTTGGGGTTAGGGAGAAGGCAAGAATGCCCTCCCTCTGTGTAGCATGAATGAGAGCAACAGCCCTAAGGGGAGCGCTTAATTCCCTTGAATTCAACTCTACTATACAACAGATGTGGGGTTCCTGTGATGCAAATTGCCAGAGAGGATTTAGGCTGGACTAAGAAGATATCTACTATAGAAGAGTAAGATACAAGAATTCTTCGGGGATTTGAGAGCACTCAAATACTCAGAATTACCCCTGGTTGCTGAGATTGTGACACCAGAAAAAGCTACAGCGCATGGTCCTTAGAAAACAGTCTTACTTTCTGGAAAACTAAAAATAAATCCAGTGTAAAGATATGCACATTTGGTCATTTGTTAGAAACACTAAGAACAGGTACTAGGAATAATTTCAATCAACCCCAAACCAGAACACAAAGGAGCTAAAGGAATAAGTAAATCTCAGCTTTCAGGAAATGTTTAAGTCAATATTTAAGCCAACTAGTTCCCCCACAAAACCCAGATGTTTGCAGAATATAGATCACTGACTAAGAAACGACCACTGAATTTTCATACTAACACTTAAAAAAAATCTTTGTAAAGTGTGTTCCTTTATCTTCGATCTTAATAATTGTAGAATACCAAGCATAATTCTACTGTTACTACAGTGAACTTTGTAAAAGTAATTTTGAATTGTTTCTGATATTAACTTGTTTTATCATTCAACTTTTTTCTTCTAAATATCAAAAAAGATTCTAGCCTCTGTACTTTAACAGTATTTCTAAGGTAAAATTTAACAGTCTGCGTCAATATTATTAACTGAACATAGAAACAGGGGAAAATGAGACTGATTTTCAAAACTGTTGGTAAAAGATAACCAAAAATATACACAATTCTCTAGCTTCATTATTCAATCTATTATCTGCAAATAACCTCAAAGTTTTTATTCACTAAAATAATACCAGATTTAAAATCAAAGGTACCAAATATATGTTTTTATGAGAAGACATGACATGAAAAAATAACTCCAATTCAAAAGAAAATCCTTCAATGAACTAAAAGTGAATTTCCCAAGAAGTTGGATTAATTCATGATTTCAATATCAACTACATTTCACTCTGTAGTATCATATTGTTTATATTTATGATCTAATGAAACTGAGAAGTCTGTATAGAAATCTGATTTGTCTTCAAGCACAGAACTCAACAAAATCATTCATGAGACAATGAATACACATTAACCAAAGTTTAAAGCGCATCTTATAAACATTTTCTGAAATAAGGGTTGACTCATAAGGTATGGTTCTTTGTTAAAAGAGAACTTAAAGCTATGCAACTCATTAGCATTCAGTTTTGATTATATATAACTCTTTGGTGAAAAAATCTTACTTAGCCAAGTAATTATTCTGAAGTAGTAACTGAGCCTTAGTGAGAAAAATCAGCGTCCCAGCATATATTGAAATGAAACACTCTCAGATGGAAAAGAATAGGGCAAAAGAGATGATGATGATTCTCATTTACACTGGATTTTTAAAAAAGGATTTTAACAAAGTGACGACATGTCTTTTTAACAACCAGGGAACAAAGCCAGAGATCTGAGAACAGTTAGTGTTACAAAAAAAAAAAAAGAAAAGGAAAAAAAAGGTTGAAAAAATCACCAATTCTGACAAATGTAAGTAGGTACTAGGTTAAATAAAAGTGGCTTCTAAAATGGACAATGGTACACTGTTCTCTAAGCTATCTAATGAGGCAAAGAATAAAAACAGAGCCATTTTAGGAAATGACAGGGCTGATTTTTATTGTGATCCTTCAGTTGTTGAAGGTATGTGAAAATTTACTTAACAATCTAGTTGCTAAAAAATCAGGTTGCCGTTATTTTTGAACTATGCAATCCTATTTGTAATTTCTATGATAGTAAATGGATACCAATAAAACTAAGTCAGATGTAACCTTCTTCAAATATTATATTTCTAGTTCTCAGAAAATAAAGGCAAAATCAACTATCAACATGCTGACTCAATTTTGAATTGTTTGGTCAAAATATATGGTCTACATATATGTTTGTATTTGAATTTTAGTTTCCTTACTTTATCAAGCACTAAAAGAAAGCAAGAAATGAAAACATGTTTATTGCATTCAAAAGAACAAGGTTATAAAGATCATAACATGTGAAAACATAAAAGGATAATACCATTCAGTAGATGTAGTAATAAAGTTGGTAAAACAGAAGTGGATTATTGCAATAGAAAAAATGTTGAAAAGAAATATATACTCACTCATTCACCACAACGGCTAAAACTAAAATGGCTAACAACACCAAGTGTTGGTGAGGACGATACATGGCTGGAACTCTCATATATTGCTGGTGGGAATGCAAAATACCAAAGCAACTCTGGAAAATAGTCAAATAGTTTTTTATAAAACTGAACATATGTGTACCATGTGACCATGCAATCCCACTACTAGATACTTATCCAAGAGAAATTAAAACTTAGGTTCACACAAAAAGCCTGTATGCAAATGTTTCCAGCAACTTTATTCATAATCACAAAACTGGAAAGAACAAAAAAAATCATCAAGAGTTAAATGGATTATATTATATTATGGTATATCTACACAGTGGAATACTACTCAGCAGTAACATGGAAAAACCTACTGATTCACACAATAACATGAATGCAACTTAAAAGCACTGTGCTAACTGAAAGAAGATAGAAACAAAAGAGCACACACTGTATGATTTCACTGATACAAAATTCTAAAAAAAAGGCAAAATTCTAGTGAAAGAAAGATCAGTGGTTGCTGGGGGCCAGGACCACAGGATGAATGCAAGAAACTGACTTCAAAAGAGTAGGAGAGACATTTTGGGGGTGATGGATATGTCCAATATCATGACTGTGGTGGTGGTTACACAGCTACATATATTCATCAAAACTCACTGAATTATGTATTCAAAATTGGTAAATTTCACTGTATGTAAATAAAACCTCAATAAAGCTGATTTCACAAAGTATTACAAAAGGAAAATTAAAATTTTATGTATAAAATTTTTAACTGTATTTGCCTTAAAAAGGGGATAATTAATGAAACAGAAAGAAAAGAAAAATCAACAATGTGAGGTCATAATAAATCTCATAACTATTAATAAGTCAAACCAATAAACCTATATGGTATTGTAGATAAATGGCTAAACAACACTGACCTGGCTCTAAATGCAGATATTATTAAGAGTTGCAAAAAATGGGATCATGTTGCTGTGTAATGGAAAAAGCTGTTTCAACTTGGATCCCACTCAGGAAGTTATTCATTATTTCTCTACCACAGGAAGTGAATTATAAACTTCATCATGGTAGGGTGGAAGAGAACACTGACAAAGGCAGAAAAAAAATGATACAGGATGGAACACTAAAGTTAGAGAAAGATACAGAGTCAACAAAGAAATATCATTATTTGGTTTAACAGCCTATATTTTGTGGAGCTTATTGACAGAAGCATATTTGAATGGAAATCGATTAAAAAGAAAAGTTATCTGAAATTAATTTTAATTAAATAAAATGAAAAGAGCAAAAATAAAAAATTATGTGAAAATCACAACAAAGATTCTAAAAATAAGAAGCAAACTAGTAAGGAACACAAACTAGTAAGGAACAAGAGTGACATGGAACATGGAGCCAGACTGATTAAACTTTTCCAGAAGTTCTTTACTGTGTAAGATAGATCCATTTTCAACATTTATCCCTCTTCTTTGAATATTCTTACACAAATATACAATAAAATGCATGTAGTTCTCATTAAACCATATGTGTCCACTTATGCTCAAGCAATTCTTTTGTCACCAAATGCAGGTTACTGGACTGTATAGACTATATAAAGGTGAAAAGTAGGGAAATTCTATTTAAAAATTCTCTCTAAGCTTAAAAAAGCAGTAATATGAATCAAATGAGTATTACAGAAGTTGAGGAATGAGAAAAAAATCTGAACTGATCAGACAGATTTTATAATAAAAATAATCAAGTATATATACATGCACGGCATGTGCACCCCTGCACACGTGTGTGTGTGTGTGTGTGTGTGTGTGTGTGTGTATTGTCCTTGCTCCTTAATTTTTGTGAAGTTTTTAACAACCTTCTGAAAACATTACATCTGAAAACAGTCAAATATCCTGAGCCACTAATTTTATATTGTACTTTCCATGTCGCTCAGTTTTGAATGTCTTATAACTTATAAAATTACTTGTTATAATAGATTAATTTTTAGAACATTAGACTGGTAATACGCAAGAACTTAGCTCTCAACGAATGATGTCAATAGGGCCCATATGAAGTTTGAAATAAAATTTGGTAAAATAATAACACTGTAAAATAAATGATTAGCTAATAGAACGGAAAAGACAATTGGATTCAAAGGAATACAATTAAAGAAGCTAATAATAAAAAGTTGGAGTAGAAAATGCATATATACAATACAACAGAAAATACTTGGCAAATTTCTATTCCTACGAAATTAGGAATGTTGAACTAAAGAAGGGAAATCCTTAAAAACAATTACTTGTAAGAAAACAAAGTCCAAGATCATCTGTTCTATGAAGAAATGGGAAATGTTTTCATTATTCAAAAAGTGTGCAAGATACATCTTACTCTTAATTAAACAGGTAAAGCACACATTTAAATTATTTATTAGACTAAAACTCAGTTCTGTATAAATTAAAGGCAATAACTCGATTTTAATTATATGTATTTAATATATAGCTTTTTCTGTGAACTGAAGGAATTGTAGTTTTTGCCAAAATGAATGAAATACTGAACAAAACACCTCAATCCTGGGTAGATATACAATCCAAATATGGCTGAAAAACAGATGCATAGCTTATAGAATTTGTGTTCTACACAATGAAAAAAAATTGGTGGTACAGATCTAAGTAAATAGGTTAGGTCCCAACAAACAGCCAATATCAAGAAACCATTACTTAATTTTCAAGCGAATGATCATTAGCAGAAGCAACATTCTACTTCCAAAGGAAAAAAACTGATGGCAAGCTCATCAAAGTGGCTTTCTAACCTGCACCAACTCTCAGAGGAGAACCACAGACAATGGTAGAGCATGTCGTACTTCATCAACTCTGCATGCAAGTACATGATGTTACTCCAGGCTGGGAATTACGTGAAAAATTATTTGTTTCTCATCCAGTCCATTTTGGGTTTGACAGCGCATGGCTCCTTCCAAATTTTTCTCCACATTTTTCACTTCCACACCTAGGGTTCTCCCAAACAAGGTGTTACCCAAACCACAATCTACAGCTATAAGATAACCATCTGTTTTCTTTCCTTTCCCATCACCAGCAATACTCATCCCCTTCTCTCACATTGTCAAAGTAGACGCTCTCTATATAAAGCGCCATTCGCCTCTACAGTAGTGTCCAAAGGGTCAATAATGACATCCACCTTTCTCTCTAGTTCTTACAGAAACTGGAGGAAAATATCATAGTTAGAAATCAGAAAATGCTTTGCTCCTGGAAAGCTGCAAATGTAATTCCTATACCTATGCATCCCCAACTACCTCTACATCCCCAACTATGCATCCCCTATGCATCTCCAACTACCTCGCATACATTTGTTCTACCTCTACACTCATCAATCTTGCAAATGCAACAGCAGGCATACATGGCCTTCTTCTAAAAGCAACAAGGAGACTGCCCTTTTTCAAAATTATTCTGTACTGTTCTGTGGCCACAGTAGCACTTTTCACAGTTGGGATTATTCTCCACATTGTTGCATCCAGTCAAAGCCACTCAAGAATTCCTATGGTCCCAGCAGCACTAAAAATACATAACAGCCTCTTTACAATAATGGCTGTGAATCACAGCATTCCTCGGCTGACATAAGTAGTTAAAATAGTTGGAAAAAAAAAAAGTTAAATAAAACTTTTTAAAAAGTTCAAGTGAAAAAAAAAATGAAAAGGGGGTTGAAAAGGACTCCCCTACCGTCTAACAATATTAAAGTCTGTCTCAAATTTACAAACGTCCTCAGCAACATCAAATGCCGCAGCTTCAAACACACGCGCCAGCTTCAAGCCCGACAGCTTCAAATGCCGCAGCTTCAAACACGCGCGGCTGCTTCAAACGCGCCAGCTTCAAACAGCCTTGGGGCAGCCATCTTGCACACGCTCCAAGGAGCACAACCTCTGGGCCCTTAGGCGGCCACCCCATCCCAGAGGCCACACAGAGGCTTTGTTGGGGGAAAAATGGGAAGAAGAGGGGAAAAAAAAAAAGAAGAAGAAGACAAAATATAATTTGCAGACGTTAAATTAGCCCGTAGAGGGAGCTCACAGAGCCCCGTAATTTCACAGTAATTGGAATCTCCTGTAATTTAAAATGTAGCCCCATCGTTCGTTAGAGAGAGCCTCCAGAGGTCAAAGAGAGCGTGTCTTACTTCATACCGATCTCTGCAGGCCTATAAAATGCAATTCCATTTAGACCCCCCCTTGACCGTGTGTTTTGTTATCGTAACAAAAAGATGATGATTCTTGGCTACATGTTCTCCAAAACCAGCCCAGAAATTAAAGTGACTCGTCTGTGTGTGCTGTTAGGGTGAATCCAACCGAATAAAGACCATAATAAGAATAAAGTTCCAACAATTAGAATTGTCATGGCAATAACCTAAATGTCCTCCATTCACGGCGTTCAGTTTAGAAAGCTACGTGCACTCTTTCAACCTTGACTAGAGATACTCTTATGGCTATCCATTTCTCTCGCTGTCTAGTGTCCTTAAACCAGGCATGCTGCAATGTGCCTTCAGACAAAAGGATAAAACCGGAAAACGAAATGATATAATGGCAGCGAGCCTTTTCAATAAAACATGAGAGGAACAAAATTCCAAAATTCTGTGGAAAGAAATACTGAGAAGGTATACTCAAAAATAAAACAGCTAACTGTGTAGTTGAAAGTGGAAATCTATTATCTGCTCCAATGAAACAAATTTTGAAAGGAAACAATGGTCTACATTTATGTAATTCCTAAATATTTAGAAACTTTAAATTTATATAAAACTGAAATGGCTTCTGAAAACATTTAACCTTTGAAGTAAAGTTGTTTCTATCTTAGAGTAAATACAGAGCAAGAATGTGAAGGAAGCTAAAATGTAGGGCTTAATCAAGAATTTAACATATGTGGATTTTATTCTATTTGGGATAATCAATTAGGTGTTAAGGAAAACATATCTACTTCATTTAAATTATTAACTGGCATGATGTATGTTTTGTTACTGTTTCTCTGTAATATACCTGCTTGTTTGGGAGGTTATGATTACATAACCTGCACTGTTTCCTGCAATCTGTAGTTTAAAAATATATCATAAAATCTGAGGATTTAAGTGATGTTTTTATATCACAGATACTATATCACAACTGTAAAAGGCAAACTATATATACATATATACACACACACACACACACACACACACACACACACACACACGTGGAATCATTTACCCGAAGGTGTGGGGCAGAGCTCAATTTCAAACCTATGATAATCACATCTAGCCAAGATTCCACATGAGGAATAAAAAGTATCTGAATTTGCCTCCCTACTCAATAATCTCTTCACTTTTTATGTATTCCCTGTCTTAGAAATGCCTCACTTTTCTGATATGGCTGACAGCCAGGTCCCTGATTTCCATCTCTCATTTCAGACTCAACCAAAACAAAGTCAAAAACCTTGTAAATGTGATTCATCAATAACAACACCATACAAACTGAGATTTTCCTGGGCATTTAGAGCAAGATAGACTTGGGGATACTCACTAGGTTTGGCAAGCCTTTGGGCTACCAGGAAACTCACACTGAACATGATGGGTAAGGGGAGACTCAAAAGGAGAATGCTTAAGTGTTAAGATCTCAAAACCATGTGTAGTATTACAAACTGTGAAATCATTCACTAGTAATGGCATATACTTGCCATGCAACTATACAGACTTGCCGACTAGGCATCTGTTAAGTTCATGAAAGCTAGGGAATAACTTCATCAAATATAAGCATCCATATTCACGTATTCAAGGCTATGCATTATAGAAGGCATTAAGTGATGAATTATCCTAAAGTTACTAATGATCATGAGTAGGAACAAAGAAAGTAATCCTTGTTTGTTGCTACAGGAAATAGATACCTGGGTGGTTTGTTACTTGGCAATGAGAAAGTTAGCAATCAAGGGTCTTCTTCCAATGAAAAAACAAAAGAAAAAGTGAGTGTAGCCTCTTCATTTCTAACTTCTTGATTTAAAAAAAATTTCAAGAGTCCTAATATAATACAATTACTTTACTGTAAGCCTGAATATCACCTGACACATATTCTAAAACTAAAAAATGTCATACGGGACGCAGAATAAATAAGCATATTAAAAGATGGTAGTCCACCTTCTCATCCACCCTAACACTGATAAAGGATACAATCAAATTGTAGAAATTTAAAAAGGTAACCCATAGGTTTTTCACTTTGAATTCTGACCAAGCTTGGTATCAGATGGTAGAAGATACACATAGTAAAGATGGCTATTGACTTTTACTCCAAAAGAATAAATAAGACATTATTTCCAATATTTTTATAATAATAATAGAAAATAAAAGGTAAAACTACAATTATTTGGAATGATTTCAGACTTGGATGATTTGTTTACATTTTTAAAAGTTAACTTAAGATTAATCAATAACTCTTTTTGATGGCTTAGTTTCCTTGCTTAAAATATTTTAAAAAATATGACTGTCCCTATTACCTACAGAGTTTCTGAACATGTTAACTGAGGCTCTTTTAGCACCCTAAGATCATAAATATGATTGTGATTATACAAAAGTACGCCACATGTAGATGAACAGAAGACTGGGCTGAATGTGTCTGGCTCCAGAAAACTTACTTTCTCATGAACCTTTGTGCTTCTTTTTATTTTTTTAATCTCAAGTTCAAAAGCACTCATATTTGAGAGTTCTCGGTTATTCATGTGTATTCAAGACATACACTCTGAGAAAGACTGTAAGAACTTTGTGATATACCTCCTACGTGCCATCTGGTTTGATGTCTAATCAGCTTTCTAATCATCCAATTTCCAGAATAGAGAAACTAAAGGTCAAAATTTTTAATATAAAACAGAAAATGAAGCCCAAAATAGACTTAGTTATCTGCAAATCTGACCTAAGAAGAGCATACCTTTCTCTAAAGTAAGAATTCAATAACTGATGATACATGGAAATTAATACAAAGATCATTGGCTGGTTACTGTAAAACTTCTGACAGCATTCCACAGGAATAACATCCTCAAATACACTTAGTTGGCGTATCAAAAATATTTTCTGTAAGTTGTTTATATTTGTAGACATTTATAGGCAAATAAATGTAAATTTTTGCAGGATAAACCATTAAAATGCATTAACATAAAGAGCTTTCCTTACTCTGCCATAGGAAAATACTGAGACAAGTTGTGTAGGATTCATTGATTAAATTATAAAAGACAGTAATTTTTTTCTATAATTGCCAAGCTAAAATACTCTGAGCATACTTCTAACCAAAATAGAAATGATATACTTCAAACCAAAGAGTAGGGGAAAAACGTTTGATAACAAAGGGAATGCTTTTACTTGGTGGGGGGTACAGTACATGAATATGTAATATTAGACCAATTTTTCTTCCTTCCAAATTTTATGAATCTTAGCCTCTTAAATCTAGTGTGGCCATATAATTTATCATCCAAAGCTGTACCTTTTGAGAGCATAGGAGAACACTAGTAGTAATTATCCCTGGCCTGGGCAAACCAGGCTGCATGGTTGCCCCAGTCATACCAGGACAATTTGAAATAGCTGTTATTTAAGAGGAGATACATATGGCTAACACTGGATATATCTTAGAAAATCAGTTATTTGGGGACTTCTCTGAAAAATAAAACCTGGAGCCAATTTAATAAGCATAAGTTATAACAGATTCTGAAGTTGAGGACTTGAACTTCTTCAGAGCTACAGGAGCTGCTAGGCTTCATATGTATCTAAACATCTTTCATCTTCTGTCAGCTCCACTGTAATAAATTACTAAAGATAAATGAAAAATCAAACATTCAGGCTAAGTATGTGATTTTATAACTTCTCACTCATAAAGCAAGAAAGTACTGCACTGGCCTAAAAAGATGTTTATGCGTATGTGTGTCAGTGTTATGAGACTACATATATATATACACACACACACACGTGTGTGTGTGTGTGTGTTTTTTTTTTTAAACCAATTGATAGGATGTATTTTGTTACAAGTTACTCATGAGTTGAAACACGCTTTTTTGGTTTAACCATTTCAGAACATCTGTGAAATATAAGTACAAATGGAAATTACTTAACAAACTATGCAGTAAGATAGCTACAATTTTGTTTTCCCTTTGTGAAGGGAAAATAAAATAAATTTTCCATCAGTCACAATGAGAGCTAGAGGGAATGATTATTCAAAATACAGTAGCACCTACATTTCTCCAAATACTCCCCAAGACACAGCATTTGTGCTGACTCAAGCTGTACACCTGAAAAATATATGTCTCAAGTCTGGTGTTCATAATCTGGAAGACAACCACATGTGTTCACAGCACATATCTTTGAAACAATTATTCTCTTGGGTATGCAAATGTACTAGGCTTGCAACATGTTTATTCAAAAGAGTGGGAAGAATGTTTCTTATGTGAGCATCTGCAGGTTTCCACTGGAAATCTGCATACAACAATACATTTCCCCATGAATTCATTTCTTTTTTAAATGACAGTTATATCTTTTTAAGGTTTTACCTACAGTTAACAAAACTCAATTTAGTAACAATTTTTTTTATCAAGGAAAGCACATGAAAGAAACAAAATTAAAGTATATACGCTAGGACATAGTAGCTGGTTTATTGCTTAGATTTTTGCATGACCTAAAGACACAAAATTCCAAATATCCTGGTGTTCCTAACCTACCATCTTTTTCATTATACCCTAGCCACATGCTATCTCACTGCTGATTCTGTCTTTAGCCTCACAACTATTCATCTGTTTTTTCTTTTCATTATCAACCTGCTCACCTATCCCTGGGCATAGATAAATTCAAAACTATTTTAAAATTTTTTAAGTTTTTTTTAAAAAACACTCAAAAGATTCATCACCACAGTAAAATATGTTAACATACATGTATTGGAAATGTTTACATAAAGTACACTACAAAGAAGAAATATATATACTATTCAAGAGACAATAACATTAAATGCTATAAACATATAAAAACTAAAGTTTATTAATTTAGTGTGATGGATATATAAATAACTAAAATGATATACACAAACAAAAACATTCAATAAATTCCCAAAAGTTCATATAATAAGGGAGTATTTTCTTTTCCCAATACATTAAAAGCAAAAAGATAGGGAACTTCTATTTCCAATAATGATGAATAATTTTATTTAGATCAAATATTCCAAAGATCAAAATTAAAATGCTAGATAAAAATATTTCAAAATCCCTTTAAAGTCATTTAAGGGCTAACATGTAGATCAGAAACTGAAGGCACAAACCTCAGGGAGGGGAAGAAGGAAACACAGAGATATAAATTGTACACATGAGCACCAAACTGCTTTTACCTTGAGGCCATGTGTCAAATTTGCCCACGTATGGTATGGACAGAGCGGGGAAGAAAGTCAAAGCCTAGGACCTGCCCATAGCAGGGAATCTGAGAAGACACTCCCCCACATTGATTTGGGACACAAAGGGTTGAGCACCTAATGTAAAGTGATTCATAAGCTATGCCTTGTAGGTTCTAGAAGAAAAATTATGAGAAAAGGAAGAAAAGGTAAAAAACATTCTATGAATAAATGTTGTCCCTGGCCAGCCTTCCAGTAGACTTGTTCTCTGGAGGTTTCTAAGAACTTCACATTTTATGCTGGGTTAAGAGTGCCTTCCACTGGTCACATCCACATGTAATAGTTAGACACAAATGTAAATCTTCTCGGGTAGAGTGTGCCTTCATCCTGGCCTCAACAAATGTACTTTTTCAAGGACAAATGCAATACACAGGTCAAAGTAATTAACAATGCACACATAGAAATGGGGCACTGTGAGCAAGAACCAACAGGAAGAGCAGACAGTAGAAAAAGGTGCACATCAGATACTGAAATTATCAGACACAGTTTATGAAACAGCTAACTATGTTTAAAGAAATAAAAGACATATTTGAAAATGCCTATAGGGAATAGAAAACTAAAATATGTAAAGCACGAGTTAGAGTTCGTCCACTAATAATGTACGATATTGTTTCAGACCAATCCTCTCACTGAAAACAACTACACAATCTGGACCAATATATTTTTTAAATATTGGTTTGAAGTCATTTGAGAGATACCAAGGTTCTAAGGAAAGCCCATCAAGGTGAGTCCTGTATCTGGGACTGCTTCCATCAAGGTAATGTCAAATTACATGCAGTGTGAGAGATATATTAACAGATGTACAAATCTGAAAAGACAAAATGTAGAGTTCAGGAGGAGCTGCCCTGGTACGAACCTAGGCCTTCAGTATGGATTTCAAAGGTTACATCCTAAAACTAAGTAAAAACTGGAAATAAACCAGTCCTCACAGGTACTGAAGTCCAGATTCAAATCACTTCAATTTACGATTAAAGTTAAGATTCTATATTGCTAATGTCTCTACCCAAACTGCCTGTCAGAAGTAAAGGTAAATGTATCTCGAGGATGAGACTGTCACTTAGAAACTCTAGATATGTTAATACAGTCATATACAGTCTTCACTTAATCAAATAACCAGGCATGGAAAAAAATTAAGAAATAACTGAAAACTTAGTGGAAAAAAAAGACTGTACAAAGGATCTATAGGAAATCTAGGTAGTGGACCTAACAGACACAGAATTTAAAATAACTGTAATTAATATTTCCTCTGAATTAAATGATAATATTGAGAATGTGGGCAGAAAACTGGTAACCTATAACTATAAAAAGGAACCAACCAGAAATTCTAGAACTAAAAATACAATAACTTGAAAATAAGAACTCAATAAATAGGCTTAACAAAAGATTAGATAAAGCTGAAAGAGAGGATTGTAAACTGGAAAATAAGTTACAAGAAAATATTAAGATTAAATTCTGAAAACGGAAGGATAAAAAATTCAAAAAGAGCACAAAAGACAAATGGGACATGCTGAAAATGTCAGAGTTTCAGAAGGAGAAAAGAGTGGGTCAGAAGAAATATTTGAAGAGATAATGGGTGAAAATTTTAAAAAACTGATAGATACTACAAGGAACAGAAACAAGTCAAACTATAAATTCCAACACAGATAAATATGAATAAAACAACATCTTAGCACATTAATATAATGCTATATAGTAATATATAATATGAAAGCCAAAACAAAAAGTAAGTCTAAAAGCAGCTGGGAAAAAAGGCATATTATGTTCAAGAGAGAAAGACTGACCATTATCTTTTTTGATAGAAATTATGAAAGCCAGGAAATATTAAAGTAAAATAGTGTCTTGAGAATTCTGACAAAAAAAAAAAAAAAAACAACTACCAACCTAGAATTCTATATCCAGTGAAAATATAAGCAAAATGATGGTATTTTCAGAAAAATAAAAACAGAGAATTTACTGACAGTAAACTCATACTTAAATTTTGTTTTATTATTTATTTATTTATTTATTTTTTGCCTGCATCGCATGGCTTGCAGGATCTTAGTTCCCCGACAACGGATTAAACCCAGGCCTCAACAGTGAAAGTGCCAAGTCCTAACCACTGGACCACCAGGGAACTCCCTAAATTTTGAAACAGGTTCTGGGATCAGAAAAATATATTCATAAAAGATGTCAGATGGGACTCAGAGAAGCAAGAAGGTGTTTACAGCAATCAATAGCGCAAATACTTGGATAAATCTAATTGAGCATTGTCTGGATGAACAACAATAATGCTATTTGAGGAGGTTAAAACTATTTATACAATTAAATACGTTACAATAGTAAATGTCAGAAGAAAAAATGTATGTTGTACTTTAGTGGAATCAATAAAGGACAGGGCTAACAAGTTAACATGGGGAAATTTATTTAAATAATAATAAAAACTTAAATCAAAAAGAAGGCAAAGAGATAGTGAAAAGAAATACAGAAGCAGAAAAATTAAAAAGAAAGTAGAAAACTGGTAAATATAAACTCAAATATATCCAATAGTACATTAAATAAAAACTGATACTGTCATATTAAATATAAAGAGTAAAATCCAAAATATTTTTCGATTAAGAGTAATACTATAAATATAAGGATATAAGATTTGAAAGTAAAAGAATGGGAAAGCTATCCCATGTAAATAAACACTAAAGAAACCTAGTGTAGCTATATTAATAACAGCCAAAACAGACTTTAAGATCAGTGTTTTAGCTAACACTTCCATCATATCATATAATTGTCATTTCTTTTTTGTGGTGAGAACATTTAAAAGCAAGCCTCTTGGGGCTTCCCTGGTGGCGCAGTGGTTGAGAGTCTGCCTGCCGGTGCGGGGGACACGGGTTCGAGCCCTGGTCCCGGAGGATCCCGCATGCCGCGGAGCAGCTGGGCCCGTGAGCCACAGTTGCTGGACCTGCGCGTCTGGAGCCTGTGCTCCAGACAAGAGAGGCCGCGATAGTGAGAGGCCCGCACACTGCGATGAAGGGTGGCCCCCGCTTGCAACAACTGGAGAAAGCCCTCGCACAGAAACGAAGACCCAACACAGCCATAAATAAAAATAAAAATAAATTAAAAAAAAAAAATAAAGCAGGGGTTGGTAACTTTAAAAAAAAAATTAAAAGCAAGCCTCTTAGCAACTTTCAAGTATATAATACAGTGCTGTTATACAGTGTTGTTGATTCAATGCAATCCTTATCAAAATTCCAATGGCATTTTTCACAGAAATAGAGAAAACAATCCTAAAATGTGTATGGAACCACAAAAATCACCCCAAATAGCCAAAGCAATCCTAAGAAATAAGAACAAAACTGGAATCATCACACCTCCTGACTTCAAACTATACTACAAAGCTACAGTAATCAAAACAGTATGGTACTGGCATAAAAATAGACACATAGACCAATGGAACAGAATAGACAGCCTTTGTCAAATATCAGTTGACTACATGTGGGTTTATTTCAGTAACAACAACAAAATCGAATTTAAAAATGGGGAGATAAACTGAATAGACATTTTTCCAAAGAAGACATACAAATGGCCAACAGAAATATGAAAAGGTGCTCAACATCACTAATCATCAGGGAAATACAAATCAAAACCACAATGAGACATCATCTTACCCATCAGGATGGCTATCATCAAAATGATAAGAGATAAAAAGTACTGCCAAGGATTTAAAGGGAACCCTTGTGCACTGTTGGTGGGAATGAAAACTAGTACAGACACTATGGAAAACACTATGAAGGTTCCTCAAAAAATTAAAAATAGGATTACCATAATATTCAACAATCTTCCTTCTGGGTATATAGCCAAAGAAAATAAAAACAGGATATCAAGAAAATAACTGCACTCTCATGTTTATTGCAGCATTATTCACAATAGCCAAGATATAGAAACATCCTAGTTGTCTGTCAATGGAGGAATGGGTAAATAACTGTATTTTTTAAATTCCAAAAATTGTTTTTCAGTCATTAGGAAGATAAGCCCAGTTAGAAAGCCAGAGATGCAAGTAGGAATGAAAGAAGAAAATGACAAATATAAGAATAAACCTAAATAAACATTATGAACACTGAGTTTTGTTTTTTTTTTTTAAAGATAATAATGATTGTATATGTGTGTATTTTTTAGGTTACAAGACAACAATAATAAATCATTTGGGAAGCAGGCAAATGAAGCTGAGGTACTTTAAAAGCCATGCATTTGGGAGGAGAAAGGTAAAGTATTAACATTTGACTTTGATAAATAAGGAGTACATGCTGTAATGATAGGATAACTACAAAAATAACTGTTTAAAGTTTTATATCTTCTAAACCAATAGAGAGAAAATAGAATGGTAAGAAACCATCTGTCAGTCCAATAAAAATCAAGAGAAAGAAAAAGGATAAATCGGTAAGGGCAAATGAAAATCACATAACTTTAAACAAAAGCATACTTATTTCAATAGATATCAATGTACTGCATAATTCAGTTAAAAGATTAAAAAATCAAAATGGATTTACAACTAAATACATAGACTAGTATTAATTTATTACATTAAATACATATAAAAATACAGAAAAATTATAAAAGGATATGAAAATATAGCATGGGAAAATCTTTTGTAGGTATATTAATAAAAAATATAAACTTTAAGGCAAAAAGCATTTCTACAGATGAAGGTTATATCATAAATAAAAGGTCAGATTCAATCAAAAAATGAAAAAAATCTAAATTACTATGCACTTAACATTACTACAAAATATATAAAGAAAAAATTGACAGAAGAAATAGGCAAACAACAATCATAGTGGGGGATTTTTTTAAAACTTCTCTCACTATACAATAGAACAAGCAGGAAAAAAACATTAAGGATATAAGAAGATATAAAGAAACAAAATTAGCAAATTTGATACTTTGGACATATATAGAGGAACTAGAGAATACACCTTCTTTTTGAAGACATAGAGATTTCTAAAAATTGACTATGTACTAAGTACGTACTAGCAACTCACAAAAAATTTCAAATATTTGAAACCACAGAGTATATTTTTTCTAAATAAAATGTGCTGTAAATCAACAACAAGATAACTAGAATAGCACACACATTTGTAAATTAAGAAATATAATTCTAAATAATTTATGGATAAAATAATCAAACACAAAGAAGACTATAAAATATTTTAAACTGAATAAAATACTACATAGAAAAATCTGAGAGATGTAGCCAAAGCAATATCTAGAGGAATATTTATAATCTTGAATGCCTGTATTAGTAAAATAAAATTGCTGAAAATTATTAAGGTTACATCCATCCCAAGAAGATAAGGAGAAACAACAAATTCAAAGAAAGCTGAAGGAAGAAAGAAGCAAAGATAAGAGTAAATATTGAGAGAATCTACAAAAGCAAATGTGTTTCTTTAAAAAGAGTAAGAATTGGATAATCCACTGATACAAATGATCAAGAAAGACAAAGTATAATAAAGTGATATCAGGAATGAAAAAAGGAATTTAACAAAAGATCCAAAAGACATTAAAAAAGATAACAAGCATTGCCATAGGCAATTATGAGTTAAATTAAAAGAAAAAAGACAGTTTTCAGGCACTGGCAGCAAAGAACACATGACTTCAATCATTGAGAGAACAGACGGACCCGATTAAGCCCCACACTTACCCTGTTTTTCTCCCGGGGCATAATTTCTAATCTGCTGTTCATGAAAGTGGAGTGCAACCAGTCTTGCAGGGCAGAGGAATCAGAGCTGCTAAACTGACTGAAATTTGGTAAGCAGGGAACTAGAATGGAGAAAGCAATAGACCTGGAGAAAAAAAATATCTTTGGGCCCTTGGCAGATCTGAGGCTTCACATGCATAGGGCAAGATTCCAAGATTTCTAGCAGAGAACAGTTACGGAGGGGCTGAGATCTGAACAGAGATTTCGGATGTTGCACAAAATGGGGGAGATGCTGGCATTCCACCCCCAGCCAAAGGGAAAAATCCTTGGTGAATATCCAGATTTTTTGGAGATCCCAGAAATGCCATGCCCTAGAAGTAAAGGCCTGTACTGTAGAATGAAGGGTAACACCAAATAGACTTAAAGCTTAAAATCAAACCTCCACATGATCTAGATTACCAGCCAGAAATGAAATTACTTCTCAAAACAAAACTCAATCCCCATCAGTGAAAGATAAAATTATTAAGATTCTATAATATAATTCACAATGTCAAAAATACAATTTAAAAATTGTTAAATGAGCAAGGAAGCATGAGAAAATGGCTGACAATCAAAAAGTAACAATTATTAGAAGCTTATCCAAAGATGATTCACATATTGAAGTTAGTAGACAAGGACTTTAAAATAACTGTGACAAATATGATAAATTGAGGAAAAAATATTTAAAAGTAGATGAAAATATGATGTATTTTAACAGAGAATTACAATCTATAAAAAAAGTGAATGTGCACCCTAGAACTACAAAACACATCAGAGATTAAGAACTCAATGAATTAGTTTAACTGCAGACTATGCACAGCATAAGACAACGTAAGTGAGCTAGAAGGCTGGCCAGAAGAAAACCTCTAAATTGAATATATAAAGAAAAAAAGAAACCAGAACAGGAATGTAAGAGGAATTTGGGACACAATAAACATGCACATGCTTTGTCTATCCCAGATGAACAGGAGAAAACAAGAGGGGTAATATTTGAAGAAATAACGATTAAAAATCAGAATTTCCGGGCTTCCCTGGTGGCACAGTGGTTGAGAATCTGCCTGCTAATGCAGGGGACACGGGTTCGAGCCCTGGTCTGGGAAGATCCCACATGCCACGGAGCAGCTGGGCCCGTGAGCCACAACTACTGAGCCTGCGCGTCTGGAGCCTGTGCCCCGCGACGGGAGGGGCCGCGATAGTGAAAGGCCCGCGCACCGCGATGAAGAGCGGTCCCCGCACCGCGGTGAAGAGTGGCCCCCACTTGCCTCAACTAGAGAAAGCCCTCGCATGAACCGAAGACCCAACACAGCCAAAAATAAAATAAATAAATAAATAAATAAAGTAGCTATAAAAAAGAAAAGTGCTTTAAAAAAAAAAAAAAAAAAAAAAAAAAATCAGAATTTCCTGATATGATGAAAGACATCAACCCACATATTCAAGAAGCTCAGTGAACCACAGTAGGATAAGTAAAAGGAAAATCATACGAGGGCATATTATAGTGAAGCTGCTGAAAGCCAAAAACAAAAAGAATCTCAAAAGCAGTCAGAGTATGAGGTGGGGTCAGGAGTGGGGCGTAGTACTGTTGTTCAGAGGATGACAATAAAAATGGGAGTCTACTTCTCAACACTGGCCATAAAAACCAGAATACAATGTAATGACATTGTACTAGTTTCCAAAAGTAAAATGCCAATCTAAAATTCTATACTCAGCAAAAATTTCTTCCAAAAACAAAAAAGAAATTAAAGACATTCTCAGAAATACGTATTGTCAATGTGCACACACTACAAGCAAAACAAAAGGAATTTCTTAAGACTGAAGAAAAACGATCCCAGATAAAAGAACAGATGCAGAAGATTTGAAAACCATGATTAATGAAACTGTTCTAATATACACATATAGAAAATTATATTTAACACTACAGAAGATGCAATTTTCTCAAGTGCATAGAGAATTTTTAACACATAGAACATATTCTGGACCATAAAGCAAGTCTCAACACACTTCAATGATTGAAGTTATAAATTATATAACCTTTGATGACCTTAGAATTAAGTTAGAATCCAGTATCTAAATGTTTAGAAATTAAGCAACATAATTCTACATAACTCATAACCATAGGTCCTATAAATCCACATCCTACAGACTTATGTCTGTAAAACCTATAAAACCATGTTTACTAAAACTTTACCAAGAGTAAAGAGAAAACTTTAGAAATCGCATGACTCTTAGAGACTTTAAATCCCTAACTGAATACCTATCCACCAAAAAATTCTAAGTCCAGATGTTTTTCCTCAGAGTTTAATTAACCATTATAAAGAATAACACTAAGACAACACAAATTATTTCAAGGAAGGGGAAAAAATGACTATTTCACTCTGGATTTTTTTAAAATTATATGACATTTGTAAGAAACAAACCACAGATTTTTAAAAAATGAAAAAGTTGAAGCTGCAAGATAAGAAGAAATAAAAAGATATGCCTGTGAATACTAATTAAAATAAAACTGGGGGGGGGCTTCCCTGGTGGTGCAGTGGTTAAGAATCCATCTGCCAATGCACGGGACACGGGTTCAAGCCCTAGTCCGGCAAGATGCCACATTCCGCGGAACAACTAAGCCCATGCACCACAACTACTGAGCCTGTACTCTAGAGTCCGCAAGCCACAACTACTGAGCCCACGTGCCACAACTACTGAAGTCCATGCACCTAGAGCCCGTGCTCCGCAACAACAGAAGCCACCACAATGAGAAGTCCACACACCGCAACGAAGAGTAGACCCCCTCACTGCAACTAGAGAAAGCCCGCACACAGCAACAAAGACCCAACGCAGCCAAAAATAAAATAAAATAAATTTATAAAAGTAAAATAAAACTGGTATAGCTATAATATCAGACAAAGTAGATTTTAAGATTAATGTATTTATAGAGATTAAGGATATTTTTCAATAAAAAGTCAATCCACAAAGAATTTTTTAAATAATTCTAAATGTGTATCTGAAAAACAACACAGCTTCCAAATATAGTATACAAACCAAAACTGACTGGACTCAAATAAGAAATAGAAAAACCTACAGTCATGATAGGAGACTTTACCACACTTCCCACAGTAACTGATAGAACTATCAGGAAAAGAATCAATAGGAATATGGAGTATTTTAACAACGTGATGATTACCCTGCCTGACCAAATGGACATTCATAGAAAAATGTACCTAAAATACAAGTACATGAAACATTTATCAAAATTGATGATATGATGACCGATTCAGCTGATTTTAAAAGCTGGTTTATCAAGGATTAAAATTATACTTTGACTTCAGGAAAATTAAGCTAAAATCAATAACAAAAAGATAACTTGAAATATTTCCAAATGTTTGGAAACTAAGAAAACTCTCCTAAATAATGATTAAAACAATCTAACTTTAAATATATTTCACTGAGCCATAAATTAATATGCTACATATTGAACTTTGTGTGATGAAGCTACAGCAATACTACATGGATGTTAAGACCTTCCATGAAGACCACGCACATACTAGAAAATTTTTAAAACTTCAAATCAGGGCTTCCCTGGTGGCGCAGTGGTTGAGAATCTGCCTGCCAATGCAGGGGACACAGGTTCGAGCCCTGGCCTGGGAAGATCCCACATGCCACAGAGCAACTGGGCCCGTGAGCCACAATTACTGAGCCTGCGCGTCTGGAGCCTGTGCTCCGCAACAAGAGAGGCCGTGACAGTGAGAGGCCAGCGCACCGCGATGAAGAGTGGCCCCCGCTTGCCACAACTAGAGAGAGCCCTCGCACAGAAATGAAGACCCAACACAGCCATAAATAAATAAATTAAAAAAAAAAAAAAAAAAAACTTCAAATCAGTTATCTAATTATCTATCAAAAGAGGTTGGGGTGGGGGAAGCAAGTAAAACCAGAAGAATATAAACCTAACAAAACAATAAAAAAATAAGGGCAGAAATTAATAACATGTACAACAACTTGCAATAGAAAAAAAAATCATCAAATCTGTGGTGGGCTGAATAATGGCCTCTAAAGATAAAATATCTGGGTCTTAATCCTTGCAACATTTGGATGTTACCTCATGTGGCAAAAGGGACTGTATATGTGACTAAATTAAGGATGTTGGGAATGGCAGATTATTCCGAATTATCTGGGTAAACCCTGTATGTAATCACAAGTGTTTCAAAAGAGGAAGGCAGAGAAGTATTTGACTAAGAGACAGAAGGTAATGTGACAACTGAAAGAAGATGCCATGCTTTGGGCTATGAAGACAATGGAAAGGCCACAAACCAAGGAAGGCAAGAAACACAACTCCAGAAGCTGGAAAAGGCAAGGTAATGGATTATCCTCTACAACCTCCAGAGGGAGTGCAGTCCTGCTGACACCATGACTTTGGCCCAGTGAAACTGATTTTGGATTTCTGGCTTCCAGAACTGTAAGAGAATACTGTTGTGTTGTCTTAACCCACCAAGCTTGTAGTAATCTGTTACACAGCAATAGGAAACCAATACAAAAGCCAAAGTTTGGCTTTGAGAGAAAAATAATAAAATTGGTAAACCCTGAACAAGACATTTAAAAAAATATTGAGAGTAAAGAAGAACATTACTATAGATTGTATAGATACTAAAACTATAAGAGCTTATGACCAAAATTTGCCAAAATATTTGAAATGTTAGCTGAAAACTGCTTGAAAAGCACAACTTAAAAATGAACACAAGAATAAATAGCATGTTTCTGTATTACTAAATCTATTAAAGAAACTGAATAAGTTTTTAAAACCCTTTCTACAGATAAATCTCCAGCTCAGACAGCTTCACTGCTAAGTCTTTTACTTTTAAGAAATAGCACCAATCTTACACCAATCCTTCCAGAAAAAAAGAAAAGAGAACAGTGTTTGAAAGCAGCTTAATCTTGACACCAAAACCTGATGACTATGCTGTGGTCACATGGGTGTTTCCTTTTGTAAGAATTCATGGAGCCATTAATGATTTGTACACTGTATACATTCTACTTTGAAAAACATTTACCTTAAGCAAAAGAAAAGTAATATTTCTTCAAGATCTCTGATTTGGAAAATGTTAATTCTCATGATGTGCACTATTTTGAATTTAGTAATCCATTTATTCATTCAATACATATTTATACAGCAACTGAAAATCATATTGTTAGAATTTTCCCCTTGTTACTAAATATTCTCTGAAACTTATTTTTAATGACTGCATAATATATCAAAATATGTATGATTTTATAGTATATTTACTCTTTTTTTAAACTACTGAGCATTTGCATGGTTTACAATTTTACACTATTATAAATAGCATTAAGATGAATATCTTTGTACGTTAATTTCTGACGGTCCACAAAAATATACATTAGCTGGGCCTAAGGGGCATGAGCATTTTTTTCCATATCGTTGTATAGAAAATGTGTACTGTTTTTCAGTCCCACAGACTTTCAACAGTTTTTCCACAGAGGTTACAAAACAGTATTCACAGTGTGGAATGCATTTTCTAAATACCTTCATATAGGGATCCTAGAAAAGGGTAGCTATTGTTCTTCATTGTATGAAATTGAAATTAGCCCAGATTTCCAATTCTCATCCTTGGGCTGCAAAAACAGTTTAATTTATATATTTTGCATCAAGGGACAGTCATGGTACAAGTGACCTATTCTGTAGAAAGCACATGGATTGTAAGGAAAGCCAGAGCTATTTTAATCCCAGCCTTGCCACTTGCTACCCATTTCAGTTGGTAAGTGATTTCAGCTTTCTGTGCCTTAATTTCCACCTCTGTAAAAGAAGATAACCAGAAATACTACGTAGGATTGCTGTGAACACTAGGTGATATATACAAAGAGCCTAGCATTGTGTCTGGAACAGTTATTATTCAGTAAGTGGGGTTTTTTTTCCTCTTCTCAATTATGGTATCCTTTCAATTATCCATAGTAATGGGTCAAATGGCATAGATAATTCTAAAATTTTATATCACACCAGACTTTTTACTACTGATGATAAAATATAAAGGAGCTGATTTATTTCAGCTTCTCCACCTATTCCTGCCCTCCTAGCCAAAGTAAGGAAACTGGATAACACAGATGGCAGAATCAATCTATAAATAATTAAGAGCTGGTCTTGGGTCTTATTTTATGATTAAAAATCTGAATCATTACGAAATTAAAAGCCCCTTTGCAAGTTGTGTTTTCATTTGGCCTTTAATAAGTAACTTTCAAATGTCTTGATTTTTTAAAAAAGGGCCTTTAAAAATCATATCAGAGGTTAGAAAAGTGTTCCATTGAGCAACATTTTTTTCCACGTGAGCACTGTCGTTAAGACAATTATCACTGATCACCTTTTAATGATATATCAAAACCACCTGAATATTTTTAAAAGGGTCACACAAAGCTACATAATTTATAAAGCTGAACAGCACAAATAGGACTTTTGCATTTGTTCAGACATGTACCAGGTTTCAGTTCCTACAGGCTCACAGACGGTTTTCTCCTTAGCAGTTTGCCAAATGTATTTTAGAATGTCCAAAATTTAAAATGTTGATGTATGTGAACCAACTACATAATGAAAGAATCCATGCACCATTAAAATGATAATGTGAATCACTCTTCAGTTCCCTCAAATATGCTAAGTGCAAATAACTAGATCACATGGAGGGGATCAGAAAGGTAAATAGGTATTATTTTGAGTGAAAAAGGTAAACTTGCCCAGTCAACACTGACTTGTTTTTGTTGGTTTTTTATTTTAAAGAGGATTCTTCTTTTCCTTTTTGTTCCAAATATCAAATTATGACCATGGAATATGTATAACAAGCTACAATGCAATTCCTGATTATTCTGAGCCTAATCACAGTTTGTGTTTTACCCCAGCCATTTGCTTCTACTTTTCCTGCCTGCTGCCTGCCTTTTGCCATTTCACTGCTTGTTAGTCTTTGGCCAGAGTATCCCAGAAAAAAAAGGCAAATTAAAAAAAAAAAAAAAAAAAAAAGAGGTGGGGGGAGGCAGTCCAAACCATTTGAACTTCTTCCAGTTTTGTCTAAAGTTCCTGGAGGAAGAGGGAGGGTGCAGGTTCATAAAAGATTCTTAGATTGTCTTCAACTCTCCTTATATTTTCCCAACCCTCCAGACCCACATCGCTACTTCTATTAATACTGTAGAGAGATTCATTTTATGGACTTCCTGCCCTTCAGAAGAGAAGAGAGCTATTTGTTTTAAGAAAAAGAGTCTATCATATTTTGATTTTGTGCATAAAAAGCCAGAATACTTTGTGTTCAGAATTAGTGTTCTGGTCACCAACTCGTGTGTGTGTGTGTGTGTGTGTGTGTGTGTGTGTGTGTGTGTGTAGGGCGTGCTTTTCCCAACACCAGAAGGGTGTCCGAGAATTCAACTCAGTTCTAACACTATCTCCCGTGAGCTTCCATGTCCTCTCCAGGCTTGTCATTTTCACCAAATCTCCAAGTGTTCACCAACCCAGAATTTCTTCAAACCCTGTCCTTAGGGGTTTCTATGGAGGCTTCATTACATTGGTATGATTAATTAAATCATTGGCCACTGACGACTGATTCAGCCCCTCTCCCCTTCCCAGAGGTCAGGACGTATGAGACTAAAATCACAGAGTTGGTTCCTCTGGTGACCAGCCCCCATCCTTAGGTAATCTAGGCACATTTCAAAAGTCACCTCATTAACATAACAAGACACACATTTATCACTCTCATTACTTAAGAAATTCCAAGGGTTTTAGGAGCTCTGTGCCAGAAACTGAAGACCAAATATATGTTGCATATTATAAATCGCAATATCACAGTGCCCTAGAAGCAAATGGTCACTGTTAGTTCTGGCACAGTCACTTAAACACACTGCATATTTCTTTTTTTTTTTAAATTTTTTAATTTATTTGGCTGCATCGGGTCTTAGTTGCGGCATGCAGGATCTTCTCTAGTTGCGACACATGGGCTTCTCTCTAGTTGTGGCACATGGGCTCCAGAGTGCATAGGCTCAGTAGTTGTGGCACACAGGCTCTCTAGTTGTGGTGTGCAGGCTCTGGAGCACGTGGGCTCAGTAGTTGTGGCGCGTGGGCTTAGTTCCCCCACGGCATGTGGGATCTTAGTTCCCTGACCAGGGAACAAACCCGCATCCCTTGCACTGGAAGGCGGATTTTTAACCACTGGACCACCACGGAAGTCCCAACACACACTGCATATTTCTTAGCTACTTCAGGATTCATCTTCCTTATATGGAAAAATAATTATTATTAACTACCCTATCTACCTCTCAAGAGTCATTCACAATGACTGGCTGAGTTAACAGAAGTAAACGTTCTTTGAAAAAGTAACATAAAGACCCCATGTATCTGAGTAAGTGTGAACAAACAAAAACTGTTCTTATGGTATGATACAATGAGAACGGCACATGATTTTTGCAGTATCCTTGCCAAAAATGGATAGCTTTAATATAATTATTATAAAACATCAATCACAAATTGAGGAGTATTCTACAAAATAACTGACCAGTACTGTTCAAGAGTGTAAAGGTCACAGTGACAAGGAAAGACTGAGGAACTGTCACATACTGGAGGAGACTAAGACATTACAACTACCTGTGTTGTGGGATCCTGAATTGGATCCTGGAAAAAAACAGAAGGAAAAGAATTTTAATAAAAAACTAATGAAATATGAAGTCTGTAGTTTAGTCATTAGGATTACACCAATGTTAATTTCTTAGTTTTAATCCTTATACTACGGTTATGTGAGACATTAGCATTTAGGAAAGCTGAGTGAAGGGTATAAAGGAATTCTGTACTATTTTTGCAACTTTTCTGTAAGTCTAAAATTATTTCAAACTAAAAACTTTAAAAGTTATTTTGAGTAATCAGGAAGCGCATCATCCCATTAATCGAGAAAAGCTGAACATCATTTTCAACTACTGAACAGTTATTTTTGGTATATGACATACACTAGGAAGAAATGACTTTTAAAGGATAATGCGGTGCTGTTCTTGTGCTACCTGACATTAAAGATCTTTGGCAATCTTATTTGGGTATTTCTAGCAAATGCTAAGATTTCACTCCAACAACTACAAATCAGTGTCCTAATGCTGCTTGGCCAAGGGAACAGTATTAATTTATTCTAGTTGTTCTTTTGGATATGAAGGACAGGAATGAATTACAGCTCTGAATTCAAACCCAATATGTTCATTTACCTCGACTTAAAAAGAAGAAAATATCTACTATTCAAGAATAAAAAAAAAAGTATTTATCCAAATGGATGGATATTCTCGGCAATAAATTTTTAAAAATAAAAGTCAGTGCTACAACATTCCTGAATATGATAAGACCAGCTGCACTTTTTTTTTTTTTAATCAATACATTCTCACACACAGTCATTGCAGAGCTTATCTCATTGTCAAGATGTGGGGAACAATACAGCTGCTATATTTTGTCGACTCAGCTCTTTCCCACACTTGATCTCTTAAGTATGATTTTTTTAAAGATAACATTTGTGGGTTCTGTAAAATAGAACACTGAAGAAGACATACAAAAGACATGTGACCTCAACAGCTCCATCTATTATTTGGAAGTGTACATTTTTCACAAAAGTTTTAAGGGTAAGACTTTTTTCCTTGTTTTTTAACCAAGTTTTATACTTGCATCATAAGTGCATTTCCCCCCTTGACTCAAACTCCACATGGAATTTAATTTGATGGTCCCTGTAAAATATACAGCTTTATGACGACTTTACCAATTTCAGTCTTCTCACTAGATAGAAACCAAGGAATAATATCTCTACCATTACCAACTAGAGGGATTTTTGGATGGACATAATTAAAAGTTTAAGATCTCTATCATCTATCCACATATAGATTTCTAAAGAAAAATATATGATTTGTTGAGTTTATCAGGATATCCAAAACAAGCTATGTTCTGAATTTTACAAGCATTTCACAAGTTTTTCCATTTTGAATCAATGGTTGCACATAGACACTTGCAAGTAGACAACCTCACTTCCCTTCTTTCGTTATGGAAATAGAGCCACTGTTCTTTTGCTGGCATGCTCTGAGTTAGACATAAGTCAGAATTCGTTAGTAGCAATGAATCTCTGATACTCTAATAACTGATACTGCAGCCATGATCAAATTGCATTCAAATCCCTTATATGAAGAAGTTCATATAAGACAACACAAGTACAGAGAGTAGGAGTTACAAGAAATGCCTAGAATTTCTCAGCAAGGTATGTTCTGTAGTCAGCACACGAGGTAAAACACCCTTTATCAAATATTTACTATACCATATTAAGCTAAAAGTGCCACATGTAAAGCGCAAAGTTATTAAATGCCAGTAATGAACTATATAAATCAACAAAGAACTTATTTAAATCCACTTATTAAAAAGCTAAAATTTTCTATAGCTTAAATCTGTCCTATGGAATATAACTGTAGCATTCACTGAGTTGAATGACAAAGGTGATCATGAAAATGTAAGATTAAAAAATAATATATCAATGGTAAGAGCCCCATTATGTATTAAGTGAATACTACATATCAGTGGTTACTCTGTCAGGTTCTTTAAGATTCCTGAATCTTCACAATAACTTAGGCAAGTTCAGTATTACCTCCATTTTACAAATGAAGAAAATGAAACTCTGAATTTAAGTGATTTGCCCAAATCCACAAAACTAGTGATTATCTGGCTTCCCAATCATTATGCTTGTACTTTCACAAGATCAGTCTCCCAAAAGCTTCTACTACTCTTGAGAACTCATGGGAAAAACATCCTAGGTTCCTACCTAGGCGTGTCTAAACTGATGGCCTGCAATACTTCCAGTTGCAAAACTTTAGTTCAGCATCCACATTCTGAGGAAGTAAAAGATTACTTCAGATGGAAATTTCTATAGGATGCTCCTTTTACTTTTTTCCAACTGTCAAACACCTTTGCTGATCATCTGAATTTCCCTAGGCCTCCCCAGGTTTGGAGTACAAATGATGCCATATTTACAGAAGTGCTTAAATATCAGTGGCTTATTGCACTTTCCAGCTCCCTTAAAGACAAACCTAAAACGTTCTTGGTTTTCTCAGGCTCACAAGTGCTCAAAGGTACTTTCATGGCCCACTTCCACCCATGCTGTGCTGTCTGTGTCCTCCATCAGAATGCTGCCCTGCTAGGCATGGTCAGGCTCCACCCTCAGTTAGTAGTCAATCAATGTTGCCATGATGCCAGAAGAACACTTTAGTGTGAAAAAGAATTAGAGGGTTGGGGCTAGGGGAGGATGATTTTTTTCTACTCTGTGATATACTCTGTAATTTCATCTCTAAATTAGCGGGTTTATTCCTAGAATCTCAAAAGTTGCCTTATGAACACTGTACCTTTAGGTTCTGGTTCTTCACTCCTCCTTTCCCAAACCTTAAATCTGTGCAGAGGGTTAAGATGGGACATTCTCCCCCATTTCTGTACTCAGCACCTCCTCACAGTGCTGAAGATTCCCCCTACTTTTTGACCTGAACATACACACGCACGCGCACACACACACAATCTTACACATAAGCTCATTCAAATAATTTCCTAGAATGTAAACCAGCACATCGGTTCTATAATTAGACAAATTTTAAACTGAGGTTGGAGATCCTCATTGAATACCCTGCTATCTGTCTCAAACCAGACAGCCCTTACTTCCCTTTCAAAACCACTGTGAACTCTCTCCTGATATCCGCCAAGTATAGCTGATCAGTCCTGTGTCCTCTGACACTGTCTATATATTTTATATCATCTTTTATTTGAATAATTTACTTAAGTATCTGTTTCCTTTTATAGATTCTGAGCTCCTTGAGGTTATAGACCATTTCTTACTCAACTAGCACAGTGTAGCATCCCTACCACAGTCCCTGGCTTAACAAAATGAATAAATGAAATAATTCATTACACAAGCCACTCAAGGAAATTGGTCTTGATACTCCATTTTACAATCATGGGCTTTGTTCCTACAGCAGTTAAAAGAAAGACTGCAGTTTTGGTGCTGACCCACTCACCAAGACCCAAAAGTGGCCTCTAGTTTAATATAACCCAAATGAGTTCAATTCTATTCAGAAACACTTAATGAGTGACAACATGACAGAGAATATCAGTATAAGATTCAGAAACAAAAACATTAACATAAGGGCTAAGATGACTTATGGTGTAACAAAGATTAAAACATGCTATGGAAATACAGAGAAAGGAGTGACAATTTTTGATTCAAGAAGATTTCTCAGAAAAGGAAGATCTTGAGCTATGTTTCTGAAGTGGGGAAGAAGGACATTCCAAGGGAGATAAAAACTGGAGCAAAAGCCCGAAGATTGATGAGTATGTGGAGTAACCAAGAAACAACAAAGAGACCAAAATAGCTGCTATTTAGGGTATGTGGCTTGGGTGTGGAGAAAGGAGATGGCCTAGAAAGTGATGACAGAAATATGGGAAAAGACAATGGTGGAAAGCATTGATTAAGTCATTTCTATTATTTACATACTGAGGAAGGCAAAAGGTTTCTGAGGAGAATGATCCATTATTTCAGCAAGGTAACACTGCAGTATATAGCTCTCAACCAGGATGTATATTCTGATAATAAATGTAATGTTAGTGACTCTTTCTTTGAGGCATGTTCATCATCTATTCACCACCCCCAAGGCAGCTAATTTCAAAAAGGAGTCTCTGAGTCTCTCCTTCTCCTCAAGATCCATTTGGAAAAGTTGCTTACTTATTCATTACTGGCCCAACTGCTTTATCCAGCTCTGGAAGACAAAGTTTAACAAATCACATAGATAGGTCTTATTTGATTCTAAATCAAATCATTGAGATTTACCTCTTCATCCACTGAAAAGGAGAAATGATCAACAATGTTCTTCAAAAAACGTTATCCTCCCTAGTACTTGCTCTCCTTTCCTTATCTCCAAGAGGAGATAGCCATAAAAAGAACTATAAGAAAGATGAATATAGGGATTAGTCTAAGAATCTAGGTCAAAATTAATAAGGTATGGGATAACTCACTAGGAGAGAAAAGAAAAATACAGTGAAACTTTAGATGTGTAGATTAGAACTAGAGAGAGACTGGTCAAGATTAATACTGATTAGGAAAGCGAGCTGAATCTAAAATGTCTGGATAAGTGCCAAAAGCAGAGAGAGATAAGTGTGTGAATATATTTCTATACCAGAAGATCCAGAGAGAATGAAGGAACTGCTGGATAATATTATAAAAAGGAGATGTAAGAGAGAAGAAACAAACCAGGTAACTAGCAGAAGTTTTGCAAAGCAGGTAATAAATATCATCACATGTTAGAGAAAGATCCTCCAAGGTAAGCATTAAGAAGGGAAGTACTTGCTTTGCCCAGAACCATGATGCTGTGTGTGACTCATGGTCAGCGGACAGTCAACCCACAACAGCCATCATTGCTTTCTGTGGTCAACCACTACTAATCTACTTTCTAAACTCATCCTTAACAGTCAACTCCAAAATCATAAGCCATGTCCTTACTAGGACATCTCTAGCATCGTGATTATTATCATGTTAAGTGTCCCTGTGAAAATTAAATACCAGTTTCTATTGTGTTATTCTCTTTCTTAAGGACTTCTTCAAAAAAGAATATGGGATAGCTTCAAGATGGTGGAGAAGTTAAGACGTGGAGATCACCTTCCTCCCCACAAATACATCAGAAATACATCTACATGTGGAACAGCTCCTAGAGAACACCCACTGAACACTGGCAGAAGACCTCAGACTTCCAAAAGGCAAGAAACTCCCCAGGTACCTGTGTAGGGCAAAAGAAAAAACAAAAAACAGAGACAAAAGAATAGGGACGGGACCTGCACCTCGGGGAGGGAGCTGTGAAGGAGGAAAGGTTTCCACACACTAGGAAGCCCCTTGGCAGGCAGAGACTCCAGGGGGGCGGAGGTGGGGAGCTTCGGAGCCATGGAGGAGAGCACAGCCACAGGGGTGCGAAGGGCAAAGCGGACAGATCCCCGCACAGAGGAACGGTGCCGACCAGCACTCACCAGGCCGAGAGGCTTGTCTGCTCACCCGCCGGGGCGGGCGGGGGCTGGGAGCTGAGGCTCGGGCTTCCGAGGTCGGATCCCAGGGAGAGGACTGGGGTTGGCGGCGTGAACACAGCCTGAAGGGGTTAGTGCGCCACAGCTAGCCCGGAGGGAGTCCAGAAAAAGGTCTAGAGCTGCCGAAGAGGCAAGAGACTTCTTCTTGCCTCTTTGTTTCCTGGTGCACAAGGAGAGGGGATTCAGAGCGCCGATTAAAGGAGCTCCAGAGACGGGCGCAGGCCGCGGCTATCAGCGCGGACCCCAGACACTGGCATGGGATGCTAAGGCTGCTGCTGCCGCCACCAAGAAGCCTGTGTGCGAGCACAGGTCACTCTCCAAACCGCCCCTCTCGGGAGCCTGTGCAACCCGCTACTGCCAGGGTCCCGTGATCCAGGGACAACTTCCCTGGGAGAACGCACGGCGCACCTCAGGCTGGTGCAACATCCTGCCGGCCGCTGCTGCTGCAGGCTCGCCCCGCCTCCTCTGTACCCCTCCCTCCCCCCCGGCCTGAGTGAGCCAGAGCCCCCGAAGCAGCTGCTCCTTTAACCCCGTCCTGTCTGAGCGAAGAACTGACACCCTAGGGCGACCTACATGCAGAGGCGGGGCCAAATCCAAAGTTGAATCCCAGGAGATATGCGAACAAAGAAGAGAAAGGAAATCTCTCCCAGTAGCCTCAGGAGCAGTGGATTAAATCTCCACAATCAACTTGATGTACCTGCATCTGTGGAATACCTGAACAGACAACGAATCATCCCAAAAAGAGGAGGTGGACTGTGGGAGCAAGAATATTTTTTTTTTCCCTTTTTCTCTTTTTGTGAGTGTGTATGCCTATGCTTCTGTGTGTGATTTTGCCTGTAGAGCTTTGCTTTTACCATTTGTCCTAGGGTTCTGTCTGTCCGTTCTTTTCTGTTTTTTTGGTTTTTGTTTTTAGTATAGATTTAGCACTTGTTATCACAAGTGGATTTGTTTTTTGGTTTCGTTGTTCTTTCTTTCTTTATTTTTTATTACTTTAAAAAATTTTTTTTAATAATTATTTTTTATTTTAATAACTTTATTTTATTTTACTTTATTTTATCTTCTTCTTTCTTTCTTTTTCTTCTCCCTTTTATTCTGAGCTGTGTGGATGACAGGCTCTTGGTGCTCCAACCAGGGGTCAGAACTGTGCCTCTGAGTTACGAGAGCCAAGTTCAGGACACTGGTCCACAACAGACCTCCCAGCTCCACGTAATATCAAACAGCAAAAATCTCCCAGACGTCTCCATCTCAATGCCAAGACCCCAATCCACTCAACGACCAGCAAGCTACAGTTCTGGACACCCTATGCCAAACAACTAGCAAGACAGGAACACAAGCCCACCCATTAGCAGAGAGGCTGCCTAAAATCATAATAAGGTCACAGACACCCCAAAACACACCACCAGATGTGGATCTGCCCACCAGGAAGACAAGATCCAGCCTCATCCACCAGAACACAGGCACTAGTCCCCTCCATCAGGAAGCCTACACAACCCCCTGAACCAACCTTAGCCACTGCGGGCAGACACCAAAAACAATGGGAACTATGAACCTGCAGCCTGTGAAAAGGAGGACCCAAACACAGTAAGTAAAACAAAATGAGAAGACAAAGAAAAACACAGCAGATGAAGGAGCAAGGTAAAAACCCACCAGACCTAACAAATGAAGAGGAAACAGGCAGTCTACTGAAAAAGAATTCAGAATAATGATAGTAAAGATGATCCAAAATCTTGGAAATAGAATGGAGAAAATACAAGAAACGTTTAACAAGGACCTAGAAGAACCAAAGAGCAAACAAACAATCATGAACGACACAATAAATGAAATTAAAAATTCTCTAGAAGGGATCAATAGCAGAATAACTGAGGCAGAAGGACGGATAAGTGATCTGGAAGATAAAATAGTGGAAATAACTACTGCAGAACAGAATAAAGAAAAAAGAATGAGAAGAATTGAGGACAGCCTCAGAGACCTCTAGGACAATATTAAACGCACCAACATTCGAATTATAGGGGTCCCAGAAGAAGAAGAGAAAAAGAAAGGGACTGAGAAAATATTTGAAGACATTACAGTTGAAAACTTCCCTAATATGGGAAAGGAAATAGTTAATCAAGCAGAGGAAGCACAGAGAGTCCCACACAGGATAAAACCAAGGAGAAACACGCCAAGACACATATTAATCAACCTATCAAAAATTAAATACAAAGAAAAAATATTAAAAGCGGCAAGGGAAAAACAACAAATAACATACAAGGGAATCCACGTAAGGTTAACAGCTGACCTTTCAACAGAAACTCTGCAAGCCAGAAGGGAGCGGCAGGACATATTCAAAGTGATGAAAGGGAAAAACCTACAACCAAGATTACTCTATCCAGCAAGGATTTCATTCACATTTGATGGAGAAATTAAAACCTTTACAGACAAGTAAAACCTAAGAGAATTCAGCACAACTTAACCAGCTTTACAACAAATGCTAAAGGAACTTCTCTAGGCAGGAAACACAAGAGAAGGAAAGGACCCTACAATAACAAACCCAAAACAATTAAGAAAATGGTAATAGGAACATACATATTGATAATTACCTTAAATGTAAATGGATTAAATGCTCCAACCAAAAGACACAGACTGGCTGAATGGGTACAAAAACAAGACCCGTATATATGCTGTCTACAAGAGACCCACTTCAGACCTAGGGACACATACAGACTGAAAATGAGGGGATGGAACATGATATTCCATGCAAATGGAAATCAAAAGAAAGCTGGTGTAGCAATTCTCATATCACACAAAATAGACTTTAAAACAAAGACTATTACAAGAGACAAAGAAGGACACTACATAATGATCAAGGGATCGATCCAAGAAGAAGATACAACAATTGTAAATATTTATGCACCCAACATAGGAGCACCTCAATACATAAGGCAAATGCTAACAGCCATAAAAGGGGAAATCGACAGTAACACAGTCACAGTAGGGGACTTCAACACCCCACTTTCACCAATGTAGAGATCATCCAAAATGAAAATATATAAGGAAACACAAGCTTTAAATGACACATTAAACAAGATGGACTTAACTGATATTTATAGGACATTCCATCCAAAAAAAACAGAATACACTTTCTTCTCAAGTGCTCATGGAACATTCTCCAGGATAGATCATATCTTGGTTCACAAATCAAGCCTTGGTAAATTTAAGAAAATTGAAATCGTTTCAAGTATCTTTTCTGACCACAATGCTATGAGACTAGATATCAATTAAAGGAAAAATCTGTAAATAATACAAACACTTGGAGGCTAAACAATACACTACTGAATAACCAAGAAATCACTGAAGAAATCAAAGAGGAAATCAAAAAATACCTAGAAACAAATGACAATGAAAACACAATGACCCAAAACCTATGGGATGCAGCAAAAGCAGTTCTAAGAGGGAAGTTTATAGCAATACAATCCTACCTTAACAAACAAGAAACATCTCAAATAAACAACCTGACCATACACCTAAAGCAATTAGAGAAAGAAGAACAAAAAAACCTCAAAGTTAGCAGAAGGAAAGAAATCATAAAGATCAGATCAGAAACAAATGAAAAAGAAATGAAGGAAACGATAGCAAGGATCAATAAAACTAAAAGCTGGTTCTTTGAGACAATAAACAAAATTGATAAGCCATTAGCCAGACTCATCAAGAAAAAAAGGGAGAGGACTCAAATCAATAGAATTAGAAATGAAAAAGGGGAAGTAACAACTGACACTGCAGAAATACAAAGGATCATGAGAGATTACTACAAGCAACTCTATGCCAATAAAATGGACAACCTGGAAGAAATGGACAAATTCTTAGAAATGCACAACCTTCCGAGACTGAACCATGAAGAAATAGAAAATATGAACAGACCAATCACAAGCACTGAAATTGAGACTCTGATTAAAAATCTTCCAACAAAAAAAGCCCAAGATCAGATGGCTTCACAGGTGAATTCTATCAAACATTTAGAGAAGACCTAACACCTATCCTTCTCAAACTCTTCCAAAATATAACAGAGGGAGGAACACCCCCAAACACATTCTACAAGGCCACCATCACCCTGATACCAAAACCAGACAAAGATGCCACAAAGAAAGAAAACTACAGACCAATATCACTGATGAACATAGGTGCAAAAATCCTCAACAAAATACTAGCAAACAGAATCCAACAGCACATTAAAAGGATCATACACCATGATCAAGTGGGGTTTATCCCAGGAATGCAAGGATTCTTCAATATACACAAACCAATCAATGTGATACACCACATTAACAAATTGAAGGATAAAAACTATATGATCATCTCAATAGATGCAGAAAAAGCTTTTGACAAAATTCAACACCCATTTATGATAAAAACCCTCCAGAAAGTAGGCAGAGAGGGAACTTACCTCAACATAATAAAGGCCATATATGACAAACCCACATCCAACATCGTCCTCATTGGTGAAAAACTGAAACCATTTCCCCTAAGATCAGGAACAAGACAAGGTTCCCCATTCTCACCACTATTATTCAACATAGTTTTGGAAGTTTTAGCCACAGCAGTCAGAGAAAAAAAAAGAAATAAAAGGAATCCTAATTGGACAAGAAGTAAAGCTGTCACTGTTTGCAGATGACATGATACTATACATAGAGAATCCTAAAGATGCTACCAGAAAACTACTACAGCTAATCAATGAATTTGGTAAAGTAGCAGGATACAAAATTAATGCACAGAAATCTCTTGCATTCCTATACACTAATGATGAAAAACCTGAAAGTGAAATTAAGAAAACACTCCCATTTACCATTGCAACAAAAAGAATAAAATACCTAGGAATAAACCTAGCTAAGGAGAGAAAAGACCTGTATGCAGCAAATTATAAGACACTGATGAAAGAAATTAAAGAAGATACAAATAGATGGAGAGATATACCACGTTCTTAGATTGAAGGAATCAACATTGTGAAAATGACTATACTACCCAAAGCAATCTACAGATTCAATGCAATCCCTATCAAACTACCACTGGCATTTTTCACAGAACTAGAACAAAAAATTTCACAATTAGTATGGAAACACAAAAGACCCCGAAGAGCCAAAGCAATCTTGAGAAAGAAAAATGGAGCTGGAGGAATCAGGGTCCCGGACTTCAGACTATACTACAAAGCTACAGTAATCAAGACTGTATGGTACTGGCATAAAAACAGAAATATAGATCAATGGAACAGGATAGAAAGCCCGGAGATAAACCCATGCACATATGGTCACCTTATCTTTGATAAAGGAGGCAAGAATATACAATGCAGAAAAGTCAGCCTCTTCAATAAGTGGTGCTGGGAAAACTGGACAGCTACATGTAAAAGAATGAAATTAGAACACTCCCTAACACCATACACAAAAGTAAACTCAAAATGGATTAAAGACCTAAATGTAAGGCAAGACACTATCAAACTCTTAGAGGAAAACATAGGCAGAACGCTCTATGACATAAATCACAGCAAGATCCTTTTTGACCCGCCTCCTAAAGAAATGGAAATAAAAACACAAATAAACAAATAGGACCTAATGAAACTTCAAAGCTTTTGCACAGCAAGGGAAACCATAAACAAGACGAAAAGACAGCCCTCAGAATGGGAGAAAGTATTTGCAAATGAAGCAACTGACAAAGGATTAATCTCAAAAATATACAAGCAGCTCATGCAGCTCAATATCAAAAAAACAAACAATCCAATCCAAAAATGGGAAGAATACCTAAATAGACATTTCTCCAAAGAAGATATACAGATTGCCAACACACACATGAAAGGATGCTCAACATCACTAATCATTAGAGAAATGCAAATCAAAACTACAATGAGGTATCACCTCACAATGGTCAGAATGGCCATCATCAAAAAATCTACAAAAAAAAAAAAAATCTACAAGCAATAAATGCTAGAGAGGGTGTGGAGAAAAGGGAACCCTCTTGTACTGTTGGTGGGAATGTAAATTGATACAGCCACTATGGAGAACAGTATGGAGGTTCCTTAAAAAACTAAAAATAGAATTACCATATGATCCAGCAATCCCACTACTGGGCATATACGCAAAGAAAACCATAATTCAAAAAGATACATGTACCACAATGTTCACTGCAGCTCTATTTACAATAGCCAGGACATGGAAGCAATCTAAGTGCCCATCGACAGATGAATGGATAAAAGAAGATGTGTCACATGTATACAATGGAATATTACTCAGCCATAAAAAGAAACGAAACTGAGTTATTTGTAGTGAGGTGGATGGACCTAGAGACTGTCATACAGAGTGAAGTAAGTCAGAAAGAGAAAAACAAATACCATATACTAACAGATATATATGGATTTTTTTTTAAAAAATGGTTCTGAAGAACCTAGGGGCAGGACAGGAATAAAGACACAGACATAGAGAATGGACTTGAGGACACAGGAAGGGGAAGGGTAAGCTGGGACGAAGTGAGAGAGTGGCATGGACATATATACACTACCAAATGTAAAATAGATAGCTAGTAAGAAGCAGCCACATAGCACAGGGAGATCAGCTCGGTGCTCTGTGTCCACCTAGAGGGCTGGGATTGGGAGGGTGGGAGGGAGATGCAAGAGGGAGGAGATATGGGAATATATGTTTATGTATAGCTGATTCACTTTGTTGTACACCAGGAACTAACACACCATTGTAAAGCAATCATACTCCAATAAAGATGTTTAAAAAAGTAAATAAACATTAAAAAAAAATATGGAGGGGCAAGAAGATACGTCTCTTATAAATGTTCTATCACATATGTGTAAGTATTCTTAATAGTCTTTGGTGGAGAAGAGGGAGATGCCAGAAAAAAAGTATCTATCTGGGCACTATTTTTTCATAAGTGACTCTCTACTCACAAATCACCCATTCCTACCCTTCTTCCCCTTAGTCCCTTGTGGCTCAAGTGTTCCCAGGTATCATTGGAAATCTCAACACAAGTGAAAAGAGAAGTAATTCTTGTATTAGTAGGAGTATAGAGCAAAGTTAGATGCTTGGTGTGACTGTTCAGTTTGGGTTAGCAAGGTCACAGAGAAAGACTAGGTCTTGCTTGGTTGGCATCAGCTGAGCAGGCAAGCAACATAAACTATGGGTGAGAGTAGGTAAGTGTTGTGCTGAGTCCCAGAGCACAGGTGGCCGGATGGCTCTGACATGCCAGATGACCAGCCATGGACATAACTCTAAATAGGGTATTGTGTTTGTCAGCCTTCTCCAGAGATACTGAAATTAATGTTCCATGGACATGCCCACGGATCTGTCAGTAAAGCAGATGGAAGCCAGAGTTCCCATACTCTCCAGCCTTCAGTTAAAGTTATTCTTTGGGTCAGTTAGACCTGAAACTCTGAACTATCCACATTTCCTGCCCAAGTCCATCTGATTTCCAGGGGGAAAAAATTCTCAAAAGTAAATTAAATTAGAACCATTTGATGAATTTAAATAGAATTTCTGTGGTCTTCTGCTCCATACACATATGTACCCCTCAGAATCTCCATCTCTTTCAGCACCCCCAATGCTTATTCATTATTTTCCTGGATGTGATTAGTTGGTTTAATCTTAATAATTCATTTGTCTAGGATGGAGTAAAGTTGGAATATCCTTTTCTGAATTTCAATGTAAAAGAAGGAACATCTCTCCTTTGACTGGAAGGAACTGTGCCTATACCCCATGTGATGAAACTGATGAGACCCTCACACTCCGAAATATAGACTTTTCTTCCTGTAACCAGATATGATCTTTCAGGACATACCAACTCTGTAGCTAGAGATCATAGGAGACCCACTAATGCTGAGGACTCTACTGTCAAGCTGCATATTTTTAGATTCTTTGTCATCTCTATGACGTTGCTAAGAAATTATCTCATTATTTGTTTTTGTTAATCTACAGTAATCAATATCAATAAGATATTCTTTAAGATGTTAGTTGAAATTTTCAGTTTCGTAAGTATACATTTTAGACCTTAGGAAAGCAAATAAAGGAATGAGTACCTTTTAGGGGACATAAGTAGATAAATAGCTTCTGATTGAGGAATAACTCCAGAAATTTCAAAAATAGAGCATCACATAGGAATGTTACGATGAAAAAATAATACCTAGAATTTCACACAGAGTTTTTGGATGCTCTGGCTTGACCCAAGGAAATAATTTGGAATTCCTAGAGGAGGGCTGTCAGATGGATTGTTAGACCTCTTAGTAATCTACTCTTCTAGACTGCTCTAAAATCATTTCCAACATCTTTCCTTAATCCTTCCTCACTCATACTTTCAACCCTTTCCCAGTATTCTAAACAGTTCAAACCACTAACATGCTAAAATGATTTAAATATACTTTGATAGAAATAAGATATGATATATTGTGTTGACTCATAAGAAATAGCCAGTTTACAGGTCAAAAAGTTTGAATACTGGGGGCTTCCCTGGTGGCGCAGTGGTTGAGAATCTGCCTGCCAATGCAGGGGACACGGGTTCGAGCCCTGGTCTGGGAAGATCCCACATGCCGCGGAGCAACTAGGCCCGTGAGCCACAACTACTGAGCCTGCGCGTCTGGAGCCTGTGCTCCGCAACAAGAGAGGCTGCGACAGTGAGAGGCCCGCGCACCTCGATGAAGAGTGGCCCCCGCTCGCCACAACTAGAGAAAGCCCTCGCACAGAAACGAAGACCCAACACAGCCAAAAATAAATTAATTAATTAATTTTTAAAAAAAGTTTGAATACTGACAATCTCATATGAGTCAACTGAATATATTCATTAATATATATCTATATCTATAAATATGTGGTCAAAACAGTCATTTGGTAGATCCAAGTTGGTAAATATCAAGCAATTTTATATGTTTCAATTATATGTACATATCTCCAAACCTAAAAGACTGAAGGTTTATTTAATATTAGTATATTACTTGAAATTCATGCTTAATTATTTATTCTTCAATAAATATAATAGCATGCATTATAGCAAGGTCAATTATTTGGTTGTGATATGGTACTACAGTTATAAAAGATGTTACCATTAGAAAAGACTGGATGAAAGGTGCATGGGACCTCCCTGTACTTTTTTTTTTTTTTCAATTACCTGTGAATCTATAATGATTTAAAAAAATTTTAATGTATTATATTTTCTGTATTTCACAGGTATATTTTAAGTAAAATTTAAAGCAACTTTTCTTTTTAAGAATTCTTTTCCTTGCCTTTCCAATGTACAGAAATGCATTTTCACACAGGTATTTTAGATTAAAATACACGTACATTTGTGTGTCTACCCACGTGTAGAAAGAAATCTAGTAACGTGCTCCTTATAGTTGCTATTTATTCGCATGGAAGTCATCAAGTGTTACTTTGAATGACCTATACTTTGAAAGATAAGGAGACATTTGGAATTCAAATAAATACATGAGTTTATATTCCATAAAATAATAACAAAAACAATCATCATCATCATCATCGTAGGAAACTAGCTACATCTAGTCAAGGATTAGCCCATTAAAAAAAACCAAAAACTTTAAAGTTCAATTTGGAATTTTAAATTCCCCAATTATCAGACAAAATGCCCTCTGCTCTACAGATGCCTAGAATAAAATTTTACATTATATAAAATATTTTTCCTCAGTATTCAGACTATCTCATGAAATATTATATAATAATCAGTCCAAAAGAAATGACTGTAGTGTGTTTCAGGTTAAAAGGAAACTAAGTCTTGAAAACTTGGGGAACTCATCTCAACCTCACTGAAATCAGGCCATTTGCAAAGAATCAAAAATTTGGAATCAAAATTATGTTTAATAAAAATTATTAAAACTTAAGACAAAAGAGACCTTAAATTTCAGCCATCATAACTCCCAGTTAGTTATACACCTGTCTTTCCTAGTCAGTATTACCAATGGTTTTCCTTGTGTGATCCAGTAGTTATTTAGATGTCTGAGGAGAGTAATTAAAAATGCTGAAGATTTCTGGGTTTTATTGTCATGTTTCTGATTATTCACAGAGGGTAAAGAATGTTCAGAATAGAAAAGTCATTTGTCATTTATTATATGGCAATAAATAAGCAGTAAAATTTACCAGCATATGACATTCAATTTCTTCAAGGACCACATTGAAAAGTTAGGGGTAGACTGCTATTATCCACTTAGCATAAACACTTTGGCAAATTGGAATAGAATCTGCTTATACTGTTCTAATCTTGTATACTCAGCCTTCACTTGGAGGTCACTGGGAGCTCCAAATAAGGAAGAGGACAGGGAAAATCCCAGAGCAGAGTCCTCTAAGAGTGTGACTATATACATTACTACCCTACAAGGTAAACTCTCAATTTGGTTGCAGTTCTCGTAAAAAAATGTTCCATTGGAAACATTCATGAATTCAAGCTTCTAACAACTTTAATGACAACTACTTAATGAACATGAGGGTCATGGGAATTTCAACTATTAAGATGTATCCCCCCCAAAGTATTAAAATATTAGCCAAATGCCCAAACGGAATTTGGTGCTTTTTTTCTGATAAGACTTTCTCTAAGAAGTTTCTTTCCCAGCAAATTAAAAAATATTTTGAACCTGGAGATGTTTGTATTTTTTCCCACTGATTGTTAACTTTGCTTGTGTTTTGAAATTCACTAAATTAAAGGCAATTTGCTAAAAAATAAAAACCAATATATAAAGCAAATTAGTTTTTATAACAGAGCGGTTACACATTTTTTTTCCCCATGAGAAAAATGAATCCTAGAGTCATTAGATCATTAACCTCAAATTAAGCATAACAACAAAAAGGAGAATTTAGGTCTTCCAAATCCTAGTCCAATGCTCTTCCAATGTTCATTAAAAGCATGCCTAAGTGATACCAGCCAAACAAGATATCACATTTTAAAGTCAAATCCAAGTTATGATATATATTTGAAATTTTTAAAAAGCAACTTAAAGATACTGTGTAATTCAGATGTTTCACTCTAAAAAAAACTACTCATATGCTACTGGGTTTCACAAATATAATAAAATAGCAATAAAATAAAAATAGAAAAATCAAGATCAGGGAAAATATAAGTATAAAACCAGGGAAAATAGCAACATGAAATCCAAACTATTGTCTCAAATCTTTTATGGAACAAGGAGGTAAAGCTAAACAAACAAAAAAACAAATAAGCAGAACACAACTGCAATAGATGATGGTCAAATTTGTCTCAGAGCTTACCAGAATTCAAGGTTAAAAGAGAAACATTACCAATTAGCAGAAAGGCAGAGCCTAGCCTCAGGGAAAATGAAGTTTTTCTTAACAGTGTATTCTAAAAGATGTAACAACAACAATAATAATAGATATTTATCCCTTATTGATATAGAGGGCCACTAAGTAGAAAATATCTTCAACAATGTCTTTAATACAAATGCAATAATGTCATGAATTTTATACTGGATATAAAGCTTAGGACTCCTATTAAAAAAAGAAATTAGCAAGTGTGATTCTATAAGAGACTAAGCAAGTTACTATTTATATAGCTCTCTGATGGCCTGGCTTGACCCAAGGAAATAATTTGGAGTTCCTAAAGGAGGAATGGTAATGAGGTTTCATCTCCATGGACAACTCTGACCACTCTGTCATCATACAAAAAAAACTGTACTCAATTAGTCATGTCTGCCATAGTTGCAGGAAGGGGGAAAATAACACAAATGTCATATATTTGTCATCTCTAACTAGAGCAATGTATGGTCCACCTATCTGATATGGTGTTCTGAAAATGTTATTTACCTCATTGTGATCTGGGTTGGAGTACCAGTAATCCCATATTTTATTTTCCAGTGAAGACCTACAATGATGTGGTTCTCTACAGCTTGTTGAAGGTGGATCCAAAAGTTTTAGAGATCCAGACAAGGAAGAAGTAAGTTTGAAATCTCAAAGTACAACTTAGGGCATCTAACTTGGAGTCACTTTTACTTGTAACTGTATTCTTTTCTCATTATACAGAAAATATTTTCTTTGTTCAAAATTTAAACACTGCAGGGAAGAAGGAAGGAAGGGAGAGGGAGAGATAGAAGGAGGGAAGAAGGGAGGAAGGGAGGGAGGGAGGAAGGAAGGATCCATCGGTAATTTCAATTCTCAAGAGTAACCACTTCTGAAGTTCTGGCGATTTTTCTTTCAGAAATATGCCTTTAGGCATAATCACATACATATGCACACACATAATCTTACAAAAATATGATTTATTATACAATTGACCCTTGAGCAAGGGGCTCTGACCCCATCCATATATAATTTTATAGTCAGCCCTCCATATCTGTGGTTCCAAATCTGCAGATCAACCAATGGCAAATCATGTAGTACTGTAGTATGTATTTATTGAAAAACATCAGTGCATAAGTGAACCCAAGCCATTCAAACCCGTGTTATTCAAGGGTTAACTGCATATGCAATTTTAGCACATGTACTGTTATTTCCCTACATTTTTTTTTAACTGTTTATCTCCCTCTATTTCCTCAACCATCAAATAAAAAATGTTGAGAGACTGCTGTGCATATTGTTTCACTTGTTTAACATTTTTATTTATTTATTTATTTATTTAGGTTGCACTGGGTCTTGCTGCTTGCTGCACAGAGGTGCGAGGGCTTCTCATTGCGGTGGCTTCTCTTGTTGAGGAGCACAGGCTCTTGGCACGCGGGCTTCAGTAGTAGCACGCGGGCTCAGTAGTTTCGGCACATGGGCCCTAGAGTGCACAGGCTTCAGTAGTTGCAGCACTCAGGCTCAGCAGTTGTGGCACGTGGGCCCTAGAGCAAGCAAGCTTCAGTGGTTGCAGCACATGGGCTCAGTAGTTGCAGCGTGTGGGCTCTAGGGTGTGCAGGCTTCAGTAGTTGTGGCACATGGGCTCAGTAGCTGCAGCTCGTGGGCTCTAGAGCACAGGTTCAGTAGTTGTGGTGCACGGGATTAATTGCTCCACAGCATGTGGGATCTTCCTGGACGAGGGATCAAACCCATGTTCCCTGCATTGGCAGGTGGATTCTTAACCACTGCACCACCAGGGAAGTCCCAACATTTTTATTTTTAATAGACTTTACTTTTTAGAACAATTACAGATTTACAGAAATACTGAGAAGACAGTACAGAGAATGCCCATATACCACACACTCAGCTTCCCCTATTAACATTTTAATTAGTACAATATACTGTTATGAGTAATGAACCAATATTGATATGTTATTATTAATTAAAGCCCATAGGCTATTTAAATTTCCTTAGTTTTTACCTAAAGCCCCTTTCCTCTTCCAGGATCCCATTCAGGATACCACATTACACTTAGTTGTCAGGTCTGATCTCTTAGGCTCCTCTTGGCTATAGCAGTTTCTCAGACTTTGTTTTTGATGACCTTAAGAATTCTGAGGAGTACTGGTCATGTATTATTTAGGATGCTGTATTAATCAGGGTGCTTCAGAGAAATAAAACCAATAGGTGTGTACATGTGCAGAAAGAGATTTATTTTAAGAAACTGGCTTTCATCATTATGAAGACTGACAAGTCCAAAATTTGCAGGGTGGGCCGGCAGGCTGGAGACCTGTGGCAGGAGCCAACACTGCAGCTCAAGCTGAAAAGCCAGTGTTGCAAATGAAGTTTGAAGGTGGTCTGCTAGGGAATTTCCTCTTGCTCGGGAGGTGAGCCTTTCATTCAATTCAGGCCTTCAACTGATTGGATGAGGCCCACTACATTATGGAGGGTAATCTGCTTTCCTCAAAGTCTACTGATTTAAATGTAAATCTCACTGAGTCATGACCAACACTGCCATGAAATAAAATAAATTAGGAGAGGCATGAGTTGTTTCTTGAAACTTTTGTTTCATTTATGTAATATAAATACACGTATTCATGCACATTGTTTTGTGATATAAACTGTCCTTATTTCTTCCTGTGATCCTACTCAGATATGAAACTAATTAAACTGCCAAATAAATAAATAAATGTAAATCTCATCCAAAAACACCTTCAGAGAAACATCCAGAATAGGCCCAGTCAGGCTGCCACACATAATTAACAATCAAAGATGCCTAAAAAAGTGAAATGTTTGATGTTTTTCTCCTGATAAGACTGGGAGTATGAGTTATTGAGAGGAACACCACAGAGGTAAAGTGTCATTTTCACCATATCATATCAAGCATATATACTAGCAACATGATTTATGATTGCTGATGCTGGCCTTGATCACCTGACTGAGGTAGTGTTTGTCAGATTTCTCCACTGTGACATTACTCATTTTTTCCCCCTTTCCATACTATACCCCTGTGCTTCTCTGACTTACCCTCACCAATGTTTTGTTTTTCGTTTTTGTCTTGAGTACTTCCTTACTTTCTGGCACTACAAGATGCTCCAGACTCATCATCTCAGGTATATTTCCTACCTTGGTCCTAGAATCAGACATTTCTCCAAGGAGCCTTACTTAGTTCCTTTTATTGAAAAATGGTATTAGAAACCAAGATCTGGGCAGTAGGCATACTCATGGCTACTAGGGTGGTATTTCTTATAAGCTTTCTCAGCTGACAGAGCAAACAATATAGACATCTATATAAACCTGTACACATACACAAAGCTTTAAGTATTTCAGTATCTAACTATCTACCTCTACATTAAGCTAAACATGAGTTCATACTCATATCTTCAACTCTAATCCATTACCGTGGGTTATTCTAGCCTCCTCCTCTTGCTTATCTGTAAATTCCCACTCCAGCAGTAAGAAACCAGGCTTGCACCATCTACCATCCATTTACTTAATTGTTCCATTCCAGTATGCATGCAGAGCAATATCAGAATTGTTAACCCATATTCCCATGGGAAACAACTTTATCAACTAGAGTACTTAGGTGCAGTCTCATTTGCCTTTAGACTTAAAGAATCCACTTATTTCCAAAGATATTTTATGGATTTGCCTCACTTTGTTTATCTAGATATCTGATAAAGATACAAAATTAAACTCCATCATTTTTGAAACGTTTATTTGAAAAATAAATGATCATGTAAGACCTGGCAAGTAGAGTGTTTGACTCTTTAGGTTCAAGATTTTAAATAGTTTAAATGTTACATATTTTTATAATTTTAAGAATGACTCAAAGTTCCTATGTGTTATAAAACAAAATGGTTGCAAAGCAATTAAACTGAAATGTTATTATAAATACGACTGTGTACTGAACAACCAGATTTTGCTTTTTTAGTTATGGTATATTTTAGAAAAGATGGCTTTGCTGACCCTGAGCTGATTACTATACTCATATAATACGGGTAAAACAATGGACTTTAATTATGGAAAGTGTCAGGAAATATTTTCCCCTTTGTTACTTTGATGTCTTGGCTTGAGCCTATGATCCCAGTGTCTTTTGAACAAAGAAATAGGGAACCAGGACCACTTTAATAAAGGGTGGTTTTTAATATATTTACAAATATACAAAGAAGGCATCAAGGAAGGCAGTTCAATGGTGGTCAAAGTTCACATAAGAAAAGTGTCTCAGTGGGATGGCAATGTGGTCCCAGTGGGGTCCAAGCTCTCAGGAGGACTCATAAACAGATAGTAGCTTCTTTGAATCAGGAGATTAGCCACATTCATGTAGATTGAGTAATAAGAAAATATTTTGAAGATAATGAGAGCCAGCTTTCTCTATTTTAAAGAAACTTCCCTTTTGTAATTAATAAGTATTTTGTAGATAGGTACTTTGAGACTATGTAAAATCTCATTCCTCCTTACATTTCTCATTGGTTTTAGCATGTATTGTTGTTTCTTGCCTGTACTAATTATAAATTTGATGGTTGCCAAATGGTGACTTTCTAATTCTACATATTCCACATATATTAGTTCACAGTCTAGTCTAAGAAAGACCTTTCTCTTCTCCTTCTTTATTATTCATTTATTAAATTTTACCAGTGTGGCCTCAAAGATTTGTTTTATTCAATTGGTTATAATCTCTTTTTATAATTATTTATTTTCATACACAAAATATCTCATATTTGGCCAACAGGAACTTTTTCAAGCTTCCTCTTGTATCCTTCTGAAATATCTTCACCATGTTTTGAGAATCTCCATACTTTCTGGTTGAATACGTTATTTCAGGCTCATCTTCTTCATCCCCTGCCTTGACTCTAGAACCAACAATTTCTTTCTCCTACGAGCAGTGGTATTTAGAAAGCAAATTTTGCTCACTGCTTGAGGTGTCACAGAGCTAAGAATATACTTATGCTGCATAAAAATACATCCACATATACATATGTACATGCACATTTACATCTTAATTTATATTTCAAATTATCTAACTGAAAACTAAGAATTCACAGCAATACTTCTAAACCCAATTCAATATCAAAGGGTTCTTTCTAGCTTTCCTCCATTCCATATTTGTACCTTGTTTCTCTGACAGTGAGAAACCTGGCCCTCATATCCTCAAAATATTATCTTTTTTTTTTTCAATATACATGCATGTAGTCAATATTCTGACTCCACCTTAACTAAATGATCAACGTAAAACTCACCAGTAATGGATCAAAACGATAACTTGTGCCAGCAGAAACAATGTAAAGAGGAGACCACAGCATCACTTTCATGGGGGTATTCAGGCTCAAAACGTATAAGCTGGGTCTAATCAGTTTGTGCCTACCCAAATTGAAAGTTTACAAAACATCTGACCTGTAATCCTCAAAAATACAGAAAACATGAAAGCTAAGGAAAGAGTGAAGAACTATTCCAAGTTGAAGGAGACTAGGAAAAACATGACAATGGGATGCAACAGATGATCCTACCCTGGATCCTTCTGCTATATAGGAAATTATTGAGACAATGAGCAAAACTTAAATGGGGCCTCTGGGTAAAATACAATATTGGAGTTCTTCATATTATTCTTACAACTTTTCTGTATGTTTTAAGTTGCTTTAAAAATATTTCAGTAATATTTTAATTTGAACACGTGGTTTAGTGTGTAATATACAGCATAGTATGGCATATCAAAGCTAATAAACACATGTTGTACATGATACAAAGGTAAAGCTAGTAGCTCAAACAGGAAGAAAATGGATTTAAAACATTTATAGAACAAGAAAATAAAGTTAGAAGTAAACAGAAAAACACTGAATTTAATAAAACTTAAAATGTTTCTACTTTGCCATTAAATTGGGAAATTGTTCTCACTTTATCTTCATGTTAAACAATATAATATCTATACCAGTGTCCATATTTTGATCTCTTACATCAATTTCAACATAACAAAGTTAGACATTAATTCCATGGATGGGTATGAAAACTCAAGATATGCCTGGAAATTTTTATTTCAACATATTAAGGAAGCTATCAAATATGATTGCTATTGGTGTTAAAAAGAACAAACCATCCTAAAGGACTTCCCATTTCCAGTTTTTGATAGACTGAGTATTTGAATAAGATAGAAGTATATTCAACTGGAGAAAAGTTGAGTCTATAAAAACCATTAGTCTACAATGTTACATAAAAAGTTATCAAATAGAAAAATGTTTGCTAGGCGTAAGGCAAATATACCCATCTAAAGGAAATGGTATGCTCAATTACCTAAAATATAAATTAATGACTCATAACTGCAATGTATCATTCCAATCACAAAGGTCAGGTCACAGACAGTGGAAGCAAACTTGTTATCATGGTTTGGGACAATAAGAACAAAACAGAATAGAGAGTCCAGAAGTACAGTCATAGGTATACAGACACTGGTTTCCTACAAAAATATAATTGCAGTGCATTGGGGAAAACAGCTTCATCAATTGAACATCCATGGGAAAAAATGACCTTTGGTCCCTAACTTACAGTGTAAACAAAGAACAATTCCATTGGGAATTGGGAATTCCTAATAGGAAATGTTAATAGAAAATACACTTGTTAACATACTTATTAATACTTTAGCTTAACAGAAAAGTTTAAACAGGAAAGTAAATTTTTTTTAAATTCTATAATAAAATATAGGAGAATATCTTATGACCTTAGCATGGACAATATTTCTTAAGTAAGATACAAAAAGCACTAATCATAAAGGAAAATATCAATTCAGTCAAACATCAGTAAATTAAGAACTTTTTATCAAAAACACCAAATGTCAAAGGCAAAACACAGAAAGGAAAAGATATTTGCAATACACATATTTGACAAAGGATTCCTATCCAGAATCTATAAAGATCTTCTACAAATTAATAAGAAAATTACAGAAAATTACCCCCAAACAGCAGAATACACACTCTTTTCAAGTGCACATGGAATACTGTCCAGGATAATCACATACTAGGCCACAAAACACAGTCTCAATAAGGTTTAAAAGACTGATATCATATCAAGCATCTTTCCTGACCATAACAGTGTTCAACTAGAATTTAGTTAAAAGAAAAAAAGCTGGAAAAGACAAACATGTGGAGTCTGAACAAGATGCTACTAAACAACCAATGGGTCACTGAAGAAATCAAAGAGGAAATAAAAAAATACCTGTAGACAAATGAAATGGAAACACAATGTTCCAAAATGTATGGGATAGAGCAAAAGCAGTTCTAAGAGTGAAGGTTATAGCAATACAGGTCTACCTCAGGAAACAAGAAAATTCTCAAAGAAACAACCTAACCTTACACCTAAAGGAACTAGTAAAAGAAGAACAAAACCAATCCAAAATTAGTAGAAGGAAGGAAATAATAAAGCTCAGAACCAAAATAAATGAAATAAAGACTTAAAAAGTAGAAAAGATCAATGAAATTAAGAGATGTTTTTTGAGAAGATAAACACAATTGATAAACCTTTAGCCAGACTCATCAAGAAAAAAAGAGAGGGCCCAAATTAATAAGTTCAGAAATGAAAGAGAAGTTACAACTGACACCACAGAAATACAAAGGATCATAAGAGATTTCTGTGAATAATTATATGCCAACAAATTGGACCACTGAGAAGAAATGAATATATTCCCAGAAATGTACAATCTTCCAAGACTGAATCAGGAACAAACAGAAAATCTGAACAGACCCATTACCAGTAATGAAACTGAAAACAATAATTTTCAAAATTTAACAAACAAAAGAGTTAACCATCCTTCTCAAACTATTCTAAAAAATTAAAGAGGAAGGAATGCTTCCAAACTCATTCTTTGAGGTCAGCATCACTCTGATTCCTAAACCAAAGACACCACACACACACACACACACAAAAATTAGAGGCCAGTATCACTGAAGAATAGAGATGTAAAAATCCTCAACAAAATATTAGCAAACTTAATTCAATAATACATTAAAAGGATCATATATCATGATCAAGTGAGATTCATCCCAGGCATACAAGGATAGTTCAGTATCCACAAATCAAGCAATATGATACACCACATTAACAAACTGAAGAATAAAAATTATATGATCATCACAATAAATGCATAAAAACTTTTGACAAAATTCAACATCAATTTATGATTAAAACTCTCTACAAAGTGGGTATAGAGAGAATACCACACCAAAATAAAGGCCATATCAACATCATACTCAAGAGGGGAAAGCTGAAAACATTTCCTCTAATATCAGGAACAAGACAAAGATGTCCATTCTTACCAATTATATTTAACATTGAATTGGAAGTCCTAGCCACAGCAATCAGACAAGAAAAAGAAATAAAAGGAATCCAAATTGGAAAGGAAGAAGTAAAATTGTCACTTTTTGCAGATGAAATGATATTATACTTAGAAAACTCTAAAGACTCCATCAAAAAACTATTAAAATAAATGAATTCAGTAAATTTTCAGGATACAAAATTAATATACAGAAATCTGTTGTTTCTATACACTGACAACAAGCTATCAGAAAGAGAAATTAAGAAAACAATCCCCTTTGGTGGACCAGGACTTTCCATTTTTTGTTCATACATTGTTTTCTACCTCAAGCATATGTTTTTGTTTGTTTGTTTGTTCATTTGTTTGTTTTTGCCACACAGCTTATGGGATCTCAGTTCCCCAACCAGGGATTGAACCCAGGCCACAGCAATGAAAGGCCAGAATCCTAACCAGTAGGCCACCAGGGAACTCCTGAGTTATTTTTACAATAAAAGAAAAATGAAGATTGTAAAAAAAAAAAAAAGAAAAGAAAAGAAAACAATCCCCCTTACAATTACATCAATAAGAATAAAATACAGAGGAATAACGTAACCAAGAGGGTAAAAGGCCTATATTCTGAAAACTATAAGACACTGATGAAAGAAACTGAAAACAACACAAATGGAAAGATATACCATGCTCACAGATTAGAAGAATTAATATTAAAATATGCATGGTACTCAAGGTGATTTACAGATTCAGTGCAATCCTTATCAAAATACCAATAGCATCTGTCACAGAACTAGAACAAACAATCCTAAAATTTGTATGGAACCACAAAAGACCCCACATAGCCAAAGAAATCTTGAGAAAGAAGACAAAGCTAGAAGTATTACACTCCCTAATGTCAAACTATAATACAAAGTTACATTCATCAAAATAGTATGGTACTGGCACAAAAACAGACACACAGATCAATGGAACAGAACAGAGAGCCCAGAAATAAACCCATTCTTATATGGTCAATTAATCTATCACAAAGGAGGCAAGAATACACAATGAAGAAAAGACAGCCTCTTCAATAAATGATGGTGAAAAAACCTGGACAGCTACATGCAAAAGAATGAACCTGGACCACTTTCTCGCATCATATATGAAAATAAACTCAAAATGGATTAAAGACTTTAATATGAGACCTAATACCTTAAAACTCCTAGGAAAAAACATAAGCAGTACGCTCTTTGACATTGCTCCTAGCAATATTTTTTTGGATCTGTCTCCGCAGGCAAGGGAAACAAAAGCAAGAATGAACAAATGGGACTACATCAAACTTAAACACCTTTGCACAGTGAAGAAAACCATCAACAAAATGTAGAGTCAGCCTACTGAATAGGACAAGATATTTGCAAACAACATACCTGATAAGGGGTTAATATCCAAACTATATAAAGAACTCATATAACTCAATGTTTAAAAAACAAATCTGATTTAAAAATAGGCATAGGACCTAAACAGACATTTTTCCAAAGAAGATATGCAGATGGGCAACAGACACATGAAAAGAAGCTCAACATCACTAATCATCAGGGAAATGCAAATCAAAACTACAATGAGATTGCACCTTATACCTGTCAGAATAGCTATCATCAAAAAGACAACAAATAAATGTGGGAAAAGATGTGGCAAAATGGGAACACCAACATTTGTGCACTGTTGGTGAGACTATAAATTGGTGCAACCACTTTGGAAAACAGGATGAAGTTTCCTCAAAAAATGAAAGATATAACTACCATATGATCCAGCAATTTCACTTCTGGTTATTTACCCAAAGAAAACAAAAACACAAATTCAAAAAGATATATGCACCCCTATGTTGACTGAGCATAATTTACAACAGCCAAGCTATGGAAGCAACCTAAGTGTCCATTGATAGATGAATGGATAAAGAAGATGTGGACTATATATGCAATGGAATATTACTCAGCCATAAAAAGAATGAAATCTTGCCATTTGCAACAACATGGGTGGACCTGGAGGGTATTAAGCTAAGTGAAATAAGTCAGACAGAGAAAGACAAATACTGTATGATCTCACTTGCATGTGAATCTTAAAAAACAAAACAAAATGAAAACAGACTCGTAAATACAGAGAAAGAAAGGGTGGTTGCCAAAGGGGAGAAGCAGGGGGCATGGGCAAAATAGGTACAGGGAATTAAGAGGTACAAACTTCCAGTTATGAAATAGTCACAGGGATGTAATTACAGCACAGATGACATGGTCAATAACACTGTAATAACTGTGTATGGGGACACATGGTTACTAAACTTATCATGGTGATCATTTCGTAATGTATTTAAATGTCAAAATCACTATGTAGTACATCTGAAACTAACAGAATATTGCTTGCCAACTATATTTCAATTTTAAAGAGAAAGGAATTTACAGAAAATAAAGAAATGGGCAAAAGACCTGAAAAGGTACTGCACAGAAGAGTTTGTCCAACTGGCTAAGAAGAAAATGAAAGGGTATTCAAAATGATTAGTTATCAGAGAAACACCAATTAAAGCCACAATGCTATACAATTACACACCTATGAAAATGGCTAAAATCAAAAGGATTAGCAATATCAAGTGTTGACAGGTATGCTAAACAACTGGAACACTCAAGAACGGCAGATGGTTACATGAATATGTTCAATTTATAAAAATCTTTTGAACTGTGTATTTAAGATTTATGTATTTTAACATACATATTTAAGTTATACTTAATTATAAAGGCTTATAACAATTACTTATCCATTCTAAAGTGATTACGTTTTTTAATATTAATATTTCCCATCCAAAGCATCATATATATTTCCATTTGTTGCAAAGCTGTTTCACAATTATGATTTTTTTCTTTCCCACAAAGGTCCTATATATTACTTACAACATTAATTTAATATAGGACACCTGCCTGAATGGAAGAGTGTCTGTCACTCCACCACAAGATGGGTTGTGGGGATCAGCATGCACCTTTAATTTATCAAATTGGTCTTCTCCTCACTTCTTCTATTTTATGCAAAAAGTAGTATAAATAACATGTAAATTTCTCACTTGAGACAATGAACAAATTTTAAGATGACCTAAAAGCTGATAAAGTCCTGAATTCAGATAACATCAATACAACTCTGATGTAATTAAATGAATTTCAAAATAGATTTAAAGCAATTAGGTTGCTCATAAACTTGATAAACCGCATTATAAATTTCCAGAAATGACTATGGGGTAGCTAATTGATTTTAGACGGTGTAGAAGCCCAAAAGTATAAAGAAAATCACCTGAGTAAACTCCATTATGTTAAAACAGAAACACTTAAATGACAGAGAGTGCTATTCATGTCCAACTCTAATAAACACTGAGAAGGGAAGGAAGAGAAGAGAGTTGAAGCAGCTGAATTTGACCTTGTTGTTCTGAGGGTGGAAATGTGAAGAGAGATAATATATACAGCTTAAAAAAGTGGTGCACACACAAACACCATTTAAACAAGAACTTAAATTTCCAAAAGATATTTCATTAACATAAACATTACTAGAATGCTATAGACAAATACAGAAATCAAACATGCAATAATTTTTTAATTCAAATAATTTTTTAATCAGTGGAAAAAATGCCATGTATTTCAAAGCAGATAGCTTCCCACCAAAATTTAGAAGAGTCTATATATTCTATGAAGCATAATAACTGAGACCAATTCAAGAAACAGGAGATGTCACTGGGAGCTCCTCAAGGGCAAGGACCCAGTGAACACTGTAGCATATGGCACACACTAGCTGAATGAGTAAAAGGTGAGATCATAAGAAAGCAACTAAAAAAGGTATGCTGAAGATGAGAAACTGTCTTCTACTGGGTAAGTTTACTACTTCCATTATTAGGCTGGAGTCCCTCCACTACTTAGGCTACCTCTTTAATCCTGCTTTTAAGAACAGGAAATCAAAACATGAAACATTGGCAAACTGATCATTCACTCAGTTCAGAGTGAATTTTTAAACGTGTAAAAAATTGATTTCTTTCAAATAACAACACAGAGCATAATGTGTCCCTTCCTCACGGACAAATAGGCACCTATTAAAAGATCATGTATAGCTTGACCAGGTTTTGATTTTAAAAATCTACAATATAAGAGTTAGAGGTCTGCTTTAACATTCAGGGCTCCAAGCCCCGTTTCTTTATAGTTTATAAGATGTCCAAGTAAGAACCTTACTGAATAAAGGAACAAAATAGGAGAAAACATCCCGCAGAAGCTAGTTCTCATGAAAATGCCTCAAATACCATTAACGGATTTACTGCACTAATCCCATAAACTGATTTGGGATTAGTTTTTTGGAAGGTGAATAGGGCAGATTCATATCCCGGTTGAAAGCTTCAAGCTAGGAATCCATTTGGACATACTCTGTTCTTTATTCCTTCTGAGTGTCGCAGCCACTTGAACTTGACTCAGTGAGAATCTAGAAGAGTTGCCTTGAGTCCATGTCTCCTCCACTTGCTCTTATACTCAAATAGAAGCCACCCTCCAGGACCTCTGGTGAGCTCTGGAGATGAAGTTAGGCCACGACAGCGGCCTAAACATTCAAGATGCAATCTGCCAGGATAATTAAAGTATGTGCTTCTTTTAAGGACAACTTTTCTCTTCTTTGATATATACTATTATTCTAGGAACCAGCAAATTTGAAAAATATGAAAGTTTCAAACTTTTCTTAGTACTATAAAGTCGTGAACCCAGGCATCTCATATGTGGAAAAAGCAAAGAGAACCTCTGCAGTATTGTGGTCTGCAGGTTGCATGTTTTTGTACATACATGTTCAAAAACACTAACTTGTACATTTTGCTCTTATATTTTCATCTTCTTGAGTCTGAAAGGTTCCTGATGTTTAAGACTCCTCTATGAAAATGTAAAAAATTCACTTGAATAGCAAATTTAACGCCCTTGTCAGCTAACTTCCAGGTATCATATCAGAACGCCAAAGACACAGAAGCAAGGAGTGTTATGTCAAGAACAAGGGGAACAAGAGAAACAAGGGGCTGGAATAAACTTGTTTATATAAATTGGAAAATAAGGTCTAATTTTTTTCTCTCCTTTAGTTGAAACTGAAGTCATGTTAATGTTGATGCCAGTGAAAAGTTGGCCGCAAATACACTAATCTAGAGGTAAGGAAATAACTTTCAAAACTGGTCTTTTCCATGTTCCGTCCCCTTTCTGACTGTCTAACCTTAATGACTGCTCCCTAAGAATAATGAGAAATAGCCCTATCTTACTGCTGAATAGTACATATTTGTTTATAAAAGGTTCATTTTTTTTATGCTGTATGGGGAAGAAGCTCTAGTATAAAAACAAAATTCTCAAGAATTAGCATCACAAATAGTAGAACACTTCTCAATATAAAGTGAAATAAAGTCAAGACTGGGGTGGTGTTATATACTCACAGTTCAAAACATAGCTGAATCACTCTATCTTCACAATTAATGAATATCTGAGGATAGAAGAGCCTTTGCAGGGATTTGCAGATAACCGCATTCAAATATGAAAATAATTTCTGCATCTTATTCAAAATAACCATTCCCATCAAACTTAAAGTGTATTTCCAAATGTATATTATCTGATAGGCTGGCAATGTCTTCTCTTATGTATTGCTGCAGTAAGAATATTGGCAGGGGAAAACTATTTTGGAGGTTGTAACAGTCCTACAGGGGAAACTATCAAATCCTATTTCCACACTCTCCTATTATTTTTTGTAATGAATTCAGCCCCTTATTTTACCTATTAGTTCTTCATTCCTCATCTTTCAAGATCTACTAATAAGAAGGCTGATGCACATTAACCACTTGAAGAACTAGTTTTAACCTATTCTTTGCTCTCTATACTCAATACCTGGATATTCTGAATTAAAGTACAAAAGAAAACCAATCAGTAAATACTTACACTACTGTCTCAATGACCTCAGAAACCAAATAAAACACCAACTCTACACTTTAGCACTCATGGTTTATGCATTTGTGCCATACAAAATAATTTTAACAGAGAATTTTATGGTAAACCAAAGGAGCTACAAATAGAGATAGGGAAGGCGGTCAAGGATAGAAACATGAAAAGGAAACCTATGACTCAGACCTTAGAAACACACAAAAACTAAGCTAGGCAGCCACAGGACGGTTTTGTGTGGGATTATTTTTACAACGGTGATGAATTAGTATACCAAATATTCAAGTATGTCTCTACATCTTCAATTAAAGTAAACTTCATTTTGGAGCCCATTCTCCTATTTCTAAAAGTAATTTTTTGATATTTACAGTGCTTAATATTTACTTGGGTTAAAAATATCCCAAGTTAAATTATTTTCTATAATTATATTTTAATACATGATAACTAATTCTTATATTACTTATTATAAAGTATTTTTAGATTTTGAATAATCAAAAATAAAAATAAATGTTGGCTGACATAAATTTAGGAGTCACAGTTCTGTGACTATTATACATCCATTCATTGTTAGTATGGAAACTGTTTACTTACTAGAGTATTCAATTAGCTCAAACAAGGGTCAGGAAACTATGGCTCACAGGCCAAATGCAGCCTGTGGCATGTTTCTGTATGGCCTGTGAACCAAGAATGGTTTTTACATTCTTAAAGAGGAAGGAGGAAAAGGTAGAGGGGTAGAAAGATGAGCAGGATGAGGAAGAGAAAAAAAAAGGAGGCAGATATTGTATGTGGCCCATAAAACCTAACATATTTACAGAATAATGTCTTTTACAGAAAATGTAAATGTACCAAACCTAGATTACCACCTTCACGCAATAATCCAGAAGAAAAACAAGCCTCTGTGCTAATAACTATGAACATAACATATCCCTTTAATGTTATGTTTACATAATACATATGTAATCTATGTTCTCAAGGCTTTCCCATACTATTATCTCCACTTGTGCTCTCTCATGTAAATTTGTCAAACTGAATTTGTGAATGATCAGTTCTCAAGCTCCTTACTAAGCCTCCACCATTCACCCAGTTGGGTCAAAACGGTGCTGGAGAATGTGGCAACTCTAAGTCGTGCTTGGACTCAGTCACTCTCTGCCTCTCTGCTCCAGTGTCCTCTATTGGAACAACTGGTTTCAATGACTTAAGCATAAGGCTTAAAGCCTCTTGCTACCGAGAGCATCTGCAATCAACCCTAGCTTTTCCCAACCCTTTGTTTAGTGGTATGTTAAACCTCTGAACCTGTCATTAGAGAACTTCCATTCTCTGTAACCCTATTTAAAACCAGATAACTTCACTTTCAGCTGCAAGTTGGTGAGATAGCAGTGTCATCCAATAGCTTGCCAGGTTACTCCCAGAGATCTCATCTCTACAGATCGGTGAGCCAAGTGTCCCAATGTTTAGTTCTTTTACTGAAAGGTAGCCATTTGAATTCAAGGGAACCTAAGTTATTACCTATACTTCTTAAATTGTCAGCATACTGTCCCTTTTCTTTTGATAAAGCATATCTTAAAGTAACTTATCTTTCACTCTGGGGCCCAAGATTCAAATCTAATTCAAGTCACCATATGTATTACCCCTGACAGTCAGTTAACAGTCCAGATTCAAAACATCACAGAGATGTTTGGGACTCAAAGTCCACCCACATTATCAATTTTGATTTGCCTGTAAGCTTGTTGGAGAGGCATGAAACCAAAGTTATCCTAAAGCCTAGGATAATGGGAAAATGGCCACCAAGTAAAAGTTTAAATATACCAATATGGACAAGTTTGTAGTTGTGTAGTTGCTGTTGATTATTGGGACTTGAGGCTCTGCCAGTAATTCACTTGGGGCATCAAAAATACCATGTTTAAAGATATTTAGATATCCATCCCACCTGGTATAACAAAGATGTCTTCTCTAAAACTTTTTTAATTGATCTTTATTCATCCAAGAACTGGGCATAATGTAAAGAGTCATAAGTATGGTTGGTTGGAAATATATCTTTAAGCCTTTTAAACATAATATTTTATGCATATACTATTTTATCAAATTTTCTCACACTGAATTTCTGACAAGTGACATATTCAGTAAGTTGTTATGTATCCTACATGCAAGTCACTCTTGTAGATATACAGAAATTCCAAATATGAGTAAGACATTACACTGTTATTAATAGATTTAAAATGTGGGCCAAATTATATATGAGCACAACTATATACAATAGAAACAATAAAACTAGTAGCTTAAAGATGATGCGAAGTTCTATAATGGTTCTGAAAATAAATCAGATTTTGAACAGGAAAAGAATAGGAAATCCCTCACAGAAATCTGTGTTAAGGCCTGATAGACCAGTAATATTCAATTTAAAAAAATGGATCAGAAAGAATTCTTAAACCAAGAGAATAGCAAAAAAAAAAAGAATTCTTAGACCAAGAGAATAGCAGAGCATACCTGGGAAAGTATACTTGACTACAACACAGGAAACGTTAGATAAGGAAAAGAGGGATCAAATCTAATAGGGAAGCTTGAATGACTCACTAAGCAGCTTAGAAATTACTCAGTGGCCAATATAAGATCACTAAAGTTTTCTCATAATGTAAAGATATTATTTCTTCAAAATATTTGTTGGGTTCTTCCTCTACATCAGGGCAGACACAGCCCGTGAATTTAAGGATCTTGTGGTCTAATGGAAAGACAGAAAAAACAAATACAATGTAAGGTGATATAATTTATTATACACCCATTTATGATAAAATATCTCCAGAAAGTGGGCATAGAGGGAACCTACCTCAACATCATAGAGGCCACATATGAGAAGCCCACAGCAAACATCATTCTCAATGGTGAAAAACTGAAAGCATTTCCTCTAAGATCAGGAACAAGACAAGGATGCCCACTCTTGCCACTATTATTCAACATAGATTTTGGAAGTCCTAGCATGCAATCAGAGAAGAAAAAGAAATAAAAGGAATCCAAATCAGAAAAGAAAAAGCTGTCACTGTTTGCAGATAACATGATACTATACATAGAAAATCCTAAAGATGCCACCAGAAAACTACTAGAGCTAGTCAATGAATTTGGTAAAGTTGAAGGACACAAAATTAATGCACAGAAATCTCTTGCATTCCTATACACTAACAATGAAAGATCAGAAAGAAAATTAAGGAAACAATCCCATTCGCCATGGCAACAAAAAGAATAAAATACCTAGGAAGAAACCTACCTAAGGAGACAAAAGACCTGTATGCAGAAAACTATAAGACACTGATGAAAGAAATTAAAAGTGATACAAACAGATGGAGAGATATACCATGTTCTTGTATTGGAAGAATCAACAGTGTGAAAATGACTATACTACCCAAAGCAATCTACAGATTCAATGCAATCCCTATAAAACTACCAATGGCGTTTTTCACAGAACTAGAACAAAAAATTTCACAATTAGTATGGAAACACAAAAGACCCCAAACAGCCAAAGCAATCAAGGAAAAAAAAAAACAAAAAACCAGAGCTGGAGGAATCAGACTCCCTGACTTCAGACTATACTACAAAGCTACAGTAATCAAGACATGGTACTGGCACAAAAACAAAAATACAGACCAAAGGAACAGGATAGAAAACCCATAAACCCATGCATCTACAGTCAACTAATCTATGACAAAGGAGGCAAGGATATACAATGGAGAAAAGACAGTCTCTTCAATAAGTGGTGCTGGGAAAACTGGACAGCTACATGTAAAAGAATGAAAGTAGAACACTCCCTAACACCATCCATACACAAAAATAAACTCCAAATGGATTAAAGATAAAAATGTAAGACCAGAGACTATAAAACTCTTAGAGGAAAACATAGGAATCTTTTTTGACCCACCTCCTAGAGTAATGAAAATAAAAACAAAAATAAACAAACGGGACCTAATGAAACTTAAAAGCCTTTGCACAGCAAAGGAAACCATAAACAAGACGAAAAGACAACCCTCAGGATGGGAGAAAATATTTGCAAATGAATCAATGGACAAAGGATTCATTTCCAAAATATACAAACAGCTCATGGAGCTCAATATCGAAAAAACAAACAACCCAATCCAAAAATGGGCAGAAGACCTAGATAGACATTTCTCCAAAAAAGACATACAGATGGCCAAGAGGCACTTGAAAAGAGGCTCAACATCACTAATTATTAGAGAAATGCAAATCAAAACTACAATGAGGTATCACCTCACAACGGTCAGAATGGTCATCACCAAAAATTCCACAGACAATAAATGCTAGAGAGGGTGTGAAGGAAAGGGAACCCTCTTGCACTGTTGGTGGGACTGTAAACTGATAGAACCACTATGGAGAACAGTATGGAGGCTCCTTAAAAAACTAAAAATAAAATTACCACATGACCCAGCAATCCCACTACTGGGCATATACCCAGAGAAAACCATAATTCAAAAAGACACATGCACCCCAACGTTCACTGAAGCACTATTTACAACAGCCAGGACATGGAAGCAAACTAAATGCCCACCAACAGATGAATGGATAAAGAAGATGTGGTACATATATACAATGGAATATTACTCAGCCATAAAAAGAAATGAAATTGGGTCATCTGTAGAGACGTGGATGGACCTAGAGACTGTCATACAGAGTGAAGTAAGGCAGAAAAATAAAAACGAATATCGTATATTAACGCATATATGTGGAATCTAGAAAAATGGTACAGATGAACCAGTTTGCAAGGCAGAAATAGAGACACAGACGTAGAGAACAAACGTATGGACCCCAAGCGGGGAAAGGAGGGGGTGGGATGAATTGGGAGATTGGGATTGACATATATATATATATATACACTAATATGTATAAAATAGTTACCTAATGAGAACCTGCTGCATAGCACAGGAAACTCCACTTCACTTCGCTGTACAGTAGAAACTAACACAACATTGTAAAACAACTATACCCCAAGTAAAAAAAAATGTATTATAGAAGTTGGCAAAAATTGTCTTCAGTAAAATAAATCTGAAAACAACTAATTAATTATGCAGAGACAGATAAAAGGGAGAGAGGCTACAGCAATGAGAGGCAGTGGGGTGCCCTGGAGAAGCATCTAAAGTTTGAAACTCAATAACTCTAGATCTGAATTGCAGCACAACCACTTATTAGCTGTGTAACTTTGAACAACTTGCTTAACCTTTCTTAGGTTGATTTTCCACAACTATAGGATGAGTTAATAGTGCTTACCTCCTAGGGACTTGTGACCATTAAATGAGATAATGCATGAAAAGCACTTGGCATTAAGTAGGCAATCAGTAGTGGTAGTAATTATTACAACATCCCAGGTGAAAGGTAATGAAAGCGGCAGTGGGGTGCTGGCAATGAGAATATAAAGCAAAGAGTGGAAGGAAAGTGCGCTAGAAAAGCACACTCTGTAGCAGTGGATCTCAGACTAGGTTGTGCCTATTTTAAACAGCACATGTTTCCTTGTCTCATCCAAATAGATTCTGATTCAAGGAGGGAAGGTTGAGAAAAACCAAGTGATTCCTGGTTTACAGTCCAGCTTTTGAGAAACACTACGCTACAGGACTTGGTTGCTGGCTGGATGAAGGAGAAAAATAAAAGGATTCAAAGATGCTCAGAGCAGGTGTTATTAATCCAAAGATAGTGATTCCTCAAAATGCTAAGGGATAGAATTCAAAGAGTTTAGGAACCACCCTTGGATATATGTTTGTATAAATGTTTGCTGAGAAGAAAATCCACAGCCTTTATCAGATACTCAAAGGGATTTCTATTCCAAAAAGTTTTGTTTCATGATTTAGAGATTGTGGTTTATCTGGGATAATGTTTAGCAATAGAAATGGAAAAGTCAGAACAACTTGGTCAGTCTGGGATGCATCTTGCTGGCAATTGATTATGTGACCAGGTATTAGGTATAGACTCTGTTCTGGAAGGTAAATTAGGAAGCATCTGTGGAAGAAAGAGGAGGAGGAACACCATAGGAATGGGGGGAAATCTTCAGAAGGAAAAATGAGGGGAGAAAATAGAAGGTGTCCAGACCTAAGAATTTGGATAACGGCTACACAGAGTAGATAAAGAATGAGTCGCCAGTGGAGGAGACCAAGAAGTAGAGATCTGAGTTCAATCCGGAAAGCCAAGGGAAGTGAAAGTTTCAAAATAGAGAAAAAGGTCAACAGTGTTAAACAGCGCAGAAAGCAGATACTGAGAGCCAAGAGGAGACCAAGAAGAAGAGATCTGAGTTCAATCCGGAAAGCCAAGGGAAGTGAAAGTTTCAAAAAAGAGAAAAAGGTCAACAGTGTTAAACAGCGCAGAAAGCAGATACTGAGAGCCAAGAGAAGGGTATTAGAGTTGCTTATTCAGTCATTAGCAACGTCAGAAGCATAATTTCCCAAGAGGCGATTGGGGTTGGGCTGCAAAGGGTTAATGAAGGAATGAGCGAGTATTAATTAAAATACTTGTTCTAAGTTCATAAAGTACAACATTTTCTCTGAATAAGACAGGACGTAAAGGCCTCTTTGAATTCTCATCCCACTGAAATTCTGTTTAAATAGCTTACTCTAGCAGCTAAAGACCCACAACCCGGGGCGGGGGAGGGGGAAGAAAGACCACTCGGGCGCAGCCTTAGGCTTAACAACTTGAGTCTTCCATTTCCAAATGACGACTATCTCCAGTAGCCGCAGAGAGTGATTCAAAAGCCAATTACTTCTGTGTGCCTCTATCCCCTTCCTGGTCTGATCTGTGGTGGAAGGCTAAGCACAGAGGGAAAACGGCAAATAAAACATTTGCCGTCTCCATAAAATACCCTCACGTTACAGGAGGATCATCCTGCTTCTTTGAACTAGCTAAAAACTGACCTTCCCTTGCTCAGAACTGCCTGTAAGAGTCCCAGGACTGGTTGTTCTGACATTCTTTTAACATCATCTCATCATCACAGCCAAAACTAATCACAAGAATATTACCCGTTGACAGGTGCATTTATTCTGTCAATTAAATCAGATGGTTAAATCAAAATGTGCCCCAAATCTCTCTTGTTTGCATTATCCATATTGGCGTTTCTTGGCCATGGTTCATTGCTGGCTGGAAGTCATCCAGCCCCCACAGAGTCACTTTGCGATACTGTGCCAGCAAGTTTCCATGCTCTGCGGCAGCCACTCCGGTGAGGCCAGAACAGCACTACAGGACTGACCTGGAATGTTACATTGCTTCACTAAGATTTATTAAAAAATGGAAGGAGGAAGACTTAGATCAATGTTTTTGGAATGGAAGAGGATATATCACCTCATGGCTAAGCACAGGCGACACGTGGGCAAATGAAGCGAAGATGCTAAAGACAGGCAGTAAAAAAGGCTCAAGGAAGGACAAAACCAGCTGCATGCCTCCAGCTTTCAGCCGCTTTTCTAAAACTCCCCTCCACCAAAGTGACCAAAGAAAAGCCTGAGGACTGACTCTTTCTGTTTTTAAGACCATTTCCCCAAGAAGACATGCAAGTATACCCATGACGAGCAATGGAGCCTAAATTCCGAAACATGTTCCCATATTCCTAGAACAGGGAGTGAGTTTACGCAACATTTTGGCCACAGTCACCAATCACAATGTGGCACATGAAGGACAGGTCTAGGATTTTAGTCCCTGGTGTACAGTTGAAGTGCCAGGATATTTTGGCTCCCATTTCAAAATCCCTTGCTTTTCTCAGCCAGTGCCACCACTGAAGCATAGCTATAAAGACGCTTGCTTTTTTGTAGGATGCATTTGAAAAGCAAATAGTTCTGCTTTGCAGAATATGAAAAGAAAACACAAAACTGAAATGGAGAGGTAACGAGTGAAAACAATCTAGGATGTGAATAAGAGGTGACCTGTCAGACTATAACAGTAGAGTCACTGGAGAATGTCATGTCTTCTAAAGGCATGTTTGGGCAAAACTGCAAATTTCATTCTGTGCATTATCTACCTGAAAGGCCCTAATGGCCTCTTGGAAACATTTCAAATTGTCAAACAAACATACATGTAGACTACCGTTTTAAAGCTTACAATTGCATTATCTCGCTCAAATGTCAGAAAGTTCTCAAGTTCTGTGAACTGTATTTAGCTTTTATGTCAATGCACATTATCTACCAAAGGAGCTGAGATGATTTTCCACAATGTTTGGGCTAGATACAGTCAGTGGCTTTCGGGAGGTTTGGGGGGTTTTTTGGACAAGCTTTTTAGCTTTAAAGCACGGCATGAGATTTTAGTTACTCAACTCTCATTGATTCTAACGGTTCAGTTCCTATATACCACTTAAAGAGTTTAGATCTATGATTTATTTTTGAGGACAGTTACAGTTAATCAGATAAATATCTATTCTGGCCAATCTGTAAGGCAGGTATTCTACCCACTTGAGAGAAGCTGTTTTGTAGATCTTTATTTGAGCACTTCTTAAAGAAAAACGTTATGTTCTACACCCAAGAGAACTATTTGATCTCCAACTTAGCTAATCAGCGTTTAGGACATGGACTGCATATATTAAAAACAGATATTAAGATTGTCAGGGAAAAAAAAGCCACCAAATATGCACGCTAACCAATATGAAGGATTTATCATCCAGGAGTTCTGTAATATCACTACAAATTCAGCAATACTAAGTTGCTCCCTGCCGAAGAGGAGGAATGGGAGAAGGATTCTAAAGGACCAGGTGCAGAGCAACGCTGAGTCTACACTTTACATAATTATTTCTCAAGGATGTAGTCAATAATCAAATAGGACCTATTTCCTGAAGTCTAGTATACAATTTTTTAATGTGAAAGTGATGGTAAAATGTCTCTCAGATGTTCCACTGGCCAGGCTAATATAATAGCCACAACTGAAGAGCCAAGTCTAAAGTCAGATGTGAGTGCTGTATCAAAAGGTACAATTTACCGTAGGCTTTTTGTGTTCCAGGCATTGTATGAAGTGCTCTGCGTATGTTATCTTATTTAATATTTGCAACAAATCTGTGAAGTATGATAACACCCATTTAACAGATGAGGAAACTGGGACTCCAAGAGTTTCAGTAATCTGACCATAACATGTAAGTAAAGAAGCCAGGATTCAAGTTCAAGTTCTTCTGACTCCAAAGCCTAAACACTGAACCTCTATATTCTACTGTTATCCTTGGCCATGCTTGGTGTATCCAGATAGGATGGAGATCAATGATTTTATGCCAAATTGCCTCAAATTTTACATCCTACTAAAATGCAGAAAGGTATAGTCCCCTTGCATGAGAAAACTATTCCTGAAAATTCAAGAATTCAAATTCTAACTCAGAAAGAATCAGAAGAGGAGGGAGTAGGGGAAAGGGAGAGGGAAGGGGAAAGAAAAAGGAAAGAAATTAACGTTACAGTAAACTGAGACTCTTAAACTTAGCCACAGTTCTGATTTTGATCATTTTGTAGAAGACTGAGATCTACCTAATTCCTTTCTCTTTGCCATTAAAACCTTGGTAATTTTCAAGATGTGTCACACATTCAAGCGGGAAAAAATGGTTGGACATGATTTCAAATCAATTAAAAATTCAGACTCTAATAAATAGTTTAATCTTTCACAAGGTTCTTGGTTACTAATTTGGGGGTATTCTACTAGCACATATGTTCTACTTTATCCTACCATACTTTAATCTTTCTATATATACATTGTAATATGTCTAATTAACAGTATATAAATAATATATCTGTTAGTTGAGATGAAATTAAGAAATCCCAGGGTTGTCTCAATCTTTTAAAAGTCAACCAAAGCTACCCACTGAGAGAATCTTCTTGTTCTGGGTTCCCAATCCTGGGTACTCCTTCATGAATATGTTCTGCTTAAGTGGATTCTAGCACTGAAGTGGATCTATCTCTAATACAACTCTCAAGAGCAGTTGACTTTTGCCCTTTCCAGTTCTCACTCTTGGTGGAAACATTTTCAATTCCTCAAGGTTGACTGCATTACTTTGTAGCACATCCTTAGTTTTAAAAGAAAAAAATTCAATTCCTTTCTTCCGCTTCATTTTTTTTTTTTTTTTTTTTTTTTTTTGGTCCATCTCCAATGTGGAAGCCACTAACCTATTTTTTTTAAAGGACTCACAAATAAAACTTGCCTTATATTCACTCAAATGGTGATGGTATGATCTCATTACCAGCCAACACCATTAAGTGCTCTCCCAATTCTACACATCTAAATCTTCTCTACAGTTTAGAACTTATTTCAATTCCTACCTCTTCCATCAGTATTCTTTATAGAGACTTTCCATAATGACCTCTTTAGGTAAATGATCTTCCATAACCTCTCCTTTTTCTAACCAGTTACGGCCGTCTCTGTCTTTATCAAATACTCTATTAGGACATTCAACTGGGTACAATTCAAGGTCTGGAACTGCTCTTTGTTTGCGTGGCTCCCCAAAATACAAATCTCTCCATGACAATCATAAACTGAGAACAGACTTTGTTTTGTATTTCTTTCTTATGCTGAATTCAATATCCTAAGAAAAAAAATGTAAGTCCTTAAAAATTTACCAAATATGTTTCTGGCATGTTGTGAATACAGCAGTGACATAAAAATAGTCGTTGAATTCAAATACAATCCTATCACTTTGGGTGACTTCAATTTTCAAGATTCAGCTTCTTAAAGAAATCTCTTCCATCTTCAGATTATTGGCCACCAGGGAAGAAAAATTTGTTGAAAGCAACACCTTCACATTCGAATGACCACTTTATGTAGGTATTCACACTACCAAAACCCTCTAAGAACACTGCATCCCTAGAGGTTAAGCTGTCACTAAAGAAGCTGCAGAAATGTGAGACTGGACCACTTGAAATGTGCTTCTGTGTTCTGGCTCTGGTTTATCCAGTATTCATTTTGAATGTGGTTGACAACAGACATTGGAAGCTGACTTAAATGAGTATTTATAAAACCCTTACTAGTGGTTCTTATGCTTTTGTGAGGGTTATCAGTCCCATTAAGAATCTGATGAAAGCTCATACTGACTGAAGTAAGTCAGACAGAGAAAGACAAATATCATATGATATTGCTTATATGTGGAATCTAAAAACAGGTTACAAATGAACTTATCTACAAAACAGAAATAGAGTTACAGATGTCGAAAATAAACTTATGGTTACCAGGGGGTAAGGAACCAGGGGTGGAGGGATAAGTTGGGAGATTGGAATTGACATATACATACTACTATACATAAAATAGATAACTAATAAGGACCTACTGTAAAGCACAGAGAACTCTACTCAATACTCTGTAATGGCCTATATGGGAAAAGAATCTAAAAAAGAGTGGACATATGTATAACAGATTCAATTTGCTGTACACCTGAAACTAACACAACATTGTAAATCAACTATACCACAATAAAAATTAAAAAAAAAAAATGCAGCAGCAAACCCTAAAATTCCTAAAACATGGCCCATGCTTTAATCAGTTTACATAAACCTACTCAACTCAGACTTGACTTTTATTCCTAAGGTCAACTAGGCATCACATCAATGTCAACGAACATGAAAAGAGAGAAGAGGCCCCTGGAATACAGCCAGATTTTTCAGATTCCATCCCATTTGAGTCTTTTTCTTTGGGTTGAGCCTCGTTATCATTAATTAGTGACTTCACTTGGGAGTAAATGGGTATCAACCATCTGACTTCCATTTGTCAGAAGATTCCTGGTAAGAGCAAAAAAATGAATGCATGGTAAATTCTGGACTACCTGCGCTCCCCCAAGGGCTTGGCATATGACTAAGCAAATATACTAGCCCAAAGAATCCACCTTTCCAAACGAATGGGCCTGGGTCCAGAAAACACAAATCTTATAAGGTTGCCTGGACTGCCAGCTGCCTCAATTTTAGCACAACGATTTAATGTATTTTAAATAAATGTAACATAAGGAAAAAATGCTTTGTACAAATTGGTCATCTGTTGTTTTTCTGGCTGGCACCATGATTTATGTAATATATCAGTAGAATGACATCTCTCTATCTGTGTCTTGGATAACAAAGTACATATGCAAGTTTCTTTATAGTGCTTTAACCCCCTGATGACTAGAAAGGTCCTACTGACAATTTATTTCTTACATAGCATCTAAGTAAGTTAAAGATGCTGTCGAGTATTTGAGTATTTTATTCTTTGCCTGTTCTACTCTCCTTTTCCTGGATACCATCATGTTCCCCACAATCCAGGCTGCAGAATTATTTTTCTCCTTGTGTACAGAAGTCAGCACTCAAGACTTGGGTGATATCCATCTCTACTCAAACTAGCATTAACTAAATTTTCATAATATCCCAAATTAGTCTTTATTGATTTAGTGCTAATTATAAGGGCCACATGTGTATATTTACTTTCTATTCCTCCTTTTCTCCTCAAGGAAAAAACAGAAATAATATATTCCTCCAGTTTAACAAAGCATAATGCAATTCTTGTGTGTTTGGTAGAGTACCAACACCACGGATGACATCAGCACAAATCACTGGAGCATGAACAATTGTTTTTAACCTATTTTGGATCACACACACATATTGTGAAAATCTTACAGAAACTTGGAACCCTCTCCCAAGAGCAATGTATATTTGCTCTTACATAAAATTTTGCATAAAATTTCAAGAGGTTCACAAGCCAGAAGAACATAACAATATGATTTTGTATGTCTTTCAATGATAAAGCATTGTTTTAGCTCTCTAATTAATCCCACAGGAATAACATGGTGAATTTGTGTTGTAGCTTGCTTGTAACAATTGTTTCTGGGCTAGTTAGCTTTTTTGGAGCTAATGAGGAAGGGGGTCATAGGTTCAATTCATTTAAGGGTCAGTTGGTTGTCATACAAAGAAAACGTCTTTGCCATATTGGTGGCCCACCATCTTGCAAATTTATGCATTTTTCTCACCAATGAGAGAATGGATGGCTAAGAACAAATCATCATTTCTTCCGGAAGGAAAACTCACAAGTGCTCTTCCTTGCTTTGGGGATATTAATAATTATATAATTATTGGAAGCAGTAACGTGTTATAGAAAGAAGATGAGGGTCAAGGGACCAGAACCAAAGTCTGCCACGAACTAGCTGACTGTGTGACTTTAAGCAAGTTCTTTGGCTTCCCTGGGTCTGTTTTCTCTTTAAATAAGAGGGCTAGACTAGGTAATTAGAATGATTTTGACTCAAAAATTCTAATATTAAGGATCAACGTATAAGAAAAGGATTGCATATAGTAGCAAAAATGAAAGTACATACAACATGGGGAGCCCGTAACAGTATTCAAATGATTCACCAGTAAAACAAGGTTCCCAGAGTAAAGCACTCTTATCCCTGTCATTGATTATGGAGAAACTTAATTCACAACAATCCTACTTACTGATTTACTTTTATAGTTGACCTACATGAATTTACACTAATAGATACACATATTTCGTGTTGAAATCTATACTCCTTAGTGCCTAAGGAAAAAAAAAAAAATACACATCACCAGGAAGTTAACAAAAGAGGAGAACATGATTTTTTATGTATTTAAAACCTTCTTAGTTCAGCAGAAAGGGACAGAAGGAGATCCTGAAAGGAACCAGTCTCTTCCATCAGTCAGAAAAATCAGATGGTGTCTCTGTATAGACTGATTAAGCGAAGCACAGATTAAAGCATATATCATTTTTTATATGCAACATACTACACATACACACACACACACACACACACACACACACACACACACACACCTGATAGACACTGTTAAGTCATGTTTCATGGTTTTGGAGGGGGGGAGCTTTGTGATACCAAAAAATGCCTCTATTTTCATTTGTTTTATAGTCTGGTAATTTGGCTACAGAGTTAATGCCCATTTAAGGGAATATGGTGTGGAACAACTGTGCAGCAATATTAAGTGAGGAAGCCATATGTTTCTCAGCCCCACCATACTGTCTGTGACTGCCCCTCACCCCTTGTGGATTAGCTTTTTCATCAGATAGGCCTGCAGTGGGTGGAATGCCTTTTTTACAGGTGTTTGGTGGAGATCACATGCAAAATAAAGATTTCTAAGGGGAGTGGGGCTGTGTAAAAACATCCAGAAATAGCAACTTGTTTTCACTTAAGATGCAATTCACAGAGGTCCGCTTCAGACTCTTAATTTATAGTATTATCTTTATATATCATAAGTGACTGCTTGCCCCTGGATAGCTGACACAGTGCCCAGAATATTCAGAGCTGTCTGGTTTTGATCATGCTATAGTGTGTCTAGAAAAGTATTAGAAGCAAACTTATTCCACCACTAGATTGTAACCAAAACTGAAAGTGTATTCCATCAAAGAGACTGCTTCACGTTAAATTCCAAGAAAGGGTACACTTTCTGGTGAAAAGATTAAAACATAATGAATTGTTAAATACACCCACAATACAAAACCACTTTTTGCAAGTTGTCACTGTAGTCTCCTGTAATCTGCTATGTTTTGGTACCATCTGAAATACTACAGCAATAGGCAGAAACATACAATAAAGTCAAGAGGGTCCTCAACTAAGCAGAAGGTTAAACATGGACACGGACAACTCCCGTCATCCGAGATTACATTATCGTGGTTTCCTTGAGCTTGAGAGAATTCTCCTCCAGTGACTCATTTGCTTCCCAAATTAAAGTGTAGGTGTGCACAGCCTCAAAGAGAAAAATCAAACAAGAGAGAGGGTATAAAAACAATACAAGTGGAGAAGCATGAGGTTTATATTTTTATGCTAATATACTGATAAGAAAAGGGCTCCATTTAGGGAGCAATAAAGAAGGGGGTGCAGGGGGAGGCTGTGAGCAGATCTCAGTGAAAAACACAGAGGCTTTCTATGCAGATGGGGGATTTAAAAGAAGTAAAATGATAACCACATAGTCAAGAGACTAGAAAAGAGACCTTGATGTTTGATAGTTGTAATAACCTGCAGAGTGCTCTAATGGCTCGGGGATCAGGTGCAGAGCTACAGCAATAACGAGAACTGAATAATTATCTCGGCCGTATCTGTATCACCAAAGTCCCAGCGTATGAGCTATATAAGGAGGCTTCTGCTGCCTCTCCAAGATTTCCTGAAATGTTAAATCACTGATTTGGGAGCACTTCCAGCATTAGTACTGCCCAGTTAGAAAGAAATAAAGCCCAGAATTCTCCTGTGGCAGTTCTAATGTCTTTGTTAATTATGAATTATGGGTAAACATGCAGACTCACAGAGGTCACGGCTGTCAGCAACAATAGTTTTCAAGAAGGATTTTTACGAGGGTCTTTTTCACTCCACCATAATGTCCATTTTATATACATAAACAGAGCCAGGCATACAAAAAATGGTGTTTGCTTTTTAGGGGAGTTGTATTTTTTTTTTTCTCTTTTTCTCCCTCCCCTCCCCTTGTGTAGAGGCATGTAAACACAGCCAAAGCAAAGCAGTGCCTAACTAGAGTTCTCCTCTGTGACTGACAACAGCTGTACCATTCCAAGGACTAAGCAGCAAGAGTCGCTGGGGCTGAGGCTGGGTTAATGGTCAGACACTGAAAACCACCTCTTCCTTGTTAAGAGAGTAAGCGGCCAGTTGGGTAACCCATCTGCAGTGGTCACCTTTCACATACAATGGAAAAACAAAAGCTGAATACAGTATGCTTGATTAACCTCACTTAAATGGCAATGCTGATCTCAAATCTATCCCAAGAGCGTATATAAACAGGATTAAAATTATATTGTGTGTGGATCCTGCCCAACAAAAGCAACTGGCACAAAATCATTTTAATTAGGTGGCAATGGCTGTAACTCATTCAACTTTGGCATTAATCCTTTCTGTCCCAAAGAACTTCTGGGCCTTTCTATATGACAGTGTCAGTGTGGAATAAAGGAGATGATCAGTGGATAGCAAATCACTCTCGCGCCTCAGCTTCACACAGAGTGTGTCGGCATGTTGACAGTGGGTTTAAACAGTACAACCAGATCAAAATTTGATTAGAATATTCAGAAAATCTATGACAATCTTTGTACTTGACTTTTTCCAGGTAGACAATATATCTAGAAAAATGGCTTGGCAAATTTTACCATGCTGACCTTCAAACCATCAAATAATGTTAGCATTAGTACTCACTTAGGAGGCGATTTTCTTTGCACGTGGCAAACTTAGGAAATACATTAACCTCTGGATATAGGAAAACTAGATTTCAGTGCCAGGCCCACTTCATTTCTCTTTCTGCCCTTTCTTCTCCTGGTCCATTTAAATGACATTTTCTCATCATGGGGCCTATGAGTCCTTTCCAGGTTCTAGCTCAGAACAGATGTCACAGTGCAACCCCCCACTAACCTTTCTTGGTAAAGGTCCTTTGTTACTTGAACCGACTTTTAAGATGAAGGCCAACGCAAGGTTAATCACACCTCAGATCACACAGAGAAGGCTCAATGTAAAAAAAAAACTTTTCCTCTTCAGTTTTACAGAGACCACAGAAATGAGATGAAATCAAAGGCTCAGAAAACACACTGGTAACTCCAATATCCAGAAGAGGGTTCCGCCCAGCCCAAGTGCTTCCCAACAATGCAGTCTCACTGTATACACCTGAGTTACTTGCTAGCCCTTCCATTTTAAGTTAACATCATCTTATTTTCAAATCTGTTTCCTGGTAGAAATAGCATCCAAGAGACCCTTCTCAGTCAATTCAGAAGGGTACGTAAAGAAGAGACCCACAGACATTGCTCCCAATCCCCAGCTCCCCCTCTAAGGCCTAGATGAGCCCAACATTTCTCTCTGCCCTGCTAAAGAGAAAGGGCAACTAGAGGCACGGCACTTTTTTTTTTTTTTTACGAGAACTCATAAGAAATTTATGAAACCAATGCATATTGAATATCTACCATGGAATAAGCAGTGCCTTCCCAATCACCCCATGAACCTACTACACCACAGGGTTCCTCAACCCTGGGGAGCTTTGAGACAGTACCTCTACTTGGGCCTCACCCTCAAGGATACTGATACAACTGGTTATGCAGTCAACACATATCTGTCATTATTATTATTAACATCACTGTGTAGATAACAAAGTGATTAACCAATCAGTAAAAAAAGGGAATCTGTTCCTGGCTTTAACTGGAAATTCCTAAAATATAGAGAGAGATAAATAGGTAGTTCTATTGAACTTAGAGGATAATGACCTATAGAAAATCTGACCATAAATATCTTCAAGTTCTGGGGAAGCTTACTGAATACAAAACAGATTATTCTAAATAATAGGCAAAAATGCAGAAGTGGGAACACAGAGAAAATCAAATTCAATGTGGAGGCCAGGGGAAAGTTAAGGCAAAGTCTCTTTAAGTGACACAGGAGAAATGTGGCTTGGCTTTCTTGAAAAGCCACGTGGACAGTAAAGAAGGTGGTAATGAGAGAAAAAAATCCAGTGTAGTAGATAAAATGAGCTACTTTGCTAGCTGATTTCGAATAGGGAAAAAGAAATTGTTTAATAGAGTCCATAAACCAATTCTCACTTAATAATTTCTTAATTCTGTTTGGATTAAGAAACCAAACCATGTCTCCTAGGAGCAGAATAAATTTTGCAGTGTGCTAACAATAAATCTTTGCTGTATTTTTTTTTTTTAATTTTAACTTAAAAAAATAGCTTACACACCAGATTACCAGGACTCAGAGAACCTCAGGGGTTAGGAGGAGAAAGGTGGGGTTGATATCGAGCTTGGCAATGGCTATTGTGCAGGAGGCAGTTTGATCCACTCAAATATCTCCTTGAATCAGCTTCTATTTTCTCTCAACTCTCATTTTCACTTTTGCCTTTTAATGTTGCCTGAATCTCTTCCAAGTGTCCTTTGCCATGGCAACACCTGCAGGTGAAGGCCCTGCTCCTCGCTGCCAGCCTCGCCAGTGATGAAGAGGCAACTAATCACTGCATGAGGAGAGGAATGCAATCTCCAAGACACCCATGAACAATCTGCGTACGAGGGTGTCCCTGAAGCACCCTCTTCTCACAGGTGTTTAACCTGTTTAGCCATACACCAGGAAAAGGGAAAGTAAACAAAGACTCTTTCTTTCTCTGTGGTTTGCATTTCATCACTCACCTCCCCAAGACTGATGCACTATCTAAATTCGTATGAACAGCCCGAAGGTATCAAAGTTATTTCGGCAGCGTGTCATAGGGTCCCAACAGTGGAGAGGGAGCTCTCTGCTTGCTCTCCTCTGACAGCTGCAAGCCCACAAGGGTCTGAGGCCAGCTCCAGTGCTGTCCCTTAGATGCCAAGTGACCATGGCCAGGGCCAAGATGTATGACATCCCTGCCTTCTGGGGCCTCTGCCAATCATCCCCCATTTCTGAAAAGACTCTTATTCAGAGATGTTCTCAGTCACATCACCTCCGCTTCTTATTCATGCTGTCCATAAAAAATAGAATCCCATGCACTTCTGTTTGACGTTACAGCCTTTCAATTCAGGCTCTTAAAACACTTCATGAACCTTGTCTGGGTGCCAAATACTGCCTTTCTCCTCCTTTTCCCAATGGACAAACAGGCAGGCATACAAGAGTCAAGAATCTGACCCAATGTCTGCTTCAAATGAGTCAACACCAAGGCTAGAAAGAGCCCTGAAGAGCTGATGTTCTAACCACCCACTCACCCAGCCTCTCTTTGTTGGTGATTATTTCTATAAATCTTTATATACCTTGGCAGGTCAAGGAGACCATGTGTGGCACAGCAGTACTGTTACCTGTTGAGACTTGTTGCAAAGTGTGCAGGGTGATTTAAAGTCTTTGTAAACTTGCTATTTCTTCTCTTTTACAAAGTTGACATATTCTTCTCTAAAGTTTGCAATAAATGGGGCTGACTCTTACTCTGATTGGGAAAGACAATCAAAGGACAATTTTCAGGCCTTATGTAAGGCCTGAAAATCTAAACTCACAGTATAAAACCTCTATGTCCAGTTATTCTGCTTTCAGGAAGTCCCTTCCATGAACATAGCTGTCAGTGACATTATATTAATTCCTCCACCAAATGGCAAATCAAAAATTTCAAGAGGAAGTTTTGCTTTGGAAACCCCTGGGGTTGAAGGTCAGGAGTAGTAGCAGGCAATGGGCAATCATCAGTCTCATGAACCATCCTGATGGCCCAGGAAGGTTTCCAATGGCCACCGACCCCTCCCCACTCCATCCCCTGTGCCCAGGAAATCAGTTTAACTATGTTCCCTCAGCTTTCTTAAGCGGTCAATTCCCTTCTTAGTTGTTGGGATGATTTTCTGTCAATGCAGGATTGATACTCCATGGGTTTTCAGATCTTATTTTAAGAATCCACGATTCAGTCCTAACCACTAGTCCTATCAGTTCTCCCTCCTAAATAGCTCACAAACCCATGAAGTCCTTCCTTGTAATTATACCTGAGCTACACTAGACTTTAATCTCCTCAAGGGCAAAGATTTTTGCCTGTTTTCTTCACTCATATCGTTCAAGCACTGAGAACAGTATCTGGTACGTGGTGAGCACACAAAATATAGGTTAAACAGGTGAATGAAGAAACTAATAGAATTTCATAAATGAATGCGTGAACTAATAATTTCCATACTCTTAAAGGTGGACTCCCAGACCCCAGCTTCACAACCCTTCTCTCCAGTCTCCACACCAAAGCCAGAATACAACTTCTAAAGTACACATCTGACTATATCATCCCATCCCTTAAAGTCTCTCAGTAGCTCATTATCCACTAGGAGCTAAAATCCACACCAAGAGGCTACTCAGGATCTTGACTCCGTTTCATTTCTTGCCTCCTATATTTCCCCAAACACAACGTGCTGAAACACTTTCAGTTTTTCAAATGCATTCTCTCTCTCGCATTTGTTCCCTGGCTAATGCTGTTCCCTCTGTTCTGATCCCTTCCTTTTGTTCACCTTGTCATTCTCTAACTCCTACTTTCATAGTCATGTTAATATCACTTTTTTCTGACATTTCCTGGCCAGTCCATGCTTTCTCTTCTGAGTTCCAATAGTTACAAGATTACATGGCTATCTTCCCAATAGACTCTGAACCTTCTTTCATTTTGAGAAAATCTACATCTAGCACAATGTCTGGCATACAGTAGGTGCTCAATAAATCATCAATGAATTATTAAATGAGCCCTTGGCACCACCATGGGAAATTCAATAAATTTAGAATTAAAAATTATTTTAGAAATTCTCTAGCTCAAACTTCAGACTCCTGGCCTGCCAGTGCTTAGCTCTGCCATCTTGGGCAAGTTACTTAATCTGTCTTTGCTTCAGTTTCCTCATTTGTAAAATGCGGATGATTACAGTACCTCCATCATAAGGTTGTTATAAGTATCTAATGTATTAATACATTGCTTAGAAAAGTTCTTGACACATAGTAATCTTACAATAAATGTTTATTATTTAGGAGAAGGAGGAATTAGGGAAGAAAAGACACAGAATCTCAGATAGTTTAAAGGAAAAATTATTTGCTTAAGGACATGCTAACTATTGGTATAACCAATACTATTTTAATTAAAGTTTCCAGACTTCTCATGAATAGTATGACCACTACCATATGTTAGTTCCCAAATGAATTATGTAAACATCTACATGTGAGATAAAGATATAAACAGATTCCATATTAAAGACAATATAAATGTTGAATTTAAATTTTTTAGTTTCCCAATTTATGCATTTATGCCATGTATATTAAGAAGAGAAATTTAAAATAATGAGTCTGAAAAATACATACACACAGAAGTTCCAGTATTTTCCCACAACCAATGGATTATCTTTACTCCCCACTTAGGAGATGCCAGGTATTTTTCACATAGAATTGTAGCTTTGTAGTAGAATTTGTAGAATTGTAGTAGAATTGTCTACTTTTCCTTCTAGATTTGAACTAGTTGAGGACAACAACAGAGACTTGAGTAAGACTTATAAATCTCTGGATTTCAGTGGAGTTGCCTGATGTCCTCTGAGTACTTAATAAGTACGCAATGGGTATCCCCTGTATTCAGTAAGAATATACCATTAGGGTGGAATGTAAGAAAGGGTAGTAGTGTCAGCTTTTATGGAAATTTGAGTTAATTCCAAAAGCCTCCAGTTGAAATATAACTTCATGCCTCCATATTTCCCAGAGTTCCAACTGTAGTACCTTATACATCAAAGATGCCCAAGTGAAAATGTGTTGATCTCTACATCTTAAGGGAATGTATTCATGGCAATTCTTTTTCTAGAAACTTGATTGATGGGATTTTAGATTAAAAGATGCAGATGACCAAAGTAGAGTTTTGGGAATTATTCAAACGTTGGTCTATACGAGCAGAGCCCACGGTCCAGAGCTATCAACACTTGCATTAAAAATCTTAAGCTAAGAAGACATCAGTCATAGAAAAACCACAGCTAATTTCACAAAACACAGCTACTAACAGTTAATATTTATCCTGTTGGAAAGAATTTAGATCCACCATTTTAGCTACATTAACACTGACAGATTAAAGATACAATACCCCAAAGTATTTTCTTGGTAAACAGACAAGGACTAGAAAGTTTTTAACCCTAACCATAATTCCTTTAAATTTCTACAAGCCAGATTTCCACCCAGCTGTCTAGTACTGAAAGTTGAATGTTCAAAACTGGAGCTTTAGTTCAGTAATTGCTTAATTTTTCATTGCAATGCCTCTTCATGGATGTAAAATGGATGGATTTTGCTTTAAAAAAAATAAATGCTTTTTTCTTGTAGTTTTTTTAAAGTGTAATTATTTTTGTGTCAGAAATATAATTGTACTCCATATTGAAAGCTAACCCAGTGGGGAAATAATTCTGCATGATTACAGCAAGTTTTAATAAAAGACTGATAAGTAAAGTTTTGAATTTTTAATGCATTCTGCAGGCGGTTGAGTGCCTTTTGCCATCTCTATCACTTATCATTAAAGCTGTGTGAAAGGGAGGCCTACCTGTTATACTTGACTTGATTGGCAAAAATGTTCCCTGACAAATAAAAGTGAAAGAGACTAAAGTCAAAATGAAAAAAAAAAAAAATTAAAAACAGTCACAGTTTCATAGCTAATTTAACATTAATGACTCCCCTTTACCCACAAAAATTTCTTTGTATTTAATATTCCGTTCTTACCTACTTATTAGCCTACCATTGTGAACGTTAAATTCCTGTACAGCATACAGCAATAACTCATTTCGACAAAAGCACATCCCATTTCCAGGCCATGCTTTTTGGCTTAATTTGAAAAAATTACCCTCGTTTGACAGAGAAAACACTTTTAAACACCCATAACCCACGCATTTATGTGCGAGCGAAATCTGAAGAGTGTAATCTATCTAAGCTTTCTGTGGTGAGGGCTCCGTGAGAGCCATCCTGTGAGCGGCACTGAACGCGCTCCGAGGCTACAGTGTGAAGTCTTCCGACTGGTATATGATTCTAATGTTTGTTTGTTTGCCCTAGATTCTGCCAGACCCTAAACAACCGACCAAAATCATTTTCAGTTTCTTCAAGTTGGTGTCCAGTGAGCACCGCGGGCCTGGGTTCCACCGCACTGTCCGCGGACTCGGGGGTCTGAAGGCTGTGCATCCAGCCCCCACTGCCCTCCTCAAACTGGCACGGACAGTCTCATGGCAAACATCAAACTGTCGCTTGGTTTCATGTGTCTGCTGCCTAATAAGTTTATTTTGGATCAGACTGAGTTGCCAGCATATGCTCGAGATAAAATGTTCAAATGATGCAAAGTGGTATTTTCAAATTATGATCCTGCGTACTTTTTTTTCCTTACCCACTTACATGTAATCTAAAAATAAATACTCAGGCTCCACCAGGATGTGACAACTTCAGCAAACAAAATTGAAAATAGCTGCCTTACAATAGTCTCTCCCTCCAAATGAAACAGGGGAAAACATACCTTTAGAGAAAAATACAGCGCCTGTTAAGGAACAGACGAGCTACTCACAGCAGGTTTGTGAAGAGAGGCACAAGGACATAAGCAGCTCAGGATGGGTATCAAGCAAGGAAAAAACCAGCCAGCAGTCACTGTGCTGAATCCCGGAAGGGGCGCGGGGAAGTGGTCACAGGTGATTGTCATGTGTGATAATTATTATTACTGTACACCTGCTCCTCCGCACTAATTAACTTTGGATATGCAAATCAATCCTATTGCATCATGCCCTGCTCTCCTCCCCTACAGATAAGAAGATGTTCAGCTGCTGGATTTAATTAGGATAATGAACGCCAGGCCCACGGTGGCTTGGCAGGGGAGGTGGGGGGGAAGCTGTGACTGACCTTTTCTCCCAAAACGTTGACATTTTCTAAGGCTTCCGAGCACTCGAAGTCACCTCCATGGCTGGGACATTGATAGGAGCGGATTGATGAGGTGTCATTAGAGGAGAGACGCCGTGGCCCCAGTGTTTGCTGGGAGAATACAGCAGGTGTTCTGACAAGGACACACACCATCACTGTTATTTGCCAAACAATTCTCTTGATTCACTAAAGTCAAGCATGCCAGCATTTCTTTATAAAAAGAAAACAAGGCTGTTTTTCATAGCCACCCAGAGGAGAGGTCATCGCTAAATTGCATCTCTGAATTACTTTTCATTTCGCATCAATATAGTAAAAAGGTTTCTATTATTCCTCTCCCCTCACATCCCCCTTCCCTCTGCACCCTTTCACTCTGCCCCCACCGGCCCTGCCCAGAATCCTTGTGGCATGTAAGCAGAAAACGTTACGTGATGGTAAGTTAAAAAGGGTTAAGTTTGTTCATATTAATCCCTATAATTCCACTCCTATAACATAAGGTAAGACAAGGGCTTCTGTGATTAAATGGAAAGAGAGGGCAGAACAGCATCTTCTTGTTTGGAAATCTGGTCTGCTTGTTTATCAAAAAATTGTTTTCAATTATGTATATATATATAAAAGCCTTATTTGAATTTCAAATTCAAAGACACGCATACAAAATAATATCGAGGAACATAGACTGTAATACAATTCTGTTTTTCTCTCTCTCTCTGATCATTTACTCGGCTTTAACTTTTTAGCCATCTGTGTGTAGAGCCTTTCCTGTATTTTCTGTTCTGACAATAAGAGTTTTATGTAGTAATAAAATAATACCATATTAGATCCTTTTTTCTACTCTCTTCTTAATGTGTTAAATTGTAACAGAAGAATAACTTTAGGAAACTAGCCAATTTCACAAAGAGGTGAAATAAAAGCCCTTTGGTGTAGCGGAAAAATCAAGCTGATCAGAGCCCAACAGGAAGGCAATGCTAGAGTCCTATTTCTAAAGTAAAGCAGAAAGGTTTCAAAAATTAACCAGGATTTAAAGAAGAAAGAATGAAGGATCATTTTGTTTCTCTAACCATGACACGCTACACATTGCATGAGGTTTCTTCTAAGAAGTCAGAATTTTGTGATAGGTTACCATTTTTTTTTGTATCCAAGAGATGATTACTTTTTTTTCCTCTGAAAAATTTCATTAATAACATAGGGTATTATAAATATTGCAATATATTCAAATAATATCATGCTGGGAGGCTGGAGATATTTAAATTGATCTTTTCCCTGGTGTTTAAAAAAATCAGGTAGTCAAAACTGGAACTCTAAGATAAGGTAGGATCTAGTCATCTAATATAAAGGAAAATAACAAATCCAAGGGAAAAAAGTGCTGTCTTTTTTTTCTGTGAGGTGTTGCAAAGTGTTGGAATTAAGTAATCAGGTTTTGTCTCTTATAGCATGATAGGTGAAAGCTATAGGTTACAGCTGGTTGCAATATTCCTTTTTTCTGATCGTATTCCTTTCATGATGAGATTTCGGCACATACTAACAGTTAACATTTGGCAGGGTACAGCTTCAGAGATTCCACGCATGGGCTATCAGCATGGAGCTGAGTGTGTCCTATAAAATAGGGGTGCAGATCATGAGTTTGCTTATGTGCATGTGATTTCTTTCTTTTCCAGATCACTCATTTTACCTTTTGCTTATTAATGAGCATTTTACTTAGACTCTCTCAATTACTTGTTCCGGTTCTTTCTCATCCGTGCTCCTTGCTTTTCTCTCAAGCATTTCTCTTCAGCTCTGCACCTTCAGTCATAAAGCTCCCACAGCTGTATCTAGAACCATTTTAGGTAGCTCTGTCTCCTCGTTTTGTCTCCAATACTCATTTCTCTGTGAAAGCTTGTGCAGTTGATTTCATTAAGTATGAAAAGTAGGTACTTTAAAAGTAAGTACTTTTCATTCACAAGTATGTTGGCATTTATATTACAAACCTTATTTGTTGTCAATCTCAGTTCTAGAGAATAAGAGCCTTTGAACCAAGAACCTAGACTCGGCATCTCTGGGGAAGCAGATCTGACTGTGGAGAGGAGATGAGTTTAAGGCTCCTTCCTTCCCCGGCTACAGGCTCCTCTGAGGAGCCCGGGGCCTCAGCTGTCCCACCCATCCGTGTGCTGGGTGCAAAAGGGAGAAAAGGCCACCACCACCCCAACCTCACTGCATGAAATTACGGTAGGGGTTCAGGTCTAGAGAAGAGCCCTAATGAAAGTAGAACATGAGGGGTTAGGACTCAAAAGTTTTACCCCAAGTCACAGTATTAATTTAGAAGGTTCACCTAAACTCCTCATTCCTGAGGGTTCTCCCTCTGTTGTATCTTGCAGCTGTGCGTCCTTGGGCACATTCTTTTCTTGACCTCTCTCAACCTGAGGTCATCATTTCACTTATAAAATGAGGATAACAACAGCACCCCATAGAGTTTTGGTGAATATTATATGAGATAATAATTTATATGTAGTTCACAATGCTCAGCTTTTAATAAATGCAACATTGCCAGTGTGTCCAATAACATATATATATTGGTAGTATATATTATATATATATACACATATATACATATATAAGGATTAAACTGATCGGGGGCTATTTTTTAGAACTGGAGTAAATATCTCATCAGGGAATTATGAGCATTGTTAAGCTATTGTTTGTAAAATCCTTTTGCACTTCTATTTGGGCACAGCACATTGTATATTTCTGTTGGAATAGGAGAAATAAATACTTATTTATACATAAGCATCATCTCTTTTTCCTACCAAAGAGATCATAATAGCTAGAAAGCTGGATACAAATAGAAAACTGGAATAGTAGGTCCCTGTGATCTTTGCACATGGACTTTGTCTGATTTTTAAGGGCATATATCTTAAATTCTTCCATTTGAGAATTTGAGAACATGTCTACTGAACTTCATGAATAGAAATCTATGGGTATTCTAGACACATGTTATATATAATTTAAGCTCAGTAATACAACCTATTGATTGCTTTGATTTTTATTTTCGCTATCTGACCAAATAAAGCAGAAACAGATGGCTTTTCTGACTTATACTATTTTAAGCTACAAACATGTTGCCCACTTTTGAGCCTATGTAGTTAATCTGAAATCTGTCACACGATAAAATTAAACCTTCTATATTTTAAGGTGGAGACAAGTGTGGATTGGATTTAGGGTCTGAAGACCTGGGCTCTCGTCCCAGCTTAACTCTGAACACACTACAGACCTCTTGTGAATCACTTCACCTTGCTGCATCTCAACTCTCTCATCTATGAGGTAAGTTAGACAAACGTGTATACTAATCACCTAAGGATCTTGATAAAAGGAAGAGTCTGGTCAGCAGGTCTGGGGTGGAGACAGAGATCCCGCATCCCCTCCAAGCTCCTAGGGGAGGTCAGTGCTGCTGGTTCACAGTCTTTGAGGGGCAAAAGACTGGAAAAATTCTTGGACAAATGCTGTATCATCTGGAGTTTCTATAAGATTATTCATGAGAAAGCATGTCATGATGGCCCCAAACAGGGATCAAGCAGAGACAATCACTAACATGGGTACAGTATTTTACAGTCATCAAAGTGTGTCCCATCCAGTTAGTCATCACAGCATTCCTAAGAGGAACCTAAACTCAGAAAAGCTGAATCACTGGCTCAAGATCACAAAGTCAGTATGCGGGAAAGGCCAAGATCTAACACAGTCTCCAACTAGCTATGCTCACACACCACCAACGCCTTCCATGGTCACTTTTGCGTTCAACAGGCCCCAAAATGCATGAAGGCAAAGAAGACCTAACAGCCTAATTTTGTTTCATACACAGCCATATATGTATACATTTATTTAAAGTTACCTAAGTATTGATAAAATCTTGTGTTTACCTGTCAGAGCCCGTTTAAGACTTCTATATTTTTTTTCACACCTTTCCATTATTTTTCTGCTGAATCCTATCCATCAAGTACAGAAAAGCCTCTCAGGCCAGCATGTACATTTCCAGTTTCAACTGCTACAGTACGTGAGTTCTAGATCTTAAAGGCCAAAAAGCATCTATTTGACTAAAGAGCTATAAGGCAGCCATAAAAATTATGGATCACAGAAATAAGCAATTAGTGTTATCTTCAATTGCTTTATTGGCAGTATTCACTCGTTAGAATAGAGGCAGCCGTAAAACAGATTGCAACATACTGTATAACAGCATATGGGATTTTACATTATAATGCTATTCTCTGCCAAGAAGTCATATTTTCATTTGAATGCATGGAACAGATTATCACAGGGTTTCCAGCATTAGAAGTAGATGACCCTCACTTTTTTTGTAGTTGTTGTTAAAAGGCAATTCCTGAAGTTATGACTAAATCAAAATAAGTGCGATGGTGAATGGGGCTGTGTTACGTGCCTGCATTCTGGGCCACTGGAGACTGGGCATGGCGTGGAGCTACAGCAGATAATAAAGTCAATCTCTAACGTGGTGGATAGAGGGAAAGTTGAGGGTTTGCCAGTCTTCCAAACCAGCTGGCGTCAATTCTGGAGGAAGTGTTCACCCGCCATCTCATCACAGCTGAAGCACCACAAAAGACACCACGAGCACAGGGGATAGAAATAAAACAATAGGAATAACAATATGAGAAGGAACAGAATCATTATTTAACATTGGGAGACGTCTTCCTGACATCTACTCTGCCATTTTTACAGAATATGTATGGGAGCGTGTTTACATATTGCAGACAACGTAATATAGACCTTCAAATACACACACCCTGGAACAAATGTCAACAGGCCAAGCTCTCCGGAATCACCCAGAGGCCTAGAGTCTATGAGTTTCCCCATCCCCTCACACATTTTACAAGTTTCAATACGGCACACCTGGAAATAGGGCTAAATGCCCACTGTCCTGTTTCAACAGTTAAGTTGGAAAAAGAGTAGGGTAAAGTACATCTAACAGATTCTCTTTCCAAGATCAGCCTGTGCTATAGCAAATGAAAGGCTTTGAAAGGCAGGATTGCCGAAAAGGAAGCTTGTGTGGTTTCAAATTAGAAGTCATATTGTTGCACTCACAGTTGATCAAATAAATATTAATCACCAAATGTATTTATGTCACTTCTCACACGATTGCAATATATTTCAAATGTGTTTTTAAATGGTGGATAAAACACACTGGGATGGCAAAAAAAAAAAATTCTCCTTTTATAGAACCTCCGATACTAGGGAGCTAGAAGCATATGTAGTAATTTACCAGAACAAAGAAATATGTTTGAATTAGTTTCTGTGTGTTTTTTGCTATTTATTCAGATCTAGTAAAATCCAAATAATTTGATAAAGTCTTTAGAGCCTATGTACAATGATATCATGTTAAAAGTAGACTTTAATCTTATGTAATGTTTCAATGAATTAGTGTGTTCACTTAAGTAATTTTTCTAGTCTTAAGTCTGTAAAGTTATAAAATTGTAAAAAAAATTTTTAATTGTAAAGAAAAAATCCTTATAATTTTGGAAAACGATTATACTAAATGATTTTAAAGGCAGTAATAATGCAAAACAAAGTATAATAGAGCTGTCCCTTTCTATATCCCTTGGTTACTTGGAGTAACATTTTCAGTTCTCAATTTCCACATTCCTATGTTTAAGGACTTTTCTTTTTATTCATAAAAGGATTTGATAAGAAGAGTAATTTGACGAAAAATGCAACCATTTTGCAATCTAATCCTGCTATTATGCTATTTACTAGCCCCTGTGGCATGCATATATTGATATACTGTTTAAATTCTGTATCAGCTATCATGGATTTATTTGTAAAGTTGCATAATGACCATAATACCTACAGCCACCTTCCAAATTGAGCTTGAAAAAGATTTTTTAAGTATTTCTCAAGTGGTCAGAGTAAATTTCTCAAGTGGTAAGAAATTTCTCAAGTAAATTTCTCAAGTGGTCATGAATGACTACCTTGTCTTATTTTTAGACTGAGGAAAGCTGGTAGTTTTCCAGCAGCCAAGCAAGGGGCCCCTTTAAAAACCTGAAATGGAACCAGGAACCAGGAGAGTGGCTAGTTTATACTTTGAGAAAACGATGCTGACAGATTGAGGGTATTCCACCAACGTACAACATACAGTGAAACATCTGCCTTTTGGTTCAGCAGTATTTTCCTCACTAGCCCACCAATTTCCTTAATTTGGCAACTCTTGTGGCCCTGGCCTTGTGACTGAGGTAACATTATACATAAATGTTGAGAAGCAAGCTGTTCCTTGGATCTGTAAGGTAGCAAGCTCAACAGACTACACATTTTTAAAATGTCAGTGAGTATATTAGTGTGTATGATTGTGTGTGTGTTTCACCAAATACAGTTGCAGAGTCAGACAACAGTAACACCAAAGGCTAATGGAGAAAATGTGTTTTTTTACATATTGATCTTGTCATGCAATAATGTTACTTAATTCCGCATTGTTCAGAACAAACCAACAATGAATAGTATCTTGCTATATAATGACTAGTTTTTCCTTTCCTTGCAATAAAGTAAAGCATTTAAGAAAAAAACAAAACAAAAAAAAAAACCCACAAGCATCTCAAATAGCCTCTGCTTTGCTGCAAAAATAGACTGTGACGACAGTAACTCTCCCAATCAATTATGCAGCATGGTTTTAAGTGAGGAAAAAAATTCAACATACGAATCACTTCAAAATATATACAGCATATATCTATATGTACAAACTGCATAAATTTTGAAGGGCTACGAAGCATATATTTTGCTACACCAAAGCTCTCTGTTAAATTGATTGCAACAAAACTTTAATTTCTTTTTCTGAAAAACTCGAGGAATATGAATCTTACTGGAATTATTTAAATGCAGTGGTGTGTGTATACATCTATGTGTGTGGGTATAAACAAGATTTCTACAAATTCTCTTCAGTAGGCTCAGAAGCAACGCCTCTTCTCTAACACAAATATTGCTCTGAAATTATCTCCTTTAAAAGTGACGACTTAAAAGAATATACTTCAAAGTCCACAGTCTACACATCTGCATTCTGAACCCATTCTGCATAGGGGGTCACTTAATAGTGTTCACGCCTGCTGTATACATGCAGGGTTCATTAATGGTCTCCCTTAAAAGCACCTTTTTAAAGAATGATCTGCCACATTAGCCAGAGGAATGTAATGCGTGTGTGTGTGTGTACACACACACATATATATAATTCTTTCTAATTTTGGCTGAATTCAGGAATGAGTCTGGGCTAAAAGAATCGATCTGTCACAGAGCAACAGATTGCAGTTAGAGACTGCCAACAAATCACAAGCAACGGTAGGTAATGACTAATTGTAACAGGAATGAGGGAACAGAGGGTGGGGATTATTTCAGAAAAGGTAACTGAAAAAATGATCCTTCCCAAATGAAATCAGTTTTGCTTCGGTGTTTGGTATTGTTAAATCAAATACAAGCACAGCACCTTCCCTCTTCTCAAGAGTTCCTAGTGACGTTGATCCATTTGACAATTTCTAAGAGATCTGTGAATTTTCCATCACAGGTTGCCTTTTCTGTTCCTCCATTTCTATTAATACTATATTCTACGAGTCACTTTTGAGGTTTCTCAATGAATTATTACTTTAGCACACTCGTTGGAGCTCTACAACCTAAGACTTACAGGAAACCTTGACTGTGACTCCCACTTTGTGGTAATGAATATACAACATGATCTTTAAAAAAAAAAAAAAAGGAAAAGGATTTATGAAGATTTACAAGGTCCAAGAAACAGAATGGCAAGAGCAATCATATCCATCTCTTTTATTGATTAGAATGTTACGATTTTTAATTATCTATTCAATCATACCTCCTCAGAATTTCATGAAATACTTTTTTCTAATTATCAATGTACACAAACACAAATTTTTTATACCGGAAACTTAACCTTCTGAAACTTTAATCTATGAAATTACTTGGAGCTTGAGGTGCTTAAAGGATTTAAACTCTGCACTAAGGTTCAAATGCTTGGGGAAATTTCTCTAATTTTCACTCCACTGCAATGAAGATCAACAAGATGTTCTGTGTAGTTGAAACACAAGGGTTTTGTGGCTCCCTGTAACTGTAGAGATTACAAAGCATATTGGGTCAAATGTAATTTCATATTTTTAAAGGTCACTTATTGTGTTTAAACTTAAATATTTAACTTTAACCAATATAGTGTGGTGAGATTGCTCATATACTTATTCCAAATGTAAAACTAACAATTTCCTTAAGTTGATGATATAGGCTGTTATCCCAATCTTTAGGTAATACAACCCATTTTGTCTCACTGCTATTTTAATTTCTAAATCCTCTGCTTTCTACAACATGTTGAACATCAGAATCCATGTCTATTTAATACCTGCATCAAATATTCTTTATCTCCTCATAATTCAAAAAAGAAATAAATGAAGGAAGCTAAAGACTGACCTTCTTTCTTAAACGGACATTGATCGATTGATGTCCCTAAACTAGTTTCTCAATAAACTCAACTCTTTCTCTGCTGAAAAAGAAAAGAGCAGTTCCAGAATGGCAAGTTCAAAAATTAGCCAGTAAGGTAAGAACATGTAAAAGACAAAGTATCAATTGCAGAAACAGTATCAGAACCAAATTATCAACAGATGGGAAAAGGATGAAAAATAATGGTGAACTATGAACTACAGATCACTGAAGCAATGTATATGAGGGAAGGGAAGAAGCTAAGGGCAATGAGATGGCAAAAGGGCAGCAGGAACCTTGTGAGTTTCCTCTTAGTATGGTTTTTCCAGGAAAAATCATACTAAAAGGAAAAACTTAAAACCTTGTCAAAGAAAAGTCATGTTATATCAGGCACCCATAAAACACTAACAGAAAATCAGAATTATACTCAACTAAGCCCAGCCTAAATCCTAGTTGATAGGGGGTCATAGGCTTGGAATTTCCCATCTGTTCCCAAGAAGCTTGTACATATAATTGGTATGCACCTAAACCATTCTTTTGTTTCCAAGTGTCAGGATATTTTGAACAAGAAAACATACATCAACATCTTGATAACTGAAAGTCTGCTAAAGCTATTTATATTTATCATAAAACTGTTTGAACTTCCCAAGGGGTGAGCTGCAGACAGCTTCACGTTCCAGATTTCAACACAAGTGCATCAATCTCCCATTATGACCTACATCCTTTACATCCAAACACGGGGCAAGGGCCTAGCCACCCAACAGTGGTAATCCTCCAGCCAGCATTCACATCTCAGGTGATGACAGAGATACTGTAATTAGGGCCTGCTAGCACAAAAGCCCAAGGCCAGTGTGACAGCCAGTACCCAGTTCACTAGGCATAGCAGAAACACTGCCAATAATTTTCAAAGACTGATCAAACACCACCTGAGGTCAATTCATTCAATCATTTGTTATTTATTCATTCAATAAATATTTATCAAACACCAACCCACCACGTTCCAGGTACCAAACAGTCCCATAGCCTTGTGCCTTAACATTGTAATATCACACATATATTGATTAAAGTAACCCATTTCCACAGGGAACTCTACTCAGTAGTCTGTAATGGCCTATATGGGAAAAGAATCTTAAAAAAAAAAACAGTGGATATATGTATATGCATAACATTCACTTTGCCTGAAACTAACGCAACATTGTAAATCAACTATACTCCAATAAAAATTTTTTAAAAAAGAAAGTAACCCATTTCACAACAATTATAAAACTTGAATTACCACCTCTTTTCCCCATGTTCTATGTTTGACCTTTCATGTGGGTCACATGCATATTTGATACATCTGAGTAATTTCAGATGGATTCTTCTACTTGTATATAATGACTTCATTAACAGTCAAGTTATAACATGTGAGCTTACATGAAGCATTGTGCTCTTAAAATAAAAATATCGCTGGATATATTTCACCTTAATGTGAGTGAAACAACTTTTCAACCCACCACCAAAGGAGAGAAAAGCTAGCGTGAAACCACAGGAATATATTAGGGCTGGATAAAAGTAAGGCCCTGAAGAGGGCAGAGGGAGAAACTGGAAACAAGGGATGGCACCCCTACTTCATGATAGTGTCCAGGGCTATCGTCACTTCTGCTCCAGGATGCATAACTTAAAATACTTCAGATGTGAGGGAATCAGTTATTCCTTTTATTTGTCTTGCCTAAGTTGCAAAGTGAGATTTCTTCCATAATTTCATTCTGTAATTTGATGTCTAATCCTTTCAGTTCATGATTTTATGGCTTTCAACCAAAATGAGGACTCTCTTCTTTTGTCTTCTGTCTCCAGAAGACTCTAATTGTGTTACCAAGATGCAGGCCCAGATTATGTACTGCCCTAGGTATGCCCTTCTCTCCGTTTTCTCTAGGTTCTAGTGAATAATAATTTATTCTTTGGAGGTGTTTGAACCAGAACTGCATATTCTTTTATATACACACTCAAGTTCACACATACAAATATATATCACATATTTCCAATATACAGTAAAATCATACATATGCCCACAAAATGTTTTCCTCATAAAATTAAAGCAATTCAAAGAGTTTGGTTCACATCATCATTTCATGTGTTAAGATAAATAGGTAACTAATATCCTTTCTTTCCATGATATGTCCACTATGAGCAGTATCTGGCAGATTTTGGCTAATAAACTCCAAAATAACAAATACATACTTAGCAAAAACATGACTATATTAATTATTTAATGTAAATGAAGAATTAGCATGTTGGCCAATTTTTTTTTCTAAAATAAACTTGCTTATAAATGCTAGTAGTTGACTAAATAATTGTTCAAAAAGTGACCATTCTTTTGGAAGGCCCATGTAAAAACAAAACAAATAAAACTTCAGATTCAATCACTCTAGGCCAAAATTTGAACTTTCCTTTGAGCTGTATAGATTTAGACAGGATCATGGCAGAAATGAGCATTTCCTGGGAACAATTATCCAACCAAGCCCCACTGGTTTCCCTTCACCATCTCAAAATCACAGCTGGTGATTTCAAACCACAGGGAAAAGTGAGTGACGGCCTCTGGGTTGCTCCTGAGAACGATTTTCAGAGTATTTGTAAGTGCCCCCTCTCTTTTCCAGAGGGCACAGTGACTCTTGAACCAGATTTTGTGTGCGTGTGGTTCCTTCCCTGTTTGCCCTGCAGCATATCCGACTTCTCCACTCCCAGGAGCTGTCCTTAGCCACTGCGACCTCAGTTCCTGCAGGTGACAGTATGGCTTTCTGCTGATTTATTAAAAATCTCCCATTTTATGGCTCCTGTGTACTCTCTGGAGTCTGATCATGTGACCAGGATAATGACAATCTGTCTCCCTGCTAACATTTCTCTACTTTGGTTATTTGTTTGATAAAGTGAGGAGCTTCCCTTTTGTTGCCCTTCATCAGAGCTTAATGTCTTTACTTTGGGATCAATATACTTTATGAATAATTTTATTTCCTTCTATTTTTATGGTCTTTTCTCCTCATTATCATACTGAGTTTATTAGCTGGTGCTGTCAGTATCTTTACCCTGTCGTATGTTCCTGAGGTACAGTAAATATCACTTGTGTTGTAATTAATATGCACACCCTCTGCAGTAATTAAAGTACAGACCCCTTCAACCAGCTGAGCTTCCTACACTAATTCCACCTTATCTTCATAATGAACTTATTGTAATCTGAAACTACTACTGAATATTGTTCAGTAAGGCTAGAAGAATGAAATCTAACGAGATGCAATAATATTTGTGCACATGTTAATATAAAAAATGAATTTAATTAGTCTAAATCTAATTAAATTTCCCATACAATTAAAAGCCTCCCCTTCCTTCCATTTTTTAAAAACTAACAAATGCCGAATTACTGCCCTTCCAGTTATTCCTATAAAGAAGCAGACTGGACAAATGCTTTTTCTCCCCATAAGATACACACAGCAAAATCTAGAATAGCCAGAAGAAGGATAGTGACATAGTAAGGAAACAGCTAAATCCCTTTAAGGAACTACCATGTGAAATAGACGACTTGTAAGAGCAGACAAATCAAAAATCTGACCTTTCTACAGAATAGAAACTCAAGGAAAATAGTTTATCAAACCAATCTGCCAATCAAAAAAATAGGTTTTTAAAATATCTAATACCGGACTTCCCTGGTGGTGCAGTGGTTAGGAATCTACCCGCCAACGCAGGGGACACAGGTTCAATCCCTGGTCCGGGAAGGTCCCACATCCACAGAGCAGCTAAGCCCGTGTGCCACAACTACCGAGCCCACGTGCCTAGAGCCCGTGCTCCTCAACAAGAGAAGCCACAGCAATGAGAAGCCCGCGCACCGCAACGAAAAGTAGCCACCGCTCACCGCAACTCGAGAAAGCCCGCGCACAGCAACGAAGACCCAGCACAGCAAAAAATAAATAAATAAAAAATAAATTTCTAAAAAAAAAATTTAAAATATCTAATACCAAATGTACATTGCAAGTGACACTAAGGTACAGTCCCTGTCCCCAAGGAGCTTATATTTTAATGAAAGAAATACATATTTCAATTCAGAAAGATTTATTGGGCATCTACCGGAAATAGCACAGACAATGAACGTCACAGAATTTCTAAGCAGCACGAAAAAAGGAAAGTCTAGCACTAAGCTTGCACCTTGAGAGACGCGAGAGAGAACATTTGGGCCAGGACACTAACTGATGCTGCACATATTCGATTTTGCTGGAGAAGAAGGTCTGTGTAAGTTAGGAAAAAATAGACACAAAAGACCAAATCAAGATACATAGTTGGCACAAAAGAGGAACACGGTAAGGAACTGCATGTGCATTTAATATTATATCGTCAGGAAATCAGCAAGAAAGTGAGTACCTAAAGTGCAGACCCACCATAGGCAGGGAGCTGGCAAAGGAGCCTGAAAACTGGGTGAAGGGTCAGGCATGATGACCACAGCAGTGCCAGGCAACGGAATTATCTCAAGGTGGAAAGAATTTACCAATAGGGTAGAGCCCTGCTTTTTAATTATTCACAGTAATGACCTGGATCTTGGAAAGAAAGGAGTTATTTCCTAGATTGTAGATTGAACTAAATTAGCAGGCAACACAGCATGGAGGACTGATAAAACACACACACACACACACAAACACACACGCACACACAAATACATCAATTTGAGAATTTAAAAGTGGTTTAGTGGTCAAAACACCTGTCAGTTAGGACAACACATTTACTCCCACAGTTGTTTTCTTTAAAAACTACCTCTGTTAATGGGAGATTTATAAGACACGTTACCGAATGGATTACTTGGAAGGAAGTAACCAAGTGATGTTTATCTTTGCAGTAGTGGGATCCAAACTCCACCATTACCTGGCACCTGCGCCGGCACTCTCAGAGCAATGATGGATTGGCTCCCCAAGCAAATCAACATCTACTCTCCTACTGGACTTGATGTGAACTTAATTGGGAAAGAACAGAGAAGCGTTCAGAGCAGCACCCATGCAACAGTCTCTGTAAAATTATCAGTGGTCTTGCTTTTAGGCGTGAGGTGTCCTTTGGTAGCATTGCCTGCCCATGCCCCAACTACCACCGCTGACACCACACACTGATTCTGTCACTGCCCTGACCCCTACTGCATCCTGAGCCTCTAGTTTGAAACTGCACTTTTTTTCTTAATGCATTAAGTACATAGAAAGTTAGGAACCTAGAATCATCTCATGCCATTCCTTAATATAATAAAATGAAATTTTAAATTGTATGAAGGTTACACCAGTCAGAAGGCAATGAGTCCTAAGTAGAAACCTGATAGTCTAGGAAGTTATCCTAAAAAGCAAACTTCTGAGATCTCAACGTAGAGCTTCAGAGATGAAAACAAATAATATGCTGAGACGGACTGCTAAAGCTATGCATTACAAATCAAAGGAACTAAAATAAAGTTAGGCGTTCTCTAGAAGAGTGCTCACTATATTTTAAGGAAGATTTAAATGTACTTCAAAAGGGAAGCATGGAGAAAATGGAATGATAGTGATATCAAAAATAAATTACAAAGAAAATCTGGGCTGTTCTGCTGCTAAAAAAATACAACTAAAACAGATGTTGACATCTACCTGATAGCAAATATGCTTCTTAATGTTGACTCTGACCAGCAGAAGGGAACCTGCTCGGAAAGAAATCTGATAGAAATGAGTGGAGATCCTAAAAGATAGACTTTTTAAATTCCTGATTGATAACATTTTGCTTAGGCTATGCCTCTGAAAATCATCGAATCCGAAATGTCAGCCCATTTTTAGTGAACACAAGGCATGTGTGTACCAACAGGTATATGTCTGACTGTGTTTGTGTGTGTGTATGCACTTGCCTATATAAGAAAGCAAAAATTCAAGCTCAGAAAATGAAGTAATGTGAAATTTCCTTTGACATACTCTTCCAGTATACTTACTGAAAATACACTTAATTTACATTTGTTCAGCTTTAAGCTTTGTGTTCAGTTCACTGTAGGACCTGAAACCTAATGCTGAAGAATGGTTTCAAAGGTCAGAAAAAGTTCTAAATATTAGCAACAGTGTCGCTCATGAGCATGTCTGCATCAGTTTTAAAAATTGTTCACATGAAGGATGCACTTGGCTTTGGAGAAAATATTTTGTGACTCATGGTTTACTCTGTACATTCAGCATAGTTTGGGAGCAACGCTAATGTTTATGGGTTACTGCACTAACTTAGAAATTATAGTAATATTTGTAATGCAAAGGAACCTTTCTTGGAAAGCAGATGTACTTATATTTGCTCAATGGTGAGATTAGTGACAAGGTCTAGGAACCTAAGTAGAAGATAGATGTCAACTCAAGGCAGTAGTTTTGCAACTGTGGTGAGTGTGTGGTGGAGTGTCAATTTCAAACCTCCATTTGGTGATATATTCTTGATTCAATAACAGCTTTTCAGCAGGCCGTGTTCATAAGGGAAATGTCAGTAAGAAGGGTTTTGTTGTGAGCCTCATGGTGTCTTCTCTAGCCCCTCTGGTCAGCTTGTTTATGTACTGGACCATCGATCTCTTAACATTAGCCAGTTGAAACAAAGAATAAAACATGGCAACTAAATGATGAACGAGGTGGGAAACAGAACATTCTAGGATGCTTTACGTAAAAGACATCCTTGAAGGAAACCATTGATGAGGAAGAGAAAGTTGAAAAACTGGGAAAACTAAGCTATAAGCTATTCTCATTCTGTGTGTGTGTGTGTGTGTATACACACACACTGTATATATATTTGCATGTAAAATATATATTTTTAATAATTTAATACTACTGACTTCTGTATAAAACACAAATAGCAGCATTTACACCTCTCTTATTTCCAGAATTACTGAGGGGAGTTCGATAATGTATATAAAACCTTTAATCTACTAAATGTTAGAACTGTCATAATTTTTTTCACAGTTATCACTTTCCTTTGGTAATAAAAGCCCTAACTGTATCACCAGATGTAAAAGCAAAACCAAAACTCCAGTTTGCCATCGTTATTTTTCCAGCTTACTGAATGAGATTCCAAAATTAAATTTCAATGGTTTGCAAAACTCTTCTCTCAAATTAAGGCAGAAGTGACTGAAGACACTTTTAGCTACACCTGCTCAACTGCTAATTTAATGAGAAAATGACTTAGAAATTGCAAGTGGTAGATATAACAATAATTGTTGGTATGAACTAAGAGATGTTGCAGTACAGACAGCTCGAGTAGAATCCATCTTTAATACTCTGATTCCTCCATCTTTCTTCATACCTAGCCTGTTTCAAATAAAGAATACGCCCAACTCCTCATTGAGTGGCCCAGCATGTTTGGATGTGAAATGGGATGGTTAAGGACTAGAAAAATTATTCTCCTGTAAGTGTTCAATATTAAGACAGTTTCTGTCCACTCTTACCTGTTCAGCCCATGTCGCCAATGTGCCAGACAAGCTGTGGGCCCGCATCGTGAGCGCTAGCGAGCAGCATAGCTCCCAGCCAGCCTCCTGCACCACGAGCTGGCCCATCACTGGAGTCGGAACCCAGTCCAGAGCCATCGCAGCAAGGGCTGCTGCTGACTGGCCATGAGGACAGCATCATGCGGTTCTGGGACGCCTCCGCTGTGGCGCCCCAGCCATCCTGCAAGCTGAGCACTGCTGGCCTCTTCCAGACGGACAGCACGCACGCCAACAACCTGGCCTAAGCCACAGTAGACGACTGGCCGCCCTTCCGCAAGATTGGCCGCTTCTAACCCTGCAGCGACGAGCCTCTGCTCAGCGTGCAGAAGTTGGCGTTCTGCAAGTACGCAGCCCAGCTGGTGATGGCCAGCACTGCAGGCCAGGTGCTGGTGCTGGAGCTAAGCGACGTGCCTTAGAAGCAGGCAATCAGCTTGGCCAGCGTAGACCCCCTCCAGGACCGCGAGGGCTTCACGTGGAAGGACCGTGGGCGGCTGATCCTGCGCCTGGGCCACTGCCCTGGCCTCCGGCTTCCAGCCCATGTGCTGGTTCAGTGCTGTCACCCGGTGCCATCCCTGCCGTCTCGCAGCACGCCGAGTGCAGCCTGTGGCTTTTGGCACAAGTCATGGCTTTGGCCTCTTTGACTACCCGTGCAAGATCCCTGGTCTGGCCACGTGCACCCTTCACCCCAACGACTCCCCGGCCATGGAGAGGCCGCTATCCCAGGTGAAGTTGCTTACAAAGTTGCTGTGCTGGTCTTTCAGGCGCATGCGGAAGAGCTGAGTCTCAGGCAAGAAGTAGGATGCTAATGCCAACAGCAAGTTTCAGGAAGCCAACACGCTGCTGGCGGAGCAGGCCTGCCCCCAAGACCTGGGGATGATGCCACTGCAGCTCTGCGTCAGCCCCGGTCGGCCGAGGACTCCCTCCCGGGCGCTGTGCACTTCTTCTATTATACTTTGCTGACACGTTCCTGGAGATGCAGCCACACACCAACTCGGGCTCCATGTATGCTACGCTCTAGCCATGCAGGCGTCAGGAAGCTGCAGGAGCCGTCAGAAGGGCACAGAGGAGCGGCTGACGCCCCGCGAGCTCGTGTCGGCCCTCCCAGCGTTGGACGCACGCAAACGCCCTTAGCCTGACCTATGACGAGGCCGCGTGGGTTCTGGCGCAGGCGCAGGACTTGCAGGGCGGACGCCGTGCTCACCGGGTGGGCGGGGCCGTTCAAGGTGTTCACGCTGCCGAAGGAAAGCGCCAAGACGAAGTTCAGGCCGATGGCCCACGAGGGCTGTCGCGTGCACAAGGTGGCACTGGCTACACTTGCCAGCGTGGCCTGAGAGGACTATGCCAAGACGTGCCTGGTCTGCCTCCCCAGCCTGGGCAATGCCCACGTCTTCTCGGTGCCTGGCCTGCGACCCCAGGTGTACTACTCCTGTAGCCGGAAGGGGGACACCGCCGCATCACCTCCTGTGTCTTCAAGTGCCACAGCCTGTTTTTACCTGATTTCCCCATGGGAGCTTGAACGCTTCTCTGTAAGTGTCCAGAACGTCACAGAGCCCCTCGGCTTTCTGGACATTAGCTGGCCCCCGCAATGCCACCCGTGCCAGCTGCAGGCTCCCAGAGTTGCCAAAGCTGAGACAGGCTAACGGGACCCTAGGCATCGTCTTGGCTCCACGGAGCCGCGATGGAAGCGTGTTCTCACCCATGTCCACCAACTCAGCCACCAGTGATGACACTACGCTGGACACGACAGGGGACGTCACAGTGGAGGACGTGAAGGATTTCCTGGGCCCTGTAGAGGAATCTGAGAAGAATCGGAGGACGCTGGCAGAAGACAGGGCTTGAGCCTGCGCCATCCTGATCAACTGAGGAAGGCTAGAACTACCCGACCACCTCCTACCTGCCCTGCTGGCAGCTGAAACCCAGGACCCCAACCCCTTCTTGGTCTGTTACATGGACCCACACCTGGTAACCTGCTGGCTCCAGTGGGACCTGCCAACCCTGACCCCAGGTTGTGGGCCTGGACTTGGCCCAGAGCCTCTGGGGCAGTTTCAGACTGACCCTTCCTACAGGTAGTTGGCTACCCTAGAGTCCAGGTGCCAAGGCGAGAGGATAGATAGGGCTGGCAACCCAAGCTACCTCCCACTCCACACACCGTCCTTTCCCACTCCCTCTGCAGAAAGAATTTTTCTAATGTCCGTGCTGGGCTGGACAGTCATTTTAAAACTATTTTGGTACTGGGCTGGGGGTGGGCAGGTGGGCAGGATGGGTTTCCCTATAGATTGTACCTTGGGGTTTTTTCTCTTTTTTTTAAATTAGCAATTTTAATATTAAAATTACTGATTTTTAATTTTGAAAAAGAAAGCATTTAATATCTCTTAAAAGGGGAAAAATAGAGAGTATCAATAGAATGAGCCAGAGCAAACATTTTAATTATAATTCTATTTTACATGATTCTCTATACCCAGCATTGTTACCCAGAATGTTGTTGAGCAATGGGAAAGGAATCAGATACTTATTTTTAGGCAAAACATTAAGGAGTTTATGCCTGAATTTCATAAGTGATAAGGTTACCCATGTGCCTTTGAGAAAATGCTGAGAAACTTCTGAGCCTCAGACAGAAAATACAAGTTGTGAACTTCTTTAATGGCTATACCTTCCAAAGTAGAACAAAGGGAAAGAGTTATTGAAGTAACTAAAACAAATCAAGAAATACTGCAGAAAAAGAAAAATATTTTTCCCCAGATCTGAATCTAGCAGCTCAGAACACATGAAGGAGATGAATGAACTGAAAAGGTATTTGCAGCCGAAGAGATAGATGCTGAGCTATTATTTCTTGTGATGCTATGAGATATTTATAACAACAAAAAAAACCTCTTGAAAATAAAATCAGCACCCAGTTTCTCAGCAGCAAACAACCTTCAGACTCTACTAGCAACATTATACCTTAAACACCAATGCATGTTTAAATATTTTAATAATGGCTTAAATAAAGTTTTGTTTTATTTATCAGCTGTGCCTATATTCACATGCTATTTTCAGAATATTTCCTTTAATAAGCTTCTTTCCCCATAAGTACAATAATAAAGGTAAACTTAGAGCAAAATATTTTCAGACTGCATCCTTATTCTAAAATGCTAATCAAATCATAACATATAAAAACCTTTAAGTGTGGTACTTAATTCTTAAAAAGAAAATATTAAAAGTAGGTTTTTTAGTAGTCAAAGTTTTTATAATCCAAAAAGTATCATGAAGTCAACTTTGAAAGTGTGCTCTCTTACCTTTCTCGTTTAAAAAAATAATAATATACATATATAAAGGGCTTGATATTTCCCTTAGTGAGCTGTAAGTTCCAGAAATCAGAGGACATTACTGGACCATCTGTTATTTCACTTTTTCCACTGAATGGCTTACACGGTCACATGGTCAGAAGACAATTACCACCATACTCTCAGTCATTAGGGGCTTTGCAGTTTATACTACAGGCTTTCAATGTTTCTACTCTCTCTTGGTATTGGTTCATACAAGTGAAAGAGGTGGATTAAACTGTTCTGGTGCACCAAGTGGTATCATATGGGCCTGAAATAATTCACATATCTCACAAAGCCCTTGGAAAGAGATTTTTTGCATGTGAAATAAAACAAAACCCATTTAGTTGTAACCCTCATGCAACATTTTGGTAAAATCAAATCCAAGATGTATACTTTGTCATAAGTCTCTGTCTTCTATACCCTATCAAAGCAACTTGTTGACAAAAGTAAATTATTGATGTGGTAAGTTTTTGTCTTGGTTCACTTTGGGGGATTGCTTATGTGTATGTTTGTTTGTTTTTCTTTGTTTCACTTTGTTGTTTGTTGTTGTTATATGATACCAAAGAGTTGATTTGATAGATTAGTTTTTGGTCATGGTAGTGACATAATTAGATATGTTATTTTATTTGCAGATGTTTAACACACAATGTCATAGACAAAGCCTAAATGAAGACTCAACACATTAAAAGATACGAATTTATGAGAAACACCATACAAAACTGAGTAGAAATTGAGGAGTTCATAAATAATCTATACTGACTTCTGATTCCAAATCCATTTCTGAATTTTTTTTTCAGATTTCATGATATATTCCTTAAAAAAAGGCAAAAGGGAATGTTATGTAAGAACTTTACATTATATGTCTTAAAAACTAACATCATATTCACTGCGGTGACTTAATTTTCCACAGAGAGTTACGATATTACCTCCCTCCCCTGTGTTCTTCTTAAATGTGACTTTGACACTACTCCCAGCAAAAGATGAGGTCTATGTGCCCTTCCTTCAAAATGAGCTGATTTGGTGACTCTTTTGACTAACAGAGTATGGCATTTACAAAGCTATTGACCTTTGTGGCTAGGTCATTAAAGACCGTGAAGCTTCTGCTTTGTTAACTTTGAAATTGTATACAAAGCCCAACTGCACAGAGGCCACCATGCCATGAGGAAGACTAAACCCACCCAAGAGGAGAAACCACATGGCAGCCATGAGAACACAAGAAGAGAGAGAGGTGTCTAAGCGGCCCCCAGCTGCTTGGCCTCCCATTTTTCTAACTCTAGTACTGCCTCTAGCCCCCATCTAACTTCAGCCCCAAGAGAGACCCTGAGCCTCGACCACCCAGCTGCACCCCTTCCAAATTCCAACCCACTGAAACCATGAGAGATGATAAAACAATAGTTGTTTTAAATCACAATTTTGGGTGAATTAATTGATTGATCAATCATTCGTTTAGTAAATAAATATTTTTGAATGTCCGCTCTGTTCTGGGCAATATCTTGAGTACAGAATCCTGCAAAGATTTCTCCTCCTAGAAAGGAGTTTAATTAACCCCTTCATCCTCTGTGCTTCCATGGCTTTTTAGACTGGTGAAAGAGCACTTATTTCTTTTGTCCATATTGTATAAGTTGTATACATGTTTGGTTAGACATTTATAAATTCAGGATCTGGATCACGTTCGTTTTGTTTCCCTCAGCAGTGTCCGTAGTGCGTACACATGTTCGCTGACTGATCTATAGCACCTATCTGGATAAGGACATTCAACACAAGGAAATGACACCATTATCCCCCAGGGTACAAATTAAAAACTGATAAAGGTTTTCATACATAGATTGTTTAAAATAGCCGAAGTTTTCAATTCGAGGAAATTAATTACTTTTTAAAATATTTGAATATGTAATCATTGCTATTAAGCTACTTATTGTAGCAGTCAAAAAAGGAAGCATTTTTCAAATATCCTAGTCATTAATAAACAAGCCTTAAGCTATTAAAATAACTACCTCTTAAACTATTTTTTTATTTGTCAAATAGTCTGTTTCCATTTTGTTCTCATTATAGCCTAAAACAGAAAAGGGCCTTGGATATGATAAAAAGTAATGTCCAGGCCTCCTAGTTACAATCTTCCTTCCTACCACTAGTCTATGCTGTTGCACTAAGTACCAAATGCTCATTCAGTGTCCATAGGCATGTTGAAAGGATAACTTTTAAGATTTTCAGCTCAGATGGAAAAAAGTCAAATGCCTGATTGTTTTCTCAAATTTGAAGCAAACAATTTAAAAACAATTCTGTTCACAAAATATATATTTTAATTCATAAATTTAAGTTTTAAAAACTTTGTCAATTCAGAAAAGAAAATTCAGAGAAATCTTTTTTTAAATCTCTCTAATTTTGAATAGAAACAATCCAATCATCATAGTTACGCATTCTTAAAATGTTCAGTATTTGTTCACTTCTCCTGGTCCTTTGCCCTGGTTTGACCTACATTTAATGATCAAATGAATTTCCAAATCCCATGAATTCTACCTCAGCACTCCTTTCTCTGCCTAACCCATTTCCTCCCCTTTCTATTAGTATAGTTCAGAACCTTAATGTCTAAAAATTAAATAACAGTACAGGCAAACATTTATTGAGGTCTTATCTGTTTGAAGCCCTGTGCTAAGGGCTTCATATATGCTACCCTGTTTAAACCTTACATTAACATGGTGAAATAGATTCTAAAAGTATTCCTATTTTACAGATGAGTAAATCTTGGAGGATTTGCAGAACTAAGTAATTTGCCTAAGGTCATAGTCAGAAGTGCTGGAACCAGTATGCAAATTAGAGAGTGAGACCCAGAGCCTAGTTTTCTATCCTACTTCTCTAACTCATGGCTGGAAAGTACTTTAAAATCTAGTCCACTCCCCATCTTTTTCTTCATTCTCCTTTAACATTCCTGCAAGTTGTCACAAGCCTGTGTTGAAGCATCTCCGATGACTGTGATAATAGTCTCCTATCTCTCAACTCCAACTCACACTAATGGTACCAGACTCATTGTTATCAAAAGCTTTTCATGAAAATACCCCTCTGCTCAAATAACTCACATTTCTAAATGAAGCAAAGGTGACCACTTCAGATATCCTAAGCTCCCTCCAAACCTAGCTACTCACACTCTTCAATTCACAACCTGCATCCAGAATCCTACTTCTAGGGTTGTCCTCATGGGGATAATATCCTATGTCCTCCATCTTAGAATATGGTCCCCACTGCCTCTATCTCTACATATCCCTATTCTTCTCATCCTTCAAGATCCTCTTAAAATTGACACAACTTTTGCCACGTATTATTTTCTATGGTGTATTATAATTACATGAAGGACAAAATTCAGAGATCAACAGCTGTGACTTTGCCTATCCTCCACTAATCTGTTTTGAGAATAGTCACAATTTTGTCTTAATTTCTCTCTAGGAAACTTGCAGTGTTTTAATATAAAATATCAAGAAATATTTGATGGATGCGTATATGCATGTATGCATATGTGGATAGATGGATGAAAGCATTAAAAACAAATGAGCTCCATTGTTTCTGCGTATATAAGTAATGCTTCAAAAATGTCCGAATTCAAATTACTGGCTCTTAATAAACGCTTTAGCTACCTTAACACTACCACAGTGTTACTAATTCAACCAACTGCTGTCAGACTGCACTTAACAGGTTTTTAATTAATTGACCAAATATTTGACTGGATTTAAAGCATAGTTTTTCAAAGTAGTTTTTGATAAAACCAAACTTTATGGAGTTTGTTTCTTAAATTCATTTGATATGGTATAAAGCAAACATCTCATGAACCTTAAGACTGTAATCTGTTCAACATTTTAGGAAACATTTTATTACTTACAAATGCAGAATGCACACCTAGTATTGTAAACCAAAATACGAAGATTTGTAAACTGAAGGTCATCAGGGGTCATACATGGTGGTCAAGAGGAAGACAAGCGTGCACTCTTTTACTATAATTTGTGGTGATTTGCATTTGTAAAGAAAGAGAGTCAATAGAAATAATCAATGTGAGTGTAAGTGTGTTTTTCCTTCTTAAGAAGAGAAACACATGACCCAAAATAGTACTGGTTTTAAAAAAACAGACTACTAGTTAATTCATGATGCAAAAAAAAAAAAAAAAAAAAAAACAATTAAGATTCCAAATTGAAATATTTTAGAAATAATTAGCCTTTTGTAAAACTGTCAAGTGGAAATTCATTTTTATTCACAAAATATGTTTTTTCTGTGCTACTTTAGCTTTGTTTTAATTTGCTATTTAGCAGTGCCCTGAAATATTAATAATTTGTTTAATAAATTCCTTCCAACTCTTAATAGATTTTTAATGAAGAAATCTATCTTAGAGATCTGTGTGAGAATTGATATTACATACTTTCTCAAAGTGTTAAATTATTGACCCCCTGAACCGTTTCATTGAACTTCTATCCTTTGCCATCATCTATGTTCAGATCTTCTTAGGAATTTTGTGAAATGTAAAAATCATTGATTCTGTAAACCATAATAACAGTTATTCTAGAAATGGGAAGGAAAATATTTCATCCACAGAGTCAGTTTACAAAAAATAGAAAGTTTTATTCCAGATTATAGTGTTAAATCATTTATAATTAGCCTGATGAGTAAAATAAGCCCATAGTACTTAAAACTTTGGGTGAGGGTAGAAGAAAACAGTCCCACAGGGGTTCCATCATTGGTCTGTTTTCTATGAAACACGCACCTAGATATCCCTCCAGGGTTGCCTAAGTGTCAGGGCTGTAACAGCTCCAGATAAATCCCTTTCTCCACGCTGATTTTCAGCACACGGGAAGGTCAGCTTTGGAGTCTGACGGAGTCAAGGTGCATTTTATCAGAATTTCTGTGAGGCTGACTCCCGTTTTCGTCTCTTCTGGATCACGACAATAAAAAACAATGCTCAGCTTTAGAAATAGGTAAATTTGGAGATAAAGGAAAGTTATGGCACTTTCATACCCCAATCCATTTACGCCTCTGGGAGAAATTTATACAGGGATTATCTCTGTAGATTTTGGAGACAAAGTGGTTAGTGAAAAGCCTGTGGGCTTTGCAGTCAATCAGATCTGGATTTGATCCCTGGCTCCTCAATTTACTAATTATTTGATTTCTGATAATTTAAATTCCCTGAATCTGTTTCTTTATAATATTACCAAACTTGTAGGATTGGGAAGAAAGATTAAATGAGATAAAGCTTATATGATTTTAAGTGTTTGTTACCAAACTCAACACATAGCAAATGCCAGTGACTGTGGTGGTTAAATTCTCTGTAGGTTCCAAAGCCAATCTTCCTCTACGGACAGGGTGGAGGGCTATGAATTAAACTCATTGTGAAGTTCCCCAGGGGATGTCATCCTCTTACACCTCAAGGGCTAATTCAGTGTTGAAATTAAAACTCAGATTTGGTTTCAAGTCTACCTGCCATGGCCCAGGAACAGGGAGGGTGCAACTAGCACTATTTCTCTGCCCTGAATGCCCAGTGAGAGCCAGTGCAAAATGGACAGTTTGGGGAATGACTGTCGATTGGGTCAGACAGACCTGGGAGTGTTTTTTACTTATTTCGTTTGTTTGTTTTGTACTTGTTTTGTAACATTTCCCAACAGAGAAACCTTGGGAAATCTGCTTGAATTTTCTACATCTCCATTTCCTTATCAGCAAAATATGAAAATAATGACATGTCTTTAATTCACAACAACTACTTTATGCTAATATTATGTCGTGGCAATATTAGCAATATAGCTAATATTAAGGATTAAAATCCTTAGAGAGACTCTTGATCCTATACAATATACTTTGTATGGCCCTGTGTTTCAGAGTTCCCCAAGCAGAGTTCCCAAGTTTCCTTGAACACTTGTCCTTAGAGATGTCCTGAGAAAAAGAATAATCAGAGTTCCATGGTCAAATATAGATGGGAGGCACTAAACTTTTTACCCTTTCTTGGAGAGTCACAATTAATACTGGCATATTAAAAGCCTTGAGAAATTCTTCAGTAAAGGAAATCTATACAACTCAATGGTCCCCTAAGAGTGTTTCCCAAAATATTAAATATACAGCCCCCTTCCTTTTCTTTTTCATAATGTCTCTTGGCATGGGTGTTCAGCGGAACACACTTTGGGAAACATCAATTACCCTGGCCTCCTCAGATTAGCTAAAATTTTGTACTAGCTGCAAAGGATGTGAATTGTTGGGTGATATCAACATCACAGATGGTGCTGATGCCTTCTGATGGTCACAGAAACCAGCTCTGACCAACCCACATCACTTATCAGGGGTTCTTTGGCCCCACAAAGTGAATCTCCTTTTTAACTACTAAGTGGACTTCCATTTTGTTCTTGTCTTTTAAAGTTGCCCTATCACATTGAAAGAGGTAAATACTGGGAAGAGGGAAAGTGACACATACAAGACTCAGAAATCTTGATGGAGGTATTAGCATAACTCATACGCATCCTTAAGCATGGATATTTTGCACTGATAATCACATACATTTATGGATATGATTTGGATTCTATGAATGATTAATTCCAGGCAAACTGGACCAAAATTTGAAAACCAAATCAGACCAAAATCTGATTACTGAGGGGAGGGTCCGGGGGTGTTACTATTGTACTTCCTAGGACCTAGCCAAGCAACAAGACTTGTCACTGAGGTATTACATATAAGACATAGTACTACTCACTGGATGTACAGTGATTTATAAGACATATATATGTTCTCCAAAAGAATGTCTGGCACATAATAGGCCCTAGGTAAATATTTGCTAGATATATGAGCAAACTAAAGCAAAGAGTTTTACTAGGCCCTACAAAGAGGCCTGGATTTACATTACAAAATGAAGAGGAGACTATGCAGTTTTTATTAATGTTTAGTATTGACTTAAGTACACATTAAATAGTTTCAATCAAACTTTCAGTCAGGCTCTAATTTGCCAGTTGTGTGAAAAAGAATTAAGGTTGAGGCTAGCAAAAGAGCTAGTCAAAGTTTTGCATTAAAAAAAAAAAACACTGCAATATTGGTGCAGGTCTATAGGAGAACAAAATATGTAACTTACCTAAAGAAGTCAGATCTCTGGGATCATATTTGAATGAAAGGACATGGCCAACATGGAGCCCGAAGTGTCTCAGGGAAACATATCTGCATAAAAAGTCTCAGTTACTGCCTGGAGTTTGGGTTAGAGTCTATCAGAGGGATGGCAATGACAGTTTCCACGAGGAAGAATTTTTTTCAATAGGAAAGACTAAAGTTTGAGGATAGAATGAAGTAACAAACCAGAATGGAAGAAGCGCAGATATGGGAGAGAAGAGCAGCCCACAAGTTCAGGGGCGAAGCCCCATCTAGAACCACAGAAGAACTCAGAGAGGAGCTGAGAAGGTCATATATGTTGTACATCAAGACTTTATATATAAAGGATTCCTTATGGCTCCATTGGATATTAGTAATTTGACTAAAGAGTAGTGGCTTTTGTTACAGTAATATTTTATGGCAGCCAAGTAGCTTCTGGAATACTGGAAAATTCATGGGAAATAATTCAGTCACACAAATTGCTTAGAAGGGGGCTGAGGGAGAATGCCTTTACCCTTGGGGACATCCTAAGATCATCATAAAGTGGCCAGAACATATTGGATTTGTGTAAGGAAACCTGAGTTTCAATTTTGGCCCTACCACTTATTTCCAGTTATGTGACTTTAGGTAAATCATTGAGCCTAGTGAGTTTTAAACATTCAACTGGTTAAAAATAGATATTTTGTAGAGATTCTGTGAAGCTTAAATGATGTATCCATAAAAGTGATTAACTCATTGCCTACCACATAATACACACTAAAAAGTAGTGTTTGAAATATTGCATTGGCCAAAGATTATATCAGCAAATGATTTTATTTGATAGAACTAGGCCAACATATCCATATCTCTTTTTTCCATTTTCAGTGAAAATTTATCTGCCCACTAAATTGCAAGGAAATAAAGTTGAACAAGGAGAGCAATTTGGTGGGCTAACTAGAGATCTCCCTGACTTTTTTTACTGTCCTCTCTGATCAATTATACTGCACACAAATATTTCTAAAACTTTAAATGCACTGAAAGTTTACTATGCCATCCAGTGTTTTTGTCTGTTTGGTATATGTTTATTCTACATCAGACTATTAGGATAAGCTATTTTCACAAATTGTACCTACTTTATTTTATTTTATTGAAGTATAGCTGATTTACAATGTTGTGTTAATTTCTGCTGTACAGCAAAATGATTCAGTTTTATATATATACATATATATGTATTCTTTATCATATTCTTTTCCATTATGGTTTATCACAGGATATTTAATATAGTTCCCTGTGCTATACAGTAGGACCTTGTTGTTTATCCATCCTATATATGAGTTTGCATCTACTAATCCCAAACTTCCAATGCATTCCTCCCCCCACCCACTTGGCAACCACAAATCTGTTCTCTAAGTCTATGAGTCTGTTTCTGTTTTGTAGATAAGTTCATTTGTGTCATATTTTAGATTCCACATATGAGTGATTTCATATGGTATTTGCCTTTCTCTTTTTTAAATTTCGTGATACTTCAGAGAGACATATAGAATGTTAGGATACCAAAGTGAAATTTTTTTCATGCCAAACCATAAAATATAAAGTACATTTGCATGTGATCCTGCCTTTTATAAGACCCAGGTAGGCAAATCCTCATAATTTTCCCTTCTTATGCATTTTTCTTAAAATATTGTCTCTACATCACATTTCAATTTAGAGATGGAAGTACCTTTTAATAGTGCCCAATAATATTTCTATGTGAGCATGTAATAAAGCATTAGTTGAATGAGTCATGTTAAAATGTAACCACAAAAAGCAATTATTAGCTTACCTCTATAAATGCCAACAAAAATAGATGTCAATTTATTTTTCTCATTCTTAAGTCAAACACAAAATTGTTTAAATATGTTATGCCAATTTAATACATTAAAAAGAAAAAATTCCAACTTAAAAAAAAATATCCATTTTATTGAATACTAGTGTTTTAACAGTTAGGGAATATTTGCTTCTGAAAATGAGCATCATCTGTCCATTAGTTATGTCAAATACATGTGTACAATTAAATATATGTGTACTAGTTAAATACATATGTGCTAAACACGAAGCTCTGAGGTCAGACAGCCCAGATCCCAACAGTTACTATCTGGGTTACTTAACCTCTATTTGGCTTAGATTCCTCACCTGAAAAAACACGAGTAATTTCATAAAATTGCAACATAAATTGTATAAAGTTCTTTAGCTCAGGACATAGCATATAGTAAGACTTCAGTTAACATTAGCTCTATAAATGGTAGTAATAACTGAACTCTATCCCAATTCTTTTTTCTAACCCATACAATTTTTAAATAATTTGAACTACCTTAGGACCTAGACCTGGCCTAAAATAAACATCACGTTATACTTAATTATAGGTGACCTCTGCTTTGAGTCTTTTATAAATGTATTTTTCACACTTGGTTTCAAGCTGGTACCTATCTCCTTAGGTAAAACTGCTTCTTCATCCAAATATCTGAAAAGATGCTAAGTTCATTTTAATTAAAGCAGCAACAACAGATGTATATATGTTCATTAATAAAAGTGTAATTTGTAGCTGTGTCCCTCTGAAAGTTAAGCCAAAAAATTATAGATTATATTGAGACACAAAAAGAAACACTGTTCTCTAAGTCAGATGCTCTATTATTAAAAAATGTCATCCCTTATGAATATCATAAATAGCAAACCCAGGAACAGAGTAACCATTTTAAAAAGTCTGGAGGGGATTCCATAGCAACATTTAAATGCATTACTACTCAAAAAATTTTATTGGATTATAAAATATTTAAAACTGCAGCTGTAGTTGTGGTGTTTACTGTTGATTATTTTGATTTCAAGATCTTCACACAGAAAAGGTACAAGCTTACAGATGTATTTATGTTTCACTGACAAGTAACTGCACTATAAAATGAACTGTGCATAATACATATTCAGATTAAAAGGGTAAAGTTAGAAATAGAAAAGTAAAATCATAATTCTTTAAAAGTTCTGTCTCCAAACAGGAGCAATCAGTTCAAAATCAAAAATGCCAAATACATGTTCCAGTTGAAAATGATATTAGAAACTAAGTAAAAATACATTAACATGAATTCTGTTTATCATCAAGCTTTACAGTAACTCACCACACATGATTCTATATAAATCTAAAAACACTTTGTAGATATGAAAGCATTTATAACCTAAGAACTCTAAAGTAATAATTTTATTATTTTGTTTCTGAAGATGAGGCCCAGTATCACTTAAAGAGTTACTGCTTTATGGTGACAAGTTTCATTAACATATACTATCATTATATATTTAAAGAAACCCAGTCAATGGACTAAAAAATAAAAGAAATATGAAATATATACATATTTGCTTAGTAGGATGATTAAAAAAATATGAAAATGAAAGAATACAGCTGAAAAGATTTTCACTGTACCCAACTTGACTTCCTTTCCAAGATAGAAAATGGGACAATGATGACCAAACCTTCTGATGAACTAAAGTAAATGCCAGTTTCTGAAGCTTCACTGTACAGTTATCTGTGATAAGCTCTATTAACCACTCGAAGTTAAAGCTGCATTGATGACTCAAACCACCAATAAGGCCCCCCATTAGATGGGGAAATACCTCTACTGCAAGGTTTCAATCTTAAGACCACCCCTCAAAGAGACATAGTCCTGTTAAGCACCTGATTTTAACTCCATGCTGCCTATAAATTCTGAATATTCACTGCATCAACCCACCCCCCTCAGTCCAATGCTGATAATAATAAGAAAGCACTGTACCTAAAACTTTTGCATTTATGATATTGTTTAATGGACAAAAAGTTTAAAAACTCTTTTGCTCACTCTTCTTATTCGACAAATAAAAAGAAACTGACCTTCAGCTAATTAATTCTCTTGCTCAAGGTGGCACAGCACATATCTGAGAAAGCTTAGACCTGGGTAGGATAGAACCTTTTGCTAAAGTGGGGAGCGATTCTCTGGCTTTGAAGCTGAACGCATGCAAGTTCAGATCCTCGCTCCATCACGGGGAGAAGTCACTTGAGTTCTCTGAGCCGCTGTTTCCTCATTGTAAAATAAGGATCCTAGTAGTACCTGTTTCATAATGCTATTGTAAAGCTCAAATGAACTAATGTATGTAAAGTATTGTTTTAGGAGGCTGAATAAATGAGGAGAAGGTGAAGCAAGCATAGGCAATGATGGTTTTTCAATGTACGATCTCCAAAGCGCATTCAACTAGTTGGCGAAGTTTTAGTTCCCAATTAGGGATAGAAGCATATTCGTTAAAATTAAGTTGGGGGTCATTTATGTCCTAATGTTGATTGATAATCCAGCCACCTAGATTCGAGAAAGAAAATACCAATGATGTGGGAAAGGACTGGTTGAAATACGAGAAACGATGTGTAGAGAAAAGAGTAAGGCAAAGAGATGTTAATACAGGTCCCACTCCCTCATTTATTTGATCGACTTCCACTCTCTTGCCTCCAAGTCTTCCTTTTCTGCTTTTATAATGAATACTTGTGGTATAAATGGAAGTAGCTCAGACTATGAATTCAGATAATCCAAACTGAAGACCAGTTATTCATAGGATGATCTCAAATATCGCTGAGGCTTAATATATTCACCTGCAAAACGAAGATAATAACACCTGTCTGTATGCCTCACCATGCATGTGGGAACAATGGATTACATATATGTATATATGTGTGCATTTTATTACTTAAAACTGGGCATTCTAGATACATACTGTGAACTTTTGGCTGGTGTCCTGCCTTGGACCAATTCATTACTGAAATTTTTGGAATCCTTGAACATTTAATTTTAGATAATGATATCTAGATTTTTCAAAACTATTTCAGATTGACATACTGAATTTCTTATTTTCACACTATTTTTACATTGCCCTTTTAACAAATAGAATTTTGATATAGCTTTACTTTAATGGCTAGGAAAAGGGTTGGTTTTGAATGTTTTGGAGGTACAAGCACACCCTTTATATTTTACATGCAATCCTATAATATAGAGATCTTACGTATGATAAAGTTTTCCTATAAGTAGTGAGATGGACTCATGAGTCACATATGAAAAGTAATCTTGTTATTTTATAATCACACCAGGCAACTGCTCTATATATTCACGATCTAGAAGATATAAGAAAACAAATATAATTTGGTAAGTTTGGTAATTTCAGAAGTGAATGTAGACTTTGAGCTCTATTAACTGAAATTGAAAATTAGACCACCAGATTTCAACTACCCAGCAGTAATTAATTCCAGCATGTGAAGCTTAATTAAGGAAAAACAAAATATATCACAAATTGTCGAAAAGGAAAGCCACCAACTGATGACACAGGACTATTTAAATATATTAAAGAAATGGTGCAGTATGTTAAGCATGTAATTCCGCCAAAATTCTCCCAGCTTTATTTTGTCTTCCTTTCCATATCCTTGGCTCTCAAAAATTCATTCTCAGTTCTTTGGCAAAAGAGACTGGAAGAGACCAGAAGGAGGAGAGGGGGAGTGGACAGCTCATGCTAATGCCACTCTTGATTTCATATTTTTGTTAAAAAATCCTACTTTGTGAATATAAAATATAGTTCATTTCTTATCCTGAGAGTTACCCTGGCATATGGCTCAATTGGAAACATCAAGGTTTTTAGTTCTTTTTTAAATGGCTTGCCTCTTTTCCAGACTTTTCTTCAGATGTATTGTCAATGCCACTTTTAGAGTCTATCACCCGTGAATTGGTAAAATCCTCTTCACTTCCTGGCCAAGAAGGTCCTGACCATGAAAGGAGGCGAACAGAGAATGGAGAAAGTCTGGGAGTCCAAGCATCCATCTGAGTAGTTTCTTTTTCAGGTATGACTGATCTCATGTTCTTGGACTTTTTTGTAATGTAAAAGATGTGTTCTCTAGACCCAGAGAGAAAACTCTTTCCTACTTTCTCCTCTTCTGTTGAGTTAAATAATCCAAAGACATCTCTTGAACTCTATAATCATGCTCCAAGGCCTATGTGCCCAAATGAAGTTCCATGAGTCCAATTCAATCTGAATCTTCTTGTTAAAATACAATGCCAAGTAACTTACCTGCAAGAACATTCCTACATATCTGAGGCCTTTCAAAAGCAATGTTGGGCTGATGTGGTAATGACATGAGTAGAGTTGCCAGTTCCTTAAAGTTGAATGTGGACTGTAGAGAAATAATAATACCTTGTAATACTACCCACCTTGGATGAAATTTTTGGTTTCAAAAGTACAGAAATACTTATCTAATTTCATTCATCATGACTGCTCTGTTTTAGTCTGCAGTAAGTACAGGCTAGAGTCATTGGAATGCATCGAATTATTGGATAATATCAGATCCTGCCCAAAGAGGGAAAGCGAGATAGCCTAAAAGTATGTATCAAATAAGGAAGTTTTGAGTAGGAAATAAAAGGTAAAGGTAAAAGGAAACAGAAGGAGGTAGTTTGTTCTTTAAATTATTTTTCCTTAAACAGGTATAAAAACATAAGAAATATTTCTTTTTTTGTAATGTTAAAAAAGGTTTCAAGGGTACTTTATAAAAGTGACTTTCAACTTCTAGCTGGCTGTAATTTCTGAGGCCTGAGGCAATTGTCAGTCACTTTTTCAAATTGGAGAATACGGTAATAGTTTAAAGAGGTAGCCCTACTTCAGCTCAGTACGTATATTCTAAATCTAAATATCATTTGTAAACAATATACATAGAACTTCATGTGGCAAAAAAATTACAAGTTATAAAAATTCATTTACAATTGGAAACATATAAATGTCTGCATCCAGACTTTTTGAAGGACTGTGCAAGGTTATACTTTTCCTTAGCAAACTCTTCATCTATTTTCCATTTTTCTTACCTGGCAGGCAGCTAGAGGCTACAGAGTCAAACAATGAAGTTGTCTTTCATTTAGATATAGTTTATTAATGGCAAAACACTAATCCATTAATCAACTTAAAACAAGTCAGCAAATTAAAAAGAAAATCAGTATCTCCTTTAGTAACAGAGATCACATGCCTCTTAAAAAGGATCCATTATCTCCATGGGTTTCTCAGCTGAAGTTAAAAATCTAAAAATGATTTTCATTCATTTTTCATTAATATGCAAAATTATTCAAATTAGATAGTAATTAACCATCTACTCAGTAGAAAACCATTTCATGTTAATTTATGATAAACTCAGTTGCCGCTTTGATTGAGATTGATTTTTGGTGTTGAGAATCTATCATGAATACAAAAAAGCACCTGAAAAAATATTTTTAAACACCTAACTTATTGCTCAGCTAATTACATGGTAGCTGTGTTCACACACTGTTCCAAAGAGAGGCTATGGAACCGAGACCAGTGTCGAGGAAGCCGTGCACACACTCTTTCGTGTGCTTCTGGTAAATTTCATCCTAAAACACTCTGTCTTTGGTTGCCTCAGTTTAGCTGATTCGTATCGTTTGGGGCTTTATCATTGTTTAATGCAGCCAACTGACATAGTCTAGATCAGACTGCCTGGATAAAACAAAATTTCAATAAGTAAAGAACTATGGAAATTTTTATGTGTTCTCGAGATCAGTTGATGTCACTGGATACTTAGCTCAATGCAGTCAGTATGATTTGTAAACAGACTTCAGTGTTACTTTCTGTAGATGAGAAACAGACCTCAGTCGTAGAGGATGAAAGGGTGATTATCATGGGCTTGTCAGGCCAGTGGAAGTCATTTTCATTCTCAACAACAAAAGCTGGAGTTGAGTATCAGTGACCATAGGATATGCAACTGAATCTAACACTGAAGACTGCTATTCAAAACGTTGACCCCTGGGAGTAACAAAACCACGGGGACACAGTTAGTGACCTTCTGTTAGCACTTTTAAAGTACACAAAGGAAAACACCTACTACTTTCAGTACCTATTTGGTTGCAGAGATCAACTATGGGTGAGAATTCCTGTGGCAATAGATAAAAAGGAAAATCTAGCTCCAGCTGGGTATAGATGGCTCCCTCAATCATCCATTTAAAAGCATGTTATTGTGGGATCACAATAGTACACACTACATTTGGCAAGCATTTTACCTTAGGTTTTTATTTGTATGCAATAAGATTTCAAACATTATATCATTTGCTCCTCTGCCAGGTATGCTGGACACATATTACACTCATCTTCCAGATAAAGGACTTGAGGTCTGAGCAGTGTAACTGTCAACAAGTTAATCGTTCAGTTAGATAAGGAGGGACTAGGATTGGTGTTTCTTTTACTTTTTATTTCAGCTATCCACTGTTTTTCAAAAAGCCTCCCAAAGATGACCTACATCAGCATCACCAAGGGTGCTTCTTAAAGATGCCAGTTGCCAGACCCTTTCTCAGGTGGGCTGTGTCAGGCTCTGGAGAAGCGATCTAAGTTATTTCCATTTCTAAGCTAGCTGCCCAGGTAGTCCTCACACACACACACACACACACACACACAATTTTAAATGCACTGCCTATAACTCTGCTTCACTAAACAGTCGATCTCCCACCCCTGCCAAGTGTACATTGTACCTTCAGGGAATGGAACAAATGGAGAGTGTGATACCCTTCCATGGATCCTCCTGGGGATTTTCTGATATGGTGAAATATAGGGTAATTAGTAAAATATCCTGAAAACATTGTCCTGAATCTTTGCAGCAATGTCTGAGAAGGGTAATTATAGAATAATGAGCAGAAGCCTAAACAAAAAGGAGAAAAATCTGCATGCAAAAAGCAACACCTTGAGAGTTTTTGAAAGGTATCTCTACAGAACTGAGTGGTGAAATGACTGAAATTTGAAGCATACTGCTAGTTCCCATAGGGTACAGTAAGTTCCCACTCTAGATAATATGCATGCACATTCGTTCTGATAGAATTCTAAAACAACAGAATTAGCCATAAGCTAAGAGTTGCCATGATTTATGTTTTATAATAGCCCCTCCTTTCCATTTCCTGGTCAGCGTTCTGGATGATTGTTCCATTTAGCACATATTCTCTAGTTTGTTTCTCTCGCTTCAAGTCTATTTTACATTTTCCTGTACTGAACTGCGTTTGCCATCTGCTGATCCAATTACTTATACAATCCAAATCCTTTTGAGTCTGATTGTTTTGTTCCTCATTATTTGCTCAGCCTCCAGTTTTAGTATCCTCTGTAAACTCTAAAATCTTGTTTTCAATACCTCATCTGAATTACTTATATACAATACAAGCCAATTAGCTCAAACTTTAGGTTTTCCTAAGGCTACTTGGGTCTGAAGGGATTTAGATTAGTTGAGTGGATTTGGATCCTAAGAAAGGCCTGACAATTCACTCATCTAAGGACAGCTGATCCATCAGAAATTGAGCCATCCTCTTTAAATGGGGAGGAATCAAAAAGCAGGAAAGATACAGATTCTAAAATGATACTGTATGTAATAACAATATTATCATCATTGTCATCATAATCTTTATTATTGTTACCAATTACTATTATCTCATCAACCGTTTATTAAGTTCCCACTGTAAGACCATCTCTGTGTAAAACAATAAATCTACCCAAAGACTAGAATTGAAGCTACAAGGCCAACATATAAGCTTTAACTGCCCAGTTTATTCCTCATTTACATCTGTTTCGGTAAATTATATATATATATATATATTTTTTTAATTATTTATTTATTTATTTATGGCTGTGTTGGGTCTTCGTTTCTGTGCGAGGGCTTTCTCCAGTTGTGGCAAGTGGGGGCCACTCTTCATCGTGGTGCGCGGGCCTCTCACTATCGTGGCCTCTCTTGTTGCGGAGCACAGGCTCCAGACGCGCAGGCTCAGTAATTGTGGCTCATGGGCCCAGTTGCTCCGTGGCATGTGGGATCTTCCCAGACCAGGGCTCGAACCCGTGTGCCCTGCATTAGCAGGCAGATTCTCAACCACTGCGCCACCAGGGAAGCCCAAATTATATTTTTTCAACCAGATCTGTCCTTTATTTGGTATCTCAACATAGTTTCTCTTGAACCCTATAGACTGATTTTTTTCTATCATGTCACCTAGCAAATAATGGTAAGTTTAGGAACATTAAAGGGCTCAAAACATATTCACATGTTTAATTTTGCCTGCAAAAACCCTTACTAAACCACACAATTAGTAAGCAGTAGAGAGAAGTTCATGTTTCAATGCAAAATGAAATAATTCAACTTTTATTCATTACTCTCTGAAATGTCATTTTTCCATCAGTGAACACCCATCATTTTTAAGATCTAGCTCAAAGGTTACTTCCTTTGTGGACCCTTCCCTGACCCCTTCCCTGAGGTGAAAGTATGCACTCCTTTATTTCTATACCCATTGTACTTATTAATTTCTATTACAGCACATGATATATTTTATATTGTTCCTTTCTTAGATCCCTAGAGTGGTCATTAAATATTGACTGGATGAATGAATGATTGAATGAATGACTATTAGTCACTCCATTAAAAGTTTATAAAAGTTGTTAGTTATCCAGCTCTGCCTTCCACTCTGAGGAGTTAGGTCTTGCTGAAACCCTCTGGTACGAACTGGGTTATTGCTGCCTGCTACTCTATTCTTTAGATTCCACACCCTGCTTTGCTCAGCTCCCTCCCCTCCCCTGATGAGGGTTCTAGCAGAAGTATCCGCCCTACCCGAGTAGGGGTGGGGAACTACAGAAGTGATAGAATTGAAAACACTCTACTGAATCTTTTAATTAGAAAAACAGAAAGTCTCGAATACTACATTGCTTTCTAAAGTAATACTACATTACTACATTTTTTTTTTTTGAATGCTATTGGTATTTAGAAAGCCAGGAGGTAAACAGACCCAAAGGGATTTGAAACCCATTCAAAGGTCTGCACAGCAGATGTGGGGATTGAGGTTTCCTCTTCAGGAGTAACAGCAGACAAGTATAAGGGATCCATACTTTTTTTACTCTTCCCAACCCTGAAGGGCGACTAACTCCTGGTAGCTTCTGTACCTCCTAACAATCCCATGTGACACTTAGCGGGGGTGATACTATCTCCTATTATTGTTTCTTTCTTTAATGTACACTTGCCAACACCAACTCAACCAGATTTTAAACCCTTGAATGTTACTCTTTCCCTCTTCCCAGGGCCTAGCAAACACTGATTTCTCCATAATAGATGTCCAACAAATGGTTATTGATAAAGTATATTTATTTTATTTCAACAAGTATTTACTGAGATGCTAAACTGAATACTTTGAGGAGAAGCCTAAGCAAGGCAGTTTTCAAACTCTTTAAGGAACTTTAACTCAGTTGAAACAATTAAGTACATGGGAGCAATTGTACAAGGTGATAGGAGACTTAAAAGGAGGGAATCCAGGGTAGTTTTTGTAGTTGAAACTGCTCTTTCCAGGCCACAAGCTACCACGTAATGCATCAACAGGTTGATGCGGACTATAGTAACAGCTCATTTTATTTTCTCTGAATATTACATTTATTATAAACTTCTGTGGATTGCACTTCCTTTAGATTACCTGCATCTAGTAGCTGGAAAAGAACCTCTGTGATAGTCTTTAGCTCTAATTAAAAAGAAATTATTACATACCCAGGAAAATATATCCAGTCAATGGAGGCAAGATGAGAGATGCATGCATATAAACCTCAAGCTCATGGATCTCTGAGCTCTTTTTTGGAGTGGTCTTTCTTCTTCTTCCTTTCAAATTTCCTTATGACTTTGCAAAAAGAACTAGCTCTCTCTCCTTTTGGAGACTGCTCCCTGGTTAAGCTAACTTTCCTCACTAATAACAATTCCTTATTCAGAGATGCAATAAGTGGGACATGATATTTCAGAACCTTTAGACCATGAGCAACACAGGCAGTTCAGTCAGAGAACAGGCAAGAGGGAGGCCTTACACTGCACTTGCAGCGGGATCTGGAAGAGAAGTCAAGAGTGGAGAAAGGAAGAACAGAGGGGAAAGCAACCTACGTTGTAACAGAGAGTGTATATGTTTGGAGCCAGTTCTCTTAGTTTTATTGGCTCATAATATTTTCAAAAACAACTTCGTACCACTTTCCCTAGGTCTCTATTTTGTGCCTTTTAGTCCTGAGGGTTCATTTTCCATGAATGATTTCCAGATTTCAGTACTTTCATTGTATTTTCCAGAGTAAGGTATAATTTTTATATGTAAACATGTATTGATCCCCCTCAGAATCAATTCTTGTTTTGTAAAGGGCCTCACTTCCATTTTTCCTTCAGTGCTATTATTATTCCTCTATCATCTCCCGTTGCCCTTTTTATATAATGAAACAGATTCATTATTTTCTATACCAGATATATATTTTGTATAAAAGGTATATATAGGATGTTCACATGTTCCAAATAAAAAATTAGGGCACATGACTCCACAGAAAAACATTTTATTTGGTTTGCAAATTTTTTTCTGTGAAGTATCACATAGTGCTGTAAAAATTAAATACTTATTTGTACATATAAAAAGTTGCCGTCATTGAAAAAGAATAAAATTATGTGAAAGTAAATACATAGTTCAGCAAAAATATAAGCATATCAGTTACAATAATACTGCATTTTATTTTGTACTTCTTCAACTGTCGAAGTTGATGGCATATTTTTCTGTTCACACTTGCTTGAAATTGGGTAACACGATAATATTTAATTCTTCTTAAATGTCCATGAACATCTCTGGGAAATGGTCAGAATAATTAATTTGGAATATCAAGAAATAACTTACTCTTTTACTGGCTATGGGCCATTGATAACTTTTTTTAACAGGTACAGTGGTTAATCAGTAAAAATGCTCACTGCTTCCTTTGTACTTGATAGTGACATGTTGAGATGTACCTTTTCTTTATATTTTAAGAAATCATACAGTAAATAGAAATTGTACAGTACATTTGGTTATCTTATACTTTCAGAAACACATCCTGTTTAGATCATTGTTCACACTGAAAAATATTCTTGTACAAACTGGAAAAAATATTGCCCAAAACTTTCCACTGAGTCCTTCTTCTTTCTTCCCTTCTTTCCTATATTATTTTATTCATGTGTTAGTTCCTTTGAAAGAACATTAATAAGTATCTCTATTAGTTACTAGGACTAAAGAAACAAGATCAAACTTCTGCCCTCACAAGGTCTCACAGGAGACAACAAAACAGAATAAAGCTAAGTAAACTACTTCACATAGAAATTAAATTTATATCCTAGACCTCATCTGTAACCTGCTCTTAGCAAAAACAAAAACAAAAACAAAACCCAAAAACACAACAAAAAAAAACCAAACTCACTAAAAATTACCAGCAAGAAAATCATTGATAACATTTTATACAATTTATTGTACAGATCTTAGAAACACAACCACACCATCTCACTTAAACGTCTCCTGAGACAAAGTACTGATTCCAATTCCCTACAATAATGACTCTTAAAAGTGGACACTGAGGTTTAATATAAAATTTCTTCCTCTAGTTAACTAGAGAAACTTCAAACTCACTCCATTGTAAAAATCTGGTTACTGAAATGTCACAAAGCTATGGATAAACTGTCAGCCACAAGAAATGTTTCCTCTAAACTAAGAAATCAGGTAATTATATTAAACAGAGTTGTCAATGGCCTCAAATAGGGTCTGTTCCCAAATTTTAATGTTGAAAAACAAATTAAGAGTGACATACAAGGTTTGTACTGATTTTGACAATATGTTTCTTATATATCATATGATATTGGAAGCAGGATGGCTGAACTGCACAAACATTGTGTTTTAGTTTGACCTACCATGAGCGCTGAATAGAAATAATAAAAAACACTCTTGCTTTAGAAATATATGTGTAACATATTAAGAAAAGAAAGAGAATACTGAAGCTGGTCTTTCTAATACATTATAAAGGTATTTCTCAAACCACCTTTCTGACACATTTGTCTATATTGATTAGATGCTGTTAGACTGACATTGCCTGACCTGTCTAAATCCATCAATTGCTAAGCTGTTGATGCCTGATTCCCAGGATATTTTAGCACCTAGCCTAAATATGAATATTTTCATAAGCTTTTTACTAAAGAGATCAATAATTATGTGCATATTAAATTTGTATTATTGCTGTTGTTAATGGTGCCCTTTAGCTGGCCATACATTACACTCCTCTGCTTAGGTGGCCATACATGATAAACATTTCATTAGCAACACTTAGAATGTACACACGGGATACCATATCCCCAAGAGTGTATATGTGAATTTTAAGGAACCTGTTCAGTGTTAGGGTAAGTACATATTCCCTGTAGTCTTCACTGTATTTCCATTCTGGATGCCACAAACCCTACCATTAAATACGTTTTGCCCACTTAAAAACTGCTTTGTGGGGATGGCATGTCTTAATTGTTCCCAAGACAATGCATAATGCACTGCTGTGATGGGCCTTCAGTTAAACTAATAGGCAGGCCAGTTGCCGCCTGGTTTCAGCAGATTTTAAAGCACTAATGAAACTGTACTTAAAAAAAAAAAAAAAAACCTCAAAAACTTGTTATCATGGGAAGAAAAATAAGATTCCCAAAGAGCTTTTCTGTATTTTATTTTTTACAAATAAAAATAGGCAAGAAATGCATTTTACTGAGTGAGTGTCAAGCTTCTATTGTCTTCTATACCTAATATATTTTAGGCCCGAGAACAGAGAAATATTGGTGCCAAATTTTCCAAAGTAACTAATTTGTGCGTAAAAATTATGCAGAGGAAGACAAAATCAGCTAGTTGCCCTTACAAATCAGGCAGTTGTGCATGTAAAACAGGTAATGGTATATTTTGCACCAGCAATTGGCTTTCTTACACCTGTGAGTGCCTGTTTTGCATATGTTAAGTAGGTCCCTGTGTATTGCATTTAAAGCTGCCACCTCAGCTTCTTTAGGTAACTTTATGTTTTTACTAAATGTCACTCTGCAACAAAAAGAGGGGAGCATTTCTATGGTGGGTTTACATGTATGTGTGCACGTGTGTGCCTGTGTGTCTGCTTTTTAAATAACTGTAAAATGGATGCTAACTTCATTTGATTTTAACTGCTGTACCTTGCAAGGCCGTGTTCAGTGACATAAAATATTTCATTTTGGTTTTACGACATAAATGTCTAAATGTCCTGCTGCTGAGATGTATCAATCAAATCAAAGGCGCAAATTTAATATTATCCAGGTGCCAGGATGAGGGGGAAAATGATACTTCAGTTCACAGTCAACTGATACAGAACATCTTCACAGTCAGTAACAGGCTCCTGCATGGACTTCTCCTGGAGCGATTACTTCAAGGGTCATAAAGTGGGATGTGGTACTTCTGACAATTCTGTAGTTTCCCCCCTTATCTATGTGCATATATGTATAAGTAAAACTGTTACTTGCATGGAAAAGGGAAAATATCAAATCACTTTTCATAAGATCATTTTAGATAGCCATTATAAGCAATTAAACTCCCATGTTTCAAAGACAGTTTACAGCTTTTGATAAACTAAAGCAAACCCTGAATCCATTTTTATAATCCCACTGTATATAGTAGCTAGTCATTCTGCAGCTATCAAACTGAATGCTTGAACACTTCTTACTGGCCTATTATTTATCATTAAATGTCCAAGAGGGTATGCAAGAGATGATCAATCCAGCAGACCACACCAGGAGGCACAAATCTAGGAAGCAAAATTTCAAGGAAGAATATCCAATAAGGTTTCATTAATTGCTAACTTTATGGCAAACAGCACACTATATTTGTCAATTTTTCCTACCTCGTGAGGAAACTTCATGATCGTGAGTGAAGATTTTAGATCTAAGAGTGAGGAGATCTGTTTCAAAATCAGGAAGGGAAAGCCTTGCTTCTCTCCTGAGACTCTAGAAAGGGTCCCAGAAGTTGTAATATGATTACCTAATGATCACAGAATGTCTGGCCTTTTCATAAGGACACACTTTGCCATAGATACATTGTCATTTGTTAAGCATGGGGAGGGACAAGCATATCATACTGTGATTTAGAAGCTGCCTACTTAAAGGCCAAGGGCATGATAAGCTTGAGACCACCAGACAACAAAGGGGAAGGAAGAAAAGGTATGAGCTCTTTTCTCTTTCCAGACTGTCTTTTGGCCAAGAGGAAAGTGTTAGGCATAGTTTGCTGTAGAGGTGAAAGAAAAAGTAATTTTCTACATGAACAGGGTCATTCCTCCAAACTAGGGGTTGGCAGACTCTTTCTGTGAACGGCCAGATAGTAAACATTTGTGGGTTTGGTAGGCCATATGGTGGTGTTACAACAGCTCTACTCTGCCCTTGTAGCAAAAAGCAGCCCTGGACGATACAGAAATGAAATGGCATGGCTGTGTTCAATCAAATTTTATGTACAAAAACAGGCAGCGGGCCAGGTTTGACTTGTGGGCTGTATTTGGCTGACACCTGCTCTAAATGAAAAAACAAAATTAAAAAAGCTGTTATGGGTTTGAACAAAACAAGTGTCTGTAAAAGTAATAGGTGATGTTTGCCAGTGTCAACATGCATGTCTTCCTACTCAATGGCATCCATCTCGTGGAGATGGTTACAGCCACAGTCATGTGTGGGGTCCCTAACTCCAGGTTTCTTTTCCTTTCCTACTCAACATTATATCCCTTATCCTGGTAGTTAACACTAGAGAAACAATGGTATTGTGTGTGAGTGTGTGTATGTGTGTGTGTGTGTGTGTAAGGTGGTGGGTAGCATATAATAGGCACAGCACTTTAGCTATAGGTAGGCAAAGAATATAAAGCAAAGAAGCCCATGAAAGTTCTTAGGAGTACTTGTATTAAAAGATATTTGAAAAGGATAAACATTAATTCATTAAGTCATGCATTAGATAAGCAAAACAGCAAAAAAGTCAACTCTTCCCTGTTCCTTTTTTCAAAGATGAGAAGGAGGAGGAATAAGAGGAAGAGAGGCGGAAGGTAACAATGCCTACCATGCACCAGGCACTGTGCTAAGTGTTTTTCATGCACTTATTCTAGCAAATTAATTTCCAGCCAAACTTCTGTGAATTAGGCTCTGTTGCTAAAGCCAGTTTACACATGAGGAAACTGAGCTCAGCAAGAGTTCAATAACAACTTAATAAATAGCAAAAATACCAAAAAAAAAAAAAAAAAAAAAAGAGTTCAATAACTTGCTCAAGGTCACCCAGCTACTCAGTGATAGCAAGAATACTCTGGAAATGCTTGATCGGTATTTATATGGAAAAGTATTTCTTAATAGCATAGCATGAATTCACCAATTCATGTATCAAATTTAAAAACCAAGAAATTTCAAGTAAAGCAAAAAAGACCCATCATTTCTACCTTGAAAAATCTTATATTGACTGTCATTTCTCTTAGGTACTCTTTATATCCTGAATAATAAGCATACCTGGAATATAAATACACATGTGCCACCTCAAACTTCCTACTTGGAGATTTCCCACTGATGGGTCCATTGGTTACCCCTTTTCAGACCACCCTGACTGTGACGTTTTGCTTAGACTAGAGCCTATGAAGTGTCATCATATTTACCAGTATAAGGTCAGGTGCATAATAGCCACTCTTCTGGAAAAATATGTTTGTATATGTGTGTGCATATATATGTATTTATACATATACATAATATATACATTGTGTGTGTTTAGGTATATTTATATGTGTGTGTGTATATAAATATGGTGTATGTGTATATAAACTACCCTAACCCAACATAATGACTCTATCCTGCCAATCAGTCCTGTTCACCATACCAGTAAAGTGTGCTGAGTACTATATTCCAAATCCTGCTCATGTTATTCACCCTACTGGAAATATCTTTCCTTTATCCTAGTCCTCTTCACGGATTCAAATTAATGCGTGGAAATATTAAATGGCTCCTTAAGCTTCTGCTCAAAATAGATACCATCATTTCTACTTATATTTCATTGTTCAAAGCTAGAGGCATAGAAAGGGATGCAGACTTTTCTGGAAAAAAGCACTGTAAGCGCCATGGTAATGGGCAGGAATGTCTATTCCTTTCATATGGAAAGAGAGAATGAATGAGAAGAATAAAAAGACCTGTCAGAGCAAAGAAATTTTGGCTAAGAAATGTAGGAGCACATGGAAAATTTGTTAAGTTTTATTGTCACTGCTGCAATCCACACTTCTTGTCACCCAATATCCATCTTCTTTCTTCTTCCTACACATAGAATATATTCAGTTCCTCTCCAAGGGAGACATTTCGAAGTCTCCTAAAGTCATCGCATCCAACTCAAAGTCCAGGAGTGCCAGGATTCTCCCTCTGGTCCGGATGTGGTTTTCGTTTGTCTGGAGATCTATATACTAAAAGGAAGAAATAAATTTTAAAAATCTCTATTATCCAAGCCCTCTCGCCACTGCTCCACCACATGAGAGCAGGAACAGTGACAAGACAAACATTTTTAAAAAATGGAAGAATGGTGTATTAATTTGTTAGGGCTACCAAAATAAAATACGATAGACTGGGTGGTTTAAACAACAGAAATTAATTTTCTCACAGTTCTAGAGGCTAGAAGTCTAAGACCGAGGTGTCAGCAGTTTGGTTTTTTCTGAGGCCCCGCTCCTTGGCTTGCATTCAGCCACTTTCTTGCTATCTTACGTGGCCTTTGTACTGTGTCTGTGTATCCTCATCTCTGGTGTCTGTGTGTCCAAATCTCCTCTTCTTATAAGGACACCAGTCAAATTGCATTAGTGCCCACCCTAATGGCTTCATTCTAAATTAATCATCTCTTTAGAGGCCCTGTCTCCAAATATAGTCACATTCTAACGTACTGGGAGTTAATGGTTCAACATATGAATTTTGTGGCAGACACAATTCAGCCCATAACAACTGAGAAACACACAGCAGTCACTAGCCTAAAGGCCTTCTACCTTGGGAGTAGGGAGGTTCTTTGATTAGACCCTGATTCTACTCTGGAAGGAAATTCCTTGCCCATTGTTCTCTGTGGCCCCTAAGGCCACCTGCAGAAGGTTCTTCCTTTTCATTATCTTCCTTGACTACATTTTTAATAGTCATAGGGGAAGAGGCCCTCCTTGGTAGCCACGCAGCTTTCTAGCCCACCTCTTGTTTCTATAAAACATGGACCCGAAGTTTGTTTTAAATTTCAAGTAGTCAAAGGCTTTTAAAATCTGAGGTAAAGATTTTATTGGTGATACATTTCTCTTAAAAACTTACCAGGTTTGTACTCTTTTTATTCCAGTAATATGTGCCTGTCAATTTTCATACTCAAACCTATTTTTAAGATACTGTTTTCAGATCTACTCTACTTCCTAACTTTGTAATCTCTCTAGCTTCCTCTTTCTCTCTCACCCATCTCTCTCTGTGGTAAACAGAATTCTAAGACAGCCCCCAAGATTACCACCCCTGGTGTACAGGTCCTGGATAATATGTTCCCCTTGAGTGTGAGTGAGACATCTGAATAGGATGGATGTCAATTCTGAGATTAAATTACGTTATACGGTAAAGGTGAAGACATTTCTATAGATGCAGTTATGGTTCCTAATAAATTGACTTTGAGTTCATCAAAAGGGAGATTAACCTGGGTGGGCCTGACCTAATCAGTTGAGCCTTTAGAAGGAATTTAACTTCCCCACCCCCTGGCTGTGAATGGCAAGTAAGAGAAGTCATGACATCCTCCCTCTCCTGGCCCAACGCCAACATGAGCGCACAGACAAGGCACTCTACTGCTGCACTGGTGAAGCCCGTGGGCACACACAGTCATTTTTTCCATTTCAAAACGTATATAAATATTGAATTACTCTGATGTACACCTGAAATTCGTATGATATTGTATGTCAATAAAAATATATAACTTGAAAAAATATCTACCGGTCAGACCCTTGAAGCAGCAGAGAAACTTGCTGGCCCTGAAGAAGCATATTGCCACATGAGTTCCACAGATGCAAGGAAATTAATTCTACCAACACTGTGTGAGCTTGTATGAGTACTCCAGCATCATATGAGACCACATCCCCAGATGCTATCTTGATTGCAGCTTTGTGAGACACTGAACAGAGGATCCAGCTAAACCACGCCCAGAGCCCTGACCCATGGAAAATGAGAAACAAATAGATATTTGGGGGTTTTAACAGCTTTATTGAGATATAATTTACATGCTATAAGTTATGGCATACTTTTAAGCCAGTAGGTTTTTGGTAATTTGTTGCAGAGCAATAGAAAACTAATACATTATCTTTCCAAAAAAAAAAAAAAGGCAGCTATTTTAAGGCTTTTATAATGGAATGGAAAGGCTCAAAGTTATTTTTATTTTTGACCCTAGTCATTTAATCTAGCTGGTAGCATTTATTGGACACTTGATCCTCAAAAACTTTATTAATACCGTTTTTTACTGTTTGGGTTCTAGAAGCCATAGGCTTTTTCAACCCTGCAAAGTCCACATTTCTTAACCCTATATTTCCTTTCATTTCTGCTACAAACCAGATAATTCTGAGCTAATCTCATTCTTTTAGTACTCCTCCACACACAGTACATAATAAGTAAGATGCACTACTGTTGTTTGCTTTTCCAATACCTTGACCTGGAGTTGCCAGTTCAGTATACACTTGTGTGGTCCACTTCCCAAATTACTACTGATGACAGTTTTCTCAAATGCGTGGTCACTGTAGAACAAGGACTGCCATTTTTTCCAGCCTCCAATATCTGTTTCTATATTGTTAATAGAACATATTCTGGATTTTTGTGATGGCAGTTCCCCACTTGTGCTACCAATTTCTGAACTGGTCATGATAGGCTAGACTGAATGCAAAAATCTCAGAAGCTTAATAAAAAAGTCTTGTTTTTGCCCACTTAAAATCCACCATGGGTTGAGCAACCCTCTTCTATGTTGTCACTTCACCATCTGGAACTCATGGACATAAGGATCCCCATAGTAGAGGAGGAAAGGAATGGAGGAGGCATATTGGTTTTTAACTGCCTTGACCTGGAAGTGACACATTTCATTGCTACTCACAGTGCGTTGGACAGACCTAATCAGAGGGCCCTAATCGAAAAGAAAGAAAGGGGCTTCCCTGGTGGCGCAGTGGTTGAGAATCTGCCTGCCAATGCAGGGGACACGGGTTCGAGCCCTAGTCTGGGAAGATCCCACATGCCGCGGAGCAACTAGGCCCGTGAGCCACAACTACTGAGCCTGCGCGTCTGGAGCCTGTGCTCCGCAACAAGAGAGGCCGCGATAGTGAGAGGCCCGCGCACCGCGATGAAGAGTGGCCCCCGCTTGCCGCAACTAGAGGAAGCCCTCACACAGAAACGAAGACCCAACACAGCCATAAATAAATAAATTTTAAAAGAAAGAAAAACTGGGAAGAAAGAGAGCAGTTGGAATATTTGGTGATCACAGTGTCTGCCATCGGAGGGTTTAAACATCCATGCTCTATATACTTTTCTAATTAATCAGTCTCATCGTTGATTCCGTGTAAGAATTAGGAGGGAAAGCAGGGCTTTTAGGAAAAAGAATCAAAAGCAAGCAGAGCATAACCAACGTACAAACAGGAGGAAAGGAGGAGAGCCTGAGGGAAGAGGGAAAGTAAGAAAGAGTAGAGGATCAGCTTATCTGTATTTTGCTGAAGCCCTTTGAGACAAGTTTGTTTCCTTCAGGAACTGAACATCCCCTTGTCTCCCAAAGAGTCCCTGTAGCGACCTGGTTTCCTTGATGCACGGAAGAATTATTGAAAAATTCAAAGCATGCTTTACTTGAGCACAGTGGTGCAAGGTTAATTTGATGTACCAGTATAAAGTTTTATAGATTCACCTAAGTGTACTGCTACATTTGTGAAGTATGAGATTGCATGCCACCGCTGTACAATAGCATTTATAAGACAATATAAATAACTGCTACAGAGATTTTTTTTTTTTTTTTGCACATAGTTACAAAAAGTATCAACATTGAACTTTCAGCAAATCACGGAGGCTCTACATTGGGCATTTCTCTCTGGATAACACCCCTCCTTTTGAGAGTCTGGCTCACTTTAGTAAACTCCCAGGATCAGACTGGATCAGAACAATGCTAAAAATCTGGAGGAATAGTGAGAAAAGGGAATTAAATATCCTAATATTGTCTTTAAATAATTGAGTATAAATATTTGAATATTTACAAATTGCAGCTATTTTGCTGGCTTTTTTGATCCTCCATTTGGCAATCATTGTAGGGACAAAGTCTAAATATGATATTACACAGGCTATAAATATTTTATTAAGTTGAATGACAGCTTGCTTTGGTAGAAAAGATTATTGTACTGGAATTCAGGATCACAAGGTTCTAATTGCAAAACTGTAATTAATTGGTTGTATAAACTCTAGTATGTCACCTCACTTTCTCTGGTCCTGACTTCCCTCATCTTTAAGATTAAAATATCAGTGCCTCTCATGCTTTCTCCCAAGTGTCTAAGAGTATATCTATGATAGACCACATAATGATTCCCAAAGATGTCTGTGTCCTAATTCCTGGAGCCTATGAGTGTATTACTTTACATGACAAAGGACTATACATAAGTAATTGAGGTTAGGAACCTTAAGATAGGGTGAATATCCTGCATTATCCAGGTGGGCCACATCAGTCACATGAGCCCTTAAGAGCTCTTGGAACTTTCTCCAGCTAAAGCAGGAAGAGGCAAGTAAGATGCAGCAGAAGGGGAAGTCAGGAAGATTCCAACTGTGAGGAAGATTAGACCCACCTTTGCTGGAGGAGGGTCAGGTACTCATAGAAAAAATGAGAAGGAATACAGATAGTATGGAGAAGCAAAGACTAGCCCTTGGCAGACATTCAGCAGGGAGGACCCCAGCTCTACAGTTAAAAAGAAATGAATTCTACCAATGACCAGATTCATTCGAGAGCCTCCTGAGAAGAGCCCATCCACCCAACACCTTGACTTTAGCCTCATGAAACTCAGAGCAGAGAAACAAGTATAGTCAGTCTGGACTTCTGACCTACAGAATTGTGAGACACTAAATGAGTGTTGTTTCAAGTTGCCATATTTGTGGTAATTTGTTATGATAGCAATAGAAGACTAATACAGCATACAAACACAATCCACTGAATACAGGAATGTTTCTGAAATCTCATATACTACTAGAAAAAAATCATGTTTATTTTACATGAAACATGATATGAAAGTGTTGTTTAACTCCAAAATAACGTTTTAAATTCCCATTGATTAAAAAAATATATTTATATTAGATATGGTATACAATAAATATAATTTTTATTTCAAAAATATTGTATTTCTGAGTAACCCAAGTTCCTCATTGTACCAGACAGGATGATGAATCCCAGTCTGAGAGATAAATAATTAGATGGTCTTCAAGGTCAATACCAGTGCTATTATTTTAATGTGATTATATGAAATTTATTAAATTAATATTGAAATTATGTAGAAATTAAAGGATACATACAAACACAATATGGTTTACTTATAGCACAAAGCAGGACATGGCAGGCTATAATTGCAAGATAATTCAGCCAAACAAAGGAATTTACATTATGGCCCACTTGCAAACAGTGTTTAGCCCTACCAAGTATCTTAGCCATGTGGAGGTTATGTTACTCCAGATTGTCTGTTCTGAGCTACACCCAGACACTAGCATGGTCCCATACCCAATCAAACAGGGAATATTGTTTTAATGTAAGACGGAAAATAGCAGTCTGTAGCCAAGGAACACATTACGCTCCTGGACTACCAATTATAGCAAATTTTGCTTTAATGTGTTGCTAAATGAAAACTCAGCAATATGTAAACTTAATAATAGCAAAATTATTCTATGTGGGTTGCATCTATAGTTATAACTGTTTATCTGTGTTATGGAGAAAAAAAGTTTCGTATAAAATGAAAAGAAGTGACTTAAAGCATGTAAACAATGATGTGACGACATGACAATACAAGTTATTATAAGAAATTATTTGGAGCAGTAGTTCTTATTATAGTTAGACCAAATTAAGAGGTTTCAAAGACCCTAAGATCCACTACCCATGTATCTGCCATATCCAGGTGAATAGGGTTTGGTATTGACAAAGTATGTATGTATGAGGGGTAGAAGATTATGCATACATCTGCCTAAGCAAGAGGGGTATGATTTATGCATATCTGAACTCCAAAGCATACATATCTTAAAATCCAGATATAGGTACAAAATATTATTGATTAAAATATGCATCCCTACACATTTTAGAGTTAACCAGACAACAGTCACCAAAACACAGTAACTATAATAAAGCTATAATTTATTATTAAGTAATTGAAAAAGAAAAAGAACAGCTATTAGAAGCCATGAACAAATGAAAGAAACTGTCTTTTCTGCAATTTGCAGAGACTCCAACTTTTTATGTGTGTGCATGTACAATAAGAATTTGCAGGACTTCCTTGTCGGTCCAGTGGTTAAGAATCTGCCTTCCAATGCAGGGGACACAGGTTTGATCTGTGGTTGGGGAACTAAGATCCCACATGCTGCAGGGCAACTAAGCCCGCGTGCCACAACTACTGAACCTGTGCACTCTAGAGCCCGTAAGCCACAACTAGAGAGAAGCCCATGCGCTGCAATGAAGAGCCCACGCATCACAATGAAAGATTCCACATGCTGCAACAAAGATCCCGCGTGCCACAAGTAAGACCCAATGAGCCAAATAAATAAATAAATAAATATTTAAAAAAAAAGGAATTTGCAGCATTGCAAGTAAGATGCATCAAAAGATGTTTTCATATAATTCTAATCCAAGCCCTCAGTAAGTACTATTAGAGTCCAAATTTTAGTAACTTTGTAGTTTACTAAATAACAGATAAGAGTTAGTCTCTTTAAAAAAAGAAGTCTTTGGAATTGTATTGTCATTGACCCATAAGAAACAGAAAAAAGAATTGCATTTATTGATTTGATTTCTTCCCCACTAAGAGAACCCTGATTGTTAGTTCATTGGTGTTTCATGGGCCAAATTTTGAGAGTCAAAATTCATATTGCAGAAAACATCAGACAATTACAATTATGGTAGTTCTGATTAACATCTAAACTATATTCTAAAATCAAAGATCAATACTTTCATCCAACCAAATTTATGAACAGTCTAGATTCTGTAGAAACTTCTGTAAAATTGCCACAGTAAGAAGACCAATGGCAAGACTCACATGTGTGTGATAGATCTGGGGATGCTTAAGGGATTTCATCACCTCTAATTTACTATAGCCTGGCTATTCTGATCTATGAGTGGGAGGAAATATGTAAATAATAGTGTCTCATCTTCATGAAGAAGTCCTTGTACATGGCAATAGATATGCCAATTTTTTTTTTCTTGGTTCTATTTAATCATACTTCACTGATGAACACCAATATACAAAATGATACAAGGAAAAATTACCATAGTAAAGAATTTCAGGTTTTTAAAGTAAATTTTTCAAATATTTAGCATGTATCACTATCTTTCTAAAACTAGTTACTGCATCACTGCCAGAAGACTGGCACTTATTAAATAAACAAGAACAGATGGCCATAATATATAAATAACTATCACCCAAGTCAAAGATGTCATGATTTTCTGAGGAACCAGGCAGAAGTGGGTCAAGAAATCTCAAAAACATAACTAAGTGGAATGATTCCCTTCCAAAACACATTAATGGTTATGTGATATGCTGTCAAAGGACGCCAAAGTTTTTAAAAATTTTATACATACATATGTATAATGATTTTTATTACAATATTGATTGTATATATATATAATCAATAACATATGTACCCTAGGACATGTCTCATGGAATCATCTCAACCACACAAGTTTATGAGTGATGTCCTACGCTGATCTTTACAACTGCCCAGCTTAACACATGGTAGATCACTTGGAGGTGAAAATGCTTTTATTTATTAATTACACATCTCCTGGGTTATAGACCCACTCAAAGAGTATTAAGAATAATTTTGGTGTTCTTCCTACAAATAAATTATTTAGTAACTTTTAGTTCAGCACAGATCCTACCAGAGCAGGCAACAAATATATCTCAAGATACAAATGCATCTATCACATGAATTGTGTTCCTGTTCCATAATTCACACTCTTGTTCTGTACAGTCCTATATTGGTGACGTGATACAATTTTTCACTAGCATTGACAACCAAGTCAGAACCTGCTAGAATATTTCAATAATGTAGGTCCCAAATTATACCATTCTCCTGACATTCTTGTATACTTTTTCTTCCTCTTCAGAGGTTTCTCCACGTCTAGCATATTTTCTTATTCTATTAAGCTAGATCTTAAATAAATCAACATTAGTGAACCTCCTGTTACTCTCTCCTGAAGGATATATTCTGACCCATCACAAACAAATAATCCCAGTGCCCAAGGGCATATTCAAATAAAGTCATAGGTGTTGAGTTCCCAGAACTAGATTTAAAATACTGTCATTTATATAAGGATATTCCATATTCAAAGTCTTATACTCAAACTATTTTAATTCACCAAGTTGACTTTAACTAACTTAATCTTGTTAGCACTTGGTCAAATCTCTGATGCCAAAATATCATGTAATTGGAGAGCTGGTACTAGGAAAATCTCCTTTTCACTATATAGTACTTTTCATAAATGTTTTCTTTCTGTTCTCTTTAACTGATGCCATGTTTATTTAGTCGACCACTGCAGTGCATACTGTGTACAGAACTTTTTTGGTGTTTTTAGTTATCTGATTGTAAAGTTGAGGTATTACTTGCAGTATGGTACACATATCTTTAGTATATAGTTTGATGACTTTTTATCCTTGTATACATATACTTGTGTAACCATCACCTGGATCAAGATATAGAACATTTCCAGCATCCCAGAAGGCTGTGTCCCTTCCCAGGCAATATTCCCACTATTCTACCTAGTATCACCATTATTTGTTTTACCTGTTCTTGAATTATTCTAATTTGTTGGATTTTACATGCTAGTAAGATTTTTTTGTTTAACATCTTTATTGGAGTATAATTACTTTACAATGGTGTGTTAGTTTCTGCTTCATGCTAGTAAGATTTTTAAGTGACACATTGATCAGAATAGGAAACATTCTTAGAAGGAAGGAAGGTTTGGATAGCACCAGTATGTGTACTGGTAATAATGAAGACCATATCAGTCTTTTTGTGTGAGGTGAGGGTCAGACCAAAATAGGAGAAAACCCAGTTGAGCCCGAAGGGATAGCTGTTAATGGGAAAAGAGGGTAGGTAGAACCTGAACAAGAGACACAAAATAAGTATTGTGAAAGATATGAGAAGAAAGAAATTACAATGTCATCCAAGTTAACTTAAAAAAGAGCAACAAGCAGAAAGGGAGGTTGATGAAATAAAACACAATAGAAAGAGCCAGTAGAAAGAGGCTGGAAAGGGGGACTGTGAATTTGTCCAGAAGGAATTCACTGGTGGCCTTACTGAGGACAGTTGTGGTAGAGTGTAATGACGGAAGTGAAATTGCAAAGTGTTAAGAAGGAGTTAGTGGAGAAGGCATAGAAGTATTTGTTTTAAATGACACAAATCAAATCAACAAGTTGAGCTTTCTTAGGGAGGAAAAAAGATTAAATGATAGCTGGAAGCATTGTGGTGAATGGTTTCCTACAGAAATAGAAAAGCTGTGCTAAAGCTTAAACAGCTAGAGAGAGAGAAATATAAAGGGACGGAGAAATTGCTGAAAGGCAGAAAGGGAAGGGAAAAGCTTTGGCTCCTCACTCAGAAGGGAGGAAAAAAGGAGAACAAAAGTGACAGTTTTCAGCATTCTCATGACAGCAATAGAGATGAAGGAAGTGAAAGAAAGGAGATGGCAATAGTGAAAGAGGAAAGGTGCATTTTGATATAGTTTAAATTATTTATTATTATGTTAAACTATGATTTTTCAAAGTGAAGTTTCATTCTGATTCAACAAACATTTCACAAACATTCAACAAACATTTCACAAACACCAAGTGCCAGGCATTTTGCTACATACATATCCTTACCTGGGAGAAACATCGTTTACAAGGCAACACACACACACACACACACACACACACACACACGGAAATTAACATAACTTTTATGTGAGTATTCCATGTATATGACTTCATTTGCATCTCAAAATAACCTTAAGAGATAGGGTAGATGTTAATCTATTCGACAGATGAGGAAATTGAAAATCAAAGAAATATGTGACTGTTTAATATTGCAGAGTTAATTAAGACCCAGACCTACGACTTCCAAGTGGGAGCTAGGGCCATCTCCCCTGAAACCTAAAAAGCCTGCAGTGGATTTGTCTGTGGACGTGTTTTCCTCACTTGTTCTATGACCACTTGGACCTTGACTTAGAAGTTAACAATACCTTCACCGACTTCCTTTTCTGAACTTCTTATCAGATGTGGTTGGATGCTACGGTCTGTTACCTTCCCGACAGAGGGATGTGTGACCATGACAGCTTCAGGCAAATTATATTCAAGCTCCTCAGACTTTAGAAACCTCTTTGTTTTTTTTGTTTTGGGTCTTCGTTGCTGTGCTTGGGCTTTCTCTAGTTGCGGGGAGCAGGGGCTACTCTTTGTTGCAGTGCACGGGCTTCTCATTGCAGTGGCTTCTCTTGTTGCGGAGCACAGGCCCTAGGAGCGCGGGCTCAGTACTTATGGCACGTGGGCTGTAGAACACAGGCTTAGTAGTTGTGGCACACGAGCTTAGTTGCTCCGCAGCATGTGGGATCTCCCCAGACCAGGGCTCGAACCCATGTCCCCTACAATGGCAGGTGGATTCTTAACCACTGCATCACCAGGGAAGCCCAGACTTTAGAAACCTTAGGTTCAAAAAGTATGGGGAAGGAGTGAGCACAGTATATTTTTTTTAATTTATGAAGAGGATGATCCAGAAACTGAGAGTATTGCATATTTATTTCACCACCTCTATTGCCAGTTTTGCCCTGTTTATAAGGAAGAAAAGAGAATTTGCATTATCTCTTATGTGATTTGTTGAAATTGCTGTTGCTTACTTTTGTCTAGGTTGTAAATAACTATTTACATATAGGCTCATTTTAAGAGTTTGTCACAACATTCTTTATGATGGATTTGCCTCCCCTTTGCTCATTGTCCCATGCCTACATATGAGCTCTAACAATTGATAAGACATTTTCTTTTTGATTCATTAGTCCAGGAATGAACTGGATAGTTTTAGCAATGAAGAAAGGGAAATTGTTTTGAATCTATCCCAAGAAATATGGTAATTATTATCACAGTTGAAGGAGATATTAGAATTGCTGTTATATAATATTAAAAAATATTTTCTTGCATCTTAAGGAAGTTACTATAGTTCCTGTAGATCACCTTTCATACATAGTCATGTGTTTATTTTCACACTGTTTCTGTGATATAGGAAGGTTGCATGTGATCCTCATTTATAGGTAAAGAAAATGGTATATGAGGAGTGACTTGTTGACAGCCACACTAACAGATGAAGACATTTCCAAGAGACCCAGAGTGAGCAGAAGGGGAAAAAAAAGTAGAGGAAAAAATGTCTTCTGAATGTAAATTCTATTATTTGTGCATTACAAAAAAAAAAAAAATACAGTGGACTAGTATCGCTGCCATAATCTGAATTTGTTTATAAGTAAAAGGATTCTTCAGAGAGACTGGATAGAAATCTATTATCATGAGGACAATAATAGAAGATAACACTACATAAGATAATGTGAATTCAGGTCTTTCCATGCAGGACCTTTCATTTTATATTCTCACATACTTCCCCCATCCTATCTTCATGCCATTCCATCATGCCAACACTTGTTTCAGTGTTCAGAACACAGTGGTTCCTCAGTGAAATTCACCTGTTTGACTATATTTGTATTCCTGCCATATTCTGTTTACTCCTTACTAATATAAGAGCTTCAGGTCATGGATTTCCATTCTCTTGGCCAGACATTATTGGGATTTTCAACACTAGAGTGGAAATAATTATGCAATACATATTTTTACCCAAATCTACTAGAAATCTTGAACCATTGAAGAAAGTAACTAATAAGATGTCTTTAGTCATTCACTATATTTCCAATGAGTTCTAAATAGTGGAGAGAGTCTTTAGCACGGATAGAAAGGTAAATGTAACTTAATCCAACCCCTTCAGTTTAAAGATGAAGGAATGAAAGTCTAGATAAGTTAAATGACCTAGTCAAGGCTATTCAATATTTAATGGAATTTCTTTTAATGATATGAGTGCATATCATTTTTTAAAGATGTAATTGACATATAATACTGTGTAAGTTTAAGGTGTACAATATGTTGATTTGATATATGTATATATTACAATATGATTACCATATTGTGGGTCATGATTGTGGGTCATGACTGTGGGTCATGATTACCATAGCTTTAGCTAGCATCTTCATTATGTCACATAATTATTGTTTCTTTTTTGTGGTGAGATTTATGATCTAGTCTTTCAGAAATTTTGAAGTATATGATACAGTATTGTTAACTATAATCACAATGCTATGCCTTAGATATCCAGAGCTTATTCATCTTCCAACTGCAAGTTTATATCCTATGACCAACATCTCCCCATTTCCCCCAACTACCAGCCCCTGGCAACCACCATTCTACTCTCTGTTTCTACATGTTCAGCCTTTTTACAGTCCACATATAAGTGATATCATACAGTATCTTTGTCTTTCTCTGTCTGACTTATCTCACTTAGCATAATGCCCTCGAGGTCCATTCATGTTATTGCAAATGGCAGGATTTCCTTCTTTCTCATCAAAGTCATTCAATTAGTAACAGAATTAATTCAAGAAATTGTTTCTTGACTTCTACCAGTCTAGTGCTTTTTTTCCATTCTATTAAGCAGAATCTTTAATATGTTATAATTCTTTTTTCTTGAGCTAAGTTACATTTTTGAGGAAAGTTTTTTAAAGTTTCAAAAGTAAACACATTAAATGTATGAGGTCTATCTCTTTTCTTTTCGGTAGTGCTATTGAATTCAGAATAACAATAGGATGATGATGATGATTATAGGTTCAATTTCCTGGTCACAGTCTGAGTATCTCTAGGCCAACTTATACATATTAAAATCATGGGCTTGATGGAACTTGACATGTGATTCTCAAGGTATAAGTGTGAGTTCATCATCACTAGTGGGGAAGAAAAGACAAGACACTGCCTACTGAAAGTGTCGTTAATTTTCGGCACAAAGTTCAGCATATGTAAAGACTGAATCTCACAGAGAAAAGAAATCATGCACTGTCTATGTTTAGTACTTACATAGATTATTGGAAATGTTAAATTAACCTGATCCTTCCCCCCACCTAATTATAAAGCATGGAGAGAGCAGACTATCAAAAATGTGTTTTAGAACATATCTACCAAGACTGGGTCATGGGGTAAGGAATATAGTCTATAAGGATTGAAGAAGAACATCTCATGGTCTAAAATGGGACAGAAAATATTAGGAGTAGAAATGAAAAGTCTTGTCTCAACACTGTCCCCTGCACAGAGTAAACTTCACTAATATTAGTTGAAGACGATTATATCTCAGAACCATCTTGTAACATAAAGTACCTCATAATATAATTTTTGACAGCATGTGTAAAAATGAGGCATATTATAAGAGGCCTGTATATCCAAATAATTTTAGAATATGAAGATATTATAAATACAAAGTTTCTACATTGGATCAAAATACCTGAAGACACATGAATTTATCCCTACCAACTCCCAGTAGCCATTGAAATGATAGCAAAATGTAAAAATAGGAATGAATCAGTAATCATTCAAGACAACTTGATAGAAAAAAATACTATCATAATATTTGATGAACTTCTGGAAGATATAATGTAGATGGAATCTAATTGATAGTGAAACATAACAGTGCTGAAAAAGAAGAGATACACATAGAAAAAAAAGTTAATTTTCCCACATAACTCAAGACTCCAAACCATAAAGGAATATCTTCTCTACTAAAAGAAAAAATTTAAAGGTTACTATGAGAAAGAAGCAATCAGAATTCTTGGACATTAGAAATATTAGTATCATTTTTAAAAAGTACATGTTAGAGAAGATGGCGGTGTGGGAATACGCTGAGTTAGCATCTCCCCACAACTAGGGCATGTGCCGGCTGCTGGTGGGGGACCCTGATGCCCAAGGACATGGGAGGAACCCCCAAGTGAACCAGTAGGATGTGGGGGGACTGAGAGGGGAGGAGAAGTGGAGGTCAGACAAGATCAGTGCTCCTGAGGCCGGGGAGATCAAGAGAGGCAGGTGGGAGGGGCCCTCTGGGAGGAGCAGGAGAGGGGTGGAGGGCAATTGCCCCGCCCACTCGAGCCCAGGAAGCCTGCTGGGCTCCCAGGTAAGGTCCCCTGACCTCTGAGACCAGGGGTGGGGGGCAGGCCTGGGCCCCTTCTGTTCCTTGAGCCTAAGCCCCACTCCCCACAGCCCCCACGGCCTTTTCCAGCCCTGTGGGTCCTGAGCATTGGCCCTGCCCACTGCCCAAACCTTGCCCTTGCTTAGGTCCCGCCCTCCACAGCCAAGGCCTCCCATCCCTGCTTTTTTTTTCTTTTCCCTCCCCCTCTTTCTTACTACTGTGGTACTGCTGTACCTTCTGGTTGTTGTTTCATCTATATTTTTATTTTTATATTCTATCTAACATGTCTGTTCGTTTCCTAGTCTAATTTTATTTTTTACTCTGTTATTATTCTTTTTTTTTTTGCAACTCCACGCGGCTTGCAGGATCTTGGTTCATGAGCCAGGGGTCAGGCCGAAGCTCCTGTGGTGGGAGCTCTGAGTCCAAACCACTGGACTAACAGAGAAACTCAGACCCCAGGGAATATTCATTGGAGTGAGGTGTCACGGACATCCTCATCTCAGCACCAAGACCTAGCTCTACCCAACAGCCTACAAGCTCCAGTGTTGGAAGCCTCAGGCCAAACAACCAGTAAGACAGGAACACAATCCGCCTCATAAAAAAAAAATGAGATGGCAAAAAAATATGTCATAGATGAAGGAGCAAGGTAAAAACCTACAAGACCAAATAAATGAAGAGGATATAGGCAGTCTACCTGAAAAAGAATTCAGAGTAATGATAGTAAAGATGATCCAGAATCTGGGAAATAGAATGGAGGCACGGATTGAGAAAATACAAGAAATGTTTAACAAAGATCTAGAAGAACTAAAGAACAAACAAACAGAGATGAACAACTCAATAATTGGAATGAAAAATACACTAGAAGGAATCAATAACAGAATAACTGAGGCAGAAGAACGAATAAGTGAGCTGGAAGACAAAATGGTGGAAATAACTGCTGAGGATCAGAATAAAGAAAAAAGAATGAATAGAATTGAAGACAATCTCAGAGACCTCTGGGACAACACTAAATGCACCAACATTCGAATTACAGGGGTCCCAGAAGAAGAATAGAAAAAGAAAGGGTCTGAGAAAATATTTGAAGAGATTATAGTGGAAAACTTCCCTAACATGGGAAAGGAAATAGTCACTCAAGTCCAGGAAGCACAGAGAGTCACACACAGGATAAACCCTAGGAAAAACACACCAAGACACTTATTAATCAAACTAACAAAAATTAAATTCAAAGAAAAAATATTAAAAGCAGCAAGGGAAAAGCAAAAAATAACATACAAAGGAATCCCCATAAGGTTATCAGCTGATTTTTCAGCAGAAACTCTGCAGGCCAGAAGGGAGTGGCAGTATATACTTAAAGTGATGAAAGAGAAAAACCTGCAACCAAGATTACTCTACCCAGCAAGGATCTCATTCAGATTCAACAGAGAAATCAAAAGCTTTTCAGACAAGCAAAAGCTAAGAGAATTCAGCACCACCAAACCAGCTTTACAACAAATGCTAAAGAAACTTCTCTAGGCAGGAAGCACAAGAGAAGAAAAAGACCCACAAAACCAAACCCAAAACAATTAAGAAAACGGTAATAGTAACATACATATCGATAATAATCTTGAATGTAAAATGATTAAATGCCTCAACCAAAAGACACACACTGTCCAAGATAAAAAAACAAGACCCATATATATGCTGTCTACAAGAGACCCACTTCAGACCTAGGGGCACATACAGACTGAAAGTGAAGGGATGGAAAAAGATATTCCATGCAAATGGAAATCTAAAGAAAGCTGCAGTAGCAATACTAGTATCAGATAAAATAGACTTTAAAATAAAGACTGTTACAAGAGATCAGGAAGGACACTACATAATGATCAAGGGATCAATCCAAGAAGAAGATATAACCATTATAAATGTTTATGCACCCAACAGAGGAGCACCTCAGTGCATAAGGCAAATGCTAACAACCATGAAAGGAGAAATTGACAGTAACACAGTAATAGTAGGGGACTTTAACACACCACTTACACCAATGGACAGATCATCCAAAGAGAAAATAAATAAGGAAACACAAGCTTTAAATGACACAATAGACCAGATAGATTTAAATGATATTTATAGAACATTCCACCCAAAAGCAGAGTAATACACTTTCTTCTCAAGTGGACATAGAACATTCTCCAGGATAGATCACATTTCGGTCACAAATCAAGCCTTGGAAGATTTAAGAAAATTGAAATCGTATCAAGCAACTTTTCAGACCACAGTGCTATGAGATTGGAAATCAATTACAGGAAAAAAATGGTAAAACCCACAAATACATGGAGGCTAAACAGTGCACTGCTAAATAACCAACAGATCACTGAAGAAATCAAAGAAGGAATAAAAAAAATACATAGAAACAAATGACAACAAAAACACGATGACCCAAAACCTATGGGACACAGCAAAAGCAGTTCTAAGAGCTAAGTTTATAGCAATTCAATCTCACCTCAAGAAACAAGAAAAATCTCAAATAAATAATCTAACCCTACACTTAAAACAACCAGAGAAAGAAGAACAAAGAAAACCCAAAGTTAGTAGAAGGAAAGAAATCATAAAGATCAGAGCAGAAATAAATGACATAGAAACAAAGAAAACAATAGCAAAGATCAATAAAAGTAAAAGCTGGTTCTTTGACAAGATAAGCAAAATTGATAAACCCATAGCCAGACTCATCAAGAAACAAAGGGAGAGGGCACAAATCAATAAAATTAGAAATGAAAAAGGAGAAATCACAACGGACACCACAGAAATACAAAGGATTATAAGAGACTATTACAAACAACTTTATGCCAATAAAATGGAAAACCATGAAGAAATGGATAAATTCTTAGAAAGGTCCAATTTTCCAAGACTGAACCAGGAAGAATTAGAAAATATAAACAGACCTATCACAAGTAATGAAATTGAAACTATAATTAAAAATCTTCCAACAAACAAAAGTCCAGGACCAGATGCTTCACAGGCGAATTCTATCAAACATTTAGAGAAGAGCTAACACCCATCCTTCTCAAACTCTTCCAAAAAATTGCAGAGGGAGAAACACTCCCAAATTCATTCTATGAAGCCACCATCACCCTGATACCAAAACCAGAAAAAGACATCACACAAAAAAGAAAATTATAGGCCAATATCACGGATGAACATAGATGCAAAAATCCTGAACAAAATACTAGCAAACAGAATCCAACAACACATTAAAAGGATCATACACCATGATCAAGTGGGATTTATCCCAGGGATGCAAGGATTCTTCAATATACACAAATCAATCAATGTGATACACCACATTAACAAATTAAAGAATAAAAACCATATGATCATCTCAATAGATGCAGAAAAAGCTTTTGACAACATTCAACACCCATTTATGATAAAAATTCTCCAGAAAATGGGCACAGAGGGAACCTACCTCAACATAATAAAGACAATATATGACAAACCCACAGCAAACATCATTCTCAATGGTGAAAAACTGAAAGTATTTCCTCTAAGATCAGGAAAGAGACAAGGATGTCCACTCTCACCACTATTATTCAACATAGTTTTTGAAGTCCTAGTCACAGTAATCAGAGAAGAAAAAGACATAAAAGGAATACAAATTGGAAAACAGAATAAAACTGTCATTGTTTGCAGATGACATGATAGTATACATAGAAAATGCTAAAGATGCCACCAGAAGACTACTAGAACTAATCAATGAATTTGGTAAAGTTGTAGGATACAAAATTAATGCACAGAAATTTCTGGCATTTGTATGCACCAACAACAAAAAATCAGGAAGAGAAATTAAGGAAACAATCCCATTTACCATCACAACAAAAAGAATAAAATACCTAGGAATAAACCTGCCTAAGGAGGCAAAAGACTTGTACTCAGAAAACTACAAAACACTGACGAAAGAAATCAAAGATGACATAAACAGATGGAGAGATATACCATGTTCTTGGATTGGAAGAATCAATATTGTGAAAATGACTATACTACCCAAAGCAATCTACAGATTCAATGCAATCCCTATCAAACTACCAATGGTATTCTTCACAGACTTAGAACAAAAAATTTTACAATTCATATGGAAACACAAAAGACCCCGAATAGCCAAAGCAATCTTGAGAAAGAAAAACGGAGTTATAAGAATCAGGCTCCCTGACTTCAAACTATACCACAAAGCTATGGTAATCAAGACAGTATGGTACTGGCACAAAAACAGAAATATAGATCAATGGTACAGGATAGAATGCCCAGAGATAAACCCATGCACATATGGTCACCTAATTTACAACAAAGGAGGCAAGAACATACAATGGCGAAAAGACAGCCTCTTCAATAAGTGGTGCTGGGAAAACTGGACAGCTACATGTAAAAGAATGAAATTAGAACACTACCTAACACCATACACAAAAATAAACTCCAAATGGATTAAAGACTTAATGTAAGACCAGACACTATAAAACTCTTATAGGAAAACATAGGAAAAACACACTTTGACATAAACCACAGCAAGATCTTTTTTGACCCACCTCCTAGAGTAATGGAAATAAAAAGAAAAATAAACAAATGGGACTTAATTAAACTTAAAAGCTTTTGCACAGCAAAGGAAACCACAAACAAGAAAAAATACAACCCTCAGAATGGGAGAAAATATTTGCAAATGAAACAACGGGCAAAGGATTAATCTCCAAAATATACAAAGAGCTCATGGAGCTCAATATCAAAAAAAGAAACAATCCAATTAAAAAATGGGCAGAAGACCTAAATAGACATTTCACCAAGGAAGATATACATATGGCCAAGAGGCACATGAAAAGATGCTCAACATTACCAATTATTAAAGAAATACAAATCAAAACTACAATGAGGTATCACCTCACGCTGGTCAGAATGGCCATTATCAAAAAATCTAGAAACAATAAATGCTGGAAAGGGTGTGGTGAAAAGGGAACCCTCCTGCACTCTTGGTGGGAATGTAAATTGATACAACCACTGTGGAAAACAGTATGGAGGTTCCTTAAAATACTAAAAATAGAACTACCATATGACCCAGCAATCCCACTACTGGGCATATACCCTGAGAAAACCATAATACAAAAAGAGACATGTACCACGATGTTCATTGCAGCACTATTTACAATAGCCAGGGCATGGAAACAACCTAAGTGTCCATCGACAGATGAATGGATAAAGAAGATGTGGCACAAATATACAATGGAATATTACTCAGACATAAAAGGAAATGAAATTGAGTTATTTGTAGTGAGGCGGATGGAACTAGAGTCTGTCATACAGAGTGAAGTAAGTCAGAAAGAGAAAAACAAATACCGTATGCTAACGCATATATATGGAATCTAAAAAAAAAAAAATGGTATTGAGGAACCTAGTTTCAGGGCAGGAATAAAGACATAGACATAGAGAATGGACTTGAGGACACGGGGAGGGGGAAGGGTAAGCTGGGACGAAGTGAGAGAGTGGCATGGACATATATACACTACCAAATGTAAAATAGATAGCTAGTGGGAAGCAGCCACATAGCACAGGGAGTTCACCTCAGTGCTTTGTGATGACCTAGAGGGGTTGGATAGGGAGGATGGGAGGGAGGCTCAAGAGGGATTGGATATGGGGACATATATATGCATATGGCTGATTCACTTTGTTGTACAACAGAAACTAACACAGTATTGTGAAGCAAATATACTCCAATAAAGATCTATTTTAAAAAAATAGAAATATTAGTATCATAATTTATAAACAAAAAACAATAGAGGGGCTGAATTTTTTACTAGTTATGCTAAAGAAAAAGGGTCTGGAATATCAAGTTGGATATTCCCAAAATGCTGGGCAAAAAGACAAAGATAAACTTATGAGAGACAAGTAAGAGAAAATACTTACCAAAAAAAATTTTTAGAAGCAGAGACATAAAGAAGTAAAGAAATAGTCAAGGAAAAGATAGAAGCACATTTCCCTGAACTTAGAAAAGACAATTTGTCAAATAGAAAAGAGCCTATTGATTGCTCTGGAAGAATAAAGATGGAGTCATTAAAAATCTATCAACATCATTGGTGAACAAAAAAAATCACAAATTCAGTAGAAAAAAAGGAAGTTACGTGCAAAGAATTAAAAACAAAACAAAACAAAACAGACTTTCAGGTGTCTTCTCAGTTACATACGGAAAATAGCAGAGCACTTGCCCAGAACTCCTGAGGGGAAAATTGCCAAACCCAAATATCTGTATTAAAAAAAAACTACCATTCAAACATAAGGGCAAAGAATATGTTTTAAGGATTAATAAGCTTCAGATATTTTACTATCTATGCACCCTCTACAGTTCTCAAGAATGTTCTCCAGCTAAGTGAAAATTAAATTCTAGGAAGTAGAAATCGACGATATAAAAACTTGTGATGAACAAAGACATGGTGAAACTAAGTGTTGATAATATGGTGGTGAATATAATTTATTAGACAAAGATTCAGAGACCAGATTAGGTATAATATTAAGAAAAGCCACTGGGAGAAAATTCAGTCTGATTTCAACACAATTGTTTGATGATGGAAAAAGTGAGAGGAAAACATTAAATTACAATAAAGGCCCCATCTGGCTGAAAGGAAAGGCTACTAATGCTGATTATTTTCTGAACCCTTATGGAAAATATGTGTCAATGTTTGTTAACATTTTGAATGCAGTCAGTTGTATCAGTTGGGAGAGGCTAGGCAATGTAGTGGTAAAAGCAGGCCCAAATCTCAGGGGCATAAGCATAATAATAGTCACCCAGGAACCCAGGCTGACATCATCCTTGAAGCCATCACGTCAAGATGAGACATCAGGGTTCACTGCTGCAGATGCAGAGGGCATGGAAGGAAAAAGAGAGAGAAGGACACCGTGGGAAACCACATACTGGCTCCCAAATACTACAGCCCCTAAGTAACAAATCAAGTCACAGCATCTTGCCCACCTTCAAAAGGGCAAGGGGGTATAATGTCCCCTATTTACAGGAAGGAAACGTTGGTGTCCACTGCTGACATTTCCCACAATCACAGACTAGAAATTAAAGGTAGAACATCCAAAGCTCTATAAGAAATACAATAAGTGAAATAAAATGTGATTAACTTGGTAAAAATGTAGAAAGAAAAAGGGAAACAACAACAAACATTGGAAAATATATGGTATGTTGTCAGAAATAACACCAAACATATCAGCGATTATACTAACGTGAATGAGAGATATGCCCCCAACAAAAGACAATAATACTCAAATTGGTTATTAACTAATTAAATAAAAGTCAGTGGAATTTTCCTCATGAGAGGTCCAGGTAAAATGACACCAAAACTTGAAAATAAACTGATGTGAAAAATAATAGAAGTATGCTAAGATAGAAAGAGAAAGAGAAGAAGAAGGAAAAGGAAGGGGAGGAGGAAAAGGAAGAAAGCAGGAATGGTAATATTTGACATTAGACAAATTCGAATGTGTAGCAAAATGAACTAAAGGGAATCGAGATGATTCACATTGATGAGAGATAAACATCTACCAAGACTCTATAAAAGTTATGATATTTAATACACCATTCAGCAAATAATCAAACTATAGGAGGCAAAACAAGTAGAATTCGACATAACTAAAATGAAACAGAAGCTGACAGCTCAAAGACACACAACGAGTAATAATACAGAGGATCTGGACGACAGAATCAACATGCTTGATATGTGTGTGTCTGAGTGGATATATGTAATATATTGTAATAATACTCAGGAAAATGTATAGACTTAAGTTTTCTTTTAGGAAAAGCGGAATGATAAAAAAGGAAAAAAAGACACACTATTAAAGAAATTTCAGTAACTTCCCATTCCCAAAGAAGTGGAAGCTGGCAATATTGTTAAAGGATGCATTATGCTTTTATGACATGTCTTAACTTCAGTTTGTCAGTCAAAAAGATTGACAAGAGATTGACATGCCAGTTCCATATATTTGCATACTCTCATTGTAATTTTTCTATTTTGAATATTTGGGGATGACTCTAGTTTAGTCAGTATAAGGGTTTTAAAAAATTATTTATTAATGTATTACTCTTATTTGGGGGAAATCAGTTAACAAGTCCATTAGCTTTTATATGTAGATATGTTCTCATTATTTTACTTGTCAATTAGTTTTACTATATTCAGAAAACACAGAATTCGAGGTAATTATTATCATCACATTATTTTCTAAATTATAAATTTTACTTTAAAATCTAAGTTCATCGCTCAGGCTACGTCGAAAATGAAATGACAAGGCCAAAAATATAAATGCCTACAGGACAAGACAGGTGAGTGATGCAGGTGGTAAGGACTCTGGAAAACTGGAGGGCAGGTGTGTCATCTTGGAGGGGAAGGGCAACCACTTCAGGACTCCAGCCAATTGTCATCATGTAGGAATTGTCACCATGTAGGAAGTCAGGACCGTGCAGCCACCTTTTCTAATATACTAGGAGAAGTGGGAATAGTTGGAAACCTGGCAGTTCTGGGTCTTTAGATAGACATGTTTATCTCCAGGCAATAACAGGCATGAGTTTACAATTAGTACAGAGAATACAGGATGGAAGGGCCATTGCAATAACCCTTTAACTAGTTAACCTGCCTGACATGTCATTCCTATTCATTCTCCACAGCTTAACGGAGTGATATTTTGAAAACTCAAATTTCGTGAAGTCACTAGTATTTATAACCATGCAATGGCTTCCTACTACTGTAGGAACAAAGACCCAAACCTTAATATACCACATGGTTTTCATGAACTGCACTCTGCCTACTGCCCCAGCCTTACCTCTGACCTCTCTCCTTCTGGTTCAGTGTGCTCAAACTTGCTGGCTCCTTTCAGTTTACCAGATATTTGCTCCTTTTCACATAATATTATTCCTAGAAGGTTCTAGTTGCCACCCTATCCCTCTAATAATCCCCCAATTAATAGCCATACACCCTTCAGATCACAGCCCAAACATCATTTCCTTAGAGAATTCTTCCTGGATATATTCTCATACTTGGTACCCCATTACATGCTCTCACACACCTGTGTAATTTTCCTTCCTAATCACTTACTACAATTTGAGTTTAATAATCTCTCCCACTAACCTGTGAGCATAAGGAGATAAGGAATGTGTCTCTTTTGTTAATCATTATCAATGCAGTGCCTAGCACAGTGCCTAGTAAATAGTAAGCCTGTACTAAATAATTGATTAATGAAAGAGCAATTGAGCTGCAATGGGAATGCTATGGTGTTTACTAGCTTTTATAGATGATTTTGGCCTCTATGTCTATAATGAAATAATCAAAGACAGAAGAGAATATTTAGAAGGCAAAAGTTAAAACGTCATTTGCATACAAGGACAAATATCCTTTTGGCAAGTTTCTTACCTTTGAGAAGTTTTTATTAGTTGTTCTAAATAAGGGTTATAAACAAAGGAAATTTTTCTACAGAGTTGAATTTGGATTGATGTAGAAATAACCTTAAGACTAAGAGTGTCATGTTTTCGCCGTTAATAATAAATATATCATTCAGCATCTAACAATAGATTTTAAAAAGAAATGAACATCCTGTAGCATTAATGGCATTATTTGTCAAGAATCGTATTCATTTATTTTGCACTAAGCCTCCTTCCAGGATGCCCTAATGGACCATGAAGCAGTAAACATTTAGATTTGAATAAGCACTCTCCCCTCTATCTGACTCTTTAATTCCTTTATCCTTTTCCATGTTTGAGTCTGACACTTTATTCACTTTCTCATTTGAACACCTCCATCTATCAAGTTTGGGAAATCCATTCTTTCTCTTCCTCGAGGCCTTCATATGAAGAATCACACTTAGTTCTACTTAGAGCCACATCTCAGAGGGAAAAACGTGGACTCTTTTATGCTCTGGTTGGAAAAGGAAGCAGGCACTTCACGAATATCAGCAGCAATTTTCCAATGAGAAGAATATTCTTGATACCTTAGAAATGAAGCTTTAACAAATTCTCCAGGTTTCACCAACTTGCTACTCCTTTATAAAAACAGTTTAAAAATCTTTGCTATTGTGTTATAGATTATGAACACTGATATTTCAAACACTAAAATGTCATTTGGTATCTTCTTTGTACATTGTATCTTCAGCATGTAGCTCTAAGGCTTGTTATGTTTTAGAAAAACAAGATCATCATGTACTTTATGCTGCTAAATAGTTTGAAAGCTTTCAAGTTGAACCCTTAGGAAGTTATTCTCCCTCTTAATCGACGACTTAGTAAAAGGAGGTAAAAAAAAGAGTAGGAAAACTGTCAGCGTTATTGATAGTCTTTAATTCATATCTGCAGGTTCCAGGTTAACGTTTGATGATAGCCCCTTATAACTGAAGGAAAACCAAAGTCATATTCTATTCAGAAGGCCTATACAGTGAGAGGAGTTTACTGAACTCTTACTATCTCTTTCAAAGAATGATTGCAAAGAAAAATTGTCATTAGAATTTTCACTGGTACTTTAAAAATTCTTTGTCTCTTGTAAAAGATATATTTGAAGAATAAATAAGGTATAGGTACCACACATTAATAAATAAGTAATCATCATATTTTAGGATTGCACTACAGACACCAGCATTTGATTTGCTTTTCCAGTGAAAGTGAAGGATTTGCATGCCCCACCCAATGCTTTCTCAGAGCACAACTTACAACACATGCAAATCACCTGGCTAGGAAAAGGCTATGATTAGGGACCATGCAGCAAAAGACAGAACTCTGGAGGAATTAAATAAATGGTTTTGATCTCATTTTCACAACATTTATTCCAAAACTGAAATGTTGACCTCCAATGGAATGGACCACCTGCTTGCCTCTTACCAGCTGAAATAGTGAATTTAGCTCTGAATCATGCAGGGTCATTTTTTTCCAGTTACAAAATTGTGTATGCTAGGACTCTCCAGTACTAGAAACTGTTATCAACTCCTTTCCAACATCCAAATGAAATGGTCTCAACACTACCTGACATTAATAAAAGAGAGAGGAAAACATCTGAAGCAGCAGAAAGCCATCAATGTCAAGTTCCCAGTCCATTTTACAGACAGACCAACCAAAGATTTAGCTCTTTCATCTCCCACTTCATGCAATTATGTCTTCAGATGGAGAAGTTGTGGCAGCATGAATCTACTTTCATTGACATTGCCTGCATCAGTGGGACAAACATCAGGCCTGCTCAGAACCCAGAAAGATCCCAAGCACAGAGACACTGACAAACATCTGCCCTCTACTTCCGTGTAAGCAGGCTTAGAATGCCACCTACCTCAGGTTCATGTTAGGCCCTTACTTGACTCTGTGCAGTTATTACCTTATTACAATTAATAAAAACCATATTTTACTAAAAGCAGCTAAGGTAAACCCAGTTGACTGATTTTTTAATTTTATTTTTACTGTCTTTGCACTTTGGGCTCTAGTTTAGGTCCAGAGACTGATTTTACTTTAGATGACTTATTTCTAAAATATGATGAAATCTTTTTGTCAGTTTAATTTTACTGCCTTTCAGAAACAGGAATCAAGTGTTTACATTATCTTCATCTAAGCTGGGACCAAAGGTTTCTGTGATAAATACCTAATACCATTTTTTACATTGAACTTCTGTTCCCAGTTCATTTCATAGCTACCACACATATATACATAATTATATTATATTGAAAGAATATTGGAAGGCAGATTTTTAAAAATTTTGTCTCCATTACTAAAAGTAATAACTGATTTCCCTTTCCCCTCATTTTGTTGCTTTTTGGTACTAGAATGCATTAAATTCCATTTGCAGTTAATTCTATTGGTACACTATGTTTTGAGGGCTAAGTATTGATCCTGCATGACTAAGATAGTATTCAGAGACAAAAATAAAGAAAAAAATGTATTTAATGGACAAACCACATCCTGCAGCTACCTCAGAAGTGAATATCACTGGTCACAAAGGAAAATGAAACAGGGAATGTAAAAGTCTTAGTAATACTAATACTTGTGATTGGGAAAGGAGTCTTAGGCTCAGGGCATACAGATGATAGATCAGTTATACCACCTTTGTATTCAAAGGACACCACACTTTATTAGTTGACAATCTGCAAAGTTTAGCTGTAGTTTCGGAATCAATCATACTAATGTTGATATATATCTGGATATGTGTAGCATGTTTCTACCTAGAAATCTCTTATTCTTACATTCTATCTGCAAAGCCAAGTTTCAGAAATAGTTGCCATCCATTCTTTTTTAAAGGAGCATTTCATTATGATTAAATTTTATTGTACCATTTAGAGAAAAAGTTTCTGAAATGCAGAAAGTAGAACAAACTTGGGTTTCCTACCTCTGAGTTCATACAATTAGTCCAGAAACCGGATCTTAAATGGCACAAGGCAATTTTCCTAGTTTAAAGAGAGAAGACAGTAAATCTGGTTTATCATGTTCTTCTACTTCTTTCAGAAACATGTGAGGAAATGTGAGGACCACTGTGAATCGAACAATAATCATAAAATTAGGAACAAAAGAATCAGACGGAACAAAGCCTTTTTTTCCCTTTTTCCTCCTTTCTTTTTTAGGATTCTAAATCACATACAAAACATTTGTTCTGCTCCAGCTCTTTGTGAACTAATTGGCTCTCCTGGAGGGATAGGTAATTGTACCTGACTACACAAGCTGTCCCGAAGCTCCCTTGGAAAGCTCCAGTAAGCTTCTAGTGTTAGCAGCCATCAAGGATCTCACAGGTCAGGCATCGGATCGATACAGCTAAAAGCAGCAGGGACTGTAATGTCGACAGCAGGTTTCAGAAAGCGCTGCAAGTGCCAGTTTGTTCCTCTTCATGCAGAAGCTCAAGACAGCTTAATTAACCCTTGGAAAATACAATTTATCCAGAGGCTCGGCAGGTCCCTACCAGGCCTTATTGGTGAACTGATAGGAGAGATACTGTAGCTGGCAGTGCTGAATTCCCATTTCCCCCTTTAATGCTGTTTCAGTTAGGATGCAAAGAAAACATGATTTTCGGTAGATGTGTTCATCCTGTCCTGAAGAGCATGTGATAGGAGGCCGCTTTAGAGGGGGGTTTGTTAGAACTCACATGAGACTTCAGCAGGAGCGAGGCTGGGCCTGGGCATTGATCATCTGAGTCCTGGGGTGAGGCAGTGGGGTGTGTGTGCATGTATGTGTGCATGTGGGTGTGTGTGAGTTATATGTGTGTGTGAGAGAGAATTAGATGTGTGTGTAAATTAGATGTGTGAGGAGTGTATGTGTGTGTGTGTGTGTGTGTGTATGATCTGTGTGGAGGGGAGCAAAAGCATTTTTCACTTTTTCACTGAAGTAAATGCTTCTGTGACCTTATTTAAAGATATCCTCTTGTTCATCGTCTATTTTTCATGTCTATAATATCATATAACTAAGAAAAAAACAGATCTGAAAATATTTTACATTCCCCCCCCAAATATTTTATTTGGGAAGACAAAACCACCTGCTGGGGTAACAAGAAAAAGAAGTTAATTTATCATTATATTATACTCAAACCCTCACCTCCAGAGTTGTCCACCGTGCCATGGGTCTTTTCTCCTAGTACAGTTCCTCCATGCTAAGGCAAGTGGCCGAGGAGACATAAATGAAGTTAGCCAGATACAGAAAATATTTAAAGTTAGTGGGGCTTGAGGAATTGTGGCCACACGTATGGTCTGGTGCGTTCATTTAAATTGATTGTATCTACTTGTATTCGCATTCACATTCACATTAGCTACATTTTAAAAATTTGTATCATTTCAATTAATTGATATAAAAGTATTTTCCTAGGTTCATATCTATGGTCATTAGTAAGAGTTCATGGCGTTCAGGTTCCAGAACAGTGAACTCCTGCAAGGATACAGCACGGATAGATGCTGTCTCCTTTCTGCTGGTTCATTTCCATTTATGATCAGAAGTCAAGTAGATTGAAGTGGAAGAAATGAAATTAAATACAGATTAAATGTGCATAGGATGGTGGTATATTTTAGACCAGGATCCAACCATGATCTCTTTAAAATAATTTATAACAAATGTAACACAGAGTAAGAACAATCATCTTCGATGACGGTGAGGGTCCTGTATTCTTCACCCAACACCAGTCTATCTCCCAGAGCTGTAGCATGTAACCACTTCTGTTACCGGCTCTTCTATCAGCACCAGCATGCATTTATTCAACAAATGCATACGGAACAGTTACTATCTGCCAGGTACCTTTTTAGACCCAGGTGAAAAGGCAACTGAAAGAAAGAAAGACAAAAAGAGAGAAAGGAAGGACGAAACAGGGACTTACATCAAAGAGTTTATTTAGTAATGTGAGTAGACTAAAGACAACCAAACAAAAACACATATATAATATCTCAGGAAGTGACTATAAAGAAACATTGAGCAGGAATATAAGAATATAAAAAGGTGAGTTTCTATCATTATCATTCCTTCTAGCACAGTCAGGGAAGTTTTCTCAAAAAGGTAACATGTGAGGAAATTTTGCAAAAAAAGAGAGTAGAGTTCCATGTAGATATCTGGAGGAAGAGTTGTCTAGGCAAAGGCAGCATGTGCAAAGGCCCTGAGGTTTGAGCATGCTTGTCCTGACCACAGATGAGCAAGGAGGGTTTTGTAGTTGAAGCAAATTGTTCATGGGAGAAAAAAGCAGGACTTTAAGTCACAGGTATAGTCAGGGGCCAGATCATGTAAGGCCTGATGGGTCTTTCCAAGGATCACATAGCTAGTAAATGCAGAGTTGGGATTTGAACACAAGAATAACTGTCTGTTTCTAACCACCATACTGTACTGATCCCCTCAAACTGGAGTGGAGTTTTGTTTTACACATGATTTGCAGTCATCTATGCTGTCTCCCTTCTGTACCCATCCCCTTATTCTGGTTAATTAAGAGTTGACTTTAATTCTAAATTAGCAGACTTATTAACAGATCAACAACAATATCTCCACCTGAAAATAAACATCAGTGCTTTCTAGTTGTATATAAGGAGCAGTTGACAGGCTTAATCAAGAATTACATGTATGTCTTCCAATAAGACTTCCAAAAGGCTGAATACAGACCCAGTGCTTGACTAGTGACACTGAAAAGGACCGCAGAGATTAACCAGAGATTAACCCTTTTCATCCCATAGTCAAGAAAAAAAAAGGCCTAGAGTGGTTAATAGTTTCCTTTTCAAATTCAGAAAAGTAAACCGCCAGGGAGATGATCACTGATCTAGAAACTGTGATTTTTCTACCTCAGTGTCTGGCACGGCCCCTTTTCACTCTCTCTTCCCTTTCTGACTAACTCTGCCTCAATCTTCTCCTCCAACTCCCATTTCTGATATCATCTTGGTCACATTATGACTTTTTAAAATTTCTTATGGCAGGATATAAGAAAAAGAGAGTAAATGAAATCCCTAAACCTCGTTTTCATTTTACCGTCCTTTTCTTCAAAATATTTCACTGGAGCAGCTAGAAAACAAAAGGACAATGTACACATGTGAATTTCACTTTCTTTCTAAGCCCTTGTGCTGTGAAGTTCAATAAAATGGCTGAAAAGTGAATGGGAGGGGGGAGGTGGGGCAGTAAGGGCTGGAGGCGAAGCACAAACTCACCCATCAGGTGACCTGTTTTCCGTGTTATGTGATTTTGAGCAAGTCACTTATGGATGCTAAACCTTAGATTCCTCTTGTGCAAATTGAGAGCTTGAATAGATAATCTCAAAGTCTCTGTCAGCATTAAAGGTTTTAAATTCATGCCATCAAAGGACTAGCACCTCGCTGTCACAACTTGTCCCCAAAAGCCACATACCATTCCTCTGCTGCTGAGATTTCTGTACATTTCATACAATCACCATTCAAATTGTGGCATGCACGCCTAATTAGCACTTTATTAAAGCTCAGCTCATGTTTCTGTAGTCCGTTTTTCAAGATGACTTAAAAGAGATCAGAATTTGTGCGCTATTCAGTCCCTCTCAAAAGCATATTTCTAAGATGTATTTAGGCAATAGTGCTTTTCCAAAGCATAATTGTATCCTAATGTAAAAACTGCAAATATACTTCTTTTTCCATGTTTGGCAAATCCTTAAATGACCTCACATTTTAGCATCATTATATAATACACAAAGGAAGATGCATTTTATGTGAACTTATACACATAAATAGGATTTAAAAAAATTCTTGACACATTACCGTATGCTGCATGCTTTTTATGGATTATGAAAGAACAGAAGACTAATATACTAACTGAAGTTTAAGAATTTCTCAACATTATCTGAATTTCTATGGCATCTACTCCATTTCATCACACATTCAAATGTCAGTACGTTAACAGGGTCCTCAAAGTATTTATATGTTGACTGCATTTGAACAAGATTTTTTTATATTTTCTTTTTACAACCAATCAATGCTAATATGTCTGAATCACAAAGATGAGAGAATGTCAGATTTATTGACAGATGCTGCATATTCACATTACAGTTATTACGATGTTTTTATGATCAAAGTGGAAATAACAGAATTAGCAAATACATCTGTTTGTTTAATGACATTCCCAATATAGCTTTTGTGCTCTAAGAACTATTTAAAATATCATGGTACCATCTAAAATAGCCACCTATATCTTTCTTCAGTTTTTACCTAGCTTCATATTTCTTCATAAGCTTATTACTATCTGAAATTATGCTATAAATATATATCCATACTGTCACTAGAATGTCAGTTCCATGAATGTGGAAAGCTTGACTCTCATCACTGTACCTCCAGCACCTACAAAAGTGTTGAGCACATGGAAGATACAAAGTACATATTTGTTGAATAAATAACTAAACTTTGGACCATTTATATGTGTTTGTAAACATGTATACATAACATTAAATTGATACATTAGGCATATACCCATAGTATATTTTTTAACATTAAAATATCTGTAAGGCTGATAATTATACCAATATAATAAACACATAAAGATGAGATCGGATATTTGCAAAGTCATCTTAAAGAGACTGAAGGTCTCCATAGCTAAGGGTGAGACCTGGAGATATTTATTTGCCCAGGCTCATTCCAAAAAATATTTAATGGAGAAATAGCTAAATCTTTTATAATAACACATCCAAGAAAAATGGTATATTAAGAAAACAGGAATAGAAGGCAGTAGAAATACAGAAAAATAGGAGCCAGAAATTTTAAAGTTGGTAATGTGCCAGTCAGGAATGCATAGGAACCAGAGCAACTGGGGCACCAGAGAAGTAAAACAGGGTGATTCCTCAAGCCTCACTCACTACCATCCACCTTTGCTCTGATTCCAACCTTACAGAGCAGTCCTTTGATTTCAAATTGGCTTCCTGATGAGGGGCAGGGGCCTTCCCTGTTTAACAAATACTAGCATTACCCTCTCCAGAAGGGAGATCTCTGATAATAAATTAATGAAGCGTATCTCTGATTTAGACATGACCTTTATTATTCTAAGCTCATCTATGAGACACTACCCCATCCTCAGTATATGACAACATCCATTTCATGAGATTCTAAGGCTGAGATCTAGACTCTGGACTGAGGCGATTCAACACAGAGGCCTGTCAGAACTGTGACCAGCCAGCCAGCTTTCACCTGGCCACACTCCTACTAGCAGACACGAATGGATTCATTAATTTAATTAGTGTAAAGTACATTTCAATATATGCTCAAATAGATACAAAACTTTTATCCCTATAGAGGCCTTCCGTTTTCCACTTCTTTTTTACTATTTCCAAGTTATTTTGAGTTAAGACAATGGACATACATTCAGCAGCATTAAAATCTCTGACAGAGAACAACCCTAGCCTCAGAAAAGATGGCAAGGAGTAAACCTGTTACTACTCCATAGATACCAAAAGTAGACAATGAAACTTACTACATCAGAATAAGACAGTTTAGTACTCAGCGAACAGAGGGTGTGTCATCATGGTATCACCTGTTCCCCTTGTCTCTCAAATCCCATGAGCATCACTGGGCCATATGAATGCTCTAACACAGTGGATTGTGTTGCAGCTGAGGAAAATAAGGTCAGGGGCTCAGCATCTTTTGTAGCAAGCAGTAAACAAGCTGATAGTCACATTGTAATCACCTTGACCAACTTAGTTACCCTACAGGACCATCTGTGGAATTTGCTCAGTATCATGAGACAGAGAGAAGAAGGAAGGAAGTATACAAATAATAAATTGTATAGAGGAGAAAATCTCACCCCCTAAAGACTGCCTTCTTGTTTGGTTCACTTGGCATATGTCCAGTTCCCAAATTAAAATTTTCCCCTCTAGACAATATTATTATCTATGATTCATGGTAACAACTCCCTTGGAATTCTCAAAGTTGCTTTGTTCATTATCAAATTGAATAACTATAGAATGTAAATGTACAAAAAATTTTCAGAGAAAATAAGGCAAAGCAATCAAGGTTGAATAATTGCTCCCAAATCTCAGAGACACCAAAGCAGCCTACTTGGAACTGCAGAAAATTTGAATCACCAGAGTATAGAGCAGACATGAAAAGTACTCTTACTATGCTGAAGAAATGGATAAGACAATGTAAATCATGAGAGAAAAATAAATTAAGGGAAAAGAATAAACGTACAAACTATAAAAAATAGAAATAGGAAGGAAGAAATCCAAACAAGTTGAGTTAAGTAATAAAGGTGTAGGAGAAGAAAACACTTCTCGTCTAAAAACTTTCGAATCTAGAAATTGAGGAGGCTCACCATGAATCAAGAAAAATAAATGAAAGAGATACTTACCTAGACATATTCTGGTGAAATGCTTGATTCTTAGGCATAAAGCTGGACTCACTGAAGAGGAACACAGCTTAACTGCCAGAAGAAAATAAACCTTTGTGATGCTTTGAGAGGAAACAGTTATGATTCAAGATTTTATACCCAATCAAGCTATTGTTATCATGTGAATGTCATCTTAAGATAAACAATGTATCAGAAGAATATACCATTTGTACCTTTTCACCAAAGAAAAAATTAAAAGTTTGCTCCAGGTTATTATTCACTTTTAAATTTTTACCAGGTAAAAATTTTACCAGTGGTAAAAATTTTACCACTAAAATTTAAAAGTGAATAATAAGGAAGAAATGGCAAGTTTGACTGCCGGTGAATATTGCTATTGATTAAAAATCTAGAGATAGTCCAAAACAATATTGTCCTATTGGAAAAACACTGAATTTATGGAATGCTAAAAGTGTTCTAGACTTTAAAATGGGTTCTATAGTTGAAAATTTGGGGGAAATGTTACATAATACAACTTCCTAGAGAAAATTCTCAATGCTTATGATTAGGTTAGTCTCCCTTAAGATGCCTTTAAATAAGGATATCAGTGTAATTGTGTTTACCTCTGCATTGTCAAACTAGCCTTACCATGAAAGAGTCCTTTTTGCAGAATACTTATTAATGTATTATAAAACAAAGTGTTTTGGAGCTCACAAATTGGAAAATACTATCCTAAATAATTTGATAAATGTACCTAAAGATAAAACATAAAAGGACAAAATTTACAAAGAGATGCCTACTATAAAGGAAAAGAAGGATCAATATGACAAAAATCAGGATGACAAAGAATGGGAGGAATCATGGATAGGAAACTGACAAAGTAGAGAGAGCAACACACACAGTCTTCGTCTTTTATTTGATGAAATCAAATTATTTTATTTCTGAGTTACAAATAAATGTATGTTTAACAATAGTTTTGAAAATCAGACACTTGAAAATTTAGATTTGCCTAATTACAGATCAAGGAGGACATAAATTATAAGTTGAGTACTATTTCATTCACATTATTAATTTTAAAAATAATGATTTAGGAAATCATGAGACTGAATATTATTTATATATTCAAACTTTGGGGATGAAGCTAGGATTGCATCAAAAGTAAATTCACATCTTATATACAACCTTTATTAAAGAAAGAGTAGAAACTAAATAAAGATTTGAAATTGCTACTATTTTAAGTATCTTTGCATATATGTTTATATGAGATTTTCTTCATTTTCCTTTTTTATCATTTTAACTGCTTTTAATATTAAATTTATATCTGCATTATATTTTCTATATGCTCAAAGAAAAATCTATATTAAAAGAAGAATCTGTTCCTTGAAGATTAAAGCATTAATCCATAAAGCATTTGAGCCATGGTCTTTTTCAATAAATATCCAGGGTCCTGTTTAATTAAATAATTCTTTAATATCTGTATATATATTTTCATTGTTTATTTTTGTTTTACATTGATATTTCCTTTGCAACTATGTAATATTTTCTATTTTAGCAGAGAAAATTCATTTCAAAAATGCTGATTTTAAAGAAATACACAATATAGTCATATAGTCAGCATATTTTGGTATAAGTGTGTATATGTATACACACATACATATAGACATATAAATATATATGCATATGTATGTGTATATATACATTTTACGTTCTTTTATCGTATGTAATTGTTCTATCTTCCCTCCCACATAAACCTAATACTTTGGCCTTCGCCACAGCATGTAGACTATAGGATTATATTTTTAAAAAAAAAAAGGTAAGGGGAAAACTGAAATTGAAACATGTTCATGCCAAAGGGTCAATGGGATTCTTTTACAGTGAAGCAGAAAGACCTCAGCACATGGACAGAAAACATTTTTGAAGCTGTAAGGTGGACAATGGGCCTACCAAGCTAAAGTGAGAGTGTTCTGAGTGCAGAATAAGAGGAGAGATTTCTTAAACTGCTTAAGCATAGCCCCAGCTGACCCCAACAAAAGTAATCAACTCAAGGCTTTTGTTTTTATACCTTCCTCAGTTCTCCTGTTTTACATTTCATTTATTTTGTTTTGATATATGTTATTTCCTTTCTCTTGATTTTTTTAGGACTCCTCAAAGTGCTTTTTCTAAATTCTTGAAATATAAGTTTAATTAATATAATTTTTTACTCTGTGCTCTCTTCCACTACCACTATTGAATTACTTTAAAACCAATCCCAGGCATTGGGTTATTTCATCTCTATATGTTTCATAAGTCTTTTAATTAATAGATTTTTTTCTTCCTCTTTGTTTCTCTTGCAATTTATTTGTTAAAGAGACTATAGATCTTTCCACATTCTGTACTCTGCTGATTGCATCCCTGTGGTATCATTTACATGTTCCTTTATTCCATGTATTTTCTGTAGACTGGTGGTAACATATAGAGTCTTTGTGTTGGGGTCTCCAAGATGACCTTCATGTTCAATGATTCACTAGACAAATTCACAGGACTCAGCATATAGTAATACTCATGGCTATGATTTATTACAGAAAAAAGATACAAAGAAAAGTCAACAAAGGGTAAGTACACATGGGGACTCTGGGTGCAAGCTTGCAAGAGCCCTTTCCCAGTGCGGTCACATAGTACTCACTAAGCAACAAGTGACAACACACATATAATGCCATACACTAGGAAAGCTCACTAGAAACTCAGTGTTCAAGGTTTTTACTGGGTGCTGGTCATGCAGGCACCTTCTGCCTGGCACATGCCACAATTTGAGACTCCCAGAAAGAAAGGGTGTTAAGCGTAAACCACATTGTTCGAACAGTCAAGACACAGTGAGACATTCTTTATCAGGGAATGGTGGTAACTCTCTTGAAATCCAAGCTTCCAGATACCAGTCAAGGACCAACCTTATAAGCAGGACTTTCTGAGGATTAGGAGATTTGGGCCTCCTATGTTAACTGTTATCTATGCAGTCTTGATATGATTGTATCTTTTGAGTTTTTCATTTGTTTGTTTGCTTTATAAGTAGAATCTTCCTCCAGAAAGCTCATAATTCCTGCTTCTGTTCATTTTTTATGTTAGCATCCATTTATAATCAATGCTTAAATCCATTATTTCATTTCGGATTTAAAAATTATGATATTCTAATTCTATCATTTATTTTCTCACTTATTAGCTGGAACAATTATATTAAGAGAAGGCTTTTCCTAAAATAAGAAAGGCAGAGAATTTATTTCACATAGAAAAGGCAAAAGAATGCTTATATTGATTCCTTAGCAATCTCAAAGGCAACCAGTGAGATTTTTTTCTTTAATTATTATGATATACTCATGTATTTAAACATTTTGCATATGTTTCACCTCCTTACAGTTATTCTTATTACTGCTTAAATTGAATTGTCTTTGGTCAATAAGAGATTCTTTGGGTTGGCTCTTGAGTCCTGTAGTTTTTTAATAATTACCTTGCTTTCTGGTTGGACATAGTGTTCCAGGATTATCTTGTATTTTTCCTGCCTCAGACTTGGATTCAGACATTTCTTCAAGGAGCCTTGGCTTGTTTACTGGGAAATGATACTTAGAGACCATACTTTGGGCATGTGGGTGCTCATTACTATTGGGTTAGTCATTGTTTTCTAGGCTATTCAGTAGACAAATCTAGGAAATATGTTTGTTTGCATTTTTGTTTTGTTTTAAGATAAAATACATATGACATCATATCAATATTTCTAACTCAAATGTAGAATTTGAGTCTTTAATTCCCTTAATCTTATATCTATTTCTCTTCTCTCTTATACCAAAACTTTTAGTTCCTAGTGACATTAATGTATTTTATCCTACTACACATATGTAATAGTTATAGAATAACACCACCAAGAGTAGATTACCAAAAATAGTTTAATTTTTTTCTGTTATTTTGGTTTTCATGATGTAACCCAGTAAGAAATTTCAGTTGATTCACTATATTTCAGTCTCTTGCATTAATTCTTTTCTGGGTGGTTATGCCACCAATTTACTACAGAGTTAGATTCATTTATTTCATTTTAATTTTTGTTTTTAACTGTTTGCATTTTTTCATTTTGATTTGATTTTTTATATTTACATAAAATATGCTCATAATTACAAAGTCAAATCTATAAAACAAGGTATATAACTTTTTAATCTTCAATATCTATGATCTTATTCCTTTTTCCTGTACTATAGATAAGCATACACAGTTTTCTCCAACTTATTTTTCTTTTTCATTTAAAAACATATACTGGGAATTTTTCCATATGTGTATATAAAAATGTTCCTCATTTCTTTTTACAGTTACATATTTCCATTGTATGAATGTACAATAGTTCATATTCAATCAAACACCAATTGATGAGTATTTGGTTTCTTTCTAATTTTTGCTGCTATAAATAACTCTAGTAAATAGCCTTATGCATATATCTTTCATATTTTTCCAGAGTATCTTTGGGATAGATTCCTAGAAATGAGCTTTCTGGGTCAAAGGGTAAATGCTTATGTAGTTTTGTTAGATGTTGCCAAATTTTATTCCATGGGGATTGTATCATTTTTTATTATCATAAGCAATATATAAGAGTGCCTATTTTCTCACAGCCTTGCCAACTGTTGTCAAACTTTTGGATTTTTGCCAACCTGATAGAGGAGAAATAGTAACTCAGTGTAATTTTAATTGGCATTTCTCTTATTATGAATAAATTTGAACATCTTTTCATATTTTTAAGGACAGCAAATATAAGTCAAAAATACATAAAATGTATGATCTCCTATTAACAAGTAAATGTATTTTAAATAAAGTATTGATCAATAAGAAACACATCAATATAATATGTAATACAAGTGTATCAAATTTAAATATATTTACTCAAAACAGGCTGAAAAGCATTTGCCCATATATCATTCAATACCCATTCCTTAAGGGGTTTTTTAGGTTTTAAAATTTGAATTTCTATATAATGAATTCTGTTCACATATTTACTTCTCTTTTCACCTCTTAATAAAATAAAAGGAAGAGAAATATGAAATAATAATCATCTTGTAGCACTGTAAAACTATGAATGGGCATCAAAGAAATAATAAATTTTAGGATTTTCTGGAAGATATCATGCAGATGTGATTAAAATTGCAAAGGAGTATGTATGCCGATCCTAAGTGCTGAAAATTAAAGATAAAGAAAGGATAACTCCCAGATAGTTTCTCATTTCTTGGCAAATATATATTCCTAAAAGTCACAGAGGAACCTCTATGTTCAGAATAGCTGCCGTCAATAGGTAGCGGAGGAAAAGAAAAAAAAAAAAGAATTTTACTATGAAAACCATTCTTCTTCAAGGAAGAACCCATTTTAGTTTTGGGAGGGATTTATGATGAAGAAACATTTAAGTACCTGAACCTATAGGATGAAAGGGAGGCACAGGAGCAAAGATGCCAGAACAAGGCATATGGGTGGGAGGTGAGGAGGTGGAAGTATTTCAGAAAATCAAAGTATCATATGCAAAGGCTCTGAGGAAAGAAGTAACTAAGTGTGTTCTATAGACTAAAAGAACACTGGGTAAGGTAACAGCGACAAGTTTATTCTAAGTCTGATAAAAAGACATAGAAGGATATTATATTGATTTAAACTATATTTTCTGCTGTGAAGAAAATGTGATCAGAGAAGGGACTGATAGAGCTTTAATCATGAAGAAATATTTTATAATACCTTTCTCTCAGAAACTATCAGATCAAATAGATATAGAAATTTAATCATAAATGACTACCTTGATTAATATATTGATAATTCTGTAAGCAACTAACATAGAATACATGTGTTTCTTAAATTTCCATGGGATATTTTTAATCAATTGTCTATAAATTAAGACCTATAGCAAAATCCCATTAAATTGAAAAAGCAGATGGGTCATATTTTCTTACTACATTTCAAAGGACAAGGAATTAAATAAAAATACAAATCAAATCAAAATACAAAAGAATTTCTTATAAAAATCAGCTAAAAGTACAGACTCTGTAGAACTCAAGGAAAAATGAGCATATCATATTAAATTCTGTGGGGTAAAGCAAAATCACCTTAGAGAAAATTAACGGCTCTATATTCTTTATTATTAAATAATAATAATGAAAGTTTTTAAGTAAACAGTCACCTATGAAACTAGAAAACAAATAACAAAATGATCTAAAAAGTAGGTAGTTAAAGGACTTAATAAAGATAAAGGCAGAAAATAATGAATTGAAATCCACTCTGAAGATATAACAGTCAACTCTTACTTGATAAACAATGGTATCAAAATATACGAAGCAAAAGGTACTACACATACATGAAGAAACTAAAAAAAAAATATTTACAGTGAAGGAATTGAACATCCATCACATTTGAGAGATTAGGACTAAGACACTGATAAAGATATCTTAAATAATGTAATTTATAAGATTTATTTGAGTTATACAAAATGTCATAAATTATAGAGAATATATGTTATTTGTATATTATATTCCTCAAATTATTTGCAAACTATGCTATCATATTTTAAGCCCAAACAACCTCTAACAATTTGAAAAGTAGAATTTGTGCAAGCAATATTCTCTAATCACAATAAGAAAAATACACTGCTACCAAGAAATTAATAACAAAGTTATATATTTTTAAACCAAGGCATTCTACATAATATCAGTAGCTGAGCTGAATCTTTGACTCATTCCCAAAATTAACCATGCTCCAAACACATAAATGTGCTAAACAAAATCAGAGTGACAGTAAACTTCTTAGGAGCAATTGTAAGTGCAGAAAGATAATGAAGTAGTGCCTTTTGTGCTGAGATTAAAAAAAAAAAAAAAAGGTCAAGTTAGGTTTTTATATACTCTGTATATTAGTTTTCTATTGTTGCCATAACAAGTTGCCATAAACTTTGAGGCTTAAACCAATACAAATTTGTTATCTTGGCTCATGATGCCCTTCCTGCATCTTTAAAGCCAGCAATATTGCACCTCTTTAACCTTTCTTTCATAGTCACTTCTTCATTTAACCACATTGTAAGGACTCATTTGATTAGATTGAGTCCACCTGGATAATCCAGGACACTTTTCCTATCTCAAGATCTTGTGCCTTAATCACATCTGCAAAGTCCGTTTTTCCACATAATATATTCATAAATTTCAGGGATTGGGACATTGACATCTTTGGAAAGCCATTATGCTGACCACCACACATGCTTCCAAACTATCATATAAGTATAAAGAAAATGAAAAAAAAAAAACAAAAGAAAACTATTAATAACATAGGATTCTAAATTGATGGTATTTGTCTCCTTTTAATACTTTCTGTCTTGGCATTTCTTGCTGCTACTGAAAAGTTTACTGTCAAGAGGGAAGTAGAAACAACAAGGTCCTACCGTATAGCACAGGGAACTATATTCAATATCCTGTGATAAACCATAATAGAAAAGAATATGAAAAAGAATGTATATATGTATAACTGAGTCACTTTTCTGTACATCAGTAATTAACACAACATTGTAATTCAGTTATACTTCAATAAAAAATAAATTAAATAAAAAAGAGGGAAGTAGAACCTGGAAAGGAGGGTATATGCAATGCTATACAAAAACATGCTGGTCATTCAAAAAAGTCTTGACTGAATAATTATTATGATAATAACCATCATAATGAATTTGGAAGCTTAAACACAGTGACACTAACTGTGATAATAATATTAAAGAAGAAAAAATTTGTAGAAAAATTTAGTGTTCTAAAGTTCTAGTTGTCTGGAATATGTTAAATCCTATCTTCCTCCACTAGATGGTAGTCGAGGTAATAATCATTAGCCCCTTACTTCTCTGATCATAAGGTAATACAAAATCAGCCAATCAAAGATAAAATCATCTAATATAAAGGCATGGATGGAGCTGGATTAATTAGGAGATGGGGAACTGAGGGGTGTTAAAAATAAACTGAGGTATATTTAAAATTTTAAGAGTTTATTGGAGCAAAACTCTATTCAAATGGGGCAGCACCAAGTGGGAAGTTGGTTTGGAGCATTCCGCAGACAGGCGCTACAGGGGAAAGAGTATAGAGAAGGTGTGGAAGCAGACAGAGGAAATTATTTGATTGGCTGCAGCTTAAAGCCTAAGGTGTGGAAGCAGACAGAGGAAATTATTTGATTGGCTGCAGCTTAAAGCCTAAGTGGCTGTTTGTGATTGGTCGTCCTTAGCGTTTAGATTTCTTCTGGAACCTTGAGGCATTTACAGCCTTAGACTGTGGTTTGCTTACAAAGGCCTCCATAGGATTAGAGCCACCTCAGTCTAATAGCCTCCTTGTTTAATTAATTTAACACGGAACATCAGAAGAGATCGCTGGGGTGGCCACGGGACTCCTGCTTGGATGGTCTTCTAAGGTAGGAGCTGGCAAACTTTTTCTTTAAAGGGCCAGGTTGTAAATACTTACCACAATGTCCATACTGTCTCGGGCACAACTATTCATTCTGTTGCTGTAGCACTAAAGCAACTAGAGACCAGGTGCCAGTGTATTATCTAAATGTCTTTTTCAGACCCTAATACTGTTGCAGGAAGGGGGACCCTTTCCAGGGCCCAAAGTGGGCTGTTGTTTAAAAGTCAGAAATGAATTGTCTGAGGAGACACACGTGCTGACAAAACAAGAGACCTTATTGGGGAGGGGCACCTGGGTAGAGAGCAGGAGGGTAAGGGAACCCAGGAGAACTACTCTGCCTCATGGCTCACAGTCTTAGGTTTTGTGGTAATGGGGTTAGTTTCTGGGTTTCGCTGGCCAATCATTCTGACTCAGGGTCCTTCCTGGTGGCACACGCACCGCTCAACCAAGATGGATTTCAGCAAGAATGATTCTGGGAGGTCGTTAGGACATACGGACTGGCATCTCCTCTCTCCTTTTGACTTTCCCCAAATTCTTCCGGTTGGTGGTAGCTTGTTAGTTCTGCGTTCCTTACCAAGACCTCCTGTTGTAAGATAACTCATGCAGGTAGTTACTATCGGGCCTGGCCAGGGTGAGAGGTTTTGGTCAGTGGTTCCCCTAACAATGCTAAAAGTGCAAACGAACGTAATTGTTCCATATGTATAGTTGAAGAGTCAGGAGGACTCTCTAGGCTACATGCCTATATACATAAAAGCAAGAACAACTTGATATCACAACCTAACAAAAAGAAAATTAAACAAACAAATCTACAGTACAGCCCTGTATCTCACTGTAAATGCAAGACAAAACAAAGCTTTCCTAAATAAAACGCTAACAAAGTGTTTTTTTTTTTTATTATAAGGAATCAGTTTTCTTATTTATTTATTTATTTATTTATTTATTTATTTATTTATTTATGGCTGTGTTGGGTCCTCGTTTCTGTGCGAGGGCTTTCTCTAGTTGTGGCAAGTGGGGGCCACTCTTCATCGCGGTGCGTGGGCCTCTCACTGTCGCGGCCTCTCTTGTTGCGGAGCACAGACTCCAGACGCGCAGGCTCAGTAGTTGTGGCTCACGGGCCCAGTCGCTCCGCGGCATGTGGGATCTTCCCAGACCAGGGCTCGAACCCGTGTCCCCTGCATTGGCAGTCAGATTCTCAGCCACTGCGCCACCAGGGAAGCCCGCTAACAAAGTGTTTTAAGTGTATTACGAGAAAAATACTCAGTGACCAAGTAGATCATTTCTAGACTACAAGAGTGGGAAATATGGCAGTATAATTTATCTCTGCTGAGAGGATGAGAATCATATAATTTTGTTGTTAAGTGCTAAAAGGCATTATATTAATAGTTAACTATGCCAAGCATTTTTTAAAGTTTGGTAAAACCTTCTTACTAAACTAGAAAAGGAAGGAAAGGATCCTTGTTTAACATAATAAAACTATCTCGACCCAATATACCCCATGAGAGACACACTGAATTAAATCCCTTTAATGTCAGGGAGAAAACAGATGGCTCAGGACAATATTTAACACTGTCCTTGAAGTTACAATCAATCCAACTAGAGGAGGACAGTAATGACACATACACTTTGAAAAGAAGGAAATAATTTTATTTTTTTAGTTAATATAACTATTTGTCATAAAAAACCCCAAGAAAAGCAACTAAAAAGTATTAATATTATTAAAAGGGATCATTATAAAATAAACATCTAAAATTCAATAGCTTTTTTACCTATCAACAAAAGCAAGCTGGAAGATACATTTGAAAGATTGCATTTTTTAAAAAAAATTATTTATTTTATTTATTTATTTTTGGCTGTGTTGGGTCTTTGTTGCTGTGCACGGGCTTTCTCTGGTTGCCGTGAGCGGGGGCTGCTCTTCTGTGCGGTGCGTGGGATTTCTCTGGTTGCGGTGCGCGGGCTTCCCACTGCGGTGGCTTCTCTTGTTGCAGAGCGCGGGCTCTTAGGCGCACGGGCTTCAGTAGTTGCGGCTCCAGGGCTCTAGAGCGCAGGCTCAGTAGTTGTGGCGCACGGGCTTAGGTGCTCCGTGGCATGTGGGATCTTCCTGGACCAGGGCTCGAACCCGTGTCCCCTGCATTGGCAGGTGGCTTCTTAACCACTGCGCCACCAGGGAAGCCCTGAAAGTTTGCATTTTAAAAGCAACAAAACGACATAGCATTTAGGAACAAACATTTTTAAAAGATAAAAATATATGGAACATACATAAAACTAAAACATTAAATATTTCACAAAATTAAAGTAATCAAAAAGTCATTTTAAAAGTCATTAAAAAGTCATCAAGTCATATGTTTGTTATCTTACGTTCTAATTTTCTGTACATTTGAAGCACATCGTTAAAAAATCTCTTGCTGGATAGCTAGCTAGCTAGGCAAAGACTGGGCAAAACTATACCTCTATAGAACACTTAATAATATAGAAATAGTATGGAAAAATAAAGTGATATCTTCTTTATTACTTATATAATCAGGAAAAAACCCCAATAAGTTTTCATTAGAAAATGTGTTAATGAAAAAAAGGTGATTTTTAGTCAGCCAATAGTATTGGATCAATTGCTTGACTATTTTCAAAAAGTCAATTTAAAAATTTCACTTTATATCTCACTTTAAGATAAATTGTATATTCAACAAATTATAAAATCTAGGGAGTGAAAGTATCATGAAAGTTTTGAAAATATGTAAATTCTTATCAGAAAGGAAAGGACTGATAAGCTTGAAGATGAGAAAATAATCACAGACAAAAAATGAACAAATTTGACTATGTAAAATATTTTAGCTATAACATAACAAAAATAAAAACTGGAAAAACCATGCAGTACACATAACAAAGGATTAATAACTTTGTTATATAAAGAAATTATACAATTGTTAATTAACTGTATAATTAATTAACTGCTTAATCCTTTATTAAAGTATTAATTAATTAACTGATTAATCCTGCTTAATCCTTTATTAAAGGCAACAAGTAGAAAATTCACAAAAATTGAGTCAACTATTTAATAAATATATGAAAATGATCAACTCATTTACAATTAAGCAAATGAAAATTTAAATAGTAAAAATATAGTTTATTAAATTATCAAAGATGGTTCTCAAATACTAATATACTGTGTCAGCAATTGTATAATGAAGTTAATAATATCAATCATTTGAGAAAGACATGTAAATTAGATATTTTCAGTTAGAAAGCTATTTGGATGTACAAATACAGAGTTTTAAGACTATTCAAACCTTAGAGCCAATAAATCCACTTTTGAGATGTAGCTGAGGCAGTACTCCTGAATGCAGAAAACACATAAAAAACATATATGTTTATTTCATAGTTGGTTACAAAACACTAGAAGGAGCCCAAATATCACCTAAATCACAGTACCAGACAAATTGGCAGGACTTGAAATGTAGGCCTGATTGTTAAAAAGAAAAAAAAAGTTGAAATTATATATCAAAACACAGTGTTGCCTCTTATCTAAATTCCAGTTTAGTAAAGAAGCATATATTGACAGTGATTTATGCTGCAGTGATAGCAAATAGACATAGCAAATATTAAAGGGGGACTTAATTCCTCTTGGATTCCCCATCTTAATCCTGGAAGAATTGGTGGAAAGAGAAATTTAATTGATGCGTGACAGACCCCCAAACTGTCACATTTAAGAGTTAAATTTTAATTTGTATTTAAGAAGTTGGATTTCTGCAATTCAATTATGTAACCCAGAAGGTTTGGGGTTAATGGAATTTTTATTAAGATATCCATACATTGCAGCCAGAATTTCTTTCTTTATGATATATTTCAAATATCCAGAAAAGGAGAGAGAGTAATATTACAAACATATAAACTCAGCACCTGGAATGAATAAACATATTTTGACACATTCTCTACTGATATTTTTAAAAGAACATATTATAGGCACAGTTGGAATCCCATAATATTCTTCAATTTCGTTCCCCCTCCCCAGAGTCAACTACTATCCTGATGTTGTTTTCTTTCCAAGCATGTTGTGATACTTTCCTATATATCTAGTATATCATATAACCATGAACTTTCAAAAGATTTTTAGATTTGTCTAATTAAGTTCCACAAAATAAGGTTTTAGAGGTCTTATTTAAATTATGTTGAATTTATTGCTTACTTGGAGAAAAGCTAGCATTTTTCCATTTTTAATCTTTCCATTCATGGATATGTTCTACTTATTCATTCATCTGTCTCCTTTTATGTACTTTAAAATAATTTGGTATTCTTTTATAATTTTCACCATAATAATAATAGATAATTTTATTACATTTAGTGTTAGGTCACTTTTGGGTTTCCTCTTATTATGAAACTGCTTTTTCTTAATAACATTTTCCAGTTGCCTTGTTACTGGTTCATGGTATAATTTTAATGTTTTCATAATTGGTCTTGTAAACAGTTACCTGGCTGATCTTTCTCACTAGTTTAACTGGTTTGTCTGTAGATCCTCTTAGATTTTGTCTTACTAGAAGTTATACCACATTTCTTTTTCTTCTATTTCACTGCCCAAGACCTCCAGTAAAACAGTGAATAGAAGAGGTAAAAATAGGCACATTAGTGAGAATTTAAGTTCAACAGCTATTACAGTGATTTTTAAATTTTTTTAGATCAGTGGTTTGAATAAAATAGAATACTTCCCAGGACTGGTAAAGTGACTCCATGGTGTCAGAGACCAAAGTGGCTGTATCCGGTTGCTCTGCCATTTTCAGGATGTTGTCCTCATCCACATGTTCCAGGATGATTCATAGCTGTGTGTCCAGCTGAGTAGGCAAGAAAGCTGAGGTGTTAAAAATGGGATGTGCTCCCTTCCTTTAAAGATGCATCCTAAAATTTATACACATCGCTTCCAAAACACTTCCAAAATGACAAAGTTATATCCAATTATCAGAGAGGCTGGGCCATATAGGCAGCTATGGGCCCACTTTAAAAATTAGTGTTATATTACTGCAGAAGGAGAGAACGGATATTGGAGGCATCCTTGTTCTATGGGTTTCAAAGAGACTGCTTCTAATATTTTACCTTCTTAATTATGTTTGAAGACATTATCTCCTACAACTAGTTATTTTAGTCTTCTTATCATGAGTAAACGCTCTGCTGTATCTCTTGAGATATCACATTTTTTACAACTTGCTAATGTGGGATATTTCATTAATAAATATAATGTTAATTATTTCTTGCATTCCTATAATACACCATACCTAGCCAAAGTAAATTATTTAAAAATATTCCTCGATTTGATTTGCAAGCATTTTGTTTATGATTTAGCTTCCATTTTGTCATTAATCTTTAATTTTATTTTTGTGTATTGCCCGTATCTGGTTTTGGTGTCAAGCTTATACTAATATCAAACTAGGTTGGATAGCTTTGTCTCTTTTAATGTTTTCTGAAACTCTATGAAATAAGCATTACAGGTTCCTTGAAAGTTTAGCAAAATTCATAGAACAATTTCAGCTTGGTTCCTTTGGACCTAGGTGGTAGGAGGTGAGGACTTTTTTTTACCAATTCAATTTCTTGTTTTCTGTTGTTCCTTAAGAAAAATTGGAATTTATATTTTTTTCTAAAACATTCTGTATTTATTTTAGGTTTTAAAATTTATTGGGCATAAATTCGTTCTAGTATTTCCGTATGCTTTTCTTCAATTCTGTAAAACCTGTTTATGCTGCTTTTTCATTCTGTGCAATTTATTTGTACCTTCTCTCCTTTTTTGGATCAATTTTGTCAGTATTTTTCTATTTTATTATTGTTTTAAGAAACCAATGATTTGTTTTTATTGCTAATTTATGTTGTTTGTTTTTTGCATAATTAATTTCTGGTTGTTTCTATTATTTCCACTTTTTATTTGGAGAGAAGGGAAATTTAATTGTAGTCTAGCTTCTTGAAATAAACACAACTGAATCTTTCAATCTTCCTTATTTTCTAAAATATCTATTTAACATGATAAATTACCCTCCAGGTACATCACGCAAGTATAATACAGGGTGATTTTATTGTTGTTTGCTTCTAAATATTTTATAAGGTAAATTATAATAAGATGTTTAGCTTATGAATTATTTAGAAGTGTATTTTTTGGTTTGTGTTCAATCATAAGCTTTTGGATATCTCTTTATATTTGACTTGTAATTACATTGCATTAAGATTAGGCCATGTGATTCATATGGTATCATGTGTGTGGAAGTTACTGAGGCTTTTTAGTAGCCTAATATATTGCCAATATTTGTACTTTTTAATGTGCATTTGAATAGAGTGTACCTTCTTTTAGGGGGCAGTATCTATATATGTCTACCAGCTTGAAATTTTAATATTTTAAAATTCTTCTATACTTAAATTTTTTAGATTTCTGTTATCTAACAGTTTCTTAGATAGGAGTGTCAAAAATATCCTCTGTAACAGTGAAGAATCTTAGCAGACTTCTCAAAGTCAACATCATTTGTGACTAAACATATCATGTATCTCCTGATATGATGCACTGAGAAGAACACAAGATCATTTCTGTGATGTTCTTGCCAAAAATGTATAACCTCAATCTAATCATGAGAAAACATCAGACAAACCCAAATTGAGAGATATTCTACATATAATTGATCAGTATTCTTCAAAAATGTCAAGCTAATGAAAGACAAAGAAAGACTGAAGAACTATCTTAGACTGGAGGAGACCAAGACAGAAAACTAAACGTACCATGGGATCTTTGATTGGATCCTGGACCAGAAAATGGACATTAGTGGGATAACTGAAAAAATTTGAATAAGATCTATATATTAGTCAATAGTATTTATCATTGCTAATTACCAGTTTGACCATCGTACTATGGTTAGGTAATGTGTAAACATTTGATGAAAACAGAGTATGTGGGAACTCTGTGAAATATTTTTGCAACTTTTTTAAAATCTAGAATTACTTCAACATAAAAAGTTTACAATCTTTTCACTACAATTATGGATTTTTGCTTTTTACCTCATGATTATATAGGCCTTTTCTTTATGTATCTTCAGATAGTATTGCTAACTAAATACAGAATATTGACCTATATCTTTCAGGTGGATAATCACTGCATAAATCTCTTTATTTTTATGCTATTCTGACCTATATAGTCAGGATTCCATCAGGAAGGAAAAAACACACTATACAGAGAATTTTTTGCACAAACGTTGGAGGGTTGAAAGAATTTGAGGTAACTCAGAGATAATAACTGTGAGAAGCAGTTACTATCTCTAGAACTGAGGATGCGGAAGGGAAGGAGTGGACTTCCTAGAACCTATAAGCTCAGAGAAGCTGCCCTGTGGAAATGTTGCTCAGACTGCTAATAAAGAGGCAGGACAAGACTGGTTCTGGGAGTGCCCAAAGGAGCTGGAAACTGAAGCTGACCCTGATGGAGCAAGAATGAGAGGAAAGAATAGCAAGTTCCTTATCCTTTTCACTCTCTCTAGTGCCACCTATTGACAGAACTTAATGGAAACCAACTGGAAAAACATCTGGGAAACGTAGTTTGCTGAATCCCAGTACTAGCATCACAGAGCAAAGTGTACAAGAGCAGATTTGGAATTAAGAGACAATAGGCAAATACAGTACTTGATAAACCCATTAACGCTTTCCTTCAAATCTGGATTTCCCAATTTAAAATTATAACAGCATCTTTCTTTTAATACTTGCCAGATATACCTTTATCTTTGTTTAAGAATTTTTTTTATACCATCCAAATACATTTCTCTTTTAGTAGGGAAGTTTATTTTATTAACATTTAATGTTATTGCTGATATATGTTCAATAATTTTTAACTTTACTTTCTGTCTTTTTATTTACCATATCTTTTCTTAAATCCAACTTGCATTTTTCTTCCTGCCTCCTATTAGATTTATCAAATTCTATTTATTCTTTAAATTTCCCTTCCTTGTCTGAAAAGTTTACCTTCTATTTCTATTATTTTAGTGGTCATCTTCCCCTCTTCTAAAATATATACTTATTCTAAGCCTACTAGAGACCTAAGTAGTCCATAGGTCTACCCATCTCTTAAATTTTACAAGAAACTTAGACTATTTTAGCTCCATATACTTCCTCCCATTGTCCATGTGATTGCTATTTTCTCCTTTTAAAATAATTCCTCAAATTAATCTTTAATTATTACAAATTAATATGTTTACAAATTTCTTTGATTATAATTTCTTCATACATGACATGTTTTTGTTCTAGATACAATTTCCTTCTTGTAATTGTTCTTTCTGCAAGAACGGGTGTATTACACATATTGATTCTATGTGAAAATGTATTTATTTCATACTTAATCCTGGATGACAATTTATCAGAGTTACAAATTCTAAGATGAAAAAGTTGCTTTATTTTTCATAGTACTTTGATGTGCTAACATTTTGCATTAATTGGTCTAGGTATATATTTTGTTTTTATTTTTCCTGCTCAGGACTCATTGGGCTTCAAAGCCCCCAAAGACTCATTTTTTATCACCTCTAGAGAATTATTGAATATTAGCTATTTGGATATTGCCATTCTATCTATTCTCCGTTTCTGTAATTCTTACTAGACATATATGCAAGTTTAACATTCTGTCCACTATGTTTCAACTTCTATTTCATACTTCCCATATTTGACCTACATTTGTTATATTCTCAGTGATTTTTCTCCTATATCCTATCTTCTAATTCACTAAGCTTTTTTTCACCTGTATTTAATTTGCTGTTTAACCTTTTAATTTCAATTACTATATTTTTAGTTTCCAGAATTTCTACTTGGCTGATTGTTAAGATTACCTATTTCAAATAAAGGGTCATAACTACAAATATTAAAAGATAATAAGGAAATATTATGAACAACTCTTCCTATAAATTTTACAACATAGATCAAATGGACAGATTATTTTAAAGACACAAATTGCCAAAGCTCACTCAAGAAGAAATGGAAAAACTAAAGATTATTATATCTATTAAAGGTATTAAATTTATAGTTACAAATCTTCTAACCAAGAGAACTCCATGCTCAGATGCCTCCACTGACAAATTCTACCAAACAAGTAAGAAATAAATAATATGAGTTCTACACAAACTCTTCCATTATATGGAAAAGGAGAGAAGCTTTACTGACTTATGAGGCCAGCCAAGTCATATAAATACATTACACACAAAAAAAATGCAAACTAATGTTCTTCATGAACCTAGATATAAATATCCTCAACAAAATGCTAGCAAATTAAATCTAGCAATGTACAAAAAGGACAAAATATCATGACCAAATGAGACATCCCAGGAGTGCAAATCTGGTTAAACATTGTAAATCAATCATTGTAATTCACCATATCAATAGACTAAAAATTTTTTAAAGATATTAACATCTCAATAGATGCAGAAAAAGAAATCATTAAAATTCAACCACCAAAGTGATTCAACACAACAACAACAATAAACTCTTGCCAAACTCAGAATTGAAGAGAATTTCCTTATTTCCTTAATCTGATAAAGGATATCTACAAAAAATCTACAGCTAATATCATATGTACTAGTGAAACAATGAATGATTTCCCCCTAAGATCAGAAATAAAGTGAGGATATTCTACTTTCATCCCTCCTATTCAAAACCATACTGATGATCAGAGCTGACATTACAAATTACTGATGAGGATGCAGAATAAGTAGAATCTCTCTTGTGTTGCTGGTGGGAGTGCAAATTATTACAGCCTCTTTGGAAGATGTTAGGAAGTTTCTTATGAAGTTAAGCATACACTTATCATATGACCCAACAGTCCAACGCCTAGGTATTTATCTACGTGAAATGGCAATTTATGTTCACACCAACACCTATACATAAATATTTAGAACATCTTTATTCATAATTGCTAAACCTGGGAACAATTCATATGTCCCTCAACTAGAGAATGGACAAAAATAATGTGGCATCTCTATAAAATGGAATAATATTTAGTAATAAAAAGGAATGAACTCCTGTTCTGATATATGCAGCAACATGGACGTATCTCAGATGCATCATGTTAGGTGAAAGAAGCTACATTCAAAAGGCTATACATACTGTATAACTTCATTTGCATGACATTCTGGAAAAGCCAAAGCTACTGGGACAGAAAATGGATCAGTTGTTATCAGAGCCTGGGGTTGGGAAGAAGGATTGGCTATAAAGGAGGGCATGGAAAATATTTGGAGGCAAAGGAGCTGTTTTATGTCTTGTTTATAGTGGTGCTGGTTGCACAGCTGTACATGTTTGCCAAAACAAAAATGCTCACTCTTCTTTCATACTGTCTTACCCAAGCTTTATGTTTTTCTTCCTTCTGTTGTCTCTTTTACATTTTTGACATACTTATATTAAAATCTCTTCATGTTGTTTATGATTTCTACCTCTTGAGATATTTTATTTCAGCAATGGCTCAACATTTTTCTTAATAACTTAACCTGTGGTTCTACCTCCTAATGTAGTCAATGTGGATTTGGACCCCAGAGTTATTCAAAGCACAGACTGGGATTGTATATTCTAGCTCTTGACTTTTCCTACCTATGCCACTAGAAAATGCTGGTTTCTTATTGCTTCCAAGCCAGCAGATAGTTTGTTCCTATTCTCAGTTTCCTGAACGTAGCAACTCTCTCTAGCTCAGTTTCAACATCCCGATTTGCACAGATTTAATTTCTCATCACATGTCCACATAGATTTTAAAACCTAGGCATCAAGGTCCTGAGATTCCCCCATGAGACATTCAACTTCAGTAACAGCTCACTATGCTACCTAATTTCAGTCTTTGTTTCTGGCAGCTAAGTTTTCCATTTCTTGGATTCACATTCATATATGCTTTTAAATTAATTTTTTTCCCCAACATACTCTGTGCTTGGATCCAGAAAGTGATTGGGTGGAATTTCGCATCACTTAAGGCTGCCATCTTGACTGAAAGTCTCACAGCAATATTCCCTAACTTACAATTCTGACATCACTTGTTTTTTTTTTTTTTATATATACACAAAAAGTGAGTTGGAACATTAAGTTAATTGTACATTTTGGAAAAGAAATGTTCACCTTGATTTTAGATGTTTTATATTTTAATTACCTGTTATATGACCTGAATTTTCTACTAAATATTTCATGTTTTAGTAAAAGTTTTGTTGTTGTTTACATAGTGAGCGTATATTATCTTTAATATATTAGTAATTCATTTAGGTAGATTCATGATTAAACCAATTAAGCGGCACTGATTTAATCAACAAACAACTCAGACTTCTTTGTAACCCAGCCTCAGAGTTCAAGAAAACCTGAAAGTTGAGATGTATGAAGTATCCACATAATGAATGCATTCTTATTTCTTTCAGAGAATTCAGATTTGTAAATAAAATCATCCAATTTTAAATAGAAAGTAGTTTAAAAGAGTAGTTTTATCCCATTTTTCTGTTTTAAGAAAAATATATTTCTGAAATAATTTATAAAGCTGCCAAAGGATAGATAAGTTAATAATACTGTGTAATGGATCACTAGATTTAGAACATCTAACTGGAAAAGCTGGAAATGAGAAGTTTAAAGTTCAAGGAGGTCTGAAATCTAACAAGCTTAATCAAAGGAAAAGATGTGAAATGTTCACAAAAAGGAGTCTGCAAAGCCACACACACAGAAAGACTCTGCCAGTGTGGGAAAAGAATGGCAACTTTTTCCTATTAAGAAAAAATAAAAATAGGTCACATTGTTGACCTTGGCCATCCTCTGGCATAGTCATGTCACAGTCATAACACAGAGCATCACATAAATGGCCAAGGGGCTCGCAACATGTGAGAACAATTTCTGAAAAGGGGGTAGGGAAATCAATTCATACTAATTTTAACTTCCTCTTGTTTCTGCAAAGCCTCATCTTGATTTCTTGGTGAACTTTAACACTCTCAGACTCCTTGACCCAGTTCAGTTTTCATACAGTTCCCCTTAGACTACAAAAGAGATCACTGGACCATAGACAGTGCAACAGATAAACACGACCTATCTTGTACTAAAAACAAGTGTGTCATACTGAGCTGAAGGAAGAGAATTATACAGGTAAATGTGGTCCAGATGATAGGACCAGATCACAGGCAGAAGTACATTCAGATTTACCTTTCAAAGTGGCACAGCAATTTTTTTATACTCATCATCAAAAACTTCATTAGAAGACAGCTCTAAGTCTAAAATTAAACTTCACTCCAATATCACTGTGCAGTGTTGCTCACGTATCAACCAACCACTCAATCAGAGAAAAACACTCATTACATATAAACTTTTATCCACATTTTACTGAGCACTATTGTGAAGATAAGAGATGTATAAGAATAGCTTACATTTCAATACTACTTTTTTATTTATAAAATACTTTGCTGTTAGCATGGGAAAAGGGTCACAATATCTAATACATTCCTCTCATTTTCTGATTATAACAAATACACAAACACACACACACACACACACACACACGACAAACAAGAGAAGTTGAGAACACAAACCATATGTTAAGTGTATGAAGAGGGGAGAGTTGGAAAGAGGAATTTTATGAATTTTCCTGTCCATAGGGATGGATGGAAAAAAATACATACTTGAATATCCCTAAATCCACTCCCTTAAACAGAATGACACGGATCACTTCCAAAAAGACTTTAATCTACTCCTATTCTCAGGCTCTAACGTATAGATTCAGAGTCTGTATTTACCAGTAAACTGTTGAGCATTTGTCAACTGCAAGAAGCATACCTTTTGAGTTCGACAAATTTCACCTGCGCCTCTGTTTACACACCCATTTAGGCACTAAAGTTTTTAAATATTCACCATGGTTCTGTATTTTGATTGTAGCGGTAGTTACATGACTATATGCATTTGCCAAACATAGAACTACTCTTTTTAAAAAGGGTGAATTTTAATCTATGTAAATTATATCTCAGCAAAAAAAAAAAAGTTAAAATATGTACAATATGATACAAAGTGATGGGAGGTTGGGGCGCTGTTTTGTAGAACTTGGATATACTTACCTAAGAAGAAGCATTGCAAGTAAGTATCATGCCGGATTGAGGCTAGCAGGCCCACAAAGTCTACGGGAAGCAGACTTTATTTATTTCATAGCATTTACCAAAGTAGCATCCAGAGATGGTGAATATACATAAATATAACATTTTCCTAGCGTCCAGAGATGGTGAATAGACATAAATATAACATTTTCCTTGAAAATAAGTTTAACAAATTTTTTAGAATGATTAACGAGCTTCTTTTTCTTAAATTGAAGTATAGTTGATTTACAATGTTGTGTTAATTTCTGCAGTACAGCAAAGTGATTTGGTTATACATACATACATTCTTTTTTTTTAATATTCTTTTCTATTGTGGTTTATCATAGGATATTGAATACAGTTCCCTGTGCTCTACAGTAGGACCTTGTTGTTTATCCATTCTTTTTTTTTTTTCCCCACACACACACACTGTATTTTATTTTTACAAGAGATAAATAGACTGACACCAAGCATTGTACATGGATGACCACAACAAAAGCAACAATGATTGCAATTACCAAACATGAAACACACTCACACTATGTCATAATATTGACATTCAGTCCAGTAATCCTCCACTGTAACAGCTCCTTTACTTTGCAGTGAAAATTGATTTGTATATTCTTTGCCTCTGAGTCCTTGTGGGATTTTTTTTTTTTTAATTCAGACAGAAAGTCACAAAAATTATACTCATCCTCATCAGTTCACTCAGTCCCATGTAATTAATTTTTTTTTCATCTTGATCTTTTGTTAGCACTTTTATGAGTTCATCAGTTTTTCATTAGAGTTCTGAAAATGCTTATTCATTCAGTTCAGCAGTACAGTCAGTTACCAGAAACCTGTACTTGTCAGAGTCTTTTCCATGAATTTCTTGAAGATGAAACCCTTTTATAGGAACATATTTGCAAAAGCATCAGAGTACACCCAGAACTGTCTGTAAATGACAAAAGACTTAAAAATGACCACAGTTAAAGATTTGATGAAAGTTCATAATAATGCAGTTGACAAGAAAATTAGTTATTTCTGAGATATACATTTTAAAGTAATAACTAGGATTATTACTTATAACATTATACCAGAACATATAAGATTTTTAGAAATTTCATGTAATGTCTGAAACATTTATATTAACATATTTCCATACATATTTCCATACAAATACAAATATAAGATTTTTAGAAATTTCATGTAATGTCTGAAACATTTATATTAACATATTTCCATACGAATAACCCAATGAAAGTTTAGTATTAGTTGTTTTGTTTGTTTGTTTTTTTATACTGCAGGTTCTTATTAGGCATCAATTTTATACACATCAGTGTATACATGTCAATCCCAATCGCCCAATTCAGCACACCACCATCCCCACCCCACCGCAGTTTTCCCCCCTTGGTGTCCATATGTCCATTCTCTGCATCTGTGTCTCAACTTCTGCCCTGCAAACTGGCTCATCTGTACCATTTTTCTAGGTTCCACATACATGCATTAATATACGATATTTGTTTTTCTCTTTCTGACTTACTTCACTCTGTATGACAGTCTCTAGATCCATCCACTTCTCAACAAATGACTCAATTTCGTTCCTTTTTATGGCTGAGTAATATTCCATTGTATATATGTACCACCACTTCTTTATCCATTCGTCTGTTGATGGGCACTTAGGTTGCTTCCATGACCTGGCTATTGTAAATAGTGCTGCAATGAACATTCGGGTGCATGTGTCTTTTTGAATTATGGTTTTCTCTGGGTATATGCCCAGTAGTGGGATTGCTGGGTCATATGGTAATTCTATTTTTAGTTTTTTAAGGAACCTCCATATTGTTCTCCATAGTGGCTGTATCAATTTACATTCCCACCAACAGTGCAAGAGGGTTCCCTTTTCTCCACACCCTCTCCAGCATTTGTTGTTTGTAGATTTTCTGATGATGCCCATTCTAACAGGAGTGAGGTGATACCTCATTGTAGTTTTGATTTGCATTTCTCTAATAATTAGTGATGTTGAGCATCTTTTCATGTGCTTCGTGGCCGTCTGTATGTCTTCTTTGGAGAAATGTCTATTTAGGTCTTCTGCCCATTTTTGGATTGGGGTGTTTGTTTCTTTAATATTGAGCTGAATGAGCTGTTTATATATTTTGGAGATTAATCCTTTGTCCGTTGATTCGTTTGCAAATATCTTCTCCCATTCTGAGGGTTGTCTTTTTGTCTTGTTTATGGTTTCCTTTGCTGTGCAAAAGCTTTGAAGTTTCATTAGGTCCCCTTTGTTTATTTTTGGTTTTATTTCCATTACTCTAGGAGGTGGATCAAAAAAGATCTTGCTGTGATTTATGTCAAAGAGTGTTCTTCCTATGTTTTCCTCTAAGAGTTTTATAGTGTCCAGTCTTATATTTAGGTCTCTAATCCATTTTGAGTTTATTTTTGTGTATGGTGTTAGGGAGTATTCTAATTTCATTCTTTTACATGTAGCTGTCCAGTTTTCCCAGCACCACTTATTGAAGAGACTGTCTTTTCTCCATTGTATATCTTTGCCTCCTTTGTCATAGATTAGTTGACCATAGGTGCGTGGGTTAATCTCTGGGCTTTCTATCTTGTTCCATTGATCTATGTTTCTGTTTTTGTGCCAGTACCATATTGTCTTGATTACTGTAGCTTTGTAGTATAGTCTGAAGTCAGGGAGTCTGATTCCCCCAGCTCCATTTTTTTCCCTCAAGACTGCTTTGGCTATTCGGGGTCTTTTGTGTCTCCATACAAATTTTAAGATGATTTGTTCTAGCTCCATAAAAAATGCCATTGGTAATTTGATAGGGATTGCATTGAATCTGTAGATTGCTTTGGGTAGTATAGTCATTTTCACAATGTTGATTCTTCTAATCCAAGAACATGGTATATCTCTCCATCTGTTGGTATCATCTTTAATTTCTTTCATCAGTGTCTTATAGTTTTCTGCATACAGGTCTTTTGTCTCCCTAGGTAGGTTTATTCCTAGGTATTTTATTCTTTTTGTTGCAATGGTAAATGGGAGTGTTTCCATAATTTCTGTTTCAGATTTTTCATCATTAGTGTATAGGAATGCAAGAGATTTCTGTGCATTAATTTTCTATCCTGCAACTTTACCATATTCATTAATTAGCTCTAGCAGTTTTCTGGTGGCAGTTTTAGGATTCTCTATGTATAGTATCATGTCATCCGCAAACAGTGACAGTTTTACTTCTTCTTTTCCAATTTGTATTCCTTTTATTTCTTTTTCTTCTCTGATTGCCATGGCTAGGACTTCCAGAACTATGTTGAATAATAGTGGTGAGAGTGGTCATCCTTGTCTCATTCCTGATCTTAGAGGAAATGCTTTCAGTTTTTCACCATTGAGAATGATGTTTGCTGTGGGTTTGTCATATATGGCCTTTATTATGTTGAGGTAGGTTCCCTCTATGCCCACTTTCTGGAGTCCCTCTATGCCCACTTTCTGGAGTCCCTCTATGCCCACTTTCTGGAGCCCTCTATGCCCACTTTCTGGAGGATCCATTCTATATATAATAGCTTACATCTGCTAACCCCAACCTCCCACTCCATCCTGTCCCCAATCCTCTCCCCCTTGGCAACCACAGGTCTGTTCTCTATGTCTGTGAGTCTGTTTCTGATTCATAGATAAGTTCATTTGTGTCATATTTTAAATTCCACACATAGGTGATATCATATGGTATTTGTCTTTCTCTTTCTGACTTACTTCATTTAGTATGGTAATCTCTAGTTGCATCCATGTTGCTGCAAATGCCATTATGTCGTTCATTTTTATGGCTGAGTAGTATTCCATTGTATATATGTACCACATCTTCTTTATCTGTTCATCTGTTGATGGACATTTACGTTGTTTCCATGTCTTGGCTATTGTGAATAGTGTTGCTATGAACATAGGGGTGCATGTATCTTTTTGAATTATAGTTTTGTCTGGATATATGCCCAGGAATGGGATTGCTGGATCATATGGTTCTATTTTTGAGTTTTCTGAGGAACCTCCATACTGTTTTCCATAGTAGCTGTATCAACTCACATTCCCACCAACAGTGTAGGAGGGTTCCCTTTTCTCCACACCCTCCCCAGCATTTGTTATTTGTAGAGTTTTTAATGATGGCCATTCTGACCAGTGTGAGGTGGTACCTCGTTGTAGTTTTTAACAAGTTTCTTTGGTACAGGACTTCTCCAGGTGCTTCATAGTGCATTTCCAAAAGTGGGAAGTAGCACATTGCATTTCCCAAATTTATTTGACCGTTGAACACTTTTCTCCTAACACATAATATGAAATTTTCTGGCAATCAACCAGAGACTAATCTGATCCTCCAGAATGGTTAAGGCCCCGAAACTAAAACTGCTGTGCAGCACAGACTGGTCTAGAGACCATAAAATACTGACTTTCGAATCATGGACAGATCTAGGTGCAAATTTTCTCAGAGCTAAAATATACAGTTAAGAGGACTAAAGATATAGCTGTGTGTAGGCATGTAGCACCTGTCTAGATGTCCCTGAGTTCAAGGATAGATAAACAAATACATATATAAATACATGTTACATTAAAATACATAAATATGTAATATAAATATGTAAAAAGTACTGAAAGTTAAGAAAAAAACTTGGAATAAGAGCATATTGCTGAAACTGCTTCCTATGCAAAACATAAAAATACCACGTTAAACATTTATTTGGTGTAGCAAAAATATCTAAAAGATAAGTTCTATGAAGCAGAAGCAGGGAGTCATGAGAGGGCCATGTTATGAGAGGGAACAGGACAAAGAAATGAAGCTGGCTACAAAATAGTCAAAGAAACAAGTAACTTTTAAAAGTAACAACAGAATAAAAATTAATAATTGCACCAGGAGAACCCAAAATTGTCATTAGAGAAAACCAAACCAGTAAAACGAGGACAAACTCAAAAGGTTCTCCTAGCGTTAGAAGAAATGGATAATGAGAATACAATCCAAATGCGTTGGCGTAGCTTCCAAAATGCATTACCAACTGGCCTCTGCTTGACTCTTCGTTTTACCACCGTCTCAACCCCTTCACTTAGCACAGCCCACACTTTAGCCTTAAATAATTACTTACAACTCCTTGAATATGATGCTACTCTTTCATTACTCTAATTTAAAAGCATCAACTACGGAGTGAAAATGTCAACTCAAATTTCAATTCTTCCAATAACTAGCCTTACGATCTTGAAAAAATTACTTTACTTTTCTATGCCTCAGGTACTCCAACTGTAAAATAGGGATCATTCCTCAGCTTTTAATGTTTTTCCTCCTCTTTTCAAAATAGCTAAATCCTACTCTCTTTAAATCTCAACTCAGGGTTTACTGTCATTCCCTGGTCTTCTAGTCTACGTTAGACATCTTAAAAGCATCTGTTTTTTTAAAACAAGGTCTGTGTCTTTTTTATTTTATCTTCTAGCATCTATGAGAGTGTACATTTAAAAACTCCAATAAATATTGATTGAAAGTGCAAATATATGAATAAATGAGAGGGTTAATGATAATAGCTGAACAATGCTAAATTTCATTCAAAAAACAAGATATTAGTCTGGCTTAAGATGGTAAGAATTACTAGCTAATTAGAAGTTTATGAAGAGAAGATATTGGGTGTCCTGTAAAAGCATGTTTTTAATCAAAAGCTAATGGTCTTAGAGTTGTTCAGCAATTTCTAGGTTTGCATAGAAATTGTACTAGAAATCCTCTATATTCCATTGCAACTCTTAAATTTTGGGAGCCTTTGGTTTTTAACAGATATAGTTTTATGGAGAAAATGAAATTTGAAATGAGCTTTAAAGAATGCGTTGCATTAGACTAGTAAAAAGAGAAAGGGCATTCCATATTAGGGAATAACACGTACCAAGGCAGGAATATTTCAGTTGTCTTACAGTGAAAGGGAAATGAATCAGTAAGGTTAAATACAAGAAATAATGAAAATTCCATAAGCTGCTAACAGAATTCACTACTGTTTATTTTCGATCACACTATATTTTGACTACCTGGAGAGGAATCATAGCGTGAGAGTTAAATTCATGTTCCCTGAATCCAGTCTGCCTGCTTTCTGATCTCATTTCTGACACTTATAAATACTCTTGGACAAAGTTTTAAGACTCTCAGTGCCTCGATTTACTCATCTATAAAAAGGCTTCAGTACAATAAAAGTACTGCCCTCACAAAGTGGTTCTAGTGGTTAAATAATTTAATGCATGCAAGTCACTAAGTGACGAGCACATTTAAATGCTCAATAAATATTATCATTTAATTTAAGACACCAGACATTCCCATGAAGGTTAGATAAACGTCTTTCAACATTTAGAATAATTAAACTCAGTCTTTTCTAACTCGGGATTATAATGACTCACTGCCACTTTAAGACAGGTTCCAGTACTAACAACACAATCCTATTTAGGGTAGCATGGTACTTAACATCGTGAAGGTCAAAGGAGACTAATTCCTCTGAGAACACTCCATTCATTCTCATTGATGGCATTCAAAAATCCCAAATACAGTTGCATTAGAATGAGATTGTGTTAATCAATGGGTTATTCTTGAAAGCAATAAATCCCTAGAAAAAATGAGAAGGAAGGAAGGAAGGAAGGGAGGAAGGGAGTGAGGGAGGGAAGGATGCAAGGAAGGGTGGATGAGGAAAAAGAAAACAAAAAGAAAGAGGAAAAGGAGTTTAGACTTTGTCCCTACTCAGCCTGGAAAAAAATGTAGCAGAAACTGTTTAAACACTCTAAAAACTTCTTTCTAAATCACACTGCACATGGGCCATTGGTTTTGTTTGTTGCCCTGGACCAGACTCATTCAAAGAAGTTACTGAAATATTAATCTGATCTGTGATTTGGAAAATGTCTCTCAATAAAAATATTCAAAAGCCTGACTGCTTCTCAGCTCTCAGATGAATTAAGATTTAACTCTGACATGAATTGAACCTCTCTCTGGGGATGCTTCTCTTTACGGGGGCTGAGATCACAGAGTTCATCCTTCTGGCACTAGCAGCTCTTTGATTTTTGTCAGGGAGGCCTGCCACCAGAGCGCAATGCATAGCAACGTGAGGGTATGTCTCCCATGTTCCCTAATGAAAAGCTAGCCTGGAGAGTGGGGGTAGGTTGGAGGGTAAATTTCAAAGAGGGGAAAGGTCAGTTCTTGGTCAAAGTATGAAGAGCTTATGGAAGAAAGAAAACTTCGAAAATAAAGCATTAACATAAATTACTGAGCACAGGCTTTCAAGTTCTATAGAAAGAGATGAAGCAATGCTACCACGATAAAGGCTCCCCTTTTTAAAGGATGTGTCCATCTTTGTCCTCTTCTTATTGCTTCAGAAAATTATCAGAAATGTCGGTAGATGATTCTATTTGAGTTTCTTACAGAAAACTTTACAGGCATTGAAATTTAAAGAGATCCCACCTCTTTAAATCAGAAAGGTGTTAAGGTCATGGTTAGCTTTCTGGGAAGAAAATAAAATCTAACTTTCCCAGGAGAACAGCCTTTATTAATTGAGGGGGAAATGGTTAAGCTGACATAACATAACATAAACTGCATCAGTTCAAAGACATAGGGACCTGAGTCAGTGTCAATAATATGGTAAATTTAATAATCTATAAGTAAACTAGGTAATTATTTTCCCAAAGTATAGATTGGGGTGGGTGGGCTGTTTGAAGCAATAAAATAACTGGCCAGTTTTCTACTACTGTCGCACTAGGATGAGTGATAGAAGGAAAACAATACTCAAAAGGATCCAGAAACAAAAACTCAGCAGAAAGACTATGGCAAATACTTCAGTTCTTTGCAGGCAAGAAGTCAAGAGTAGTGGCTTTTGGCTCAGGACCCCTTTCGAAGACCCCCCCAAAGACCATTTGTATATGGATTACATATTTCAATATTTGCTCTTTTAGAAATTAAACCTGAAAAAGGTTTATATATTCATTTAAAAATAATAACAATAAACTTATTCTCTGTTAACATAAATAAAATGTATTTTTACCAAAAATCTCTATGTTTTCCCAAGCAAAGAAAATTATTGAGAAGAGTGACATGATCTTACACTTTTGCAAATCTCTTTTAATATCTGGCTTAATAAAGACAGCTGAATTTTCTCTGCTTCTGTATTCCATCTGTTGTGAAATCTTAATTTTAATTAAAAATATCAAGAAAATCTGGTCTCACACAGAAATATAGTAGGAAAAGGAAGAAACATTTTAACAGCCTTTTCAGGTAAATTTGGGTACTCTTCTCTGATACTACACTAATGTCTGACAAGTGATAGCTTCTCGAAGGTTAGTTGCAGTATAGAATCTGAAACCACACCAATGGTCTTTCCATACTTTGTTACAGTGAAATGCATTGGTCAATAGGATATCTTGAATTGATCTTTCGTCTATGCATGATTTGTAACATTATGCATTTGTCATTTGGAAAAAATAGTAGTTTGCTGAGTTACATAGATGTTCTATTACAAAATATATTTTAAAAATCACATTCATTAATATCATCACTAATCTCAGCAAGAAAAACACTTTAACTATGGAGAAGCTCTCAAGCTCACGGTAGTGGATAGGGATTTTACAAAAACTTAATTTTTGCCTGAAAGCTTAAATTTTATTCTTGGTAATAAATACCGTAAGTGGTTTCCTTAAAGTGATTGTTTCACTCCATTCATTTTCAAGAAAATATTATCAAGTCTACATAATCATAGTTTTTCTGTCGGTCATTCTTTCAAATAAAAATGTTTCATGGAAAAAAAGTGTCTAGTTCAGGTCGCTTCTCAGATAATCACATAAGTTCTTTTGCCCAAGACAGTTACTGTGTTCCAGTATGCAGCAAAAATGTTTTATGCATACTTCCTGCCTTGTCACACAGTATTAAAAAGACATGTACTCAAGGGTCAAGATTCAATACAGTTATAAGTTTTATTTTTCATCAAGAACATTCTCTGTGAAATTGGCTTTTTTTAAAAACTGTGAGTCCAGTTTGGTACTACTGACTGGATTCATGCAAAGGCACCAGCAGTTTTATCCACCACCTTTGCTTTTGCATCAACAGTGCAAATGCCAATACAGAGAAACAATGTCTTAGTGTTATCATAAAATATTTTCTTTTATTATAGAAGTTTCAGGTATAGAGCATTGTAATTCGATATCCATGTACACTACACAATGATCACCAGCACAAGTCTAGTTGCCTTCCATCACCTTATAGCTGACCCCCCTTCACGAATCTTGTCCACCCCCCTGACCCCCTTCCTCTCTGGCAACCATTAAACTTGTTCTGTGTATCTATGAGTTTGTTTTTGTTTTATTTGCTTGTTTGGTTGGTTTTTTAGATGCCACATATGGGTGAAATCATAAGATATTTGTCATTCTCTGCTGACTTATTTCACTTAGCATAATGACCATCAAGGTCCATGTATGTTGTCCCAAATGAAAGATTTCATTATTTTTTATGGCTGAGTAGTATTCATGTGTGTGTGTGTGTGTGAGTGTGTGTGTGTGTGTGTGTGTGTGTGTGTAGATGGACACTTAGGTTTTTTCCATATCTTGGCTATTATCTCACAAACCACCTAAAATGTCTTGTGGACTCTCAAAGGTCTATAAATCATACTTTGAGAACTGATGAAATAGAGAAAAGTTGGCTAAAGCCCAAGGAATAAACAAGTACTATGAGAGGCTATAATAAGAGCAGAGGGAAAAGCTCCTGACTTTTTGATTTTTATACTGATCAATTAGGGAGGGAATTTGGGGGACAATAGGTGTTCGTCATATCCTGAAAGAAGGCAAACATGCACAACTAACCTTTTTCAAAACATATGTCTTGAGTGGGAAGAAGGAGAACTGGCTACGGTTGATTGGATATAACTGTATCCACAAGGCCTAGGAAGAATTTCAGCCCAAATTAGAATAGGAAATCTCTGAACTCTAGGAAGAATGTCTTCCAAAAAAGAGAAATGCTAAGCAACAGACAGAATGAGGAACAAGCTAGTGATATGATAAAGATGGCTAACATGTTCCCTGTCTCAATAAGAAAGATGACTCTAGGTCTAAAAGAAAACCAAAAACTATACAAGAAAGCTTGATCCAAATAAGATGCAAACAAAGTATGGTATGATTTGAGCAATCGATGGAAGGAAAGAAGAGAGAATCCAGTTTATTGATGCCAGGAAATTTTTCTTTTGAGTTGCTCAGAGATTTTGACTTTGGATTTGTAGAGAAGGAAATATTTGCATAGCTTATAATAATATAAATACTATTTACTCTCTCTATATATATAACTATATACAATTTTAGGTTAACTATATATACTTCAGTTAAATATATATGTTATTTACATATATATTTAGTTATATATATAACCAAAAGACAAATTACAGATTTCAATATGGTTGCAGAACATGTAAATGTTATCAGTATTATAGATGGAGGGCAGAAGAGATGTAGAGGGAATGGTAGAAGCCCTAAGAATATCCTCAGTAATGGAGAGTCAAGGGATGCAATTGACAGTTGACAGAATAAGAAAGTATTATTCAACATTATAAAGTTAAAGCTAAGAGATTTGGAAAACCATACAACTATCACAAATAGGGAAAAGTAGGGGAGACAGGTTTTGTGAATGAACTAAATTTTCTTTGACAGTGCTGACTCAAGAGATAATGTTTAACTATGATAAATCCAAAAAGTAGGATATAAATTATATTATTTAGACAGCCTTAATATTAAAAATATTTGATAATTATTATGGCACTGACACATAATGATCAGACCAGAAGCCTATATATTCAGAATGGAGGTGTCTCAGTCAACCTCTGGGAGACACTGGGACACACTGGCTATATATCAACTCTGTTTTTAAAACAGAGTTAGGGAGGTAACAACTACAAGAAATAAAGATAAGAGCAGGCCAAAAGGTAGCCAGGGCTGAGGTAAGAAACTATTACTTTTTATTAAAAGCCTTTCTGTGTTATTTTAGTTTTTACTATATGCATGTATTACTTTGAAGAGAAATAATATTAATATATAAAAGGGATTTTTCATCCTATTAGTTGTTAGGACTATTTAAATATTGTGGTATCATTCTCCTTAAAGTCTATAAGCAATTGATGTCCAGTAGAAATAAATTTAATAAAATATTTCTTTGGTAAACATTTCCTTGGTTTAGTAGCAGACCTTTTCATGTGTCCTTATATATATTCTCAAGGATATATAATGGAATTACTTCAAGTTTTAATTTAGGAGATAATTCATAATTTTATTTCTTTCTCATGATGACGGGGAAGCAGTGGAAAGTATCCTAAAGCATATAGCTTATATCTAGGGCACATTCCTTTAAAAGTTATCAATGCTTTTAAATAGTAGGAGATTCTCCTTACCAAAATTAAAGATGATGTTGGGGATTTTATTTTACTTTAATGAATAGGCCCCAAAGACCCATAACGTATATCTATATGTCACAGCTAACTATCCTTTCTGTTCTTTAGATCACCACAGAGAACAGGAGGCCTACAATAATTACTAGAAGATGTATTTCGAGGACATTGCTTTACTTTAATTTATGAGTAGTACAATTAGTCACAGATATTGTTGGCTACAAGAAGTAAGTCCACAAAAAATAGTCTCCCAAATAACATAGAGCCTGTGCTAAGAATTATTTGCATGTTGGACTAATTCATTCTGAATGTATATGAAGTCAGTAAAGGAAATTATGTTAGCAAAAGTTATCAAAACATAAAACTTACTTGTGACTTTCATATATGTTTCAAAACCTAGAATTTTGTAAACTTTTGTGTACATTTATAGATACGAAAAATTGTTTATATTATTGGATAGTTGTTACTTTACAGAGTATAGAGGTATGGGAAGTAGCAAGTCAGGGTACCAGAATGCTTGGGTTCATTTGGAGGAGGACTTGACACAGAACAGATATGAAGTTACAGTCCGTTTAAACCAACACCCCCATCTTGAGTCAACTTCCTCACTGTGTTATATAACAGTTTCTTTGTGTAGTATTTTGGCTCTCCAGGGTCAAATAAAACAGCATTTCAGGCCACATGGCATTCTTCTTTTGTATGTTTCACCATTCAAGTTGTAGTTCCTTCTTTACTTATGTTTATTATTTAATTTTTATAGGTTGGATGCAATATAAATATAATATTTATACATAGTTTAGTAATACATATCAAAAAAGAGTGGAATTTCTACATGTAGGCACATAATACAACTATTAGAAATGGAAACGAAGTCTTATTATAGTGAGCAATATTGAATTATTCAAATCGAATAGCTTTCTCTCTGTACACGTAAGTCTACAACAGCCTAATCAACAACAAAGATAGAAAGTTAATAATTCAAAGCTTTGGTTATCTTTAATCAAATAGGTGGACTTTTGAGGCTATAGAAATCATGTATACATAAATAAATAAAGTATATAAATATATAAAAAGTCTGAAAGAATATTACTAGAGGCCTGTATGTTATTTAAAGTACTGATTAAGTCTTGTGTCATATGTTAAAACCATGAGTTCTAGCAAACATCTGTAGGAAGATACCAAAATTAGTCTTAGAGTTAGTATACGTTCATCAGCTAAAGCAACAAGGTTACATATGTTGTATGTACTAAAGCGTTTGTTTTTGTCCTGTAGTATAAAGTATTTGAAGCAGAGTTCTTAAGGGTCTTAGGACATAATAAATGAATGTGTATTAAAAACTGTTTTAAAGCACATTATTTCTACCTAAGAAAGCAAATTTAATGCACTAGCTTCTTCCTCATTCATTCAATTATTTATTCATCATTCATCTCATAAATATTTATTGAGCTCCCTGCTCTTACAGTACTGTAGGAGAGGCAGAGGCATAAAGCATACAGCCATAATACTGTGTGATAAGTGCACTGGGTTATATACCAAGTTAGGCCACTCATGAGAACAAATAAGTTAATTACAAAAAGTCCCTCAAAAATGTTACTTCCAAAGTAACTGGGTTTAAAAATAAAAAGTTGCCTACATTAGGCTTCATTATACTGTAAAAGAACTGGCAACTGGAAAACTCTAGAATTATTATATTTACATTAAGGAAAATTAGGCAAGATGCCTATCTTCTTAACTTTATATTCATTTAATGGACACCCATTCTTCATCTTTTCTCTTCAGTTATAGGAATACATAAAAGGCATTATAACAGGTTCATTTTAATAAGAGAGAGGACAATCATACAGAAAATGACTAAATTATTCTCAGTTTAGGGTTTCACTGTTTATTTATTTATTTATTTATTTTTGCCTCAGGCTTTGGGGACATTAAGGCCATGTTATAAATCCTGGTCACTGCTTTTTCTAAAGAGCAAAAATGAGAGTTTATTAGCATCTCAGTGGTTGCCTCAATAATGACAAAACAGTTGCTCATTACTGCTCATTAGTTTCATATTAGATTCATTTGCAATAGCAATACATCTTCTATTCATACTCGATTGCAACACACCCAATATGATTTGACACCTGCTGTACAATAGAATTCATTAGATAGTAATAATACAAATAGAAACTCAGGAGCTGGACTTCTATTTGCCTCTCTGATGACTCTGTACAGGAAAAGGCCTCTGAAATCATCTAGGCTAGAAAAAGGTAAATATACACAGCAGATAATCAAGGTTTTCAAATACTGAATTCTCTGTTTTTCTGTCTACAACAATATTCTATACACACAATGTAATATTTTAATGAGTGACATAATTTCCAAAATAATAAAGCACTTCCTACTACACAGATGAAATGTTAATCTAAATAACCATATTGAATAAAAAACAAGTCTGAGGTCTTTTTTTAACTTCAAGATAGACTAAATTTGTTTTCATACATTTCATATTTTTCATACATTTATGCCTTAATCCATGGGGAGGACTCAGATTTCAAAATGTACCTAGTCATTTCTTCTGATATTCAATTATGTTTGTTTACTTGAACTCCTTGTGGCTATTGCTACATGTCACTGCATATAATAAAAGAAGAGACTTTCAAACGTTATTCTTTTGTTTAGATTCATGTCACCTAAATCACCTAAATGCAACACACAAATTCAAAATGAAATGACTGCTCCTGCTTACCAGAAATGTTTTAGGGAAATCTAAAGTGCTTTGCTTCAGGTAAGAAAGTCAATTGTTAACTTCTGTTATATTTCCATAGAAAATAAAGAAAAAGCTACATTAACCAATTCCTAAAATATATGAGTCACAAGAGACCTTATTCTGTTCCATTTCACAACCAGTTTTTAGGTATTCACAATATCCCAGGGGTTATGAGACCATGATATTCATACTTTTTGCAACTAGTATTTAACAACCCTTTGCCATTTCCATCAGATTATAAACTCCAAAGAATCTCAACAGTGACTGAATTCCTACCAGGTGGCGTAAGCATAGGACATGGTGGGAACCCAATAATATTTGTTGAATGAATTAATAAATGAACACTGTGAGAAATATAACAGAGGACAACGATATCTGCCCCTTAGTTGCCTATAATTCTGGTGGAAAAGTGAGTCTTAAGAGATAATATTAAAGTAAAATAAATCAGTAATTTATAATGTGTGAGAATGGGTAGTGGAGACCACACCTACTTTGAGAATACAGAAAAATGAGAAATCAACATAAGTTGATATTTCAGGGGAATTTTTTTGTTAGTTGGTTATATCTTCTTCCAAGCTCTGAAGGAGGAGCTGAATTTGGATAGGTGGAAGCTGGGAAGCAAATATTTTAGGGCAGGGAAAAGAACTGGCCTGGGCTTCCCTGGTGGCGCAGTGGTTGAGAATCTGCCTGCTAATGCAGGGAACACGGGTTCGAGCCCTGGTCTGGGAAGATCCCACATGCCGCGGAGCAACTAGGCCCGTGAGCCACAACTACTGAGCCTGCGCGTCTGGAGCCTGTGCTCCGCAACAAGAGAGGCCGCGATAGTGAGAGGCCCGCGCACCGCGATGAAGAGTGGCCCCCGCTTGCCGCAACTAGAGGAAGCCCTCGCACAGAAACGAAGACCCAACACAGCCAAAAAATAAATAAATAAATAGATAATAATTAAAGGTACTAATAATTAAAAAAAAAAAAAAGAACTGGCCTAAGTTTAGAGGTAGAAATGAGCATACGAAAAATTGATGATGTCTTCAATAGCTATTTTACAATATATTTAAAGTTTGTAAGTAAGATATTTTCACATATACACTACCTATTTTCAGACATCAGAATACAGTGGTCCCCCTTATTCAAGGTTTAGCTTTCCACAATTTTAGTTACCTGTTGTCAACCATGGTCTGAAAATATTAAATGGAAAATTTCAAAATAAACAATTCATAAGTCTGAAATTGCATGCCATTCTGAGTAGCGTGATGAAATCTCACACTGTCCCACCCCATCCAGCCCAGGCTGTGAATCATACCTTTGTCCAGCCCAGCGTATTCCACCAGTTAGTCACTTAGTAGCTGCCTGGATTATCAGATCGACTGTCAAAGTATTGCAGTGTTTGTGTTCAAGTCACCCGTATTTTACTAAATAATGGCCACAAAGTGCAAGAGTAGTGATACTGGCAATTCGGATATGCCAAAGAGAAGCCATAAAGTGTTTCCTTTAAGTGAAAAGGTGAAGGTTCTTGACTTAATAAGGAAAGAAGAAATTGTATGCTGAGATTGCTAAGAACTACAGTTAAAAACAAATCTAGGGAGGGTGGGAGGGAGATGCAAGAGGGAGGGGACATGGGGATAAATGTATACGTATAGCTGATTCACTTTATTATACAGCAGAAACTAACACAACAATGTAAAGCAATTATACTCCAATAAAGATGTTAAAAAAAACCAAACACCAAAAAACGAATCTTCTGTCCATGAAACTGTAAGAAGGAAAAAGAAATTTGTGTTAGTTTTGCTATAGCCTCTCAAAATGCAAAAGTTATAGCCACAGTGTATGATAAATGTCAAAGGCATTGAATTTGTAAAAGAAGATATTTTGAGAGAGACCACATTCACATAACTTTTATTACAGTATATTGTCATAATTGTTCTATTTTATTGTTAGTTATTGTGTTAATCTCTTACTGTGCCTAATTTATAAATTAAACTTTATCATAGGTATGTATGTATAGAAAAAATATAGTATATATTGGGTTCAGTACTATCTGTGGTTTCAGGCATCCACAGGGGGTCTTGGAACGTACCCCCTGTGGATAAGGGCTTCTACTGTAATGTTGTTTCAGTTGTTGAAACATGATTTGCTTTGTACCCTGAAATAAATCTAGTAGAATCACAAAATAGGTGGTTTTCAAGCAGACCTGTAGGAAGAAAGCCAAGTCTAAGATGATGCAAGTAAACTCATGCCACTTAAATACAACCGCATTAGAGATTAAGTAAATTAGAATACAGAAAAAGAGTTAATAACCATGGTATTAGTATGTGCAATACAATTTAGGTAAATGAACTCAAATTCCAACGAGTATAGTCTCCAAGAATAATAGTTCTTATAACATTTTTACAATTTTACCTAACAAATATACATAAAATGAGTTTTACAATAATCAAAGCCTTGAGTAAATGTTACTTCCTGTAAGAGACAATATAATTGTTTTATAATAAAAAGCAGCAGATCACAGAAAAGCTCAGTAAAAAACAAAAACTACCCAGAAATTCAACTTTATGATGACAAAATACAGACTGTGTATAAATACTAGTTATAAAACCTGACTGTCTAATACTATTTATATCTTGGGTCTTAATAATAACTGATTAGAAACTATATTTCAACATTTTTTCTTATCTGGCCTTTATACCACCTGTCTAATTCTTTTTATTTTTAAAAAATGCATACATATCTTTCAATATACTCTATTATTCTTTATAATGTTAGTTAATGCCTAATATAGGGTTTTGAGATTTAACAAATAAAAATATAGGCTGCCCACTTGAATTTGAATATCAGATAAACAACAAATAATTTTTAACATAACTACAATTTGGTGTAAGTTCAACAACAATTTTATAGTGTAAGTATGTCCCAAATATTGCATGGGACATTCTTTTGCTAAAAATTATTTGTTGTTGGTCTGAAATTCAAATTTAGCTGAATGGCCTGTATTTTACCTAGTGATGCTAGTCTAAAGCAGTGCATCACGGGGACTTCCCTGGTGGTCCAGTGGTTAAGACTCCGCACTCCCAATGCTGGGGGGTCGGGGGGAGGGATGGGTTCAATCTTTGGTCAGGGAACTAAGATCCTACATGCTGCATGGCACAGTCAGAAAAACCAAAACAAACAAAAAAACCCCAGTGCATCACATTAGCAAAATCGATTGTTTCAGCAACCTTTTTTTCTTCTCATCAAATGTTGTCTTGTGGTCTATGATTTCAGCTATAATTCTAATCTAGGCTAAATCAATGCAAGTGGGATTTATACATTTCTATTTGCTCAAAGTTATGTTATATAATAAATTGTTCACTTTAACTTGTTAGATCATATTACTAAGTCCTTCTTGTAGATTAGATTTTTAGAGCTACCTTTATCTTTGCCCTATATAGACCAGATATAAAACATTCCTAATTCTATACTGCCACCTTGTACACATGTGAAAAGACACATTTTCTCTCCATATTACTTTAAAGATTAAAAGCTTTTGTAACTTAGTCAGAAGTGTATGTTTAATAGTCATAGAATCAAGTCTCTCTTTTCTTCCTGTTCATTTTCAATCTCTCTTTCTTTCTCTTTGTCTCTCTCTCTCTGTTTTTCTTTCACACACACACACACACACACACACACACATCTCCTGACCCACCACATACCTATGGGATTATAATAAACTTGAAATTATTTCAACTGTGATAGTGTTTGAAACCATAGAAGTATTAAGTTTCTCTGTATATTATCTGAAGATGTGATATGATTTTTATAAATTGTATGATTTAAAATGTTTTTTATTACTCAGTGGATCAATAGAAAAATTAGTTAATCTATTTCTTTTAAGATTTGCAAATGAACCCTTTACCAAGGACTTTTTTATTTGAATGGCAATTGACTTGCAATTATAAAGATTTTAGCCTGTTAAACAAATCTGAAATAGTGAGTGACATTTGAAGTAAGGAAGTTTGAACATGAGCTTCACAAACAACCAGAGAAATATATCCTTGGATAGCCATGTGTCATTTGTTTTGGATTTTATTAATAAAAAGACATTTTATTCCTTTACTATTCCTCAGTAATGGTTGATTTTCTTTACTTTTGTGTTCTATCACAAAAATCTAATATTCAAAGCAAAGAATAGAATTTTTTCTAACTTTTTTATATATGTGGTTGTATTGGGTTAAATTTTAATAGGCTCCATAAATAAAGCTTCTCTTAGCTAAACATTTATCTGGGTTTTTTTCACTGAATCAGACAAATAAGACAAACATTTTGCTTTGTGAAATATCAAAAATTCTGAAGTTGATCAGGGATTGTTGAGACATATACTAGTTTTTCCAGTCCAGGGGAAGACTGTTTTAAAACTGAATTAAGTAATAGCCTATCAAATTCTCAGCAGTCACAGTGAATGTAGAGACTTAAAGACTAGTTAGCTAGCCACTATTCTAATTCCAGAGACCAGTTAGTTGACCATGTAGTCTAATTTCGCAGTTGAAAGGCAAAGAAATGCAAAAATATTCAGGCATTAACATACATGCAATGAAGAAAAGATTTGCAATTTAACTGATCATCTAGAAAATATTCATCAAGACTTGTCTAATATATTGTTTTCTATTTGATATGTCTTTATAATTAGGCAGGACAGTCTGTAGGGATTTAGATGCAAAAACTATTTTGCCAGGGAACCAGGCTTACATAGGGATTAATTTAATAACTGAAAAAATATCTAAGAAGATAAAGGTATTAACATATTTAAAAATTATCAAAATGGATTGCTTTTCTTTAAAAATATGGATTTCTTTTCTTACAAAAGTAATATAAGCTCATGGTAGAAAATTTGAAAAATATAGAAAGGGCACAGATTAAAATTAAAATAATTTCTTCAACGCTTTTTAGAGAGCTTTTACTTTTTGATACATTTGTTTCTAATTTTCTAAATATTAATTTTTTTTACAAAATTGGGATCATATTGGATGCTGTTTTTCATAATAAGGTAATTAAATGTAAAAAGTCAATAAGTGAAGTAAAGAGAAATTTAGACCTAACTGAATAAAAGTTAAGATGCAAAATAAATGTGGTGAAATGATATAAAAATCTATTAAGAAGAAAAAAAATAAGACATATAAAAGAGGAATTAAAAAACATGGAAGAAAAACTGAAAATGTCAGTAACAACATTCAAAAAGATAAGAGGTAAACATTCTTCCAGAGTTGTTGAAAACGTCAAAACTCAGATTGAGAATGCCAATCAGTCTTAAACAGAATTAAAATTCTTAGTCACAACTATATATATCATAGGTAAACAAAAGAACAGCATATATAAAGAGAAGATTTCAAAATTATCTAGTGATGGTACTTTAAAACTTGATTAGAGAGTTCAATTTCCAATAATTGAGAACTTGGAAATTTTGACCAGTCTTCCTCTGAGAACATCTAGGAAAGTTGAACAAAAAGAAAATTTGTTTCAAATCTTTAGAAGATAACAGGCATTGAAAATTTATGCTAGAAAACTAAAAAGAAACTCAGAGGGTGGAGCCAGGCATTTGAGGCTGCTTTCCCCTTAAAAGCTTATGCTGATTCTGGAAAGACTGATCCACCTGAGAAACTGGGCAGAGATTTCGTTGGACTTGTGAAGACATAGAGAAAAATTGGTTATGTGTAGTCTGCAAAAATATGGAAGTTGGGGGATCTAGGGCATGGAAACTTTATTGGGCCACAAAAAAGGAGTAAGGGTGAATCAGACAGACCTTCCTTTGTAGAGACTGAAGCTCAGTCTTGAATAAACCTAATATTTGATTGATTTAAGGTAATGCAGGATTATTGCTTGTTTCTACTAGCTTCCTACCAGAAGTAAATATAAATCATCTGTGGAAGATGGCAACATCATCCTATATCTCAAGTTATCTTAATATCTGTCACTCAATCAATAAAAAGCATATATATATGAAGAAACAAAATAAAGTGACTTAAACCAAAAGAAACAATAGGTAGTAAAACTAGACCTACAAGGAATCAGGATAATATAACTTTCAAAATAGAAAAATAGTCATGGTTAATATGCCCAAGGAAATAAAATAGACCAAGAATACTGGGAGAGAAGTAATAGCAATAGTAGAGAATCAACTGTAAATTCTAACACTAAAAAGAAGATACAGTGATATTGAGAATGGAATGCATAGCAGGAAAAGCAGGTTAGACACAGCTAAAGAGAGGATTTGAGAATTGAATTCAAGTCATAAGAAAATACTAAGAATTAAGCACAGAGAGACAAATGATGGAAATTATTGAAAAGTACAGAGGACACACAGGAAATACAACCAAACAGATCTAATTTAGATGTAACTGGGGTTCCAGAGAGACAGAAGAAAACAAACAGGGTAGAAGTCATATGTGAAAAGAGATTGGTTGAGATTTTTTTAAAAAAATGATGTACCATCAAACCAAACATTCTACAAGTACGATGAACCCCAAACAGGAGGAATACAAAAAAGAAAAGACACTGTGGGACAGCAAATTAAAACTGCTCAAAAAAAAGACAAAATTTAAAAAGCATCTGGAGAATATATATTTCAAAAATATCTATCCAAACTAAAGAGGAAGTAAAGATATTTTTAAACAAACAAAAACTTAGAAAATTCATCATTAGCAGATCCTCACTAAAGAAATATGGGTGATCTTCAAGCAGAAAAAAATAATCCTGAAAGGAGGCTTAGCTATGTAGGAAGGATTGAAGAACAATAAAACTGTAATTACATGAGCAAATGTGAACACACACTGTATAAAACAAAAATAATAACAAATTATGAGATTTAAAAATATATATGAAATTAAATACATGACAATAGTAACAAATAATTCATGAAGGGATAAATGGTGATAAAATATTTTAAGATCTTTGCTATGTATGAAAAGTGGTTGGACTTTAACAAAACAAAGACGTGTGTTATAACCTCTAACATAAAATCTAAAGAAGTAGTAAAAGGATATGTAACTACTAAGAGTAATAGAAAGAAAATGAAATAATAAAAAATTCTCAATCATTAAAATAGAAAGCAAGAAAGACATAGAAGGCAAGAAAAAGAGTACATATGGACCAAATAGAAAGCAAATAATAAGAAAATAGATACAAATACAATAATTACATTAAATGCCAATGAACTAAATGATCCAAAAAAGACAAAGGCTGTTAGACTCAATTTGAAAAAACCTATAAATTGATTATAAGAGGCATCTAAAATATAAGGATACATAAAACTTAAAGGTAAACAGATGAAAAAGGTATCCATGGTTCACAATGGAGGCTGAGAAGTCCCATTATCTGCCAAAAGTTGGTAGTGTAGTTCTGAGAACCGGAGGGCTAATGGTGTAATCCCAGTCAAGGGCAGGAGAGGACACCGGTCCCAGCTTAGACAGTCAGGCAGAGCTAGTGAATTCCCCTTCTTCCACTTTTTTGTTCTATTCAGGCCCTGAGTAGAACACACGGGGAAGGACAATCTGCTTTACTTGGTCCACTCATTCAAATGCTACTCATATCCAGAAAAACCCTCACAGACACACTCAGAAATAATGTCTATTCTGGGTAATCTGTGTCCCAGTCAAGTTGACACAAAAAAATTAACCATCATAGGGAATACTCTTGGGAACCCCACCAGTGAAGGAAGTCTGGTTGTGCAGAGAAGTGGACTTGTACTATAGTCACAGCAAAGCTTCTAGGACTAGTATGGTCCATGGAAGTTGTCCACATTGAGGAAAAGGGACAGGCCTTTGTGTTCCCACACAAACTGGTTATGTGATGTGGGCTGTCCCAAGAAGGGAGTAAGATCTCAGGTGAGATAGCATCCTTTGACTGAAGAATTCCTGGAGAAGGCCTCAGTTGTATCCATCATCAACCAAAAGTCCCAGCAACTGGTGAATCCAGTCCCTCTGTCCTGAAGGAAAGATACAGTGTACCACAGCATCCATCACACCCAGTTCCCAGATTTTCCTTTTAGTAAATCTGACCTCTGAGAATTTTAGCTTTGAAGTTTATATAAAATTGACTCCATATGATCTCTAGCTCCCAGGATGGACTGTAAACCTGTCAACAGAATCCCAACAAACCTCCTTGCCACCATATTTAGTTCTAGGATGGGCACATCACCAAATAGAATTACCTGACCAGGATAATTTCTTTGAGGTGACCAAAGTCACCACAGATGGTTCAATCAGAGCAAAGACCAAAACTGTCTTTCAGTCAATCTCTTACTCTCAACATAAGCAAAGAAATATGTAGCCCTCTGAGCTTCTGGCAGCCACTGTTTCTGACTAGGGAAACTAGGCATAGAATGGCAGGCACTAAGGTACACAAGCTTTAATTAGTTAGCAGTAGGACAGCTGGGGTCAGGATAAAGCTGACACCTCAGAAAGAAGTAGAGTTGTGGAAACAAATCAGGGTCTGAGGCGCCATTAGACTTCTGGATAAAAACAATATGGAAGACTCTCACTGTGAAGACTGTTTCTGCACTTACATGAGCTAAATATTTCTCATACTATTTAAGCCAGTTTGAACTGTTCTTTGGTCACTTGCAAAGTAAAGGGTTACTGAGACACCTGAACTGGAGACACCTATTTGTGTTCATTGCTAAAGTTTCTATTAATGTGTAACTATTTCTTTCTGTTAAAATACATTTTTTCAGCTTGTTCTTATAAACTTCTATAGAATCAAATATTTCATTGTTTTCATTTGTATTGTCCTCTATACTAGTGCCTATCTACACTTCTATATTGTACCCTATCAGTAAAAAAAAAAAAAAAATTGAGCTAACAGCTTACTAAGTAGGTTGAACTGTCAGAGTAGACTCCGGCTAGTAATAGATATTATCCAAGATATAACCAAACTTTAATAATGAGTCAAAGGATACAGGCAAAAACTGTAGCATTTCTTTCTAGAAAAGGCCAAATCCTTTAGCTACAGTTTTCAAAAATATCCCTTTCTCTGGCATTAGGATAATTTGGGTGAAGATAACAAATTCTGAACAATGGATATGGAAACTTCTTTCTCAAAGAAACCATTTCAGTTTTGTGGTTCTTCAGTTTTATACTCAGTTGCACAGATAAAACATATCTGTGTTACCATGTTCCATTCTTCAGCAAGCCGAATTACAGGTTGATTACAGTAAACAATCTGCACAGATCACATATAACATTTTTCAGGTAGGCATTCTCCAGTATCTTTCCCCTAATAAATATCATGAGCAGATTTTACAAGGAGTTCTGGCCAAAGTGGTCAGAGTAGGTAAGCAGTGTCACAGTTGACTTGTTTTACACCATAAAAAAATCTCTATTTATTTATTAAAATTATACATATGTACTATATCATAAGTGTATGCAAAAGCAAAAAATTAGAAGGTACAAGATAAAGATGTAATAAACATTTTAAAATAGTTTTTTTATGTATTAAGAGCAAAACCCTTTATGCCTGCTCTAAAGTATTATTTATAAAATGTACAATAATGAGAATTATTTTTAGTGCAGCAATATCATTGCATATGCCTCATTGATTTGGAAATTTTTAAAAAATTTATTAATGTATAGTTGATTTGTTAATTTCTGCTCTACAGCAAAGTGATTCAGTTATACATATATACATTCTTTTTCATATTCTTTTCCATTATGGTTTATCACAGGATATTGAATATTGTTCCCTGGGCTATACAGTAGGACCTAATTTATCCATTCTATATATAATAGTTTGCATCTGCTAACCCTAACTTCCCACTCCATCCCTCCCCAACATCTTCTCCCCCTTAGCAAACACAAGTCTGTTCTGATTTGGTAATCTTTGATTTAATACCTTCTGATACAAGGTCTCTAAGATCTAAGTTTTAGATACTTGCTGTTAGTGGCTAATATAACTGAAATGAATTACATTCAAAGATATGTGATCCAAGTGGAATAAGTGCTGAATTAGCTGTATTTAATAAACTATAATATTTACTTTCACACCCATGTCAAATAGTTTTTTTGGAGTTAAAATTTGGTTTTGGTTAAAATTTTAACAAATTTCAAGATTCACTGAAATTCCTCACATGGAACATTTTTAATTACGTTAAAAAATTTTGTTCCCAAGGTTTTGAAGTATGGAGATGTGTGAGTTTTTATCAATAACACATTTATATCACTATCAGCCACACACAAACACATTATGATGAACATATTTCCTTATATTTATTTTCAAAATCTTTCTCCTTACTGTGAGTTTTTTTTAAAAAAACTGTTACTTTCTCACTTGTTGATAGAAATCACTTCCATGAAGGAACATGTTAAGGTGTTTGTTTTTACTAGAATGTATACCAACTAGCAATCCCCTGACAGCCATTTGTCTTTATAGAAAATCTGGAATGCTTCTTTTTATAAAAGAAAAATCTCTAGCTCATATTTAAGTTCAACAGTTCTCTTAAGTCTTTTGTCATGAGGTAACCAGTACAGAAGTTTTTCGTAGTGACTTATCTCAAGTACTGGAAAAAAATATTTTATGATTTAGGAAAATGCAATCTCTGAATCTATTTACCTAGGCATGTAATACATTGTATAGGTACATATACACATTGCTATATGCAAAAACAAAACGAAAAACCAACAAAAAACCTGCCAATCTCTCAGGCTGTACCTTGGAACCTTCTCTCCTCTTTTGTCTTTATACCACTTGTATTGAATGTCATCCACGACCATGTGCTGTATTAACAAAGGGAAGCCACCAGTGTAATCTGTACAGTAAGTATTAGTAAAGGTTGATTTCTTTCTTAGTTTTAGTTTAAAAATAAGATAATTAATAGATCTACTATGTCTTCTTATACCTCAATGGATCACTTTTGTTTTCACATCACCTGTGATGTTCACACCTTGAATTGTATGCACATTTTATTTAATTCCTAATTTGATTTTCTGCAGTGTCAGTTTTGATCATCACTGCTCTTTGTATGTCATCTGATATTCCAGACTACTCCATTGTCATTTTATTCCTATAGCCCATAATTTTATTGAAATTGTAAAGAGTACAACGTAGATACTTACTAACTTTTTTTTCCTAAGTTGAGTAGTATTTAGATATGCGTTGCCCATTGTGTTTAGGTCCATGTTGACTTATACTATATGAGATAATATTTTCATTGATTCCTCATGTTGATTTTTTTTTCTGGATTACTCATTCTTTAATGAGTAATCTTTAATATATATAAAGATATATAATCTTTAATATATATATACTCATTCTTTAATCTATAACCAGTATATCCAGGCCTACACGTTGTAAGTTGACAATGTGAACACGGATTCCAAACTTTCTCCTACTCAGTGTCCACCAGGATGCTGCCAAAATTCTCCTCTCATACCTGAATCTGGAGAACAATAGATGTGTACTCCCAAATTTGTGGTTTCTAGCAAATGCTTATTTGGTGCAACTGAGACAGGGCTATTTTATTTACCTCCACTACCTGGTTCCTTTACAATGAGAGGCAGTCTGGTATATTGTTTAAAAGCATACTATCTCAAATCATATTGCGTGGGTTCAAACCCAGCTCTACAACCTACCAGAGGTGTGATCTTGGGCAAATCACTTATCTCTACCTTACTTAGCATATCTCTAAAATAGAGATGATAATCTTTACCTCACAGTGTTGTTACAATTCTATGGCAAATAGTGTGACTGCTTATTAACTTATGTTTGGATCTATTTTTTACTAAAAATGCCAGATGAAAATAAAAATCTCTAGACAGTACTAATTCCCTATGTTTTTCCTATTTCTACTCTCACTTACAGCTGATTTAATATCCAGGCATTATGGGGCCCACCTGGCCCTATTCACCTCTGGTTAGTTTATATACTGTGACTTTTGGACACTCAATGGATAAGGGAATTTAGTGTGTTGGTCAATTTTGCTTGCCCCAACAGGGGAATAATCACCACTCTTTGTGGTTGAACACAGGCCTCCATTTCTGCTATGGGGATAAGGAATAGAGGTACGCAGGGACTCTCTCCCATCTCCTACCTGCCTGTCCGTGCAGCAGACATGAGTGGCATCCTTTCTCAATCTGATACTTTTACAAAATTAATACTTTCAGAGTTTGGCAATTCCATGTATCCCTCCCACTCATAGAACTCCTTACCTTCTAATGTATTATGTGTATACTGTCAGCTTCTACCCCACCTAGAATGATATCTCTAAAAAGACAGGGAATTGTCTCTGTATGTTTACCTAAAACAGTGCCTGGCCCAGAATAGGCCCTCAAATAATATTTAACACATTATTCACTTTACCTTATAGTACAATTGTAACTCTACAAGCGTTCCTGTGTTTTCAGAGGCTTTTCAGTGGGGAACTCTATCAGCAAAGCTTAGCTGACCACCATAACTTGGAAGTCAAGTGCATTATTTTAAGAGCCAATCATCTGGACTTTCTCCAATGCATATCAGTTTTTTAAAAATATATATTTAACAGCCCAGGGCATCTTTTCTTTGGTAATGTCAGAGAAGATAATTGAAGTCACTGAATTTGCATTAAGAGCAGCAACTTTCCCTCAAACAATAGCTGCCTTAGGGCAAGGGCAAACCTTCAGCACCGTTGGCTAGACAGGGATGGAAAACCTGATTGGTCACAGACACTGCTCTACATATATCATCCAATGAAATTGGTTTTGGTTAGTAATACTCATGGCGTTCCTTTTTTGGGTTTCTTCCAATTCTTTTCAGTTCTAAAGTTCTGCCTCTGTTTATGATGATTCCAACTGCCAGTCAAAAAGCTTCTATCCAAAGCTGCTAGCTGAGAAGATACTTGAACTGGAATTTCTATTAATAAGTATTGTGAACACTGATTTAGTGTCCGTTATCTAATAAGTCATATTAAATCATGGAAGAAATACACAAGTTGTTTCTGGTGTGCTTTTCCTCTTGACGGATTCTTTTCTTCCTAATAATAGTCCTTAAATTGCTAAGATGGTAAGAGATGTAATCATGGCATTTACTCCTACTGACATTGCATTTTTGGGTCCTGTTAATATACTGGGAGATTAAAACCAGTTCAACAAAATGAAATTGTAATAGTTGAAATCCTGGGGTTCTCATTGTTATGCCACAGATTCAAATTCATAATGTCATTTGCTATTACATAAATGCTATTATCTGAACTAAATATCACTTACTATATGGAGAGCAATATCTGTATAGGTCATTTTCCAACATTTCTCTAATTCTCTGATACCAGCTGGGTGTCCTACAATTCATTTATATTCTGACACTAACTACCCAGAGCTAGCATCAGACTTCATAGATTGAAGGGCTCAGTCACATAAGACTGCACTCACCAGTCACAATTCCTGGGTCCTGCACTCTGTCAGACTTGACTAAAAGTCAGGAGCTCCCACAACCCACCCTCACCCTCAGCTTCAATAATTATTAGAACGATTCATTATTAGAACTCAGGAAATCACTGTACTTGGATTACTAGTTTATTATAAAGGGTACAAATCAGCCAAATGGATAAGATGCACAGGGCATGGTATTAGGAGGAAGGAGCCGAGCTTTCATGCCTTTTCTAGGAGTACCACACTCCCAGCACGTTGATGCATTTACCAACACAAAGCTCCCTGAATCTTGTTTGTGAGTTTTTTAAGGTCTTATTCTTTAGACCCATATGATTAAATCATTGGTCACTGGTGATTAAACGCTATTTCCAGCCACTCTCCCCTCCAATGAATGTGGCCAGTCTCTCCAAACTATCTAAGGGGCCACCTTGAGTCACTTCATTAGCATAAACTCATAGTGAAAAAAAGCTCATTATTATGAATAACAAAAGACACTCCAGTCACTTAGGAAATTCCAAAGGTTTTAGGAGCTCAGGAACCACAAATAAAAACCAATTTTTTTTTGTTATACAGCACTGGGTAAATCATATTTACTGACAAAGATATTTTGCATATTATATCTAAATAATACTAAATATTTTAACTACTATTATGTAACCAGGTACTTTGAATTTTTTTTGAGTGAAAAAAATAAGATTTAAATCTTCTGGTGTGTTTTAAAGTGGCAAAAACTTTGTTAAACATTCCAGTATCTGAAAATTCAAACTATGCAAGGTTTTTAAATCATTACTAGGAGTAAGTAGGCTTATGGAGAAGAATAATATTTCAAAAAAAAAAAGCAAAATTTTAACTTTAGATGTATTCCATTTTCTATTTTTAAAAATAAATTATTTTAATTCCAGTTTTAGATGAATAAAATTAAACCAAAAAAAATCAAGAAGCAAAAAAAAAAAAATTAGAGTCTGTCCTTTAAATGCCAACACATTTTAATGGTGAAATATGAAAATAGACATAGTATAAAAAGATCTTTAAATATTATAACCAAAGTTTGATCATCACCACAAGATAACCTGTATAAGTGCACTTGCAGAGGCATTTATGTAACTTCCAGCCACATTTACTTGTATCTGTTCTTTGCACATTTACTAAGGCCATCAAAAATGCATACTGAGAGAGCAGTGGCAGAATATTTGCTCTAGATAATATATTTACATATTCTGGTTGCTAATACACTATGTGATGCTGAAAGAAATAAATAAGTTCAAATGTTCTTCCAGTGGTAACCTTGTAAAGAATTTAATTTCAATTATCTAAAAACTTTTGAATATGTAATTCCCTTCCTATATTTTTAAAATAAGTAATAGTTGCTAAAGAGTTTTGTAAAAAGAGACAGGTATAGTAACTTGCTTAATACAAACTGATTAAATTTCTCATATTATTTTTACATTGAACTGCAGTATTTTCTCAATTTACTCAAATTGTGCACGTGTTATAGGTTAATCCTTTAATAATACTTTTGGAAGAAATATCACCTAGACAATAATGATATCACAATGTTTCTATTTTCTCATAGCAGGGATTTAATAACAGCTATTCTTAGCAGAGATAATTCTTTGCTAATTGGTTCATTTCATCAGTTTTTAAATTGATACATGTACTAAAAAATTTATGCACAAACTTGGGAATGTACTATGTTGTAATTCGCTCTAGCTAGTGTCCTTTTTTATCTTCCCAAAGAGATAAACCATCAAATCTATACAATGTACACTGGACAACAGCAGTGTAAATCATCAATACTATATGGTCAAGGATAATTCCAATTAATACAATGTCCTTTCTACTACATTTCAGTACCTATTTCAATGCCTATTATGAGGTTTTCTTCAATTATTGGTTCTCTGTTTACTCCTTTTTCTTTTTCTAGAATCAAGTCTGTGGGCTCTTGAGTTACATTGCCTAGGTCTACCACTTACAAATGTTCGATCTTTGTGCAAGTTACTTAAATGTTCTGTGCCTCAGTTTCCTCATCTGTAAAATGGAGAGCATATTAGTATTCACCTTGTAATGTTGTTGTTGTGAGGATAACATCTCTTATTGCATGTAAAGAATAAAAAAACTCTGGCACATAATAAGAGTTTAACAAACATTAATTATTATTGATAGTATTTTAATCATCATATTCCTATAAATCTTCTAATTTACAGATTCTCCACAAAATTAAAATTGTGTTTTAATTTTGAATAGAGTTTGCATCTAAATGCAATCTTTTTAAAATTTTTAAATTGCTGCATTTGTATAGATGCCACCTTTTCTAGACTCTAGTGGGGAACATGAACTAGAGAATTTTGAAAATTTGCTCCTGTTTCTTGGAATGAATCTGTTTTATTTCCCCCAGAGGACATTTGCTTTATCTCCTCACAATAGTTTTCCTTCCCTGAACTACTAAATTTTCCATTTGCCTGATGATTTTTCTGTTTGTTCAGCTTTACAGAGTGAGACACTTGCTCAGTTGGGGAAGTTGTTGCCGAATCAGTCAGCAGTTACGTAGGTTTCATTTCTGTTTTAGTTACAGTTAAAGGAGAAAGGGAAATATCTTCATTTTCTATAGCTTTATTTTGCTGGATCTGAGAGTCGCAAGTGCTGAGAGTGAGCAGTGCAGGAGTTTCCAGGGGAAGGACTCACATGACAGAACGTTCTCTGCTTTGGTATGTGGGTTTTTTTCCCACAGTTGAACAACCCCAAGTTAGCTGATCTCCTGCCCCTGCCTTCTCCACCTAATATTATTACTCTCACTGTTGGTCTGTTGTGACACTGCTCACTCAGCCAGTAGTTCTATTGGTGCCCTCTATTTGCCCTCCATTCACTGCTGGAGCGGAGTCAATCCTCAGCCTCTGCTCAGAGATTGGATTATGTACAGGGGTGTTAGGCAATCTTGTTTTCTTATTTCACAGGTGGACATTTTTTTTGTTGTAGGTGCCTTATCACAGTCTAATTTTTATGGCTCTCCATCTGCTCCCATCTGCAATAGTTTTTATAGGAACAATCCTCTAATATGGGCCTCTTAATGGCCTTTTTACCTGTTATGCAACACTGTTAATAATTTTTTTAAAATTTCTCCCATTATTTATATTTCTTTGATCAATTTCTTGGAACAGTGTTAAATATATGTGCACACATTACTATCCTGAAATGCAAATCTTCTATTTTCTTTTTTTGGGGGGGAGATCCTTACGTTTCCAAAGCACTGATATTAGTGTATAACGAACCCAGATTTCAAGTATGGGATTAAATATGTAATACAGCTCCTTGAAAAAGTCAGTTACCTTATTTCTTGTTAATTAGAGTAAAGGCACTTTCTTGGATTTGTTGTCGAATTTCTGTTAAACAAATAAATGAGCACAATAATATGAATTTTTAAACAGCTACTTGATAATTATATGAAAATATTCATAGACTATGTTGCAACAGAATAGAGACAACAAATATGTAGAAGATTATCTCCCTTGAATATTAGAAAGTATATTTTTAAAAACAAAAGCTTTAAATCCATTAAATTAAGTCCAGTTCTTCAATGAGAGAAAATGTTAACTTGGTTCATCTTACCTGTTAATTTTAAAAGGTCTTTATTTTATGACTCATGTACATGAGTGTTTTCCTCCTTTCTAAAACTCATGTTCATTTGCAGCAATTATTTGTTAAACTCTTACGTTCTTAAAATTTATGTTTCGAAAGGTATTTTTTCGTTTATAAATATAGTGCAATGTAACGTTGAATTATACTTTTTCAAATTACAGCACCCCTGAAGAAATTCTGATATGCCCTCCAGGCTACTTATTTATACATCTGACCTCTCCCTAATTCCTCTGAATAAAAATACTGGTCTAAAAAAAGGTACTGATCTATGTGGAGAAACCACATTGAAATCTTTCTTTGGATTATTTATTTATTTATTAACATCTTTATTGGAGTATAATTGCTTTACCATGGTGTGTTAGTTTTTTTTTCTTTTTGAATTTTATTTTATTTACTTTTTTATACAGCAGGTCGTTATAAGTCATCAATTTTATACACATCAGCGTATACATGTCAATCCCAATCGCCCAATTGATCACACCCCCACCCCGGCCCCCCAGCTGCTTTCCCCCCTTGGTATCCATACATTTGTTCTCTACTTCTGTGTCGCCATTTCTGCCCTGCAAACCAGTTCATCTGTACCATTTTTCTAGGTTCCAATTATATGCGTTAATATACGATATTTGTTTTTCTCTTTCTGACTTACTTCACTCTGTATGACAGTCTCTAGATCCATCCACGTCTCTACAAATGACCCAATTTCATTCCTTTTTATGGCTGAGTAATATTCCATTGTATATATGTACCACCACTTCTTTATCCATTCGTCTGTTGATGGGCATTTAGGTTGCTTCCATGACCTGGCTATTGTAAATAGTGCTGCAGTGAACATTGGGGTGCATGTGTCTTTTTGAATTACGGTTTTCTCTGGGTATGTGCCCAGTAATGGGATTGCTGGGTCATATGGTAATTCTATTTTTAGTTTTTTAAGGAACCTCCATACTGTTCTCCAGAGTGGCTGTATCAATTTACATTAGCACCAACAGTGCAAGAGGGTTCCCCTTTCTCCACACCCTCTCCAGCATTTGTTGTTTGTAGATTTTCTGATGATGCACATTCTAACTGGTGTGAGGTGATACCTCATTGTAGTTTTGATTTGTATTTCTCTAACAATTAGTGATGTTGAGCAGCTTTTCATGTGCTTCTTGGCCATCTGTATGTCTTCTTTGGAGAAATGTCTATTTAGGTCTTCTGCCCATTTTTGGATTGGGTTGTTTGTTTCTTTAATATTGAGCTGCATGAGCTGTTTATATATTTTGGAGATTAATCCTTTGTCCATTGATTCCTTTGCAAATATTTTCTCCCATTCTGAGGGTTGTCTTTTCATCTTGATTATGGTTTCCTTTGCTGTGCAAAAGCTTTGAAATTTCATTAGGTCCCATTTGTTTATTTTTGTTTTTATTTCCATTACTCTAGGAGGTGGATCAAAAAAGATCTTGCTGTGATTTATGTCAAAGAGTGTTCTTCCTATGTTTTCCTCTAAGAGTTTTACAGTGTCCGTTCTTACATTTAGGTCTCTAATCCATTTTGAGTTTATTTTTGTGTATGGTGTTAGGGAGTGTTCTAATTTCATTCTTTTACATGTAGCTGTCCAGTTTTCCCAGCACCACTTATTGAAGAGACTGTCTTTTCTCCATTGTATATCCTTGCCTCCTTTGTCATAGATTAGTTGACCATAGGTGCGTGGGTTTATCTCTGGGCTTTCTGTCTTGTTCCATTGATCTATGTTTCTGTTTTTGTGCCAGTACCATATTGTCTTGATTACTGTAGCTTTGTAGTATAGTCTGAAGTCAGGGGGTCTGATTCCTCCAGCTCCGTTTTTTTTCCCTCAAGACTGCTTGGGCTATTCGGGGTCTTTTGTGTCTCCACACAAATTTTAAGATTTTTTGTTCTAGTTCTGTAAAAAATGCCATTGCTAATTTGATAGGGATTGCATTGAATCTGTAGATTGCTTTGGGTAGTATAGTCATTTTCACAATATTGATTCTTCCAATCCAAGAACGTGGTATATCTCTCCATCTGTTGGTATCATCTTTAATTTCTTTCATCAGTGTCTTATAGTTTTCTGCATACAGGTCTTTTGTCTCCCTAGGTTGGTTTATTCCTAGGTATTTTATTCTTCTTGTTGCAGTGGTAAATGGGAGTGTTTCCTTAATTTCTGTTTCAGATTTTTCATCATTAGTGTATAGGAATGCAAGAGATTTCTGTGCATTAATTTTGTATCCTGCAACTTTACCAAATTCATTGATTAGCTCTAGCAGTTTTCTGGTGGCACCTTTAGGATTCTCTATGTATAGTATCATGTCATCTGCAAACAGTGACAGTTTTACTTCTTCTTTTCCAATTTGTATTCCTTTTATTTCTTTTTATTCTCTGACTGCCGTGGCTAGGACTTCCAAAGCTATGTTGAATAATAGTGGCGAGAGTAGACATCCTTGTCTTGTTCCTAATCTTAGAGGAAATGCTTTCAGTTTTTCACCATTGAGAATGATATTTTCTGTGTGTTTGTTGTATATGACCTTTATTATGTTGAGGTAGGTTCCCTCTATGCCCACTTTCTGGAGAGTTTTTATCATAAATGGGTGTTGAATTTTGTCAAAAGCTTTTTCTGCATCTATTGAAGTGATCATATGGTTTTTATTCTTCAGTTTGTTAACCTGGTGTATCACATTGACTGATTTGCATATATTGAAGAATCCTTGCATCCCTGGGATAAATCCCACCTGACCATGGTGTATGATCCTTTTAATGTGTTGTTGGATTCTGTTTGCTAGTGTTTTGTTGAGGTTTTTTGAATCTATATTCATCAGTGATATTGGTCTGTAATTTTCTTTTTTTGTAGTATCTTTGTCTAGTTTTGGTATCAGGGTGATGGTAGCCTCATAGAATGAGTTTGGGAGTGTTCCTTCCTCTGCAATTTTTTGGAAGAGTTTGAGAAGGATAGGTGTTAGTTCTTCTCTAAATGTTTGATAGCATTCACCTGTGAAGCCATCTGGTCCTGGACTTTTGTTTGTTGGAAGATTTTTAATCACAGTTTCAATTTCATGACTTGTGATTGGTCTGTTCGTATTTTCTGTTTCTTCCTGGTTCAGTCTTGAAAGGTTATACCTTTCTAAGAATTTGTTCATTTCTTCCAGGTTGTCCATTTTATTGGCATAGAGTTGCTTGTAGTAGTCTCTTAGGATGCTTTGTATTTCTGCGGTGTCTGTTGTTACTTCTCCTTTTTCATTTCTAATTTTATTGATTTGAGTCCTCTCCCTCTTTTTCTTGATGAGTCTGGCTAATGGTTTATCAATTTTATCTTCTCAAAGAACCAGCTTTGGTTTTATTGATCTTTGCTATTGTTTCTTTGTTTCTATTTCATTTATTTCTGCTCTGATCTTTATGATTTCTTTCCTTCTGCTAACTTTGGGTTTTGTTTGTTCTTCTTTCTCTAGTTCCTTTAGGTATAAGGTTAGATTGTTTATTTGAGATTTTTCTTGTTTCTTGAGGTAGGCTTGTATAGCTCTAAACTTCCCTCTTAGAACTGCTTTTGCTGCATCCCATAGGTTTTACATCATAGTGTTTTCACTGTCATTTGTCTCTAGGTAATTTTTGATTTCCTGTTTGATTTCTTCAGTGATCTCTTGGTTATTTAGTAACGTATTGTTTAGCCTCCATGTGTTTGTGTTTTTTACTTTTTTTTCCCTGTAATTCATTTCTAATCTCATAGCATTGTGGTCAGAAAATATACTTGATATGATTTCAATTTTCTTAAATTTACTGTGTCTTGATTTGTGACCCAAGATGTGATCTATCCTGGAGAAAGTTCCATGCGCACTTGAGAAGAAAGTGTAATCTACTGTTTTTGGATGGAATGTCCTATAAATATCAATTAAATCTATCTGGTCTATTGTGTCATTTAAAGCTTCTGTTTCCTTATTTATTTTCCTTTTGCATGATCTGTCCATTGGTGTAAGTGAGCTGTTAAAGTCCCCCACTATTATTGTGTTACTGTCGATTTCCTCTTTTATAGCTGTTAGCAGTTGCCTTATGAATTGAGGTGCTCCTATGTTGGGTGCATATATATTTATAATTGTTATATCTTCTTCTTGGATTGATCCCTTGATCATTATGTAGTGTCCTTCCTTGTCTCTTGTGACATTCTTTATTTTAAAGTATTTTATCTGATATGAGTATAGCTACTCCAGGTTTCTTTTGATTTCCATTGGCATGGAATATCTTTTTCCATCCCCTCACTTTCAGTCTGTATTTGTCTCTAGGTCTGAAGTGGGTCTCTTGTAGACAGCATATAGATGGGTCTTGTTTTTGTATCCATTCAGCAAGCCAGTGTCTTTTGGTTGGAGCATTTAATCCATTCATGTTTAGGGTAATTATTGATATGTATGTTGCTGTGACCATTTTCTTAATTGTTTTGGGTTTGTTTTTGTAGGTGCTTTTCTTCTCTTGAGTTTCCCACATAGAGAAGTTCTTTTAGCATTTGTTGTAGAGCTGGTTTGGTGGTGCTGAATTCTCTTAGCTTTTGCTTGTCTGTAAAGCTTTTGATTTCTCCATTGAATCTGAATGAGATCCTTGCTGGGTAGAGTAATCTTGGCTGTAGATTCTTCCCTTTCATCACTTTAAGTATATCATGCCACTCCCTTCTGGCTTGTAGAGTTTCTGCTGGGAAATCAGCTGTTAACCTTATTGGAGTTCCCTTGTATGTTATTTGTCATTTTTCCCTTGCTGCTTTCAATAATTTCTCTTTGTCTTTAATTTTTGCCTGTTTGTATACTACGTGTCTCGGCATGTTTCTCCTTGGGTTTATCCTGTGTGGGACTCTCTGTGCTTCCTGGAATTGGGTGGCTATTTCCTTTCCCATGTTAGGGAAGTTTTCGACTATAATCTCTTCAAATATTTTCTCGGGTCCTTTCTCTTTTCTCCTTCTGGGACCCCTATAATGCGAATGTTGTTGCATTTAATGTTGTCCCAGAGGTCTCTTAGGCTGTCTTCACTTCTTTTCATTCTTTTTTCTTTATTCTGTTCAGCAGCAATGAATTCCACCCTTCTGTCTTCCAGGTCACTTATCCGTTCTTCTGCCTTAGTTATTCTGCTATTGATTCCTTCTAGTGTAGTTTTCATTTCAGTTATTTTATTGTTTATCTCTGTTTGTTTGTTCTTTAATTCTTCTAGGCCTTTGTTAAACATTTCTTACATCTTCTTGATCTTTGCCTCTGTTCTTTTTCAGGGATCCTGGATCATCTTGACTATCATTATTCTGAATTCTTCTTCTGGAAGGTTGCCTGTCTCCACTTCATTTAGTTGTTTTTCTGGGATTTTATCTTGTTCCTTCATCTGGTACATAGCCCTCTGCCTTTTCATCTTGTCTTTATTTTTGTGAATGTGGTTTTTGTTCCACAGGCTGCCAGATTATAGTTCTTCTTGCTTCTGCTGTCTGCCCTCTGGTGAATGAGGCTATCTAAGAGTCTTGTGCAGGTTTCCAGATGGGAGGGACTGGTGGTGGGCAGAGCTGACTGTTGCTCTTGTGGGCAGAGCTCAGTAAAACTTTAATCCGCTTGACTGCTGATGGGTGGGGCTGGGTTCCCTCCCTGTTGGTTGTTTGGCCTGAGGCAACCCAATCCTGGAGCCTACCTGGGCTCTTTGTTGGGGCTAATGGTGGACTCTGGGAGGGCTCACACAAAGGAATACTTCCCAGAACTTCTGCTGCCAGTGTCCTTGTCCCCACGGTGAGCCACAGCCACTGCCCGCCTCTGCAGGAGACCCTCCAACACTAGCAGGTAGGTCTGGCTCAGTCTCCCCTAGGGTCACTGCTCCTTCCCCTGGGTCCTGATAAACACACTACTTTGTGTGTGCCCTACAAGAGTGGACTCTGTTTCCCCCATCCTGTCGAAGTCCTGCAATCAAATCCCACTAGCCTTCAAAGTCTGATTCTCTAGGAATTCCTCCTCCTGTTGCCAGACCCCCAGGTTGGGAACCTGATGTGGGTCTCAGTACCTGTAATCCAGTGGGTGGACTTCTGTGGTATAAGTGTTCTCCAGTCTGTGAGTCACCCACCCAGCAGTTATGGGATTTGATTTTACTGTGATTGGGGCCCTCCTACCATCTCATTGTGGCTTCTCCTTTGTCTTTGCATGTGGGGTATCTTTTTTGGTGAGTTCCAGTGTCTTCCTGTCGATGATTGTCCTGCAACTTGTTGTGATTCTGGTGTTTTCGCAAGAGGGAGTGAGAGCACGTCCTTCTACTCTGCCATCTTGGTTCCTAATCTGGTTTATTTATTTTTATAGTAGAGGTATAGGTCTGACTATGAACCAGACTCTGATTTTTCTTTTTAACTCTTCTCTATATGATCAAGGTATAGCTGAGCACTTCCAAATATGAAGGTACAAATAACAGATTCTCTCTATTCTGCTGGTTTTATTCCATCTGGCTGAAATGCTTCTCCAGCCCCAGGGCTTCAACACTACCTAGTCTACACCCTCATCTCATCCAAATAACCTCTGCATAACCATGGGTTATGTGCCCCCTTCTCTGGGAGTTTTCCTGAACCACCAAGCTTGGCTTATACTACCTGCATATGCTCATCAGTATTATAGTTCTTTTCACACAGTATTGAAAATACCACTCTAAATGCCTTTCCTCCCAAATAAATAAGCTTAGCAGGCAAGAACTACACCTTCCTCAAATTTCTATTTACAGTACCAAGCATAGCATCCACTCTCAAAAATATTTGTGGAATTAATTACTAAATAATGTTACCATGTTAAACATTAGACTGCTAAAGAGAAAATTTGAACACTGCTATCACAGAGCTGGCAACACTAAGAATATCAGTACTAGTACTTTAAGTGTGGGGGTACTATATGCTTTAAGACTAATTAATAAGTATCTCTGAGTTTATTTTGTAAAAGTTTGGCAGTCATCATGTAAATGACAACGTTATGTAATGTTGACATGAGCTAAAATTTAGCCATGACTCATTCATACCAGGTTTTCATAGCAAATGTGACAGAGAAATGAGACAGTTATCCAGGAAATTGGGGTGTGTGATGGGAGTAGAAAGCTTTAACCTAAATGATAGTGAGGGTATAATTTAATTCAGCTTTGATTTTCAATTATTACAGGAAAAGGGATAGCCTTCCAGTTAATTCAGGATCTTTCAGGCTTCTTAGCCTCTTGGTTCTAGTGCAGTCTTTCCTTCTAAACAAGTGCTTTTCATCAACATGACCTTGGGATTCTGTTCATAAAGCTACATTTCTGAGGAGGACGAGGGCTTCAAACAACTCCTCAGAAGTATACTAATCCCCTTAATGCTTAAAGAGTAAATATATATTATTTCAAAAAGAGAAAATTGAGTATATTATACAAAATTATAGTTATAGAGGAATAACTAGAGGAAATAGAAAAACTATACACTTCAACTTTTTAAAGAATTCAAACTTTTAGAAGGAAAATACAAATATACATGCAAAACAAAGAAACATAGGCCATTAGGGATGGATTAAAAAGAAGTATTAAAAATAAACCAAAAGAGATGTTTAAAAAAAAAAAAAGAAAGAAAGAATATGAATGAAATGGTTATAAGCTCTCAACAAATAGTAAATATTAAAAATAAATAAATAAATAAACCAAAAAAGCATAAAGCAAGGTAATATCACCAAGAGTAAACATATCAAAACATGTGGAAGATCTATACACAGAAAATATTAAACTGTAATTAGGAACATTGTTTGAAATAGTAAAATACTGAATGCTAATTAAGTAGCAATCAACAAAGATCTGGTCAAATAAAGTGGGAGTACTTACAATCAAATACTACCTAGCCACAAAAATTAAAAATGTACTTTTTTCTTTGTACAGATATGGAGCAGTTGCCAAGATATACTGTTAAGTGACAAAGCTAAGGTATAGATTATTGTGTAAAGTATATTACTATTTGGGTAAAATGCAGAAAAATTAATGTCCTATGTAAACATATGCATATACAATAGAATACAGATATATTACATATATGCTTAAATTTGAATCAAAAGCCTCATAGGAAATATTAGTTGCTTCTGGGGAGTAGTATTTGGGGTAAGAAAGAAACTTGCTTTTCATTGTATAATTTGTTGTACAACTGAAAGATGTGCATGAATTATCTTTTAAGATTTTTAAATAATAGGTAAAATCTCTGAAGTAATTCTAATACTTAGAGTTAAAAGCCACTGGTCTAGTATAAACCATTTAGACCTTAATAAAGCCACTGTGTAGCAGAGGTTCGTAAACTTTTCTGTGCCATGGACCCCTTTGACAGTCCAGGAAAACTTTTAGACTCACTCCTCATAAATCTTTGATGTTTTGTAAGTGGATGAAATAAAATAAAATACTTAGGATCATAAAGGAAATAAATTCTATTAAAATTAGTTATCAAAATATTCTTAAAACCTAGATCTGACAGTGGGTCAGACTTTTGTAATAGTGATGAACATAAATGATATTTTGAGCTCTATTATGATATGAAAACATCTTCAATTTCTTTTGGTGGAAAAATCATAAATAATGCTAATACTACATAGTTTGTTATATAATTATAGTATATGTTAATTTCCAGTTAAAATTAGTGAAAATAAAGATGTGATTTTTTTTCCCTCCCTTCCAAGTTCACAGACCACTCCTAAGGTCTATCCAGGGATTCACTGAGTGTCTATGGGCTCCAAATAAAGAACATTTTCTTTATAAGAATTCTCTGGGCTTAAATTCTTTCAGATTAAAAAAAAATACAGATCTTTGTCATGAGGGTTTCAGATGAGTAGCTAATGTGTTAACTGTAGAATTTTTCTTAATTCCTTCTTATAAATATGCTTGGGATATTAATTTTTTCTAAGATACCACAGCCAACAACTCAGTCAGAGATATTGTGACAATTTTGAGTTTATACTAACCTATGAAATGAAAAATACATCAGTCAGTTACCCAGTGACTCCTTTCCATGTAGACATCTGTTATTACTGATTCTAGCCTTTTTTTTTTTTTTTTTTTTTTTTTTGGTAATTAAACTTCCTCACTTTTCTCCAGCCCACCCTAAAGTCGGTGGATTACAGCTTTTTACATTTTCTTTACTTTTTGCACAGGACTCAGCCTGTAACAGCTCCCATACCTCTCCACAGCATGACAGATTGCTACTAAAACCTACATCTTCATTTGATTTTACATAGCATCGCATTTTTTAGCCTCGGGTATATGATTGAAAGAAATTGCTCAAATTCCAATGCCCCTGCCTTTTAAACAATCCTTGCTTCTTCTTTTGTCTCAACCGTCAAAGCTGTTAATACTTTGAACCCTCTTTAAGTTGCAAAATGGCCACTTGAAAACCTTAATCAGTCAGAAAGTTGGTAAATTATACCTTCATGCTATCCATATTGAGTACCCATTACTCCTGGACATAGCACATTAACTGACTCATTAGCTATTTCAAACCATATGGAGTTGGGTTTGGGTGGGTCACTTTGATAATATCCTGAGGTGAGTTTCCTAATTATTGCAATTATGTGATCTCAATCAGGAGGCCAAACTCACAAAATAGTGTCAGTGCCTTTAGAATGAGTGTCAATGCACCCAGACAATGACTGAGATGGGCAACATGCTCTTTGGTTGTTATAAGTCCCTTGATACCCAAAAAGTAATTAGTTGAAAACTTCTGAGAAATGCCAGAAACAGTCTTGAGAATCAAGTAAGCATGGAGTGTTACAGTGCTTGACAATCATGAATAGATGGACCAGAGCTGAAAGTGGGAAAACTTGAATATCTTACTGTTGATGCTTTTTAGACATTATGTTTCTAATATAAATTTTGAATAGTATTTTAAGCAACAGGCAGATTTTTTTTTTTTAAAAAAAAGGAGTGAGAAAAGAGCAAATGTAAAAATTATGTTGTCTATGAGAAATTCTGTGATGATACCACAAAACAAATGTGGGAGTTTAGAAGTTCACATATTTGGGGGGATGGGGAGCAAGAGTTGTTTTTTAAATAACTGAAAGTTTCATATTGTAAAATATACATGAAAGTTATCATTTTAAAGTGTACAACTTTGTGGCATTAAGTGCATTCACAGTGTTCTTCAACCATCACCACCATCCATCTTCAGAACTTTTCATCTGGCAAAACTGAAACTGTACCCATTAAACAAGAAGTCCCCAGTCCCTCCTTCTCCTGGCCCCTGGTAACTACCAGTCTACTTTCTGTTTCTATGAATTTGGCTACTCTGGGTACTTCATATAAGTTTTATCATATAATATTTATCCTCTTGTAACTGACCTATGTCACTTAGCATATCTTTAATAGCTTCATCTCTGTTATAGCATGTATCAGAATTTCCCCCCTTTTTTAAGGATTAATAATATTCCTGTATGTATATATGCATACATACACATACCATGTTGTTTATCCATTCATCTGTTGATGGACACTTGAGTTACTTCCACCTTCTAGCTATTGAAAATGAAACGGAGGAATACCCTAAAGCTTACCAATTCCTTTCATTTTTCTGGTTTCTTTACCTAACAGCCAAAGATAAACATTAGAAATCAAAAATTTCTGTTCTTAGGGCTCTAAGATATATATGAAAGGGTTAGCACAATCAGAGCTGCTGAAGTGGGTCATCCGGGGACAACACCTAAACACTACTGCAAGATCAATATGGAAGCTTTGGAGGGGAGTGGTCATGCTCAGGTTGATGTAAACAACCAAACTGTTGACATATGGAGGTTTTCTGGAAAAAGGAAGGAAGTCTGTAATCCCACAGCTGAATGATGAACAGATAACTAGCTAGGAAGAAATAGTTTAAATATTTAAAATCTAGAGATGGGGAGACACAGGAACAGCTTCTGAAATGAACGTATATTTCAGCTGGAAGTGTGGTCAGTGTGAGTAGGTCTCAGATTTGACAAGCACCATTCACACTTGTGAATAGCTTTAGAGTTCTGGACAGATATTTCCAATTTAAAGGTTGAAATAACAGGCTTAGAAGTCAGAATAAATCAGGAATTAGTAGCAGTTTGTGTGTGTGTGCATGTTTTATTTTTTCATTCTGTTAGAAGTATTAAAACACTTGATAGTAATATCACTTGTTAGTTGGAATATAAATTCAGTGGATGTATGATGTTCAACAGTCGGTCCATGGAGAAGACACTCCCATTGGCTTTAACAGTTCTAAGGTTATTTTTGGTCAAAAAGAGAATCATGGCCTTCTTGATATTTTATTTTGGAATTGTTCTTCTAAAATTGAACCTGTCCAAATTTATTCCTAGCTAGCCTATCCACTGATCCTGTTGAAGCAAATCTATTACCTAAATAAGGGCCAAATACCTTAAAGACATTTTACATCAAGGTTTTCATGCTCTCATAAAGACCTGACTCATAAAATACTAAGCTCTTAAAGTGTTATGTAATATTTGAGTAACAATGCATGCTGAGGGTGCTGAATTTAGTTGCTTAATGTGACAGCAACTTCATGAGAAGGATCAATAATTTTGGAAATAAGGGTTATCTATAGAGCTTCAAAAATAAAGGAAAAAAACCTTCTCTGGAAACTAAATGTAAATGTGGGTGATGGACCTTGTTTTATCTGCCTAAGGGTTAGTTTGTGGAATAAAGGCAGAAGGACTTAGTGGTAAGGCTTCTCTTCTGGGCAAAGGACACCTCATTTGGCCACTACTTAACTGAGTCATTCTGTCCTTAATCCCGTGTTACACTGAACATTGTATGAAGTATAGCAGAGCGGTTAAAAGTACAGGTTCTGCACCTAGACCGTCTGGGTTCATATTCTGTCTCTGCTTCTTCCCTGCTGTGTGATTGTAAGCAAGTAACTAAACTGCTCAGATCCTCAGGTTTATCTACTATAAAATAGGGACAATAATATACATATTTCATTTTTGTTCTTTTTTTAACTGTTAAATGAGTTAATACCTAGAAAGCAATTAGAACAGGACCTGGGACATATTAATAGTTTAATATGTGGTAAGCCATTACTGTTGCTCTCACTGTGGTTTCTTTCTTTCATTTGACTTTCTAACAAGAATTCAAAAACCTATTTTAGAGAAAGCCCAAATTTAGGAATCAGACAAAAGGAGAAAATCATAGGCTAATTTTTTAATTAAAATGTTTGCTATATCTCGACCATTTCTAAGTCTTTTATCTACCTCTGTGTTCATTGCTCAGGGCTGTTAAGTGAATTCTGCTCGTGCATACATCATGATTTATCTTCTTACCTGTCTCAGAGCTGAGGGACAGCCAGGAATATTGGCATGACCTTTTTTTTTCAGGGACAGAATGATCTCTCTAGCTGGATTAAAGATGCCCTTCTATTTTGGAATGCTGTAACCTGGTGTTTTTCAAGGTTGGTTCTGTTTACCAGAGAAAGGATGCCAGTTGGGTGGCTTCTCTAGAAAAGGTAAGCTTCTGTTAGAGAAACTCAAAAACCTTTCACCTGACCTTTGCAGATCACTGGTTTCTGTATTAGCTTTTCCAAGTAGTGCCTCCTTTATCTAATTTTTGCTGCCGTACTTCTACTCCCTTATCATCTAATTCATAAGGTGTACAAAGCATTCATCAGTTTGTAATGCTCCCTGTGATTTCAGCATAGATGACTCCTCTTCATGCATTAAACAGTGTTCTGTAAAACTATGTGTAAATGAAATAAAATGTGACTCTGCTGGAGGATTTTAATACTTCAGCTATTGCAGGTCTTCCCTCTTTCAGTGTACTCTGTCTCACTTCTTCCATTACATCATGGAGATGTGCCTAGCACATTTTCCCTTCGGAGAGAATAATGGAAAATCTTTCCATTGCTGAGAATTATTGGAATGTCTATTACCTAAGAGTGGGTGTTGCCATTGAGACCAATGGCATGTGTGTGAGAGAGAAAAGGGTGGGGAGGGAGGGAGGGGGACAGTTTAATATGTAATTTATGTAATTAATTTCTGTAGCATGAAAACATTTTATATATTTAGCTAAGGGAAGTTGATATGACTCCTGAAGACAACAGATCCACAACACTCTTCCTATAAATATGAAACCGTGAAAAGTAGGTTTTCAAATAATTTGGAGGTCATGAATTAAGCCTGTCAGTATTGACATGTGTAGCATTTTAGAAGAGTGAATATGGTTCTGCATAATTTTTAGAATATATTGACCTTAATGGACTAAAAGACCATTTAATAATTTTTCTTATAGGCTGGTGGCAAAAGGGAAATCTTTCTTTGTTGACTGCTGAAGAAATATGAATCTGCAAATTTTAGTGAGTTTTAGCTAACCTATGCCTATATAGTTTTAAACTTCTATATAAAAAAGTAGCAATAAGTTAAATAATAGTACCATTTAATGCAAATTAAGGGTGCCCTTCCCTTTTTAATCTTTTCCCTTCCTAATCTTCTAGAACCTCTATCCCATTATATTCCAAATTTAAGGATACCAATTCAGGATGCCCAGTGAGGCAGCAGAATGAGAAAAAACCTCACTGTAGGCCAGTGAGAATCCAGGGTATCATGTAAAGACAGAACACCTCTCCATCCAAATCCATGAACACAAATAAAATCCCACAGTATTCAAATTACATCCAGGGAAAGGCAACAGGAATGGGTAGTGGTGAGACAACTTCTACAGAGTGAGAACAACAGCTATGATGGATGGTATAACCTCTAAGATGACAGAATATAAATCCAAAGGAGTCGCTTAAACAACCGGAGACATGGCTTCCCCTACTTAACAAAATTATGAATTTTGTTTGGGTCTCATGTTTGTGGTAGTGATGGAAGGAGTGGTGGAAAGGGTCTGAAAGGGATTGGTGGATTTGGTAGCCATCTGTGTAAATGGGGGCTCAGAGTTTAAGAAAATAGTCAATTGTAGAGTTAGTCAACTGTATAAATAAAAATTACTTTTGTATATCCAATTCAATGTATATAAATAAATACTGAGTCTAATACAGATAGAATTATTGACAGAATATTCTTATAAGTGTTTCAGACTAGAAAAATAATACTGGCTCCATCTACGAAATTTATAAAAGTATAAGTATCCAACATGGGAGGTCAGAGAGGATAATAGGAATGGTTACATAAATAAAGAGAAAAAAATGCTGCCCTCTGAACAGAGATGTGCTTGTATTTCCATGATTTGAATATTTTAAAACAGAAGTCTTAAAAGAATTTGATTTGGTTAAATGACATAGTTCTAGTAAAATGTGACAACACTACAGTATTCTTCTATCTGGTGGAGGAGCAAAATACCATGTCTGGGGCTTGCTTCAAATGAAGAATTGCCTGGTAAAGAAGACAGTGACTGTCTGTTGCTAAATAGAGCTCAAACAAGCTCTTAATCTACATCTTTAATCTAGATGGAGACTGTCTGACTACTGCACCTGGACTCACCAGCTATTTTTAGGATTCAGGAAATTGTTTTCATCTTGGGACTTCTATTGATCCCAATTTAGTTCTTTGTACAGCCAGAGAGAGGTGACACTTTAAGAGTGACAACCGGTAACATTATTTCCTGGTTTTGTCCATAGTTCCTATTTACTATAGCTCTATAACAAGAGTTAGGAATATACAAAAAAGGAAGCAGTTTTTTTCCAAAAAGTAATCCAATAGAATAGTTTCTGGGTTCTTGAAACTCTTGACAGTTACATTAAAACACTTAGCAATTTGATCTCTCTTGAAAAATACCTGTAGACGTTCTGGAAGATGAAACATCTAATTGCAGTTTAGTCATCCAGTAACTCTAAAAAAGCTAGCTGAGAAGTCTATTTATAAATTCCTTTAAAAGCCTAAAGAGCTCTATGGAAGCTGATTAACTGTTTTCTATTTCTAATACAAACCAATCTGAGGGGAAAAAATAAAAGACAAACCTCCCGGCATGAAGTGATCTACATAATTTGCATCTCCAATTTTCTTCCACCTTCCATATCTTTTACCTGTTTGGCCAGCTTCCACCATTATTTTGTCTTAGACCAATTTCCTCACAGGCACCATTGGACTTAAACTCTCAGAGGTCTGATTGCCCTCTCTAATGTTGTTTAGATGGGAACTTTTTGCTTTGCATCAATTCAAGTAGAAACTGACGTTTACAAAGGAAACTTTTACTAACATTTAAGGGGAAAGTTAAGTGATTCTATACTAACCAAATGTAGACTTAACCAAGAGCTAGTAGTATGGCTGGCATAGTTTGCAAGATCTTCCCCTATTTCCTTTTCTTAGCCACAATCTTTTCTCATGACCAGATTAAATTATTCAGTTTGCTAGGCTAAGGTATGCATAGGCTGCTTTCCTTGTCATATCCAGGTCCTTAGGAGTTTTTGTTTGTTTTTGGTTTTGTATCAGAATGGCCACTTTGGTTCCAGGCTCTGTTGAGCTCCTGGTCTACAGTTATCTTTGACTGTTGACTGTTATCTTTCATAGTCAATTGACTTTTCTTGAGTATCTGGATGAAGAAGGCACATTCCCATCTGGCTGCTAACAATGCTTTCTGATGTTGTGAAAGAAACATCCCACACAGTACTTATCATTGTTGTTTGCCCTTTTTGAACATTATTTGAGCTCTAGAGTCATTGGTCTTGTTTTCTAGTCCACACACCTGAGTGATCAAACCTTCAGATGGTGCTAGCCCTCAGGCTGCAAGTAACCCCCAGCCTGCAAATCATCCCAACAGGGGCAAGCCGTCCTCTCTGTAACCTCTCTAAGCTCCTGACCCACAGAGTATGTGAGCTTAGTAAGATAGCTGTTGTTTTATGACACTAAGTTTGGAGTGTTTGTCACTTCAAATGGTAATTGAAAAAATTGAGAATATAAATTTTGGAGTCCACAACACGTACATTGCATTAAAACTTTGGGACTAGATGGGAATGAAAGGTGATCAGTGTCTGTGCCCTGAATAGAGCCTGAGCTGAGACAGATTAAGCAAAGTAGATTTAGAAGGAATAGCCAGTGGGCTAGAAGGAGCACTGGGAGAATGTTGGAAGAGACCTGAGATTGGAAGGGATGCATTTTTTGGTGATGGGACCAAGGGTATGATTGCCAGTTTCCTCCCTTCCTTCAGAGTAACTGACTTCAGTAGATTTGACTTCAACAGTTGACTTCAGTAGGAGTGGAGAAAAAAAAATTATTGAAGTTGAGGGGTCAAATAAAGAAAACTTTAAAATACATTTTAAAATTATATTTAAAATACTTATTTAGACTTCAGTTCATCAGTGTTTACCACCAGTATCTTCCAACAGTAATTTCCATAATTTACATGCAATCCAGATGATAAACAGGTGCTTTCCAGTCTTTCAAGATCTAGACAAAATGAACTCAAGGTCGTTTCCTAAAATTTCTATGGATTTTTAAGGGCTTGCATTCTCATGGCTACCTCTGGTCTATTGCTTCTTCATGTGCCATTTCAGATTTGAGTCACATTTGCTCAGATATGGACATGGACTCTTCAATTTACACACTCAAACACACTGACAAAAAAATGGGAGGAAGGTAGAAGAGGAGTTGAAACCATAGCAACCAAAACAACTTTTGAGTGAAACAGTAGACATCATTCTTGAATGATCTTTTGTCAGTTCTACAACCAATGTCTCCACAGTGATCTCTTACCTCATCCAACATCCAGCTTCATACCATCTCTCTGGTTTTTATGTTCTGTCTTGCTTCCTTCTCTCTTACTCTTGGAAAAGTAAGAACTTCACATTTTTCTAAATTCTATGGAGCAATTTTCCCTTCAAGTTGTCCAGCAAATGAAATTCTCTTCCATTAGTGGTGGTATGTTTATGAATAGATAGAAAAGAAACTGTCTTCTTACTTTTGACTTATTTTAATGTTTTATTTCCTCCAGGATTTTAGACACTTTATTCAAGTAGGTTTGCTAGTATATGTTCTGACTTTTACATATTTGAAGATATCTCTATTTTTGTCATCATGCATAAGAATAACTTGATTGTGTTTAGCATTCTTAAGTCACAATCATTTTATTTACAGCTCTGTGGTCGATTCTTTTTCTTCTTTTATTTAGTGTCTTAGAGAAGAATCTTTGAGACCCATTTAATTTTGCTGGTAAGAAGATTTTTGTCCTGCTATATTATGGATATTTTCCCTTATCTCTGAAGTTTATTATCCTTTCTTTTGAATTCTAAAAGATTTTTATAAGTTTATCTTCTACATAACTAATGTTGCCTTTTCAGATGTAACAAATTGGGTTACTTTCATCTTTGGTTTATAATTTAGAATTATGTTATTTGTTTTTTTCTCTTTGATCCAAGAGAATTTTTTTCTAGAATGCTTTGTGGTAGTCAGAATAATGTCACACCACCGCTGAACACCCACCAAAGATGTCCATGTTCTGATCCCTGGAAACTATGAATGCTACTTTATGTGACAAAAGATACTTTGCAGATGTGATTATGTTAAGGATCTTGAGAAGGGAGCATCATCCTGGATTATCTGGGTGAGCTCAGATAATGTATTATCAAGGGTCCTTATAAGAGAGATCAGGAGAGTAAGAGCCAGAGAGAAATATTGGAAGATGCTATACTGCTGGCTTTGAAGATAGAGCATGGGACCGCAAGCCAAAGTGTGTAGGCAGCCTGTAGAAGCTAAAAAGTTAAGGAAATGGACTCTCTCTTACAGTGTCCAGAGGAACACACCCTACTGTCATCTTGATTTTAGAATTTCTAACCTCCAGCTCTGTGAGAGAATAAATTTATATTGTTTAAGTCATAATTTTGTGGTAATGTATTAAACAGTAATAGGAAATTAATGCATACTGTCATTAGTTTCATAGTAAAAAAGTCTTGTTTAATTTTATTGCACATATGAATCAAAAAATGTTAGAATGGTTTTCTGTTTATTGTAGGAATTTTATTTTTTATGCAAGGTATTTTTGATTTTTTTAATAAAGAATGTAATGTAAATTATAGGATTTTTCCTTAAGTATGGTAATTTTTCTCAGTTTGGTCATCCATAGGGCTATCTATGCTTTCCTAGTCTTGTCTTATGGCTAAATCGAAATGGATATGATTTTCTCACTAGTATCTCTCCAGTCTAGATCAAGTGATAAATCGAAAAAGTTAAAATCTAATAGTGTAACTCTGATGTCTTCCCAAATCTCAAGGTTTTTGAAATAACTCTTTCCTCTATCATAGAAATAAAGTAACTCAGGCTCCCATCTAATGCGAGTGAAGATAATGTAGTTGTTTCCCAAATAATTTCTGAAGTCTAAGTAAGTGCTTACAAGTTTTTTTTTTTTTTTCCCCTGAAACAAGTATCAAACACTTTATTCCAGTTCCTGCTAAGCGGGAACAAACAAATTATTCCAGTTCCCACAAGGCAGGTTGATCTGAAAGAGGAAAACTCCCCACATTCTTGACCTGGACATCAACGCTCCAGGAGAGTGAAGAGGGGGAAGAGGAAGAAAATTTAACTAAAATGATGGTTTTTAATGGGAACCAGAGATATGGTTACAATTACACAGTCCGACACAAAAAACCCATGGGTGATCAGGAGTTGGAAGGTTACAAAATAATGAGGGTAACACTGGGTACAGGAAGAAAGCTGCTCCAGAACTTCAGGAGCCAGGCTAATATGGCCTCTCCCTGCGATCCTGTCTGTGCTCACCCCTGGAGTCCATCTTGCCAGGGCCAAAGCCACCTCTGTCCCCACCACCCCGGCCCCCTCAGAAGCCCCCACGGTCCGCGCCTCGGCCTCGGTAGCCGCCCCGATCATAGCCTCCTCTGCCACCACAACAATCATCTCCATAGTTACCCCCCATATGAGAGCCTCCTGGTCCCCCTCCTGGGCTGTCTGGTTTAGTGGCCTTGGTTGCATTCATTCCTCCAAGAGGAGTTCATGTTCTCACACGTAGGATTAGGACACTTCCAGTCCCCTGTTCGCTGCTGTCCTCCACCGCCACCGCCGCCGCTGGGGAATCCTCCTCGGCCACCGCCACCACTGCCACCACCTCCATAAGTGCTTACAAGTTTTAATAACTACTTGCCATTTCCCACTATGAATCATTTAGAGAATGATTACTCAGCAGCAAGAGTAATCTTAAAATGTAGATAGTATCATGTCACTCCCTTGTTTAAATTCTTCAGTGGTTCCTCATTTCACTTCGGGGAAAGACAAAAAACTTTAAGCTCACAGACTTCAGTGTTATCTCTCCTGTGCCTACCTCGCCAGGATCATCTGCTGCTGTCATCTCTCACCATCATCCTTTTGAGGCCTTAAATACATCAAGTTTCTTCCTACCTCAGGACTTTGCATAAATCCTTTCCTCCATGAAATGTTTTTCCTCCCCACCCCTTCTGCCTCCTAACAGCTCTTCATCCTTCAGATTTCATTTTAAGTGTCATTCCCTCAAAGGTTTCCCATGACCTTGCCTGCCAGTTAAAATTAGTTCCTCCTGTTACAGCTTCTAATAGAATCCTATAAATTTTCTCAGTGATTATTTAATGTCTGTCCCCTCTAAAAAGCTATACGTTTTAAGAAGGCAAAGACTATGTCTTTCGTTACAGTCTATCTCCAGAGCCAAGATCAAGTAACATTTGAGTAAGTGAATGAATCTGAATTGCTGTTTCTGGCTTCTCCATGGTGATTTCTGGCCATTGCATTTCATCCTCTGTTCTATTTCATTAATCTGTCTTAGCTTCAGAGCATGACCATCACCTCTCATCTTTGTTTTTCAGTCCCCAAGTCTGTGCTAAATGAAGGCTCATGCCAGGTTGCAGGTTTGTTTTAATTTTTAAACTTCATTTATTCATTCAAAATATTTGCACTGGGCACTATTCTAAACACTTAGTGATTCTTTCTTGGTGTGGGGAACAAGATGCAATGTTGCCAGCTCATTGCTCTATGAGGCCTTGTGGTGCCCTTGATATGGTCCAAATGTTTTGGTCCGTATATGTGAGGTTATGCTCCTGAGGATGCAATGCCTGGATTTCAAGTTTAACCCTAATACTTCTGAATTTCAGAGGGTGGTGGTATTAATTCGCCAGTGTTTTCTCTACTGCATTATGAATATATTACCCTTTTAAAAGAGGATGTTTGACATTGGCACTGCATGCCTTCCTTCAAAACAATTCTATGTATGTCTATATTATTGATACTTTTAAAAGAAATGCATCAAGGTTTCTTGCATATGGCCAGTATTCATCTTTACTTTCTGGTGCTAATGTGAAATTTTTTCCTCTTTCCCATTTAAAAAAATATTTTATTAGGCATTGCAATTGGAATATGAAAGCAGGGAGATAAAAGTCTGCCCTTGTTATTATCTTGCCCAAAAGCTGCCAGTGATTTCTTCACCAAACTATGATTTCCTTACCCTCTATCTTGTCTGTTGTCTATTTATCAGTTTATTTTTGTTATGGGTAGGAACTGCATTCTAGGAAATTACTATGTATATTAAAAACTCACGAGTATCCACATAGCATGAAATATCCTGTAATAGATTGTCCCGATAGCCTCAGAGGAAGAATTTCATGACTCTAGTAACATTTGCATTTCATAGTTGATTGAGTACCTTGTGAAATGAATGAGCACTGTCATGAATACTTCACTCTGTTGCATCACTCCAGTATATTGGCATTTGAACGTTCATCACCCCTATCAAATCAATTCAGCATTACTAACTTCACTTCTAGGGAATGGAGTTTTGTAGCCTTCTTCTTCATAACTTGGAAGAAGAGAAAAGAGAAAGCTCCACGACGTATGAAAGAGTGCTAGATTTCCTCCATTTTATAAGTGAATTCAAGTGGCATCAGATGAAACCCAACCACATATGTGTGCGAATATGAAACACTAAGGTGTGGGTAACATTCAGACATAAAATGAGAACATTATTCTCAAATAGAGTTGTTCTTTTGAACGGTATTATTGGAGGATAATCTTGGAAAGAAGAACTTCTACAACTAGTTGTGGCTGTAATCCATTAGAATGACTTCATAAGAGTGGCTTGTAAATATCCTCTTAAACATACTTGAATGAGAATAATTTATCTCTTATGTGCTTGAGACAGCTAAATACAGCATGGTCTTTCCAGAAATGACACCAACACGATATATCATTAATTTTATCCAATTGTTTCCTGAAGTGACCCCAATTATCTGATTTTTTTTCAAGTAATAGAGTTCATTTACAGAAAGTAGAATATAAGCAACATTGTATTTTATTTTCCACTAAGAAAGGGAGTCTATTTGATATAATAATATTATTTTGGACCCTTTATATTGAAAAAAAGAATATATATCTCGTTAAACTATAAAGTATCCACATTCAACTGGGTACCTAATTATCTTCCCTGAGGACTTTTTTTTCAAGAACAAATGTGATGAGGCAATGAGTATATCATTAGTTTCATTTTATAGAGATAATACTCATGCATTTTTCTTTGTCATAGTAAGTAAAACGTTTCAGAGGTCTAAAATAAAATATTAATCTACTCCCACCTTTCCTATTCCACATCCTGAGAGAACCCAGTGTAATCAGTATCAGGATGATGTCTATCTTCCACATCATTTTCTATGTTTATACAAATAAAATTAATACAAAATATGTATATATGATATGAAAATATCCAAGACAATATAAAAATAAATTCTATTTATTTAATTCTATTTATTTAATTCTATTCTATACTTCTATTATAAAATTACTGTAATCAAAAGAATATGGCATTGGCTGAGGAATAGCCCTTTCGCATACACACCCCTCTATATTCTGTGTGGCTGCCACACATGAGCGGTTAGTGTCAGCCTCCTGCTCAAGCTTCCAGTGATCCTCCATTGTTTGTAGTAGTTCTGTCCAACAAAACTTTCTGTGGTCATGGAAATATTCTATAACCTGTTTTATCCATTAGGGTAGCTACTAGCTACATGTGGCTATCGGGCATTTGAAACATGGCTCATGGAACTAAGGTACTGAATTTTTAATTGCGCTTAATTTCAATTAATTGAAATGGAAATGGTCCCAAGTGGTTTGTAGCTACTGTACTGGACAGCACAGATCTGTAATGTCAAACCCAAACTCCTTATCAAGCATTTAAGATCCTCCATAATTTTATCTCAGGTGACCTGAGATCAAGGCCTATAGGACCTTAGAATAAAAACTGAAAGATAGTGGTGCTGCAAACGCAGGAAAGGAAAGCCTAAAAGCGTGGCCTACAGGACACATGGGAATACTGGGGTTTTTTGTTTTTTTTAAAGATTTATTTATTGATTGATTGATTGATTACTATGTTGGGTCTTCGTTTCTGTGCTAGGGCTTTCTCTAGTCGCGGCAAGCGGCGGCCACTCTTCATCGCGGTGCGCGGGCCTCTCACTATCGCCGCCTCTCTCGTTGCGGAGCACAGGCTCCAGACGCGCAGGCTCAGCAATTGTGGCTCACGGGCCTAGTCGCTCCGCGGCATGTGGGATCTTCCCAGACCAGGGCTCGAACCCGTGTCCCCTGCATTGGCAGGCAGACTCTCAACCACTGCACCACCAGGGAAGCCCGGGAATACTGTTCTTACCTCTGCTTTGAACATATCATCAACTTTATTATTGAAAGCACAGCTTCTGCTTAAAAATCATTCAGCAAGTTTCCTTCCTCCTTTTCCAGTTCATAGTTTTGATTATTGCAGGCGTGTTAGTTGGGGAGAAAGAGGATGTAAAGGGTGAATATAGTCTTATGATTAATTAACCTTTTATGATGCATGTATTAGGGGAATGGATACAGTAGGACTAGCACCACTTCTGACTAACCAATTTTAGGTTTTACCACATTCAATTGTTTGAGAGATAATTCAATACATATTTACTTCCAATTGTTTAGCAGCGGAGCTCTACTGAATAATATCTTTGGAAAATATTTTATGGAGTCGTTGACATATTGACAAATGACAAAGAAATTTTTTTGTATCATTGTCTTTCATTTATATGGACAATCAAGAATTATGTCTTTTGGACAAACAAGTTCACACTTTGTAATGGTCTTGTATGTGAAGAATGCAAAGAGCATAGCTATTTGGTCTGATTATTTATCTGATAGCTTTGAGATTCCATTTATCTGAATAATATTATTTTCAAAATTTCTGTGTCAGTAACTGCTTAGCTCTCCAGGGATTGCGCATTTATGAGTGCAAATGGCCTCCTGATTTTTATAAAACAAAACTAGCTTCTTTGGCAGGCAAAATGTTTCCAGTGAATTGATCTCCTTTTCTCACATTAAGTAACAAAGATTGGATTTTTCTAAATGTTTTGTCTATGCAACATCTTTAACACTTTAATTGATTTGAAATGATCTTGGCCTTGTAAAGCAAGTTCTCTAAATGGTTAGGTTTTTCTTCTTTCTTTGAACCAGTGTAAGCATTTCTACAGCACCTGGTTCTTTGAAAAGCAGAACCCATGCCATACCTACAAGTTGGAACCCCTCCAAGAAAGTCCTTTTGTTTGTGTGTGTTTGTGGTGAATCATTCATAGTCTGTGAGATCTATCAAAATAGCGTTGTCTGAAAACCTTGTTTTCCTATTTTTTTTCTTCTGATGACTCATACTTCAGTGCTTTCATGCCTAGATTCTTTTTTCTTTCTTGTTTCTCATCATGTTCATTCAGAAGATGTTCTTTCACTAGTTCCAAAATTTGTATTTCTATATTCTGTCAGTTTTCATCTTGAAACATACACACAGCAATATGCTCGGAATTATAAAATTCTGCATTAAATTCCAACACTTAAAAAACCCCTCATCTTCTCAATACAGGTTTACCTGCACTTCTGTTCTCATTTTTATTTAGTACAAATTTATTAACATTTTAATTTCATTAGCGCCTGAAACTCTATTTTATCTGTTAGGAAGATTTTGGCTATGAGAAACATAAAAACCAATGCTAAGTGGCTTAAACAACAAGGGTACTTGATACCTCATGCATGAATATGAAAGGTATGGTGGCTTCAAGGTTAGCTGAGTGAATAATAATGGTCTCAAGGACTCAGGTTCTTCCTATCTTTCTCTTCAGTCATTCTTTTAAGTCAGTTTTATTGAAGCATAACTTACAAAAAAAAATTCATGAATTTTAAGTGTACAATTAAATGAATTTTGACAAATGTATAATCATATAATCACTACCACAATCAAGAAATTAAACACCTCTATCATTCCAAAAAGTTCCGTTAGCCCCTTTGCAGTCAATCCCATCCCCCCAACCTAGGCCCTGCCAATTTCAATGGAATTATACAGTATGTACTCTTTTGCATCTTCTCTCCTTCACAAAGCATCATGTTTTTGAGATCCATCCAGGTTGTTGCTTATATCAATAGTTTGTTCCTTTTTATTGCTGAGTGATAGTCCATTGTGTAGGAGATATACTGCATACCACAATTTGTATACCCATTCACTAGTTGATGGGAATTTGAGTTGTTTCCAGTTGTTGACTATTACATAGGAAGTTGTTATAAACGCTCACATACAAGTCGTTGTGTAGATAGAGGTTTACATTTCTCTTGGGTAAATACTTAGGAACATGAATGCTGGGTCATACGCTAATTATATGTTTAACATTACAAAAAAACTGAAAAACTGTTTTCCAAAATAGCTGTACTATTTTGGATCCCTACTACCAGTGTAAGAGAGTTCCAGTTACTCCACATACTTACTAAAACTGGGTATCTTAGTGCTTTGTGAAGAGCAAAATTTTTAATTTTTATTAAGTTAATTTATCAGTTTCTTCATTTAGGTTTTCAGCTTTTTTCCCCCCCCGGGTACAGTCTAATCGCACAAATTCAAAGATTACAAAGATTTACCAAATCCAAGATCATAAAATCTTTCTCCCAGGTTTTCTTCCAAAAGTTTTATAGTTTTAACTCTTGTATTTAGATTTAGGTTTATGATCAATTTCAAGTTAATTTTTATGTGGGGTATAAATTAAGGGTTGAGGTTATTTTCTTTTTTCCTCTCTTTCTTTCTTTCCTTTTTCTTTCTTTCTATAATAGATGTGATAGATAGATAGATGACAGATAGATGTTCTAAGTGTTCTAACCTCATTTGTTGAATGTTCTGCAATTTCTAGTGTGTTAGATTTGTACTTTGTTCTATACCCAGGGTCACAGATGACTGCAAAAATTCCAGGTATCACATTCGGCATGACATGCAGGAGAGACCATCTCTTCATAGAAGTGTACAGGAAACTTTTATTCATCTCTTATTACCTACACTTCATACATGCTTCCTGTCTAAATCAATCAGTGGAAAGGGGAATGGGACCACCATTATTCATTTATTCTTTTAACAAGAAAGTGGCATGTTTTCTATATGCATTCTAGGGGCTAGGAGTACAGTAGTGATGAGAAGAGTAAAAATTGTTGCCTGCTTTTATGGAGCATACAATTTACTGAAGAATACTATTCGTCTATTTTCAAAATAAATAAGTAACCGGTATAATATGTTGTTGTACAGTATTAAGCACTGGGAGGGAAAAAGGAAAAGGGACTATGAAGTGTTGTGGGTAGGTTGAAATTTTAGATAGATTAGGAAAGGGCTCACGGAGTTGACTTTTGCATAGGAGACCTGAAGAAGGTGATAAAGTGGGCCATACAGATATCAGATTGAAGAGTGGTCCAGACAGAATGAAAAGTGCAATAGTCCTGAGAACAGCAGGGAGGCCACAGTGGTTGCAGAAAGTAACAGGAAATGGGGGAGGTACAGAAACATGTAGATCATTGTAGGTAAGTCATTCTCAACCAGCAGCAATTTTGGCAAAATTTACAAATTTTGGTAATGTCTGGGGGACATTTTTGGTTGTCACAACCTGTAGTACTACAGAGGCCCAGGGTGTTGATAAATAACCTATAATGCACAGGAGAATCCACTTTTGACTATCCTCCCCTTTGTCAACAAGGAATTATCTGGCCCAAATGTCAATAGTACCAAGGTTGAAAAACACTGTTTTAGGTCATAGTGAGGACTGGCTGACAATGAGTGAATTAGAATGTCACTGAAGAGTTTTGAGCAGAGGAATGATCTAAGCTTTTAGAAAGATCATGTGGCTGTTTGTTGTGAATATACTGAAGGGGTAGAAGGGTGAGAAATAGGATAGCTTTTAGGATGGTACTACCAGTATCCAGGAAAGACATGGTGGTTTGGACCAGAAAGATAGAAGTAGGAGTGGTAGGAAATGATGGATTCTGGATATATTTTGAAGGCTGAGCTAACAGGATTTACGAACTGCTATGAACTAAATGTTTGTGTCCTCCTAAAATTTGTATGTTGAAACGTAATCCCCAAGGTGATGGTATTTGGAGGCAGGGGCCTTTGGGATGTGACTGAGTCATGAACTTGGCCAGACTCAGGACTGTGGGGAATACATCTCTATTGTTTATAAACCACCTGGTCTGTGGTATTCTATTATAGCAGTGGAAAAGGGCTATGATACTAACATACTAGGTATATATAGGTATGAAACAGAGGAGCTATGTATGACCCCTTAAGAGTAATCTGTTGTGCCTGGTGCTGTTGTTGCATCTTCCCAAAGATAGTAACCTGGGGAGTGGGTAGGAACCTGAACAAATTTGGAATGGGAGATTTAATGCCCATATAAACGTTTGGACAGGCAAACGCCAGCATCTGTTACATACATATCTTATAGAAATAAGAATGGATGTTGTTATATTAGTGAGTGACTATCTTAAGGGGCATGATTATCCTATGTATAGACTATTGAGTTTCTTTAAAAATGCTTTTTTATCCACATGAGAGATTTTTAAAAAGTGTCTTCTCATGCCACCTTTCATCTGGTGACAGTTTGATAGATGTAGGAAGTCTTAAAACCCTATTCCATCAAAGTCATTGAAGGATTTTGACTTCCAGTATTTGCATCCCAAGCAATTACTGACTTCCCACATAAGATGTTGATGTATTGTTTAAGAATTGCTTTCTGAGCATTTGTTTTGCCTAACCTAAAATATTATAAGCTAACTATGAGTCCTTATTATATGTTAGAAAACTACTTATTTCTTTCACTTAATTATCATCATAGTCTTATAACCAATAACCTGACAAACTCTACTTAGGCTCCTTGACCAAACTCTACTTAGGTTCCCCTGAACTCTTCCTCAAATAGGCCTTGACTTTTGGACTTCCATGTTCTCTCTATACTGTCCAATTTTAGCAAACATCCTGCTAAGTTTAGCCAGAATCTCTCCATTCCCCATATCTAATCCAGTTCCTCAACCTCCACCACCCCCCAGGTGATGTCTGATCACCTTGGCCCGTCTTCAGCAAGAATTCTGTTAGCACCATCTAACCAGAATCCTCTCCTCACCCCTGATATTTCCTCTTAGTAATTTTCCATCCACTGACCCCCCACCCAGGTCCTCGGCTATAAATTCCCGCTTTTCTTTGCTGTATTTGGAATTTAGCATAGCTCTTTCTCCTATTTCAAGAGTTTTGAATAGTCTTCCTTACCATTTTAAGAAAGGTCGGAATAATTTTTTCTTTAACAAACCTTCTTAACCTGAATAACTAGGGTTATTTCCATTTCACAGACCAAAAAAAAAAAGGAAAGTTTTGTAAAGTAATTACGTTTAGTCAAGATTATCCAACTAGTAAATGGATCTTGAGCCAATATGCCTCTGAGAACTTAAACGCTGTGTTATAGGCCTTCCTGCTCACAACAGGCTTCTTGCTCTAGAAGCCTGGCCAGTGTGACCGGCTGCCCGGGTAAATGCTCAGTAAGGACCGGCCCATTGACTTGGAAACTCTAGGTACCGAGATCATGGTACAAGAGACCTGAAATTCCTTCTACACAAATGCACACCAAACTGATCTGATGGTGTAGACCCGCCGCCGCCTCTTTGTCTCTGCGTCTCCGAGCGCTGACAGGCCGCCTGAAGGAGAACGCTGGCCGCGGCCCAGGCGAGGCTCCGTGGGCCCCGGGCCGGAGTCTACGCCCAGATCGAGCCGTGTCGAGCGCGCGCTGCGCCGCGGGCGCAGGTGCAAGAAGTTAGTTTGGCCCCTTCCGCGGGCCGCGCCGGCTCCGGGCCCGCCTCCCCGCGGGATTGGAGGCCCGCGGCCCCGCCCGGCCCTGCGAAGCTGGCGGGAGACGTCGCGCGGTCTGGCGGCGAGGACGCGGAGGGCCTGGTTAACCTTCTCTCTTCCCCGGGTCCTGGAGGTCGCGTCGGGACCCCACACTTCCGCGCCCCGCGCTCCGCGCTCCGCCTGCCCGGCCTGCGTGGCGCCCCAGCCCGGGGAGGAGCTGCGGTCGGAGAGAGAGACGCCGGGGCCTCCGGGCCGCGCCCCAGCCCCGGACGGGCAGCGGTCCCTGCTTTCGCGGTTGGTCTTGGCTTTTTTCTAACTCAGTGCGTGAACCTGGCGTCCCTTCAACTCCCGTTCGCCCAGAGGGCGGGGCGGAGGAGTGAGGCGGGGAAGGAGATTGGGTTTCTCTTTTCGTCGGTCTAAAGGGAGCTTGAGTCGGAAAGTGAGTCTCCAGACGCTGGCGAGCTTCGGGTGGTTTGGGCCGGCCGGGCGTGGGGGTGTCCTGGGCCGGCGAGCGGGGACAGGCGGGCGGTGGGCCGCGCTGCCCCGCCGCTGCCCCGCCCCTGCCTCCGCTCTCACGGTCCTCCGCCATGGCCGCCCCAAGCCCAGTCTTGGCTCGGGTTCAGGACTCTGGGTAGCGGTTTGTCCCCGGAAACTCGTGTTGAGCACTTTTCATCGCAGCCCTGGGAGGGGACCCCAAAGCAGCAGGGACGTCCGTGTCGGGGACTGGCCTTGAGAGGAGGCTGGCGCTTCCTCCTGTGAACTTGAACTCCGCATCCATGCCCAGAATGCGCATTGTATAGTCAGTCACCTTTCAGGTCTCAAGTTCTGATGCCACAGAGTTGCCCCCAAACTAGGTTTGTCTTCTCTATACTGATTGAGAATTTATGCCCTGCTGAAAAGTTGTTCTCTGTAGACTTTAGGTTTTTAAATCAGCAAATAAATGTTGGGCCCCAGTATATAAAGTACTGGTCAGTATATATAAAGTACTGGTTAAAACTTTTCCTGTTTTGGGCATCGTTCATTTAAGTTCCTGGCTTCCCTTGTGTTCGCGTTAGGAGGAGGACAGGTGAATATTGTTAAAGATTTCTGCTGTGTTCCTTTGCTCTACCTGTGGTGTTGCTGCTGAGTAAAAGAGAGGGCGTTGATTAAAGTAAGTGAAGCAGGGAAAACCTACTAAAAGGAACAGAAACCTTCTCATTCCGAAGATGGATAGCGTATACAATGAAAACTTTACTTTCATTTCAAAAATACTCACCAGTTTTAAAAAATTCTTTGGAAATACTTAGAGGATTGCAGTTACTTTCACAGTTAGTTTCAGGCCTATATGCTGTGTGTGTGTTTACCCCGAAGAAATTTTCTCTTCCGACTCAAAAATCTGGTGAAATTCTCTAACCTGTGTACAATTATAATTAATTGGGTAAAGTTATATGGCTATACTGTGGAGTCCATACTTTTGTGGTCGGCAGTACTGTATTAATCTCTAAGACAGGGCAGTTTTCACTTTGGTGAGGGTGGGGAAGGGACAGGATATAAAGGAACAGAAAGAAGCTGAAAGAGTAGTGTGCCAGCCCTAAAACTGCACAGTGGCCTAGTGCTCTGCTTAGTTATACATCCATGAAAACCCAGTGCTTTGCTCATTTAACAGATATTTACTGAGTACCTAGTCTGTGTCAGTTGCTGGGCTTGGTAATGATGTACATTGCCGTCGTCCATGTTTTCCCAGTCAAAAGCTGTATTTTCTTCCCTAGTGACTGAAGAGCTTCTCATCTTTGACACTTAGCATTCTCAATGAAAGGAGTATTTTCATATAGATGAAATTTATTTTCTCTTTGTCATTGGATATTGTGAACTCATTTCTTAAGGTGTATTCTGCACTGTTAATAGGTATTTTGACTGCCTAACTGAATTTCGGAAATGTTAAGTGCGGTTCAGCAGGTTTGTTTTTTAACATCAGTGCCTCTTAGATTTCAATATTGTAATGTTGGTGAATCTCCAATTTGAATAAAATGTGTGGGCTTTCCTAAACCCAGTTGACTTCAGAATCCTAATTTCTGGGAACCTGGGAAAGTGCCCCATGGAAGACATTTTGAGAAACGTATTTTAACTGGAGTTTTCTTTGTTATTGTTTTTATTTTTAATCACTATCTCACCCCTTCTGCCAACAGAAGTGATGCCACCAAGAAGAAAAGAGAAATACAGACTTCCTGTTCCACTTCCAGAAGGCAAGGTCCTGGATGATATGGAAGGAAAACAGTGGGTGCTGGGCAAGATGATTGGCTCTGGAGGATTTGGTTTGATATATATAGGTAAAGTATAAATCACCAAATATTCTTTTTTTTTTTCCAGATTATTATTATTTTTTAAAATTTATTTATTTATTTATTTTTGGCTGTGTTGGGTCTTCGTGTCTGTGCGAGGGCTTTCTCTAGCTGTGGCAAGCGGGGGCCACTCTTCATCGCGGTGCGCGCGCCTCTCACTGTCGCGGCCTCTCTTGTTGCGGAGCACAGGCTCCAGACGTGCAGGCTCAGTAATTGTGGCTCACGGGCCCAGCTGCTCCGCGGCATGTGGGATCTTCCCAGACCAGGGCTCGAAACCGTGTCCCCTGCATTGGCAGGCAGATTCTCAACCACTGCGCCACCAGGGAAGCCCTCACCAAATATTCTTATATACGTGACTATAACTGTGATTTCTTAATAATATTTTGAAAATTGAAACTTTGAAATAAGATATAATCCATAAATGTACTTTTCTAAGTAGTATGAAGATCATGTTTAGTAGAATGTCTGCGTTCAAGACATGACTGACCCCAGTCCTTGTTGTCCATGTTTTTCTGAATGACTCTTAGAAGTCTTTTCAGAGCATAATTACACAGTCTGCCAGACAAAATGTTAATGTTCTTTTTTGAGAGTGTTTTCCTGGAAACATTGCTTTTTACAGCTCAGAGAATGCAACTGTATGAATACAAACACTTTCCATTTGTGAATCTTAATCATTAATATTTAAGTAGTACAGGTTCTGGTCCTTTCTTAACTAGGCCTCACTGGAGAACTGGGCCTTCATACCTCAAGGCATCTATTGCATGGAATGAATTAACTTCATTGCACATCTTGTACATCTAGAATGGTACTAGTTACATGCCATCTTGGGATAATTGTTTTTTTTTAATTAATTTATTTTATTTACTATTTTTTATTTTTGGTTGCATTGGGTCTTTGTTGCTGTGCGCGGGCTTTCTCTAGTTGTGGCGAAGGGGGGCCACTCTTCATTGCGGTGTGCAGGGTTCTCATTGCTGTGGCTTCTCTTGTTGTGGAGCATGGGCTCTAAGAGCGCGGGCTTCAGTAGTTGTGGCACTCGGGCTCAGTAGTTGTGGCTCACGGGCTCTAGAGCGCAGGCTCAGTAGTTGTGGGGCATGGGCTTAGTTCCGCTGCGGCATGTGGGATCTTCCCAGACCAGGGCTTGAACCCGTGTCCCCCGCATTGGCAGGCAGATTCTTAACCACTGTGCTGCCAGGGAAGCCCCCATATTGGGATAATTAAGAAAATAGACACTCATTTAGTTTTTGTGTTCTTTGGTACAGGTAAGGAACCTGAGTTGAGTATACTTTTACACTACATTTAAAAATTTAAAAATTACACTGACTTTAAAAGGATTATTCAGGGCTACCTTGTATCTGTAGTTTAATGATCAAGAATATCCGTTACAAGATGAGATTTAATGAATAAAATAAGATAAATATTAGTGATTAAAAATATGTCCTCAAGGAGCAGTTCTTCTAAATATATTCACTCATTATATCTGTGTCTGTAAGGAATTTAAGAACATTAAACATTTCAAAGTGTAGGGAAGGAAGGACTTTCCCTCTACCTTCTTAAATTTGATACCTGGGTTTATGAAATAAACTGACAACAGGCAGATTAACAGGAGAAAAGATATACAAATTTATTAATCTTTTTAATGTTACGTGCACAGTAATATCAGGAAAAAAAAGTGAATAAATACCCTAAAACACGGTGAGATTTGAGAGCTTACATACTGTCTTAATAAGGGAAGGGGAGATGGGATACAGGCCACTTAAGGAACAGTAAATGATTTTTAGGAAAGATTAGTAGCCCTTAGAAGAGTAGATGGGGGCTATGATAGTTTATAAGAAAGTTTGGGAGTGATGTCAACTTCTCATCTCTTCTGTGATGAGTCAGTCTTTCCTGGTTAATGAAGCGCTCCTGGAGGGAATTTAAAACAGTGGAGTTTTTTTTTTTTTTTGGAGGCTCTGTCTTTAGGCAAATAAAGGGAGTTCAGAGGAAGCCTCTCCCTACATTTGCTATTTTTCAAGTGCCTTTAGTTCAAAATAATCCTTATGCCAAAGAGGCATATTTTAGGGTGGCATATTCTGCCACCCTTCTCACACAAACATGTTTCATGGATCATGAAGGATAAAGCTCCTCTTCTGATAAAATTAAGATTGTAGTTTTGAACAAATGGATGAAATTCAGTCAGTAAGTAACTTATTAATCACCTGAGTGTCTAATCTAGTTGGAAAGATAAGACCAACACAAAAATATTGTATGGGTTAAGTAAAGAACAGCTTCCCCATTTAAAGGATTTGAACTTGCTTGAAAAATGCTATGATTCTAAGTACTAGATTGAGTGACATAGACAGCACTGTTCAATAGAAATGTAATACAATCCATGTATGTAAAGTAAAATTTTCTAGGAGCCACATTAAAAAAAAAGTAAAAAGAAACAAGTGAAATTTAATTAAATAATATGTATTATTAAATACAATATATCTAAAGTATTGTAATTCCAGTATGTTATCAATATTAAAAAAAGGAAATATTTCACTTTTATAGTTAAAGTCTTTAAAATCCAGGATGTGCCTAGTCATATTTCAGGGACTCAATAGCTACGTATAGGTAGTGGCTACCACGTTGGATGGTGCAGATAAAGACCCTGAGAGTACTTGGGATCTACAGAGAATAGAATTCTTTGTAGAATAAGTGTTGGTTGAGACTCTGAATTAGTGAATTCTCTCGTATGGCAGAGAGTAAGGATCTCTAGTACATTGTCTTGATTCAAGGTCAGAGAAATGGAGTTGAATAAATTATTTCTGATGTGGCTGAGCTATAGCCTTGGATTGTACAGCTTAGTTACACTTTCAGTTTTCTAATGTTTGAATTATTTGAGTAATTTCAAAGAACTACAGAAAAGCATTGATTGTGATGGTCTTCTTTCTTTTCTCTTTTTTAGATGTACGTATTATATGTGTTAATATGTATTTAAATTTAAGTGCGTGTTTAAAGTTAAATTATATGTCTATACACATATACATATATGTATGTGTACATATATGTGTATACATACTCACTACTTGTGTGGTTCCTGTTGTGAAAAAGGAATTTATTTGTTTAGGCATGTGATTTATTTGTCCCTATTTAGATACAGAAAAATCTTTGCTTCTTTCAGTCCAAGTACTGCACATATTTTTTTATTTATTTTTTTCTCAGTGAGATTTATTTTGCAACAATTTTCAAGGTTTCATATGTTATGAAATACCCTCTACTATCTGAATTTCAGAACCTGGATCCTGGAAATATAAGCAAGTGCACACGTTGGGGGAAGGACTTTAAAGAAATGTTTAGCTGTTTTGAGGAAAAGTCTCCATACTTCAGAATATATAATAAAACTGTGTGTTCCAAGTGTTGTTATTGTTCTATCAAAAGTGGCATTCATAAATCATAAAATCAGCTCTTCAGTGAGATGCCATCAGCAACAACTTCATTAAAATTAGCTTTTACTTATTTTCAAAGCTAAGCAAATCCATATGAAATTATATCATGTTTTTGCATTTTACCATGGTTCTCATCACTTCCTGTATATAAATGAAGAAGTAGGTAAATTCAGGTTTCCTTAATACCTTTGTGTCCAGCTACATTCTTTTTAAGCATCATATTTGCCAGATAATACTCTTTCAGCAGACACTTCATCAGCATTTGTTACCAAAGACTGAGAAGAAGCTAACCGCTGTGTCTACCTCATTGTGTGTGTACAGCTGTCCTTGAGCTTTGAGATCAATATCCGAGGCCTCAGTAGTCAGCAAGAAGAAAAGGGGAAGGGGCAGAAATATTTTGTATTTACTCTTGACTTGGAGAAATAATGTGCCTGTAGCATTAATAGAAACAGTAATAATAGGGAAAAGAAAAATCTAAATACAAGACAAAGTTCCTTCTTTGTATATGAAATGAGAGGAGGGGAAAAGGGAGAATGGAAGCTGGTTTAGGGGGTGGAAAAAATTGCTGTTATTTTGGGATCAAATAAGTGAAAAAAATTTCTAAAACTTCAGGAGAGAGAACTAAGAGTTTGAATTCTACTTTAGTGCTAGGCTTAACATAGAACCAAGCAAACTAAGGGAGAATTGCACAAATAAAAGCATGGGTTTTGGTGTTAGGCAAATTTGGGTTGAATTCTGACCTGACTAAGCCTTTTGCAAACTTGAGTGACTTTCACCTGTTCATGAGTCTTTGTTTCTATTCTGTATGATAGGGGTAATAATAATAGTGATGATTAAATAAGATAAGGTTTTTAAAGAACTTGGAACTCGATAAGCAATTCAATCTAATTTATTTATTTATTTAGAATTTCCCATTCTCAGTGATAGTTGAACTCTAAATTCAGTGTCTGGTGCCGCAGGAGATTAGGTTGGTGACAAAGACATCTACTGGAGGGTTTTTCCATTTGTCCTGCCATGGACTGTGATGGATTTAACTACTAAATGTGGTAAAACTAAGAACATAAGAGAATCAGTGGAATGACATTTTACTTACCAACCTGTATCTATTTTTCCCACTAAAATTTACAGTAATAGCCATGATGACATAGTAAAAAGTTCTCATTTAAGCTGTATCTTATGTTTCAGATATGAAAGATACTGTGTTTCAGAAATTAGTCAAAAATCTAGAAAAACAGAATTACAGGTAATAAACTTCAGCCAAATTCTTCATGTACTCATGAAGTCTTCTTATATGAGTACAAATAGAAGTGATTTATCTGTTTAAGTAAGTTTTAGTTTTTTGAATTTGACCATAACCATGACAATTTAGCATCTTTGGAATATCAAGCACAGTCTAGATGTTCAACAGTTATTTGCCTGAGAGATGGAGGTAGATTGGGCTGCTTAATCCACACAAGCCAGTTGCTTTATTCTCTTCCATAATAATAGATGTTACCCTTAACTCCAGCCTATAATCTTAGAGATGTACTCTTAGTCACAAGAAAAACTGAGACAAATTAACTCTCACGATGTCATCTAAAAAAATCTATATATGCTTTATTGACAATAAATCAATAGCATTATCTTTTCTAAATAATATGTTATTATAACTAAAATTAGCTCTCTTGAAGCATTAAGATCAATCATTTATTCATGGATAAATGTTTAGACTTCAAGTGACTGCCATGCATTTTTTGGGTAATCCTCTCAGATCAGCTCAATCTTGCTCTTTAGAAACAGAAGAAATCTTTTTTTGGGGGGGTGGTAGGTCAGGGGGAAGAGGATAGGATGACTAGGAGTTTTAGAAATTATCAAAGTTTAACTCACGTATTTTACTGATGAAGAAACAGACTTCTATTTATGAAGAAATAGAAAAGATTATTTATACATGTATGGTTTTTACTTATTGTACTTTCTAGTAAGCTGGAATGGATTGATTTTTAAGGTATGCAGAGTAGTGTTCAGAAGAGCCTAATGATATGCTAGCAACAAAATGGAGTTACTGAAACATATATTGCTTCATTATATATTGCTGTGTTAAATGTTATTTTGGCAGTGTTTTATAGAGAAGGCTTTGAGATAAGCAGTTAGTCTTATCTGACACAGTGCTTACTAGGAACCACAATTGTTACTAGGAAATTTTGCAGATGATACTGTGCGGGTGAAAAGAAGAAGGAAATAAATATGAAATAAGGATAACTTGTACTAGAAACTATAGTATATAAGATAAATTAGTTCTCAGATAAAGGTGTAAGAGGTAATAGGTGATATAATCTCAACAGAGGAAGAGATCACTTGGGATTTTGTGAGTTTCATAAACTTGATGTACTTTTCACAAGAATATTTAAAGTCCCTAGAAGTTGTATTTTAATTTTGTATGTGCTGTCCATCGGCTATTAATTTTGAGTTTTAAAAGAGTGTTCATTTACTTATCAGTTAAGAAATCTAAGTATCTGCAAAAGTTTGGATTCTTTGTATAAAAAGAGAGTGTTCTTCTAAGGCTTACTTAGCCTTTTCTTATCTCTTTCATTTTTGTAAGTGTCTGATCTTCTTTTTAACATATTTTATATTGTGGGTCTTCATTTTCAACATTTGTACTCCCAAACTCTTTTGCCTTAAGGGAAGATTTACAAACTGCTCTGTTCTTCAATGATTTATATATTATGTCTCTTCCACTGCACCTGTTACTATCTTATAACTGTTTACAGTGGTCAAGGTTTTTAAATTTGAAACCTGTTTGCTCTAGGGAAATGTCTTCTTCATGCAATGAGTTCACCTCTATTGCCACACAATAAAAAAACTCTCAGCTTTCGGGAGCTTCTGGCTTCCTTATGAAATAAGGATAGACTTTTGCTTCTGAAGTGTTTTAGGGTTTCTTTTTTTCTTTAGATATGGAAGAAGAGTAGGAAGTATGGTCCTTCTTCTACGAAACAGGAATATAAAATAAATGAAAAGAAAATTAAGAAACTCTAAAGCTCTAAATGGGAGAATTCACTAGAAATTAGCTATTTGGATGATGAAAATTTGTCCACCATCCACATTTAACAATGATTCAAAGTGTTTATGGATCTTATACTGCTTACGTAGTTTTGCAGTTAGTGCTCCTTCAGAAAGTTTGTCCCTTCTAACTCCATTATGTGAGCTGAGTACGCTATGCAGTCTTCTATGTGAAAGGGTATTTTAGGAGGAAAGACACAAAACTCAGCAATTATTTCAAGAAAATTGTTGAAGATTTCCATTGTTTCTTTTAAAGAGGTGGACTTCACTTAGTCAGGTAGACTTTTCTTTAACATCTCCAATCAAGTAATACTTGAGGAAAAAGGTTCCGTAGAAAGACATCCACTGAAGGCCAGAAACATCTACAGATGCAATGTGATCTCAGGCAATGAAGCATGTGGCCCTTCATTGGCATTATATGATAACAGGAGGATCTTCTGGCAGAAGAGCTGACTTTTGCTGAGTTCTGCATGCTGCCCCTCCAAACCCATCTTTGATTGGCACCTATGCCCTATTGAAACTGGCATCACACCTTCTGAATGGGCGCAGTGCCAGCCTAGCAGATGGGTATGGGCAAAAGCATGCCAGAAACCCAGTATGTGCATCAAGTTTAAGTATCAGGGGCCCAAACTCCCATCCAGGGATATAAAAACTACAGTCTGTTGAGAGCTTTTTGTGCTTAAGGTTAAAGGACATGCCATTTCTCCTCCAGCTCCGAGGTTGATTAATTTCGAAAGTCAAACAGGAGCTCCTGTGGCTGTCAGGCAAAATTCTGTCTTTGGTGAATGAGAATTACTACTTCATGTGGGGAAGAGAAAGTATTGTATTGAAGTGTCCAATGAGAGTTAATCTCCCGCAAGTGCCTCCAGCACTTAAGCAGCATGCATTCAGTGGAGATGAATATTTCTGTTCTCCAGCAGAGCCAGGTGCATTCAAAGCCAGATCTTCAACCTGCTGCAGTAAAGGACCCTAAATTTAGAAAGGGCAGGTAAAGTTTGGAACTCCTTGGTGGCAGCTCTCACCATGAGCTGATGAGGCTTCGCAAAAGGGTATAAAGGAGATGAAGGAAAAACTAAATAAAAAACCTTCAGATTACTTCAGCCTGAAACAGACAGGTCTTTAACAAACCAAGGGAAAAAGTTTAGTCCCTTCTCCTCAATGCAGAAATTCTTCTGAATTTTATATCAATAAAAAGTTAGTTTACCAAAATGTTAGAACCAACTTAATGCATAAGTAACAAAGCTTCCTATTCTAACATTTATTTCATTGCATGTCTATCATGTATATAAACTTCACTTCTTGAATAATGGATTTTGCATAAAATTGAGTTCTAAATATCATATTCCTTATGATCGTCTCACACCAGCTACAGAACTGGGCAAAAAAAAAAAAAAAAAAGGGCATCATTCCTTGTGATCACTTTAATCATATCCCCTAAATGCTCTTAAATTTACAAGAATGCCTGTAAGACCAGCTGTGGCCAAGAGAAGCTTTTTCATAATCACCTTATAGCCATTGCTTTTTCTTTTCCACTGTGTAAACTTTATCTACGGAGCAGATTCCATGAGACCATTGTGAATACTTCAACGTATTCAAAACATATAACTGCCACAAATTAAACTACTAAAACTAAAGCTGGTGCATTGTAACTGCCAAGTAAAACTGGCACGTCCCTCTGTCAGACTGCGGGAGAGTATGCCATACAGTCCTCAGAAAACACAATTCATCCAGAAGCACTCTTGTCACTTGCTCTGATATTAAACCAGAGAAAGTGACATTAATTAAAGAAGTGACGTGAGCCAACAAAGGCAATGAAATGCTAAGCTTTGGCTCATGTGCAGACCTTCACTCCGACTTGCTCTGCTTAGGTATCGTGGCCATTTCTGAAGAGGAGTGTGGCTACTTCCCTTCTCCTCCTCCTTTCATCTTTCCATTCTGAAGCATCATTTTCAAGCAACTAAAATTTCATACCCAGGGTTGCACTAGCCAGTTGGTACATTGGTAGTCATTGCAGGATTTCCCAAAATAGTCATGTGGTGGCATGTGATGCATTTCCTGCACTTGGTTAACCGCATGAGATGAACAACAACTAGAGACAGAAGAGAGTTGGTCTTACAAAAAGGCAAGCAACAGCCTAATCGAGTAGGGTACCTAGATTCGGTAGACCGGGAGCTAGGAGAGTCTGTTGCTAGGATCGCTGGTGGAAACGAGTGGTGGCTGGTAGGCCTTATGAAAATTCTAACATGCTAACGAGCCAAGCAGGGGAGTAGCCACAGCTTTTCTCACTCTCTCTTTGTTCCTTCCTGTAGTGTGCTCTTTCTCAGTGCTTATCTTGTTTCATATGAAATTGCCATTTGTATACTGTTTACCGTCCGTCAACACTAGATTATAAACTCCTTGCAGGTATTCTCTCAGAGTGCTTAGACAAGGCCTTGCATACAATAGCTTAAAAAAAAATGATTGGTTAAATTAACTCTAAAACTAGTCTGTTCAGGAAAAATAATTTTCCCAACAATTAGGTTATCTGAGATGAAATTTTGTTCTCTATATACTATAAACATGCAGCATGTGTGTAAGGCACTGTCCTTTTAGATTTAGAGACATTGTTTTGTATACTTTGGGGAATTCGAGGGGAAAGAAGTTTCTGTTCATTCTCTTTCCAAGTATGTTTTTTAAATACAAGAAGCCATGTACTTAATCCATAGATTATAGGATTTATTGGGGAAAGTCTACTTTGCTAATGCCTAGTGCAGAGAGAGTTAAAGAAAAGAAAAGGACATTATATTAAGATTAAATAGTTTTGTGTTTAGAATGAAACAGTTCTACTGAGTAGCACTTAATTGAAGTAGACCTAACAGCAAGTATAAACTTTTGTGGAGGAAATAGATGGGGTTTAATGTTAAATGGATTGACTTATAGGCATGTAACATGCATAAGAAATCCACTTTTCAAAGGATATAAAGACAACTTTAACAGAAAATAAATTATTGGAATTTCTTTTAATCCAAGTGAATGAAAGGTTTGATTAAGAGTTTTGTACATAGAAGCTTTTGTTATAGTTTCTGGGCATGGGTGTTTTATATTTGAGATCAGGAATTTTCTATCTATGTAATTAGTCGTGAGGTTTAATGTACATTTTTCATATCAGACAGACAATGGCTTCAAAGAGACAGCAGCACTGCAAAGGAGCAAGAAAAGAAGGCCAAAGTTGACATACACAGAGGCAAAACAGTGTAGGAAAAATCAACACGTTTTGCAAAATCAATCATTGAAAATGTGTCAGTGTTCAGGAGACTGTCTTTAATTTGCAATCCAAGTGAAAAAGAGTATTTAAATATGAGAGGCAGTATTATTGAGCCCAGCATGCCTGCTACCACTTGTTTGACTAGCTCAGAATAGAACACTGAGAGGCAAGGGCTCAAAGTTAAATGAACATTTATACATTTTAAAATCAAATGAAAGATTCAGAGTATATTCATGAATTAAAATTTTTTTCAGAACCCTAAATTTAATCAGCTGGAATTACTTTTAAAGTGTCATTCTATTTAACTTTTGGGAATGATGAATTTGCCTTTTAATAGGGATGCTGTATTTTATCATGAAGATGAAACAAACTGTCTTTTGTTAATTATTCCCCAGAGACACTGGCCATTTTTCTCTCCTATGCTTAGTGTGGAGTAAAGGCAGCTTCCCGCAAATTTATATCAAGCAAGAGCAATCAGAAGCTACAACATGTGTGAAAGAGGCTCATGGAGGACATAGTGTCCATTGTAGGTGTTCTGAGTGCTACCTAATGAAGTTCTTAGAGGTAATGTTACCAAAGCCTCGCTATGGAGGCTATGAACATAGGACATAGAACAGTAAAAAGGAATGAAAGCAAGAATCTCCGGTAAAGTGTAGCAGATGAGTCATGTGTGTCTGGGGCATACTGCTAGGGATGGTTCTTGAAATCTTTTTTAGGAAATCATCATCATCATCATCATCATCATCATCATCATCATCAACTGCTGCTAAAATCTTTTACTTATTGTGTGCCATGCTCTGTGTTAAATGCTTTATATGCATTATTTCATTTAATCCTCTCAGCAGCTTGATAAGGGAGTTATTGAGGCCTAGGAATGGTAAGCAATTTGTCTCTATGCTATAGTTTTAATAATTGCCTCCATCTACATTTGAACTCAGGTCTCTTTGCTCTCCTGATTGATGTCCTTTGTCAAAGAACACTTTGAATTTATTACTAGCCAGAGAAAATAGTGGCAAATGACATGCTTGTGACATGCTCATTTCTAAAATAACAGTGAAATATCTAATTGATAGTATTGGCAGCTAATGTAAGAAATATGTTAGTGATGATGCTGATAATGGTGTCATTTTCATTCAGATTGACAATGTGAGCTGTAGATCATCCGTGATATGTTTTAATATTAAGTTCACAAAATCTTTGAAAGATCATCTGATATTTATAGCAAATCTAATGTTAAGAACTAGAAAAAATACATACACTAAAAAATGTACTATACCTAGATCAAACTATTTTTATGAAAAAAAAGTGAGACTAGTCAACAGTGTATACAAACTGATGATAAAGATTTGGTACGTTTTTCTGCTTTTTAAAAAATGAGTAAATTTGTTTAGTTTATAGGGATTTTATGCATTTGTTTTAAGGCTAATAACCAACAGGAAGCTCAAAAGAAGCCTCTAAATCCCTATGATACAATTTTAATAAGCATCATGTAAAAATATTTTTACAGATATTGAATTATTTTTGACCATGTCTCTTTTCATTGGATAATAATTTTTTAATTAATTAATTAATTAATTAATTAATTTTTTGGCTGCATTGGGTCTTCGTTGCTGCACGGGGTTTCTCTAGTCGTGGTGAGCGGGGCCTATTCTGTTCCGGTGCACGGGCTTCTCATTGCAGTGGCTTCTCTTTGTTGCGGAGCATGGGCTCTAGATGTGCGGGCTTCAGTAGTTGTGGCACGCAGGTTCAGTAGTTGTGGCTCACGGGCTCTAGAGTGCAGGCTCAGTAGCTGTGGTGCACGAGCTTAATTGCTCTGCGGCATGTGGGATCTTCCCGGACCAGGGTTCGAACCCATGTCTCCTGCACTGGCAGGCGGATTCTTAACCCCTGCGCCACCAGTGAAGTCCTGTATAATGATTTAAAGATACACTATTTAGAAAACTAGGTCTTTTAAGAGTAAAATAAACAAAAATAAATACTTGGGTAAGTGAAATCTTGATAAAGAATATGTTTCTTTATAGAATTTGTTCAGATACCAAAATATTTTATATATAACAGAAGTATAGTTTTTGAAAAAGTATTCAGTTTTGCCAAGATATTATTACACAATAGTAATTTATTATGCACCTATAGATGATTTTATGAAAAAAATTATAACATTTCATGAAGAGGCAAATCTTTAAGTGTTTTTAATGGAGATATTTATTAGATATTGCAAAGCTAGTTTTTATGCTATGATACTTTTTTCTTGGGAGTATATACATAGCAAGGAAAAGAATGAACAAAATATATTACATTAGAATACATGTTATTGAGCGCTTATGGTGATATACAGTTATTAATTTCAGTTTCTGGAGAATGTGAAGAAAAATGCTGTTCATTATACTTGATCTTGTTTCTATTAAAAGATCATGTGTTACAATTCTAACATATATCTCCAGTGTCATATGTGAGTATTACATTTGGGCCTGAAGTATTAGTTATGTAAACCTTCTGTCTTATAAAGTGTTAAGAGGGTGGTAGAAGGAAAAGTAGTAAAACCCACTAAAAAATCTCCACACAGTACACTTCAAGACAAATGAAAAGAAAGCAAAACAAAGTTGCGTACCTAATATACCATTGTTGCTGTGTGACGGAAAGGGGAAGAAAAAAATTGTAAGACTTCTATAATATCAGAATTTCTACTTCAGCAGAAAGCTTTTGACCAAGTATGAATGTTCTGAAATTAACTAGTTTAAGGTAAATGGAATGCACTATGGAATCTGTCTTAAAAATAAGAGGTTTTTATTTGGGGAAGGACTTTTAAGTTCTTTCTGACCCTGAAAATCTGTGAGATCCTGAAAGATGGTGAGAGATATTGAAACATGGATAGAGGCTTTAAGGAAATAATTGACCCAGCTGAGCAAATAATTAGCTATACTATTAATGAGCAAGCAAAATAAATCTAAGGCACAGAAAAATGATGTGAAGAGAACATCAAGAAGAAAAAGTAATGGTTCTGTTATCTTTTTATGTAGTATATTTTTGGATAATAACATTACATGAAAAGGTAAAGACTTTCAAAACAGAGACCATAATGAAAGATATAAGAAAGATTTCCCTTATTTGAAACCTAATTTCAGCATGAATATTAGAAAGTGTTTCAGAAAGTGAGGGTGGAGCCAAAGTTCTTACATAGTGGCTTTTTAAACTTGAAATGCAGAATGTATAATATCATTTCAGGGAGGGAGTTCAGGAACTGCTTCAGCCCTTAATTCATAGACTAACAATAGAATAACTTCATAATAGCTAAGAGAAATATGGCTATCATTCCAGTACACTATCTGGCCAAACTGAATGCCTCTTAAGAAAGAAGGAAACATTTGAGGACTTAGGAAATCTGAAATCATTTTATAACAGATTACCACAAAGATAAAGTAGACTTGAAAGTATATAAGTGAAAAAGACTTCCAAGAAATAAATGAATTACAAAAAGATTTGACAACACAAAGTAAAAAGTTTAGTAAAAACTGGACTTATGAATATAATTTTATAATGCAATTCACATTTCTAAAGTAGATTAAAGAACTGTGGTTAGGAAATATAGGGTTAAGAGTTAAACAGAAATGTTGGTACATATCAACTCTTCAAGCAAGCTTGAAATGTTTAGTTAATAATAATAATGAAAACATCTGAATTAGAGTATATCAGCGTGAAGAGTGTTTAAGAACTAGATAAATGGATTGAAAGGTAGTCTATTATAAGATAACATATGTAATATGTACCACAACCAGTAAGTAATTGGTGAAGGAGAGCAAAAAAGAATAACAGTAATATAAATTTACAGAGTGTTGTATTATAATACAATTGCCAGTTACTACATTAGATAAAAACTGTCCGAAATCCCCTATTAAAGAATGTCATTGGCAAAAACCCCTTAATCACTTGCCAAAAGAGAAATACCTAATACAATAAAATATAAAGACACTAAAAGATCAAGTTTTTTCATGCACATGTAAGCAAAGAGTAAGATAAGCATTTTTTAAATTGTTTTATATTCCGTAGTAAAAATTATTAAGAGAACTAAACAAGGACATTATGTAATGGCAAAAGGTTAATAAAGCCAAGTGAAAATGTAATCATAGAATTTAATATGACCAGAATGCTACTGTTTGTTTTTCTTAGAGAAGAAAGAAAATCTAGCAGGTGTTCAATAAGAACATGTTACAAATATAACTAGAGGTATTATAAACAGTCAGGAAATGACAAATCAGTCACCAGTAGGTCTTCACACTGGTGTTTATGGCACCCAGGTATACAGGTGAAAGGAGTAAGGGCTGTGGTCACTCCACCCATGTTTCAACCTGAGCATTTCTGCTTTGATCTGTTCTGTGTATCAGGCTGCCAAGAAACATCCCATTACTAAAAGAGTTGAAGATAACTGATTATGCTACAGTAATTAATAAGCTCCAAAGTTGAATATGCAAATAATAAGAAATGATTTATATTTGGAGGGGACTTAATAGCATTATAGAGAATAAGATCTTTCTTCCCCAACTGTACAAGAACTCATTTTAAAAATTGTGCGTGGTGATTTATTAGTAGTAAATATAAAGAAAAATCAGAATTTTTATATGTCATAGTCTTGGAACCCAAGGGTGGAAATAAATACCAATATTGTCTTGCTTGTTTTGTTTTTATGACCTGCATTCTATCTCGAGTTTCTATGTATTCAAATAGTGTTTAAGTTCACTTCCCCCTTGAAGCCTACTGTTTTTCTTTTTGCACTTTCTGCCAAAGTTGTATATTGTGTGTTTATTTTCAATAATATTTTTGCCTCTCTTTTGTCAGAGACAAAATTTTGGAGAATTGACATTTTTAATGTTGAGTCTTCAATCCGCAAATAGAGTATCTCTCTCCATTTCTTTAGGTCTTTGATTTCTTTCATCAGCATTTTGGCTTTTGTCATATTGGTCCTATACATGTACTTTTTTAGGTATATATGTAAGTTTTTCTCTTTTTCTTTTTAAATTTTTGATGCTGTTAAAAATGGTATTGCTTTTGTAATTTTGGTTTCCAATTGTACATTATTAGTATATAAAAATACAGTTGATTTTTGCTTCTTGACTGTACGTCCCATTGTCTTGGTAAACTTACTTATTAGTCCTAGGATTTTATTTTTTTCAGATTCTTTGGAATTTTCTATATAGATAATCTTGTCATCTGCAAGTAGGGATCACTCTATTTCTTCCTTTAGAATCTGTGTACTTTTTATTTGTTTCCTGACTCCTTGCACTGGCTAGGACTTCCAGCACTTTATTGAGTAGGAATGGTGAGAGTGGACGTCATTGACTGTTCCCAGTTTAAGGGAGAAAGCATTCAGCCTCTCATCACTTAGTATAATGTTAGCTATAGGTTGTTTGTAGTATTCTTTTTCAAATTGAGGAAGCTCTCCTTACTATACTGAGAGTTTTTATCCTGAATGGGTATCGAATTTTGTCAAATACTTTTTCTGCATCAATTGATAGGATCATTTGGTTTTTCTTTTTTAGTTTCTTAATATGGTGGATGACATTGATTTCTTTTTTTTTTCTTTTGCATCAACATTATGAGGGGAGGATATTGGTCTATAGTTTTCTTTTTCTTGCTTTCTTATTTTTCCCCCCTACCGTCTTGTCTGGTTTTGCTGTTTTTCAGGTTGGATACATTTTTATTGATCCATCCTAAAGTTCAGTGACTCTTTCATGTGTCATCTCCATAATCATATTGAGCCCAATCATGAGTTAAAAAAATTTTTTTTTGGTCATTGTATTTTTCATTTCCAAAAGTGTCATTTAATTTTTTCTTTGTATATTCTATGTCTTTGATGCATTGGCCTGTCTTTCCATTTGTTCCAAAAGTGTTTGCCTTTATTTGCTGGAACATTTTTATAATAGTTGCTTTGAAGTCTTTATCAGATAGTTCCAAAATCTATAATTTTGGCATTGATGTCTTGAATTAGTGTGGTGATTTTGTTACAATTTATTAACTAAAGTCCATAGTTTACATTAGGGTTCACTTATATAGTACAGTTTTATGGGTTTTGACCAATGCATGATGTCATATATGCACCATTATAGTATCATACAGAGTAGTTTCACTGCCCTAAGTTTCTCCTGTGTACCACCTATTTATCCCTCTGCCCCCTGTTTCAGAATGGCATACGGTTGGAATCATACATTATGGAGTCATTTCAAACAGGCTTTTGCTTCCTTTGGGTATACCCAGAAGTGGAATTGCTAGATCACATGGTAGTTCTAGTTTTAATTTCCTGAAGAACCTACATATTGTTTTCCATAGTGGTTATACCAGTTTATATTCTTACCAATAGTGTACAAAGCGTTTCCTTTTCTCCACATCCTCACCAGCATTTGTTACTTCTTGTCTATTTGATAATAGCCCTGCTAACAGGTGTGAGGTAATATTCACTGTGGTTTAATTTGCATTTCCCTGATGATTGGTGATGGTGAGCAATGTTTCATGCACCTGTTGGCCATTTGAATGTCTTCTTTGGAAAAAATCTATAAGAGCCTTTGCCCATTTTAAAATTCGATTATTTATTTTTTTTGCTATTGAGTTGTATGATCTTAGTAAGTATATTTTGATATTGGATATGTGGTTTGCAAATATTTTCTGTCATTCCATAGGTTGTCTTCTCATTTTGTTGATGGTTTCCTTTGCTGTGACGAAATTTTTAGTTTTTTAGTTAGTCTCACTTATGTAGTTTTGCTTTTATTGCCTTTGTTTTTGGTCTTAAATCCAAAACAGTCATTACCAAGACAAATATGAAGGAGCCGACCCCCTGTGTTTTCTTCTGGATCTTTTATGGTTTTAGGTCTTACACTCAAGTCTTTAAATCCATTCTGAGTTGATTTTTGTGTACAGTATAACATAAGGGTCCAGTTTAATTCTTTTGCATGTGCTATCTAGTGTTCCCAGCACCATTTATTGAAGAGCCTGTCCTTTCTACATTGTATATTCTTGACTCCTTTGTCAAAAATTAATTGACCATGAATTATTTCTGGACTTTCTATTCTGTACCATTGATTTACACCTCTGTTTTTATGCCAACACCATACTGTTTTGATTATTATAGCTTTGTAATACAGTTTGAAATCAGAGAGTGTGACGCCTCCATCTTTGTTCTTCTTGCTCAGTATACTTTGCCTATTCAGAGTCTTTTGTGGTTCCATACAAATTTTAGGATTTTTAAGAAATTTCTGTGAAAAATGCCACTGGAATTTTGGTAGGGATTACATTGAATCTATAGATTGCTTTGGGTAGTCTGAATGTTTTAACACTGTTGATTCTTCTGATCCATGAGCACATAATATCTTCCCATTTATTGTGTCCTCTGCATTTCTTTCATCAATGTTTTCAGGTCCCTGGTGTACAGATCTTTCTCATCCTTGGTTAAATTTATTCCTAAGTAATGGATTCTTTTTGATGGTACTCTAAGTGGGATTGTTTTCTGAATTTTTCTTTCTGATACCTCATCGTTAGTGTATGGAAACACAGTTGATTCTTGTATATTGATTTTGTATCCTGGAGTCTTAAGGATTTTCTCTATAGAATGTCATCTACAAACAGAGATAATTTTACATTCTTTCTTCCCAATTCAGATGCCTTTTATTTCTTTTTATTGCCTGATTTCTCTGGCTAGGACTTCCAGTACTATGTTGAATAAAAGTGGCTAGAGTGGGCATCCTTGTTTTGTTCCTGATCTTAAAGGAAAAGCTTTCAGCTTTTCACTTTTGGGTGTGATGTTGGATGTGGGCTTCTCATAATTAGCTTTTATTATGTTGAGATATGTTCCTTCTATACCCAGTTTTTGAGAGTTTTTTGATCATGACAGCATTTTGAATTTTGTCAAATGCTTTTTCTGCATCTATTGAGGTGATCATATGATTTTCATCCTTCATTTTGTTAATGTAGTTTATCACGTTAATTGATTTGCATATATTGAACCATCTTTGCATCCCAAAATAAATCCCACTTGATCGTGGTGTATGATCCTTTAATGTACTGTTGAATTCAATTTGCTAATTATTTGTTGAGTGTTTTTGCATGTATCTTCATCAGGGATATTGGTCTGTAATTTTCTTTTCTCGTAGTGTCTTTGTCTGATTGATCTTTTCAATTGTTTGTCTAGTCTCTATTTATTTCCATTCTGATCTTTATTTCCTTTTTCTACTAATTTTGAGCTTCCTTTTTTCTTTTTCTAGTTCCTTGATATGTAAAGTTAGAATATATATTGGATTTTTCTTTTTTCTTAGTGTAGATGTTTATTGTTATAAAATTCCTTCTTAAAACTGTTTTTGCTGTAACCCATAAGTAGTGATATGTTGTGTTTCCATTTTCGTTTGTCTCAAGTTATTTCTTGATTTTTAAAAATTTCTTCTTTGAGCCATTGGTTGTTCAGGAGTGTATTGTTCAATCTCCACATATTTGTGCATTTTCCAGGTTTTCTCTTGTAATCGATATCTAGTTTTGTACCATTGTGGTCAGAAAAGATACTTGATATGATTTCAGTTTCTTAAATTTGTTAGGACTTGCTTTGTCACCTAGCATGATCTATCCTAAAAAACGTTCCATGTGTGCTTGAGAAGAATGTATTCTGCTGCTTTTGATGGACTGTTCTGTATATATCTATTAGGTCCCTCTTATGTAACGTGTAGTTTACATCCATTATTTCCTCACTGATTTTCTATCTGGATAATCTGTCCATTGTTGAAAGCAGTGTATTGAAGCCCTGTACTATTATTGTATTGCAGACTATTTCCCCCTTCCGATCTATTAATATTTGCTTTATATATTTAGGTGCACCTATCTTGGGTACATAGATATTTACAATTGTCATATCCTCTTGATGAACGGATCCCTTTATCATTATGTAATGATCCTCATTGTCTTTTATTTATCTTTTTAAATTAATTTTTATTGGAGTATAGTTGCTTTACAATGTTGCATTAGTTTCTACCGAACAGCAAAATGAATCAGCTATACGTATACATATATCCCCTCTTTTTTGGATTTCCTTCACATTTAGGTCACCACAGAACATTGAGTAGAGTTCCCTGGGCTATACAGTAGGTTCTCATTAGTTATCTATTTTACACATAATATCAATAGTGTATATATGTCAATCCCAATCTCCCAATTCCTTCCACACCCTCCCTTTCCCCCTTGGTATCCATACATTTGTTTTCCATATGTCTGTGTCTCTATTTCTGCTTTGCAAATAAGATCATCTATACCATTTTTCTAGATTCCAAATATATGCATTAATATACGATATTTTTCTCTTTCTGACTTACTTCATTCTGTATGATAATCTCTAGGTCCATCCACCTCATTACAAATAACTCAATTTTGTTCCTTTTTATGGCTGAGTAATATTCCATTGTATACATGTGCCACATCTTCTTTATCCATTCATCTGTCGATGGACACTTAGGTTGCTTCCATGTCCTGGCTATTGTAAATAGTGCTGCAATGAACATTGGGGTGCATGTGTCTTTTTGAATTATGGTTTTCACTGGATATATGCCCAGTAGTGGGATTGCTGGGTCATATGTCTCTTGTTACAGTTTTTGGTTTAAAGTATATTTTGTCTGAGATAAGGGTAGCTTCCCCTACTTTCTTTTGGTTTTCATTTGCATAGGACATCTTTTTCCATCCCTTCACTTTCAATCTTGTGTGTCTTTGAAGCAGAAACCAATCTCTTTTAGATGTCATATAGTTGGGTCTTATTCTTTTTATCCATTTAACCACCCTGTCTTTTGGCAAATTCAGTCTATTTACATTTAAAGTAATTGTTGATAGGTGTGAACATACTGTTGCCATTTTGGTAATTGTTTTCTGGTTGATTTGTAGTTCCTTTGTTCCTTTCTTTTTCTCTTGCTCTCCTCCTTTGTGATTTGATGATTTTTTCATAATGATGTGCATTGATTTCTTTATCACTTGTTTATCTAAAGTTTTTGTTTTTGGAGTTACCATAAAGCTTACATGAAGCATCTTATGCTTGTAACAGGCTGTTTTAAGCTGATAACTTAACTTTGAGCACCTAAAAAGCTCTACATTTTTCTGCTCCCCCTCCACACATTTTATGTTTTTGTTGTCAAAATTTACATGTTTTTGTCTCATGTATTCATTAACAAATTATAATAGTTATAGATTTTTCTAATACTTTTGTCTTTTAACCTTTATACTAGAGTTGTAAATGATTTACCTGCTATAATATTAGCATATTCTGAATTTAACTGTATTTGCCAGCTAGTTTTATACTTTTATATATTTTCATTTTAATAATTGGCATCCTTTTGTTTCAGCTTAAGGACTCCCTCACTTAGCTAGTTTCTGAATCTCTTTAAGAGGGAGTTGCTCTGTTTGTGGCTGTATATTCTGTGGAGGGAAGTGCAGGAGCCTACTATGTCACCATTTTGGGTACTCCTCAGTTTTCTTAAAATGAAAATTTTAATGATATTAATTTCTTTCTAGATGCTACTTTCATTCATTAAATTATTCATCAAAATTTTAAGGAATGCCCACTAGGCCTTATAATAGGTGCTTGGGATACATCTAAATAAAACAAAATATTCTGTCTTTGTGAGGCTTACAGTCTATCAGAGAAAACAAGCAGTAAATTTGCACTTTAACTACATCCTAACTAGATTCATTATAATATTTTCAATATTATATAGTCCTGTGTATTTTCTAATTTTCATTGTGATTTCTTCTTTGGCCTAGGGACCAGGCATTATGGTCACAGAATGTAGCCTTAATAATCCTTGCTCTTTGATATTTGATGAAACCTGCTTTCTCGGTAAAAATATGGGCAGTTAAAAAAGTGTTTTATGTTGGGTTAAAACGAAAATATATTCTTCTGTTGTTTTTTATGTGGCCTTTAGATAAACACTGTTAATTCTATTGTTTTAATTTGTTTTTGCTTATATATTATGGAATTGTATTAAAATCTTCCATGATCTTTTTCACTCGGTCAGTTTTTTTCTTGGAATTCTACTTGTTTTGGACATATATTATGAAGGCACATTATCAGATGCTTTCAAGTTCATAATTTTTGTCTTTCTGTTGAATCGTTCCTTTTATGATTTGGGTGGACTAACTCTATGTCTAATAATTCTTCTTTCCTGAGACTTACATACTTTTGAAAATATATATTCCAGCTTTCTTTCAGCTAATTTTGGCTAATTAGTTTATTTTTTATCTTTTTATTTTGTTTCTCTACACCACTAGGTTTTAGTATACATTTATTTATTTATTTTTTAACAACCTTACAGTTTCTGTCCTTAGAGGGTGTGCTTAGTCCATTCAAATTTATTATGATTACTTGCGTATTTTTTCAAATCTAAGATGTTATTGGTCATAGCATACATCATTATTTTGTATATGTATGTTAAGTATCCATTAGATGCTTAAAAATTCATAATTCTCTTCCTCTTGAATTGTTTGTTCTTTTTGTGTTTATGTAAGACCTGCTTTATATGTAATACCTAATACTGCCCATTAAACTATGACACAATACCTTTAAAATAATCTTACATATGGAACACAGTTGTTGCAGTCTGTGTAAGTCTTTGGTTGCCAGTGTCAGAAATTCAAATGAATTTAAGCAAAAGGGGGATTTATTAACTCTTGTAAGTGAGAAGTACAGGGCTTTTCTGGCTTTAGGTATGGGTAGCTCTAGGGCTTATGCAATGTCACTAGGACTCTTTCTCTCTCCCTGCCTCCTTTCCTCAGTTTTGGATTTTATTTTCAGGCTTTATTTTCCATTTACCGAAGGAAAGTGATCACTGCTATTTCTAGAATTTTGGTGTCCTTAAAGCTTATGGTCTATCTTGTGTTATGCAGCATTTTAATGTCAAATGCTACGGAAGACTTTTATACCTAGTTGGGGCACTTTGCTTTTTCTGAACTGGTTATGGTGGCCTGTGGGCTTGTACATTCCAAAGCACCACGCTTGGTCATGTGCTCAACTCTGGAATGTAAGGGAGGATACACTGTGATAGGCAGCCCTACTAGGTCTACATGGATAGTGGGAGGTTTGGTTCCTCAAAGGAACAACCAGATGAGGTTACCAATGAATAGAAAAGAGATGGTAGAAAGGCAAATATCATATAAATGTACTATGCATTCCTTATCAGGTCATCAGACCTCTCATCAGAAATTTAAATGAGGATGTGAGACTGCTATACTTTCAACACTATCAGTCTATGATTGATCATTCTTCTCAACTTCCAATAGATCAGTCAGCTGTAACCTACCAGACTAGATCCCTTTCCCTCCATGGTCAAGTCCTATCAGTTTCACTTTCTGAAATTTCTGGAATCTGCTCATCCTTTTAATCTGCCATTGATACTCTAATCCAGTCTATAGTCCTCTCTTCTCTAATCTATCAATATTAAATCCTTACTAATCTATCTATATCTACTCTGGTTCCCTTTCAGTCTTTTCTCCACCTTGTAGTGTAGTGATCTGTTCAAGATGTAAATCTCATTATGTGTTTCCTGTTCCTCAACTATACCTCAAACATTTAAAATCTTTCATGGAGAGAAATTCTTAGCTAGATTTGCATCTGGCCCTTCATCACCTCTTCAGCTATTTTTGCACAAGCATTCCTTTTTATATAATTAAATTGTACATTCTCATCATACTGTCCACCTCTCCTTTTAACACTTGTGATAATTACAGTTTTACACCCCATATGAGTATTTGATGAATGTCTGATTTCTCCACTAGACTATGAAAGCAGATACCTTGTCTTTATCTGTTTTCTGTCATTATTTAATTTCACTACCTAGAATGTGAAAGATTCTATTTATTTATAGTAGGAAAAAAATATTTATTTAATTAATTAACTGATCGATTGCTGTAAAGAGACCTCCATGGTCACTAGGACAATTTATTTGTTCAACATCCATCTCCAAGAGCTTTCTGGTCAGTTGATTTTGGATTTAGGCTCTCTAATATAATCTGACTTGGAAGTTTATAGAGAATATTTTGTAGCTATCAAATGACAAGGGTGGGGATGTTTCAAGTATATGTCAGCACATTATTATGTTCATGTGAAATCATATGAAAGGAAGATTCAGATTATAAAGCGGTAAAGATACACTGATTGAAATCAGCAAGGAGTAGAACATTGGACTGGTTGGATATCTTTTTTCCCCACTTGCAACATAATAAGTTACTTATCTAATTGAAACCCTCATTTTCCTTTTGTGCTTTTCTGTTTCTTACATTCTGTTAGGTTTAAAGATGTATTTGCTGTTTTGGCCACTTGCTTTGAGAAAAGATGCAGGGAGTTTCTACCACCTTCTACCTCAGGAAGCAAAGACCATTGCGTAGAGTCAATATTGTACTGAGTGGACCAGGGTTAGGGCAGGACTGTTTCTCTCCAGCCTTGGGTACCATAGTGGTAAAAATAGTTTGCCATGGGGTGAGAGGACAGGCTTTTCTCATCATTTCTTCTATGCTAGGACTGGACCCCTTCTTCTTTTTATACTTTCTTTAGTTTTTTCCTTCCTAGATATGGATAATCCAGTCCCCCTGCGGTTCCCTTGGGACTGCTGCGTGGGTGAAAATGAAGTGACTATATGAATAAAGAGGAAAAGAAAATTTTAATTAATATAAATAAGTTACTTTCTTTGTTACTGTAAAGAGGTCTGGGTTCACAGTTTATATCTAATATCAATCAAAATTGAAGTATCAGTAATTTCTTTAACTGACTAATAGCATTGCTAACATCAAAGTTTTTGGAGATTGCTTAAGAAAATTGTGCATGAGTTGGCTTAGCTGTGAAGTAGAATTTATATAGTTTAGTAAATTTATAACATACTTTTTACATCTATTAAGTGAATTAATAGAGAAAAGACAAGTTGATAGAGTTAGGAACGAAGGAAAAATGTTAGGAGTAGTAATGAGAGGACATAGCATTTTGGTAAATACACTGAAAATATACTTGAAGAATTTGATCATAATCTAACTGACAGTTTTCAATACTAGTTTGACCTTTTTTCCCTTCACTTTCCTTTTTAAAAAAAATTTTTTTTTATTGGAGTATAGTTGCCTTACAATGTTGTGTTAGTTTCTGCTGTACAGTGAAGTGAATCAGCTATATGTATACATATATCCCCTCTTTTTTGGATTTCCTTCCCATTTTGGTCACCACAGAGCACTGAGTAGAGTTCCCTGTGCTATATAGCAGGTTCTCATTAGTTATCTATTTTATACCCAGTAGTGTATATATGTCAATTAAAATCTTCCAGTTCATCCCACCTCCCCCTTTCCCCCTTGGTGACCATAGGTTTGTTCTCTTGCTCTGTATCTCTATTTCTGCTTTGCAAATAGGTTCATCTGTACCATTTTTCTAGATTCCACACATATGCATTAATATATATTTGTTTTTCTCTTTCTGACTTACTTCACTCTGTATGACAGTCTCTAGGTCCATCCACGTCTCTACAAATGACCCAATTTTTTTCCTTTTTATGGCTGATAGTCCACTGTATATATCTTTTTTATCCAGTCATCTGTCGATGGGCATTTAGGATGCTTCCATGTCCTGGCTATTGTAAATAGTGCTGCAGTGAACATTGGAGTACATGTGTCTTTTTGAATTATGGTTTTCTCTGGGTATATGCCCAGTAGTGGGATTGCTGGGTCATCTGGTAGTTCTGTCTTTAGTTTTTTAAGCAACCTCCATAGTGTTCTCCATAGTGGCTGTGTCAATTTACATTCCCACCAACAGTGCAAGAGAGTTCCCTTTTCTCCAGACCCTTTCCAGCATTTATTGTTTGTAGATTTTTTTTTTAAAGATTGATTGATTGATTGATTGATTGATTGCTATGTTGGTCTTCGTTTCTGTGCTAGGGCTTTCTCTAGTTGCGGCAAGCGGGGGCCACTCTTCATCGCGGTGTGCGGGCCTCTCACTATTGTGGCCTCTCTTGTTGCGGAGCACAGGCTCCAGATGCGCAGGCTCAGTAGTTGTGGCTCATGGGCCTAGTTGCTCCACAGCATGTGGGATCTTCCCAGACCAGGGCTCGAACCCATGTCCCCTGCATTAGCAGGCAGATTCTCAACCACTGTGCCACCAGGAAAGCCCCGTTTGTAGATTTTTTGATGATGGCCATTCTAACCAGTGTGAAGTGATACCTTATTGTAGTTTTGATTTATATTTCTCTAATAATTAGTGATGTTGGGCATCTTTTCATGTGTTTGTTGGCCATCTGTATGTTTTCTTTGGAGAAATGTCTGTTTAGGTCTTCCATCCATTTTTTGATTGGGTTTTTTGTTTTTTTGATATCGAACTGCATGAGTTGTTTGTATATTTTGGAGATTAATCCCTTCTCAGTTGCTTCGTTTGCAAATATTTTCTCCCATTGTGAGGGTTGTCTTTTTGTCTTGTTTATGGTTTCCTTTGCTGTGCAAAAGCTTTTAAGTTTCATTAGGTCCCATTTGTTTATTTTTGTTTTTATTTTCATTGCTGTAGGAGGTGCGTCAAAAAAGATCCTGCTGTGATTTGTCATAGAGTGTTCTTATGTTTACCTCTAAGAGTTTTATAGTGTCCATTCTTTCATTTAGGTCTCTAATTCATTTTGAGTTTATTTTTGCGTATTGTGTTGATTTCATTCTTTTACATGTAGCTGTCCAGTTTTCCCAGCATCACTTATTGAAGAGACTGTCTTTTCTCCATTGTATATCCTTGTCTCCTTTGTCATAGATTAGCTGACCATAGGTGCATGGGTTTATCTCCAGGCTTTCTATTCTGTTCCACTGATCTGTATTTCTGCCTTTGTGCCAGTACCATACTGTCTTGATTACTGTAGCTTTGTAGTATAGTCTGAAGTCAGGGAGTCTGATTCCTCCAGCTCCGTTTTTCTTTCTCAAGATTGCTTTGGCTATACGGGGTCTCCTGTGTTTCCATACAAGTTGTAAAATTTTTTGTTTTAATTCTGTGAAAAATGCCATTGGTAATTTGATAGGGATTGCATTGAATCTGTAGATTGCTTTGGGTAGTATAGTCATTTTCACAATATTGATTCCTCCAATCCAAGAACATGGTATATCTCTCCATCTGTTTATGTCATCTTTGATTTCTTTCATCATTGTCTTATAGTTTTCTGAGTACAGGTCTTTTACCACCTTATGTAGGTTTATTCCTAGGTATTTTATTCTTTTTGTTGCTATGGTAAATGGGAGTGTTTCCTTAATTTCTCTTTCTGATCTTCCATTGTTAGTGTACAGGAAGGAATGCAAGAGATTTTTGTGTATTAATTTTGTATTCTGCAACTTTACCAAATTAATTGATTAGCTTTAGTAGTTTTCTGGTGGCATCTTTAGGATTTTCTATGTATAGTATCATGTCATCTGCAAACAGTGACAGTTTTATTCTTCTTTTCCAGTTTGTATTCCTTTTATTTCTTTTTCTTCTCTGATTGCCGTGGCTAGGACTTCCAAAACTATGTTGAATAATAGTGGCGAGAGTGGACATCCTTGTCTTGTTCCTGATCTTAGAGGAAATGCTTTCAGTTTTTCACCATTGAGAGTGATGTTTGCTGTGGGTTTGTCATATATGGCCTTTATTATGTTGAAGTAGGTTCCCTCTATGCCCACTTTCTGGAGAGTTTTTATCATAAATGGGTGTTGAATTTTGTTGAAAGCTTTTTCTGCATCTATTGAAATGATCATATAGTTTTCTTTAATTTGTTAATATGGTGTATCACATTGATTAATTTGTGTATATTGAAGAATCCTTGCCTCTCTGGGATAAATCCCACTTGATCATGGTGTATGATCCTTTTAATGTGTTGTTAGATTTTGTTTGCTAGTATTTTGTTGAGGATTTTTGCGTCCATGATCATCAGTGATATTGGTCTGTAATTTTCTTTTTTTGTGATATCTTTGTCTGGTTTTGGTATCAGGGTGATGGTGGCCTCGTAGAATGAGCATGGGAGGGTTCCTTCCTCTGCAATTTTTTGGAAGAGTTTGAGAAGGATGGCTGTGAGCTCTTCTCTAAATGTTTGATAGAATTCACCTGTGAAGCCATCGGGTCCTGGACTTTTGTTTGTTGGAAGATTTTTTATTGCAGTTTCAATTTCATTACTTGTGATTGGTTTGTTTATATTTTCTATTTCTTCCTGGTTCAGTCTTATAAGTTTGTACCTTTCTAAGAATTTGTCCATTTCTTCCAGGTTGTCCATTTTGTTGGCATAGAGTTGCTTGTAGTAGTCTCTTAGGATGCTTTGTATTTCTGCGGTGTCAGTTGTAATTTCTCCTTTTTCATTTCTAACCTCATTGATTTGAGTCCTCTCCCTTTTTTTCTTGATGAGTCTCGCTAAAGGTTTACCAATTTTGTTTATCTTCTCAAAGAACCAGCTTTTATTTTCATTGATTTATGCTATTGTTTTCGTCATTTCTATTTCATTTATTTCTGCTCTGATCTTTATGATTTCTTTCCTCTACTAACCTTGGGTTTTGTTTGTTCTTCTTTTTCTAGTTGCTTAGGTGTAAGGCTAGGTTGTTTATTTGAGATTTTTCTTGTTTCTTGTGGTAGGAATGTATTGTTATAAACTTCCCTCTTAGAACTGCTTTTGCTGCATCCCATAGGTTTTGGGTTGTTGTGTTTTCATTGCCCTTTGTTTCTATGTATATTTTGATTTCCTCTTAGATGTCCTCAGTGATCTTTTGGTTATTTAGCAGTGTATTGTCTAGCCTCCATGTGGTTGTGTTTTTTACAGGTTTTTTTTCCTGTAATTGATTTCTAATCTCATAGCGTTGTAGCATTGTGGTTGGAAAATTTGCTTGATAGGATTTAAATTTTCTTAAATTTACTGAGGCTTGATTTGTGACCCATGAAGTGATCTGTCCTGGAGAGTGTTCCATGTGCACTTGAGAAGAAAATGTATTCTGCTGCTTTTGGGTGGAATGTCCTATAAATATCAATTATGTCTATCTGATCTATTGTGTCATTTAAAGCTGTGTTTCCTTATTAGTTTTCTGTCTGGATGATCTGTCCGTTGGTGTAAGGGGTGTTAAAGTTCCCCACTATTATTGTGTTACTGTCAATCTCCCCTTTTATGGCTGTTAGCACTTTCCTATGTATCGAGGAGCTCCTATGTTGGGCGCATAAATATTTACAATTATTATAGCTTCTTCTTGGATTGATCCCTGGATCATTGTGTAGTGTCCTTCCTTGTCTCTTGTGACAGTCTTTATTTTAAAGTCTACTTTATCTGATATGAGTATTGCTACTCCAGCTTTCTTTTGATTTCTGTTTGCATGGAATATCTTTTTCCATCCCCTCATTTTCAGTCTGCCTGTGTCCCTAAGTCTGAAGTGGGTCTCTTGTAGGCAGCATATATATGGGTCTTGTTTTTGTATCCATTCAGCCAGTCTGTGTCTTTTGGTTGGAGCATTTAATCCATTTACATTTAAGGTAGTTATTAATTTGTATGTTCCTATTACCATTTTCTTAATTGTTTTTCATTTGTTTTTGTAGGTCTTTTTCTTCTCTCATGTTTCCTGCCTAGAAAAGTTCCTTTAGCATTTGCTGTAAAGCTAGTTTGGTGGTGCTGAATTCTCCTAACTTTTGCTTAACTGTAAAGCTTTTGATTTCTCCATCAACCTGAATGAGATCCTTGCTGGGTAGAGTAATCTTGGTTGTAGGTGTTTCCCTTTTAGCACTTTAAATATATCCTGCCCCTCCCTCCTGGCCTGCAGAGTTTCTGCTGATAAATCAGCTGATAACCTTATGGGATTCCCTTGTATGTTCTTTGCTGCTTTTCCCTTGCTGCTTTTAATATTTTTTCTTTGAATTTAATTTTTGTTAGTTTGATTAATATGTATCTTGGCATGTTTCTCCTTGGGTTCATCCTGTATGGGACTCTCTGTGCTTCCTGGACTTGGATGGCTATTTCCTTTCCCATATTAGGGATGTTTTCAATGATAATCTCTTCAAATATTTTCTCAGACCCTTTCTCTTTCTCTTCTTCTTCTGGGACCCCTATAATTTGAGTGTTGGTGTGTTTAATGTAGTCAGCAAGGTCTCTTAGACAGTCCTCATTTCTTTTCATTGGTTTATCTTTTTTCTGCTCCTTAGCAAATATTTCCACCATTCTCTCGTCCAGCTCACTTATCCGTTCTTCTGCCTCAGTTATTCTGCTATTGGTTCCTTCTAGTGTAGTTTTCATTTCAGTTATTGTGTTGTTCATCACTGTTTGTTTGTTCTTTAGTTCTTCTAGGTCCTTGTTAAACATTTCTTGTATTTTCTCGATCCGTGCCTCCATTCGTTTTCCCAGATTTTGGATCATCTTTACTATCATTACTCTGAATTCTTTTTTAGGGAGAATGCCTGTTTCCTCTTCATTTATCTTGTCTTATAGGTTTTTACCTTGCTTCTTCGTCTGTAACATATTTTTTTGTCATCTCATTTTTTTTTGATGAGTATGGCTGTGTTCCTCTCTTGTTGGTTGTTTGGCCTGAGGTGTCCAGCACTGGAGTTTGCAGGCAGTTGGGTGGTGCCAGGTTTTGGTGCTGAGGTGAGGACCTCTGGGAGAACTCACACTGATTAATATTCCCTGGGGCCTGAAGTTCTCTGTTAGTCCAGCAGCTTGAACTTGGCGCTCTCATCACAGGAGCTCAGGCCCGACCCGTGGCCTGGTCATACAGGGATACCTCCCATCCCCTTAGGTGTTAGTGGTCCCCCACTAGCGCCCAGTAGTTGCTATGTGAGAATTGCTCCGATGCATTCTTGTGTACTTGTGAGGAGATGCAAACTCCACGTTCTCCTACTCCGTCATCTTGACTCCGTTCCCCCTGGGTCATCCTGGAGAAGATGGATTGAAGCCAGGAGAAAGCTAGAGGATGGGAGACCTGTCAGAAGGCTTGTTCGATGAAATCGGGTAAAGGATGGAGACATTCTGTACCCGGGCTTTACCCACGGTGGGGCAGTGGGCACCTTGGGCAGCCAAGGTGCGCTTCCACCTCTCACTGATTGTTGATTATCCTTCCTGTAAGCACCTGGACATTTCTGCAACATCGGCTCCTCAGACCAGCCAGATAGCTTCCATCAGCTCTTTCAAAGCTGGGGGAGGAACAGGTTGTGCAGGCTCTGGGTTCAGCTTGGCTACTCTATCCCAAAAGGAATAGCATGTGTTTTTGGGAACACAAAGGGATGCTTTTCTCTTTCATAGTTATGACGCTATGGTTATAAGGGACTTCATATGTCTTCTACAATAGCAAAGGGAGGAACACACTGTTTTCTTTCATTTCCAATATGCTAATTGGTACAAACTGCTCTCAAAGGTATCTGCATGCCAAATTCAGAAATTCTATCTGCATATTCCACTGAAGATTAAGTAGCCTGTCACAGATCTTTATTTCTTTCATGGTTGTTGAGCTGCACCGCACTGGCCTACAAGGCCTCTACTTGCCCAGCTTCAAGACTGAAGATAGAGCTCGGAGTTAGTAACATAGACATTAGTGTTTAATGGATGGGGGAGCATACATGTCTGAATCAAGGTCCTGGAGCAACACCCCACGGTTTGTGGTGGACAGTGGACAGGACGTGGTGGCCGACTTTGCTGCGGGGATGGGGGGAATCCTTTCACTTTCCTTTAAACATCATCCTGACAAACACTTAACACAGTGCCTTGCCTATTCTAGCCTCTTGATAAATAAATACTGGTTAGTTGAATGAATAAAGGAATAAATGAATGAAGAGTAAATAGTTGAATGACAACATTCTAGACCTTCACAATACGAATAAATATACATGTCAACTTCTCTTATCAAGATTTGAATAAAAAGTAATCTTTTAATAACTTAGATAATGTAGATGAAATGATTGATTTGATTTAAGAATTTGAACAGTGGAATTTTCATAAGTTGGATTACTGTATCTAAAATGCAAATGGTAAGTAATAAAATGAAGTAAGATAACTTGAAATTGAAATGAGCTTATGTTATGAGATACGTACTCTTTAATTTAGGAGTAGTTGATTGCTAGGCTCAGGAGATGATTTTTTAACGACTTTATTCTCTTTCTAACTTGATTTATTTTAGAATTTTGCCAAATAGAAGTTGTTTTGAACTTTCTACTTAAAATGAATCAATGTTCACTTCTGAATTATCATAGATTTTAATTTAGCAAAATTCAATCAATGGATTATACTATATATCATTTATTGGGTTTAATGCTATATATCTAGAAAATAGGTTCCCCTACATTTGGATCTATGTGATTGATATAATCTATGGGTTTCCATGTTTGAATATTTGAGTATGGTTTATGGTGAAGATTGTGGGCTGTGGTGTCAGATTTGAGTTTCAGTCCCCAATCTGCTTCTACTTAGTGAGCAAATTATTCAACTTGTTAAACCTTAGAAGCATCTTGTATAAAATGGAGGTGATACCTACCATAAGAGGTTCTTAGTCCAGTGTCTGGGATATAGTAGGCATTCAGTAATTGGGAACAACTATTGTTTTCCTCACTGTCTTTTGTTCTGCAGCTTTCCCCATAAATAACCCAGATAAAGATGCAAGACATGTAATAAAAGTGGTAAGTATTGCTCTTAAATTTGTGTTTTACATATATTTGACATTTTTATTTTCTGCTTTATTCATTTCATTGTTGTAAAAATGTTTCTCACCTTAGTTTTCATAATTTTAATTAACAATACATCTAATATTATGATATATTTTCACATTATTAAATTGTAAAGACTGGAGAATTTTGTTCTTCTGCATTGACATTTATCATCCTTGTATCTTATCTAGCTCTCTATCTTCTCCCTTTCTTTTCCTCTCTGCTCTAGATGATAAAGTCCTTAAAGGCAGGAATGAGGTTTTATTTTTGTTTGTATCCCCTGTGGCTAGTATTATGAACAAAATATTGTAGACAGTCAGTAAAGGTTCATGTATGAATGAACCATCAGGGTAGTTTGCAGTGTATCCACCCTGTTATACATGTTAGTACACACTGAGTGTCTGTGTACGTGTACAGTTCTCAGTGTTTTTAGTAAGTTCTTTCCATAAGAAGACTACTTTCATGTCTAAGACTGTATAGAGATAGCATTACAAAATGCTAAAAATGAGATTCTTTGTTTATTTAGTGCTTTTCTGAGATTTTTGTGATTCAAGTACTATTATATATTACATATGTATACTCATATTTTCACAGTTGAAATACCAATTCCATCTTTAAAATTTTTTTCTAATAAAATTAACTGTTCTTTTCTTTTATAGGAATATCAAGAAAATGGCCCATTATTTTCAGAGCTTAAATTTTATCAAAGAGTGGCAAAAAAAGACTGTAGTAAGTAAAATTAGCAAAGTAAGCTACTTCCATATATATGTTTGCTAAAGTGGATGTTAATATTTTTGTCTTTTTCTGGCCTTATGGAAAATTCTTTTCAATTAGGAATTTTTATTGTAAAATGATACAGTTAACTGTTATATAAAAACAAGACAGATGGTATACAAATCTTGATATTATATACATAATTGGTTATATATTTCAAGTCAAAGTTATTTCTATTACTTTACATAAAATGTTGGATTGTTGATCTAAGCTACCAAGAGTTCTCTAGGTATAAAAGATAGTAAAATGAAATTGTTTCTTTCACAAAAAACCATTTGGATAAGAAGGATATAAGGAAAAGACAATAAAATGGGCAGTAGATTATAAACAAAAGGAATGACCATAGAATAGATTAGGGCATAGTGTATGGAAATGATTAAACATTAAGATGATTTAGAAAATAAGTTAAAAATGTTAAATATTTGTATGTTGAGTAATTAATTGGAGCTGGATATCAGATGTAAGAACTACCAGTTAGAGGATTGGAATATGAAATAAATATGAGCAGAGCTAAGAAGAAAAAAAGCATGTTATAAATACTATATGATATAGATGGACTAGTAAAGCTTAAAGGAAGTTGATATGAGTATAATTAAGGTCCTTTACACCATGTTTAGGAAAGAGAATGATGAGTCTAACCTCAATAATTAACTTTGTTTTCTTTAATGAAACCTTCTGAACATTAAGACTGTAGTCTTTACTAACTGCTTAAACTATGTCAGAGTGACAAACAGAATCCATTAAACTTCATTGTTTATCAGTAGAGCTGTCTTAAACATTAAGCATATATGGTAGAAAAATGAAAAATTAAATAAGCTGCCTGATTATTTAAGTGGATTTGATTTTTTTAAACAAAATTTAATCAAAACAGTTTCAGTACAACAGTTTCAGAGTAAGATGATTTTTCTGCGCAATTTTTATTTACTTATTTATTTATTTTGACTACTGTGGCTTTAGACTTTTAGTAATACGGAAGAAAAAGCTGTCTTTCTACTGATCCTTTGGTGTTTAACATATTTTATATTTAAAAATGTAACAAACATATAAGGGGATGAATTTTTTTAATGAATAGAAACATTTGTGTAAATGATATCAATGCATTTTATGACTATGCTATTTTTGTTTTGTTTTTTATTGCATATTTTATTTTTTATATTTAAAAAAAATTTTTTTTTGGAGTATAGTGGATTTACAATGTTGTGTTAGTTTCTACTATACAGCAAAGTGAATCATTTATACATATATACATATATATATTATATATATATCCACTCTTTTTTAGATTCTTTTCCCATATAGGTCATTACAGAGTATTGAGTAGAGTGACTATGACTATTTTTGTTTTGGTTATAACTGATTTAAAATTTTAAAATGTTAGCAATCTGTGTATGTTTTTATGTTAATTATAGTGATAAATAGAATTTGCAACTATTAGCTAGATATATTTGATTTTTAAAAAATGTTTTTAGGAAGGTCTAATTTCTATTTAAGTTAGCTAAATAAGTTTAAGCATCTACGCAAAAGTAAGAAATACCTTTCTAAAACAGTATACCTTTTTTCCTGTGAAATTTGTCTTTGCAGTCAAAAAATGGATAGAACTCAAACAGCTTGATTATTTAGGAATTCCTCAGTTTTATGGATCTGGTATTACTGAATTCAAGGGAAAAAGGTAAAATGGAATTATTATAATCAAATATTGTCCTGTAACTATTTCTCATGTGGTCTATTAGTTATTCATTGCTATATAACTAATGACCTAAAATGTGGTGGCTTATAATGACAAACTAATATTATCTTAGTTTCTGTGGGTCAGTTATCTATGTATAAATGGTTTCCCTAGATGGTTCTTGCTCAGGACTTCTCATGAGGATGTAGTCAGATGTCTTTTGGGCTGTAGTCTTCTCAAGGCTCAACTGGGGAAGGATCTGCTTTCAAGATCACTCATGTGGCCATTGGCAGGCCTAAGAGCATCAGCTTTTAAATTCTCTCGCGTGATTGTTGGCAGGCCTCACTTCCTCACCATGTAGGTCTCTCCAGAGGGTGCCCGAGTGTCATAAAGGCATGGCAGCTGGCTTGCTGTAATTGAAAGAGAGAGAGAAGGAGAAAGAGCACACACAAGAGCATGCATCCAAAAAGAAAGTCACAGTCCTTTTATAATCTAATTTTAGACGTGATAGCCCATCATTTCTATTGTATTCTCTTTGCTAGAAGCAAGTCATTAAGTCTACCCCATATTCAAGAGAGGAGATCTAATTAAGCTCCATCTCTTGAGGAGAGGCACAACCAAAAATTTGTAGAAATATTTTTAAACTCACCAAACATGGCTAGTCATCACATATAAATAATTAATTAGTAGTGACTTTTTTAAAAAATGTCATTTGTTAGGTACCCATTTTGTTCTTTCATTAGCCTTTTAAGATAGGTGATAATATTTCTTTTCCTAGGTGAGAAAATAGGCTCAGAGGTCAGTGCTTTGCCTAAATGGTCTTTAAATGCTATAAATTAAAAAAAAATGAACAAACAGTAATCTTGAAACAAAGTAAAGGGCTACCTATGGGGGGTGAATGGCTGAGTAAACCATGGTACATCTATATCATGTAATACTATGCAGCCCGTTAAAGGAATCAATTAGAGCTCTACCAGTTGATTTGGAAGGATTTCAATGAGATATTATTGAAAAAAGTATGATGCAGAAAAGTTCATATAATTAGATTGCATTTTTGTCAAAAAAATACAAAAATTCCTATATGTGTTTGTGTGTGTGTATACATAGATAGATATAGAATAGGGGCTGATATGGGTATGTAAGTGAAGGGAAGAAAGGGGGGCGGAGAGGTCCCAAACAGAAAAGAAAAGGAAGACATACATTTAGAAAAACACATGTTTATAAATGTATAGATAAAGTAAATATGATTTTATAAGGTCAAGAAACAAACATAAATAAAATCTTCTGTATGGAAAAATAATTGCTCAAGGCCATATGGCAAGAAGGTGATGGAGTCAAAATGAATTAAGTTCAAGACTAATTTAGAAAGACTTCTCTTTTCATGTTCAAAGACAGTGTGAGTGGTTCAGCACAGCGTGCTCTTCTACTCAAGAACTAACTGCAAAGTAAATACTTAGTATGTTTCTGCAAAAGAATGGCAAGATTATTAACGTACATTCATTCTCTAATGGTTCAGATTGCATCATTCTTTATTGTTAAGTTGGGGGTATTTTTCCATTGTTTCAAATTCATAAATAGACAATTTCAGCTTTGCTATTTTAATATCTCCTTTTGACTTCTCCTTCTTATAGTTACAGATTTATGGTAATGGAAAGACTGGGAATAGATTTGCAGAAGATCTCAGACCAGAATGGTACTTTTAAAAAGTCAACTGTCCTGCAGCTAGGTATCCGAATGGTAAGAAAGGATGACTTATTTCCCATGCTCCATTTTCAAATTATTTACTTGTTAAAACATACAAATTGTTGCCCTTTGTGGAATTATCAGAGAATGAAGGATTATTGCCCTAGAAATGTCAGTTATTGAACGTAGATACTATTTTGGTGAAATTGATAACAGTGGGCTCTGTAAGTGACAGAATGTGCTGTGTTTGGCACTACAAACTCAATTAGGCTTTGGTTCTACAGTCTGATTTTTTTTTTTTTTTCTCACAGCTTTGTTTTACATATCAGAACAAGCTTGCATTGCTATAAGAATAACCTCTCTTTTGTCAGTTATATTTATAACAATGCAAAGTATGGCAAAATATATTATTTTCCATACTACACATGTGGTGGTAAGGGGGTGCTATAAAGTTTTTATTATGAGTTTGGGATGGTGGCAGTAATTAGTGTGGCAATGAATAATATATACTTTGCCAAATAAGAAGCAATGAAATCTTAATAGCACCCATGCACACATTTTGTTTATACCACGTATTCGTCTTATCTTGTTTGTGTTTGGTTTGCCTAAAGCTCCATTTTATTTTTCCACTTTAGATAGAATGCGACTACTCATGCCAGGTTGGGATGTGGCAAACAGAATTCATTAATTTTCCCATCCATCCTCTAGGCAGCCAACAAATGTTTATTGAGCACTAGGCGTAGGTAACATGCAAGCCTCAAGGGTTTCAGAGATGAAGCATAGGTGTTTTCTGTTACTCTGTAGAGGGAGAATGCCTTTCTCTGTGATCATGGACGTGGGATTTTGTTCTGGGAGCCCCAAAAACTTATTTATAATTATTGCTTGGGCGAGGATTGTTGAGTGGGAGTCATGATTATTTCACTTTAGGTCTCTGATTTTATCATGTTTTTCCTCTTTGCACAGTGTGATTTGGGCACCGTGCTGTCAGGAGCATAGGCATTGTTGAGTCTTGGCTTCCTCCCCATCAGAGGTGCCTTTGAAACACTTGATATTTGAGGATCCTTTTATTCACCTTTTTCCCAGGATGAGCGACCAGCACATGTGATAATTTTAGAATAGATAAATGCATAATTGTGAAATACATCATTTTGTCATTGTTAATGTGAAAAAAAATACATGTTATTCTCTATTCAGAATGTTCAGGTTGATCAGGAGTTCTAAATAGACATCAGTATAACCTTATATATTTCTTTTCACAGTTGGATGTACTGGAATATATACATGAAAATGAATATGTTCATGCTGATATAAAAGCAGCGAATCTACTTTTGGGTTACAGAAATCCACATCAGGTAAATACAGTATTAAGCTTTTGCCTTCAGTAAGGATCCTCAAAGTACCATACTGAGACATTTAAAAAACAAACTCCTAACAGGCAAGAGTTTGCAAATGAGGACTTAACATGATGAGTGTTGTAATTTATCCTATCTTGCTTATCTAATTTAATGCACTAAACTGATAAGTGATTAGGATGAGGAAGCTGAGACTGGGGGCGGGGGGTAAATAATTTATTAATGGACATATAGTGGCTGAGCAGGGATTTGAACTTCTGAGCAAATATAAACAAAAACCATCAAAATGCAATGAGAGAAGGGATGGATTTATGCAGAGAAAAAAAAAAAAGGCTGTCCCCTTAGTTCTTCTTCCACTGTATAAACAATTAAGTTTTAAACAGAGCAGCATTGCCGATACAACTTTTTGTGATGATGGAAATATCCTGTATGTTACTGTCCAGTATGGGAGCCATTAGCCACATGTGGCTGTTAAGCACTGGCAGTGTGGGTAGTACAATACCAAATGCTGGTGAAGATGTGGAACAACAGGAACTCTCATTCATTGCTGGTGGTATGGCCACTGTGGAAGACAGTTTGGCAGTTTCTTACAAAACTGAACATACTGTAACATATGATCCGGCAGTTAAATTCCTTGGTATTTACCCAAAGGAGTCGAAAACTGATATCCACAGAAATACCTACACACAGATGTTTATAGCAGCTTTATTCATAGTTGCCAAAACTTGAATAAAGATGTCCTTTAATAGTTAAATAAACTGTGGTTCATCTGGACAATGCAATAGTACTCTACATTAAAAAGAAATGAGCAGTTAAGACATGAAAAGACATGAAGGAAGCTACATGCATATTACTAACTGAAAATCTGTATAATTCCAATTAAATAACTTTTGGAACAGGCAAAAATATGAAGGTGCTAAAAACATCAGTGATTTGCCAAGAGTTAGAGAGAAGGGAGGGATGAATCGGCGGAGTACAGAGGACTTTGAGGGAAGTGAAACAATTGTGAATACATATCATTATACATTTGTCAAAAGCCATAGAATATTCAACACCACAAGTGGACCCTAACGTAAGCTGTAGAGTTTTGGTGATAATGACGTATCGGTGTAGGTTCATCCGTTGTAACAGATGTAATACCGTGGTGTGGGATGTTGATAGTGTGCAAGGCTATATTTGGGAGGAGGGGAGAGTGGTGTATGAGAACTTGCTGTACCTTCCACTCAGTTTTACCTAAATTGCTTTACATTTAGTAAAATTGAATTTGAAACTGCTCTAAAAAATAGTCTTAAATAATGAGACTAGTGTGACCGAAGAACTGAATTTTAAATTTAACTTAATTCTAATTAATAATTTTTTTCATCTTGCTTTCTTCCCCAGCTTTATTGAGGTTTAGTTGACAAAATTTGCGTATGTTTAGGTTGTACAACATGATTTACTTAAGGTATACAAAGTGATGATTTATTATACATATATATTGTGAAGTGATTAATCAAGTTAACACATTGATCACTTCACATAGTTACCTTCTGTTTTGTTTTGTGGTGAGAACACTTAAGACCTACTCTTAGCAAATTTGAAGTTTACAGCATTATTAACTATAGTCACCATGTTGGGCATTAGCTCCCCAGAGCTTACTCTTCTTCTAACTAAAAGTTTGTACCCTTTGACCAGCATCTCCCCATTTCTTCCACACCCCAGCCCCTGGTACCACTGGTCTATACTCTGATTTATAAGTTTCACTTTTGTATATGCCACATATAACTGAGATCATACAGTATTTGTCTTTCAGTGTGCCTTGGTTTATTTCACTTAGCATAATATCCTCTAGCATAATGTCCTCTAGGTTCACCCATGTTGTTGCAAGTGGCATATTTCTTTCTTTTTTATGACTGAATAATACTCCATGGCATATATATACCACATTTTCTTTGTCCATTTATCCATCAGCAGACACTAAGGTCATGTATGTATCTTGGCTATTTTTAATAATGCTGCAGTAACATGGGAATTCAGATATCTCTTCAAGATAATGATTTCTTTTCCTTTAGATATATACCCAGAAGTGGATTGCTGGATCATATGGTAGTTCAATTTTTAATGTTTTGTTTTTTTTTTTTGAGGAACCTCCATACAGTTTTCCATAATGACTGTACCAATTTACGTTCCCACCAACAGCGTACAAGGGCTCCCTTTTCTCCCATACCCTCACCAACACTTGTTATCTCTAATAGCCATTCTAACAGGTGTGAGGTGTTGTCTCATTGTGGTTTTAATTTTTCATTTCCCTGATGATTAATAATGTTGAGCACTTTTTCATATACTAGTTGGCCATTTGTATGTCTTCTTTGGAAAAGTGTCTCTTTAGGTTCTTTGCCCATTTTTGAATTGGGTTATTTTGTCTTGCGAGTGAGTTATATGAGTTCTTATGTATTTTAGATATTAACCCCTTATCAGATATGTAGTCTGCAAGTATTTTCTCCCATCCCATAGGTTGCCTTTTCATTTTGTTGATGGTTTCCTTGGTTGTGCAGAATCATTTTAGTTTAATGTAGTCCTACTTGTTTAGTTTTGGTTTTGTTACCTATGCTTTTGGTTTCAATTGCAAAAAATCATTGCCAAGGCCGGTGCTCAAGGATTAGAAGCATTAACATTATTAAAACGTCTGTACTACCCAAAGCAATCTACGGATTCAATGGAATTCCTACCAAAATTCCAATGCCATTTTTCACAGAAATAAAAAACCAATCCTAAAATGTGTATGGAACCACAAAAGACCCTGAATAGCCAAAGCAATCTTGAGAAAGAACAAAGCTGGAGGCATTACACTTCCTGAATCAAACTATATTACAATGCTATAGTAATCAAAACAGTATGCTTTTGGCATAAAAACAGACATAGCCCAATGGAACAGAATAGAGAGCCATGCATATACGATCAACTAATTTTTGACAGGGGTGCCAAGAATATTTAATAGGGCAAAGATAGTTTCATCAATAAATGGTGGTGGGAAAATGGAATACACACATGCAAAAGAATGAAATTGGACTCTTATACCATACACAAAAATAAACTCAAAATGGATTAAAGACTTAAATGTAAGACCTGAAACCATACAACTAGAAGAAACCTAGGAAAAAACCTTAATTTTAATTGGTTTACATTTACAAAACCACATGTGGCTAGTAGCCAGTGTATCAACAGAGATTTAAAGAGTTAAAAAATTGAGTCTATAAATAATTAGAAAACATTTAGCTGAATATTTAACTGAACTATACATGAGGAAAGAAATTTCTAAATAAAAATACCCCCAAAATCGTATAAAATATTGTGAAATTTCAGATTTGAAGATATCTGTATATTAAAAAAATTGAAAAATGAAAGGCAAGTGAAAATCTGGGAAGTATATTTATGACAACTATTTTAGGATATATAGCAAGCTTTAAGAAAATTAATAAGAAAAACACCAAGTAATTTCTTAAAACAATGATTAAAAAGAATGAGCAGAAAAGAAATACGACTACCTGAGAAATAAATGAAAAAAAGTTCACCATCACTAAAAACTAAGAAATATGCAGATCAAAACAGTGAGGCAACATTTTGAAAGAACTTATCAAATGGGAAAAATCTAAAATAATAATCTGATGACATTGAGGCTGATGAGGGCACAGACACTTGTAGAATGCCAGTGGGAATGTAAATTAAATGGGAGTAGGAGAAGAAATTAAGTTAATGGAAGGGCAATTTGGAAATATATATTAAAAGCCTTTAAAAGTCTGCATACTTTTTTAAGGTTAGGTTTATTGAAGTATAATTTACAAACAGTAAAATTCATCCTTTTAAATGTATAGTTTGATGTGTTTTGACACATGTATATCGTATAACCACTACTATAATCAAGACAGAGCATTTCTATCATCCTCAGAAATTCTCTAAGTCAGTCCCCTTTTCTCACCCTGAGGAAATGATTTCTGCCCCCCTTTTTTTTTTTTTGCATTTTTAGGGATGTCATGTAAATGGAATTATATAGGTTTTTACTCTTTGTGTCTGGCTTCCTTTACTTAGCATAATATTTCTGAGATTTATCCATGCTGTAGTTCATTAGTAGTTCATTCCTCTTTAATGATAGGTAGTAGTCCATTGGAAACTACTGCAGTTTCTTTATCTGTTTACCTCTGGATAGATATTTGTGTTGTTTCCAGTTTTTGACCATTATGAATGAAGATGTATAAACATTCACGTACAGGTTTTTGTGTAGGTATATATTTTAACTTCTTCCGGGGAAATAACTAGGAGTGGAATTTCCGGGTTGTGTGGAAGTGCATGTTTAACTTTAAAAGAAACAGCCACCCTGTTTTCCAGAGTGATTGTACCATTATACCTTCCCACCAGCAACGTGGATAATTCCAGTTGCCCCATATCTTGCCACCACTTGGTTTCATTAGTTTTAAACATTTAAGCCATTATAGTAGATGTGTAGTTATATCTAGTAGTAGGTTTTTTAAAAGTTATTGTTTTATTTATCCCACATGAAGTGGGAGCATAAATCCAGGCATTGTATTCCCTCATTGCTGTAAGTAAAAAGGACCAGTTTTTAAATTTTATTTATTTATTTATTGTGAATTGTCTGCTCACGTCTTTTGCCCATTTTTTCTAACATTTTTTTGTTTTTATTCCTTGATTTTGAAGAGTTCTTTAGATATGAATTATATTAGCCATTAATCTATTACATATTTTGCAGATATTTTCTCCCAATTTGACTTTTCTCCTTTGATTATACTTGTGTTGTTTTATTGTCATGTAGAAGATGAATTTTTAAATTTTTAATGTGGTCAAATTTATCAATCTTTCATTTACTATGGATATTGAGTCATAGTTAGTAACCTTGTTCTACAGACAGGTATATATGAATTTTATTATACGACTTCATTCTTTACATTTAAATCTCTTTTTCACTTAGAGTTTATTCTTTTACATGACAGGAGGTATCAACCAAATTTTATCTTTTCCTAAATGATTTTCCAAGTTTTCAACAATATTTATTAAAAATAAAAAACTTTGCTTCAGTGATATTAGATGCCACCTTTATTATATACTAAATTTCCATACATACTTGAGTTTATTCATGTACTTTCCATTGAATCCTTCTGGTTTGACTCTCTATTTATGCTTCATTGCCATACTAGTGCATTAATTTCTGAGGTTTTGTAGTGTATTTTAATATCTGGTAGGGCTGGTAGTGCCTCGTAGATTTTCTTTTTCAGTGTAATTCTAGCTATTCATATTTTTCTATATTTTGTTGTGTAGCATTTTCATTGGAATTTTGTTAAATTAATTTTGGGAAAACCTGACATCTTTATGATTATAGATGTTCTATTCAACAACAGGGAATGTTTTTGAATTTCACCAGTTTTTACTTTCGTATCTTCTGAGGTATTTTAAAGCTTTCCTCATATTAGTTTTACACATTTCTTGTTACACTTATTCCTAAATAGTAAACCATTTTTGTTTGTACTGTCAGTGCAGTTTTAGTCTACCATTTTATCTTCTAAGTGATTCTTGTTTGTGTATATGAAAGTTATTGATTTTTATGCATTCATTTTATATCCTGTTAATTTACTGAATTTGGGGTAGTTTTAGTAATGATTCTCCAGGGTTTTCTTAGGAAACTGTATATCATATACAAGGAGATACTAGTTTTCCTTCTTTTCCACTTCTTATATTTCTGATTTGTTTTGCCTAATATGCATCCAGTATATAGTAAATTGTAGTGAAGTTCATGACCATCCTTTCCTCTTCTTGATCTTATTGGAAATGCCTAAAGTAGTACCCCCACTAAATGTGATACTGGCTTTAGGACTAAGGCATATTTGTGTATATGTGAATATGTTTATGTGTGTCTTATAGTTATATTAAGGAAATAATCACCAGTTCCTCTGTTCTTGAATGGATGTTTTGTTTTTATGGAATGGGTATTGAATTTTGTCGAGTGATTGTTTAGTATGTACGGAAATGATCACGTTTTTCTCAGGTCAATTAATATGGTATAATATATTGCTGTGCTTCTAATATTGAACCAACTGTACTTTCTAGGAATAAATCTCACTTTGTTATGGTATATTACTTACTTAATATGGTACTGAAGTATGTTCAGTAATATTTTATGTAGTATTTTATTATTGGTATTTAAAAGTGATACTGGCCTGTAATTATGTTTTTGTACTATTTTTTTTTTATCAGATTCAGGTATCAACATTCAACTTGCTTCATAAAAAGAATTTGAGGTTTACCTTCATTTTCTGTGTTCCAGAACTATTTCTACTATATTGGCAGCATTTTTTTTTTTTTAATGTGAAATTCTCTGGTTCTGGTGAGGACATTCCTTGTAACTCTTGATTTTTTCCCACGGAAATTGATTGTTAAGTTCTTTAATCTCTAGTTGGGTCAATTTTAGTAGTTAGCAGTTTTGTCTAGTTTTTCAAATTTATTTGTGTGGTGGTCTGCATTGTACTCTCTTAGGACTTTTAAATTTCTTCTCCTTCAATGATTGTTTCCTTCTAGTTATTTTTTATTTTATTTTTTGCTTTTTTCTTCTTTTTTTTTTTTTTGCCTTGATGAAAGTAGCTAGTTTGTCCATTATGTTAATTTTTCAGCAAACTTGGATTTTGATTTATTAATGAGATATATTGTTTTTTCTTTTCTATTTCATTAATTTCTGATTTTGCCTTTGTTATATCTTTTCTTGTGCTCTTTTAATTTGACCCTTTTGTTCTTTTTTCTTGGTCTTCAATTTGGGATCTAATTAATTTATTTTCATTAAAAAATTTTTTACTTCTTTAGGTGTTTAAGGCCATGATATTTCCTCTGGTCACTGCTTTATATTGTACTTCATGGATTTTGATATGTAGTGTTTTTATTATCTTTATTTTTTCGAAGGTTTGTATTTCTTCACCAAAAAGCAGTGCAGTAGAAGGTTTTTAAGTTTTCATGTAGAAAGACCTCTTAAAAATTTTTGGTTATTAAAATCTAGACTTGTGACAAAATGGTCAGAGTATTGTTTATAATAATTTTATTTGGAATGCACTGAAGCTTTTATCATGACTTAGAAGAGGATCAGTTTTTGTCAGTCTTCCATGTTTTCTTGAGGAAAAGATAGTCTCTATTTTCATAGTGTAAAGTTTAATATCTTTCCAGAAGATCTACCTTATTGACTGTATTATTTATGTCATCTATATTTTCATTTAGTTTTTGTCCACTTGATCTATTTTGTACTGAGAGTGGTATTTAAGCCTTCAATGGTTAATGTGTTTCTGTTGGTCTCCTTGATTCTGCTGTAGTTTCTGTTTTATAAAGATCATTGCTGTGCCATTTGGTAAATATTCATAATTATGTTTGCTGTATTTCTTATGTGTTTTCTTTGATCTTATATTCTTTTAAATTTTTTTGTGGGGGAGGAGTCTGTTTATGAAAGCTTGTATTTTTGTTGTAGTGATAATCTTGATATTTACACCTTTTAAAGATGCTTTGAGCCCACTCTTCTGTGTTTAACTTTTTAGTACTACTATGATAGTCTTTTGTGGTATTTTTTTTTTTTACCACAACTTTAATAAGTTCACTATCAGTGAGTTTATTTTACTTTCCTCCTTTCCTTACTGTTGTCTTGAAGTTGTACTACTTTGTCAGAATATATATCATTTGTATATTCTTCATTTATCCCTAGCCTTGTTTTTTTAGTGTTAGAGATAATTATATTAAATGCTCACCCTTCTGTCCTTTTGCCAAAGTTACTCATCTTTTGATTGTTTGAAACTAATCTTCTAGTAGATTGTTCAAGAAGTGCCCATGGGTATAGCATTCCCTTGCATGTATAAAACTTTTGCAATAGCATTGATGCCTGAAGGATAGCTTGGACGGATTTAAAATATCTAGTTCATACTTTTTTTCCTTGAATTTCTTGAAAAGGCTGATCTATTTTTTGCCTTGTTTTCAGTTTGCTTTTAATAAGTCTGTTGCCAGTTTAATACTTACTGTTGTATGTTATTTGTCCTTTTTGCCATGCTCTCTTTAGGATATTTTCCTTTATTAATAGTGTCTAATCATTTTACCAGGATATGTTTTAGAGTAGATCATTGTGTATCAGTTTTCCCAGATATCTGATGGGCCCTTTTGATATATAAAATAAGCCTTTTATTTCCAGAAAGTTTTCTTGGTTTATTGTTTTAAACATTAGTTCTCTCTTCATGTGTGTTTTGAATTTAAACTATGGAGAAAGGAACTTCAGCAGTAAGCTATTTAATGAACAAAAAAAAATAAGTGGGAAAAAAAGATTCAAAATTAGAGAGGGAAGATGTTGTTGAATGATTTGGCAAGAGAAAAAGGCAAGAAAAGTTGACATTTATACAGCCTTTGTCAAAGCAATAGGGTTGTTAGGATTGAGGTAAAATTGGGAAGTAGAGTCAAAGAAGTATTGGATAAAAACAGCAGCCTTCTTAGTTACAGTGGAATGGAAAAGTTCTGACAAGGATAATAATCAAAAGTCATGTCCTGGATAGCCAATTGGGGGCACAATTGATGTTCGGGAATGTTTTTATTTTGTTGGGTTTTTGGGGAAAAATTTCCCAAAATAATATTCATAGTGGGATCAAGCAATGTTTTTCTTTAAAAATAGCCCCATTGAGAGTCCGAATGGCCTATTGTAGATTATTTTGATTCTTCTCATCACTTTCCCTGTATTTTAATAGCATTTTGGCCATTTCTTGATAATTCATCTGATACTATCCAAATACAGAATTTTGAAGATTCTTGAAGTGTACACCCTTTACCTTCTTTCTTTCATGATTTTCAACATTTTTATTGAAAGAAAAACAAGAAAAACAATCCCAACTTCACCTGTGGAAAAATCTCATTTTAAAAAAATCTGGGATTTTTTAGGTACTTCTTTACATCATCTCTATTTTAGTAAGATATTTTTAAAAATCTTTATTTTAGACAAAAGATTAAAGAAAATGCTTTAGTGCTAATATTGTACTTTGTACAAGAAATAGAAATCAAGTGTACTGGTTTGGTTAAAAAATTCTTTAAATTAAAATAGTATTACCAGAAACGATACTGAGTGGTGGTTTTGCCAGTGAGTAGTACCATTCATTTGGCTGCATCTCCCAGTGTCACTAGTGAAGGAAGTTGAAGCATTTTAACTAAACTCAGGGTTTGTACCCATCTTTTTATTTATGTAAGGGCACCCCTTTGTTGATCAGAAGCATGTTGTTTTTTCACACAAAGCCTACATCCCTGCTCTTACCTGAAGCCTTTCTTGATGATTCTGATCTGCACTGATCTCTGTTTCTAATTTCCTTTAGCTTCTAATGTGTATTTTACACACATGAGCACTCAAGTCTCACTTGTCTTGTGTTGTCTTATATTCTGAACTAGAAAGAACTCCTTGAGACTTACAGGAAGGTATACTTCTCTTCCTTCTTTTGTATTCCTCACAGCCCCTAGGTTAGTGTTCCTTTTGTAATAACCCTTCAAGAAATACTTTATTGACTTCTCAGGACATGAGGCCAATACCTCTCACTTAGTACCAGGACTAAGTGGTACTTGATTGTTCAGCTCCTTGACCCCATCATGCGCCGTGTGTTTCTGCCCCAAAGCTCCTGCTAAGTCAAAGGTGATGGCCCTCACAGATAGAGAAGAACAGTTCTTCATGTCAACATCTGGAGTGATAAGTATACCATTGGAAACCTGTGATTTTTCAAACACTTGTTTGATTACTGGGACTTGTGCTAGACTGAAAGTCAGGAAGCCAGGTTCTGGTCCCAGCTCTGACACTGAACAGAATTGCAGCTTTCAGAAAATCGTTTAACCTATGTGGACTTCGGCTATTTACTGTATAAAATGTGGGACTCTGACTAAGTGATCTCAAAAGTTCTTTCTTGCTGGAAAAGTCTGTGATTCTCTGAAAACATGTTTTCCAAGAACTTAATGCTTATTGCTGAAAGTAATGTTTCTTATACTGTTTCCAAAGTGTCTTGATTATTGTTGCATAGCTAAAGAAGTTAAAAAGTTTAAATTTAGAAAAAAATTTAATGATCTGGGAGCAGGAATTGTAGCACCTGACCTGTATCTGGTGGCCAAATACTCACTTTCAGATTCCCTAGGATATCCATAGGGTAGGATCATAAGCCTCATTAAAGCTGCTTGTTCACTGTTTGCTAGAGGGAATTCTAACATAATCCATTTATCAATCACAGTTACTTGTAAGATGGAGTGTGAATTTGTGTTTGTAAGAATTTTGCATGGTATGTGCAGATAATATGGTTACCATTTAGAGAGAGTATTTCCTTTGTTGAACGTATATAGTCCTGGTAACATACCTCTGTATCTTATTACTTCCAGAGTAGCATTATATGGTCTTAGCTTGATGATACCATAATATTGCTAGATGGTACAGGTGGCGAGGCTACTTTCAAATATTTTGATATCACATGTATAGGGTTATACCGTAGATTAAATAACATGGTGGTGTTTACAGTCACTTAAAGTGTACAATAACATGCATGTTATTTTCTTTCTTCCTAGTGAGGTTCTGCTATATTTTTTCAGTTGAGCAAAAAGACTTTGAAAATTGTTCCTATGATTTTAGTTATTTGAACTTTTAAAATTAATATTTTATGAGTTTTATATTAATAGAATTATTTTTAAAATATGCACTTTCACTGAAATTTTGCTATCTCAGTATAATTCTTTGTCATATGAATATGTTGTTTTTGAGATTTAATAGGTTGTATGTATCTGGTATTCATAGATCAGTTCTACAAACTTACTGTTTTGGGATTCTTTCAGAATGATTTGTCAAATAAAAATAAAGTCAGAAAAACCATATGATCATCTCAATAGATGCAGAGAAAGCTTTCGACAAAATTCAACACCCATTTATGATAAAAGCCCTGAAGAAAGTAGGCATAGAGGGAACTTTCCTCAACATAATAAAGGCCATATATGAAAAATAAAGTCAGCTCCAAATTTTATTTCCATCTAACATTCTATAATGTGTTAATACTACTGTGTTTTACTGTGCTCCAATTTATTACTTTAAAATTGTTTAAGTAATCAAATGTATTTGTAGCTCTGTTATCTGATACTTAATAGTGTTCCTGTCATTAAAATTTATTCTTAACATGCGTATATTAAGATGTCTGATTTTGAATCAGATTAGTTCCATATAAAAATTCTTATTTCAAAATACTATGCAAATGACAGCTATATGAATATGGACTACTGGAGTCATATTATTGGAGGGTCGTGTTGGGTGGAAAAATATTGAAGAAAACATCATAATAATTATAATTTAGAAGCCATAGTCTCCATATTTAAAACTAATATTTTGTGAAGCTTATTTCCCAATGCAGAGACTCTGAGAACCTGTTAAGTATATAATTTTGCCTTTAGGAAGACAGTTTTTTTAACCTTTTATTTTAAAAATTTCAAACAACAACAAATTTCCGTACTAAAAAATAGGGAACTCTGTATCCTCATCACCTTGATTTAAAAATTAACATCTTGAAAATTTGTTTTATATATTTTTTGGGCTGAAATGTTTTGAAATAAATTTTAGCTATCATGGCATTTTGCCTCCAAATACTTAAGTATGTATGCATTGCATATGTATGCAATAAGGATAATTCACCGAATTATCACAATGCTTTTACCACACTTAACAAAATTAACAATCATTCCTTAATATCAGGTATAGTTTTATTCCTTCCACTTTCTTCTTTATCCTAAAGTTCAAGAAAAAATGGGAATACAGACATTTTTTATTCCATTTGTCCTTGAACTCTTTTTTTCTCTATCTCTTGCAGTAGGCTTCTCTGTGGCACAGCCTCCCTTTCTGTAAAGTGAGTAGCCTAGATCATATGATCGCTTTGGTCCCTTTTAGTTCTCACAGCCTCTTACTTCCTGGATAGAACTGGTTGTTAGCTACAAATCTGACTTAGGAAAGTACTGTTACAGAACCAAGTGAGTGTTTCTTTCAGTTAAATATCCATCAGGAGAGCAAGTTTGTAGTCTTGTAAATAGGAAAACAGGAATTATGTTTTATTCACTGATGTGCAACCAGCAGCTAGCACAAAGCATGGCATATAATAAGCACTCAGTAAATAAGTGATGCGTGAACAATGAGTAATTGAATAGGTTAATGCATAAATGAATTGATTAATTAGTCATTCAGTGTTCAGGAGTAACAGGTAAAGCCAACTAAGTAGAGCTGGATATAGTTTACCAAAGTACAGTAACTAAGCTATTTGTACATTTCTTAAATTCTTATTGGGAGACGTCTAACCACTGTGGCAAGAGATCTCTACTACTTAATATAGCCATGAGGAGTGTTTTCTTATAGATGGAGCTCTTGTCAGCATATTCACAAAGAGAAATGAGAACGAGGGCTGCTATGGGTTGAATTGTATCCCCTCAAAGGATGTTAAAGTTGCAACCCTTCAGTGCTGTGAATGTGATCTTATTTGGAAATAGGATCTTTGCAGGTGATCAAATTAAGATGAGGTCATTAGGGAGGACCCCAATCCAATATGATTGGTGTTCTTATAAAAGGGGAAATTTGGACATAGAGACAGACATGCATAGAGGAAAGATGATTTGATGATAGGGAGAATGCCTTCTAGAAGCCAGGGAAAACCTGAGACTACCAGAAGTTAGGAGAGAAGCATGAAACAGTTTATTTCTCACAGCCCTCAGAAGGAACCAACCCTGCCAACACCTTGATTTCAGACTTCTAGCCTCCAGAACTGTGAGACAATAAATTTCTATTGTTGAACCCATCCAGTTTGTGGTACCTTGTTATAGCAGCCATGGAGAATTAATACAGGGACCTAACATAAATCTTTGAGTGGAGGTTGAGATAATAAATTTTCCAAATAATTTTAATAAAAAGCTCAAGATAATGTTCTGTTCCACATAAGCTGTTAACACCTTGGCATGAATATCAGTGTATTTTGGCCATATATGAGCTTTGGATACAAGGATAAGGAAAGAAAAAGGAAAGGGGAAAAATAAGAACAGAAAGCACTTTTATTTTGCCTAGGGCCCCTCCAGGCAAATTGGTCAAATTGGTCAAATTGGTCAGTATGTCTCACAAGATTTGTTCTTACACATAGGATCTCCAAGCAGTTAGTTCCTGAACAGTCTGCTTGTTTATTCTGGAGCTAAATGTCCTTGTTCTGAATCAGAAAGAAGATATAAAAAGAGGGGTTTTTACCTTCTCCTAATCCCAGGCAAAAAGTTGGTTAGAAGAAGCTTGAGACTCTTTGCATAACTTTGTATTATGTTGGCGATTCAGTGTAGAATCGTGAAGGGTGTGAGCTCTGGGATCAGACTCCTCGGGTTTGAGTTCTGGCTTTATCTCTTCTTAGTTCTGTATTCTTAGCCACAGTATTTTATCTCTCTGTGCTTCAATTTCTCCCTCTAAAAATAAGGATAATAGTACCTCACTCGAAGAGGGATTGTAAGGATCAAATGATTTAGACATGTGAAAGACTTAGACCAATATCAGGCACATAGTAAGCCCTCAGTAAGTAATAGCTAGAAAAAAATTTTTTTTAATTATTTTTTAAGCTTATGACAAAACAACCCCTTATCTTATTTTTGCTCCCCTAGAATTGTTTAGATTTATGAAAAAGGACATTTGGTGTTCTGGTTAGATGTTAAGAAAATGGTAATGAATTGATTTAATAAGTGTAGTTCTCCCAGGCGGGTAGTTTGATGATAGGTGTCCCTTAAAAGTTGTAAGGAACAGAATGTTCAGGGTCTGTTTTCTATAAAAGGGAAAAAGAATTCACATTTTAGGAATGTATATGCTCTGTAAGTATAGGATGGTCCGTTTAACAAATCACCTGTCCCCAAGAATATAGTTCCCAAGAGAGTTAATGCTGTTGAAAAATTAGTGTTTGCTCATAATCAATAAATGTTTGTTGATGCCTACTGGGTCCCACTGGTCATATTATTTAAATTTCTGAAGACCAGATGTATACATGACAAAAGAATTGTTTATGACAAAATATTTGAGCATCCTAATTCACAAAGGGCTATATATGTTGTTGTTGTTTTTTCCAGTTAATATGGGAAAGTGGCCTTTCTGAATTCTGAGTCAACTCATTGAGCTGTATAAATTGGTTGGATTAAGAGGTATGCCTGTTGTGGGACTGTTAAAAAACTATGGACCCCCAAGGGGATGTGCATGTAAGAATGGCATGATTGCTGGCAACCTCAGTACTGTCTTTGAAATCAGTAGAATTTGTAGTTAATGTAGTTAATGTAGAGCAAGGAGATGCTTTTGAATGTTAGATAGCTGTGTTTTATGTAGACACAGCTTACATGTGGTGAAACTTTTTATAATGTATCTGACAGTCAAATTATATCAGCTAACATTTCGTATCTGCTGTTAACAGATAGACCAAGCTCTGATAATGCTTACCAGCATATTGCAAAGTCTTAAGCTCAGATTTGATTTAGACAAAGAGGAAGCCTGTGAATTGGATGCAATTCAGATTATCCTGTTCCATTGCCTATGTATTTTGTTAAAGGACAGGCACAAGTGAAGCACTTTCATATCATCTTGGAAATGAGAAAGAGAAGGTATTGTAGGTTTCTTTATATGATCTTTGAGAACTTGTGTCAAAAGGACAAATTGGAAATTGACTGTAATTGGAAAAGTTTTGTTTTGTAGGTGAAGGTATTTTTAGTAAAGAAGCAATTGCTAGCCTATGTATTATTGAGGGAATTTCCCCCCAAAGCCTGGAAAGAATAGTAAGTCACAGCCCAGCTGTCTTGGATTAAATAGGCTTTCACATATTGCTAGAAGAACCATGTTGAAATAGAAGGGCAGGTCATAGGGTCAAAAGGCTAGTATCATTAGGAATACTGCTAAATATAACTCAGTATTTTGTTATGAATGCTTGAATTTGTGGCGCCATTTAAGGGAGTCATAGACTTGGGTCCGATGGAGCAGTAGATAGAGTGAAGAGATAGTGATACAGCACAGCTTTCTGCTTTTTCTTCATATGATGACTTCATGGATGTGTCTTTAAATCTCTCATTCTCAATGAGTATTAAATATAAAGGGAAGAAAGGATAAAATTCCAGTAGGTAGTTGTGAGATCTAGGAGGAAAAAAAAAACCCCAACATATAAAGCACATGTAAAACAATATATAAGAAAGATCAAACTGTATTTTTGAAAAATATATCTTCATGTTTATTCTAATAAACATCCTGTTTGAAAAGTAACCTGGCAGCTTTTAAAAGTCATATTCTTTTTTCTAGGCTGAATAGTGATAATGCATACATATCATCTGTGGCATTGTGTTACTGGCAAAAAGAAGGTAGGGAAGTTGAGGAGAAACCAAAAAAGTACTGTATAATAAAAGAATAAAAAGCACACATTTATATCAAAGTGTAGTAGCAGCTATGAGGCTACGTATAGGTTTTTAGTAGATATGAATGACTTTTGTGAACATAAACATGCTGCTTATTCATTCCATGCTTCATTCCCCTTTTGGCATGTAGTGGTTTCCATTAGTCAGTAAGCATTTAGTTTATTGTGAAGATTTTCACATTATGGTATCTTGTTGAAAGAATAGGAAAATATGTGCTATTCAAATAAGATAAATGCTGGCTTTTTTTTTTTATAAAAGCTTTTAAAGTTGCTGAATAAGTCTATATATTTTTCCTAGAGTTTTGAAAGTGTTTTCTAAATTGCCACTAAACAAAGTCACGAATAGTGACTATCTCCCTCCATTGTATAATTTCCATCAGTCTCTGATGAGAGTTTAAGACACATTTCTTGCTACAACAGGGTGTGCTAATTAAAAGGGTCTAATTGTATAAAATAGTCTAAATTATGATAAGGTGATTAGATTTTACAACAGGAAAATTTTAAGGTCTTGAAAAGTGAATCACATCTTGGGGCGTATGTGCATCTCTTCTCTAATGTGAATCTGCAAAGTGGCGGTAAAGGAGTAATGTGATTTAGTGGGTGGTCGCGTCTCAGTGGGCAATGACATCTGTCCAGATTAGCATCTTTTTTCTCTTCCAGCTCCATAATCTCTTGCAGCCCTTCTCCAGCTCACATTTTCCTGTGCAACATACCAAGTGTTGAGAAATGCTTCCATGTGAGCCATTCTGGCTGTTTGATACTTAGTTCCTGGTTGATTGAGGAACAGGAAGGCAGCAGATTTGGCTCCTGATGGGAAGGAGGTCCTTTATTTTTTCCATCAACTATGAGTCTATCACTCAGTTCTGCCTGAACTGAGAGAACCAGGAACTGGTTGGATTAGGGTGTTAGCCATCAATCAACCAGTTTGCTTTTGGTGCAAAAATGAGTAAATCATTTTCTTTCCAAATCTTCTCTTCTTCCTCCTATTCTCTCTTTGTCTATTCATTGAATCCTCATATACCCAGCTAGCCACATTGTTTTCAGTTATCTTTGACTCTGTCTCTCACCCCTCCTATGGCTCTGTTCTTTGTCTCCCTTCTTTGTTCACCAGTGCCCTAGTCCAGCCTCCCACTGTCTCTTGCCTGGACTAATGTCATATTCTCCCAAATGGACTCTCTGCTTTCATTTCCCCATTATGATGCTGCCAGGGCTGATAATATTATTCCTTGTCAAAAACCTTTGGTGACTTCTTTTTGCATACAAAAACTGTGTCCCAGCTTCTTAGCATGGTTTTCAAAGCTTCCTGTAAACTCATGCTAACCAGTTTTTTTTCCGGCTTGTGTTGTGTTTCCAATAACCTCTTCACTCCCAGCACACACTGACCCAGCCCTGGTTTTCCTTGTTTTATCTCTTCTTCCCTATCTCCATTTGTGGAAATCTTAGATATTTTTCAAAGCCCAAATCAATGTCATTTTGTTCTTTGAGTCCCCAATTAGGAAGTAACCTCCCCTTACTCTAAAATATTTTTACATTTAAATCTGTTATACTTTTGTTGGAGTAGATGTTACCTCTAGATGTGCTTGTGTCATCTCTTCTTCCTCTGTGTGGGACGTATGGAAAAATCTCAGTCTTCTGGTCAGGCTGACTTAGGTTTGGATCTCAGCTTTGCCAGTTACTATAAGTTTAGTTGTTTTGCACAGAGCACCTAAACTCACTCATTGTGTTTTCTCATCCTCAAGGTATCTTAAAATAACTTGCTCTTAGTGTCATGAGGGTTAAATAATTTGACTTCTGTAAAGCACCACATAATGCCTTTGCATAGCAAGTATTCAATAATATGCATTCATTTTTGTTTTTCTTTCCTTTTTAGAATGTATGATTCTTGATATTTTATCTTGCTTGGCACTCAGGTGTCTATTGAAAGGAATTTACTTCTATTTGTCCAATTATTACCATCAAGTCAAATCAGTGAAATTTTATTTAAGCCTACTGTGCAGAAGACCTCAGAGTAGGTGCTGTGATGGATACAAAAATATATATATCATTATCTTGGCCCCTTGTCCCATAGGATTTTACAGCCTATAAATGTGGATCCAAGGCATAAATAAAAGCTAAATACTTTGTACATTTTTAAAAGGTAAATCCATCTGAACACAAATGAAAACCCAATGAATTGCCTTGAGGTTAAAAGGATCTACATACCAGAATAGAATTCAGGTATGAGTGGTGGATCTCTGAAGTGTGAGATGTGAATCCAGGAGGTGTGGTAGGAAGTGGAGAAGAGCATTTGGGGTATCCGTGGAGGGGTGCTGAATTGAAGACAAAGGCCCTTCCAGTGCAATTCACTGCAAAGAAGAGTTATCACAGGGTGCTCTTTAATCATTCCTTTCACCCATCCATTTGGAAAAACAAAGTGGTGTAAGACCTTACAAGCATCAGAGAGCAAGGAGAGGGAAGTAAAGGTTTAATTAAATGCATAACTTGAGAATGTGGCATATATGGTTGCAAATCTGGCTAGGTAAAATAGGAAGTTGATTTTTGAGGGAGATCTGTTTGGTATATAGGAAAGTTGTGATTTTCATGGTCATCAAAGGCTAATTTGTTTTTCATCTTTATTAGTTTAGTGCTTCAAATTAAGGCTATGATTTACTGACTACCTGTGTCAAATTTGTTTTTCAGAGAGGCAGATGCTGAGACAGCATTAGGAGTGCAAGGGCTTTATTGAGGGAAGGGAATATAGTACCTATATAATAGAAAGATAAAAGGAGAGGAAATGGGTTTGGACAAGGAAAGCTTTCAGAGTAGGATGTTGCAATGGCACCTGTGAAAGGAAAGGAGACAGAAGGATTGGGCAGGGAGAGCTCAGACTATGATACAGTTCTGAGAAAGTCTCAGCCAACCCATTTGGGAGCACCAGAGCAAAAGGGTTCCATTAGAAGAGTCTCCAATTGGGTAGAAATAGCCACACAGCATTCCCACCATGATCATTCTTTAGTAGAAACTGCCTGGGAAGAGTGTTACCTTGGCTCACATGCTGTGGTGGTTCCTAATGGCCCTGCCTCTGGAAGTTGTCAGATTATTGCCCTCCTCACAGGTGAAAGGCCATTTCTTTCTTGATGGGATTGTACCTCAGTGGCTACTACACTGCCTTTTCAATAATAAAGTATTAAAATTGAAAGTCCTTGAAAGCATTAGTGAAGATTAGGTGTTTTTTGAGGGGGAGGGGACAGCTGAGAAATTCACTAAAACAATAACATCTTTTGTAGAAGCTGAACTTAGTGACTGACTGTTGGATGACTTGCATTATTTGGGTGTATCACATTATTTTTCATCTGTTAAATGTGTGTAATGACACATCTCCCCTACCTACCTCACAAAGTTGTAAAAAACCAAACAAAACTAAACCATAGTACATATCTAAGAGGAATGAGAGAAAAATGAGAGTAGCATGTGGAAACGTGAGAGGCAGTACAGCATGATCGAAAGATCTATGATTAAAGTAAAGAGAAGTGGTCAAGGCTGTTCTTCTATTCATGGAGAAAGGAAATGGTTACTAAATTCCGAAAAGTTGCATAAAAAGAATATCATTTAAAATGCATTAGGGATCTAGATATTTAAATTTTCCTAGGTCTAGTCTTATTATAATACAAATAATAACCCCCTACCTGATCTTGATGATCTTGAGATTCCTACTATAGGCTTATCTAAAACTAGGGTTATTATATGTATTTATTCTTAAAGTGAAAAATATTAATGAGTTGTTATTTTTTATTTCACAGAAAAAAGGTGATAATACAAAAAAAGTTAACTGAAACTAAGTCTTAGCTCAAGGACATACAAAAAACAGGACCTAGACTGCAAACCCTACTGTATATAGAGAAAACCCTGAAGACTCCACCAAAAAATTGTTCGAATAAATGAATTCAGTAAAGTTGCAGGATACAAAATCAATTGACAAAAATCAGTTGCATTTCTATACCCTAACAACGAGCTATTGGAAAGAGAAATTAAAACAACTCCATTTACAATAGCATCAAAAAGAATAAAATATTTAGCAATAAATTTAGCCAAGAACATGAAAGATCTGTACACTAAACTCCACAAAACATTGATGAAAGAAATTCAAGAAGACACAAATAAATGGCAAGATACCCCATGCTCATGGATTAGAAGAATATTGTTAAACTGTCCATACTACCCAAAGCAATCTAAAGATTCAGTTCAGTCCCTTTCAAAATTCCAATGGCATTTTTCACAGAAATAGAAAAACAATCCAAAAATTTCTGTGAACCATAAAGGGCCCCAAGTAGCCAAAGCAATCCTGCAAAGCACAAAACCACCAGAGGCATCGCACTTTTTGATTTCAAACTATATTACAAAGCTATAGTAATCAAAACAGTATGTTACTGACATAAAAAAAGACACAGACCAATTGAGCAGATTAGAGACCCTGGAAATAAACTCACGTGTATATGGTCAATTTTTGACAAAGGAGCCAAGAATATACATGGGGCAAGGTTAGTCTCTTAAATAAATGGTGTTGGGAAAACTGGACATCCATGTGGCAAAGAATAAAATTGGACACTCCTTTGTCTTATACCTTACACAAACATTAACTAAAAATGGATTAAAGCCTTGAACATAAAGCTTGAAACCATAAAGCTCCTAGAAGAAAACATAGGCAGTATGCTTTTTGACATTGGTCTTAGCAATGTCTTTCTACATATGTCTCCTCAGGCAAGGGGAACAAAGCAAAAATAAACAAGTGGGATGACATCAAACTTAAAAGCTTCTGCACAGCAAGGAAACCATCAACAAAATGAAAAGACAGCCTACTGAATGGGATAAGATATTTGCAAATTATATATTTGATAAAGGGTTAATATCCAAAATATATAAAGAAGTCATACTACCCAATTAGCAATACAAAATAAGACAATTTAAAAAATGGGCAGAGGACCTGAACATTTTTCCAAAGAAGAGATCCAAATGGCTGACAGGTACATTAAAAGGTGTTCAACATCACTAATTATAAAGGAAATGCAAATCAAAACCATAATGAGATATCAACTCACACCTGTGAGCAAGGCTATTATCAAAAAGACAAAAAATAATAATTGCTGTGAGGTTGTGGAGAAAAGGGAACCCTTGTTTACTGTTGGTGGAAATGTAAACTGGTACAGCTACTATGGAAAACAATATGGAGGTTGCTCAAAAAGTTAAAAATAGAACTACCATATGATCCATCAGTCTAACTTCTTGGTATATTTCCACAGGAAACAAAATCATTATCTCAAAGAGATCTGTACTCCCGTGTTCACTGCAGCATTATTCAAATGAGTTAGTGTATTCTGAGTCAAATGGTTAGTGCATGTTTCCTTTACTATATTGTTAGCTTCCTGTCTTTATATTAAATGTAGATCCTGCATTGCCCTTCAGAGTTTGAGTAACCCAGCACTACCTTGAGGCCCATAGCTCAGTGATGACCAAGAGGGCCTTAAAGTTCCCCTCAGCTTGACTAAACTTTAGACAGGTTTCCTCCTGACCGTAAGCTCCTGTCCTCCCTTTTCTTACACCATTTACTTAAGCAACTTTGAAATTATAAATTCTTTCTCTGCTTCTTTGAGATGTGAATCTTCTCCCAGCCTCTTGCCAGTTTTACAACCCAGGAATGTCTTTCTCAAGTACCTCCAGGACCTGGGAGTCATCCCTTTAAAATGTAATCTTTATTAAAGAGTGTTCTCCTATCTCTACAGTCTTTGAGGTGGGGATAGGAGCCTAAGCACCACTTAGCAAACGTAGATAACCCAGTCATGTTGACCTGTATCCCCTTAGTGTTCTCCAGTACTCTTCACTAGCTCAGCCTCAGCTCTTAAACACTTTCCCAACTTTTGTTTCAGTGGAGTTGAGATCAGTCACTCTTCCCTATTACAGTAGTCTTGAATACTTTATCTGTTTAACTTGTCTAGTGCCTTTGAGTTAGATTGTGATTGAGATGAAGATTTTGGAGTCAGACTCTGGCTCCATTTTACTACACAAGTCACATAATGTCACTGACTGAGCTTCAGTTTGCTTACGAGTAAAATGGAGATAATGGTACCTTCCTACAGGATATCTGTTCATCAGTCTATGAACATTAAGCTCTTATGCTCTCTGGTATCAATACATATGAGGCATAATCCATATTTTAGCCATAAAACATCCATAAATTTTAGGTCTTTTTTTTCTGGTTAATCTACATGAAACACATCTTGATAGTTTTTTTTAATAGTGAACTGTTGTAGTGTATTTAAAATATGTTTCCATTTGCTATCAATATGTACATTCTCAGGATATCTACTTTGCAAAGTGAAGTCTATTTAGTTTTCAAAATAAATAAAGATAAAAATGCATCATAAATAGTGAAAGCAAGCAACCAGTTATACATCTGATCCTGAAGTGTAATTACTTTGGGCAGTTACCCCTGAGGCCATCTTGAGAAATGGCATCTGTGAGTGAGAGACAAAACTGAAATATCATGTTTTCAGACATTCCAGCAAGCTATGTTCTCCAACAAGTGAAGGAAGCTGTGCTGTTTATATTTTGAAATTCAAAATGTCTCCTACTTAGGCTATCCTGAAACCAAAAACTTAAACTAAAATTTAATTTTCTTTTAATAGATATCTTTTAAAATACCAGTTGTAATACTCTGTTGTCTTAAATAAGGCATCATGAAATGTTGCCTTATTCTCTAAATTTTAAAGAAACACATGTGAAACAACACATTTTAAAAGTTGAAACTGCTTTCTTTTCCAGGGGGTCGGGGGAGGAGCATGGTAACATATAACAGGGAAGTACGATATTCTGACTACTTCTCCCCTCCCTTCTCTCTCTCCAAAAGTAATCTGAGAAAAATTCACTTGAATTGCTGTCTGACTTTTAACAATCTATATTGTTTGGAAACCCAGCTTGCAATTCTGACTGACTTACAAAGATAACAGTGATGATATGGATCCGTCTGAAAGGCCACAAGTACTGCATTGATGTTCCATTCTTAAATACGGACAACATGATGGTGTTTTTTTTTTTTTTAAGAGTCATTACCTCTTACAGTCTGTTCATTATTTTTATACTTCTTGTTAATGGAGACTCCTGTAACATTAGGTTAAGATTTTTAGATTGTTTGCTCTCATCTCCCCTCCCTGCTTGAAACAGTTTTGTTTACAGGAAGGGGTTACAAAAAAGGCAGAGCCTTATACGCTGTATGAATACAGATAAAAAGACATATTATGGTTTATGATGTCTACATGCCCAGCTGGAGGGAAGGGAATTTAAGAGCAAAATAAAAAGACTGAAAATCTAAGTCAACTCAGAAACAAGACTTGCCTATGATGAAGACAGGATTTAAGTTAGAAAGTTCATTGTTATGGCCCCCAGTTGTATATATTTTATCCTAAGGCACCATTTGGTTTAATAAAATGTAGATCTGAGGCTCTCTTAACCTATCAGTTTCTTAAGACTTAATTATAAAGGTTATATTTTCAGAGGACAAAAACATTATTCATTTGTCTCTTCATGTCTTCCAGGTTTATCTTGCAGATTATGGACTTTCCTACAGATATTGTCCCAATGGGAACCACAAACAGTATCAGGAAAATCCTAGAAAAAGCCATAATGGGACAATAGAGTTTACCAGCTTGGATGCCCACAAGGGAGTAGGTAGGTTTCTTTTTTTCTAATTTTTATTTCAGAAGAATAATTAGAACAAAGAGCCTTAAGCCTCCATGAAATGACCTTTGCATAGTCAGTTTGAAGAGTGAGAACATTGGTGAGATTTTTATCAAAAGTAGTGAGTTCCTGTATGCCAATGAATATTTCTTCTAACAGAGGGAGGAGTTACAGACTTCGACAAGTGAAAAAGGAATAAAAGGTGTCAAGTAAGCAAAACTTGATGCTTATTTGGGACAGGAAAGTACTAGTTTGTTCAGGTTAAACTTGGAGGTCAGCAACTGAATTTTTATGCTGTAGTGACAATTACAGATTTGATACAGGTACACATGTGAAGAATTATTCCTGTTTTTCATTGTGCCCTTATCAGAGCTTTAGAAGATACCATCTTAACAATAAGGAAATCTTTCCTGAATCTATGAAGTGTTAACTTGTGGAAATCTCTCCTAGTCGCCTTTCATATATCTTACTTATTTAAACTCACTTTGATGGTATTGGAAACACATTTGCAGGTAAATTACATACATAGTCCTTTTATTGGACATTGATTGTACTGCCTTGCATTCCAAGGCAGACTTAATTCAACAATTCCCTAATTAGTTAAAGTCATAACCTATGTCTTGTATTCATTTACCATTAATTAAACCTTAGCTGTTTATTACACTGCAGTCTAAATCCAATAGCCGACCCACAAAGCCATGGAAAAGGAAGTAGGAGGTCAATATTGAAAATATATGGTGCGGAGTCCCACTGATGGTTGCTTTGTTCACAATCAATATGGTCAATGCAACTGTACTTTCTTAGTTGCTCTGTCAGCAAGACAAAAAGTCAATTCTAATGTTATGCTAGTAAAAAAAAAAAAGGTGATTATTGAAAAACTTTGTCTTTCAAAATTATATTCTTCATAAACTTTGTTTATAAAAGTATTTTCAAATATGCTAAACCATACGAATAATTTTTAAACTGCTTCGAAAGGATCACATTTTCACTAAAAGGCAGTTAGACATTTGCACTTGTTAATGGCTGTTGAACTGTTACCCTAAACTGATACTTTCTAACGAGTTTTAGTTGGCGCAAACAACTGTATATTATTGCCTTTTCTATTAAAAGGACCATTGACCATGTAATGTAGAGGGTCTTGATCATTTTCCAGAGCAATTAAAACCCACAGTAGTTTAAGGTAGGCCAATGAAAAAGTAAAACAAGTGTGTCGGTTGTATACCTTCTTCCTTTCAAGAAGAATCATAGGTTAAATTTTCTGGAATAGAAATTACCTTTTATACTCCTGATCAAAATAAAAGAAATCACTACATTTTTTTTTTCAAGGGTAGTTTGGTTAGAAAAGTAGTGATTTGCCAGATATATTAGTATGAAAGAATATTTAGAAACCTGAGAGTACTTTTTGATAGTGGTATAACTGGCAATTCATCATACAGATTCTTAAGCTTTGGTCCAATTATGTTAATGATGATATTAACTTATGGTTGGGCCACTTAGTTCAACCCATAGCTCTAATACTGATCCTATTAGATTTTAACTATTAAAAAAACATCTAGGAAGCCACTGTGACTGTGGAATGGGAAAGTAGAGTTGTCGTATGTTGGTCTGGTCAGTGTTTGGACTGTGGTAATTCTGGAAGTCCTCCTCAGTTATTCCATAGTTTAGGGCAGTATTTTCATTATGCCATCTTCATGAAAGATTTGAACAAAATTTTATTCCATAGTGCATTTAAGTTTTTTGCTCCCTTAAATAATAATACATGTTGATGAGTTGGGTAGATTTCACGATGCTAGGTCTTTGGAGAGAAGATTGAACTGAGAATGATGGGAGAAAGATATTATCTCTTTGGGAAGACTACTCAGGGGAGAGCCTACATTACGTATTTTTGGTATTTGATTGAAAGTTATGAGCTGGAGTGAATATTCATTTTTATCATGGGTTTCACAAGATTTCTATAAAAATTAATTCCCTTAATGCATTTAAAATAGAATGTACACTAAACTTTTCACCATATCTGTATTTACATGTAGATATACATATATATATGCATATACATACACATATGCATGTATATACACATACATGTATACATACATAGATGTACACATACACACATAAATATATATATTTGCTGAAATTTTAACATGCAGTTTTAGTCTAGTATAAAAAAAAGAAAGGTTTGGTATCCTCAAATATTTGAATACTATTCATCATGTTTTACATTTAATTTTCCAAAATAAAACATTTCACTTTAGGATTTTATTAGAAATGAAGTAATCATTTAGTCATATCTAGAAACTAGAATTAAACAAGGCCATAAATCCTTGTAGGTAAATGCAGAATGTCAGATTCATAAATATTCATGTGTTTACTTTCAGTACACACTATGTAGTTGAATCTCAGAAAAATCTTTTCTATACCAGTCCAGCTATGAGATCAAATAAATACTGAGGAAGATAATGCAAAGGAAAACATAAAGAGCAAAGCAAGTTACCACTAGGAAATATAACCTCTACTTATCAAAGCATTTGTTATGTTTTAGGTTTATCTGTGCTTGATCAGGCCCTGGGAAATATTCAGCCTTCATTGTAAAACTGACTTACGGATTAGCCACTTAACAGATATATTGTTAACCTGATCAGACTATCTGGTCTCCGATACCTTTGTAGTGGTTATTCAGAAACAGAAGCTAGGTCTCATGTTTCTGTGGATTCGTTGGGTTTTTATAATGAAGGAGCTTGTATAAGGTGCCAGTCAGCAGTTTCACCTAAGCATTTTCTAGTTGAACTGTGTAAAAGGAGGGTAGCTTGTATTATTATAAGCCAAAAAATATGAATAGAGATATATAGAGGTGAATGGACGGATGAATGGATAGATAACTATTCTTGAACAATTGTGCATCTATATATCTGTATTTTTTTAATTGCAGTTATTCTTCCAAACTCAGTTCTCATATATGACCTAAAAGTGTTTTCCGAGTGGCTGAAGTGCTTCATTTAGTGTAAAATTAGAGTAATATATTTTGGGCTTATCTCATCTGTTATTAATTTTTTATTCTTCATAAAAACCAACATGTATAAACATTGACATATTTTGGGCTTGTTGCCTGATAATTAGAGAGAATTATATCTGTGTCAAATACACTATTTTAAAATTTGTTACATTCTTAGTAATGTTAAAAAGCAATATTTGGATCAATGTGTGGTATAGATTTTTGTAGATTTTTCTGCTCACTGAGGCATGCAGTCAATACCTAATTTCTCTAGAGATATACTGCATTTAACATACTGAGCTTTTTAAAATACTTCAGACTTGTGCCTTGAGTGTATAATACCTATTTTAATTTGACATCATTGATGACCATAAAATATGATATCTAAATTGCATTTTAAATGTCCATTTGTTTATATAATATGTTCAGTATCAAGGAAAGAAATATATTACATCCTTTTTAAAATTTTTGCCAATTGCTACAGCATATAAAATCCAAGTCTTGTGTTATTTCTTGCATGGCTTCATTTCACTCTAATCTAGCACTCCAGCTTACAAAATATATGTGAAATAAACTGAGAATGTGTTTTCATGCTACCAAACTTGGGGAAATGACATGGTTTATACAATATTTATCTTCTTAAACAATAATTCAAAAAAGGGAACCCATTTTTCAATTATAAGATATTAAGGTAAACCATCAAGTTATTGATATGCTCTATTGAATCTATTAGTAGTCAGAAAAACACAATGTTGATTTTTATTTTTAAGTAAATTTCACTGCTATAAATAGTCTTTGGTTGATGTATAAATAAATTTTAATGAAGACACTATTCTTTCTATATGACATAACCCAATTTTGACATTTAGACATGACTTTCAAAGTCTTGGCATAGGTCTTAAACTATTTGGTTAAGAATACACATTGGTCAAATGTAAGATACCTTTGCTCTCTTGAATAACTTTTCCTAAGCCTCACACAGTAGTGTTTCATAAAAAACTAAGGCTTAGAATTTAAAAGGTACTGAAGAAATAAAAGAGACCTGGGTTTATTATTTTATTTGAAATGTGACACATTGCATTCTACTTTCCTAATATCCTTTTTGAAATTGCAGTAAATTGTGGCCACCATAAAATTTCCTAGCTCTTTATACATCTGAATTGACAAACTACTGAATAACATAGGTTACTAGTTAGAAAAATAAGAATAAACTTTAAATTTATTCTGCAGATAGTCACCATTCACTTCTCAGGTGAACGTCTTACTCAGATGTTTTCTGCTTTCTTATTGTCATTTCTGAGTATATAAACTAGTATTTTGAGCATTTAGACCCTGTCTGCTTAAGGCAAAAGTTTTCAAGTTCCCTTTATTACTTCCTAGCAAATCTTGTTTTTCTTCCTACTTGATAATGTTACTCTATGTAAGAAAAAAACTCAACAGGAAACACTTTAGGCAAATAATCAGAGACATTTTGGGATTAACACTGATACTTTTCTTTTTCTCCCAGTTCTTTCATTCCATTTGGTGAATTGCACCCAGATAATTTTACTCCAGTTTGTCATTAGAATAAGGACCAGTCCTCCAATGTGATTTCTTTGTTGTTCTCATTTCAGCTTGGAAGGACCATTTAACACTTTATAAATTAATGTTTTAATTAGACATTCTTCTTCATCAGAATGAAGTAGTTTTACAGAAATAGTGTCATGTAAGGATAGTTGCATGAAAAATTTTGTTAGTGTTACAGCTTAGACCTCAGCATCTGCTGCTTATTTCTTCCTTGCCAATACAACTGTCTTTGGTCAGTATGTCTTTTGGTGTTTTAAGTTAAAATGCCTGCTTCAAATACTTCCCTAACTGTAGAAGGGTATATGTAATGTTGTCTAAATGGTGCAAAACTAACAATGGAGGCAAAGTAATTGGTAGATTGAGTGGAGTGTTGGCTCTGGATTCTGAAAGATTTGGATTTCAATACAGAGCTCTGTTACTTTTTGCTGTGTGATACTGAGCAAGTTATTTAACCTCTCTGAGCCTCTATTTTCTTATTTGTCAACAGGGTTAATGATACCTCATATTGTTAGGATGATTAAATAAGATAATATAAAAGCAGTAGAGTGTCTGGCACAGTAGCAGCTTCATAAATCACATTGATCGTTTTAATTTTAATTATGTATTCTAGTGTCAGCTGTTTCTGGAATCTGCTTTCTAGTGAAATCGAATTCAAGTCCCACCCCACCTGTGCCTTTTTTTTTTTTTGGTTAGTCTTGGCAATACTTTATCATTTAGAAATGTTGAGCAACTGAGAACACCACAGGCTTTCAGTGAAAAGATTCATTTACATTCCTCCATATTAATAAGCGAAATAAAAATTAGATGCTACATTATATTTAGAAAGTGACAAGAGAATATTGATAACTAAATCGTCCTATATTTCTAAGAAGTAACAGAAGTAAAAGTGTGACTTTCTATATGAAAATATGCTGCTAATGATTATATTAATTATCAAATGCAACTGAAAAACCTTATGTATTACAATAAATTATACAGAAATACAAATTATACAAAAACAAAATAATCCATAATATATGTTTCAACTTTCAAATTAAAAAATATTTTCATTGTTAGATGTTAATTAGTAGTCTTCCTCAACTATGATCAATTCTTTTTTAAAAATTTTCAGCATTTTATTTAATTGTTTTCAAATATACAGGAAATAGTAGAATAATATAGTAAATATCCAGATATTCAATTCCTAGATTCAACAGTTATCATTATCGTATCATCTATATTTTGATGATGTACTTTATTTAAACTTAAAGATATATGATCAGTTCATTGTGTTAATTACATACCCACTCATAGATGCTAATATTGTCATCCAAAATATTTTAGTTAATTTAACTGGTGTTAAAATTACTCTTCTGTATGTAGTAGATGGAGAGAAGACATAATTGCTGGTACAGTCTTGGAGTTTAACTTCTCAAAAACACATCACACTTTGCAGTTTGTTTCCCTGAGAGGGAATTTCAGGGAAAGGTGTGTACTTGGAAACATTTTTAATCCTTTCATCTCTCTGTTTAATGGTGGGAAAGAGTGACTATAGAATTTTTTTTTCTTAACATTACGTGTATGTCTACAGAACTTATTGGAAACAGTGAGTGGTAAAACATTTACCTAACAATAATTATTAATGTATATATGCAGTAAAAGAAAATAAAAGTTTGAAAAATGTGATGCTGTATTTTAATTAGGTAAAACTGAACTATAATAGTGAAGTAAGTTAACTCTCGAAGGGCTATTTCAAATGAAGACCAGTTTATGAAAGATTGGCTTCAGAAATCTAAATGACTTGTCATTACTTACAGCTTCATATCAATTAATCCCTCAGTTGGGGGGTTGGGGGAAGTGACTGGGAAGGTTCATTCCATTTTAATTCTGATTGTTTTTCCTCAAAGGGCCTCTTGTGTGTAGCCTATGTCATCCAGACAGGTGCCAGAATATAATTTTTCGAAAATTAGAGGACGTGAATTTTTTTAAGTGGTGGTCATCAGGAATTGCCACAATGGAAAAGGGATTCGTGAACACATCTGTACAAATGGAACCATTCCATTATTAATGGGAGATTTATTACTGAAGAAATCACTACAAAACAGTGTGGTAGAGATTGTGTTTTTATTTTAATAGGGGAGCCAAGTCTTGCATTAGTACATTGTTGAAGCTTGTGCAGAAAGTAAACAGTACCCATGGGACTGTCGCATTCTGCTTGACTGAAGGGCCTTTAATAATCCAGTACTCTAATAGCAGTTAAGATAGAGTATGTGTAAGAGCTAATCTTGTCTTCTGCTTTTATAGTAACTTGTGTATGGTGACCAAAAGTAGTCATGACGTGCTAGCGGCATTGTTCTTTGTAGATGACTTTTTAAACTAAACTAAGTTTACTGAGTGGCTTTTCAGAATGTATGTAATGAAAGATAATAAAACCAGGATACCTGTTTACAGCAGGTTTAACAGCCATGTATTGCACTTAGGAGATTTTGCATCCCTACACAGATGAACATTCAAATAATGGTAGAAATGTAAGCCAGCCTATTGTTTTGTAATTTGGAATGGTTATAAAAATGAGTTTACTTTGTGGCATTCTGTTAATGTTTTAATCATTATTTCAGTAATATTTGTTTATATTTGACATGTTTCTGAGATTGTTTTTGTCCTTCTTTTGCAATCAGTTACTTTAAAAAAAATACAGAAAATTATCATGAAATTAGTCGATGGCACTAGTCTGTAGTTTTATATAAATGATATTTACAGTGGCCTCAAAATGTTCTTTTACTGCATTTTTTTTTATGAAAAGCCATCTTATATTAAATTATGGAAACCTCTCTCTGGCTTTAAAATTTACTTCCCACCACCTGCACCCCACCCCTCATGCACACTGTTTCTTTACCTTTATATTTTTTATTCAGGAGATTTGATCAGAAGTTCGCTTTAGCACTGCTTATATCTAAAATAATGTTTGTAAAATTTTAGATCCGTGTACCCAAAACAGCAGGCGTATTTATCCTGTACTTTCATTAAATTGAAAAATCTTAAGAAAGACCTGTTTTTTAATACTGTACACTAGATGGCAGTTTTGTCATATTCTTCCGATTTCCAGTGCTGCTTGTATGAGTGGAACAGGAAAGGCCATCAGTGTTTAGTCTGCACTTGAAGGGTCTCTGCATGACCAGTGCAGACCCCATGGACTTCCTGGAACATATGTTAGCAATTTAGCCGCAGACATTTATTCCTTTGTTTTACTGCTCGGCTCTCTGAGAAAGTGTTGGTGCCAGGTTATGGGTTGTCTGGATCATGTCAGAGGCCATGGAGATCAAGTTCATGTGACAGGCCAGACTAAGGAAGGATGAAGTCGGAGGAGGTGAGGAAACTGACCCTTACTTTCAACAGCAAGAAGTCACTGCCTTTCTGTGGACCGGGGCCAAACGCCCGGGCGTTTAAGCTTTACTCCAGCTGAACAAACAAAACACATCGCCCATTTGGCTTTTTCATATTTCATCAGTGGTAGTTCATTCCGTGATTTCTCTATTTCTCAAAAATGACTTATCCCTCATCTTTCTCTCTTCATGCTTCTTCCTATAGCCCTGTCCAGACGCGGTGACCTTGAAATCCTCGGTTACTGCCTGCTGCGGTGGTTATGTGGGAGATTGCCCTGGGAACAGAACCTGGAGGACCCTGTGGCTGTCCAGGCTGCTAAAACAAAGTACAGATTTTCAAGTATTCCGTTATGTACAGCGCCAAGTCTGAAGGGATACATCAAAGCGAGTTAATATCTCAGAGAAGACTGCCATTCAACCTATTCATTCATTCAACCTATTCATTCAATAGGATAGCCAAAGCAAATTTCTTAAATTTGAAAAATATTTTAAAAAACCCAAACAGCGTACAGACATAAGATCCATTAAGCTAACACCTACAAGACCATATGTATGAGAGTTGTAATACAAAATAAAAAGTGAAATATTTGTTCCTTCACACGGTGTTTTCCAAAGCTTAGGTTCTAGGTGGTGGTATTTTCAAGGAAGAGTATTTTCAGATTAGCATTGTACAAGTATATGGAGTTAGTGTGAGCTTGGTGTGATTGATATTAACTGTGCAAAGCAACAAAGTGAAATGGGACAAACAGGGCTTATATTTTTCAAGTGAGAGCAACATACGTTGTTTTTAATCCTGTTATTGGGGGGAGTGTATGTTTTGTTTCTTAAGGAAGAAACAAACAAAATTCGTATATGAGGTGTTTATGTACGAGATCATTTTGCAGCCACATAAACATTTTAATATTCCACATTCAGTTTTTATCACCTAAACTCTATTAGGATGAGAATTAGGTTAGACTGAGTATAGAGTGGGTTACTATTTTACTGTTTTTCTCACTGATCAGGCCTAACAAAAAGTCAATTGCAGGTAGCACACAGCATAGCCAGTTTTTCATCATGCACCAAGATATTCTCAACAGTAGTTATCCACAGATACAATATCACAACTGGAAAAAGCAGCTGTATTTTAATAGGGCAAGTCACAACAGAAGTTTACAAAAGGGGTAGCTAGCTGATCCATAGACATCGGTCTTTCTAATTCAGTGTGGCATCAGTTCTTAATAGAGAGGAAAGCTAGCCTGCAGATACAAAATAATGCAGATTACATTTGTGAATACTGACATATATTGTATGAAATATTTCTCCACTTGGAATCTTGATCGTCCTAGTCCCTTTCCCAAAACTAACACATTTACATGTCAGTATTAGAACTATCTAATCACTTACTTATTGCAGTGATTGATGTGTCCATATAACCCTCAGGTAACTAACATTTTTCAATATATGGGTCAAGTCAAAGGACAGTAATGGGCATATATAAAGTCTTGGTTTCCAATTTTCCACCTCAGTTTACCTAACTTGAATAAAATACTTTATTTAAAGGACTAGCATTTTAATTCCAATGATCCTATATGTGTTTTTCTTTTAATAAGACTTACTAATATTATTTTAATCTTTTATCAATATGCATATATAGATGCCTTCATTGTACATATCTCTAATGAATATACCTACATGTATATATTTGAATATAATAGGGTATTACATAAATAATAAAATATAATGCTAATAAACATAATCTCCATTTGTATTTTGGGGCCCCTTGCATATGTTAATATATTCATTTTGACCTGATTACTAATATAAACCTATTGACCAATAAAGCTAATATTGTATTATGAAGTTTATAATTAAGACATATATATATATAATTAAGATACGTACATATATATATCTCATATATATATATAAGACATGATCAAACTTTTTATATAGTACATAATCATAATTTATTCAACTTGCTGAGAAGGCATAACGCTGAATTTCCCCATAAGGGCAGGCTTGTATATTTAACCATAATACTGTATCTCCCATATGCCCTTTATTTTCCTAACATAGGGTAATATTAGATCAGTGCATTTATTGTTGCAATTCTGCCTGTGCCTGAGTTTATGAATCAAACATTCCTATCAGTAATTTTAGTTGAATGTTTATATATTTGTGGCTGAAGCAACTTAAGAGATTTGTACTTGTTCAATCTAAAACACTGGAAAGTGTTAGAATAATGGGTTTTTTGGATATTTCTTGTTAACCTGTTTAATCATGGCATAGCATAAAGCAACTGCCCAATTGAGAATAATATACATAAAATATTAAATAATTTGCCCCTCCCCAGTGCTGAGTACGTGAGGAAAAATATCCTGAAAATCCAGATAAAATTTTTCTATGTATTTTTTTCTTGAGGTTTTTTTAAAAAAAATCATGTATCCTTACTTCTACATTTCTACACGTACAGACCTTGTATTAAAGCATTTATACTGTAGTTCTACATTTAGTTTCTAGCTGATTGATATAAAATCAATCAGTGAGATTTGAGGGATCTCCCCCATCCACTTACCCTCTTACCCATTACAGGTGGGTGAAAAAAAAAAAGTATGGAAAGTCACATTACTGGTGACCTATAGAGTTCTGTTTTCTAATCAAAATAATAAATCACAGGATTGCAAACAAATTCACTGTGCGTTACTCTGTTTTGTTTTAGTCTGTTGGATGAGCTGCCTGAGTCGGTGCTTAAATGGGCTCCTTCCGGAAGCAGTTGCCGTAAGTCAGGTGATAACTTCTGTCTTCTCCTATATGATTTACAGCTCACCACATTTGTCACTCTTGTTTTGTAGCTTTTGCCGCACCCAGTCCCATTCCCACAGTGGTGGGAAGAAACTCTCCAGGGTTACAGATAGGTTGCTAGAGAAGAGAATGTTTAGATCCTCTTTTCATTAGGACACAAGAATGCTGCAAGAACATATGCAGGCAGCGTTCTGGGCTCTGCTGATGGCATTGCTTTCTTTTAGATGTATATTTTGGGAATCATGCACAGGTTTAATGGTCAACTGTATCTGGTATTTCTAGAGTGGACTTTCTGTTTTTGTTCTTATGTGTGTTGCTGAAAGAACAGAAAGTTGATCTAAGGAAAGACTACTTTCAATTAATAATTTAAAAAACCAAACCATTAAACACTTGAATGCTGTTTAAGACTTGGGTTATAGTCTGACTCAACAGCCAGAAAAAAAATTTTGGATTGGCAAGGCATATGACCTTGGGATTCAGAGTATATTTCATTAAACAGGTTTCTCTTTCATGTTAGTATAGACCACTTCGGAATTCTTTAATTGGTAGTGCTATCAGTAAAAATAGTAAGGCAATTCAGCATTACCCAAGTGCCGCATGGCACATTATTCAGCACCGAGTTAACCACCGAGTGAGACTGCCTCACAGAGCAGAGCCTGCTTCTGCTGTCCGGCTTGCTTTCTCTCCGAGACAATAAGCAGAGTGAATCTTGATCTCTGTTTCTACCGGGCAACTTCAAAGTTAGCTTTTAGCTGACTTATGAAAGTAAATATGTACGCTGAGTGTCTAGATAAGGTCAAGTAGTATCGGTTTCCACATGAGAGTTTAAAAGTAGAGTTAAATCATCTTAAACGGATACTTACAGCCCTTCTTTGACCAGAAACGAAAATTTTCATTTCCTTAGGAAATGAACAGACCAGCTCTGTTTTCCCACCTCCATTTCCCAAATCCCACAAGTCTGCCCAATGTGAGTCTTCTGCTTCCCACTCTCTCTTGTCCCTTTCCTTCTGATGGAGGGAGGCAAACGGGAGAGTAGTATTCTCATTTGGGGGGATGGGTTGAAAGATGAAAACTTTTCGTTTATGTAACTGCACTGAGTAACTCAGTCAATATGCCAGTATTCCTTTTTGGCTAATATTCTTATTGGCATTTTTACCAAGTCACACAGCTTTCATTTTACTCAACAGGACAGCAAAAAGAGAGATGAGGAGATGTTAAAAATTTTTTTAAATTGTGTATCTCTTTTCTTGTCTCTCACGCACAAAAGGTAACTGTTCAGTTTAGGATTAGGAAAGAAAGCCCATGTGCCCTGGATCGTACACAATAAATGCTTATGGGCCAGTGTCTATTCTGGGGCACTGCTATTGCTAAATATAATATTTGAGTGGTACGAGAAATGGTGGGAGGAGTGCCAGGCTCCTCTTTTTCAGTACAAACCATTTGTTTGGGTCTATACTATTATTTTATAAAATGCAGATTTCTATTTCTAAAGCACAAAACGTTGAAACTTTATTATTAACTGAAGGTCTCTTAAGTTAGTTGGTTATGCTTAAGAGAGTGGGTATTGCTAGCATGAGAATTAATCCGATTTACAGAAGGTTTATTACTAAGACATTTTATGAAATAAAACAGCTGAGAAGTTTGCAACATGCACGTCCAATTCAGTGTAATAATATCAATAATGGTTTCAAAAGTTTCTATCTCTTGAAATGATAGTAATGATACTTAATATTTCACTAGCTTAAAAAGCAGATGATTCAAGAATATCATAATTTCATACTACTCAAAGCATTTGTTTTATAACTCTGGAAATATGCTAGTAAATTAAAAGGTGTACGTAATATAATAAATCCAGATCTTGAAAGGCTAACATTTAAACCGGTACAATATCACAATCATCTAAGCGTCAGGTTTATCATAATATATTCATAACAGAGGTGGCTCTTTTCTTTTTCTCCCTCTCCTACCTCACTGGTACCTTATTTTTTCAAACCCCAGACCCATGAAGGCTTTGCAGCACAGCTGCTATCAGCTGGTGGAGTGCCAGGAGCCTTCCATTGTCTTCTAACAGTGATTTGTGAAAAGTGTCCCCAAAATATTCAGCTCTCTTCTTCATTTGGGATATTCTGGTTAATAGAATTGTAATATATACCAAACTGGGCTTACCAATCTTGAAAGGAACAAAGAACAACAGAATATTCATATTAAAATGGTAGTGGATGTAATTTAATCTTTTTTCTTTTGGATCATCTCTTCAAGAATTGGACGCCCCCAAAAAGGGCTTCTGGAAACATGAGTTATAAATGTGATGAAGCTGCAGCACTTTCTAGTTACAGAGATCTGGTCGAGCGAGTGCTAGATAACAGAATTTGACATCTTATACATTAGAGAGGAAAAAAGGAGGTTGCAGAATTGCCACAGTATCCAAAAAACCAAAAAAACTCTGGAGCCAGGAGTTTTCATTTTAGCCGCAATAGCCTTATGTTCCTGGAAAATAGTTGTGGACAATACAGTGTAAAATGGTCACTCTCTGACTTTCCTTGCGGGGGAGAGATGATGACTATTCCTTTTGGAATTTTTCCCTGTAGGGAGTGAAACCCAGTGTCTCTGCAGTTCCCCACTTGAAAGGAGGTAGGCCTGGAAGGGAGCGAAGATTTAGGAAGCCAGTTCTGCCAAGCCACGAAGCTTCCCCAATTTCCCCACCATAGGATATAAACAACTTAGTGAGAAAATAAGAGGTACTTGTGTCTGGGTCAGTAGTAAGTTTTTGAAGAGGAAAGGCTTGAAAAACTAGTTTATGGAGTATAAACATCTCTGTAAACAAATGAAAACATGCCAGTTTTTAAACAGTGTATGGTATTATCACTTATTTCTCAGATTGAACCTCCACCTGAAACAAAAATGCAAACTACATTTGTTGTAAAGTGGCTATATTTCTAATTTTTGGTTACTGATTCTACTTGTACTGTATTTAAAAGTTTGTAGTTCATAACTTTTTTTGTGGGGAGGTCACTATACCATTCTAGGGAAGAGAAAAAATAAAAGGTGGCAACTTCTCACCCTTGTGCTCTAAATCAGAAAGGCTATGCCATGATTGCACTGGGCTAGCTAGGTATGCAGGACTTGAGCGAGGTTCGGCAGATTCTAAAGTCAGTCACGGCTAAAACTGTAGAATTCAAGGTCACTTCTAAATGAACTGTTGTAATCTCAAAATCAAAGCCTTAATTACAATTTGCAATGATTTTTTCCTTTAAAGTAAGGACGTTTATAGTATTTTTAACTGAATTTTTAGAACTTCAAAAAACTTACTTTTTAACTGAATTTTTAAAATTTCAGAAAGAAGTGTGAAGCGTGGCTGGTCTGTTATATTATTCATGTAGTTCTTAGTAGTTGCACCCTATAAATCAAAATCACTAACTATAATTTTAAAAATTTGCTTCTTTTGGTGAGTGAATTGTAAACATATCAACAAAGATATGTTTAAAAAAAAAAAACCACTAGTTTCTCCCATCTTGTCCAATCTGTAGGTCACTAGATTTCAGTCATTTTTGGATATCATTTAAAAGAGTACTTTCCTGTTGAACTGCTCATTCTTAGTTTCTTCAAGGGGGGTGTATGTGTGTGCATGCACTTGCTTGTGTAAGAGAAAAACAACAGATTTTGAGAATATTGGAGTTTTGAAATTTTTTTCCAATTATGAATGACATATTAAAAAATTTAATACTTCACAGGTGAAATAGCCCAGTATTTGGTATGTGCTCATAATTTAGCATATGATGAAAAGCCAGACTATCAAATGCTCAGGAAAATTCTGAACCCAAGTGGAATACCTTTAGGACCACTGGAATTTTCCCCTGAAGGAGAGAGCTTAAATGTGCGTACTCCAAATAATCAAAAGGTAAGTAACAGTCCCTGGAATCCAGTGATGACCTTCTGTGAAGCTTATGTACCAAATGAAGTTGTTTTAGGTGTCAAAATGAGTCTGACAGTCCTGTTTCTTACTTATATCTAATTCTTATATCCCATGAGCTCCGAGAAATTTTATTGAAGGTTCCTTTGACTTGTCTTTAAGAGAAAAATAGTAGGATCTGTGGCCTGTTGTGTATTATTAAAGAAATAAAGCAGTCACTGATGTCATAGAGATAGGACTAGGGTAAGATATTAAAGGCTTTATCCATGGAAACCTTTTTTTGCTGCTTTTTTTCAGATTTTCTTTAGTCATCCCTCTGTTTTTGCTTACCCTTGGCCATAATTTGGTGGTGGTAATAATATTCTTAAATTTTACCAGAATATTTGTATGTGCTGATATTTCAATCTATAGAAACAATTCTTTTTTGCAAAAAGTTATTTTTTAAATTTACACCTTCCACTTTATCTTCCAACTGACTCCCTCACAGCAACATTTAAAAAAAAAAATTAGAACTGGAAACAACACAAAAGAATTAGAACTTGAAACATTTTTTAAGAAGGTGGGAGAAGCCTGAGACTGCTATCAGCAACATTACTGAACGGGCAACTAAATGTTTAATCCTGCCTTGACACTGCCCATGTGCAAAAAAAAAAAAAAGGGAGGGCTTTGTTTCCTGATGCATGTACATTAAGGTAGGGTCAGGATGTCATTCATTTTTAATATTTCTTGTGAACTTTGGATCATCACAAGTATTCATGAGCCAAGAATGCAGGATGCAACCTAATGTGACTGATAGGCTGCTAGATGAATGGTGAGTCAAGTATCAGTGCACAGATGGTTCTGATTTGCTGAATTTTGTAGCTGCTGCAACTGAAGACATAAAATATCCTTCTAGTCATAAATTAGCTCTTTGGAAGCAAAACCTTGGCACCAGAGCTTTACAACCTTCAATTAGTAGGGAAAGAAGTATTTGAATGACTGTGGTATTGACATCTGTAGGCCTGCATAGTAATCATTCCTAATAGAAGAGAATATCTGTTTGAGGAGGTTTTGCATGGCTAATTAACTACCAGTGAGAATATGTAATTTTTTCATGATCTCCTGATTGTCACCTTTCTCTCATGATACAATTACATTTTATTGTAGCAAGTGCCTCACAAACCAATTGTCAGCACTATTTACGTATTGCAGAAGGCAGAACAAAAGTTCATGTTTAATAAAAAGCCACTGGATTTTGATCTTGGTAATTACTGAGACTTATTTTAACAGTTTTATTGACTTTTGTGTTTTTACCACTTTTGCAACAAAACAAAGAGCCATTTCCTTGACATAGTATTTCCCTTGAAATAATAGCCAGCACTTAATCTACACTAATTTAAGTAGATTTTTTCCTTTTTTGTAGTTTTTCAGTTTCATAAACTTAATTGAAATATAAAAGAAGCCATTTAAAAAACTGATAGCTATATCCTCTGATATAAAATTCTAATTATTACCCACCAGAATTTTCAGTTTCATCAAATTCAAAGGATGTTTGTTGTGAAACCATTTTTATATGCAGAGATAGAACATAAAACATTTTTTTCCAGTGAACCTCAATCAAAAATATTTTATTCTTCCCTTTTGATTAGAGCACTTTGATTATGAGTAAAAAGAAAACACTAAGAATAATATGCATTCTTAAGACTCTAGCTAATTTCTGTTAACAATATGATCAGCCTCAGTATATAGACATTAAGATCAATCAGGGATATATTTCATAGCAGATCAATATTTACTGAATAATGACTTTACTTCTGTAGTATTTTGAGTACACTAATATATTTGATAATCATAAAATATAGGTTCACCATATGTGACCACACCTTAAATTTCTTTTTATTTTTAAATTAAGTTGACAGATTTTGAAATGCTGCAAAAACCAAACTTGAAAATGATCAAAAGCACAGTATGATAATGTAAACTGTCCTGAACTCAGTTTTCCTAAATGATCAAGGATAGTTTCCACAGTTGATTGCTTCCATAACAAAAATCATTTTTAAGTCCAGAATGAATATCAATCACATGGCCCCAAATTTCTCTCTTTTTAGACAGAATCCCCTCATTAGTAGCTAAAGATATTTCTTGTTACTCTATACATGGATCTAATTATTTAACAAAATAAATAATGAACTCTGGACTTGTACTTTTTGGACAAAGATACTTAAAAAGAAGTCAGTGGACCAGGAAACATATATAGATAGATAAATAAAATGTTTCTATGATTCAGTATTCAAAGGAAAGTTATGAATGTTTAATTTTTTAAGTGTTATTTCCCTCAGTATGAGTGGTTTGTGCCTTTTAAATTTAGTAGTTATAACAAAAATATGTTTTGGTTAGGTATTATAAAATAGCACATCACCGTAAGAATCTCAGCAAACTTACAGCATCTTTTTGCAAAAAAAAAAACCAGAGGGATTTATCCAATACTGGGTTTTACTAGGCATCGTAAACTGTTCCCTATAAACTGAACCTTCTTCTTGAAGTCCTCAAATACTGTTACTGGAGTTAAATTGGAAATGAACTTTCGTCAAGGTAGTACAGACGTTGATATTTTTTCCTGAAAAGCAAATCTTTTGGGATATTTGCTTTAATCAAAATGATACTACGTACAGCTGATACTACTCTCTAGTAGTTCTGAAGGCTCTGGCATTGTCATATTAGAAGAATCTTATCATCAGGGCTACCTCAGTCTATTTATGCCGTCCATTGGGATGTAATGTCCAAAATTCACTGAAGGAAACAATTCAGTAAGAATGCTTATTGAGGTGAGCTAAAGCTCCAGGATTCCTGGATGAGAATGCTAAAGCCAAGCTAGAAACCAGCATTACTGGAGGCCTCAATTCAACCCTTGAATAAGCCATTTCCTCAAGAGCCAGTAATGGATCCTTTTATCAGTTTACCAATATCGCCCTCCTTATTCTGATGCGTGAATCCATTTTGTAATTTTATAGACACCTGAGCACAAGTGAGCCACTCACCCTTCCCGAACACTTTACTAAGGCAGAGGACTAGTTGTAGGTCATAGTTAAAATGTTCAAGCTATCCTACATTTCAGACAAGAAAAAGTTTGTTTCTTCATTCACCCTGAATCTGAGGTTCGTATAGCAAATCCAGGGGTGAATAGATTATTACTGGTAGTAGTAATCTTTGTATTGAACTTAAAAGCTTACAGAATTCTTACTTGAGCTTTAATTCTCAAAGTAATTCTGTTAAAGTTGTCTTCATATTTCTTTTCTGTATGAGAAAAAGAATATAAATTCTTAATTATAAGCACATTTTTGCTTATTGAATTTTAGGAGTCCAAAAGTATTCCTTATTTTGTACAACAGTCTGAAGTGCCAATGAAGAATTAAATAAAAATTACCTTATTTGAATAGACACTTTCTGGAAAGTGACACACATTTGGATAGTATCCTTCTATTTGATTATGTGGGATACCCAGAGTGTCTTCTATATTTACTTTTTTTTATCTTTGAGAAAAAGTTTTACTCTGTTCACAATTAAGTGTTAAACTTCATGATCCCACTTCACTCTTACCATTTTAAAAGTTTCCCTAGAAATAGAAATTTTCCATAAATTGGATATCATTTTGTTTATTAGCTAGAAGTGCTCATGGCAGCACAACTTAACCATCCAGCCAACTGACAGCAAATCCAGGAGGCATAGTCTCTTCCAGGAGGCCTCAGAGAGGGCTGAATATATTAGACCGAATTTTGTTTGTACATCAGAGGCTCCCAGACCAAAAACTGTTATACCTAAAGTGCCTAGCATATAGGAGGCACTAAAATTCTCAATATCTCAACTAATCCTTTCTGTCACAGAACACATTTCATAATGATTGGCAAGCCAGCGTTTTATTAGGATAGAACTATGTACAGCAGCCTTGGGAAACACTTTGTTTCACACTAGTGGTATGATGGGCATTTATTACCAAGATAACTTCAATGGAAAACTGGCTCAGAAGGTGGTTACACATGAATTTTCCTAGGAGTTGGGGAGAGTTGAGTGGTAGAAATAAAGAACCCCTGAGTGACCAGAAAGCAATTCCAATTTCCAGGTTACTGAGAAGCAATGGCTTTGCTATCCTTTGAGAAGCTGGGATCCAGGAGGAGGGGTGAATAAAGAATGGTGTTGTGACAGCTTAAACCTAGCCACAAAACACCAGCATATTTTAAAGGGAAGGAGTGAACACACTTGGCAATAGAAGCTAAAAGTTGAGAGACTACAAATTAAGGCTCTGCTTGCCCAGCCAATGTAATTCATTCTCTAGTTTGGCACTGGCTACTCCATTATTTCCCCTTGTACTGTTCCTATCTTCTGCCCCCTATTTAACCCATGAAAAAAGGTGACGGCACTTTCAGCTGCTGTAAACATGAAGCTGCTGAACAAATACTTCACAAAAGGATCTTCACTGTGGCTTTCAATCTTCCAACTGTATTGTGGGATCTGCCCTTCTATTTCTGTGTCTACTTCAAGGTTATTGAGAGCCAGTCATCCCCCAGATAACAGCATGGTGTGAAAAAGAAACCTTAGAGACAGCAAGCTTGTTGTAGAATTTAACCTCTGATACTGGTACACAGTATTAGATGACATGGACTGTTATTCATCTGCTCAAAGGTTAAATTACCTGTATAAAAAAGTAAGCAACATCATAAGCTCCTTTTGTATGTTCACATTAATTAGGCTCACTTCAATGATAGAAAACTAAGATTCTAATTAATAAGAATTTAATCTGAAAAGATGTCCTGGATCCACTGCCAGCAAAGGTTAATAATGAATTCATGTGCAGTTTTCAAATGTGACAGTTTTCTGTAAAAATGCTGTTTTCAATAAGCAAGTTATCTATAATTTCTAAAGAGTGCACAACAGTGACACTGATTTTAATTGGTCTTGTCCTATTGATGAGAAAAGGCCTGGATCTTGCCAACTACTGTACTTTTCTATAATTTCCATTTGTTGGTTTCCTCTTTATTTCTTCCTTTTTTCAAAGCTTGGCAAGTATAAAATTTTCAAGAATCTGGACATGAATGCATTTTTTTTTTTTTTACAAGTGTCAGAAGTTTTCCTTATATATTATTACTTAACTCTGTATCAACAGGTTGATTCACGAAAGGTTGCAACAAAGCAAGTCAATCAGATGCAAAATAGGTTACTAGAAAAAAAAGGCCCCAGTGAGAGAAGTGCTGAGTCCTGTGCAACGTGGAGAAAAGTGCAAGAGGAGGAGAAGCTGACTGGGTTGTTTAACAGTGAAACAGCGCAGGTGAGAGGCATTTTGTTGTTGTTGTTTCCCTTAATATTACATTAGAATATGCCCTTTGGGAATAAAGACTTTTATTTTCTCCTGAGGGCCAAGGTTGTACAGTTTTGTTAAATGAGAAAGGACAGAAAATATCCTATCCAGTGGATAAAATCAAAGCAGCCAAAACCAGTTATCATAGAAACAGAATGACAGTGAGCACATTTGCGTGCAGATCTGATTTCTTTCTTTAGCCCGAGAATCTAACGAAGTGCACTTGAATTTGTTAGGCCGTCTACGATCCATGAGGGACTCACTGTATTCCGTACTGTTACGTTGGCTCCTCCAGTCTAACCCATAAGCAGATGTGAGAGGGCCCCTGTCACTGTGGTTGTATTTCAAAATGATGTACTTTTATATCATCCTATCATTTGTTTGGCTAGTGAGTCACCTTTAGCAGATGCCTCATTCAGGCAACAGCAAAAGTCTTTCCTAATTTAACCTTTTTTGACAAGGAGAAGCATACAAGGTATTTATATCTGCAGTGAAAAAAAAAAAATTTCCCAAAACGGCTAACATTTTATATGATTTCAACATCATTTTCTCCAAATGGTTTCAGGTAGTTTACAATATGGAACAAGATAATGCTCCCATCTTCTATCTCCCCCCTGTCCCCCCCCCCCCAAAAAAAAAAAACAATTGGTTAATCAGGCAGCTGGGATGTTAATCATTAAACTGAGCACTGAATTTGGCTCTGAACTTCCTGGCAGCCAAGGCAAAAATTAGAAGCCTACAAGTTAGGCATTTCTCATCTAACTAGCAAGCATACAAGTTTATCTAGAGAGAAAAATGCTTTTTTTTAGTACTAATAGGAATCTTTTGCATTTATTCTGTTATAAAACAATAGTAGCATCATTTCCTTTTTTTATTTTCAAATTGATATAAAGGAATCTACTTCAAGAGGACGCATTTTATAGTTCCCATTTATAAAATTAAAGACAAATATTGCTTGGTGACAAAATTTAGATATTCTTGAGTGCTCTTTTTCAACCCTCCATTGTATAACTACATCATAATTTGCATATCCATTCTCCTATTAGTGGGTACCTGGGCTGCCCCTGTCTCAAGCCACCATGAATATAGTTGCTCTGAATGTTCTGACACAAGTCCTTTTATGGATATGTTTTGTTTGTCCTGAGACGTGGAATTGCTGGGTCATGGGGCAGATGTATGTTCAACATTATTAAAAGCTGACAAATACTTCCCACTTTATACTCCCATCAGTAACATATGTGAGTTCCATTCATTCCACAGCCTCCCCACTATTTGGTGTTTGTCAGTCTTAATTCTAGTCAACCTGTGTATATTAGTATCTCGTGGTGATTCCAATTATCTTTATCTGATGACTAATAATTGTGAGCACCTTTTCCTGTGCTGACTGCCCATTCATATACCTTCTTTTGTGAAGTGTCTTTTCAAGTTTTATCCATTTTTATTTGAATGGTTGTCTTTCTATTATTAAGTTGTAGGAATTCTCTATATATTCCACATATAAGTCTCCTGTCCAATGTCTATATTGTGGATATGTTCTCCTAGTGTGCAGCCTGCCTATTCATTTACTTAACAGTGTCTTTGATGAGCAGGAAGTATTTGTTTTTATTTGAAATTCAATTTATCAATTTATTATTTTTTTTCTGTAAAGAAATCTTTGCCTACCTCAAGGTCACAAAGTTATTTTGCTATATATTTTTTAGAAGGCTTATAGTTTTAGCTTTCATATTTGGGTCTATGAGCCATCTCAAATCAGTTGGGTATGGTGTGAGATAGGGGTTGAGGTTCCTTCCATACTGAAAGCCAGTTATCCCAGTACCATTTCTTAAAAAGATTTTCCTTTTCCTAATTAAATTTCTTTGGAGCCTTTTTCAAAAGTCAGCTGACTGTATAAGCATGGGTCTATTTCTGGACTCTCTTTTCTATCAATCTGTTCCACACTGTATCAATTACTGTAGCTTTATAGCAAGTTCTGAAATTAGGTGGTTTAAGTCCTTCAACCCCTTTCTTTTCTTCAAAGATGCCATGGCCATTTCAGTTCCTGGTCCCCTCCATAAAATTTAAGAATCACCTTGTCAGTTCCCACTAAACAGCACAATGGGATTTTAATTGGAACTACACTAAATCTAAAGATCAGTTTAAAGGGAAATGAAATCCCAGCAACATTTGAGTTCTCCAATGCATGAACCTAATACTTCTCTCCATTTGTTTCTTTCAACAATGTTTTGTAGTTTTTAGTGTAGATATCCTATACATCTTCTATTAAAATTATTTCTCAATATTTTTGTTTTTAATCCTATTGTATATGTCATTTTTTCAAAAATTTTATATTCCAGTTATTTGTTCCTGGTATATAGAAATAAAATTGATTTTGTATATTGACCTTGTGTCTTGGGATCTTCCTAAAATTCACTGATTAGTTCTAGCAGTTCTTTTGTATTCTTAGGATTTTCTATATCATCAATCATGTTGTCTGTAAATAGAGTCTTCTTCCTTTCCAACATGTATGCCTTTCATTTATTCCTTTCATGTCTTATTACACCTGCTGGGACCTCTAATACTATACTGACTACTCAATATAGTAATGAGAGTGGGCATCCTTGTTCCTGATCTTAGGGGGAAAAGCATTCATTCTTTCACCATTAAGTATGATGTTAACTGTAGGTCTTTCCTAAATGCCCTTTATCAGGCTGAGGAAATTTTGTTGTATTTATAGTTTGTTCGTCATGAATGGGTATTGTTTTTGGGGATGTGTTGAGATGATCATATGATTTTTCACCTTTACTAGTATAATGAATTGCATTGATTTTTGAATATTAACATTTTATTTCTGGAACAAATTCCACTTAGTTGTGATGTGTTATCATACTGAATTCAATTTGCTATTTTTCCGTTACAGATTTTTATATTTACATTGATGAGGGATAGTGGTTGGTAAATTTTCTTTTCTCTCAATATCCTTGTATGATTTTGTTTTCCAGTCATTATATAAGTTACATTAGAGGGAAGTGTCTATTTTCAGAAAATGTCTCAGTAAGATTTGCCTTTCATAAAAATGACAGTTTAGAAAGAAAACTATCTAGGTCTAGAGTTTTGTTGTAGTAAAATTTCAAATTATGAATTTACTCTCTATCACAGATATAGTGATGATTAGATTTTCTTTTTCTTCTTGTGTCAGTCTTGGTAATTTGATCTTTCAAGGAATTTGTCCATTTCATTTAACTTGTCAAATTTGTCAGCACTATATAGTTCATGATATTCTCTTGTTATACTTTTAATGTCTTCTTTATCCATTCCTGATAATGGTAACTTTATTCACTTTGCTTTATAGTGACACTGTCTCCTCAGTCCTAAACCATGGAAAGCATTGGTCTTTTCTGCATCACTATATTTTTGTCATTTTGAGCATGTCAGTATAAATCAGATTATACACTATGTAAACTTGTTGAGATTGGCTTTATTTCTTTCACCATAACACCCGTGAGATCCATGCAAATCTTGCATCTATTGATAGTTCATTCCTTTTAATTGCTAGGTAGTATTCTGAGGTATGGATGTGTAGTGTTGAAGAACATATGAGTTTCTTCCAGTTTTTTGCCTTTCACCATGTAGTATGATGTCAGCTGTAGATTTTTGGTAGATGTTCTTTATCAAGTTGAAGTTCCCCTCCATTTGTAGTGTACTGAGAGTTATTATGAATGGGTGTTGAATATTGTCAAATGCTTTTTTATATCTATTAATATGACCATATGATTTTTCACCTTTATACTGTTACTATGGTGGATGACATTGATTAATGTGAATACTGTGAATTACTGTGAATACTGAAACACTCTTACATTCCTTGAATCAACCCCACTTGGTCATGTCGTATTATTCTTTTCATTTGTCATTGGATTCACTTTGTTAGTATTTTGTTGACGACTTTTACATCTCTAATGAAGACTGTTGGTCTGTAGTTTTCTTTTTATTTTATTGTCTTTTTCTGGTTTTGGAATCAGGTAATGCTTGCTTCATAAAATGAGTTGAGACATCTTCTAATTTCTGGAAGAGATTGAGTAGAATTAGTGTTTCTTTTTAAATGTTTCAGAGAATTCTCCAGTGAAACCGTCTGGGCCTAGAGATTTCTTTTCCTTTTTTAACTATGAATTCAAGTTCTTTACTAAGACTGTTCAGATTATCTATTTCAAGAGTGGACAGACTTTCCTATAAAGAGCCAGACAGTAAATATTTAGGTTTTACAAGTCATATGGTCTCTCTTTTGTTCAACTATGCATTGTAGTGCAAAAGCATCATATACAATAGGTAAACAAATGAGTATAGCTGAGTTCCAGCAGAACATTTATGGCACTGAAATTTGAATTCCATGTAATTTTCAAGTGTCACAGAGTATTTTTTCCAGCCATTTAAAAATGTAAAAACCATTCTTAGGTGGCAGGTTCTACAAAACAGGTGTTGAGCTGGACTTGGCCTGCAGACCACAGTTTACCACCCCCTAATCTATTTCATCTTGAGTTATTTTTGATAATTTGTGCTTTTCTAAGAATTGGTCTATTTTGTCCAAGCCGTTGTATTTTTATTTGTAGAACTGTTCATAGTATTCCTTTATTTAAATTCTCTAAATGGAATTGAAGCCTATAGTAATATTTCTTTCCAAATATCAGTAGTTTGTTTTCTCTTTTTTGGTCAGGTTTATCAATTTTATTGGTCACAGAGCCAGCTTTTGTTTGAGTTTTCTCTATTTTTGTTTTGTCGATTCCATTGATTTCTGCTCTTTTTATTTCCTTCATTCTGCTCTGTATTTCCTCTTTTTCTAGTTGCTTGAGGTAGAAACAAGCCTCAATTATTGAATTGAGACTTCTTTTTTTTTTTTTTTTTAATAAATTTATTTATTTATTTATATATTTTTTTTTTTTTTGGCTGTGTTGGGTCTTCGTTTCTGTGCGAGGGCTTTCTCTAGTTGCGGCAAGTGGGGGCCACTCTTCATCGCGGTGCGCAGGCCTCTCACTGTCGCGGCCTTTCGTTGTGGAGCACAGGCTCCAGACGCGCAGGCTCAGTGGTGGTGGCTCACGGGCTTAGTCGCTCCGTGGCATGTGGGATCTTCCCAGACCAGGGCTCGAACCCGTGTCCCCTGCATTGGCAGGCAGATTCTTAACCACTGCGCCACCAGGGAAGCCCGAGACTTCTTTTTTAATATAAGTATTTAGTATTAGAGATTTTCCTTCTAACAGTGTGTTAGCCATGTCCCATATATTTTGATACGTTTTCATTTTCATTCAGTTCAATATATTTTTAAGTTTCTCTTGGGTCTCTGACCCATTCAGGAGTTTTTTTAAATTTTCAGATGTTTGAAGATTTTCCTGTTCTTTCCTTCTGCTTGATTTAGGTGTATTTTCTTTTTCTATTTCAGGTGGAAGATTAGGCTACTGATTTGAAACCTCTATTTTTTTCCAATATAAGCATTGAATGCTATAAATGACCTACTGAGTCCCCTTTTAACTGCATCCCATAAATCCTTATATATTGTATTTTAATTTTGTACTTTCCCATGAGACTTCTTTTGATGTCTTGGTTATTAGGAGTGTGTTGTCTAATTTCCAAATGTTTATTAAAGATCTTCTGTTACTGATTTCTAATTTACATTATTATCTGAGAACATGCTTTGTATAATTTTGTGTTTGTTAAGGTTTATTTCATAACCCCCAGGATATGGTCTATCTTGGTGAATATTCCAATTGCGATCGAAAAGAACATGTCCTCTTCTGTTTTGGGGTGTAGTGCTCTATAAATATCAGATCCCATTGGTTTGTGTGATCTAACCTTGCTGTTTTTGTCTAGTAGTTCTCTGTTAATTACTAAGACTGATGTTTTCTAGTAAGGAGGATGTGAGCTGCTGCCTCTTTGCTGTCCCTTGCTTAATGCAAGGCAATGGTGGTCAGTAGGGCTATGTACCAGTAAAACTTTACTCACAAACAGGCAGCTAGCCAATGAGCCACAGTTTTCCAACCCTAGCCATAGACTGTCTCCCCCGATCAGAGCTCTCAGTAAACTGAAGACAGCTGGTAGTTAAATCCTTTGATGAGTGCCTTCCCATTTGACATCATTTGTTGTTGCTTAAAGAGAGATAAGGTATTTAGGTCACACAAGAGATGATTCTATCTTGAAATTTTAGTAGTTTGACTTCTATTCTTACCTAGACGGGGATTAACTAGATCATCCACTTCTACATGTAACTTATATGTAAATGCAGCTTAGATTAGTTTACCTGTAGCTCTCAGCCTTTAGAAATATGATTTGATGGTGTATTTCTTTTTCTTTGTGGAAGAACAGTGCTTTATGGGCCTACTGGAGTAACTATTATTAACTCATTTTGCCTTTAGTGAATTAAGCTGACAAAACCTTAGGAAAATTGCATTCATGTGACTTTGTTAGCTCTCAGGCAGTAAAGAGTAGTTTATAGTTAGTTATCTCAATAATTTATTTCTTTTTAATGGAGAAGCTAAAGAGCCTTCAAGACATCTCTTTTGACACAGTGAAACTAATTTGTATAGACTGCTTGATTCCTTTTTGCTTAGGAGATTAGGGTGAGCATCTTTTCTTAGATCAGCTTCTGGGCAAATAAAGATTTTTACCAGCTGTCTTGTCGAGGTCTGTTATGGGAAGACGTCAATCTCTGGTGCTCCGGCAGGAGGCTGCAGGGGGCAGGCCACTGGCTAAGGCCAGTCGTCTGTGGGTGCACAGCACTTGCCCCACCATCTTGCTCCAGTGCTTCTAGCATCTTTAATTATTACTGACCAAAAAGCCTTCTAATTATTACTATTTTTTCATATTCTAACCTATTTTTAGATTATAAATTATTTAAGAAATAGCCTACTTCTTGGTTTAAAAGAACCAATCATCAATCAAATTAACCAGATTTGGTCGTTTGATGCTGGTAAGTACTTTATAAATGCTTAAAATCAAGAACCTAAAAATAACTTCTCAGGAAAAATAAAACACACAAAAACTTGATCTTGTGTAACAAATTTTATTTAGCATTCTTATAGAGTACACAAAATAAACACTTGGATAACTCAAACCTAACAAACACATATGTATTTTATTTTCTCATAGGAAAGCACAAGGAGAAGACAAAAATATTGTGAGTCTCAAGAATTTCTGAATGAAGTAAAAAGTTCTCCACAAAAATTCAGCAGTATACAGTTCCCCAGTTCATTTTATGAACCCCATCAAGATTTTACCAGCCCAGATATGTTCAACAAGTCAAGCTCTCCATCTTGGTACACATACACTTCTACAACTGGTATGGAGGTCACAGAATTAGACAGTTCTACAGGATTTTGGCTTACAATTTCCCAGTTTACTCTTAGTGAAGAGATAAAGGCAGATGTTTATTATTATGGCTTCACCATTCTTCTTCTTTTGATATTAGTATGTCTTGCTTTATATTTTCTCTAAAGATATCAAATAAAATCCTTTTGATAATTTAAGTTTCCAGTTCTTCACAGAAATGTTGCATTCTTATTTCAGGCTTTTCTCCCAGACATTTTCAAGGTAAGTGGCTTATAAAAAGAGGAATGCTTTATATTAGAGATGGTGTAATGCTAGAGTTTGGAAAATACTTTTTAAGGTTCAGATCACCTAGGAAATCTAGAAAAGGGGTTAACGTTTTTTTGATCAAAGGAGAAATCTGAAAATTAAAAGGTTAATAGGGACAATTTATCTTAGAAATTTCTTTTTTTTAAATACATAGATTGACAGATGTTTCCAAAAATTTTATATAAGCTGATATACTATACAGCTATCTTCTAAAACACTTTACTAAAGCTAGGCACATTTTATGAAATGTGATTAATAATTTGCTTACCTTACTACAATATGGACATTCACCAAATATCACGTTAAAACTCTGTCTACTAGTCAGTAGTCCTCTCAACCACTGAAGATTTTAAAAAGAGAAGAAAAAGGGAGCAGTGTCAACATGATTACATATTACAGGTACTCCAAATAAATATTTTTTTCTTTTTGAGTGCATTATATTTTTACGCCAGATGATTTGCCTTCTTAATTTTCTTTTGCAAGAGTAAGAGCAACATCTCCTGAGCCAATACCAAACTACTAAAATGCTGAATAACAAGGGGAAACCAGTATGGATTTCAAGGTCTGTACCACTGATTTATAAGCAAATTATAGGCCCCTTTAAGAATCTGATAAAAAGTATGCACCTTCTCTACCCCCAAACAGATGTACACAAAAAGTTAAGTCCATGGGGTTCACAGACCCTCCCTAAATCCATTAATCACAAATTAAGAACTCCTGCTATAAAAGAGATCGTAGGCTCTTTAAAATTTAGGTCTTAATTCTGATCTTAATCACCAATAGTAGGGTTATTTCTCAATCCATTAATTACAAGCAGGAGGCAATCCATTTTTAAAAATTAAATGAATTTTCATGATTACAAAAGAAAGCACATGTTCCCTTAAGAGTATCTCTATAATTAGACCTAGTATTCTATGATTTTATATAAGGTAAATTGACATCTCTACCTAAATTCTCCACTGTTAAACTGCAGCTAGCACCAGCCGCTATCTCTAATCACAAAAATCACGAGGTAATATTAAGGAAGTTTTTAAAAACTGAAAGCACTATACAACTGCAAGTCACTTTGTATATAGATGCACATACAGTTAGTCATATGTCCACTGTGCCCTAAGATGAATGCTAGAGAGCAAGTGACTGCAGACAGGAAGGAAAGCAGACTTCACATGTATTATATATACAGTAAATAAAGTGTCATTGACTAAGAGTGTTGTGAGTTATTTAGATCATAATATGCATTCTTCTCAATATCAAAAGTAGGATTATTACATTTATTCTATACTTAAATATAGCCTGAAAAAGTAATATGTACTCTACAGTACTAGCTCCCTTTCACCTTATTGCCACCATTACTCCTACTTGGATGAGTTTACGGAGTTTGCATTGTGGTTACATGAGATATTTACAGAAAGATTCCAATGTTCCATCAGTTTAATTTGTTATGCATCAATAAACAGTCCATGAGTATATTCTAGATACATTTTCCCACTTCTTGGATACTTTAGGACATTTATAGATTCATTAGTAACCACGAAGAAATGAAATACACATTTGGAATGAACTGTTAAAGGAGATAATGGCAATAAAAGATCACTATTGACTAAACAGATTTTAGATTGTTTAGATTTCAAATATGCATATTTCCTATGCTGTTATTAGTCTTACTGATATTTTTATTTTTACCTCATATAAACATATTTGATGGAAAGGCTGTCCACACCGTGAATTATCACACACTTGATCAGGAATGGCACCATCAAGTTGATAGGCATAACAAATTCCACAATCCATAGAAAAATCCTTCAAAAGAAAAGAAATATTGGGGGATGGGGTGGGGGGAAAAATGAAATATTTATAAGAATACACAAGGTGAAATAAAAAAGAATGAATAATATGGTATTAGATACTATTAAATTTTTATAAAATTTTTATAAAGGTAACTATATTGCTATGTTACAGAAAATACAGTCACATCACTATTTAACACCTTAGAAAAGCTATGTGTAAGAGAGGGCTTCCTTTTTCATCCAATAAATAATATACATATACTAAAAAACAGATTCTACTTTTGGCTCACAAGATGTTTCGTGCTAAAGTAATATTCCCACTATGTACATCAGTATAATGCCACTGCGGTATGCAAAGACAGGAACTGACATTAGCTGGTGATTATACTAAACTTCAAAATTCTGCAGCTAAAGGAAAAAGACAAAAACATCCCCACCACTTTAGTAGTCTACATTCTTAGCAGCTTTGTCAAAAATCAATTCTTAGTTTATCTTTGCAGTGTAGTAGTGTCTATTCAATTTTGAAAAACTACGCTGCCAACCTTCACAAACACTTGTTTCAAGCTAATTAGAACTTTATTTCAGTCATCCATAAGCAGATAGTATAGAAAATCCAAACATCTCATTAGCTACATTGGACCTTTCCCCCTATTTTTTTTTTTTTTTTAATGTATTTATTTATTTTTGGCTGTGTTGGGTCTTTGTTTCTGTGCGAGGGCTTTCTCCAGTTGCGGCGAGTGGGGGCCACTCTTCATCGCGGTGCGTGGGCCTCTCACTGTCGCGGCCTCTCTTGTTGCGGAGCACAGGCTCCAGACGCGCAGGCTCAGTAGTTGTGGCTCACGGGCCCAGTTGCTCCGCGGCATGTGGGATCTTCCCAGACCAGGGCTTGAACCCGTGTCCCCTGCATTGGCAGGCAGATTCTCAACCACTGCGCCACCAGGGAAGCCCTCCCCCTATTTTTAATAATAAAGATGTCATTAATCACTTTACTGCTACAATGACCATGAAAAAAGTACACTTATAACCACCAATCAAAGGTTAACAAGTTCTTTGATGCAACTGCTGCTTGCAGTTCAGAAGTCTGTTATAATATTCTTCCAGTTCCTTCCCTTTCAGCCTCATTTTTCTCTGGTGCCTAAAAGAACATTTGACTTTCATTATGCAACACTATTTGGAATATCAAAGCACTGATAGGACTTACAGATTTTTCCAGGATAGCACGAGCTGGAAAATCAATTTCTAAAACATCTTTCAAATTTTGTAACAGACTATTTTCTGGATCCCTGAAAACATGAAAAAAAAACCTGTTATTAAATTTGTAAAATCATAGAAAAGTAACAATTATATTGCAAAGATACCTACCACAAATGTATGTTTCTGCTCAGCCTAATTCCCAGGGGTTTTACCACTTCAAATATTAAAAAAAAAAAAAAAAAAAAGTTTAATAATTTAGGGTTTGCTGCTCTTATTTTGTAAAGTCACATTTGGCACAGAATTTGTCTCTTTTTATTGAGCTATAACTGATAACACTGTATTACAGATTTAGGTGTACCACATAGTGATTTGGTATATGTATATATTGCAAAACGATTACAAGTTTAGTTAACATCTGTCATCATGCAGTTACAAAGTTTTTTACTCTTGATGAAAACTTTTAAGATCTAATCTATTAGCAACTTTGAAATATACATAATATTTGTTAATTACAGGATTTGTTTCCTAAGTTCGTGATTAGAAAATCTAAATCATATATATTATATATTAAAAAAACACAGAAGTACACAGTTCACAATGAGACATTTTCATTTAAGATGTTTACCATTATTAATATGTTAGAATAATATTTAATTACAGTGGTAGACAAATATTTTATAATTCTGTTAAAAACATTTAAACCTGAGATCTCATACCATGGTCAGCTCCAAGAAAACAGCACTCAGGAAGCATAGTAGGATGCCTGGGGTCTACCTCTATATTTATCGAAGCATTATTCCCTAGAATAAAAGAATATTAAAGCTTTTAGAAGTAGAACAGATAATGAAACAAAAAATAAAGGAGTATTTGTCTGGGTATTTATTTCATTGTGTACCCAAGGAAAGATTAACAAATTGTATTGTATATATATAGTTTTTTATAAAGGTAAATATACTACTAATTCATAATTTAACAAAAAGAAGTAATTTGAAGATTTTGATCATGACTAAAGATTTGGGGATCCCAAGTTTCAAAAAACAGAGCCAATCCATAAGTTAATATAATTAGATATGAATTCTGGTCAGAATTCCATTAAAGTCTGAATAAAAATTTTCTAGAGTGATAAAAATCTTTAATATATAAAAATTACAAGTCACAAGTTTAAGAAATAATCTAAATGATATCGTAATATCCTTGAAAAGTAATAGAACAAACATAAAAGACTAAAAATACAATAAATGGTAAAAATAAATGTTTAAGAATTGAGTTTTATAAAAACATTTTCTGAAATCTTTATCTCCCTGTGAAGCTTTCCTGGATAAGTTAACAAAAGCTATTTCTACTTGGCACTAAATTCTTTTATAAATTTTAACTGTACTAGAGTATGTACAAATTTCAGAAATTTTATTGCTTTTTTTGAAGGTACATAGTGTGGTTGTTTAAGGTTAATTTGGATTTCATTTTTCTGGTAAAAATGTCTTGATAAATTCTATACACTATAGCATAATCCTCTGGCTAAGGTTGGCAACAATATAAATACAATTATTACAGATCTAGCAAAAAGAGGTAATCAAGTAAAATAAAAAAGTAAGTCCAAGTAATTCAGTAAGAAAAACAAAATTACAAAAAGTTAATTTATAATTTCATTGGTTAATGCATTTTTTACATGAACACATATTCCACGTTAGCCTTTAGCAACGTCACCTAATGGCTCCAGAAAGTACTTTCACTTAACAAAAATGGTTGTAATTAACTAATCTTTTGATTAATTTGCTGAAAACTTGGTGCTAAAAGGGCAAATCAATGCCTGAAGGAAAAAAAAGGAGCTAAAAGGTAAATATAGGGAGAATGAATAAATACCAGGTTGTTTACGCTGAACAATGAGAAATAAGAAGTATATTTAGTCATAACCTAAGAGAAATAATTATTTTAATGGGGACATTAAGATAATAAATTACTACACTTCTTTGAAGAAAAAATTTTCATTTTAATATCTACTTGTTCACAAATATACCATAACTTGGTTAATTATTCCAAATTAAATACTGTTAAGACTTTTTCAAACTTGGTAAGTAACAATACTGTCTGTAGAATTGCTGCATAATTATACTTTCCTCTTCTCATAGTAACATGTCACTTTTCCCCCCAGATAATCTATTATGCCTGGGGAGAAACTACTAATTCGGATATGATTCACATCAAAATATCAAAATATCCTTCATAACTATATAGTATTTACTGTGAACTCAAATATAGTTTAAAACATCTAAAATCTTGAGAGGTTGAGCTTTAAAACTGACTTCATGTATTGCTTGCTCATAATGAGAATACATAAAACAATCATCTCATAGTAAAGAGAATATGGTAATATTTCCAGGATGATATTTATGGTTATTCCACATCTTATTAATTTCATATATTTATAGTAAATACTTAAAATATATTCAATTATTATTTTGTAAAGCTTTCTTTTTACTCTTCAATGGCATGCATGGCCACTTCAGGTTCTTTTACCCTCCTCTATATTTGTGTCAGAAAATATTCCCAAACTTGTTCGTACTAATCTTGTCTAGTTTCACAAATGAAGACTTCATTATTTCTAACATAGTTTTTTTCCTAAGTAATGGAAGTTTTGAAAAATCTACTCCACAATTTCTGTGCTAACTGAAAGCTAATTAAACACTATCTCTGAATGCTACTTCCATGGATTAGATCATCACCTTTTGTAATGAAACACCACAGTACTTGCCCTTTCTACTTGAAATATTTACATTTAAATACATAGTAATAAAAGAAATCATAGTTCATCTCCCAAAGTTTTAATAGTTGACTTCATACAAAAAACGTAATCTAAGAGTCCAATGTCATCTTAGATTCATTTTCCTAAGTAATACAAAATACAATCAAACACCTTAAAAAAAAACCCTCCTTAATCCTCTTTTACTCTACCTAATGCAATTCTGCGTGCTGTAGCGCTCCTTGTAGGTTTTTCCGGCTCAAGTACCCAAGTCTTCTCATCAATTTCATCCATAACATCCCAGAATGCCTTCAGTGATTCCAGTGCTGCCAAAAACTGACTATGAATGCTTATTAAGGAGCTCTGTGAAAAGACAGACAAAAGCTGAATAAGCTGTATGACACTATCAATAGTGGATTATCTTTCACTTAGGATACAACTCAATTTACAAGTTTTAAGCTCTGTTTCATTTAAGCTAAAACTAGACTCTAGTAAACAACAGTCAACTCTCCCTGCTTCATATCTCTTCACCACTATTAGTATTAACAGAATTCTTTTTTGATTGTCACTGGACTGTGCACTTATCAAGAAAGAATTGCTTTTTAAAAACCATATTTATGATGCATTTTGTACTATATGTATGGAAAGGTATACCTTGTATTAATAATTACTATTATTAACGTATACAATATATATTTAGCATAGTGTCTATACAATTTTAGTATGAAAATATTTTTATTTTCGCTCAGTTATCAATTTAAATGCAGCGCTATTTGTAATTTGATTAAATTACTTTTACACACTGTTAATAAATAACTTTGCAGAGTTAATTAGACAAAGAGTATGAAAAGGTTTTACACACTTTTAAAGAATTCAACAGAAATTACAAACAGGATTTCTTTTGATGTTAAATTTTTAGCCAGTCTCTGAATTCAGTATTTCAGGCATTAATCCTTCATGGGAATTAAATACATTTTCACTAAATGACAAGAACTAAAGCCATCACTGATTTTAAAAATCAATTCATAATTACCTTCAAAGTCAAGAGTTTCTTATAAAATAATGTGGTATGGTTAAAAGATACAACTATTTACTAAACATTTTATATAAAAAGCCATCAAAACTAAAACAGTTTTAAAAAGAATTAAGGATTTTATTTACTGTTTCAAATAAGCAAAACATATAAAAAAGCAGTTTCACCAAAGCAGTTTCAACTCTTCTTATATACACAGAAAAAAGTTAAGAGTAGGAACTAGAGCTTAATGTGTAAAAATAACCTTTTATTACTAGTATATTGAGGGTAGAATATTCTCTTCTAGTATACCATACTTATCCACAAGTTTAGATGCCAGAATCCAGAAATCAGAAAACTAAATTTCCAAGTGTTTTTTTTTTTTTTTTTTTTTAACTGTGAGCTGCACTTTATTTCCTCTTTCACTGAATGCACCACCATTCTTTATGTACCCAAATAAGAAACCAGCCTTGGTCCTTGTAGATTTCCTCTGATACCTAATAAATTCTGTAAGTTAACATAAGACTTAAGTCCATATTTAACATATTTCTTGATAACTCTATTTATCCTAGTATTATTATATATTATTAAAATAATCCCCTATTCTTATTTCCATATTCAGACTTGCCATTCCTTGACTTCAACAACCTTCTGGCAGAGTACCCTATTTAAAATATAAACCTGAACAGATCAGTCCCTCTCTTAAAACCATTCAAACCAACATTTTAACTGGATTTCTTTCCCCTCTACTCATATTCCCCTAAAGCCCATTATTTACGTTGTGATTAAGCTGATTTTTGTATTCTGCAAACCTGACACTATAATTTCCTGGTTTACAATAAACTGTTTTAAGTGCAGTTCTTCTCAAAGTGATGTTTTGTCTTTGTGATGCTACCACATAATAAAAGCAACACAAGTTCCAAGAGCTGTTCAATAAATATTTGTTCAAGTAAATTGAACTAAACTATTTGACATAAGAAAATAATCACTGATGACCACCATTCTATTTGGTCACCATTATTTACAAGTACCTTGCAAATTATGTTTTATGTTATCGTTAGTGATTAAAACCACAGTTCTTTATCATGGCTTACAATTAATATTGTTTAATATGTATACATAGATATGTTAGCATAAAGTAAATTGAAATACTTTCTGTGGGTTTATTTACTACTCCAAGCTTCAGGAACCATGTTCCCTATGATCATTCCCAAATTTGTTTAAGCCAGATGGAGAACTCCAAAACTACTCAGCCATTTCTATATAGATAATATCTATATGGCTGTCTAAGACGCACACCATAATTGGATGGCTCCAAACTGATCGCATCATCTTCCCAAGGAAAAATTCCCTTCCCACTGTTTTTTTATTAGTGAAAGGGGCTACTACTTGCCCTATTGCCCAAGCCAGGAATCTAAGCATAGATTTAAGTAGATTACTAAAACAACCTTCTAACTGAATTTTCTTCCTTTAGACATAGCCCCCTATTGTAACTAAACTGACTTTTGTACTATGTAAGTCTAATACAGTAATTTCTTTGCTTACAATAAAAGTCATTAATCACTAGATGCAAACATAATAAACCAATTGGTGCACAGTATGTTGGCATTTTTAACAGCTTTATTGAGGTATAATTGATATACAAAGAACTGCACATATTTAATGTGTAAGTTGATGAGTTTGGGCATATGCATATACCCATAATACCATCACCATAATCAAGGTAATAGATATAGCCAACACTTAACATGAGATCTCTAACATGAGATCCCTAAAAACACTTAACATGAGATCTACCCACTCAACAAATTGTGAATTGCACACTATGGCACTGTTAACTATATTGTACAACAGATCTCTAGAACTTATTCATCTAGCACTCTGTACCCACTGAACACCAACTCCTCATTTCACCCACCCGCCAGCCACTGGCAACCACTATTCTATTCTCTGTATCTATCAGTTTGACTTAGATATTTCATATAAGTAGAATCATGGCAGTTATTTGTCCTTTTTGTGACTTATTTCACTTAGCAGAATATCCTCCAGGTTCATCCATATTGTTGCAAATGGCAGGATTTTCTTTTTTAAAGCTGTCTTGTATATACCACATTTTCTTTGCCCATTCATCTGTTTATGACAGATAAACAGATGGACAGTTGGATTTTTTCATATCTTTGCTATTATGAATAACACTACAATGAACATGGGAGTGCAGGTATCTCTTCAAGACTCTGATTTCAGTTCTTTTGGAATATACCGATTGCTGGATCATATGGTTGTTATATTTTTTACTTTTTTGAGGACACTCCATACTGTTTTCCATAGTTGCTGCATCATTTTACTCTCACCAACAGTGTACAAGGGTTCCAATTCTTCCACATCCTTGCCAATACTTGCTACTTTGTGGGAGTGTTTGTTGGTTTGTTTTGTTTTTGATAATAGCCATCCTAACAGATCAAAACTATGACATGATACCATGTTTTAGTTTTGATTTGTATTTCCCTGATAATTAATGATGTTCAGCATCTTTTTATATACTGGTTGGCCATTTGTATGTCTTCTTTGGAGAAACGTATGTTCAAGTTCTTTGCCCATTTTTTAATCAGGTTATTTGTTTTTTTGCTGTTGAGTTGTAGGAGTTCCTTATATATTTTGGATATTAACCCTTTATCAGATAGTTTGCAAATATTTTCTCTCATTTCACAGGCTGCTTTTTCATTTTGTTGATTGTTTCCTTTACTGTGCAGAAGCCTTTTAAAGGTATGTAGTTCCACTTGTCTATTTTTGCTTTGTTGCCTGTACTTTCAGTGTCATATTTAAGAGATCATTGCCAAAACCAATATCAAGAAGCTTTTCCCCTATGTTTTCATCTAGTAGTTTTACAGTTTCAGGTCTTATGTTCAAGTTTTTAATTAGTTTTGAGTTGATTTTTGTATACAGTATGAGGTAGGCATCTAATTTCATTTTTTTGCATATGGATATCCAATTTTCCCAACACTGTTGAAGAGACAACTCTTTTTAAAAATCAGTAGTGTCCCTCTCCTTTCTCTCTCTCCATCTATATCTATATTTAAAAATCTATAATTACCTATTTCATTGAAAATCCAAGGAAAAGTTAACCAAAAAAAGTCATGAAATGCTGTCACATGGTATCTTTCATTTGAAAGTAAGTATCCCCAAACACATTGTCCATTTCTTGTATGCGTGAATGTAAATAAAATCCTAAACATAGCTCTGCTTAAAATGCTAACTCTGTATTTTAAACAGAAAAGGTATGTTTTTTAAAAAGAAAATGACAGCAGAAAAAAAAACCCAAAAAACCCATGAAACAACCACCCTGAAACTAGAAGTCAGTTGATAATTACAGAAAAAGTGAATTTCAAATCCTAAAAGTCATCATCAGTCTCCCAAGGCAATAGAAATAAAAGCAAAAATAAACAAATGGGACCTAATCAAACTTACAAGCTTTTGTACAGCAAAGGAAACCATAAACAAAACAAAAAGACAACCTACAGAGTCAGAGAAAATATTTGCAAGTGATTTGACCAACAAGGACTTAATTTCCAAAATATACAAACAGCTCATATAACTCAATATCAAAAAATCAACAATGCAATCAAAAAATGGGCAGAAGACCTAAACAGACATTTCTCCAAAGAAGACATACAGATGGGCAACATGAAAAGATGCTCAACATCACTAATTATTAGGGAAATGCAAATCAAAATTACAATGAGGTACCACCTCACACCAGTCAGAATGGCCATGATTAAAAAATTGACAAACAATAAATGCCAGAGAGGGTGTGAAGAAAAGGGGACCCTCCTACACTGTTGGTGGGAATGTAAATTGGTGCAGCCACTATGGAAAACAGTATGGAGGTTCCTCATAAAACTAAAAATAGATTTGCCATATGATCCTGCAATCCCACTCCTGGGATTATATTATATATCTGGAGAAAACTGTAATTCAAAAAGATACATGCACCCCAATGTTCATTACAGCACGTTTTACAATAGTCAAGACATGGAAACCACCTTAATGTCCACTGACAGATGAATGGATAAAGACATGGTATAAATATACAATGGAATACTACTCAGCCATAAAAAAGAATGAAATTATGCCATTTGCAGCAACATGGATGGACCTACAGATTATCATACTAAGTGAGGAATGTCAGAAAAAGAAAGACAAATACCAAATAATATCACTTATATGTGGGACCTAAAATATGACACAAATGAACTTATCTATGAAACAGACTCACAGACATAGAGAATAGACTTGTGGTTGCCAAGGGAGAAACGGGGTGGGAGAGGGATGGATTGGGAGTTTGGGATTAGCAGATGCAAACTATTATGCATAGAATGGATAAATAACAAGGTCCTACTATATAGCACAGGGAACTATATTCAATATCCTGTGATAAACCATAATGGAAAAGAATATGAAAAAGAATGTATATATGTAACTGAATCACTCTGCTGTACTGCAGAAATTAACACAACATTGTAAATCAGCTATGCTTCAAAAAAATAAAATTTTTAAAAAGTCATAATCAAATTTTACACAGTATTTTTATGTTCCAAATAAAGAAAGTCTGAAAAGGTGAAAAGTGAGACACAGAAACATTTCTCTTAGCAATTTTAATGAAGTGGACATTAAAACTATTGTATCAATAAGCTATCTGAAAAAAATTTTTTCTACAACTGCTTATTTTGTCTGTTAAATCATTCACAAACCCTTATTTTCAATTGATTTCCCTACTGAAAATGGGGGGAAAAAGTCTAGATGTTAACAATGCAATTAAATATTCTATATACATCACCAGAAATGCCAAGGAAGTACCCTATAATATGACCAAATTTGATATCAAAGTTCAGTAAGTATTTTGCAAGGAGAAAAGGTCTATAAAAATTTTTTTTTCAAAAATAAAAATTGCCAAGTCCTCATTTTTTAATATAAGCAGTCTCACATCACACCAAAACTACCATGCAACTGTCTTAAGTTTTCTTTCTCTTTTTAGGGGGTGGGGGGGAGACAATATGCAATGTAAAATAACATGTGAATCAGATAAAGAAAAACCCATAAAAGGTGAGAAAGCTTAATATTAAGAGGTAACATTAAAATAAAAATACAAAATATTGGTAAGGATGTAAATCAACATGAACTCTCACATTCTGTGGGTGAGTGTATAAAATGGCACAACCATTTTTGAAAAGATTTGGCAATTTCTTTAAAAACTAAATATATCCTTACTTGTAACTTAGCTGTCCATAAAAAGACTTATGTAAGAATGTTCATAGCAGTTCATTCATAAATGTCAAAAATTGGTATAAGTCCAGATGTCCATCAACAGGAGAAATGATAAACCCTAGTATATTCATGCAATGGAATACTACTCAGGAATAAAAAGAACAAACTACTAATACATGTCACAACATGGAAATTTCAAAACTATGTTGAGTGAAAGAAGCCTACGTACAAAAAGAGTACATACTATATGCTTCTGTTGATATGAAGTCTGGAACAGGCATAGCTAAGATACGGTTGGAAAAAAATCAAAACAATGGATATTTACTGGGAAGAGAGAGGAGACTGAATGATGGTAATGTTCTGCATCTTGAGTATGGACTGCACCAGTATATTCATTTACTGAAACTTATGATACACTTAGGATTTATGCATTTTATTATTACCAAATTTTACAAAGTACTGAACTCTAGTTAAAGGTATGCATACTGAAGTATTTGGGGGAAAGATCTGATACATGCAAATTACTTTGAAAGGCCTCAAAAATCAGATGGATTTATGGACGGAAAAAGGTACAAATGGAAATATAAGTGTTAAAGCAAGTACAGTAATTGTTAACTATAGAATCTGGGTGGTGTATATATGAATATTCACCATAAACCTTTTCAATGTTTCTGTATGTTTGAAATTTTATAATAAAATATTGGGAGGAATTATATAACTTATATGAGTTATTTATTATAACTAAGAAAGTTAAAACTATTTTTTCTGGATTAGGTTATAGACTAATTTTTTTCAAATATTCAACAACTGATCTCTTTACATAAATCTTTAAATCTATATATTTAAAACCATCTCTAAAACAAAACATAAATATGCCTTCTGAGAAAAGTGGCTCACTGTATATGGCAAGTTATAATCTTTGAAATGTCTGTAATAGGTGTTCTTAACCAGAGAATCATAAGGTTGGGTTAAAAAAATGCATTTTACATTCTCTAAGTAAAATTTAGCATTTCACTCAACTATGGACATAGATAACAAACCACACAAATGGTATCACTACCTGTAACTTTCTCTACAATAAAAATCACACTGCAATCACTTAGGGAACTTAAACACTAATATCTAGATTCCATTCTCAGCCATTCCTTTTTAATTGATCTTGTTACAATGCAGCCTTAGCACTAGGAATTTCCAAAGTTCTCCAAGTGATTCTAATGTGCAAAGTTGAGAACCACAGGTGGCACAATGAAGAACAGCCGTCCCTGTTATAGTCTAAATGTTACCAGACATATTTCTAAAAGATTCAAGCTCTTGAGGGAAAAGAAAGCCATCCTTATGAACATTTACACGATAACTTTAATTTCACTGTTTTTTCACTGTTGTTTAATATTTTATTTTATTTTTGCAACCAATTTTGGGATTTAGGGAAGCATACAATGAATTTGTAAAAATGGAACACAGTTTATAAAATTAGACTTATGGAGAAAAGTTTTAACTTTAACTTAAAATAGTCAATTTGTAGCCATATACAACAAACTATCAGGGTCAAGAATCAAAGAATGCATGTCCTCATTTATAGTATACCAAGTTATACAAAATTAAGTAAGTAAATACTACAAAATGAATTATGTCTTAATACAATTCAATACAGCAAATGTGTATAATGTGTAAGTGTTATGCTCTACAGTAAATACTGGTTGATATAAGAAAATATAAGATACAATAGAGTATGTTAGTTAAGATCATAGACTTGTAGTCAAATATTTAGTCTCATTCCTAGTTCCACTACTTAAAACTAGTTGCATCTTTCTCAGCAAATTACTTAATCTCACTTAGCTTCTGCAATATGGAAATACTGTTAATCCTTACAAGATTTGAGTGAGATGATGTATATAAAATGCTAAGTGCTCATATGCTTAAAATTGATAGCCACTATAATTAAAAGACATATGGTCCCTGACCTAGAGAAATTCTATCAAATCAAAAAATATTTGTACCATATTAGACAACGGATTAACACCCTTAATATAAAAAGTTACTGAAAATCAATTTATAAAATACATGTTATTTTAAAAAACAGGGGATTAAAGACAGTTTCCCAGAGAAAAAATTCACATAATCACATAAAAAATACTCAACTTCATAAGTTTAGACATTATTTCTAATTGCAAAATTTCAGGTAAGAGAAAGAGAAGAGATGAGCAAAGCCTCAGAGTTAGAGAATGGTGAGAATAATGAGGTATACGGGATGGGGGTCTGCTTTCCCAGAGTAACTTTTCCTTTAGTAACTGAGGTAGCTCAATTCCATGGTATGGCTTCTTTCCTACAGCACTCCCATTACTAGTCACTGCTTTATTACAGAACATCACTGAAGAGGTGAGCATTCTATAGGTCCTATGGGACCATGGTACATGCCCTTAATCCATTCCAGAATAATCAAGAGTGGTTTTGTTCTAATTCAGCACCAATGATTTTGTTCCAAGGCTTCACTTGTCCCTGGGTAGTGTGGTTTTAAAAACAACCCACTTTATAAGAATTTTTATTTTCTTCTTTGTACTTTTCCATTCTTCCTACAATAACATATATTATTTGTATAATCATAAAGGAGCATACGTAGAACTAGAAATAAATGGTCTGTCAGCTATCCTTTCATTTCATGAATGTGTATAGTGAAAAACATACTAAATTCAATTCAATGAAACTAATATTTCAACCATGTGTCAGGACTATGTTAGGATCTCCAAGACAAAGATAAAAGAACCCAGTACACAAAGAGGTCACCATTCTAATCTTGAAGGGTAACAAAGTATCTGATATCAAGACATACCCAGACTCTTAAAGACTTAATATTACATCTATAAATGTGAGTGTGTGGTAGATAACTTCTAAGGTGACTTCCAGCTCTAAAAGTCAAGAACTCTAAATATAACTTTGAAAATCCATGAAGTAGGTGATTCTGTCCACTTAAAAGTAGGTATACTTCCTTTCAAGATGCCAATTACTATAACATACTCCCATTTATTTCCAAATCGTGTGTATAAACATATTTTCTCATTCAAATTATATATAAGTTATAAATAACTTATATGATTCACTGTAGAACAATCATTTCCTCTTGAATCAAAAGAACCTTTGTACCAAAATCAAAATATTTGGATTACACTTCATATCCCCATGTATTTAAGGGGAGAAGTAAAAGATGCATTACACAACTACTATTTTTTTCTAAAATATAGGGACAAAATTTCAGTCTTCTAAAACTTTTGAGTTTGGGAATAGGTTTGAAACCACAAATTTCTAGCAGGAATAGAAAAGCAACTACACAGCTCAAATATGATGAAGATCCAAAAATTACACCCAGAACACTGCAACTGGTTAATTCATTAATCAAAGGAAAATGTCAACCTTTTTAGCACATATACATAATTAAAAGAAATAAAACAGAGGAAAAAAAAAACTTTAGAAGGAAGACAAAAGAAATTACCAGCAAAACCAAAAAAATAAAAATTTTAAAACCCCCAAAACAGGGGCTTCCTTGGTAGCGCAGTGGTTAAGAATCCACCTGCCAACGCAGGAGATACGGGTTCAAGCCCTGGTCCGGGAAGATCCCACATGCCGCGGAGCAACTAAGCCCATGCGCCACAACGACTGAGCCTGCGCTCTAGAGCCCACGAGCCACAACTACTGAGCCTGTGTGCCACAACTACTGAAGCCCACATGCCTAGAGCCCATGCTCTGCAACAAGAGAAGCCACCGCAATGAGAAGCCCACGCACCACAACGGAGAGTAGCTCCCACTCGCCGCAACTAGAGAAAGCCCGCACGCAGCAATGAAGACCCAATGCAGCTAAAAATAATTAAATAAAATAAATTAATTAAACAAAAAACAAAAACAAACACAAACACAGAAAAGGCTCAGTGTCCCAAAAGCAATAAACTATCCTACAGAGAAGAAAAGTATCCCAGTAACCAAGATAACAATGTAGGCGCCTCTCACCTAAGCCTTGCTATGGGAAGGGAGAGGATGTGATGCTAAACCACCTCTTGTCCTTAAAGCGCCAAAAAAATTTTTAAAAAAGGAGAAATACAGAGAAAGTTAGAAAACATAAAACAAGGAGAAAAGAGTATATTCTATACTCCACTCTACCTACTCCAAAGATTTGCAGCATACCATGTTGAGGGCATAACAACCACAACATTCATTATTTTATCTATGTATCTTTCAGTCTATTTTTATGTGGGGTAGGGCAATCACAGAAAAAAAAAGGCACAGACTAACCACCAGACATTGGAAAACTATATCTGTAACATTCCATGCACTGGGAGCACAAGAGCTACGGGTTCAGGGAAGATATTCCCTGATATGGAGTCCAATCTTCCTGTGTGAAAAGGTCAGAAGATTAAAAAGAATGTATTAATCTTGAGGGAAAAAAAACAGACATCTCGACATGATTTGATAAGAGCAGGCATAAAGATATTAATAAGAGATCAATTTAATATTAGGTTCACCTACGGCATTTAATGAAATTCTCTGCACTGAAATCAGGATACCTGGACTGTTCTGTATATAGGCTTCTCGGTGAGAAGATCTGTGTGTTGATGCACTGAAAATTTCTGAATAATCACAATGCTGAAGAGTCTGTTTGGTATGATAGATTTGGCATTTAAACCTTTAGATCATGAACCATTAGAAAGTTCATCTGGTCAAATGTCACCAAATCATGACCTTTCCAAAAAAATTAAAAGGCATATTCTATCTCCTGACTAGTTTTATATTACTGAAACACCGTCTATTTTGGAAATGCTTGCCAATTTTTATTGCTGGCAAGTGTGATGAATCAAGTACCCCAATATTTGACCAGAGGAAGGTCAAGTTGGTTATTCTTGTTTATGTTTAATAAATAAATAAACCATCAGAAAACTAGGTTATATCAGTATTCTATAGAAATCTTGAAGGGTATCACATTTTCTCATGACACATAGCCAATAAATAGAGAAGGAGATGAAAATGTTCTTATTAACTCCATGGCTAGAGGATATATATTTAGTGAAAGAAATCGGTGCTCTGGTTTCCACTGTCACCATCCACTGAAGAATTGCTTATATGCTTAAGTCTAAACTCTTTTCAAAACATGCTAGTCCCGATTACTGAAATGTTAATAATTTTTTTTATATTCGACAAAGAAACTGGGTAACAAGTACAAGCTAAGAAGTTAGTGGCTGTGGCCCATTATTATATAGAAGTTGCATAAAATTTTTCAAATGGTGGTGACAAGCCAAAGGAAGCTGATAGCAACTGTAAAGAAAGTTCTGTAGGGGTAAGGACATCATCTGAGAGAAGACTAGTACACTCTTTGAATTATAAATTGAGTTTTAAAAAGGCCTGTCAAGTTACATTGCTTAGAAGGTCACATATAGCTGCAAAGGTTTTGTTCGGTCTTGAAAAACAAATCAAAGAAGCAAAAGACAACCATCAGGATTTTTTTAAGGAAGGTAAATTTCTGCGCCATAAGTATAACTGGTGTATTTGGACCCTTGTCCTACGTCATCTTTATTTGTAGCTGTAACATTAAGTGATATATGCAATGATAATTTGAGCTTGGGATCTCCCCCAGAAAGCAAAGCCTGAGGCCAGGGCTTGTGTACAGATAGGTTATTGGAAGTAATCTCAGGGATTGAGAGGGAGTAGGGACTGGAAACAGTATAAGTGAGGAGAGAAAGCTAAAATAAGGGTGTACTTTCAAGATGGTTACTGTGGTCGATGGCAGCTCTGTGAGAAGTTCTAGAGAAAGCTCCTCAGAATTGCCACCCAAGAAACAGAATTCAGGAGCATTTATTCACTGTCTTCCATTCCTGACTGGTCGAGTTGCCCTAAGGAGGGTTATGAATTCTCTCACATTTCCAGATCTGCATACATATGTATGCCTAATGGCGCCCATAAACATCACTGGTCCTAGCATTAGAAGAGCTGTGGGGCAAAGAAAGAGAGAAGTGGCAGAGCTTAGGTGAGGTGTTTTGTCAAGATACACAATCATGAAACAAACTGAAGCAATATGGCTGAGTAAAAAGTGGATGCAAAGGAAGTGAAGTAGGGAGCAAGAATTATCTGATTCCTAGCCATTTGCCAAAAAGGGAAGTGACATATGGTCAATTCTCCAAGAGTTAAATAAACCTATTTTGAAAAAACTGTCCTCGTGAAATTAATTTATATAAAGCTTTAATAGTAATAAAAGGGATACATTTGAAATACCCAAAATATATATCTATATAAAATATTCTGCCTATTCTGTGTTGTTGTCTTATTATTGAGCTTTCAGAGCTCTTTATATATATTCTAAGCACAAGTCCACTATCAGATGTATAATTTGCAAATATTTTCTCCTAGTCTATACCTTGTCTTTTCACTCTTTTAACAGTATTTTTCAAGAGCAAAAAGTTTTAATTTTGATTAAGTCCAATTTCTCAACTTGTTCTTATAAGGATCTTGTTTTCTGTATTGTGTTAAGAAATCTTTGCCTATCCCAAAGTCGCAAAGCTTTTCCTTGTTTTTTCCAAAAGTTTCATTGTTTTAGGTTTTACATTAAGTTTATGATTCATTTTGAGTTAATTTTTACATATGGATTGAAGTTCATCTGTTTTGCACATAGCAAATTATTTATCCCATTTATTGAAAAGACTGTCTTTCTTCCACTGAATTATCTTTGCACCTTCACTGGAAACAGCTGTATGCATACACAGTTATATGGGTATATTTCTAAATTCTCTATTCCAGTGATCTTTTTGTCATACTTTATATTAATACTACATTGTCTTGATAGATAGGTTTGTCTTAAAGGTAAATTTATAAGTCTTGAAATCAGGTGGTATTAGTCCTCCAATTTTGTTCTTTTTCAGTTTTTTGGACTATTCTAAGTTCTTTGCATTTCCATATGAATTTTAGAATCATTTTGTCAATTAAAAAAATCTACTGGGATTTTGATTGAGATTGCATTGAATCTATAGATCAATTTGGAGAGAACTAACACGTTAACAATACTGAGTCTTCTAACTCATGAATATAGTTTATCTCTCCATTAATTCAGGTCTTTACACAAAAGATTTGTAGATGCTTCACCAAAGAAGATATATGATGACAAGCATTTAATACTTTCAACATCACTGGTCATTAAGGAAATGCAAATTAAAATCATAATGAGCTACCACTACACACCTATTAGAATGGCTAAAATGAAAATGACTGGACATACCAAATGTCAGTAAGGATGCAGAGAAACCAGAAGCCTCAAACAATATTGTTAGGAATGTAAAATAGCACAACCGCTTAAAAAAAACTGTTCAGCAGTTTCTTAAAAAGTTAAATACACACCTCCTAGATGATCTAGCCATTCTAACCCTAGGTATTTGCCAAAGAGAAATGAAAGCATATCTTCACATAATGACATTCACATAATGTTCACAGTAGCTTTATCTGTAACAGCCACATCCTGGAAACAACCCATCTGTCCATCAGCAGGTAAATGAACAATATATGGTTACATTCATACAAAGGAGTGCTAACTACTCAGCCTAAAAACAATGAAATATTATTACATGCTACAACATTGAGAAGTCTCTAATTATGCTGAGGAAAGAAACCTGACATAGAAAAGTATATAGAACTATATAAAACTCTAGAAAGGAGAGCAGCAGTTGCCTGGGATCGGGAGGAAGGACACGAGGAACAAAAGGGAGAGATTAAAAAGGCGAAGGGGGAAACTTGGTTGTCGTGGAAAGGTTTATTATCTTGATTGTGGGGTTGATCTCACGGGTGTAAACATTTGTCAGTGCTCACCAGATCATACACTAAATATGTTCAGTTTATTGTATATCAATTATACCTCAAAAAAACTGTTTAAAAAAACACGCATTCTGATTTCTGGACAGTAATGAATCTATACATTAGTACCTTTGCAGTAGATCTGCAGTAGATTTCTCAACATTTAGGACCTAAAAAAATTACAAAACAGCTATATTTCTAACAGCAAAGACAAAGGCAGAAGAGTAACTGTTCATAAACCCACCACTTAGAGAATAAAAGCTTATCACTTTTATATGTATATATTGGGCAAGGAAGGAGAAAGGATATACATGGGAACTAAGATGTTAGCTATTCCCCCATAACTGTTATTAGATTATGTTAAACTAGGAAAGCACTTAAGCAGAAAAGTGTGAACATTGCCAATCTCAAAATGTAATGCTTATTATCTTTAAAAGCATTTTGTTACTTTTATAATACCTGAAGTGATATAATAATGTCAGTCACTTAACCAGATCTTAGAGTATAATATCTTCATCTTAAGTACTATTATTTCCAGTATTTTAATAATTTTCTCACAGTCCCAGAATATGATCTTTTGTGCTCTGATGACACTTAAATTAATAGCATAATTTTCTGGTACTTGTAACAGTTGCTTTCCATTCTGATTTTTTTATACTTTCTTATAATATGTGCACATAAATCCTCTAATAATCATTTTTGTCTTTTTCTCTGAGGGATTCAAAAGGCTTGATTCAAATATCAAGAGATTAAACTTCTAAAGAAATTTAATTTTAACATTAATTTCAATATTCCCAATCAGATATCTTTAAAGAGATAAATCTCTTAAATATTCAGTTCATTTGATCTTATTCGCAAGCTTCATTAATGTTCTCAACTCTTTCTGTAGGTATAACTAAATCTATTAAATCAAATGCTATTCTCTGTCACACAATCCATAAAGAATGCATCACCTCTTCTTACAGTTTATTTTTACTATAACTGACCACTGATGATTTAAAAGATTTGCTACTATTCTTAAGTCATGTGGAAAGTATATATGCCCACAAAGTTAAATGAAACACATTCACTCCCTGTGTAGCCATTACAGAATGACTGCAGCAACTCTTGTTAATAAAAAAGATAAGGAAGAGAGAGAGGGAGGGAGAAGTAAATAAATGTCTGTCAAGTGTATGTTGAAAATGAGTAGGCACTTCCAACATGGTCCTAAGCTATCCTATGTTACAGACCATTAAAAAAAGAAAAGAAAAAATGTCAGGCCAATTAGGTGAGAATTCTGGGTAGATGACTGAGTAGGAAGCACCAGGAATCTGTCTCCCCACCTAGACAATAAATGCACTGACAGAAACTATTTTGGAACTGTTGAGTCTACAGAAGGCTTGCAACTTTGGTTAATTTCAGCTCTTAGCTACCCATCACCCTGCCCCACAGCTCCCTGACAGGCAGCCCTGCACACACTTCAGGAGCACCCTGCACACAGCTTATAGGAGCCAGGGTGGGAGAAAAGGATCTGTCTTCCAAATATCAGGTATCTGTGCTCTGATGACTGATTGCTGCTTCTAACCTCAGAGGAATACCCAAAGAGGCAGCTGGATATTGCTGTTGTACTTCCTCCCAGTGTTTCAAGTCCTTCCCTCTCCTGCAGAAGTGACCTGCAGCGTACTTAAGGAGCCACTGACCCTCCCCCCGCTTCATTTTTCTCTTTTTCCCCTTTAGAGTGTCAGACTTTAAAGAGTAGAACATTCAAAAGCAACTCAGTGAGTGAAAAAGCAACTGGGATGAGTGAAATAGGTGAGGAAAATTAAGAGGTACAAACTTCCAATTACAAAATAAATGAGTCATGGGGGTGAAATGTACAGTGTGGGGAATATAGTCAATAATATTGTAATATCTTTATATGTTGACAGATCATAAACTAGACTTATAATGGTGGTGATTTTGAAATGTATAGAAATATCGAATCACTATATTGTGCACTAGAAACTAACAAAGCGTTGCAGGTCCATTATACTTCAAACAAACTCATAGAAAACGAGATCATATTTGTGGTTACTAGAGGGGAGGGGTCGGGGGAGGAGGAATTGGGTGAAGGTGGTCAAAAGGTACAAACTTCCATTTACAAGAAAAATGAGTGCTAGGGATGTAATGTACATGACTGATACAATTAACACTGTTGTATGTTATATATGAAGTTGTTAAGAGTAAATCCTAAGAGTTCTCATCACAAGAAAAAATATCTCTTGCTTTTTCTTTTAATTTGTATCTATATGAGATGGATAGTCACTAAACTTATTGTGGTATTCATTTCATGATGCATATAAGTCAAATCAGTATGCTGCAGAGCTCACACTTATACAGTGCAGTATGCCAACTGTATCTCAATAAAACTGGGGGAAAAAAGGCAACTCCCTTTACAGGAAAATTTTGGAAGTCACTCTGCATGCCCAGGGAAAGGCTCAAAAAAGACCAGAAAAGACCCTAAGAGTACACCTCAGGCTGATCCTTGATGCAGAGACAGCCTGCAACAATCAAGAACACAAAAACATAGACAAAAAACCAGGGAAATTTTGATCTTTCCTCTCTGGGGAGAGGGGAGAATCCAATTTCTAAAGTTACCACATTATATGACTAAAATTTCCAGTTTTCAACAACAACGACAAAATCACAGGGCACTAAAAATAAAACAAAGTGTAGCCCTGATTCAAAGGAAAAAAATTAACAGGTTCCAAACATAGACCTGAGAGTATCTCTACTAGACAGAGAATTTGAAACAACTGATACATAAGCTTTAAAGTAAGATGTAGAGCAAGTCAAGAAACCAATGTATGAACAAAATGGAAATGTCAACAAAGAGAAAGAAGACTTTCAAAAACGAACATAAAAAGAAATTCTGGAGCCAAAAATTACAATAACTAAAATGAAAAATTCACTAAGAGAATCCAAAGGTGAATCTGAACAGGCAAAAAAATCTGTGAACATGAAGATAGGACGTTAGTTAGAAGACGTTATTTAGATAGACGTTAGTTAGTTAGAAGACGTTAGTTAGATAGAAGCAGGAAGAAAAAAGATTGAAGAAAAGTGCATGAGTCTAAGGGAACTGTATGACACCATAAAGTTGACCAATATATGGATTGTGGGGTCCCAAAAGAAGAAAGAAAATGGCAGAGAGAATATTTGTATAATGGCTGACAAATTCCCAAATTCGCTGAAATACATAAATATACACATCCAAGAAGCTCCATGAACTCTAAGTAAGATGAACTCAAAGAGATCCACACCAAGGCACATTATAATCAAGCTTTCAAAAGACAAAGACAAAAAGAGAATCTTGAAAGAAGTTGAGAAGTGACTCATCACACACAAGGGAACCTCAAAAACTATTAGCAGATTTCTCATCAGAAACTTTGATGACTAGAAAACTGTGGGCTGATATATTCAAACTGCTAAAGGAAAAAAAAATGTCAACCAAAAATCCTATAGCTGGCAAAATTATCCTTCATCGGTGTAGGAGAAATGAAGACATTCCCAGACAAACAAAAGAAGTCTGCTACCATTAGACCTGCCCTGCAAGAAATGTTAAAGAAAGTCCTGTAGGTTGAAATGAAAGGACACTAGACAGTAGCATGAAGCCTTATGAAGAAATAAAGATCTCAGTAAAGGTAAATACATGGAGCAATTATAAAAGCTAGCACTATTATAAAAATGGTTTTTAACTCCACTCCTTGTTTTCTACATGATTTAAGAGACTAAGGTATTTTTTTAAACTAAGAATTATTCGACTCAAAGCCAGTGTTACAGTAACTTTGGTTTGTAACTTCACATTTCGTTTTCTACATAATTTAAGAGACAAAGGCATTAAAAGAATTATTAGTTTATGGTTTGGTGCATACACTGTGTAAATATGTAACTTTGTGACAACAACTGAGAAGGGTAGGTACAGAGCTGTAAAGGACCAGAGTTTGTATGTTATTGAAGTTAAGCTGGTATAAGTTAGAGGGTTATAACTTCAGGATGTTAAATGTAATTCTGATGGCAACCACAGAGAAAATAGCTATAGAATATATACAAAAATAAATAACAAAGGAATTAAAATGTTTAACTCCAAAAAAAATCAACTGAACTCTAAATAAAGCAGTAATGCAGAAAATAAGGGACAAAATAACTATAAGGCATACAGAAACAGTAGCAAAATGACAGATTAAGTCCCTCCTTATCAGTAATAACTACAAATGTAAATAGACTAAACTCTCTAATCAAAAGACAGAGATTGGCAGGATGGATAAAAACACATGATCCAACTATATGCTGTCTACAAGAATCTCACTTTAGATCCAAAGACACAAACAGGCTTAAAGTGAAAGAATGGAAAAAGATATTCCATGCAAATAATCACCAAAAGAGAGCAGGAGTAGCTATACTAGTATCAGACAAAACAGACTTTAAATCAAAATAGGTTACAAGAGACAAAGGACATAATATATTATTAATAAAAGGTTCAATACAGCAAGAAGATATAACAATTATAAGCATTTATGCACCTAATAATAGACTATCAAAACATGAAACAAAAATTAATAGTACTGAAGCGATACAGTTGTATAATATAATTATATTTGGGAGACGTCAATACCCCACTCCCAATAGACAGAACAACCGGACAGAAAATAGGGAAACAGAGGACTTGAACAACACAACAAACCAACAAGATCTAATAGACATATATTGAACACTCTACACAGTAACAAAAGAGTACACATATTTCCCAAATGCACATGGAACATTTTCCAGGACACATCATGTTTTAGGCTACAAAATACATACAAAATAAATTTTAAAAGATAGATATCATATAAAGTATCTTTTCCCACCACAACAGGATGTAGTTAGAAATCAATAAAAGAAAGAAAACTGGAAAACCCACAAATTTGTGGAAATTGAACAACATAACTCTTAAACAATCAATGGATCAAACAAGAAATCACAGTGTAATTAGAAAATACTTAGAGACAAAAAAGAAAACACAGCATACCAAAACTTACAGAATGCAGCAAAAGAAGTACTAAAGAGGATATTTATAGCTATAAATGCATACATTAAAAAACAAGAAAAATCTAACCATCAACAACTTAACTTTACAACTAAAGGACCAAACTAAACCCAAAGCCAGCAGAAGGAAATAAAGATTAGAGCGGAGATAAGTAAGGTAGAGAATAGAAAGACAATAGAGAAAATCAATGAAACCAAAGGTTGATTCTTTGAAAAGTTCAACAAGTTGACAAATTTTAAATAAATGGGACTAAGAAAAAAAGAGAATTCAAACTACCAATCGGTTATAAAAGTGGGGACATTATTACCATTTACAAAAACAAGAAGAATTGTAAGAGAGAACTATGAAAAACTGTATGTATGGCAACAAATTGGATAACCTAGATGAAATGAACAAATTCCTAGAGACCCAAAACCTTCCAAGACTAAACCACAAATAAATAGAAAATCTGAACAGAATAATAAGGAGTAAGGAGACTGAATCACTAATCAAAAGATCTCAACAGAAAAAGTCCTGGAAGTGTCACTGGTGAATTATACCAAACATTTTAAAGAAAAACACCAATCCTTCTCAAACTTTTCCAAAAAACTGAAGTGGGGAAAATACTTCCTAATTCATTTTATGAGGCCATCTTTACCCTGATACTAAAACCCCAAGAAAACTTAAAAACCATGATCCCTTATGAATATTGATAAAAAAAATCCTCAACAAAATACTAGCAAACCAAATTTAGCAGCATAGAAAAAAGATTACACACTGAGATCAGGTGGGATTTATTCCTGGAATGCAAGGACGGCTCAACATATGCAAATCAATAAAATGTAATACACTATACTAACAGAATGAAGAAATCCATCTCAACTGACACAGAAAAAGCATTTGACAATATTTAACACCCTCTCATGATAAAAACACTCAACAAACTAGGATCAAAGAAAATTACTGCAACATAATAAAGGCATATTATGAAAAACTGCAGTAAACATCACACTCAATGTTGAAAGACTGAAAGCTTTTCCTTTAAGATCAGGAACAAGGCAAGGATACCTACTTTCATCACTTCTATTCAACACAATACTGGAAGTTCTAGCCAGATCAATTAGGCAAGAAAAAGAAATTAAAAGCATGCAAACTAGAAAGGAAGAAGTAAAATTATCCCTGCTTGCAGATGATATAATCTTATAGGTAAAAAACCTATATTCCCCCCCTCAAAATTGTTAGAACTAAGAAATTAATTCAGTAAAGTGGCCACTCTGACCACCAGCAAAGTCAATACACAAAAATTAGTTGCATTCTGAACAGCAACAATGAACAATCCAAAAAGGAAATTAAGAAAACAAATTCATTTACAATAACATCAAAAAGAATAAAATACTTAGAAATTAACCAAGAAGGTTAAGGACTTATAAAATGAAAACAAAATAACACTCCTGAAAAAAATCAAAGAAGACATCAAAAAAAGGAATCTCAAACCAGATTCATGAACTGGAAGACAATGCAATCCTTATCAAAATCCCAATGATATGTTTTTGGGCAGAAATAGAAAATCCTATCTTAAAATTCATATAGAATCTTAAGAGACCCTGTATAGCCATACAATCTTGAAAAAGAACAACAAAGCTGGAGGAAAAAAGTGGAAAGGACAAAGTGGAAATCACATTTTCTGATTTCAAAACTTACTACAAAGCTACAGTAATCAAAACAGTGTGGTACTAGCATATGACAGTCTATATATAGACAAATGGAACAGAATAGAGAGCCTAGAAAAAAACCCTCATATGCATGATCAAATGATTTTTGACAAGGTTACCAAGACTATTCAATGAGAAAAGAACAATCTTTTCAACAAATGGTGCTAGGGAAACTGGCTATCAATATACAAAATAATTAAGCTGGCTCCTTATCTAACATCGTATATAAAAAGTAACTTAAAATGGATCAAAGACCTAGATGTAAGAGCTGTAAGTATAACACTCTCAGAAAAAAACACAGGGCAAAAAAGCTTCATGACATTGGATTGGGCAATGACTTCTTCAACAGAGCACCAAAGGCACTGGCAACAATAGAAAAAATAAGTTGGACTTCATGAAAATTAAAAAAATTTTGTGCATCAGGGGACTTCCCTGGTGGCAGAGTGGTTAAGAATCTGCCTGCCAATGCAGGGGACACGGGTTCAATCCCTCGTCTGGGAAGATCCCACATGCCGCGGAGCAACTAAGCCCGTGCACCACAGCTACTGAGCCTGCACTCTAGAGCCTGTGAGCCACAACTACTGAAGCCCGCGCGCCTAGAGCCCATGCTCCGCAACGAAGAGAAGCCACTGCAATGAGAAGCCCCTGCACCGCAACAAAGAGTAGCCCCTGCTCGCCGCAACCAGAGAAAGCCTGCGCACAGCAATGAAGACCCAATGCAGCCAAAAATAAATAAAATAAAATAAATTTATAAAAAAAAAAAATTTGTGCATCAGAAGACAATAGCAACAGAGTAAAAAGGCAACACAAGGAATGGGAGAAAATATTTGCAAATCATATATCTGATAAAGGATTAATACCTAGAATATGTAGAGAACTCTTAAAACTCAACAACAAAAATAACCTAATTTAAAAATGGGCAAAGGAATGGAATAAGACATTTATCCAAAGAAGATATACAAACGGCCAATAAGTGCACGAAAAGATATTCAGTATCACTTAGGGAAATGCAAGTCAAAACTATAATAAATACTACTTCATTCACACCCATTAACAGAAAGTAAGTTTTCTTTAATTGGGAGGATGTGGAGAAACTGGAACTGTTGTGCACTGTTGGTGGGAATGTAAAATGGTACAGCAGCTCTGGAAAACAGTATGGCAGTTTCTCAAAAAATTAAAAACAGAATCACCATATGATCCAGCAACTGAAAGTGGGGACTCAAAGAGCTAGAATGCACATCCATGTTCACTGCAGCGCTACTCCCAAGAGCTAAAATGTGGAAGCAATTCAAGTCCATCAGCGGAAGAACAGATAAACAAAATGTGGTATATACATGCAATAGCATATTTTCAGTCTTAAAAAGGAAGAAAACTCTGACATATGCTACAACTTGTATGAACCTTGAGGGTATTATGCTAAGTGAAGTAAGCCAGTCAAAAAAGACAAATACTGTATGATTCCACTTATGTGAGGTACTTAGAATAGTCAAAACCAGAGAGTCAGAAAGTAGAATGGTGGTTACTAGAGGCTGGTGGAAGAGGAGGATAGGGAATTATTGTTTAACAGGTATAGTATTTCAGTTTTATAAGATTTGAAAAGAGTTCTGGAGGTGGATGGTGGTAATGGTAGCAACAACATTATGAATGTATTAACACCACTGAACTGCACCTTCAAAAATGATTGAGATAGTAAATTTTGTGTATCTTACCACAATTTAAAAAAATAATAAAGTAAGATGATAAGAATGCCAGGAGAGGGCTTAGATATTGTGGCAGCTTGACCCCTGACTGATGAACAAACCCTTGTGGTTGTTTATCCATTCTTCTTTATCTCTCAGATGTTAACTCTGAGAAAAATCATGTCTTGTACATTGCTACTTAAGACCCTTAGTATTTGGTTCAAGTACATTTCTAATATGCTATGTTAATCGTTTAATACAAAATAAACTTCCTTTATTTTATATTAAAATAAAGTTTTACATAATAAAAAAAAATCAAGCCAATCAGTAAAAAACAAACTCGTCTTCTAGCTTTTTGTTCCAGGTAAGTCATACCAAAAAAGGGTGCTACTCCCCTCAACAAAAAAGTTGACTATATCTAATTTTTATTACTCACACTAAAAACAACAAAATAAGGAAATAAATGGTCACAAAAATCTTTGCTTTTAGATAAAGTCAAGACTAATAGAGAGAATATGTGTGTTGCTAGCTACCAATGTTACGGTACCTTCACAGCCAGAGCCAGGGAACTACCTAGCAGCAGTGACATCATTTAAAAAAAATACTGTCCCATTGCTTCTGCTATCTACCAACTCCAAAATTCTGGTTTGCTTCATTATATCCATCTGCTAAATTAGTTTGGCTTCTAATATTCAACTTTTTTAGCACAAAAAGAGGGTGAAAGTAAGTATATTTCATAGCTGAAAGTATTAATCAGTGATTCTAGCAGATCATATTTGAATTAACATGTCTTTCATATCTGAATTATCATTTGTCTTCAATCTACTGGATCTTTATTTTCAATATGGGCATCTATTTTTTCCAAAAGGATGGTTTAACACACACACACACACACACACACGCACAAGTATATCAATACTCACATATTTTAAACTATCCCTTGGATTAAAAAAAAAGTACAAATAGACATAGTGTGCATCAATTTGCCAGACAGGGTCTCTGACAGGGACAAAACATAAGGTAGAGAATGTTAACAAGCTGTGTTTGTGTGGAAGAAAAATTACTTTACTGATATTAGCTAAGACAATCTTTTTTACCCAAAAGTATTTAAAATATAAATCACAACATTAAGAAGCCATTTGGAGACTGATATTTATATATTTTCTTTTACGTGGGACACTTGCTATGTAAGAATATTTTATTGGTTTCCTCCAAACTACAGTCCAAACAATATTTCTCTCAACACCTCTCATCTATGTTACTTATGGTACGATGTATGTAGAGTCATCTACCACAACCAGATTGCCTGGTGAGATTGACGGTCATTTTGCATTTATCATGCCTATTTCATTTTTCAACACCAGAATACTTCTTAATTGTTGCATATAAATGGAAACATTGTCTTTAGAGTACATGTAGTGCAACATACAAAGAGAGAGATACCAATTACGTGTTGTTATATATAAATGTGGGTGTGTTTATATATACAATTTACAATATAATATAAATGTATATTGAGAGATATCATTTCTTTGCCCATATTAAGGCTTGCTATTTTAAAAGCTAACCAATCTGCAAATTGTGTTACCTCCCTATATCACTTTGTACACCTATACAGCACTTTACAATTCAAAAGCACTATCAAATAACTCAATTTACTCTTACAAAGTCATGCAATCTATGACTTAAATATTCCTTCCCTCTTTTTATAAAAAATGATTTACCCAAGGTCATGCATTGTAGGGATAAAGCTAGAATTTAACCCAGACTTTAAGACTCTGTGTTCTCTTGTTACTATGTTACAAGTGATCCAGCAGAATTAACTCTGAAGCCTACCATGAAGGTCTGCAACAAAGTCAGATTTATTAACATCAGCAAGTAAATTACTTAATGTACCTTAAATTGGTACTGAAGTCATCTGATAAAAAAACCTGTTCCACACTACTAGTCTCACTGGGTTTTTAAATTCATGGAAGAATTTTACCATACCATAGAAGTATCTCATGTGCTCACAAAGCACATACCTCAAATCTTCTGCAAAGCTTAAACTACCTTTGATAACCTTAGCAATCAACTGAAATTATACTGATCTTCCTTTATCTGGTAAGTAACTGACTGTATGAGATTCAAAGCCATATCTCCAACTGCCCACTAAACACATTTATTTAGACATACCATAGGCATGCCAAACTCATCAAATCCCAAACTGAATCTGCCTCTAAACCTCTTCTTACTGCGTTCTCTACCTCACTTGGCAATACTACAACCTATCTAATCTAGTTACCCCCACCAGAAGCAGTGGCAGTAATCCATGAGATCTCATGCCCAATCCATCACCAAGTTCTATCAATATAATCTGTGGAATTTTCCCAAACAATTCCCTTTCATCTTTCCCTGCAACCACTAACCTAGAACAGACCCTAATTACTGCCTGCATGGGTAAGTACACAGCTGCCCCTCAGTCTTCTTCACTATAGTCTTGCCATTCTCATTTAGAACCTTCCTCTACACAAACAGAGTGACCTATTAAAAAAACTTGTTTTGCTGAAAACTTATCTACAGAGGTGCTCTGAGAAGAAGGAAAAAAAAAAAGTCATGCCAGAGATTTATAATACATCTTGGCATACCAAGAAAGATGAGAAATCCTAAATCAAGAAATAGCAGAACTTAACTCTAGAATTTCATAAGTGCATTAGATCAGAGCCTTTCTCCACCTTAATCCTATTAATAACCTAAAACAAAACAAAAAAACACTTTGAGAAATGCTATTATAAAACAAAAATTGTGACCATGCCACCTTTTCTTCCTTATAACCCTATCACTTTGGGATGAAGTCCAAGATCATCAGAATTGGTGTACCAGACCCTGCCTAACTCTAAGCAAAAGCTCCAGTCTTATCTCTGACTACAGAGTTCCAAACGATGTGTAATGCATGTATTATCTCCTACAACGTTATGCCTTTGTTCTTTGCCTACAGCAGTTCTCTCCTAAAGTATCATGTGTCCTCCCAAGCCTAATTTCTCACTTCTCAAGACTCACTGAACTCAAGTAACACTTTATCCAGAAAACTTGCTTGACCACATCAGGTTAAATTATGTACCTCTTCTCCATCTTATCAAAATGGCTCACCACACACATCACTCAACACATTTTACTGAAATTATCTTTTTAAGTACCTCTCTCCTTATCAGACTGAAAGTTACTCCTGAAAGCCTACCCTAGGATGTTAGAACCTGGTTAACTCACCTTAAATTCCTTAGGATCCAGCTCAGTGCTGCACATACAGTACACATCTTCCTCAACTTATGATGGGGTTATGTCCAGTTAAATGGTTGAAAATGCATTTAATACACCAAACCTATGGAACGTCATAGCTTAGCGGAGCCTACCTTAAACATACTCAGAACACTTGTATTAGCCTACAGTTGGGCAAAATCATCTAACACAAGCCTATTTTATAATAAAGTGTTGAATATCTCATGTAATTTATTGAATACTGTGAAAGTGATAAACAGAATCACTGTATGGGGACAGAATGGTTCTAAGTGTATCAGTTGTTCACCCTCGTGACAGAGTGGCTGAGCGGGAGCCGTGGCTGGCTGCTGCTGTCCTGCATCATGCAGGGTATCGTCTGGCCTATCACCAACCCGGAAAAAGATCAAAATTCATAATAAGGTTTCTACTGAATGTGTATCGCTTTTGCACCATTGTAAAGTTGAAAAATCCTAAGTCAAATTAGGTCAGGGACCATCTGTAGATATTAAATGTCTGTTGCATTTAAACTATTTCCCACTGAAAAAAATGTTGCTTCTTGATTTTTCTGTTTATGTACTTTTTCAAGGTAACTTGAAAAGAGAAGAAAGACCTGACCATGACAGAATCACAATTTTATCTAATGAAGCACTAAAAATAGGATATAACTTCCCTACTAGATCTTTGTGAGTCAGGTCTCTTACTTATCTTACCTAATTTCTATGAATGTCCAAAGAACCCCAAACTTCCCACACTAATCCCCTCCAAGAAGGCAGGAAAATAAGTCAGAGGATTTCTTTCTTTCATCACTTGCCTCTAGTTAGAAATGTCAAACCCCATTCATATTTAGCATACTTATTTAAAACTTTTAATACTGCACTTTAGCTAGCAGCCCATGGGTGAAAGCAATGAAAAGGATTTTAACATTATGTTCACAACTAGTTTATACGTTAGAATTCAAATAAAGTAAAAACTATACATTTAAAATTAGGCAAAAAGAGGGTTACAGCTACTAGGTAAGGAAGGTGGATTGAACACACAGATCTAATTTTACCCCCACCCCCAAACTTACTATATTGTTGTTGTTTTTTCCTTTAAGGCATAATCTCACAAAAACAAGGAGAACTAAAGAGGCAATAAAACCAAATTTTAGAAGCAGGAAAACAAAGGAATTGCTCTTATGAGCATAGATGCCAAAGAAACAGAATGTGGAAATATATAATATATACTGGAAATTATATATGTGTATACAAACATATATATGTGTGTGTATCTACTGACCAATCAATTGATTGATCAACATATAGATTTAAAATACTCCATAACCTAACTGGGTTTATTTCAAGAGAGCAAGATTTGTTTAACATTAGGAAATCGAACAATATAATTCACCACATGAACAGAATAAAGGAGAAAAAACATTTGATTATCTAACATATAGAGAGAATATACTTGAAAAAATTCGACTGTCATTTATAACAAAACTCTTAGCAAACCAGAAACAGAAATAAATTCCATTAATTATTGGTAAAGGATTTCAGTACAAGAACTATAGAGCAAAAATCTACCTAATGATGAAAACAAAGTTTTCCCTTTGAGATCAGGAACAAAACATGAATGCTTATGTTTACTATTCACGTTTCACAGTTTATTAGATATCTTAGCCAGAACAGTAAGGCAAAAAAAAAAAAAAAAAAAAGAAAGGCGTAAAGATGGCAAAGGAGGAAATAAAACTATCATTTACAAATGATATGATTATGTTCATAGAAAATTTAATGAAACTACTGATTATTAGATAAGAGAGTTTAACAAAGCCACTGGATAAAAAATCATCTAAAAAATCTACTTGTAGACATCAGCAAGAAACAATAAAACTGAAAATTACTGCTACATAGAACTAAGAATGGCCAAAATTTAAAAGTCTGAAAATACCATGGGATAGCTAGGATATCATTTTTTGCCCCTCAACTGCAAATCTACTCTCACTATCTGCCTTGTGATGATGGAGGTTCACACTGTAAGCATTTCTCTTCTACAGCTGCATGGTGTTCAGCCCTATCAGTAGAGGATGCCACAGGGTTACTGTTACTAATTCAGACTGCTGTTTCCTGCCCAATACACTGCCCAGCAGTCTGCTCCACTCTCGCCTCAAGGGAGCGTTTTCTGCTTGCTCAGTGACTTCTAGGCAGAAGGCTGGAAGAGTCTTCTCCAAGAAATCTGACCAATCAAAAAGACCTAAAACATGGACACTTGGGGTTCCCCATTATGAGATCTACTCAGGTGACTCTACAATGAAGTTCACAGTTGACAAGCCCCACTCGCACTCAGAGCTTTCAAATAGCTTTTAATAGCCGACTTTTAATCACGAGCAGGTAACCAAAGATGATAAGCCTAGAAAAAGAGCAACTCAAGGAAATAGAAACTACTCAGATGGAAAAAAGGACGTATTATTAGTATCTCTGGGGACAAAAGAAGATTTATCAATGAAGTAAACTCTTAGAAATGAACATGATAGTGTAAGTAAAAAAAACTCAACAGGAAGGCTGTTAGGAAAAGCTGATGAAATTTACCAAAAAGTAAAGCTAATAGAAAACCCAGCGTAGATGATTAAGAGCAGATTTAGACAACTGATGGAAAACTGTGGGTTGAATGAGTTTTAAGTACACAGAAAACTAAGGAAATGAAAAAGTAAGACAACTGTTAACTCTACGTGGTAACAAAAACTGGGGCAACAAAGGAAAAATAATAATTAACTACATAGCTTATCTCTGCATAGTATACATATACGTTCAAAATAATAATGTAAACACTGAATATTGACATCATCAAAATTACAAGATAACTATCTGGGAAGGACAGGAAGTATACGTGTGTGTGGAGTGGGGAAAGGAAGAAGAAACAGCAAATTCCTCATTATCTACAGTGGAAAGTTAACAGATAATGCCTAAACCAAACTAACGAACAAAAGGTAGTATAATTACAAGAGCATGTAATAATATAAATTATATTATAACACCAAAAGGATCAGCTAACAATTAAAAGTAGTCGACCCTGGAGAGGGAGAAAATGGTGGGAAGGAGGCTAGGACATGCCGTTTTGTCTAAAAAGAAAACAAACAGGGGCTTCCCTGGTGGTACAGTGGTTGAGAATCTGCCTGCCAATGCAGGGGACACGGGTTGGAGCCCTGGTCTGGGAGGATCCCACGTGCCGCGGAGAAACTAGGCCCGTGAGCCACAACTACTGAGCCTGCGCGTCTGGAGCCTGTGCTCCGCAAGAGAAGAGCCCACGATAGTGAGAGGCCCACGCACCGCGATGAAGAGTGGCCCCCACTTGCCACAACTAGAGAAAGCCCTCGCACAGAAACGAAGACCCAACACAGCCAAAAATTAATATAAAAAAATTAATAAATTAATAAGAAATTGATTGACATTTAAAAAAAAAAACAAAAACCCTTATAAACCTAACTCTTTAAACTATGTTCATATACAACTTTTATTAAAGTATAAACTTAAAAACAATTAATAGTTTGCCCACATTATAAAAATAAACTAGAAAATATGATTTAAAAAAAAAGATCACATTCACAATAGCAACAAAAACTTCATACTTAGGAATAAACTCAACAAAAATGTACAAGATGTGGATTAAGAAACTACTGCTACTTAACTGGGGGACCTAAATAAATGTAGAGATAACCAGTTCCTAGACTGTGACCATATCAGTTCTTAATTGGATGGATAAATGTAAATCCAATTATAACTAAAAACTAAATTATTCTAAGGATTACCTGGAATAATAAATGCACAGCATTATCAACAATGTTTCAAAAAATATTTTGTTAAGTGATAAGCATAGGTTCAGAACTATTATCCAGTGAGATCCCAATGCTAAATGAAGGCGTTAAGGCTGATTTTATATTTTCTTAATTTTGCTTATTTGTATCTTCTCTCTTTTTTAAAATCAATGTAGGAGTACTTTTAAAATAAATTATGTTACTAAAAAAAAAAAAAAAAGAAAGGCAGTTAATAGGTTACTGAGTCCAATAGGTCAGACCATATCACACAGGTCTACCATATCACATAATCTCAATAATGAACTACGTTTCTTTGTTTTGATTCCGTTGATGTCTTTTTATCCATACCATTATAGCAATAATAAGATGGCCAAGAAGGCAAAAGTATATTTAATTAACCAATTTAAGGGTGAACAAAACTCCAGTACTATGAGTTCTCCAACAAGGACAGCAGAGAGAAAAATGGAAAGAAAGATAATCCAGTAGGTCAAAAAAGGAGAACTTCCTCAGGATCCATACCGTGTGATATTGAGAGTTTTCTCCCCCTAGCATTCTGTATGTTTTAAACCAAATTTATTTTAAGATCTCTGTGAAAGAGAAAAAGTTTATTATTTCCATATACATATGAACTGAGGCAAAGAGCAGTCATGTGACTTGTTTGAAATTATACAATTAAGTCAATGGCTGAACTGTAAACAGAACCTAGGGATACCCAACTGTTAGTCTGATGCTCTAACTAATGGATCGTGCTCCCTGCTATGTAATAGGACTATTTCCTTTAATTACAAATTCTTCATTCACCATCAGATTATCAGCCAGAGGCTTTATCACTGGTTTTGCTCTTCTTGCATTCACGGCATTACTCCAAGAATATGAGATTTACATGATAAAAAATATAAAGACCACTGTTTACGTATCATACCGAATCTGAAAATTCCAACCAGTGTGACGTAGACAGTTCACTAAGCCTGCACTTAATGGCATATTTATAGGTAAAACTGCAATTTTAGCATCCATTTTGGGTTGGTCAGTGACCTGGAGAAAATTAGTTTTGTTTTTATAGAATCACTAATGTCAGTGCACTTAAAATCTTACATGAGAGCATTCTATGGTCTCATCAGTCAACAATATTCACAAATATGATCTATATACAGAAGTCCAAAGGGTAGCAGATTTTAGAGCGTTTGTGGTGTTGGGAAGTAGAATAAGATAAAAATCATGACATGCTCTTAACAGTCTATGCTGAAATCTATGAAAGAAAACGGACTGGGTAAACCAGCAAGTATCCGAGCAGAGGTGTGCAGTCACTTGTCTTTGAGAAGCGCTCTGTGTTTCTCTGGCACATGTCACGGCAGCAGTAGCAGCAGCGGCCTTGCCCTTGGTGCCGAGTTCTTACTACTCTAAACGCCTCCTCCGAGCCAGAATACACTGGCTGTTGCTGCTCACGCTGTGAGACACCTGCACTGGCTACTAGGCTTGTCATGACGCACAAAACCCTACCATCTTCAGCTTGACATTGTGCAAGTTATAATTATTCATCCAAATGAATATGTCAGAGCAGCAGCAGCAGACCTCTCATCAGAGCAAAAGAAAAATACATCAAAACATTATCAGCCCAGCAGGAAGACAGGGACCATAAGGAAAATTACCCATTTTTAATATGGATGCCACAAAGCCATGCCGATTATTTTACAAAAAGAAAGGAGAATAAAGACCTTCCAAGTTTAAAAGTCCAGAAACGCTGAATCCAAAGAGGAAATGTACAAAAAGCAGACAAGGAATTTTTTTAAATCAATTATCTGGAAGCTATTTACAGTCTTTTAAATATAAGTTTGCTATTAGACTACAATAGTAACATTTATTTCGCTTAAGAACCACATCTGTTTAAAAATTGTTTAAAAAGAAAAAAGACAGGAACTCCCACAAGCAGAATTGTGTCCAATAGGTCAATGATAAAAGATACACAGTAAAGAAGTTTGATGTTGCTTCGTATTTCCAAAATGTAAACTAACAATGCCAACACTTTTATCACATCTAAAAAGACTCAAGAGTTCATACTTGCTGGCAGTATCACCAAAATGCTTACGATGTACAGCTAGACTCTAACAACAGGCAAATAGTATATTTTGAAAATTTTCTGAATTTTAGTGGTTTATGTAAAAGAAAAACTGAAATCACCCCAGACCGCCACAAATGAAGATAAATCCAAATTCTGTGAGCGTATATAAAATAGGCAAGTGTAAATATAATTCCTATCTCATACTTAAATATGAAAAAAGTATAACTTTTATAACAGACTTTAGGAGAATATCTTTTCAGAACAAGATATGGAATATTTTCTCATTCAATACATGAAAAGCAGAAATGACGAAGAAGAGAGTGATAAATGTGACCACACTGAAACGTTAAACTTCTGATCGAAAAAATGTAACACATACAAAGTTAAAAAACATGCCACAGGGAGAAGATACTTATATCCCATATAACCAATAAATAACTAGTATTCCAAATATGTAAGAAATGCTTATAATAAAACACAAAAATTTAAGTAGGCAAAGATTATAAACACAGTAATAATGAGTATCAGTTCTTGATAAGAATTAAGGTCAGACTAAAATCAGACTAAGACTTAGAAAGGATTTGGGAAAGTAGGAATTACTATGCATTGCTGGGTATGAGTATAAAGTTATGCAACCGATTTTAGAAGATAACTTGGCAATATTTTGTAATCTCAAAGAGATGCATTCCCTACAATACAGCATTTTCAACTTTAGGCATAAACCACACTAAAGGTCTCACATGCGTAAAAGGAAACACAGAAGGATGTTCACTGCAGCACTGTTTAAGTAAGAAATTGTGAACAACCATATAAGTAGGGCAATGAATAAATTAACTGGTGGATTCATATAATGAAATGATATAAAGCATTTAAAATGATATAAGATCATGGGTAAATCTCAGAAACAATGTTGTATAAAAAAGGTCAGACTGCAAAAATATTATAGAATATGGCATAAACAAATGTAGCAAAAAAGTATGCATGGATAGTATACATACCAATTCCAGTCAAGTGGTTTACCTCTAGAAAGGGAAAGAAGGAAAGAAAGAGGAAAGGAGAGAAGCAAAAGAGGGGTAAAGTTTTAGGTCCCAGAACATTTTATTCCTAAGAGAGAGACAGAAAGAGAGATATCTGAAGCAAATGTGACAAAAGATTAAACATGTCAAATTTGGGTTGTGGTTAAAATGGTGTCCAAATTTTTATCTGTACTATACTAAGAATTTTAGTATGTTCTTTTAATTTAAAAGAAGAATTTATGACATTCCAGTTACCGCTAATTAATTCTGTATTCTTAGAACTAATACAAAATAGAAAACTTGACGTATGACCCAATTAAATCTAAATCTGAATTTGAATTAATATTATAAACACTTATTCCATGCATCTATGTGCAAGGCACTGAGCTGGTGTTAAATAGGGATAGAAAATTTAGAAGAAATTGCCCTCTAAGATTTTCTAGTGTTAGAGTCACAAACTAATTTTGCTAAATGGCAGGATAAGGTAAGTGCTAAACAGTCTTTTTGTGGAGATGCAAACTTTTTCACAGATTAAAGTCTGGGGAAAACTCGTATGATTATCTAAATTAAAAAAACTAGGAAACTCATCAAAAACATATTCCCAAGGTTGAACCTTGGGATTTTAATAAATATTAAATTATAATTTAGAGATAGCATATCTGGAAAGAGTAATACAATCTAGGTACAATGTTATCTCATGACCTCACATAATACATAGAGATAAAGTTTATAGAGCCAAATAGAAAAATGTATATTCATGTTTTTTGAAAAGTATGCAATTTATGTATAATCCCAATTCTTTAAAAAACAATCAAAACAGTATTTCTTATACATTTATAACACACATCAGAATACCAAAAGCAAATCACAGGGTTTTTCCCTCGCCTTTATTTTGCTGTGTTTTCTTGATTTCCATTGGAAGGAGGGAGACTTTTGTTTTTAAAGAAGAAAACAAGAAAAATATTTTTAAAATATATATGGTATAATTAAAATTTGACCCTTCACAAGACCATTTAAATCCTGTTAGGCTTTTTTTTTTTTTTTAAACTAACTTCATATACAAGACAATTATTACTTTACTGTATATATTACAATTTAAAATGTAAGTATAAATTCTCACTTGAACCTACCAAAACTTCATAACAAAAATAAGGGTAGTCTCTATTTAGAGAACATTTGTAAAACGTCACTAGGAATTTTTGTTTCACTTTGCATAAGAATAGAAAGGTTCTCTTCATTTTGGTATCAATTTACTTGGTGAGACAAGGACTATGCCTGTCATCATTAGATTGTTCTTTGAATCTAACCACCATTCTGACAGATCTTTAAAAATCACACACGTGAATGTTGATGATGGAACTGTTGATAATCATACCATATCTTAGCCATATAATGGTACAATTTACAATGCATTCCTAAATACATTAACTTGTTAAATATCAGCAATGTATTGAGAAATTGACAGGAGTAGAAGAATCTCCTATATTCTTTACTCAAAGTAAGAATGTTCCAAGGCACTTACAAAAAGAATATAGTCTAAGTTCAAGGATGAACTAAGGACAAACACTTTAAAACAATAAAAACTGAATAGAAATGGCAGGGTTTATATTTTCAGTCATAACTCATTCTCCTCTGAAAAAGATTCTCTGATATTATGTCTGAAAAATGCCACCCAATTTTTAACCTACTGCTCACTGCTTTATAAAGAGTTCCTTAGGATTTAAATTTAAAGTAAAATTTCTGTCAATAGAGCTTCTTCAAGTTTATTTAACACTCTCAAAGTCCTGTTTATAAATAAATGCTTAAAGAAAACTGAAAAAAATCACTTGTAATCTATAATGGCCACTTATAAGTAAACAGAACGTGCTTTTTAGCTACTTAAAATAAATTTAAGAATTTACCTGTGGTGTCCAGGAAACAGAAAACGAAACAGGAAAATCCACAATACAATCTGGTGATTCTGCAGGGTACTATAAAAAAGCATAAAGTTAGGTCATTTTTGCTTTGGTGTGACAATTTCACATAAAATATTTTAGAAAAACTGAATATATTAGAAAAAGTATTATTATAAATGCAAATGTATTATATATCAATATTTTGATTCTATTATTATAGAGATATTAAGAGCTGATTAACAGTCAAGTTAAGCTCAAGAGGTACAAAGTTCGGTGATTTGGGGGTGCCAAACCAATCGATTTTGAAAAAAAGAGTAATGAATTAAGTCAGTGTCAGGTCAGCTGCTAATGTGATTTGAGGGGTAAACCACACTGAATCTCAGTTTCTTTATCTTTAAAGTGAGAGATCAAAATGGTTGATATTTAATTTCCTTTCAGTCTAAAATTTAACCTCAAATAGCCTCAGTCACTTGTTAAAAGAGGCAATATTTGTTAAAAGAATCAAGAAATGCACAAAAATGAACACATATAATTATCAATTAAAGAAGTATTTTCCCCAACAAAGCATTTAATTTTAGCAAGAAGATAAATAAAAAGAAACAATGAAATGTCTCTGGCTTATTAAGGAAAAACAAAATAATAGTTTTAAGAAAAATCTTTTCATGGTTGATAAATAGAAAATTAATTAGTCAATAGTTTTATACAAAAAGTGATAGTCACAGGACTAACTAGGTTTCTAAGTTAAGACAAAAGGTAGTTTTTCTTAAAATCAATTTTGTTATTAGAGAATTGTACTACATGATTTCTCTAAGATTCAGTCTGGATTCTTGAAAGTCACATGTAATTTTTAAAGTGCTCATTTCTTTCCATTACAAAGCTAAATTTACTAACATGAAAATTAGTTTTAGGAAAACTCCTTTCTCTCATTTGACAAAATGTTTAAAATAAGTTTTAGACTTTCACTTTTTTCAACCTCTTATTTTTAACTACTTTGTTGCCTAGCAAAAGGGTACAAAAAATTATCACTATAGTATTTGTTACAAACATCAGCCCATTTGAAATCAATGCTTTGAAAAGAATTAACATTTAGTTACAATGACAGTCTGGTTAAACATAAACCTATCAATGTATACTCTGACTAATGGTATCTAGCTATGCAGAAGTGATAACACAAAGGTAAATATACAGGAAACCATATAGAAATATAACAGTGCTCTAATTTAGAGGGAAAAAAGAAAGAAAGGTCTGGCTGGGATTACAGAAGAAGCCTTATTTCAGACAATTCAAACTATTAGATGATGTATGCCAGATGATAACTGCTGCAATCACTGGAAAAACAATTTGTACACTATTTTTTATAAGTCATGCGATTATCTCAAAGTAAATGCAGGCAGAGATCTTAGCTTTCTCTGGTTTCTAGTTCTGCTAACTAACCTGTGACCTTGGATAAGTCATTTAACTTCTCTGGCTGTTTTATATGTAAAAATGATGGAACACAACTAAAAGCACTGTAAAATCTCTTTTCCCTCTAAAAAATGTTAATATTCTGCAAAAATAATAATGCACACTTAAAACCTCCTTGGGTCAAAAATGGAATATTTAGTTCACCTTGAGTTGCTGCTATTTATTGTCTACTGAGCTGACAATGAACAATATCAACTCTCTAACTTAAACAATCATCAACCCAGTTAAGAGTATGAACTTAATGTTTACTGTATACAGAGTAGATAAACCAAGTAAAGTATCTTAACTTTAGAAGTCATTAAGTATGTATGGCACATTATGTTAAAAGAGAATATGATCCTACATTCAAATAGGGCTCAGGGTAGTAAATGGCACATATGTACTGATAAAGAAAGAGATCCACAAGGAGTTAAATAAAAAGCAGGTTATAATAAATATAATATGATGCCACATATCTGAGATAACATTCAAATATATATTTTAGGTGTAATTATGCAAACATACAAACATGTATATAATAAATGAGACTGATCCATATGTATGTGGCTTTACCGTCTATTATGAGTTAAATGTATATATATTGTGTTAATTATATTCACTTCCAAGATCAATTCTGTTTATATAATATAATAAATGCTACATAAATGTATTGAACCTAAAAAGCACAAATTTATACACTTCTGGATGATTTAACATGAATTATGCAGTAGCATCCTAGATATTCATTTTTGGAGTTGTTTGTATTGCAGTACTAACTACAACATCGATAACTAAATACAATGTTGTAAAATGATTGTCAAAATTCAGATTATTTTTCAACAGTAAGTTATAGGTATATACAAAGCCACTAGAGACTAACTGCCAAAAGCTTTACTTTAGAAATCCAGTTGACAAGAACAAAAGCTCCACATAAAGAAATGAATTGAAAAATAGATACAGTAATTAATAATTTTTCATTATTATAGTTTTTCAAGTCTCACTTGAAACAATTCAATCAAATCAATAACTATAAGAGAAAATAATTATTATATAATATTAAGTATATATTTTTGTCACAAACAATATTTTTTAGACTCTATAGTATACTTTTCTATGGAAAAATTTAACCCAACCCGAACTGTGATTGGACCCCCCCAGCAATAGAATACATACAAATTGCAGCAGATTACAAAAACAGCCATCAAAGACAGAGTGCCCAGCCTCTAAAACATATCTATGATTTGTTTTTCAAGTAGTTCTGATCTAGGCCAAAGCTAAGAAAGCCCTAGGCTACTTCTTTTTTAAAGGAAAGACAAAAATTTCACCTCATGGTTTAGGAGGAACTGTAAATACTGCATAAAAATACACCTATGAAAATGACAAAATTCAGCTGTTTCTCATATTTCTTTTTGATTTATATACTTACTTTTAATGGGGGATGTCTAGACAAAATTGGTATTGTTTTCTTTGTGGGGTTTTGGAGACAGTGAGGTAGAGTGGCAGAATTGGGAGAGTATGTATTCAAGAATAAAAACAAATGCATTTCTTTATTACGTATCAAAAAATATCAGATAAAAGAAATAGAGGTTTGTGTTTTTACAAAAATAAGCGTGTTGTAAGGTTTGTCAAAAAAAAAAAAAAAAAGAGCTTGACCCTTTAAAATTCAGTTTGGATTAAGATTTTGCATTATGTACTCTTAACACGTAAGTTTTAGCTTTCACTGTTTTTAACTGACAATCCCAAATATTCCTAAGAAAGAAATGACCACATCTAAAAGACAACTTTAGTCTCTATGAAAACCAAACTAAATGGACAATTAAAGACTCTAATAAATCGTACCAACACAAGATTCATTTAGTTTCAGCCTGTCTTTTTTTCCTTTTTCTTTTAAACGCAAATTTTTTTCTTACTAACTCAAATAAAGCTTTCTCTTCTCTCTTGCCAGGGCATCCATAATAGTGCTTCACAGCTATTGATGCTGCAAAAACTGACACTTGAAAATATTCTCTAGAGAAATATTAAAAGTGTCACCTTATCTACCTTGAAAAGTTATAAGAAAAAGCAGACAGAATGGACCATACTAGTGGCTACACATCCTCCCTCTCAATACTACCAATAATGTCATTAATCAGAATTAATGATAAAATCTTGTAGGTGTAGTGATAGGCAATGTACACTTAAATCATTATCTCTTAGTAAGTAGAAAAGATTGCAAAAATGAGGCTTTAAAAAAAAAAAATCAGGATAGGATGTATTTTAAATTTTTCATTTTGGTCTTCATAGCAGCAAAGCAACTTTTATCAATGTACAAAACATAGACAAATAAAACTTTGAAGAAAATGACAGAACCCTTGCCACTGGCAGTATATGACCTTTGGAAGGATAAAGGCAGATTTCTCCTTGATCTTAAAAAAACACAGCTTTAAAAATTAAAAAAGAAAATAAAACCTTTTTCATTTTCATTTAATAAAAATATTCATGTAACTTATTTTACAAAGATTTCTATCCCACTAATTTTTTCTCAAAACTTATCACATATAAATCTTGAAATTATACATAAACGTTGTGTGTGTAAGAAAAAGAGAGAATGAGTCATTTCTCAATTTGTCTGATATAGAGGCACTATAAGATACCAACTTTTCTGTGTCACCCAGTACAGCTTTATATATTAATTTTCTCTCATGAAAAGCTTAAATGCCAGACACATTTTTAAAAAGGACAAACACAATTGATCTTTTCATCACTACAATCTCATGAAACAGAGTTGATTGATGACTCCTAGGGACAATTAAAAAAAAGTCAGATGACCTGGTTTTCTCAAATTCTAATGTTTCCCCAGTGATTACTAAGTAAATGATTAATATCCTGAACTTGCTTATTCTACTTATTTCTCAAAATTCACAATCTATAATTAAAAAATAAAGACGAAACAGCTACATTTTGTGCCAATAAAATTAGTGAGTAGTTATAGACCACTAACCTGTAAGGGCTCTATAAATAGAGGTGTATAACCTTTGCAAAATTTTTAAACAGAGAAGTAAAAAAATTTCACCCAAGACAACAAAATAAGTATGCATATGTGTGTGTCTGCGTTTGAGGGGTCGGGGGAAGTCAGAAATAAGAACAACAAAGGTAATTCATAGTAGGAGTTGAAGACAAAGGACTTTCTTCAGTAGAACTTTACTTGGAATAGTGGAAACTTCCAACTTTTTTCTACATAGGATGTTATGAAAATAACATTATGGTACTTTGAGGCTGCCAAACCTTATTTGTAGTATTTCTTTACTATAAAGTCTATATTTTGATCAAATTTGAATTAAAACAATGACATGAAATTATAGCTAGGCTTTGGGAAACTTAGTGAATAAATTTTTTGAGGCATTCCAAAATTTTTTTTTTTTTTATTTGGCCGTGCCGCACGGCATGTGGGATCTTAGTTTCCTGACCAGGGATCGATTCCGCACCCCCTGCTTTGGAAGTGCAGAGTCTTAACCATTGGACTGCCAGGGAAGTCCCCCAAAATAAATTTTAAGTGTCATATATATTTTTTTTTAGAAGCAACTAGCACTCGTTTACATTGAAAACCTTCACAGGGTTCATTTCCCAAAGTATTTCCTGGCCACAGTAACAGTTTAACGAAGCACATACCTTCGCCTTCAACTTGACAGTGATGAGATGCTCTCTACCAGAAGCATCTTCGGCTTTTAACTTGATGGTACTAAAGCAAGCATCCACATACACAAGCCTGGTGAGTAGAAGAGAATAAAAAATGATCACAATAGAGAGGGCGGGGCTGGGGGGAGGAGGAGGTTGGAGGATGGTAGGATTTGAAATGAACATATTTGCTATATTCCTATTAATCCATTACAAAAATTAATCAGAGGAATTTGTGTATGCTATCCTATTATGCAGCTATAGATTTACTGCCGTTAATACACCAGTCCAGTGCTTAATGCAGTCATAGATCTCTGGGTTATTTACAATGTGTGTCAAGTCTCATGCTGTGGTCAGTGAGCGCTACGTCTCGGTTTTCCATCACCGGAACCTTTGGCGCACACAGCATGTTCCTGTCAGGTTCTACTTATGTACACATTAAACTTCCTGTCAAACTCTTTGATCCATTTCTGCAGTTTCATACAATATGAGACTTTTATGCTTCCTTTATTTGTTTTTCTCCTCAATGAACTTCTCCTTTATTATAAATAATGTTACTGTACAAAAGCCTGGCTAGTATTAGTTCATATACTCAAATTGATCCTCTAAGGAAAATGCTGTATAAGCACAGGTACAGCCTGGTCTCCTAACAATAAATTTTCTTTTTGTGCAATATATAGCTTCTGACACTTAACCTGGGCATGTATTCAAGATGACTAATATTTTAAACACATACCACAAGCACAATTGTTTTGGCTTTAAGTTGCTCTAAATGCATGTACTTTTTACAATGGAAACCAATACCCTTTGAAATATATCATTCTGTAAAAATATGGTCCCTTGAGAAGCATAAGCTACTGCCAAAAAGGTTCAAATTTAGCAGTATATTTACTAGTGAACTGGGCATGTGGATATTTTTTTGACATTTTTACAGTACCATTCTCTTGTGAAGATAAAAAGTAGCCTAACAGTATTGCACAACTTATCACCCAGACTGATGGTAAAACCTGTTGGAGTTCAAAACTAACATTAGCTTCCTAACCTAGGAAACATTTTTTTAACAACACTATATGCTGTTTAGTCACTGGCCAGATATAATGGTAAAATGGGTCAATTTCAAGAAGTGCTGGGCAATAAAGTTGTGGAACACTATTTGTAATGAAAAACAGATCTAAATCTGAAGACACATATCTTCAATAATAGAATAAAAAGTAAAACAGAACAATCTTTATCAACAGAAAAAATGTTTTATCATAATCTATAAAAAGTCTAGAGTCTTAGAAAACAAATGAAAATTCTAGAAATGTTTATTTACATAAAAATATCAATGACTCTAGTTAATCATTATTTTCTTTCAGCTTTATTTGTAAATGTCTCATATCCCCCTCCCCTCAAAAATTTACAACATGAGACTTTATCACATGTTTTATCAGTATGACTCTAAGGGTTAGATATATGGGCATCTGACTCTTTGAAAACATCAACACTTCATATTCAAGATGTTGAGATGAGCATATGCATTTATATCCTCTGTCTACTCACACACAGAAAAAAGGAATTTTAAAAAGATATGCATAATCCCACAGTTATAAAAAGCACAAGAAGGAATAGCATCAATCAAAGCAAATTTTCAACAAACTTTATAAAGATGTAAAGTGGTCAGAAGAGCACTGAGTAACGAAACGGATTAGAGGAGAGAGAAAGAGGGCTCCAGGAGGGAGACAGCTGGCAAAAAAAGAAAGTCTACAGAACAGAGGGTATTACTTATATGTGGGAAGAAATTAAGGAAACTTTAAAAAAATACGAGAAACCAAAATGGGAAGAGGAAATTTTAAACTAAATCATAAACAATAAAGCTATGTTAAAAATGGTAATTGCTCTACCATTAGCTTTTCAGTGAAAAATATTTATGTAGTCATAAAAAATTAAACTGCTTACTAATTACAATTTTTAGAATTCAGCAATAGACAAAGCTAGCAGACTTAATTATAGTTACAGAAACTAATGTAAATATATTTGATCATTGCAATTTAAAACAGAGACAACAAAAATTGAGAAGGAGAAAGAGAAGGATATGAGGAGGGAAGATTAGAAACATTAAATTTTGTAATTGCTAATTTGAGAGTAAGAGATACCATCTTTAATTGAACAGACATGAAAGAAGTTTAAGAAATATTAAAGCGAATAGAAGAATAAAAGAATAGTGATGAAGGGAGAGAGAAGGCAGTATATGAACTAAATCCATTTTTATTACAGTAGTTAATCAGTATTTAATTCTGATCAATCAAGCAATGCTGAATATAGGCATATTTTTTAGAAATACAGAAGTTACTTGTAAACATGAACATTTCAGAGTGTTTGTCTCAAAGTGTAAGACCAGGGATGGGATATGGTATGGAAAAAGCCTGCTGCTTTTCATTATAAGCCCTAAATAGTTTAGAAGCATGATGAATATATATAGAGAGAGCGAGCAAGAAGGAATAGGGAGAGAGAAGGAACAACTAAATCACCAACTAGTACTTTTCATACTTCTCATTGCTGCTTGGCATCAACATGTTCAAAATCATTACGGAACATCTATAAAATAAGACAGCAATAAACTAAAGTTCTAGTCTTTTGTTTGCAATCACACGGACAAAGTTTAAGACGTAGAAATAATACATTAGAGAAAAACAGGCTTATGCTCAAAATACTGCCCTGCAGTCAAAAGGATCATAAGGTTAATTTTGTTAAGCTTTAAGACAAAATTCAAACTTTTAAAAATTTATAATTTCAGGTTAATCTCAGCATCGTCATTTAAAATTAAACATTTTACCCATGTTGATTCCTGTCTACTTTGTTTGGGGAAGAAGGAGAAAATTAATTGTGATTATTATCACGTTTAGTACATGTGACTGAGAATGGCAAATGTGCTCTAGTATTTATTCTCAGCTTCTTTCTTTTGGTAGTAGGATCCCAGCCACCGCAGCACTCCACCTAAACCGAGTTTTAGCTGGGTACACTCCATCCAGCTAGCAACCCTTCCAGCTGTCCTTGGGTATCAGCATATCACTAAATTTTGGCCAATGTACTGCAAGCAGAAGTGATATGTGCACCTTTTGGATCATTTATAACAAAATCGTGGCTACCCCTCCCCCAATCCCTCCCATTCTCCCTTCCTGTACAGTGGAACTTAGGCCAATATGACCCAGCAAAGACCATGCCAACAAGAACAACCTCTTAGTGCAGCTCTGACCAACAGAACTTTCTGTGATGACGGAGGTATTCTATATCTGCACCGTCCAAAACAGTAGCCACTAATCATATGTAGCTACGGAGGACTTAAAATGTAGCTAGTATGAATATTAAATTTTTAATTTGAGTTAATTTAAATGTTATCAATAGTCACATGTGGCTAGTAGCTACTATGCTGAACAACGCAGCCAGTGGATGGTTGAAAAGCAAAAGAAACCTGGGCTCTTGGATGACCCTGTGAAACAAAGCCACCAACTCACTCTTGACCACCTGCCTACCTGTGAACTGTTAAATGAGAGATGAATAAAATTCTATTTTGTTTGAAACACTGAGGATTTGGAGTTCTCTTTGTTAACAGCAGCTCAGCCTGTACCTTAACTAGATAATCAATATTTGTATCTACTCACGATAGAAAGGAATATCTTAACGTTTGGTCTACAGAAGAGATATTAAAGGGGAAAAAAACAGCAATAAGCTCTTACAAGTAATATTAAAATCAGTTTTTCTTAAAAAAAGGCTATTTCAAATGTTCTCTTTTATTGGTAAGTTGGATATCTCAATTTAAACATGAAATAAATAATTTCTACTCATTTAAATAATACATTTGGGCAACTTTCATTATTGGAAAGCTCAAATTTTTGAAAAGTTATAATCACATTTAAAACATATTTAGAAGTTTAGGTATTTACTACTTAGCTAGACATATTCTAAAACTGACTAAGAAATTATAAAAACATAAATATAAAAATCTAAAGAAATAAAACACTATACTTTTTGCACTTTACTTTGCATTTATCATTTGCTGCATTTCTTTATAAGTTACTGCTTGCAATAACTAAAATGGCACTAAACTTAGAGTTAAGGTTTTTTTTAAATTTTATTTATTTATTTATTTATTTATTGGCTGCATTGGGTCTTTGTTGCTGCACACTGGCTTTCTCTACCTGTGGTGAGCAGGGGCTACTCTTCGTTGTGGGGTGTGGGCTTCTCATTGCGGTGGCTTCTCTTGCTGCGGAGCACGGGCTCTAGGCTCCTGGGCTTCAGTAGCTGTGGCTCATGGGCTCTAGAGTGCAGGCTCGGTAGTTGTGGCGCACGGGCTTAGTTGCTCCGCAGCATGTGGGATCTTCCTGGACCAGGGCTCGAACCCGTGTCCCCTGCATTGGCAGGCGGATTCTCAACCACTGCGCCACGAGGGAAGCCCAAGAGTTAAGTTTTTTAAACATTTTAAAGGGATATTAATACTTAAGCTTCAGAGAGGTTTTTGTTGTTGTTCTTAATAGGTGAATGTTATCAGTACAGAAAAACAGAATGAACGTGCTTTATATCTCTTAAAATACTGTACTTACTTTGACCAAAAGCTTAAGTTATACAGTTTTTTTCATTAAATATCTAGATGCATTTACGTACTAAAAACATCAAAAGGCAGACTGAAGACCTTCATGTTTTAATAAAGCACCAAAGTTTCCATTTCCACTCTCAACTTTAAGCATTAACTACTTCAAAAAACAACCTCCCTAGTTAACATTTTTCCTCCCTGTGTTTTTCTGTACACCAGTCTATCCTGCCTTCCATTAACTAGATTAATCTTCCTAAGTATATTTTTAATCATATCAACCACTTGCTCAAAAATACTCAGTGAGTCCCCATCACCTGCATATAAAGAATCCTTAGCCTAACAGTCAAGACCTTTCAGTCCGGCCCTAATATTAATCCTCTTATGTGAGCAACTGATCCACTCCCAAGTCCAAAAATGAACTGCACGTTTCCATCACTACAAAGTTGCCTCCCCCATTCCTACCCTTTTAAGGCTTTCTATATTCCTCCCAAGCTTTCCCAATATCTACTTCCTCTCAGAACCTTCCTAAATTATCCATAGCACAAAAGAACTTCACCTTTCTCTAAACTCTCATACTGCTCCTTTCCGTGTTAAGTTTTGCCTCCCAATCAAATAAGCTTTTTTTTTAATAAGTGATATGAAAGTTTTATTTTTCTATGTATGTGTCAATGCTCTATGTATTATATGAACATAAACAAGCTGCTGTCAGACTGGTTCATATTTACTGATTCGCATGTAAGTTTTAAACAACTAAATGCAAATTCTGTTCAACTAGATACTCTAAACATATTACCAATGTTTAGAAGGACAATTTTTTCACTTTTATATAATTTGCATTCAGTGATTTGGACATATGTATGAGGTAAAAGCACTCTATTTATAAAGGTCATTTAGAATGAAATTCATACTTTTAACATCTATGTTCTTATGCGTTATACAACAAAATTATCATTATGATTATAATTAAATCATAACACTAATTATATGTTGTAAAACTCATACATAGTCGGACCTTTTGGTGAACTAGTGTCTCAACAACTTTATATTTACTTTACACAAGGAATTATTTGAGTCACATACTTATGTTTCTTTTCAACCCTTATTACTAAGCATCACTGGTTTCATTTAAAAAATGAAGAGTATGTGGCTCTGAGAGGTTATGTGACTTGCCCAAGGTCACACAGCTGATAAGCCAGAATTAAAGCCCTTGTCTCATTACTGGAATTAATTTAGTATTAACATGTATCTCCATTTCTCCCAATATGTTATATAATTCTTTGAAATGCACTGAGAATTATAGAGGATATCACCATCAATGAATTAAGTCCATTTCAAAAATATTAGACTTAATTAAAAATCTAATTTAATACATGTTGACAATCTTTCAGCAGCACAACAAATTTAGTAAAACTCAGCTCTTTCCCAAAATAAATTTAAAAGGCCAAATAGTTTAATTCTACTCACTCTAAGCGATAAATAATATGCTACATTAAAAAGGACAAAACCATCAGGTCACTACCCCCTGTTTGAATCATTTAAGCTCTGAATTATCTAGGACCATGTGATTACTAAAATAAACATAAGATATCCTATAAATAAAGTGACTATGCATTTCTTTTGAACTGGGACACTTTTGAGACTAAAAGGGGCCAAGATAAAAGGCATAAGTTAGGACTATCCTAGGTAAAGTGGGATATAAATCAGCCATTCTATAAAGCAAACAAAGCTTTCAACTTCAGGACATTCTTAATACCAAACAGAAAATCCTATTAAACCCCAAGAATTCTGTTTAATTCTTACTGTTTTAATGAGCCATTCTGTAACATAACACAAGCAGAAGTTAATGGAAACCCATCAAGACACTTTTTTGCATCACCCACTTTTTGAGCCAGTATAACACCCAAAATCATCCACAACTTCATCTTACCCTTAGGACAACTTGCTGTTTTTAGTGTGTTTTTAAAGAAGTTGAAACTACTGTAGAAATTACAATAGCAGCAATCAAACTTAAGATCAGCTACTAATTCTCAATGTCATTTCTATAAAAAAAAAAAAAGGGTATACGAATATAGAGGAAAAAGGAAAGATTTCAATCATATTTTTAAACATTTCCTTTTTTCTAACTGAATTTTTTATAAAGCTTGACCCTATAGAACTGATTAGATATGTCAAGTATGTAATTTAAAAACACAGCAAGGTTTTCCTTATCTTAAAAAAAAAATCCTTCTTTTATTATCAGATTTTACTATTCCACTAACAAATCTACAAGATTATTATTTAGAGTGTAAGTAAAATATAGATATTTCATTTGGTCTAGGAATCATGAAGATTCTGAAAATCCATTTAAATCAATTTGTCATGCAAATCATTATGTGTGTTATTTTAAAAGATATTTTAAATTAAGAAGCTAGACAGCTGCTCAGGCAGCACCTCAAAAGTTAACAATTCTAGCACAGGGACAGCACAGTTCAGGTCTCATTTGTAGCTCTGAGGGTCCTGAAACCCAGTATTATCAGTGTGCCAAGTATACCAGGCCTGATTTAAGAATTAAGTCACAAAAATAAAACTGAAAGGAGATGTTCTTACTTCGCCAGACACTGCTGGATAAATACGGACAAAATCATACTATTTGGCGTCTCACAATCAATCCATGTGGACAACTTCTCTTCTGCTAACACACTGTTTATTTGTAAAGACTATGAAACTAATGATTAGGTAACAGCAGGTATATTCTAATTCAATCATGCATCCTAGTCACTATAATTAAACTATGAGCTTTCATAAATCTAAGCAACAGATTTCAAAACTACCATTTTGCACATGGCCAATTTTATCCGTGGTGCGATAGTCACACTTCGAGGCTGAAACTAATAAAAACTATGTCCAGGTACTTGAGGGAACTTTACTAAAGGCTCCATACCAGAGCTATCCCCACAGCTCACCTCCAGGGCGCCATCAGTCACGCCAAATGCCTGAGCACTGTTGTGCAGCCAGCCTTGGCAATATACACTCATCTTATATACAAAGCTGGGGATGAAAATATGTATCCTGAAACTTATTCTGAGAATTAGACAAGAACTCTATAAAGTAGCTAGCAGGAACTTAAAAATGGAAGTTCCTATATATAATAATCTAAGGGGGAGACAAACATTTATATTGTGATGAATGCTATGGTAGAGGCGTTCATATGCTTACCTTTGGCTTTCATCTATTATCTAAGCTAGAGACCTGTTCCTTTTTCTCCGCTATCAGAACAATGTATATAAAGCAAAGCAAAAGTCAGTACTTCCTATTTATCTATAAAAACATTTATTCCATAAAATATTTTATATACTTGCACTATTTCTCTTATAACTTTGTTGCTAACAGCTCTCAAAAATCCTGTAAGTATACACCATAGTACCTATCTGAGTTAGAATTAAGTACTACTGGGATCCATCTACTTAAATTCTGACTCTTCCACTAGATGTAAGTTCCATGAGGAATCTTAAGTCTTGCTTGTGTATCTTCACTGCCTTACATTATAGGCATTCAATAAATAATAGGTGGAAAAAAATGAACAATTCAAAAATCTGATATTTGCATACTCAATGCTTCAACTGATTTTCATTACTGGAGTTCTCCCAATAATGTCACATCTGCTTAGAAAACTGCCTCAAACTGACTATATCAAAATAACAGAAATAAAACTAGAAGAACATTTCTTCTTCCCTTTCCAAACCCTTCCTCCATTCCTAATTATCCTCTAAACACTAAGATCTTAACATTTAAGCATCAGAAAATAAGTCAAAATAATTTTTCTCTTTTCTATCACTTTAAATCCAAAGAATGATCAGGTCCATGACATCAACGCCTCAAGAAAAATCTTCATAACTTCAGCAGAATTGTTAAGAGTGCATCTCAATTCATTACTTGTCTTCTCTGTCTCTCCCCTCCATTGTTTTGCTAAATTTTCTAAAAAGGGTTTCATCCATCCCAAATCCTATTCAGGAATGATATCTTATCAAATAAAACGTAATTTCATGAATATGCATTAACCAGTCCTCAATATCACCGTAACAGTACATTTAAAATTATATGTAACATCCATTTCTGGCTAAAATGGAGTACCTTACTGAAGACCAAAACTTCCTCTGAGAACAACTAAAGTAGCCTGATGAAAGGGAAAAGAAAAAAAAAGTTTGAAGGTGTCAAAAAATTGCTAAAGCAACCAGGACTTGAAGGACCAAGGTCCTGAAGAAGGGGGAACAGAGGAGAAGTAAGCCAACACTTCAGCCATTTTTCCTTCAGGGTATTTAGCAATTCTGGGCATAGGGCAAGAAAAGGAGGATCTGGGTAAATGGAGCAGGCAGAGAGCTACTAGTAAGTGGCAAAAAAAAAACAAAAACAAAAAAAACAAACAAAAAAACCAAAAAAAAATCAACAACAAAAAAACAAAACAAAAACCCTAACAGCATTTCTGGCAACCTCATGAGGATAGAGAAATAAAAATAATGGACTTAAAGGGCCAGAATCTGGTGAAAAGGTAGGGTCAGAGACTGGGGCCTTATATCCTGGCAATTTTCCATCAAAACTTTTAATAAACTGCAAGGGATAAGAGGATAAAAAGCCAAGCAGAAAGCCAATCAAAAACAAAGGATAATATTTAGAAATCTCATAATACTGAGGAGAAATTTATTAGAATTTAGAACCTACCAGTGGGAAAAAGTCCCAGTGAACATCCCTAAGCTCTCAGTGGGAACCCTTGGAGGGTTACCGGTAAAGGCAAAGTAAACAAGAGGTATGTGAAGCACTGCCCAAAATGCAACCCAGACTCTAATGGGCTAAAGGTAAACTAGCCTAATGAAGACAAAGATTAGAGTTTAGGATCTACCAAGGGAGAAATCCAAATGAGCACACTTGGCTCTTGCTTGAAAGCTCTGGAGGGTTATAGCCTGGGACAGGGAGAGGAGCAATAAGAGCCCTGCAAAAACTACAACCCACCGGGAACCATTTCACTCTCTATGGCAACCTGCCCCCGCTTTATTTTCCTAGTAAAGAAAAAAGTAAACCCTCTGTAGAACAAAATATCATCTGGAGCTTCCGAACTTTTTAATACACAATTTCCAACACTCAACAAATATTATTAGGTATAGCACTGCAGCCTGAATGGCCAAAGGCAAGTACAGAAGAACAGCCAAGACAGTGAAAAAAGGTGCATTAACTAGAATGCCTACAAATTAAGCCAGTTTCCTCATTTCTCCCCTTTTGCCGTTTTTTTTTTTTTTTTTTTTGGTTATTTTTTCCCCCGAAGAAAAAACAATCATGTTATTGAGAAGAGACACAGAGATTTAAGGTTTTACATTTTTTTTTGTTATACAGTATTCAATTTTGTATTGATTCAATTGTGAAAATAAAGAAAAACCCTTACTCTTTGCTGTTAAAAAAAAAAGTCTAGGCCTTGGTATTCACCCAACAAAGTTGAAAAATAACATCCACATAAAAAACCTGCACATAGATGTTTACAGCAGCTTTATTCATAACTGCCAAAATTTGGAAGCAACCAAGATGTCCTACAGTAGGTGAATAAACTGTGGTTCACCCAGACAATGAAATATTACTCAGTGCTAAAAACAAATGAGCTAATGAGCCATGAAAAGACTGAGAGGAAATTTAAATACATATTACTAAGTGAAATAAGCCAATCTGAAAAGGCTTCATAATGTATGATTCCAACCATATGATATTCTGGAAAAGGCAAAACTATGGAGACAGTAAAATGAACAGTGGTTGCCAAGGGTCAGGGGAGAGGGAGGGATGAATAGGTAGAGCATAAAGCATTTTTAGGGCAATGAAACTACTTTGTACAATATTATAATGACAGATACACGTCTTTATACATTTGTCCAAAACCATAAAATGTACATCACTAAGAGTAAATCCTAATATAAACTATGGTTTTCGGGTGATAACAATGTGTCAATGTAGGTTCATCCATTGTAACAAATGTACCACTCCAGTGGGGGATGCTGATAATGGTGGAGTCTATGCGTGTATTTGGGGGCAGAAAGTATATGGGCAATCTCTGTACCCTCCTCTTAATTTTGCGATGACCCTAAAACCACTCTAAAAAAATTAAGTCTATTAACAAAAATTAATAAAAGCACTAGGAATGCCAAGATCCGGGACTATATGACAGAAAACCACAAGAAAAAAATAAAAAAATAAAAAGAGACTCAAGGGGATCTAGATTATGGGAGTAGTTAGAAAAATTTTAAAACCATAAAAAAAAAAATAGAGAAAAAGATGGAGAATTTCAACAGAGTATTAAAATCTAGTAGAGTTATACTAATATCTAACAAAGTAGACATTAAGGCAAGAAATATTGCTAGATACGAAAAGAAACATTTAATGATGAGGGAAAATCCACGAGGAAGATGCAGCAATTATAAATGTGTATGTACTCTAAATTAAAAACAGAACTTCAATATGATCCAGCAATTCCACTTGAGGGCATATGTCCGAAGGAAACAAAATCACAATGTCAAAGAGACATCTGCACACCCATGTTCACTACAGCATTATTTACAATAGCCAAAACATGGAAACAACCCAACTGTCCACTGACAGATGAATAGATAAATAAAATGTGGTGTATATATATACAATGGAATACTTTTCAGCCATAAAAAAGGACATCCTGCCATTTGCAACAACCTGGATGACCTATAATGGGTATTATGCTAAGTGAAATAAGTCAGACAGAAAAAGACAAATACTGTATGATCTCACTTATAATGTGGCATCTAAAAACATACCCTAAAAAACTGAATTCATAAATACAGAGAAAAGATTGGGGGTTGCCAGAGATGGGTGTGGAGGGTGGGTGAAACGAGTGAAAGAGGTCAACAGGCACAAACTTCCAGTTAGAAAATAATTAGTGGGAGTGTAATGTACAGCATGGTGACTACAGCTAATAATATTGAACAGCTGACCTGAACAACATGGCGGTTAGGTGCACCAACCCTCAACACAGTCGAAAATCTACCTATAACTTCACAGTTGGCCCTCCATATCTGCAGTTCCACATCCACACATTAAACCAATGGCAGATTGGATAGTACTATAGTACATATTTATTGAAAAAAAATCTGCATATAAGACCCCGTGACGCTCAAGGGTCAACTGGATTGTATATGTGAAAGCTGCTAAGAGAATAAATCTTCAGCGTTCTCATCACAAGAAAAAAATATGTAACTGTGTACTTATGCATGTTAACTAGACTTCTTGTGGTGATTATTTCATAATACCTACATATATTGAATCAGTATGTCATACATCTGAAACTAATATAATATTCTATGTCAATTTTATCTCAATAAATAAATATTAAAGGGAATTCTTCAGTCAGGAGGAAAATTACTCTAGACAGGATAGAAATGCAGTAACGAAGGAATGAAGAACACTGGGAGAAATAACTGTGTGTGTATGTATAAAAATACTGACTTTAAAAACAACAATAATAACGTTTGTTAAATTTAAATATAGAATTAAAATGCATTATAACAACAACACAACAAAGGGGAGAAAATGCATTAAAGAGTTTTAGATCCTCGCAATATAAGAAAATTGGTAACGATAACAATGTATATTTTGCTATGTGTATGCTGTAATCTCTGAGGTAACCTCTAAAATAATAAAAAACAGTATACCTAAAAAGTTAATAGAAAGAAAAATATAATAAAAATTGTGATTAATTCAAATAAAGGCAGATGAAGAAAAAAAACACAAAATACATGAGACAAATAGAAAACATATAGCAAGATAATAGACATAAAACTAAATATATTGGGTGATGTCAGTGAAAATGGCAGTCAGAAGTTCCTAAAATTCTCCCCTCCATATAATAGCAACAAGAAAACCAACACAAAAAAACTGTCAGAAAAAAAGACAAATATGTGAGGTGATGAATGTTAATTAATACAATTGTGGCAATCCTTTCACAAAGTATAGGTATATCAAATCATCACACTGTACACTTTAAGTATGTAAAAATTTTATTTGTCAATTATATCTCACTAAAAGAAAAAATAATGTTATATGTTCAGTGAAAATATGGTAACATCTTAATTTACTGTGTACATAAAAATGTTATTTTTTTCCAAATTATATTTAGAATGCTACCTTGTAGGTCAGTTTTTTTATGATGATATACCTTTAATTCATAGCCACAATAAGGATCAGATACTCTAACTACATGACACTTTTGACTAAAAACAGTGCAAAATAAATTGCTAAAACTGAAAATATATTAAATTGAAATGCGTAAGAGAAAGGCATTTCTAAAACATTTTAAAATAGACATACTTATCCCAACCAAGAGTTCCTATCTCTTCAATAAGGCTTGAGTAGAACTGGGGAGGAGGAGGTAGTACATACAGCTCTTTTTTATTCTTTAAAGCAACTTCCTGTTTAAAAGAAAAAACTTGAATCAGCTGCGGAATGCTACACAATGAATTATTAGTACCTGATTACGAAACACAATTCTGTAATCTTTGTACCTAACTAAAGTATCCATTATTTTTACAGAAAATCCAGCTGAATGATTCCCCTTCTCATAAAAAAAGACACGAAAAGGGTAAAGGACTGCACTGAAGGTCATGTAAAACTGTCAATTATTATACCATAAAAACTTAAGACTCTCATGTTCTCCTAGACCATTATGCCTATCAGAGATGAAAAAAATTCACACACACACACACAAAACCCCCTCATTCTCAAGGCTTCACTATTTTTCTACTCCTGTTGATATAAAGAAACATGTACCTTTAAAGAAAAGCCTGAACTCTATGTACATTGCCTAGACTGATACATTTGCACACCTTTGTGAATCACATTCTTATAAAAATCCTTCATTATCACAAGAAATACATACCTGTTAATTTCTTTCACTGACTTACATGCTGTATTACTCCCAGACCAGCTAAGTGTTTTGCCATCTATTTGGCTAGATCACAGCTCCTTTCCCTGCTAAGCCCACCTATGATATCTTTAAGATGGTTTATGTTCCCCCAAACAAAACTAAAATTTACACTTTTACAAGCAATACAAACATCACTAGAGTTGCTGAGGCTGAAAATTACCAGTTATTTCAAAGGTGCTAACCTAGACAAATATCTTATTTGGAAAGTAAAAATAAATGTATCTATACAGATGTTCATATGGTCTGGATTATCAAAAGGTATTATAAAAAGGAAAGAAATAATAAAACCAGAAATTAATTAATAAAAACCAATAAAGAAATTAAAAACCAGATATAATAAATAACAAAACCAGATGGGAAGAAGTATAAAAATTATAAGTACTTCTGGTAACCCTAATAATAAGTATAAATTTTTATTTGTTTAAGTATATATTTATTAGTCCTTATCCTTTTTTTTTTTTTAAACAAGGATAGGAGACAATTAAATTGAGGTAACACTAGAAAGAATAGATTTTTACAAAACAGCGTTTCAAAATCAGGACTGTTTACTGAAACTACTTTAATACAGTTCTAAATCTGCTATAGGATAAAAACAAACAAACCAAACTGTGAAAGCAGGTTTGTAAAGCCCAGAATGTCAATGTGAATTAGAAGGGAAGCTCCCAGAAGACAAAAAGTATACTGCTTTTTTATAAACTAAATACCTAATGCTGTATATAGATAGCCTGATAGTCCACAGAAATAAATTTGTACTATTAAGATTAGCCTGTTACTAGTACTACTAATAATAATGTCAATATCATTCCTGGACTTACAGATGTAACAGCTATACAGTATTTGGAAACTTTTTTAAATTCAAAAATATTAATTACTACTATTCACGTACACTGAAGGTTAAAAATAAACTTGGATAATAATAAAAATGTACTTTAATCCTAGGTTTATGACATTTGTAAACTCTGCCTTCTTCCTAGGGTCAGACAAGTTATTCCTATTCTAGAACTGTAACAGAGAAAAGGGCAAAGGCAGAGAAGCAAAGTGTTCTTTGTGGACAAGGAAGCAAAGGTACATAGTAGAAAGAACACAGGCTTTACAAACAGGTTTTAATTCCTAATTTTAAACATTTCCAAGTTTTGAGGCCTTAGGCACTCAGTGACTCAGCCATAAAAAAGGAATAAAATAATTTACCCTGTTGAGTTCTTTTAAAACAACTGTTCATCTATCAGATATGTACAAGCTCCTACTATACGCCTAGTTATTACTAGGAAACTCCATGAGAGATTTAACAAAATTTCCTGAAATAAGATCAACACCTACTGATTTCATTTGGGCAACATTCTCAATACTTTCACCAGTGATTATATTAAATGAACCCTATTACTAACAATACAACCCAATAAACTACTAATTCTTACGTTTTTAGGTACAGTGCCATAAATGCGCAATAGTATCACCAACTCTGTCCACAATTTCTTTAGAAAGCTAAAGTAGAGGATCTCATTTTACTCAGAAATGCAATGACAAATGTACTAAATAGAATATTGTGAATTGGAGATCAATCCCCAATTATTTTAAACTATTGAGTATTTCTTCAAAATTAAATGACCGATAGAGCTTAAAGTTAGCTTCAGCAGTAACGAGCCACAGTATATACAGTTTTTACTCTGGTTCCCTTAGCCCAGGGATCCCCAACCCCCAGGCCGTGGACTGGTCTGAGGCCTGTTAGGAACAGGGCCACACAGCAGGAGGTGATGCACAGCAGGAGGTGAGCGGCCGGTGAGCAAAGCTTCATCTGCCGCCCCCCATGGCTCGCATTACCGCCTGAACCATGCCCCCCATCTCCCCCACCCCCCAGCTTCGTGGAAAAATTGTCCTCCACAAGACCAGACCCTGGTGCCAAAAAGGTTGGGGATCACTGCCTTCGTCCTATTTGTATAGGTTATCAAAATTATGATAAAAAGACAAAAGAAACTTTTCAAACTTTTGTTCAATGTCAAGGAGACGTAAACCAAAATACGCTTCACTTCTTCACCTTACATTTTTTAAGGTTATCATGTTGTGGCCTTTGACAAAATTGATAATGAATTTTGATAATCCTTATTAATTAGGGCTTACAAATTCATTAGTCAAAATTTAAACTTTAGAATCTGATTTTTTTTATACTCTTTATTTTGATCCCAAACGTTTCACCAAAGCTCCACCTCAGTGGGTTGTTATGAGGATTAAAAAAAGGGCTCAAGACAAATCCAGCAAGTAAATAAGCTCTAAATATGTGGCAGCTGCTCCTAACAATAAGAAGGCCTCAAAAAGAACCACAAAGAAATATCAAACTGCTTTCAGTTGTTAGTAGCTATATATTGGTACTGTAATTTTGTAAAACAAATATAAAGAAATATTTTATAGATATGGGAAAAGCATAAGTAAAACATACAAGTAAAAACATAATAAAATAACTATGTTAATATTCAAAATGAAAATTTTCAGATTTAAAAGAGATATAAGCATAAAGTCAAAGAAGTAAAATCCCTATGCCAAATTTGAAATGAAAATTTTGAAATGAAGTCATGATTGTTTTCTTTCTAAAAAGCATTTTTTTCAGGCTTTGTCCACTGAAAAGGCCTAGAATTAATACCAATGAACACTCCAGTTTTGAGACTGTGGCATCCAAATACCATTTCCTACAAAAAAACCATAGCTCTTCAGAAAAATAGGATGAGTTAATGAAACTGGGGCAATTGGTGTCATAAAGCAAAGCTTGGGATGTGTTAAAAGAACTCAGGAACCAACATGAAGGGGCTTACACTGACCAAAAATGGTACAGTTTAAGCACTGAATAATGACTGCAATGGACTAAAGTTAATCAAATATTAAAAAACCCACGGGTTCATAATAATACTAAAAAAAAAAAAGCATTAGTTTCCTTTGAGTTGCTAGGCACCACCTCATTATTCTAAAAATCGACTTTTTAAAAAAAGGAAAAAGAAACAAGCATTTATCCTGTCTCTCCAGTATAAGCTATGCCTCAAATTAACCAAATAACTGATGAAGGGAAATTCTTCTCTGTAAAAGATTTTCAGCTAATAAATGTAGATGATGGATTTTTAAAAATCACCATTTGCAATCCCTAATGAAATAGTGGATGTAGTCAATGACTGTCATTGGAAGCTAAAATCAGTAGGTGATAAGCTGATGGGAAACTTTATATTAGATGGATCTAAACCTATTGATCAATCTTAACTCCTCTAAACGAGGAACTATCAGACACCATGTACCTCCTGATACAGGGTAAGAAGTACAGAGCACAAAGTATTCTTACCAGAGCAAATGAACCCAATTCTGTTGAGACCCTGAGATCTAACTGCCAGATTGCAAAAAAGGTAGAAGAATATGTTAAAAGACACCATGAATATCTAATAAACCAAATCCAGAATGTAGGAAATTTTATAGGACACATAATCTGGCTTTTCAATGAGTAGATGGCATGAGAAGAAGGAAAAAAAAACAGTGAGGGGAAGAGGAGATGCTGCTACAGGAAGTAATTAAGAAACTTAAGAGACATATCAACTAAATATAATGTGTGGACCGTGTTTGCCTACTGATACAAACAAAGCAACTATAAAGAATTAGCACTAACTTTACTGGGATTATAACAGCATATTTTAAAACAGACAAAAAAACACTTAAGTGTTAGACGTATAATCTGATATTATGGAGAAATGGATACAATGTCCAGGGTTTCTTTTAAAATGCTCCAGTCCCTTTCTCCTAAAAGAGTAGGGGAAGAAATATGATTGGCAAAACTTTGAAGTTAGGTCATGGGCCTGTGGGTATTCCCTGTCGTCTTCCCTCTTCTGTTAATCAAGTATTTTACGTATAGTTAACTGAATAATCAATTATCATATGTAACTGTGTATATGTAATGAAGCCTAACAAATTTTTCAGAAATCTGTAGTTGTATACAAAATTATTTATACATTGTATTATATCTTTATGTGTGACTTTTTAATCTCTCTGTAGATGTTACATTCTCTAACAGACCAGAAGTACATTTTATTTCTTCACCACCTGTCCAAGACTAGTGTCAAGTGTGCCCAGTTTAGGATACAATCAAACTGGTTCTTACACATAGTTCTACTCCTCATGCAGTTTCAGAAAAGTACCATCCACATTTATGCACAGAGTAAAATAAGACATTAATGATTGCGAGTTGAGAAGTTTTAAGTTCTAATCATGTTGGTTTTTAAAGGAATTACAAAAACATTCAAGATTTACAGAATATGGTGACAGTGTTAGAAAACAAATTCTTACCAAAACCATCTTCAACTCCACTATAAAGCTCATTAGATCAGGAGAGTGCTGCATTCTCTAGATCAAAACAACATTTCCAATTAATTTCATGTGTACAATGAATATTCCACATGCTGAAATGGAAATAAAATCCAAGTCCATGTGAATATGGAAAAAAAAGTATTAGCTATATCTACGTCTTAAAAGTATAAGAATTAAAGTATTGGTCATCAACCCTACTATTCCTACCAATTTCATTCTGAAAGAGTAATTAAAGCCCTCAAATCTATTTTGGTGAGATATACTGAATTATGTAAGCATGTCACTTAAAATCTCACACATTCCTCTATTTCTTCAGCACTGACTACCATCAAGTTTAGCAATCTAGTGAACCACAGCACTATTTACCAAAAAAAAAAAAAAGTATGAATGGAGTGTCAAGAGGAGCATAAAATATAAAAATCAGGAAATCTATACAATTAAAAGAATCTAGTCAGGGCAATGAATTAACCACTAATCAATAAAACTGTCTATTTTAATTTTTTTCCTTCACCTTAAAGACTACCTATAATTGTTAATTTTGTCCTTTCACAACTAACCCGTATTAATTCAAAAAGAGTCAATCTTTCAATAAGGTAGAACAGTTACAATAAAATGGCAAAAAGGAAATAACTTCTGAAGTATAAGGGATATTAAAGTGTCATGGTTCCATTTCCTAGAAATCTTTGATTCTTAAAAGAAAATTATTATAGAATAAAAGAAAGCAAAAAAAAATTCTCATGTAAAATTGCTTTCTTAGATAAATCTCTACATCATTTCTCTGCTTGAAATCAAAATGTTATTTTTGTTACTTTTTCTGATGCACTGCACTACCACCACACAGTTCTGAAGTGGATATGTAAATTTCTGTCTTTACATGAGAAAAATAATAATCGAAGATATTTCAACAATACATGAGACATATGATTTACATCTTAACACAGCTTTGTGTGGGCACGTTTGTAGAACAAGTCTTTGACTTTCCCTTCTTCTATACAATATTTCCCCTGTAGTCTACTAGAGAGGAATAATAAATTATACCAAAGTGTGCAAACTACAGCTCAGAGGCTAAATCCAGCCCGATAGCTGTTTTTGTAAGCAGAGTCGTAATGAAATGCAGCCGCACCTATTCATTTACTTCTTGTCGAGGCTGCTTCGGTGCTACAAGGGCACCGTAGAGTAGTTATGACGGAGATCTTAAGGGTCCACAAAACCTGAAAAATTTACTATCCAGTCCTTCACAGAAAAAAAAATTGCTGACCCCCCACCAGATCTTAGGGGTCCATAAACCTGAAAAATTTACTATCCAGTCCTTCACAGAAAAAAAATTGCTAACCGCCCCCCCCGACCCATATTTACTAAAGTTAAAAATGATACAAGGAAAGAAGAGTAACATTCAACTGGACTTTGGAATAAAACAAAGACTGAAACTAATACTGGGTTCTACAGTAAGGGCAGGGTTCAGGGCAGGGAGGAGATAAGTAATTGGAACTTTTTCTAGGAATCCTCTTGGTGAACTGGTGGAGAAAAACTGTTACAGAATTTATTATTATTCTTAGTCTTCATTAACAGTTTTTCTTCAAGCTATTTAGATATCTCATTAGATTCATTTCTTAAACTTTAGTATACAATATAATCTCAGTGGATGGGGAAGGGGCGGTGAAGAGAAAACAGAGAGAAATAATTTAAACATCCCCTTAAAAATCTGCTGTAATTATACTGCCAGCAGTGACAGCCTACATTCTACAAATCAAATAGTTTATTTCCTATATTTCTTTGTGGTTCAGTACTGCTTTAAGTGAGAGTAACTGTCATTGTCAGTTTCATACATAATAACCTGCTTTAAGAAAGTAGAGGAAATCAGGAAAAATACACAAATGAATAAAGCATTAAAAGAAAGGCAGTTCTACTTACATTTATTTTCCTACAAGAGGCATTTCATTATTTTCAGTTGCTTCAGTAATTGATTAGAGAAACAAACAAAAATCTTTAAAGGAATTTTCAGGTAGAGCAACCTAAACATTAAGAATAACTGAATTGGGATGGAGAGGTGGATGAAGTGGGTGAAGGATGTCAAAAGTACAAACTTCCAGTTATAAAATTTTTTTAAAAATAAAGAATAACTAAATAAATCCTGCCTATATCTCACCTATGCCACCTTTACATCTATTCTCATTACATATGCATGCATGATCCTAAGTGATTTCCACTTCACCTTTTCTGTTGCTAATCTTGAACTACAATCGCATTTTTGCCACAGATACCCTTCAACTCCTAAATGGGTCCTGGGATTTTTTGGTACCACCACTATTCAGGCGGATAGGGTGTATACATTTGAAGACCCTAAAGTCTCAAGGATGGAAATAAAGTTTCAACATAAATGCTGGCTGGAGATGTGCTGAGGATTCTGAGACAGGAAACATTTTATATAAAATATGGATCCTTAAAATATTTGCTAGATAGAGATGAAACCTACAAAATTCAGCAACTACTAAACCAGTTGTAACACTCTGCGAAATAGGTCTTTAAAAGAGTATATTTAGTAACTTCTTACCCCCGCTTAAAACAAACCTTTTAAAGGACTTACCTGTTGCACTACGTGATGATATCCATTAAGTATTGCTTTCAGCTGCCAACTACATAGTAATCTAAAATTTTAATGGAACAACATGGTTTATTCATTGTTCAGAATTATAAGGAAAAAACTTATTTGTATGCTAACTCAAATATGTACATACATAGAAAAGAATGACATAAAGATAATGCTGAGAAGTTAATAAAATTTTTATCACGGCTACTGTTGAAAATCATGTCTTCCAACTGTCGGTACTAATTTTATTCAAAATATAAATAACTGCAATCAGCAAACAACATGCGAACAAAACAGTACTTTTTTTTTTTAATTTTAACATGTCCAAAGCAAAATTTTCTTGAATTGGATTCTTCTCCAAGAGAGATTAAATAAAACAGTTTTGATCATAATATACAGAACTTCTATTTACGAAAGCATATGTAGCAATCTATTCTTCTTTCAATTCCAGATTAAGGACATACTTTTAATTGTGTAAGTAGTGATAAGTTAATGTTCATCTATCTACTGGCTCACCTCAGTTGCGCTCTCAATGTTGCTGGGTAAGTAACTCCTCTAGGAATTGCTTTTACTTACCTAGAAGTAGAAAGCCCCTCAGAGTTTTCCCAACCATGATCTTTTCAAACCATCATGACCCTCCATTCTTGGTCTGCTAACCCTCATTTCCATTGCTATCTCCTATCACAGAGGCAGAGTAGTTCATTCAACAGCCCACGGGAAACCCCTTCTTCAAATGTGCTTTCCACCCCTTCCCACCAATTCAATCACATCAATTCACTAATTATCCCTTTACTGTGGTATCCTTAACTTATTTTCTGCTAGTTTTTTTTTCCTCCGTAATATTAACTTGTTCAAGCAAATCTTATTTAAAAAAAAAAAGAACACATAATTATAACTCCTCCTTGACTACACACACTTCTCTGGCCACTCCTGTTCTTCAAAGTAGTTTATACTGTTTACATTTCCTTTCTACCCACTTACCCACTCTCAAAACCCCAATAAAAGCTGGCTTCAACCACTACATGAAACCTATGCAATCTAACCTGATCCCTTTGCAACAGTCAGCACTGTTAACCATTCCCCTTCTAAGCCTCTCTTTCTTTGGCTTCAGAGACAACTGTCTAGGTTTTCCTGTTACTTCTCTGGTCAATCCTTTGTCTTCTTCCAAGGTCCTCTTTATTTACCAGTCCTTTAAACATTGTTATGCCCTCAAGATTCTGTCACTGGCTTTCTCTTCTCACTCTATCCATGCAGGCACTAGAAAGTCTATCCATACTCATGGCCCCAAATCCCACGCCTACTGTGACTTCTACATACGTCTCCATTCCAAGTTTCATGCTCAATTTCCACACCAAACCACTACTACCTACTAAAAATCTCCTCTTGATATTTAACATCTGATATGTCTTAAAACAATTCCTCTTCTACTTCTTCCATCCGTGATCTCTTCTCTAGCTTAGTGATCTGAGTTAGGAACTTGAAAAGAATCCTCCACTCCTCTTTCTGTCTGACCTGCCACTTCTAACCAGTCACAAAATCCTGTCAGTTCTACTGTAACTGTCTCTGGATTCTTCCTCCCTTCCTACCCTCAGATATTCTGGAGCAGAAAAAAGATTTTAGGCGCTACCTAAATCCTAAATTTCTAATCTTGTCTCTTGACATTCCTTGAAGGGCTGTCCATACCAACAGCCCATGTTGACATCTAATTTCTATCAGGACCCAACTGATAATGTGGGTCTTCCCACGACTGAACGTACACATAATTAACATCAGTCAAAAGTTGGAAACAAATTTTCTAATTCTTTTGTATTCTCCAAATATTCTCACTTGTTGTTTACTGCTTTAACTAAAAAATAAATAAATTAGAGAATGTGTTACCATTGAAAAACACTTCAACACCAGGGAAAATCATTTACAAAGCACAATGATTCAGAAAAATCAGAAATGCTTCTGGTTAACTGATCGATAAGCATTTTAGGCAGAACTCTAATGACTAGAATCGGCTTATAGCAGATTAACGACTGCTCATCCCACCAAGATGCATGTACAGTATATAACAAAACACCACATCACCTTGCATTCCTCAGTTGTAAATCTTTGGGCAGCAATATTCTAAGATGGAAATCTCTTCCCTGTGGAAAACATTAAGAAGGTTCACTCAAAAAAGAAGGTTCATTTCATCTTTCACTTAGAGAGAAGTCAAACAGAATCACATAAAAAAGGCAACATTTTCCTTTATTTTCTAAAAGGTATCAACTTTATCCAAATACTTGCTAAAATATAAGCAACAGAATAGTGCATTTGAGGGAAAATAACTCAAAAATGCCTGTCAGAAACTTTGTGATTGTTGGGTAATCAAAACACTAAGATAGGATTTTGTTTTTAAAGAAAAAGTTACTCACATAAATAAGAAATACTAAGAAATTGTTAATGTAGACATAAGAAATTTAAATGTTATTTCTTAGGAAATAAAGAAAAAGGAAATTCCTTCAAATTGCTCTGAATACAGAAGAAAAAATCATAATGTAAAGTAATATATAATAATTATAGGCTTCATATTTGTAATTTTCCAGAGTTTAATAAAGTGAAAATATATTTAAATAATCTAAATACATAGACAGAAATATTTTCATAAATCAGAGTATGTTTAATTCTCCCACACTCACAGAACTTTAATAAATAAAACCCCTAAAATATTAAGTTATTTTAATTTAAATATTCATTAACTATACATTTGAAAAGACCAAATTTTACTCAAGAATCTTTCCAAGGAAAGAAGGACAGTTCTCTGAGAAATATATTCAGTTTTACTTTCTTGAGAAAGTGAATGGATAAGCAGCTTAAACTTTGTACCTTAAATAGGATAGTACACATGAAATCTGAGCAAAGGTAAGCAGAAAAAGACAAACAGAAATATAATCTTTTACTCCAACAGTATAAAATGAAAAAGAGTAAAAAAATTCTTGAAAAACAATTACCACGAGAATTTTAGCAGAGTCTCCCTCAAAGCAGTTTCAAAAATAGAGGAACACAATTAAATGTACCCCATAACCTTTACTTTCATGGTAATATTGCAGTTCTGACTTTCATTACATTCAAATGTCCTTTAAAAAAATGAAACAAAATGTACTACTGACCTTTTCAAAAGGTCAAGTAACAATAATTCACTATTTCATTAAAGCGCTAGAAGGTATTATGTAGTAACTTTACAGACATCCCACACATAGGTGTAAGAACAATCTGGAATTCAAAATTTACATGAAAAATAGTAAAACTACTCTACTGATCTGTTATGTGAAAGAATAAAATTCCAAAGTCCCTTATTTGCAAAATCCAACCATTTTAAAAGGGCAAATGCCATGTCACATGCCATAATACTTTTCTGATTCAAGGAAATGTCCAAAATTATCTTTTTTAAGTTAAACCATAGAAAAAATGTTAATTGCTCTCATGAAGCAGATTTTCCAGACTTACAGGGAACAAAAGTACTGACAGTTGCCTAAATCTGAATCTCTCTACATATCATTCCAAAAAACTATATACATCAAAATTAAGAACAATTAGACCCACAAAAATCCCATGTCTTCGGCAGAATCAGAAGAAAGAGAATACCATAAACTTCAAAATTACCTCTAAGAAGAAAAATTTAAACCACTTTCCAGTGCCTTCCACCCTGGGGCTCCAGTGGTTTCCACCCTGGGGCTCCCACATCAAGTCCTTTTAGAGAGCTAGGGGTTTCAGGGGGAAAAAAAAAATGCATGGAAGACAGAAGAGGGGACTGGACTATGTGCAAAAAATAATAATAAAGACTTCTGGTAAATCAGAGCACTGACTACAGGGAGGGGACTTATTATCAACACAAAAGTCAAGGATCTCATCTTGGATAAGAAATGTAGGAGAAGAAAATGGTAAAAGAGATATCCTTTGGAAACTGGGTGTTAGGAGGAAAAAGTACCAACTATGGTACACTTAGGATCTTCTGTAACAAAATAAAAACACTCAACTCCTCCTTCGACACTACCAAAAAAACTCATCCATAAAGTAAACTGCACTTTGCAGACAAAAGAGGGTATTCTTGAATGAGGAATTTAATAAACTATTGCAATGGTTCACAGACACAAAGATAATGTCTCCATCAATACTAAGCTACTGGGACTTCCCTGGTGGCACAGTGGTTAAGAATCCACCTGCCAATGCAGGGGACACGGGTTCAATCCCTGGTCTGGGAAGATGCCACATGCCACGGAGCAACTAAGCCCGTGCTCCACAACTACTGAGCCTGCGCTCTAGAGCCCGTGAGCCACAATTACTGAGCCCATGTGCCACAACTCCTGAAACAAAGATAAAAAGGAGTAGAGATTTCTCATACACAATAATGCAAGACAGCGAAGGAACATTGCTAAAGCACTAAAATAAAAACAGTCAACCCAGAGCTTTATACCCAGTGAAAGTATCTTTCAAAAGGCCAAATCAACAATTTTTTGAGACAGAAAACAACTGAAAGAATTCATCACTAGCAGACATGCACTACAAGAAATGTTAAAGGAAGAACTTCAGGAAGAAAGTAAATGAAACAAGGTGAAAAATCTGGATATACAAGAGTATCAGAAACAGTAAATACACAGGTAAATATAAAAGACCTTTTTTCTTATTTTTTAAAATCTCTTTAAAGGATAACTGACTGTGCCAAAGCTGGAATAACTTGAGCAACAAATAAAGTAGTATTGGAATATAACTCAAAATGTAAAATATCCATACGTCCATACTGATATGATTGAATTAATGGAGAAATTAATCTCCCATACAGAAGAATTCCAGATAAATGAAGTTGACCCTTGAACAACATGGGTTTGAACTGTGCAGTTCCACTTACACATGGATTTTTTTTTTTTTTTTTTTTAACAATAAATACATACGGCAGTACTATACGATCTGCAGTTGGCTGAATCCACAGATGCAGAACCATGGATACAGAGAGCGGACTGTAAAGTTATATGTCGATTTTCGAGCACATGAGGGTTGGCACCCCAACCCTTGCATTGTTCAAGGATCAACTGTACATAGATACTCCACCTGAAAGAGGGGGAGCATAATTCCCCACTCCTTAGTGAGGGCTGCTCATAGTGACTTCCTTCCAAAGAGTACAGTATGGAAAGGGGGAAAAAAAGAGTAACTTCCCAGTAGAGAAACCTGACAAACACAACTTCAGCCAAGTGATCAAGGTCAACATCAACAGTCATAAATCATATTGACAATGTGTACCCTTAATACGATGTGATGAAATGGTACTTAAACTCTGCGATGTTCCTCTCAAAAACACATAACCCCAGCCTATTCATGAGAAAAACATCAGACAAATCCTAGTAGAGTAGTATCCTACAATATACTTGACTAGTATTCCTCAATTAAGAGGGTCATTTCATAATCATAAAGAAGTCAGAGTCATCAAAAACAAGGAAAGTCTAAGAAACCATGACAGCTAAGAGAAGCCTAAAGAGACATAATAACGTGGTATCTTGGATGGGAACACAGAACAGAAAAAAGTTATTAGGTAAAAGCAAAGGAAATATGAATAAAGTACAGACCTGAGTTAATAATAATGTACCAATACTGGTTCATTCACTGTAACAATGTGCCATACTAATATGTTAATAATAGGACAAACTGTGTTTGTGTGGGGAAGGAGATGGTACATGGGAACTCTCCTTACCATCTGTTTAATTTTTCTGTAACTCTACACTGTTCTTAAAAAATAAAAGTCTATTAATTAAAAAAAAAAAAAAAGCTAATCAGCTGCTTAAAAGAGAATTAATACTGTATTGGGAAGGTTATAAGATAAACAGAAATAAAATATATGGCAACAACAGCACAAAACCAGGAGATTAGAAATACAAGTAAACTACTGTAAGATTCTTACACTATAAGGGAAGAGGTATACTTGAAAGTAGATGATGGTAAATTAAAGATGCATATTGTAAACCCTAGAGCAAACACCAGAAAAGAGAGACAAAATATAGCAACTACTTAAGGAAAAAAAAAAAACCAAAAAAACAGGTAATAAGCTGACAGAGGAGATAAAACAAAATTATAAAACTCAATTAATGTAAAATGCAGAAAATAGGGAAAATATAAAAAATAAATAAAAGAACACATAGAACACATACAAAACAAACAGCTAGATACTAGATTTAAGCCCAACCATATCAACAGTCACATTAAATGTAAAGGGTTAATTAAACAACCCCCAAGTAAAAAGCAATGATTATCAGATTGGATAAAAAAGCAAGGCCCAGAAGAAATCCACTTTAAATATGAAGACACAAATAAGCATAAAATAAAGAATGGAAAAAGATAAACCATGCCACACTAATCAAAAAAAAAAGCTGGAGTCACTATATTAGTATCAAAAAATATAAATTCCAAGATTCCAAAGATTATTACCAAGGATAAAAAGGATCATTTCAGAATCATAAAGGAGTCAGTTCAGCAAGAGTGCTTACAATCCTAAAAGTACCTAAAAGTACCTAAAGAACTTCAAAATATATGAAGGAAAAACTGATAGAAATTAAAGTAGAAATTGAAAAAAAAAATTATAAAGTAGCCCCCCCTTATCCACAGTTTCGCTTTCTGCAGTTTCAGTCACTTGTGGTCAACTGAAAATATCAGATGAAAAACTCCAGAAACAAACAATTTTTAAGTTGTAAATTGTGCACCATTCTGAGTAGTGTGATGGAATCTCACGCTGCTACACTCCATCCCACCCAGGATGTGAATCACTCTGTCCAGGGTATCGGCCTGTTAGTCATTTAATAGCTGTCTCGGTTATAAGATCCACTGTCCTACTATCTGAGTGCTTGTATTCAAGTAACCCTTCTTTTAGTTAATAATGACCCCAAAACACAAGAGTAGTGACACTGGCAATTTAGATATTCTTTTACTGTGCCTAATTTATAAATTGAACTTTATCGGAGGTATGAATATACAGGAAAAAACATAGTACATATAGGATTTGGTACTATCCACAGTTTCAGGCATCTACTGGGGGCCTTGGAATAATATATCCCCTGCAGATAAAGGGGGACTAATGTAGGTGGAAATTTCAACACCCCCTTTCATTAAGTGAACAAATAGACAGAAAATCAGTAAGTATATCGAAAACTTGAATAGCGTTATGAACCAATTTGACCTGACATTTATAGAACACTCTACCCAAGAACAGCATAATATACATTCTTTTCAAGTATGCACAGAACATTTACCAAAATAGACCATACTCTAGGCCATAAAATAAGTTCCAATAAATTTAAAAGAATTCAAATCATATGAATTATACTGGGACTAAATTATAAATCAATATCAAAAAGATATCTGGAAAATCCTCAAATATTTAGAGATATATTGTTCTTCTAAGTAACCTATGGGTCAAAGAAGAAATTAATAAGTATTTTGAACTGTAAAAAAAAAAAAAGAAAACATACCAAAATTTGTGTGATACAGCTAAAGCAATGTTTGAAAGAAAATATATAGCACTGAACATCTGCGTTATAAAAGAAAAAGGTCTCATTATCAATGACCTAATCTTCCACCCAAACAAATTAGGAAATTTAAGATCAGGAATCAATGAAACAGAAACAGAAAAATAATAGAGAAAAATCAATGAAATCAAAGTAGGTTCTCTGAAGAGATCAATAAACTTATAGGTCTCTATCCAGATGCATCAGGAAAAAAAAAAAGACACAAAATACCAATATCAGGAATGGGCATAGGAGACATCTATAAAATATATTCATAATTTCTTTGACACTTCTACCTTTAAGTGTTGGTGCCTCATCTCCTTTTGAATATGGACTGGATTTGAGACTTGCTTCTAATAAATGGCATAAAACAGAAGTAAATGTGTAACTTTAGAGGCTGGGGGAGAAAAAGCACTGTGCAGCTTTCTGCTTGATTTCTGTTTTATCACTTACTCAGGGAAAGCTAGCTGCCATGCTGTAATGACAGTCAAACAACACTATGGAGGTCCATGTGGTGAGGAACTGAGGCCTCTATCAACAGAAGTAAAAAACTGAGGCCTGCAGTCAATAGCTATGTGAATGAGCAATCTTGGCAGCAAATTTTCCAGCTCTAGTCAAGTCTTTAGATAATAGACATCCTGGCCAACATCTTCACTGCAAGTTCAGGAGAAACACTTATCCAGGATCATCCAGCTAAGTCACATCCAAATTCCTGATCCATAAAAAAGGTGAGATAATGAATGTTTGTTGTTTTAAGCCACTAAGGTGTGGAATACAACAAAAGGTAACCAATATAGGGAGCATCACTACAGATCCTAAAGCCATTAAAAGGATAATAAGAGAATATTAAAAACAACTTTTAAACCAATAAATTCAAAAACTTAGGTGAAATGAGAAGTCCTTGAAGGAAACAAACTACCAAAGCTCACTCAAGAGAAAAGAAAGAACCTGATAATAGAGAAAACACTTTTAATCACACAGATCACTAACAAATAAAATTTAAACTTAAAGGATCAATTAAGTTACAAAGAGTTGAAGTTTTACAAACATCACGGTCTAATCATGATGCAATAAAACTAGAAATAACAAAATTAGAATGAAAGAAGACCTTCCATGAGCAAAAATTTTAATCTTCTATTAAATAACTCCCAGGTGCGGGGGAACTACAAATTAAAATTAAGCTCTAAAAAATGATGATAAAACACTACATGTCAGTATCTACAGGATACTTTTAAAACAGTGATGATAGGAAAATGCAAATCGTTAAAAACATATCAATAAAAATGTGCTCTCACTGGCCAAATCTGGGACAATTTAAACATCAAATAGGGAAGTAAGGATTATAATCCATTAGATAAATTATTTTTAAAATCCATGAGCCTGATATAAATAAATGGTAAAGGGAAAGCCACTCTTTATCACAGAATGCCAATTAATAAATATAGAAGAAATGACGCAGTTAGAAAATCATCATTGGCAAACATCAATTAACTGACTCAAACAAGAGTCAATGGCTGCTATAACAGGGTGGGGGAGGAGGGAGTTTGATGCCTCACAGTAGCTTCCTATAAGTACTTAATAATTACAATAGGAAAATCTGGCAGATGCCACCTTAAACAGGTGATCAGAGATAACATCATCAATAATGAGACCTGCTGACATCCCGCATCCTAAAAAGGACACAATATTCTTTCTGTGGCATATCTGTCAAAATTGCATAACCTGAATTTAATGATGAAGAAACATCAGACAAATCTAAATTGAGGGACATTCTACCTAATGACCAACATGTACTCAAAAAATGTCAAGTTCATGAAAAACAAACAAAGACTAAGGAACTATTCCAGATTAAAGAGACACGACAACTAAATGTAATGTGAGATTTTACATCAGATGGTTAGGGGCTGGGAAGGGGTATAAAAAATGTATAATTGCAACATTAACAAAATTTGAATTTGGACTCCAGATTAGGTAATGGTATTATATGATGATTAAATTTCCTGATTTTGACAATTGTGGTTATGTATGGGTATGTCCTTGTTCTCACAAAATATACACTTAAGTATTCAGGAATAAAGGAACACTATGTCTGCAACTTAACCTGAAACTGTTCAAGGAAATAATGTGTGTACACATCCACCCACATACACAGACTCAGAATAAATCAAAAGGGGCAAATGTAAAATGGTGAACCCCCTTAAAGAGTATACTCAAATTCTTCCTACATCCTTGCTATTTTTCTGTAAATTTGAAATTACATACGACACATTTTTTAGACAAAACCAGCTCCACCAAAACAAAACAATGTTAAATAAAATCTTTAGGTTAGGATTTCAACAAGCTGCTTAAAGCAGGTACAAATGAGAATTGTAGCTATAGCCAGGATAAAATAATTTCACCTAATCTGAATTTTGATGGCTACACATATTTTCTAAGAGGCTTTAGCAGATACAGACATATAATACAAAATACTTTCCTTAAGATGCCTAAAATTAGATATAACATGGTTCTGATAAAAATGGAACTTAGTAACATCTCTTCAATTTTTCTAAATGCTGTGAAAGTTTTCAACTAGGTAATTCAAGATCAATACTTCCAACTGGGGAAGGAAAACGTGGATTAACTTTATTCCAGAAGTAACAATGACGTTTAACCTCTACTTTCTGTGACAGTCACAATGAATTTGAAAACAAATGAAGAAGTCCAAGCGTACGGTCTTTAACCTTTCCTTAATCAGTGTATCAGGATTAGTTCTACACTTAATATTCTTAGGGGTAGGTAAAATTTTCATTTAACATGTGAATTTAATAATTCACTCAATATTTTTGAGACATTACTATGTGTCTTGAGGAAACTTCAAAACACATGTTAATTCCTAGAATATGGGCCCTATCCTCAAAAAGTATGTGCGCTGTTCAGGGAGAGGGCACAATGTTGAATGTAATGGCCAGGAAGCAAAGTCTATACTCAAAATTCTCACCTAAGGTAGCTTGATGCAGTGTAGAGGGGGAAAACCCAGGAGTGGAATCAGATAGCCTGAGTTTAACGGAGTCCGTCGTGATCATGGACAAGTAACTTAATCTCTCCACTTTCCCATGCCTTGATTTACTCAACTATAAAACGAGAATAATGACTTTTTAAAAAAAATTTCTGCCTCTGAGGCCTGAGGATTAAGTGAGATATTGTACTTGGAAAGCGCTTTGTAAACTTCAAAGCCCTACACGTGTTTACTATGGGTAATAAACTCCACAAGAGAGGCCACTTGGAATCAGCGAAGGTAATTAATTCGGTTGTCAAGATTTCCTACAAAACATCGCCAACTGGATGAGATCGGGTACCCAGGACTTGGCAGAGAGCGAAAACCAGGTTTTCCTCCAAAACGTTCTTTCTGCAGGAAACACGAATATAATGAGGGAGCGCAGGCTCCCCTCTGAATGGCCTCCAACCTTCGTGGGGGTGGGGCATGTTAGAATAAAGACAAGCAAAAAATTGACCAATTAAAACAAAAGTTCAAACGTGGGACAGACAGGAGCGAGGCAAAACTCCGCGAGGGGCGGGGACGAGGGGGCGTGGCCCTCCTCCCCGTCCTCTCCCAGCCCGGGCGCGCGCGCGGGGCTCCCAGCGTCCTGTCCCAGGCAGCGACCCCGGCCCAGGCATGGAGGCGGCAGCCGGGAACGGGTTTCCAACAACGGCCCACGGTTCTCAAACTTCTAGTCTCCCAGGAGTCCTTACTGGCCGCCCCTCTCAATCCCCACAAACCCGAGCTCCTAACCCCTCCGGTCACAGACTTCAGGGCCGGGGGTGCGCCGCCAGAGGGAGGCTCTTCTAGCGAAAGAGCAACACCCGGGCGAGTACCTGAGCTGAAATGAATCCTTCATACACGGTTTTCGCCCGGTTCTGGGGTAGAAGCAGCGGGAACTGGCGCAGCAAACTAGCTTCCGTCTCCGCCATGGCTCTTGGTCCGTGGAGACGCCGGGAGCCAGCGGCCGCCAGGCCCCGCACATGCGCAGTCCTGCCTGCGCCTAGTGCGGAGAGAGGCGGAAACCCGCGCCTTTGGCGGGAAGAAACTTCGAGGCTTCCGCGGGCAGAAATGAAGGTCTGAGGCTACTCGGGACACCTGAGCTCAGGGTCAGCCAGAATAGATGCGGCTTGGCGGGAGGGAAGCTTGTTTTTAGGTTCACAGGTCTGACCGAACAAGCTCATACTAGCCTTGATTGGCCCAAGAACCCTTTTGGATACATATATTAATCCAGACTCAAGTCAACACCAGACTTAGTTCTGCTGCCCTGTACTCACAAATATCTAAGGCAAAACAGGAGGGAGAATTGCTGATGGTCTTGATGAACCGAAGTTAATTTTTCTTTAACAACATTTCCTGAACGTATTTCTAACTCAGGAATGGTAATTACCCATTCCCTTTTACTAAGGGATGGTTAAATAAGGAACTTAATATTTACTGCACAGTTATTTGATTCCAGTCAGTACTCAGTGTATTACATTTCTGAACCCTAGTATTTGCAAAACATCATTATAAGGGGCTGCAGGCTGTGCAAAAATGAGTAAGATATACACCCTACCGTTTTTATTGCCCTCAGAATGGGGTTAGACTTCTTGAAGATTCTTTAAGTTTGACAAGAATTATAAGAGTATTCTGGATGCTTAGGGAAAAACAAGAATGTTGCCTCAGTGGTTAAATATAAATTACAATAAAGCAGTGGTTTTCAATATGTGATCTGGAACCATTAGCATCACCTGGGAACTTTAAGAAAGGCGAATTTTCACGCCTCTGTCTCAGACCAAGGGAATCCCAAATTCTGGGAGTGAAGCCCAACCATCTGTGTTACAACAGCCCTCCAGGTGTTATGATGCACGGGCTAAAGTTTGAGAACCTCCTAAGAGGCATGACATACCATCCACTCAATTATGCAATTCATTTACTAAGGATAACAGACTACGTGTTTTGTGATGGACATAAAGTCAAGGTTGTACAACAGTAGGACCAACACAAAGATTATTAGGACATATAGTCACTGCCCTCAAGGACTTTATAACTTTTCTGCAAGTTAAGACATTTGCTGTTTTCCAGTATTTCAAACTTCCCACCACCATATTCCCCACGGAACCTCTACCCTTCCTTCAAAGAGCTTCTCAATGGCTACCTTTTTGGGGAAAACTTTCTTATCTGCTGAAAATTAGTGCTCTCCCTAATCACTTGGTATATTTCTTGGTACAGTGTAGGTATTCATTAACTATTTACTAAAATAAATATCCACTAGTCCTATAGGCAAATTACAAATAGGTATTACAAGAGTTCAGAGGAATGAAGGAACTTTTCACAAGATATTTGAATTGGTTTCCATTTACAATATAATAATCAGACTGTATAGCACTATTATAGACTTTATGGGATTTACTTAAATTATAATACAACAGCATGTGTAAAGCGCTTCCACATTTTATTTTATTTAGTCTTGATGGCAGTGTTCTTTAGGTATGTTTTTTTTATAATGTCTATTTTGTATGCAATTAAATTGAGATTCAGGGATATTAAATAAGTTGCTCAAGATAGTGACTTAGTGACTTGTACAATGAAGATTAAACTTAAGTCTTCTAAATTTTAGATTCAGTAATCTTTCCATTAAGTCATGGCAGAGATGGACTTCCCATCATGAAACTCAGGAGAAGTTAATCTAAAGTTGTTAATGACTCATGCTAACAGTTTCAAGAATTTGATTTTGATAGTTTGATAATTGATTTACCAAAATAATATATTTCTTCTGAATATAATCATAGCATTTTCTACCTAATTCACATATTGTGAGGTAAGAGGCTAAGAACATTTTGCCCAATAGGTTCCTCAGGAGCTAAAGTTTTTCCATGAAAGCAACCTTGGCTATTTTATATTCCAGCATCCTCATTACTTACATTAGGGAAATGAAGTCCAGAAAACTTACTGTCCTAATTTACTACACTGAGCTTTTGGTTAACAGCCTAAATGTCTTTGGCTTCCTGATATCGCATATTCAAAAAGGACTTTCTGGACTTATAAGCTTCTGGAGACTTCCTAAATATCAGTTGAGTCTTCCATGAATAGACATGCACCCCTGTCCAGACAAGCCATCTTCATTACACTCACTCCCCCTACCATGGATACACTGGACTGTGTAGTTAACAGCCAAACAGTTGGTTTCTTACCTCTGAATCCTCATAACTAACTTATAGATTTAGAAATTTTCACAAAATTTATTGCTAGATATCATCTTGGTCCCTAAGGAAAAGATATTCAAATTCAACTACTGATTCATGGTAGCTGAATTTGTAATTGAGCATTCCACATTGATAAAGTCTGTAATAAGGAGACCAACCATCAAAGAGCAAGGAGAGATATCATATAAGGTCTTCTTAATTCAATGAGTCAATCATTCTCCTCAGGTGTTCAAGACTGAGTGATGGATCTCACCATCATCAACTCACATGTGGTATGCTGGGACCACTGTTTACATGTAGCCCAGTCTAAGACAGCCACTCTCAAATTCACAGAGAATACTCAATATGTTTAAAACTCAGAAAGCCAACGAACTAGTGCCACCATCAGCATTGTTTTAATTTTGGAATTACTCTGACAGACTTCACACAGACCCTCACAAAAGTTCAAGCTCTTCAAGGCATCCTAGGCGTGACTTATTTTATATATTCTGCTGCAAAAATTAGTAGTATTTAAATGCTATTTCTTAAGGGAGAACTATACGTTCTAACATGGAAAAATCTCAAAACATTTTCATGAATGAAAAACACAAGTTCCAGAATGGTATGTTTACTAATATACCATTTATGTTTAAATAAAGAAATAAATTCACAGTATATTACTAGCAGTAGTTACTTTTGGGGCGGAAGATAGGAGACAAGGAATGGGGGTAATGGCCTGAGGAGACTTTCACCTTATCTGTTATGTTAAAAAAAATTTTAAAGGAGATTATTAGCCTTAAAATTTTAAATACTTATACCATTCCAATTAGCATCTTTCACTATTTTATTGCCTAAATTTTCAGCTTTGTCCCAGGTGTTTCTTCTCCCAGTCCCCATCAGCATGGAAGAAAATAGGATGCCAAGCATTAACATTAATGAGAATCATAAGGGAGAGGTTGCTTGAGAGTACTGAAAAAATATGGGAAGAATGCTGGGAAATGCCAGCATTAAGGAAGAATGGAGTAGGAACAGCCATTTAAGAGTCCTCTAGGTTGATGGCAAAGATGGTGGAGTAGAAAGACCCTGAGCTCATATCCTCCCATGTGCACACAAAAGTTGCAACTATTTACAGAGCAATTATTTATGACAACAACGTGAAGACTGGCAGAAAAGATTTTCCACAACTAAAGATGTAAAGAAGGAACCACAATGAGACAAGTAGGAGGGATATATCCATGTGTCAGTACACACACTCCTGGGTAGATATCAATGACAAATGGGAAGATAATCGCAATTGCAGAGGTTCTCTGCAAGGAACAAGGGGTCCAAGCCCCACATTGAGCTCCCAGCCCAGGGGTCCTGCACTGGGAAGATGAAACCCCAGAACGTCTGGCATTGAAAGCCAGCAGGGCGTGCATATTAAAGTGCCAGAGGTGTGTAGGAAACAGAGACTCTGCTCTTAAAGGGTGCACACAAAATCTCACATGCTCTAAGTTCCCACACAGAGATAGTAATTTGAAAGAATCCTGGTCAGACCCACTTGCTAACCTTGGAGAGCCTCTCAGAGAGGCAAGAGGCAACTGGGACTTGCTCTGGGGACAATGATGCTGGTGGCAGCCATTTTGGGGAACATGTTCTACCACAAGGATGCTGGTGTTGGCAAGCACCATCTTGGAGTCCTCCCTCTAGCCTGTTAGTGCAGGACCTTATGCATCCACCAGTGGGCCAGCACCAGTCCTCACACCCCCTGGGCCAAGCAGTCAGCAGTGTAGAGACCCAGCCCTGACCACCAGTGGGCCAGCAGCTACCACACAAGGCAGGCACTGGCAGCCAAGCAGACCTAAGGCCAACCCTGCTTACCATTGTGCCCATGGTAGTCATCCCCACCACCACAGAGGGGTCCACCCCTGGACCATATAGCTCTGGTAAACAGAGGGGCATGAGCTTTTGGGCCCCATAAAACATCTCTGACATAAGTCCATTTCTCCAAGAGCAGGAGAAATAAACACAGAAAATTGGGTAAAATGAGGAGAGATAGGAATATGTTTTAAACAAAGAAACAAGACAAAACCTCAGAAGAAGAACTAAGTGAAGTGAAGATAAGCAACCTACCCAATAAGTTCAAGGGAATGATTATAAAGATGCTCAATGAACTGGGGAGAAGAATGGATGAACACAGTGAGAAGATTAAACAAAAAGTTAGAAAATATAAAGAGGAACTAAACAGAGCTGAAGAATACACCAGCTGAAATTTTAAAATACACTAGAAGGACTCAACAGTAGATTAGATGATACAAAGGAATTGATTAGTCAGTGAACTAGAAGATAGAGGGGTGGAAATCACCCCAGCTGAACAGAAAAAAGAAAAAAAGAATTTTAAAAAATGAGTACAGTTTAAGAGACCTCTGGGATTGTTGCAATCTATAGATTCAATGCAATCCCTATCAAATATACCAATGGCATTTTTCACAGAACTAGAGCAAATAATTTTAAAATTTGTATGGAAATATAAAAGACCCTGAATAGCCAAAACAATCTTGAGAAAGAAGAACAAATCTGGAGGTATAATGCTCCCTGATTTCAAACTATACTACAGAGCTACAGTAATCAAAACAGTATAGTGCTGGCACAAAACAGACACATAGATCAATGGAACAGAATAGACAGCCTGAAATAAACTCACACACATATGGTCAATTAATCCATGACAAAGGAGGCAAGAAAATGCAGTAGGGAAAAGACAGCCTCTTCAATAAATGGTGTTGGGAAAACTAGACAGCTACATGAAAAGTATCAAACTGTACTACTCTCTCACATCATGCACAGGAATAAATTCAAAATGGATTAAAGACTTAAATGTGAGACCTGAAGCTATAATACTCCTAGAGGGAAATACAAACTCTTTGACACTGGTCTTAGCCCCATTCTTTTGATATGTCTCCTCAGGCAAGGGAAACAAAAGCAAAAATAAACAAATGGGACTACATCAAACTAAAAAGCTTTTGCACAGTGAAGAAAACTATCAACAAAATTATTAGGCCACCTAGTGAATGGGAGAAGGTATTTGCAAACAATACAACCAATAAGGGCTTAACATCCAAAATATACAAAGAACTCATACAACTCAACATCAAAAAAGCAAACAACCCAATTAAAAAACGAGCAGAGGACCTGAACTGACATTTTCCCAAAGAAAACAAACAGATGGCCAACAGACCATGAAATAATCCTCAATATCACTAATCATCAGGGAAATGCATATCAAAATTACAATGAGGTATCACCTCACACCTGTCAGAATGGCTATTATAAAAAGGACAGCAAATAACAATTGTTGATGAGGATGTGGAGAAAAGCGTACCCTGGTGCACTCTTAGTGGGAAAGTAAATTGGCATAGCCACTATGGAAAACAGAATGGAGAAACAGAATTTTTAAATTTTAAAAGTTTTAAATTTAAAAACAGAATTTTTAAAATTAAAAATATAACTACCATACAGTTTAGCAGTTCCACTACTAGGTATTCCCCCCCACACACACACACACACAAAACCCAAAACACCAATTTGAAAAGACACATGCATCACTATGTTCACTATTGTTTATAATAGTTAAGACATGGAAGCAACTTAAGTGTCCATTGATAGATGAACGGATAAAGAAGATGTGGTATATATACACAATGGAATATTATTCAGTCATAAAAAATAATGAAATCTTGCCATTTGTAACAACATGGAAGGATCTTGAGAGTATTATTCTAAGTGAAATAAGTTACAGAATGACAAATACCATATGATTTATGTGTGAAATCTAAAAAGCAACAATAAAGAAACATAACAAAACAGAAGGAAACTTATAGATACAGAGGAGAAAATGGTGGTTGCCAGAGGGGAGGGGTGTGGGGAAATTGATGAAATAGGTGAAGGGGATTAAGAGGTACAAATTCCAGTCATGAAATAAATAAGTTATGGGGATGTAATGTATAGCATAGGGATTATAGTCAACAATATTGTAATAACTTTGTGTGGTAAGAAATGGTTGCTAGACTTATTGTGGTGATCATTTCATAAAGTCGAGCCACTATGTTATACACCTGAAACTAATATAATATTGTGTGTCAACTATACTTTATTCAAATAAAAAGTAAACTGGAAAAAATATAAACTTCAGCTTAACTAATTTAAAAAAAAAAGACTAAGGCACGGTCAGCAGTCTGGAATGCTACACAAAGGCCGAAAAAGTTACGAATTATGGGGAGGCCTTTGGATTAGAAAAAGTACTGATAAACTTTAAAGAGCAGTTTGCTCTTGCCTATTTTTCTATCCAAACATGCAGAAGCAGTTCATAAATGGTGATGTAGTGAATAATTTTGGCATTACTTTTAAGTGTAAAGCTTTGAGAAGACCATGTTCATGATAAATAAACCATAAAGACTTCGTTATGTGACCAGAGTTTGGTAGGTGATATATGGCAGGGATATCCTAGCTCCTACAACCCTATCCGAACTCTCTGGAAGCAAATTCCCATGTTAGGTAGGTTTGCCCAATAAAGAGTCTAGATCCATGGGCAGTCCAGAATAATAATTTCCGCTTCAATCCAGCCAGTAAAGTTGAGAAGCAATGACACCCACAACCCAACGTCAGGTCAAAAAAGGAGCATTGAAGGGCTAATTCTGCTAAATGTGTTCATGGGTTACAGGGGTGGGCTAGAATCAGGAGAAAATTGATGATGTCCTCATCTAAAGAAGGATAGGAAGTGAATGGATTATTCAAAAAAAGTCTCTGATATGGAATCTAAGAGAAAAAAAAAAAAAAAGGTCATGAAGAACCTAGTGGCAAGACGGGAATAAAGACACAGACCTACTAGAGAATGGACTTGAGGATATGGGGAGGGGGAAGGGTAAGATGTGACAGGGTGAGAGAGTGGCATGGACATATATACACTACCAAATGTAAAATAGATAGCTAGTGGGAAGCAGCCGCATAGCACAGGGAGATCAGCTCGGTGCTTTGTGACCACCTAGAGGGGTGGGATAGGGAGGGTGGGAGGGAGGGAGACGCAAGAGGGAAGAGATATGGGAACATATGTATATGTATAACTGATTCACTTTGTTATAAAGCAGAAACTAACACACCATTGTAAAGCAATTATACTCCAACAAAGATGTTAAAAAAAAAAAGTCTCTGAAGACTCCTGAATTCCTGTGAAAAAAGGAGAATCCAGGTTATTAGACAACCCTCTTCTTCAGCAAAGTACAATGAGAGCCTCTTCCTTGGAAACATTTTCCCCACACCAAAGCCACTGATAGAGAGATTAACAGCTCATATTTTTTGGTGAACAACTGGAAGAAATGTCCTCAAATAGCTAACACCTAACAAAGATTGCAACTCAGGTAATGAGTGTTGCAGTTAAGGCTGGGAGAATAGAGGAGAACTACTCACAGGGGGTGCAAACTTAGGCCACAGAGTCGAGGTTGTGGAAGGAGGAGACTAATAAATACGTAGCGCTAGGAAAGAGTAGTTGTTAAGAGGAGCATGAAGGGTGCAGAAAGAAAACCTGAAGGGAAAAATGACTGTTTGTTTATTTCAAAATTTGACCTAAAGCTAGTCAACCCCATTTACCCTAAGAAACCGAAAGGAAAGCAATAGAAAAGTGCATACACAGAGAAGATAAAAAAGCTCTCACATTTATTCTGGAAAACTGAAGCTGAGAAACAAAAGCGGGTGAGAGAGAACAGTTGTAATCTTACCAGTTCTCAATTATGGGTTTCTGATCCTGCTTTGAACCATCATAATCATGTTAAACTATTTTAATACACAGGTGTCCAGGTTGTATCCTCGACTAGTGTTTCTCAAAGTGTGGTCCTTGGACCAACAGCATTGGCATCACCTGGAAACATGTCGCCCCAGCCCTGCTTGAATCTCTTAATTTTGGGAGACGAGCTCAACAATCCATGTTTTAACAAGCATATGATTAACAAATCTATGTTTTAACAAGGGATTCTGATACAAGCTAAAGTTTGAAACCATTACCTTAGACTTAGTAAGTCTACATTTTTACATGTGATTCTATTGTGCAGCCAGTTGAAGTCATTGCACTAATTAAATGGATAATTGTTCAGACAGATGTTTTACAGTTCCAGGCTCAGAGTTAGCTGGCCACATATTTAAGGCTCAGAGGATATTAGCTCAAGGAATAAACATAGTTTATTAGTGTCAAGCCTATATTTAAATGACCCTCAATACAGAGATCATTTTAATTATAAAAAGAGAAATATATATTTTTAAAGCTGAAAGATTAATCCCAATTGGCTCTGATACCAGGGAGCTGAAATTTTCTTGCCTTTTCTCCCATAGTCCCAAGATCATTGCTGGAGCTCTAGCCATCATCAGATGGAAGGGCAATGATAGCTTTCCCAGAGGCTTATTTGAACAAGTCTTATGTCAGATTGGCCATGCCATATGCAAAATGTCTGGGAAATGCAGTTTTTCAGCTAAATACATTGCCTAGAATTCTGTTAGAATAAAGAAGAGAATGGTTGAGATGGGCCATTTTCCATTTCTGCAACACTGTGAACCCCCATCCCCCAACAACAAAAAAGATTTGAACCTTACTGGTATCGCATTATTAATGAAATGCATACTTTATATGACAAATTTTCAGACTAAAGATCTATTATAAATACGTGTACTTCCAAAGATATAATAGTATGTTTTCCTGTATTTTCTATTTTTTCATGATGATATTTCCTTTCAAAGAATACTAAAATTAATTTATATTTTATTGGCTAACTGAATATCATCTATAAAAGTATTAAGGATTAGAAATCAGATGAATAGGTAACATTTTAAGAAGGAATAAAGAACCAATTTCACATTTTGGAAATTTGTGTGTGATTTATATAGTAATGAGATATGCTACAAACAGAATGAGGAAGCCATGAAATTATAAGTATATTTTCCATCAGAAAATGTCTTTCAGCTTTGAAAAATAAATAATATATGGTTGTGGTTTTTGCCATTCCTTTAAAGAATCCTTTGCTGATAGGATAGAATTTATTAAAATTGTAATTTGGTTTCTATTTAATGTTGCTTGTTTTATCAATAGACAAAGCAAGTAAAATAACATGAATTGTCTATAATGTGAAAATAGCTGATTTTAGAAAATTTTGAGAAATAACTAAATAAAAATAAATTAAAATCACTCTAAAATTCAGAAGTGATTTTATACATTTCATTTCAAAATAAAACCATTTCAAATATCTTAATAAGAAATAGTAACACTCTTTATTCTTCAAAATCTTAATTATATAGCATCAATGTTAGCAGGTCTATGGGGAAACAGATATAATCATCCATTGCTGTTAGTTATGTGTAATTCGTAAAATGTTTCAAAAAAGCAATCTACTTATACATAGCAGGAACCATAAAAATTATTTTCTTTTGAGAAAGTACCACTTATGGGAGTATATCCCAAAAAGTAATTTTAAAAAGTTTATAGAACCAAGAGATGACCTAATGTCCAATAAGTTGGAAATAGTCAAGTTATATAACATGATAAAATGTCTAAAAGCCATTAAAATTACAGAGATACATATGTATGTGTGTATAAAATATTGGTGTATTAAAAGTGTATATGAAATCCCAGTATATGAAAAGAGCAAATCAATGTCAAGAGAAAGAGAAGAAACTTGCATAATTAATTAATATTTTAAAGGTAAAGGATTCTTTATTTTTCTTTGCAAAGCCAGTTACTTAACAGTACCACGAATTTTTAAAAAGAAGGCATTAACAAAGATTTTTATAAAAGTAAATGCTGTCAGATTTAAAATCATCTATTGAGTTGGAGGGAACGCAGTATAATGAAAAGAGAGTCAAGAAACTTCAGTTCAAATGCTTGACGTTGTATAAGTCACCTAATGATCTCTAAGGTCCTTTGCAATTCTAAAAGTGGATTTGTAAGAAATTTGGGGTTCAAAAACAAAAACTACACACAATTAAGTTTGGATTATCTGAATAATAAACCTGAAATAAACTTACTTTGAAAATCTTATTCATATTGTCAGTTATCTCCCTAATAAGAATGTGTTTGTGAAATCTAAAGTGGAATAGTGAAATTGGATGTTTTTACTGTTTTGTCAACAATTAGGAAGTTAATTTTGTATACTTTTAGGTAGACAATAAATGCTTTCAGGAAATGATGGAAAGTTATGAACCAATTATCGCAGCAGGAGATGAAGGTTGTGTTCAGTCTATGTTGAGCAGCAACAAAGAGTTGTAGCAAAACATCGTTACATAAGTATTATTTTGCTTGATGAATTAAGAATACCCCAAAACCTTAAGATGCTCATGTTCAAATTATGCACTATAAACCTTATCAATCCAGATGTAGATAATCTCCCTTCTGTAGGTGCTTATCATTCAGAAATGATTATATAGCATCATTCCAAAATTCAAGGTAATTTTATATACTTATATATAGCTATTTCAAAATGACAAAAACATTTTAAGTAACTATAGAAAATTAGCAGGACTTTAAAAAATATACTTCAAAATCTTCTTAAGTGTATAAAATTGTTTCTTGTAAAATAGTTATAATCTTCAAATAGTCTATCTGAGGAAGATTCATTTTAATCTCATTTTCCTTTATAGCCTAAAAAAGTTACAAAGGAAAAGACATCGTGAAAGGAAAAAGGCACAAAGGAAAAGGTGTCATATGTCGAGGTTGGCTAGTCAAAGTTTTATAGCTGGGACTTCATTTGAAAACCTGACTGACAAAGATAAAAGGTGAAATCATACAGGTTTGTAGGACTCTTTAGAGTATTATTCACTAGACTTATACATTAATATAAATATATTTATAGTTTTGTACTAGTATGTTTCATATAAATTGTAATAGTGTAAAAGTATTTTCTATATTTAAAATTTGTTCAATTCTTTGAAAAAGAGTATCTTCCCTCACCGTAGTATACGTGATTTGGTAGGAGTCACAACCTAAATTTTACTCTCTTCCTCAGCTGTCCTGAGACTCTGAAAAACAGATGTAAACTCAGAAGAATATAAAAATTGAATAGTCTCATTGGATAAGCAAACAAGTTCATCCAACAAAGGTAAAGCCCCACAGATAACCCCTCTGCCAAATAGTCTTAGCTATGTTTTATTTAATTAAATTTCAACTAACCTCATTTTTGTCAAATACAACTTTATATACTGTATAGGACATATTGAGCTAAAACCCATAGTCCTTAGGCCATCTAAATGAAGCCATACCCATGTGAGATGTGACTATAGGTGAAAATGGATAAAAATGAATCTGTAGAGCCAGAGGCCACAGAGAACAGTGGAATTCTTCATGAAAAGCAGAATCAAAACCCAATCAAGAAATGTCTTCTGTTGCCAGGGTAGGGCTCCTTATAGTACCTACCCTGCAAGATTTCCTAACCTTTACGAAAACAGTAACTGATCTTATTTTCTACTCCCTTTCCCAAATGGGTAAACTTATTATATTTATCCTGTCCTGGCTCCACCATTGTATTGTGTGTGTGTGTGTGTGTGTGTGCGTGTGTGTGTGTGTGTGTGTGTGTGTGTGTGTTGAGGTGGGAAGGGGTGGTGACAGTGACCAGAGGAATCTAAATCCAGATTCTAAGAGAGAGGATGTGTACCACTGAGAAATCCTGGAATTTGAGACCAGTGCAATGACAGATGAAACTTTGGCTTGTCCACTTGGGGGGAAGTGGTATGTTTTTGTTTGAGAAGAAGAAGGATATTTGACGATCAGAAGAGCAAACTACAGTAGAGACTACTGTGTGTGCTCACCAAACCCATTTCCTCTTTCTCCTGGGTCTATAACTATACATTTCCAGCCTCTTTTGCTGTTTGATGTGGCCAAATGACTGAGTTGTAGTCAATGGAACCTTCGATGCATGATTCAACATTCTCTTTTCCTGTCCACTGGCTTGAATCAAAGGATTCTGAAGCCCTCAGGAATGATGGAGGCATGAGGTAGAAATAAGCTGTGTCTGAAATGTCTTCCAGTTGACTTCATATGGAAGAGAAATAAACCTTATTATAGTTAAGGCACTGAAATTGTGGGGCTCATTTGTTACACTAGCATGTAGCATGCATTATTTTAACTAATACAGTGGGTAGCAAATTGCTATGGTATTTAGATTCCATTTCATCATTTAAAAGAGTGAAGTAAAAACTTTATTGTAGAAAGTCCAATATTTACAATATACCAAATTTTATCCTTTGGAACTAATTAAACTTATAATGAAAAATTTTAGATGTCAACAGAAATCTGTGCAATTAAAATTTTTAATCTGGGGGATAGTTGAGTTGAAAATATGAAGACCACTTCTCTGAGGCTCCACTATTATTCTTCACTGTACATCTGTGATAAAGCCCAGGTGATACTATGCAGATTAAGAATCTGCACATAAACACATTCAACAAATCTGAAACATCTACCCTGGGATAAACAATTATAACTCATTTTATCTATTTATCAAAGTTTTTTTTTCTGCCGAACTTCTGTTTGCAGACATTTTATCAGCTTCTTCTTACTGAGGAGTAATAAAATTGAATACCTTTAAGAATAGCTGGTACTACAGACTAGTAACAAATCCATACTGAATTTCAATAACATTTTATTGTACATAAATGTGTTCTTACCTTTCTCTCTCTTATTTCTAAGGCCAATAATTCTGGATATTTAAAAATATCAGAAGGAAAGAAAGTCATTAAAAAGTGAAAAGTTTTTCAAGAGTTAAGTTTTTAAGCTTTAGGGGAAAAAATAAATTTTAAACCAACTTTTTAAATCTTTCAAATAGCAGTTACAATGTATGATTCCAATGGACAAAAATGTCAGCATATTTTCACTGTGTAAGAAGTCTGGAAAAAGACTTTCTGTCAAAAGTAAATTAATTTTTCTCATGATATAATCAAACAAATTTCCATGTGCCTTGCTGTATTTGGTTCATTATCAAAATATTTTTGAAATCTGCATTGTTTTGCTGTTCCAATGATTTTAAAGTTTATTCTGTGTACAATGTTTTAACATCAAAGTAACTTAATGGCAGTAAAATATAAATATGTACTTGATGTAATCAATAATTCCTCTGTCCCAAACCTTCCTAATAAACTTATTCCATGAAAAGAAATTCTTCTTTTAGCAACCAAAATGATCTAATGATTACATTTAAATATTTTGACTGCTTACCTTCTCAGTCGTACTGATTACCAAAAGTCTTTCTATTAGAAATTGTCAATTATGGACATAGCTGAATTATCTTAGTCATTGAGGCAAAAAGAAAAGTGTGGCTTTTTTTCTCAATTAAATAACCAGATCAAAAACAACACCACTGGCCTGATTTATCCAAACTGGAGATCTTTTGGTAGATTGTACCCATTGACTACCAACTCTCCAATAACCAATACCAGTACCAATACCAATACCAATACCAGTACCAATAACTCTGTCATTGTTGGGGTGCTGTGCTGTGCTAGCCAAATTTCCCTGCAGGACTGACTGACATCCCTCAGCCTGTTGAGAAGGCTGGCCGTCTCTCAGCTGTCAGCCTTTTCTGCGAACTGCCCTCTGCTGAAAAGTGAGCTGACTGGCCCAAAGTAGTGACTTATTTTAAACCGACCCATCTAATGATTGCTAACATAGGGGTCCAAAGCCTTCTCTCTCTCTCTCTCCCCACAGTGAGGGACACTCTGAAGGGCTAGCTCAGCTTCAGAGCTCCTCCTATAATCAGCTGAGGCCTTCTTGTGCCCGAATTACATTCCTACTTCTCCCTCTACCCAATCCGGCTTCCTTCCATCCCCCATAAGTGTTGATCCCCAGACAACTCCCTAATAAACTTCCTCCTAATAAATTTTCTCCTCAGCATCTGCTTCATGGGGAATCCAACCTGTGGCAATCATCAATTAATGTTTGAATAAATGTATGTACAGGATAGCTGCTATTCTTGTAAAGAACTAATAATTTAATAAGGGGGATTACTTTCATTTGCATAGTTTTCAAAACCCATTCATATCTGTTATCTCAACTGGGCTTTCCAGTAATTCTGTGAGGTGGCCAGGACAAGGATTACTATCCACCTTTTATAGCTTTGTAAACTGAGACTTGGAGAGAAATGGCTTCTTGATTCCAGACAAAAGTTACTATTCATGTTTTCTTCTAGTTTGCTTCATTGCCTATAACCCCCCATCTCTAAAGGATTCTTCTCCACAATTGCTCTAAAACTCCTTCTCAAAAGTTTTTATTATATTCACCAACTCAAGAATATGTAGTAACTTCCTAGTCATCTTGGCAGTATGAAATTCAACACCATAAACATATTCAGGTTTTTTCAAGCTCTTATCCCCAAACCGCATTGCCCACACATACATTATATTACCTTCTTTCCTTTTGTCCTTTCGACATATGTTTTTCAAGCACCTGCTATAAATGAGACATACATTTCTTGAGAACTCACTATGTACCAGGCACTGCAGTAAATGTTTCTCATGCATTATCTCAATGAACTCCTGTGAAAACTCTGTGATGTTGGTTCTATCATTTCCGTTATGCAGCTGAGGAAACTGATGCTTAGGGAGCTAAAATAATTTCCCCAAGGCTACAAAACTCAGGCTGTCCTAATTCCAAAATCCATACTCTTCACCTCTGCACTAGGCCTCTCTGATAAATAAAGAAGATAGATGAATGAGACATGGCTCCTCCTCTTAAGGATTCACTATCTAGTATAGGAAGACGCTGTAATACTTGATTATATTTTATAACAGCTTCATTGAGATACAATTCACATATAACTCACCAATTTGAATTGTGCAATTCCATACCTATTAGCAGTTACTACTCATTTCTCCCACTCCCAACTCTAGTCCTGGGAAACCACTAACCCACTTTCTGTCTCCATCTATTTACCTATTCTGGACATTTCATACAAATGGAATCATACAATATGTGGTCTTTTGTAGCCGGCTTCTTTCACTTAACCTAATTTTTCAAGGTTTATCCATGCTGTAGCATCCATGAGTACTTCAATTAGGGCTGAATATTATTCCATGGTATGGATATGCTACATTTTGTTTATTTACCCAGTCATCAGTTGATAGGCACTTGGGTTGTTTCCATTTCTGACCATTAAGCATAGTGCTGCTATGAACATACATGTATAAGATTTTATGTAGATATATGTTCTCATTTCTCTCAGGCATATACCCAAGTGGAATTGCTGAGTCATTTGGCAATTCTAGAGATATTTAACCTTTTAAAGAACTACTAGCCTATTTTCTAAAATGTACCATTTTACATTCTCACCAGCAGTGTATAAGGGTTCCAACTTCTCCACATTCTCCCCAACACTTGTTATTATATTCCTATCCGCTATAGTCCTCTTAGTGGGTGTGAAGTGGTATCTCATTGTGGTATATTTGCATTTCCCCTGTGGCTAATGATATTGAGCATCTTTTCATGTGCTTATTGGTCATTTGTTTATCTTTTTTTTCATTTTCTGGTTCCCAGCAGGGGACCTCCACACCACAAGCAAGATGGGGTGAAGGTGATCAGGGGCCAATATCCTGGGCCATGCTGAGCCTAAGGTATAACCTCCACCGTATGAGTGGGGGCTGGATGGAAGAAGGGAGCTTGTGACTTCTCAGCTACACTTGCCAGAATTTAGCGTCTGCGGCTCAGAGCTGGCGGGAGTAAGAAATGCTGGTAGCCTGCCCCTCCCAGTGAAATATCGTATCCCTTGACTGTGAGCTGAGGGGAAAAGGAGCCCCATCTTCTTGGTAACACCTGTCCAAACTAGAGATTCCATCATGCTGAGCTAGGAAGCTGGGACAGAGAGAGCAAGCAAATCATAGCTCAAGTAGATTTTTCTGAGTAACTCTTTCTTCCTTTAATGTATTCCCTTAGGACAATTCCCAGAGACATTAAATGCTTTTATTTTTTTAATAATTTTCACCAGCTGTGATTGCTTCACTGGGGAATGGTCTCCAATGGGTCTTCCTGCCTCTTTTCTAGAAATGGAACTCTCACTTGATTACATTTTCAATGTAAGTAGTTAAGAGCAGGGCATCTTTAAGAGTCAATCAAACAGAATGAATTTAAGTCCAGACTTTAAAAGTTGCCAGTGTACAGTAAACTTTGGGCAAGTTACATAACACCTCTGTGTTTCTATTTCCTTAGCTAGAAAATATGGAATAAAAAATATCTATCTTTACAATTGTTGTGAGGATTAATGAGATATGAGTAACGTGGCTTAGTACATAGCTCTCAATAGATGTTAGCAATTATTAGTAATAATAATGTTAAAAATAATTATTGTCATTAGGATGTTCCACCAAAAATTAAACTTGTATTGCTTTTTTTTCTCTCGCTTTCCTAGTGACAGAGATTTCCATAGAGGACAAGTTATTCTGATGCACTGAAGTTCCCTTCCCAAAGGGAAGTGTGTAGCTTCTCTGGAATCCCATCATGTCAGCTGGGCCAAACAGAGCTTGGTACATCCATTGTCTCAGAAAGGGCATATATAAATTATACTGATATATTTTTTCAGGATCAAAAGGTGATAGCTACCCCATCCCTGATGGTATTGATATCCAAGGATAGTAGATCCAAGATCACAGGAAGCAGACATCTGAACCAGCTGTGTTTCTGGGGTTGTCACAGGGAGGTGTTTTGAGTCTTGTGGTCTTGTAAGAGCCAAGACTTAAAAATTGTGACTTTGGGAACCCATCAAAGACACGCTAGCAGAATTCAGCTCTGACCAAGTGACATTTCTCTCTCAAAGCTACAGCAGCCTGAGTAAAAAGTTGCATCAAAAGCAGATGTACATTGTCTAAAGCAGTGGTTTTCCATGGGGAACAATGTTGACCCCCAGGGCATATTTGGCAATGCTTGGAGACATTTTGGTTGTTACAACTTGCGGTGGCAGGTACCGCTGGCGCCTAGTAGGTGGAAGCCAGGGATGTTATTAAACATCTCACAATACATAGGATGGCCTCCTTCAACAAAGATTTTTCCAGACCAAAATGTCAAATATGCCAAAGGTGAAAAACTCTTTTCTACAGGAATGTGTAGTAAGACTCTTCAGCATCTAGGCTTGGTTGCCGGTCTTACTTACTAGAATTATCAGACTCTCCACTCTCCCTGCTTAGTGTATACGTCCGCCTGAATGGCTATATTATACCCTGGAGCAAATAATTCCAAAATCTCAGTGGCTGAATACAAAAAAAGTTTCTTTCTTATTCATGTTACATTCCATCACAGGTTGAAATGCTTATCACACCAGGGACCCGGGCTGATGAAGACCATTTCAACACATGCTTGCACAATCACTGCAGCAGAGGGAAGGTAAGGACAAATAACAGAACTTAAAGGCTCCTACAAGGAGTGAAACGTGTCATTTCACATTTCATTGGCTAAAGCCAATGATGGACACTTCTTTCTTCAAGAGAACAGAAAAGCATATGCCAGTATACTACATCAGGGGTCCCCAACCTCCAGGCTGCAGGCCTGCAGCAACCTGTTAGGAACCGGGCTGCACAGCCGGAGGTGAGCAGCGGACGAGTGAGCGAAACTTCATCCTCCGCTCCCCATCGCTCACGTTACCGCCTGAACCATTCTCCCTCCCAATGCCCACTACCGGTCAGTGGAAAAATTGTCTTCCACGAAACCGGTCCCTGGTGCCAAGAAGTTGGGGAGCGTTGCACTACATGTTTAGAAGAACAGGATTTTTTTGAACAGCTCTAATGACTGTCACACAGTGAATATCCTTCTGATTATAAGCTAAAAAGCTTATGTAAACCTGTAGAACCTTGGAAAATTTGAGGGAGCGATCAAAGAGGGAAATGCTTTTTTACCCCTAGTATGGCATTTAAGGTCTACTTTATGTAATTAACTGGAAATAAAATGTGATCATATTTGTGCTCAGTTTGTGGAGTAGTGAATTAAGGTCACATTTTGAGACACACACACACACACACACACACACACTACAGTGTGGGCAGAATAATTGTTGTCAATTCTACCTCACGGGTCAGCAAAGGTTTAATAAGTGAGTTACCTTTAGGTCAGTCCTGAACTATGAGTTAGGTGTTCACCGAGTGAAATAAATGATCCCACAAAGAAGCTGAATAAAAGTTACAGAAACATTAAAGAGCTTAGAATATTTGGGGAACTGCCATGAGGTGCTTACAGGTAAGGGATGGGGATTGGTAAGATATAAGGCTGAGCAGGTAGGAAAGAAAAATGTCAGAAAGAATCTCAGTATACATTTGGGCTTTATCCTAAAGACAAAGTAGAGCTATTAAAGGATTTTAATCTGGAAACTAATCTGATAGATTTAACTTTTAGAAAAATTTATCAGAGAGCTCTGTGGAACATGAATTAGAAGAGGCAAAGCTAGAGGCAGTGAGATCATGTAGTAGTTAATTACCATAGTCCAGGGAAGATGCTGAGGGAAAAGTTATGAGAATTGATATTAAAGAAGTAGATCCCCCCTCTCAGCTCTCTTTTAGCACCTTCTCTTCATCCAATTGTAATAGTTGGGGTGACTCATTGCTCACTACTGGACCCTGTTCTCCATCTACTCTCTTCCCTTAGTGATCCCATCTAGCCTATGGATATTAAATGTCTTCCCATATACTGATGACTTCTAAATTTATCTTTCTCACCCCAGCCTTCAGACTTACACACCTAACTACCACATGACATACCCACTTTAGAGGTTTGTCATCACAAATTGTTGTATCAAAAATGGACCTCCAGAAAATGACCATTTATAACTCTTAAATAAATAATTGACTGAGGCTATAAGATCAATAGATGCTTAAACCATTATGTGAAAAGTTATAATTAAGTAGATATTCACATGATGCAAAAAAAATCAACTCGATAATGGTGGAATCAGGCCATCACCCCCTGATACCTCTTTAGCTAAAAGCCATAGTCCATACATTATGTGTTGACTGAGGTGCTACAATATGAAGTACAGCACCGAAAGTGTTGGATACAAATCTAATCAAGCTTTTGGATGTAACTTCTAGTTTACTGGTAAAACAGAGATAGAGGAACAAGCTGAATGAGATCAGAAGGAAACAATCAGGCAAATCCAGTATGTCAAGTATACCATAGGACAACTGAACCAACCAATTTGTTCACCCAGGCAAAGACATGGGGGAAAAAAGGGCAAGAGGGGAGAGGATGGTTTCGTTTTAAAAAGAGACTTAGAAACATAACACTTAAGAGCAATTTGAAACTTTGTTTGAATAGTGATTTGAATGAACCAATTGTAATGGCCCTGGAAAAGAGAGATTTCTGGACTGGTGAAGTCTTGATAATGGTACAAATAACCAAGTCTAGGAACGATAAAGAGAAAATTAGTATATTTAGTATATAACATGCTAAAAATGTAAGTTCTTGTGAGACTTTTATGTAGAAATGACCATAGACCAATAGTTCTCAACCAAGAGCAATTTTGACCCACAGGTGACATTTGGCAATACCTGGAGACATTTTTGCTTGTCTCATGGGAGAGGGTGTAGGATACTACTGGAATCGAGTGGGTAGAGGCTAAGAATGCTCCTAAATACCTTGCCATGCACAAGACAGTCACCCACAACAAAGAATGATTCAGCTCAAAATATCAATAGTGCTGAGATTAAGAAACCCCATAAGAGGCAATCAAATGTCTACACAAAGAAGGTGGAGACCAGGGTTGATTTGTTTACTTTGACTTTTGCACAGCTCCTGGCATATGGTAAGCTCTAATATTTGATAATCCCCTTTATATTGTGTAAGCCTCCAGATTCTTCAACAACTGGAGAAAGAGTCAAAGAGAGAAATATTGTTTTGGGTGGGCTGAAGCTTAGATGACAGGTCTTAGAAGGATTTATAAATGTACATCGTTAGCATATAAGTGGTATTAGGAACCTAGCCGTGGTCCTTGAATCTCACTGTGGATCAAAATCACTTGGGAAATTTTGAGATGACACGGATGCTTGGTCTAACCCCAGAGATTCTAATTGAAATGTTGCAGAGTGGGGAGGGGGGCAGGTGATAAGCATCACATTTTAAAAAAAATCTTCATATTATTTTATTTTAATGTGTAGCCACTATTGGAAATCTAAGGTTTGTTGTTTTTTTTTTCTGAACACGAATGAACTGTATTCATTATGATGAGTTTATTCATAAGACATGCTGCATTCAGTGTGGTAACTCAAGCAGTTAACTGTAGTTTTAACAGTTTTTCTGGGTTTGCTAAAGTGAATAGGAACCCACTGTTAGTCTCTTTTGGTAAAATAAAAGACTGGAAAGTCCTGGGCACAACATAGAGAAAAGAATTTAAAGACTTTGGGAAATAAGAAAGTAGATTAAATGGATCTTGTGTCTCACCCCTATATCCTGACAGGGTCCTGAAGACTCCTCTCCTTTGCCAATAAAAATACAGTGACAAAGGAAGTACCCAAATATTTAAAAGTGCTTTGCTGGCTCTTTTTTTATTTTTTTCTGGGCTGGGAATACTGTGGAAGGAGCTATAATAAAAATGGTATTCCTGATCTCAGGGGGGATGTGAGAAGCCAGCTGAGGCCTGGCCCAGGTGATGACTGTTAACAGTCTGAAGCAAAGTGGGTATTGTTTTATTATTTTTTTATATAAATTTATTTATTTATCTATTTATTTATTTTTGGCTGTGTTGGGTCTTCGTTGCTGCGTGCAGGTTTTCTCCAGTTGTGGCGAGCAGGGGCTACTCTTCGTTGCAGTGAGCGGACTTCTCGTTGCGGTGGCTTCTTTTGTTGCGGAGCACGGGCTCTAGGTGCATGGGTTTCAGTAGTTGTGGCACACGGGCTCAGTAGTTGTGGCTTGCGGGCTCTAGAGCGCAGGCTCAGTAGCTGTGGCGCACGGGCTTAGTTGCTCCGCAGCATGTGGGATCTTCCCGGACCAGGGCTCGAACCCGTGTCCCCTGCACTGGCAGTCGGATTCTTAACCACTGTGCCACCAGGGAAGTCCGTGGGTATTGTTTTAATAGCCAGATGCTACACTCAGGGATCAGGGAATGGCCTCAGTAGCAGAAATCTCTGGCTGTGGCTAATTAATCATGGGGTCCCCAGGAATGAAACAGACAGACAGCAATTAAGGTGTGTCTTGATTTATTTGACCAAAGCTATTCTAGGTCTGGTGAACAGAGGTCTCACTGGAGCCAAAGTGCTAGAGAATTTTGGGTTCACAGACCCAGCATCACCCAATGAAAGAGAGGCTAGTACCTGTGAGGAACGATCCTGCTGTGACACTACACAGGCGTACTGTCAGCCTTCTGCCTTGTCTTTCCTAGTGGGGCTGGCGGTTGTTAACCTGAATACTTGTACATTAAGGAAAGGGAAACACTTAAACTTGGGAAATATTAGATATTGGCTCAAAGTTATCACTGATTCTTAGGGACTTGTAATTCCACTGTAGTCAGCTGGTTAGAGTTGGGGATCATTATGAAGCCCAGGTGATAAATTGAATTCTGACCTGAGTTTATTTCATGGTTGGCTGAGTGGGACTCCCAGAACTATCCTGGGGTCATTTTCTCAGATCCTGAGTGAATTGTGGGAAGGGATATTTTAGGAAACTGGCAGATCCCACACAATTTCTTACTTACCCCTATAAAGTCAGGACTATTATTTTAGGAAGGGCCGTTTGGCACTCTCTTTCCCTGCCAAAATAAGGAATGAACAGGAGCACTACAGCCCTGAAGGTTGCTTCCTGAAAGGCGTAGATTTGGTGATTAATAGGCTGGTGTGGCTTTTGCATTCTCATAGGTCTTGGAGAATGACAGTGGATTATTGGAAACAAAATCAGTAGAGGCTCCAGTTGTGGCTGCCATGGCAGTTTTTTTCTCCTTACTAGAATAAATGAATGTATCTGTTAGCATCTATGGTGCAGTTACTGATCTTGTCAAAATATTTTTTATGTATTTTGGTTGATAGGCACCATCAGAAGTTTGTCTTCATTGACATAAACACCAATAAGTCTTTATTGTCCTGCCTCAGGGATACACAAGCTTTCTGGCTCTGTGCTACAGTCTAGTTTGCTGGGTCCTTGATCAAGGTCCCATTTTGATCCAATATGCATAAAACATCATGCTGATAGGGCATGAAGATCAGAAAGTAGAAATGCTCCCAGATGCTTTTGTAAGTCATATATGTGAATGTGAAATTATGTAAGAATAAAGAGCTCTGATGTGACAGCAAAGGGCCTGGGTGTTTGAGGATCTGTGGCATTCCAGGCTACTCCTTTCAAAATGAGCATCTAAATTTTAGATGCAGCATTTTTTACGTCTTACTCTGACCATTAACAAGATGATCTAAATTTTATCCATCCGTAATTGGGGTCCATAGTGAAAGAAAGCTTAGTGCCTTGTCCAAGGTTTCAGTGCAAGTAACTGTCAATTGGTCCTCATGACCTGGAAGTTCTCATGGTCCTTGAATTTCCTCTAGCAGACTGAGATACTGAATGGACTTGCTAACTCTAGGAAAAAGATACAGAGAGAAAGATTCTCAAGTTTGGACAAAGGCCATGCCCTCTTCCGTAACTACATTTTGCAGAAAAGTTCTTGACTTAAATTTAGCTCTGGAGGCGGCTGGCTATGGGATTCCATCTGGCTCAAGCTTCCAGTAATGAACTGTGTGCTATTCAGTCAACCCAGCCATAAAGTTTGTGGTGCCCAGTAATTTAATAACTGAACAGGTCCTACATTCCTATGCCTTCTGCAAACTGCCACACTTGTTTCAACTCACATCTATAGTCTAGAGGGAGTTTCCTATAAGCAATTGACTGATGATGTAAAAGTCGGTTTTACATCCTAATTTAAGTAATGTAGGTATTGGAGCATCTTGGTTTAAGAATGGCTCCATATAATATTCCTATACCAGATGGAAGAAGACTGTTGGCTCTTAGGACGATGAAGAATAGAAATCACTTAATAGGCAGAACTTGCATTTCCATGTTAGACTCTTTTCATGGAAGAAGATCTGGCCTGAGGTAGAGATATATATTGATCCTGGGCAGGGGCTAATGGTATGAATTTTCTAGGATTTGGAAGGAACAAGATCAAAGGATTGATCAAAAGCAAGTTGAAGGAAGGGTATACGCATGGGATGGATCTCTTCAAAGAGTCCCAGAGCCTGGAAATGTTTGTGCCTCAAGCAAATACTCAGCAGAAGGGCCGCAATGAAGAAGAAGCTCCTTAACAATCTAGTCAACAGGGTAATCTTCTTGCTCAGTAGTTGATGTGTGATTTCATCAATAATGTGTTGTTGGGGCAGGAGATCTGAGGAGGGCAGTGAGAAGGGAGAGATGGAAAATGGAAAAGGACATCGCAAAAGACAGGAGAAGTAGAATTTTTGCCAAATGGCTCTGAAAGCCCAGATGAAGCCAGAGATGATGGATCTATAGCTGCAACATGAGCGGGTATGAGTTTTTCTTCAACATCCTGGATTTAAGAACAGAAAAGCTACATTGATCCAAATTTGGGGATTTACCAGTGGCTATAACTAGAAGTACAGCTTGTAGTGGGTGTTGGATAGGGAGTAAAGGAACTGCTGCTCTTCCTGAGAAAATCTCTGCTTTCCAACACTGGTAACTTTTCCAAAATTTTTTTTTACCGAGGTAACAGTTTGTCAAGAAACTTTTTAAGATTATGATGAAAAGACGAAAGAGGAAGCAGTGTGAGAACAGGACCGTGAGTCACATTAGAAAGATAATTAGATTTGACCACCCTTGTTCACTTCACTAGCAGCCACTGCACAGGCCTGACTACAAAGCTTGTTCTCCTGATTTCTGAGACTAACCATTCCCTGGGGGGTAATAGAAAAAAACAGGATCTAAGGCACTGAGTGTTCTGACCACAGACGGTTGCCATGATATACCAGGGAGTCTATCCTGAGTAGACAGAGAAGTGGTAAGTGAAGGACTGAAAGAAAGGGGATTAAAAGATTAAGGGAGTGCCTGGCTCTAAAGTGATCCATTCTTGCAATCCACCTTGGCTCTGACCATTAGGATTTTCTTGGCCCATCTTATAATTGTTCCTTTCCATGTCTGTGCTCTATTCTTCTCACTGGAAATCCTTGTCCCCCACCTGCCCATTCATATATTACAACTTTTTCAAATCCTTGTTCAAAACTTATCTCTGAAAAGTATCTTTTGAATCACCCTAATTACACCTTAATTTTAATCTCTTAATCTACATCTCAACTTTGTGCTAGTTGAAGACCCTGCATTATAGTAATATGCACTTGTTGATGTTTCTCTGAAAGTATTTTCACTTATTTCATGTGCATTTGTTCTGTTTCCCTACCCAAACTAAAAAATTGCTAGCAAGTACTCTGTCTTTTCTTCTGTACTCTGACATGGTGGGTTTACCAGTGAACTCATTGATTTAAAGAGATTTTAAAAGAGTTAAATATGTTTATTTTGATTTCACTCATATAGATAGGTTCTGAATTCTTAAATCCAAGATTTTACTAATCTAAATCTAAATTTTATATTTTTACGGCAATGAAAAGTAAAAGTTTGAATTTTGATTTTGTATTTCTGTTTTATGAAAACATAAACTAAATCATACTGCAAAGGCATTTTTTGCCAGGAGGCAAAAACAGTGAACTTTAAAACCCAGAAGCACTGGAACCAATAAAATACACCTTTAGAATGCTTTACTTTAACTTGGAATTCAGCAGAGGAGCATGAAAAATATACAATTAAGATTATACTACAGAAGGAGTAACAGTAATCAATTTTTAGAGAAAATTTCATCCATAATTGAAAATTACATGGAAAAAGGTTGAAATTATCACTAAAGTGGAGAATGTAAATTAATCTGTGGTGCTGATGAGATAGGTCTTGCACCATAATTTATTTTATTCTTTTAATACCAACAATGTTAGTTAATTTACTACTAGTTTTTTTTCATGGGGTCCTCTTACAAACTGAACCCTTGAGTTCAAATAGATAGATTTCGTTTTGACAAACACTGCTTTATAATGTCCCAGAAAATATTTCCCCTAGAAAAAACACTTTGTTTACTCCATTCATAAAAGATTCTGGCAGGATTTAATAAACTCTCTTTTTTAAAACAACCCTCAAAATAACACGCTATTTGCTTTAGGCTTATATATCTTATGGGATGTGTCAAAGATTCTGAGCCTCACATTTTAAAAGACTTGTTCACTGGCAACACATGAATCTGAAAATGATCTGGCATTCAGGAAACCGGTCCATTTTAACCTGTTCCAAGTAAGATCATGTAAGTCTGATTTAGCATAATAGTTAAAAAAAATTTTATTTAATATAATTTAAATGGCCACTTATAGATTGTGGATGGATTATTCATTTGTGATGGGTTATATAGAGGGAACTCTCCATTAAGGGGAAGATTGGACAAGACAGACAATTCTTCTGATCCCTTTGTTTTTTGAGTCTATAAATGAATGAGACAAAACACCAGGGGAGGAATCATGATACCCAGGTTAAGCTATGATCTTCCATGTGTATATGTATATGCACACATAAAATATGTATTTGTATATATACATACATATGTGGCACATGCATTGATTTTTGTGACATGGTTTGGTGCTTATTATGAAATTTTTTATCATAAAAAATTCTAAAAATGAGATTAACAAATCACTTTAACCATAGACCACCGAGAAAAGCTTAGAAATTTTCATTATTTGGCTTCTATTAAAATTGACTTTTATATCAAATTTAAGCTATTTTAAGTTATTTGGGGACTTAAGTTTTAAGTCTAGAAATTCAGGATAAATTGGTTCAGGATGCTACTTTAGGTTGTTAGTATAGACCCTGTTTATTTTTTGTTTTACCTTTAAGAAAATATCCCAAAGAGCATTTCTAATCTCACCTGCTAGCAACAGAAACTCTTTAACTGCTGTGTCTTCTATTTTGCAAGAGCAATCTATAGCTACACTGAAGGTCAATTTCTATTGCCACATATAATGATTAATTAGGCATAAAATCTGGTGAGATTATTTCTTGAAACACAATCTGATTATAGTAACATTTAAATATAAAATTTAGGGAACAAGACTATATCAGACCATAAATATATAGTATGTTATCATAAGTTAGGTAGTAAGTTTGATTCTCTATATAAAAATTATACTTATTCCATTATAATCATATCTCATGAAAATACATTATAAGTAAGTTCCTTAAAGCTAGGAACATGTATATTTCTTTCTATGCCCTAAATCAACTGATTATGCATTAACTATATGGTGCAATTTTAGGAATTAAGGAAATAACTGTGCAATGAATTAATGAATGAATATCACAGGTTTCCAGATTATCTGAAGCACATGGTGAGAAAAAGGGCAGGGACTTCCCTGGTGGTCCAGTGGTTAAGAATCCATCTTGCAATGCAGGGGATGCCAGTTCCATCCCTGGTCGGGGGACTAAGATCCCACATGCTGCCAGGCAACTAAGCCCGCGTGCCACAACTAGAGAGCCTGTGTGCCACAATTACAGAGCCCACATGCCACAACTACTGAGTCCACGCGCTCTGGAGCCCACGCGCCACAACTAGAGAGAAGCCCGCACAATGAAAGATCCCATGTGCTGCAGCTAAGACCCAGCCCAGCCAAAAAATAAAGAAATATATACATACATATTTTTTAAAAGTGCAGATAGCTTTTCTGCACTCTGCAAAATACGACTAAGTCCTTTGTTATCCAGCAGCGTCCTATTTTTCTCTGCCAAAGAAACTGCCCTTAACATTTCTCAGGTTCCACAAGGAAACTCTACCACTTTTAGAAAGGAAAGAGTAGTTATATTGAGCCTGTATAATTTATTTTTAATGCATCTCCGCCAGGTCCATTACTGTATGAAAACTGAGACTTAAAATTCATAACTTTAACACAGCTCATTTAGAATTATCACTGGAGACATATAATAGCCTAGTTAGGAAGTTAATACAAATAGTTCTCTAACTAATCCCCTAACGGATCCCTGCTTCCACCCTTGGCCCTCTACTGCCAACACAGAAACCTTTAAGATTCTTTTTAAATGGAAATCCTATCATGTCACTGTAAGGCTCAAATCCCTCCAATATCTTCCCATTTCAATCAAGTAAAAGCCAAAGTCCTCATCATGGTTTACAAAGCCCTATAGGATCTCCCCTGCCACCTCCTTTTCATCTCTGATCCCCTACTATTCTCCTTGCTCACTGCTCCAGCTACATTAAACTTGCTGTTCCTTGAACAACAAGGTATCCTCTTGTCTCAGAGTTTTGTACTGGTATTCCTGCTTCCTGGAATGTTTATTTCCCACATGGGCTTCTCCCCCTCGCCCCATCTTCAAGTCTTTGCCCAAATGTCATCTTTTCAGTAAGACTTCTTGGTCAACTCTATTTAAAATTGTAGCCTACCACCACAACATCCTATATCCCTTAGCCTGATTTATTTTTTCTCTTAGACTTACTATCTTCTAAAAACTGTAAATTTAACTTGTTTATTTTCCTTATTGTCTGTCTCCCCCCCTCAAGAATGTATATAGACTCCAAGAAACAGGATATCTTTTCTGTTTTATTTTCTGTCATATCTACAGCACTTAGATTAGTCCCTTGAACATAATAGAAACTCAAATAACTATATGTTGAATGAACTATTACACATACAAATTTTGCCTTAATTTTATCAGTTTTCAGTCATGTTAGGGTCATAGAGTTACTAATGAAATAAGCTAATGAATAAATAAGCTATATAGATTGAAATCTGAAAATGATCTGATACAAATGTCATACTTTATAAATGATATACATTTACAAGTGAAATACAAATGATAAAAATGAATATCACATTTTCCTGTAAATTATAATATATTGAGACCTTGAACATATTTGAGGAATATATGAACAGAATGAATCATACAAGCACCCATTCTGAGCAGGACCTATGGCCCTGTGGGGATAGGAGAAAGTCAGTTCTATCCCCACACTGCCCCAAACTGCAGCTGAAGTGGAAATTGTTCTAACTATAAGATGAACATCCAGATCCAGACAAATATGAATTTAAAAGACCTGAGTTAGTTTGGTGGATCAGGTAGGCCTAATGGTTACTAACTGAACCCAGGTCCTCACTCATGGGGAAGAATGCTGGATGAAGGTGACCACTGCTGAGGACTTTATCACTTCATCTCTTGTAGGCTTAGGACATTTCCTAGCCTTACCTTTCTTGAGTCATGGGTGATGAGTTGGAGCAAAAGGCATTTATCAGTCAGATATAGTTAGTCATGAAGTATTCTAAGTGAATACTGGCAACTGGGCCTAATGTACTAACTTGATAAAGTACTAACTAACCATAGTACTTGTCCACCACCTCAGAGTCTGCCATTGCATGGACTTACAAACAGGTCATGGCCACATGCACTTCTATTTATACCAGATGCCAGAATCCAGTGACGCCTATAGCTTTAAGTAGAGTTCATATAGAGCAGTAGAGGAGAAGCATGACATTAGGCCACATCAGTCAAATCAACCTTGGTGATTAGTGGGTTGACATAGGTCAGAGCAATCTCATCCTGTTAGATTCTTCTGCATCCCTAGCACCTGGCATACTCATTCATTCCTCCCATACTTTATTTTTTTGCTCAGAAATATTTATTGAGAACCCACTTGTATAAGGCACTGCTAGAGCTAAAATAGTGGATAAGAACCAACACAGTCCTTGCTAGGATGGAGCATACATCTAGTTGGAGGGGCAGATATAGCATAATACAATTATGATATCTATTACACAGGAGAAGTAGAAGTTGATAAGAAAGCATACAGCCTAGATCTGACCTAGTTTGAGGTATAAGCTATAAAGTCTCATAGGAAGTGATTAATCTGAGTTCTGAAGGATGGATAGGAGTTTATTAGGCAAAAGAGAAGAGGCCAATATGTACAGAGGTACCAGTCTGAGTTAGGAAGGTGCATGCTACTTTCAAGAAACTGTAGTATAAAGAATAGGAGTGTGGAGAGGACCAAAATGACTCTCGTGTATGAGGCAGGAGACAGTTCTTAGAATGCCTTAACGTCAATGTAAGGAATTTTATATTTTATCATAAAGGTAATAGGAAGAGTTTGTGGGATTTTAAGCAGGAGTCTGACATGATTAGACATAATTAGAACCTGGTTTTTAGGGAAGAAATTACCCTGAGAAATGTAACATCACTTGGCATTTAAAATTTTCGTGGCTGTAGCGCTGTTGATAACAGAAGGGTGAAGGCAGGTATCACTTAAGAGGCTGTTATATGACTGCTTTTGCCAACTTCTAACTAGGCCATTGACTGTCCGTAGTGATAATCTGAAGTGAGATTTCCTAGGGCTATCCTTTAAATCATGCTTTTCATATATTAGTGTAGATAGGGAAAGATCAGTTGAGAGGCTATTGAAGTAACGTGGGTAAGCTATGATGATGCTTGGACCAGAGTGGTGGTGATGGAGATGGGAAGAATGGAAGGATTCTAAAGACAGAAAAGAGAATCAATAAGGCTTGCTGATTAATTGGCTATGAGGTAAGATGGGCTTAACTGGAAGCATAGTTGAGTTTTTACTAGGCTCATGGACAGATGAAGAACTGACTAGTGATGAAGAATTGTAGGTTCAGTGTTGAATATACTGAGATTGAGATACCTGTGAGACATCCAAGTGACAGGCAAAATGGGCACGAGATATATGAGTTTAAAGCATGGAGGAAAGATCTGAGCTAGAGATATAGATGGGAGTAGTCTGCACATTGATGGTAATTGAAGCCATTGGAATGGGCAGAGAATGGAAGTCTAGACATTACATCGAGTGAGATAAGAAGAGGTTGCCTTGAGGAGCTCAAACATTTCAAGGTTGGATAGAGGAAAAAGGGCCATCAAGAGATATTGAAACTAAGTTATCAGAGAGGTGGGATGAAAACCAGTTAACATCAGCCTCCATGTTTATGGAATGGATGAATGCAGGAGAGTTCTGAGGAGATAGTACTGGATTCCTCTCTTTATCAGCAGAACACAGTGATGCCTGGCAGTGCTGGGAACATTCACCCTGGGCTGTAGAAAGCAGAAGTACACTATCCCAAACCCCCAAGTGTATATCCTCATTGCCCTTGTGTTTGGTCTCGCGTGTGACCGGCTCACTCTGGTCTCTTATCTAGGAGGCAGGCACTGATAGTGACAAATTGGCTCTTAGTTGACCTACCATCACCACCACCTAGCTGACATTCTAGCCGGCTTATCAGGAATGAAGCCTGGTCACGGGCAGTGACATCCTAGGCTAGATCCTATGCTGACAAGGCATGAAAGCCAATCCCTTCCTTTCCTACCTTAGACGTTATATGTCCACCACGCATGGGTGGGGCTTGAAGGAGTACAGAGGGGCAAAGAAGGAGCCCTTAGAGGTCTTAGAGGCGACTGCCTCAAAGAGTACTTCTCAACTTTAATGTGCACGTAAATAACCCAGGGTTCTTGCTAAGATGAAGATTCTGATTCAGTACATCTGCTTCGCTGCCTAAGATTCTGTATTTTCAACAAGCTCCCAGGATACGGGAATGCCGCTGCCCACACTTTTAGTAGTTTAACTTATGCACACAGGCTAGCAATCCAGAAAATGAAATAGCCACCTAAGCAGCTAGGGCAGAACCCGATCAAGAGAGGGATGGGATGCTGATGTAAAGCCCACATCCGACCTCTAGCTTTAGGAACAAGTCCTCCAACAATGTGTATGGATGGTGGTGCCTGATTAACGTGCATTAAATCTGATGACTTAAATAAAGGGCTCCACCATTACGGGCTTCATGCTCCTTGGGTGCTATTTCATTTCCTGGGTCCCCAAACATTTATTCCAGGAGAGTTTGAAGCATAATATATTTGTAAACACAGATACAAAGCAAAATTTCCATAGATTGGCAGTATCTTTAGCTGTGATTTTGCTTGGCAATATAAAGAATATTCCTGGTGGTAAAGACAATGAAGAAATATCTCTGGGGCTTCCCTGGTGGCGCAGTGGTTGAGAATCTGCCTGCTAATGCAGGGGACACGGGTTCGAGCCCTGGCCTGGGAAGATCCCACATGCCGCGGAGCAACTAGGCCCGTGAGCCACAACTACTGAGCCTGCACGTCTGGAGCCTGTGCTCCGCAACAAGAGAGGCCGCGATAGTGAGAGGCCCGCGCACCGCGATGAAGGGTGGCCCCCGCTTGCCACAACTAGAGAAGGCCCTCGCACAGAAACGAAGACCCAACACAGCCAAAAATTAATTAATTAATTAAAAAAAAAAAAGATGCTGGTTCTGCTTTGATCCCTCTGCCTCCTCTTATAAAAAAAAAAAAGAAAAGAAATATCTCTGGTAAAAAAAATTGAATCCACTGAAAGAGTAATTTTATAAGGTATATATTATGTAACAAGTAATTATTCCTTTTTGTATGAGGCAGCCTCAAAGAGTTGTATTTGGATCAGCAGTTAAATTCTAAAATCAAATAATATAACCTCTATACCTATACAACTTTGCCTTCTGTAAGGTATGTTCAAAGTAAAAGAAAAAGCTGAACGAATATGGCATAAAGAGAGGCAGAGAAAAAAGAACTGAAGAATATATAATATAAAGAGAAGCAGATAAGGAAAATTAAAAGGAGGATTTTTACAGGGGAAAAACAATTTTATTTTACTGTAAAGACCTAAATGAATAAAAGAAGACTTTGAATGTGAAGACGATTAAAAAGACAAAATCATTAGCTAAAGATATTTACAAGTTTAGACTCTTTCATTTTGATTGTAATTTTAATTAGCTGGACACTGGGGGGGAAGAAAATGAAAGCCTACATCATCTACTCACTCTTTAAATTGCATTCCACCTTAATTTTCTGCTCTTCAGTTCTTAATTTTCTCTATTTTTGTTCTAAGTAATCTGGTTATCAGGCTAAAGTGATTTTCCCTCAGCCAGGTTTAGCATTCAGTATTTGCATCTGTGAACCAAAAGTTCACCCCATTGCTTTAGTATTTATTCTTTCAATAGCAAAAACTCTCTGCAGGTAACTTTTTTCTAGTCCTTTGTCTATACAACAGGCTGCTTTGTATACCTATGACAGTTAGATGACTAATAACAAAGGCTTCTATTTTTAAAATAATTATGCTCTATTTACACAGTTTTCCACAAAATTTACTCATAAAATTTAGGAGGCAGCAAAGCTTTAAAATCTGTAGTTTCACTGTTCATTAAAACCATTTTTTTGTATGCAAGCAAGTTGCTTGTTTCTGTTTTTCTGAATAAAATACAGGCCAAAAAAAAAAAAATCAGTATTAGTTAATCACATCAAGGATTTATGTCTGTGTGAATAAATTTTTCAAAAACGACATTAATATAGAAAAAGCACATCTGTTTAGAATAACCTACTTTAGAAAGGGTTTGTCTTCAAGATATTATCTGCCTCTTTAGCAGGCTATTTATTTTGCATTTGTTAAAGAAAACAAAATTAGCATAGCTAACCATGTATTATGTGTCTCACAGTTTGCCCTGCCTTCCAAAAGGAATTCATTCAAATAATGTGAAGTAACAATGCTGGAGTGCCTTGAGGTATGAGGATGAAAGGCACTACTTAAGTGGTGACAATTAGTATTATTCTGCCACAGATAAAGAGTAACAATTGACTTTTAAAACCATTGTGGATAATTTCATTTTGCTCCCCCTACCTCAGAGCCTAGAGTGCTCAGCACATGTTATACACTCAAACTAGGATAACACATATACAGTGGTGGGGAATATAAAAGTAATTATCCTAGTAATTAGACACCCCAAATAAACACTCATTATGATCATTAGAAAATGTTATCATGGAATGCTACAGAGTTCTCTTACCTGCAAGTCTTTTACAATAGGATACTTGGGTCTTTCTGGCATGGTTTTTGAGTACCACTGAACAGAAGGCGATGACATGGATTAATTGTCCTGTCTATGATAAACCTCTTTGAAATGCATCACACCTGAAAGACCTTCTTCTTTAATGCACTATTGGAATGATGTACCAATTTGTTTAAAGTTTGGATATGCTGCAGCAGCACTGAGATTTTATTCCATCATTTCTTGTCTTGCCCATTTTTCCTGAGACTTGCTGCAAAACGTCTTCAGACTCTTGCATGAAAGTCAACTGGAGTGCTTTCGAACCATATAGATCCCCGAGGCCCTGTCCTTCTTTGGGGTCAAATAAACCCAATTTGTGAATCTGCAGACACCTGCTAAGATGAGGAGGGGATGCTTGAGTAGTTAGAGAGTGGCAAGGCATTGTATTCTCCAATAAGGTGATATTTCTGTCACCAGCTGCAGCTCCCCACCAGATGCTTTCCCAGCCGGGGTTGGATGTACATCCTCTGACTTCATACCCCACCCCCCAACTCCTATTGTAACACTTAATGGCACTATGTTGTAATTGTTTGTTTAATTGGGAAGCCCCTTCTTGCCACTCAAGTCTGTAAAATAGGACCTTGTGTTTCTTGCCTACTCTTCAGACTCCAGGATCTAGTACAGTTCCTGGAACATGGCAAGTACTCAAAAAATACTTGCTGAAGAAAAGAATAAATTAAGGAATACACTTCTTGAAGGAGAGCAGCTTGAGTCGATTAAGTACATTTTTAAAAAAGAAAAGGAATTTACCTTTCCAGCAAAACGAAACAGAGAAACAATAACAACGGTTAACGACTCACAACAATTAAATTCTTGCTGTGTATTAGAAATAGTTCTAAATGCTTTAATGGTAGTATTTAATTCATACAACCCTGGAAGTGAAATACTACTAGCAGTAATACTATATTTCAAAATAAAGGAAGGTCCAGCAACTTGTCCAAAGTCACATATCTAGAAAGACAGGACTGGGACTGAAATTAAGGCAGCTGGACTCCAGAACCCATGGTCTAAGCTATTGCTCTGAGTAGTACTGGCGATGATAAGGGGGCTGTGTTAGGAGGAGGTGGGGGAAGTGCTAAGAATAGGGTCCTGCTTTCAAGGGAGCTTGTCTGAATAACTTGCTCCCTCTTTTTCTCTGAAATTTAAGAGAAGCAGAGAGAGGGAGAGAGGAGAGGAAAGGGCAAGGTGGGTGGGGTTGGTAGGAAACAACTAGTTCATCAGCAGGTTTGTGACCCATTTTATACTTGTTTGATTCTGTTCCAGACAAGCAATACTGAGTGAAAAAGTCTCAAACCAGCAGTTAATCCATATTTCTTAATTGTTCTTTGAGTATTAAAAAATATGAGAGTTATTCTTTATTAGAAAAAGAAATCTTTCCTTTGAAATTTTTTTTTTGCTGTCAAAGTAACCAACATATTCTTTACATATATGTATGTTTCTCTATATATACATTTATATATATGTAAATGTTTTCTTAGACCTTTAATTTCACACTACCAATTTCAATACTACCACCATAGTGTTTATGTATATTCTAAAACTATCCAATGATGTGATAAAATAGCTAATTCATTTTTACTGATGATCATGAAACCTTAGAAGGATTTAGGTTTATCAAGTCTCTAAACAAAAATTACAAAAATAATATAAGGTAAAAAGAAAGAAAGAACTTGATTTGTTAGGGAACAGGGTTCAGGTGCAGGATGAAGCATATCAAAGGCATATGAAATGTCATTACTTTGAAAAGAAATAAAAGAATAACAAATTTAGAAAATTAACTATCAAATTACACTTTTTTAAGAGGGGCAGTTAAAATGTTGATGAACAAATATAAGATGATGACTCGGGGGCACTAAAAGTACGAAATGTGTGGGTTCTACTAGATAATACAATAAGTACTGGGAGTTCCACTTTATAACCCATTGTGATTAAACAGCATATTGCTGAAAATGCAGATAGGAAAGCCAGCCTTTTTAAAGATGTTCCTAATTAAATCATGAAAAATCAAAAAGAAAATGTTGAGAGAAGCCATTTTGAAGATTTTATTAATGATGCATTCATAGAGAAAGCTTTATTAGATTTGAACAAGCAAATGCTAATGTTAGTGCACAAAATGATAGATAAACATACTTCCAGGGCAAAAAAAGATTTTTGTAATCCAAATAGCTTTAGATTCAGTTAAGTTGTACTAATGATAGATTTTGATATTTGAGTTAATAATGCTCTAATTAATTCATATCTGTCTATGACAGATGTATTGATTTCTACCATTTCTCACACAGCATTTTACCACTAAACAGAGGATTCCTTTTAATATTCAAATAGTTTTTCTAGGAGGGCCAGAGGGTAATGACTTTACTTGGAAATTGATATCAAAATATCAAGTGTAAATTGTTCCATTGCAGAAGCTCTTGTTAAATGTTTTCTGAGAAAACCCAGGGAAGACCCAATTTAGGATTAATCTATGAAATGTATTAATAATTTCAGAAAGTGACAAGTACATTTCTTGTTATTTTAAACACTATTACCTCCTCATTCACTGGCTAATTGCTCACTCTCCTTTAAAACTCAGCTTAAGAATCACCATAACTGAGAAATGTTTCCTTATTCCTCTTTCTATTTTGGCTCCTAGGTGATCCCCTATCAACCTGTGGACAGCTTGCTCTTTGCAGAACTATAATCACTCATCTGCAATTATAAAATCTAAAAATCTCTGAAAAACAAAAGCCTTTTGCATTTGGTGCAAATCCATTTGAGGACAAGTCCTGACCTAGGAAGTTCTCTGCAGAAATAGTACCGTGTTTGTTGATGATGGGCGTGCGTCCCCAAACCACATTAGGGGGTTGGCATGATTTATGGCATATGTATAATGCTGCTTTTTCTAGAATCTGAGGAATATTTTGAAATACATCTTGCCCTGGAGTAGGGTGATCCTGATTGGCCTGGGACTAAAGGGCTTCCTGTGATGCATGACTTTCAGTGCTAACACCAGATGAACCCTGGGCACACAGGGACATTTGATTCTCAGGCCTTAGCACAATATTGAGTGTATATAAGATATTCAAAACATGCTTGTTGAGTGAATGAACAAATGAAGGAACGAACAAATGAATGAATAAACTGCCTTTAGATATTCTCTGTTCAGTATAAAAAGTCTGAAAATATTCCATGTAAATGAAAAATTCACCAAAGTCAATTTAGACTGCTCCCGACCAGAAATGATGCCATTAACGTGTTAACTTTAAATGTTCTAACATATCCCTTTTAATTAATTCTTATAATTTTCTCAGCTATTCATTTAGTTAAAACCAAAAACACACAACCCAAGGTGAACCAAAAGTCCTTGTTGGTGGAGGCTGAAAATTACTCATATTTACTTTGATACTCACAGTAACTCTAACACCTAAATGGGGATGTTTGAATATGAAAATAAATTTGTTGAAAAGAATTTTTTTTTGGTCTGGGGTAAATAATAAAGTGGTACATACTTCACGAACATCAGAGAGTTTTTCCTCTAAATTATAAATTGTTATTCTCTAATTAATACTAGTTTATCTATTTACTATAGCCTGAAAATGGTATGTTTTAATCTCTGCATGCTATATTAATATAAGGTACTTCTATACTTATAACTGATGATGGACTTAAAAAAAAAAAAAACTCTGCAAACTATTTTTTTCTTATAATGATAGTAATGCAAACCCACTTTAGATAAAGGCCCACTCTTACTATACCTGCTCTTTGATTTGATAAAAATCCCTTGACTGATCAATTTCTCCCTAATCTATTAGCTCCCCATCTGGCCTAATTTATACACGGTGCCTAGACTACATGGTTCATCATCTGAACTTGATTCTCTCCAAGCTCTTCAACCACTGTTCTAGCACATTCACTCAGCAACATCTTACCTCCGCCAAGCTAACAGACCACTTGCTCTGCTACACTTGGGATGCTGAGAAGAGCTAGAGAAAAACCTCAAGACCATACAGATTGGCACTACTACACATTTATGGTTTCCAATCTTGGGGCCTCAATGCCATTCCACAGTCCTTATACCCTGTCAGCTCGCTTTCCCATTTGAACTCAGTGATGCTTCAACCTTACCATATTCTTCAGTTTCCTTACCCAGCTGAGCTTGCCTCCTACTTCACAAAAAAATTAAGTCTATGAAGTTTGAGACCTCAGCTTATTCCCTGTTCTCTCCACCTCCACCCCCAACCCCCTTCCACACACACTAGTTTATCTATACCTACATTCATACATACTTGCTTTTCTCAAGTCTCAAAGGTTAAGGTCTACATCTTCCTGTTTCAGGCCCCCTCTTTCTGTGCTTTCGATTTCAGTGCTTGCTGTCTCTTCCAAGACTACACTCTCTTCTGTTATTTTCATGCTTTATTTTCTCTGGCTTGTTCTTCTTATCCTAGAGATATGTTCATGGGTCTTGCAGTCTTAAATGAACAAAGCAATAACAATAGCCACTGCCCCCCACATACATTCCCTATACTCTTCCCTTCTCTCCTCTCCCACTCTCCTTTTTTGCTCAGTCAGCTGCGTCTGAAGAAGAGGTGACTCTTGCTTCCCATAACTCTTCAACACTCAAACTTCTTACAATTAGGTTCTGCAGAGATTAGTTTTGGGGAAAAATATTACCAACAACTTTTAGGTAACCAAGTCCAATGATCATGTTTTGCTTCCTATCCTAATAAGTCCCCCTGTTCCATTGAACACTACTGACATTTTCTTGCAGCTCTCTACTCCAATGTTGTTTCACTCTCCTCTCCCACCTCTGTCCACTCATTTTTCATTTCCTGGTAGATTCTTTCTCCTTGTCTGCTTCTTTTATATTGTGCCCCACAGAGTTCCAGTTTTTACTCACCGTTACTTCTTTTTTCTTTTACACACTCTCTTACACAATCTCATCATTTTCATTGTTTTAGCTCCCATTTATAATGCCAATGACTTCAAAAAAATGTGTCTTCAGCCCTGCCCTCTCCCTTCCCCTTTGTATTTATATATCCAACTGCCTAGTAGACAGACATATCCCTTTAGATGTCTGATAATAACCATATATGTAACATATCCTAACCTGAACCCATCATCTCCCATCATGCCCTCTACTCCCCATTTATTTCTATCATATTTCTAGTGTAATACAGTGACTTATAATAAGAATTATATATTTGGTCTGGTAGAGCTCCTAAAACCATTGGAATTTCCTAAGTGATAAGTGCAAAGAGAGTCTATTGTCATTCGTAACAAACCCCTTTCTACCATACCTGAGTTTGTGTTAATGAGGTGACTATTGGAAAGTCCCTAAGAATGGGCATCTTGTTGCCAAGGGAACCAACAATGCGATTAGAGGGTTGGAACTTTTAGCCTCACCTCCCCACCTCCAGGGAAGGGAGAGGGGCTGGAAGTTGAGTTAATCACCAATGGCCAATTATTTAATCAATTGTGCCTATATAATAAAGCTTCCGTAAAAGACCCTTACTAAAAGGGGTTTGAAGAGTTTCTGGATTGGTGAACACATGGAGGTGCTAGGCGGGTGGCACACCTGGAGGGCAAGGAAGCTCCATGCCCCTTTCTTCATACCTTGCGCTACGCTTCTCCTCCTTCTTACTGTTCCTAAATTATATCCTTTTATAATAAACTGGTGATCTAGTAAGTAAACTGTTTTCCTGACTTCTGTGAGTCATACTTACAAATTATTGGACCTGAGGAGGGGACATGGGAACCTCCAATTCATAGCCAGTCTGTCAGAAGCACAAGTGACAACCTGGACTTACAATTGGTGTCTGAAGTGGCGGGAGGGCAGTCTGGTGGGACTGAGCCCTTAGTCTGTGGAATCTGATGCTATCTCCAGGTAGATAGTGTCAGAATTAAGTTAAGTTGTAGGATACCTGATTAGTTTCCACTGGAGAGTCAAATTGCTTGGTGTGGGAAAAACCCTCACACATTTGGTACCGGGAAGTATTGAGTATAGAGAGAGGAAATAGAGTTTTTCCTTTCAGGTAGCAATGGTGATGTATCAAAACACAATCTGCAGTTGTCACTCCTCTGCTTAAATCCTTTCATGGCTCTTCATTACCTAATGTCAAAACTTCTTAGTCTCGTATATCATAAGGCTCTCCTTGACCTGGCACTCCCCTATTTCCCTGGTCTCATCTCTAACCACTCCCAGCTTAATGTTTTAAGCATTAGGAACTCCAAGCCGCTTATAGTTTTTCATGCACTTTATATTATTTTATGTTCTGCCTACTTGTTCATGCTTTTTCTGTGGCCTGAACTGCTATTCTTTTTTTTTTGGCTCTGTTAGCTCTTATTCATCTTTCAAAACCTATCCCAGGCATTATTTCTTCTAGCAACAACTTTTATTAACCGGTAATTGTGAGAAGAAAAAAAGCCAAAACAATTCATTTCTAAGGGTAGACTCTGTGAGGGTAGTGTTGGGTGAGAGTTTAAACATCCTTAATGCTCCTTGGTGGATATTTCAGAAGTACCTGCAGAATAACGAGGGCTCGCTCGGGAGTATTTTCCTCTTCTAAATACAATTGTGATAATCTATTTGGGCACCTCGTTGTTTCTATATTTTGTTTCAATTTCCTTACATCTTTCAGATGGAAACAAAACAAAATTACCAGGTGAAAAGTTAGTTTTCATGTCTCTTTCTATATACATGTTGCCAAATTATTTTCAGTTTTACAATTATATAATACCACAGCAGAGTTTTACTACATCCTCCCCAGCATTGAGTATTTTTATATTAAAAGTTTCTTTTGCATTTGTAAATTTAATAATGAAACAAAGCAGGGCATTTTTGTGTCCATTTGCATAATTTGCATATTGTGATGCTGTTCATTTCCCCCTATATTTGTTTACTAGTGGTAGTTCTTTGTTCAGCAATCCTATTTTTATTTCCATGAGTTTTTCTTGTTCTCTGATTGAGCCTCTTTTAATAGCATCCTGTTCATACTTTATGGATACAGTATTGCATGAAATATTCGTGAGGTATTATCAGAGATTATTTTTCTTTATTTTCTTTAGTCTGAATTCTGTCTTTCCTTGATGGTCATTTCTGTTCTTACTTCGTGATCATTCTCCTTCATATTACAGGTTTCCCTCAATGCCAAGTAATCCTTTTGTACATGTTTATATTTAATAATGCAGCAATAAAAATAAATGACTATGTGCTTTTTGTCCAGGAGCAGAGTTTAACCACTGACACGCTTTGCTTTAGGGTGAGTAGGGTGGGAGTCAGCCATCAAGCTGGGAGACCCTAAAGCAAGGAAAGAAAGCTTTGCTATGGGGTAGCTTTATCACACTCTTAAATTCTCCCCCAGAGAAGTGGTTCGTTTTCTTTGGAACAGGCAACTCTGATCTTGTTTCCTTTTTTTTTTTTTTTTAAACTTGGGCAATAAATGCTTGACTTCTGGGGATTCTGCCTGTGTGTGCATGTGCATGTGTATGCGGGAGAGAATGAGACAGGGTGGAGAGAGACGGCAGTGACTGAATTTTGTGTACGTGTTGCCGATGAGCCCTTTCTTTCCGGCTCCAAGTCTCACTCCCTGATATTTCAGAGTCCAGCTGTGGGGCTCAGGAGGGCAGATCAGTCAGGCCCCCTGCTTTCTCCTCACTCTGTCACCAGTCAACATTCCTCTTCCCACCTTCCATTTTGCAAAAACTGGTTGCTATTTCTCACCCACAGTCTCTTTACGGTTGTGATATTTATCAGGGTTTTCCCTTTTGGACATTGCTGTCCAACTAATTTGCTTTATTCTGAACTTGAGCTCTTTCTATTTTTAATTCATTTATATAAAAGCTTTCTAAAATTAAGGAGTTAACACATTAACATTCACATATGATACAATTATTTCCTCACCATCTTTTTACTTTGGTTTATTTTGATGTAAAGAAAGTTTATTTTTATCTAGTCATGTCTCAGTTTCTCCTACGTTTTTATTCTATTGCTTCTCCATTTGGAAAATTCTACTCATTTTAGATATTTACTATAGTGAATTATGTGTTCCCTTGGATTTTCAGTGTTTTTCAGTGTTATTTTCAGTGTTATTCTCAATAACATTTTATTCCTCTAAATGTAGTTTGGTGTATGGCAAATTTTCAAACTTTTTGTTTTCTTTTTTTGGTGAAAAACTCTTTCTTCAAACAAAATCTTACATGGAAATTTAACTGATAAAAATGAGAAAATGGAATGGTTAGGTGAATTGGTGTTGGATGGTTGGGGGGGGGCAGGGGTCGATTCACTAAATCCCATCTCTCCTGCTTTCATCGCTGGTCCTATGTTTGACAGGGTACTTAGTTTTTGAGAAGGAAATTAAAAAGCACTGGTATATGGTGTAAAGTGAAAGTCAAAACTGATCCTTCCTAAGTTGCCAACCAATTATTTAAAAACTGTCATTGGTAAGACTTTTCTTCCCTACTGACTTATAAAACCTTTACGATATATTAATTTATTACACATAGTACACTCTATTTGGAGGCTCTCTTTCTGTTCCATTAACCTGTCTATTTTTACAGCAGAACTCTATTGTTTTAACTAGGATAGAAATATTTTCATTTATAATAAGGTTGATACCCATTCATTGCACTTTTTCCCAGAATTAAAAAAATACCCTTGCCAATGTATTATTCCAGAGGAAACTGAGAAAAGTTATATTGTCTTTGGGTGATATGATTCTCAATACATAGGAAGTCTAAGCTATTAATTTTTGTTTTGATTCTCTAAGATCTTATTTATTTTAGCCAAGTTGCCCTGTCCCAGACTGATAGCACTATGTTAAAATATCTTCAAATAATTGTATTTCTGTTCATCTCTTTTTGGTTCGGAGACAGTTTATTTCCTTAGGTATTTTGTCATCCTGGCTCTGTTATGTGGCACTTAATCTCAGTCCCCATGCGATAACTGGCCTCAGCTAGGTCCAAATTCATCTGTGGGGCCAGTCTACAGGATGCTCAGAAAGAGTGCAATCAGCAGCTGAAGACCAGGAAGAAGATCTTTTGATGAGGAAAGAATGACACTGCCAACAGCCCCGGTAGATGCCGAGGCTGTTAGAACAAAAAGGGCTCGGTGCCAGATAGTCAAATAGGAAGCTGGGGATGAAGTAGAGGGTTGGGGGGCATTCTGTATTCTGCTGTATACTTCAGTGATTTGCTAAGTAAACATCTTGTTTTAAAATATACTACTTGCCTTAAAGCTAAACCTATATTTATCTTATTAGCAAAATTAAAATAATGAGTGATGACTTTTTGTTTTAGTGAGACAGGGACTTAGTGTTTTCGCATTCTATTCTAAAACTTTTCCTTTTTACTAGTCCTGGCTAATTTAATCTGGAGTCACAAGTACCATCATTAAAAAATATTTCCTGGGGCTTCCCTGGTGGCGCAGTGGTTGAGGGTCTGCCTGCCAATGCAGGGGACACGGGTTCGAGCCCTGGTCTGGGAAGATCCCACATGCCGCGGAGCAACTAGGCCCGTGAGCCACAACTACTGAGCCTGCGCGTCTGGAGCCTGTGCTCCGCAACAAGAGAGGCCGCGATAATGAGAGGCCCGCGCACTGCGATGAAGAGTGGCCCCCGCTCGCCGCAACTAGAGAAAGCCCTCGCACAGAAACGAAGACCCAACACAGAAAAAAAAAAAAAAAAAAAAACATTTCCTTTATCTGATTTTTAAATTCTATTTTTAACCATGCTGACAATATAAACCCTTTCCTGATGACTTTTCTTTTCTCCACTCATTGCTATTGTTTTCACTGATTTTGGTTCTTATTTCTTACCCCTATCTGACACAGTTTACCATTGATTCATTTTTTTAAGTGAGAAGAGCATCTCTTAATAGCCTTTCAGAAATTATACCTGGATGATATATTTTCTGTGGTTTTTGGTATCTGAGAATGTCTTCTGGTTATCATTGCACATGAACAACAATTTAATTGATTTTAAAATTACTGGAACATTGACTTTTCTCTAAAAGTTCTATAGAAACTTCCCCAACTGTCTTCTGATACTTATTTTTGCAGATGCCAGTCTAATTTTCATTATTTACAAAAACAAATGTGTATGTGTGTGTACGTGCATACACGTTTGCACCAATTGCTTGCCAAGTTCCTGTGTCAGTCAAGAAATTTAAGGTTTTACCAGGCTATGTCTAGGTACTAATCTCTGTTCCTAATTTCTGCCTAGTCTTGGTTCTCTTATTAGATCTTTTTTTCTGTTATAACTTGCTTATTGTTTCTGATCCATTTACTCAGTTCTTTATAACTGTTTAGATTCTAATTCATATTTTCTCTCTTTATGTAGTCACTTAGATGTCTGGGAACATTTCTCAAGTTTAGCCTCTGTGTCATTGATTTGATTCTTTGTGGTCTTAAGCCTTATTTTTTTCTGTTTCTAGTAAAGCTAACTCCATTTTGTTTAGCGTGTTTTTCATCTTATTCTACTTTCTACTCATCTCGTCCTGCTAATCTCAGGAGGGTAGCTTGGGGGTGTGTTGGACAACCAGGGAAGGGCAAAAGTTTAGGCTCTCCACTTGGCCTTTGCTGGAGGGGATGAGGGGTTTTTTCTGTGGTGTTTGCTGTTATAGAGCAGTCACTGTCTAAAAAATTCTGTCCTACTAGGCTATCTCTTTCTGCTCCTTTGGCAAGACAGATCAGGCTTTTGCTGGGGCTTTAGGTCTGCACCCACTGGTATTTTCTGTCATTTCTCTGCTCCCAGTCTGGAATACATGAGGCATAAAGAAAACCCAGAGAACTCATCACCACGTTGTTCCTTTGGTTCCCAGATCCCTAACTAGTCTGCTTTCTTGTCTCTACTTTTCAGAGTCTTCTTTGGTTTATATGTAACATCCAGGGTTTTTAGCTGTACTTAGTGGGAGAAATAGGGAAAAGGGCATTTAGTCCATATTTTAGGGAGCAGAAGTCTTTAGCTGAAAATTTAAAGATAAATAGGGAATAACGGGAGACAATGAATTGAATGCACTTTTTCCCATTCTCCAGTCAAATCATCATAATTTATATTTTCAAAGAATAGCCCTGGGCTCCTGGTTTGCTCTACCTGCACTAATCAGACACACAGGGAAAGCCAGGTCACCTCCACAAATGTGGTCAACACGTACTGTCTTAGAACAGTTGATATTTTAATTTTACAGTTAATTTCAGAATCATTTTTACTGCTTTCCCTACATTACAGCATTTGACTCATTTGTCTTTCAAAGGACTAGTAAACCTTAATTTGCTTTAGCAGCTTTGAATGGATTTTTATTGTTTCTTACCATTGCCTTTCAACTCATGTCATTTGAAAACGAAATGCAAACTGTAAAACTCAATCAATCTGGTAGTATTCTTTAATATCAATTTTTATATAATTAACCCCCAAACTGTGTTCAATTACTAACAATTAATCTTATGCACTTTGAGGGACAACACTAATTTCACACTTAGTAGCATTTAAAAGGAAGGTGGTGCCAATACTATGGGGAAAAATCCCTCCCTAAGGAGTTATGCTTTATTATCACTAACTGGAGAATAACAGTTCTTTTTCATTGCAATCCACTGTAGGATCCCACATTTCTTTAACCCTATACCAGTAGAATTGTGTAACAAACACACAAGCAGAATTACTCATACTTTAATTACAGTGAGACCATCAGCCTTTTCAAAAAAGATCCCAAATTTTCTGTGTTCTTTTGACAATTTTTTTGAGTTGGTATTCCTATCAATGCTATATGGTTAATTGCTCCATTGATACTGACTGTCAGATGTCAAACAATGGAAATGTAACAGGAGAAAGAATGAGGACAACAACAGCTGAAGGTAGAAAATTGTGGAAAATTTCTTATTATACAGGAAATGTCCATAGAAATCAAGAATTCCCCAAACCATAATGTATTTCATCAGTGCTTAATACATGTTATATTGCTATATGACTCTTTTTATATATTACTGGCTTTTTAAAAAATTGTACTGATTTTTAATTGAAGGATTACATTATATCTTATTAATGACTTGTATGTTCATAAGTATTTTCCCTTAATACTTGGTGTCTAAAGATGATATCAAGTCTGAATCATACTAAAATAATTTTTAGAGTACCATTTTAATTTCTTCTAATAATTCACAGTCAACTATTGATGCTATGAATAAACCAAGGTTTGAACTATCTCCTAGTGTCAGAAAAAATAAGGAATACATATTGCATTGTATGCAAGGTGTTTAGCAAAAGGTGCACACATATCATTTACTTTGGCCTTTCATGACTTTGACCTTTTAGGTGCTTCTTGTTAGTAACTGAGTGATGAAGAGTTGTAGCCAATTTTAATGTTTGTAATTCATACTCAGATATGCAAACTGATGAGCACATTATAAATTTTTAAAATTATAGGGACAATTTATAGTGCAAAGTGACATAGCTCCAGGGGCTGAGCACTGGCCTGGGAACTCAGAGCTGTGCATTTTAATTTTGATTAACTCTCAGTGAGACCACAGGCACAGTATCTTAATCTCCCTATATCTTGGATTAATCATCTATAATATGTGTGTAACAATTTCCTTCCTGCAGGTGAGTTGAGGAATAACTATAAAACAGAGTTTGAAAACAAAAGATATATATCTGTATCTATATCTATATCACATAGAAGACCAATATGAGGCAAAAGATTTTATGGGTTTAATAAACATCGTATTGTATCATGCACACAAAGCTAAGACAAACAGCCTATTGTCATGAGAAGAATAGAAATCATCATATCCCGATCTAGAAATTTTATTAAAATGCATGTAACATAAGAAATAAAAATTTCATAATAGCTATCAGACACTTTTGTGGACATTCACTATTAAATGAGCTTTATTCCTTATTTCCTGTTTCCTACAATGCTATATACATCTTCCAAATGTATAATAATGCATTTTTAAATGCTTTATTAGGTATACTCTATAAAGGCAGCCTTTTTTTCCCCCTCTCCCTAACAATGCCTAGGTTTTCATTAGGCACTTGAACTTTACACCAGGAAAACAAAAATCACACAAAGGAATTCAACTTAAAAGTAGGACGTTACAAAATAACACTAAAATTCACAGTAATTTATAGCAAAGGGTAAATCTCTATTTTTAAACTCACCTAGTTGTCCTACCTGTTAAATGATATTCTGTATCCTGAGAGCCACATAACACATAGGTGCAAATGGTGAGTTGATGTTGGAATTTGAGTCTCTTTAATTTCCATATATTGAAATATCCATCTTTTTGGCTTAATAAATAGCTCTGCAACATTGAATTTCAGCAGGGAGGCCATTCTCCAGTTGTGGAACAATACAATTTTGAGTCCTTATGTCTTCCAAAGCCTCCCTTGCATTGTGAAGCTGATATTTAGAAAGCTCTAGCAAACTAACACCTGCTAAACATAAATCACGTGCAGAAATCTACAACTGGACAAGCTCAGGAAGATATAATAGATCATATCCGTGAAGAACCTCACAATGAATTAAGAAAACCTTAAACTTAATCCTATAACCTGACAACAGACTGACTTATGGAGAACTGTAACGTGGGAATTAGACTGAATGCCAGATGGCTTCTAGAAGTCAAATTAAAAAAAAAAAGAATAAACTGCAGTCGATGATAAGCACAGGTAGGGAGCCTGAAGAGGACAAGGATGAACTACTGTTTTACACTATATTCTCTTTCTTTTGTTTCTCCCAGTCAGCTTGATGGAAAGTAGTAATGTTTGACTAGTTACAAGCCTAATACCATATGTCAGTTTAAACAGGTGCAAAAACAAAGAATAGAACACTTCCCTATGGAACATCATCAGTTTTCCTCTTTATGGAGTCCCTGATATGTTTTGTGGGAACCCACCTAGTAGGTTTCTTATTGTTATTCCCCTGCTTGTGAGAAATTCTATTCGATGAATACATAGAATGTTCCCTCAGTCAGTGGAAAGGGTTAAATAGAGGAAGGGCCAGTTAATTTACCTGCGACCTGGTCTAGTTCCAATAGGTCAACATTATGAGAGGATACAGAGCTGGAACTCTGAGATCACCCTAAGTGGAAATATGCCTATTACCTGTTACCATCACCACATAACTGTAAAGTGCTATGACGTATTTCTACCAGTGAAAGATGGTGGAAACTTGCACTGCCCATTATCAATGTTAAATGTGTGGTCAGTACTAGGGCCTCATACAAACAGGCAGCTTGTTCTACACAGCCGGTTGGTAAATTGGATGCAGGCAGACAGAGGAAGACGATATCCCTCCTCCGTAGGTGGTCTCTGTTTCATTAGGCTTCCAATTGATGTGGCCGCACAATAATCCAAAAATGTGTGATGGGAACATCACTCTCATTTTTCATTAACACTCCTTCACAAATGTATCAGAGGCAGGTCACAAAACAGAGATCTTTGCCAGGCTTACTTTTATCCTTTTGGAGACTATTGCATATCCAACATCACTGCTGGGTGCTTAGTTTCTACTCTTTTAGATTCATAGTTTGATATGATGAACTTCCTTAAGGAAGTTGTGGAACTAGTAGAAGAGCTGCTAATCTTTAAAAGACAAATTTGGGAGTTTGGGATTAGCAGATGCAAACTATTATATGGAGAATGAATAAACAACAAGGTCCTACTCTATAGCACAGGGAACTATATTCAATATCCTGTGATAAACCATAATGGAAAAGAATATGAAAAAGAATATATATATGTGTAACCGAGTCACTTTGCTGTACAGCAGAAAATAACACAACATTGTAAATCAACTATACTTCAATAAAATTTTTTAAAAAAAGACTAGCGATTTAGGAAAATCAGCTTATATATAATAATGAATAGTAAATGGCTACTGAAGTTAGGTGGGACAAGAAAAAAATAGAGATGATGCCTATTGTCTCAGGAAATCTACCAGAAATGTGTAAACCATGAAATGTTTTTGAGAGATGTTAAAGATCATCCTGGCTGATTTCCTTACTTTCATTTCGTAAAAGAGGAAGTGAAGGCTTACACTGGTTCTGGTTTTCCCACCGCAATGCAATTATTGACAACAGCTAAGACTGGAAAGCAGGACTTCTAACTTGTGCCCTATTCAACATACCATGTTCAGTGCATACTACATGGGTGTAGATAACTACTAAGAACTACATAATTCATATCCCCTGCTTCCATGAGCCTACATCATAGAGTCTATTCATATAATTATATCAAGACATCATCTAACATAGACCCCAATTTGTAGCTTTTGGAGAAATCATTAAGGATTATGCTGTGAGTAGCAGTGTTAATTTCCTGGTGTAAAATGTTAAGTGTTACACATTTCCTGTAGATTTCCTGAGGCAATAGTTACCATCCCTGCTTTTCCTTGTATCACCCACCTTCAGTTCCCATGGAACTATTGGTTGAAAGCCCACCATGAATCCCCATCCAGTGATGCCAATTGTGCCACTCTGCCTTGATTATATCCAGAAGCCTCATCCCCAAGATGAGAGTGAACATCTCTCAGATGCCCAATATCTTTTGTCTAACTCCAGAAAAATGGCGGCCTCCTGCATTCCTGGCAACCATGCTTTGTCTACATGATGGGACTCTGGTTACAGTGTTTTTTTGAAGTAATGAAGGAGACCTAGTGCACAGGGCTTATCCAACTGCCACAATCTCAGAGCCAACTCTGACTCCATGGGTCCCATGTTTTTCTCTTCTGCTTTCATTGAATCATATCTTTATTCCCTCTACTCCTGGTAATTTCTTGCTTCAGTAAGTGGGGAATCAACACCCCTTAGTCATAGGCTTTGACATACACCCAGAAGTTGAATCACAGCTCTTTTTTCCCCTCAGGATTATTCATCTAGCTAGTTTAAGACTAATGTAATCATCCCAGAATATGAATATCAAGAAAAAGAATGACTAATTTCAAACTGTCTGAAATTCTTCAGAATATTTTACATGTATAAATACAGAATACTTTATATGTATATATCACAGAGTTTGCTCAAAATTTCCAGTATGTATTATACGCATTTCTTTGCCATAAATGTTAGAATTCATACTACCCACTGTGGTTCATCTTTGTTCTCTTTTAAGAGCATCCAATCCTCATCACCAAAGAGAGTGTTATATAAGTAACAGTAGCAGATGAAAGAAAAATAGATGGCATATTTTAGTTACATTATTTTCTTGTAATTAAGAGTCATGTAATTAACCATATCCTACTTCTTATAGTATGAGTAAGAAGAACATGTTAATCACATAATCAAAACAAATGGTATGTATACTAAGGGCATCACAGTGCCTCCAGACATACATTAATTTCATTTGTAAAATTCAGCTGTCTTAAAATCTTTTGCAAATTTATCAGCAAAAATAAACAAAATGATTAGTAAACTGAGAAACTTAAAAATATATGATACTATGTATAAAATAGATAACTAATGAGAACCTATTATATAGCCTGGGAAACTCTACTCAATGCTCTATGGTGACCTAAATGAGAAGGAAATCCAAAAAAGAGGGGATATATGTATATGTATACCTGATTCACTTTGCTGTACAGTATAAACCAACACAATATTGTAAAGGAACTATACTCCAATAAAAATTTTAAAAAAATAAATGAAAGTAAAAAAAATAGGAATAGCCACCCAGATTCTTTGAAAAAATGTTTCCTGATTCATATCAATACAAACATTATTTGTATAATAAAGTTAAATGGAAGTATTTAATCATGGATATTTGTCACTAGGCCACTTTGTTTAATGTCATATATGTAGATTTAAAAATTCACTTTAATGGAATTATATTAAAGGTACTGTTTCAGGATAATGTTCAAACAATGTATTTTGCTTACAATTTTTGCTTAAGTAAAAAAGATCTGTTGGGTTTCAACCAGCATGTGCATGGTATGGATGAAACCCTCTGCTCCCATTAGTGGGTTTCAGGGCTGTATCTTTCATGAAACCTTTACATCCCCAGGTTCAGAGTCAGCTGGGAGGTACAGTAGTCAGGCCTAAAACAGATATTTTTAGAATTTGATTTCTAGATTGAATGTGATGTTAGAAATAATAAAAATTCCATTAAGAAAATGAATGAGAAATTTAAATATCTGAAGAGTAGAATTTGGAGCATGGCTATGTTGTCACTAGGAAACCAGATCATTTGCCACAAATGATCTATGTTCCTTGTGGCTATAACAAAATAGGAAAAGAAATATACTAAAAAATGGAAAGTTAGACAATCAGTTAGTATCTGTGATGCTACAAATAACAGAAAACCCAACTCAAGAGCCTAAATGATAGAGGAGATTGATTGCTCAGGCAAGGAAAATCAAGAGGTAGGGCAGACTTCAGGGCTACTTGATCCAGAGGCTGTCAAGGACTCAGTGTTTACCTCTCTAATTTTCTGTGAATTAGGGTAAGGGCATCATCCCAAGCCTACCTCTCCTTGAGGTGAGATGATGGTGCCCAGCTTTAGTGGAGTTCCGTGCTTCCTTTCCAATTCATGGGAGAAAAGTTTTTAAGCAAGTCGATAAGATTCTCCGAGAGCTGAGAGACTGGGAGTGGGCTCACCTTTCCCTAAAAATATGAATTATATAGGGAAGGAGTAAATACATATCCCTTCTACCCTCCCCTCCAACTTCTGATTTCCAAAAGGATGGGGAATGTGGGTAGGTAACTAATATTTGTGCATTATAAAATTAGACAGAATTTTCAAATTAGATTTGACATGTATCAGTGAAATACATTAGTCTAGTGCCCATGATTTTATTTAGGGAAAATATCAGGAGATTTTAAACCTTAAATCTTAGTGTATGGAAGGACTTCTATTACAAGAGATATGTAGATTGAACCTTACAAAACACGAGGTTTGGGGGAAATGTAGAGCCACATTTTTATTAACAATAATATTGAGGAAAGGCATATGAAATACTTGATATTTCTTGCTGGTGTGAATCTAAATTTTCATATCCAATAACCCTCACTGCTTTTGTCTTTTGTTCTTTTTAGGCCATGAAAAAGAAAAAAAAAGGAAACTCTCTCAAAAACTAACAATCAGAGCTGCCTGGTTGACAGGGGATGCTTGGGTTGCAAGAAGACCCTGAAGCAAAGATTCTAAATCAAAGATTCAGAGGCAATTTGAGTTTGCATTGAAGATCCTTCTGCCTGTAGCAGTTGTTTATGTGTTATGTCCAATTGACATATAAGCACTGTGAAAAATACTCTATTACAATCTCTAATGACATTAGTATTGTATATGTCATAATGTAATTGTAGATAGAAACTTGGTTTACTTAATTCAAATTATGACTATTCTTTAAAAGCAGAACTTGAAAATTAAGTTCATCTACGTAACCGATCAACTTAAGTATTTATTATGTATACTATTCTATACCTAGCAGTGAGCAAAGTGTTATAAAATAAAATATATAGAAAATGAAGTCCCTTTTCAGAGGCTAATTATTTCCCATTCCAAGTAAGAAATATGATATAATGGCCAGAATAGTTGTTTGATTTGTATGGCAAATATTATTACTTTGACCAGGTGGTTTTACCAATATAAAAGGAATCTGTGGGGAATCGTTATGAAAAAACAAACAAACAACAACAACAAACCTAAACTGATTGTAATCCTCCCATCTCAAAATAAGAGAATTGATTTGACTTAACCAGTGGAGAATAAGTCCTTTGGAGTCTGCATTTCCAAGGAGTTGCAGTTGGCTTTTCATGTAGTGGCTAGTCTTCTTTTTAAAATGAACTTGTATATTCAAATCAGTAGCTAGGGGAAAGCAAACTTCTCCTTCAGTCAAACAAAAGTTCGACGTTAGGAAAGAGAGTTGAAGGAGTTTGTGAGTACCCTTTCCTTTTTGTGCTTTTAGGGAATGCAGGTGCATTTCTGTGGCAAAGGAAAAAATTAAAGGAAAACATTCTTCTCAAGAATCTTGGAATTTCATACGTAGACTTAGAAAACAGTGTTGCTAGAATTGTTTACTCTGAATAATACTCTTCAGTCATGTGTGAGCTATTTTATTTGGGGTAGAGCTGCTAATTTAGATAACACTTTAGAAAGAAAAAATAACGATTACAGTGACACATATACTTCTGAACTAGATTTTTTTGTTTGTATGGTCAGATATTATATGGATGGAAAATTTTCCCAATCTTTATTTTTCCTTTGTAAATGTCTTTACAAACCAGCACAGTTCATGAAAAGGTCTTTTATTTATCTACCTAAACTAAATAACTCAAGTTCTAATCTATGTCTAACATCTCAGCCTTTAAATTTCTATTCATTTTATTTTTGATGGTACGTGGGCATTCCTGTTTAATTAGTGGTATGAGTGGGAGAATCTGAGGTCTCACATTATTAGCCAAAGTCACTGGGTTACCTCCTTAAAGCTGATCAGATAGGTTTTCTTTCAACCGTCCTATTACAGGAGGTTTTTGTAAACTAGTGTTATAAACGATTATTTTTAGTTAAGAGAAGCCCCAGGAAAGATTAAAAAAATGGATATAAAGACATTCCAGTTCTTGATCTTATCTTTTTCTCATCTCAACCTTTAGAGAATCTTGCTGGAAGAACACAAGGAAAAACAGGGAGGCTTCTTACAGATCTTTGAGACCTCCTTCCACTCAAATCCCAGGGGAGCTAGAACGCTATACCTCTGTGGTTCAAAAAGTCTTTGGACCAGAAAAGGGGCCTTTATCTGCCAACATTTCAAACATATTCAATCAAATATTGATCTAGAAAATCAGCTACTTTTTCCTCTAGCAAAGAAATTAAATTAGTACTACCTACTGAAGGCCTATACATGGTCCTCGGGAAGATAATGATGGTACCCTAGGCTATTCCTAGGATCAAAAGTTTATATGGACACCAAACTGATTTAACATTTTCTGTAATGCATGGAGACAAAAGGGTGAAAGATCTGCTTGCCAATAGTAATGTGCTGGAGATTATCTCATGTGGCGAGTCCTTGCATCAAGAAGCCAGGTTATGGTTTTCAAATCCATCTCATCTCTGAAAATAAAAGGAATGGAATGTGGCCTGTTTCACCTCACTGAAAGGTTTTCATCACCAGAAATATCTGATGGCTCTTATTCAAGTTGACAGGAGCACATGTTTCTCTGACTCATAAACAGTCCCTCTCTCTATTGTGTCCTGTTTCCAAGGAGTACCTGATGCTATGTTATTAAAGAACAGGAGGTTTGTCTGCCTATTCTTCCATAAATATGAGGACATCAAAAAAATGATAAAAAGCTTCCCAAATTCTAAAATCTTTTGGAATGTCAAGTGTAACTTATAAAATAATGTGTTCAAGTTAGTGTATGATAGAAAAGATAATCTTTAGCCTCCATATACTGAAAAATGTGACAGCCCAATTTTAATTAGAAATGTTAGGTTGCTTGTCTCTTCCAATAGTACCTACGATTTATTTATGTTACATTTACTTACAGTCTTAAACAGTTCTTTTTCTTGAGATGTCTTTGAATTTTTCTTTACTTTATCAAGAAAACAAGAATGGATTATATACCTTACAAATTGTGCATGCTCAAATCAAAATTGTTACGAATTAGTAAAACTAGGAAAATAAACTTTCCTTGAATCTTACATGCGGTAGCCATGGCCATTAGCATTGTGAACCTACTAATTACAAGGCAGCGTTGCAGAGACTAAGCATGTGGACACCCACTTTACTCAGCAAATTAAAGCTTTCCAGGCTATGGGATTGTTAGTTGTTTGACACAGAGGTTAGATTCTTAGGTAAGATGGGGCATATTTTGGAAATCTGGAACTGACTTTGGGTTTTTAATGGTACTGACCCTTTATTGGGAAGATCATTTCAAACATTTTCACCATGAGGTCACTCAGTTAACTCTTTTGACTGAATTGACTGATGATGCAACCAAACTATTTCTCTGAATTGACATGTTTTCAGCAACATGACAATGCAGTCAAAGAATTATGGAAAGAAATAGTGTTCATGAGTGACTACTGTCTGTCAGTCACTTTGCTAATTGATGAGAATACAGTGATGACCAAAAATATACATGGGTCCTGCTCTCAAATAATTGCTTAGTAAACATAACATTCCTTCTGTGATAAGAGATGTGAAAGAGAGGTACAGACATTTGTTAAGCACCTGGTTTGGGCAGAGCACTTTGTTTATTCACAAATCAGTATGGAAACTTGTACGAAGGTTAAAAAGATGAATTGCAAGTGGAAGAACTAAGGAGATCTGACTTAACGGGATTCATATAGAAAAAATACATAAGAAGAGTTGGGTTTATGGCAAGCTTAGTAGGAGACCATGTGATGTGACTTTCAAAATAACTCAAGCAATTTTAGAATGATTAACAGGAGCCCGAGGTATAGATTAAGAAAGGAAAAAGGCATCAGTGTATTTGACACTGGTCACATGTTTTAGGCTCCTTTTCTGGGAAGTACAACTTAAAAGGGTTATTAAAAATCTGGTGGTGTCCCAAGGAGCTGACTCCGTATGGTGAAAGGTCCAGAAACCACATCTATGAGAAACATTTGAATAAACTGGGAAGCTTGACAAAGAGAAGACAAGGGAGAGTACGATAGTGTCTTTAAATAATTAATATGCTGTCATGGAAGATGAATTGGATAATGTTGTATAGCCTTACGTGACAGATCTTAGACCAACCAAAGGGTGGAAGTTACAAGATTAGGTTTAACATTAATGATGAACCTTTCGACAATAAAAGCTAGTTGAAAATGTAATGAGTCCCTTTGTAAGGTATGGAGTCTATGGCATCAGAAATGTTCAAATAGTGGCTTGAATTAAAGCATTTTTCAAGAATGCTATGGAAAGATTTTTTAACATTAATTGAGACACTAAACCAAATATTTTCTAAGGTCTCCCAACTCTGATTTCTATGATTTTGTATTATATTTGATAGAAAAATTTGTCTTCTAGAATGCACAAATGTAAAATTTTCATTTATTCTGCAGAAATTTAGTGAAAGTCTATCACTGTGGGAGGAAAATAAATCACACACAGTCTCTGATCTCCAGGTGCTGCAGCCTAGTAGACATGACAAGCATCTGAAAACAAAGAAGTGACTCAGGATGAAATCAGTGCTGTGACACAGTTATATGCAAACTTCTCTGAGAAAATATGGTAGTATTCAATCCTGATGGAGGTGGTAATAAGGGAGAAGTAGAAAAGCTTAACAGAGAAGGCAGGAGATAATTCTTCCTGTTTTTGTTTTATTTTTGAGGTATGGATAAAACGTAAAAGAGTCAATGACCCAAAGCAAAGGGCACGTTTTGCTACCTCCTGCCAAGGTACTTTAGTATACTATGAGATACACACACACAAGATTAGTAAAGTATAGTTCTGTGTCTGTCCAATATTGCATCCTATATTCAGTACAGAGAATAGAGATGTGGGGCTTTGTTGTTGAGTCCCATATGTAAGCTACAGAATGTGTATACCTGTGTTGGGCATAATATGCTGTATAGATATATAAACAAAACTGTGTAGATCCTAACACATTATGTAACTTTGCACCTAAAATATTTTATTTATTTTTATTAAATATCTCCACTGGAGATATGCAATTTCCTTTCTCCATAGTGGCTTTAAGAAAAAAACACAGCAGCCTTATTGAAATTTAATGCAAATACCATGTAATTCACCCACTTAAAATGCATAATTCAACTGTTTTTAGTATATTTACTGATATGTACAACTATCACCATAGTTAGTTTTAGAGCATTCTCATCGCCTCAGACCCCATTCACTTTAGCTATGACTCCCTATCCTTCTATCCTCCTTAGCCTTAAGCAACCATTAATCTACTTTCTGTATATATTTGACTATTCTGGAAATTTCATGTAATATGTCATATTTTATGATTGGCCTTTTTCACTTAGCATAAAGTTTTCAAGGTTCATTCATGTTGTGGAATGTATCAATACTTCATTCTTTTTGTGGCCGAATAATATTGCATTGTCTGGCTATACCACATTTTGTTTATCCATTCCATCAGTTGATGGGCATTTTGGTTGTTTCTACCTTTTGGCTATTATGAATAATGCTGCTACAAACATTTGTGTACGTTTTTCATTTACCTCAGGTATGTAACTAGGAGTGGAATTTTAACTGTTTGAGAAACTTCCGGACTGTCTTCCAAAAGTGGCTGTGCCATTTTACATTCCCACCAGTGGTGTATGAGAGCTCCAATTTCTCCACATCTTCATTATTATCTGATGTTTTGATTCCAGCTATCCTAGAGAGCATGATGTTGTATCTCATTGCGGTATTTCCCTGATGACAAATGATGTCAAGCATTTTTTCATGTGATTATTTGCCACTCGTATATATTCTTTGCAGAAATGTCTATTCAGATCCTTTGCCCATTTTAAAATTTGGTTATTATCTTTATATTATTACTTGTAAGACTTGATATATTCTAGATAAAAGTCGCTTATCAGATATATGATTTGTAAATATTTTCTCCCATTCTGTGGGTTGTCTTCACTTTCTCAATATTGTCTTTTGAAGCACAAAACTTTTAATTTTGATGCAGTTCAATCTATTTTTTCTTATGTTGCTTGTGCTTTTGTGTCACATCTAAGAATCCAGTTCTGAATCTGAAGTCATGAAGATTTACCCTTATGTTTTCTTCTAAGAATTTTATAGTTTTAGCTCTTATATTTAGGCCTTTAATCCATTTTGCATTAATATTTGTATATGATGTGAAGTAAGGATCTCACTTTATTCTTTTGCATGTGGCTATCCAGTTGTCCCAGCACCATTTGTTGAAAAGGCTATTCTTTCCCCATTAAATGGTCTTGGAACCCTTGTCAAAAATCAGTTGATTGTAGATACATGGGTTTATTTCTAAACTCTTCATTCTAACCCATTGATCTATATGTTTATCTTTGTGCTAGTACCACACTCTCTTGGTCACTGCTTACTTTGTAGTAAGTTTTGAAATCTGGAAATGTATGTTTTCCAACTTTGTTCTTCTTTTTCAAGATTTTTTTGGTTATGGTGGGTCCCATGACATTCCCTAAAAAAGTTAGAAGCGGCTTGCTAATTTCTACCAAAAAAAACCCCACTGGGCTTCTCATAGGGATTGTATTGAATCTGTAGATCAATATTGGGAATACTGTCATCTTAGCACAGTTAAGTCTTCTGATCCATGAATACGGGATAGTTTCCCATTTATTTAGATCTTATTTAATTTCAACAATGCTTTGTAATTTTCAGAGTATAAGCCTTGCACATTTTTGTTAAATTTATTTGCAAGTATTTTATTCTCTTTGATACTTTCTTAATTGGAATTGTTTTTAAATTTCATTTTCAGATAGTTTATTGCAAGCACATAGCAATACAATTGGTTACCTTTTATCCTACAAACTTGCTAAACTCATTTATTAGTTCTAATAATTTTTTAGTAAGTTCCTGAAGATTTTCTATATACAAGATCATGTCATCTGCAAATAGAAATAGTTTTGCTTCCTCCTTTCCAATCTGGATGCCTCTATTGTGGCTTATTAACAAAATCTTTAATAGAGAGGGAAAAAAGAGTGGGGTAAAAAGATAGATACTATGCTGAAACATGCACATTTAGATTTTTGTGAACTCACATTGTAAGAATATTACAGCCAAAAATAGGTAACAGTTTTATAACACTTTGCACCAGTCACTTTATACTTATTAACTTATTTAATAGTCACAACATCCCTATGAAGTTGTTGTATTTCATTTTATAGATGAGGGTGCTAAGGCATAGAAATGAAAACGACCCCACAGCCCATAAGTGGCAAAGCTGGAATGAAGGACTTAATGACAACAGCTAAGAGTTGCATTCTACTTAACAACTTACAAGGTATTTTCAAATAATTTATATTTCAATTAATGCTCAGTATAACTAAGCAGGAAATATGTACCCATTTTACAAATGACAAAACTGGTGTTCAGAGATATTAAATGATTTGAAAAAAAGTCCAGAATTAATAAGGCAAAATCATAATTAAAGTTCTTTTGACTGAGGCTTTATTTATTATATCACAAGTATACTTCTGAAAGCCTTTCTTCACACTGGATATGGAACAGCCCAGTGGCTTGTACGCAGGATAGAAAATATTGCTATTTCAGCTAAGTTTCTTTGGATGCATTGGTCAAAACTATCCTAGCTAATCCAAACAAAAAGGGAATTTATTGGAAGTGATTAGGACAGCCATTGGAACTGGAGGAAAAGCATGACTATCAAGCTTTGGAAAGTCAAATCTCAGGGTAGACACTGGGATCTGGTATACAGAATTAGTGAACAGTCTTTCCAGGGCTTTGTGATCAAGAGGAGTCAGATCCAGCTACTGTCTACTCTGGTGACACTCTACTCAAGATTCTAATTCCAAGAAGAGTCTGATTTGATTGACCTAGCTTGATCCATTGGCCCACTCAATGACTTCTAAGTCCCAGGAACTCTAAGTTCAATGGAGGATGGTGAAGAACTGGGATGCTGTTTTCACGAAGAGGAAATGGGCATTGTGATAGCTGAGCTCCTCTATCTATTTTGCTAATATGTGCAAACCACTTTTCGTTGCACTACCACAGGTCACAAATCTCTAAAATGGGGAAACTAAAAAGTGATCAGTGGGCATATTTTGCAAATTAACCTTTCAAAGGATTCCTTGAGATTCATGTATGAACACATTCCATTATTCCATGAATATGAACCCTATACTTATAGTATCTTGTTTTATAGACTCCCACAAGGTACCATGTGTCTATATGTGTATGTATGTGTGTATATACATATGTATATACATACATATATAGTGTATGTGTATATATATCATATGTATAAAATATGTTATATAAATTATATGTGTACATGTATACATGTATATATGTGAGTATATACACATATATACATGTATACATAATATATATATAACACACAATAAAGAAGAAAAATGATAATTTTTTAGTGTCAAAAAGGAGGATATGAATTTTCCACTTTTCAGTGGGAAAAAAAGTATTATCAATTTACTTTGATTTTTATTTTTTACTTTGATTCTCACCTTAGGACACAGAATAAAGTTATAATATGGGAAAGCCATTATGAATGCACTCTAGGTTCAATAGTTTATCAGCATAAAAATGTGCCTTAGCACAACAACAGCTTTTCTTACAGGTAGGACCAATGTTGTAAATTGTCTCCATTGCTTCATGCAGAAATGTACCATGGACTGCTTAATTATAATTTTTTCCTATTAGTTTTGTTTTTCTTCATTATTGTGCCCTCGCTGTAAGGCTCTATAATGCAGCTTACAAAAGAAAAGCCACAAGATGCTGGGGATAGAATGAGAACAATCTAGAGGAGGTAAAGAGACAGGCAAATGAAATTATTATGAATGGTGCATTGCAATATTTCTGCACTGTACTTTTTTATATAAAGGAACAGAGCAATTTAAAAGGTGTATTTTAGCTGTGGTGAAAGAGCAGTTTAATTGGTTATAAGTAAGTGTTCATGACACAGTACAGTTGGATTGCCCCTGGTGAAATCAATTTGTATTCTAACATTTCTTAAGACAGACCTTTGTTTTTCTGGATGGGCACTTTTATTGGCTTATCAGTGAAGATATTTGTGAATTTGGCTGCAGGAGATGTAGAGTGGCCAGTGAGCAAGTTGCAAAGAATGTGGGCTTTAATAAATAGGAATTCCAAAGGATTTTGCAGGTTTAGCTGAGTGGTGACACCTGCTCTCTTCCCTGCTACCAGAGCATGGAATATGATTTTTGCACTGCCATGTCACATTGGCCCATGATAAACAAACCTATTTATTTTATAAGAAACAATAGCAACATGATATGACAACTTGAGCTGGCCCAGTGCAATTCAATTGTGTTATTTTCTGATAACAGGAGTATAGCTTGTGTCATTGCTGTATATCACTTTCTCTGTGTAAATTTGGGTTTTTTTCAAGCCTAAAAGACAAATCCAGCTTTTATTGCTTTTATTATCTTTGATAAGTGACGTAGCAAGAGCTGCTGCTCCTTGCATTAAACCTAACATTAAAAAATGATATAAAGAGACTTGAATTAAGATTCAATATGATTGTAATTTATAACAAATAATTAGGCTGCTTTCAGATGATAATATTGTCTACCATTTGGCTTCTTTTTTGGAGGAGTGGGGCATAGGTCTATGTCCAAAGGAAGAGTAGTTTCCAGCTCTATTCTTTCTTTCAAAACTCTTATCAGTTGAGATGTTTCTGTTTTAGATTATCTAGAATAATAATTTACTTACTTATATAAAAAGCACAGAAAAGCTTTTGTTTTGTCATGAAAATCAGAAGCACACCTATATTTTCAAATAAAAAGGATGCATTTACATTTCATGCAACAAATTTTAAAATTATTTTTACTGTGAAGTTTCCATGATAGAAAAGTAGAATTTAGCACAAAAGAACTCATTTTAAACTTTTTTCCCATCTCCAGAAAAGACAATAAGCATGTATACCAAACTTTCAAAGTATTATAGCACGCTTGTTTCATTTTCAAATTCTGCTGTAAATTCTCCTTGCCCCTGTATTGAGAAAAACCAGGTGCCCATAAAAACTAGGGAATACCTGTGTCTTTGATATGAACAGACATTGTATGTTAAGTGTACAAAACAACTACAGAAACTTGAAAAGCAGAAATGAAACACAAAGCAAATTCATGTTTTTGCTGATTGTTTAACAACGAACAATTCTTTACAAATCATCATAACCTAGTCATGAGGGGTAATGCACTTTGCAACTGAGTTTTGAGCATGATGTTGCCTTTTTATTTTGAGTTGTCTTTTCTAATAATATACATTTACCCTTCAGGGCTTGAATTTTATGTCTTTTCTTTCTGACATTACTTATATCCACTCATGATCACTTCCATAGATTTATGCTGGGTTGAAAGTTTTTACTCTGACCATCATACCCCATATGACTGGGCTAGAGCTGTAGTGACAGTGGGTAAGGAAACGTGAAACAAGAGCAAAATCTAAAACAAAACAATAACAATAAAAAAAAATAGCCACTATGACAACATCTTTTATTCTGGGAGAGGTGCTTGACTGCATCTGAGTGGAAGAGGTGATATGACTAAAAGTGAGAAGATGATTCCCACTGTCCCTCCTTTGATCCAGGTAATAACTGGAGATGAATATCACAGTGTTGTTGGCATGTCAGTTCACACTTGCCTCCCGGCTCACTTATGACAGGTTGACCTGTCATTTGATTTGCATTCCTCAAGCCAGAGGGCTGCCCTTAAGAATCACTCAGAGTGAAAGAAAAACGGAGCTGGAGGAATCAGGCTCCCTGACTTCAGACTATACTACAAAGCTACAGTAATCAAGACAGTATGGTACCGGCACAAAAACAGAAATATAGATCAATGGAACAGGATAGAAAGCTCAGAGATAAACTCACGCACATATGGCCACCTTATCTTTGATAAAGGAAGCAAGAATATACAATGGAGAAAAGACAGCCTCTTCAGTAAGTGGTGCTGGGAAAACTGGACAGCTACATGTAAAAGAATGAAATTAGAACACTCCCTAACACCATACAAAAAAATAAACTCAAAATGGATTAAAGACCTAAATGTAAGGCCAGACACTATCAAACTCTTAGAGGAAAACATAGGCAGAACACTCCACGACATCACAGCAAGATCCTTTTTGACCCACTTCCTAGAGAAATGGAAATAAAACCAAAAATAAACAAATGGGACTTAATGAAACTTCAAAGCTTTTGCACAGCAAAGGAAACCATAAACAAGACAAAAAGACAACCCTCAGAATGGAGAAAATATTTGCAAACGAAGCAACTGACAAAGGATTAATCTCGAAAATATACAAGCAGCTCATGCAGCTCAATACCAAAAACACAAAGAACCCAATCCAAAAATGGGCAGAAGACCTAAATAGACATTTCTCCAAAGAAGACATACAGACTGCCAACAAACACATGAAAGGGTGCTCAACATCACTAATTATTAGAGAAATGCAAATCAAAACTACAATGAGGTATCACCTCACACCAGTCAGAATGGCCATCATCAAAAAATCTAGAAACAATAAATGCTGGAGAGGGTGTGGAGAAAAGGGAACCCTCTTGCACTGTTGGTGGGAATGTAAATTGATACAGCCACTATGGAGAACAGTATGGAGGTTCCTCAAAAAACTAAAAATAGAACTACCATATGACCCAGCAATCCCACTACTGGGCATATACCCTGAGAAAACCATAATTCAAAAAGAGTCATGTACCCCAATGTTCACTGTAGCTCTATTTACAATAACCAGGATGTGGAAGCAACCTAAGTGTCCATCGACAGATGAATGGATAAAGAAGATGTGGCACATATATACAATGGAATATTACTCAACCATAAAAAGGAACGAAACTGAGTTATTTGTAGTGAGGTGGATGGACATAGAAACTGTCATACAGAGTGAAGTAAGTCAGAAAGAAAAAAACAAATACCTTATGCTAACACATATATGTGGAATCTAAAAAAAAAAAAAAGGTTCTGAAGAACCTAGGGGCAGGACAGGAATAAAGATGCAGACATAGAGAATGGACTTGAGGACACGGGGAGGGGGAAGGGTAAGCTGGGACGAAGTGAGAGAGTGGCATGGACATATATACACTACCAAATGTAAAATAGATAGCTAGTGGGAAGCAGCCACATAGCACAGGGAGATCAGCTCAGTGCTTTGTGAGCACCTGGAGGGGTGGGATAGGGAGGGTAGGAGGGAGGCACAAGAGGGAGGAGATATGGGGATATATGTATATGTATAACTGATTCACTTTGTTATACAGCAGAAACTAACACACCATTGTAAAGTAATTATACTCTAATAAAGATGTTAAAAAAATAAAACAAAATAAAATAAATTGTAAAAAAAAAAAAAAAAAGAATCACTCAGAGTATGGAAGGGCAGGGCTACAGCAATCTCCCAAGCAGGACTTCTTCTCCCCTATTATGCCTGGGCAATGGGGAGGGGTGGTTGAGAGAGGGAGGAAGATTCCCTTCTTAACATCCCAATCCAAGGGAGGAGGATGCCACAGTGTAAGGAATTTATAGCCTTGAGAAGTGCATTGTACCTGCTCCTAAGGCTTCTGCGAGACAAAAGAGTACCTATTTGCAACTGTGCAGAAGTGACACTGGTGACAAGGACACCACTTTCTCAGAGTAAATGAGATGATGTAGATGTTTTTTGTCTTATGGGAGGAAGAATCACTCTCATTATAAGCGGACAGATTATGTGATTTCTAACGGTCTTTCTAGCTCTGTGTCTTATTGTCTTACAACTTAGTCAGTGTGTACATGTTAAGGAAAATATACAAGGCTTAAAAAGAAGAGTGTAATGAAAACCTGAAAAATGTGGAATATGAGTTATTTCTAGGCACCACATTCTAGCTCCATCTCTGTTACTAGCCAGCTCTATGACCCTCAACCTTTCAGTGGCTATTTCCCCATCCGTCCAATATGAAATGGAAATAATATCTGTTCTGCTCATGTCACCAATTATTGTAAGGCTCAAGATAAAAATAAACAGGCTTATACAAAAGTGCTATGCTTTCAAGCACTATCATATATAAGCCTCCTGGATTTGCATGCAAGCAAAAGTCCTCCACTTCCTGCACATTCTCCCTTAGCATGACATCTGTTACTGGAACTTCTTTCCACAAAGGCTTGAGTTGAAAGAGTGCTCCCAAAACTTCATTCATTCATTGATTCACTCATTCAATCAACAACTGCTTAGGCACTGTGATAGGTGATGGGGATACATAGAAGAAAAGGTCATATTCCTGCCCTCAAGAAATTTATGTCACAAAGAGGCAAAATATGAAAATTGATGAAATGATATCATGTGACAGTTACTGGAAGGAAAGTGGGCATCATCTACAATGGGAGCCATGAGAAAGAAGTATCTAAGTATGAATAGGAAATCTGGAAAATTTTCATAGAGGAGGAAACAATTGAATTGACTCTTGAAGGGAGCATGGAAATTCACATGTGGTCAGAGGTGGAGAGTGAATTTCAGGGGACAGGACTACTATGTGCTAATACTTGGAAGTGTGACAAAGCACAGTCCATTCATGGAATAGCTCTTATGTACTATAGCCTAAAAAAAGGAGAGGGTTTGAGGAGGATATGGTAATAGGCAAAATCTTAATCAAGAAGGACTTTCCACGGATAGGAATTTGAAACTTACCCAGTAGGTGATATGCTGTAATTGTTGAATATTAGGTAGTATTAAGATTGCATTTGCAGTTTGGAAAACTAATTTTGGGGATGTAACTACTAGAAATAGTAAGAGTGAAGGATAAAAATTCTATATGAAACATATTCAAGGAATGTAGGGTGTGGGTTTTTTTTTTTAAAGGAAAAAAGAGACTAAAAGAGAGTAATATTGTCCTGAGGTAGTTATTTAGAGGTTGTTTAAAGGTTGTTCTAGAATGAGAAAGAGAGCAATGAAGGACAAAAACCTGAATGGATCTGGAAAGTTGTAAAGGGTCTGTGAAAAAGAAAGGGGGAAAAAAAAGGGAGAGAGAGAGAATCTTATCTCATGTGATCAAGTTGGCTAAGATTGAATGAATTTATTGTAAGGTTGTAAAATGAGCTTTAATAGTAATAGTGTACTGATGTAAAGCTAGAGTTTGTTTTTCTCTCTCAAAAGGACAGAGTTTCTTAGATAACTGATGAGCTCTTAGCATAAGACTGTAAAAGGTTTTTCTTTATTTTTTGAATAATCCACGTAGGAAACAAAGATTCTGTCTTTATGCTGTGGTGTGTTGTCTTTATTTTGTGCTCAGTTATTTAGGAGAACTGAATCTTCTCACCAACATTTAGATAAGCTAAGTTTTTTTTTTTCCTTTTTATAATCATTTTACCTCCTATATTTACTTTAAAAGTCTTTTATTGTTTCATAGTGATATGTGATCCTATTTAATCAGTTGCTCAAACTTTTTGTCATTTTTCACAACTTTTGATATTTTATCTTCCTCAAGTCAAATCCTAAATAAAATCTTGATCTCGAACTGACTTTGAGATTTCCCAGAAGGTTCCTAGAAAATCTCAAAAGATTTGTTCTTTCACCTTGTGAAAAGAGAGATATTTTGAAAATAATTAGGTTATTTCATATGTTTAATTGCATAACAACATTGTCAAATAAAAGCAGGGGATTTCTCTGGTGGTCCAGTGGTAAAGAATCCTCCTTCCAATGCAGGGGACGCGAGTTCGATCCCTGGTCGGGGAACTAAATTCCCACATGCCGCGGGGCAACTAAGCCCGTGCATCACAACTATTGAGCTCATGCGCCTCAAGGAGAGAGCCTGAGTGCCGCAAACTACAGAGCCCACGCGCCCTGGAGCCCGCGCCCCAGCTAGAGAGAGAAAACCCACACGCCACAACTAGAGAGAAGCCGGTGCACCGCAACTAGAGAGAAACCTGAGCAGACGGCGTGGCGTAACGAAAAAGATCCCGCATGCCTCAACAAAGATCCCGTGTGCCGCAACTAAGACCCCATGCAGCCAAAAATAATAATAATAAAATAAATAATAATAAGGAATTAAATAAACAAATATTTAAAAAATAAATCCACTGAAAATCTACGTTAAAAAAAAATAAGAGGAGATACTTAACTTTCCCTGGGTTATATTTGCATGGGTACATATTGTTAATATAAGTATTTCAAAATTATGTAAAATTCATAGAAATTTGTCAGTGTTCATGATATCTCCTGATAGGTTATCAGTCATAATTCCAATTATTATCCTTAATGTTGTATGTCACAGAAACAACAACATTTTCTTATCAGTTGCATTACAGTCGTCCCCCCTCATCTGCCATTTCACTTTCCATGGGTTTCAGTCAAACATAGTCTGAAAATATTAAATGGAAAATTCCAGAAATAAATAATTCGTAAGTTTTAAATTACGCTTCTGAGGAGCATGATGCAATCTTGTGCCATCCTGCTCTCTCCTGCTCAGGATCCCCAACTGCTGACATCGTCTGCTCCTGACATCTAACCATCAACATCGTCATGGTTCTTTGATCCAAGATCACCTGAAACAGATGACCCTTCTTCTGACTTTCTGTCATAAGGTCAAATAGTAGCCTAACACTACATCACAATGCCTATTCCATTCACCTCCCTTCATGTCATCTCATCATCCCAATAAGAAGGGTGAGTACAATACAAAAAGATATTTTGAGAGAGAGAGTGAGAGGGAGTCCCCATTCACATAACTTTTCTTACAATATAGTTACAATTTTTCTATTTTATTATTAGTTATTGTTGATAATCTCTTACTGTGCCTAATTTGTAAGTTAAACTTTATCATAGGTATGTTATGTATAGGAAAAAAACACAGTATATTTAGGGTTCAGTACTATCTGCAGTTTCAAGCATCCACTGGGGATCTTGGAACGTATCCCTTGTGGATAAAGGGAGGATGACTGTATTTTTATAATGAACTCTTCATAAATCTTTAAGGATGGCCATTTTAAGTCTTTTGCTGTTCACAGATAGTTATTATTTTATTCTGATGCTTTCCTGAAAGCTCTTGCAATCAGCAATAAGCCAGAATGCTTTGTTCTCAACAAAAGGGACTGTCTTAGAGATCCATAGAAAGGATTATGACAGGTACTCTGGGGTACAGGCTTCTGGTGGTATTGCTTAAATAACTTTGAGATCATACCACTGGACTGAGTAAGGATTTCCAGAACTTTAGTGGGGAAGCTGATGGGTTCAAAAAACAGCTAACCCAAGATGGATCAGAGCAAGAATTAACAACATGGGACTGAATGGACTGATGAGGAATGATTATCATTTTTATGGCCTTACGTTTGGAGCATTGCTAGTTCTTTAATATTCTATTTTCTGGATTTAAGGAATCCCTTTCTGTTTTCTCTTAAGCTAGCTATAACTCACAACAATTTAGTAAATTATACCTTTCTAAACAAAAATGAAACATTTGTATTTTCCTCCTTACCTGATCTCTCCAGAATTTGGAAACTCTTATTGAGTATTCTTATTTTCATGGCAATATAGTTATTTGCCTAGATTCAATAGGAATCTGTTTTCCTTGTATTGTAATTGGGAAAATTGGTGATATTACCAAGGCTTTGGCTGGAATGTCATACTTGAGAATAGCGTGCACAGCATCAGATATGAGCAGAGAGTTGTAAGGAACTACAGTTGACTTTATGGAGCCAATGTTTGCAAAGCCCTCTTAAAAAAACAGGCCGGTACTGACTTACAGGGTTCCCAGTATTACAGATGAGTAAGGAAGGCCACTTAAGTTTCCAGGTCTATGAAACTTAAGCTGCTTTGGGAACCCCAAGGAGAGAGGAATTCACCCAAATCTACAGGTAATGTAGGTGAAGTCTGGTAGCAAGTCCTTAGCTTGGTGTCCTAGCCTTGAGAGACTTTTAAAAGTCCAATCTGAGATTCCTTAGGAAAGTTCCAGCAAAGCAAAGTTAAAAAGGCCTATGTGGACAATTATCATTTTTGCTGAACTTATATAAATGACCAGGCCAAATTTAATGAGACTAGACTCATTTTGTAAACAAGAGTTATTTTACTTTGATTATATTTGATCAGAATGGGGGTGATTGTACAGAGAAATTTTGTGTTTCAATGGAAAACTATAACCCATCCTTGTGAGTTATCAGATTCCATTCTTGTTCATTGTCTTTGAGCTATTTTTTACCTCTTTGTAAACTGGATCCTGCATTCATGCACATTTTGTCAGTAATTAATGCTTCCAATTTTTCTCCTACCCTCCTGGCTTGGCACCTCTGAAAACTAAAGCTGCCTTTTTCCTTCCTGAAGACCTGTAAGCTGAAGGTGGTTGCCTTGATATAACTTCAAAGGCTTTATCACCACAAGTGTTGGCCACTTAGAAGTTTCACAGGAACACTTGTGCCTCCCAATCTCTGCTCCAGGAAATGACCATGACAGTAACATTACCAGTATAATGCTCACTAAAGATGCTTCAAGCCCAAAATTGAGAAATCTTCTTGACAAGCTGCCCTCTGGACTTAAAAATTGGGTTTATCATCCTCTCCAACCATTAGTCTTTGTTTTTCTCTCCTTTTGCAGACTTCTCACAGCTTCTAACCTGAATCTCTCTCCACAGCAATCAACTTAACTTCTTTTCTTGTCAAATTTCTAGGAAAGTTTTGATAGGGAAATGTGCAGACCCACTCAGACCTCCGAAGTTGCTGTAAAGATTATTTTAAAGTGAAAACATTTGCACTAAAAAGATGCAGAAAGAAATCTTATCTGAACTTCCCTTATCTGACTAAAGCAGAACCTCCAGAAAATACAGCTGCCATTAACCCCCTCCAGGGAGTTTTCTGTGAATTCAGCTGCCACAGAAACAGGCTGCCCATTTCTATTAACATCAAAAAGCCCAATAGTACCTTTCATACCTTTCTATTGAAACATTAAACACCCCCCTCACTTTTGTTACATTTTGTATATAAATTTTCAATCTCTGGCTATTGAGTGAGTTACTCATAGCTAAACCTCCTGCATGTATGGAGTACATGTGTAAATAAACCCTTTCTTTTCTCCTGTTAATCTGTTTACTGTCAGTTAATTTACAGGCCCCCAATCACTGGACCCAAGTTGAAAGAGGAAAAGTGTGTTCCCAAAAGTGACACAGTGAATGGTGGAATGTAGGCAGTAGTTTGACACCGGGAAGTCAGAACTGTTAAGATGTATAGAACTTCAAATGAAAATGTACATGATCCATAGTGGGGTGGAAGAGAAACATGGTGTCTAGAAATGGGTCCTCCAGGGAGCTTTCCATGATGAATTCATCACACCTCATGATTGCTTTCCAGTCTTAGAAGCCCTATTTATCATTATGCTGAGGAGGGATCCAGTTCTTGCAGGTGAACTTAACCTTAAGTAAATTCACTAGACTGAGTTACAAAACCTGAGGGTCATGGTTAATTTATTATAAGAACCAGATACCCTACAAATCAGCAACCCAATCCTAAGACTCAAGAGAAATGAAAACATACCTTCACAAAAAGATCTGTACATAAATGTTCATAACAGATTTAATCCTAAGAGCAAAAAACTCAAAGCAACCCAAATGTTAGGTAGTATATCGATATAATGGAGTACTATTCAACGATAAAAAGAATGAGTTCCTGATACAAACAACAACATGGACAAATTTCAAAAACCATTATACTGAACTAAAGAAGTCAGACAGAAGAATTCACACGATGTGGTTGCATTTACATGAAGTAATAAATTAGGCAAAACTAATCCACGGTGATAAAATTTTTTAAATGGTTGCTTAGAGGAAAGTGTGAGCAATTGACTGGAAAGATCCTTGTGGGAACTTTCTGGAATGATGGAAAAGTTCTATATCTTGATTGGAGAGGTGATCAAAGTATTTACAGTTCATGAAACTATACATTTAAAATACGGGATTACTATAAAATGTAAATTTTACCTCAATAAGATTATTGCAAATAAATATACACAAGGGAAGGAGACACCGACATGGAGTGAATGTGAGAAACTTGATAATGTAGGAGAGCTGATTTGCAAGTGAATTTAAAGTTTCAAAGAACAAATACAAGGAATTGACAAAGAGAAAAATTATGCGTGTCACAGTAGGAAAACAAGACATAGAAAAAGCAGCAAACCACATATTGAAGAATTAGGTGAGTAGGGTAATTTGTATATTTTTCATTGTCCTAAGATTATAAGCATGAGAGACAGAATGGAATTAACTGGCCCTTAGGGTGCCAGAGGGGCTGAGGACTCCTGGCAGCGTTCATCTGGGGTCCCTGCTGATTTGCCTTTAGTGTCCTGATGACCAATGTACAAAATGATAGCGGCTGCTCAGAGTTATAATAGATTCAGTCTGGGAAGTGGTGTCCTAGGAACCACTGTGACCTGGCTCCTGGGTGGAGGCCTTGGGAAGGCTCAGGCTTCCAGAGGAAGTGCTCTGCCGCGGCCACAGCGGACTCAGCCTCATTTAAGGTATAAAATGTCAGTTTTCAGTCAGAGTCACGGCAGACTTGCCCCGAAGATTCTGGAGATTTAAGTGCATTTGAATAAACATAATTCACATTCTTAGCCAAAATCTGATCAGAATACTCCAAACATTTCATGCCTGCCATGCTCAGTTATAAATCCCTTGAGATGCACTCTATTTCTGGTTCCCAATTAAGCTGAAACAAGAACAGCTTTTTGCATCACATTTTGGCATATTCACTCAACCCAGGTAGGCCAGAGATTAGTGAAAGTGGAAACTAACAAAGGAATGAAATTGCCCTATCTTCTGAAAAAGTGGGAAATTTGTTTTTGCAGTACTGGGTAAATGTTTGTGTGGTTCTGACTTTCCTAAATGGATAGTGTGATTTTTACTTTCATTTTTATGCTGAAACAGCTCCCTTCCTAGATAACCTCTCTATGTACAGCATGTGAATCCATATGATTTAATTCTGACATTTCCTGTCATGGCACTCTGAAATCTTGTCATTACTTTTTAAAAAGATCTACTCAATGTAACATTTCTTTTCAAATTCCCTGGAAATCTCATAAAGAACTATATTATTGCCTACTTCAATTTGCAAAATGAATTTCATGTTAGCTAGGTTTTTCCTAATATATTTTCACATATATAACTACAAATATATGTTTTTGTAGATTCACATATCATGTCAAAATTTATGATTTGATTCATTGTGCCCCTAAAATTTGTGACTCTTGAAAAACATTTTTGATAAAAAAAATTCATACTGGTGTTGACGCATATAGAACATGAATTTTAGCTTACAAAAACCTAATGGTTAAAACTTATAACCTATACAATTCTTAACGGTTTTTATACTTGTACTTCCCTAACCTTCATTAACAACTAATTTCAATTTATTTCACATATGGGCATTTTTTGTTTGACTTAAATGATGTATTTTTGTATGCTTGGTGTCATTTGTTGTATGAGCTATTTTTAACATTACTCATTTCACCAATTTAAAATGTTATATTTTCTGGTGTCATTATAGTATTATATATCACTTGTTTATCTGAAATTTTAGAATTACCTTTACAGTTCTGAAGGCACAGTGCTGAGTTACTGGAATGCAGTCGAATAATCTAGGTAAGAATATAGTTTTTAATGTACTTTTCATATAAAATATGTTTATTTTTTGAATTCCCCTTGAATATGTACATATATATAAATATTTTTGTATGTGTAATGTATACACTGAGTGCAGTGGGTAATTATAAATTACACAGGTAATAACACTTTGAAAACTGGTGAGATATACTAGCAAGTTTCCTACTTATGACTACCAAATTATGTTTAAATTTTTATTTACAAATTGGCTTTTAGAAACTTTGAAATCGTTATAAAACAAAATAAAATGAAAATTTAAATTCTAGTCAGACTTAATTTGAGGGTACTTCCCAGCCACAGCCACTTCTCTGAGAACTGTCCCTTACCACAGAGGTGACCATGATGTTTCAAAGTGGCCATCAACTATGCAAAAGTTGATTGAACAAAAGTATGGGTGCCTGGTTAGAGTGAAACCAATCCAGAAGCTAGGTTTGGCCAGACCTATTCTCTCTCTGAAGAATCAAGGATTAAGAATCGTGACATGGTGAGAATGAATCCATTGTAACAGAGGATTTGCCTAGAAAGTCATTTGCTTAGAAAGTTGGTGCAGGTAGTTGATGGGGGATGGGAGGATGCATCTTTTGACCCTGGGCATGATGAGTGGAGAAATAGTTGGTCTGCACAGAGAGAGAGAAATTAGAGAAGAGCACCCATGGTGCCCCAGAGACTCCTATGTGACAGCACATATAAGTTCCTGATAGATTTCTAACTCCTGGCTCTAAACCCTTATTCAGTCAAGCAGTGCCCCCTACCTTTCTGTTCCAGGGGATTCCCCATTCATTCTTTAATAAAATTATCTTTTTCCTTTGGTTAAATGGAGTTTAAATTTTTTTTTCTCCTATGTCTCCAAGAGATCCTACCTAAGTTATCTGGCTGAAAATAGCTCTATTAAACAGAACATAGCAGAATTACCAATACTACTTACCAATGTTTGGGGTTCTGGGAATAGCAGTACATGTGAAATAAGAAGAAGGAGGAGAGAGTTTCAATTTTTCTCATGAATTTCAGGCTAAGTTTAGACAAAATTTCAAAATAGGCAAAATGTGAGCATGATACCTTGCTACTCCTTTTCTGTACTCTGGTCTCCCATTGTTCTTCCTGATATCCTAAGCCCTCTACCACAAATTCTTATTTTGAGGACAATAAAATAAATCTATGTCGCTTCCCAAAGTTTCTAACATCACAATACTATTTACTGTTTCTACTCAACAAAATTGATATAGCATTAAGTGGAAGGCACATAATCCCTGGAATGTGAAATTACAACTATGTCACATACCTGCAATTACCCTGTGGTCTTGGTCAAGTTTTTTAAACTTTTGAACCTCAGTTATCACACATCTCTAAATCTAACCCATTCACATGTATTGTGATTTCAGTTAATAGTGACCAAGAACTCTGACTCAATTATTTTAAACAATAAGGCAGATGAATTCATTCATATAACCCAAAATCCTAAGGGTGTCCAGTAACTCAAGTATTTAAGTTAGTGGCTAAGTAACATGACTAAGGACACTGGAACTTTCCATCTTTCTGTCATCCATTTCCAGGATGGTAATTTAACAACCTCCTGGAAGTAAGATGACTTCTGCAGTTCTGGTTTTATTCCCTTTGAAGCGTATGTAGCCTCACATGCCAATACAGGTGTCCCCTGATTTTCAAAAGTTCACTGTATACCACTTCACTTTTATGAAATACATTAATACCTATTTTTGCTAACTGGAAGAAATCCAAAGAATATTTTCATTTTTAGGAAAAAAAGTTGAAAAGGAAAAATAGCGTTCAGTGTTCGTTTTGCAGGTGCAATTATAGAGGCAGCAACACCCTGAGCAGCGAGAGTGGCCCCGCCAAGCTCCTTCCCCGGGAAACACACTCAGTATCTCAGTATCAAGCTGCCATAGCTTTAAACAGTGTCTGTGAGCTTCTGTGCTTTATCTCGATTTATTTTGTGCATCCATTTGCAAGATGTGTCCTAAGTTAATTGCATCTTCACTTGATGCCATTTTGGCTTATGAAAGGTTTCATAGGAACACTCTCTTTTCAGGTACCAGGGGAATCTGTATAAGAACATCTGATGGAAGAAAAGGGACAGATTTCTTCCTGTGCATCCTTTTCCTTCTTCTTTTTTTTTTTTTAGATCAAAATAACCTTTTCTGGAAGCCCTTCAACAGGCCTCCTGCATATCTCATTGTCCTGAAATGAACTACATGCTCACCCCAAACCCATCATTAGTAAGGCAAATGAAAAAAACCATGACTAGTTTAGACTTTTCTTGCTTTAACCCTGAGTCACAATGAGGTATGGGAAGTACCCAAAATCAGGGTTTTATGCAAGCAACCAATAGTAGGCAACCAACAGTGTCTTTGTGTCACATGACATTTATGAGTGTCACGCTAGATAATACATGTGACAAGTCTTTTTAAATTTTAAAGATCTGGGGGCTTCCCTGGTGGCGCAGTGGTTGAGAATCTGCCTGCCAATGCAGGGGACACGGGTTCGAACCCTGGTCTGGGAAGATCCCACATGCCTCGGAGCAGCTGGGCCCGTGAGCCACAATTACTGAGCCTGCGCGTCTGGAGCCTGTGCTCCGCAACAAAAGAGGCCGCGATACTGAGAGGCGCGCGCACCGCGATGAAGAGTGGCCCCCGCTTGCCACAACTAGAGAAAGCCCTCGCACAGAAACGAAGACCCAACACAGCCATAAAAATAAATTAATTAATTAAAAAAAAATTTTTTAAAGTTCTGAAAAAAATGTATACATATTGTTTTACAACTACTCTAATAAATAAAAACTACCATTCTGACAATGTAGTTGCTTTAAGTTATTAGGAGGAAAGCAATTATATTAAACATTTTCAGGCTAATTCCCACTAACTTGTGAATCACTATTATATAGTGATTTATATAGTCTTTTTATTCTCTTGAAAGCTATTTGTATTTCAAGAAGAGGATGCTAAATAAGCCAATTAATTTACTGATGAATAGATTTTCCTGGATAAGTCAGAGCGACCTGACAAATGTTGGCAGTACGGGAGAAATTATCAGGAGGCTTGGTGAAAACACATCCTCCAGTTGCCTCTGGAAACCACCTGCAAAGGCAGCGCTCCTAAAGTGCTCCCCCTTACCACCGCTTCTTCCCTTCCTCTTGTTCAGAACTCAGAGTTTCTGCAAAATGTCAACATCGTCCTGCAGTCTTCATACATATGGTAGAGGGGTCATCAGTGATCTTAGGAATTCCTTTGAGTGTATATCATTTCAAAATTGTCTTTGGATTTGGTGACTTGCTGTATCAAATTTGGCACAGTTTGAAAAATTGTAGAAATTTTATCTTTCAGAGCTTCAAGGTTATGATGGAAAATTTAAAGTTACTTGGGTTATTTTTAGTGTTGCCTTGAGAATCCTCTCTATCTGAAGACTTGATTGTTCAGCCTAGTGAGAAATAGGTATGATGACTAATCCTTACACAATTTTAAGTTTGGGCTCGAACGAAATGCAGTCAGTACTATGACTGGCATGCTTTAAGACAACACGTATTTTGCCGAGTGCCAACCGAGCAGAAATTCCCCTATTACATTTATTTATATGGACAAGTACATTGCCTCTGGCTCTGGCATGGTGGCTTTCACATAATAAGCTTTCAATAAATCCTCGTGGATTTGAATAGAAAGGAACTGAATTGAAAAATGGTCATATTTTTATAGGCCTCCTACCATTGACTTGGTAACAAAACTCCAGTTTTTAGATATCACCAGAGTTCTGTCTGTTGTCATTTCATGACCCAGTTTTATAGTATCTGAGTCTGTCATGTACCTACAACACACTTCTGGAATGTGTCATCTTCCTTAAAACTTCTTGATTAATTACTGAAAGATCAAGTACTTTTGCTCATCCTATCTAGTCTACAACACAATTCAAATATCTTTTTTTTTTTTTTTTTTAAACATTTCCTAGGTTTCTTTTTTTTTTTTTTTTTTAATTATTTATTTAATTATTTATTTATTTATTTATTTATTTGGCTGTGTTGGGTCTTCGTTTCTGTGCGAGGGCTTTCTCTAGGTGCGGCAAGCGGAGGCCACTCTTCATCGCGGTGCGCGGGCCTCTCACTATCGTGGCCTCTCTTGTTGCGGAGCACAGGCTCCAGACGCGCAGGCTCAGTAGTTGTGGCTCACGGGCCTAGTTGCTCCGCGGCATGTGGGATCTTCCCAGACCAGGGCTCGAACCCGTGTCCCCTGCATTAGCAGGCAGATTCTCAACCACTGCGCCACCAGGGAAGCCCTCAAATATCTTTTTCCCAGTTGTAAAATGTGTTTAATTCTGTCATTGTATGTTCTCTCTATAATATAGGCTCTTTATTATGTATTATGTATTTGTTAATGAATGTATATATAGTGATATAATAATCCTTATCTCCGTGAAAGAAAGATTTTACTCTCCAGTGAAATCATTTAGAGCACTTGTGTAAGGAGGTTGGAAAGATATGAGATAGTTCCTGATATTAGGCCTATAACCCACTTCTTATGACTTCATTACTTTTTTCCAGGTAGTTAATTATTAATGTAGAAGTCTGTGTGGTCAGTAAGGAGCAACCCCTTCTGCAAGGCCAACAACGTTGATGAGGCAGATGTCTTTACTGAAGAGATCTGTAACCTACCTTTCAAAAGGCCACCTTTTAACTACCTGTGTGTCCAGCCTGTGTATAATCACACAGGGGAACTGGCCCTTGTCCTCAATGACTTTATTTTGAGACCCTTTTGTTTAAAAGTTTAAAATTTTACCTGGAATTATTGTATATTTTGTGAAATTTAGAAAGGTATAGGAAAAGCTGTCTACTCAAAATAAAAAATTTTAAATAAAAGTTAATGAGCTTGAAAAAACATTTTGAAGTGAATTTATGTTCTTAAAAAATCTATACATTTCAATTATGCTTAAAGAAATATTTTAAATGCATTTTTATTGAGTTTAAATTAGGGATAAACAGAAGCAGCCTAAGTAACTTGCTGGCTCCACTTCTTAGATCTTTCTTCCAAAATACTTTAGACCTAAACAGTGCCAGTTTTATGCAAAATAAATAAACAGATAAATAAATCTGGGAGAAGCATTGAACTTCATAAGCTCGTTTGGCTTGAGGTAAATTTTGGTTTTGATTTGTTAATTTTAGTCCTTTGGCCGGTTGACCTATCTAAAGAGTAGATAATGGAGAAGAATTGGTTCAGTTTTAAGAGAAAATTGGATCATATTTAAGAGAAGATTTTTTTCTCCTTAAAATTTGCTACTGAGACTGAGAGTAGGAATAGTAAATGACTGCAAATGAAAGATCTTTTGGGGCAATTAAAATGTTTTAAAACTGGATTGTGGTGATGGTTGCACAATTCTGTCAATTTACTAAAAATCATTGACACGTACACTTAAAATAGGCATATTTTATGTTATGTAAATTACTTCATTAAACTTATTAAACACATATGTACATAAATAAAATAATACAACCCTCACACAAAGCAAAAAAAAAAAAAAAAGCCTGCTTCTGGAGAGATAATATGATTTAAACATCTGTTAATGAGCTAGATTTATAGCATACTTGGTTAGATAGTAAGTATATTAGCCTGCTTTAGTAAGAACATAATTAAAACTAAATAGTAAAACAAAACCTACCTGTGTAAATATTCAATATTAAATGGTCACTGTTTCAGAGTCATTGACAGGCATCTGTTTTCCCCCTTGGGCAGAATCCTCCTCTTATAAGATTCCAGCAAGCACCAAAGAAAAGCAAAAACTTGATCTTCAAAATAAGCTTTCATCAAAGTAAAATATTGCTTCATATTGTCTTTACTTAAAATTTAACTCTCCATGTAATAGGAAAACCTCTTCTTTCATCAATTGGGAGAAGGGGTAAAATCTGGAACTAAAAAAACAAAAACTAAAAAACAACCTCTTCTTAACAGCTTAAATTAGATTTAGGGGCCAATTTTTTCTCTTTTATTCCTGGAGTAGCAAAAATATATCAATATCCTTCCGTTAAACTTAAAAAAATTTGCTAAGTAGATTATAGAGCTAAGATTCAAACCCAGGAGAATTGGATCTGAAGCCTGTGTGTGTATATCACTACATTGTAGTCATTCATATGTGTGCAGACAAAGGGGGAGTCTTCAAGATGAACCCCTGCAATTTTTTTCCTGACAAAAATTGATTGAGGCTTATAAAATATGTCCATTGCTTCTATGAGAAAGAGATTATAAGAAGATGGTTCTGAGGAGAAAATTAAAAGTACTAATGAGATGTGTGAAGAACAATAGCACAGGGATAAAATGAAGTTTTCCATTCAAGAATCTGGTTTAGTGAGCCTGAAACAGTCCACACACAGCTGCTGTGGTCAGGGTAGGAATGTGAAAGTTCTCATGCGGGAGGTAACAGTAAATGAATTCAGCTCCAAGGTGGGAAGGCTATATCAGATTATCCTATTCCCATTCTTAAAAAACAAAACAAAACAAATCAGATTATATAAAATGTCCCTTTTTGTCACAGGGAACAGAAGGTTAGAAATGGGTCAAATACAGATAATTAATTTTCAAGATAAGATAACCAGTCATTTGAAGTGAGCAATTTGAAATATCACATATCTTCCTATGTTCCAGAATTACATGGACAATTGCAGTAGCTAGTAATCACAGAGCTAGTTGAAGAGAGAGAAATACAATTGATTAATACTGAATCTAAAATGAGAGCCTTTAAGAGTTATCTAAAAGAGAATAAATGAATAAATCCTTTCTGCAATTAACAGCTAAGTTTTTTGTTTTTTGGGGTTTTTAAAATAAATTTATGTATTTTATTTTTGGCTGTGTTGGGTCTTTGCTGCTGCGAGCGGGCTTTCTCTAGCTGTGGTGAGCGGGCTTCTCATTGTGGTGGCTTCTCTTGTTGCGGAGCACGGGCTCTAGGCGCGCAAGCTTCTGTAGTTGTGGCTTGCAGGTTCTAGAGCGCAGGCTCAGTAGTTGTGGCACATAGGCTTAATTGCTCCACAGCATGTGGGATCTTCCCGGACCAGGGCTCGAACCCTTGTCCTTTGCATTGGCAGGTGGATTCTTAACCACTGCACCACCAGGGAAGCCCAACAGCTAAGTTTTAAAAGTAAGAAAATAGTCATTACAATATGGAGATAATGCATTAAGATGTGAACAGCATAGGCTATAGAAGATCCGCTCATGTGAAAAACAAACAAACAAACAGGATAGAATGATCAATCTGAAAGAGATCTCAGACTAGGGAAGAACAGAAATATTTCCTTTAGCCACAGTTGGCTGAGAGATTCTTTTCTATTTCCTAGTCAGGAGAATTTTGCAGTTAATACCAGAATCGCTTGTCATTTTGCATTACTTGTCTAAATAATAAACTGTAGATAGCCTTCATTCAATGAATGCTAAACCTATCACTCTAAATCTATTATTTTGTGGTTTTAGAAAGTTTAGCAGCATGGTACAGCAGGAAAAGAACAGACTTTGGAGTTAGAAAGACAAGTGTTCTCTTATGAGCTCTACCTCTCACTAACCATGCCCTTGAGTGGTTTACTTAATCTTTTCTCATCTGTAAAATAAGGATAATAATATCTATGGTGGTGGCTGTAGATATCTTTGTAGGAGGAGCCTAGAGATGGAAGTCTTGTTGGTAAGGGGTGAAGGGATTTGTCTTGAAGCTACATTTGGAGAAGAAGCACACTGTTTTTACTTAAATTTATTTGAAGTGATGGAAATTATAGGGAAGTTAAAGATCACTCCCATATTCAAGTCCCTCATTGGCACCACCATGGGATGTAGTGGGAAGATTTTTGGGGTAACTGAAGCATCAAATTCACTAGGTACTCAGCAAATATTAGTTCTCTTCACTGTAACTCTCCTGTGAATTCAGATTTTACATGGGTAGATATTAGAGTAAAAATTCTGATTACTGGAGGGAAAAAAAATCAGGTAAGTTGCACATCTGACAGGCTAGCACTTGGAGAAGAACTGTTTCTATCTTGATTGGCTACATATAAAAAAGCACCAATTATTAGGGGCATGTTGAATTACAGACGAGAACAAAGAAGTTTCTAATATCAGAATATCTTTGTTCCTCTCCCTTTCTCTCTACTGACTGTGAATTTATGAAAATAACACCACAAGCATAAAATTGGAAAATTTAGAAAAGACTAAAGAATGCAAAGAAACAAGTAACACTCATAGATGATCCCACTACGTAAATATAACCGCCATTAACATTTCATTCATTCAGCAATTCCTAGGAATGCCTGCTGTATGCTATCTACTTTTTGGCAGTGTGGTTACAAAAATGACTAACACAGTCTGTCCTCAAGGAGGAGTAGAGAAAAGAGATTTTTTTTCCAGCTTTGTACCGTTAACATGTAATGTGCAGATTAGGAATTTATTTTATATTCTCTCTGCTGTTTTAAATCTTTTTATAAAGTGCAGTATTTTGTAAGATAGGGAAGTGAGGTCTGGTCTCTCTGCTATTCCTGTAGGCAGCAGTTGGGAAATAAAAGCACACTGCCCAACCAAGATCCTCAGGAAAGGTGGGTCTGGGGTGAAGGTTACGTACAGAGACCTTTCCTTGCCCTGCAAACCTGGCATTTCTCATCTGAGTTCATCTTTAAAGATGTCAGAGAGCTTTTGCAATGTTTTACAGTATTTTCCATTAAAAATGTGTCATGTAAATCAATCATGGCTTCAATTTTTCTGTCAGACTCGTATAACCTTAAACCAAAGCTTTCAAAATTAATCAAAAGAGTAAGTCAATTTAATTTTTCATGAGAGAATAACAGTATGGGGTTTGTCTTCAGTTATCTCAACTATAAATATGTATTAATACATTTTGGTTAATAAATTTCTATTCAATTAGAAATAGAAAGCAAGTTTAAAGCAAGTTTAAAAGATGGGTAATTTTTAAAAGTCTAGTCTTAATTTCTGCATAAATAACCAATTGCTTTTTAAACACAACTTTCCCGTTTCTGTGCAAAATACAGAAAACCGTGACAAAAATTAGAAGCTAACTATCCTACATTCTTGATTCATTCACTTATTCACCTAACCACCCACCCACACAGTCTATAAATATTTGTAGGCCTAGCATTCTGTGGAATGCTAGGCCTTTGGTTGGGCATGAGGAATGCACAGCTAAATAAGAGCCAGTTAGTCTCTATCTAATGGTAAAGACAGACATAAAATCAGAGAGTTAAAACATCATCAGAGAAGTGATAACCACAGACATCATGAGGGAGGAGGGAAGGTGCTGGTATCAGCCTGAGGAGCAAGGAAGGAAGGGTTATGGGAAGGTATCTTGGAGGAAGTGCTCCTGGGCTGAATTTTAAAGGGGAAGTATCAATAGAATGAAAAGTTTGAAGATTTTGGAGGCATTCTAGTTGGAGAAAATCACATGAGGCAAAGCAAAGAGATGAAACAGTGGAATGTGGACAGAGAGTCCTCGAGTGTTAACCAAGGCCAGAGAGACGATTAGGAGCTGGACTATCGATTAAAAATTACTTGATAACATCAGTTTGAATAGCTACATGATGTTCTATCATATCAGTGAGTCATAATCTATGTACGTGCTTCCCTAGTACTCAGTATCTTGATCATGTATATTTTTTCACTGTTATAAAACAGTTCTGATGACAATTATTGTGCATAAGGCTTTGTCTACTTTCCCGATTATTTACTTAAGAAAAATATCTTAACAGGACACCTTCAATCACAGCTAACAGAAGAAAGCAACTCAAAGCGGCTTAAATAATGTTGGGAATTTTTCCATCCTATAACTTGAAATACAGATGAGGGAAGATTTCAGGGTTGGTCAATCCATCAGCTCAATGATGTCACCAGACACCCAGTTTCTCTCTGTCTCTCTGCCCCGCATCCTCAGTTAGCTTCATCTGAAGGCTAACTCCCCTGGGGTTGAAGAGTGGCTGCCAGCAGTGAACAAAGCTGTTTGATTTCTTGATTTTGCCCAATGAGAGACTCAAGCAACTGTCAAACAAGAGGCTAAGATTAGTCAGCTATCCCGAACCAGTTCTGAGTCCACACACAATGCCATGCGCTGATCATTGGCTCAGGTTGGGTTATATGAACCAGTATTGGTTTCTGTCTCATCAATCGTTAATGTTCCAATAAGTGACCAAAGAATATGATTATGAATATGAATAATTTCTGAATGAGGAAATGAAATATCAGATACAGATAGGAAAAAAATACCTCATACAAACTGAACATTTTCTCATTATTTTTTTGTTTACGAACAAACAAGCCAATAGTAAAGGAATTATGTTTTCCTTGAAGTTTAATAAAAATTTTCTGAGACTCTCTGGTATTTGTACCATAAAAATAGTTTAAAAATACTTTTTGAGATAGTTAAAATAATACAAATAAATAGTCAATGTTTCCTTCCCCCAGAGAGATGCATATCTATGTTGACATAACTACGTTGACTCTTTTCTACAAGTATACAAATATATGTATTTTTACCAAAAAAATAGCATAATACTTTATATATGTTATACAATTTTCTTTTTTTAACTTAATATAACCTATTTTATTGTCAATTCATAGAGAACTACCTCATTCTTCTTAATAGCAATATAATATTCCATTACATGGAACTAGTATAATTTAGTCAGTCTATTTAGATGGTCTAATAATTGAAGTACTTGGAAGAGGCAATTTCAAAGTTTAGTCCTGGTCTTTACATAGCTAAAGAAGATATTAATATATAGTTGTATATTGGTTCCATGGGGACCCAAGGGATTGGTTCCATGGTTCCAGGACCCCTGCGGATATCAAACTCCATGAATGCTCAAGTCCCTTATATAAAATGTCATAGTATTTGCATATAATCTATGCACATCCTCCTTTATGCTTTAAATCACCTCTAGATTACTTAAAATGCCTAAAAGAATGTAAATGTTATATAAATAGTTGGTGGTGTGTGGTAAATTCAAGTTTAGTATTTTAGAATTTTCTAGAATTTTTTAAAAATATATTTTTGACCTGCACTTGGTTGAATCCATGGATGTGGAACCCACATATGAGAGGGTCAGTTGCACATATTTAATATAATAACATAATTTATTTTCTACATTGGTTAGCTCAGTCTGGAGCAAGCATACTGCTGGAGAATGCAGTATTCATAAGTATGCACCCATTTTATGAAAAAGGGGTATGATTTTCCAAAAAGGAGATGGAGATATATATGAGGATTAGGAGAAGAAAATGCTCCCATTGTGGGTTGCCTGCAAGCTTGAAGATAGAGGAGCAGAATATCTTTAAAGGAGAGGGTTGAGTGCCATAGTGCCTTTTCTTGTTGATGTTGTTGGCTGTGCCCTGCGGCATGCGGGATCTTGGTTCCCCGACCAGAGATGACCAGGGATCGAACCCGTGCCCCCTGCAGTGGAAGTGCAGAGTCTTAGCCACTGCACCACCAGGGAAGTCCCAAGTGCCACAGTGATGGAAAATCTTTCTTTTACTCTAAACTTTTCATGAAGCTGGCTATATGCCCAAAGGCCTTGTGTGAATGATGTTTTCGTAGTAATCTCAGAAAAGGAGGGTTGTGTTCCTATGTGGGATGACGCACTGAACAGGGACAGTTTACATGTGACAGAACTAATTCCATGGAAGCAGGATTTTGGAACCAGAAGAGACTAGGAAACATCTATGCTTTCTTCTCCTCAGAGTTCCCAAGAAGTATTGGGTGGAGTGCAGGACACACTTCTAATACAATTAAGATCTCAAAGGATGGGGTACTTTGCATGACATCTGTGTTATATTTTTCTTTGTGTACTTGCTAAAATACTTTTTCAAGATAGATTTCTAGAAGTGAGGTTGCTGGGGCAAATCATATAAACTTTGGCAATGGTGGCCTGGGTCTAAATTTGGTAACTGATTCATATGTTACTTTGAGCACTCCACGAGAAGCTGACTGGCAAGGCACGTGACCTATGTGTGTGTGTCTGTATAAATGTCCTCCTTTTTGGAGGATTTCCTTTTCTCTCTCTTGTGACTTGCAGGTATTTTATAATTAAGGTATCTGAAATAAATGGAAAGATATCCTATGTTTATGGATTGGAAGAATTAATATCGTCAAAGTATCCATTCTTCCCAAAGCAATCTACACATTCAATGCAATCCTTATCAAAATTCCAATGGCATTTTTCACAGAAATAAAAATAATCCTGAAATTTGTATAGAACCACAAAAGACCCCAAATAGCTAAAGTCATCTTGAACAAGGAGAATAAAGCTGGAGGCATCATACTGCCTAATCTCAAAATATATTACATAGCTATAGTAATCAAAATCATGTGGAACTGGCATAAAAACAGACACCCAGACCAATGGAACAGAATAGAGAGCCCAGAAATAAACCCACACATATATAGTCAACTCATTTTCTGCAAAGGCTCTAAGAATATAAAATGGAGAAAGGATTGTCTCTTCAATAAATGGTGGTAGGAAAACTGGATATCCACATGTGAAAGAATGAAATTGGACCCTTATCTTATACCGTACACAAATGTCAACTCAAAATGGATTAAAGACTTAAACTTAAGAGCTGAAACTATAAAACTTCTAGGAAAAAAAACAGGGGAAAACCTCCTTTACCTTGTTCTTGGCAATTATTTTTTGGAATTGACACCAAAGGCACAGGCAACAAAAGCAAAAATAAACAAGGAGCACTATACCAAACTGAAAAGTTTCTGCACAGCAAAGGAGACAATCAACAGAATGAAAAGACAACCTACAAAATGGAGAAAATATTTGCAAACCACATATCTGATAGTTAATATCCAACATATATAAGGAACTCATATAACTCAATAGCAAAAATAAATAAATAACTCGATTAAAAAATTGGCAAAGGACCCAAATAGACATTTTTCCAAAGAAGACATACAAATGGCCAACATGAATATGTAAAAATGCTCAACATCACTAATCATCAGGGAAATGCAAAAAAAAAATCCCGCAATGAGCTATCACGTCCCAACTGCTAATGGCTATTATCAAAAAGGCAAGAGACAGCAAGTGTTGGCAAGGATGTAGAGCAAAGGGAAACTTGGGCACTGTTAATGGGAGTGAAAATTGGTACAGCCATTATGGAAAACAATATGGAGGTTTCTCAAAAAATTAAAAATGGAATTACCATATGATCCAGCAATCCCAGTTCTGGGTATGTATCTAAAAGAAATAAAATCACTATCTTGAAGAGATATCTGCACTTTCATGTTCATTGCAGCACTACTCACAGTAGCTAAGATATGGAAAGAGCCTAAGTGTCCATCAACAGATGAATGGATAAGAAAATCTGGTATATGTAAACAATGGATTATTCAGCCTAAAAAGAAGAAAATCCTGTTATTCAAGAGAATGTGGATGAAACTGGAAGTCATTATGCTAAGTGAAACGAGCCAGACACAGAAAGACAAACATCACATGATTTCATTCACATGTCGAATCTAAAAAAATGTTGAACTCTTAGTAACAGAGAGTAGAATGGTGGTTGCCAGGGGCGGAGGGGTAGGAGAAAAGGGAAGATATTGATCAATGGGCACAAACTTTCAGTTATAAGATAAATTCTGTAGACCTAATATATAGCATGGAGACTATAGTTAATAATGATGTATTACATACTTGACATATGTTAATAGAGTTCAAGTGTTCTTACCACCCCCCCACACACACACATACACACACACATACACACACAAAAGATAACTGGGAGGTGATAGATATGTTAATTTGTTTGATTGTGGTAATCATTTAACGATGTGTATGCATATCAAATTATCACACTGTACACCTTAAATATATACAGTTTTTGTCAAAACAAACAAACAAAAAATAATTGTGCCTAACACCAAAGTCCTCAACTTCCCCATCTTTCCCACACTGCTGCTTTTTTATTTTTTAATTAATTTTATTGAAGTATAGTTGATTTACAATGTTGTGTTAATTTCTACTGTACAGCAAAGTGATTGAGTTATACATTCTTTTTCATATTCTTTTCCATTATGGTTTATCACAGGATATTGAGCATAATTCCCTGTGCTATACAGTAGGACCTTGTTGTTTATCCATTCTCTATATAATAGTTTGCATCTGCTAATCTCAAACTCCCAATCCTTCCCTCCCCCACCCCTGCTCCCCCTTGACAACCACAAGTTTGTTCTCTATGTCTATGAGTCTGTTTCTGTTTCATAGATAAGTTTGTTTTCCACATCACTGCTTTAAGTAAAGGTGCCAAACATATATGCTATGCTTATGTTTGTCCAAAGATGATATCCCTGAGTTGGCCAGTCTTTGCTTGGTTTGCATGTCTGTTCTTAAATTAATGGGTTTGCTGATCTTTTAAACTAAAAACTGCTAACTTAATAGTTTCTAATTTTACTTTAAAACAATGTTTATTGAGTCTGGTAAAGTGATGGTAAAAACATGTGTTGTCATTTTATTTTCCCGCACTAGAAGTCCCTTGTTTAGTTTATACCTATGCCCTTGGGATGGGTGGTAATCAAAAACATCATAAAGGATGGACTCTCTTTGCATTGTTGTCCTTGTTGCAGATAAGAGCTGTCACAGTTGGCTCTTGTCTTTTTTTGCTTATACAGATGAAGATTATTTTTAAGTAATAATTTCAGCTGACATTCTGATATCTCAGTGGTTAGGCCTTTTTAAAATTTTGTTTTTTATTCTTGTTCTACTTTCAACTTAAGTATCCCCTGCAGAGAGTATAGCAAAGAGAGAAAAAAAATGCTTTTTGAACTCTAAAGGAAAATGAAAAAGCCAGATCTATAGGAAATTCTTTCCACGCTTACAGACTAAGGACACAGATTATTGCTTCATTACTTGGATAACTCTGTGCTATAATCAGAATATCTCATGAATATTAAAAATGCCCACTAAATATTCTTCAGGATATATTATGTGAAAGACAACCAGAAGTAGCTAACCAGGGATCTAAAATAGCTATGGGTAAATGCCGAGTGGATGGTACAAACAATAGGACAAAAGACGACAAAATTTGACAAAAGATGGAGCTTTGGAGAGGCCAGTTACAGAAGAAGAGTGGAGGAACTGAATAGCTTCATAAGAAAGATGTGGTTTAGATATGTAGAGAGTAGGCTGTGATTGGGTGGTGGCGGTTGTGTGTGTGTGTGTGTGTGTGTGTGTGTGTGTTTGGGATTCTAGGGAGACGCAAATTTGCAACAATTTTTCAAGGAACTGTAGATGGGCTAGAGGTTCACATACAGAGCTGGGGAGACATAAGTTTGTTCAAGCATGTCAAGGTCAGATTGTGGGAAGCCCTAAATGAAGGTCAAAGTCTGGACTTTGTTCACTTGGCAAATTGAAATACTCTGGCAGGAGAAAGCACATTTGTTATTCACAGAAAATAATTAATTAGTAAAGAGCTCACACATCTGGAGTTACATTTTAGTGTTATTGGCATACATACGAGGTGTTCAAGTAAATTTTTCAACAACCCTTTTATTTATTTGTACAAAGTTTCCTAATTACTCTCTGTATGGAGAATCATGTCAAAAAATGGCTTCTTTCCCTTCTTCTATAAAGAAGCTAACATATTCATCATATTCAGCTGCTTCTGTGTTAGCCCTCACAGCTTTACTCACTTTTATCATTATGAAGACAATCACCTTTCCTAACATTGCTGAAACCAGCCCTTTTTATCCCCCAAAGAAAGAGTCCACCATTCTTACCTCCTTCAAACCTGTTTCAGAAGCTCAAACCAGGTCTCCCCTGGTGGCACAGTGGTTGAGGGTCTGCCTGCCAATGCAGGGGACACGGGTTCGAGCCCTAGTCTGGGAGGATCCCACATGCCGTGGAGCAACTAGGCCCGTGAGCCACAATTACTGAGCCTGCGCGTCTGGAGCCTGTGCTCCGCAACAAGAGAGGCCGCGATAGTGAGAGGCCCGTGCACCGCGATGAAGAGTGGCCCCCGCTTGCCGCAACTAGACAAAGCTCTCGCACAGAAACGAAGACCCAACACAGCCAAGAATAAATAAATAATTAATTAATTAATTAAAAAAAAAAAAAAAAAAAAGAAGCTCAAACCAGTAGCAACATTGATTGACTAGAAATTCATCAAATTTCTCTTACCGTGGGAGGGAGGGAGATGTAAGAGGGAAGAGATATGGGGACATATGTCTATGTATGACTGATTCACTTTGTTATAAAGCAGAAACTAACACACCATTGTAAAGCAATTATACTCCAATAAAGATGTTTAAAAAAAAAAAATTTCTCTTACCTGCCACCCCTCTAACGGTGGTAACAATGAGTATATATAAGAACCAGAAGTAAGTCAATCTTCAGAAAAAAGAAAAGGAACAGAAACCTGAAAATCAGTGCCTGGATCAAGGAGACTTTATTGCATTCGGATCAGTACAAGGTGTAAAGATTTATAGAGTTATTTTATATATATCCTAGTTTTTATGTTTTCCAATAGCCTGGAAATATAATCGAGTAAAAACCCTACAAATATGAATATGCTAATTTTTGCAGTATACCTTATCAAAGTATTAAGACCCAAGTTTTATTGAGACATTCAGCATGTTGTTCTAATTTTAAAATTTGCTTGTTTCTTGCAGAGATAAAACTAGATGAAGGGTACTATATAAATACAATGGTAAAAAAAAACTTCACAATTTCTTTGAAAGAACCCAGGTGTGTTGAATATTCTGCTTTCTCCCAAACTTGTGGCACCACACTGCCCCCGATTATATTCCTTTCTGTGCTTCAGACTTGTTCAGGTCATTCTTGTGATTGTGTTTATATTGTAGATTTGCTTATCTGACGACAGCATTATGAGTAGTTATCACATGCTAAAATGCCAGATACTGTTTAATTGTAACGGTGCCTATTTTTTATTGAAACTATTCATATTTTATTACTGTAAAACAACTTGGATCATAATGATGCCATTCAAAAGAGCTGATCAAGCTGAGAAAAATGACACTACAGTTGTAAAGTCACTCTATATGTAGCTATTAACATTTTATAGTGCATCTAAGGAAAAGCGTTTTTAAGTTGCAACCGTAAAGTTGCAACCGTAGACAAATAAGAAAATTCATTTTAAACACAGAACTATCCCTTTGAAGATTAGAAATACTCTACTTAAGTAACTACTGCCAACACATACTTTCAGATTCTAGCAAATGACCTTCAATACAAAGAACAGCATATACTGGCTTTTGCATTAGAGAGTTTCAAATCATCTCACTTTGCCAGGGTGGAAAACAAGGACTTTCCTACCAAGGAACACAGAAGAGAGAAACACACTGTCACCTCACTTCAAAGCTCTTCTCTGGTTACGAATCAGAAGGGACAAGGTTACAGATGAGGAGTTTTAAGAGACACATTCTTGTGGCACTTGTAGGATCTAACACACTCTTCAAATGAAATTAAAGACACTTACTGGGTGCCTACTGTGTGTGTGGCATGTTGCAAAGTGGGACAGAGAACATGGCCTCTGACATAAAGAAGCCCATTATCCAGTTGAGGAGAGATGAGATAAACACATGAACAATTAAAGACTAGCATCTCTATTCCACAAATATTTAAATAACAGTGTCACAACAGTAGAAGCAATACAAGGCCATGTGTACACATAATGCCCAAGAAAACTAGAGAGAAATAACCACTACTGGAATTCAGAGGAGTTCAGTTGGTGTGGTCACAGAAGGTTTTATGAAAGAGCTGTTTAGCTAGATCTTGAAAAACTGGTAATCATAACATCTCACATTTGTTTAATGTTTTCCAGGGTGTCAGGAAGTATCTGAAGCTGTAGGACAAACATGACTCGTCTTCCTGTGGTATCAATTTTACTTGATAGAAAGTAACAACATATTTTTATATAAAAATAAGCAGGGTTTATTGTTACTATTAAAGTATCATTAATGATACTAAAATTATGAACTGCATTTGTTTTGGGAATGTCTAAGTGCTTCACATGTATTATTACTTATAGTGGAGTTTATCATATAACTGAATTCGTTTTGTTTGATTTTCACAGATAGATCATGGGCCTGGGGGAGGTTTTGCTCTTTGGTAGGCTTCTTTGAGATAACCGCTCCCTTGCTCGGGGCATCTCCTGCTCAGGAAAGTATGGCTTGCCAGGTAGTTTCACTGATGTTATTTGCTTTAATCCTCATAGCAATTTTGTCAAGTAGGGAGCACAGGTCCTAGAAATAAGGTTTGTTCAAATAAGGGTGATCTTAGGACTCCAAGTACAGTGCTTTTCCTCTTATATAGCAAGTGACCTCAGGGCCAGGTGGGTGGCATATAGATTGCAGTGGGGTTGGGGGGTGAAGCAGTAGGTGGAGACTGTGGTGAGCTGGAGAGTGTCCCCCAAAAGTCATTCAAAGTCAATTAAACAAACAAACATGGTGTCAAACACTGGAGAGTGGATTGGATGGAGGTCAAGGGGGGCTTTAAGCTTCATTTGAAATTTTAAAAAAATTCACTGATACATAATATGTTGCTTAGATAATTAAAAACAGTTAAAAACAAAGCTCCTAAAAGAATCAAACAGAGAAACAGAACCTTGAGGTGGTAAACAAAACCCTATGGCTTTCAGGCCATTGTTTCTGCCTAATCTCTGCAACTTGCTACTTGTCTGTGATGGCACATAGGATCAAAGGAATGGAGTAGACCTGTAGGTAGAATCCTGTCAGTAAAGCTGTGTGGCATTGACCTACAAGGTGTGTCAGGGCACCTGGCTTGCCCCTGTTCTCTGTGCCGACTCTCATATCCCCCTCGGCTGGGCTGCTCTCTGCTCTCCCACATCTGCTCTGATCATTGAAGATTATTTGCAACCTTCCCTCCTCCTCAAAGCTCCCCCAGACATGGATTTCAATTGCTGTGTTAAATAATATGGACGGGCTTCCCTGGTGGCGCAGTGGTTGAGAATCTGCCTGCTAATGCAGGGGACACGGGTTCGAGCCCTGGTCTGGGAAGATCCCACGTGCCGCGGAGCAGCTGTGCCCGTGAGCCACAATTACTGAGCCTGCGCGTCTGGAGCCTGTGCTCCGCAACGAGAGAGCCCGCGACAGTGAGAGGCCCGCGCACCGCGATGAAGAGTGGCCCCCGCTTGCCACAACTAGAGAAAGACCTCGCACAGAAACGAAGACCCAACACAGCCATAAATAGATAAATAAACAAATATTTAAAAAAATAATAATAATAATATGGATTTTATATTGCCTTGCAAGGTTTGCTGTCATTTCACTGATGATAGTCAAGTTTCCCTCAACCATTCATTTTTTAATTAATTCATTCATTCAGTGAGCTCTTATTGGGTGTCTCTTTTGTGTCAGGCAGTGTAGTAAGGACTGGAACTCTGAAGATGAAGAAGACAAGCCTGTCGTGTAGCCCGATGTGTGTGTACACAGAAGCAGCTCACTAAGTGCCTGAGTTTCTCAACCTTGACACTGTGGACATTTGGGGCTGGATAATTCTTTGTTGTAGGGGGCCGTTCTTGTACTGCAGGACATCTAGTATCATCTCTGGCCTCTACTCACTAGTTGCCAGTAGCAAACAACCCCCCATCCCACCTGTGACAAGCAAAAATGTCCCCAGACATTGCCAGTTAACCCCTTGGGGTGGAGTGAGTGGTGTGAGAACCTGACTGAGAACTACTGGACTAATACTTTTGAAAGTCTCCAAGTAAAAACAGCATAACATCAAGCACTTCTTAATGACAAGTTATAACAAAATTCAGTTATAACAATGTACAACCACAAAAGAGGTCCTTATATCAGCAAAGAGATATTTTTTTTATTTGAAAAGTGGTTTCAAATAAGTTTGGGGAAATTTTGGAGATTCAGAATGTTTTTGAGCATATTAAAAGAATGAGAAATTCTCAGGGAAGAAATCTTACTTAGTTACACTAAACTTATTTGCCTAAGTCATTTCTTTTCTTTTTTCAAACACAGTACTTATTAATAGCCTATGAATTACTGATCCATTAAACACGCTTTGAGAAATTTCATGTTCTATTTTCATTACATAACTATTGCTGATTGACATGCTGTATGCATTGCTATCCCATTATATCTACCCTTGACATAAAAATATCATGGATGCTAGCCAGGCCCCTGGTAACTAGGAAGGAGAAATAAAGGCATTGTTTTAGCTCAGTGGTCTCAAAATTTAATATGCATCAGAATCACCTGGTGGGCTTGTGAAAACACAGATTTCTGATTTAGGTTGGGGTGGGGTCTGAGAATTAGCCCTTCTAACTGGTTCCCAGGTCATGCTAATGCTGAATCTCCAGAGATTTCACTTTGAGAACCACTGTAGAGTATATAACAAGTGCATCAGACCAAATTTTTATTTCTATTTAGAGAAAAAACGCTTCTTGATCTTATGATGTGGCTAAACCCTATGACAGCTGTCTGTCTGCTTCAGAAAGCCAGAGAGTAGGGACCCCAGAGGGGGCAGGAGCCTTTACAGCAGGAATGATAAATGTTGGTGGACAAATGTTGGTGGCACTTTTCTATACCATTGCCATGGCACACTGGCTGTCTCTCAGTAGTTGGAGACCTACTACATACATTTAGATGTTGAGAGTGTTATGTAAAGGGCTAAACGAATTATGAATAAACCTCAGATACCTTCTCTGCCCTCAGTGAGCTAATAAGACAGTTGAGAGCCACTTAACACAAAACAGCATATTGTAAAGGCAAAGTTAGTAGAACAGAAAATTAAGAAGAGAGGGGAAAATAAATGGACATCATTAATATGTACTGTACATAAATTAATTCATTTGGTTGCTACCAAAAAAAAAAAAAAAAACCCAGTAGGTGGGTATTCATATTCCTGTTTCCAGATAAGAAAATAGAGACCTAAGAGGAGAAATGATATGCTCCAGGTGACTGTCTCTGTGAGGGGGCAGAGCAGGGGCTCGAACCCAAATCCGTTTAACCCACAGCAAGGTGCTGTTTCTTCATTGTTCACATGAGGGCTTCTTGCATCCATTTTTCTTGAGCTGCTTCCCCTTCGTCAGCTACGTTATTTGCCTATTTTATTGACTAGTCTTCGTTTCTTTTTGCTTAGTAAATAAAAATGTTGGAAAATCATTAGGCTAGCAAAAATCAGAGCTAAATATATCTACAGTAGAACATGATTGCACCAACTTCAAGACTCAATTAAATGACAAAGTTTACAAATGCGGAGTTGACCTAAAAGAACAAGACAACTCTGATTTATCCTTTAAAAATATTTTTCAGTTAAATATGCTTTCTATGATATGGTGAGTCCAAATAATTGTAGCATGCCTTATGTTGCCATCCCGAACTATATAGATGCATGGAATCCACATGGGGCAAAAATCCCTAAATAAATAGATAGCACTAAATGATACGGTGAGAAATAATTATAAGAGAAATAAGAATTTTGGAGCTTGAAAAGAAATGAGATTTAAATGAACATTTTGCCCACGTTAAGAGCCTGTGCCTGTTTTATGAAAATAATCAGGTCAATCTTCATAGTTAGAAGAGATCAGACAGAACAAAGATGTGCCTTATATAGAAAGCTTTTTCCTATTCAGAAGATCGTGTCCTGAGAATTGGGTCCAGAGGAGCTTCATAAAGACCTTTCTACAACATTGGTTCTCACACTTTAAGGTGCATCACAATTACCTGATAGACGTGTTAAAATATAGCTTGGTGGAATTTCTGATTCAATAGATCCAGGTCAGGTCAAGAATGTGCATTTTTAATAAGTTCTCAGGTAATGCTAGTCTGGGGATCACATTTTGACAACGACAACGCTAGCAATGCCAGCTCCTTACACCCTGTGGTCTCACCTCACTCTGTCTCACAATGTTCCAGAACAGAAATCCTGCCTGGGCTCTGCTCATCACATAACCCTCCCCTTCTAATTCTGCATTCTGCTCTTTCTCTCTGTGAAGGTCGGGCAACCACTTTTATTTTCTAGTCCTTGCAGAAGCATGATAAAGTGGCAAGAGAACTGGATTGGGAATCAGGTGACTTGGGTTTTAGCCTTGGATCTACCAGTAATTATCTTAGGCGTCAGTTACCTCATGCAGAAATTGAGAGATTGAGACAAGTTGATCCCTCAGGTATTATTCAACCTTAAAATTCTGTATTGGACTTTCTCCCTTTCTCCAATAGAACCTCCTCCTCAGTGGGCACAAGAGAATTCTTAAATATTTTCAACAGCGTGTGGAGATCCTCACAGGCATTCACATCCCTGTGCCATGTCTGAGGTCCCATGTCCACCTCACCATGGGATAGTGGCTCCACCATTGCCCTGGGAGTCAGAGCCTGTGGTGTTCAGCCTGGATCTGTTTTTGATCAACCCTCTGTGAGTCTCAATTTCCCCATCTAAAAATGCATGAGTGTGCATTTGATAATTTTGTAGCCCCCCCATTGTCTATACTACATAGATAAAAATTTATATAACTTCAGTCTTGTCCTCTGCTGACCACCCCCAAATTAATACTTGCTTATCATATGCCCAAGGTGTAAAAAGTGACAGAGCTAAATGTGATCTCTCACTAAGGGTATTTCATAAGTGAATAATTCCTTAATAATTAAAGAGAATAAACGTATCATGTTATCATTTCAGATATGAATAGCTGATTGGGCTGTGGTGGTGTTATTTTTGGATAATACATTCTCTCATTGTGTTTAAGCAACAGAATGAACCACCTTCCCCGCCTGTGAGAAATACCAAGTCCTACTATGTAAACAAAAGTGGAGGCTGGATACAGATCATCCATCTCCTTTATTCTCCAATCTACCTCTTTTGATCCTGGTGAAAAGGAGTTAAAACAAATCCATTTTAGTTCTTGTTAGGAGCTGTTGGGGAAATATCTGTACCACCTTTGTTCCCTTAGTAAGTCAGAGACTTAAGAATGGGCTAAACAGAAAAAGGAAATCTAAAAATTGAAATACCATTTTTTATATTTGTCCACAACCAGTTGTGAGATGTGATTTCCCTTGTCTGGAAAACAAGTTAGAAGGTCCCCACTGTAAGTGGGTCACACTCATCACAGTGATGTGACTGCATTTCTGTTGCTATACGTTTGCCTTAGTGAACGTGAATACAGGATTACAGCTTCCTTCTTCAGGGAAGCAGCAGAATTCCATGGAAGGAGCACTGGCCCAGATGGGAGGAGAGCCAGGACCTCAGGGTTTAGATCAGTGCTTGGATAAGATGTCTTTTTAAAAATTATCTTGAGGTTGCATTTTATCCTTCAATTAAATAGGAACTGATTAAATTAGAAGTTGAGTTCAGAGAAAAGCATGACCCTTTGAGCCCATGGAAGTCACTTTTGGAGATTTCTACAGAGGTTGATAGAAGGGAGAAGAGATCAGTGAATTTTAGAACATTCAAGCTGAATACGCTGACACTTGTGTGAAATAAAAGGGAAATCAGAGAGGTTCACTGACACTGACTGAGAACACAAAAAAGTAAAAGGTGCCCTAAAAGAGAGTCAGAGACAAGATCTTCAAGTAGTTAAAGAAACTCTTCCACTGACAATGGGAGACAGGTAGAAGGAAAGGCAAAATCGCCGAAAATATCAATCCTAGTCATCCAGTGGTCATTCACTTCTATTTTCAAAATGCCTTTCATATATGCATTTACAGGTGTGTGTGAGGAAATGGCAGCAGATTTTAGCTAAGCCAGGCGGCTAATGGTCTGAGCTCCCTGTTCTAACGTCTATTCCAATGGTACCTCATTCCTGGTAAGAGGTAGGATGAATTCAGGCCTGATCTGTTTGCAGCCTCTCCTAACGTCCAACAGCCATGACATTGGATTTTTTTAAAAGCTCTATATTTTAACAATGACTGTACCCTCACCAGGCAAGCATCTTTGCAAACTAGATTAAAAAATTTTTAAATGTGTTTGCTAATACAGTTTAATTTGTTCAAGTTCCTAATATTTTGGACATATATTGTAAAACACACACACATACCTAACAAATAAATCCACTAAAAAAATGGATTCGAAATTACTCATCACGATTGGGCCAATGATAAAATAAAGTTTTAAAATTCTTTAAAGCAATTTTAAATTTTGAAAAATTAAACATTAAAATAATCTAATACATACATTAAATGTTCTAGTAGGTTGTACAATACATTAAGTGATTGTTGAGCGTATAAAAGAATGTGCAATGTTTAGCATAGAATGGGTAAAGCAACATTTAGACCCTGCAGTTGCTTATAGTTAGTGACTAGAGCTTTTGGTGGTTTTATGAAGAAATAAGTCTTCTTCTTTCATAATAAGTCATTTAAGCTATTTCCACTTCAGACTTCCAATATATTTATCAGGACTGTTGTTATTGCCATGAATTCATCTTTAGGTTTTCAAGTTTAAAACTGAAAAGTTCATTGCCAGGAACAGGATTTTACTGGCAACCATGAACCAAAAATGCTAAGAGAGCTTGAACTGAGAAACCATGGCAAACTCCAGCATCAGGGAAAAGGCAGATGTTAGAATTTGTCAGTCTTCCTTGACGTCCCTCCTCTCCCCTAATTACTGTTCAGGCACATCAGGCCTTTTACCAGCAGGCAACAGGCTTCCTTTTACAGACTAGAATTCAGATGCAGGACTCCATGTCTTTTAGAGAAAAGGAATGTAGAGTAAGGACCCACGCTTAGGTGCCCACGAGAACAAGAGAGAGAATAAGGAACAAGTGTACCAGAGAGAAACTCAGAATTCATGTGGGAATTGTGGTAACAAATTTGGATGTTGGTTACAAGAAGGAGCATGCTCATTCGCTGGAACCAGAAGCAAAGTCAAAACAGGAGAAGCAGAAGCACAAGACAGGTTTGCTAAAGAGGTAACATGACAGGAACCCTCACATATCCTCTGCCTGAGGCCTTGTTTGTCCCAGAACCCAGTGGGTCTGGTTCTGAGGTGGGATAGATACTTACAGTTTTTTCAACCTTTGCTCTTACAAACATATCAGATCCCAGAGAACTTACATCTTCCCAGGAGACGGACAGAAGAGTGGGAGAAACTTGAATGGACTGAGTTTGAATCTTAAACTTGACTAGAGGAACATATGTTTATAAATTAGAGAGACAGAATGATCATGGAGTGGGAAGATTAAGAATTTTCCACCATCAGTAGAAATAGTGAGTGTGTGTGTGTGCGTGTGTGTGTGTGTGTGTGTGTGTGTTTAGTGGAGGAGCTCCAGAACTAAACTGACCTTAGAGCTAGAAAAAGAATAAAGTTCTGCATGTTTGTCTTGATTTTTACAATTTGACCTAGCAATACAAATCTGTCTTAATTGCATGCCCCTTTTCATTTTTGTCTTTCAACCAATCAATCCCAGCAATTGTTCACCCTCAAAGTCTCAAAATAATAGAGACTGAGATTTTAAATATGATTTCATTAATAGAATCAGCAATAGGGGCAGGACAGAGTATTTTTCTTTCTCTGTATTTCTTTCAGCCCATCTGGTTCCAAAATAGTCCTCATATGAGATATACCGCAACCAACATTCTACCAGCTTTTTTTCATGGTTTGGGTAAAATTTTCCTGAAAGAAAGTCCCTTATGCAGTCTTTGAACAAATAAGGATGGCTGCTGCTAATCCTTTTACTCAGAATTCCAGAGGGAGCTTAGGGAAGTGAGTACTAAATTCATTTTGGCTGATCTAGAATAGCATGTTTGGGATTGAGTATTCTGTAAAAAAAAAAAAAAAAAAAAAAATTGGCAAGAAATTGTTCTTGAAAGATCCCTTTCCCTTCAAATACCTAGAAATGTGGGGTTGTTTTTATCACTAATCAAGGCTTCTCAATAGCAGCATTATTGATACTGGGCTAAGTAATTCTTTATTCAGATGGATGTGCATTATAGGATGTATAGCACCCCCTGCTCCAGATGCAACAATAGAAAATGCCTCCACAAAAAAATAAAAGTGTCTCCAGGCACTGCCAAATGTCCCAGATGACAAAACTGCTCCCAGTTGAGAACTATTGATTTAATACCTTCAAAATATTTTGATTCTTTAGACAAGATGACTAATTAGATTGGTAACAGTATTACCAATAGATAGGTATCTGTATGCAATATTATATTTTATAACTTTAAGGAAACATTATGCATATGCACAATATAACATGATGAATATTGCCTTTTTAACATCTCTCCTGCCATCCAACCAGCAAAATGTAATGCTGTCTCGATCATGGATTATTCAGCAATTGAGAACAAAACAACGATAAAGATAAAAATTATTGGACGACCCATAAACCAATATTAGAATAAATAAGAACTGAAATAACCAGTAATTCTGTTTCTACAGCAAGATCATTTTTGTATTTTATCTCCCTTCTAAGGAGCTATTTTTCATTCATAGCACTGCTGTAAATTATGCACAGCAGACTTCTTCATTTAATAGGTTCAGGTCAGAGAGTGATTGTATTTCAGCAGTTGGTATTCAGGGATTCTGTAATTTATGAGGTTTATTAATTTAGCAGATTATTTTCTTAAGATGCCACCATCCCTTCATGAAGCATTGACTGTGAGAATTTCTGTTCACCTTCGTATTTTCAAGAGAAGCTTCAGTATTAAGAACAGGCTCCTATTCCTCAAAATTATATAAATTCTGTAAAATTTAGCCCATAGGCAGTGGCTAGAAGGGAAAAAAAAAAGAACTATTTTTTCCTTTTGTGACTGTGAAAGAGGGTGGGTGGGAGATTGGAAGCTAAGGGTGGAGGGGTAGCGCTTTATTGTTCCCAGGGAAGATTCAATAGGGAATGAAAATGTGAAAAAACAGGTAAATGCCCACACAGGAAGTGCTTGCAGAATTAGACCCCCTAAAGAGAGCAATCCCCAGCATTTCTGAGAGAATCTCGAATTGATCTACTGCTTCCTCAATCACATTACAAAATAGGCAAGAACAGAAAGAGCAGGGAGGTCCCCCTGCTGATGCAAAATGGGAGAAAAAGTACTCGGTGATCGGTGGCTCAGAAAGGCATAGGCAAGTTTTTTTCTCTGTATTTAGAAATATAAACTGTTGCTACAAGGAGAGATTTTTTAAAAGATCAGGTTATGAGAAATTAAATAAAATGGTATGGTTGGCAGGGGCCTATGTGTCCTCCAAACTCCAAATCTGACCCTTGGGTTCCTTTCCGTGTCCAAATGGATATCTGGTCAGTGGTTCTCTAAATGCCATCAACAGCTGGGAGACTTCTCAGAGTACAGACATTTTACAGAACAGCCTCTGGGGAAAGGGGCCTCGCCTAGGTAATTAGAAGCAAGTCAACTTGACTAAAATGAATCAGATATTTTTCTTTTAAAATAGATTCCCCATATTCTACATGGAAAAAAGCTCACAGCTTATCATTCTGGCCTCTTTGTCATATGTACCTTTTCAAGAATCTTCCTCCTGGGGTCAGTGCTGGTCTCCTCCCTGCCCTCTGCACAAGCTTCCAACATTTCCTCACCTCCACACTTTGCTTTTATCTTTTCTCTCATGTAGAATTTCTTCCCATCCCTCTCTATTTGCATCCTACCATCTTTGAAGCTCTGGCTCAAGACTCATCTTGTACCGAAGCCTTATTTGAACTCCACTCTCCATACACACCTTGAAGTAATATCATTAATCTCCAAACATTTATGGTCTCTAATGCCAGGACTAGTCATTAGTCATTGCCATTCATTGTTTGTATATTTTAATATTTTAGATGTGCGTGTTTTCTATTCTTAATCATAGAGTTGGGACCTTAAATATAGAGATGATTAATACTGTGGCATATCATTTCCACATAATTGTATTTTTAAAATATGTAAGTGAAATTAATTGAGAAGGAGGTGGTTCCTTTTTGTTGCTTGTATAATCTGACATTCAGCATTTCTCTCCTTTCTTTGTGAACCTCCCCATTAATTCCAAGCATCATGATACCTGTACCACGATCCTAACTGACTCTATGTTTCCAATCTTTCCCACAAGCTCTAAAATCGAATTGTTCCCTAGTTGGCAAAAATAATGGGATAATCAGGCAGATTATTTCCTGCCCAGGAGTGAGTCATTAAAGCCAAGTTACTATTGACTTTTTGCACAAAGCATGCATACTAGTGTGTGTTTGTGTGTATGTATTTGGGAAAGGGATGAAGAGGTTCTTTCAACATTCAGATTATGCCCCTGGTTGCTGCCTATTGCACAAGAATAAGCTGCTTACAGCTATAGTCTACAGGTAAATGAGGAGGTGAAATGATACAAGCTAATAAGTATAAGGCAAATGATTTTAATCCACACTTATTGAACATCTAGGAGAATATATGATGTGTGATAAGAATGTATGATGTGATTATTCTCAATGAGACTTTTAAAAAACGTTCAGTTTTAAAGAAGTTCACTTGTTATCCTAGACCTTGCAAGCCAATGCACTGTTTCTCTTCTATGTGTGTTGAACCAGGGTCAAAATCCCTTACAGGTGAGGCCTGGAAATCTACAAGGGGATCCTTTGTTCTTATAAAATTAACCTAAATGTACTACTTCATTGTGATAACATTGAAATTTAATATTAATTCTATACCATTTAGGGCTTCAGTTTCTAACTTTATATAACAGAGAATGATTGTGCCTTCCCCTATCTCTTTTCTTCTCTTTCTGTAGAGTTATTTTAAATGTTCACTGGTTTTCTTGAAACTTAGCAATCAGATAAAACTGTCTTGATTGATGTTACAGAATCATGGATTTCCCCACCAAACCAAAGGAAGCCTTCCTCATTATCTCTGGTCTCTTCAGCTAGGCCATGCTCATCTTCAGGTAAATGTACTTATTCCCTTATCTTCTCAAATCAGCTATCCACTTTTCTCCAGCCAAGCTTGGATGTAAATTGACAAGATCTCCGGTTGTCTTTGTGATTTCCCTGCAGAGTGCAGCGGGTCCCCTTTCAGTTTAAAAGAAACAGGTGTGGGGGTGACTCTGCTCAACCTTTAAAAAATTGATGTCATAAAAGACAGAGATGGAGCGGTGACTTAAATCTGGTTTGTTTTTTTTTTGAATGGCAGAAGCATCGTACTCTTCTGGAATAGGAAACGTATGCAACATAAAACAGGCTAATAACAAAGTATCAGGCTTACTGGCTGTGTCTATTTGTTCTTCATTTTTTGGACAGGAAGAAACTATGATATTCAAGCTCACAGCTTTCAAAAGTCCCAAATACACTTAAAAAAACTAGAAAGAGTGAGGTTAGAAGGGAGTATTAGCTTTGAATCCTTCCAAACGTGGTAAACACCAGAATAGGTTTGTCATAACAGAAGGAGTGATGAGGTAAGAATTAAAAAGCATAGGGCTCTAGTCCCACCTGACATTAACTAGCTGAGAGATCTTTGATAGGTCATGAGAGCTCTCTGGACCTCAGGATTCTCATCTGTAAAAGGAGGAAATTGAACTATTGAGTTGGCCCAAAAGTTCATTTGGGTTTTTCCGTAAGATGCTCTAGAAAAACCCGAATGAACTTTTGGGCCAACCCAATAATCTCCGAGTTACTTTCTAGCTCTAAAATTCAAGGGGTTCCCCTGATATTTTCACCTATTTTATTTCCATTGGTGCCTAATAAATGCAGCTTTTGTTTTTTCCTAGAGAAGATGAGAGACATTTGAAAATAAAAATGGTAATGCTTTTAGACTTAAGGCCAGAGATGTTAACAAGGAAGTTGAGTTTGTGGAGATATGATGGGAAGGCAACTACCTATTAATGTTCCATTCTTAGACATGAGCATATGTAAAATTAACTGTCTTAAAAAATCCTCAAATCCTCTTAATTTGTTATTAAAATTGTTTGCATTAAAAAAAATTGAATGCATGAATTGCATTAAAAAAGCCAATCTATTTTTGCATATGCATTGGTAGGTTGACTGGATTTGGCCGATCTTGGCTGGGCGTGGCTTGAAGCTCTGCTTTAGGCCACTGGTCTGTGGGCGAGTTAGGGTGACCTTGCTTCATATGCCTCTTGTCCTTCTTATACCAGACAGTTCAGCCAGGGCATGCTCTTCTCACGGTGATGGTAGAAGTTCAAGGGTAATCCCCTTAATTTATAGATGTGAAAACTGAAAGCCAGGTTATATAATCATAAAACTCATGCCAAACTAGGCAAAGGGAAAAAGGGAACAGGGGATGATTCATAGGTTTACAAATTGGAAAATCCAAGTGGATGGTATGGCTTCAAGGCATAACTGAAGTTACTGGTTCCAATGATGTCTTGTGTCTTTGTCTCTCTCCATTACTTGGCCCTGCTTTCCTGTGTAGTGGTTTCATTCTCCAGCAGGCTTGCTCCATGTGAGAGTACAACAGCTGCCTGAAGCACTGGCCTCCAGTGTTCACAACTCAGGAGACAAATATTCTACCTCGTTATCCATATAACATTTGCAAGCCATTTAGATTGGCTGAGCTAGAGACAAGAACTTGCAAGGGCCACCCGCCTAGCCCTGAGATAAGTGAGGCCGTTTGATGTCAGCAAGGGAGAGGGGGAGGTAATCCATGAAGGAAAAAGATGCTGAGTACCTGACATGAATTCGTGGTGTCCTTTCCATCCTATTCCAACAGTGGTAGGAAGCAGGCCCACCTAATGATTAATCAATGCAATTTCAAGGCTTACATAGGCAGAAATGACACCCAGGACATAATAATCTGACATCTCTGGATTCTGGAAAGACATTTGGGCCACTTGTTTAATCTCTGATGATCTATCAGATTGAGGCTGATCAGACTGTCCAATCAGCCAACTCCGTGCTTTAATGCCTGGAATAAATAACTTCTTATGCTGGAAAGAGTGACTGTATACTTACTTGCATATGCAATCTCTCTATGCAACTGAAAAAAAAAATTACTTTTTTCCCCCTGAATATAACTTACCCTGCTACTGTGTTTATTTTATTCATCTGCTTTGGAACAGAATCCATGAGCTCTATTAAAGACTTTTCTAAACAGAAAGTGATTAATTCAATATTAGTTTCCTAAGGCTGCTGTTAACAAAGTGCCACAAACTGGGAGGCTTAAAACAACACGAATTTATTGCCTCCCAGTTCTGGAAGCCAGAAGTCTGAATCAAGGTGTGGGCAGAGCCACGCTTCCTCTGACACCTTGCAGGGGAGAATCCTTCCTTGCCTCTCCCCGGCTCCTGGCGGTTTGCTCAGCCATTCCCTGGCTTGCAGCTGCATAACCCCGGTCTCTGCTTCCATCTTCACATGGCATTCTCCCTATGTCTCTGTCTTCACATGGCCAGCATCTTATAAGGACACCAGTCATATTAGATTCAGGACGTACTTTTCTCCAGAATGACCTCATCTCAACTAATTATATCTACAACCACTCTATTTCTAAATAAGGTCACCTTCTGGGATACTTGGGGTTAGGACTTATATCTTTTTGGGAGAGACACAATTCTTACCCTTCTAGGTCTTCCCTGCTCCCGTCCTTGCTTCTCCTCCTTCTCATTTTTAAAAAATTATTTATTTATTTGTTTGTTTTATTTTTGGCTGTGTTGGGTCTTCGTTTCTGTGCGAGGGCTTTCTCTGGTTGTGGCAAGCGGGGGCCACTCTTCATTGCGATGTGCGGGCCTCTCACTATCGCAGCCTCTCTTGTTGCGGAGCACAGGCTCCAGACGCGCAGGCTCAGTAATTGTGGCTCACGGGCCTAGTTGCTCCGCGGCATGTGGGATCTTCCCAGACCAGGGCTCGAACCCGTGTCCCCTGCATCAGCAGGCAGATTCTCAACGACTGCGCCACCAGGGAAGCCCCTCCTTCTCTTTGTCCTCTTCCTTCCCAGTTTGAATGGCCAAAGCGCTTCCAACCTCCAAAGATAAGGTCTTATATTTAACTTCTGAGAACATTTTTCACATTTATTAATTTATTGTATCTTTTGCTGACCTGTGAATTAAATTAGGCAAACTTTATTATCTCTTTTCAGTAAGTGACAGAGCGATAGGCAGATAGAGATATGAAATGACTTGCTTAAGTTCACTCAGTTAGGCGGGAAAGCTGGGATTAGAATGAGAATGCCAAATTCTAATACCAGAGCTGCTTCCATTCCTCTACTGCCTCCAAATGCCAGCAAGACCCATGGATTTGGAAGGATTATAAACTGATCTATTCTTTCTAAAGTGCCACAGCTTCCCTGGCCTGTCCCATACCGTCATGCCTCTGTTTTTCACGACACACTGACGATCCACACACAGCTTTAAACGGGTCCCGAGAGCTTTCCTCCGGGACGTGCCCCTATTTCAACCATACAGCGAGCATCTTCACTTGGAGTTCCCTGAAATACGGCGAGTCAGTATTTCCAACCTCCCTAAATCTCTCCATCTTCTTGAATTTCCCCACATCTCTGTTAATGGCCACACCAGTAGTTCAGAACAAAAATCCCGGACGTCTTTCCACTCTTCCTTGATGCACACAGCTAACTCAGTGTTAGGTCACATGGAATTTACCCCCAAACTCTCTCAATCTGTCTCTTCCTTTTCATCCCAGTTACCTCGACTTTAAGTTTGATCCCTCATCAGCTCCACCTGGACTGTGGTTTTTCTTCTCCCAGACTCTTCCTGCTCCAACACATCCTCCACACTCACTGCTGCAAGTGTCACTCATCAAAATGGCCCATCTAAAGCTCTCCAGTGGCTGTGAGAGCTGAACTGTATAAGAAATATTGTTGGACGAGATACTGGAAACAGCAGGGGAATTATGAGGGTAAACATGGTAGGAAGGTGGTCACATTACTAAAACTATACAAAGACAGTCTCAGAATTCTAAGGCGCCAAAGAATATTAAATACTCAAAGGAGAGTTTTGGTAAATGAAAATGGTTGGTAAATGGGGGGAGGCGATACGTGGGAACTCTGTACTATCTGCTTAATTTTTCTCTAAACCTAAAACTTCTCTAAAATAATAAAATCTATTAATTAAAAAATAAATTTAAAAGAGTTGAGAATGGATTCTCATCATTACAAGCAGTTACAAAAGTAATATAAATAAAACTAAGCATAATTGCTTTTAGATGTTACAGCTGATCTACATCCATGTTTAGGGTTCAGAGGACTGAAAGGAAGCCCATTTACTCAGTCATATTAAAACCTAACTTGCTGATATGCTGCCTGGCTCTAAATTGCAAGTTTCATAAGCACTAAAAATTGGCTGACCTACTTCACCATAGTAATTGAAAGGGATTATTACTGACAATTAGCAACCAAGCAATAGTAATAGATAATTTACTTTCCAAATATTTTGCAAGCAAGCACTTTTTCTTTTTTTAAAAAAAGGAAACACATTAGACAGTTGTTTCTTGGCAAATTACAATGTATCTTATTTCTTGACAAATAATTCAAACTGCAATATTTTTTACAGCCTAATTCTAATGTGGCTGTTACATTCCTTACGTCTACAGACACTTTGTCCGGATAAGTATTCAGTACAATGTGTGGGGACTTAGCCACATAGCCCTCATTATAGCTGATAGTCCCCCATTTGTGGCCTGGGCAAAGCTCAGGGTAGAGGCCTTTTATCGCCAGATTTTGCCCTTGGAGGAAAATGAGGTCATTTTCAATGTAAATGTTAAAACTCCTCCAGCTTCAGATAATGTTATATTCTTTCCAAGATATGTTTTTTTTGACCTAGTGAAAAATAAAGTTATGGTATATCTGGATGCATATCTTTCTCTTCCCACATAACAGAACAAAAATCGCTATATCTTTAGCAGAGGCTAAGTAAGGTGAGGGGTGGAAGGCTCTAATGATTCAGGATGTATATCATTGGACGATATCTTAACTTACTTTTAGGAAAATATATTTTGAGATTAAATTAATCCATGCTCATTGTGTTCTATGTCTGGTCCCTATGCCATTGTTTAACACTCAATTATACTCTAATTGGACGCTGGTAATAACAATTTCCATGACTTCTTTCATATTACTATAAGGTTAAGTTTAATGTTAGATACATATTAGGTACTTCAAAATTACTTCATTAAATTTAGTCCTCTTTGAGTTTTCCTGCAAAGGTACTACATTAATGGGTTCCCCAATGTCAATGAATTTATTCATTTTATTTATTTTTTATTTTTGGCTGCATTGGGTCTTCGTTGCTGCACGTGGGCTTTCTCTAGTTGCTGTGAGCAGAGGCTACTCTTCATTGCGGTGCATGGGCTTCTCATTGCGGTGGCTTCTCTTACTGTGGAGCACAGGCTCTAGGCGTGCAGGCTTCAGTAGTTGTGGTGCGTGGGCTCAGTAGTTGTGGCTCGTGGGCTCTAGATCGTAGGCTCCGTAGTTGTGGCACATGGGCTTAGTTGCTCCATGGCATGTGGGATCTTCCCAGACCGGGGCTCAAACCCGTGTCCCCTGTATTGGCAGGCAGATTTTTAACCACTGTGCCATCATGGAAGCCCCTCCAATGTCAATGAATCATTTTCTTTCCTTATGCTCAGGAAAATAAATTGTTTCATGTAGAGACAAGATAAAGGGAATTATAGTATTTGCAAGTGAAAAATTCTGGAAGCAGCATGCTGTCCTTCATTCTAATGAAAAAGCCTGGACTATTCTAAGATTATTTATCTGTGTTAATACAGTTTCTTTTTCCTGGAATAGTACTCAAAAACTGTTTGTTGTATGATCTAATGAATGAATGTCCTTCTCTCTACATTCACATCCCAGGATCCAGTGTATTCTTTGAGTTCACCCTTACTTCTATGACTTAGGTCATAAACCACCACATATTGTCATTATATTTTGTGCATGTTTCCCATCCACTAGCTCCAGCTTTCTGTATAGTAAGTGTTAGTAAATATCTGATGAATTAATGATTCAGCTGACAGTAATTTACTTGCCTTCTCAATAGCGTTTGGCACTATTGATACTCTCTCTTTCTTGAAATAAACTGTAGTCTTGGCTGATTTTTCTCCTGCCCTCTACCTATTCCTTCATGGGCTCCTTTAGGAATTTGTCTTGGACCATCTTCTCTTTCTATCTCCTTAGTTGACATCATCCATTTTTTTAGGCTTAAATACTATCTAAATGTTGAAAACTCACCAAATTATATTTCTTTCCCATACCAACCTTCAATCTTCTGAGCTTTGGAATTCATTTATTTAATATGTTTTACATATATATATATATATATAGAGAGAGAGAGAGAGAGAGAGAGAGCATCTTCTTTAATCCAGGTGTATTAGTCAGTTTGTGCTTCCATAATAAACAACTGTAGACTTGGTGGCTTAAATAACAGGAATTTATATTTCACAGTTCTGCAGGCTGGGAAGTCCAAGACTGAGGTGCTAATTGATTTGCTTCCCTTATGAGGGCTCTCTTTCTGGCTTGTAGATGGCAAACTTCTCACTGTGTCCTCACATGGGAGAGAGATAGAGAGACAGGGAGAGACAGAGAGAGACAGAGAGAGAAAGCTCTCTGTCTCTTCTCATAAGACACTAATCTTATCATGAGGGCCCTACCCTCACAATCTCATCTAGACCTAATTACTTCCCAACTGCCCCATCTCCAAATACTATCACATTGGGAGTTAGGGCTTCAACATACATATAACTTTGGAGGGAAACAATGCAGTTCATAGTAGCAGCACCAGGTAACCACTCCACGTACATAGCAGTGAACAAAACTGTTAAGGAATCCTTTCTTATAGAACTTACATTCTAGTTGAGGAAAGCAAACAGTAAACCAGTTTTAAATAAAGAGAGAATTTCTCATAGTCCTAAATGAGACAAAAGAAGCAAAGTAACATCATGGAGTAAAACTAGGATGGGGTTAGGGATTTGAAGGGAATTAGAGGCAGGGCTCAGAGATAGTCTTTCCAGGTAGATGAACATCTGAGCCCTAGATATGAATGATGAGAAGGAACAAATTAAGGTCTAGGTTAAGAGTTTTCTAGGTACAACAACCCTGAGCTTCGCTAATATAAGAAACAGAAATAATTTTATAACAAAGGCTATAATTGGCATCTCTAGTTGGCTACCTCAAAGACATCTCATAAATATAATCTTAAAACCAGATTCTAGATTACCCTCCAGAAATATGCCTCTTTTCTGATCTTTCCTACTTCCATAAAGGTTCTACCATGCACCTCTTTGATTAAGCAAGGCACCCAGGAGTCATTTCTGTTATCTCTTTCTCTCTAATTTGCAGCATGTAGTCCTTCTCTAAGACCTATCACCAAAATATATCTGTCCACTTTTATCTCCTTGCAATGGCACGGATACATGTCACCATGATTTCTCCACAGGAACTAGTGTAATCACCTATTAATCATTCTCATTGTTTCCACTTTTGTCCCTCCTCAAACCATTTCATACAACATTGAGGGAGTGATCATTTTAAAGTATATATTGTTGGGTGATGCTGCAGTAATCAAGACAGAGAGACACTGGCATAAGGATAGACACATAGATAAATGGAGTTGAATTGAGAATCCAGAGTAAACCCATAACTGATGTTTGACAACAATTCCAAGAAAATTCAATGGGAAAAGAATACTCTTTTCAACAAATGATGCCAGGACAACTGGATAGTCACATGACAAAGAATGAAACTACACCATACACAAAAATTAACTAAAAATGGACTTTTGATCTAAATGTAAGAACTAAAACTGTCAAACTCTTAGAAGAAAACATAGGAATAAAATCTTCATGATCTCAGTTTAGGCACTGGTTTCTTAAATATGACAATAAAAAAACACAAGTGACAAAAGGAAGAAGCAAATAATAAATTAAACTTAATGAAAATTAAAGTTTTCATGCTGCAAATATCAAGAAAGTAAAAAGACAACCACAGAATAGAAGAAAATATTTGCAAATCATATATCTGATAAGTGATTTGTGTCTGGAATATATAAAGACCTCTTATAACACAGTTATAAAAAGATACCCAGATCTAAAAATGGGCAAAGGATTTGAACTGACATTTCTCCAAAGAAGATATAGAAATGTATGATAAGGTCATGAAAAGATGTCACCATCCTTAGATATTAGGAAAATGTAAATCAAAACCACATGAAAAACAAAGAAAACAATAGCAAAGATCAATCGAACTAAAAGCTAGTTCTTTGAGAAGATAAACAAAACTGATAAACCTTTAGCCAGACTCATCAAGAAAAAGAGGGAGAGGACTCAAATCAATAAAATTAGAAATGAAAAAGGAGAAGTTACAACAGACACCGCAGAAATACAAATAAGCATCATAAGAGACTACTACAAGCAACTCTATGCCAATAAAATGGACAACCTGGAAGAAATGGACAAATTCTTAGAAAGGTATAACCTTCCAAGACTGAACCAGGAAGAAACAGAAAATATGAACAGACCAATCACAAGCACTGAAATTGAAACTGTGATATAAAATCTTCCAACAAACAAAAGTGTAGGACCAGATGGCTTCACAGGTGAGATCTATCAAACATTTAGAGAAGAGCTAACACCCAGCCTTCTCAAACTCTTCCAAAAAATTACAGAGGAAGGAACACTCCCAAACTCATTCTATGAGGCCACTATCACCCTGATACCAAAACCAGACAAAGATTCTACAAAAAAAGAAAATTACAGACCAATATCACTGATGAACATAGATGCAAAAATCCTCAACAAAATACTAGCAAACAGAATCCAACAATATGTTAAAAGAATCATACACCATGATCAAGTGGGATTTTTCCCAGAGATGCAAGGGTTCGTCAATATATGCAAATCAATCAATGTGATACACCATATTAACAAATTGAAGAATAAAAACCATATATCATCTCAACAGATGCAGAAAAAGCTTTTGACAAAACTCAACACACATTTATGATAAAAACTCTCCAGAAAATCTCTCCAGAAAGTGGGTATACAGGGAACCTACCTCAACATAATAAAGGCCATATAGGAAAAACCCATGGCAAACATCATTCTCAATGGTGAAAACTGAAAGCATTTCCTCTAAGATCAGGAACAAGATAAGGATGTCCACTCTCGCCACTATTATTCAACATAGTTTTGGAAGTCCTAGCCATGGCAATCAGAGAAGAAAAAGAAATAAAAGGAATACAAATTGGAAAAGAAGAAGTAAAACTGCCACTGTTTGCAGATGACATGATACTATACATAGAGAATCCTAAAGATGTCACCAGAAAACTACTAGAGCTAATCAATGAATTTGGTAAAGTTGCAGGATACAAAATTAATGCACAAAACTCTCTTGCATTCCTATACACTAACAATGAAAGATCAGAAAGAGAAATTAAGGACACAATCTCATTCACCATTTCAACAAAAAGAATAAAATACCTAGGAATAAACCTACCTAAGAGGTAAAAGACCTGTACTCAGAAAACTATAAGACATTGATGAAAGAAATCAAAAACGACACAAACAGGTGGAGAGATTATACCATGTTCTTGGATTGGAAGAATCAATATTGTGAAAATGAATATATTACCCAAAGCAATCTACAGATTCAATGCAATCCCTATCAAATTACCAATGGCTTTTTCTACAGAACTAGAACAAAAAATCGTAAAATTTATATGGAGACACAAAAGACCCCAAATAGTCAAAGCAATCCTGAGGGAAAAAAACGGAGCTAGAGGAATCAGACTCCCTGACTTCAGACTATACTACAAAGCTATAGTAATCAAGACAATATGGTACCGACACAAAAACAGAAATATAGATTGATGGTATAGTATAGAAAGCCCAGAGATAAACCCATGTACCTATGGTCAACTAATCTATGACAAAGGAAGCAAGGATATACAATGGAGAAAAGACAGTCTCTTCAAAAAGTGGTGCTGGGAAAACTGGACAGCTACATGTAAAAGAATGAAATTAGAACACTACCTAACACCATACACAAAAATAAACTCAAAATGGATTAAAGACCTAAATGTAAGACCGGACACTATAAAACTCTTAGAGGAAAACATAGGAAGAACACTCTTTGACATAAATCACAGCAAGATCTTTTTTGACCCACTTCCTAGAGTAGTGGAAATAAAAATAAAAATGAACAAATGGGACCTAATGAAACTTAAAAGCTTTTGCACAGCATAGAAAACTATAAACCAGACTAAAAGACAACCATCATATGGGAGAAAATATTTGCAAACGAATCAACAGACAAAGGATTAATCTCCAAAATATATAAACAGCTCATGCAGCTCAATATTAAAAAAAGCAAACAACCCAATCAAAAAATGGGCAGAAGACCTAAATAGACATTTCTCTAAAGAAGACATACAGATGGCCAAGAGGCACATGAAAAGCTGCTCAACATCACTAATTATTAGAGAAATGCAAATCAAAACTACAATGAGGTATCACCTCACACCAGTTAGAATGTGCATCATCAGAAAATCTACAAACAACAAATGCTGGAGAGGGTGTGGAGAAAAGGGAACCCTCTTGCACTGTTGGTGGGAATGTAAATTGATACAGCCACTATGGAGAACAGCATGGAGGTTCCTTAAAAAACTAAAAATAGAATTACCATATGACCCAGCAATCCCATTACTGGGCATATACCCAGAGAAAACCATAATTCAAAAAGACACATGCATCCCAATGTTCATTTCAGCACTATTTACAATAGCCAGTTCATGGCAGCAACCTAAAAGCCCATTGACGGATGAATGGATAAAGAAGATGTGGTACATATATATACAATGGAATATTACTCAGCCCTGAAAAGGAACGAAAATGGGTCATTTATAGAGACATGGATGGACCTAGAGACTGTCATGCCAAGTGAAGTAAGTCAGAAAGAGAAAAACAAATATCATATATTAACGTATATATGGGGAATCTAGAAAAATGGTACAGATGAACCAGTTTGCACAGCAGAAATAGAGACACAGATGTAGAGAACAAATGTATGGACACCAAGGGGGGAAAGCAGAGGGGCGGTGGTTGTGGTGGGATGAATTGGGAGATTGGGATTGACATATATGCACTTATATATATAAAGTAGATAACTAATAAGAACCTGCTGTATTAAAAAAATAAATATATAAAATGTTAAAAAACCCAGAAAACCACATGAGAAGGACTTCCCTGGTGGTCCAGTTGTAAAGAATCTGCCTTACGATGCAGGGGATGAGGGTTCCATCCCTGGTCAGGGAACTAAGATTCCACATGCCGTGGGGCAACTAAGCCCCCGTACCACAACTACTGAGATTGCACACCTCAACTACAGAGCCTGCGTGCCACAAACTACAGAGCCCACGCGCCCTGGAGCCTGTGCACCACAACTAGAGAAGAGAAAACCCGCACACCACAACTAGAGAGAAGCCTGCGCGCTGCAAGGTAAGATCCTACATGCCTCAACGAAGATCCTACATGCCGCAACTAAGACCCGACGCAGCCAAAAAAAGAAGGACACTGGTCCCCAACATTTTTGGCACCAGGGACAGGTTTCGTGGAAGATAATTTTTCCACAGATGGGGGTGGGGGAGGGATGGTTCAAGCGGTAATGTGAGCGATGTGGAGCAATGGCGAGTGACAGATGAAGCTTCACTCACTGGCCCACTGCTCACCTCCTGCTGTACGGCCCGGTTCCTAACAGGCTGCAGACCTCCTGAACTAGGATGGCTGTAATAAAAGACAATAATATACTGGCAAGGATGTGAAAAAATTGAAACCATCATATATGGCTGGTAGGAATGTAAAACTCTGCAGCCACTTTGGAAAACAGTTTGGCAGTTCCTCAAAATTTCACTACTGGCAATTTCACTCCTAGGTATATATCCAATATATCCATAGAAACATATGTCTACATGAAAGCTTGTACGTGAATGTTTTTAGCAGTGTTATTCATAATATCTAAAAAGAAGACACAACTCAAAGTCCATTAACTGAGGAATAGATCAATAAAATGTAGTATATTCATACGATGGACTAATATTTATCTATAAAAAGAATCGAAGTACCATTACATGCTACAACATGGATGAACCTTGAAAATATTATGCTAAATGAAAGAAGCCAGTCAAAAAAGACTGCATATTGTGTGATTCCATTTATACAAGATATCTAGAATGGGTAAATTTATAGAAACAGGAAGTAGATTAGTGGTTGCCTAGGACCCTGAGTGAATGGAGGAGGGGGAATGAGGGGTAATTGCTAATGCATATAGAGATTCTTTTTGGAGGAGACAACAATATTCTCAAATTAGATAGTGGTGATGATTCTGCAACAGTGTGAATTTACCAAAAAACATTGAATTATATACTTTAAATGGGTAAATTGTTGCTTTGTGAATGCTATCTCAATAAAACTGTTTAAAAATTGTTGGGTGATGGACATATTCTATATCTTGATGGGAGTATGGGTTACATGGGTGAATTCATTGGTCAGAATGGTATATTTAAGATTTGTACACTTAAGAATATATAAATTTTACCTAAAAAAGAAATATAAAGTAAAAATCAAGTGGGAATAGGGAACGGGAAGAAGTATAGGTAAAACAAAAATGGCAGAATGTTAATAACTGTTGAAAGTGGATAATAGGTACACAGTGGTCATTATACTATATATTCTGTTTTCCTTGTATATGTTTAAAATTTTCCATAATAAAATATTTTAAAATACATATTTATATATGGAAAAATATATATTTTTAGCCTAGCACTCTTCAAAGATTCCCTATTGTAGCCAACAGGGCCCTGCATAATTTAGCCTGCACCTACTTCTCCCATGGTATCTTGTGCTCCTCTCCAACAGATTTGCTGTGGCTTTGTCAATCTGGCCTTCTTTTACTCTGCTGACTCAGGAATACTCATGCTACATCCTTTCCCTGGTTATCTTTTCTCATTTTGGGCCCGGCTGTAAACCCCATGAAGGCAGGAAGATCATTCTATTTTATTCTACACTGGATATATGCTGCCTAGACTTCTGCCTGCCACATATTAGTGAAACAATAAATATTTGTACACAGAAGTAAAGAATGAATAAATGAATGTATTTGTGGACTGTTCACATCATGTAGGTTTTCAAGAACCAGATTAGACTATGGATGAACTAAAACTTTAGAATGTATTTCCTCATTTTTTAATGTTTCAGTAAACTCTCTCCAGCAGCAACTTTCTACATAAAGACTCATTTCTCAGGGTTTTTTTTTGTTTTTTTTTTTTTTTTTAGTTATTTCTGAGATATACATTTTAAAGTAATAACTAGGATTATTACTTATAACATTATACCAGAACATATAAGATTTTTAGAAATTTCATGTAATATCTGAAACATTTATATTAACATATTTCCATACATATTTCCATACAAATACAAATATAAGATTTTTAGAAATTTCATGTAATGTCTGAAACATTTATATTAACATATTTCCATACAAATAACCCAATGAAAGTTTAGTATTAGTTGTTTTGTTTGTTTATTTATACTGCAGGTTCTTATTAGGCATCAGGGTTTTTTTTTTTTAATGGCAATTTGAAACATTTAAGAGAGAGGTTGAAATTTCATGGAAATCTTCAGCTGTATCACCAAGAATCATTTTTTTTTTTTGATGCTAGAGGGAAGATTACAAATATATAACAAAACTATTGTTTTGTAGCTTAAATAATGCAAATGAAGAAATATGAACATAGCTGCTGGCATTTAAAATATATCAATAGGTAAATAAGCCAAGAAAATAAGTAATGAAACTGCTTTTATTTTTGATTGCCAGGAGCCAAATTAGGACTGTTAAGAAAAAATTGAACAAAATGCTGGAGTTTTGCTAATAAAAAGTAATCTAGCACATAGGTTTAAAATATGATTAAAGTAATGAACACATGAAAAGATATCTGTTAAATATCTAAGTGCTACATTTTTCAACTGCCAGTGAAAATTCTGAACATTTATTTTGGATGCACTCTATTTTTAGAAGAGCAAAAATCAAATGGTTTATACTTTGGTAAACTATAATCCTTTTCTTGAAAAAACATTTTCCTTAGTATTATTGATATGTTGTTTTAATGTATACATTAAACATTTCAATATCTTAAAAGCATATGCATGCTTACATATATAGTATTTTTAAATAGGTATATATGTATGTGTGTGTGTACATATATATATATATATATATATCTTAAACTTTAATGTGAACGTGAATCACCAAGGCATCTTATAAAATGCAGGTTTTGATTTAGTGTATCTTGGACAGGGCCTGAGGTTCTGCATTTCTACTATGTTCCCAGGTAATGTCAATGCTGCTGGCCTAGGGACCATGCTTTAAGCAGTAGTGCTCTATACATTACTGAAATTTGTTAGCAGAAGGAAGTTTTGGGACTTCCCTGGTGGCGCAGTGGTTAAGACTCTGTGCTCCCAATACAGGGGGCCCGGGTTCAATACCTGGTCAGGGAACTATATCCCACATGCCACAACTAAGGAGCCCACCTGCTGCAACTAAGACCTAGCGCAACCAAATAAATAAATAAATATTTAAAAAAAAAAAAAATATATATATATATATATATATATATATAACCTACTTAACAAAACTTAGATTTAAAAAAAAAAAAAGAAGGAAGTTTCACTACTAAAAGATGTAACTAGAAGGTACTTTGGGGTTCATTTAACACTGTCTTGCTTTCAGGAGATGAATATTTATCATGTGGGACAGATGGGTCTTCCCTTTTTGAAGATCTCTAAGGACACACCAAACTGATCAATTAATCTTTAATCATTCTGGTCCTTGAGGAACACATATTCTGGTAAAAGTGGTAAAAATATAGGCACGTGAACCATTTAAAATTTATACAGGCAGTAGATGACCAAAGGCTAGCTGCCTTCCTTGGATCTCATTCAAATACATCTTTCTCTATGTCTTTGAAATTAAAACTTGGTTTTATCTTTAACTATTTTATTTGTACTATTGTATATATAATCATATGCTACACGTTACAGCAAATAATCTTTTGTATTATAAAAATATAAATTAAGAAACCCTACCTGAGTGTTTGACATAGTTAAGTCTGATAGAAACTCAGAGAAAGGGAAAAATTAGCAGTCACTGGGCATTGCCCTAGAAGGTTTCTTTTAGAAGATGGTTTTTAAGCAGAGCCTGCAGTAACAAGTAGGAGTAAAGTTGGGGAAGGAGGGTTGCATGAGATGCCTTAGGTCAAGCACAAGTAGAACAACTTGGCTAGAGCAAAGGGTTCATTTGAAGATTGTAAGAAATTAAATATAGTAAAATAAAACAAGTAGAATTGGAGTTAGGCAGTGGAAAGCTTTAAAGACTAAGGCTCAAGGATTGCCTAGTCTTCCAAAGAGCAGTGGGAGTCACTGAAGACATTCTGTGGGTGAATGACAGGATGAAGGCATGGCCAGGAAGGCTGGTGGGGAAAGAGCTGCCGGCAGAGAGCCCATCAACCTCACCCTCTGAGCCAAGAGGGCGTAGCCATAGATGCGGAGTGCAGGCAGGAGAAGTGGATTTGGAGCAGGTGTGTCTGGACAAAAAAAGAAAACCAGAATTTGGTCTAATATAAATGTTTCCAGCTTTAAGTTAAATCAATTATTCTTGTTTCATTACTGTGAACATGGGAGAAAGTGATAAGACTGTTTGGATAAACCAAATCCTCAAGATCCTTATATGCTAGAAAATAATGGGTATGTTACTTTTTACTATTTGGGGTTTTTTTTTGTTTTGTTTTTTTCTGCAAGAAACCCACTTTATTATTTTGTTTTAATTTTTAATTTTTTTAAACATCTTTATTGGAGTATTTTGTTTTTGACCTGTCAAAATGTTTTAAGGCTCAGTTCTTTGTAAACCTAAAACACACAAACATGAACCTACACACACAGATACATACACAAACTCACAATATGTGCACACACCATCTTCTCTCAACTTGTGCTGCGGTTTCTCCTTCTTTAACTGCTCTGTGTGTAGAAGAATCTAAACTTATTGGCTCCCTTCTTCATTGCCAATTTGCTCCATATACATATTTCAATCTATCTTCTCCCTTGCTACCCAGTTGGAAATTCTCTGAAGAATCATCCCCTGATTCCTCTGAAGAAGCATTTCCTAATGTTTTAACACCAAAATGTTTTATTATGAACAATTTCAAACATATGGGCAAATAACAACACAATGAACTCTGTATCTCCACCACTTATACTCAATAATTATCAAGGTTTTGCCACATTTGCTTCATTTATCCTTCTTTATTCTTTGCTGAATTATTCAAAAGAAATTCTAAACATCATGTCATTTCACTGCTGCACGTTTGGGTACATTTTTCTAAATAAATATGGATATTTCTTCTATAATTATAATGTCATTACCACACCTAACAAAATTAACAATTACTCCCTAATATAATCTAATACTAAGTACTATAATCAAATTTCCCCCAATTATCTCAAAAATGTCTTTTTATAATTGTTTTGTTTGAATCAGGATCCAAACAAGGCCCACACATGACATTTTCTTGATATGTCCCTGAAGCCTCTTACGATCAAAAGCATTTCCCCTCTGCCCCTCTTCTGCTCCCTCCTTTTCATGCTCTTTGTCTTTGACATGTTAAAAAAACAAAAACAAACCAACAAAAACAACTGGGTCAGTTGATTTGAAGAACATCCCACAGTCTGGATTTGTCTATTTTCTTTCTTGTGGTGTTATTTAGTTTTTCCTTTTTCCCTTTGTATTTGCTGAACATTGAGGTTACCCCTAGATGTTTATTTAGGTTCAAGTTCAGCATTTTACAGCAAGGATAATTTATAGGTGGTGCTGTGTGCTTTATATCAGGAGGCATACAGTGTCTTAAGCCCTATTTTAATGCTGCTTAGATTGATCAATGGGTTCAAGTGTTGACAGCCTGATCCCTCCATCAACTATTCACCTAATTGTTCATCCATTGATGGTTTTTGCTTGAATCATTTATTTTATCAAAGTTTGAAAATAGTAGTGATTTTTTCCAATTCTATCATCTATTACTAATTTATGGAATTTACTTAAAAAGAACTTTTCTTCCCTCATCAATAGGGTTATTGGATTAGTCTGCAAAGGACTTTAGACAGGAGAGGCAGAATAAATGCTTACCTCTTTCCTTTTACTTGCCAGTCTTCAGGGTAAGATGTTGGAGCTGAGTTACTTTCAGTGGTGTCCAATGAAATGTTGCCCCACCCTCTTACCTTAGAGTTCTCTTTTGTTCCCCACTTCTCTCTCTTTTAAAATATTATTTTGAATTCATAAGATAGCATTTAATGGTTTCAATCAATTGTATTAATTATTCTTTTTGTTCTCAAATTGTTCCACCTTTGGCCAGTTAGAGGCCCACCATATTGACGATTAGGTCCATTTGACACATGAGACCCATCATGATACATTGATTGATATGTTGGTTTCCAATCCATCAAGATATCCCAGGCTTGGGAGGGAGGGAGATGCAAGAGGGAAGAGATATGGGAACATACGTATATGTATAACTGATTCACTTTGTTATAAAGCAGAAACTAATACACCATTGTAAAGCAATTATACTCCAATAAAGATGTTAAAAAAAAAAAAAGATATACCAGGCTCATATTGCATAATTCTTGCCCCTGATCTGGAATTATTACTTTTCTATGAAGTCTTGGTCTCCTTTAATAGAGACTAGATTTTAAACGCCACAAAATGGCAGTATGACCTCATCCTTAACTAATTACATCCACAAGAACCCTATTTCCAATTAAGGTTACATTTTGAGGTACTGCAAGTTAGGACTTCAAAATATCTTTTGGGGGAAACACAATTCAACCCATAACATCAGGTGTTGATAAATATTCCAAAGAAAAATAAAGCAGATCAAGGGAAATAGAGTTGATGCTGGCTTGTACTATAATGGTTGTATTGGAGGAAGATGAGATGTGATTAGGTCCTGGACATATTTCTTAAGGTACATTTTTCATAGATAGGATGTATTATCAATATTATTCCAAGTTTCTTGGTCTGAGCAACTAGAAGAATAGAGGTGCCATTTGCTGAAACAAGACTAAAGAAGCAGAAGTTTTGAAAGAGGAATCAAAATGTTGATTTGTAATTAATTTTAAGAAGGCTGTTGGACATACAAATGGAGATGTGAATAAGCAGTTGGATATATAAATCTGGAGCCCAGAGGAGAGGCCTGGACTGCAAATACGAATTTGGAAGTCATCAGTGATAGATGATGTCAAAACCCATTAGACTGATTGAGGTCACAAAAAGAATGAATTCAAAGAGTGACTTGGCTCTGAGTAACACCAAAGTTTCAAGATTGGAAAAATAAAGAATCACCAGCAAAGGAAACTGAGGGATGGCCTGTGAAGTAGGAAAAATATCAAGGGACCGTTCTTCTGTGTCTCAAGTGACTAAGTATTTCAAGAACAATTCTCTATGTCTACAGAGGCTGATAGACTACATAAAATGAGGATGGGGATTGACCATTGGATATGGCAATGTGGAGGTCATTTGTGCCTTGACAAGAGCTGATGACAAGAGTGGTAGGACAAAAACCTGACTGTGTTAATTCACAAGGGAAAGGAAAAAGAAGAACTGGACACAGTGAGTATAGATGAATCTCATAATGTAAAATTTTGCTAAGAATGGACGCAGAGAAAGAGAGAGGTATATGGAATGAGAGTTAGATTCAAAGAGTTGCTTTCTTGATGACCAAAACTGATGATACAGGAGACAGAAGGGACAATTGCAGATGAAGTCAAGGGCGTATAAGGGGACAAGGTCCAGGGAGGCACTGGCCTTAGGTAGGAGGTATGACTCCTATTACAGTTCATCTCCAGTAACAGCAGGGGAACCAGAATATAAAGATGGACTTAGGTAAGTTTGCTGTTTTGGTGGTGGGTGCATGTGAATTGCTTCCATTTTCTCAGATAAATAAGAAGCAAAGTTGTCAACTGAAAGTGAGTCCTCCAAATTAAGGCCAAGATGAAGACTTCAAAGATACACAATTAGTCATTTTATATAATAGCACAATGAAGATTTACTTTCATCACTTATCACTTATCTTCTATACTCATCATGCACAAATCTATATTACAATATTTTTAAAGACCCTTTGGGACTTTTTCACTATGAAAGTTTATTTCTGGGTTTCTTTAAGGAAGCAAGGAAAGGATTGTAATGCGGATGATTTACTTCATCATATAAAATTTAAATGTTGCCTTTTGGGATTTAAAAAGGAAAATGCTCATTATAGATATGGTGGGCTAAAAGCCAAACTTTTATAAAACTTTGATATTGCCTGCAACCATAAAAATGATCTATTTCAAAATAAAAGAGACTCATTTCTTTCTACTCATCTGGGTAGAAATTACTAAAGTAACTGAATAAAGCAGAAAAAAAAGAAACAATGGGAAATATCTTATTTCACTTACTGAATTAGTTAATAGAAGTAAACAATGAAAATTATTTTAAAAAAATTTCCTTTAAGGTAATACCTGTAAGATATCCTGTTGGAAGATTAAGAGAGCAACTCATATTACATTCCAAAGAGATAGTGTTTCATCATTTTCTGTGACAAGTATACAATTTAGAATTTATCAAAACAAAGCTCTTGATAGGAGCATATACATTTGCATGCTCTTGGATAAAGAATTTGTAAGAAAATTTTCAAAGGACAGTTTATGTAATTTTAAACATAAACTGTCCTTTGAAAATTTTCTTACAAATGTAATATTTGTACCTCTGTCTTTATGGACTTTTGTAGGTCAGATCCTTGTTGATATTCTGTTGCGTCCCTACCAACTTTGTGTGTGTGTGTGTGTGTGTGTGTGTGTGTGTGTGTGTGTGTGTGTTGGGGGGAGTGCTCTGGTATGTTCAGAAAAGATGTAGGAGAGTAGAAAGTAAAAAGTTTATTATTTAGGGGGAAAAATATGAATCTTTCTCTGAAGAGGTTAGAGTCTGTTTGAGGAGACCATACATAGAGGAAAATAATGCACAGATGTTATGTAAACCAATATGATTTAAAACATGTACAAGTCAACACATTAAAGTGAGTTCATAAGTACCTGCCGCTGGAGTCAGGACTATTATAGGCCAAGAGAGTAAATAGAATTTAGATGTAATAAGGTCCTAGGTATGCCCTTCTCCACAGCGTTTAAATTTCTGACTACTCCCTCTCTGATATTTTCTTTTGTTTAGATTTTGTGATGCTATCATTTCCTAAATTTCATGCTTCCTCTCTTTCCACTCTTTCTTGGCTTCTTTTGCCGGATCCTCTTCCTCTCAGGAGACAACAAGACTCAGTTATTGATTCTCTTCTTTGGCAACGACAATTGATAACTGGCACTGCTGTATCAAGCGTGGTTCTAAACACATTTTATTTGATCCTTACGGTACCCATGAGGTAGGGATTATTATTACTGTCATCTGACAATGAGGAGATTGAAATCAAATTACTTGCCCAAGGAATTTGCCCAATACTTTTACAGTGTTTCTCTGTTCTTTATTTTTAGTATAAAGTCTATATTTTATTTTTGAAATGTAATACTTGTTTAAATACAAAAGAATTCATGAGTGCCTGTATTAGTCAGGGTTGTCCAGAGAAACAGAACAATATGATATATATATGTAAATATTTAAATATGTGTTTATATATGTGTGTATATATATATATTTATTATAAGGAATTGGCTCATGCAATTATAGAGGCTAAGTCCCAAGATCTGCAACTGACCAGCTGGAGACCCAGGAGAGCTGATGGTATAGTTCCAGCCCAAGACTGAAGACCTAAGAAACAGGAGAGCCAATAGTGTAAGTTCAAGCCTGAGTCCGAGTCTGAGTTCAAAGGCAGGAGAAGACTGATGTCCCAGCTCTAAGACAATCAGGGAGAAAGAGCAAATTTTCCTTTACTCAGCCTTTTTGTTCTATTCAGAGGATGGGTGAGGTCCACCCACATTGGGGAGAGCAATCTGCTTTACTCAGTCTACTGATTCAATGTTAATGTCATCCAGAAACACCCTCATAGGTATACTCAGAATAATGTTTAGTCAAATATCTGGGCACCTCCTGGCCCAGTAAAGTTGATCCATAAAATTAACCATCACATATCATAAAATACTTAAAAAGAAAATACAAAAATATGAATTGGTAATTCCTCCTCTCCTACCATTTTTGCCATCATTCACTCTGATCCTGTTCCACTAATCTTCTTTCTACACTTCAAACAGGCAAAGCATTGACCCAGATTGGAAGGTTTGCCCAAGCTGATTCCCTTGCCCAGGACAATTATTCTTTCTTCTCATCATTTAAATTTTAACTCAAATATCATCACTCCCAAGTGATACACCTTGATCACCTTATCCAAAGCAGCATTCAACCTGACCTCCCAATATTAATCTGAGAAGCTCCCAGTCACTCTTTATTTTTCTATCTTGTTCTAGTTTCTTTATGGAACTTATCGTCTGATATTAGCTTATTTATTTTTTATTTAATTTATTTTTTGTATTTATCTTTTTCTTCAACTAAGATATAAGCACCACAAAAGTAGGGACCACATCATCTATCTTGTTTATCTCCAGAACCCAGACATGTACTAATACCTGGCACAGAGTAAATGCTTAATAAATATTGAAAGAATGAATGAAAGAATGAATGAATGAATGGTAGCTCCAGCATCTTCAGGCTCACTCTCCATGTTTCAAGTCCTGAGGAAAGAGAGGTTCCTTTTCTGTCATTCAACCATACTGAACCAATTGTTGTGGCCAGGAGGTAGAATAATTTTCCTAAAACATAGCACTAATTACATCATTTCCCTGCTCAACAGCCTTTGATGTCTTCCCTTTGCTTTCTGAATAGCTTACAGATTTAGGTTGGTATTTAAGGCCCTAGATTATCTACAATTGATATTATCTCTAATATTTTCCCTGAATACTCTAACTGCGCCAGTCACAAAGCTCTAAATGTCCTAGCTTTTCTACTCCTTTACATTTGTTATTTCTGCTTTGTAAAACTGGAACATTCTTCTTCCCATCTCTATTTCAAATTATTTCCCATCATTGTAGATTAAGGTCCAATGCCACCTCTTCCACTGAGATTTCCCTGAACACCATGAGCCAGTAGAGTTTATCTTTCTCATCTGGATTCTGATGGTCCTTGCTTTAAGCCCCTTTGTTAGAACTTGGATGCAAGCAGCTTTATATCAAAGTTATTTTAGCATATGCATTCTTTTCCATTATAAGAGTATAAGCATACAGAGAACAGAGTGAGGTAGACTGCCGTAGTTAAGATAACATGGACTTTGATATGGCAGAAACAGTTTACTTAATCACTCAGAAAAATTCTAAAGCACCCTAAAAATGGAGAATAACAAAACATAATTCTTCCAATAGGTTGTCTATCGTGTGTTAGGATGCCTGATAAATGTTAGTTTTCTTCCTTTGCTCCACATTTATCTTCATGCTTTTATAGTGTTTATTGTCATGGAGATTTGGCAAATATTTGCATAATAAATTGCCTGAAAAGATTATCTTCATAACTCCAATCTCTCACATAGGCCTCATTCCTAAATTTTAACTTCTCAGTGGGTGATCTGCCATTATCTCAAACTCACCACATCCTGCATACAATTCCATATTGTCCTGGCTTCCCCCTTCAATTTCCTTACTTCTGTCATGGCCAAAACTACTCTCCTTTTCTCAATCTGAGTCACTTTATCTTTTTTTTTTTATCATCTTTAACTTCTTTTATCTGCTAAATCTTTTTCTCCTGCTTACCTTTCAAAATACCTGTAGCATCTGTCTCTGTCTTTTCATTCCACTACCACATTCTAGTTCAGTCTCTTAGCAGAACTGGCTAAATCACTATACAGAATCCCATGAAATATTAGTATAAGTCCAAGCATTAGAACTACTGTACTACGTCATGGATGGATGTGTGGCTAGACCAAATGCCTGATCTTGCGCACTAATTTCCAAAACTGAATTTGATATAAGGTGTTTTAGCTCTTTAAAGAAAGACAAGGACTATTCTAAAACAAAATTAATTTACTTAAACTTAGAAGTAGTACATATCATTAAGCCCTTTTAAGACTAAGTTTGCAGGTGAGTGTGTGTGGAAGAGTGTTGAAAGTAAAGCAATAATATTGGAATATTTAAATTCCAACTAAGCTAGGGATTGCGTTTTGAAGAATCTCATCATCAGGTTCTGGCAACCTATTAAGGAAAGTATGAAGATGGACGTCAACAGTGAGCCTTAGCCTTGAAAGAGGATGAGAACATGAACAAACTTTAGATTAAAAAAATAAATATGGACTATATAGCACCTGAATCCAAGTTAAAAAAAAAAAAATCACAATCTCTGCCTTTTAAAATGTACTCAGTCACAGTTTAGAATCTGTCACATCTGATATTCTGGTAAATGATTCTAGGCCACATTGCCTAACTTTGGTTTCCCCTTGTTTCATAGCCAGCCCTAAGATGGTCCTCAACAATGGCTGCCTCTCGGTATTCATATACTTGAGTAGTCCCCTCCCACATTATTCCAGGGTAAGTCTGTGTGGCCAATAGATACACTAAAAGTGATGGTATGTCACTTCCAAGATTAGGTTATAAAAAGACTGTAGCTTCTTTCTTGGCCTCTCTTTCCCTCTCAGTCCACACCTATGACCTCATGCAGAGTTCTTCATAACAAATTGACTGAGGAAGAAAAAACTTGGGCTTGGTTTACAGCACAATGATTCTGCATGATATGCAGGCAATACACAAAAGTTTATGGTTGTAGCACCTCAGCTTCACTCTGGGACAGCTCTGAAAGACATTGGTAAAGGGAAATCCTCTAAGTGGCAGAACTCAGAGTAGTGTACTTGGTTGCTCATTTTACCTGGAAAGAGAGATGGCAGAGGTGTGGATATACATTGACTCATGGGTTATGGCTGGATGGCCAGAGACTTGGATGGAACATGATTAGAAAATCGGTGAGAAGGAAGTCTGGGGAAGAGGTATGTGAATAAACCTCTCTAAATTGGCACAGAGTGTGAAGATATTTACATCCCATGTGAATGCTCAACAAAAGGTGACTTAGTAGAGAAGGTTTTAATAATCAAGTGGATAAGATGACCATAAAATATAGATTTCAATCAGCCTGCTTCCCCAGACATTACTGTTATTGCCCGATACATTCATGAACAAAACAGCAAGGATGAAAGTTTTACACGAGCTCAGCAAGACCTTTCACTCACCAAGGCCAATTTGGCTCCTCCTGAATGCCTAGTCTACCAACAGCAAAGACCAACACAGAAACCCTCATATAGCACCTCTGGTGGGGATTAGTCAGCTACCTGGCATAAACTTGATATTAAATTGCTTCCAAAATGGAAAGGGCAGCACTTATTTCTAACAGATTAGACAGTTACTCTCGATATAGACTTCCTTCCCTACCTGCAGATCTTTAGGCAAAACTACCAGAATGTTTATCCACCATCATGAGATTCCATATAGCATCTCTTCTGACCTAGGAAGTAATTACACAGCAAATGAAATGTGGGAATGAAGCCATGCTGATAGAATTTACTGTTTTTACCATATTCCCAACATCCTGAAGCAGCTGGCTTGATAGAATGGTGGAACAGTCTTTTGAGACCCAGTTATGGTGTCAGTTGAGTGGCAACACCTTGCTGAGTTGAAGCAGTGCCCTTCAGGATGTAGTTAAATGCCCACTGTATGATCCTGTTTCTCTCATAGCCAGAATTCACAGGTCCAGGAATTAAGAGGTGGAAATGAGAGTAGTTTCTCCCACGATTACCCCTAGTGATCTTGTAGCAAAAATTTTGCTTCCCATATCCATGGTTTTAGGCTTTATTAGTCTAGAGGTCTTATTTTCAAGGAGAGGATAGCTTCCATCAGGGGACACAATAATGATTCCATTGAATGGAAAGCTGAGACTGCCACCTAGTCACTTTGAGCTCACATGCTTGTGAACCAATAGGCAAAGAAGCCACTGGCTCGGGTAATTGATCCTATCAATGGAAATTAGGTTGTTACTACATGATGGAAACATGGAGGAATATGTCTGGATGCAGGAGATCCTCTACAGGAATTTCTATGCCCTGTGATTAAAATAATGGAAAACTACCACAATCCAGTTTAGGCAGGACTGTTACCAGCTCAAATCCTTCAGGAATAAAAGTTAGGCTCCCCCCACCAGACAGGGAACCATGATCAGCTGAGCTGCTTGCTGATGGCAAAGGGATTATGGAGTAGCTAGAGAAAGAAGGTGGTTATAAATACTAGCTCTGACCAAGTGACCAGTTGCAGAAATGAGAACTGTAATAGTTATGAGTTTTTTTGGATATTTTGATATGAATATGTTTGTGCATATGTTGACCAAATATTTTTTGTTTACGTCCCCTTTCATACCTTTACCATCTAACATGTGTTAATAGTAGTTAACTTTACCTCTCATTATTTCAGTTATAGCATAACAAAAGAAGAGTATGAATTAGCTAGAATAGGTAAAAATTCTTTTAGCAAAGGGCCAACAGAGTAAATAATTTAGACTTTTTTAGGCTTTGTGGGTCATAGTCTTTGCTGCATCTTCTCTTTTTTTGAAAACACTTTATTTAAAAACATTATTATAAAATATATGTGATTTTTATTTTATTTGCTATTTAACTTATTTATATTATCATTAAATTATTATAGAAATATTAAAAAATAAAATTCTTATCTCACAGGCTGTGCAAAAACAGGTTGAAATTTAGCCTATAGGCATAGTTTCCCAACCCCTGTACTAGAAAAGGAAAGAACATTAGTCACAGACAAAAACAAGAACTTTATATTGTCTTCTGAGGAAAAGGTTAACCTCCTTTGGTTATGTGCAGAATAGGTGTATCATGTTATGCATAACTTTTTATTGCTTTTATTTGGAGATTAAGTACAGTTTAAGAAGATATGTCAGGATGCCAAGGATGACCCTTGAACAACGTGAGTTTGAACTGCCTGGGTTCACTTACATGCGGATTTTTTTCAATAAATACGTACTATACACTGATCCACAGATGATTGAATTCGTGGATGTGGAACTGCAGATAGGACGGCTGACTGTAAAGTTATAGGCAGATTTTCAACTGCAGGGAGGGTGGGTGGCCTTAACCCCTGTGTTGTTCAAGGGTCAAGGGCAGGATACTGTGGTGGCTTTGCAATGTGTCAATGTGGCTAAACTGAACTACATTTCCCAGAATTCTGTTCCCACTGTGTTGCCCGTTAGAGTTGGCTACAAGAGAAGCTCTTGTGCAAGAGCTGGAGGGCAGAAGCAAAGCAGCAGCCATTGTTTAAAAACTCACACATGTTGATCTATTGGCTTATGTCATTGGCACAGATGAGTAGTCAGGGCTGCAGCGGTTCCACCTTCTCCTTAATTCTTCAGCTTCTCCAACTCTTGGGCCAGGTGATGAAGAATGCCAGCTTCTCCTGCAGATACTCATATCAACATATCAGAGCAACAAGAATGGCCAGCTGGTGCTTGTTCTTGTGGGTTCCAGCTTGTTCTTGTAATCCTCTACTTTACATCTTCTTTTCCTGAATCTGCTTTCCCTGCAGACTTCAAACTTCAGCATCAGTGGCAAAGGCAACAGCCTTACAGAGACTACCCAATCACCTTCCACAACTGTGTAATGTCAAATCCCTTAAAAAATTATATGTATACATATACATACATACATGTGTATTTATTTGTGTATATAAATATATAATCTCCAAATGACTTTGCTTCTCTGGCTAATGTGCCCTATTACCTGGCTTTAGTACTTAGTGGTATCCTGCCTTTGAGAACTGTTAGACCATTTCAATCCCAGACTAAAAGAACTAAGAAGCCGTTAAGCCTTTGTAGATTAGAATCCTGAGCTTGATATGTTTTCCTTACTCTCAGTGCTCAGTGAAAATCTGCATCTACTGTTAAGGAAATTCCATTGTTTAGAACTCAACAAAGATTTTCGAGGATACAAATTTTGCATAGTGTTAGTTTATTGCACCAAATTACTTCCTTATTATCTTTCTCACATTCAGAGAAATCCCAATTATAGAATGCATAGGTCTCTATAAACTATTTTATTAACATAACTATAATACAAATTTATTTTAATACAAACAATTACATACAATCTGTAATCTTATTTGGCTCTGTTCTTTTTTTCTATACTTAGAATCCCATACTCTTACTAAACAGTTCCTATCAGACTCACTTTACATCCTACAGTTTATTGCAGTTAAAAGCCAATTACTTTCAGATGTTAAACTTACAGCCTCATTTGTAGCCCAACCTCTTCCCTATGGAACATACTTAGTGAAATCTTTCCCAGATCCAAATTCCTTTTGTCTCAGGATTCCTGGTCCTGAGATATTATGGGCTACCACCAGAAGAGTGTAAGAAATATACTACCAAGTGGTAGCAGGAATGAAGGAGAACACAGTCAAGGGGGAGAAGATGAATCAGAGGCAAAAATGAAGACTTAAGGAAGACGTAATAGCAACAATAATAAATCCTAACACATATTTTTCATTTATTCTGTTCTAGGCAGAGTGCTATGTTTTTAAAAATTATTTTTAGTTTTTCAGAAAATATTTATTGAATAAGTTCTTTCCTTTTTTCATCTTTTATTGTGAAATATTTTATTCTAAAACTATGAATAAGTAAATTTAAAGAAAAATAATAAAATGAACACTCATGTTCTCACCACTTAGTTTAGGAAATAGAACATTATCAATAGCTGTGAAGTCCCCTTTTTCCCTTTCTTGATGTGTCATCCTGGTTTCCATCATGCCCAAATGTAGCTCCAGATCTAAATTTTGTGTTTCTCATTTACTTGCTTTTCTTCATAGTTTGGCCTCATATATACATACCCTAAAACAATAGTTTTAGTTTTGTTTGTTCTTATACTTCATATAGGTGAAGTCAAATTATAAATATTCCATAATTTTCATTTTTCCCTCAACTTTGTTTTTAAAATGTTCTCTGTGTGTGTGTGTGTGTGTGTTATGGTTCATTCACTTTCACAGTTGCGGATTCTATGGCTGTACCCCACTTTATTTATCCTATCAATAGACATGAATTTTATTTACTATTCTGTTTTTTCCACTATTACAATAAAATTTACTCTGAACATTGTTGAACGTATTTCTTGATTGACATGTGTGAGTGATCTGATTTTCTTTTGTCCATAATTGTTATTGCCGGATTTGATTCCACTCTATAAGTTAATTTTATATTGTTTTCCAATATATTTGCACCAATATTTATACCCACCAGCATCATTTTAAAAGTTCCCTTTTCACCACATATTGCTGGTGGTTAACCTTGTCAGACTTTTCAATTTTTGCCAATTTGATGGGTATGAAATTAAAGCCACACTGAGGTTCAGTTTGCATTTTCCTAACAACTAAAGGAGTTGAACATTTTTTTTCATATGTTCATTGCCTATTTGTGTTTCATCTCCTTGAAGTCATATTTGTTGCCTTTTTTGTACTACAGGATTTTAAAATTTTCTTAAGGACCTTTAGTACTAGTTTATATATTCTGGAAACTAATCCTTTGTCTATTATGTGCAACAAATAACTTCTTCCATTTTGTGGCTTATCATTTAGGTTTCTTTATGCGGTCTATTAATTAACAAAAGTTCTTAATTTTAATATACTTGAACGTATCACTCTTCCCCTTATGGCTTGTATTTATCTTTCTTGTTTAAAAAATATTACCTGCTCTGAGCTCTTGAAAATATTCTATATTTTTCTATAAGTTTTGGAATTGCCTTCACTTTTAACTATGTAATTCACTTATGTAGTAGAGACACATTTCATTTTTCTAACGGTACAAAAGACTACACTTCTAGCCAGATGCGTAGTTTGGTAGAGCCATAGAATGTTCTTTGGGACCTAAAATTTCCTGCATAGTCCTCAATACTATTTGTCCTATCTGCCAGCCAGATGGGGAAGCATGAGTAGACTAAATCAAAGGGATGGCAGAGCCACTAGTTGGAAGGAGACTGGGTTTGTGAATGACAATGAGGATCAGAGCACCAACACATCTGCCCCCACAAATAGGCATTGGTATGTGACACAAATAAGAAAAACATCCTTTCAGTGTTGATTCATTGTAATCTGGGGCATTAAGGAAGCTAGCATACCCAGCTAATAAAACCTAGCAATTAATTTTTTGTGTGGTAGGAAGGAAGGATGCAATTTATTGCCTCCATATCAGTAAACCATAGTCCAAGCTCCATGTATTGAATAAGTCCAGACTTTCCTCATTGACTTGTATTGCCACGTCTTCATACATCAAGTTTCCAATATGTGTGGAAAGATGCTTGGGGTTTCTATTCTATTCCTGGTATCTATTCCTGCCAGTACTGAATGGTTTTAATCACTATAGCGTTATGATAAATCTCATGATGTAGTAGGACAAGAATCCCCTCTTTATTCTACCTTGTTGAGAATTTATTGGCCATTCTTGGACATTCACTATTCCACATATAGTTCAGAATCAGCCTCATAAATTAATGAAAAACCTTATGAGATTTTTATTGGGTGGGGTTGCTTTGAAACCATAGATAAACTGGGGAAGAACCTACATCCTTAACATATTAAGGCTTCTTACCTATCTGATCAATACTTTTTCAGTGTGGTTTTATATTTTTATCCAGAAGAGTATGAACTCCAAAAATTATCAATAGATAGCACTGTTGTAGGCAGTACATTAGCCCCCTTCAAATATCAACATCCTAATTCTCAGAATCTATGAATAAATTACCTTACATGACAAAAGGGACTTTGCAGATGTGATTAAGGTTAAGGATCTAGAAATGGGGAGATTAACTTGGAGATTATCCTGGGCCCAATCACATAAATCCTTAAAAGCAGAGAATCTTTCCTGGCTCTGATCAGAATGAGATGTGACTACAGAGTATACTCAGAAAGATGCTTTGAAAATGGAGATAGAGGACTTCCCTGGTGGTGCAGTGGTTAAGAACCTGCCTGCCAAAGCAGGGGACACGGGTTCGATCACTGGTCCGGGAAGATCCCACATGCTGCGGAGCAACTAAGCCCATGGACCACAACTACTGAGCCTGCGTTCTAGAGCCCGTGAGCCACAACTACTGAGCCCACAGGCCACAACTACTGAAGCCCATGCGCCTAGAGCCCGTGCTCTGCAACAAGAGAAGCCACCGCAATGAGAAGCCCGTGCACCGCAACGAAGATTAGCCCCCACTTGCCGCAAATAGGGAAAGCCAGCTTGCAGCAACGAAGACCCAACACAGCCAAAAAAAAAAAGAAAATGGAGAAAGAGGAACATGAGCCAAGGAATGTGGGCATCCTCTAAAAGCTGGGGATGGCAAGGAAACAAATTCTCCCCTTAGAGCCTCTGGAAAGGAATGCAGTCCTGAAGACACCAAGACTTTAGCCCAGTGAGACGTGTGTCAGCTTCTAACCTACAGAACTATGAGATAATAAATTTGTGGTTTTGAAAGCCATATTTGTGGCAATTTGTTATGGTAGAAATGGAAAACTAATACAGTTATATTATCGTTTTATACAGATTGTCTTCCTATTTACCTGTATGTTAAACACTTTTATTGCTGACAATTCTTCTTGAATCTCAAACTGTCTTCCAGGGAATATTTTCCTTCTTTCTGAAGTAAGTATTAGTAAACTACTTCAGAAGGTAGTTTACTGAGTTTCTGTTTATGAAACATTCAGTCTTTGCCTTTATTTTGTCTTTGTTTTTGGAAATTTTCCACTGGGTATATAATTCAAGGTTAATGGTCTTTTTCTCTCAGCACTTTAAAGACATTTGTCTTATTAAAATATCAGCTATTGACTATTTGATTATCCTTCATTAGATATTCTGTCTTTTCTCTTTGGCTACATTTAAACTTTCTCTTTGCCTGTGGTTTTCTTCAGTTTCACTGTAATATAAATATATCTAAGTGTATTTCTTTTTATTTAAACTTTCTGGATGTTTGTTGTACTTTTAGAATATGAGGATCTATGTCTTTTACATTCATTGTCTCTTCAAACGTTTTGTCTTCCCAATGGTCTCTACTATCTTCTTTTGCAACTCCGTGTTTTGAATTTTCTCACTCTATCTTCTATATCTCTTAACCTGACCTTTCTATTTTCTATTTCTATGTCTCTCCGGGCTTCATTCTGGACAATTCCTTGACTCAGATGGTTGTTTGAAAGTGGATACAGTTAAACAGAGACAACCACCAGTACAGCCAGGATTTGGGTTTGAAGGTTACAAGGTAAAGATTAAGAATTGAAAATTCTAGGACTCTAGACAAGGTAGAGGAAAAGGTGCATTGTGGAAAATATTAACTAAGTATAGAGAACAGAAAGGTAAGGTGTGTAGAAAGGGTCAAGACAACACTTAGAAAATTACTTCTGAAAGTAGAATAATGCAAAAGCTATTTTTAAAAAGTTGTGCTCAATCTCCCACCCTGATAGGTGTGCAGAGAGTGTGAACCTTGCATGAATTTTTCTCTGCTTAAGAGCCAGAAAGCAGATGGCATGAAAAAATAGGCGGGAAGTCCTGACCCATGAAATAGGTCACAAAATTCAAGGGCTAACTGTTAAAGAGGGAACTGTGGACAAACCGAAAGTACATAGGGATGAAGAGTCACTATAAAGGGCTGAAGTCTAGAGACATTGCTATGACAATGAAAATAAGCATTTTCTTTATACTGTAATTTATATTACCTAAGTAGTACAAGGTAAATTTCTTTGTACTAAAAAAATGTGAAACAAAACATCACACATAAAGCAAAATCTCTTTTACTATCTCCTCTAATTTTAGAACCCTCTTCTCCAAAGGAATCACTGTGCAGATTCTCTCTATTTATATAAAAGATGCCCCAAAAAATATATAGACTAATTGTAGTGACTGTGCAGTTTATGTATGTGTACATGTGTTTTATATAAAGTTGGAAACTTTATAGGTAGATGTAGAAGACTAGAAAGTCAGGAGGAAACTGACAATATTCTAATCAGGAAGTAACCAGGCCCCAACAAGGGACTGACAGAGCAAAGGAAGTTGCTAAAGTTGATAAATGAGTATATGTGGAAGAAGGAGGATTTGAAAGTAAAGATAATGCCAGCGATTTGGGTTTAAATACCAGGATAGCAGCTGGTGATTCCCTTGGTGTTTAGGAAGTAGGGCAGCTGGGAAAATTTTAAATGAAACACAGGCATTTGTCTGAGGCACACTGATTTGAGGTGGAAATGACCGCAAATCTGATTAAAATCTTTAATCAAATGACCATCTTCTGTGGCTTGAAATGCACTTATTTGACTATCTATTTAATAAGTAATCTACCCTATGGAATATTGATGGATATTTACTTCTATCCCAGGAATTATTATTTTCTGAATTCTAGATTCCTTAAAAATTTTTTCTTAAAAACTTTTTTTCTTGTAAAGAACATTCTTTAAAAAGAATTTGGTGTCAACAGTAAATCGAACAGTAAATTTTTATTCTGGGCAATAAGAACTGTGTGATCTCAGTCAAGTCACTTGCCTTCTTCTGACCTGAGTATGCTCATATTTAAATAAGAGGATTTAGACCTTCATTTCCATCAATATTGCAGACGAGATATCCTAACTTACTCTGTGCTAAAAACTAAAAATGTTGAATAATTTTTCCCACCTCTTTATTGATAAGATGACTACAAAGCAAATGAAAACTAAGTGAAGTCAGGATCCCAGAAGTGTTCCTATGTAAGAGGTTAAGGGTGAGTTAGAAACAAACCAAATTCCTTCTTCCCTGAATCCTCAACTCCCCACACCACCCAAAATAAAAGGAAAATTGCCTGCTTTAAACCATGCTGTTTAATGAAAGAGGGAAATAATTCTTCCTTGAAAATTGTTAACCAAATACCTACCCCCAGGCCTTATAGGCCAATTTACATTGGCTAGGTCCTCCAGAAATCCTCAGATGGATAACACTATGGCTTCAGGTGGTCCTGGGCTAGTCATGCCCCCAAAGACCAGACACAAGCAAATACAGATGCTCTTTGGAAGAATTTACCTCCATTAAAGGTCTCAAAGAATTCTGATAGATAATGTTCTACATGAGATAACATACAGCAGAAAAAGACTATAAAGATACATGAATTATCAATTACAGCTTATGAAAAAACCTTACTTAATGTGTTTAAGAAATAAGAGAGTAGCTTGAAAATATGAGCAGGGAAAAACAGAATATATAAAAAAGGAACAAGCATTTTTGGAAAAGAATGAAGAGAACTTCTAGAAATTAGAATTATAATAATTAAATTAAAAATTCACTAGATTGTATTAACTGCATAGCAGACTAAATTAGAGGAATAATAAGTGAACTGGAAGGTGAATCCGAAAGATTATTTGGAACGTAGAATGAAGAGACAGAAAGGTGAAAATTACACAAGACTGATATTACAGATATGGAGCATAGAATGAGACAATTTGCCTTTTAAAAAGGAGAAAAGAGGTAGCAGAAGCAAGATTTTGCCAGAAATTTTGCCAGAACCAATAACCAACAATAATCCTTACCTTCAAGAAGCTCGACAAATTCCAAGCATAAAAAGTCCATACCTAGCTAAATCATACTGTAATTGCAGAGCACTATAAATTGCAGAAATATCATCTTAAAAGACTGATTACGTTAAATGGAACCATAATAGACAGGGGATCAGTGAACTTTTTTTGTAAAGGGATAGATAGTAAATACTTTAGATTTTGAAGGCTGTATGGTCTCTGTTGCAAATACTCAATTCTGCCATGGTAGTAAAAGCAGTCATAGAAAATTCATAAATGAATAAGTATGGCTGTGTCCCAATAAAACTTTATTTAAAAAAACAGGTGGTAATGCAGATTTGACAGGTAGGCCATAGTTTGCTGACCCCTGAATTAGACTGACATCTGACTCCTCAACAGCAAAAATGGAAGACGGAAGGCAGGGGAATATCTTTAATGGATTGAAAGAAAACAGTTGCCAACCTACACTCCCATTGCCAGCAAAATATCATTCAAGAAAAAAAAAAAGATGTTTTCCAGAAAAAAAAAAACCTGATAGGTTTATTCCTATCAGGAATAAATTGGTAACAGAGGAGAAATTTCTCAACTTGATAGATTTTACCACCAACAGATCTTTACTAAATAATATTCTAAAAGATATGCTTTCAGGCCAAAAAAAAAACGTGATTACAGATTAAAAAAAATAAAGAGCAATGAAAAAATAAATATGTCAGTAAATCTAAATCAACATTAACTATGTAAAATAAAATAACAACAATATAACAAGTATATAAAACCATTAAAAAAAAAAAAGTTTGAGTTAATATTCCCCAAAATAATAGCATTTACTATGAGAGAGGAGACTGGAATAAAGCACTCTAAGTTCTTGACTAGTTCAGAAAGAGGATAGAAATACTCATTAACTTTAGACTATAATACATTAGGTATGTAAATTAAATGTATGTAAATTTAACTTCCTAAAGTAAAAACTACAAAATGGAAATAGAAAATAGAAATCCAAACTAGTAAGGGGAAAATGAAATGAGAAAAATAATCTATCTAAAGAAAGTTAAGAAAGGAGAGAAGAAAATCATAGAAAGAGATAGACAGATAAAATAAGATGGTATAAATAATTCTATATATACAAAAAATTAAAATTAATGTAAATATACTGAATGCTCCACATAAAATTATAAAATGTTAATTCTGGCTTTTAAGAAAAGTCAACCATCTACTACTTTAGGAAGGAATAGAAATTTAAGCCTAAAGCAAGCAGAAGAAAAGAAATAATAAAAATTAGAACAGAAATCAATGAAGTTATAAAATATAAAACAATAAATGAAATAAAAAACTGGTTATTTGAAAAGATCAAAAAAATTGTTAGACCTCTAAGGCAGGCTGACTAAGCAAAAAAGAGAAGACAAATTATCAATATCAGATGAAAGAGGTGTTATCAATATTGATCCTGTGGAAATGTAAAGGATAATAAAGAAATACTACAAACAACTCTATGCCTACACATTTGATAACTTAGGTGAAATGGACAAATTCCTTGAAAGACACAAACTACCAAAATTCACACAAAGAGAAATAAATAATCTGAATAAGCCATTATCTATTTTTTTTTAAATATCTATTTAAAAATAAAACTCATAACCTTCCCCCTCCAAAAAAAAGCACTAAGCTCAGATGTCTTCTTTGGTGAACTCTACCAAACATTTAAGGGTGAAATTGTATCAATTCTTCACAGTCTCTTCCAGAAATAGAAGCAGAAAGAACACTTCTAAAATCATTCTTGTCTCATTGTATGAGACCAGAATTAACCTAACACCAAAAGCAGACAAATATATTACAAGAAAGGAAAGCTGCAGACCAATATCTCTCATGAACATAGATGCAAAAATCCTCAACAAAATATTAGCATATCAGTTTCAACAATGTATAAAAAGAATCATATACCATGTTCCGGGTGTGCAAGACTGGTTCAAAATTTGAAAATCAATCAATGTAACAGATCAAAAGGCTAAAGACAAAAAAAAAAAAATGACATGATTATATCAATTGATGCAGAAAAAGCATTTAACATAATCCAACACCCATGCATGATGATATCTCTCAGTAAACTAGGAATAGAGGAGAACTTTCTCAACTTAATAAAAAAAAAATCTACAAAAACTGTACAGCTAACATACTTAATGGTAATAAACTAGATTCTCTACCTCTAAGATTGGGAACAAGTCAAGGGCATCCTCTGTCACCACTGCTATTCATCACTGTACTGAAAGATCTAGCTAGTTCAATTACACAAGAAAAGGATATAAAAGTTATACATATTAGAAAGGAAGAAAAAATGTCTTTATCTGTAGATGATGTGATTGCCTCTGTTAAAAATCCCCCAAATTTGCCAAAAACACAAAAACCAAAAACAACGAGAACAATAAAAACTCCCAAACCTCATGGACCTAATAAGTGAGTATAGCAAGGCTACAGGACACAAGGTTAATATACAAAAGTCAATGCTTTTCTATATACTAGCAAAGAACAATTGGAATTTGAAAAATATTTAAATCCCACTTACAATGGCACCAAAAACAACAAAAAAAGCAAATGCTTAAGCATAAATCTAACAACCTATGTTCAGGATCCATATGTGGAAAGCCACAAAACTCTGATGAAACAAATTAAAGAAGATCTAAATAAATGGAGATATATTCCATGTTCATGAACTGCAAAATTCAGTAGTGTTAAGTATTTCCAACTTGATCTTCAACACACTTCTAATCAAAATCCTAGCAAACTATTTTGTAGAAATCAACAAATTTATTCCAAAGTTTATATGGGAAGACAAAAGACTATAAAATAGCCAACAACAACAGCAAAAAGAGTAAGAAGAACACTATTCAATTTCAGAACTTAACTATAAAGCTACAGTAATCAAGACAGCATGGTACACGTGAAATAATAGGCACACAGGTCAATTGAAAAGAATAGAGAGCACAGAAATAGACCCACTGAAATATAGTCACTGATCTTTGATGAAGGAGCAAAGGCAATAGTATTCATTTACTGCTGCTATTGTAACAAATTACCATAAACTTAGTGGCCTACAAAGAACAGATTTATTATATTGTACTTCTGGAGTTCAGATGGCTGACGTGGGTCTCAATGGGCTAAAATCAAGCTGTCTGCAGGGCTGAGTTCTTTTCAAGGGGTTCTAGAGGGCGACTCCATTTCCTTGCCTGTTTCAGCTTCTAGAGGTACTGCATTTCTTGGCTCATGGATCAACTCCACCTTCAAAGCCAGAAATAGCCAATAAATCTTTCTCTTATTGCATCAGTTTGACACTGCTTCCATGATCACATCTCCTTCTCTGACCCTGATTCTTCTGCCTCTCTCTTCTACTTTTAAGGACCCTTGCAATTACATTGGGCCCACCTGGATAATCCAGGATAATATTTCCATCTCAAGATCATCTGATTAGCAATCTTAATTCTATCAACAACTTTAATTCCCCCTTGCCATGTTACCTAACATACTCACAGATCCAGGGGATTAGGATGTGAAAACACCTTTGGCGGGCGGCGGGGGGTACACATTATTCTATCACAGAAATTCAATGAAAAGAGGATAATCTTTTCAACAAATGGATGTCCATATGCAAAAAAGTCAATCTAGCAGAGATATTACACCTTTCATAAGAATAAACCTGAAATGGATGATAGGCCTAAATGTAAACCGAAAACCTGTGAAACATCTTGAACAAAACATAAGAGAAAATCTAGGTGAACTGGGTTTGACTTTTTAGATACAACATCAATAGCATGAATCCTGAAAGACAACACTGATAGACTGGAATTTATGAAATTTTAAAACTTTTTCACTGCAAAAGACACTGTCAAGAGAATGAAAAGACAAGCCACAATCTGAGAGAAAGTATTTGCAAACACCTATCTGATAAAGGACTTGCACCCAGAATACACAAAGAACTCTTAAACTCAACAAAAAGAAAACAAAAAACCCAATTGACAAATAGGCAAAGATCTGAGCAGACACCTCACCAAAGAAGATGTACAGATAGCAAATAAGCAAATGAAACATGCCCAATATTATCTGTCATTCAAGAATTACAAATTAAACTCCAAGGAGATATTACTACACATCTATTAAAAGAGCAAAAAACCTAACCAACCAACCAACCAACAAAATAACCCAAACCTGACAATATCAATTGCTGCTGAGGATGAGCAAAAGGAACTCTCATTCTTTGCTGGTGGGAATGCAAAAGTATATAGACACTTTGGAAGATTGCTTGGCAGTTTCTTACAAAGCTAAACACACAATTTAGTAATTGTACTCCTATTTATTTACTAAACTGATCTGAAAACATGTCCACATGAAAACCTGCATATGAATGATTATAATAGCTTTACTTATAATTATCAAAAACTAGAAGCAAACCAGATGTCCTTCAATAGGTAAAATGGTATACAAACTGTGGTATGTCCATATTACATATTATTATTCCATGATAAAAAGAAATGAGTCATCAAGACACAAAAATACATGAGTGAATTTTAAATGCACATTACTGCATGAAGAAGCCAGTCTGAAAAGGCTAGAGACTGTGTGGTTCCAATTAAATGCATCTGGAAAAGGAAAAACTGTAGACAGTTAAAGGATCAGTGTTTGCCAAGAATCTGGGGGAGGGAGAAGGGCTGAACAGGTGAAGCACAGGGCAGGCAGTGAAACTATTCTGAATAATATTGTAATGGCAAATCCATGACACTACGCACTTGCCAAAACCTGTAGAATTTTTACAGCACAAAGAGTACATTTTAACGTATGCAGGTTTAAAAAAATCATTTAGGAGGTTGTGGGATCCCAGTATAAAATGCAGAATGTGACAAAACAATATATCTTTATTAGAAATGTTTAAAACGTCTTTACTTGAAGGCACTACAGGAAAAAATTGCTGACCTAAGTAGCTTTGGAAATGAGTAGGGTCTGTAAGACAAAAGGCAAAAGAATCTGTACATAAGCACTATATTCTTGTTGATCAAGTCATTTCCCACGAGCGTGTGGGTAAACAATCCTGATACTGCTACATACGTATATTGGAACTGAACAATTAAGTAACCGGATGACGAATGGTGGGAGCCAGGTTTTTCACTATTGGAGTAGGAGGTTACACAAAGCAAGGGGAAGAGGTTATGATGATCCATGTGGTAATGGATTAGAGTTAGAGACAATCATAACAACTCATGTTTAGCTTAGTGTATACATATATATATATATATAGTTACACAAAGAAATATTATAGGTATGTATAATATATACTGGGTTATATATTTCCTTGCCATGTCAGCTGATAGGGTCTAGAACAATGATACCCTAGTAGTAATGAGCACACCTAGCACCCAGATCTTGGTTTCTAATACCACTCTTTAATAAAAAGAACCGGGGCTTCTTAGAGAAATGGCTGATCCTAGGACTGGGGCAGGAAATATACAAAATGAGTTTGGAGCATCTTGTAGTGCCAGAGAGTAAGGAAATGCTTAAACAAACAAACAAACAAACAAAAATAACCACAGAATGATGGAGGTATGCCAAATAGACACAGGAACCAAAGGATAGAGCTCGGAAACTGGAACAATTTGAGCAACAAAATAAAGTAGTATTGGGTTATAAATTATAAGATAAATATCAATGAGTTCATAATGATATAAATGATTGAATAAATAAATAAATGGGAGAGAATAAACAAATCTGAGCAGAAAATATCCAAATAATTTATGTACACTCCCTGCCTTCAAGAAGGTGGAACATAATTCCCAACCCCTGAAGAGTGAGCTGCACACAGTGACTTTCTTCCAAAGAGTGCAGTATGCAAAGGGAGCACTTTACAGTAGAGAAAACTGACAAACACTGCCTCAAGCAGGTAATCAAGGTCAACATCAACGGTGATAAGTCATGTTGATATTGATACAATGTAACCTTGATGCATATGATGAAATGATAGTTTACCTCTGTGATCTTCCTTCCAAAATACCCCAGTCTAACCATGTGTAGAGCATTACACAAATTCCAACTGAGGAATATTCTACCAAATGCCTGACTAGTACTTCTCTAAGATGTCAAGGTCATGCCAAACAAGGTAAGTCTAGAAGCTGTCACAGCCAAGAGAGAAGCTTAAGGATACATGATGAGTGACTAAATGTAATGTGTCCTAGATAAGATTCTGGAACAGCGAAAGAATATTAGGTAAATACTAGGGAAATCTGAATAAACTATGGCTTTAATTAATAAAAATATATCAATATCAGTTCATTAATAACACATGCAGATGCTAGTAATAGGGAAAACTGGGTGTGAGTATATGGGAACTCTGAATTATCTTCACAATTTTTTTTTCTAAATATAAATTATGGAAGACTTGCACTTATTTTTTTCTAAATACAAAATTGTTCTAAAATAAAATATTTATTTAAAAATGTTTTATTAAACCAAAAGAAGGTGAAAAGAGGAACAAAAGATTTGAAAAAATGAGATGGGCAAACAGACAACATAAAAATAAACGAATTACATTAAGTTTATATAGACCCTCTCCAGTTAAAAGGCAGAGATTGTCAGACTGGCTCAAAAAGAAGGACCCATCTATAGGTTCTTTAAAATGGATACATTTTAAACATAAAGACACAAATAGATTGAAAGAAGATGGAAAAAGATATAACCATGAAATATGTAAGCATAAGAAATAAGAAAGCTAAAGTGCTTATATTAATATCAAATAAAGCATGCATCAAGACAAAGAATGTGAGGTAAAGAAAGACATTTTGAAATGACAAAATAGTCTATTTTGAATGTATGCTAAATTCTACATTTTTTTTTAATGGGAGGGTTGGGCTACGTGATTTCTAAAGTCCCGCCTGCTGTAAGTACTATGATTCCAGGGCTGGCCAGCGGCAAGTCTGAGTTCTAAAAGTGAGCACATTTGCTATGCTTCTACAAGTCCATAAAGGGCTGTTGGATTCACATGGACAAATTCTGATGGGCTCTTTCTGAACAGATTTAACTATGTAGAAAATAATGCAGGATATTTTGCTTGAATTCAAGTGAAATCTGCATTAACCTTTATAGGTGGGGAAGCATAAAGAAATAGCACAAGATGTTTGTAGGTATACCAGACCATGAGATTGTTTGCTTATGAAAGCTGTTGAACTGTTTATTTGATCCACACCACACACATTTTGGAGGCCTTGAACTGAAAGCATAATAGACCCTAGGGTGTGTATGTATTCTAGAGAAAGAGAGAGACTTGCATTCAAATGAATGCATTTTGTTTAATGTATGTTTTAGAACCATACTTGAAAAGTACTCTATGAAATTTCAATTTGATTTTGCTGGGTCATTTTCATTTAGAACTTAGTAAAAGCTAAACTGCCTAATGAATATTTAGTATACCTTAGACAGTTCAGCGTTTTCAAACCTGCATTAAATTGAAACATCAAAACAAAAAATATATTATTTTTCAAATTCTTCTTGGTCTTTTCCTTTTGTGCGTTCTAAATAAAGATAGTCTAATGGCTGGAAATACTGGTATAAAATGAAGAGGGTAATGAGTAGGAAAAGAGAGGTTAGAAAGCTATAATCAATTGTGAGCTTCAATGCAATCATAAACCATGAGAGCTAAATAAGTCCCATTTCTACCTTTGCCCTTTCATTGTAATAATGCACACAGAGATTTTTAAGTAATATAAGCTTGAGATAAAAACTGCAAAGTTCAATCATCTTAGCAATGAAACATTAGGAATGAAAAATGGATATCTTTGAATAAGTGATGAGTGGAAATGTGACAACATAATGACATTTCAGTAACAAAATTAATTTACCTCAGATATGAGGATACATTTTCCTATACTGATTGCTACTGATTTTTTGGTTTAGTTGAGCCAATTGTAAATCTTCCCTGTTGATGTCTAACAATTATGTATTCATTTGAATTATGAAAATTATTATCACAATATTTCAGCCTCTGGGGGCTATATGTTTCCATCATTTCGACCATTTTCTCCATTTTGAACTCAGAATGATTTATATCCATTTAAAAAATTTTATAAGCATATATGTGAGTTTAAATTTGATGTGATTCTAATTTGCCTCATTAAGAAAAGAACTAATTTCCAAGTGTGTGTGTGTGCATGTGTACACGCATGTGGCTATGTATGTGTTTGTGTGTTTGTGAAATAACCAAGTTATTTCACTGGAATACATAGACACCAAAGAACTGAGTTATTACGTCGAGAAAGAATACAAACAGAGCAATGAAAGACGGCAAGATGAAGGCATTTCCCTATAGGGCCGTTCTTAATTTAAAACTAATGAGAGGGACTTCCCTGGTGGCGCAGTGGTTGAGAATCTGCCTGCCAATGCAGGGGACACGGGTTCGAGCCCTGGTCTGGGAAGATCCCACATGACGCGGAGCAACTGGGCCCGTGAGCCACAACTACTGAGCCTGCGCATCTGGAGCCTGTGCTCCGCAACAAGAGAGGCCGCGATAGTGAGAGGCCCGCGCACCGCGATGAAGAGTGGCCCCCGCTTGCCACAACTAGAGAAAGCCCTCGCATAGAAACGAAGACCCAACACAGCCAAAAATAAATAAATAAATAAATTAATGAATTAATTTTAAAAAAATTAAAAAAAAAACTAATGAGGGTGGATGAGGGGAGAAGGAAAAATGGGAAAAGAATAATATATAGTCTTACTTCGTATGCAAATTAGGAAGAACAAAAATGTTACAGAGATTGTTTTACAGTGAAAAGTTTAGGATTGACAGATAAAACAACGTGAAAGCAAGTGGGATAGTGCCATTTTGTTTTTCTTTTGTTCCGGTGAGTAGGTATTAAGCCTCTTTGAAGCACAAAGACACGGTGCTGAAGGAGAAGACGGAATGATGTACAACACTGCTCCCGAAGAGCTTTCTGTCCCTGATTGGAAGGCAGTGTGGAGGTCTCCCACTGTGTTGCCTGGCAATCAGGAAAGGATGTTTGCATGGAAGCGCAGAGAGGGAATACTCCTAGGATTTCCCAAGGCCCGTACCACTGTGAGCTTCATTTCCACTTCCTTCAGCAGCATCCCATCGGTGGAGTTTATGGGTGGGTTCCCCTTACGTAAATTGAAGATGATTTCCAGTCACAAGTTGTTTGAGCCACAACCTTCTTCCTACTTGCTTCTCTCCATGTGTCTGACATGAGTATGAGATCATATTTCCAAATATACTTTTTAAAAGACCCCACAGTTTCAATGAAAGTAACATCCTTCACAGTTCAAAAATGTGCCTTCCCAGTAATGTGTGCCTTCAAACCGATTTCTTCTGCCTTCTTCTGACCTTCTATCTTGAAAGGACCGCTTTTGCCGATTGGAGTCCCTCCAGCCTAGGAAGATATTCTAAGCTTCATTAGTGTTATTTTACTGTCCCAGAGTGCGGCAGCCTTTGGAAGTAAATTAGGTTTTCTTAGAATGTATACTCAAATTTTGCTGTTTGGACATTTGATACCCACCTCTACCCGACACTGACAAAAAAAAACCAAACCCGAAACTGCAACAACAAACCTGGTCATGCAGGAGCCAGCACCTGGCAAGGTTCCTCTGTGAAGTATTTCTGGAAGGGGTCTCATGGGTGTCTGAACCGGTCTGTGCTTGCTAGCTGCCGCACACCCACACCTCTGCTGCCTGGGGCCCTCAGCCCGCAGTGACTCAGGTGCTCTGCCACTGCACTCCCAAGGGCTCCCATGGTGCCGGTCGTAGAAATTTAGGTTTGTAGAATGTTATTATTTTGCTTGCGGTTGTTTAATTTACGTTAGTAGACAATGCCAGCAGATATTTCTGAAGCGCTAAGTTCGCTTTGTCTCTCCTAAATATGAACTTCCAGTTTTGGGGAAATTTCAGACCATGCTGTTGAAGGACATATATATTTATATATAGAATCTTTAACTTCAGCATTGTCAATTTTTTTTTTTCATGATGCAGATGTAAAAAACAAAAAAATAAACCCAGCATCTCCCAAACTATGTTGATTAGAACCCATGGGAAAAAACAATAAAATGTGTGGTAATTATTTATATTTTACTCCCTAGCCTATAGAAATAGCCTTGAACATCATGACTTTTACCTGAGATATTCATCTATTCATCCCATCCATTTCCTTGCTACATAAAATGGAATCTGTTTTACATCATCTTTTCTTGGAGTATAATACTGGACTTAGTTTCTCTTGAGAAAAAAAGGCCAAAGTCACTTTCTTTGTTAATTACTATTGAAGATGAACTTTGAGTGCCAATAACCACAGTTAGATGGGAGCCTAATGTTTCCAAATAGAATAATGCAGAATTATTCTAAAGCAGCTTTTATTTGGCAAAAGGAAAACAAGTTGTGCATTATAAATAACTACTGCACACAAATTGCTTGGTTGTGTCTGTTTCTAGCTCAGTGGACAACTGTTGGTGAAAGCAGAGTATCTGGGTCTAAGTTTATAGGTATCAAAGGTGTAAGAAGAGGCAACATGGAAAAAAAAAAAGAGCAGAGTTGTCACTTTTGTAAGAGTGTCAAAAATCTTCTATTGCTTACATCCTAATGTGGGCAAAGGACTGCTCTTTTCCACCAGTTAGTGTAGAATCTTTTATCCTTCCCAGATGTTCTGAAGGCCAGAGCCCAAACTAATGCCCACTTCATTATTTCCAAAATTGTTACAGAGTTGGCCACCATACTTCTTTTCCATAAATAACATAGGAAAATGTACTCAGGGAACTTGTAGAATTGAGAAAACAACAATTTATGCCTGCAGTATGAACCCATTATTTGCAACTCTTTCCTAGAGGAGTGATTGGGTGAGATGCCCCAGTCTGGTTGTTACAATCCAGTGCTATGGCATCACACAGAAGCTCCAAATCATTTCACCATGATGATGACCAGTGCTCAAAACATTTTTTTAAATTGTATATTTATTTGGGAGAATGATCAAGCATTCTATTATTGTAGGGTTACTATTCTGGTTTTTCGTTGAGCTACATTAGATGCTGATTTGGGGAAGAACAGGGTCACTTTTATGGCAGAGTCTTTGGATTTACGTAGGGTCTCTTCCTGACACAGGCATCCTCACTCGCCCATTCATGCCCACCATGGTGTTATAGTTACTAGTGTTGGCTTAAACATCTGCTCTCCAGGCTCAGTGCAGGCCTTGCTTTGTCTGTGAAGCTTGTCTTATATAGTCGTAGAACAATAGAGCTGGGAGATCACTCCAGCTCACATTAAAGATGAGGAAACTGAGACATGAAGCTGTTAAGCAACTTGCCTGAGGTCATCCATCTGGTTATCATAAAAGTTCAGGTGGCACAGAGTCTCTTATAGTGCAGGCCACCATATTTCCCAGCCCACTCTGGCTTTGCCTTTTTCTGGATTCTTACAGACTACTGCATTATTTAACACTTCATTATGTACTGCCTGGTGGCACTCCCTAAGTCCTTCTTCTGTTGAATGCTGACTGTATGTTAGATGTTCTAGAAAGACCAGTTAATTGATTGGCATTGGTGTGTACTGATGTGGACCATGTCTCCTGAACGAGCCTTCTCATAAGACCAAAATGCAGAATCTCAAAAGATTTTTCTCTTCTTACCAGCAGGTTCTTGAAAATATTCCACAGATCAGTTGTAAGCATGTCTCTTTTTTTTTTTTTTTTTTTTTTTTTTTTTTAAATTTATTTATTTATTTTTGGCTGTGTTTGGTCTTCGTTTCTGTGCGAGGGCTTTCTCTAGTTGTGGCAAGCGGGGGTCACTCTTCATCGCGGTGCGCGGGTCTCTCACTGTCGCGGCCTCTCTTGTTGCGGAGCACAGGCTCCAGACGCGCACGCTCAGTAGTTGTGGCTCACGGGCTTAGTTGCTCCGCGGCATGTGGGATCTTCCCAGACCGCATGTGGGATCTTCCCAGACCAGGGCTCGAACCCGTGTCCCCTGCATTAGCAGGCAGATTCTCAACCACTGCGCCACCAGGGAAGCCCGTAAGCATGTCTCTTTTAAAAAATCAATTCATTTAATATCAGAGTTGCCAAGTGTTAACACAGAAAATCATTAAAAAAAAAAAGAAGTGGAACCATGTGATGTTCTACTGGCACAAAATACCTTTCACCACTGGAAAAGGCAAAGAATGAGACACTAGCTCATTGTGTCTTCCCATACTCAATGCTAAGCAATTGGTAAAAACTGAAAAATTCAGCCAATTATCTGGATATTTTAGTTTGTCTTATAAAAAAATTGGTTATAGAAGGTGTCCAGAATTCTATCATTGCTTAGTTGTCAGTCAAAAAGTCATTGTTATCCATAAATATGGTGTCATATCAATGAATAATAAACCTTCCTGTCAATCAAAAGTATTGTTATGTATAGACCTTGTGTCAGACATTTTAGGCTTTGCATTGAGATATGAAGTGCATGCAAATTAAGGTAAATTTAAAGACAGCATGGCCACAGGCAAATATATTTTAATAGAGTTAGACTTTACAGGGAAATTGACACTTGAGCAAAAACACAAAATGCAAGTGAGCAAATACTACAATTTTCTAAACAAAGAAGCCAGCTTTTGAAGGCGGAAAGAGAAATATAATTTTATTGTTATACAGACACATTTTCCATTTGGACAAATCCACTCATTATGATTCTGTAATTGGGGAAGGGAAAATAGTAAGAGATACAAGACATAAAGGCAAACTTCTCCCATGTTTCACATTTTCTAATAAATATTTTAAAAAGAAATTTAAGTTTAATACAGTTAATTTTCAAAGGAATTAATTATCTGCTAAGTTAATTTACATTTAATATTAAAAATGCTTCCACTTGAAAATTTAAAATTTGGGGTTCAATTTTTTTTTTCTTCTCACTAGCAAAATTTGTTTTACTGAGAGAGTCCGCCATATGAGCAAGACCCCTGAACAACAGGGATTATGTACCTGGTTATTTCTTGTCTTCCCCTTAACATCTCTGTCAGAGTGTGCTGTTATCCCTGCTGCAGCTGTGACCCAAAACAAAAAAGAATCAAAGAACAGTGAACCATAATGTAAACTATGGTCTATGGGCGATTATGATGTGCCAGTGTAGGTTCATCAATTGTAACAGATGTACCACTTTGGTAGGGGATATTGATGATTGAGGAGGCTATGCATGTCTAGGGAAGGGGGTATATGGGAAATATCTGGACTTTCCTCTCAATTTTGCTGCAAACCTAAAACTTCTCCAAAAAAATTAAAGTCTTAAAAAAACAAAAAAGAATCAAGGTAGGAGGCATAGGACCAATGATGTAAATAAACATCCTGTCTAACCCAAGTAGCATTGAAATCTTCCCTGTAGGTGTAGGCCTAAATCTGATGCTTATGCAATTCAGTGTATGACTTTAGGCAAGTCATTTAACCTCTCTGACTCAGGTTCTTCATCTATAAACATTAAAAAATTGAAAATAAATTTATTCACAATACATAAATACTGAGTGCCTTCTCTGTTCTAGATACTAGGATAGAGCAATGAGCTAGATTATGGTTCAATCTAGAATGGGAAGCAAACTTTAATAAATTCACAATTAATTGGTAAATTCACTGGTTCACTATTTAATTATAGGTGGGATAAATGCTCTAGAGAAATGCATTTAAGAATATCCCAGCAGGGAAATCTAATATAATCAAAGGCAGAGTTAGAGGAGGATGGGTGGGTAGTCCAGGTAATAACCTAGCAATCACAAATCGCTTTTGAGAGGCTCACATATGATAATTAGAAAGTGCTTTGCAAAGTATAAAGAGCTACATATGATCTAGCATTATTAATTTGGGGGCATTTGATTACGGTTCTAGAGAATCAGCACCTCATAATTAATATCATAGATGCTAAAAAATATGTATTGAATTGCCTCCTTTTGTATATCCTTTCCCAGCCTGAACTTATTCCAAAAATGAAATTATGTGATGTCAAATGTAAGTTGTAAAGTCCAAGAAGGCAGAAATCATGCCTGTCTTGTTCATCTTTGGTGCAGGGCCTGGCATATAAAAGATGCAAAATAAACATGTAGACTGGGAATTCCCTGGCGGTCCAGTGGTTAGCACTCCGTGCTTCCACTGCTGGGGACCTGGGTTCGATCCCTGGTCTGGGAACTAAGATCCCACAAGCCTCAGAGTGCGCAGCCATAAATAAATAAATAAACAAACAAACAAACAAACAAAACATGTAGATTTGGGCTGAATGAACAAATGGACTTTAATGGTTTCATTTCACAGACAAGAAAACTAAGGACTAGAAAAATTACTTTGTTCAATCACAGACTACAAAGTAGCACAATTAAAACTTGAACACCAGATTCTTAGCTCTCAATCCATTAATTACAGTGAAAGTTGTGAAGATAATATAAGACATATGGTATCCGTGTGTTGATGGCGTAGTGGATAAGACCAAAAATGGTCTCTAGAAGAAATTTTTTTCTTCTCAGGAAAAAAAATCAACTTTGCAGTAACATATTGTGTGTATTGCTTTTCCTTTGCAGCAGGCTGAGATTAAATTTCCTCCATATCAATTACCTCCTCACCCCTCACAGAGGTTAGAGTAGAACTTAGTAACTAAGAGAAGTGTGGGGCATGGGTACCAATTACTGTCAGTTAATATTATATACTTTGTAATGGTCAAAAGCATGGTAATAGGAGGAATAACATTTTCACACGTAAAACAGAAAGGCTTTGGGGAGAAAATTTCTCACAGTGGAGAAATTTTTTTAAATGTAGATACTTGAGGGGTAAAACAACTGGAGTTAAGAACAGAAGCTCCCCTCCTTATCCCAAGCAAATTACCCTGAAGCTTAGAGACTTGAAGCAACAATAAAAAATTATCTAACAGTTTCTGTGGGCTAGAAACACTTATTGTCTCATGCAGTTATTGTGAAGGATCAGGAAGTCAGAAGGGGCTTAGCTGTGTGGTTCTGCTCTCATGAGTTTGTAGTCAAGGTATCAAATGGGATTGCTGAAGGTTTGACTAGAACTGGAGAATCCACTTTCAAGATGGCTGACTCACATGCCTGGTGCCAGCTGTTGGCAGGAGGCCTTACTTCTTCATCATGTGGACCTCTCAGTAGGGTTGATTAAGTGTCTTCACAGCATGACTGGCATTCGCCAAAGAGAATGATTTCCAGGAAAGCAGGGTGGAAGCTATACTATCCTTTGTGACATAATCCCAGAAGCCACACTCCATTATTTTCATGATATTTGATGTTATTCAATGTGGAAGGGGACCACATAAAGGCATAAATACCAGGAGTCCCAATAAACACTCATTGGGAACCATATTGGAGCCTGGCCACCAGGTTATCCTGGACCACATTCCCTTCCATGAAAGCAAGTAGACATTGAGATCAGAGTGCAAAAGAAAGTGCCTACACTAACTGATGAACTACAACATAATGGAATTCTACATAGCTCTTTGTATGAATAAAACCCTTTTGTATGAATAAAACACTTTTGTAAAGCAAAGAAGCTATTAAAATTTCTCAACTTAAGTTCAAAAAAACAAATAAGCAAAAACCAAGCACAATCAGGAAGCATAAAATGCAGAAAAACATTCTTTTCTAGCATCAAGGGACTTATGCGTGAGGTTTGAGGTGATTGATACTCAGATGGACTATATATGCCAGCCGAATTGTTCTGAAAATATATCCGTCCTGCTGACCAATTCATATAGAGATGCTGATAACACAGCCAGGGGAGGTCACAAAGTTTCACTTGCTAGATAGAGAAAAGAAGTTCCATAAATGAGGCAGAGGGACACAGAGATGTATGAATTTTGTAAAAGGGCAGAAAGGTAATTTGGACGAAAAGGTGGATTGTACCTCACCTAGAGATCCCTGAAGCTACTCACCACCAAACCGAACAATAAGAACAACCTCACGACACAAGACAAAGGATTTAGACTATTTGAGACCAATTCACCATCGAGTGCCTCTGTGGGAAACATGATTCAATCCCAAAGATGGGCATTTCTAACTATCCTGAGGAAGTATACATTCTCACAGCTCCCAGCCAAAAATGAAACGTGCTTCAAAGTAGGTCAGAGCCGAATGACAGCTCTCAGGAGCTTTGCAGTGCACCACGCATGTAAAAGAAGAAAAACAAAGCCGCTTACAGAAGAGTCTCAATTCTCGGATTTTAGAATGAATTCTCTAGCTGGAATGAGGTACAGAATAATGCCTTTATACGTATTGAATTATTGAATTAAGAACTTTGGCCATGCGTTTTACTCTCCAGTTTGATTTTCTTTCTTCATCTATCATTTTGGAGAATTTGCCTACATGATACTACCCCAGACACTGTTATCAACAAGTACTTTATAGATTTTTGTCACAATAGTCTCCCTGAAGATTAACCTAAACATACTCATTTTTCCAGTTGTTTCCCATTACCTGAAGTAACTACTTTAAGCACAGAATTATTTGGGACATCTGTACATTTGGTACTAGAAACAGTTCAGGTTATACATGACAGAAAGATAGAGAGATAGAGAGATAGATGGACAGATGGACAGAGAGACACATGTGCCTTCTTGAATGGTAAGAAAGGGACCATTCTTAATTTTTTTTTTTTTTTTGCTGCCCTGCATGGTTTGCGGGATCTTCGTTCACCTGGCCAGGGTTCCCCCAACAGGGATCTACCGAACCTGTGCCCCCTGCAGTGGAAGCGCAGTCTTAACCACTGGACTGCCAGGGAAGTCCTGGGACCATACTTTATCTTGAGTAAGCTTAGGTGAGTGATAAAGGTGTAATTTTTACCTATTAAGGGTATGCTTTGCTTTATCTATTAATAGGTATACCTATTAAGGGTATGCTTTGTAATTTTTACCTATTAAGGGTATGCTATTAAGGGTATTGATAAGCATATCAATAACCAATGTTGTGGTTGGACTAGCTCTTGTGGTTCTTATTATGATTGCAAGATGCCCTTCAGCAATAATCATCAGGAAACTTTGAAAACAAAAAGTTTATTATTTACAGAACCTGGAAATTACACAGTACACCTGGGGCCACACAGTGAGGTTGTGGGGAGAGAGAGAGTGAGTGCACAGGCCTGGGGTTCTGCTTTTATTGGGGTTGAGGGTGGGCCGATGGTTTTTCGGGTTCACTCTTTATTGGTGAATTTGAAACCTAAGGGTGGTAATTTAAAGCATGGACGAGAAAAAAAATATGTGGCCGAAATGGTCAGTTATCAAAATCAGCCAAGATCTCTGAAACAAAGGAGACTCAGACTGGGGAGGCAGCCTGGCCCTTTATCTAGTTCTGTGGCTGCCAATGTGCTTCTTCAAGATAGCCCTCTTGAAGTGGGTGCCTCTTTGAAGTGGGTGCCTTGGTAATCAAAGCTTAAGTCGGGCACTTGCGTCATAAGAAAAAGAAAACCAAAACCAAAAAACTGTCAGGGTTTACACTGCAGGGTATCACAGTGAAACAGAGACGGAGAGCCTTTGGCCTACAGTATAAAGTGGATCTTCCTACATGCCTTTCACAATTTTACTCCCATCTACCATTTGAATCCTCTCTACTTGTGTTCCTTTCTCTCCTGGCTTCCGCACATGCCCCCATGCTTTCCCACTTCCAGGCCTTTGCTCATATTTTCCCTCAGCTCTTCTGATTAGCTGTATGTGTCTAACCCTAGCCAATTTAAAAAAGCTTAGATGCCACTTCCTCCGTGAATGTCAAGTCCAGTAGACTAATCCCTCTTTTCTCTGAACTCTTAAAAATATCTTTCCTTTGGCACTCATCACTGCATTTCATGATTTGTGACACAGGGGAGGTTTAGATAAGGTGATTAATTAATTAAACAAACACTTATTGAGCATCTATTATGTTCTTTGCATTGGGAATACAAAGATGGTTAATCATGGACTCCCTAGCATGAGCTCATATCCTACCAGAAGTGACAGATGTGCAGATTATAGCTCAGTGTAATGAATTCTATAATGGAAATATGGATGGAAGGCTGTGGAAGCCCAGAAAAAGGAGTGACTCAGTATGCATATATTTAGTTTAACAAACACAGATAAAGAAACTGTGTAAGAAACTGTTTTAAGTGCTATTGCCAGAAATTGTTGTAAGTGCTATAAAATATTAACTCATTTCATCCATCTGATAATCCTACAAGGTACATATTATTATCCTTCCTAGTTTAGAGATGAGAAACTGAAGCATGATTGTACAGCTGGTAGGGGGCAGAGCCAGGATCTGACCCAGATTGTTTGGATCCTGAATCCTTACTCAGAACTATCAGACTATGCTAACTCAATATATATTGAATTTTCAGAAAAGTTTGGGAAAAAGACTAATTTCCAAAAGAAATTGATAGTTCTGATAACCCAGCACTCAGCACATTGCCTGTGATAGTACCTCCATGAATGTTTGTGAAATAACTTGGTTCTTGAAGGACATTCAGGAGGTTGATAGGCAAAGAAAAGAAGGAAAGGCATCCCTGGCAGATGAATGGAAATGTGCCAATATGTAGAGATAAGAAAAAACAAGGACTATTTAGAGGACTGTGAGAAGTTCTGTGCACAGGAACTGGGTGGGTTTGTCTCGTTTCCATCCTCACACTTTGCCCTGATCTACTCTGTATCGCAGCTAGAGCTACCCCTGTGGGATGTGCTTCCAGACATCTGCCTGAGGCTAGGTTTGCCCATGAGAGGCTCTGGCCACACACTGCAGACCAGAAGGCAGCAAGAGGCCAGCGCATCTCTTCTAGCTTCTCTTGTCTATGCAGTGCCCCTAGCAGTGGTTATGTCTCCTGGTCAGCTTCTGCCAGGCAAGTCTGGCCCCTGGTCCCCCTCTTCTCCAGGTATCCTGCACTTGCTCATCCTTGAGCTACCTCCTCACCATCCCTTGCTTAGTTTCTTAACTCTTCTATTTCCTGTGTAAGCAACCCCTAGTACTAAATTCCTTTTCCAAAAAAAAAAAAAAAATCCTTAGATAGGCCTCTATTTTCATGCTTAGATCCTAACTGATATATTCAGAATATTAGGGGGAGAGTGTATTCATCATATGAGAGAATAAAAGGTTGAATTGCCATTGATGAATATAATAAAATGAAAAACTTTAATAATATTGTTTATTTACTCTACTTTTAAAAACTTTGTTTTACAAAATGCATAATTTATTAGTATAGTGGCATGTAAATAAATATATAGTGTATTAAATATAATGTATAATTTAGTCTATTTATATTTATAAATTATTTAAGAAATATTTAGGTACTATATAAGTATACATTTATATATATCATATATAAAGATATATATATAAATTATATACAATATATATTACATTGATATTTTTAAATGTATATAAATATATATTTCGAGGTATTCATTCTCAAAGACTGTTTTTACTGATGGAGCAGTCATTAGAAAACTTTGGAGTCTCTATATAGAAGTATATTTAGTTAATGTCATTATAATGCCAACAATATTCATAATCCATTAGCATCTTTTCTTAGTTATAGACACTGCTGTGTGACAACTCATGATAGAAGCATGTTAAAACAGCATGAGAGAATAACTTATGTGACTTATGCGGGCAGGTTTCATTTTTCCCCAGACATAGTTTAACTAAATTAAGGACTCTAATATTGGCCAAAAAAAAAAAAAAAAGTTGGAAGGAAGGAAGGAAGAAAGGAAGAAAGAAAGAAAGGAGGGAGGGAGAGAAGAAAGGAAGGAAACCTATTCAAATGGTACATGGACAAAAATGAAAATACCACAATGGCCCCAAAGGTCCAGCTTCCCATCCATTCAATACTGTCCCCAAGGTGGAAGACCCTTAGAGGTTCAGAAATCCTTCCTCTGGATGGTCGGTACCTACAGAGGGCATGTGGCTCCTCCTGAATGTGGCTCAACCCTCTGTATCCCCATCTTTTCCTGCTCTAAATCAGCGAAGGAATAGGGCTAAATTCAGGGTATCAGAGAGTCAGAATAGCTGCAACATCTATTGAAATGATGTCTGTCTGTGTACACATTTCTTTCATCAGGATTCAAGAGCACCATACTTGACAGGTGGTCATTGGCCATACAGATCATTGAGAGCATTGGTGTCCATTCATTTGTTAAATGTTGAGCAGAAGTTATTTTTATTTCTAGATGAAAATAATGAAAAGTAATAACAAAATAATAAGTGCCTATAGGTAGAAGTTCCAATCATTTTTCTTGCATTCTATTTTGGAGACTACTGTTTTATATAATTTTCCACTTTATTTGGCATTTTAAAATGCTAGTCACTTTCATTTGTGTTTTCAAGTGACCCGAGGGGAAGAACAGAAGGAGGGGGAGGGAGAAACAGCTAAAATAGCTCAACATCTGAGCTTGCTCATACCGCTCTTTCTCAAGTTCATGCTTCTGCACCAGTTGGTTCAATCTGGACAGAACCCTGGGAAATGTGCAAATCTATAGAATAATTTCTCTGCCTTGTGCTTCATGTTTCAGAGTAGCTATTTTCAACTAGTATCACAGAGTGCTGCTACTAGCAACTGTTAAATTACATAGGAATTTGACCTCATGATGTTTATTGAAGAAATGCTAGAGCATATTAAGTGAAGTTTTATGGTGCTTATATAGTTCTCAAATGCAACCACAATGCTAAGTGCCTTTATTAAAGTGAACAAGTTGATAGAGTACTTATAATAGATAAACATTTAAAATATATTTTATTTTTTCAAATAATCTATGAAAACAAGATAAAGTAACCATTTATTTTGATGTTCAAGGAAAGAAACAAACTAGAAATAAAATAATGTCTTAATGTAGAAAATGCATATAACTTATGTTGTAGATTTTGGAATATTATAAGAACATACATATGTCATAAGATATATGGCTTGCAGGGTAATTTTAAGAAATAAGGAAATCTAATTCCTTATTTGAGAAAACCAGCACTTAATTTCCTTTGGGTCCTCCCTTTTCAATCCTTGAGAATTACAAATCTCTAAGCCTTATCTGTTCTACATCTTCCTTAGTGCTTACTCCTTGGATTTATGTTCTATTCAAGTACTGATTGCATTAAATAATAATGTTAATTCTCAGTAGTTATTAGTTAAAATTAGCTAAATTATTTGAAATCTCCCTATCATGATAAAAATAAAATTTAAAATACCTTTGTTACTTTTTTGTCAAGGGAGCGTCATAATCACCATTTCTTAAAGACAGTATTTATTACTTCTGTGTAGAATAGAGAACATTACTAGACCCACCTTTAAAGAGTGTACAGTATAAGGATACAAAAGCGGCAATCATTTTCATCTCTCCCCACCCCCATAAGGTTACTAGTAAGACGAGTGATAAGATTTGCTTCACACTCAAGTGTATGCATCACTGAACAGACAACAGCTTGCTAGGTATTTTCTGAAAATCTTTTAAAAAAATTAAAGTGTGAACTGTGAATTTCTCTATTTTTCCTACTAAGCTGTATGTTATAGTAAAGTGTGTTTTCCAAGCATATTTTTAATATATACATCTACATATGTATGTACATATGTATGTATGTATGTATTCCATATATTGGTTTATTTAATGGAAAAATAACAGTTTTCCAAAGCCCAGATTCCAAAGGGTGTAATTATATTTTTAAAACACTTTGGGCTAATTTTAATATTTTAGGCTGAAAAAAAAGTGAATGAGGTGGTAGTGGTTTGGGAAGATACCCATGTGGCTGCTCAAAGAGCTGTGTCTGGGTTCTGGGACCCCTCAAGTATAGCAGCAGCTGCGCCCATAGATGATCCTGCACCCATTCCAAGAAGTGCCTGGCTAGAAGTGGGAAATTTGTTTCCCAACTACCTGTGCCAAGTGCAGGGAGAAGCATTGTCAAGACCCTGCAATTCTTCTCTTTGGGTTTGCCATGGATGCTATAGCTACAGGTTTCCAGAAAACAAAGGAAAATAAAACTGTTAGGAGAATTTGATCTTTTCCTAACTCTGTCGTATATTAGAACCTTATATTCATCCCCAAAACTACAGAATGCATGAGTTTTCCAATTTTTACCCTCCTTGGATTTGAAAAGTAATCTTAATCCAAAACCTTTCCCAAGACTGAAAGAAATTTTATTTCCTGAAAACCTACTGAACATTTGGGAGCTATAATAGAAGAGTTGTTTCTTTCCTCACAAATGGACATATTTTGCAAGTAGACAGTATAATTTGAGAAAACCATGAAAATACTACTACTATATGCCTAATTTTTAGGAGAAATAGTTTAATAGAATTAAAATTGAGGGAGGGAAAATTAAACCAAAGAGCAAGAGATGAGGATGAGCCTTAAGTCTAGGAGGAATTAAAAGCCAGACATTGCAGGAGAGACACTAGAAAGCCCCCTGCCACAAAAAGTTTTCCCTGTCTCTGCCACACTGTTGAGATTCCACTATGACAAAGCATTACTTTATGATCTCTACCAAAAGTCCTTCTATTACTCTCAGATTTTTCCTTTTCCCAAATTGAAATAGCTGAGTCCCAGTCAAGTTACATTGTGATTAGTGTCAAATATATGATTTGAACCCAGGTCTCCTTTCTGCCACCCCAGTGCTATTTAACTGATAGTAATCTTTCTCAAATTGGGATTTTAGCTTCAATGATAACCTGAAAAATAAGTATATTCATGATCATTTTAATGCCTATATTTGTGTCTAGAGTTGGTGCTAACTAGCCCAACTTTATCTTGGACTGAAACAGATAAGAACTTAATGCATCCCAAGTGACAGCCAAATGAGGTGAGGGAGAACTGTGCAAAGGAGAGTGTCAGTGTCACAGAACCTTGAATACCAAAAATGGTGGGCTCATGGCTTGACTACTTGGCACTTGGTAGCATAGGAATGTCAGTAATCACCAGTGCCATATTCATAAGGCTAGCGGTAACTTACCTTAGGCAAAACATCATCACTTTAAATTAATTGGTTAATTTAGGTCTTATTGGCTTTATAGATCTGATTAATGGGTAAATGTATGTTATTTCATGGTTTATAAAACTTTTGAGCATTTAAGGGCCTGGGAGAATTCATCTTATGAACATTCTACTCCATCCTTTGCCACACTGAGACATCCATACTCTTTTATTCATCCTCACCCCCATCTATAATCTGGATAACAGACCTCTGTGTGTGTGCCTCTGTGTATGTGTGTGTGTGTGTGTGTGTTTATATCAGCAGCAAATACAGAAAACCAAATCAAGGTCACAGGACCTAAGACCTTAGGTGCCTAATTCACAACCAAGTACTATTTTATTCAGGGAGATGACTTACGGGTAACCAGACAACCACTTTCATCTATTAAGTTTACATCTGAGCCCTAAATTTCCAAGCACTACTCATGATTTCTTCTCATTCCTGGTCTCACTTGAACAATTTCCTGGGGAAAATGTACATTTAAAAATATATCTAATTTCTAGAAGGCCTCACTCTACTTTGTCACTTGGGGGCAGAGGTGGGATTTGAATGAAAGAAAGCAACTCCAGATCCTGTGTCTTCTGCCCTCGTTGTTCACAGCCTCAAAGGTGCTTAATTCTAAAGTGATGACAGAAAGACTGTCACCAGAATGGTTACTCCATCATTTGAGTAACTGTGTCATTGAATTCTAAGAGGTGACCAATGAAGTTCTAATTCTGTGAAGCTCTACCAAGCAGTTTTTCAGTTTCCTTCTTCCCCTCCGCCATCCTTTTGATAAATCTTTATCTTCTGTAGTAACGTGACCATGTCTCTAGTGCTTGAAATTGGTGATTGCTATGTCAGTTACCCATTGCTGTGTCACTGGCCACTCCAAAACTTAGTGGCTTGGAACAAAATTGATTTATTGCCATGATCCCAAGAATTGACTGGACAGTTATTCTGCCCCATGCAGTGTTAGCTAGATCATTCATGTGATGAATTCAGCTGGTATCTAGGCTGGAATGCCCCAGTTCTTCTCCATGTGCCCTCTCTCTCCAGCAGGATAATCTAGACTTCTTTAAAGCCTGGAGGCTGCATTCCAAAAGGGAACATCGAAAAGGACAAGCCCCAATGTGCAGGTGCTTACTGAGCTTCTGCTTACATCACACTTCCTAGTGGCCAAGGTAATTCACATGGCTAACTCCATGGTCAGTGAGGGAACTATATAAGAGCAAGAATACAGGGATGTGTGATGGATTGCAGGCCATCAGTGTTAACAGTCTACTGTAAGAACCTAAGAATAAAATCTAGCTATGTATGAGTTTTCAATTTTTTCAACATATTTTCAACAAGTGTCTGGTATATGATTAACATTTTACTAGGTACGAAGACTTAAAGAATGCTATTTAGTAAGGGGGGGAAGATACATACACACAAATCTATAATGTGATGTTGCCTGGTGTGAAGTAATAAGAAATGTATATATTGGTCTCCACCCCTAGCTCCTGACACAAGGCTCCTAAAACCCTTGTAAACCCCTAAGTGATAAGAGCCCTAGGAGCATCTCTGGTTCTAATATTTGGCCTTTGACCTCTCCCTGACCTTGTAAATTCCTAAGTGTTAAGAACAGGAGGAGTAACTTTTGTTCTCCTGAGGAGATGGGCTCCTGAACTGGAAAGACCAAGCCATGATTAGAAACGGGATTTTCAGCCCTGCCCCTCATTCTCTTGAAAAGGGAGAAAGGCTGAAAATGGAGTTAATGATTGATCATGCCTACATGCTGAAGCCTCCATAAAAGTCCCGAAAGTACAGGGTTTGGAGAATTTCCAGGTTATCAAGCACATCCACACCAGGAGGATGACACACCCCAACTCCACAGGGACAGAAGCTCCTGTGCTCCGTTTGCTCCCAGACCTCCCCCTGTGTATCTCTTCATCTAGTTGTTCATCTGTATCCTTTATCGTATCCTTTTTTTTTTTTTTAATTTTATTTATTTATTTATTTATTTATGGCTGTGTTGGGTCTTCGTTTCTGTGCGAGGGCTTTCTCTAGTTGCGGCAGGTGGGGGCCACTCTTCATCGCGGTGCACGGGCCTCTCACTATCGCGGTCCCTCTTGTTGCAGAGCACAGGCTCCAGACGCGCAGGCTCAGCAATTGTGGCTCACGGGCCTAGTCGCTCCACGGCATGTGGGAACTTTCCCAGACCAGGGCTCGAACCCGTGTCCCCTGCATTGGCAGGCAGATTCTCAACCACTGCGCCACCAGGGAAGCCGCTATTGGATCCTTTAATAAACTGGTAAGTGTAAGTAAATGTTTCCCTGAGTCCTGTGAGCCACTCTAGCAAATCAATTAAATCCAAAGGGGAAAGAGGTCATGGGAACCTCTGATTTGTAGCCAAGTCAGAGAGGAGTTGTAGGTAACCTGTGGACCTACTATTGTGATCAGCATCTGAAGTGAGCTGGGATTAGTTGTACAGGGCTGAGCCCTACACTGACGGTATCTGACACTATCTCCAGGTAGACAGTGCCAGAGTTGAGTTAAATTGTAGGATACCCAGCTGGTGTCGTGGAGAATTGCTTGGTGTAGGAAAAAAGCCCACACATTTGGTGACCAGAATTGTCAGAAGTGAAGTGTTGTGAGTATGGTAGTACGAGAGTAAGGAGACACCAGGAGAAGACTCAGTTTTTCAAATACACCTGGTTAAGGAGAGATGTGAGAATCTGGAATGGGCTCAAGAGCAGTTCCACTTGCCCCTCTCCCTCCAACTTCCAAAACAAATCTCAGTTCGCGGCAAGTGACACATGAAATGAATCTGAGGATGGACAGGAAAATGGTGCAAATATGCAACATTCAACCGTATTAGAAAAAATTAATGTCAACATGGGTCAGCAATTCTATACACGCAGGCCAGGTCTTTAAATAAATTAATGCAAAACGTATTTGTTTCATCTAAGTTTTAAAAGTGAAACTATGGCTCCTTCAGGCTAATTTTTATGCAATAAGAAATTCTTTCATGTACTGAGTATATGAATCTCCTACTCACAGGCCTTGATCACACAGTTCTGAAGCTCAGTAGTTTCATATCTGATGCCAACAGAAGTTAGGCACAAGCATTAGGAGAGGGTAAATGTTACCACGGGTTTCATGAAGGTCAGATTTAAGTTAAAATTTGGGAAAACATGTAAAATTTAGCCTGCTATAGAGAGGAACATCACAAGTGTGGAAAAAAATAGTTATAACTTATGTTGAACTTTCCCGAGGGAATAGACTAAAGCCATGTGTAAACAGGGGATTTGATTGGGGTCATTTTGATTGCGTGGTAATACAATTCCTTTTTCTTTCTATATAATCAGAATGCTTGAACACCTATTTATTAATTGGCCCAGAGGTTAAAACCACCACAGTGACTGGCCTACAGTGTAAATATTACTTAGTTCAGTTCTCTTGATGGGACCAGATGGCCCTTCTACACTTATAATCAATATATTATATGACCTGTAAATGGTCGGTCCAAACTTCTAAGGATGACATTACTCTATTCAACAGTGCTCTCCCCACAAGAATTAAGCAGGTAAGGCAATAACTTCTTTTAATGCGATTAAGTCTGATGATAATAAGAGGCACAGTTTCTCTGCAAGATGTAGATGACTTTCAATCCTCCTTATGAATTAAAATATTGAATCATTTTTGGTGTCCAGCCAACATAGTGGCTATAAAAAGAAGTGAAACCGAAGTAGTAGTTATTATTTTTTTTAATAAATGAGACCATAGTCCTTGAATTTTTCTGCCACGGATTACCCCGAATCTCATCGTAAATCCACCTAGAACAGGGCTTAAACGATGCCTGCATTAACTATAGTGAAAACTGGTGATCAAATGCATTTCCACCTACAGAACTCACATAGACAGGTGCTAAGCCTCCTTTCCTATCAGGACCTATCTCCTCGAAGTTTTAAACTCGGTAAATGTGCTCAGAGTCTAACCCCTCCCCAAATGGTTATGCAAATACCAATAATTTATGCAAATATATGGCTGAAAGGTCCCGCTCTTCTACCTTTCCACTGTGTTGGTGCTAGCGTGGATGGTGTGTGCACGGGCGTGGGTGAGTGTGTAAAATCCAGTGTTTTCTTAAAGAAGGCGTTGAATTGACGCCAACAGGTCACCCTCCCCCGACGAGCGCGCTGTATTATGTTCATTCCTCCCCTGGCGTGGCGGAGACTATTCTGTGAGCCCTTAGGCAGCCGGACATCACATATTTGAGGTTCTCAAAGTAAACGAAGAACCTGGCGCTTTTGCCGAGTCCAAAATCCGCCCGAGAATTCCAGTACTAGAGAGTTCGGCGGCAAGAAAAGGTGACTGGAAGTTGTACCCCGTTTGTCTGGCACTTTCCACGGAGGCTAGTCTAATAAACGGGGGGTGGCGGGAAAGGCGAGAGCGAGGGAGGGAGGGAAACGCCCTCCTCCTCTTTCAGCAAGTGCACCTCAGCTTGAGATTTGGGTAGGTTTTTACCTGTATTTCTAAAAACCACCACCGCACTCCCTGCACCAACCACCCCACTGCCTCGACTTCCAAGAGAAGCAGCTACTGAGGCCAAAGAAAAGAGGGGAAGACGAAGGAGCGGGGGGGGAAGACAAATAAATAAATGAAAGCGCGCGCGAGCGAGAGGGGCCGGGGAAAGGAGGGAGCGAGGGAGCGCCCGGGACTCGCGACGGCGGCAGGTTCAATTAGCTAAACAAAGAAATCATGGCGGATTGTTTACATTTGGCAGCGCCCGGGCCGAGCAACCGCCGGCCCCCAGCCGCCGCCGCGGCCCCCGAGGAGTCGGCGAGCTGCCCCCGCGCCCCGGCCGGGTAAGTGACGCCGCCGCCCCGCGCGCCGCCCCCGCCGCCACCCCGCCCTCCGCCCCTCCCCCGCCGCCCCAGCCCCCTCCTCGGGCCCCAGGCACAGCTGGGCTCAGCTTAGATTTCGGCGACGCCGAGGCTCGCGTCCTCGGCTGCCGCCGCCGCGGCTACTGCCGCCGCGGGGAAGGGATGCGGAGAGTTGGGGTGGGGGCAGCAGCGCCGCGTGCAGAGCAGGGCCCCTCCTCCTGTCAGTGGCCTCCCGGGGTCAGGCCCTCCCTGGTGGGGTGCGCTCGCCGCGCTCCGCCGCCTCCGCGCTGAGGAGGACCGAGGCGGAGCGCGCCGCAGCCCGGGAGGTGGGGCCCGGCCGTGACCCCGCGGGCTGCGCGGTGCTGAGGGCGGGGTGGTCGCTCAGAGCCCGGCCCCAGCCTTCCTGCCTCTGGTCCAGCGGTCTCCGACGTGTACTCGCTCCCTCTCTCCTGCCCCCTTCCCCACGACCTTTCTCTCCCGCTCCCCCCGCCTTTCCTGCTCCCCTCGCTGCGTCCCTCGGGCTGGCCCTAAGGTTGAGAACCTGCGTCGGAGGTCACCTCCAGAGGCTGACCTTGCCAAAGCCACCCACGTCTGTGAGAGCTTTTCCAAAGGCTGAATCTTTTTCCTCATCTTTTTGGCCCCGGGGTTCGCTTTTTTCCGTAGGGAGGAACTCTGTCGTTCCTACCGAGGCTTTTAGCGGTCTCTTAGCTGTCTTTGTGCTGAGGTTGGTACAGTGGTACCAGGAGGCTGGCTAATGACAGGGGCGGAAAACAAAGGCAACAAATAGGGGCAAAAACAGAGGGCAATGTCACCAACAACAGAGGGGGCTCTCTATTTTCCCAGCAAAGATGGTTTCCTTTGCGGGAATCCTTCAAGCATCGTTGGCATGAAAGTGACATATTTCCTTTATAGAGAGAAAAACAAATCCTAGGTCTTTTAAATTAATCTCAATTTTTCCTTCCATGAAACTTTTTTTTTTTTTAATGTTTAGTGCATTTAGTAGTTTGTTTTTTTTCTCTTGCTTCCCCTTTCCTCCAGAACCTCAGTTAATATATCTTATCTGTCTGTGTCCTGTTTGGGGGAAAATTACAGCCAGGACTCTATGTCAGAGCAAGATTAGAGTTGGTGGCGTTTAAGTAGCCTTGCCACAGGGTTGGCTGGGGACCAGGGCAACAGAACCAAGCTAAGTGGCACCTCTTGCATATGTTCGAGTCTCTGACATCAGGTGGCTAACAGGTTGCTAATGGACATTGTAATTTGTAGTTCAGTGAACTGCTTTATCACCTGAGAAAGAAAATGCTGCTATTTAAAAAAAAAAAAAGAGACTTGTATTATCGTGGCAATTATTATTATATCTTTTGTATACAGATATGATTCAAGTGAATGAATTTTTGATTCATAATTTTTATTATACCCTCTCAAAGGCCCATCTGGAATAAGATATGCTGTTTTCCTCCCCTTCCCCTTAAAAGTAGCAGACACTGGGTAATTGAGTCTCACTTATTAGATTCAACCAAATTATATCTATTTTTGCTTAGTAATTACCAAAGCAATGTTCTGTCCAGCCCACTACATCTTTAATAAAGCAAAACTTACTTTATAATTATTATTTGGCAGGTGTAGCCCTACACCTTGCCATCTCACTACTGAGTTCTTTTTTGACCCATTGACGTTTCAAAGACTAAGATTTACTCACAGAGCAGGATAGGAATGGGAGTGGGTGGCAAGCCTTAGCTAACTCAGGAACGCAGAACTTCCTGGAGTCAGAAGCTCCCACTGAAGATTGTACATGTCTGTTTTCATGGTTGTGTGGACTTTATAAAAAAAAAAAAAAGTTGGTACTTCCACAAACAGCTTCTACCCAGACACTTAACTCACCAGTTAGCATGAGACTCCATTACTCAGTAACCCCGAGCACATTCTCATAAATGGATTTTATGTTGACTCCCTGCCCATACCAGGTCAGAGATCAGAATCATGGAAGGAAGTGAATTGGCCTCCAAAGTGACTTTAACAGAAGCAGAAAGATCAGTCTTTGGGTTATAGATCTTGCTGACCCATTAAGGGTCAGTAAATTAGTAGACTGCACTTGAGTTGACACTTCTGATCCCAACTTAATGGGTTGATTAACTGATGGCTGCTATCTTCATTATGGGCTATTAGCACATTGTTAAACCTGAACTTAGCATAAGAAATTGTTTTTATGTTTACTCTTTGGTTCCCAAGGTTAATCAATATTCATCATGGCCTTAAAAATTTTTTTAACTAAAGAGGTTAGTTAAATAAACCCTTTTGTAGAGAAAAGAAAACTCAATATTATAACTGTATATGGCTTTGGGATGCAAAATCTTATCTGACAATATACAAAAATATTCAATTAGAAACACCATCTCCAAAGGGAGAAATACATATAAGCATTAAGGATTTAAAATTGACATCCTTTTCATTTGTAGCTGGCCCTCTTATTCTTCTGTGTGCATTTGAATGACTGTCAAGTTTAACGATATTTAGATTTTCAATGATGGTCTGCGTAAATTGCTGGCTAGGAATAAATAGCTCTTTGTAGTCAATGCCTAAGCCTAGACTTTGCCTTCCAGGAAGTGTGAATCTTAGGCCCCAACGAGGCACACATTTGTGATCAACATACATTAGAAATCAATCTTTATAAGGTATTATTAAATCCTTGGCATGTTTCTTCTTTCCTGGCCTTCCTGAAATTTCTAGAACATTCCAAGGTAGTTGGATTCCTGGTGGAATGAGTATCATCAGTGATTACTCTTTTCATCTCACCATTTGTTAGTCAATATGTCAATAATGCTGGGAAAACTGCTTTAAACACTTGCAAAATTTATACTCCTAATCATGCAATAGATCAGGAGTTGTATAGATTGTTTGCTTCCTCTAGAACTTCATTCAAAACTGAGTCTGTTCTGTCAGCTAGGTCACAGAAGGAGCAGTAATTTCCAGTAGAGGTTTTTGAATTGATCAATTGGTAAGCATTTATTAAAATGAAAGCAAAAACAAAAATATAATCAAACACAAGAAGTCTTCTACAGAAAAGTATAGGAGAATTAGGACATTTTTATCTCTCTAAAATCAAGGCTAAGAAGGGTGTCAAGGAGGCCTGCGAGTTTCAAAAACAAAGGATTGGTCCCTGGAATGAGAGGCCACTGAATTTGGCCAAGAGGAGGTCACTGATGACCTTGGGGTGGGTAGTGTTGATTGAGGGGTTAAGGTGAGAGGCAAGATTGTTGGAGGGCAAAGAGGAATAAGATGGTGAGAAAGTTATAGTAGATAATTTTAAAGAAGAATGTTTTGGAATGATGTTCTTGAAAGGCACTATCCCTGGCAAATCCTCAGTTCACAGGACCAAGTCTAAGATAATAGGATCTTAGTAGAAACAAAATTAAAACAGCATTACGTACGTTAAAAACTCCACAGCAAATAAAAGCTGTGCAAGGCACCTGCCTTCAAAACTAGCCACATATGTCAGCATTAAAAGCCGGTACCAACAGGTAATCCTCTTGAATCATCTTCTTTAGTTGTTTGGTGACACATTGCTGCAGAATTGTGATCAGCCGAGGCAGACGGTCCCCAAGCTCTAGGGTACACAGATTATTTTTGGCTTTAAAGTGTTTGAGCCCATTCTTACTTGAAATTCAATGTCTTGTGCACTTGCTTTCTCCCTTATTTCATTTCCTGAAGCCCTGCCAAAATGCTTTTGTAACCATACAGCCTTTCTACAAATTATCTTGGTATTTAGGGCAAGTTTTTTGTGGTTGTTTGTTTTTGAGGTGTGTGCATCTGGCGTCATATCTGCAGAGTTAGAGGATGTGCTGTGAGCAGATCTTTCTCTGCAACACCAGACTACACAGCCTACCAGAGAGAACAGCAACATTTACTGTCCTGTCCTGCCACTTAAGAAATTGAACTGAATCTATCTATAATGCAGGCTTTAAACTTGTAATGCATATGTATAAAATGCGTTCTTTAAAATTTTCTTTGGCAAGAACTTATTTTATTATGAACGGTATATTGTGAGAAAGGCAAAACATTTGGCCTTATATTAGGTGACAATCCGCAGATAATTTTTTTTTTTAAAGAATAAGAATTTGATTTCATTAAGGTGGCTTTGAGGTATGCTGTGTGCTTGGAGCAGGACTGCGGGGTCAGTAGGGGCTGCTATGAGTCAGAGGCTGTGGAAAACAAAGTGGAGCAGCCGAAAAGGTCTCCAGCCCACCTCAGAGGAAACAGCAATATAAACAACCCAGGCCATAGAACAAGGCTAACCCAAATCTGTGGAATCTGCATCAAGGGAAGGCAGGGTTTTAAAGAAGCAGCAGCTTTCAGATGCCTATATCAAAGAGTTCTGTGCCAGTTAGGAAAGCTAGTGGAAGCAAAATTTTGAGATGTTAGAGGCTTACACTTCTTCCTTAAGAGGCTGAGGCCCTAGCCTTGTTACAGCTGGGCTCCAGTAGTACCAGCATATAAGCCAGGAAGCAGGCAGAAGATGAGTCAGAAAGATAGGTAGGCTCCATGTGAAGGAGGTTAGGTGGAGGTGTGGATGTTTCCCCAGAACTCTTTGTACAGGGGCAGCGGACCCAACCCTCTTGCCAAATCCAGCTCACCAGCGGGTTATAGAGTTTTAAATATTCTATTGTGTCCCTACTGTGCATGTTATGTGGGAAGGGTCGAGGATTGAGTGTGGCTGCAAAGATTGCATGGACAGGGTAGGGAACAAAACAGGGTCTGAGAAAGATGGAGTAACCCAATGAGACTGTAGGATTAGAATATAATGAAACATTCAGTACATAATATACCAAAGGTGCAGGGTTTGAAAGCAAAAACCATAGGCTCCAATAAAACTGTGTCCAGGAGTATATATTTCCAACAATGCACTGGAAGTTACTTTAACTAGCTCTGAATTAATGTGTCAAAATTCTTGTATCAAGCCCTTGCGTGTTGCCACAACTCAATGAAAATTTTAAATTCAAAGAATATACTCATACAACACATTTATCCTAGAGCCGTCCTTTCCGAATGAAAGCTTCTAAACATAGCCCAGGTGAAACTGAGCACCAGAAAGAGACAGTGAGTTTGACAATGGCATTTTGTTATTTATTGCCATAGTTTCCTCTATACAAATGCATTTTGAAAATTGTATCTTCTTGAGGGCATCACGTATGATTTAACAGAACTGATTAAGTGACAACTCCCTGGCTAAAACAAAATAAAACACAACAAATATCAAACATGCTTCTCATGCTCATAATTAGCTGAAGAATGATGTTGCCTATATACAAGAGGTTCTGTGGATCTCTACGAATATCGTGCTATCAAGAACACACACAGGACTCAACATATTGAACATTTAGACCAACATATCCTGAAAACTCAGTCTTCTGTTTCATTTCACTTTTTATGACTGCCTCAAGTTTTTGTAGTCTGTAACTTAAGGACAATGTATTTGTTTTCTATCGCTGTTATAAAAAATTACTACAAACTTCATGGCTTAAGACAACACGGATTTATCATCTTTATAGTTCTGTAGGTCAGAACTCTGACAGAGGTCTCACTGGGCTAAAATCAAGGTGTCAGCATGGTTGCATTCCTTACTAAGGACTCTGGGGGAAAATCCATATCCTTGCCCTTTCCAGCTTCTAGAGGCCACTCACAGTCCTTGGATCATGACCCCCTTCCTCCATCTTCAAAGCCAGAGATGTTGCATCTTCCTGACCATTCTTCCACAGTCACATTTCCCTCTAATCACACCCGGGCACAGTTCTCTGCTTTTAAGGATCCATGTGATTTGATTGGGCACACCTGTCTCACAGTCTTTAATTAACCTTAATGGCATTTACAAAGTCCCTTTTGCCATAGAAGGTATCGCATTCACAGATTCCAAGGATCAGGATGTGGACATCTTTGGGGGGCCATTATTCTGCCTTATTTTTAATTCTACTCTTCTTTCTAACTGTTAATTTAGATTCCTCTAGAAGCAGATGCCAAGGCAAGGATCCCAGTGCCACAAGTTTATATGGGAGTGATACCAAGAAATGCTGATAAGGGAGTGGGGAAAGGAGATAAGGGATTAAAAAAAGACAAGAGATGGTGTGTTATTAAGCAAGTTGCCACTGGGAAATTAAAGTTTAATCCCATTGGGGTAATTCTGAGGGATAGTGTAGAACTCAGAGTCACTCTAATGGAGGGGTGAGTTATTCTTAATCAGCAGCTCTATCCTCCAAATCCCTGTCTTTATTGGTTCAGGCTGCTTCTAAGGGCATTATGTCTCTGGCACTTCTGGCTTGTCCTGCACTTGGGCCAAGTATATTTCCCCATCCAGGCTGAAGACCTGAAGCAGAGTTCACAGGTGTTCCCAGCAAGCAGGCTTCAGTGTGAAGAAGTGAGTGCCAGGAGTTTATGGGTGGGGTTTCCGCGGGTACCTCTCAGATTTAATCTATCACCAAGTTCTACTTTTTATTATTCCTCCTTAATTTCTCTGACACTTTCCTCTTTCTATTGCTACGATTCAGATCAGTTTCTCTAAATCACTCTACTAGTTTGTTCTTTCCACCTCGTTTTCTTCCTCCCCAACCTGTGCTATATATATGACTTCAAAGTTTGTCTTCCTGAAAACATGCCTTTTATTGTGTTACTTAGATAAGCAAGTAAGCAAAAGTCTTCATCGATTCCCCATTACCTATAGGAAAATTTTAAATGAAAAATCCTCAGTCTAGCCTTCAGGTACTTCCATTTTGGCCCTATATTAACTTATCTTTGTCAAGTATTATACTTACATCAATAAATGTTTATCAACTTTACCCTGTCCCTGGAGAGCAGGAGAACTAGCCCAATTTACCTGTGTTTTGGCTTTGTCCATAGTCCTTAATCCTTGGGATCTAAGCCTGGATGAGATGAAACTTTTTGCCTGACCCAGCTCAAACACTCTTGTCTCATTACTCTCCGTACTTGCCTCATTACTATTTGGGGATACATCTTATGCTTTCCTTTCTTCATGTTCTTGGTCATAGAGTTTCTTTTTCTGGGCTAATGATCTAATCCCTGCCCATCCTTCAAGGTTCAGGTGAAACCCTTCCTCTCTCTATTTAAGCCTTCTATTAGACTAACCCAGCTGGAAGTGAGGAATCTCTCTTCTCTGAACTCTTTAAAGCTACTATTTTAGCATTTATTATTTTTGCCCATAATTTTAACTATCTTTTCATAGAATATAAGTTTAATCTTCTCAGGCAGGTTCATGGGCACTTAAAGATAACAGGACATAATATATTTTTGCCTCTCAAATCCTAGACTATTTGGGTTATTGTATGTACTCTTTAGCTATTTGTTGATATATTTGTTAAACATAAATCTTTTTTTGGAAAAGTCTGAGTAGCTTATTTTGACCAAAGTGAAAACTAATAAAGGGGGGAAAATCAGTATTTTAGTGACGTTCTACTGCTGTGCTACAAAGCAATTCATTACTTCAGTTGAATGATAAATGAACTTAATTCTTTCTTACTTCAAGCAAGCAAATTTAAAAAAAAGTTAAAGATACTGAAAAGTTTGAAACGAAATTACCTTAAAAGTATAGACTAGAAGTTTGGATGATTTCCTTCTCTTCTTAACCTAGCCCAAAGAGATGGGGGTGAGAATTACAAAGAATCTTTTCCTTTTTGAAAACTGAAGTACAGTTAAAAACTGTTTGGACTTTTTCATTTAAAATTTTCAAACTTAAAAATTAATTTAAAAAGAACTTTGGATATGACTGCACTTGCAAGGCAAAATGTCTAGTCCAATGGATGCTGGTTTTTCTATTTTTCGTAGAAAAAAAAGGTCCCTGTTTTCGTTTGATCTCATGAGTCAAGGGGGTGATTGCAATAAAGCTGGGCAGCTTGGCTGATGATTCCTTAAGGTATGAGCAAAGCTTTTCTTCTGTGCACATTTGTACACATCAAGGCCCGTGTTTCGTGTTGCCTTTTTAGTGTTGGAAATCATATTTCACAATGACTTTAATCTGGCTCTTTGGACCAAGAATGGCATCGCAGTATTGCCAACAGAAAAGAATAAAGGTATCTGGCAGGGGACCATCCTTTGCTTATCTCAGACCTCATTAACACCAATCTATTGAGTTGATAATCAACACATATTGCAAGTAACATTCTTTAGTAGTTCTCAGTCCTGGGAGTTGAAAAATACAGATGTCTGGGCCCCATGGGCAGAGATTCCAAGGTAATAGGTTTGGGCTGTGTTCTGGGCATCAGCGTTCTGAAATTAGCACCAGGTTATCCTACGGAGCAGACAAAACTGCGAATCACTGCTCTAGTCCCTATCATCTTCCGCAGGCTGAGAAAGCATGGATGGTGTGGACCGCAGAGTTTTTAGATAATTTAGAAGTCATCTGCTCTCCTCTCTCAGGAAATTTAAGAGTTGAGCAAGCAGATCTGGCAGTATTAAGAGGAATAACTAATACCCATACAGCAGGAGTCAGAGCTAAATTTCAGGTCTCCTGACTCCTAGGCCATAGTCCTTTCCTACTTACAGTGTGACCCAGCAGCATCACCTGAGAGCTTGCTACAAATGCAGAACCTCAGGCCATACCCCTGGCCTCCTGAATCAGAGTCTGCTTTTTTAACAACTTCCCCAGGTGATTGGCATTCATGTTCCTGAGAAGCCTTCATCTTAGCCACCGCTTAACCAGCATCTTTGAGAGTCTGGAGTTTCATTTATTGATATTTCTATAGCCTCAACATTTAGCACAATACCTGGAACTTGGAAGATAACTATATTTGTTGAATTTTAGCTTCCTTTTTGCTGTAAAATGTGTTAGACATATACTTTTATTAAACAATTTATTCTTTGAGTAAATGACCTTGATTATACTTTCTATGTACTGTTCAACATTTCATCTTTATGAGCCTTTATTGAGTACCTGCTTTGTACTAGGCACTGTAACCACAGAGGTAAGTGAGATACTTCCTAGGAGCTCACCGTCTAGTTGGCGACAAGAGAGGGACAATAAACAGATGTGATAATACTGTGGGATAAGGGCCACGATGGAAATACTGTGGCATAAGAGCCTTCAGTGTGGGAACAGGGAGAAAGAACTTTGGGTCTGGGTTTTGGGGGGTAGTCTAGGATGGTCTTTGGGGTGGTCTTGAGGTTTTAAGAGCAAATGAAAGCAAAGTTGACTCTAGACAGTAATCTGAGGTCAGCCAGGTATTGGAGGTGTAGGGGTGCAGGCAGCACTGTTCAAAGGGCATTACAAGGAGATGGAGCAGCCCACTTTAAGGCTCAAGGTACCTCTATCTTGTGTGTCAAAATAGAAAGAAAACTGTACTTGGGAATGGCTGCTCTTGATAATCCAGTGGAGGGAAATGTAGTAGAACACTTAGAGTGACTGGAGGTGGGGTGCAGGGAAGGGAAGAGGGTTCCTGTATTTCGTATCCACCTGGCTCTAGATGTTAAGGAAAATACTTAGAAAACCAGGGAACAGCCCAAACATTTTAAAATTTGGAAATATTAGTTGCACCTTCCCTGGGGAGTCCATTACAGCCTAGAGTTTGGAGATCTTGTAACTGGGCTCTTTTTGGCCCAATTACAAGATCTCCGATGTTCAATATCGACAGTAAATCGCAGGCCTGTCCAATCCAGACAGAATCACCCAATTCCAGTACCTTCAAGGACCTTCCCTTTTCAAATAAGACCTTTCCCTTTTCAACTAAGGTCGAGACCTGTGCCATCCAATTTAGTAACTACCAGCCACAAGTGGCTATTGAGTGCTTAAAATGCGGTTAGTCCAAATTGAGTTGTGTGGTGAGTGTGAAATACACACTGATTTTGAAGACTTATTACCAAAAAATTGTAATATCTCAATAATATTTTATATTGATTACATGTTGAAATGCTAATATTTTGGATACATTTGGGGTTAAAGAAAATATATTTTAAAAATAATTTCGCCTTTTAAAATGTAGCCACTAGAAAATTTAAAATTATGTATGACTCACATTATATTTCTGTGGGCAGAACTGGCTAGATTATTCCAACCTGAAGATGCCAGCAAATAATTATTTTTCTCTTCCACCGTGGTAAACACACTCCCAAGTCCATCTGTGGCTCCAGACGACTTGGGAATGGTTTTACCTTTAAAGCTGTAGAGACACACCTTTTCAATGGTGGTGACAAACTGCAGTAAAGTCAAATGAGTAACAAGCAAAATTTTGCCTTTATTGAATATTTTTAAAATTTTCATTTTAGAATATCTTTTAAACGTCACCGCAGTTATTTTTATTTCATGGCTATGCAGGTTTATGACTTGTCCAACTCTTTCCCTCTAATGCCTGAATAAAATGCCATTGTCAAATATACCCTCTTTAAGCTGTGCTATTTGACATACACTAGGTAGGACAGAGCTTTAGGTCCTATTTTCACTTCAGTGCAGATGTGAAAGTTCCAGTTAATGAGAGCGTTGTGTAAGTGTTTGTGTTTTAAGAAAAAAAGGCTTCCTGAATCTGCCTTAAAGCTTTAGATCTTCTGTACAGGGAATAAAGTGACATGCTCAAATTAACTGTGGCCAGACAGATCCACGTGATATGAATATAAATGTTTGAGTCTTGCTTAAATTAAGGTTCTTGGTATCAGGGAAAGCTCTTTCTCACTAGGCAAGTCAAAATCACTGTGTCTCACTCTTCTACTGGGACATACAGTACAAGATTTGTATTGAACTCAACTATGAGATTTTATTCAGTATACTTATTTTAATACATTTAAAGAAACTTCTTCAGTGGTCTAAAACTTTCAGTCCATGTTTGTTTTCTCTGGATTTTGAGAACTTCAAAAACCTTTCCATTCTTTAGCCAGTGGTTATGTAGTTAATTAGAAAGACTATGTAAAGAGGCTAGAATTTGAGTTTTGAAGTCAGCAGAAAGTTTTCCATGGCTTACTCTCTGGTGGTCAGAAGCAGGTCAATTCACCAAAAAACAACTTTCTGAAGAAGCACTCATTCCCTGAATTGTTATTTCTCCAAAAATAACCTCTCTGAAAGTCAATTCACCAAAATCCACTTCCCCTATTGAGCAATTCATGAAATGACCAATTCGCCAAATCATTGATTATCAATACTTTCCTTCTATTAAGCTTCCCTAAAGTTTATGTCAAATCCTGTTGTATAAAGTGACTGCAGCAACTCTGGGGATATTTTAAAGTTTTAGTTTTAGTTTAGTTTGGTTTGAATTCTTTTTAGTTTTCATTTTTGCTGCAGCTATTTTATGTTAACTAGTTGATAGGCACTGACTAAAATTTAGTGTGCTCCAGGTTTCCTCAGAGTATTGATCTCTGACTTCTGGAATTATAATTACTGTATTTCAAGTCACAGTGTTGTGCTTGTCTTAAAATCAAGGACTTTTATAAATCATAAGGACACGGTAAGTTTCTGTCATTTTTAATCTGGCCCATGCTCTTTTGTATTTTTTTGACTCATAGATTTACTAACTGGATAAATCAAATGGATTACATGAAATATATCCTAAACATTTAAAAAGTGTCCAAAATGTGAAACATACAGGCAATGACAGCTTATTTGGACCAATGAATGTGCTGCAGAGCTGCTGGGCTTAAATGGCTAGGGCAAAATAAAATTAAAAAAAACTAGAATTAAGACTAAATATTAAACTAAACATTTAAAATATCATTTAGGGCTGTTAAACTAGCCTATGCAACTCAATTTGCTAGACATTTTTTAAAATGCAGAAAGGTTATGCCTTCTGTCTCTTTGTTATGTTGACTTGGTACTAGTTTGTAGGAAGATTCAAGATGAAAGGCAATACCATTATTATAAGCAGTAGAAAAAAAGTAGGAATGCCCAGAAGGGATTTTATAACAGACCATGTGATTAGGACCTCAAATTTGACATATACTAATCACCAATACAAAGTGAATTCAAATTCCTAAAAAATGTTGCCATGACAACAAAATTAAAATAGTCAACTTTAAAAATAATCTTCAAAGCTTTAATGACTATGGATAATATTAATTGCTGTAAAAGTAAAAGTTTAAAGAAACAAGTTCTTGGTAAATTCAGCAAATTGGCCCTTCTTCAAATTCATCATTTGGTAAATGGCCATTTGGTGAATGGGATCTGCAGCAAATTGCCCTAAAAATATATGATTTGGGGCAAGTTAGTCACTCTTCTAAATCTCACTTGCTTTACTCTGTGAATGGGGATGATAAAGATGAGTACCTCTTAGGGATTTGTGAGGGTTAAATAAGATAACATGTGTTACCTTACACAGCTTAATAAATGTTACTTCCTTTCCCTTGGAATGAAGGTCTACCTATGGCTGGGTCGCTAATCAGCTGTGCCAAATCATGTCAATTTTCTGGGCCTTAGCTTTCATAACTTTAAAGTGAAGGGATTTGACCAAATTATCTCTAAGATCCCCTTTCATCCTAAGAATTTTATGGTGTTAAAAACAAACTTTGGCCTGCTGAATCAAGACCTGTTTAGATTCCACAACTTCTGAGGCCTGGGTTCTAGGTAAGGACAGTATTCAGGGATTAGGTAGCTGAGTCACTGGTGCTAATTTTGACGAACCTCTCTGAGTTGTTGCTAGGACCCTGAATATTTTGTAGTCCCAAGAATCCCAAGGTGATGTGCTCTTCAGCAACCCTGAAGGAAAACAGGTTTTGTTCTATCTCAGCCCTGGATTGAGGAGGGGTGGAGGGAAGAAGCTGACTACATGGGTATCTCTGGGTGACCCTTGACTTCAAAGAGATATCTGAGTATCAGTTCAGCTCTAAGAGGCCCTCCTAACTGATGTACCTAGGGTATGGAGGGTTTGCTAGAGGAGCCTGAAAGCTGACTGGATACCTACTGGCATGTATAGTAACTGTGAGGGACCTGTTGGTTTCTGTGCCTTTCCATTCTGCTCTGGGCTTTTTGTTACTTAGTACTGTGCATTTGTTTGCTATCCTAAAAACAGTCTCTTTTATCAAACTGAGATAAGCATACACTTGACTGTATTACAACATCTGAACATTTCTGTGCATAGCCAGTCTTTATCCTGGCTGGAGCACATCACACTTGTGAATTCAAATTAGTTAGAATAATAAATAAAAACTTTTAGAGCAGACCAACAAGCTTCTATTGAAAATAGCTACTGCTTAATTTAAAATGCTATAGAAAAACTCGTCTTTCTCCTTGGTATTTTACAAAGTTAGAGGTTTTCCCCAAACACAGCAAAGTTTCCAAATGTACTGATTATGTATCCAGTCAATGCTACATCCTTAGACCAACTGCATTTCCCTACATGATTTTAAGTCTATCTTTAGGACTTTTAAACAAAGTTAAAAGCACAAACTTTCTTTACATTTCCATCCATAAAATGCAGCACAAATCGCACTATATTTACTCAGGGGAAAAAGAAAGAGACATCTCCATGCTCTAGGAACCACTGACAGAACATATTGCAATCTTTTCATTAAGTTCACACAAAAATGAGGATTTAACGCATGGGCAAAACAGCCCATCCCTAGAGGTTCCATTGCCCATAATCCCACCTGAAAATAGCTCCATATTAATTGTTGCAGCCAAGTGGACAAGGAGTTTTACTGCTTGGCACTCCCACTTCACAGATAACTAACTGCAATAGTGAAAACCTTTGTTTTTCATTTTCTAACACATCCTTGTTCAAGCAAATATTCCACGTTTGTTTAAACCCAGAAAATTCATGTGGATCAAGCTAAACATGTATTTTCCTGTATGCCTTTACTGTATTTTGATCTTAACTGTATGACTTTTAGAATATTTGAAAGGACATAGAGTTGCAAGTATATACACATATATAAATATATATATGCACTCTGCTTTAAAATTTAACATGTGAAAATTCATCTATCCGAAACTGACAAATTGCAAATCAGCCATCCACATTAGCAAAGAACCAGCTGAAGCTTCCTTTATGTAACCATATCCCTAGTTAATTTAAAATACGATTCGATTTATAAGTATTTTATTTTCACTTCACTTCTGGGATGCATTTATTGTTTAAAGTGAGGTGCACCTGGATGAAATGAACATTTATAAATTCTGACTTACCTTTCCCATTTCTATGCCTCAGGTTGTTAACTGTTGAAGTCTTTAAAATTACGTTGTTCAGCCTTTTAATAAACCCAGAATAAGCGAGTTCCTCAAATAACCATTGAGACATATATTACACCCATTTCTTTAAGGCAAAGAAAACAGAATTTCCTATATAGTAAATCCCTCACTACTCCAAACTCCACCTTACAAATAAGAAGAGCCCAGTTGTTTCAGAGGACTGGACACAGTTTGCAACTCTGGCATGGTAGAAGATCCGGGCACATAAACAGCCAGTAGGAGTAACATGCCAATTTTGAATTGTTCACTGTTTTTATTATTTTTATTTCACTGTTCTAGGTTTCAGATGAACAGGAGCCTCCTATTGCTTTTATAGCAGGATATTAAATTGCAGCCTCTGGCAGGCAGCACCTGCCCTCTTCCTTATATGCTCTCTAGTCAGTCATTGGCCATGTGATACTCTAATGTAGTGTATATTTTGTGTTTTGCTCTACATGGGGATTTAAACATTGTGGAACACAATCTCTCCCTGAGGGTATGCAACCCATGGTGTCAGGTCTTGATTAAGTTCCACACAACTAAAATTTAGTGTCCATGGAAGGTCCTGTCTTCCACAGGGTGTTTTGAGTGGTGAATGAAACAAAATCTTATAAGCATCTTAGACAAATGTATATACTCTCTCATTCCCTTTGGTTGGAAATTCCCTGAAAGCTCTTTCACCCTAGCAATCTAGTATATTGACCACACGGTATGATGTGTTTAACGCTATCGTAAAGAGAATTAATCACGTATATGTGCGCGGATCCATTGTCTGTACTCTATAAGGGGATCAGTGTAGTCTCCACTAAATTTGAAATGAGGAGTATTTGAAATAATTAATAACCACTGGTTATACTATGCACCTTTATGATTTATCTTTGAATATTCAATCAGAGATTTAAAAAAACTGGAGTAAACAAGTAGGGAAGTTTTAAAAAATTGCAGTTTCTGAATTTCAATTCAGAACAATGTTTAAGTTTGTTATTAAAATAAAAGGCACATCTTTAATGTCCTTAGTCTTGGTATCAGCAGTGTCTGAAGTTCATTTTTACAGCATTTTGCTTAAAGGTCCATCTTCCAGAGTTGCCTAGCTGAGCTTACAACTTATTACTCAGTCAAAAATGGCAATTAAATCTGTTACTATACAACTGTGGAACTATGGATGGCTTCTTGAAATGTGATATATTTAACATTTATCTCATTTATTTATTCAATTACAAAAACATAAAATCACAGGATTAGAAGAGATCTTAAAGTTCTCCAGCCTAACCACCAACTGATACTTAAATTACCTCTAAAACATTCTTGCCAAACCATTTTCGTAGGTGTACCTCAATTGTATTGAGTCATCCCAAGACTGGTCTTCTATCCCATGCACTGAACAATGCCTTCCCCACCCCTCAACCTCAGAGTACTGCTCAACACACTTAAGAGGGAGTTGAGGCATCTTCTGAACCAAGGAAGAGGTCACTACAGAGGTCACAACTGACTCTTAATTGAGGGTGTGTTACTAAATTTTAAGTTTTAAATCCCTGAGGTGCCCTTAGCACTTGGGCTTTTGTTTCTGACTCCTTCAGAGTTTATGGCAAATAAGATTCAGGTACCCAAGTCAATAATTGAAATTTGAAATGGCCTAAGAGGCAGTGGTGTGGTGAAATAGACTACAACCAGCAATTATGGTTCAGCTGTTAAGTGGCACTCTGAGTTAAGTGATATCCCTCTGGTAGCTTGAAATCAGTCTTGGTGGGAGTATTTACATCACAGAAATTGGCAAGTGGTTTAAATCGTCATCCTAAGATGTTCATAACTGAATATGAAAGAAGAAAATAGGTGAAATGCATTCCAGACCCTACCTGAAAGAAACCAAATATACTAAGAAATTTTGGCTTTTCAAAATAATTATGGTAATGTAGATAACTGTGGAAAAATGAAATATAGAACCTTGAGCTAGAGACTATTATAAAAGCATCCTTTCTATCAAATGACTTACTCTTTTTGAGGTCAGTTCTTTAACATTTGGGGGGAAACTTGAAAATTTACTTAGGTGACTTGCAGAAAACCACTATTCTTTGCAAATATTCTATATGATGGATAGTTTTGGATAATCTGCGTAGTTTTGGACAACTGATCCATGAACTGAAAGTCTCTGAGTTGACTTGCAGAAGCATTATACAAAGTAATGATAACCATTTTTTAAAGATCTGTGATTACGTATGGATGTGATAATCTGTAAGCAGCACTATCAGATAAATAATACATATTTAAAAAATTTCTGTAATTACATGTTTACCCGATAGGCCAGAATGACTCTGTCCCAAGGAGCTGTTACAGACTGAGTAAATAATACATGTTTTAAAGTCCATAATTACATATGTAAACGATAGACTATCGAGTAAATAATGCACATTTTAAAAAGTCCATAATTACATATTTACATGATAGTCTGTAAATTCTGTAATTACTTATTTACACAATAGACCATAACAGCTGTTACAGTCTATTATGTTAACTCTCATAGAATTATATTATGGATTTTTAAAAACACCATAAAGAACCTAAGGAATGGAATGATAGGAATGAAATAAAATATGAACTTCGTATTTACTATAGCTCTCTCACAAGAGGACTATTTCAAGTTTAAACTATCTCAACGTAAAACTCATGACTGATACTTTATTGATAACAACTGATCTAAAACTTATTTGCAAAAATATAAATTAAGGAATCACAAGCAAGGAATAACTGGGTGTGATATTAAGCTAAGTTTTTCACCATCTCCATGGATAAAATTTATTCTTGGTGGCATAAATAAAACATTGTATGTAACTTCTATGTTTCCTAGACTTCTCATAAAATTACACTGAAGCAAAATCATTAGAATTGTATTTTTGTTCTTTACTTATTCTTTAAGCACAGTAGAATATCCTAAAGTTTGTACATACTAATAACATGTTTGGGTGTGTGTGCATAGGTTGTAATAATGATGACATATGCATTTGTATGTTTTTCATGAGGATTATAATTGCTTTCTTATCTTTTAAGGGTCCTCCTGGGTTAAAGACTGATACGGTACATTTTATGTTTCAAGCTCTGAATTTATTCTAAAGTTAAATATAAGATCAATGCAACTGAATGAGACTTCAGTCCATAATTACTATTAAGTAGCAAGGCTAAATCGAGCAAGTGAAAATCTGTTATTTAGTGATGTTGGACCAATCATTCCTAGTAACAAAACACAGTATGGGAGAAACCTTTGATCCTATTTGTTAGGTAGTATTCTGTAAGATATTTGACAGCTTGAAATAAGTGAGTGCTTATTTTCCGATTTTCCGAGGGGTGTTGTACAAAAATAAATCTTCCCATTTTATAAAATGTATTTTCACTTCATATTTGAGCTACAAACCCCTGACATTTCTTAACAACACCCATGGACAAGGTATTTAAACAGTGACTCTCACATTTCTTTGAATGCGACTTTTGGTAAGAAATAATTTACATTAGGATCTAGTACATACATATTTACAAAACTTTCACAAAACCACACATGCTCTTATAAAATGTAATGCATTCTGATATAATCTACTCCATCAATTCTATTTAATTTTGTAAAAATTCTGTGACTCACCAAATTGATTTCATGATCCGTAAATGGGTCACGACCTGAAATTTGAAAACATTGATTTAGACAGTGCTTTTTATTGCTGGTCATACAGGGCTTCCTTATTTTATAATAGGTTGATAAAATCTGTAGATTTGGAATGGAAGCATTCTATTGGTGGATCATACTTGTGTAGTCTACGATTATTTATGAGTGTAGAAATATAAAGATATAAAGCTTTCTCATTGATGTTTCTGGTGTTAAAGGTCTTGAAATAGACAATACTAGGGTGCATTATTCAAGAGTTTTGTTACTATTGAAACTGTAGAAATTATTTAATGGGAGCTGTGCAGAGTGATACATCATATTTATAACTCAGGATGTCCTGCTTGCAGAAGGGATTCATTTCATGGACACTGTTGATGTTCCAGTGCAGATTTGGAAGCAGAAAAAAAAAAAAGAAAATACAAACACAAAAATGACAAATAATCAGAGAGACATTTTTCATCTTCTTTTTACGGTAAGGAAGTCCTTGAATAATGAAATTTCACAGTGTATTGAGCGAATTTTAATGAGTGAGTTAATTTGAAATTAGGATCCCAGATGAAAAAGCCACCACTGTTAACTTGTAGGGAAAGTCATATATTTAGAAAATTATTATTGTTTTACTCCGCTTTCCATTATACATCAATGTTCACTAAAATATGGTATGCTAAGATTTCGTTGTGGGAGACAGAGTAGAAGAAAAGTTTTCAAGAAGAAGCCATGCTTGGTATAACCACTATGGAGAACAGTATGCAGGTTCCTTAAGAAAACTAAAAATAGAACTAGCATATGACCCAGCAATCTCACTCCTGGGCATATACCTGGAGAAAACTGTAATTTGCAAAGATACATGCACCCCAATGTTCATTGCAGCACTATTTACACTAGCCAGGACATGGAAGCAACCTAAATGTCCATCAACAGAGGAATGGATAATGAAGATGTGGTACATATATACAGTGGAATATTACTCAGCCATAAAAAAGAACAATATAATGCCATTTGCAGCAACATGGATGGGCCTAGAGATTGTCATACTGAGTGAAGTAAGTCAGACACAGAAAGACAAATATCATATGATATCACTTATATGTAGAATCTTAAAAAAAAAGGGTACAAATGAACTTATTTGCAAAACAGAAGTAGAGTCATGGATGTAGAAAACAAACTTACAGTTACCAGGGGATGGTGGTGGAGGGATAAATTGGGAGATTGAGACTGACATATACACACTACTATATATAAGATAGATAACAAATAAGAACCTGCTGTATAACACAGGGAACCCTACTCAATACTCTGTAATGGCCTATATGGGAAAAGAATCTAAAAAAAAAAAAAAGTGGATATATGTGTATGTATAACTGATTCACTTTGCTGTACACCTGAAACTAACACAACATTGTAAATCAACTATACTCCAATAAAAATTTTAAAAAAAAGAAGCCATGCTTCTGACTGCAAAATTGGTAAATATTCACCAGACACAAATATTTAAAATCTATACTGTATACTAGTATCTATCTTATCAATACTTTGCATCTGGAGACCAGAGAAAAGGAAGGAAATTTGTGTAAGTATTCCTCAGTGATCTCTGTACTATTCATGACATTGGATAAGCTCAGTGGGTAGAATATCTTCAGACCACAGATTTATATTTATAAATTCAGTCATAATCTCAAATATGTATCCTGCCAGATCTTTTATTTTGATTTTTTAAAAGAATTCTCTCTGCGGTTATTTGCTTTTACTCCTGCATTCCTTACCTTGGAGCACAGCCTTCCATCTACCCAGCCTCTCACCTAGAGAGCTGACAGTTGTCCTAAGCCCGTCACTTTACTTCATTCTCCCTAGTCCATCAGTACCACAACTTTTACGGCCTATTTCCTAAATATATTTTGAACTTGCTCCTTCTTTCCATGCCCACCGTCATTTTCTATAATCAGACCCTCATTATTTCCTAACTTTTATCCTTTAAGGCTCTGAGATGATCCTCCCGCCTCCTGCCCGCCTCTGTCAGTCTATCTTTGGCACTGTTGTTGAGGCAATTGTTCTAAAAATCAGCTCAGGATTATGCCTGCCCTCTACTGAAAATTCACCTTCGCTTTGCTTCCTCTGGCCAGCTTTGCTTCTCCTTCAAAACACGATGGTGAAGGTTCCCTAGCTCCCCTGTTTTTGTCAGGGTGTCCCCACCCTGGTGCCCACAGCACCTTGGGCCTAGCATTATCAGAGCACTGTCAAACTGTTTCACTGCCTGTTTGTTTCTCTTCCTCCTTTGAACTCCTCAAAGGTAGTGACTGTATATTTTGCCAGGAAATACTGTGCTCAATAAATATTTGTGAAATAATTATATGGAAGAACCATTGTCTCAAAGCATTAACCTTAATTCAGGATGATATGTTTCAACTAGATTTATCATAAGTTGAAGTTAATCTTCTCCATGGTTCCTAAAGAAAGTGGAATTAGGGGACATATTTTAGAGAGAGATGAAGTCCTCCAGATTACAGACTCAGTTAGGAATTGTAGCAGCCTAGAACCCACTCTCTGATGTCATATTTTAAGGAAGAGATGGAAATCTGCCCCCTTCCCAGTTTTTCATATGTACATGTAGTAAATTACTTCCACATTATCTGTAGCAGCTTTTCTTGAACTCTATACCCAAATTAGATGTTGCATTTTTCAAACCTGGATCACTTTATTTAAAAAGAAAAGTTCTTTAGCTATATTCTGTAACTATGAATGGACATCATTGTGCATCCTTTTGTCTGAAGGAATTTCCCTCTTGCTACATTGAAGTTTCAGAAACTTGATTTAATGCCAAACGATTGCATCGGTTGGCTATTGTAATGCCAAATATGTATGTATTGGAGAAGTTATTTATTTTACATGTATTTGTTGTTTTCTTTTTTATTATTATGTATAATGGAATTTGAAGACAGAGATAGATTTCTTCCCTGCAGTGTTAACTACACTAAGGGTTAGCATTATGGAATGTCATTTGACTGGCTCTTGTAATGATAAATATTTCCAAGACAAAACCTACCATGAACCTGTATTCTCTAGAAATTTCTTTCTCCCTTGGCTACTATTTTACCTTAAGGAGAAAGCAGAGAAAATGCAGTAGCAGTAGATTACTTCTAGAAACTTGTAAGCAATTAAGTAAAACTCACATGTATGAACACATCTTTCCCTTTATATTATTTGCCATCAGTTACGCAGTGTGCAGATTTTTTTTCTGCAATTCTTATTCAAAATTGATGCTCTTGGTGGTGCTATTGTCCATTCATAAATATGCCTTGAAATTCAGGGTGTGCCATAGAGATGGATAAGTTAGATTCTTTGTCTAGTGACCTTTCATTCGTTTAGCCATTAAACATATAACTAAGCACCCCTTGTTGGAAATGTAAGCATGAACCCAAATCGTGGTTTCAAGGAGTGTAGAGTTTAGAAGTGGTGATGAGATATGCACATATATATGACAAAAGTTTAAAAAAGCAATGCTAAAAGACTCCAACCACTTCTTATCAGCTCCACTGTCCTCACTGAGTATGAGTCAATACCATTTCTTGTTCGGTAACTGCGGGGTCTGCTAATTGCTTTTGCTACTCGTATTTCGCCCCCATCCCCAATCCAGCCCAGATATCCTCAACACAGCAGCGAGAGGGTCCTTTTGAATTCAGTGTCAGGTCGTGGCACTCCTCAGTTCAGAACTCTGTAATAGCTTCCATTTCACTGCCATAATCTGCCCTTCAAACCCTCACCCCATGAGCATCTGCCCCATCTCCTACTGTTCTTTCCCTCCCTCACATCCCTCAAGCCACTCTGGTCTCTTTGCTTTCTTTAAAAACGCCAGGTGTATTTCTTCTAGCGCTTTCCACTGGCTTCTCCTGCTGCCTGGAATGCTCTTCCCCATATATCCATGTTGCTGACTCCCTCCCCTCCTTCAAATCCTCTGGTTTTTGCTAAGATTTCACCTTCTTAGTAAGCCCTACTTTAATCACTGTATTAAAAATTGGAACCCCCTGCACCTTGTTCCTCTGCTTTACATTTCATCATCATGAAATGCTTTACATTTGTTCATCATGCTTTACATTTACATTTCATTTACATTTACCGCAGAATTGATCACCTTCTATACACTAGGTGATGATTTGTTTATGATGTCTGTTGTTTGTGGTCTGTTCCTTGCTAGAATCTTAGCTCTATAAGGCAGGGATCTTTTTGTTTGCTGATACATCTGAAGCACCTAGAGGAGTGCCAGCCCATAATAAGCACTCAGTGAGTATTTGTTGGATGAATGAAAAACATGAGATTTACAGAGAAAATATTATTAAAATTTACAGGTGAGAGAAATTTATTCCAAGAGGAGGGGATTGGGAAGGTCTCAATGGAGATTTATTTCAGTTGGATCTTGATATGGAGAAAAATTTGGATACATGCAAATACATTAAAGTGAAACTGTTTTGCTCATTGTTTCAAGTATTTTTTCCTTTAATATTGTCCTGTAATTCTTATTCATAACATTCTTGTTAAAGTCAATAAGAGGTACACTGAGGAAAGGATAAAATTCAAAAAGAAATAGGAAAACAGCTGGAAAATTCTTTGGGGTATGAGAGTATACTTTTCATCTGTCTGTGTAATGGTTCATTTTGTTTTGTGGTAAGAGAAGGAAAGGAAAAATAAAAGAAAAATCGCAGCAATCACATTAAGTCTATCACTTTCCTGCTACTCTTTCAAAATGATCTCAGACACCTGATGTCCTCAAAGCCTACTTCTATTTAACTAAACACTCGTTAATTCCAACATAGGCTTTAAAAAATTCTGTCATTTGAATGCTTTGTAGTTCTTTAACTTCTTCTCTTAGGCGAATATAGAGAAAAAAAAACTACATAAATATTAACATCAGATAATTAACATAATATAATGCAAACAACAAGATAGGTTTATAGAAGAATCCTAAATGGAAGTGCCTGCATGCTTTCTGCCTTCTCTTTTTTCTTACTTAAACTGCTCAAAAAGAAGCTCGAACTGCAGCACCAAACACTGAACTCAGGAGTTCAATACTAAAATGACTGGAGGCCAGGCTGAAAACTAAGCAGCTAAGAGCTGAGGAAAAACCTGAAACACAATTCCGGGCGATAACTTTGCTAATTTGGCAAGAGGCTGTTGCTAAGGTACTGGTTTTCTCTGCACACTTGCCTCTTCCTCTTTCTTGACCACACTCCGGTCAGGCTTTTATACTTGTCTCTCTACTGTAACTTCCAATCCTCATCTTTGCCATCGCAACAGCATTTGATACGCTTGGAACACTTTCGTGGCTAGTATTCCTGGACATCGCATCTCTGGTTTCCCTCCTACCTCACTTCTGTCTCCTGAGCTTTCTTTGCTGGATCCTCCTCTTCCTCCTCGTTGCCACCTTGCCATCCCGGTGTGTTCCAGGGCCCAGTCTTCCTACGTGTCATTCTCTGGACCCGCACTCTTGAGGCCACCACACTTTACTCCCCTGGCTTAGATGCCCTCTACGTGCTGACGACCCCAAGTGTTTATCTCTAGCACCTGCCTCTTCCAAGCTCCCACTGCTTATCCTCATTTAATAGGCATCTCCATGTTAACCTGTTTAACACAGAACACTTGGTTTCATTTAGCTTCAACTCTGCAAACCTCTCCTCCCCCCAGCGTTCTTCATCTCAGTGAGTATTAACATCGCCATCATTCAGTTGCTCAGCCCAAATTTCTTGATTCGTCCCCGACTCCTCTCTGTCTTTCACACATCCAGCCCTATCAGCAATCTGTGCTGGCTCTACCTTCAAGGTGTATCCCAAAGTTGACCCTTCTTTCCAGTCCCTGACTTCCCATTTCTAGTCTTAGTCACCATCGTCTCTGGGATGTCCTCCTGTGTTAGACCCACAACTGGTTTTCCTGCTTCCACTCTTGGCCCCTTACAATGCATTCTCAACCCAACAAACCAATGTAGTTTCAAAAGGGTAGATCAAATAATGGCACATCTTCCAATGAGTTTCTCTCACACTTAGAATAAATTCAAAGACCTATCAGGGCCCTTAAGGCCCCATATGATTTGGCCCCTGATTCTTTCTCCAGCCTCATTGCTTGTCTCACAGCCCATCAAACCCAGTGCTCGGTCCCACTGGTTTCTTTGCAGCTCTTCAGACCCCTTGTGGCACAGCCTTTATCGTTGCTGCTCCCACTTCCTGGAATGCCTTCATCCCCCACAGATAGCCAGGTACAGGACTTGCTTCGTCCCTTTATTCCCTGTACTGCCCCCAGGTCACCAGCTCAGAGAGAACATCCTGGCCCACCCCACTGAAACCTCACCCCACTCTACTCTCTTTCCCAGCCTTGCTTTTCTCCATGGCAGCTATCACTTTTAATTGATTTTTATGGTATATTGTCTGTCTCAATACTATAATATGAAGGCAGGAACTTATTTACTTTTCTGTTCCCTAGCACATGGTAGGCACGCAATAATTTTTGGAGCAAATGAATAATTGTTGAATAAATATAAAGTATTTGTTAAGCCTGATTTTATTTATTTTTTGCCTCCTTTGTTTTCTCTCTTTCTGCTTTCCTCATCAGAAACATGTCATATTTCAACCTTGAGGGTGACTTTTAAAAAAATTATATTAACCAGAAGACAGCATAGATGATACAGAGAAACTTTGAAAATATTCATTGAAGATTATAAATCTCGACCCATTCATACCCTCTGTCTGGCATATTATCATTAGCTTAAGATAATTCAGGTACTGGCTGCAGTTTTTTTTTTTTTTTTTAAACTTTCCTTAGAGATACAGATTCCCATCAAAAACAAATATGAAGAGACCATGAAAGAGAGAAATACAGACAGAAAGACAAAATATGAATATTTATCTCCTTCAGTGCTTTCTGAATAATTTCCATTCAGTCCATGAAAGACTTTGTGGAAACTAGATCAGTTATTTCATATTTTCCATGACCCAATTCAACCTAATGCCCGTAGGCTGGTCAAAACTGGAGCCAGGTTTTCTGATAGATGTTAATAGGAAGTTAGCAGATAATTATGGAGATTAAAAAAAAAAAGTGAGAAATGAAAGCAAGATGGTAAGCAGGGGTGAGGTGCACAAACATCTATGCATCAATAACCACAGAAGAGAGAGGGGGGCATTTGATTCCTAGGCTCCTGGCTGGTCTTCCCCATCATCCCACTTCACCTTATGGTCTGCTCACCTTCTTCCTGTGCTGGCTTCTGAGCTGATAGACAAGTAATTACAGCACACTCTTTTGGTTTCTCGCCCACTGGGGTACAAGTAAAGCTGAACAACTAGGACAGTCCTGCCTTTAGGGTCAATCTTTCCCTGATGTTTTGGTTGTTCTTTGTGTTTATTTGCTGTTAGGAAATTCTCAAAGGAGAGTTGTAAGTAGTATCAAAGTGGACCTATGCAGAAAGTTCTAGAAAAACTGTTCCTCCCTGGGGGAGTCCTTTACCTCTAGCAAAGGCAAGTGATTCTATGGTTATTGGACCTGACTGAGTGTATAAGTGAACAGGATTTCAAGCAGCCTACTTAGGTATTTGTTATTTGGTTAAGTAACTGTCTAGGTTTTATAAACCAATAAATTGTGAAATTTAAAAAAATACAGTTTATTTTCACTCAGTAAAACTTGCAGCTAATAAGATTTTTCAAGTAGAGATCCTCCAGATCAAAAAGACAAGAATTGGTTATTACTAGTACATTATTTATATACAAATGATGATGCCAAAGTACTAAAAAAAAAAGTATTGAATTAAAGGGTTAATAATATGTTCTCCCTAAAATCTTATTTTTTTGGATGGATATATGTTAATTCAAATTGTTTCTTAATTTTTATAAATTTAGAATTACAATAGGCAAAGAGAATTTTCAAACTTCATGTTTGAACTGATAAGTAAGGAGAGAATATTTGAAATTAAAACTTTTTTAGAAAATCTGGGCCATGCCACTGCCCTGCCAATAATAGTTGTCTTTAGTTATAGCCTGGGCCCTATTTCTTCATGTCCATAGGCCAAGAATGTGATGTAGTTCAATTATGATAAAATTTCTGATAAATATAGATGAAAGTAAGCTTGAATACAATCCATGCAGTATTTGAAGATGTTTTATTTGATTGATCTTTTTATTTTGTAGAATTATATTTCACTTTATGTGTTTGCAAAACTTTTTGAAGTCTTTCTTAGGTATATCTATGGGTTTATATAATATTTACATATCAACTAGTTATATAGGTTTTTAAAAGCTATCCAATCTAGTTATTAATTTAGTTAATACTAAATTAACATGATATATTCATAATACATACTCTTAATTTTTATTCTTTTGTGTTGGAGATTCTTACGTTTTCTTTAAATTAAGTTTTTTTAGCCTCCTTATATTTGTGTTCACTCTTTTTTGTTGTCTTCGTTTAAGTGGGCGTATGACATTTAAAATTAATTAAGCACTCTTTTTCAGATGTTTTCTTGTGTTGTCATAACTATACGATTAAATTGAAGAGTAAGATTCAGTTTGAAATGACTGTGTCCTTGGCTACAATAAGTTTTTAATTCATGTTTGAATGAGTGTATTTCATCAATGTATTTATAGCTCCACACATTATTCTTTTATTGGACATATTTTAGATGACTTAGGCATAATAAGCATGTGTTAGAAACCTCCTTGAAGTTGACTCAGAGATGTTTGGGGACTTCACATCCATTTTCTAATATTTAGGTCTCATGCACTTCCTAAACTTTGGAGAATTTTGCATTGTACAAGCCATGAAGAAAATTGAATGTTAAAACAATTATTCTTTTTCTTACTTCTGTGGAAATTAAACAGCCAAAAAAACTTTAATTCAATACTGTATTATGACTGAGGTTTTAAATACACAAAAGTCAGTAAAATAAAAGTGATGGTTCCTAGAGCAAGTATAATTCAGACATATTGCACATATATATTAAAGCATAAAAGTTAACACCATATGTACAAAATACTACACGGGCACATTTGTGTCACCACTGATAAATGCACAACTCCTGTAGGAGCTGTGAACTCTTATATGAGCCAGGATTTGAGTCCCAGATATGAGAGAGGTTTAGGTACAGTTGTGGGAATACTGCTGCATTTCTTCTGTAAATTTTAAATTTCAACCAGAAAACTGTAGAAGCAAAAATTTCATTAGGGAAACAATTCTAAAACTTCTAATTTTTATAACCACAGATTTATTTCTGTGTGATAATGCAGTAAGGTCTTTGCCACATGCTCTTTGCTGTTCATTTATTAACTTGTTTTCAATAAATATTTATTGAGAACTTACTAGGAGCTAGACCACCTTAAATACTTGGGTCATCAGCAAACCAGACAATAATCCTTGCCCTCATGAAGTTTATGTTCTATGAGGAAAGGCAGACAATAAACATACTAAATTAGTAGATTATAAAGTAGATTAAGATGTAGTAAGTGCAATAAAAAATGGAAAAAGAACAGGGTGCTGAGGGTAGAGGTTTGGTGGATAAATTGCAATATATTGAATAGGGAAGATTTGAGGAAAAACTGGAAGGCAGTAAGGCAGTCAGCCAAGTTCATAGATGGGAGAAGACAGTTTCAGGCAAAGCAAACAGGTAGAGCAAAAGCCTGAAGGCAGAAGCATGTCTAGCATATTCAAGGTGCAGCCTCAGTGTGGTCAGAAAAGGATGAGTGAGAGGGAGATAACTAGGAGATAGTTCAGGAAGTTAACATGATGCTAGATCATGAAGGGCCTGTAGGCCATTATCTGGGTTCTGACCTTTACTCTGAGCAAACTAGGATGTAATCCAAGGGTTTTGAGCAGAGAGGTGACACCTTCTGATTTTACTTTTGAAGGAGTCATTTGGCTTTTTAACAATATGGGCACTGTGGTAACAGTACAGTGCAGGGCTTTACCGGAGACTCTTAGAATAATCCAGGCTATAGGTTTGAACCAGGTTAGCAGTAATGGAGTAGGGTGAGAAATGGCACATTTCGGAGCTAGTTTGAAGGTAGATCCAAGAAGATTTCCTAATGGACTGGGTGTGGAGTGTGAGAGTAAGAAGGAAATCAAAGATAACTCCAAGGTTTTTGGCTCGAGCCACTGGAAAGGTGGTATTGCTATTGTCTTAGACGTATGATTGCTGGTGAAACGGTTTTGGGAAGGAAGATTAAAAGTGCAGTTTTGAACTTGCTGAGTTAGAGATATCTTTTCGATATCCAAATGGAGGTGTAGTCAGTTGGATCTAAAAGTGTGGAATTCAAGAGAAAGGTCGAGGCTGGAGATACAGATTGAGGAGCCACGAGCTTCTAGATGGTATTTGAAGCCATGAGTCTGAAAGTAGGCATCAAGGGAGCGGGTGTAGATGGAGAAGAGAATAGGCCCAATGAATGAGCCTTGGAGCGCTCTGACACTAAGAGGTCAGAGCAAAGAGGAAGAACATACAAAGGAGACAGAAGAAATGACCCGTGAGGGAGGAGAGGAATGATCAGCTGGGTCAAATGTTGCTGATAGATGAAGTCATATGAGGACTGAGCACTGACCACTGGATTTAGCAATGCAGAAGTCATTGGAGACCTTGATAAGAGCAGTTTCCATGGAGTATTAGGGACAGAAGCTTGATTGTAATGGATTCAAGTGAAAAAAATGGAGAAAATGTTTATGCGCAACTCTTTTTATATATTTTGCTGGAAAGGGTAGCAAAGACAACGGATGATACTTGGTGAAGATCATGAGGTCAAGAAAGTGGTATGCTGGTAGGTACTTAACAACCGGTTCTCTGGGAAAAAAACAAGTTTGATTTGTAGCTTTTGCCAGCTTCAGTAGTGTAAATACCCCCCAGTCATGGCTGATTTCACTGAATAAAGAGTTGAGAACAGATGTGCACAACGGGCTCTTGAAAGCTGGCATGAGCCAGCTCTATCACACCACTGGCTCAACAGAGGTTTTGCTTTGTTTTAAGATGAGAGAAAATAACAGCTACTTTGTACATCCTGAAAAGATTAATCCAGTAGATAGCTAAAAATTGTTGATGTAGTCAGGAAAGGGATGAATTGCTGGATTACATTTCCCAGAGTAGGCGAGAAGGAATGTGATCCAGTGCACAAGTAGAGGGATTGGCTTTAGATATAGATATTTATCATTCATCTGTATTAATAGTGGGAGAAGCAAGAACATGTAGTCAAAATTCTATAGGTAGTTGTTGTACGGGGAGTCTCAATGCTTATTTGCATGGAACAGAAACTCATTTAAAATAAATAAAGTTTGAAAAAATTAATTTTTGGAAGACTATAGTGGTGGCTCAGAAAACCCAGGCTAATTGTAGTTGAGCCTCATGAGGGGACTCACCTCTTTTCTCTTGAGTTTTAGATATGTTCCTCTCCACCTCTGGATACTGACGTTTGTTCCTCCATTTTCACATGACCCAAATTTAGCTTTCTTGTTCAAGTGTCCAATAGAAAGAAGCAAATGACAAATAAGAGAATCTAGGAGCTTAGCTCATGTCAGTCTCCACTTCTGGTCCCATCAACCTAGAGCAAAGGCAGGAGCCCCTGGCCAGTTAGCAGAGAAGATTTACTCTAAGAAGCAGGTTCTCTAAGCAAGATGGAGCTGAGGATGAAAGAGTGGACCATCTCCAGTGTGGTCACTGAGAGTTTGGAGCAAGTATTGAATTGGTATGCTTCTGTATCATTTATTCATTCATTTTAAAATTTATTCATTTGTTTAGTTATTCCACAACTAATTATTAAAAATCTATCATGTGCTAAGCATTGTGGTATGCAACGGAGATATGAAGACACATAAGAATGATCCTGTTCCCTATCCTGAAAGTGTTTCCATTTTTTCTAAGGTGTTTGTAGTCGTCATCATTATGAAAATGGTGGTGGTAATAGTAATAGTGGTTGATTACATCTTAAGGACCATATGTTGAGGATATTTTGTACTATTTGCAATACAAATGTTAGTCATTAGCCCAAAGGCATCATGTACCTACAAGGCATTGTTAAAAAATCATTTATTGCCATTTTAATCTCCTGTTAGAAATGAATTATTTTTGGTAATTTTTATACTTTTAAGTTTCATAGATCATTCAGTCTTTGTGAGAAAAGGAGCACGGATTAATTACTTTCATATACTGGAAAAGATATATTACCTCTTGCTGATGTTTGAGATAATTTGTTTGTCTTCTAAATTATTTTTTGAATTATGTAATAATATATGTACATTGTTAAAAGCTTAAACATTACAGGAGGGAATAAAATGAAAGTTAAAATCTCCCTTCCTGAGCTCTTCCCCCTTAAAACTCCCAGTCTCACTTCCCACAGAGAAATACTACCAATCATTTCTTATGTAGACTTTGGGAGATTTTTGATGTATATTTAACATATTCATACACACATAGATATGGTCTTATGCACCAAAAGTGCTTGATGTTTGTTCTTTGAAATTCCCTGCATATATTTCTACTTTAAGAATATTTATGGCATTGGGCTAAGAAATAATGTGAATCGCAAGGACTTTCTCCACTGAACAGATCTGAAATAGAAACTCTAGGTAGCTGTATTTTTCTTATAGTAATAATCCAATTTTACTGAATTGTGTTACAGAGAAATTACATGACTTGCTCATGGTCACATAATTAGCAAATGGCACAGGTGAGATTCAAACCCACACCCTTATTGTACTGGACTGGACTGTCTCCTAAATGACTTTGCCTCTTAATTATATATAACAATGTTCTTTTTTCATGCATTAAAAAAAATTCTTTTTCCATGCTTTTACAAACCTTGTTACGGTACCTGTTGGTAATGGAGATGTCACCTCTGAAATATTATGCTCTCTATGGTAATGAAAGTAACCACAAGTTTACTTCTCTGAATTAAAATTTTTTTATGTTTCCACAAATTCAGAATATTTTGCAATTTTGATTTTTGGAGCTGATTACTTTAAAAAAAAATTGTATTAGGACTGTTTCCCTGAAGGATAATTTCTCCTATGGTCTTTGGTTGCCAAATTAGGTTGACAGGTTCACTTTCCTACCTTCCTAGAAGAACAACAGGAAATAGTCATAGGAAAAAAGAGATGCATATTTTTAACCGTCTTTAAGGCCACATATTCTGGTGAATGGTTTTTCTGTTGTCTGAATACTCGAGCCTCAACTTCTGAGATGTGTGTTCTCTTTAAGAAGATAGTATCTTCTATTTCCAAGGCTGGAAAATATAATCTTAATTCTTTCAGTGAGAATTCTGCAATTCTGATTGCAAAGAGAGAAAAGAAGGGTCGACAGGTAGCTCATTTTAGTATTTTGAAATTGGACCTTTTCTCTTTCAGCCTGTAGACTGTAGGAAGGTCTAAAATCCAATATAGCAAAAGCATTTGTTTTTAAGGCCAGTGTCACCAGACATAACATTTTTGTACGTTATGTTTATATTGTAGTTTTGTTTTATTTTGGTCCTTTGTGTTTGCGTAGGATCCTGAGAAAGTTTTCTTTTGGAAACTTAGGCATGTTCATGTTAGAGAGAATATGCCTCTCTTAATGATTAAAGTATCAATTTGGGGGTATAAAAAATGAAAACCAATAAAATGTCATCAGTGATACGGGAGGTGAAAATATGAATTAGGTAATATGGAGAGTGAATAATGATAACTTTGCATCTTGCCCAGGCATTCCTTTCTTCTCTCCTTAATGGATACACTTACTGCTCTATCTTCCCAGCAATTTAGCTATATTTAGCGAGAGCCCACCATATGTTAAACAGCAATGTAGGTGTTGAGGGTAGTTACAAAAGAACTAAAAAATAAGGATAATTCTCTGGAGGAATTTATAACCTAGTTTCCTCTGTTTCCCCTTGCTTTTCCCATTTGATCTCTTTGTTTTATTCCATTTAATTTTTCATTCTGTGAGGGCTTCAAAGGAACATGTGGATCCAATGTTCCTTTTTTCCCTTTACGTACTTTTTATTCCACTCAGGAATATAAGGCAGTAATTTTTATTTCTAACATTTTTAAATACATAGGCCATGTGGTATATGACTATGCAAAGTAAGATCATAAATATTGTAAAGACAACTTTATAGGTGCTCACACCACCACAGGTGGTATCTATACATATGTGTAAAAAAATTATGTAGGTAAAATCCTGTAGGCCTAGGGATAGCTATGTGTTTCAGTAATTGAAATGTAGATTTATATGTTATCTATATTAAAATGATCAAATTGAGTGGTATTACTGATTAAACATCATAGTTGTTAATATATACTTATTCTCAGTCATTTTGAATACAGTTAATTTTAGGGACTAGACTTCTCCCAAAAGTGCTGGGTCAGCATAGGTAAAATAATCCTGAAAACACTCCACATACACTTCTAGACCTGGAGGAATCACTGCTAAGACTTTGTCTACACTTAGCGTTTCAATATCCTATTTCCATTTTTACCGTTGACATTCTTTCAATCTGTTTTCGGTGATTGAGGGAAAGACAAATTAAGTAAAATAATTACTAGTTAAGTAAAATAGTATATCTTTTGCAAACATTTTGAGCAGCATTAACAATGTCCTAGATGAAGCAAATATACACCCGAACCAAAGAATAAAAAAACTCTCTCTCTCCTCCTCTCTCTCTCTCTCTCTCTCATTCTTTCTCATTTTCTCAGTGGGGAAGAAGCAGAAAGGACTGACGGGGTGGGATGATGACTCTACAAAATGAAAGAGTCTCAACACCCCAGTAAATGCCTTTCCTCATGCATTTGTACTATCTATCTACTCAATTTAGTTATGTGATACTGTACTAGCTAGTGGTACAACAGAGGCAATAGCTAAAAAGTAAATATAATTAATTAATATTTAATCAATTTGCAAATTTACAGTGGTTAAACATGAAATAGAACCACTATAAGTCGATTCAAAACAAACTCCCTAGATATTAGAAGACGTTTACTGTTTAGAAATATGTATTAAGTAATAAATTTCACACAATGTTTCCTGCTACCTGCGAATGTCTATGCCACTTACCCATCAGATGAGTAGCCAAGCACTTAAAATGTTGTCAGCCTAACGTAAACAGGATAATGCTTAACATTCAAGAAAAAAAAAATCTTGAAATGGTCAAACAATTAGACAAAAAGGAAAATATTAAGCAATTTGCATTATAGTTTAGAGGAAAACATTTTAAGAAAATATAAATGAATTTTTTTTGAGGCTTAAGTTCTTCAAATAGACTGGAAAACAAAGAGATAAAGCCCTAAAGCTGTGAAAGGACACTCCCTCATGGTGATCTTGACAAAGATATGCTAGGCTCTTTTCAGTCAGAATGGGGCACAGGGAATGCCAGAATCAGTGTTAATCTGGGCTGAGAAGGCAAAGTGTTTGTTTGATGGTTTCAGAATGGAAGGTAACTTTGGTGAACATTCTGGTAGGTTAGCCTGAAACAAACAGCACCCTGGGATTCATGTTTAACAAGTGGATGAAAATATGTTGATGTGCTGGAGCCAGGGTTTGTGACATTGAAGTGAGAGTGTTTTGGGAGGAGGAACAGAGAGCCATGATCTGCAGGAGGAACTAGCTAGCAAAAACAAGAGCAGATTAGACTCTCCTGATACTGAACATATTTTTTTGGCAATCACTCTGTTTTGGTGTACATCCTTGCAGATGTAAAAAATGAAGTCAGGTTTTATGTGCACACACACACAATTTTCAGATGAATTACAATGTATTTCTGCCTCTATATTCCAATATATGTATATGTTTATACATTTATTTATACAATCATATATACATATATACATATATCAACCTCCCTCATCTTTTAATAAACAGTTGCATGTATTTCATTGTCTACGTGCATCATAATTAAATTAGCCAACTGGATGAAATTTTAACCAAGTAAGTTTACATTGACTCCATTTAAAATATATCTTTATGCTTTGTCTTAGTCATAATTTTGGTGATCTATGACCTCTGTCTCCCCATTATCCTGATTAACTGGAAACTGACTGCTTATTATTAGGAAACCTCATAGAAAGCAGCATTTAACATTAACTTTTAAGGTAAACTAAAAATCAAAAGACCTAGTTTCTATTTCTAGCTTCAGGATTTAGATATTGTGAGTTAACAAAAACAATTGTACACTAACAGCAGTAAACATATGGCAGACGACATGTGGTTATAGATTTGTTCTATAGGTTTGTTATAAATTTTTAAAGGAATGCAGACACATGTTGGTTGACAGCAACTCGTATTAATGCAAAGGAAGAAAATGATCTTATGCGATGGTTAATAATATTCATTTTTGTCTTCCTCTCTTACATTTCTTTCCTTGTTGAACCACGCACTAAACTGCCATTCAGCCCTCCCACGAGTTCCCTGGTATAACCTATAGCTTTACAGAAATTTCCAAAACTTGCTACCCTTTTAAAGCTCCTTCACCATGCTTGATTCCTTTAGATCTCTTCTCTTATGATTGTATTTTTCTTAGTGTTGAGCTCTCTTATATTAATTTCCTTTTCAAATTTCAGTGAATTCTGAAACATTGATTACTTCTAGATACTCTACTTTTTACAGTTTTACATGCAATTTTTTTTTCTCTAGATGACATTGAGGGACAGGAGACCCAGTAAAGTAAGCTTTTTCCTATTCTGACGTTATTTTTACTCTAGAGATTATATTTAGTTAAATTTAGTTAATTTGAAAAATTTTAGTAGTCTTTATCATCTGGTACCTCCTTCTCTAACATTCCTTTTATGGTATTAAAGGCATTAAATATATGCATATTTGATCCATCTGTCTTCATGCAAGATTTGTATGTGTGTGTGAATGTATGTATATATATATATATATATATATATATATATATATATATATATATATATATATTCAGCTATGATTCAGTTTCACTTTGTTTTGTATGACAACTGTTGTGTGTTCTCCTATGGCAGTATTCAAGTTCTAGTTTTCCTTTAGGGGTGTATGTTTAGGCCCTTTCTCCATTAGCAAATTATGTATAAACTCAACTTCTATAAGTAAACCAGCTTCAAGAAACCAGGGATTTAAAAAAATTTTTAAATTACATGTTCAGGGCTTTAAAAATGAGACACCATATTTTCCAGAGCGTCCCTTTTTGGTGTGCTTTGATAAGTATCACAACATAATATTGGATTGTATGTACATTTTAAAGCTCTGATTCATAATCAGATTGTAATTTAATAGGAAATTTAATTGTGTTAGAAGATACACTAAATATTTGATAGATGTCCTGAAGACAAATGTTGTGTGCCAAGAAGAGAGTCATAGTTTATTAAAGATTAAGACAGAGCTGAATCCCCTGCCTATTAGCTGTGTGCTGAGCAGATTACAGGGGTGTATCCACTCCTTCAGGGAAGTTTAACTGGTGCGATGTAATTTACTTTGGATTTTCAATATCTTTTGGTTACTTCATCTCCTAAAAGGATAACTTTGAAAGTAAATTGCAAAAGCAACCATATTAGACTCTTCTGATGACAAATTAGAACAACAGATCAATATAAACTGAAGTGTGTATTTTTCTAAATCAGTATTCGCGTGGCAACCAAGAGGTGATTGATATGCTTAAGATACAAATTAATCATCAATAGAGTTCTTATATCATACTTTGCAGTTAAAACATTCAGGAGCTAAAATTCAGAAAAAGGTATTCTCAGTGCCCTGTGGCCTCATGATCAGAGTATTTGACCACCAGCATTGATCCTGCAAGCTGGTGCCCTGTATGTAAAAACATATGAACATGCAAATGTTTGGATTTTACAAATGGTAATAAATCCAGTAATTATGAGGTATAGTCAGTTAGCTCCCATGAACTGAAAGGCATTCTTAAGCACCCTAGGTGTCCTTCCCACACTCGGGATATGCTGTATGTAGGGTGAGAGGGTGCCTCTCCGCCATAATCTTTCAGTCCTTGTCTTTCCTCCTGGGTGACAGTTCTATAATGTAAGCATCTGTCTACTAAGAACTGAACTGAAACCTCCTATCCATTTTTGCATAGAACACTGGACAGCCATTAAAATGGAAACAATATTTTCTCCTTTCTGATGCAGAAGAGATTGAAATTGGTACCCTGAAGGTAAAAGGGCATAGCTCATCACCCAGTGCCCAGGCTGTAGGAGACTGTTTTTTTTTTTTTGAACAGATACAAGAACGTGATTTTCCTTTCCCAATTTTTAGGAATAGTCATTTAAAAATATGTTATTAGTATAATTGCTTATATAAATCATGATCTTTAAATTATTCTAATTTTCATGGATCCGTTTTAAATACTGATTATTTAACTTATGAGCAAAATGTGTATAGGTGAGTGTGTGTGTGTGTATGTGGGTGTGCGTATGTGTGTTTCTGGATTTATTGTAATGTAATAGTTAGTGAATATCCGTTTAAATAAAGCATAGAATTAGAGTATTCAAACCAAAGTTTATTATTTAGGTAAAAAGGTATTTATTGTCCATGTGTTCTTCAGTTGATATATCGTGATTATGGCTACAAGTGTCTATTTCACTTTTCTGTTGTCTCAGTTTTCATTAGCTGCATTTTTCATCTCACGAATAAAAACATTCAGTATTCCTCCAGTGTATGCACACTTGGCAGATTATTTTACAAACTCAGTCTGTAGCTATAGTTTCTGTATCTGTAGATGGGCAGATGGAACCAGTCACTGAATTCCCTGCTATCTTTAAAGTTCCATGATTCAATGACATTTGAGACTAAAACTTCTGCTTTTTTAATGATCTGAGGCTGAGTTAAAATAATTTCTTTGAAATTAGCATTGCCTTTTCAAAAATAATTCCAAGTCTTATAACACCAAATCCTCGACTTTATAATCTCCTGACATGTAATGGCTCTACTGCCTACCGTGGATGTGGTCCCTCTGAACTTGGCTACATAGGCCTAAGACCAGCACTTAAATACTTTACAAATTGAATTGTGCTTGTGTTACAAACTGATTGATAAAATAAATTACTATATCTTGTAGGTTAAGATTTGAGTTCTGCAGCTGTAGCTGTTACAGATTACCTGAAAACCTTTTTATATTGCATTTCTTGTGGCTCTATTTTACAATTGCTCTAATAAAGAATTCTATAAAAAATTGTTTGATATTAATAGCAATCATTAACAACTTGATAGATTCTTGTTAAGTATATTTGCAATACATTTAATCTTATTAAACTCAGCCTTGAGTTGTTTCTTCCAAATATTATAGGTCTTTATGAAGCTAGCAATATAAAGAAGAGATTTCAACCATTTTCGGCCAAAAATTAGGTTTAGTTTAATGGATCAATTTTTTTCTTATTAAACTGCGTCTGACCAGTGCCAAGTAATACATTCAGCATTGATCTTTGTCTCACCCTGCTGTAGCTTGCATTCTCTTTATGTACATGAAAAATAAGGTGCCAGGAATGAAAACAATGCCTGTATAATACAAATATAGAATTCTTTTCAGACTTCCATTCAGTTTATCATTCCACTTTGTTATTAATGCCTTGCCTGCTGCTTTTCAGAAATGTGTTTTTAAAAAGCACATTTATTTCCATAAAGAATGCTTTCTTCTGGTGTAATTAGAAAAAACATACACCATATACTGGAGTACATCAATTGTTTCAGGGGCATGGACAAAATGTATGAGCCCTGTTCACATGTGCAAACAGTCTGTTCTAAATGTGGAGCCCGCCGGGGACTTGACCCATTAACACTGGGGGTCTGAAGTTTACTGGTTAGGACTGGGGCTCCGTTTTGAAGTTCTGTTTTTCTTTTAGTAAAAATAGAAAGATAAATGAAAATGGAACCAGATTTTAATAGATACAGAACATGCACGGGACAGAGTTAAAGTGGTGTCAGTGCTTCTTTGAAGTTCTCAGTCTTTGAGACACTTATAGTAATAACAGGAGCCCCTGAACCTCTTCATTCCACCCCTCATGTCTTTTTTCCAGCCCCAATACATTCCACATACTTCTCAGGAGAATCTTATATTATTGCCACTGCTTGGAACTTCCCCTCTCCTTAAAAGTTTTCCTTGGCTTTTCCCTGCTCTAAAGGGCAGAACTGAAACTCTACTCCCGGGCATTTAAAATTGGAGGGATGGGTCTTCAAACTGGCTTTTTGCTCTTGTCTTGCATTCCCCTGAACAAATCTTCAACTTCAGGTGTTTCCAAATACACCTTGTGCATTTCTTCATTCACCCCCTTCCCGTGGTTAAAATGCCCTTCCATCCTTCCTTTCTCTTTTCCACCTGTCCAATTTCTGCCAATCCTTCAAGCCCCAATTTCACTTGTCACCATTGCTTCAAAAGGTTACCTGCTCACCTGCACAAAATGTGCTTTAATGGGAACATAGAGTCAAACAAATTTTGTTGGTATAGACCACAGACTAGCTACATGACCTTGGGCGATTTAGTTAACCTCAGTTTAGTAATCTCACTTACTCCAACTTTAAAGAGGAGATTATAATATTCATTCCATATGGTTCTTTTAAGAATTAAATGCATTATATGTAAGCTGGGCATATGGTTGGCCTCTGATAAATAATAATAATTTTCTTTCTTCCTCCTTGAGCCCCTGGGCTCTGGACCATTCATTTGGCACACATCAGGTATTGCCATGTTGCAGTAATTTTTTCTCTATTTTTATTTGTTATCTCATCAACTGGTTTTTAAGTTCCTTTTCCATAGTAATGGCTCCGTATACTACTTTGTATCTGTCATGATGCAGAGCAAAATAAACCACACACGGTAGACATGATTTGATTAATTTAAAAATTTTTCCCCAGCAATGAAGAAAAGAGAAAAATGTCTTTCTCCTCCATCATCCTCCTACACATTGCTCTTTGACAACATCAGGATCCAGTTTTATAATTCTTGCAGTTGGTTTTAGATTTTTCTCTTAGTCTTGTTTTAAAGAAGTTATCCTTGATGGGGGGCCTGAGCCTCCCCACTAACCTAGATGAGTGACAACCAATATGAGATATTTGCATTGCAGGTAGGAAAGAAAGTGCACTAAACTCAAAAGACTTAAATGGGGTCTTTCAGTTTGAGCCAAGCGATATCCTCCACTCTGTTTAACCAAGCAGTGAAGTGGTGATTTGATTTCAAGTCCTAGGGGAGCCTTCTTGTATTTCAAGTGGAATACATACCATACTACCTGGAACACAGCTGTTAGTATGGACTGCACTGTTAACTCTCTGTCTGGGAATGGGAGTAATAATCCTCAGAAAGCTGTCTTGTATTTTCTAGGCCATGGAAAATGTGAGGTTTTCAAAGCCATGACCTTTCCCATGATCTGATGGCCCCAACTCCTATCAGGGGCTCTGGCTCTGCTAAGAATATAGGAAATCCTCTTGGGCAGTTTTTGGGAACAACTTCATGGATGACAGCAGTTATTAAGTATGTTTTTGGGAAAATTGTATCCTTTAAAGATGGGCTTCTGAGTGGTTATCATTTCCATAAATACCTGAGGCATAAATCATTTATAATTTCATCCAAGGCAGCCAAGGTGTAAACATGCTTTTTTTTTATAGACATGTGAATGCAAACACACACACACACACACACACGCACACCAATAGAGTAGCATCAAAAGTGAAATATACAGCTGTGTGTGTGTGAGTGTCAAACTGGCGTAACTGGCCAAGTCTTCCGTGTGATTAGGACCAGCCCAGAGATGTCCTAAGTCGGGTATAAGTCATGAATTAAAAGCAAAGCAAAACAAACACAAAAAGGGTATGGTTTCTGGAGTAATGCTTACTTTTAAATCTTAATATTGAATATGTATGATTTATATCACATCAACTTCCTTAGTCTTTCTAATATCTAAGTAATTACTGCGTATAAAACCGTACTTTTTAAAATTTAAAACTAAAATAAAAGGCTAAAATATGATTGTGGGATCCATGTTTTTATAGTATAACCTTTTAGGCTTCAGTCTTATAGTAAAGTCCATGAGAAAAATGTTGTCAAGGCTAGTGAGAGAAAAACATGTTGCGTCTTTGTGACATTTTGCCAGGGAAAAATTGTACATACACTGAAATTTCAGCTAACTTAATTCATAGGCACTTGTGATTAGTTTGTGGGTTAAAAGTAAAAATAGTACCTGTACTTAACTTTTTTAAAATTTAAACTGTCCAGAGGGGCAGAAATGAAAAGTGAACGTTTCCCTTAACCAACAGCTTTACTCCTCTTGGAAACCACTTTTAACTCTTTTATGCTTCTTTCCCTCTTCACTTCCCTTCTGCCCTCCAGCTAGCTCTCTCTTTTTCCTTCTCCCTCTCTTTTTGTTTTCTACTCAATTATATTGCCAGGTAGTAAAATTATTCTTTCATTTTCTGAGTTATCAATCTTCGACTACTCAGATGATTGTCTACGATGAACGGCGAATTCTTTTCACACAATCACTGCCTTCCATATCCTCTTACTTCTCCGAATTCTGATTTTTGTCAAGTTTGATAACATGTACATTCTATTCTGCAGTCAGAATTAAGCCTTCTCCTCCTCCTCTTCTTTCTTCTTTTTCCTCCTCATCTTCTTCACTACTATAGGATGATACTATATATTTTAACCCAATAAAACAGTATTAACGTTATGTAAATATTTTCAATATTTATAACCAGGACCAAGTATTTTGGTTGGACTTCAGCAAAGTAAACAATATTTCACTAAACTCCCACTGCTGGAAGGAGGGGATCCCAAGCTTCCAAGTCCAATGGATATATATTTAAATTTCAGCAGTCTTTTTTTTTCTTAATTTCCAGGAATTTTTCCTTTCTCACTTTTTCATAAACAGTCTGCTCTTGTTAATGGATATTATGTTCTTTCAAATCTCTTTAAAGATACTAATTATAATTTTTAAAGTTTTATTTGCTGAACAATGCTTTTCTCCATTCACTCATATGTTTTGCAAGTTCTTGGTTCTTTTTTTTAATGCTATTGAATAAAATGCTATCAAATATGGTGATCCTCCACGTGTGTTGCCACTGCAGCTGTGTAAGTTTCCAACAGAACTTCCCATCACGTGGAAGCTTTATTAAGTATTTGTGAGGTTTTTCTGAAGGAGGTGTGTGTGTGGGGCAGGCAGGCACTCAGGGACTCCCGTAACTGGCACATGGGATGCTTTATCTTGGCCATGGGGCACTTTGATCTCTGTTTTCTCCTTGGTTGCTGGTAAGAAGGTCTAATATTACATCCACTCTGCCCTGTTTCTCTCTCAGGCCCAACCCCCTCACTGGGCTTACTTACCAGCCATATCACCCACTTTCTTTAGAAAGCAATTGTTCATTTTTTTGGGGGGACTATAGTTTGCTACTGGTCACATCACATGCTGGAGAGGGAGAGTAGGGAGAAAGATCTTCGTGGGTCAGCTGTTCAGAATGTAACTATCCAGTTCCCTCCCTGCTGACAGCCTCACAGCCTTCTCCTACTGTTTGAGCTTGTTGACTCAACTTGGGCTGATTTTTTTCTCTGAAGTTTTGGACTGCAGTTTTCTTTCTAGTCTTTTCTCCTTTAATTTACTTCCATTTTCTTTGAATCAGTTTCCTCCAACTTTATGGTTTGCTTCTGGTTTGTTTTCTTATTTACCAGGGCTCTTAGGGTTTTATTCTTTGGAAGACAAAACAACCTCTTCTGCCATTTCAGTGTGACTTGGAAAGGAAGGGAAGGTAGATATGAGTGCTTGGTTTGCTTTCTCGAGCTGGAATCAAGATCAAGGGCTGACCTAACAGAACTGTGCTTTAGAAAGATGACTCTGCCAGTAGATGGAGGGTAGAAAGAGGAGAAACTGAGGCTAGGAGACTCGTTAGGAGGGTGCGAAACTAGTTTGGGTTCAAGATGATGAGAGTTTGAACTAGGGCAGTTCTTTATTCTTTAATTTTATTTATTTAATAATTGTAATTATTATTTAATTTTAGCAGCCATATGAAAATAATGTTATGTGTGAAAACAAAAAATTCCAGGGATACTTAAGATGTGAACATCTTAAACTTTTATGTGTACCATCCTGGACAATGAGAGACGATGTTTGGAAGTAATGATCCTGAGGTAGTGCAAAATATTTAATTATGAAATAAGAATTCATTGTGCTAACCAGACTGCATTTTCCGGGACAAATCTAGAAGAATGCTTTCAACTAGGGCTAACAGAATAAGGTTTTACGATAATATTGTTTGCTAGTTGTGCAGAAACTTCAATTAACTTCAAGAATCCAGAGACACTCACACCTGTTTTGTGTTTGTTTACTTGTTTCTTTTATGTCAAGAAGGAAGTATGGAAATTCTACCTTTATTCAATTATGTGACTAACACTTACGTGTGTGAGGGACTTGAGAATTGTCTTGCTTTTTAGGTAGGGCAGCAAAGCCAGATTAGCAAGACTGCAGGGTCACTAAGTTTACTTGATATTTTCGGGAGTGGTCTGTGTTTCTGCTTGTATTAGAATTATAAAGAATCCAAACAAATGCCTGAAACAATTTCTCTAGGTTCTTTGATGGTGTTAGCATATTCTTCATATTTTAATATATTACATAAACTTTGAGCATTGGAGGAGCAGTGAGAAGAAATGGAACCAGGTCACTTTTAGTATAATTATCATTGTACTCATCTGGTAGGAAGAAAAAGAGAAAAATCCTACATATTATGAGTCTATTAAAAATGCATCTTTGTCAAGGAAATTTTTTGTTTTCATAATAGTTTGGTAGTTACTCCATCACAATGTAAAATGGTATGGGCATAATTATTAACTATATTCCCAGTGAAGTACACATCTATTTCCTTTGCAGATGTGCACTTTATAATTTCTTCTGTTCATAATTTGTGTATTGCCACACAATTCCCTTTTCTCCTAATAACAAAATAAGTGCAAGATGATTTATGAAACTTTTGAGTCTTTTTCCTTTCTTGTATTAGATCATTAAGAATATTCTAATAGACTCTTTTCTTCAGAGAAAATCTATTTCCATAGATTTCTGTGTGTTGTTGGAGAATGTTTTCTTTCATTTACTCATCCCTCTGTTTTTCCTGCCTCTTTGTGTTTATTTCAGTCAATAAATAGATGAAAAGAAAATGCCTGCATAACAAAATGCAAAGTGTATTTTTGTTTGCTAGTTGATAAATTATTTAGAAAAGATGTGGGGAATGATAAAAATATAACCTGCATTTGCAAGGCACTTTTAAAAACTTTATAAAGCAGCTTTGTAAACTGTGTCCTATTCTGGCTTCTTAATGGTACTGTGAGTTTGTAGGGCCAGGTATTACTTTTTTAGGATAGGGGTTGAAAAGCCCATTTGCAGAGAGTTTAAGTGACTCATCCAAAGCCCCATAGCTGATTGTGGTACAGACAAGTCTTGATTCACACCTCCTAATTCTCAGTTTGGGAATGACCCTCTACTATGAGTAAAGCACAAAAGCAGAGTCTAGAGCTGGCAACAAATGAACAAAGAAAGAAATAAAGTATTTATTCAGCAATCTTCCTAATTGATACTAAGCCCCAGTATCATTATATTGGTTGTTTAGATACGTTGATTGGCAATCTGCACTGATTATTAAAATGGGCAAAGTAAACAGATTAATTATGTGTTATCCTTCATGACACATGCAAACACATGGCCAACGAACGTTATAGAATCTAGAAACTGGAGAGAGGTCTCTGCAAGGACCTTGTCCAACATCCTGATTTTAAACATGAAGAGACCAAGGCTTGGAAAAACCCAGTGACCTGTCCAGGATCATACTGTTAATAGTCTTAGACTCACTAATAAAAATTCACATTTCCTTACTTCAAGCCTAGGATTCAGATCTTCTCCTTAGCCATATCTTCCCATTCACATACTAATTATTACCCAAATCACTGAAAAACTGGAGCTCTTTACAAAGAGTTTTCTAGCTCCCATTAATGAGATGGGAATGTCATAGGATTTCTGATCTGTGTTTCAAAAGAGAAAAAGTAAGTTGGAAGAGGCAGAAGAAGGAAAATGGAGATGTGTTCTAGGCCCTTGCTCCACAGTGTAATCCAGGGGCCTGCAAGGTCAGCATCACCAGGCAGCCTGTGAGACATGCAGATTCCCCAGCTCCAGGCCAGACCAGGAATCTGCAAGATCCTTATATGGTGTGTGTGCACCTTATAGTTGCGAAGCTTTGCTCTAGATCAACAGCGTAAGGAGAATGAATTTTTTGTTTGCTTTTCTCCCATCAATTCTTTTTTTCTAATGCAAAAAATGTCTTTAAGTAACAGGTTGTCAAGATTTAGCTTTTTGAAAAAGTGGAAGTGGCTTCTACAAATTCTTCTCTAACACATTAGAACCCTCTGGAAGAAATCTCTCCTTCAGAATTATAAAATGCTGTATTTTTTAAAATTGTTCTCTATAGGCCAGATATCAGGAGTAGATAAAATATGCCAGATATCAGGAGTATATAAAGTGCCATTTTAGGAAAAAATAAAGGAACGGATACATTATAGACACGCTATTCACGATGTTAAGGATCCTTCTTTGTTTGGAATGCAGAAGTGTTCAGGTTTATCTTTATTTCGTGTAAGGCTTAGTCCTCTAGGTTCAATCCAAGTTTTTGATATCATAGTGCGAAAAGCTCAAAAGAAAATCAATTTTGTATCTACAATTTTAGAGACATATGAAGGCAATACAAAATCAGTAATATATTTGTATGTAAGCAAATGACCTCTGTTGACAAAACATTTATCTCAGTGAAATGTAGATCAGTGACTTTAAAGTAAACATGAAGTTTGCCTAGTATTTATGTAATATTTTCACACAATGCAAATTAAAATGGTTCTCATTATTTACATTATATATCTTATACTATTTAGAGAAGGCTAAGCTAATGAAAGGACAGTCTGTCTGATATTTTTGCAGTCCAGATTTTATTCTTTCCTTATTTTGTTGCAAGGCTTTCAGGACATGAGTCAGTGACGTGAGGGAAGCAGAACCTGGCCAGTGTCTTAGAAGGTGAATAGGATTTGAAAAAGTAGAGAAAGGATAGGTCAGGCCTAGGAAGAATCTGGGTTTTGTGGGGCCTGAAATGTGTACACTGCTGGGTCACTTTTTAAGATAAATAGTGCAAATTATAAATACAAACTGGGGACTTGTAAGGGGCTCAAGCAAATGCTTCCTGGCATGTTTGCCTCTAGGAAGACATTCTGCGTGGATGGAGCATTATGAACCAAGGAGCAGGGTCGAAATGCTTTGGGGGTTACAGAACTGTGCGTACGGAAGACCAAAGAAGATGATAATGAGAATGAAAACTTATTGCCACATGCCACATACCCCTGTAACTTTTCCCTTGCCATATGGGTCTTTCTTAGGGTTTAGGAACTGATAAGTCATCTGGCTTTTTCCAAATGTTACTTTCAATTTCCGGGGAAGAAGCTTGAAAATAAACCCTGGCTCTGAAAGTGAGGTGACAAATTTCCCATGAGCATGGTGGTGACTATGTTTATTTTACCCAGTTTTTAAAAATAAAAGTGTTAGAATTGAGAGAAATATTTTCAGTGGAAATAGAGGACACTCTATATGTTTAAAGTGGTCTATGATGCTTTCACAAACTGTTTATGTGAATGGGTTGGTTTTTCCCTGGTGTGTATGCAGCAATATCCTTTGTGGGTTACTAAATTCTAATTTAGTAGAAGAATTCCAAACCTTTTGCCTTCCCCCAGCCAACTCTTCATAATATTCCCCTAATTAACTCGAATTCTCAAAAATTATTTTTTATTCATTTAAAAATTATATACCACTTTGAAGTATTGCTAAGTAATTGGGCTTAAAAAAATAGTGATCCTAGAAATGACTGGGGATCTGTAGGCTAAAGAAATAAATTAATGAATGTGTTTAGGATGTGTCAGGATAATAAGGCCCCCAACAATTCCTGGCTGAGAAAATTCTGTACTTTTTAATCCCAGAGGGCAAATCATGTCTCTTTCATTCATCACAGTCTTGGAAGCTCCTAATTTTAAACTAGTGTGTAGGTGTCTCTCTGCTCACAATAGAACAAGTGGATCAATAAGAGATGAATAGTTTGGGAAAATTTCAACTGCTTCTGCACCTACTTTCATTACACACAGGGCATAGATGCATCAAGGTCAAGAGTTACTTGTAGACACTGTGATTTGGGTCCAAGAGAAGTTTTCTCTGGAGTGTCATTCTCTCGAAATGTATTTGCAAACACACAGCAATTTAGACTAACAAAGGCAATCCACTTTACTAATAATTTGCTGTAGCAGAAGAGATGCTCAAATTCAGGATTCAAATGCAAAGCCAAAAGGAGAGACTGGATTTTAAAAATCAAAACAAAACAAAACCTCCCTCACCAACTTGTATGGTTCCCCCAGTCTTTGCTCCCCTTGGATTTTCCTCATTCTAATACATTTATTGCTCTATCTGGTTAAATCCCAAATTACCACTTCAATTTATCAGCTGGGCACGGTCTCATAGAACAGATCCTAATCCCAGTGTCAGCCTCTCTCTACAAGGGCTCCTCCTGCTTTAACTTGGTGCTGAGTTGCCCTGGATACAGCTCCCTGCCTAACTCGGTGGCCCTCACAGGGGGCTCTTCCAGCCCGCAGGCAATGCAAATGAGTACAGGAAATATTACATTAATTTCTAGGCACTTCAAATAAGAGTTAGGACGAATCCCTGACTAAATTGGTAGGGAGCAGTTAGGTGACTGCCTTTCTACTCCTGGGTGGGGTACCTCCCTGCTGACTGACAGGTTGTCTGCTTTTGAGCAGGGGAAGAGGCTGAGAATTTAAACTTCACTCCCACCAACACTTTTCACTTGAGCAAGGAAAAGCTTCACTGCAATCACAGGAGTATATTTTCTCTTAAAATACTGCTTTATTTTATACATACATGTGCACACATATAAAAATAGAATTACTTATATGTACATATATGTGTGTGAGTGTATATGTATATGTGTATATATATATATATATATCTATGGATATATATATATCCATAGGAATTTTAATGTGCCTGGGTTTGAGAAGGGCTTGGTGGACAGCAGGCTTGCTAGGAACACTCTCTGCCTATTCAAATCCATTGTCTCATAATCCCATCCCTCTGCCTTCATGAAACAGACATTTGTGTTTACTGGAACCCACATAATGCTTATTGAGAATCAGGACAATATGGTCTATAGAAGACAAGTCCTCCAGGCTAAGACTGTCTAGGTTAAAAATCCCAACTCTGCCACTTACTGTTCTGTATGTTCCTGAACACGTTTCTGAACACTTTCGTGCCTCAGTTTCTTCATCTGGAGAAGGAGGATAATGATAGTAGCATACCAATTAGGATAGATGTGCTGATTAAATGAGGTAGGACAGGGACTTCCCTGGTGGCGCAGTGGTTAAGAATCTGCCTGCCAATGCAGGGGACATGGGTTTGGTCCCCAGTCCTGGAAGATCCCACATGCCGCGGAGCAAATAAGCCCGCGAGCCACAACTACTGAGCCCGCGTGCCTAGAGCCCGTGCTCCACAACAAGAGAAGCCACCGCAACAAGAAAGCCGTGCACCACAATGAAGAGCAGCCCCCAGTAGACGCAACTAGAGAAAGCCCGCGCGCAGCAACGAAGACGCAACACAGCCAAAAATAAATAAATAAATAAATAAAAGAAAACTTTAAAATAAAAAAAAAAGTACACAGTAGATGTTAGGTATTACTTTCTTACGATATTATCAGGAAACAATAGAGTATTTTATGTAATGAATTACAACACTGAAGCATAGAATAGTTACCTAACTTGCCTAAAGGCTAGTAAGGGTGGAACAGGGAACTCCATCCCTGGTCTGTCTGACAGAGAAGCTCTTGTTCTTATTTCCCTGTTTCCTGACCCCTGTTTTTGTCTCTGTGTTAGCCTTGCCTGTCCCCTTATCTAAGACCCTGTCTTATACTCTGGGGTATCATCTACAGTGCTTCTGGCAGTGTGGAGCCCGGAGGATGCATAACAAAAATGCATTGGTGGATTAACTTGTTAGAGCACCCCTGCCTGTGATGCTGCCGACCAGTTCTTAAACTTCTGTCTGACAATATACTTCTGTAATACCTGTTATAAAATGTTTATCTTTCAGAATCTGCCTATCTTAACTCATATCTTTTCCTCCATAGTGCAATTTTGCATGGCTCTGTTATATCCAACTTGTTGGTTCAGATTGTTTTCTAATTGTGTATAGCATGGCCAAATAAATTGTTAAGTTGCACTTTTTTATATTCCTGCTTAATTTCTCTTACACTTTAAGGAGCAGTAAATAATTATATACACAGTGGAGATTCCACATATAAACAAATTGAATTATCAAAGGAGCCATTGCACTTTTCCTTACTGGTGTTTTGCTCTCACATGGTTTGAAGAAATGTGATGGTGAGTGTAAAGCCAACAGTTACCTCCAGGTTGCTTTTGTCTTATTTGTCCTTTTTGTAACAGTTGATACTATGGACCAATCCTCTCTCCTTGAAGTTCCTTCTCCCTTGAACTTTGGTGACACCAGAATTTCCTGGGTTTCTCCTCTCTCTCAAGCAGCCTCTTGGGTGCTCTCCTACAAGTTCCTTAAATGGTCATTTCTCAGGGCTCCCTCTTTGGTGTGCTCCTCCTTTGACTCTAAAATTGCTGCCTGGCTACTCTTATTCACATCTGTGACCCTCCCTACGACACACCACATGTTGTTCTGCAAACTTTAGTACCGAACCTACGTACCTAACTGACTGCTAGATAATTCTCCGGTCTCTCTCACTGTACCACAAAATCATGTCCAAAGCTGAACTAATTTCCACACAAAGCCCCCAGTCTTCTCCCCTTCTCTATAATTGATGTCTAAATGAATAACACCACCATTTACCTTTTGCAAAATAAATAAAACCTGGGTGTGAGTTCAGATTCTTCCTTCAAACACCAAGTCTTACGTATATTACACCCTAAATATCTGTTGAATCCATCTGTTCTTCTCCATACCCAGTACCACTATCTTAGTTTCATTCATTGCTACTTCTTGCCTGTGTTATTATTAACCCTTAAGTGGTCTCTCTGTCTCCATTCTCACCCCCTCTAATTTATCACCTTTGTGTTTTCTAGAAGGACCTGTCTAATCACAGATGGAATTATGCCTCTTCCGTGGTAAATACTCGTTTAGGTGCATGCATTCCCAACACTGTCAGGGCAGAATCAAACACCAAGCACCAAGCACTGGAGCATTTTTGCAGAGAATGCAGATTTAAGACCTGGTTCCTGCCCATTTCTCCAGCCTTTAGGAGACTGGAGGACACTTCTTCATGCATATTCTGTGTTTTTGCAATCCAGACAACTGGTCTGTCCTTGAGCAAGCACTGTCTTGTTCTTTCACATGATGTGAGTGGTGGAGTGTAGGGCAGTGATTAAGTATGTGGACTCCTGAAGCCTGACTGTCTAAGTTGAAATCTAGGCTCTGTGTGACATTGGGTAAATTGTTTCATCTCTCTGGTCCTGGCGTTTTTCAACTATATCTACAAGATAGGATAGTTGAAATGGGTGAAGCATAAAGAATAGCAAGTGCTCAGTATAAGGCAGCTGTTATTATTTCTATCACACATTCTTTAGTCACTCAACTGCCATTCTCCTACTTCCTGGTCTAGCTAACATCTTTTCTTTCTTTAAAACTTAGCTTGCGTTACATATTCCAAAAAAGTTCTCTGACCCTCTCCTCTGGGCTTCCATTGCATCCCACGCATACCTCTATCGCTGTGCTTACCTTGATTTTGTGTAGTTGTTTACCTGGTTTGAGCTCTTTAATCTCTGTCTTCTCTGCACCAAGCACTTAATACTGCCTCTGTAACTGCTGAGTGGTTTGTTTAAGAATGTAAGTCAGTGTTTAAAGAAGACTTGAGCTTGAGCCTGGGAGTTAACTACTTACTTGCTCTGTGGCTTTGGGCAAGAGAAAGTACGTTTTCTCATAGGGTTATTGGAATTATTAAATGTATGTGAGTATGATTTAAGCATTCTAAAAGTGTTAATTATCTGAACAGCTGAAGATGGAAGTGGTATTTCCACCAGATTGTACCTTGCTGTATAAAAGCCATGTACCTTTGTTGTTCAGCTGTGTGGATAGTTATACTTAATTGCTTTTCCTCTGAGATATCACAGCATAGACACTTCAGCTGAGAGACACCATGAGCTAGAGGAAAGGAAGGATGCTGGGCCCGAGGCATGACGCCTGGTTCTATTCTGTGTGTATTCCTGACTGTGTTAGGGAAGGAAGTGGCCTCTCAGAAACTCAGTGTCCTTACCTGTAGCAGAGGGCTGGTATAATTTTTTTAGGTTCCTCCTAGCAATCATAGTCTATGATTTGTACCATCTGAAGGAATACTGTAGTAATGGTTACATTCTTAGGTACTCTGCATTCTTAGTCACCTCATCTTTCCTCCTTTTCTCCATCTCTACCAAAAAGCAAACACATCAACCTGGATACAAAGTGGTTTATTCCAAATATTTTGAAATGTTTTCTATACGGTTTAAAAAGCACTTGTTTGTGTTGCCTGGGTGACGAAAGAGAACCATAGAACTTACTGTGGAATCCCGCTGCCTGAGAAGGAGGAAGGGTGGGATGGGATGATGATGAATGAGAGGCCCTCTGGCCTTTCAAAGGCAGAAAATAACTGATATTTTAATGAACCATCCACCCCAAAATGTTTTAGGTTTCATATCATGAAAGAAAAACACATTATAAGATCTGCTTCAGGTAGCAAGTGACCAGAGGAAATGCAACAAAATAAATAATACTAACAGTATCTATTCCTAAACAGGCAAATGGCCCAAAGAGGGACTTGAGAAACTTGATTAAATAAGAAGGAATTCCTGGGCTTCAGAAGAACAAGGCTGGACCTCAAAGGAAGATTTCATTTCTAGTGTACGGATAAGCATTTACTATGTGTGTGTGAGGCCTGGTCATAAGCACTTTGCATGTATTAAATCACAACGACCCTATGACATAGGTACTATTACTATACCCATTTATCAGATGAAGAAACTGAGGCACAGTTCTACAAAGTCACACAGCGAATAAAAAGGGCACATGAGATTTGAATTCAGGCAGTCTAGCTCCAGAATCTGAATCTTACCTACAGCACTATATGAAACAGTCTTATTTTAATTTTAATGTTTAGTTGGAAAGATTTCCTGGAAATGGGGGTGGAAGCAGGAAGAGGATGTGTGTTTCTTTTTTTAAAGAAAAGGGAAAAGTAGAATTTCCAAAATTCTAGACCTGGCCAAAGTAGTCATTTATTTTCCTAAATCTTCAAAATGTATGGAACTTAATTATCCCATATCCTGTATGTTCAGTCATATGGAAAGATCAACTCTGAGGAATGGGTTAGTGCAAGTTATTAAGTGCAAAATGAATAACACCTTGTTGTGTGTCATGACAGTATTGACATGCAGGACCCATGGTTCTTTATGTTCATACATCCTTCACTATATAGGAAAATTCAGTGTGAATGAGATCTTGCCATTAAAATAAGTGAAAAAGTCACTGTGGTGACCTAAATGGGAAGGAAATCCAAAAAAGAGGGGATATATGTTATGCGTATAGCTGATTCATTTTGCTGTAACAGTAGAAATTAACACAACATCATAAAGCAGCTATACCCCATAAAAATTAATTTAAAAAATAAGTGAAAAAGGGCTTCCCTTGTGGCGCAGTGGTTAAGAATCCGCCTGCCAATGCAGGGGACACGGGTTCGAGCCCTGGTCTGGGAAGATCCCACATGCCACGGAGCAACTAAGCCCGTGCACCACAACTACTGAGCCTGCGCTCTAGAGCCAGTGAGCTACAACTACTGAGCCTGCATGCCACAACTACTGAAGCCCGTGCACCTAGAGCCCATGCTCTGCAACAAGAGAAGCCACCGCAATGAGAAGCCCACGCACTGCAACAAAGAGTAGCCCCTGCTCGCCACAACTAGAGAAAGCCCATGCACAGCAAGGAAGACCCAATGCAGCCAAAACATAAATAAATAAATTTATTTAAAAAAAAAAAAAGTGAAAAAGTATAAAAGAATGTTGAATCCCTATTTTCCATGGAGCACGGTAAATTTGGAAAGTTGTCAAAACTGTCAGTGACATTTTTCTTTTTCAATTTTTAAAACTTTTAAATTATATCACACAATTAGTAAAAACATATAAAACGTAAAGCACAGCTTTAATGAATATTTCCAAGTGAACGTGCATGCAGCTCTCATTCTGGTCAAGAAAAGGACATTCCCAACACCTCAGAAATTCCCTTCCATCCATTTAGCAACCCAGTCACGACCCATACCTTTCCCTAAAGCGAGCCACTCTGCTTATGTCAGTTTTATTTTTTTTTTTATAAATTTATTTATTTTATTTTATTTATGGCTGTGTTGGGTCTTCGTTTCTGTGCGAGGGCTTTCTCTAGTTGCGGCAAGCGGGGGCCTCTCACTATCATGGCCTCTCTTGTTGCGGAGCACAGGCTCCAGACGCGCAGGCTCAGTAATTGTGGCTCACGGGCCTAGTCGCTCCGCGGCATGTGGGATCCTCCCAGACCAGGGCTCGAACCCGTGTCCCCTGCATTGGCAGGCAGACTCTCAACCACTGCGCCACCAGGGAAGCCCTATTTTTAACTCTTTTTTAAAATCATCAAATATCCATCAAACCACAGAAGCCTAAAAATTGTTTTACTCCATACTATCAGTCCACTGACTCACTAGTTTAATAATCACAGAATCATACTGTGCAGTGCTAGCTTCATAAATAAAATTCATTAAAAAGTTACCAGTGTTTCAAAAAAAAAGGTTATACTGTTTGTTCCTCAGGGATCATTGCCCTTCACTAAGGAAGAGTATCCTATACTTTATGTAACAAGGGCTAGGAGTCAGTTTAACAACTATTATATTCTATTTGTATTGTACAAAGGACTTTTGAAATATTTTTTTCAATTCTTGCAATAAAATTGAGGTAAATATTATTACTACCTTTTAGTGGTGATAGATGAGTTAATATCATTATTATTCCTTTTACAGATGAGGAAATAGGAAATTTATGGGTGATAGATGAGCTAATATCATTATTACTACTCTTAAAGATGTGCAGAGAGGTTGGGTGAAGTGCCCAGGAGCACATAACCAGGAAGAAGTGGCACCGTTGGGACTCAAAGCCAGGTCTCTGCTTCCCGCCCTTTCTGCTTGATCCTCCTGCTTCTTTTAACATAAAATGTGTAATAGCCGTCTTTTAACTTTTTAAAGTAACAAATAGTTCACCAGGTGCTTTTAATTCAGGAGACTTCTTAGCAGTACCTATTCCTAAACAGGCAAATGACTCAAAGAAGAACTTGAGAAACTTGATTAAATAAGAAGCAATTCCTGGGCTTCAGAAGAGCAAGGCTAGACCTCAGAGGAGGATTTCATTTCTAGTGTACTGATAAGCATTATCTTAGCAGCCCTACTAAGGTAGGCAGAGCAGAAGTTTTTTTGTTTTTTTTTTAAAATAAATTTATTTATTTATTTGTTTATGGCTGTGTTGGGTCTTCGTTTCTGTGCGATGGCTTTCTCTAGTTGCGGCAAGCGGGGGCCACTCTTCATCGCGGTGTGCGGGCCTCTCACTATCGCGGCCTCTCTTGTTGCGGAGCACAGGCTACAGACACGCAGGCTCAGTAATTGTGGCTCACGGGCCCAGTTGCTCCGCGGCATGTGGGATCCTCCCAGACCAGGGCTCGAACCCGTGTCCCCTGCATTGGCAGGCAGATTCTCAACCACTGCGCCACCAGGGAAGCCCAGAGCAGAAATTTTGAGTCTCACTTGGTGAAAAAGCTGAGGTGGTTCAGAGATGCAATGTAATTGCATTAAGTCACATATCTAGTGACTTACGGAGTTAAGTCCTTTATGTGGATGCCAGAGTGAGGTAGAGGAGGAAGGAAAGAGGGATCATTGAGGGAGTCACATCCTTTCCTCCTCCCTTCCCCTTTGACCACTGCTGCCACAGACCGTGTCCTTGACCACAGGGAGGACTCCAGAAGAGGCTGAGACTGAGGTTGTAGCAAGCTGCCCTGGGTGTGAAAAGGCCTGCGGTGGTTACAGAGAAGAAGGTGGCAGGGGGCAGATCACAAGAGCGAAAAGGAGTACAAAAGTGGTCCTGAACTCTGAAGCAAGAGACTTACTAGGAAACAGGCTCATATAAAAGACGGGGACTATCATAGTGTTTTTGAAATATCCTAAAAAGCAGTGATTACTGAAGAGAATGAAACATCAAAAAATGAATTGCTATATTGGTTTCAAGGTCAGTTGGATAAAAATAGAGTTTCATTTTAAAAAATAAATTTCTGCATTTTTTCTCCAACCCTATTATTCCTAATTTGGGGATACAACATTTGGCCCTTTTTCATCTACCAATAACATGTGAGAATTGGAAGTTTCTATGCCTAATCTTTCTTTCAAACATCCTTTCTTGGTTCTTCTGCCTGGTATGTCTCAAGGAAGCGTGTAAAATTCTTTCCACAAGCATTTAAGATGTATCTTAATTTAACAAAATAATAAGCATATGCTTTGTAGCACTTTTAAGAGGGAAAGGAAGGTAGAACCCTATCAAACCATCATAGGGTATTACAATTCTATAAAGGTGAAGAGACTTCATCAAACAAATAAAATAGATCCAGGGGGACCAAATCTGTAATTTACAGTATTAAAATTTTGGAACGGGTAGCTAATGTTAAAGTCATTTCCTAACCGCAAACATCAACGTGATGACGGTATCAGAGCACTGTCATTCCTCTTTCAAAATTTACTCACACAAAAAGCCAGTAATTAGAGAAGCAAGCAGGATTTTCACAGTCCAATCTTTGTCTCAGAAGGAATCTGTTTTTTTTGTTTTTTTGTTTTCTTTTTTTACACCCTTTCAAACTATTTGGAGATTTTATATGCCTAGACTCAATCATAAAATTGAATTCAGATATAACCTTTTGCAGTATGTGGAGCTAATGAAATCACCCCAAAGGTCATTTACTTAAGCAATAAGCACTTCAAATTGATCATGATCAGTTGAACTATCAACTCCAGGTAATGATTTTTTCTCTCCTTTTCTTTTTTTTTTAGTACTTACTCAAGTACCAGAATTAGAAGATCAGTTTGTCCCTAGTGTTTAATACCCAATTTTCTACCAATCAGAACACAAGACATGCTGTGTTAGATTTATGATACTCTTAAAATGAGTTTTATTTTACAAGTCAAGGTACAATCACCAATTTTGTTGACATATTATTACAAGCTATGTAAAATCTTAGATAAAAGCCAGAAAGGAGATAAATCTGTACATCTCACATCTAATAGTTAGATATTGTGGGAACATTTGAAATATGTAAGGATATGAATATAGACATATGCTTGAAAATAAAGGGCAGTATTTCAAATTCAATATTTTTAGCTCAGTTTTCAAGATCAATTTTTGTTTCTTATCCTCTAATAACATTTGGTAAGTCGGACTGTGTGTAATAATATTACATATTATCTTTACCTCAATCAAATAAAAATAATTATGTCAGTAAACTCAAAGAACCAAAATGTAATGTTATCCTTAGTTATATATCACAATTTCTTTAAAAATTTCTAGGAATTGTGACAGAACTTTAGCACTGTTGCTGAATTTGACTTTAGCTAGTTCTAAGCACAATATAATTATTTTATCACGTGAATATGTGCCACCATCACATCTTTATTTTTTATTTGGATGGTTAATTTTTGACCAGTTCACAGCATATATAGCCCCTTCTCTAGAATATGAACAGAGAAAATAAAAGTAGAAATTTAAATCATCAACTGTGTCACCTTGTCAGCACCGCTGGCAAAGGAGCTGATGGTTGCTCAGGTTGAAAAGAATTATTGAAATGAGACTTTGGGGACTATGGATTTAATTTTTTTCCCCCTATTATGAACTCCATTCTGATGCATCAAGTAGCATCTACTAGCGGGGACAGAGGTCAGAAGAGGAAACTAAAGTTAAATAGACAATGGCGCCTCCTACAGAACCTTAAAGTAATTGTCTACCTACCTCTCAGATTCTGAATACATGATTTATGGAATCATCCACCATTCTTTCACTAGTGAAAAAAACTATTTTTTTCTGCTTATTGAAAAGCCTTTATTTTGTATTCTATCCAAGATTTTCATTTTGGCTAAAATATTTATATTATCAATATGATGATATTGTTTTGGTTATTTTTTCTTGCATCATGCAGATAATTTATTTTATGTCCCACATCCAATATATAAGCAAATCCTGTTGGTTTTGCCCTCAAAGTGTCCTGAATCCAACCATTTATGATTACCTTATCTCCAAGTCACCACAACTCCCACCTGGATCACAGCAAGAGTTCCTAATAGGTCTCCTTGCTTTCAGTCAGGCCTCTGATAGTCTACTTTTCGCAAAAAAGTAATTCTCTTGAAGTGTAAATTAGATCATGTCAACGCCCCCACCCCCCCAATCACACATAGTACAAAATGCTAAGTTCTCACCATGGCCTGTGAGACCCTGCATGACCTGGCTCCAGGCTTCCTTGCTTCCCACCCCGCTTCCGGGTTCCAACCACACTGGCCACTTTGCAGCTGTTGAACATGAAAGCATGCTCGCTCCTCAGGGCGTTTGTTCTTGCAGTCACCTCTACCTGGAAAACGCTGCCCCCAAACACACAGTTTGTGCCTTCACTTCATCTAGGTCTCCTCTCAAATATCAGCTCCTTAGAAACGCCCTCTCTGACCATCCTATCCGAAGGTCTGACCCTCCTGTTACTCTCATAGTTAGTTTTCTTCAAAGCACTTAACTGCTATCTAAAATGATATTATCGGTTAATTGGTTGCTTGGTTAACTATCTGGTTGCCCCAATATGTCTGACTGCTCCAGAATATGAACTCATATAAGTCAAGGACTTCCCTTCTCCCTTCCCCTTCCTTCCTACCTTTCCACCTGCGTTCCTACCTTCCTTCACTATTCTATACCTGGGAAGTGCAACTAGTGCCTAGAACATAGAGGCACTTGATAAAAATTTCGTTGGAAGGTTACTGGAGGAATTATTTTTCTTTTTAATATAATGTGACATAAGTGTGACACATTTTTTGTTCCCAAATAGTTTACCAAAGATCCCAGGACCTTGCTTCTTTTTTCACTGATAGAAATGCCATCATTGTAACAGTGAACAGTAGTATCCTTTTGCATTTGTTTGCAGAGATTTCTATTCTATCCCTTTATATGATTGGTGTTTTGGAACCAGCATCATACTGCTTTAACCATTATAGTTTTGTGATCCGTTTCAATAACTGACAGTGTCAGTTCCCTCCCCAATACTCTTTTCAAATTCTTATTGATTATTGCCCATTCTTCTTACTTAGTTTTGACAGATGAGCATTTGAAGGACCAATTCAAAAAAAGTTGGATTTTAACTGAAATTATGTACAACTATGTATTAGTTTGGAAATCTTTTTGCATTTTTTACAATGATGGGTCTTCCAATTCAAGAGAACTATGTCTCTCCATTTATTTGAGTCTTTTTTATAGCTCAGTAAAGCTTTTTTTTTTTTTTCATTTCTAGACCTTTCTCATTATGGTTATTCTCAGGTATTTTGTATTTCACACATTATATATAAGTGATTTCCAATTGAGATGTAGCTTTATTTTAAGTGCTATTTTCCCAATGAGCTCCACCTGTAGTTAGCTTTCTCTTTGTGCTGTGTAACTGAAGATTTGAGTTCATGTTAGAGCAAGTATTTTCAGACAGTCAATTCCTTTTTTCATAACTCATGATTTCATGTTTATGAATTTAATAAATATAAAATTATATATTTCTAAAATTCTCATGTTATGGTCATTCGTCTCTATCCCTGCCACTCCCTGTTCCCTTTATCAAAATAACTAACAGAAGTTGTCATTTGTATTTATACAAAAACTCCCTGTCATTTGAACAATTTATCAATCATCCATCCAGAAATACACCATGAAGATAAGTTTAACACTGTTCAAATAATTACAAGTCATTTAAAATCACTTTTTGGAAAAACAAACAACAATGTTCTTTCCAAGTATAATCTGTAGAGAGAAGAATTTTCTATATTGTGTCTGGTAAGAAAACAACTCATGACTTTTTTTTTGTTTTTTAAGAATAGGCTAAGCAATGGAAGGTAAAACCAAAAGAAAATCACTAGACCCTGAATTACAGAAAACCATAATAGATATAAAAATAATTCAGAAGTACGCAATATATCCCTGCTTATATCATATGTACATTTTAGAGGCTTAGCTTATATAAATGGCAAAACTATGTGACATAAGTCAGAAGTAACAACCAACATTTGGAAATTACAAATTTTTTTTTTCTTGTTTGTGAAATTTTATTTTACTTCATGTGCTGCTGTGGCTTTTCATGTGCAAGTACTATACTATTCTCAGCTCCAGTGCAGGACACTCATATCAGATACAGTCTGGAGAAGGTCAAGGGCTCTAAAATATAATTTATCCTCATAAATCATTGTAAATAATGAGTTCTGGGATGAAATTATTTAGCATATAAAACATGTTATAATATGAATAACCTAAAATGACCACTTGCACCTTCTGTTTTGTAAAAACTGTAACACCTTCTTGGTGAGGATTTTTTTCCCCCGTATCAGAACTATCTGTGACCAAAGTTATGTCCCCTTAGCTGGTGTGAACCTCAGTACTCACTTGGTGTTTCCTCAGAGGAGATGGTCAGTTGGAGCTTCTGGAAACCAGTATGCTTTTTTTATGTTTCAGGGGGCAAAAAAAATAAAATCCCTCTCTTACTATTTGTTTAGTGTATATCCTTCTGCCTTTCTGGGTAACACTCATGAGTAATCAGAACTGTCACTTTGACAACTGGTTCCAAAAGACCCATTTTCAGAAGATCTGAACTTCTGAAGAGGGAGGCGGGGTTGGGCAGTGGAGGCAGGGAGCGTTGGGGCTCCAGCCAACGCGAGAGGGCAACACGTGCAGGGATGCCGCGCTCATTTGTGAGAACTTGAGGGTCGGTGGCTTTAAATTAAATATTAACGTTAAAAAAAAAATGAGGTCTGGGCTGGTTGTCACTGCACAGAGGAGGCCTAAATTGGGCTGTGGCCCTGTGGTCCCAGCTCCACGGGCAGAGACAGCCCGCTGAGAGGGGCCGAGCCATTGGCCTGTAGAGGGAGGTGGGATTGCAACTTCATTTTCCTCTGACATATTTTGTTGGCTGATTAATAGGCTGACACTAATTTAGGTCTCAGAAGACTGGACTGTTCCGTAACAGGATAGGGAAGGAAGGAGTGGGGGACGGACGAGAGGGGGAAGAACAGAATGTGGGTTGTCTCAGAATTCGGGCCTAGGGAAACCCAGGGCATATTTTAAAGACCTTACCCGCTGGCAAAGTGAGAATGAAAAAGCCAGTGCCTTAAACAATTAATTTCCCTAATCAGGCAATCTAAATTGTCACACTTAAGTATCTCAGTGTTGACCTGTTTAGACAATATGCCTTAATCCACGGGGGAGTAGTTTCAGTAGATCATGTTTAAGCTAGCTAATTAATATCAAAAGCAGTGTGGAATTGACTAACAGGTAATTTAATCAAAAGATAATTAAAACTATTGAAATTTATAAATTATTATTTAATTAATATTAGTTAATATTATAATTTCCAAAGTCTGAATTATGCTGATTAAAGGGTTCTCTCATAAATACCACTGAAAATTAATTGCAAATTAATATAATCTGCTGAACATCCTCTTAATGGACTTCCAGCTATTCTTGACTTTTGCAATAAATAAACATTAGACCCCATACTGCATCCCATCCTCCTGAATGTATTAGGTATTCTAGAAATATTGAGGCCATTAACTCCTTGGATTTCTAAGGGAATTCATGCATAGAACAGCATCTTTAATAGCGAAGAGGTTGATTCTTTTACTGAGAATGAAGCTGAAGAGCACTGAGGCTGGGTGAAGATGCTGAGGAAGGAATTCAACTAGCCAGTGGCTGTGTGGCCCTTAGTGTGGCTCCATCTAATCCCTTTCCTAACCTGCTTTAGAGAAGCTTCCAGAAGACAGTTGGGAGGGAGGGTGCAGGAGACAGTTCTGATATGGAATGTTGCCCTAGGCTCTTTGCTTCTCTCTGTACTTGGCTCCAGTCCCTGCCTGTGGGTGAATTCATTAGGAATGTTGTGAAAGGATTCAGGTGAGTATGACTGGGGAGCCAGTGAAAATCAGACCTTGTCAAAGCCACCCAAAAGCCTGTGATGGAGCTGTGTTACATCTGCAGAGAGGAGAGAGAAAGGCAGGAGAAGTCGGGGTTCGCACTAGATATTTCTGTCCCCTCTTATCTACCACAGGAAGACAAGCTAACAACAAATCCAGGGGAAATGTTGTTCTTATTATATTAGGGAGTTGGCAATATTTCCGTATTGAACTGGGCAGATACCCTCAAGAGACAACTCTTTATTGCTGCTTCTCCCAGTATTTAATTTCTTGACTGTTAGGGGACCTAGAAAGAGGAAATGGAAACCAGAAAGCTGAGCCGAAGGGAACTCTCTTTGGTCATTGAGGATTTGTGCTATTAACCTTTCCTAATAAACTGAAAATGTAGGGCCGCCCCCCCACCTCCTGCCACCCTCAGTGTATAGCATCTAGCACTTTGGGGGTGCCCTGTAAATATAAAATGACCTCTCTGCCTCTATTTATGAGGTAGTTAGATGCTGAATGGGATGTCACATAACCTAATACTACATATAGAAGCCCCTGGCTGAAATGTGTATGCAGTAAAGACAGATTTATAGCTGTCTTGAGTTTCCCTTTGAATTTCCAAGATTTATTTGAGCTTAAGGTCTCAACTTTAGTTTATGCTGCCAGAGCATTCTCCAGAATTCACATGAGAGCAGGGTCTTGGGACTAGTGCTGAATTTCCTTTGGTGAACGTATGCTTTTGGTCTCTCATTTTCTCTGGAGGCTGTGACTGAAATTGAGGGTGATGGTCTTCATTTTGTTTTTGTCATTCACTGTGGACCACTATCAAAACTGCTTTTTCTTAATTGGAGCATTTTGGGGAAACTAATGAAGGGAAAATCTTACCCCTTAAAAATTGAATCACAGGGGCTTCCCTGGTGGCGCAGTGGTTGAGAATCTGCCTGCTAATGCAGGGGACACGGGTTCGAGCCCTGGTCTGGGAAGATCCCACGTGCCACGGAGCAGCTGGGCCCGTGAGCCACAACTACTGAGCCTGCGCGTCTGGAGCCTGTGCCCCCCAACGGGAGGGGCCACGATAGTGAAAGGCCCGCGCACCGCGATGAGGAGCGGTCCCCGCACCGCGATGAAGAGTGGCCCCCACTTGCCGTAACTAGAGAAAGCCCTCGCACGAACCGAAGACCCAACACAGCGAAAAATAAATAAATAAATAAATAAAGTAGCTATAAAAAAAAAAAAAAAAAAAAAAAAAGAGTAATAGTTTTAAAAAAAAAAAAAAAAAAAAAAAAAAAAATTGAATCACAGCTGTAGTAGTAGATAAGACTGACGCATTCAGTCTTTAGAAAGAGGCAATCAATGTTGAATGCATCAGGTGAGTTCATTTCTCAAGCTCAGCTTTAATAGCTTATAAAGAAGATTGATTAAGTTCCTGTCTGATCAATAGTGGAATGAAACTGAGCTTCCCTCCTTCCCTTCTTAAATGTGGATTCTTGATATGCTTCGAGGCAGAGAAAAGGCAAACATTTGTGCATTGCTTTTGTGCTTCAACTTGTTATTAACAGCAGCTACTATAAACAGGCACAATATTTTTAAATTACCTAGGTTGCTTTATTGTATATTAAACATTTGAGAAAGTTCATTAATTCGCTCAACAAATAAGTCCATTTCAGTTGTGCTACTATGAACGATTCTGGTCTAGATAAAGATAAAAGTGATAATATCAAAAACTTAGGGAAACTTCACGGATTTAAACATTGAGTTTTCAAATTTGCCGTCTATTCTTTTCTGTGTAGTGGGTATTAGCTTATAAATGTATGAAATTTTTGGTTTTATACATTTCTGTTATATTTTTAATGTAGAATTGTAAGTTTTTGTTAAACTAAATAATTTCCTTTACCAAATTATTAATATAAAATACATATGCATAATTTATTTACATTGTGTATTATATATTCCTCAATTCAGTTAATTCAGTTCACGTACTTATATTCAGATTTTTCTTCAGTTGTCTTCCTTTCTTGTCTCTTTAGTCTGTGGAATCATGACTGTTGACATTGAACTGTAAAGTGTGATGATTAGGTAGATAATTATTATGTTTTCCAACAAAGATCAACTTGCATATATCTGTAGAATATTTTTAAGTGCCATATTTCTAATTACTTTTATAAATTGGGCAGATTTTTTTCTGCTTAAGCTACTGTTTTATCATTTACATGTAAATAAACTCCTTAGTGACTTCCTGGTGCTCTAAGAATAGAGATCGAAAGCCTCCTTTCCCAGCCCCTTATGGCCTTGTGTAGTCTGATGTCCAGTTAATCAGCCTCCAGTTCCATCACTCCCACTCACATGCTGCTCTCCAGCCACACTGGACATATTTCAGTTCTCTAGCCAGTCATTTCTCTTTTCCACTACGTGACCATTGAAAAATGGTTTCTTTTTCTTCTGCAAGGAACCCTATCCCTCCATCATCTTCCCCCCATTTACCTGGTCATCTCTTACTTAACTTTAGTTGGCCATTTTTTCTTCACTTCCTCTGGAAAGCCTTCTCTGATTCCTCCAAGGCACATCTTGCTCTTTTATAGTCTGACACCTTGTACCATAGTTTGTATAATGCCTTTATTTGTTTAATTAGTTGATCAGTGTCTGTGAGCCTAGTGACTAAGTCTGGTTTTGCTCACCTCTGCAATATGGGTCGAATAATAATAAATTGAGTTTCTGGCACCTAGTACATATTTGTTTAATAATGTATGAGTGTTGACTCTGGAACCACCTTGAACCATCCTTTTGCTTTAATCATCTCCCCGCCCCTTTTAAAGAACATTAAGAAGTGCAGAAAGCAGGTAGAGCATTTAATAAAATGCATAAACCAACTAACTTTGCCTCTGATTACTGAGTACCCAAGTGGATCTCTTCCTCCTTAAAGAAAGGAAGAATCACATAATTTAATGAAAACCATATATTGCTGCTTGATTAATACTTAAGTTCCCTACTCTCTTAGTAAAGACAGGAAAGAAGGTGTGTGTGTGTGTGTGTGTGTGTGTGTGTGTGTGTGTGTGTGTGTGTATGTGTAGGCAGGGGGGTTTGGAGATGGTGATAAGAAGTGTTGTGTTTGAATACTCACAATAGAGGACCTGGAGAAGGGAATTATAGTATTTTAAGAATAATTACAGTGTTTTCCTCTGTGATTTATTGAAGAAAATGTCTATGATCAATGTCAAGGTGAGATTAAAATACTTTTATACATCATCAAAATAATTCTGCTTTTAAGGGAGAATAATGGGCCATCAAGTGTAAAAGTGTGTCTCCTAGAGGCTGGTCTCCTCTTCACGCATATGAGCACCCTCTTGGGTACAAAAGGAAGAATAGAACGGAATATATCAAATGATCAGATATATGTTATTTGACAGTATTGCAACCATGGGTTACTCTGAGGTTAAAAGTGGCATGTTAAGAATACAAGAAGCTTTCTAGGAGGGTGAAATTATTCTTTTTCAACCATCTTTTCATCTCTTTTTACATAGTTTTTCATCTGCCATTAACTTTTCTTTCTTTTTGAATTTTAAACCAAAATGCTAATACTTTTCAAGCACAGTGTTTCTTAATTTTCAAAAGCTGTAATGAGAGCAAGTCAAATGAGTTGAGTGTACAGGGCTTGGATGGCCTCTAGCTCTGCCTTTGGTTTTGGTTTCGGTTCTGTTTTGTTTTTTAATAACCAGGGCAGCCTTCTTAACCTCGTTTCTAAAATTGCAATAAATACTGCAAACATCATAGGTTTTTAAAAGAAAGAATTACTTTAAACTTCCAGAAATATTATTTTAAATAAAAAGTATTATAACTGTTGTTTAAAATTACTTTTAAATGATCAATCACTATATATTAACTGAAATTGATAGCGTAGAAAGAAATGTTCAAGGTTACAACAAAGTTCTTTGGCACAATAACAGCAAGCATGCAACTTTTAATTATATATTATTCTTATTGACTTTTTATTAGTAGCATAAGTATGGTAATATGATAGGAAAATCTTTTTCTTTTTTTTTAAGATATCTAATTTAAGATCTCAAATATTCTTTGTTAAGATCAAATATTTTTTAATAGTTAGCATATTATTTATTTATTTATTTATTTATTTATTTATTTATTTATGGCTGTGTTGGGTCTTCGTTTCTGTGCGAGGGCTTTCTCTAGTTGTGGCAAGCGGGGGCCACTCTTCATCGCGGTGCGCAGGCCTCTCACTGTCGCGGCCTCTCCCATTGCGGAGCACAGGCTCCAGACGCGCAGGCTCAGTAGTTGTGGCTCACGGGCCCAGTCGCTCCGCGGCATGTGGGATCTTCCCAGACCAGGGCCCGAACCCGTGTCCCCTGCATTGGCAAGCGGACTCTCAACCACTGCGCCACCAGGGAAGCCCTCTTTTTCTTTTTTTTAAGGTTTTTTTTTTTGAGGTTGATTTTTTAAAGTTTTTTGGAGTATAGTTGCTTTACAATGTTGTGTTAGTTTCAGGTGTACAGCAAAGTGAATCTGTTATACATATACATATAGGCCCTCTTTTTTAGATTCTTTCCGCATATAGGCCATTACAGAGTATTGAGTAGAGTTCCCTGTGCTATACAGTAAGTCCTTATTAGTTATCTATTTTATATAGAGTAGTGTGTATATGTCAATCCCAACCTTTCAATTTATTGAGGTTGTTTTTTTTTTAAACTTATTTTACTCATTTATTTTTGGCTGCGTTGGGTCTTTGTTGCTGCACGTGAGCTTTCTCTAGTTGCAGCGAGTGGAGGCTACTCTTCGATGGGGTGCACGGGCTTCTCATCGCAGTGGCTTCTCGTTGTGGAGCACAGGCTCTAGGCACGCAGGCTTCAGTAATTGTGACATGCAGGCTCAGTAGTTGTGGCTCACAGGCTCTAGAGCGCAGGCTCAGCAGTTGTGGCGAAGGGGCTTAGTTGCTCCGTGGCATGTGGAATCTTCCCGGACCAGGGCTCGAACCTGTGTCCCCTGCATTGGCAGATGGATTCTTAACCACTGTGCCACCAGGGAAGTCCCTGATAGGGAAATCTTTGGGATGCAACTCTTTTCACCTTCTCAGTGACTTGGTAACCACAGGTAGTGTTTGTGTTTATTTTGGAACATTGTCTTATCAAATAACTTTTGAGATAAAAGTCATTAATCTGATGGCGCAGGATAAGGTTTATGTTACTAATATCTTTTTAAAACCATTTTATAGAGTGTAAGTTTCTAATTAGAAAGACTCAAGAAATAAACCATTGACTCTATAGAGAGATACCTTTGCCTTCTCCCTGAGAATATGTGAACAGAAAAAAAAATAATGACAAAGTTGGGAATTCCCTGGTGGTCCAATGGTTAGGACTCGGTGTTTTCACTGCTGGGGCCTGGGTTCTCTGGTCGGGGAACTAAGATCCCACAAGACGTGCGGCGCAGCCAAAAGAAAAACATAATAATAAATAAATAAAACAACTGGGAAAATATTCTGCATGGATTTTCTCAACCTTATCTCAGCCAATAATCTCTTTATTATAAACATTTTATAACTCTCCTTATTATCCTGAGATGAAATGCATAGTTAATATAACTTATTACACACATAAAATTTTTTCAAAAAGCAACACAATTTCCTAATTGTAATTTTTTTTTTTTAAACATCTTTATTGAAGTATAATTGCCTTACAATGGTGTGTTAGCTTCTGCTTTATAACAAAGTGAATCAGTTATACATATACAATATGTTCCCATTTCTCTTCCCTCTTGCATCTCCCTCCCTCCCACCCTCCCCATCCCACCCCCCTAATTGTAATTTTAAAAAGAAGAAAAAGGAGCATGATCGATAATAAAGTAATATGTATCTCAGAATGTGAATGCTTGGCAGGACTACACCAGAAGATGGAACAAAGTTGACTGAAGCTTGCCTGTATGTATGTCACCATGACTGACCATGGCTGGGAGAGCTTTGGTGTGTTGGCTACTCAAGACGCAGGAGTGGCTTTCCATCTGTGAAATGAGTTACCAAACAATGAATAACACTTGGTAAAGTTAAAGAACAAAACAGTGCATAATCTTCCCTTGATTATGTGGTAGTTGCATTCCCAGAAAATTCAGTTTCTGTTAAATTTGTGGGGGAAAAGCTTTGTGTTTATGTGTAAAAGGCTACCTTAGGCTCAAAGAATTACAGTGGGTTTTCAACAAGAATGTTGTGCAAGACAACAGAAAATTATTCAGGATGGTAGGTTAGTTTTTTGTTACTTATTGGATTGATTCACTTATTGCAAGATACTTAGCATCCCTGGCCCCCACCTATTAAATGCCAAAAGAACCCTCTCCATCATTATGACTACCAAAAATATCCCCACTTTTCCCAAACAGCTTCGAGGGCTTTCCACTGAGAACCATATGATTGCTAGTGAGCACTGCTGTAGCCTATATAAAGGAGAGAGATAAATACCGCCTACTCCAAGCTAAGTATCATTGAGTCTTTCATATTTGGGTTCAATCACAGTGTGAAAATAGGCTGAAATCATGTAGCTATAAAATACGATCATTATCAAAAGCTTTATTTGGGGACTTTAAGGTCCTTGAGATTATAATGATCTTCTAATGGTGAGCTTGTGACCATTTCGAGATTTGCAGTTTTCAGGAGAAAAATTATTTTTATTGGGAATTGTACTTCAAAAAAGTCCCCCCGAATTTAGCTAAGAAACGGCCATAACCTCCACCAAAAGGCATGCCTTACCTAGGAATTGAAGTGAAAAGGGCAGTAAGAAGAAACCGAACAGGGCTTGTGCTGAGGGGAAAACCCAATCACAGCATGGTATAAATTGGGTTCCCAAGGATGTAGACTCTGAGACAGTGTTTAGTGTATGGGGTGCTTATCAGAGAATGACTCGGGGATCAGCACCTGTGCAATCCGGACAGAGCAGAGAGAAAGGTCAAGCTGTATCCAGACTTAATACCTACTTAAGATGACTTAATAGAGAGAGAGACTAATCGAGGTAGGATGGCCTCTCAGAGTTGGACCAGGATGGCCAGATATTTTGGTCTCACAGTGACCATCCATTTTATGTGGACGGCTCCAAGAAGGGGAGTGAACTTGAGTAAGGCCACTCTTTGCAAGTGGGGTGAACCCTGGAAGGGCTAACAGCTGAAGACTGTCTGCTGACAGCACGCCCTGCAGTTAGGACAACTTGTCCTTTATTAAAGGGGGTTGTGGATGGCACCTCTCACCGCATAGGTCAGGCCATCTGCCCAGCTGGAATTTAAACAGCCCACCTGGCAAGGATACCCATGGAATCCACTCTCTTGGCTGAGAGGCTGAGGCAGCAAGAACCTCTGGCATACATCTTATGAATGGCAATACGCGCAGTTATCATTATTCCAGAAAGATCTGGCGGTACTGAAAGAAGGACTGTGAGTACGGAAGAGTCCAGGCCCCAGGAGCAGAATATTGGTCAGAGAACCAGGTCCAGGCCCCAAGCAGAGAAGCTGAAGTTCAGGGCAGGACTCCAAGCCCCAGTAGAGAAAAGAGAGACCAAGGAGCTAGAATACCTTCTGGAAGCTGAGGCAGAAGGATAGTTGTATGGTCTGGACAAAGATCATAGGTTTGGGGAAATAGGCTGCACATCAGAGGGAACACCCTAGGGGCCCTGACCTCAGGGACAGATTTAGGCTGTGACACCTTATGTCTGAGTCGGGATTGGCTCAAAGGTTGCAGGCTGGACATCATTGAAGATTTTTATTACTGTTGACTGTATGAGGTGAAATGGGCAGCAACTAACAGAAAAGAGAAACTCATTATAACGGACATAAATCTGAACAGTGGAATGGAATTCACTGTGCTTTGAGGAAACATGTTTTGGTTGTAGTGATAGGCTTAGCAAAATGGCCTGTCTGGGCTGTTTTCAGAGGATTCGGAGAAGTCCAGTAGCTGTCATCTCAAACTAAAGAAGTCTGAGATCTGTGTCTCATAGAGAGACGTGACTGTGGAACAGGACGGTAGAGGATCAGATGTTAACCTTAGTGTTTCCCCTTTTGATTGGCATACAGTCGAGTTCCTCTGTCTGGATTTTTCGGTCCGGCACAGTTTCCTTTCACCCACTTGTCCTGCCTTACTCCCTGACCTCTCCCATGTGACGTGCTCACGGCCTCTTCCAGTGCCCTCCTGTTGGCGGCTCCCCCAGCTCTTTGCCTCTCCTATCCCATCCTTCTTTTTAAGAATCACTTCCGATCACACCTTCTCCATGGAGATCTGCTCCATGCAGCATCTGTTCTCCTGTAATTGTACTGGCAAAACTTAAATATTTAATTGTTCTCGACTTATCTCCTGGATACTACTTTTACCTTCCCAGATAAACAGACTGCACTCCTCTTAAAGGAAAGGATCATGTCAGAAGTTTCTTTGGTATCCTTCCCAGTGCTCACCAAAGCACTGGGCACCAAGTGGCTGCTGGGTAAACAGTGAGAAATTCATCTATTGACTTGGCCGGAGAAAGCATATTCCAATTCACATTTCTTGAATTAATGACATGGTTTTGCTTTTAAAAATCTCCTCGTAAGATCTCATGTTTTCTTACATCTGATGGTGATGAAAATATCTCACCTCAAACATACGAAAATATGAATTTCTATCAGTATAATCTCCTTCCTCTTTTAATGAATATGTTTTCACGGCAGTCAAGATTTTAGGTCTCACTGGGAATTAACTTTTGTCTTATTCCAATGTTGGCAGTGCCATTTATGAATCTCTCTGAGAGACGCCTGCCCTGCCATCTCTTCTATAGTTGTGACCCAAAGGGTACTAAGTGATAGCTATGGGGCAACATTAATTATTCTCGGGAATGTATTTCTATGGTAGAATCTGAAGTTCGGAATTAAGAGGACATCTTTTGCTCATGACATTTTGTTTCATCTGTGTTATTTAATTAGAGATAGTCTTGTATTATTAAGGACTCTTTTCTCTTGAATCAGATGGTGTTTCTCTTCCTAAAGCTCAATCCCGTAAACATGTATTCTACAAATATCAACTCCATTTTGTGAGACCTCAACAATACAAAGATTATTTTCAACACACTGGTTGACTAATTAATCTTATGTAAACCAGCAATTTGAAATCCTTGATGTATTTATTCAAGTCTGAAAAGAAGGTCTTGTTTTAAATTCAATAAATGTGTTTAAAAATATCTTCTTTTAAGGTTGTCATGTTATTCTTTATATTAGTTCATAATGATTGTTATATGTATATTTCTATATATATGTAAATGTTATGTGTGTACATGTGTACATGTGTTATCTATTATCACAATAACATTTTAAAACAATGCTTCTCATTAAACAAATATTTATGAAGTGCCTAGGATGTGCCACATATCTAGGTACTAGAAGAGAATAAACAAAAAGCCATGACTTACATTAGTGTAGTGGGGAGTACAGACAATAACTTACAATCAAGAAGGGAAAGCAGACAATAAATTAGATAAATAAGTAAAATAAAGCAGAAAAGGGGGATTTTTTTTTTTTTTTTTTTTTTTTACTGCAGTTTTGTTGAATTGTTAGATACATAGGAAGGTCAAGGAATAAGAGGAGGGCTTTTAAAAAATGCCTGAAAGAAGTGGAGGAAGAAGTACCAAATGTAAAATGGATAACTAGTGGGAAGCAGCTACATAGCACAGGGAGATCAGCTCGTGCTTTGTGACCACCTAGAGGGGTGGGAGGGTGGGAGGGAGACGCAAGAGGGAGGGGATATGGGGATATATGTATACATAGAGCTGATTCACTTTGTTATAAAGCAGAAACTAACACACCATTGTAAAGCAACTATACTGTAATAAAGATGTTAAAAAAAAAAAAGAAACCCCTGGATGTTTTGGGGGAAGAGCATTCCAGGCAGCGGTAGAGGCAAATGCAAAGGCCCTGGGGCAGAGGGCCAGATATGTTTTCAGAAAAGCAAGGAGGGGAGTGTGGCTGAAGCAGAAAGATTCATTGGGAGGGACTAGTCATAGATGAGGTTAGAAAGGTAATGAGGAGCCCAATCCTGTAGGAATCTAGTCTTGGAAGCTGTCATAAGGACTCTTACTCTTAGTGAGATGTAAGCCACCACAGGTTTAGAGCAGCATTACCAGTTACTATTATTACACCCATTTTACAGAAGGGGAGACTGTATGGAGCTCTTATTTGAAAAAAAATTTGAAAAACACTCTCATTCTGGAATCATTTATATTATAATCCTATTGTATCTTTTTAAGGAGAAATGTTTTAACACTTGTTCATGCATAGCAGAAAGAGTGACCACTTCTATTTGGCAGACTTTTAATTAGAAAAGTCTCTTCAAATTCCAGTAGTGAAAGGCCAGCCCAGGTAATGGGAAAGGTATTGGATTTCGAGTTTTCTATAGTTTTCGGATCTTGCTTTACTTCTACTGGCTCCCATTTACCGAAAGCTCACTAAGGGCAGGCATTGTGATAAGACTTTTACATTCACTGTCTCACTTAATTCTCACAACAGCCCTATCAAATAGGTATTATTCCAATTATACAGATGTTTAGATGAAGAAACTTCGGGTTAAAAAAAAAAAAGAAGAAACTTTGGGTTAAATAATTTAAATAACTTGCCCAACGTCCTATTACTAATGATGGAAGGAGCCCTCATTTAAGTATAATGTGCGGTGACTTCTGATACCTGAGACAGGTTGTAACCCTTACATCCTTTATCACTGTGGCTGAAGGGGGAGTTTTGATAGACTCTGGGAACCTTTCCAGGTATCCCAGACTGAACTTGTTCCACTGAAATGGAGCTGGGGTTCTGCTTGTTTTAGGGCCACTATTGTTGAAAGCTTAGGTTTTTATTTTGTACTTGCTTAAAATGAGACTCTAAATAATAAGGCAAGTTTTTTTCCCTCTTTCTCTGTTTCCCTCTCCCCTTTCTCCTCCTCAGACCATCTGCACCCCCCTCCCCTCCTCTGTCACTGATGGTAATAAACTGTGTGTATGATCCGTGACTCTCCAAGTTCGTATAATCGTATGTAAACATAGATATTTCCTTTGCTTTACAAAAAAGGGATCGCTCTGTATAAACTTCTCTGCATGTTGTCACTCGACATTGGCAAAAAAAAAATCCCTGGAAAAAATTCAGTGGCTCTTCAACCATTTCCGTATTAAAGGCATTTTCTTTGTTTCCAATTCTTTGTGTTTCTGTAAACATACCTGTTACCCACTGATGCTTTTATTTTTTTTTTTTATTTATTTATTTTTCTTTTCTTTTTTTTTTTTTAAGCAAATGACAAAGACCCAGTTTACCAGCTTAACTTTTTAAACCTAAGCTTAACACATTACATATTTAAACAATTGTCAAAACTTACTAAGTTGCCAGCATTCATGCACAACTATAAAACATCCTCAATTTATATTAAACCAGAAATGTATTACCATTACACTGATGCTTTTATTTTATTTTTTTTTAATGAGAGCCTCTGGGAACTACATTTTTTTGTCTTTTTTTTTTTTTATGGCTGTGTTGGGTCTTCGTTTCTGTGCGAGGGCTTTCTCTAGTTGTGGCAAGCAGGGGCCACTCTTCATCGCGGTGCGCGGGCCTCTCATTATCGCGGCCTCTCTTGTTGCGGAGCACAGGCTCCAGACGCGCAGGCTCAGTAATTGTGGCTCACGGGCCTAGTTGCTCTGCGGCATGTGGGATCCTCCCAGACCAGGGCTCGAACCCGTGTCCCCTGCATTGGCAGGCAGATTCTCAACCACTGCGCCACCGGGGAAGCCCTGATGCTTTTATTTTTGAGATTGATTTTATTCCCAGGTATAGGATTACTGGAACTAGGGTATATACAATTTTAATTTCTATAGATCTGTCTGGAATACTTTCAAAAAGTTCCATAACAACTCACATTGCCAGCAGCTGGTTATGAGATATAACCATTTTCCTGAATCCTCACGAGAAGTAGGTGCTACTTCTCTGTTTAATCTTTTCTAGTCTGATGGACATAAAATCATGGAATTTATGTTCTCCTGTCTGGTAGGGAGGTTGAACATCTTTTCCTTTTCATAAGTTTATTGGGCATTAGAATTTACTCTTTTGTGAAATGTCTATTCAATTGCTTTGTACATCTATTGGATGGTATTTTTTTTCATTGAGGTGAAACTCACATAACATAAAACTAAACATTTTAAAGTGAATAATTCAGTGGCATTTAGTACATTCACAATGTTCTGTGACCACATCTCTATATAAGTTCTAAAACATTTTCATTGCCCCAAAAGTAAACCGCATACCTATTAAGCAATTACTCCCTATTTCCTCCCCCTACTCCCAGGCTCTGGCAGCCACCCATCTGCTTTCTGTCTCTGTGGAGTTACCTATTCTGGATATTTCATATAAATGGAGTCATACAATAGGTGACCTTTTGTGTCTGGCTTCTTTCACGTAGCATAATGTTTTCAAGGTGTGTCAGCCTGGGTGGTACATCTTTTTGTTATCAATCTGAAAAGCTTTTTGTGGATCCTAGATTTTAAAACTTTTATGTCATCTGGATTGCAAATCTTCCTTAAGATAATACTTGCCAATGGATTTTGTTTATTGAATTATTTGTCATATAAAAGATTGTAATTTTTACATATTCAGATATGTCTATTTTTCTTTAATTTCTGGGTTGGAAATTCAGTCTAATATTTGTATTGGTTTAGGTTTACATTTAAATTTTTAAGCAAACTGGAATTTTAGTATATGATTTTTCTTCCTCTCAGAGGGATGGCTGTTGGTATCATTATTATTTTTTAATAAATTTCCTTTCTTTGCTTGATTGAAATTGCATCTTTCTGTATATTAAATTCCTGCTATTGACTTTTTCTGTTTTCTCAAGTGTGTTTCACTGATGTTTCTGACTATTCCTATGCCAGTGCCATACTATTTTGATTACAGTGCTTTGTATTGCTCTTAATTTTCTTTCCCTGTTATATTTTTTTTGTGAGTTTATATTAACATACCTAAAATTTTTTGATTGTATGGAAGAAAAATTACTTTAGTTTTTTTTTTTTTTCCAATTTGGATCTTAAAAGCAGTAAATTTAAAAGTTTCCTTCTGAACTAAGCTGACTAGATAATTTCCTGATATTTCTGTTGCTAAATCTGTAAATTGCAATCCTGATTAGCAAGAAAAGATTGCTTCTTGACTGGTTCCTTCTTAGGGAAAACACAGAGATTAAGCCCCTTCCCATCAAGTCTTATATAAATCACGAGTATTTCATACTCAGATCCATCCCCACTGCATTAATCTGTGAGTGTGTTTGAAGGCAAGTACAGAGTGATGCACCAGCTTTCCCAGGAGAAGTTATGTGTAATTTGCTTCTTAGGATTTGCAGAACTTGTCACTATGCATGACTTTTGTTCCTTGATTATTAAAGACCCTTGAACTCTTCATTCGTGAAGCATTTGTAGGCAACCATTATGTACCCATTACTGGGTAAGATCTAGAAAAGAAGACATTACTCGTTCCAGTTTTGAAAAACAAAGATAATTTTTACTTCACTAAAAGAAGACACAATCTCTACCCTTGAGAAAATCACAGCACAGTTGGGGAAATATAAATATTTATAATTATATCCAAATACATCCTCAAATCAACATTTATACACACATATACACATATCTCCCAGTAATAACTTGCATTTGTGTAGCACAGCTCTTTATAGTTTAGAAAGTGTTTTCATCAAAATTGTCGTATGAGAATGTCCCTACAACATTGTGAACAATGTCCAGCAGTTATTTGTACCCCCAGTTTACTGATGTTCAAAATAAGATGTTTTGGGTAGACAAGGTCAAGGTCCTTTCAGAGAAGATGGTTTAATTCCTGATGCTTTTTCTCTGGTTTATTCTTTAATGGAGCCATCCTTGCTTCCAAGCACCAAAGGTATAGGACATCGTCTTCCTCTAGAAGTGGGGCTGTTCACCTGTTTGGTGGGCATTTATATTATGTAATATGGCTTGTCTGGGGGGCTAGAGATCCAGTAGAAAACAAGACCTCCATGGTCCCTACCCTTATAAAGACTGTGTTTTTGAGGGGAGGGACATATAGGGCAGGGAAGGCAGGAATAATAGACATATAAACAAATAACTAGAATTGTGACCATTATACAGCACATTGGTATAGGGAACACATAGTATTTGACCTGGCCTAGGTGGATAGCAAAGTGAACTTTTCTAAGGAAGTGATTGTTAAGCTGAGTATGCCACAGCTTGGGGGAAAGCACTGAAGAAGAGGGAAAGCCTTAAGACAGGAAGGAATACAGAACATTGAAGGATCTGAAAAAGAGTGGGAAAGTCTGAAATGTGAATAGTAAAGTCCGACTGTAATAAAGTCAGGCAGTGAGTTGGGGTAAGATTCTGCAGGGCTTGTAGGTCGAAGTGAAGATTTTGGAAGTTATCCCTGGAGCATCAAGAAGCTTAGGAGAGGGGTCTGACTGGTTCAGAGTAAGGCATAAGAAGAGAGACCAGTTAACAGCCTCCTGAGAGAGTTGAGGTAAGAAATAAGGGTCACTAGGACTGGGATATTGGTAGTAGAGAGAGACAGAAGGGGATGGATTTGAGAAGCATTTAGGAAATAGAATTCACAGGTCTTGATAATTGATTCATGGTGTGGAGATGTCAGGAATATCTTCCAAATGTTGGTGGGCTTTGGGGGAAGATTATATGAATTTAAAATAACAGTTGGATCAAAGGGTCTTGAAAATTATTTTGGTTCTTTCTACCTTGGTGCAAAAGGGGAAAAAAAATAAAAGAATGTGCCCTCGTAGGAATTAAAGCGATAATGACACACCAAACATTTGCTTTAACTAAAGAAGGCTACAGTTGTACAGAGCTGAAGTGAATATGATACATTATTGATAATAAAACTGAGGTCCTGCCCTCCATAAAAGTTAAACTACTTATTATACTCTTGCATGTTCACTCATGTTATTTATTATTTTCTATGTAAAACCATTATTTTTATTGCAGAAGGGGCATAATTTTACTCTCAGCCTATAAGCCTTACTATAACTTATCTGTATCTTCTAAGCACAGAATCATTTTTGTCCCTTTAATAAGTGTAGTAATTTACATTGGTATAACTATGATAATTAGCATAATATAGTTGTATTCTTAACCACAGCCTTATTACAACAATTTTAAATCTTGTTATTTTTTCCTGGTGGAGTGGAGCTTATGATTATCCATGATTTTTTTTTTAAACTATGTTTAAAAAAACTTTTGCTTGCTTTATTTCACTTCTGGCTTAATTCAGTCAGCAAAACTTTATGTGTAGTTTGGAGATTTTAATCACTATGTATTGGATGAAATTGGATACTGTGTGCATTTTTTTTTTTTGGTTCTAGATTTATTTAGGTTTTCTTCCTAAATCTTTTACTTCCAGGCTAGTGCTTGCAGGTTTTCTTGCACGGCAAAAGGGAAATTTAGTCTTTTTTTTTTCTTTTTTCAACTACACTGTGGTAGATAGTTGGAGAAAGGAGAGTTTAGTGTTAATGATTAAAATACTGAACAAAAATTACAGTGAACTCTGTCATCTAGAATAATTATAAAATAAAATGCTTTGTTTAGCCAAATATTCATATACACATATATTCCATATATAATTTATAGATGGCTAATTTTCTAATAATCAGAGCTAAATTAACTTCCCCTAAAAATAAAACAAAATTTAATTGCACGTTGGCCTTTGAGGAGTCAGAAGATGTAACGGGATTTTCCAGTGTCTGAGGGGGCCTAAATGGGAACTTCCCATCATTTCAGGTTCCATTATGCTTACTCTCTAAAGTTGCAAAGGTTCTCTGTAATAGAACATTTTAAGTATTCAGAAAAGATAGCTTTGCTCAATATGTCAGATCTTCATTATCTATTTCTAAGATATAGTAAATTCTCAACTTTTTAAATAAATGCATATTCTACAAAGTGTGAAAGCTAGCGAGGCCACATCTAGGAAGTGAAAGGGATAGTTAAAATAATTAAAATGTGAGGTTTTAATTTTTTATTTTATTTAAAAGCTAATAATCTGGATCCTAACTCACCAGAACCATTAATTAAGTGGATTTTCTTTTCAGCACTGGCCTTTCCCACTTTAGTGCTGAGGTTGTTCAAGTTCAAATCAGCCCTGTTGTCTTCCTGCCACCTCAGGTCACCAACGATCAGAACACCTTTCAAGGTTGCAAATTATGAAAAAGTATTAAATTATGTTCAATTTACACTACCCAAGTTAGCCAGAAAACTTATTAATCAAATACCTTGAATATTTCCAATTTTGACAGCTTTATTTAGAGAATTTGGTAAAAGAAACAAACACAAGAGCAAAACACATTTGTTTCAACAACTTATGAAATTCAAAAGAATATGATACTTTTTTCATTTTTAATTACCCAGAGGCAAAGTATGTTCCTCTTCTCTTTGACTCATGAAACTCGAGCTAACATGGGTATCACAAGGAACAGTAGCAAAGGTACTTGCTGCGTTACTCTTTTGGTGCAAATTGTGACAATTTGTGGGACTTTTTAATGACTTTTTTTTTAATCGGATGAGATTTTACATATATCAAATAATTGCATCCATTTTCTTCGTTGTTTATCTCCCAGAAGTTGCTTAATAAACGTTCAATACAAATGCTATTAACCACAAGAAAGAAGCCATGTATGTGAAACACCTTTGCAAACCGTAAAGTGCTCACAGATATATGATAATGAGAACATGATAACAGTGGGTGTTTTCACAAGGCTGACAGCTGAATATTCCCTGAGTATTAACTGGGAACCAGGGAGCAACTTTCTTGGAGGAGACTTTGTAGTACTTAAGCTTCTGCATTAATTTGAATCTGCTCGTCTGCTCTGCTGAGATCTTGCACATTGGCCCATTTCACTCTCTAATGACAGGCCTGGTGCATTTTGATGGAGAGCTTGCCAAACATGTCAAATTTCAGAACAACAGGTAGCCAGCCATCTCTGTCTCTGAGACATCCTTTCTACATTTTGATTTCATTTGTTTCACCTCCTTCTACAAGGTCCAACTCCAGGCTGATTTCTTTCAGAAAGCCTGTTCTTCACTATTCTGATGTCAAAGGGCATTGCCTCAGTGGCTCTTAATATTTGAGCTCTTATTTTGACATCAAATTAGTAGTAAATGTTGAGGTATCTCTCCTTTTTCCTTCTGGAATCTTTACTTGGATCCATACATTTTCAGGTAAATTTTATGTGTGTAAATTTCCATTTTCAGGTCCAAAACCATACCTTTTATTCCTTTGGATGCTTCACAGAGCTCAGGATCCATGAAAATATATGATCATTTCAGTTTCTGTTGATTTGATTTTGATCACCAAAGAGATAGTCATAAAACTTCCTGTGCTTGGAACATATATTTGATTCTTTTATTTACTTTTTCACAAAGAGGTTTATTTTTTGTAAAAAGGGTTGTGTGTTGTTTGGATAAAGGAAAGATACAAAAGTATTTTTTTTGCAGTTCTCTCTGTGGTCAATGCCAGTTAGATTGAGGAGGATACTTCATGTGGATGGCCTTCATAGGGTCCTTAAGCTTCCTGAAATTATATGAGTAATGTTATGTGTTTGGGGACTGTTTTTCCCTTTGTGGGGAAAGAGTCCAAAATTTTTATCAGATTCTCAAAGTGACTCAAAGATAGTTGAGGGTCATTGGATTAGAAGGTACTAGCATAGCTGAGTTTAGGACTACAGATGTGTAGACTAAAATACTCAGTAACAAAGGCTTTTTTGTCTAGCTGTTGATAGTACTACCAAAGACGGTTGTTCCGTGTGTTACTTTTCACTCTTACCTTACTTTACCATACCATGTTAATGCATTTATAAAAATACTCAATACATAAAAATCCAAATTTATAAATAGGGTAATGTTCACTTCATGAAATGATTAGGTAAAATTTTGTTTAATGAGCTTTCCCAGACATTTAAATTACTTCATTTATGTGTCACTTTTCAGAAACAAATGTTCTTTGCTCTGGACAAAGTATACCAGGAATTCTATACTTTGCAATGGAATAAGCAAGCCCATAAATGTATTGCATCTTTCTGTGGGGTAACCATGATTTTAAAGTGTGAGTCTTACAGATGTGAAGGTGTTTTTTGATTTGTTTGTTTCTGTTTTTTTAATTCTATATGAGCCCTCACATTGGACACAGCACTGGACTCACAATTGGTAGATGAATAAAACCTATATGTGGATTAAATGACTCTGTTCATGTATTAGTCACATGGGTGATTCTTCCAAAACCCCAGCCTCCAAGTTCCTTGACCTCCTCTCCCACAGTGATCTTGTTTTCCATCATACCTAACCCAAGATCAAACCCTGGACCAGTGATTCTCAAAGTGTGGTCTCCAGACTAGCAGACTCAGCATTACCTGGGACTTATTAGAAATGCAAATTTCGGGGCTCAGCCCCAAACCTATTGAATTGGAAACTCTGAGTGTGAAGTCCAGTGATTCCTTTACCAAGCCTTCCAGGTGATTCTGAGAGCTGCTTCCCTAGACCTTGCTGATACCAATAACTTTACCTGTTTCCTCATCTCAATTTCAAGCTTCCCACTCTTCAATCACCATTTTTATCTTTCTGGCTCTCCCCTTCTAGTATCTCAACTTTCCCTAAGATCCATCCATCATTTTTCCTTTTTTCTCATCGTCACCTTCATAGCTCCTGTTCTAATGAGATTCGGTGGTCCTTGATTACAATCATTAAGTCTCATGCTCCCTCTGTCTTCATCTTACCTGGACAAATTCCCACCCTGGTTAGGTCAACCCTCCACTCCTGCACCCTCACAGCTGAGTATCTGGAGGAAAACTCACAGCCATGCCAGAAATCTCACTTTACCACTAACCCAACTGGGCCCTTGGTGCTACCTGGAAATCATAGTACATTTCCCAGTCTAGTCACTTTCATATTCTTTTAAGTATTTTCACATGGATGTTACTGTGGATAAACTACCCATGCCCTTCCAACGGCCATCCCCAAGCTCCTACACTGGCTTTCACCTCCTCTTCCCTATTACAGGAGATTATTCCAGCAATTCTCCTTTCCTTTTCCTGCACCACCATTTGTTCCTTCTCTAGTGGATCACTGCCATCAGCAAAATAAATATGTCGTCTTATCATATATCATTAAAAAAAATTCCTTTACCTGCAAATGCCCTGCTACCTATTACCCATTTCTAATAGAAATACTCCTTTTAAAATGCTGTATCTAGTCAATTTCTCCCACTATTCTCTCTTGAAACTATTCCAGTCAGGCTTTTGTTTCTATTGTTCCACCGAAACAATTCTTGTTAAAGTCACCAACGAGCTCCATGTTACAGCCTCCTAAAATGCCTCATTTCTGCCCTTCTCTCTGTCCATTAGATGCTGTTCTCCACCCCACAACTAGGGTAGTCCTATTCAAAAGCAAATTGCGGACTTCCCTGGTGGTGCAGTGGTTAAGAATCCCCTGCCAATGCAGGGGACACGGGTTCGATCCTTGCCCCGGGAAGATCCCACATGCCGCGGAGCAACTAAGCCCGTGTGCCACAACTACTGAGCCTGCGCTCTAGAGCCCGCGAGCCACAACTACTGAGCCTGCATGCCACAACTGCTGAAGCCCATGCATCTAGAGCCGCTGCTCCCCAACAAAGAGTAGCCCCCGCTTGCCTCAGCTAGAGAAAGCCCACGCGCAGCAACGAAGACCCAACACATCCAAAAATAAAAACAAACAAATAAATAAATTTATTTAAAAAAGCAAATTGGGGCTTCCCTGGTGGCGCAGTGGTTGAGAATCTGCCTGCCAATGCAGGGGACACGGGTTCGAGCCCTGGTCTGGGAAGATCCTACATGCCGCGGAGCAGCTGGGCCCGTGAGCCACGACTACTGAGCCTGCGCGTCTGGAGCCTGTGCTCCGCAACAAGAGAGGCCGCGACAGTGAGAGGCCCGCGCACCGCGATGAAGAGTGGCCCCCACTCACCGCAACTAGAGAAAGCCCTCGCACAGAAACGAAGACCCAACACAGCCAAAAATGAATAAATAAATAAAATAAATTTATTAAAAAAAAAAGCAAATTGCATCATGTTACTTCTCTGCTCAGAGCCTTCCAAAAACTTCCAATCGTATCAGAGTAAAATCAAATTCCTTACCGTGGCCATGTGGTCCTATGTGACCTTGCTGCCTCCAAGCCCCTGCTCTACTTCGATGATCTCACTGTCTGCCCTCTTCCCCGTGTCCACCCTGCTCCAGCCACACTGGCAGTTACACTAGTTCTCAGTAACCAGGTCCAATCCTGCTTCAGGATTTTGTTTCCTCTTGTTTCCCGTGCTTTGCCTGCTCTTTCCAGAGATTTCCAGAGCAAGATCCACATCATCCTGCTCTCTCACTTATTTAAGGTCCCTTCCTTCCCAACTACCCTATTTAGAAGAGTAATAGCCTGCATAGACTCACTTTCTCTTTTACCCCAGCTTTACTGTGCTCCACGTCACTTATCACCATTTGACATATTATTTGGGTTGAACCACATGAAATTGTAGATAATGTTCATTTTGGTCCTCCAAAAACTGTCAGTGCATGGAGTTCAGGCTAATTCATATTTCCTGTTTTTGAGTAAGCTCTGTGATAGAAGAGGCTTTTTCTGTTTTGTTCACTCTTGTAGCCCCGGCTCATAGAATAGTGCTTGGTACATAATTAATACTCAATAGAAATCTATAGAATAAAATGAATGAATGAGTTGGCAATACTTCTAAGGTACCTACAGTGTGCTATTCATGTTTCTATCCATGTATCAATCTCTTTTTTGTTTTATATCTTTATATAAAAATGAGTCACCATCTTTTTCAACCAGGAGCTAGTATGCAGTTGGGATGATTCAAGGGGAACAGAGTAACTATTTGAAAGAAGTATGCAATATAAATTCAAATCTAATATATGTATATATATTTATATAATGTTTATTTCACTAATTATGCTGTATTTTTACTAAGACCCCCTACTGTAAATTCTGATATTTATGTCCTGAGCACATTTCATCTGAGTAGATGAGAGGCATGCTAGCAGGGCAGAATTAGGATGGGACTAAGCTATTGCTTCAAATTGACAAAGTGATATTTCTCTCCAACTAAATATTGACTAAATTTGAAAGGAAAGGCTTTGGGATCATGAAAAGTATGAGTATTGCCAGTAGGGGGAATGCCTTCTTTCAGTTTTGCAGTAAGAATATGCTTTAAAAGCTGAGGCTGGTTGGAAAGAACCTGAAATGCTTTAACAATGAAGTTCAGCCACTAAACTGAAGTTGGGGACTATGCATGCAGGCCTGTGCTCACCAGTCATCTTTTTAGGACGGTATATAAAGATGTGATCCGGAACACTCAAATGTAATCTGAGGAAAAATAATTGAATCAGGAATCATATTTTTTAAAAACCACACAACTTGCAACATCTTGTAAGGTAGTTAAAATTGCTACATCCATTCTTTGAACACGTTCACTGAGGCAAAGGAGAAAGCAGTCTTTTTCCAGGAGCACAGCACACATTGGGCGGAAGATCCGGGATGAGAGCCCAAAAGTCCCATCTTCCTGTCTCATACTTTTGTATTCAAAATATTGCAATCTGTTACCTAGAAGATGATTAGTGTGTAAAACTGAGTGCTTTAATTTTACTGCAGGAAAAAGTAATGTAGAAAAAGCATAGGCTGTGATGGAGACGAAATTTGTCTAAACAAAGATATCTTTGGTTAATTAGTAAAATGGCAGAGACATTTATGAAAAACAAGATAGGCAGGTAAATCTCTTTCATAAGTGTTAAATATTTCAGTATTCACTCCTTTGAATATTTTCAAATCATTTGAAAATCTTTTAGTGGTAATTCTCATATTTGTAGAAATGATTAACATTTCTACAAATTATGTTTGAAACATAATATTTTTTTTTGCCACGGAGCTAACATTAATTTTTATCATTGTATCTTTGAATACTGTATTACTTATCTGACCTAGAACATTTCACATAAAAGAAAAGCTAAGTTAGCAAAAGAACAGTTCAGCTCATAAAAAGATGTGATATCTGTGAAAACAGATATGATTAAAACAGTGTGTGCTGTTTAAATGAATTAGGAGTCATCATGGAGAGCTCAAGGAAGAAGTCTCCCCATCACACAGAGGCAGTTAGGAAGGCAAATAGGACTCCAGGGTGCATTAAAAAAGGGAGAAAATAATATGGAAATATTAAGTTGATGTCATATCAAATAATGATACACTTTCATCTAGAATACTGAGTCTAATTTCAGTCGATGCACCTTAAGACATGTCAAACAGAGAGCGAAAATATCCTGAGGAATGGAAAAAAATGAGTAAATGGGGAATGAATTAATGTAAAGACAATGCATCTCTGAAAAATAAGTTTTGTTAAGTGGGAAGTCACTTGTTTTCCCAAATAGCACAATAAAGGACATTTTGGTAATTGGGTGAATGATGCTTATACTAAAATAAGTAGCAGTGCTAGATAAACCTAAATAATAAATAAAGACTGTATTATCTGAGAAGTGGAATGATACTTAAAACCAGTGTTCTGGGATTAGAAAATGGTTGCTGATTAAAAAGAACTGAATAGGAGCATCAGTGATGGAAACAGAACTTCCACGCTAGTGGCCTTATTCTTTACCAAGCTGTGTACCTACCTCTGTCCCCAACTGGCACATAACATTAATTGTAGGTTTATACCCTTCTATGGTGATATAAAAGTATAAAATAAGGTCTCTTGTCTTTTTTTACTAATTAACAAAAGAACTTGCATATGTGTTTTCTCAGCATAAAAGAATATACTTATTATAGAATATTAGTAAATCTGGGAAAACTAGAAAGGAGAAAAAATTCTTACTGTTACCAACCCAAACTGATCACAGCATTTTGATGTATTTTCTTCCAACATTTTATCTATATTTGGTGCTTGGTTGCTTCATTTTATATATACCATGGAAACAGTTGTTTTCTGTTTCTTTTCATTTTAGCAAAAACATATTCCTGTGTTATTATAAGCTCTCCGTGATAATTTTCATACAATAATATTGCATCAATAGATGCACCACAATTTATGCAATCATATCTATAATACTGATGATCCTGATAGTGGCAATTTTGTACTCTGTTTGAGATAGTATTACCAAGTGATTAGTGAATAGAAATTTTTAATAAAATGACAAATTTAATGATTTTACAAGTTGTAAGATGGAAGGGCAATAACTAGCTTTTTTTCCCCACCTATGTTTATTTTCAGTTACATGCATTCACATTATTTTAGCATTTCCCCTCTAGAGTATAAACATCCACTGGGTTTGTATGATATCTCCATTAGCCCATTTCTATGTGCAACTGGGAACTTAGTCAATAGTTTCTGAAAGCAACTACCAGGGTTAATCATTCAAACAGTGATCATGGCCAACTCTAGAGACAGATACCTGAGGGACAGGAAAATTATCCCAAAAGAATTCTAGGCTTGGAGAATGTAGACTCAATGAAAGAGCTTTTTCACTACAGAGGATACTTTGTGCCTATTACTTAGAACTAAAAATAGCTAGAGCTCACTATTGTGAAGCCTGGGGCTTCCTCTAAGAAAAGAAATGAAATTGCTTTATTTTTTCCATTAATATAATTGTCATTTTATAACATGTTGGATTTAGTTAGTTTAACTTGGTATATAAATTTTATCTCATTTATCCTCATGTGCTTTTAAGATGATTAACATTATCTTATTTCACAATGAAGAAACAGACTTTATGGTTGGAAGAATAAAAGGGAACTAGGATTAAATCCTAAACCCTTCACTATGAGCCTAGTTTACAGTCTTTGCAGTGACATTAGTTTTTATAATGCAAGTGACAATGATGAGGTAAACTTAACCCTCATGGACTATTAGATGGAATCTGAGAAGTCCTTTCCTTTATTTATTTTTTGCTTGTTCAAATAGGAAAAGATTATTTTCATAAATCTATTGCTAATTTTAACTCCCTCCCAACACAGGAAACATGCACTATTACTAGAAATTGGGCTTATCTATAATGTGGATGTGCATATTTCTAGCTGGACCAGTGCAGATTGCTTTCTTGAATCTCTAACTATTTTTGATTAAGTTATTTATCAACACTCTCTCCTTTAGTCATCCATAGCTCTGGATGATTCCAAAGTTCAAAAAAATTTTATGACTTTTCCATAGACTACTGTTAGTCAGGCTCAAAAATTTTTTGTTCCTTTTTTTCAAATCTGTAAGGAGATTAGTAAAGACTAAAGTTTGGGAAACTTGGAGGAACAAACTTGTTTCAAAGGTAGAGTTAAGAGAATGAACTCACAAGGTACATATATCATTTCAATACCAAACAGATATTCAGAGAAGAAAAGCAGAGGCTAGAAATAGAGTGGGAATAGAGGAACTGAATAGCAGAATCTAAACATTTTAGAGCTTTGAGTGGGGCATTCTTTCTTCTCTTATGAAATGTCTTTGAAAAGGATTTGGAGCCTTGATTGCATGCTTAGGACGTCAGAGTACTAAGAAGGGGTAGGGAAATTCAGGGCCCTATTCTGCTTTGCTGAATACTGTAGCTTTTTTCTACCCCCCACTGGTAATTATAATGATTGGAAAGATGGGGGGGGAAAGTTGTGTTTTTTTTTTTTTTCTTGGAGAATGCTTTTCTTTCAAAGATCCTGAGTTTGGAGATGATCTTTAAGTGAAAGGGTACTAGACATAAGAGTCTTTTTAAGTCCTTCTTATCCCAACATTTGAAAAAGCATTTTATTCATAAAGCTTACACTTTTTTTCAAAGGAGCCATTTAATTCAGTATGGAGTAGTATGAAGCTGTTGAGAGAGATATAGCAGCTTGATTCATTTGAAATCACAGGACAAATAGACTTTAAAAAGCAAATGCATCCATTTTGACACTAATTATGTGTCTTTTGCACATGCAGTATCTCATGTCACAAATTACTCTCATTTGCTTCTCTTTGCGGAATGTCTCTGAAATGAGATGGGTGGAAAATGCCTTAAACAGGTGGATGTGGAACAGGTCGGGGGCTATGAGGACTTTGGTGGAGGAGGGGTGGGTTGAGGAAGGAGAAAAATGAAGGTGTCTTAGAAGGCACTGGAATTCATAGGGAATTCATTCAACATGATGTTGACCCATGTGATAAGGTGGAATATATAGCTTTTCAAATATTATGTATCTTCCTTACAATTGTAACAACAACATAACAAAGCCCACTATAAACCAGGCATTGTGCTAAGGTTATTTTATTTGTACATAATCTTTGAACCTTAAAATAAACCTGTGATTATATTCCCATTTTATAGATCAGGTCACTGAGGAGGTTGAAGAATTTACCTAAGGTGTCTCCAATATGTGTGTTTTTCCCAAAACACCAAGCAATTAACTCAATCCTGACACTATCTACCTGGAAATAGCATCAGATCCGACAGGTTAAGAGCTCAGTTCTCCAAGACTGCCTTCCCCCAACCTCAGATGCCAATCTCAAGTCTACCTAGACCCCTGTGCTTCTGACCGGCTGGCTATAGATCAGAGGTCCCACAACCCTCTCCTTGGGTGGATTAATTTGCTAGAGCTGTTGACAGAACTCAGGAGAACATTTTACTTACTAGATTACCAGTTTGTTATAAACGAATCGAACTCGGGAACAGCCAGATGGGAGAGATACATAGGGCAAGGTATGGGGAAACAGGTTTGGAGCTTTCATGCCATTTCCAAGGGTACCACTCTCCTAGCACCTCCGTGTGTTCACCAACCTGGAAGTTCATCAAATCTTGTTGTTCAAGGATTTTTATAGAGCTTAATCCGCAGCACCTCCACCCTTCCCTTTACCCAGGTCGATCACTGGGGCTGCGAGTTCCAACCCTCTGAGCACTTGATCTTTCGGCTGACCAGCCCTATCCTGAAGTTATCGAGGGGCCCTACCCTAAGTCACATCGTTAACATAAGCTGAAAAGGGGCTCCATGTGAATGACAAAAAGTACTCTTGTCATTCTAGAACTTCTAAGAGTTTGAGGAGCTTAGTGCCAGGAACTGGGGACAAAGACCAAATATATTTCTTTTTATATCACAGTGGCATAACTAATACTTGGGGATTAAAGCCCAAGCAATCTGATTCCAGAGCCCTAGAGAGCGCTCTGGCCACAATTGTATCAGGACCTTTGTCCTGCATTTTTCCTGGTCCCACTCTTCTAGTTTGCTACCACTGTGTTCTGTAGAATGCTTCATGACAAAGTTTACTGAAGTCTACAGAATTAACCTGAGTTTGGCATCTTGCAATCCATTCTTGGATCTATTTAGCACAGGAGGAGAGCTTTATAAATGATGCAAGAGTTTCTTAGAGTTCTTTATAGAACAATTCAAATAGGGCTAAAAACAACCAAGAGGAGAGAGAAGTACACATTCACTTTCCCTGAATATGAACAAAAACAAAAGCATTTGCTATATGGTGTGAATTGGAGGAACGTTATACTATTGAGCTGGTGCTTGTTGCCTGATAAAGGACAAGATTAGCGTCACTTTTCTGTAACTAAGCCTGTAATGGTGTCACAGCCTATTTGATGCCAACTGGTGTTCCTGAGGTCCTTGGTATAAAGCAGCCTTTGCAAATGAGTAGTCAAAATGGTTGGAAGAAGGAATAAAACCAGAGAGTAAAAAATGAATAGCTAATTCAACACTTAATTTCTTTTAATTTTGAGAGTCTTACATATGTGCTACCACTGTTAATGGGTGGGATGCTGATGATAGGGGAAGAGTTTTAAACTGTAAATTTATTTTCACCTCAGCTGCAGAATTCAAACCTGGCATGCCTTACACGTAACGCAGTTTGACAGTTCATTTGAAATAAATGTGCCGATAACCCTTAAAAGTGGTAATAAAATACTCTTTGCTCTACTGTACAGATGATTAATACCACTAAAGTAATTAAATTCCATTAGGCTGAGGTTCACATACCCAAGGAATAGGTGCCAGAATTTAGCCGTTCTCTAGTGAGGACAAAAGACTAATGCCTTTTAAAGCCATGTTTCACCAGGAAAATCCCAGGGAAGTCTATATTAACTTAGGACATCTGCTTGTTGTGATTGTTTGAGGTATTGATGCACTGGATCATTAGCAGGGTAGCGTGAACTAGTGTTTTCCTGTTGACAAGGATCTCTCACCAGGAGCTGCTAGCTTTCTGCAAGGGGAGAGAGAAAGCAAAGCAGGGCAGCCAAGTTGAGTCCTGTGAATGGCTTTGACTTACAGAATTATTGCTAACTGTATAGCCTCTGATGGTAGGAAACAGCATTTTGCCCCCAGCCATTTTTCCCAAGATCAAAGCCAAAGTAACTCTGTCTCCTGCTGTTTTGTAGCTGTAGATTCTTAAAGACTGGCATTATTGTCGTCGATGAACAGTTTGCCCCCTTTCAGATGGCTGCAGTAATGACCCACGGGGGAGGCAGTGGTTAGGCAGTGCTGACAATGTGACCAGGTGCTGCAGCATAAGCGTTTCATTAAATATTGAAGCAATGGTTTTCAGTTACAGTGGCGAAAAGGGAATTTGGTCTATGTCCAAATATGTGGCTATTTTTTTCCTTCCACCTCTTCTAATCACATTATTTTTTGCATGACCTTTCTGCTGGAAATTAGCTGCCGTCCTGAAAAAGCATTGTGCGTAATCTACCTAAGGTAATTCTGCATTCCACTTTACACGCTGGTAATCATTCTTAACGTATGAATGATTTATTTAACGTTTTTTTTTTTTCCTCAAAATATGCGAACCATAAAAAATAAACCTTACGATTATTTTCAGAGGTACCACATGAAAGAATCCTGAATTTCCAAGGGAGAGATAGTTTGCAGAAACTGAGAACAGGACTGAAATGCATCTAAGAGTTAGGTTTTCATATGTATCATGTGAACAACAGTTTTAGAGCTTCAACACCGCTTCCATTTGGAGACCATGTTAAACTTGTCTGTGTAGTTTGTGAAATTGAATTCACAAGAGGACAACTCTGGTCATCTCTAAAGGAATGGGGTTGCCTCTTCATTAGAGAAGGGTCTTCTCTTCAACTTCCTGTGTGAGCAAGCTCCCTAACAAATCACAACAATGGCCTGGATGATTGCCATGTAACTTCCTGCCATGCATATTCCTCATCCTCTGATTCCAGAATCCTCTAAGAGAAAGTGGGACTTAACATAGGACAAACATTTATAAATTGTAATAAAATACCACACACAGAAAACTCCCTCAGAACTGATGGAGAAAAACCTGGTGCCTGTTGGAGGCTATAAAAAGTAAACTGCAACCAAAATGTACAGTAAAACAAACCAAAGCTCCTTGTAGGAAAGAACACAGAATTTAAATAGTTTTGTCCCTGTTTTGTTTGCAGTTAGGAAGAACTGAATTAAAATGCCATAATATCCAATCTTGTAATCTTTACTTTCTTTCTTGTTCCATTTTTATTCCTTTGCTTTTTTTCCCCTCAAACTTATAGATATTAAATGGGTAACTGTAAGATTAAAAAACGTACTGAAAAATGACTATTTGTTGAACAGGTTTTCATATTATGACTAGTATTCGTGAGATAAAATAACTTTTAAAAGAGATATAAGACAAATTTCAATTACTTAAATTTATTGTTACAATTCCTTTTAGGCTGTGCTGTTCAAAGCACTTTAAGAAATGATTACATTCTTGTCACTGATAAATTCTTTAAAATGTAGAGGTTTATACAGAATAGAAAAAAATGGAGGCTGCTGTAGATGAAAGCAAATAATGAAAAAAAAGAAGACGACTTGTTTAAAGAAGTAAATGCTGTATCAAGTTTGTTTAAACCTATCTATGCTTAGTTGATGATATTATCACCCAGCTAGTACTTTCATGTTGAAAATTGTCTATAGTCTTGAGACTGTTTCAAGAGACAACAACTGGGCAAAATTCTAGGGTTTTACAGTGAATACAGAAATGAATACAAATGTGTCTCTTGCCAGTACCATTGCTTGTAGCAGATCTAGCCAAAACAGTTCCTAAAAAATGTTCATGATATTCCTCAAAGGAGTATATTTATCTATTTTCAAGTGCTGGATGGCATAGTTTCTCTGCTTTAAGAGTTTTCAGGAGCACTGGTGACATCTTCAAAGTTCAGTCTAATGAGATTGAATATTTTTTGAGAAGTCGGTAGGCATTGAAATTCATTCTTTTCTTTTTTTTATTATAATGTGAACATTCTGTTTTGACACAATTTCCTCTCCATTTCTTCATGACAATTTGCATGTACCGTTTAAATTATTCCTCATTATTCGACTGTATTCTTTGGGCTTCTTTGAAATACATAAATATTAAGGATAGATTAATGCCAAAGAGCACATCCAAACTATTGCTTATGAGTCTATCGTGTGGCCAAAGGGGAACTATTTTTGGTAACTAGAGGAAAGATTGAGATACAGTTAGGTGGGAAAGGGAGGATCTTTTTTTTCTAGGCTACTAACGAGATGATCTCTGTTCAGAATAAGATCTTGTGTAATATATTAAAGAGGTTTTTTCCTTTTTCTTTTTTAAACTTTCTTTTTATGATGAAATAAATACGTTTTAACCTTAACTTTTGTGGGGTTCCTGATTTTGTGGTATATGGCCTTAAAGATGCTAAAATTATCTATATTAGGAGAAATCCCTCACTCTCAGAATGTTCTATATGTTGTGCAGTGATTTAGTAATATAAATCAACAAACATTTATTAAGTAACTATAGATACTTATCTCAAAAAATACTTTGGCTAAGGCATCTGAGGTCTGACCTTAAATATTTAATTTATAGAAATTGACTCTTTGGTGGTGCTTTCCCTGAGAACCTTGCATGCTCTTTTAAAGGTTAAGTCATGGCTTAACTTGTATTTGGTAGAATCCTGGCATCCTGTGAAAAGCAACAAAGGATTCCTATACTAAAATGGAAAGCTGACAGTTGTCCCGCTTCATCCTAATTAATTATCTAATAACAATATTTCCATTTTAACCTTTCCTTTTAGGACTGCCCCCTTTTGAGACGCTGACTTACTTTTGAGGCTTTTGAGCGAGGTAGCATTGCCAGAGAGAGCCAGAATTTGATCAGCACGGGGGCAATGCAAGGCATGCTCAAGGAAAACTTGGGGCTCTTGGTCATTAAAGATTGGGATTTTCAAAGGATTGAGTAGAACAGAGGTAGAAGATAGGGGTTATAGACTGCATTCTTGTGTCCTCCCCAAGTTCATAGGTTGAAACCGCACCCCGCCATGGGATGTTATTAGGAGGTGGGGGCCATTGAGAGGTAATTGGATCATGAGGGTGGAGCTCTTATGATGGGATTAGAGATCTGATAAGAAGAGACAGGAGAGTGCTGGCTCTCCCCAAGCCCTGCCCTTCTTTCTCTCCTTACCTCCTCTCTGCCACGTGAGGACACAGCAAGAAGACAACTGTCTGTGAACCAGGAAGAGGGCTCTCACCAGAACCCAATCATGCTGGAACTCTGATCTCAGACTTCCCAGTCTCTAGGGCTGTGAGAAATAAATTTCTGTTGTTTAAGCCACCTAGTTTATGGTATTTTTGTTATAGCAGCCCAGACTGACTAAGACAATGGGGAATGGAGCATTGAAAGTTCTGATGGTATGTGTAGCTGAGCCACATGAGAAGACAAGGAGGGAAGGAGGGAGAAAGAGGCAAGAAAATTATCAATAATTGTTGCTAAAAGGAACAATCCCCACCCCTGCCCAGGTCTGGGGGATAAGCTGAAGGGACGATCTAGCAAAAGCAAAGGCAAAGTTCCAAATAGGCAGAAATAGGTTAATGAGGGCGTGTCCAGGCATAACTGAAGAGGAAACTTTTGTTTCTCCTTTCGCTAGAGCTGTCACTTACTGAATGTTGAGGAGTGATGGGCATGCCGACCTCCTGCAACAGGAAAAGTCTAAAATTAGCATGGAAAGCAATCTAGAGCTTTTTTGCTCCATTTTGTCTTCTTCTGGGGCTATTTTTGTCATTATGGTGTCAAAGGAGGAACTAAGGGAGAGGCCTCTGATATATTTATGTCTCAAGCATTGTTCCCAGTACTTCACAACTACTATTTTATTTAATACTCTCAAAATTACACCAAGTAGCTCCAATAAGTGGAACCTTGGCATTTGTAAATGAGCCATTCCCTATTATGACTCCTCATGAGTCACTGAAAGGTCTGCTGCATGTCTGATTTTTAATGATACTGACAAAGGAGTCTGAATTGCTCTGCAAGGCTTATGTGTAAGGGTAAGTACTGGACAGTGAGTGCACTTGTCGAATCTCCTAACATCCACACCTTTACATGTCTTTGTTTTCTTCTCTCATCACTCAGAATTTTTATAATTTAAATACTTTTTCTTTTTTTTTTGTGGGTGGAAAAAAAAATTCCTAGAGAAAGTCGGGTGCTAGGTGATAGAAATGAAGAAGTCTAAGAAAGTGAGAGGTTTTAGTTAAAAAATTCGAAGTTCTAGATACATTTATGAATGCAGTACTGCATCTGTCTGTAGCTCAAATCTGTGACTGAAGAATCCACTATATGCACTGAAAAGGTAGAAGAAAAAGTGACTCATAAAGCTGTTAAAAGAGTCAAAAGTTGTTCTTTAAATAAAAGAGGAAACTCTGTGAAAATTACAGGTGGTAGAATTTATTTTAATAGCTTCATAAATGACTTAAAACCTGTATTTATAAGATCATTAGGGGTCTGAGGGAGTTGCCTAATTTTTTTCACTTACATTATTGCATTTCATAAGGGAAATTATATACTACTGTGGTATGTGGAAATTGAAGGATTTGAGAGGGACTCTAGTTTTATCCTTCACAATTGTCGATAGTGTTTTATTAGGCTCATTATTAGCCTCATTTTAGAAATGAGGTAACTAAAGAACAAAAAAGTTAAGACTGACAAACCAAGGGCACACAAGTAGCAAAGGGGAGCTGAGATAAACCTGGGTTTGACTCAAATGCCCTTTTCACATCAAAAATTTAACATAAAAACCTTTGAAGGTGTGACCTTAATTCATTTACATCAGACAGGTTGGGTCATGTACCAAGCAGTTCGCATATGACTTTTCAGAAATTTCAGACCACGTGGATCTTTTACTTAGGACAAATCCTACTGGTCTTAGACAGTCTGGGAAAGTCTTCAGTTAGTTACAAGTCCCTTGTGACCCTTCATATAATGTCAACTTGACTGCTCCAAGTTGAAGAGAAAAACACCCAGTGGTTGTGCTGGAGCTGGCTAGTACTGACTGGTTCACAAGAGCCAATTGTTAGATTGTCAGGCATTTTGTAAGCCCATTGTTAAATACAGCCATTATTTTTTTATATATATAAATTTATTTATTTATTTATTTATTTATTCTTGGCTGCGTTGGGTCTTTGTTGCTGCGCACGGGCTTTCTCTAGTTGTGGCGAGTGGGGGCTACTCTTCGTTGTGGTGCGTGGGCTTCTCATTGCAGTGGCTTCTCTTGTTGCGGAGCACGGGCTCTAGGCGCCCGGGCTTCAGTAGTTGTGGCACTCGGGTTCAGTAGTTGTGGCACATGGGCTTGGTTGCTCTGCGGCATGTGGGATCTCCTCGGACCAGGGCTCAAACCTGTGTCCCCTGCATTGGCAGGCGAATTCTTAACCACTGCACCACCAGGGAAGTCCAACACAGCCATTATTATAAATCAAATAATTAAACTTATAGATAAATTAATTATATTTAAGATAAAGGTAATAGATACTGAAAACTCATCACTTTTTAACTACTCTATGACATTTTACTATTGTCGATGATCTTGAGGTCATTTATGTCTATTGTATCTTTCTAGTGAAAATACTACATGGTGGTTTGCTACTGTGTATCTTTTCCCATGTCCTCCATTTAGTATCATCATGTTGGTAACTTGAAATCAGCCATGGTGGGAGTATTTTTACCAGGAAAATTGGTAAATTCTACAACCAGAGCCTTTTTCCCTCCCTGAGAGCTAGCTATTAAAATTTACTAGCACACCTGTAGATAAAGCTTTATTAGTGTTTAACTGTGATTTTCTTGATCATTCCTTTGACAAAAGGAACCTGAGCTACACTGGTTGAGAGATTCAGATTGAGGGGAGGTTTGGAAAAGCAAACATCTTCTTGTTCAAAATCAGTTTCTAGTTAAAGGAAATGAAACGAGGAAATCTTGGCAAACTCTCTTATGTCTAAAACACAGGTTTTCTTGGAATTTTACCCACATGTCATATGGAAAGAAATCAAGATTGGATATTTCTGCTTATTGGGAAAATCAACACATATGTATTAAAACAGAAGGAAAAAGCTCATTTGTAATGAATTTGACCAATTGTGGTTCTGAGGGTGCAAAACTGTTCTTCTCTAAGTTGCCAATACTTGAAAACTAAAAAGGGCACAAAACAGTCATGTGATTACAGACAGCACTTAGCAGCACGTCAGCAGTTGCTCAAAAGCAGGTGTGAGAAGGACAGGAACCTGTTCCTAGGAGTCATGCTTCCTGCCCTGGGTTCTTGGATCTTCCTAGCTCCACTAAAATAGGTTTCAACTTTGATGAGTTATGGGTGCGAGAGAGAAGAGGATTTTTTTTTTTTTTGGTCTCAGAGTGCACATTTGCAGCTTTGAAAGTCTTTTACATTTTCATTCTTCATGCTGATGAGTCAGGCAGATTTATAGAACCATGTTATTATGGGTAGTGGAGACTGTGTCTCCTTGAAAGTAATGGCATGTGATTGCTTACTCCATTACTTTCAATGGGACTCAGTCATTGCCATCCTTAGGGACTCAATCCCGTTGAAAGTAATAGTCTGAGACTGCCCCCATTGTTACCGTGCTTTAAATTGGACTGAATTTATACTGATCAGTATGGGCCAGCCACAGAAGTCTCACTTTTAAAAGATGTGGAGTTGGTAACGTTTTTTGGCCAGCAGTTGGGAAGTTTAACTGCCTGTGTGGAGAATGTATTCTTACTATTTGAAACATTCATTTCTTAATGTCGAAGTCTTTTAACACTTAGCCTCTGAACTATTGGAGGAATTCATAACATGTCAGGAAAATTGTTTTTAAATTTTAATTCTTTCTTAACTGTGCTCTATTCAGTCATTTCAGGAAAGAAGACATTCTTTTGCTTGGACGTTAATTACTTTCTTGTGCTGAGAATACTTACATTTCTAGAACTGGAAAGAAACTTCACAATATCACATTTTAGATGAGGAAACTGAAATTCAAGATAATTTGCCATGGTCAAGGTCACAAAGGAAGAACTTTGTCACAAAGTGGAGACCAGAAGAGCACTGGGCAGGATTACCCAATCCCATTTAACTCTTTGGAATTAGTTTATTTTTATACCTAGAAATACTAATGGCTTATTTCAGGGTAAATTATACATTGCTATTTACACTTAAATAATAACATGTTTTAATTTTCTCCTTAAAACAAACATTTTCATATCTTGTTAGCATAAAATACCTTTATGGTGAAAACATTCACTGTTGGGGGGAAAAAAGTAAGACAGTATTGCAAAGGAGGCTGCCTAAAATGGTGTGAGAAAACAACTCCAGATCTTACCTTTTATCTAACTTTGCTCCTGTATTTGTATCGTAGTTTAGAAATGAGGCACATATAGTTTTTAAAATTTCTGCTCTAAGATTGTTAAAATGCCCAACCTTACTGTATTGTTGTATAAAAAAGTTTTGCTGTTACTTCAGTAAAACTAGCAAAGGGTTATTTTATATTTAGTTGATACTAAAGCTTAAACATGGAGATACCTTGATATATATAACAAAAGAAAACAATTAATAAAATCATTAAGTATTATTCAGTTTGCACCTTGTCTGGAAGACTAATCATTTGTGAGTCGTAGTAAAGACCTTTATCTTCATTAGCAGTGCCAATAGCTGAAAGTATTGGCTAGTCCTCGATGCTCACTGTAAAAAAATTCAATGCTTTGTCAGTTATGTAATGAAAATGAGGGAGATATGAGCTTTGACAATTATAGCATAACCAGAAATTTAATTTATTGTTTTACTCAGTGTCAATATTATCGATGTATAGATTTTGACCGCATACACATGTGCATACATACTGCTTATCGAACTAATATTTGGATAGAACAATTGAATTAAAATACATTAGTTATGTTACTCTGAGAAACTGGTGTAATATGAGGGTGTAAATATGGATATTCTGTAAAATCTCCTCCATTCCCAGAGCCTGTGATTATGTGGTTTTAAAATTATAAATTTCAGTTAGGGCAGTGACTTTTTCTTTTTATTGTATAACCATAGTTTATCCTACATCATTATTTAACTTTTTTTTTAAGTAAATGACCATATCAAAAAAACCCACATGACGTACTAATCTGTGCCTTTAGAAGTCAGAGCCCACCCTTGGAGTGGTGGTGATGGTGGCTGACGGGTGAGGAGCATGAGGGGAACCTCTGGGTGCCAAATTGATGTTCTGTTTCTTGATCTGCGTGGTGGTTACACAATTGTGTTTGGTTTGTGAATATTCCTCAAGATGTACACTTTTCTGTATGTACATACTTGAATTAAAAGGGTCAAAATGATATTCACATATAAAGAATATGGTTAATTCCTTTTTAAAAAATCTGATATTCCAAAAGACTTACCTCCTTTGAAAAGTCCCTTCTAGAGTTTTTGTTTGTTTTTCTGTAATAGTAGAAGGCAGAGGTCAGCAAACTATCCTCTGGGCCTCATCTGGTCCACTGCCTATTTTTGTATAGCCTGTTGGCTAAGCATGTTTTATACATTTTGAAATGATTGAAACATAATCAAAATAAGGATAATACTTCATGACACATGAACATGATATGACATTCAAATTTCAGTGTCCAAAAATAAAGTTTTATTGGCACACAGCCACATTCATTCATTTCTTTATTTTTTGCTCTTTTCTGTTGTCTGTTTTACTGCCTTACAGCAGTTTTTGTACCATGATGACAAAAGTTGAGGAATTGTGACAGAGATCACATGGCCTGCAAAGCCTAAAATACTATCTGGCCTTTTAAGAAAATGTTTGCTGTCTTGGAAAGAGGGTCAACCTTGGGGTCAGAGGTTGATTGATACTATCGTAACCGAAAGTGAGGGTCCAGCTGCTCTCTGCTCTGAAGCCAATAAAGAGGCAAGGTTGGTGGAAAGGAAAGTTTGCTTTATTTCTGAGGCCTGCGACCTGGGGGGTGGGGTGGACTCCTGTCCAAAGGCCGACTCCCACCCACTGACACCCAGTGGGCAAGAGCTTTTATAGGTGAACAGAGGGGGGGCTACATGCAGAAACAGCACAGTCAGCTCTGACAGGCATCTTGAAATTGGTCATGCGTTAGTCTGATCCGCGTCATCTTGAGTATTTTAAGTACAGTTACTCTTCAGTTCCAGGGTTGGTTTTTTCCCATTTTTTTGAGGCCAGATCTAGGACTTGTGGCACCTATGTCATGGTCATCATGTAGTTAACTTCTTCCACCTGGTGAGGGTTTTAGTATCTATAAGACAGCTCATAGGATATGGCTCAGAATATTACCTGTAGCCCTTGAAGAGGAACTAAAGGTCCTTGACTATCCTTAATGACTAAACTATTATTATTTATTCTTGTTGGACTGTTTTCCTTTGTTTCTGCATTTTCGTACTTCTCTGATGAAACTTACTCTTTGGCTAAAGTTTTTCCACAGACAAAAGGCAGGCTGAGGGCATGGCGAGCAAGGACCATAGGGTCCTGCTTCGTTTCACTATTACAATTTAAATGGTGTATGAAACTAACCACCCATTGTATCAACTAACTCAGATATTACCCACCCTTATCAGGATAGTTATTTTTGGAGTCTACATTTATTGTTCATGAGATCCCATGCATGAGTGATGAAAGCAAAACCAGCAGTTTCATTGAAAACATATTTTCTTTGGGGTATTGCTACTTTCCGTTGTCCTTTTATCTTACCAGTTTTCAGTCTCATTATGGAACCAGATTGTCTCTACCTTCACAAATTTCCTGCTGACTGAATTCATGCCCTGAGGCTGATAATCTGGTTAATATTGATATTTTATAGTTTTCATGTGGGATCACACCAACCTTTATCTTCAAGACGTGTAGCGTTGATTTACCACATGCACTTTGTGACCCTCAAGTCTCTGTCAAATTTTCTTCAGTTAATTGTCTGTGTTTGTTTAGGCCGTTTCCTCAACTGGTGTCAGCCATGTTCTGAAAGTCACACACGTACACACACAGACCTCCATGTAGCCCTGTGGGCAGTTGTCCCCATGTTATGTCTCCTTGATCTAGTACATGCTTACAGTTTTCTTACATATGGTCAGTAGTAGCAACCTAACCAATATAATGGTTGCTTTGCTGGTAAGAATCTTTTTGAGAAGTAAAGAGAGAGAGAGCTGTGAGTGCTCAAGTCTAGCCAGGGCCAGAGGAAGTCAAAGATCATAAGGCACCAGAAGCTGGACTGATCAGTGCTGCAAACAAAGCAAATGTTGTATGAAATAGGGTGAGAGTGTGAGAAGGAGCTTGTAATTCAGATCCATCTGAAAGAGGGAAAGCCATGCACCAACCACCCCAAACTGGACCTGTGCCACGATTCTGTAAGTCCTTCTCCTTTGTTTTTTTCTCCCATTTGTTCCATACATGTACATGGAATGAGAGCCTCTGGCTGTTGGACAGTCTGTCAAAAGTGGCCGCGGTGCACCCGGGAGTGTAGGTGACAGCACGTTGCAGTGGTTCCGAGCATGGTGTCTGCAGCCAGCGGGTCCAGACTCAGACACAGCTCTGTTACCTCCTGGCTGTATGTCCCTGTCAGGTAACACATCCCCTCAATGCTTCTGTTTCTTCATCTACAAGGTGGGGGCTAAGAGAGATAAAACAAGTGCTTTGAAAGATGCTCAGTTAATATTACCTATTATTGTTTTAGTTATCACTCTGAAGCTAAGGAAGTGTCCTCAGTATAATACTGGATGCCAGTATGGCAATAAATTGGCATCAATAATGTATGAAGTAACTCTAAACAGAATTTGTCTTTTGCCTAAAACTCACCTGTTCTTCAACATCTAAAAAACATTGTTTGTCTTTATGGATGATATCATGCTTAAAACTTGCATCCTAAAATGTTTTAGACCTTATTCAGCGTCTTAAATTCACTCGTTGCTAGAACAAATAGTTATTGAGAACCTACCGAGTACAGTACTATGCCAGGCCCTGGGGACTCATCGGCGAGGAAGGCTCACGTGATTCTAGTGGGGCAAATAGAAGCAGAAATAAACAGCTGTGAGGGAAATAAACATTGAGTTCAAGTGTTGTGAATGAAAAAATAGAGCGTTGAACTAGAGAACTTCAAGGAGAAATATGCTTATGACAGAGTGATCAAAGCAGGCAGGGGAAACTCTTTGAGGGACAATTTAGTTTAGACTGAAGGGTGAAAAGGTACCAGCTAGGCTGACTGGGAAGGAGAACATTCCAGGCACCCTGCACACAACACCTCTAAAAGTCCTGGGGTGAAAACTGTCCCGTTCAGAAGACTCCGAAGGGGAGTTGAAGCTTGGTGAGCAGGTTAGAGATTAGGGAAGAGGATGAGAGTGGGGAAGTGGGCCAGGACAGATCTTGCAGGGTAAGGATGCTTCAACCACGTGGTTCATCTTCTACAGCGGGAGCGTCACGACATGTACGCGTGTTTCGGACGGGGTGGGTGGCTAGGAACATACATACCATGATCCTTATTTAGCAAATCATGCAGGGAATTCAAATACCACCGTGAATGGAGCAATGATTTTATGCAGAATATATATCTAAAATAGCCATTATGAACGTATATTTGTATGTCCTTATAAAAGATGGAATGTCTTAAAATTACATAATGTGACTTAATGTGCATGCACTTTAGGATTATTATTTAGTGTGTAAATATATTTACTTTCATGTTTCAAGCTTTTTAAAATCTTTCCCAGAAAAAGTATTTATTTTTATCCCTTCAAACCTGCATCTCCATTAAAAACTTTCCTTGTTTTCCTTATGTACATGAAAATCCACATTAATTAACATATTGATAGACTTTAAAATGTAACGGGCATAACTGTTATTGAAATTATTGAAATCAGTGTTGGGGAGACCTGGGTGAAAGTGGTCCAGGTGGAAGCACCTCAGCTGTATTCTGCTCAGGCAGGATGATTCTATTGAAATTTCAAGTCTCTCTGGGTTTTTTTTTCCAATCAGCCGCCTGGCTTAGGAACTCATGATGTGAATTTTTGATGGCAAAATTAGAAAATAAAGTGCCCTTCTCTTTTAAAAATAAATTTTGAATTCAAGAAGCGATCTGGCTAGACAGTTGTATAAACTAACTTTACATTCCTGATGAATGAATATAACGCAGACAAGAAGGTTCACCTGGTTCCACATTAATATGATTATATCCTGAGTTGGTGATGAGGTGGCACAGGTTCTGAACTTGCCTATTCTAACTAATTTATTCTAGAACGAGAACCAAGTCAAGTGTATCCACATAAGAGCTCGCCATGCCACCTAGGAAAAGTGTGTAATTATCCTGAGATGTCCCCTTACCTTAGGAATGGGACACAGGATCCAATGTGAGTCAAGTTATTCAACCTGGAGTTGGCGTTCCCCCAGCCCCTCCCTCCTTTGTCCAGGACTAATGCAGACAAATGCTCTAATCCTCTCATCCTGAGGTTGGCAGTTTGCCAGCTGTAGGGACATTAGCTCCTTATTAGCACCTCATCATCTGCCCACAGATCCACATTCCACCCAAAACAAAAATAAAGTGGCCTAGCCCATTGGAAGCTTTGGCCATTGCCAGAAGGAATGCCAGTGTGTGGGGTTCCTTATGGTTCTATGAGTTAGGAGTAAAAGAGAGATTCATATATTACTTAGATTCAAGAGATTAGTGGGCATATTGGTCAGATTATTTAATCACGTAAGACATCGAGGTACACTTTTTATAAATTCAGATTCCAACACTGACCTCTTGTTTCCAAAGCAATTAGAGATAGTCTGTTCATTTTCCTTCAGAATATGGTCTTTGATGATGATGATGATGATGATTTTTACTTTAATAAGATAGCATTACAAAGGTGCAGAGTAAAAAAGGAGAGATAGATGTTCTTAGCAGTAATTCTGAGATGTTCTGGGCAAGCAGAAGAGTTTAGGTTTGTCTAAAATTCTTTGCAATAGTGAACAGGTAAAGTCCACTTGATAACGAAACAATTCTCATTAACAGCATTCCCCCCATCCCCACTTATTTTGTCCATAGAGCCTGTCTCAGTCACTCTGTGGTTACAAAATGTGTATATCTGTGAACATCCAAGTCAGTAAAAGCTTTGCAGATAAATATCCTCAAATCTGACTTTGTGGTCATTTTAGCCATCTGTGCCATCAATTTTGGTCACCATATATGCTAATCCTTTGGAATCAATGCACAGCTAACTGAAAAAGAGTTGAGAATTTTGAATTGGGTGTCTTGCTTTTGATTTTGACCTTGGGTGTAGAAATAGCTGAGAAACATTTCTTCTAGCCCTCAGATTTTCACCTTGGTGTCCACCCCACTCAAAGTCTGAGAATTAGGCAATTAAGAAAATAATGGTGCTTTGTGACCACCTAGAGGGGTGGGATAGGGAGGGTGGGAGGGAGACTCAAGAGGGAGAAGATATGGGGATATATGTATATGTATAGCTGATTCACTTTGTTATAAAGCAGAAAGAAATTCTTTATTTAAAAAAAAAAAGAAAAGAATGGTTAATTATTATATTTTGTAATTTCCACTTTAGTTCAAATTCTGGCTTGCCAACAAGCTTCGTTTCTTTGAGGGCTAGTCTGCTTTCAGTACTTTGGATCTATGTCAGTCTGTACCTTCATACCCAATAATACAAATTGATTCTATGGGAAATGGTGAGGTCGGTCATTGTCCCCAAACTGATAACTTGCTTTGTTGGGATGGAAATATTAAGGCTTGCATTGTCTTTGTAAGATGGCCTTACACCTTCCAGATCTCCAAAAGATTTTAGGGTGCATAACAGATTCAAGATGGGAAGATGCTACATTTTCAGAAAAGGAATTACCTCTTAAGTTATGTTTCCATCCCTGAAAATATTCAGAAGGGAAACATATAACTATCAGTTGGGATAGTTTTATTCCCCTCTTAGATACCAAAAGGCTGTCTCTAATCACTTTTTAAAATCACTTCCAGCTCTATGAAATCCATAAGGCTCTCTGGCTCTTATTTAACTTTTCATATTTGCAGTGTGTATGTGTGTGTGTGTGTAAAGAGAGGGATCCTGTGTTGGTACCTGTCCCATCCCCCTCTGATTAATTTACATAGGGTATTTCTATTCTGACAGATCAAGCTCCTGGCTGTTTGAGTCTCTTTCTAACTGCAGCTGCCATCTGAATTCCTTTTGGACATAGTCCATTCATCTATAGTTCAAATTATATTTTTTCAAAATTAAAGAAAAAAATTAATTTCATGACATGTATGAGTTTCACTGAATAAGTGATGTTTATATGGTAACCAACAGCATCCCCACAAAATCTGGTCCTCAGACATGGAACTGTATTGTTTTTCTAAAGGCACAGGCCCTCTGGTATCATTCTCTAAAAGAATATTGTGGATTGGTTATCTAGTTTCTGTTTAAATATATATATATTGACAAGGAAACCAAGATATATAGCATTCACAATCTGAGCTTTCTAATTCAAAATTATAGTTATCACAAACATACTTCATAACTCAGCAATGCATCAAGTGTTTAAATAATAGATCAAGATGACAGATGTCATAAACATATATGAAATGTATTTAGTCAAATATATATGGCAAATTTTGAGAAGTGGTTTCAATCACAGTATTTTTTTGTTGTTGTTGATTTTTATCTATGATCTTAGGCAGTTTTAAATTAAGGCAGATGTCACCTTTAATTTATTGTCAGGTGGAAGGCACACTTATTTTGTACTCCAAGGATTTATTTAACTTAACTCTGTAATTGCTAGCAATATACAAGCTCATTATTTCACAATTTAGTATATTTGATGCCAGCTGTTATGGAGTTAATGGCAAAGTCAAAAGAAATGACATAAAGCACACTCTCATGTTTAGTGCAACCATCCTGTATTACCGTAAAAAATCTCCAGTCGGCCAGGAGTTCACTTTAGTATTGTTTCTTACTATTGTCATGAGTGAAAAATAAGATTTTTCCTCCAAATATTGCATTTGATATTTTGCTAAACATTAAACTTTTGGCCTCTCTTTTAAGGTATGAAAAACCTCTTTTACCTATTTTATTTTTCTGAAAGTTATTTATGGCAAAGCTGCAATTTAAAAAACTATTTTCTCTTCATGGGAGTGGGGTTTGAGAGGTGTCTGTATAAAAACTAAGAAGCAAATATGCTTTTAATTGGGTTATGTGTCAGTATTTTCTCCTCCTGGATATAAGTTGATTATTTCCTACTTATATTTTAATAGAACCTGTGGTTCTTAGGGGAACAATACCAAGATAAAAAAGCGTAATAACCCAATATGAATTCAGTAGCAAAATTCTGAAATTAGTGAAAAAAGATTTTCCTGTATTATAAGGAACTATGTATATATTATATATGTTATATATTTATAGTGTTAAATAGCTACAGTGATTGCTATTGCTACCTTCACAATTTTGACACAAAATGTCAGTCTTCACAGACTATAGCATCCCCGTGTAAAGCCATTGATTTATTTGTGTTTCCTTTGGTACACTTGTAAAATCTACCATTGTCCCCAAATTTTTTTGATTTGAAATCATGTAACTTTTTTTCTAAATATATTATTACATAGATGCACAAAAGGCAACGCTTGATATATTTCTTAAAATTGAACAGATGTTAAAATAAGAAATAGGATCGCAAACTATATTTTTAATTATAGGAATACTTAAAAATACTCCTCCATCCTCTTGTTAACTGATATATTTAAACCAATAATTTTACACGTTTTGTGAATTTGCGTATTTAACTTGGGAAAACTCACTCTTCACTGTGTGAGGCATAAAAAGAGAAAATGCGTTTCCAGGAAACAATTCACTAGTAATTTAGTCCAGCTATTTTCACTACTTAACTTTTGTGTTTTTTTCTTAAGTTCACCATAAGATGACATTTCATTATTAGATTTTTTTTTTTTTTAAATAGTCACTCACCAGATATTAAAGGATGCAATTGGTTTCAGTTCAGGAAGGTTTTAACTGCGTTTTAATTAGCTTAAAACATATGCTTCCATTTATCGTATTACGTGGAGTACATCCTATTCCATTTAGCTGAGTATTGAGGACTATTGTACAATATGGTGCTCAGGCTAAAACAATGAAATACTAATTGGATCCAGTAAAATAACTGTAACATTTCCGATTCCTATTAGGCAGGTTACGTAAATTAGGCTAATATAAAATGGTGCTTAATAGAATTGCAAATATGGTATGATGATACATTCAGACAGGAAAGACAGTGAAAGGGGATTTTGGAGGAAATCAAATACATTTGCATTACAATAAAACGTTTCCTGCTGTGAGGGCTCTTGCAAGGCTGGAAAAAACAACACTCCAGTACCACTCCCTCTTATTTACATAGGAATGCCATCCCTACCTCTTTCAGCTCCTATGAACAGTTGTCAGTAACAGAGAATAACATGCAGTTTTAAGTCTGTTGATGAATATAGTCCTTTTATTATTTCATTGGGCATCACATCTGAGATCTTCATATTGCAATGAGGGAGCATTTCCCTTCATATACAGTATGTCTTTTTATGATGAGAATGTACTTTCTAGGTTTGAAAAGCTGACTGCAGTCATTAGAACTGGATTGATATTTCCTGTTTCATCTACATTTATGTCTTGTGTTTATTTCCGTCTCTTCTTTTACGTTATTAGTCACTGGGTTGGATAGTTGTGACATGTGTATACACTTGAATCGTCCTAAAATGGAATAGAAGGTCTTCATATTCCTTTCCTCCAATGTCCTGGCCCACTTGGACTTTCTTGTAAGTGTGAATTACAGCTACGTATGATGTTCTAAATGAAGAAATTTCAGAAACTGTCACCGGGATGGAGAAAGGTAGAGTGATCCTTCTCCTAAAAATCCTTTAAACCAACACTAATTTCACCTTTGTTGATTAGCAGTCCCCATGGTGAATTTGCTTCTGTGTTTCTGAGGAATCCGGAGCACTTTTCTGGGCCGAAAGGTGTTCTGGGGAGGAGATTTTTGAAGCTGTCCCTCAAAGGAAAACTTGCCCAATGAAGTGAGGAAAGGACTACATTTTTCCCTTGCAAATACATTGATAAAAGAGCTTTCTGCTGAACTCACAAGCACCTTGTACCTTTCAGTTTGCTCCCAGCGCTCAGATCCCAGTGTTTCTGTGAAATGGCAGAGAGAGGGAAGACCATTCTGGGGCCTAGCATGCAAATGAGCAAACCACGTAAAGGAAAAGAAAATTTAAATCCCATCTATTGTATTCTAAGCAGGTTGCTAGCAAGCCTTTGTGGAGTGGTATAAAAACGAATCTCATCTTCTTCCTGCCATGAAAACTAAAAACATACTTTATTTCTCACTCACGTCAGCAATTTTTATGCAGTTTTATCTTCAAAAAGGTTTTGTTTTTCTTAGGAGTTAAGTGTGTAACATTTTCATTCATGACACAAATTATCTTATCTGCATCTGTGCCTCTGATTTAGACCTTAATCTTTAGTTATGGAATTTCTCACTTTATTTATATTCACAGGTAGTCCTCTCCCTCTTTTTAAAAAGTGTTGGAATTAATGCTATTTGCTTAAAGGAACAAGCAGTTTTAAAAAGGCACTACATTGTATGGGGCATGCTTTCCTAGTGAAGCAAAGCAAGTTAAAATCCTCTAGATTCAAATTCCCTTCTCTTTCAGCTTTCAGCTGTGAAGAAAAGGATTTTCATCTAGATGTAAAAGATGGTAATTGTACAGTAAGGGAAAGGTCCTGGCCAATAAGAATGTGCCTGGGGGATGTGAAAAGAGGAGCAAAGAAAGAGTCATCAGGCCCTGCAGGCCGGACTTATTGGGAAGGAACGCTTGACAAGCCACGCAAAGCAAAATGGTCAGCTAGCTAACTAGGTGGTTTGTCCACCAAACCAAATAATCCATTTGCTGGTTCTCTGCCCCCTTCCCCACCCCCTGCTTTAGTCACCAGAAAAAAAATTAAACTGATTGATTTGTTTCAGCCTTATTTCATATACGGAGAGTGTGTAAATCTTTAGATGTATTTATTTATCTCTATCATTATTTTCTTTTTCCCTGTCAATTAAACAAAAATCCAGGTACAATATAATTTCATATTAGTTAGAGGAGGCAACCCATTGTCCAGAGAAGGTCTCTGTTCTCGAATAACTTTAAAAAAAAATTGTACTTTTAAATAATTATTGATTCACAGGAAGATGCAAAAATAGTATGGAGAGGTCCTGTGTACCCTTCATCCCGTTTCCCCCACTGGTAACATCTGACATGATTATAGTACAACAGCAACACCAGAAAACTGATATTGACACTATCCATAGGCCTTATTAGCTTTAACCAGTTTTACATGCATTCATTCGTATTTTTGTGTGTTTGTGTGTGCGCACCTGTGTAGTTCTAAGAAATTTTATCAAATAGCTTTTTTTTTTTAGCTTAGTCATAGCTTTGTCAAAATAAAACAGCCAAATGGCTTAAACAGTGATGATATTTTACAAATCTCTCATTATTTCAACATTTTATGATAGTTGAAAGTAAACCTTTTGTTATTACTGTTTGGGTTGTTGTTTTGGCTGTTTTGCTGTTTAAGAAGTGGACTCTTCACAGACATAGGAACATAAATGTTTGATTTAAAAGTGATGACCTAGATTTTGCAAGATAGAATTGTAACCAAAATAAAAGCCCACATGGATAATTAATATAATTTGATTTTTATCACACGTCCGACATTACTTTTTAATTACGCTTAGAGTTATAATTTTTCAGCTTTCACACACATACCCGTGTGCACACACACAGATATAAGCTTGCTGGAACCCTACTTTTGTCTCCTTGATCACTAATCGTTGTTTATGTGTGCGTGTTTATGTGTGCACACACATATAAATAGCTACAGACTGTACTTGCATAGATCTCTAGAGTACAAATACCTTCACTCAGGAGCCAGCAAACTCTGAACAGGGCCAGATAGTAAATATTTTAGGCCTTGCAGGCCGTACGTACAGTCTCTGTTGCAACTTCTCAACTCTGCCCTTGTAGCAGGAAATCAGCCCGAGACCATATGTAAATGAATGAACTTGGCTGTGTTCCAATAAAACGTTATTTATGGACACTGAAATTTGATATTATATAATTTCAAGTGTCATAAAATATTCTTCTTCTTTTAATTTGTATTCCAATATTTAGAAATGTCCAAATCATTCTCAATTCACAGACCTTACCAAAACAGTCTGTGGGCTGGATTTAGTCAGCAGGCTGTAGTTTTCTGAGCCCCATACTACACAAAAATTGGAATTTGGGGTGTGCTTTCATTGATGTGTGGTGTGCACACAAAAATTTTCTTCCTCCTAATCTCCAATCTTATTCTTATCACCACTTGAGAAAGCATAGACAAGCTATAGAGAAGAAACATGCTAACATGAGAGAAAGCTCTTGATGCAATAGTAAAGTAACAGTAGATTGTTTCTTTTCTTCTTTTTTTCTCCCTTTCTCCCTTCCTTCCTTCCTTCTTTCCTTCCTTCCTTCCTTCCTTCCTTCCTTTCTTTTAGTTTAACATTGCATTAAGGGAACAGCTCAAGTTTCTCATTTTTCCCCTATTTTCTTGTCATGGATATATTAGCAGTACATGATGCATACTAATTATAAAGTTGGCTGTAACAAGAGTTCCTCTTGTGAATCCATTTAAGAACTGATTGTTTACTATCTTTTTCTGTAAGTATAAAATTTTAATTATGCCACTGACAGGAACTGTGCGTGATACAGTGCTCTACATTTATCACTGGGAGAGGGCCAGTTGCAGAGCTGTTTGACTTTGGAGAAATCCTGATGCGTTTGCAATGTTGAGCAGCAGGTGCCACATTATTATGTACAGAAAAGCAATTAGGAAGCATATTGGATGAATGGGGAGTGCATTAATATTAGCAAGTACATTTGTCAGTGGTTTTGATGCGAGTCTTTTTCTTTCCTTTATGCAACATTAAGATTGTGGCTCTCATAAATTCTCCCCTTAAATTGCCATCTGTTCCCTTGTCAGGCAGTAGTGAGGTAGAGAAAAGTTTTCTTGACAAAATGAAAGGGATTTCTTTTATTTAAAGTAGAAGCAAAAGAGCTGATAGAAAGTTGCAGAATTGTAGGTTGCGCAGTTCGGCTTTGCGTGTGTTAAGTAATTACCTTTGAATGTAACATTAACTGTAGAACCCTTTGATTTTTACAAGTTGCTATTTTCCCCCAGTCATTTCGTGTATTTTAAAATTCAATAGGAAAGAGTTATAATTAGATTAATGCAGTGACAACCAACAATTGGCCACTTGGGTTAGGAAGTTTGAGGAAGGAATTGCTGATTTTTTATTGCCGTGCATCTTTCCATTTTGCTGGCCCACGGCCATGTTCCCATCCTGAAAGGATTTAAGATTAATAACTAGAATGTCTCCCCTCTTTAACTCTAGAGTATTTCTGAAATAAATAGCACTCAGTACAATAACAATTGAAAGAAATTCTCTGCACATTATGTACTGTAACAACTGAATATTATCTTCATGACAAACTCTGATGTATAATTATATTATTAAATTTTCCAAAATCTTCACTAACTGAAAAGCATAGTGAATAAGTGACTTTGGTTAATTGAGTTTTCTGGTTAACCAAAAGGTAATATAATTCTTTTAATTCCAACTACCATAATTGGAATGTTTTTTTCTTGAATATATTTGTTCACTTTTTGAATTTAGCAATGGAGTATATAAAATATCATTAAATCTCTGCTTTTATGCACTTTCCTCATTATTTCTTATATCAGGCATTTTCAAAAATGCCTCAGAAAGAAGGGAGAATTGGGCTTAACTTGTACCTCACAAAGAGCATAGTCTAATTTTTAAAAAGGCTAGTATTGTCAGCATATCTTTTCCTACTTTGGAAACCAAAAGTCTTTTTGAAAGGAAAATCGAGTTGGTATACTTTCTGGTTGAGTTCTCATTGATTATAAGCACAGAGAAGAGGGAGTTACATGATTTTTCCACCCAGGCTAACTGCTGTCATGTGTAACCCGGTCCTGTTTACAGGTGGCCTTGGTGAGGATGCAGCAGACAGCAAGTTACACACTTTCCTTCTGGTTCTCTTGGGTCTGTAGCTTGCTGTTTTGTGGCATTCTCACCACAGACACCTGTACACAGGTGAGGTTTTCTGGTTTCCTCTCCTGTCTGTTCCCAGGGTAACTAAGGTCAGGAGGACTGACAACCCAAGCTCACAGAAAACTAATGTATAATTAATGCTAGTTTATTCACTTAAAACAAGATTGGGTATAGCGTAACTGGTCAGCATGTTCGCTCCTTGCAGCTAGTCTTGTTAAAAAGCTGGAGTTTATTTAAACCCTGTTTTTTGTTGGTGAGCAAGGCCTCACAGCCACTTAGTTTATCTGGATCGTAAAAGCCAGTGTCCTAAGGTTCTGATAGCCTTATGGATTTGTCTCCACTCCTGGAGTTCAGTTGTCCTCTACCCTGGACAAGGCTGGAGACATCTTGATAAACTCTTGATTTGGGAGTTCTCCATTTTCCTTGCCTCTTCAGTTTTAGCTCTGTTAGTAATATCCACGTTCCTTTGAAAAGTGGATATTCCCAAATTTTCTTCATCAGACGTAGGTGAACAATCTCTTATGTGACATCTTCAGAGGTGGCTGAGCTTATTTATTAGGGCTTGTTTTTCAGCATCTCAGAGGTATCTTAGTTCCACATTCTGGCTGCTCGTATACACTCACTATCTCATATGAGGCACCTGGGTGCTAAAGGACTGTTTTAAAGTCTATCTGGGAGTGATTATGCCATGACCTTTCATCCTCACAGTGGACAGCTAGCCTGGGCCACATATACAGAAACAAAAATCAGGTGAAGGAAAGGACAATTAGCTGGATAATTCAGGAAAGCAAAACCACAAAAGTAAGGAGGAACATACCTTATCAGCATTTGCAATGCACTTTCCCACTCATTATCTCAGTACCTTCTCGTGAACAGCCCAGTGAAGCAGGCATTGTTCACCCACCTACTGCAAGTGAGGAAACTGACCCTCAGCCAGGCTTCCAGAATCATTCTGCAGGGAGGGGCAGGATTAGCAGGCAAATGAGGACCTACAAACTCTGGATCTGGTGCTTCTTCCTACCTCTCAGACCTCTTCTCAGCTTTTCTTATTTTACAAGGGAGAGTCTTTTAACTATAGTTCATCCATTTGCAGGTCCCAGTTTCTTCTGGTATTTGTTCAAACCTCCAGTTTGCTTTGTCAGGATAAGTGGATCCTACCCTGTCTCATTGACATGGAGAGCGTTTTGTTTAAACCAGGATGAATGGAAGGAGATGTCACCATGGTGACTGGAAAAGAGCACTGGACTGGGAATTAGGAGACCTTTTACATGAACTTGATGGATAGGTTTGGGCCAACCATTCAACCGAATTAGACTTCACCTGCAAAATGAAGAAGCTGGCCTTAGATATATCTTCCAAGCCCTGGTTTGGGGGTTCTATGTCTGTCTCATATTTTCCAGAGAGTTCCTGAGCTCCTCACCGTTCAAGGAGCTCAGTCTTCTGTTTTGGGGGCCTGTATGTATCTGGATGCACTTGGCATGTCTGGGTTCCAGTCTCACCAGGCAGTATAGCAGCTCTGTGACCTAGGCAGGTAGAATCCCCGAACTTCTGCCTTGTTCACACAAAGAGAATGCAATGAGGATGATCATCTTTACTTTGCTGGCTTCATAAGGTTGTGTGAGGATCAAAAGAGACAATAGTTGTGAAAACATTTTAAAAACTGTAAAAAAAAAAAAAAAAAAAAAAAGAGTCCATGAACTTATATTAGCAATCTTTGCTAAATCATCATCTCTCTAGAGCACCTATTCTTCTCTCATTTTGTTCACTGGGCCTGTCTTGAAGGCTAGAGACACGTGCTGAAAGACATGCAGCACTTGGGGATGTCAGAGCCATAGTCCTCTAGGGCGACAGTTCTGTAGGAGTCTAGGTATTCCCCAAACCCAGCCTATTCTTGAAGCTAGAGAAATGTCTATGGGAAGATACGTGTACATTTAAGCCCTCCTAGAGGAAAGAAAAAACATCACTATCCCTTAAAGAAGTGTTTTAAAGCATGATTGCCTCGCACCCTGGACATCTGCTGGTGGCAAGAAAAAAATGCCTCCTGAGCTTTATAACTGGATGTCTGTCACTGCCTTCCAGCCGTCCATCCAGGCAGGCAAACCCAAACCTACTTCCTGTCTCTCACTGCAGTGAGATCTAAAGCCCAGTACGTAATCCTTCTTGGGATATCTTTTGGACCTTTTCTTGGTTCCACAATTATTTATTCATTATTATGAAACCATCGCTTTGAATCTGAGCTTGAGTACAAAGTGGAGGGAAAAAAGGTTTAAAAAAAAAAAGCAAAAAGTCAGAATCACAAAGGTTTGCCAACTGAAGTGACTTCCATATACCACTCCTTCCATTTCTCCTCCCTTCTCCTCCCTTCCACAGCGTGCACCCTGCTAATTTCAGTGCCACCACCCACCGACAGTCAGACCTCTTTGCAGGAGTTTAATCAGATGTACCTAACCGCTAAGTCCAAAATGCAGATGAATTTCGGACCACTTACCTGTCTTTCTCCTCTATCCTTAGTGACCTGCTTTGCTGAGCCTAATCTCGGTAGAACTTGGTGGAACTCCCTTTGTCAAAAGTCAGCCACTCCTTAAGCGTTTATTATGCACAATCACGTCTTGGATTATTAATCTTTTGTATTTATTTGTTTGGGATTAGTTTTGTATTTATTTGAGTCCTGTGTATGGATTAATTTTTTTGTATTTGTCTGAATCCTGTATATCAGGCATAGTGACATAGGTTGGTTCTCTGGTCCTTCTAATGTAGGTTCATTTTTGTCTGTAGTTTCAAAGCACTTCTCAGGAGGTATATTTGAAATGAATAAGAGAAATAATGTCCTTGGTACACAGACATCAGTGTAACTGTCCCATGCCCCCTTCAAAATTACTAACTTAATTCACTTCCATGAATATTTTTTGCTAATCCCAATATTTATTGAACCTCAGGGTCATTGCCATTTATCAATACTGTGAAAGTTACTGGGAAAGGGAAATGAAATATAGGAGATGATTCCTCTTCTAAAGTGATTTTACAGTTTGGTGAGAAGAGGAGTCAATGCATACAGACGTTTAGAGAAACATAGAGCCAAACTGTAAATTTCGATGCGGAATATCATACCCACAAAAACTCAGGGATGATAAATAGATCAATAGACTGGAGTTCATGGGGGAGGCTTCATGGAAAAGGAAGGATATGAAATGGGCCTTAAAGAACTTGACAGAAAGAAGAGGAGCAGGAAGGACACAGTGAGGGGAGGATACGATAGGAGCAAATTTGTAGAGGTTCAGGAAGGGACATGGTGTGATTTGGAAGCCTGTGGCACTGGACCTCCAATGGGGCATCACAGGTGATGAGAGTGACTAGGGGGGGCTGGGACCTTAGTATCAGAGATCTGAGGCTGCAGCTAGAAGGAGGTTGCTCAAGGTTTGAGACAAGAACAAAATATATCAGATATATGTTTTTAAGAAGTTGAATGTGGCTAGTAGTATACAGAGTAGATGGAAGAGAATTAAATGGAGCTCAGTCAGACCGGGTCATCAAATTTAAGCTGTTCAAATGGGAATCTGTTGGAGTCAGTCATTGAGAAGATGTGACCGCTGGTTGACCCGAGCTGAGTGCTGGACCCAGCCTGCCCATGGGATGTCCAGTTCGCCCACCGTTCCCACAGTGAGAGCTGTTTTCAAGTATGCAGCCTTGAGAGAGTGAGTTGTTGAGACTGCTTGAATCCATTTGAGACCTCTATATAAACTTTTAAGATTCTGGAGGGTGGGTGTGGAGATCTACTCATCTCATTTATAAGTTCCCTTGCTTATTAAACCTGCCACCTACTGGTCTGGAGTGGGCTGCCTCTTTTTTTGGTATCTCCTTGCCCTCTGGCTGCCAGGTTTCAGATTTCACCCAGTGAACTCCCAAGGTTGTGAACCAACAGTCATATTGTTTTACACTTGTTAAAAGATAAACTGAAGCATATTACAAATTTTATGAGTTTATTTGAGCAAAAATCAATTTGAATCAGGCAGCACCAAACCGGAAATGGTTAGGAGTGCTCCACTGACAGGAGCCCGGGGAAAGACCTTTATAGGGAAGATGTGGAAGCAAAGCAAGGAGATCTTTCGATTGACTATAGCTTAAGGTTGCCTTATTTGGGAAAGCCTAGTTGGCTGTGATTGGTTGTCCTTAGGTTTTGACTTCTTAACCTTGAGGCATTTACAGGTTTTGGTTTGGTTTGCCAATCAGTGTAGGCTGCTAAGGCATCAGAGCCACCTAGTCTAATGACCTCCTTGTTCACTTAATTTAACACAGTGTTAGAGTATTTTACAGCTTTCAGAGCACTTTTGCTTACATTGTCTGTGTAAGACTCAAAATAACCCAAAGCAGGTAAATAGGGCAATCCATGTTATCCCAGTCTACGTGGATAAGAATCATGGACTCAGCGATGTTAAATGTTTTACCCAGAGTGGCAGATTAGAACTGGTGGAATTGGGACTTGATTGTGGGAATTCTGATTTTGTAACTGGACGCATGTTATGCCACCAGGGACCAGAAGAAATGCTACTTTCTTAGGTCATTAAGTTGGTCTCAAAAAACTTGAACACACAGAACATTTTACTCCTGAAATCAGTTCACTCAAGTTATGCACACCCAGCTTCACACATCACTGTGTATCAAGTTGCCTGCTTACAAACATTGTCCATTTTATTAGGAGTCAAACAAGTATCTCTTAAGATGCTTTTTAAGACTTTAAATATATTGACCAAGTGTGAGGTATTCTCAACACTTTTAGAGGACTGTATTCTTTACAACCTAGGGTGTCATTATTGGTTTTTGGCCTGAGCCTTACTCTTAGATACCCTAGGAGGGTAAACTCAAGGGTTTAGGAACGTACATTATGACTGTTATTTTTTTTTTTTTCTTTAGAAAGCTTTTTATTGAAGTATGGCATTAATTCAGAAGAATGTACAGGTCAGTGAATTTTTACAAATTGCATGTACCTAGATCAAGATACTAAACATAGTAGGTGTCCTAGAAGCTGCACTCATGCCTTTTCCTAGTTGACTGACAACTTATTTAAATGCTTGTTCTTTCTTACTTTTTTGAACCTTATATACCAGAAATATTGATTTTTAAAAATTTAATTGCTTTCATGTCTTGTATACCTATTTTAATACCTTGAAATAGTTAAAATTATTTCATTCTTTTTAATGTTAGCATTTCCTTCCATATTTTTAGCCCTATATATAAATATTTATTGAGCATAGTCTCTGGTACTATTATAAAGAGTACTGTCATTTTTAGGTAACCGGGAATAATTTTGATATAGCTAAATTTCAATTTGCATTCCTTTCACTACTTTGACAGTTGCCATTTGATTTTCAGGGTTTCGCCACCTTAGACATTTTTCACCTTTCTTTTTTTCTCTTTCATTCTAGATACAGTCTGCAGACCTTGTGATCATTATCACCTAGATGGTTCTCATTCAGTTTGCTTTACTAGACCTGTCATCTGTGTTAATCTAGGTCAAGGGAATTGACTATTTTTTTTTTCTAATTCAACATTTATATGTCAATAGCAAGCTCAGCGCTTGATTTCCTCTATTTAGTATATATAATTTAATGACCAATTATAATCCTTTGTTATTACCAACACAAAGCTTGTTATTACTTTCATAAGGCTTATGGAGTTTGGTACCTTTTCGGTCCTGTGATATATCTTAATAAATCTTAGAACAGTACCTATGTGAGTTTGCTAGTTTTGTTCTTTCACCTCTTGCTATTAAACCCACACATATGGAGATACAGGTTGTTCTGTTGGTGGTGACCTGGCTCTGTGGTTCTGCTCTTGAAGTTTTGTGAATCTGAGTCATAGGTCTTCCATAACCACCTGTCTGACTTTTTTTTTTTTTTTAATCTTAGCTCAGATGTCTGATTCTGAAATCACTATTATGCCGTATGTTTTTCCCACATTCTGCCCTGACCTTATCACTATGGTTCATTTGAGTAGGAGGTTGATTTGATACACGACCCTAACTATGATTAACCCACTATACAGACCTAGTACCAAGAATCTGGGAACTTCCCCTTACAACATCCATATCTAGGACTTCCATTTTGCTTATGCAAACAGCCCTACTCTGATTCCTTTCTGACCTATGCTGTGCGTTGCAAGATAAAGCATACTCAGATTAAGGATTCCTTGCACTATGGTTCATTACCTTCTGAGTTAAGGAAGGAATGCTCCCTGGAAAGGGAGAGGAGAGGCTCCTTTCTGCATCTCCTCCCACATTCTCTCCAGGAGGGAGCAAAAGAGATTTCAGGGACTTATTCTAAGTGTGACACCTAAGTTTTACCTGGGAGGGGTAAACAGTCCATTTTCAGGAAGAAAATAAATCTTGCTGTTAGATGTTCAAGAATGTAGAGAAATCCAGGTAGACATCAAAGGGCTCCTCTCTCTCGTCTCTTTTTCTTCCTAGTGTCTTTTTGTTGTTTTGGGTTTATATTTCTGCTTCTCTCCTGAGTTTGGTTTCTCAGTCAATATGTTTTTTGGTTTACTCTCAGGATACAGCTAACTGGATGGCAGCAGAGGTCCTTGGGCTCTTAGGTTTTGCACGTCATTTGCATCTTTTAAGGCGAGCCACCAAATGTCTCTCTCTTTATCTCTCTCACACACACACACGCACACACACACACACACAAATTCTCACCACTTCTTGTTGCCTGACTTATATTTTCTTAGGCTCACAGTTTCTCTGTCTCTTTTGGGTCTTTCCAAATAGCCTCCTCCCAAGAAGGAGAAACAAGCAAAGGAAGAAGCAAAGAGGCAGGTGACAAAGGGTGAAGTAGCCCCATCCTGCGCTTGAGTATTCTTAATATCTCTTTGAAGAGGCTCAGAATCTTTTCCCTGGAGATGGTAGAGAGGCCAGGAGGAAGCCTTAGGGCTTCTGGTTGTTTCTCCTCCTGCAGGAAGAGGGGAGAGGATGCGATCAGCTGGCGTGGTTTAGCATTAGTATGGAGGGAAAGCAGCTGCTAACTCAGCCCTCACTGCCGCTTGGTGAGAGGCTGCCTCCTGCAGGTTTGCACGCGCTCTGGAGAGTCCTTCATGGACTTTGTGATTCTGTGTCCTCTTGACAGACATAGGTATCCTTTCTGTGAAGGTGGAAGCAAGACAAGCTTTCCTCCTTTGAGAATGAAGAAAAAATTGCATTTTGGTAGTAACACGTATTACTTTAGGTAGAAAGTCATAGTTACATTCTAGTCCTTTTTCCACCTTTACCAGGATAAGGCTCTTTCCACCGGTTTCTTATCCACACAACCCCATTCCTACAGAAGCATATGTGACTTTTCACATATATCTCCGTGCAGTTACTCAATGCAGGGTTTAGGGTCCTTTCCTTACAGGCCATGAAATCGATTGTCCAGGTTTGTGTAAGAGCATTAGTTTTCAACATGGTTCATCGATGTATTAAAATAATGTGTTTTTAACTTTTTTGGGTAATAGTTATAGTCTGATTTAGCTGTACTGGGAGGTGTGACCAACAGTTGGCATTTGCAAAATGACATAATTTACATGTGCTCTTTTTCAAGATACTCTGTCAAATGATTAGTTCACAGGTTCTACCTTTGTTTTGACCATAGGAAGTACTAAGTATGAGAATATTTATTGTTTTCTAATGCATGTCTTTTTTTATCAAAGTTTTTTTTTTTCATTTTTGATGATATTTCATTATTAAATGACATTTGGGATTTCTAATCTTTGATCTAATTTTAACATAGCTGCTCTAAAGACATGGACTAATTCATAGAAATAAAACAAGAAAACAGTACATTTCCTTAGGGAACTGTTAGGGGCAACACCCTTTGGTCCCAGGGATTTTTAGGGGAAGAGATGGGACTGTATTAGAGAGAGTTAATGCAGCACATTTACTGAAGAAGGTAGTAGAAAGATGAATGAAAAGATCCCAATCTTTTCTGAATCTTTTCCCAATATTTACTGAATAGTTTCTGGGGAGTTTGTACCTCAATCCCCAACACAGACACACAGACACACCGACACAGGCACACACACGCACACATGGGCTTCAAGCTGTAATGAACTCTGGCGGCATCTCTTCCCATCTTTTCTGCTTTTCAAGTTTGCCTTTGACAGTTTCTTCTTTCCGAAATTCACATAAAAACATTTCTGGTGATGAAGAGGCTGGAAGAGGACTAGGGTGTTTCCAGGAACCAAGATATCCCCCCACTGCTCCAGAATCTTCCACATCCTATTTGATTCCCAGTTATGATAAAATACCTAAATTAAAACAGTTTATTTTAAAGATTATTTGACTTTAATTGCCAGTACATTCCTCCATTTGACAGCACTCATCCTAATACCTTAATCAATTTTAATTCCAGGCTTCTCTGCCCTGTGTGTACCCTCTTGGAAGGGCATACCCACTGACCTCTGTCCAGGATGAGCAATAGGGTTGCAGTGACTCACTTGTGTGTTGACTTCCTATGTCTACACAGGCAAATCATTCCAGTTGCATGGTGATATTTGCTTGCCTAAAGGGGACATTTTGAAACAAAAGAAGGAAATAAACATGGAGTAAAGATGGTTTTAACTTGATTGGTTCATGATTAATTTGTTGATTCTTACCAATTACAACTATTAGGAACATTCAGTGCCCTTGATGCTAGGATTATGAAGACCAAAGAAACACTCCTGCCATCAGACTGTGTACAGTCAAGAGGGGAAAATGGGCTTATGAAGACATGATGAGACTCATATGTGTTAAGATGGAGGCTAGACACCCAGGGGCTCGTGGGAGCATAGGAGAGGGGTCTGTAACCTTGCCTGAGGTCGATTCACAGGGGATGGGTAGGAAAGGCTTCTTGTAGCAGCTTACTCCTAATTTAATATAAAAGAGCAAATGAGTGAAAGAGATGAATGAGTTGAGGTGGAGGGAGAAGAGAGAATGCTATTGTTGGCAGAGGGTACAGTATTTGCAAAGGTTTGGAGCCAGAAGTGCACGTGCACACGGAGCGAATGTCAAGTAGTTCAGCGTCATTTGAGGATAAAGTGGGAGGGGAGGGGGATGAAAGATGAGGCCAGATAATTAGGCAGGGGTGTCGTCTGCCATGTGAAGGAGTTTGGACCTTTTTCTCTAGCTGATGAGGTGCCAGGAAAGTTGAAACGGGGACGTGACATGGCTCTTCCTTTAACCTGACCAAGACTTCAATTCCTTCCCACTTTGAGGAACTGCTGGGTATTTGTCAACCCAAAGGTGTAGGAGGTGTTTTCCCCTGATGAGTGGACAAGCCAAATTCTTCAGAGAGATGCTGCCTGACCCATATGGCCCACTGACAGTTTGACAGTTGACAGCTTTTAGTCACACTAGACTCACTTAAGCTGCTTACCCATCCTGAGGCATGCACGCGGCCAGAGCCCGGACTTCACATCACTCTGGCTGTCTTAATTGGGCACTAATTAAATGTTTTGGCTGGAAACCTCTCCTTGCCATGGCTGAATGGACTCATTTGAGGCCAATATTTCAGGGAAACATCTTGTTAGGCTGATCTGATTCCCTGTTTAAAAAGAAAATGCACATATTCAGCTTTTTCTTCTTATTTCGGCCTAAGGATCTATTGTATTTGTCTCCTTTTAGAAAAAAACTAAAAGTTTAAAAGGATATGTGTGTATATGTACATATGTATACATATGTTCACATGTATACATATATACATATGTATATGTATGCTGGTGTGTGTATTCACACATATATATATACTACATTTATTCACATGTATATGTACTATCTATATTTATATGTCTGTATACTTACACACACCCACACATAGGATTTAGAATAGGAGCTGATGGAAAGCTCAGCCTTGCAGTCAGGAGGCTAGAGGTCACATTTAAATTTTATTTAAGATTTACCTTAGGCTAAACAGGTAATTAATCTGTTTATGGCTTAGTTTCTGTATTTATGACAGAGTCGAAAGAAAGACACATTGGAGTTTCGCCGTAATTTTTCAGTATGAAATTTAGGGATGAGGATGATTCATCTCTAATCGTAGGGGATTGACAAAAGGATTGATTGATGGACAAAGATCTATTTCTACCTTTACTTAGCTATTACATGCTGATAAAGATTTCTTTCTCAAACCATTCCCAAAGCAGGGTAGACAGCCAAGTGACTGGGGCTCAAAGGGCCACTCTTCAGTCCCCACTACAAAGTATCCAAAGAGTGCCTGCAATGTCCAGAGGTAGAGCGGTTGGTGCAGAAGATAGATCGGAGGAGAAACACTGAATGGCTCATCCATCTGTGGACCTTCAGGAGCTGGTTATGCCACTGCTGTCCACTGGCATGGACTACCATTGCTGTGAAGCAGCAATCGTTTCTTTAGAAATTTCTCCACTTGCTGAAACTAAACCTCTACTGAATGTTGCTTTTCTGGAAAAATAAACCTACTACTGTAATAATTGTTTCTAAAATAATGGCGGTCTTATTGTAGTAAACAAGGACTAATGTGAAAATTCAGATTTTCAAAGGTTAACATTCATTCCTAAATTATAATTTTCTATGAAGAAATAGAATTAGATAACAGGGGTCGAAGATGACATCTTCTCTGGAAAAGGAAAAATAAAATGTGCTCCAGTTCAGGTGTCTTCACCTGAATTTACACCTGAATACAATATTAATATATATTGTATCCATTAAGTGTAGGTTTAGGAGGCAAAACCTCATCAATTAGCTATTCTTGAATACATTTGCACTTGATTACTAAGGAGTAATTGTTCGATCAACAACAGTAAAACAGGGCAGAGGAAAACACTGGTCTGTCTGAACTAAAGTAGATCTTCAAAACCTCTTTGATGTGTGTGCTTCTTTAGGTCTTAAGGACACATGAAAGTATCTGTTGGACTTTCTAGTATTCACTTTATTTAATGAGAAATGTTTTCCTTCTTGTTTTACCACTTCCTTCCTCCTCCATATCCACTCCTCCTCCTCCTTTTTTTGTTCTGAGCAATGATTCTGTGTGTTCTTTTCCTATTTAAAATTTAAAGAGTTACATTTGGGAGAGGAACAATGTAGGGAAAGGAAACCCCTGGAGTGTGTCTGATGTGATCGTTCTCCTCTGTGCCACCATTTTTCCTCCCGCTGTGGGAGCGCTAAATGATAATGCCTGATACCTTCCTGAATAAAGCCTGACACGGTTTCCAGCTGTGAGCATGTGATCAGTTTTTATGTTTGATTTTTGCACATAAGTATACTACTGCAAGCATGTCCACAAACTACTTCACAAATGCTTAAGGGTGGAATTGCTATTGAGTGCATCAAACATTAAACAAACACTGAGTGATTGCATTAAAAAAAAAAAACTACATTTATTTTAGAAAGCCATGTTTCTGTTCAAACCCAGAATTTTAAAAACATTTAATTTCTATTGAATGGTCAGGTATAACCAGACAAGCAACCCTCAAGGGATTTGCTTTCAGGCTAATTCTAGTCTGAGATGAATTGTCCAAATAGAAAGGAGATTATTTTGTTCTCTGTACTTTGCTTTCATGATTAAATATGATTGTAATTATGCAGTGGGTTGATTCATTTATGAGAAACACTGACTAATATATCCTCTATTATGTCATCTTAAAATGTAGTCTTATAATCATAGCTTATAATGTCTTATAAGCTGTGATTTTTAAATCCATATTTTTCTTGAAGCAGCATATTACACATATATGATTCTGGGTTTAGTGACATATTTTGGCAATATTATAATCCTAGATGTCAGAGCATTCTGTTTTAATGTCTTTCCTATAATAGACAATATATTTCTTATTGTTAATGTGTTGATACCCATAAAAAGATTACCTATTCAAACCAGTTTCCTGAATTTAAAAATAAGACACTAGTAAAACAAAAATAAATTATCAGTATACTTTTTAATTCTGAAGGCCTACTGCTGACATTTATAAGGTCTGTGGTATGACATGATGTTTGTTAAACATTGAAACTTATCATATACTTCTTTCTGGCTCACTGATCAGAGTAGGAAAAAAGGGGGAGGGGAGTCCAGAGGAATACACCAACAGGCAAAAAAGAAAGTTATTCTGCTTTTAGTGATAAGATGGTTCAATCATTGGTTGGGGTTTAATGGTTTAGAGATGGGAGGGGAGGCACATAATTTATGAATTAATGAGAAGTACTGATAATTATGTTTCTTTAAAAAGAAAAAAAACCCAGCTACTTCCATGCCAAATTCTTGGTTTTCTAAATCACACTCCTTGCCGTCCTGCAAGTCCCAGGTCAAGAGACGGGGCCACTCCTACCCTCAGACTTGTTTACCAGGTGTAATACTAGATACAGAGGCACAGGATTATTACATTTAGAGAGAGTCAAGATGTGAAGTTTCTCAACCAAAGTAGAAAACCAAAATCAAACATTCCACTCCTAACTTTAGCATTTGAAGGTGTGGTTGAAGTGCAGCTGTGCTCCGTCATAAAACTGGAGACAGAACGGGGGTCATTCTGGAATGACTCTGTCAGTGGAGACTTGTTTGTTTGTTTTTTAACATCTTTATTGGAGTATAATTGCTTTACAATGGTGTGTGTTAGTTTCTGCTTTATAATAAAGTGAATCAGCTATATGTATACATATATCCCCGTATCTCCTCCCTCTTGCGTCTCCCTCCCACCCTCCCTATCCCACCCCTCTATGTGGTCACAAAGCACTGAGCTGATCTCCCTGTGCTATGTGGCTGCTTCCCACTAGCTATCTATTTTACATTTGGTAGTGTATATATGCCCATGCCACACTCTCACTTCGTCCCAGCTTACCCTTCCCCCTCCCCGTGTCCTCAAGTCCATTCTCTATGTCTGCATCTTTATTCCTGCCCTGCTCCTAGGTTCTCCAGAACCATTTTTTTTTTTTTTTTTTTTTTTAGATTCCATATGTATGTGTTAGCATACAGTATTTGTTTTTCTCTTTCTGACTTCACTCTGTATGACAGACTCTAGGTCCATCCACCTCACTACAAATAACTCAATTTTGTTTCTTTTTATGGCTGAGTAATATTCCATTGTATATAGGTGCCACGTCTTCTTGATCCATTCATCTGTCAATGGACACTTAGGTTGCTTCCATGTCCTGGTGATTGTAAATAGTGCTGCCATGAACATTGTGGTACATGACTTGTTTGTTTTTAACTTCATATGCATCTACTTTAAACTGCAACTGAACGTTTCTAGGGATGATCAGTTGTTTTCTTTTCTTACAGAAATCTGATATTTCCTGATATCGACAGAGTTTCCAGCTGTGTCTTTACTGTATGTAACAGGATTAAATCACTGCAGACATTCAGTTATCATCTTTAGGGCCAGTCATTACAATTTCATAGAAGATAGAGAAATAAAGGAGAGGAAGGGCAGTTAGTCATTAAAACCTCTGCAGAGATAAGGAAACTGCTCACTGACACTGCTTTCCTGAACATTCTTCATCAGTGTGTTGGCAAAAGAACAAGGCTAGTCATTCACATAACCTCTGAATCTATGAATTTCTGGGGATCGAGGACCGTTCCCAGTATTGTTTTGGATTTCCATAAGCCATCAACTATTTTCTCTCTGTCTCTGTTTCTTCTATCTCTGTATACACATACACATACCGCACTCATAAAATATATGTGTAAAATATACATATGTAAAAACACCTGTTAAATATATTTGTTAAAGGTATATATGTTAAATGTGTATGTGAGATATATGTTAATTATACATATATTGAATATATGTTAAATAAGTGCATATATGAGATCTATCATCTATCCATCCATCTATCCAAATATCCCCCTTTGAAGTATGAGATTAGTAAATGGCCATCTTTCTTCCAGTTGGTACTTTAGAATTTAAATGTAAGAATATGGTGTTTGGGTAGTGATTGGGCATTGGTGTAGGCATTTGCCAAGATTAAAACTTTCAGGACTGGTTGGAAGATGGGGGGGAAAAAGGGGAGTGGGGGAGTGGAGAATTATCAGATAATTGACAACAACTGTTGCTTCTGTGTCCTGAGTAGATTGGTCTCTGTCCAGTCCTTCTGCGTTTGTACACTTCTTTTTTTTCTGTAAAATGCAGATAATAATATTTCTTATTCCACATACCCTGAGCTGCCATTTCCAAACAGCTGCCATATACCAGATACCTTGCAGTTCATAATATCCAGAGGCAGAAAAAGGGAATGTCCCTTTCTAATGGATCATTTAAAGAGAGAAAATGCTATCCTAGACTCTACCCCCTGCCCTGCGCCACTCCTCACCCCACACATCTGCTTACATTTCATTGGCCAAAACTGTGGCACATGCCTGTGTTTCCACCAATCACTAACAAGAGGAATAAGTCTCTTTCCGAGGCAGCAAAATAGAGGACTGTGGTCAGTTCAGAACGAGAAAGGACAGTTTTCTAAAGCTATTTTCTTCAGGTTCAAATAAGAAAGAACCTTTCTGGCCCACCAGAGCTTAGCATTTTACGGAATCATTGCAAATCTTACCTAAATCCGGTTTGCTTTTAAAAAGTGACAGTAGCTTTTAGAATTTTCTGTTTAAGTTATTCAGAAATTCTTTGGAAGTATAAAATAATAAAATTTAAACAGTCTACCACCTTATCTTTTAGGTAAATACAGATTCTTAATCTGCTCCTACCACCACTGTTTCCCAATTAAACAGCCAAAAGAGTCAGTCCTTAGAATGGATTAATGACCTGCAAAATTCCATTTGAACATAGCCATTCTTGAGTTTTACTAGTGGAAAAATAGAAACTGGTGTGTGGTCATGGATTATTACAGATTCGCTCCAGACTGCTGAATTGAACTCTGATGAACCTGCGACACTCTCCATTAAACCTCAAAATGAGCTTTCTCTTAATTGGGGAGTAAGAAGGGAAAAGTTAACTAGTGGCTGGTAAATGCCAGACTTGTGAATCATTGCTTTATTTTGGACAGAGTGTTGAATCATTCTTAGATATGCATGGAAGTGAAACCAGGGAGGGGGGAAGAAGTTTATTCATTTACTAAGCCCTATTCTCTTCTAGGCAATGGTGTTTTTTTAAAAGAAAAACCTAAATATAATACAAAAGGAAGGCAGTCTTATAGTCGTTTTTAGATGATAAAATTGATTTCAGAAAGGTTAAGTGACTTGTGCCAGGCTAAATAATTGGTGGTGAATCTAGGATTGAAACAAAGGCATTCTGTAGATATTTATTGAGCCAAACTCTAGGAATACAGTACTGAAGAACCCAGACAGATCTCTGCCCTTCTGGGGCCTACTGTCTAGTAGAGGAAAAGAATATATATGTTTAAAAGATTCATTCAAAAATATACATGATTATAAATTGTGGTAAATATTATGAAGAAAGAGTGCAGGGTGGGGACATAATTTCCATTGGTGTTTCCATCACATCATCTAAGTGGAGACCTCAAGAATAGAGAAATATCATACAAGTGAAGAGTGGAGAAAATTCTATTCTCTGTGAGGAAATGGCCTCAATTTCAGCAGTAAGTGAGAGCTGAGAGCTGGCCAGTGTGACCAGAGCATGGTAATTGAGGGCTGGTGAGATGAAGCTGGAAAAGAGGCAAGAACCAGACTTTTGTAGAACTTTATAAAAAGCCATGGGGTGGATTTAGGTTTTTATCTAAAGTGCAGAGGAATACCATCGAAACAGGGAATGTCATAATGAGATTTACAAAATTATTCCTATCGTCATGTAGGAAATAGATAGAAGGGATTTTTTTTCATATCAGGATAAGTCAATAAATATTTGAAATCATAATTATATATGTGTCTAATTAGTGTTAGCTGAAGGTATGTATAAATGAATTTTCAGACCAAATGTGAAACAATGCTTTAAAGACAAATTATTTTTGGTAGCCAACATTGGAGAGAGAATTATCTACTAAAATGGCTCTGAGAAAGTGTTGTTAGATAGTTCTAATGACAAAATGTGTACTTTATATTTCATTTTACAAATGATTAAATGAATAAACTTCTTTCCCCAGCCCACTTTCTTTCTTCACCTATCCTAATTTTCTTTCTTTTTTTTTTTTTTTTTCCCCACTCTATTACACATTTCTACCTCAAGAGACTGGGCTTTCCAGAACTATCTGCTTAAATTAAATTTGCTTCTTTTTTGGAAAACTTGGCATTCTTTAAATTAAAGCCTCCTAATGCTAAATACCTAGAAAGCTGCCAAGTGATTTTAGAATAGAAGAAACCGAGAGTCCAAAATGTGCCTCTACCCTACAGTTTTTAGAATTCAAGATTATAGCTGATCAGACTGTATTTGTGTGTCTTTCAGTATATGGAAGACATATTTAAAAGGTTAGGAGATTTTTTTTCTCCTAAGTAGAGACAGTGATGGGCTATTATTATTATGAGGGATATACTGGTGTTCTATGAAGAAATTATTACCAGGGGTACAAGTGAATACTTGTCCGTAAAGACAAGCATTGATCCTCAAGATCTCCACTTATATTTTATGCCTTTTCAGCAGCTGTCTGATCCACAGGTGAACTGTCAACACAATTTAACACACAAAAACAAAATAAAAAGTAGAATTGGAAGGCTACATAAAAGATCATCTAACCCACCCATGTTTATATTTCAAGCAGAGAATCTCCCAAACTTTTTGAAGCAGTTGGGCTCTTTTTCTTTGATGTCATCAAGGAAAGATGCTGTCTCTTCCCACTGGACCTACATCTATGCTAAATCCAGGTCAGGGAGCACCTGGGAGAGTTTCTTTGTGAGCAGGTCTAGAGTGGGTGACTATTTGGTCTTTGTGCTCCCTGGGACCCTTCTGGTGACCAGACATTTGAAGATGCTGTCCTATCTTTCTGGGATGTCTCCCCCCTCTTCACCTTGTACTTACCCTTAGAAATGCAGTGATGCTACCTTTTCAGGGCAACCTTCCCTGAATTCGCCTTTAGATTAAATTAGATTACATTCCCTTGTTATGGACCCTCTGAGCACCATGACATTTATCACAGCTGAAATTGTACAAGTATTTGCTTGGTTATTTGATTAATATCTAGTTTGTGAGCTCCATAAGGTTAATGACAGTGTCTGTTTTTGCTCAGTGGCATCTAGCGTATATGAATGTGACCAGGTGAAGTCTCCATCAGTATCATAATAAAGTAGTATTTTAAAGTATTCATTACCAAGATTAAGTTCATTGTGCAATGTCTCATTATTTTGTAGAGCTCCATACCATTTCCTTCCCCCTTTTCAAATAAATCAACTAAAATCATGACAATTGAAGGCTTTTAGCAGTTAGTTTCAGTTTGTCTGTGACCCACACTTAGAAATTCATTTTACATCATGACCCTGTACCTGCATGCATCATATATATGAATAAAAGTTTCATTAAAAAACTTCTATTATACTGCATAAACTCCCATTCTATTACTTAAAAAGGACGCTGATCATAAACCAAAAAACTGATTGTGCCTTCCACTCACGGGTTCTGATACAATATTAGAAAAGCACTTAAATGGTCGATCTAATTAGGATTCTCCCCATTACAAAATAAATGACTCAAAATTTAAATTATCTAGCCATTGATAGTATTATACATGCTTCTTGTTTTCTTCTTTATACGATTCTGTATTGAACACATTTTTTTTTTTACATTTGAGTATATTGCATTTATAATCAGAAAAAGATTAGGAAAATAAAGTTGTCCAGTGATTATATTGTCAGTGCTATAATATATACTTCTTTGGTATTTGAACATTCTAAATCTTAGGTTCTCACTAACCTCTCAATTCACATTGTCTCATCTCTCCAAAGATTCCTCTTCTTCAAATCTTCTCACAATCCTCCAACTTCCAGTTTGTACTCTAAAGAGCTATTATGTAAAACTGTTTTCCTGGCTCTTCTTTTGCAAAGTCTCACCCACTCACATCCAATATATAGATGCTTGGAAGACAGGTACTTTGGGTGTCGCTTACAATTTAGACGATCAGCTTCTCGCCAGGAAATGCACTTATTCCAGTATTCCAGTATGTATGTGTAGTACAAAGGACATCATGTTGTTTATGTTTAACACTGTTTGTTAGTATCATTATTAACATAGTAATGTTATTAATAACATTGTCAGAAACAACAGCAATCACCAAGATAACAGCCTTTAACAACAGTGGCATTTACAGTATGCCATTATATTAATTATCACAATGGATCTGACAGGCTGCTCCTAAGAATTCACATTAGTGAATAGTTTATGATTTTAAACTCAAGAGGAAAACCTGAAGCTACATCAATCCTAATACACCCTTGTCTTCATGTACCTCCCTCTTTTCCTAAGTTTATGAAAACAAAGAGGAAAATGATAAAACCATTACCAAACCAAATTTATTAATGGGATTAAATAAGTTGTTAGCTCTGTAATAAAGGGATGTGACAAAGAGTGCATAATTTTTTTGCTCTGTAATTTGATCAGTGTCATTTGGCTGGATGCAAGTAGTTCATCAGAAGGAAATGCGTGTACCCAACAAGAGGAAGCCATGAGAGGCAAGGATTCTTGCATATTTAATATTTCTAAATATACTTCAGTTGAGAAAATATTTTCCTCTGTTGGGGAAAAGAATGGCATATCAGAATGGCATAGCACCTGTAAGCTAGTTTTATAATTTTGTATGTTGTAGATTCTGTAGTCATGGACACTAAGTGGGATAAAAGTCATTATCAGTGAGTGGATCGTCCTCCTGATCTAAATAGTAGAACTGAGCTTCACAAAGAAATTTTTTTTTTACTTTTGTATAAATTAAAAGTTGATTGTAATTTATGAAACAAACTTCTTATCCTCATTCTGAAAGCTTGTTTATTTTCTAACCAATAATGTACTTATTAATTCCTGTGTCACTGGACAGATCTGAAGACTAAGTAATTAAAGTGTCCTGCTGATTAGGGGTTCCTAGAAAGCATAAAATTATCTGTTTGACTTTTATAGATTTCGTTACTATGGATGGATCCTGCCTTTATTTTTGGTTATCTGAAGGAATTATTAGATCCAAATAGGTTTGAATTTTGCCAACTGTCTTCTTTGATGGTCTGCTATTCAAATAGCTTCTATCAGAAAGCTGTATCACTAATGGCCTTTTGAAGGCATTGAGTATGTGACATTAAATTCTGGAAATAGTCATGGAGAAGCAGCAGTCTAAAAGTACATGACACATACTCATTTCTAATCAATAACAGGATTTTTTTTTTTTTTAAAGATCGTTTTGTGATCTCAGATTAACATCTTTATTCTTTTTTTTTTTTAAAGTATTTGTTTATTTATTTATTTATGGCTGTGTTGGGTCTTCGTTTCTGTGTGAGGGCTTTCTCCAGTTGTGGCAAGCGGGGGCCACTCTTCATCGCGGTGCGCGGGCCTCTCACTATCGCGGCCTCTCTTGCTGCGGAGCACGGGCTCCAGACGCGCAGGCTCAGTAGTTGTGGCTCACGGGCCCAGCTGCTCCGTGGCACGTGGGATCTTCCCAGACCAGGGCTCGAACCCGTGTCCCCTGCATTGGCAGGCAGATTCTCAACCACTGCGCCACCAGGGAAGCCCAATAATAGGATATTCTTGATTTATTTTTGGTGTCATAAGAGTTAAACTTGGTAAAATAAACTGTTTATTCATGTTGTTGGGTTTTTTGTTTATAGTTGAATTTTATGTTTATTTATTTAAAAGGATTTGTTGAAGATATCTAACCTAAGGCTAATTCATATTATGGCTAATTTGTAACAGATGGTTGGTGAGACAAAGGACCTTTATCTCAGATCTTATGAACTAAGTAAGATTGGGCATATTCAACATGGTGTGTGGAGCATAAGACAGTACTTAGATGACTAAATGAAAAGGCAAATCCAGGTTCTTTGTTAAATCGATATTCAAAAGTTGGGTCCAGCTGAAATGCTCTTCAGGTGCTGTGTCTGTCAATGTCATGGGCTTTATGTGGAAGAAAAAGCAGTCCCAATAAGTTAAAATAAGTCATTCCTCTCAACCATTAGAAGCGAATGGTGAGATGTTTCATCAGATACTTTTCATAAAAATGAGCGGTTTTGTTCTAAACCTCTTGGAAAATTCCAAAGGAGATATGCACATGGCATCAGATGGAAGGCACATTATAGATGACTGTGCCAACTTCACTGGTTCGCAGAAGGCAAAGTGTTAACAGAAATCTTAAAGTTAAACTGTAGGGCCTGGTACTTAGCACTTTAACTCACGGATTATTTCTAGACTTACTTTTATTTATGTTGACCTCTTTCTTGGGGAGTCTTGGGAGTCATAGCCGCGTTCCTCTTCACTTGTAATATTAAGGGAATTTGAGGCTTTGGTTTGTTCACAGGACTCTCCCAAGATGACAGATTTGGGCCAAGAACTCGGGGGTTCCCTCTTCCAGCTCTGACCTCTACCCCTTATGTTATGCAGCGTCTAATATCCACCTGTAACCTCGTTTGTGCATTTGTTCCAGTAAAGCACTTTGCTAACTACTGGGCTTCAAAAGATGAGATGAAAAGTAAAATAGTGATAAGTGCACCCGAGGGACAACATGCTGCATTCGCTTTGGTCTTAAATTCTTGGATTTATGGGAAGGGACTTTGATAATTCTAATGAGTACTTACACCTTCTTATCTTTTTAAAACTGTGCTGTCATGGTGTGTAATAGAATCTGTGTTTTGAGACATCTTCTCTTGAGAGAGAACACAGATTCTCCCCCAAGCCTCCAAAACCCTTCTTTCAGTGTTTGGTCACTGCTATTAAGTAAAATGTACTTCAGTCTAAAGAACGGGGCAGATGTTAAAACCCCCTTGTGGTCCCCACCAGCCAGGGGGTTCCTCTGGTTGTTATTTCCTGGCTGCTTGGCACGTTCCTGTGACATACAACAAACCCCCATTATAAAGGATTATATGATGAATCAACGAGTTTGTGAAAGATAGCAACCAAATGGTGACTCCCAATGACAAGAAAAATTACTATAATCACCCCTGCTGTAACACCCGTCTGTTGGCAAAGTGGTTGATCCCCTTGAAAAGCTTTAAAAGAAGGCACAGTGTATTAAATAAAAATCTCAGTTCTGTGTGTAATCATAAAAATTAACACTGTCACTTAAAAAAAAATCTAATTGGTGTCCTAAAGGGAAACCTACTAGGCTATGTAAAGTAGCTATTATGAAAACGTTTAGCTTTTGAACGTATTTCAGACCGCGTTTGTGTTGCCAGATTTGTCAGCCAAAAAGTCACTAAGCAGATTTGTCAGGGGCTCAGGCCATAATCTGTAAAACAGACATTGGCATAGAGATTAAAGATGAAGTCAATTATATAGGTTTTGTTACCATATGCCAAGATTCCTTTTTAAAGATTTATTGATTGATTGATTGATTGCTATGTTGGGTCTTCGTTTCTGTGCTAGGGCTTTCTCTAGTTCCGGCAAGCGGGGGCCACTCTTCATCGCGGTGCGCGGGCCTCTCACTATCGCGGCCTCTCTTGTTGCGGAGCACAGGCTCCAGACGCGCAGGCTCAGTAGTTGTGGCTCACGGGCCTAGTTGCTCCGCGGCATGTGGGATCTTTCCAGACCAGGGCTCGAACCCGTGTCCCCTGCATTGGCAGGCAGATTCTCAACCACTGCGCCACCAGGGAACCCCCCCAAGATTCCTTTTTAAAAGTAAGTTTGTTTGGTATGGGCTGTAACCAGAAGCAAGTGCTATCTTTGTTTGGTATTTAATAAAACAGGGGTGTCTGCAGCAGGGGAAAGCAACAAAACCTGTTCATTCATAGACCTGGGGTGTGAGGAGTGGAGGGGCAAGCAAGATGTTTCTCACATTCCTCCCCTCATTTCCTTCCTCTCTTTCTAGTGTAAGTCTCATGTGTGAGTTGCAGATGAAACACCAAGGACAGAAGAGTTGTTGAGTCCAAAGTCACACTCTTCCCCGGGCGGGGGCTGTAGGAACAGGCTGGATACCTTCACTGTTCAGGGAACGTGTCCCCAACACGCAGGGTGCACACCTGGCAATCTGGTTTCTCTTTTCTTGCCACAAATGACGCCTTCACATTTATAAAGCTCCCGCTATGTCATTTTACACTTAGAAACATCAGCGGCCAAAAATGTCTGTGCGCAAGACAGAGCAGTGTCTGCTCCAGCCTCTGAGCAACCTTGCCAGTGGCTCTTAGTTAAGTCACAGAATCACTCTGAACTCCCCGATCCTTAAAGAAGGGTATGAATCAGGTGGATTCTCAGGACCCCTTGCCCTTTAAAATTTTGTGATCCTGTAAAGAATAAGATCTTAAAGAATCAGATCTTGCATAGTTTGCAAAGGCAACCCTCCCAGATGCAGCAAGAGAAGGCGCTCTATATTGCCAAAATATACGCTTCAAAGTTTAGAATGACAAGAGTATTTCCCCCAAACAGTTGGGGAGAAGCGTTATGTTAGAAAAACTAGGAAAATATAAAGTGTCTTTTGGAGTTCCAGTAAGTCACATAGAGGGATGCTTTCCCTAGAACTGTGGATACTGTCTGGGTATTTACAACAGCTAAATATAGTAATGACATTCTGGCACATTTACACTTCTGAGATGACTGTATATGTAACTGGTGGTAACACTTCATAATGTGAACAGTGTTTTAACAGAGAAAGTCTGGTCCACAGATAACTCTGGGACACAAAAAAATTAATTTACCTAGATGGAAAGGGAATCACATGCAATTTGTTTGGGAACTTTCAAAGGCGCTTACACTAAAGCTTTTCCAAGCCACTTTTAAATTATATCTTCATCACACAAATGAAATACCACCCAAAGAACCGCTGACTGAGAGAAGTGGCAAGCAGTCGTCCCAGACTTTATTCAGTATTCACATCCAATCACATTAGTAAACATAAATACATCACAGCGCTTATTCAAACACTCACAAGTTATCTATAGAAAGACAAACTACCATATATTCTCTGAAATAGATTTTCCCTCCATTTCTCGTCTTCATTTGCATCCAGTGTATTAAGTGCGAATTTCATCCCCCCCCCACTTTTTTTTTGGAAGCAAATTATAGGCTCTTCCTGACCCCACCCATAATTTTCCACATTTTCTTGAGACAAATTCTGCCACATTGAGACAAAGGTAACGGCAAGCAGAAATTCTAGGAAGCATCCAAAAGGGGTTTTGAGATGTACACCTTGCTTCTCAACGTGAGGGGAGAGCAGATTTCCCACTGGGCTGGACTTCTGGGAGTCCGTCTTTAGGAACCACTCTTGCCCCCTTGTTTGATTTAGCAGGAAAGGAAGGGAGATACCTGCCAGATGCTTTCATGCTCACATAGACACTAGGGGGTGTCCAAGGACCAAATGTATTTCTCCTTCCCTTCAGACTTGTCTCCTCTGTACTCCTAGGTCCAGCTAACTTAAAGCACAGGAATGAAGGGAAAGTCCATCCAATTAATTCCTGTCTTGGGCTGAAATGAATTATGTGAGATCAGTTTCATCCTCAGGACCCAACCCCTTGGATCTCTGGCAGCAATTGTAATCTCAGGGTTCAGAACCAGGGACCATCCTATAATATAAGCCACAGGTGATGGGGAGTGAGGTGCTCTGTCATAAAATGCTTTTTACCTCTGTGTTTGCCAGAATTTACCTGTAGTTGAAAAGAGGTCCCCGGTTGTTCCTTAGTTTGTTTCCGGTTTGGTCTGTCCGCCCTGCACTGGAGGTGGTAGCATTGTGAAAAGGCAGGCCTCTGCCGACTCTTTCTTGTGCTATCCGGTTTGCTTTTTAATGTAGATGATTTGTTGATTATTACCTATTAGAAAACATTTGCCCTTGCTGCTATAGACATCTTCAGGCCTTTGGGCCTGGGTCTCTTTATGAATACCTATTACTTCTTAATTACGATGGTTTAATAAGATATGTCTTTCATTTTCATCTCCTATCTCCTTTCTCCTGTGATTCTTCTCCCTTTGCTATTGGTCCCTAAGGGCATGTTACTGGCTCCTTTTCTTTATTGCTCCCATGTTCCCTTCGCCCCTCCTGGTGAATTAAAAAAATAAATAGAATGCATTTTAAGGATGACGACAGCTATAATAAAGTCAGGAATTGCTTTCCAGCTAAATGCACTGATTGGAAGTCCTATCGAAAATAGCATAAACCTATTTGAAGTAGTCAACCCCTCCCATACAGGTCATGCAATGCTCTATTAAAAAGAAGGTAAAACAAAGCTTGTGACATTTCTGCATTTCCCAGACTCACTTTTCCTAAGACATATCAATAGTATTGACAGTAGTATTGCATTGTGCTCCCCAGTGACCTGGGCTGTCATCTTCTGGTCCTGGATAATTCTTTCTTAATGAAACTGTATTGTATCCTTTACCTATAACAATCAACAGAAAAATAATTATGTTTCAACATGTAGGACTCAAAAACTTGAAATAAATCAAAATGGCAGCGATTAACTAGCCTAGAACACTGATTAGTTAGATAATGTGGATACTCAATACCCACCTATTGTAGCTGTTAAAGATGCTAATACATTTGCTAAATTTATGAAAATATACAAATTGCTAAAGAGACATCTGATGTGAAATTATCAGGAGAATTGGGATTATATACAAGGATCTGTTATTTGATTTCATTTTGAACAGTTTAAGTAGACTCCTCAAGAGTCATTAGTCGGTCCTAAGCTTTATTACTGAAGTCTCTTATATTAGATGGAACTATCAGATTTGATGGCAAAGCACTAGCAGCTGGGAAACTGCTCTTTCTCTCCCCTCTCATTTCCCAAACAATGTTTGCACTGATTAATACTATGCAACAAGACATGACGCAGAGATTGTGTTGGCATTGTGTTCTGATGACCCCACACATTGTGTGCGCTCCGTGGTTCCTTTTGCTGTTCATAGTTATATGGGTTTATCAGAAATTACATGTCAGGCTCCCGATGAGTGTAATTGTATACTGATTGTGTATAGTTTTTTTAAACCTCATTATTAGCCTTGTGTGCAAACCAAATAAAAGGAAAGTTTAAAAAAGGAAAAAGAAAATAGCCTCCACCGGACGTCACATTACAACCCAGGTGTTTGAGCCTGGATGCCGGGGGGTGGGGGGCGGTGGGGGGGAACAAAATGTTCTCTCAGGGACATCTGCTTCAGCCATGTGCTTGAAAAAGGCCCTAATGGATGGAGGGGGAAGGAGAGGGATGCCTGGGGTGTGGGGGGAGAGCTCTGGGGCTCTGCTCTCTTCTGGCTCTGTCTTCCTCGCATGCACGATTCATTTAATCACAAGGCAGGAGGACGCTCAGGGATGCCGTGCGCGGGTCCTCATTCATTTCAACTTTCATTAATAGGTGCCCCCCATGGCAATTTCTCTGAATTCGGACCCTCTCCTTAGAATCACTCTTTTAACAGAATAACAAAAACACCTCAACTGCATAGACGCAAAGTCAGGGGGAAAGTAGACACTAGGAGAGTGATGAAATGAACAGTGCCTTCTTTTCCTTCACAGGGCTCTGCCCTTCTGTCCACTTACACCTGAGCATCTAGTGGACATTTCTAAGCAGTTATTACCCAGGATGTGCAGTCTTTGGGTTCATGATAAGCAGGAAGCTCAGCAGGGAATGTTGAAGTATTACCTACCAAGGACGAGGACCATTAGAATTAGACTGGTCTCTAATGTGGGAAGTCCTTAGTTCTCTTTTAAAAACCTCTAATCAGTATACAGTGGTTCAGTGCACAGATGTTAGCACCAGTGTGAGGGCTCTCTAATTGTAATTTAAGCTACCCCTGCCTAAGGGCCCTCAATCAAATTATTAGACTGCTGCAGTGAGTCCCTGGCTCTTGGTTGCACCTTGCAAGGGGGTGTTTTCCAGAATGATGAGAAGCAGTGGTTTCTCCTGGGAAGCAAATGTACCATTATGGACTTATTAGGTCCTTGATTAGATCCACAGCTGATAAGTGAGTAGACTTTTCAAGAGAAAACATTGCAGTTTATTTCAGTCTGCCTCACTCAGCCATTGGGTCGTGGAAGAGGAAGTAAATGAAACAGAACTAAAGGAAATATGCGTGCAATTTTCTTAAAAGTGGTGGTAGAATTTATTAATCAGTGTTTATAATTGCCATGAGCCCTTTAGGCAGTGAAGGTAAAGGCTTTTTAAATTTGTTTGTTTCTTCGTTTGTGTGTTTTTTCTTCCCAATGCCCAAGCTTGCTTTCTATTGACGGTTTTCTGATTGGATTGTCAAGACTTAAAGAGTTAAACATTTGGAAAGACAATTAATTAATTTAGGGGGTCCTAGAAAGTTAACCTCTCAAGTTTCCTTCCTGAAATTCATGTTTATCTGATTTGCTTTAATAAGTGACTTGCCATTGAACTAGTTTTACATACTTTAATTTGAAGATAATTACAGTACTATAATTCACATTTCAGATGCACATTAACTTTTCAAAAGATATCAAGCTAGCTACTTCTACCTAGCATTATGCTTATTTTTTAGTAAAGTGTAACCTGAAGAATAATTGACTGCTTGTAGTAATATCTTTTAAGTCTTTCTATTACTAGGCATTTATTTGATTTTAATTGTGGAACCATTGGTCATATGGAGCTCATTTCCTGTTCATGTTGATTTCATGAGTCTCTCCATTAGTATTCAATTGCACAGTAATTAGTCATTAGTTCACCGTGATGTCTTCAAGCATGTGTACACTTATATTCTCATTTACCACTCAGTTTCTGCAGTCCTATTTGAATTCACTCTTTCTTAAGGAGACGGAGGCCGAGATAAGGAAGACAAAATGCTAGATCGTGAATTTATTAGATTAAACATTTTGCCAAAAAACCCCTAGTTAAAGCATGCAAAACTTGATGTGCTGAAAATGAAGTAAGTGGCACTGCTTAGCCACAATACTGAAGTCACTGAGGTGTCAAAGCCTGGAATCTGAAGCCATTGTGATCAGAGGCGAGATAGAAGCTATTTAGTGAAACTTCAGGATGGCACTTGACACAGGTGTGCACCTGGCTAATTCTGATTAGAGCATCTTCAATTTCTGAAGAAAGGTCAAATTCCCAACTTGTTACTAAGCTCCAATAATGTATTGGATTTTGCCATTTTAACTGTTTGGCTTTACAGATCTATTTTCCTTTACAAGAGAAAGTGTCCTTTAAAAATATATTGTCGGGACTTCCCTGGTGGCACAGTGGTTAAGAATCCACCTGCCAATACAGGGGACACCAGTTCGAGCCCTGGTCTGGGAAGATCCCACATGCCACGGAGCAACTAAGCCCATGCGCCACAACTACTGAGCCTGCAAGCCACAACTTCTGAAGCCCGCACACCTAGAGCCCGTCCTCTGCAACAAAGAGAAACCGCCACAATGAGAAGCCCGTGCACCGCAACGAAGAGTAGCTCCTGCTCACCGCAACTAGAGAAAGCCTGCGCACAGCAACCTAGACCCAAGACAGCCAAAAAATATATATATATATACATATATATATATATGTATATATATATAGTCTCTCTCTCTATATATATAGACTATATATATATAGCCAATGAATTCATTAATTTCAGATTTGCTGTTTTTAGCTCACATTTTATCTAAGGTATTCCTTTAGCTCCTATGAAAAGTAAACATGTCATCTGTCATGGCCTGTTGCAAGCTTGTAATTTAAGTCCATTAGAAAATTGTTCCTGCTTTTTATTTGAGCCGGCTTCACATTGTTGTCCTAATTAAATCAGAATCTTATATCGTTTAAATGTTAGGCTTGAGAATGAAATTATTTTTATTCAGGTGATAATGGTGGTCCTCTTGCCGAGCTCAAAAACTCTACTTTTAAGACAGTTGAATCAAATGTTCAAGAAGCTACAGCTGCTGCATACAGGTTCCCACTGGCATTTACTCCCTATACAAAATCAGAAGCAAGAGAAATAGGGTTCCCAAGATAGAGTCTCTTCTCTTCCTCCAAATATACCAGTTCTGCAGTAGCTTATTCCTATGCCTCCCTTTTTTTGTTTGTCCAAAGGGAGTTTAATTCTCATAACTTGACTAAGCAAAAATGTTTTGCACAATAGTGTACACAAATGCTCCTCAAACGTTAATGTGCATATGAATCTCTTAGGGATCCTGATAAAATGCAGAGTCTGACTCAGTAGGTTTGGGCTGGCCTCAAGATGCTGCATTTCTCATAAGCTCCCAAGTGAGACAGATGCGGCTGGTCCACGCTTCACACTTTATGTTGCAAGAGGGTAAAATGATTAGGACGCAAACAGGGTGAATCAAACTTAACATCATTTTATCTAGCCCTTATTGAAAATTGAAAAATTGTTCTCAAATTTTCAGACTAATAATGCCAGTTGTTATTTTGACTTGAAACTTTGCTAAGGTATTGCTTGCTTATTTGTTTGTTTATTTATTTATTTACATATTTACTTTTAAGCTTTAACATCTATGGTTGATCCCTTGAGAAGCAACTGGTTTTTGTAAGAGAAATATATGCAGCTTCAAATTCACCCTCCTGACTTAAACATACTCACTGCTATATGCATTTCCATGTATTAAACTGAATATTTAGAAGTTAGTGGAAGATTTAGTATTTCTACATCTTTTTTATGTGAAAAATTACCTTTAATTTTACTTAAACATCTAAGCTTGAGGAATTAATTTTCATCTTTTAATTTAGTAGGGTGACTCTTTATACAAAATAATATCCAAGAAGTTAATGATAAGGGATGCCAATTTCAGAATCACAAAGAACTGTGGAACTCCCCAAATATTCAAGATGGCTTAAAATAAACGTCCGTGGTGCCTGTGTGCACACGTGGACACACGCTTGGTTGTTATTTGGAAACTAAATTAGATCAACAAAACAGTTTATTTCATTTCTGTGGGCATGGAGTCTGAATTTCTTGGCCCTTTGTTTCCATTCTGCATGTAGTCTCAACTACAAATTGTTCTCTGAATTGAATTATAGTCTATAAAGATCCTCGAATCTGTTTGAAGAGCTCTTTAAATTTCCTCTAAATTTTGAGAGGCAAATCTGAATGACTACTACTCACTTGTGAAGTGGGACACTCTTGACCTTCATCCCTTTCTCTCTCCCTTTTTCCTCGCTACCTCTCTCCTTCCCTTCCTTCTTTTATTCTTCCTCGCCCCTCCTCTCCCTTCCTCTCCCTTCCCTTCTTTTTATTCTCTTTTTATGTGTCTGTTGGATGAAAAATGAATTATCAGTATAGGGAGATTAGAAAAAATCCAAATTATTATCAGCCCCTAGAACTTATTTTTTAAACGTTTTTTCCTTATATGGCATGAAATCAAAGGAAACATTTTATGAATTTTAGCTATCCCCTAGGAAGTTGGTTCACATCAGTGATTCTCTTGCTGGTCAGATAATGTGTAAACTTTGAAGAAAATACTTTTTTATTTGATGTAATTCTATTTTAATTTTCAGAAAAAATCGTTTTTAAAACTCAGGTATGTCCAAGAAACACAACAAAATGGATTAGGGAAGGGGAAAAATAAAACAAGACAACAACAAAATTCTTAACTCATCTCAGACTTCAGAGTCCAAGAAAGCTTTAAGTGAATAAGGTGTAATTTCTCTTATGTAAGGGCAGGTGGTGTGAGGGAACAACAAGATGTCTCCAAAGACAGACCGAGGCCTCTTTCATCCATCTGCCTTTTCCTGCTTTTGCTACTTGGAAAATTATTTACTCTTTCTTAGTTTCAGTTTTTTTTTCAGCTATTAAGTGAGAATGCTGATAATTCCTAACCCAAAGGATCCATTTGAATTAAATAAGATAAATATAGTCCTTCCAAGCATTTTGGGTTTCTTGGCTCTGGAAATAAAGCAGAAAACAAAATAGGAAAAAAAAAAAACGCTTATATAGCTTACATTCTAATGGGGGGAAGACAGACAATTAAGAAATAATGACAAATGTAGTATGTGCTGTGTAAAAAAATGGGCCAAAAAGAAGGGCATAGAGAATGCTAGGGCAAGAAGTAGAAAGATGCGGATTTTAAATAAGATCATCAGGAAAGGTGACATTTGAACAAAAATCTCACTGAGAATAGTGTTCTAGGCAAGGGGAACCGCAGGTGCAAGAGTCCTGAGGCAGGAATGTGCCTGGGATTTATGAAGAAACAGCAAAGGGGCTGGTGTGGCTGGAGAGGAGTGAGTGAGTGGAGGAAGATAGGGAGGTAACTGTGTGGCCAGATCACCCAGGGCCTCCTGGGTTAATCTCAAGACTCTGGTCTTTGCCTTGAGTGTGATTGGACATTTTGAAGAGGCGAAGGACATGATCTAATTTCTGTTTTTAAAAGGAGAACTCCCACTGCAGTTTGGTGTCAGTGGAGGTGTGAGATGTAGTCAGATCCTGCGTCGACTCTGCAGGTAGAGCTGACAGGATTTGCTGCTGGATTTGGATGTGGAGGGTGACAAAAAAAGAGAGGAGTCAAGAAGGATCAACTCTGTTTTGGCCTGAGAAGCTGTAAAGAGAGAGTTGCTATTTGCTAAACTGGAGCTATGTGTGGGGAGGCAGGAAGGTCCTCGGTTAGGTTAACATGTCTTAAAATTTGAGAAACCTCCAGGACATCCCAGTGAAGCTATGACACGGTAGGTGGGCAAACGTGTTGGTCTGGAGCTCAGTGGGGAGGTCCAGGCTGGATGTGGAAAACCGTGAGGTCACTGGTACCGTGGAAAGCGATGTTTCCATGGGAACGTGGGAATGAGAACACTTGTTACATAGTAGGTGCTTAGCAAAACATGAGTTGCCCTAGCCTCATTTTTCTTTCACCTTCTGATTGACAGTCTTATGTTCCCCCCCTTTTAATATATAACTAGATATAAATAGGTCCAGGTGGTACATTATTTACTGTGTGTCTGTATGTTTTCTTCATTTCTTCTAAAGATGTATTGTTCTATATCTATTGGCCGTAGGCTCTGCTTCTTGGTTTAAAATACTTTTAGAACTTACCTTCACTTGAACTAAGCCATATGTCTTTGTACTGTCTCTCTTTCTGGTGAGTATATCATAATACTTATCTTCACAAGTGTTTATTAATAGGCCATCTGAATTGTGGGGTGCTATCATGTAAAGCAAGTTGAATACACTTGTAAATGGACCTTAAGGCCCTTACCCTTGAAGAACATTCAACCGCATGCTAATAGGCTCATAACCAATAAAAGCTGTTAGGTGCTTAAATGAATACTGAGAAAACGCACACAGATTACAAAAGATGCTTTATATTATACCCAATATTGACAGGTGCAGCTGATATTTTAAGATTTTTTTTAAAGGTGCTGATACAAATAGTAACTGATAGAACAGACCATCTGGAGATTCTCTACCTATTGAACTATTAGAAATGTAATTAAATTCAATTTTGTTTCTCCTCTCTATTGGCCTTGTTTTCCCACGTGGCATCCCACATTGCTCCATGACGAGTGGGTCCATAACATACTTATGTTTCTATTGTATTGATTGATTGCAGAGCTTTGTATTAAGTGTGTCCGTATATCCATCCTTCATTTGTGGCCTACTGACAGCTCCCAGTTCAGAAGTAGCACAAAGGTAGGGGTGTCTTGATTATTTGCTAATGAAGCATTGTGGCTGGAGATTTGCCCTCAGGAAAGCAGAGCACACTGATTTGAAACATGTTTTTGATGAGACCTTTTGTTGAGTGAATCTGCTTTGTCCGTAATGAACGTCTATGTATATTGATTTATTTTTTTCTCAAGGGTTAATTTTCCTGTCCTGTAGTTATATAGAGAGTGCTACTTGAAAGCACAATATACAGTCATGCGTTTTAATGATCATTTATTCCTTTAGAAAATAGCTAGAGTAGTAGGTGTCAGCTAATGCCAAGGCAGTAATCAAATTGCAGTATAGAAATGTATCAAATCAACATTTTGTGCACTTTAAATTTACACAATATTAAATGTCAACTATATCTCAATAAAAACTAATGTAAAAACCCCATGTATTAAAAAAAAAAAGAAAATACCTGTTGTACTAGGGAAAACTCCTTTTTTGAAAGAATCTTGCAGCATTGTATTATCTTGTCAAATTTCACTTAAAATTTGAAAAATAATTTTAAGGCATCTTTTCTGACACAAATTAATTATATCTAGAATTATAATTCTAATAAAAGGAAGTGTTTCAGAAAAAAAAAAACACCTACCTATCAGGTTGACCATGTTCTAGTCAGGGTAGGCTAACGGTTGGACAAAAAGTCTAACTCCTCAGTGGCATAACACAACAAGGTGCTATGTCCCCCTCTTGACACAGTCCTATTAAATTGGGGCTGCTTTGCTTCACATAGTCATTTAGGGACCCAGGTTCCTTCCATCCGGTGGCTCACCCAACCCCGTCTTCAGAAGACTCAGTGCCCTTGGCTGGTTCATTCCTTTCTGGACAGAGAGGGTAGAGGACAAAGAAATAGCATGCACATTGGTAGGATTTTTTTTTTTTTTTTTAAGAGACCAGCTCTAGAAATAGCGTATATCACTTCTGTCTATCCAGTGGTCTACTGTCTAGCCAGAACTCAGTTATTTGACTCCATCTAACTGTGGGGTAGCTCAGAAACGAGGTTTAGCTGGGTGCCAAGAAGGAGCAAATACAGATATGTTCTAGTGTTAGCAATTTAGTTTTAGCAATCTGCCAAAGAACCTGTTACATTAGCAATCCAAACCCTCAGAGTAATGGATCTCTTTGTCATCCTGCAGTTTCTCTTAATGCTATGCTTCCCCACCTGCTCTTCTCTTCTGGTGTTTACCAAATTTGGGAAACTGTGAGATGGGAGAGAATTGCAGACTAAACTTAAAACTGATGAAGAAAATAAAATGTTTCTATTATCTAGGGAGATATTAATAGCGAACTATATTGGTCTCTTTTATCAGTTGACTTGAACATTATCCTTCTCAGTATTTAGCTTGTGTTTCCCTATGTTGGAGGCTGTCATCTACTAAAAATGAGTTCCAGTATGCCATGCAGGCTTGTGGAATTCTGAGAAGGAGATTCAGGTATAGTGAGTGTTCTGTTGTGTTTCTGCAGGAACATAGCCCTGGAATGAACATTTACTGAACACCTACTACGGTAGCCTTGCTAAAACCTTTGGGGCTATTAATCTCGTTTAATTCTCAAAACAACCTTGTGAGTTAGGATTATTGCTATTTGGAAGGAGAGGAGCCTCCTTTGACTCAAATCCAGACCTCTTTGACTCTAAAACCCATGTACTTTCCACACCAGGCAGCTCATTGACTGCTCCTGCCCTCCCTCGCCCCGACTCCCCAGGCTGAAGGCCCTATCCAAGGCTTCTCCTGTTTGACCAGGCAGACAAAAGAAATTGCTTATCAAAACAATTGAATCTGTTGTGTGTATAGACACAGACTGAGCCCATAATCAAGCCAGGGTACTCAAACCAGGGATTAAAAAACTAACTTGAAAAGAGATCTGGGGTCATTTAAACATAATGAGAAAGAGAACACAGATATTCTGCATATGCTTTTTAAAAATAATTTTAAAAGAGGAATAAGATAAATGAACTTAGTGCTGTTTTCCCAGATATTTGGTTCATGTTCCACTATTTTTTCCCCTCCTTTTTTCTCCTCTGTCTCATTCATTTGTCTATTATGGCTGACAAAGGAAACCAAAAGAATAAAGAAAAGAATAGATTACTTTTTCCTTTCCATGGACTCCACATAAAACGGACATGGTGTCAACTCCTATGATGATTTGCTCTTCGCTTCCATCTGCATATCTGATCGAATCATACTAATATAATAAGAAGGCAAAGGGAGATAAACTAACAAGTGAAGTTTTTAACTTGCACAAGAAACATTTCTAATCCCTCTGCCTTCCACTCTCCCTTAAGCAGCGATTTTGCACCCCTGGATGTTCAGCAGGAGGAGTGGTGTTCGCCACCCCACGGCAAAATGGACCTGCGTGCCTCCACGTAAAAGTGGTCCACGTGTGAATTAGCTTTGAGTTGTATTTTGTTTCTTATACTAATATAATATTGTTCTAGTGCTTGCCCCTGATTAAAGAAATACGTAAATAAATAATTTATAATTTAATTAATAAGGTATAATATGCAAAGCACAGTAATTTCAAACAGCTTGTAATGTCTCTAATGTACTTTCAATTTTTTATTTTACATAAGGGCTATATTCATTATGTGGTTATGATAAACATACTAATGAATTTTATTACAGGAACAAATTTAAACATGTAAATGAGATCAAATAGTATTAAAATGCAAACGATGGTGAAACTTATTACAAACTAACCTTGCCAACATACATGGAATGATGTTATTTTAAAACTTTGCAAGTTCTATCCCTTTAACAAAGGCAATGCCTTTTACAAGGTCCCTGAACATAAGAATTTGTGAACTGCATGCTTTATTCTTACATGAACCCCTCAACCAAAAAAAAAAAAAAAAAAAAAGTTAACTAGAATCCAGGGTTTGCATGTAACTTTGGATGACAATTAAAATCCCTTTTCTTGTTCCAGTGAACAGTAATCTGTGCATAATTACATTCAAATGAGATATTAGCATTTTTTGTGCTTACTCTTTGTTAATTGCAGAGTTCACTCACCATGGTGATGCTTTTGATGGAATCAGGCAACCTTATTGACCTGATGCCGTAAGGCGTGTTGGGAAATTCTGCTGTATTCTTCATTTTTTTTTTTATTTTGGCATTTTGAGGAGTCCTGCTGCTTTTATTACATTCCTGACACTTTTGTTAATAAATCATTGCAAAGTTAATGAAAATTGCATCCAGGCATATCCAAAATAATTGTGTCCTTTGTCATGCTAATAAATTGAAAGATGTTGATCCAATGGGCGAAGGCATGCCCATTATGGAGAAGTTTGTGATATGGGTGCCTGTTGCACTCACTTTTTCCTTGCCATATCATTCCATGTAAAATGTGGGAGAGGAAAACAAACCTCAATATATTTATTCCGTACTTTATACAGTGAGCCTTTAATTAAGTCAGCAAATGGGTGAATTATATCTCCACAGAAAGTTACAAGTATCTGTATTATGATTTATGAAAGGTTGTTAATATCAATAGGAATCAGCAACAGTCTAATATCAGACGCATGAAAATATGAAACCATGTTTAACTGACCTTTCTCTCACGCCTGGGGATTTTTCCACATTTATATATGACGCACTTGATTTAAAAATGACAATGATAATAACTCAACCTTCGTTTCCCAAGGCTTCTCCTGTACTAATTTAGAAGGAAAGTGAAGAAATGTGATTTTTAAAAAAATTTTGTCTCTTTGGCAAAACATCAGATCTTTTCATTCACTAAGCCTTAAATGTACAAGGGTGTGAGTGAGTGTGTTTGGGGGATAAACACAAAGTCACACTCAGTGAAGCAGGTTTAACTGTTCTAGGTAGGGAAGAGTATTCAGGTCAGAAAAATTTAAACTTATAATAGATTGCATAAATATTTTTTTCCAAATTTATCTCAAGGAAGAACTCCAAATAATTGTTGTCTTGAGGCGTTCTTAATTTATGCACTAGCTCCTCGTGCTGATTTTAGGTAGGTATTTATTCTGCTATTCAATCAAAAAGCATAGTTTCCATAACAACTGCCACATCAGATGAAACGTACAGCTTGGCATTTGAAATACAGGACTTCTTAGTAGATATGCTTCCTGACATATTGTGTTGAACTTGTGTTCCTTTCATTCTCTTTTAAGCTAGCAAGATCTGTGTTTCTATAAAGGACCATCGCAGTTTTGCATAATTATTACAATCCATCTGCACATTTCCAGGATTTATATTAAAGTAATTAAAGCCATTTTGTATTAGTGGGTGCTGTGTGGAACTGGCTTGGATGCAGGGTTCTAAAAGTTCCCACTTGCCTGCTTGCTGTGCTGTAATTTGGAGAACAGAATGTTCCGTAAATGAGGTTTGGGAATACTACATTTTTTTCTTTCTTTCCTTTCTTTGCAAAGTAACTTTTTTTTTTTTTCCTCCAGTGGAAAATGGAATAAAAGGTTCACCTAGGGACTGGAGTTAATGTAGTCCTTCTGCCTAGGGTTAAAAAAGAGCAAAATCAACATTGTGCAAGGAGCTAGCAACATTGTGCAAACCCTAATATATTTTCTTTTTCTATGGAGAAATAATAAGCCTGTGTTTCTAAGGCAACTTTCTTCCAAAGAGCAGCAAGCAATCTAATTTATATTCTCATTTTCCCCAGCAGTATTTGTTCAAGGTGAATGAGGGCCAATATTATTAACCCCATTTTATGGATGGGATAATTGAGGCAGACAGATAATATTGTACAGAGCAGATAATGAGATAGATAATGTGCTGGGCAGAGGGGAGGCATATCGTAGCAGGAATAATAACTAATACCCTATATTAAACCCAGAGAAAGAACTAACTGAAAGTTCGATAGTGTGGTTGCTAAGAAAAAAAATCATGTAGGTTCCATGAACTTTAAAAGGGACAGTATGGGGCAGACTCAACCGCTTCTGATCTACATGAGAATCCTTGGCATCTCTGTTGAGGTTTACAAGGCGTAGGTTTGATTCTTAGTGTTCAGGATCTGTCTCATAAGAATTTGTGATTCCTCTTGGTGTCCACAGCGGAGGCCTAGAGGAGGTCATCCCATCTAATTAAGGAGATCGCATGCTTTAAAAAATCTAGATGTACTAAACTTGTTTTCTAAATGGAGAGAATTATTATCTTCCTCCTTGCAGCTCTCTCTCTCTTCGTATCAAAACTTCCTCTGCTATGAGGGGAGGGCATGAGTGGCGCTGAGCCACTTATCTGCCAGAGCACTGTTGTCACCCTTCCTAACAAATTGTTATTAACTGATCTTTCTGTGATCCCATCATATACCTAGAAGGCTGGGTGATGAGGAACACTCTTTGTCATAAACAGTAGCATCCACAAAATTTATGGGTTATGGAATCCTGCCTTCTGCTCTAACAGTGGAGCTGAGATGTTAGGGTGTCTGGAGCCCAAGGTCTTGGTATACAATAAAGGTTATGCACACAGACTTTGCCATCAGACAAACTTGCTAAAGTGCCACTTACCTGCTTTCTGCCTTGAGTCAGTTACTTGACAGCAATGAGTTTCGGTTTCTTTTCTGAAAAATAAGGATAATAAGAACTCTCTCATCGGGTTATGATCAGTGTTTTGTGAATATTTGGAAAGTGATTAACGCATTAGTGGCACATAGTAAAGATTCAAGAAGGGGTAGCTTCTAGGATTGTCATCATTTATATATTGTAGAACTTACCTATTTGCATTATCTAGCTTGCTAATTTTCTTTCCTTCTTTAACCAATCTCTCTCTTGAAAGTTTCTGTTGTTGTTGTTTTTGTTTTCTTTTTGGTATGTGCGTGTTTTCGGTAAGAAAGAACTCAGGTTTGACAATACCATGCTTGTTAAGTATGTGATCATGAAAGGTAAGAAACCATTACCTCATTTTTGGTTTCTACTCACATCCCATGTCAGTAAACTTATACAACGAAAAAAGTGTAATGGAGGCAACCAGAGTGAGTAAAGGGGAAAAGGACATTATAATGAGATTCAAGAAAGTGGACTTCTTGACAAATGCCAGAAGTTAACCTGGAGAGACTTCTCAAAGCTTGAAAAAATAAATTTAGGGGAAGAGGATTGAAGATTTTTTGCATAATTGCTATTAAAATGATGTAAGTTTACCCTAAAAGATAGTATATTTTGAAGCTTAATTTAAAGTTTTGAACTCATTTCAGGGGTTTCAGATTTCATAAAGTCAAGCGACTGGCATTTAACCGGATTAGGGGGTCATCTTAAATGGGGGGTTCAAGTGGGGTAGTGGCTGTGGGCATGGGTATAAGAACTACGAGGAGGATGTGGTACAGAAGCACTTTTGAGACCTTGCCAGGCTGGTTCTAGAAGCAGAATGCCAGGCTGACTAGACCCCTGTTGAACCCAGTATGTATTACATTTCTGATGTTCTCCACAGATTGTCCAGTGGATTGTAAACTAGGTAGTTCTTCCAAAATAATTCAAGCAGGAATGCATATACACACAGTCCTTGTGGACATTGCCAAAAATATACTTATCTATCCCATGGTCTCTAAAGGCAAAGTGCAATACAAACAAAAGTTTTGATTGGGAGTGGAGGAAATCCTGCTGCATTGACATGCTGGGATTAAAAAAGAGTTCTAAATCTGAGCAGTGCCTGTTTTCATTTTTGTTCTGAAAAAATAATTTGCCTTTTGCACACCTCCCCCAACCCCTTTTTTAAGTATATGTTTTGTTCATTCAAAACTGGCACTTTGGAATGATTGACTTGTTTTATGCTTCTGTGCTTTAGTACAGGTTTTATTGCCTACAGTCCCCTTTATGGTGTACTGGTGAGACTTCTGCTTTTCTTGTACATAAAGTCATAAAAGTCCAAATTACTTCTGGGTACATAGAACCGCTGACTAACAAAAATTCCAATCTATGCATTTTTTAAATCTAAATGAACACTCCTAATAATTTTCTGTTTAAAAAAAATTATTTTTCAAGCCTATCTATTTTAGGCTAAGGTTGTTCAGGATTTGGCTTTGTAAAGGACCAGTGTTACATTAGGGAACTATTAAAGAGATGAAGCATCTTTAGCGTACTAGAAAGTACTATAGGACTGCAGTTGGAAGACCTGGATTATAATCTTTTCTGCTACTAATTTTCAGATTCACTTTCTGCAAGTTCCTTAGCTTCTTTAGTTCTCTGTTTCTTCATTTGGGAAAATATAGAGATACTTTCTGAAGTGTTTATCATTTCTAAAATTCTATAATTCTGGGGAGGTTTTTTGTTGTTGGTATTGTTTATTATTATTATTATTTTTTTGAGTCTTACTTTTATTTTATTTTATTTTTAACATCTTTATTGGAGTATAATTGCTTTACAATGGTGTGTTAGTTTCTGCTGTATAACAAAGTGAATCAGCTGTATGTATACATATATCCCCGTATCTCCTCCCTCTTGCGTCTCCCTCCCACCCTCCCTATCCCACCCCTCTAGGTGGTCACAAAGCACTGAGCTGATCTCCTTGTGCTATGCGGCTGCTTCCCGCTAGCTATCTATTTTACATTTGGTAGTGTATATATGTCCATGCCACTCTCTCACTTCGTCCCAGCTTACCCTTCCCCTATTATTTTTCATAACAGATCTTATTGAACAAAACCTCCTTTGGGCTCCACTCCTTTCAAACAATGCAGCATACAGCAATTGAAACAAATCACTAGTCCAAATTTTAAAGGAAAGAAAAACTGAATTGAATAGCACGCCTTCTAGTATATGTAACATCAATTATATCATGTTGCTCCTCTGCTCAAAAAACCTGGGTTGGCTCTTCTCTGTGCTTCACACAGGTTGGTCCCAGCCTTTACCTCCAGCCTTATGTTCCCCTCTCCTGTCTCCAACACATCGTGTACTCCAGACCAGTTGAACGGCTTGCCAGTCTCTGAATATTTCTTTTTTTTTTTTTGGCTCTTTTATGGTTCTGTTCCTTCTGTTGAGGGTGTTTTTCCCCTTTCTTTGTTGCTAGTGAAACTCCTGCATTTCCATCTTAACTAACTTTAAATTTTTTTATAATACTCATCACTAATTCCTTTGTTATAGACCTGTATCCTCTAGCAAAACTGTATGTTTTTTGAAGCTAATATCTTACATCGATCTCAGCTCTTAGAACGGTGTCTAACCCATTATAGACAATCAACAAATGTTTGTAGAATAAATCACTAAGAATTCAGAAAGTGTCTAGTGATTCCAGAGCTATAGAATATGTTGTTGTAGAAGCTGATGCAGTAGTTTAGGATTGATGGCCTCTGTAGAAGAAAGATGTAGTAAAATTATTCTGGAATTCCTTGCTCTGGATTTGAGGGGCATCAGCTGATGACTTGCCATCTTATCCTGAAAGGTCACCACCAGCAACTCTGATGTGGTAGCTAGAGGGTCCAAATTTCACATTATTTCTTTTTCTTCTAATCTTCTGACTTATGGACACATGAAAGTTTCCTGAAGTTTTTTCTGGTAGTTCATACATTATCATATTTCAGTTAAGCTACCACCCATACAGGGTAGGAAGGCAAAATTTCCATGTCTAGTTGATATGAATAGAAATCTGGAATCCTAACTAAAGGATTAATTCGATGTATTTTGCAATGAGTGGTAACCCAGTGTCTGTGTTAACATCCGTCCTTAATGAGGAGCTTTTGATAAGCTTGGAAAAGGCCAGGTTTTCCTGTGACCTTCCTCGGTAAGAATAGCAAGAGAGTGGGTAAATGCTGGTATTGGATTTGTATGTTTCATAAGTTCTTTTTTCCCAGTGTTCCTGTGGTCTCCATAGTGTCTTTTCTTACTACTGGGCTTCAGTATTAAAAGTGATTGTAGCCCATTGGATTCCTGTACCTATTTCCTGGATACTCCATTGGAAAAGGGGTATTCAAGTGCTTCTTTAATGATTCTTCAAACTTACCGAATACCTTAATATTGAATGAAGCAGGATCCATTGGAGACATTATTATTAGGGTCATATCTTATTACAGCACGTGTTTATACTTAGTCAAGCATCGGGAACATATTCTGCCTTTTTTTGTACATTCTATTCAGTTTGCTTCAAGGAAAAAAGATGCTGCTCATCATTGGAATCTTTGAGAGCTGGAAGACTGGCGACAAACACGTCATTATGTCTCCGTGTGTCTATTTTAAGACTTTCTTAAGACCTCGGGTGAGGGCTGTGTTAAATTCTTACACAAACGTTGGCTACCACTTTGTTTTTTAAACCATATTCTAATTTTGACATGAGAGGATTTCCTGTATGTGTATCAGCAAGCAGATGAGAGATGAGCAGGACTTCAAAACAGACCTTCATTAGGGCAAAAGTTTGTCATGGATTGACTGGTATAAAGCAATTGAAGAATAAAAATTTAAGGATTAAAATAGTAAAGGGGAACCTCTGGTATACGTGAAACTTAAGGAAGAACTCTAGCTGTGGCCTCATCTTAGAGATAATTGGCTCCTAATGTACTTATTTATTATTTTTATTTTTTTTTTAGAGTGAACATTTTTAATATAACCATTTCTCTCCTCATTAAACAAACAAACAACAACAAAAACCCTCCAAAGTCTCCCCATTCCACTCAGAATAAAATTCAAACTCGCTTCCATGGCCAACACGCTCTTCATCATCTGGGCCTGCCCACCCCCTGAGCTCATTCCTTCCAATCCCCACTTGCTCGTTACCCCAAGTCTGGAACCCTCTGCACAGATCTGAGCGGGCTAGCTCCTCCTCTCATCCACCAGGACTCGGGAAGGCCCCTAATGTATTTATATCAATCTTAACATTCTGGTGCATCACAAATACATAAAATAATAAGTGAATTACAAAGTGTTTAGGCCTTAAAACACATATAGTGAAAGAGCAGTAGGAAAGCAACTCTCCTTTGTGTTTCTGCTCACGTACACAGTGCTCTGGGGCAGGTCTGCGTGAGAGACTGTTGACCCTCCAAATAAGTGCAGAGTATGAAAACCTTGGGTCGTTTGAGTAGTTGGCATTTGACCAACTGTCTTTTCGACAGTGTCCAGTTGTGAGTCTGGTGCTGTGTTCAGCCTGATGTTTTTCTCTTATTTGAGGTTTACACTTGTTATAGTGATGTCTATCATTTTCCTTATGTTGCTTTCCCTAAGATTATCTGTGGCGTTAAAAACCAGAGTCTGAGGAATTGTTTTTTTTTGCCCTTTGTTTGTTTCTGCCCACGGACGTTTGGCTTGTAACTATAAATAGTTGTCTTGTTGAACAACTGAATATGAATTAATTTAGAGATGCTCACATAACTGCAAGACTATGAACAATGAAAGGACTTGGAGAAACATTCTAAACTACTAGGGAGATGATTGAAATTTTCATTGATTCTTATAGCTGTTATTATGAGGAGAATAAAGACTTCCAAGACATTTCAGAAGAATTTTTGTAATTGGAACCCATATTTTACAGTCTTTTCCTAGTATAAGTGTAGTAACTTGACAATTGGGATTGTTTTGCTTCATATATCAGAATTGTATCAGTGCTGGGCAGCTCTTAATATATTTCTTTTTGCCCCTTTCTCTAAGTTTTTGATGGCTTTGTTTGATCTGACACTTCACCAGAGTCCCTAAAACATCGAGACTTATGTAATTCATCTATCACAAGTGACAGTTCCATGGACAACATATCATGTCTGACTGTCTATTAGATCTGCTATAATCTATGGGCCTTGTGATGAATGGAGAGCAGGGTCCTCGATCACACAGCTCCATCACCGTTGATCATACCTAGAAACCCTGCACAGACACTAATTAGAGGAGAGTTTTCTGAAGGCCTAAAGTGGGATGAAAATAATTGAAGTAATTGAATCCCAACCTCCCAACAAGCTTCACTTTCGGAGAGATCTGCTACTGTTTTATTCTTCTTCTGCTTGCAGCTAGGAACCCTCTTGCCTTCTCTGTGCAGCTAAGACAACTACCTGCACCCATGCATCTAGTGCTTAGATGAGACATCCAGGTGTCACATTTTTTCTGCCTCTGTTCTCATCATTGAAAAGCCATATTCTCACCACTGAAACAAACTAATTACATTTGTTTTCATCCGTCAAACGAGAAAATGACTTAGTCTGGGTTGCTAGAGAGCTCTCTGAAAACACAGTCTTATCTTCTTTGGGCTCTATAAAGTGCTTCTTAGCTTTCAATGCGCATGTGAATTATCTGATATTTTTTTCAAAATGCAGATTCTGACTCAGTAGATCTGGGACTGGGCTCAAGATTCTCAATTTCTAACAAAGCCACACTTTGAAGAGCAAGGTCCGAAAAACCACTCATGGAAGTGTATGGCTGAAGATGGTCTGTGCCTGTCCCTGAGTTGAACGTACTGAGGAGTCCAGGGTTGTTCAGATTCCAGTTAGAAAACTGTCTACTGTAGCATGTGTCCTTCTTATTTCCATTAACAGGTACTCAGCCTCATTATTGATCTAACCAGCCTTGAGGGTCACACTTCATCCCTAAATGAAAGGCTTCAGCACATCCTGAACCCTGAGCCACAACTGCAGGAAAACCACCCAGCAAAGGGGATTAATTTCACCTCTTTCCGTATTGACCCTCCACTTGGGGAGCTAGTATTTCTGGCTCTGAGCCAGCTGACGTCATCCACAAATTAAGCTGACAGTTTCTTCCAGCAATAAATGCTGCCTTGGAGCCAAAGCAACATTGGTTTAATTGGTCTCAAACTATTCCCCTGGCCACAGCTTCACATTCCTGAGGGAGAGCCTCGCTCTCCTGCAGAGGTGCTGCAGCCCTCTTCTTTCTTCTCTATCTTCACTGATGCTGCTGGCCAATGGTTTGGAACCACTGCACGACAGAGGAGGGGTGAGATGGGTATTGATTAAGGTGGGTAGACCTTAGATGAAGGCAGATGGGACCAGGATGGCTGGTCAGAGAGTGAAGAACAAGGACTGGTGAAGGCCAGAGAGTGAACAAACACAGGAAAATAGTCACTGCGGGTTTGAGAATATTTGAAACCTCTCCTGATGTGTATATTTCCCTCATGGAGTATAAAGGCTGTAGCCAGCAGAAACACAAGAACTCCAAAATGGGAGGAGGAAAGGAGCCTTTCTCATTCACTATGTTTATTAGAGGTTGCAAAACAACAACCAAAGCCATGGAATCCTGTTCTAAGTAGTGGTAATGTAGAATATGGAAATAAATTCAGTAACAGGTATATGGGGCTAAGAGGAAGCTATTAGCTGATGGTACCCATGAAACTCAGTGAATTTTTACTGCTTCTAGGTCATATATTCCCTTAGTTTCCAGGAATCCTTGGACTTCCTGATTATATCTGGCATTTTGTACATATGAGCATTTTTTTTTCCCCCTGGAATAAGTTCCCTTTCTTTGATCAGGATATCAAAGTTGTTTGCAATCTATAAAAGGCTAAATAAAAACACTGCTCTAAGGAACTGTGGCGGGAAGAAAATTTTGGCTATGGCCTGTGTTATCTAGTACATTACTCTATACTCCAAACTTGATCAGAAATTACTTTATAATAAATGAAGAAGGTGGAACCCAACTCCTCCAATAGCAAGAACTAAGGCTGACACTGGTGTGCTTACCTGGGATTAGCCATCTGAGCTAAGTGTGAGGAAGGACCATTTACATCTAAAGGAAACTCAAGCCTAGAACAGTTGAAGTAACTCACCCACGTGTTCTGGCAGAACTACAGTGAAAGCCTTAATCTAGTGTCCATTTGCACTTCACCTAATGTTCTAATTCAGCTGTCACTGTCTCAAAAACATGCACTAGCCCAGTTTCCTCTTTCAACTCCACATCTTCCATCATGACCCTGAGTGCTACATGTCCTTGGCTTACACCCTTAGAGCCAAAATTACTTAGTAATTTTTAGTTTTTATCTCGCTTTATTTTATCAAAGCATAGTAACGTTTGAAAGACTGTTCATTTTCAAGGCCTTTCCCACTTTTGCCTTTCAGTCAAAACTCCATTCTAATATTTCACAGTCTCGTGAGAATACAGAGGGTTATAAATCCACGCCTGAATCTCGGTTCCATGCATTCTATCCTTGCCTGTGTGTCCTCTAGTCCCATCTGGGCTCACGCGGTTACATTATGCACTCTGACACCCATGTCATGTCATGTTTATCCAACTGTTTTACTCCTAGTCAAAATCAAAAGTTGTTTTCTTCCCCAATTCTCCCAGCAGGGCCTTCCCAGCTTAGAGAAAATGAAGCTGTCGGCCATCAGTTTATACATCATCACCAACAATAAACATGCCAGGATCAGAACCTGCATTTTGTTATCTGTCCATTGTTGATGGCAGGGAAAAAAGACAGCTTGATGTTCATTAGCTGGGCTGACCCCCAGCCCTGGGAGCAGTGGGGAAAAAATATGCATTTTGACTGGAAGTAAACTGAGGAAACATGACATGGAGTCAGGGAGGGATTGTAGATCTGTCTCAGGGGTGTGATTTTTTAACAGACTGACTTTTGGCATTTGAGGAAAATCTCAGCAACTCTCTGGACAGAGTTTTCATAACTGTCCATTCGGCAGGGCTGATGTGTGACTTGAAATAGTACTCCTATTTTACTTTATATGCTCTGGCTTTTGTATACAAATGGTCTGTTTCCTGAGGCCTGGAAATGGGGACTTTTCCCTCTTCCTTTCTTGTCTTCCCCACTTTGTATCTGTGACCTCTAAAATAGTGGTGGGTACAATAGGTGTGTAATCAGTGTTTTCCAAGAGGAGGTAAATATTTATATGGAGGTGGGATCTGCCTTTTATTTGCTGTGTGGTACAGGAAAAGGAGCAGACTTTGGAAGTCAGACAGGTCTGGGTGTCAATCTGGAATGTCACTTACTGAATTGATATCAGTGTCCTCATATTTATCCTGGTTATTGAAAGACCTTTGTCCTAGAGATGTTAGAAGTAAGTGAATTAGCATATTTGTAAAGTGCTAGCATGTATGAAGTTCCTGAAACAGGTTAGTTACCTTTCCTGTTTTAGTTGCTTCTGCCTTTTGGTATAAATGCTAGATATGCTAGAAATATAGAGCAACCTCACCACAACTTTTACATGAATTTTATGACCTTTCTTTTGAAATTTCTTTGTGATAAATAGGGAAGAAAAAGGGCATTGGAATCAGATAGACACAAAATCCATTCTCCTTTTTATAGAGGGCTTAACTAAAAAAACAAGAATCGGGACACAAGCACTGCCCAAAGTAAGATATATTAGTTACATAACCATCCCTGTACCTACAATCAGAGATATCCTGTTTTTTCTATTGTTTGCACTTAAAGGTATATTTATGTCTCTAACAAAAGATGGACAGAAGAACCTTGTTAAATAGAATACTGGAGAGGTATCAGGAAGTAGGAAATTAGGGGAAGAAGAACCAAGGTGTTGGGCTGGGAGAAGAGAAGAGCAAGGCCAGGTGGGTGGTGGTTTGGCAAGAGGTACAGACCCATTGTCTCATGGGGTGGAATGAAACATCACTGCCTGCTTGCAAGCCGGCCTCCTTTTCCAATGGCCTGGACGCCACCAGGGCTGCTCCTTCTTGACTGGGGTCTTCAGAGTTAAGATTCAAATCCCTCCTTCTCTTCCTCTTGAGAACTCTAATAAAGGCACCAGGAGGATCTTGCTCCCTCTGGCCCAGAATAAGATGAAAGAGCAAAGGAAACTTGATTCCATGCCTGCAAATCAAATTTTCTTTATTGGGTCCATTTTTAAAATCCTAGAGTAAAAGATTCACCTGGACTTGGGGGCATTTCATTTGGACCGGGCTTAAGACCCTCAGATAGACGATTGGAATGCTACTGTGCAGATTTAGTGGATGTGTTATAAAGTGTGTACGTGTTGGGGAGGATGAAGGACGTGTTTTCAATAAAGAAGTTTAAAGCTTCTGCTGGTCATTGCTACTGAGGCAGCCATCTCCTCTCAAGGACATTTTCAATTCATTTCAACAAGTATTTGTCCATTGCCTACTATTTTGGGGATGAGAGCAAAGGGTTCCCTGGTTCCCTTCTCTCCTGGATTTGGTGTTATGGTTAGGCAGAACCAACTTACACGGGAAACAGTTAAAAACAAAACAAAACAGAATAAAGCACTTAATAATTAACTAGCCTATAAGTCTCAATAAACAGTCTGGGATGGGGGTAGTCAGAGAGGTCAATGACCAGCACTTATTTGAACAGCCAGAAACAGGTTCTTGGAAGTGGATTTCACACCAGGATAAAGCATTGCTCCCTCGTATGGCATACATCATGGTGCCTCGCCACAGTTCTTGACCCATCCTTCTCAGGTCGTCATATGTGCCCTAAGAAAGGTTCACAGTTCTTCACCTGTACCACATTCTCTCATGCCTCTCATCTTTGCATATATGCTCCCTCTGCCTGGAAGTCTCCTCTCTCCTTTCCTTTATTCCTTTGATTGTTCATGCATATATAATCTGGTTGGATCCTACTTATCTTTCAAAATGCATTTTAGATGTCACCTCCTCCAGGAAGCCTTCCCAGAGAGCTGCCCCCAGCCTGAGCAAAGTGTTCCTCTTCCATGTTACCCTCACACCTATGCATACCTTCCACTCAGTGCAGTGAAGGCAAACTGTGTGTCCCCGACCAGACTCTGAACTCCTTCACACAGTGACTTGTTTCAGCTCTGTGTTCACTGCCTCTACAGTGTTGGCAGTCCATAGCCAACTCAGGAAAAGGGTTTTTTTATGAGTGAATAAGAGAATACATTGCTACTTTAGCTGCACACTCCTGTGCAGAAAATTTATGTGGCCAAGGGTCCCATTTCAGAAGCAGAATCCCTAATGCATAGCTCATCCCTGAAAGTTTTGCTCTTGCCTGGCAGTGATTCCTATTCATCCAAAAGAGAACGCTCTTTGCATGGGCCTCAGGTGACTGCACGCCCCCGCTCTCCTGCTGGCAGTTGGCGTGGCTCCACGCTGCCTCCAGGAATGAGAATGCTGAGGCTGGCTTCTTCTAGGATGAATGAAAGGTCCTGGCAATGCTAACTGAGCAGTACTTGGGCCCCCATTTGGGGGCTGACCTCCTGTGTTGTGCAGTACATGCTCTGCTGGGGAAATGGGCGCTATGTTTAGTGTTCCATTTTCCCTGCAAGAGATGCAGAGATGTGAGGCTAACCAGAGAGAGGTTAAAGAGATGTGGGAGCCTTACAGCTGGGGATCATTAACAACAATCAAGACCAACATAAAAAGCCAGCAGGACTTCCCTCCCTCTTGGCCTTGGAAGCCATCTGGATAGAGGAAATTTGGTTCAAACTCTGGTAAGGGAACTTTTTAGTACTCTGAGATTGTTTCTTTAACTTCTCCATGCAAGTCCCTTGAATCCCTAAAATCTGTCCCTCAAAATCCTTTACCAGCAAATCTGTACCCCTTTAGACCAGAGCAGATGGTGACTGACAGCATAAACTATGACCTTCTTAATCTTTCTTAGAAATACCTGGTAGGCCCAGCGGATCTTTTCACACATTCTAAAAGCTGTGGTCCTGTTTTAATCAGAACTAGGCAGGATTCTTTGACTGCCACACCCATGTACCCCTACTAAGGGCCTACCCTCTGTCACAGCTGACTAGAACACAGGCGGCCTCCTGACCCTGGGCAGCTTAGTGGTCTACAACAAGGCCTGGCCAAGTCAATCATACTTTTTCTCTTAGAGAATTGAAGCAGGAACAGAGAGAATTTGCCATCTATGATGCACTCTTGAGAGGAAAGGTCAGGGTTGTGTAGAATTAGTGCTGGGACTGCTTTCCTAATATCACACCCACACTGAAGTCATAAAGGGCTGAGGAAACAGCTGAGCCAAGGGGCTAGGTCAAATGAGCTGAGAAGTAAAGATGAAACCCTACAGGCCCTAAAGGTTTGAAGGAGTGGTCTTTGTGACTGCATTCTGGTTTCCAAGTCGAGGTTCAGCTCTGCTGTGTTTCCTGTCCTTGGATTCCTGATGTCCATGACATCAGTCTCCTTTCATGACCTTGAGAGGGTCTCTATTCCTAGCAACGGAAAATGCCTGATGCTTGTCCTCGTTGGGCTTTTCATGACCATGACACTTTTATTGCTTTTCCTGGACTAAATAAAAACAATGTGTTTAGGCAAAAGGGGGCTAGAGGGGTCGGTCAATGACTGTCCTTACTCCTTAGTGTCCCTCACAGTTCATGGCCTCTGGAGCCCACTGTCTGAGTACCCTTTCTCTCGCGGTCATCTGCACATGTAGCAGTTTAGACCTGAACTGCACTCAGTTTTGCAGAGTCTCTACATGTCTAATTCCAGACATGTAGCATTTTTGTTGGGATTGCTTAGACAATAGCCAGCAATATGTTTCATGCCTCTCTTACACGCCCCACACCCCTCAGTTGCCGGGCACCGTGCAAGCATCCAGCAGCTATTCCTTGACGTGGAAAGGTAATGGTGCTGACTCACATTTTCCTCTTAGATGTTGGTGAGTGAAGGAAACCACCCTTCACTCCCTTGTATAATTTGCTTTTGAAACTAGCGCTATAAAACCAAGGGTGGAAGTTCAGGGCCACCCCCTTATTTCATAGTTGATACTCAGAGTGTCAGGGAGGTCAGTTTGATGATGGAAGTCCATCCAGGGCTTGGGAACATTCTAGGGTCTTGAAAAATTTTTTCCTTTTTCACCAAAATGAAATAACCTTATGTTTTTTAATCTGATTATAAAAGAAATGTATGTTTACAACACTGAGGGCCTTGGAATATTCATTCTCTTCTCCCTGTGATGCTCATGGCTGGGGCCTTAGTCTCATTCAGGTCCCTGCTCAAATATCACCTCTCTGAGAGATCTTCTTTGGCCATCCTAAATATCATAGCCCAGGAGTTACTCTCAATCATCTTTCTCTGTTCCTTCATTGCATATACCACAGGCTGACCTTATATTCTATTTTTCTTTATTTAATCCGTTCCCCCGTCCCAACATTGTAAGCCCACAAGTGCAGAGACTGTTTTGTTCTGGGTCACGTCTTCAGTGCCTAAAATGTGCCAAGCTTGTGGTACCAAAGCAGATATGTGGAATGAATATATAAATGAATGGTAAAATTTTTAAAACTTCATAAAAAGTAAAATAGAAGGTAAACATTGCCCATGCTTCTACCACCCTAAGGTAAATGCTGCTAACATTTTAGTGGATCACATTCTTGATTTTTTTTTAAAAAGAAAGGAAGCATGCTATTTTAATCTGATTTTTTCCTGATTACAATGAAAGTGGTTATTTTTCAATGTTATATTGGTAGTTCTCAGCCATGGTGGTACAGCATGTGTAGAGTGCTAAAATCCACCTTTCAAAGCCCTACTTCACACCAGCTCCATCAGATACTTTAGAATTAGGGCCAACATTCCCAGCTTTGGAAGTGATTTGGATGCACAGCTGGAGTTGCAGGTTTCTGGCCTACGTGGTTATTTTACCTGCATAGAATGGAAAGTTTTGTTTTTATTTTCTTTTTGCAAATCTAATGGACCTTTCTAGGAATCTTAACCTATGACCATTGGAGCTAGAAGTACTGACCACTAATTTGGGTTCATAATATGGTGATATTAGCAAATACTTTTATGGTATTTACTATTAATTTGCTGTATTTAAAGATATATATAAAATCCTCACAAGCTCTGTGAGTTTGGAACATTGGTATCCCCATTTAACAGATGAAGAAATTGAGGTACAAAGAAGTTGAGTAACTCACTCAATGTCAAGGTCACACAGTCACACAGCTAGTAAGAAATAAAGCTGGGATTTGAACACAAGGAATATGGTTCCAGGGTCCAATCTCCTAAACCTGACACTATACAGCCCACCCATGGATTCTAGTGTGTATGTGTGTGTGTGTGTGTGTGTGTGTATATATATATATATATATATATATACACACACACACACATTATACACTAATGTATATATATACACAATAGGATATATATCCTAGAATATATATATATGTATGCATATATAATTTAATAATTCACATTGATTTAGTTCTTCAGTTTGAAAATAACTTTCACTTAGGAAGGCAGCATGGTGGGATAGAAAGACTGTCACTTTTGGAGACATTTATCCGTTATCTGTTTAATGGTTGGCTGACCTTGGGCAAATTGTTTAACTTCTTTAGTTTAGCCATATCTGAAAAACAGGAACAGAAATACCAACTGATCACCCATGGAGGGAATGTACATAATACACCTATTATAGTGCCTGGCACAGGCAGGTCCTGAATACACTTTACTTAATCCTTGAAGACATACTGGGAAGGACACAGGAGGGGCTTTTGGAAAGGTGAACTGTGTTGGGCTCCATGTGTAACATTTTGCCTACACTTGTCCCCTTCCAATAAGCTGGGTAACTTGATAGGTCTGAATTTGCTTTGGTGCGCGAATCCTCTATTACATCATGGGACAAATGTCTAAAGTCTTTCCCCCCACTCTCTCTGTAAGTTATAGAGGAAAAAGGCACACGGGGATAGAATGGGGGTAAAAAGATAGGTGACATATCTGCCTTTTCTGGTTGTCTTTATTCTATTTTACTAGTGAGCGATTTAATTTTACTTGCAGAATAACAGAGATGTTAATTGTCATGTCAGAGCCTTTACATGACAAGATACAGTTAGTTATTGAATAGATAAGGACAATTTCAATGCAGTACAGTTATGGTTGAGGTAGCACAAGTGAACGGTGACATTTTTTCTTTAACTCCCTATTACATTAAAAAATCAAGTCCTTCCGCCTTTTCTTAAGAAATTATCAGCCATCAGTCGTTTGAACTGTGAGGCTCATGAGTTAAATGTGTCTGCAGAATACATCTGAACAATCACATTATAAATGTGTCCCCTGCCTATGAAATTGCCAACGGAGTCTACTCTTACTCAGACGCTCAGAGTCTAAGGAGTAAAGTGTAGGCGAGAGAAGTGAGTGGGCACGAAGTTGGAAGGCAAGATTGGAATAGGAATTTCTGCGGAGTGGGAGAGGTGATGGAGGATGGAGGGGGAGACAGAGATTGGGAGACTAGGTGGCTATGACAGTGTGTGAAATGGTAGTTTTGTTTCTCCCTGAGGATTCAGAGCTTAGGACACTCCCAGACATGGCCAGAATATTAGGTGAAGTTTAGTTACTCATCTCTCTAAAAGTTTTTTGACATTGTCTTTATTTCCTTACCCTTCAACCCACTCTACCTGAGTTTCATCATTGAATCAATTCAGCTTTCAAAAGGGCTGACAATAACCTACATGAATTCTTGGTCTTCATTTTTTGTGACCCCTCAGCCTCTTCTGACATTGTATTCCATTGTATTCCATTGTATGAACAACATATTCTTCCCTTGGTTTATGACACGACATTTTCTGGATTTTTTTTTTTCTATGAGTCTGGATACTTCTATTCAATTGCCTTTATCAACTGACTCTTTTCCCCCTAATCTTTAGATGTTTGAGTTTCAAAGCTTTGTCCTATCCCTCTTCTCTTCGCAGGCTATGTTTCTTCCCCCAGGAAATGTTACTTATGCCCCTGGCTTTAAGTACGGTCTGCATTATAGAATGACTACAGCGATGACTTGTAAATTTCTCTAGCGTGGAAGCCCCTTCAGACTCATATGGGACACCCTCACCCCAACCCCCCTCCAATTTCACAGGCAAAGTCTATTTCTCAAAAGCTGAGCTCATCATCCCTCCCACCCCAAACAGAATCTTCTACTTTTCCCTAGGGCAACCTTGCATTCTGTCTCTCACCTCCCATCTCCAAGTGTTTACCGCTTCCTGGTGGTCTTACCTCGTAAATTTCTTTTGGCTCTCCACTTCTCTCCTCTGACAGTCTCATTGTTCTAGATGAAGCTACCATGATCTCTTCCCCTTGACCACATGGCCTCATAATTGATATTCCCACATACCTCTTCCAAACTATTTTCCATTTGTTTTTTCTAATTAACTTCCCACTGCTCTAAAGCTAAATATCAAAAATCCTTAACACAGTCTCAAATCCTGAATGACAGAGCTTGAACCTCTCTCCTGCTCACTCTCTGAATCCCAGACCCTTTAGTGCCCATGCTCCTTCCTGACCCAGAGCCTTCTCATGTTCTGTTCCCTTACCCTGGAAATCCCCATCCGGCTCCACATGCTTAATAATTAATTTCTGCCTTTTCATTTCCTAAAGAAAGCATTTGCCAGCCTTCCAGGTCCTTCTGCTATATGCCCTTATTATACTCTACCATCCTCCTTTATCCAACACTCGTCACAAAGTGTAACTAAATAGTGAACTGGGGAGATAGTCATATAATATCCCATCAAGGTAGAGGTCCTATCTCTACTGTGCTCTGCTTTTACCTCCGTGCCCTACTATAGTTCTTTACACATAGAAGGCACTCAGTAAATATTCACTGAAAGAAAGAAGGAGAAAATAGATATTTCCTTGGGGATGTAGAAAAGTCAGAAAAGAATCTGGGCAAGAAATAGTCCATTACTAAATCTGAGAAGGATAGTTTAAAGTTCTTTCTCTATATTGGTCAGTCTGTATTTTTCTGTTAATCAAATTCTTTTTTACTGAGTAAAATAGATGGGATAATGGGATACTTTCTCTGCTTCAAAACTCCAGTCAAAGGAGGGCAGTCATGCTATATTTATGCTGAGAATATATGCCCAGTTGATAAATGTTCTTTGCCTCTCAGGAGAACTCTATTAGTTTTCTTTTCTTCTGTTAAAAAAATGTGAGAAAGTCGAAAGATATTATAGACCCTATTGCTGAAGCATGTTTCTGATTTAAACCCACATTTCTCTATGAATTTAATTTAATGATATATTGAAGATGGTTGAAGGGTATAAAGTTCTGTGCTGGTATCAGTGTGAGCACGCCTAAGTAATTAGCGAAGAGTATAAATACTTTCTTTAAATAAACTGCTATCTTTTTAGCACCTGAGGGAGATTTCATCTTATCCTTCTTTCCTTGATTAAAAAAGAATTGATATGGCTGCTGTAACTCAAGGGCCTTTACTCACTTCATAGGCAATGTTGACACCAGAGACCATTTCATGAAGGGGAAAAGAAGGCAAAATTCTCACTCCTAACAAAACTGTCACATAATCACATTTTCACATGTCTGAGGGAAAAAAAAGCACAATGCTATTCATGTCTGATGTGGATTTTTCAACAGCTAACTACAGGTGGCAAATGAATAGTATTATACAACTATTTTCTAAAACATCTCCAATAATTATCACTGGAAATCTTTTGTGTGGAACAATATTTGGGGGATGGGCAACTGAGAAATGGTGATAAATGGAGACTTATTGGAAAACTGTTCAAAAGGTAAGAAAGGAAGGGAACAAGTTTCTGTGGAAGGAGCAGGAGAGGAAGGTGGTTTGAAGAGATTAGCAAGAGAGAAAGGATGTGGAGTAGACTGCTGCGGGTCCACGGAGGATTGAAACCCAGAAGTGGAATTTTGAATTGGATGTACATATGAGAGGAATTGATTGAGGATAAAGGAGTGGGATGCAGCATTTCAGAATTATAAATGTGAGGAAATGGACAGGACCATTGTCCACAAGCACTGATGCACTGACCTGAGTAAAGGAATGAGCTCATCATGGTACAGGATTGGAAAGGCATGGAATATTGCATCAGCCTCCGATGAGGTCCTTCTCTTCCTCTCTGTTTTTCCCAGCCACTGGCAAAATCTCCCTTGACGATATGCTTCATATTTTCCATCACCTGACCTATGCTAGTTCTGTTTTTAATTTTTAACTCATGTGAAGAAGGATTGGACTTATGTCTAAAAAGATATCCCTAAATTGTGAGAATCATATATATGTGTGTATATATATATGTGTATTTTTTTGAAATGTTTAATCATTCATCCAAATATATATCTTATGTCTTCAAGTATTTGAAAGCTTTTCATGTTGAAGAAGGTTTCTGTGATGCTGAGGGGTGACTCTAGAAAAATGATGACAAATTTTGACTCAAAATAAGGAAGACCTGTCCAGAACATGGACTTGAGGAGTGCTGCATTCGTCATAGTTAGAAGTGTTTGAACCCAGGCAAGAGCAGCTTGGCAGGAATGTAGTAATGAGAGATGCAAGTCAGAAAGCCTGGACTAAGTCTCTATGCGTAGCTTGTTAACCTGTGACCTAGAGATAGGCCATGATCTCCAGATAGGTTATGTCTGTTCCTTTTAGGTTTTATAATTTTTGAACTAGTTGCCAACACTTATAAGTTGGGAGAATTCACAAGATCCAGATTTCCAGCTTTTCTTGAAAAACTTAGAAGATCTGGCCATGGGATACTAACCTTTATAAATGACGAGCCTGGCAGAGAAAAGTGGCTCTTGTCCCTTGAGATGGGGCATGGGATCTCCTGTTGTCTCAGACCAACACAGTTCACGTCTCACAATCTCGTCCCTTCTCTGTTCTCTGTAAGCACTGGGGTTTTCACCTGGCTTATACATTTTCCTACCCTGAGATTTTCCAAATCTATGACAATTTCAACATTATCTTTCTCATTTTAGATATTGTATATTTTGAGTGTGGGATGATTAGCTAGTAACCCATGGTAAAGCTATTCCATGTTTGAGATAGTAGTGAGAAGATCCAAGGGGTTTATACTGAGTGGAAACCACTGAGGTTCTGCAATCATTTTTAGTTAGTTAAGTCAAAGATATTACATATGGATAATCACACACCTGATTGGATCAATCACTGTATTGCTTACAAAAAGAGCTATTTTGTAAAGTACTGTTATTTCTTTATGAGTAGGTATATGCTTTTCTTCATAGGACATGAGGCTTGATACTGTGAGACAGCAATGAGTCACTCTCATAAATTTTATTATAAATCTTCCAGGAATGCTTTCAACCAGATTGCAGTGATTTCTGCAGAATGTGTATAGATTCTAGACATCCATATTTTATAACCACTTTTGCTTAAAAGCAAGATGAACCAAACAAATGTATTTTGTTTGGGAATTTGATGTCCTGTAGTACTTAAAAATGTAACCAAGGAATCAGAAACTTCTAGTCTTTTAAAATTTTACCATGCATCTTAATAGCGCCTTCTTTGTCGATTTCATTAGCAAAAACATGTTCAAAATTTACCACACTTTATTAGCATTGTATAACTCTAATGCTCAAAAGTCCTTAGAAGTAAAATTACCAGATTTATATAGGTTTTGAAATGGAATCAGACTCTAGATCTGTTCATATGCAAAGTCTTAGGCAAGCAGGAGACAAAAGAAGAAGAAATGTGTTTCTCTTTTCTTGTGTAAAACTTTGGAGTATATTACCTTTTTATTGTAAGAGATACACCTTTAAGATTCCTCTGTATTGCTTATGGTAGTTCCTCTATCTGCAGTCAGTAAATGTTCTCATAAACATCTACATACTATATTTATAGACATTTTGATCTGGTGACATTTTCCCATTAAAGAAAAGAGAAAAGCAAAAGATTTTTTTAAACTACTTTTTGTTTTTTAAAGACAGGGTACATATCATTTATAAATAGCCATAAGATATATGTGGCAGACAGTTGAGTAAACGTGGTCAATATTAAGACTTCCACAATTGACTCAAGCACAGGTAAAATTGATTTTTTAGACCTATAACCCATTATGAGTATGCATTTAACCTAACCAAACTTGCATGGTGGCATTTGCATTCTTATGTGGCTTGGATTTTCTGTTTATTGCCCAGCAAAGAATGGGGAAGTGGAGCTCTTCTTAGATGATATATATGAGATCCATAAAGACACTTTTTAAAGAGTGGAAGAAACCTTTGGTTACTTTTTGGCCTATTTTTAAAATTCAGACTAACTTGTTCTCTATAAATGATAGTACATTTCAGAGTTGCCCCATTTATTTTTTCATAGCCGATGATGAGAAGTGTATTCTCTTCTGGAATGGAGAAGTTAAAGCAGAGTTCCACAACCTCTGTATTTGTCCTGGGGAAAATTCGGCAGTTTATTCACTTTCCTTTCATTCATACTGACTTGTGCTTTTCTTGCTTTCTAGTTTCTTTAACATGGTAGCTCTTGTCCCAGGCCTTGTCTTTGCAGGGGCAAAAGCAGAATGTTACTTGTTGAAGCTATTACCTTATACCATAGCTCCTCAACAATGTCTCGATGGTGGCAGAAGAGTGAAGTTAATATTTTTTAAGAACTCATCTTCCCTAGCCAAATGGACTTCAGGGCTCACAGAAAGCTGGAGCTGGAGGGACCCTCTGTAGTCATCTAGTTTTGCCTTCACCAACTGGTGCTCCACCAGCCCTCACTTCAGCATCGTTTAGTTTGACTGACATAGCGATCTTTGCTTGTTTGTTTGGCTGTTTGTTTTTAGTCTGAATCTCTTCCAATGAGGCATGTATTCTCAGGTTCCTACATACCCCAGTACTCCCTGGTTTTCTCACAACTACCTACATGACACATTTATGCTAAACTAACTAGCCTATCAAAGTATTTATGTTTATAACCTTTAAGCTATTGAGTTAAACCATATAAAGTTACCATTTTTTTAGATTTAAAAGATGGTTGAATGTTAGAAACTCTATATCATTCAGTCTTGTTATTTCACAGATAAAGAAGTAGAGTTCCAAAAAATGACTCATTTGTTTAAAATAACAGAGCTCCTAATATCTCAAAACAGGTATATTTTTTTCAGGGGTTTGTAGGTAAAGGAAAATTTTACTAGGTTGACAAACATTGCCTATTAAAATTCAGTTACCCCTGGGAGTTCTAATTTTTGGAACCTTATCACTGAGCATATCTATATGTGAATAATTTATTCCACTTCTTTCCCAGAGAGTAAAATTTGATAGGTAGGAGGATGATGAAAGGAAATGAACACCAATGTCCATGAGGAGAAGAAGGGGTACTGGTGCGGAAAGGGTAGGGGCACACATGGAGAGAGAGAAAGAGAGAGAGGTGCAGAACTAAAGGGAACACAGCCAGCAATTCATGGGAGTTGAATGGAATTTTCCTGAAATGCTGTTGTCTCTGTCATGTATCACTTGTTTTATGTGGATTAATAGTCATCAGAATAAATATGCTCTAAGTGATGTAAGTGAATTTTAACATTCTTTCATTTAACAGATTCCTAGTGTGAACCATATTTAATGATCAGCCTAAAATTGGAAATAGATATTTATTGCGGGGCTCTAAGTTATGAGTTCATTTTGTAATTGAGTTGGGACAAAGATATGATTACAGTTTGTTCATTATATGCACTATGGCTTAAATAATGCTTCTGAAATGCATACATGTAGATGAAATTGCATCTGTGCATCTAAGGAAAAAAATCCTGTCCTTTTTATTCCAGAATATTGAGAAAATGGGTTTGGAGATTGATTTTGGCAGTTAATAAAAGTAAAGAATTACAATATTGTATTGTACTCTAAAAATAAGAGAGCACAGAGCCGCTTAATTACAAGTGTCCAGTTTTTCAGCTTTATATTTCTATGCTTGTTATGAAATCAATAGGACTCATTTTCTTATTTTTCTAGTTCTAAATGTGCCAAGAAAACAATAGCCCTAACCTAGTATGCTAACATTAATAAATCATAATTGTATTCTCAATGATAAAAGTGTACAATATCCTCAAGAGTTTATACAACACTTAGAGCTACACTGTCTCCTTAGATTCCAACCACAACCCCATGAAGTGAGGATTAATATTGTCCCCATTTCTCAGGTGGGGAAGTTGAGGTTTGGCAAGAAAAAGTGGCCTGCCATGAAGTGGCAGGGGTGAGATTAGAGTTTGGATCCTTTAACTCTAATTCCCATGTGTTGTTCGCCTTTCCCGGATGGAGAGAGGAAAGAGTAAAGAATTTCCCACACTCAGACTTTTTTGAGCACCAATGAAGTTTGGCACCAACAGGGAAGCTCTTGACAAAGTTCAGAGAGAGCACTCAGGTTCTGACTAAGGCCTCTCTAAACACCTACACGCTTGAATTTGCTGCAGAGGAAAGTCTATGGTACCCTGCCTTCATGGCAGATCGGAACTTATATTGTCATGCTGTCCTTCTGCTTAAAAGGGTCATGGCTCTGTGCCTTTCCTTATCTAGGGAAATATCACATTATTAACCAGGGGCACTGAGGGATGTATATGAGAACTAGTGGCACAAATATATATAGATGATATTTCCCAGTGGTCTGCTGGAGAGAGCCTATTCCAATGTATTGCGGAATTTCAAGCTACATTAACAGAGAGAAACGCTGTTCACTATATCCCTTCTGTCCTCGAGGGAGTAAAGTGTATAGGGAGAGAAGTTCAATTTCTCTTTCTCTGTAGCCATAAAATGATTTTTTTTCATTTTGATAAGGAATATAGGTCTTTGCAATTGAGAAAAATTGTTAGAATTATTAAAGTAATTGCACTCATTGGGTAATTATATGAAGATGGCTCATTTAAAAACAGATCTTCTGGTGTTTATCTCAAAGAGAATGTCCTACAATCCTGTCACTTGGAGGAGGGTGGTTCTGTGACTGGTGATAGGCTGGTAAGTGGAAGCTAAAAACTACTTCCTCATATAACATGTTCATCATTTGCAGGAAGAGTAAAAGAATTGAAAGGGGCTGTAATAAGGGTGGAGGAATTATGGGAGATAGTTTTCCAAATGATTTTGTAATGAAGCTATGCTAATTATGTAAAGGAAATATGTTTATAATACCAGTGAATAATAAAAGTCTTTATTAGATGCTATAATTGTGTTATCAGTTGTATAAATATTTCCACCAGCATTTAATTTGGGGGAAAAGAAGAAAGACTAACAGCAGTACACATTTCAATTATATGTATAAAACAGTCACTTAAAAATTGGTCTTTGGTTGAGTTTCCACGTGTCCTGCCTGGGTCTTTTATTTTTTTCTAAGCAGCAAAAAAGGAGTATAATAGACTTTGTAAAGAAAAATACACCCGAAGAAAATATATCAGAGTATTAGAGGGAGAGATCGCATCACATACGTTTTTTGTTGTTGTTTCTGGAATCAAGTTCAATTTTGGTTCAAGGTAGGAGAGCACTCATAAAGGAACAACTGTCAAAAAGATTCTCTCTCTTTATCGTTGTCTTTTCTCTGGCTCCTTGGTAGTGATGAAATGACCCTGCTTGCGTGCATTGAAGTTTTTGGTCCTGATGTAGAGTGTAAGTGATCCATTTTGTTTGTCACAAACCAACATTCTTTGAAAGTCCTCACTGTTTTCAGTGCAATTCAGAATGCAGTAGAGAGAGAGACTCGACCCTCATGGAAGTTGCAGTCTAAAGGCAACCTGCCCTTCAGAGGCGGCATGTTCTGCCAGGTGACGTGTTTACCTCCTCTTCTGTGGAGATAGTGTCTTTCGTCTTGGCGTCATCCAGGGGGAAGTCCCTGCCCTTAACTATTAGTTTTAGGGAACCATTTGGGGATGAGGAAAGTCTTCAGGATTCTTTTCTAACTTAATATACCCATTTAACCTGTCAAAGACCAGAATTTGTTTCTTTACTTCTGTTGTTTTCATGTGGAAGAACCGTGTTTCATTCAGAAAGCTGACAATTGACCAACTTCTGTCACAGAGAATAATTCAGGGGGAAAGCAGAACCCAGGAATTTTCAGCACAAGGCATCGCAGTGAGTGAGGTAGCCTAGAGAGAGGCAATCTGGACTTTCTGTTGTCTTATTGAGCATAAATGATCTATAGTATTTGATTCCATAGTGCCTGAGTTCTGGCCTTGGAGGACCCGAGAAGGTGAGGAGACAAGACCTGTCTTTTCTGTTTCTCACAGGGTCCTGATGTTTCTGTCCATGGTCTCAGTTTCTGATTATTTCCATGACTCCCTGTGCCGTAACACCTTGGAGTCCTCATCATAGTTGTACAAGTTCGTGGAGTGTCTGCCTCATTTTACAACGGAGCTTCCGAGTGACAGCTTGTTTGAGAGTATTTCTATGGCCAGGAAACAAATAAATAAGCTCTTAAAGAACCTCTCTATCCTCATTCTATTTTAATTGTTGAAATGCAGTTAAAAAAAAAAAAAACTAAACTAAATTTGAAACTATTTTTAAATTTCTATGATCTTCTTAAAAAACATTTCCAGTTACAAAAAGGGTCACTTTCCAAACAGACTAACATACACACACATATACTGATGTGGTAATCTGGTGTTCATCACAAATAGACTTTTAGAATCCTGCCATTAGTCTGTGATATCGTGACATAAAATACAACTCTCACAGTGTACATTCTGTGGATGATAGATCCTGATAGATTCTTATATTGTATTTGATAGAAGGGGCACTAATAAGAAAGTCTTAGGATTACTTTATACATTTCATAATATCAACCAATACTTATTTAATACAGGGGTTTTAGCTTAGGTTATAATTTCAGACTGTTCCTTCTTTCAACACTAAAATGCAATAACTTTTTAACTAAGAAAGTGAAAGCACAAGTCCTAGTGCAGATAAGAATATGCCGTTTTGCATGTGTGTATTCTGTTGTAAGCTTTGTTTCTTGAATATAAGCTAGTGCTGCTAAATATTAGGATAGTTCCTTTACTCCATATACTTATCCAATGATGGAAACGATGGCATTCATTTCGTGGAGATGTGTTTGTTTAACTACTGGAGGTTATCCCACTGGCAAGTTCATCCTTATTTGATAATAACGAAACATAAGTTTTATGTGTTTGCTTGAGTAAGATTGCCATCTGGTAAATAATATGTTTCGTGAGTGTTTCTAACAATCATGGTTTAAGCCAAAATTGACTTATCATGATTGCTGCAAATAACACTTGAGTGTCCTAACTGGTTTGATCTTTTTTCTTTGTTGAATTGAGAAAATGTATTTTACGAAGCTTCCTGCATTTATTTTTAAAGTATTTTGTGGGTTTTAAAGCTTGAGTTTTCAAAAGCAATAATTACAGCTGATTACTATCTCCATAAAGTACTTCTGCTCTAAAGTAGAAAAAAAGATTGTTTCTATAGCATTGTAAGTATTGTTATATATATATATATATGTATATATATTTGGTTTCGCCTTCAACAAGTTAGAAGTTTATTTCTTTATGAATTGAAGAACCCTAAACATTTTCCCTTGATAGATTAGTGTATTAAGGAAGCATGGCTAACAGAGCAAACAGGAGTGTCTTGGTATGTTATTTCTTAGGCAGTAATAGCATTAGAAGCAATTGTGGAAATGGTCTCTAACCCATTATTTCTCCTTAAAAAGGAGAAACTGATGATAGAAAAAGTTTTTTTTTTCCTCAGTCTAAGTAAAGCTGAGACTGTCTTTTCTCCCTGTCACATGTAAAACTGCTTTTCTGGTTTCCACAGGATTAATTTTTAACATATCAGTTCAATTTGAAAACGTCAAGTGAGATTCAATGACTTGTTCTTGAAAATGTCAATTAAAATCTTTAACTAGTTGCTTTGCATATCAAAAGGCATCAAAAGAAATGAGTATTTAGACTAGAGATTTGAGGTGAATCTAGAAAGGGAGTCTATAGTTGGTTAGTGATTTTTGGTTAGAAGACCAGGAGTTTGATTCTTCACACCCATCAATTATCTCTTTACTCTTTTCCAAGGTCAAGGTTATGGCACTTGGCTATAGTCGACTCTCTTGCTTTTGGGTGATGTGACCCGAAGGGCAACTAAGTCTGAGAGTATAATTAGATCAACAAAAAGCCATGTTCTGTTCTTTTTATCTTTTCTCATATTTGGAAGACTCTTTATTATTTCTTCATTAAAATGGTCTTCATCTATACATACAGCATATGTAGATACTTTCCTTAATTCCGTCTTCAACCCACCTCTCTATTCATAATCTTTCTTTTAGAAAGTTCATTTCCACTTACAGGTTCAACTTTCGCTTATATGTGTACAACTTCAAATATGCATTGTTGCCCTTCAGCCTTAGAGCTCTAGCCACACACATACCAGCACTCCCAATAATTGATAAATGACTCCTTAAACAGCGGAGTTTGTTATCATCCCTCTTCTTGCTCTTCCTACATTCATGACTTCATACACGCGCATGACTGTGGACATGCTGCCTCTAAACTGCGGCTCCGAAATCTGCATTTCTAGTGTAAAGATATTGCCTTCCTGCATAAAATTTGTCTATTTCGGAGAACAGGATTACCTCTACCCAGAAGCTAAAGCCAGAACCTGCTTGATATTCCAGGTTCCTCCCATTACGTGATCCTCCATATCTAATTGGTAACCATGGCCTGCTTTTAAATAGCTCTCAAATCTCTTTCCTCTTCTCAAGACCTACCACTTCCTCCTTAAAACCAGCCTTCATTATGTCTTATAATGTCTTGCCTGGATATGGTAGAGATTTCATAACCAGTTTCTTTTTTTAAATAAATTTATTTATTTATTTATTTATTTTTGGCTGCGTTGGGTCTTTGCTGCGTGCAGGCTTTCTCTAGTTGCGGCGAGCAGGGGGCTACTCTTCGTTGTGGTGCGCGGGCTTCTCATTGCGGTGGCTTCTTTAGTTGCGGAGCACAGGCTCTAGATGCGTGGGCTTCAGTAGTTGTGGCATGTGGGCTTAGTAGTTGTGGCTCGCGGGCTCTAGAGCTCAGGCTCAGTAGTTGTGGCGCACGCGCTTAGCTGCTCCGCGGCATGTGGGATCTTCCCAGAACAGGGCTTGAACCCGTGTCCCCTGCATTGGCAGGCGGATTCTTAACCACTGTGCCACCAGGGAAGCCCCCATAACCAGTTTCATCTTACCAAATAGACCTTTCAATGCCATCCTCCAAATCCCTGCTAAAATGATCATTGAAAATGCAAATCTGTATGTGCTCTTCTCTATTTAAATTCATGACATATTTGTTCACTTTTCTATCCAAAGGGACTAATACAACGATTGACACATAATAACAATGGTATTCAGCTCATAATGTTTTTAGGATTAAATTAGATTATTCATATGAAGCATAAATGTTAGGACTTAGTTGCCATTATTGTCACCATTGTTGTAGTAGGAATCATAACAAAAGGGTTCAATAATATATGTAGAAGAACAAGTCATTTTCAGTATGAAGTTCAAGCCCCTACCATAGCACAAAAGAACCATTGGGATCTGGCTTTGCCGGCATGCCAACATCATTTCATGCTCTCTCCTTAAACCCATCTGTGCTCCAAGAATTCCGAGCCTCCAGCACCTTGCACGATGGGTCATGGTCTCTTTAGCCTTCATAACTTTGCACATGCCGCTTCTTCTGCATGGAATGCTCTCACTTGCATGCTTCTCGGTTTAGCTTGTAGTTTTCTTATTCTTCAAGGCTCAACCTAGGTGGCCTATTTTCTCTTGAACTGGGTTAGGTATCTGTCCTCCAAGCCTCATGCCATCCTGGCCATGGCTGTAACACAAGAGTTATCATATCAGTTCAATAATTTTGCCTACTTGTCTGTCTTACCTGCTTATGAACCTCTTGCTAATAGTGACTTTTTAAGTACATTTTCCTGTCTTCTGGGGCAGTGGCTGGCACAAGGCAGCTGTTCAGTGAACCAACATAATTTTCCACCATAAGGTTTTGGTTCTTGCTGTTTGTTCTTTGAATTTTCTTCTTCTTCTTGGCTTGACATAATTCAAATGTCATCTTCATGATGAAGCCTTTTATTATGACCTATTCGAACAATCTTTCCTTCCCATTACACAGTGTGTGACTAATGTCATAGCCCAGGGAGAAACACAGGCTTGGAGTGGGGCAGAGCTGCCTTATAGCTGGGAGACCTCGGGTGGATACTCCACCTCTTTGAAGTCTGATTTCTTTGTCTGTAAATTGTGATATTAATACCAGCCTTCACAAAGTTATAAGATCCATTACAGGTGGAGATACAGGAGAAAATACGTGTAAAGACACTATTGGTGGTTATAATTATTTCCACCCTTAGCATAGTGTCAAAATCATAGATGATTTGTATCTTTGAGAGGATGATAATGATCATATTTAAAAATGAAAAAAATAAAATTCATCTAGGAAATTGATGATTATTTTTGCTAGGAATAAATCCATACTTTTGGAAAAAATAGAAAATCATTACAGTGCATAGTCATTTTTGAGATCTTTTGTCTCTAGTTCTCCTAATGATCTTGCCGGGTATGTCTTATTTATCCCATTTTGCAATATAAGAAATTGGGGTTCATAGAGATTGATCAACTATTGATGAGCATCAAGATTTTTAAAACTATTGATATCATTTGACTCACAATTACACTTTTGGGACTCCATCCTAAAGAAACAAAATCAGACGTGCACACAAAGATATATGTATTTGCATATTTACCACGAGCTTATTTGTAATTACATGAAATTAGAAAAAAAAGCCCTGATTTTCCAAACAAAGTGACTATTTAAGTTTAGTATGGCACATTTCTAAAAGCAAAGATTTGAATCCTTATTCATTAACACTCATACTCTAATATATTTGCTTTTTAAAAAGTTTTTAAATGAATATTGTGTTTTTCTAAGATTTCCTTCATTTGTATATTTGAAAACTGCAGGTCAAAATTGCAATATTTTTTTTTTCTGTATCTGGTCTAGCCAATTCTTTGTTATCTACTGATCTGCTTCTTTTTCCAGAGGTACATAAGGATTTCTGCTAGTATTTGTGTTGGAAATTTTAGGCGAATTACAAGTAGAAGGGTGAATTTCAGCAAAAGAAATGGCATTATTAGGAAAGCGAGTCACTTATAGTATTCCAAAACAAACCTATCATTTCTGCAGAGTGGAACAGTTTACTTAGCCAATGAGGATGTAAATATTTGCATATCTGATAGACTAATGCCTGCTCTAGATTTAACACACAGCGCACAGCTGCTGTCGGCTGATGATTTTACTCCTGCAAACTCAAATATTAACTAAACCAAACGATAGATTTTTAGCTTTTGTTGATAGATGTTTTACAAAGTGGCTCGAATACCTGAGATAAAAGACATTCATGTTTTTCCAAGATAAACGTAATTGTCTATAAAAACTGTCCCAAATAGTGGTATTAAAAAATGTTTGATGGTAGAGAAAAATGCATGTGAAAAGACAGTATTAGAAAAATGATATAATGCAATAAACTGGGTTTTCAAACAACCCAGTGTTGTATAACATAAAAATAAGTCCTGCCTACTCACTCCAAAAGGCTCTTCAGGATTTACTATTAGAACATGTTAACTTTCCTTGTTTCTTCCATTTTTCTGTAGATCCAGTACATCTGAAATGTATTAAACTTTTTGATCTATAGCAAATCGAGTGTTCTTTATGTTACAAGCGATTTGAAAAACTGATTTTCCAACTTTTTAAAGTGATTGATTTTGACACGCATCTGTGAAAAACCCATCCTTTTGCCTGCTTGGTTAACACCACCACAGAAAAAAAAAAGCACACAAAAAAGCCCGAGGTGAGTTCGTCCGGAGAGGGGAGCGCTCAGGGCAGCGGTGCTCTGCCTAGGCATCCAGAGTAATGTGATTAAAAAGTAATGTGTGCCATGTCTCCACGCTAATAACCATTCCACGTGAAAGCTCTCCAGGAATAAATGTGCCATGGTAAAAAGTTGGGTCAGTTTTACATTTTCAAAAACCCAACACAGCAATACACATAAAAAATAGTGAGCATGGAACATTTAGTGAATCCTGTGCAAAAAGAATGGTCTGCTTTGGTGGTAAGCTTCTGAGTTAGGAATCCTGAGTTTTGCCTCATTGATCTTGGACCTGACTTAATTCTTTATATTTTATTTGCCCTTTTTAAAAATATGGGAAAATGATCCTTCCCGACTTATAAGGTTGACCAAGGATATACTACTATCTCAGAAAACATCATCATATTTTTCTGAAAATCCTCTTAAATTAGTACAAGATATTGTTAATAGCGTGAAAGTAAAGAGTTATAATAAGCCTTTGATATTAGCTTTCAGAGAAGAAAGCCATACAAAGATAACTTGGACTTAAATTTGGCCCTTAACGTAGAATGTCAGCCTTTACCTGAACCAAAAATAAAGGTCAATGTTGAATTGTCATAAGGTTGTCGGACAGGGTGAGGAGAAGGTTTTCATTTTGCCTCTATTAGGTGCATCTCCTTTGGAAAGTTCTTTAAACTTTTGTATTTCAGGTTGCTGTTCCTTAAAATTTAGGCTTTGGGAAGATTATATCAAAGACCCAGTTTTAAAATTCTATCCATAGCATGAATCATAATTTATTCCCCTTTGGGATTATTTTATTTGACATCTCTTTAGGTAATAAAAGCTGATTAAACATTTTAAGCGACATACTGCAAGAAACTTGATCTAATTGAAAACTAGCCTTTAAAAAAGCACGTGTGTTGGGTTGGGTGTTTGGAAAGGGTTGATACTACTATTTGTAGGTAAAACTCTCATGTATTTCTGGTGGAAACTGTAAAACACACTTTGGAAAACTGGTAGGAATGTCAAAACTTTTTTTTTAGATGAGCACTGATGATTAAAAAATGTAAGAGTGACTTAATGTAAGAAACTTGATTTAATTGAAACAAAACAAAACAAACAAAAAAAAGGAGGATGTATTCTAACACCAGATCAAATGTGGAGCAACTGAAACTCTCCTCCAAACTGGAGTTTCTTGTGAAGGTAAACTTAGACCTGCCCTATGACCCAGCAATACTACTCCTAGATATTTTACCCAAGAGAAATGGAAAGTTACATCTACAAGATAAGACTTGTATAGGAAAGTTTATAGCCACTTTATTCACAATAGCCCCAAACTGAAGCAGTCCAAATGCCCACAAATAGGAGAATAGGTAATTGTGATATATTCATACAGTGAAATACTAGCCAACAATATAAAGTCATGGATTCAACAACATAGATGAAACTCAAAAACATTGTGTTGAGTGAAAGGAGCCTTACATGATAACATATGTTCTGTTACATGAAGTTGAAGAACAGACAAAACTATAGGGGAATGATTGATTGAAAGGAGACATGAATGAACATTCGTGGGTGATGGAAATGATCTGTATTTCAGTTGGAGTAGTGGTTATACGGATGTGTACATTTATCAAAACAAATCAAATTGTACTCTTAAGATCTGTGCAGTTAACCATATGTAAATTTTACCTGAGTAAAAAAAAAAAAAGGAAGTCGGGAGAGGCTTTTATGGTAAGTGGAAAAGTTGACAATGGGAGGATTAAGGACCTACCTTACAGAAAACAAAAGGATGTTAGTGGTTTATGGGCAGGAAAGTAGATATTATTTACAGCAATGATTGGAAGAGATGAATTCACTTAGTTCTCAAGTGGTGAGTGTTCTAAGTTTAGACAAAGTAGCAGTCTGTAGTTATTTCGCTCTGTCCTTTGTGCTGACAGAAAAAAAAAGGGGGGGGGGGGGCGATAAATCTCCTTCCTGATATGTTCTTCTTCATATTCAGAACTTCAAATAACACAAGCACGTCTTCAAGTTTGGAAAATAGTAGATATTTCCTATCTTGAAAGACTAGGTTTGTTCTATATTGTTATTAAAAGGCCCACAAGTGGTACCCTAAATTTAATTTTCTATACCTAGACCTAGAAAAACATGAGAAATTTGTTAGACAAAACAAGAGGATGGAAATTTGCATACTAGAGAGCAGCTAGTAATTGAGATGTGGTCCTGGCAACCACAGGGACTAATCACTCTCCCCTTCTTCATGCATTTTTGAGAATGGATGTAGAACCCTAGGTTTTGCTTGGTTTTTTTTTTTTAATTTATTTTATTGAAGTATAGTTGATTTACAATGTTGTGTTAATTTCTGCTGTACAGCAAAGTGATTCAGTTATACATTCAGTTATACATATATATATGTATATGTATATATACACGTTATTTTTCAGAGCCCTAGGTTTTGTGTGTGGATTGACTATCCATGAAAGTGAATGCTGATTAGCATAGCTCTGCTAGAATGCATATTTTCTGAGCACCTAGGCTGCTGTTGATCGGTATGTTCTGTTGTTATTAGGGTGGGAAGTGGGTGGAGAAGTTCTTTTGTGACTGATGGGTCAGCTCAAACATAAACAAATTTTGACTCCAGGTTATGATATATAATACATATTTCTTTCATTAATAATCAGTTCAGCAACTTGAATCAGATTTCATATAATGTAACTTCACAAAACACAAAATCTCTTTGTATTCTACCTTGATTAATCTGCTATAAATCAGCCTGAAAACTCCATTTTGATATAGCTTAAAAAATACCTCCTACAAGTCAACTTCAGACTAGTAAATTAATCGTTCGTGTAAAGGGGAGACCTGAGTGATTTATAGAGTTCCTTTGAAATACAGCATAGTATTTTAAAGGAACTATTAAAAAAAAAAATTTTGTAGAGAGAAATTTTCAATATCTTCCTGGGCATGTGTCATTTTTTCATTAAAAATGCTTTTTTGGGAATAGCTTTTCGCTCACTGTTACCAGATTAGTTTAAATATCAACAAAATCATATTTATCTCACAAAGTAATCTGTTTATTAAAAAAAGGCATCTAATCTGTGATTTTAATCACTGTCTCTAAATATCTGAAGGCCTGTCATGTAGAAAAAGGAGCAGTATTATTCTAGATTGTTCTAGTGGGCAGCCCTTCTAAATGGTAGAAGTCGGAGATTTCCAGGGAAACTAAAGAATTTGTAATATTTAGAGAATGAAAGTAGGTGAGTTTCCTGAAATAAACATTTATCACCAAAGAGTTAAAGCCTCTGATGTTAGATGACTGTGATTCTCTCAGAAATGTCACATAGGGAATTCTGCCGTGAGTGAGAAACTGAACCCCAGATCTCTCTATTCCCCGCAACTCTAAGGCTATACATATACCTGCTTAATAAGCACAGGTATTTTTTAAATGATACTTCCTTTAGAAACAGATTTCTGTGGAAAAGTGGTTTGTAACGCTGCGATAGAATTATGACACTTGATTTGGAAGGGACAATGGTTTAACATATACTTCTTCCTCAAACATGACATTCTTGATAAATGGTAATTTAGCCTTTCCTTCAGTAGTTCCAGGAACTTAGAACTTGTTGTTGCATGGGGTAATCCACCTCAATTTTTTATAATTCTAATTATTAATAATTTCTCCTTGTACTGGGCCAGCAGTTCTCCAAGTGTCATCTGGGGATTCTGGGAGTTCCAAAAAGCCTTTTGGCCCTCAGGGTCAAAAACTGTTTTCATAATAATACAGAGACATTATTTGTGTTTTTAATTCTTATCCTCCCACAGTGGAGTTTTTCAGTGACATGTGACATCATAATAGACTGAATGCAGAAGCAGATAGGAAACCTGACCGTCTTCTATTGAACCAGACATTAAAAAGATTTGGAAAAGTTGAAAAACAATGCCACTTTTCCTATTAAGTTATTTTTGTCTTAGAAAACAGTTATTTTTCATTCAAAACACTATTTATATTTACATGTAATTGGCTTATTAATTTTAAAAATGAATTAATAAATTTTTTCAATTTCTCATTTTTAATTTTAAATATAATTATCAATAAATAGAGCCCACATAAAAGCTCATAGGAGTCCTCAACATTTTTTGAGTGTCAAAGGGTTCTGAAATCAACAAGTTTGGGAACTGCTCTGCCAGGTCAAAGATGGCTTCCCTCTAAAGTTTACTTATGGAACCTAGATCTACATAGGAAATGTTCAATACAAATTTAATCTGAGAGCTTTGCGAATGCTTGAAGACAGTGTGTTAATCTCCCTCTCTAAGTGTCCCTTCTGCAGATAAAGGGCCATCAGTTCCTTCAGTCATTACACAGAGCATATGATTTTTGAGTTTCCACACTATTTGATAGCTCTTTTTTGAATGTATTTCATTGAGTGATGTATCATCCTAAATATAGCTCTCAGAAATGAGCAAAATATTGTAGGTCATACGTTTAATAGTGGAGTGGGACCATTATCTTTATTATTGGAATTTTGCTGCTATTCATGCTGCTTAAGATTGAATTAACATTTTTGGCAGCTAAATCATGATTTTTGATGCACATGGAGCTTACAGCTATCTAGGACTCTTAAATGCTTTTCAGTCAAGTCACTGCTTCTAGGCCACATTTTCCAAATCTTTTACTTTTTGTAATAATTCTCTTTTTATCCAGCGGAAGATTTCACTCCCTATTAAGTTGAATCTTACTTGATTCAATCCTTAATTACAATATGCTGGGATATTTCCTAGACCTCCATTGCGGTCTCTGATGTATTAGTTAGTTTTCTCAGCTTTGAAGCTTCCAGGTATTCAGTAAACGTAGTATCTACATGTTGAATCAAATCATAAATGCTGGGCAAAGCAAAGGGAAGAGTTCTATTATGGTCCATTACTGTAGAACTTCTTTCATGTTGAAGATATTTTCCCTCTTCAGGTCCATCAGCACTTTCCTAAGGGGTGGCCAAGATATGAATTGTGAGCAAGATTACTCCTATGAGCAAGGTTACTCCTATGAGCCAGAAAGTTATTGACAACCTGAGCAAGGTTACTCCTATGAGCCAGAAAGTTATTGACAACCTCCGGTTGCTATGAACTCTTCTGTCACCCAGTTTTCCACCTACCCTGGACATCACATGTCCACTTCAGTGTGTTTACCCTTTTATATAAAAAAAAAAAACCTTATTCTCTTTGACATAGAAAGCAAAAAAGAGTTGAATGGCTTTACTTCTTCTCTGTCATCAATTATTTTATACCTTCTGTCCCAAGTAGACGTCTAACAATTTTCATCTTCCTCTTGCTCTAGATATAGCTTTAAAAGACTTTCTGTTGACATTAGCGTTTCTCGCAAGTCTCCACACTCTTTGGGCTTTCTATTCAAATGATACTGTTCCTCCCTGGAAGGCACTCTCTTCACCATTGGTGATTTACCCTCCTTTAATCTACTGTATGAACGTTTACAGAATCTGCACTTGTCAGATTGCTCCCTGAGCTGCCACATGACCTGTTTAGACACCTTTCCCATCCATACTGTCAGAATTTCCTTTATGAAATTATCCCTATTGTCTTGAGAAGCTTTTGCTTTTATGAGTCTCTGGCCTGAGATCTTGCTTATTTTTCCATGTAACACTTTGAAATCACCTTTTCTAAAGTCTATGGTACCAATATGACTATGCTTAGTTCTGTCTTATTTTGACTTCTTGAACTCTGAAATAGCATGGTCACTTTATTTTATTTTATTTTTATTTTTTGATGTGGACCAGTTTTAAAGTCTATGTTGAATTTGTTACAATAATGCTTCTGTTTTATGTTTCGGTTTTTTTTGGCCATGAGGCACGTGGGATCTCAGCTCCCCTACCAGGGGTCGAACCTGCACCCCCTGCATTGGAAGGCGAAGTCTTAACCACTGGCCTGCCAGGGAAGTCCCCAGCTCTAAAAGCATCTGATGTTCCCAAACTCTAAGTTTTTAAATTTTTCTGACATTTAAATGCCACATTTATTTTCAAAATTGATTTCTTGCTACCAAAAATATATTTGTCTTGTCTCTGGGGTAGAAAGCAAATGTTTTATTTCCATTGCATGTTTGTTTGGTGTTAGTACAACTTACCATGTGGTGAATGCCCTACATGTATTTGTTGATACCATGCCAACTCTTTCAAATGTAATTTATTTCAATTAGAAAATATTTTATTAGTGTATCCATATCCCTAGTATTTTGTTAAAGTAAAACTAAGAAATATAAGACTTGGTCCCTGTCTTCAAATGATTTATTATATGCCTATGAAGAAAAAGTAGAGTAACAAAACAAATAACAAATAATATGAAATAATCAGTGTGATAATGTATCACTTTGTTTAGCCATTCATTTAGCAGTGACTTATTGAGCATATACTATATTCCAGATTCTTCAATAGGCACCTGGAACGCAAAGGTTGATAAGATACAGGGCTTGTCCTTGAGAAATAGTGTCCAGTGGGAGTGATGGGAGTGGGGAATGCATATGATTATAAGATGGTATGGAGAAAGCTAAGAAATATGTACACACCAGGCACTATGAGAATCCAAAGGAAAAGGAGACCAATGTGACTTACACCCCTCAGAGAACACTTCACAGAAGGGCAGGGGTTTCACTTGTGGATTGGCTTTTACCAAGCAGCAAGAGGGAGAACAGAGCTCTTCATAGAGGGAACAAAACAAGCAAAGTGTACAAGCAAAGAAAACTGGGGGCAATTCTACATGGCTGAGTGTTTGCTTTGCATATTTTGGGGCTAGGGGTGGAGGTGAGTGATGAACATCAGGGATTTAAAAATGAGTGTTTAAACCAATGGTTGGCAGATTGTGCTCTCTGGAACCTCTTAGGGACAGTGGGATGGGGACTGTGGAGCACAAAAGAGCTGGTCTGCAGTGCTCTGGGCTTCTCACCCCCACTTCCACAGGGACAGATCCTCCTTTATTTGCTTTATCTACTGAACTTTTTTTTTTTAATAACTTTTATTTATTTATTTTATTTATTTTTGGCTGTGTTGGGTCTTCGTTGCTGGGCGCGGGCTCTCTCTAGCTGTGGTGAGCGGGGGCCACTCTTCATTGCGGTGCACGGGCCTCTCATGGCGGTGGCTCCTCTTGTTGTGGAGCACGGGCTGTAGGTGCATGGGCTCAGCAGTTGTGGCTCACGGGCTCAGTCGTTGTGGCCTGCAAGCTTTAGAGCGCAGTCTCAGTAGTTGTGGCGCATGGGCTTAGTTGCTCCGTGGCAGGTGGGATCTTCCCCGACCAGGGCGCGGACACGCATCCCCTGCATTGGCAGGCAGATTCCCAGCTATTGTGCCACCAGGGAAGTCCCTCTACTGAACTTTTGAGTCAGCTTTTCTTGAAAGAATTGTTCTGGAGTGTTAAAAAAAAAAAAAAATGAAGTCCACTGCAATGGACAAAGAAGAAATCCTGATAGAGTTTAAATTGGAGGGCAATGTGATCATCCTAGAGGTGGAGTAAAGGATAGGTAGGAAGTAGGAAGGCTAGTTAGGTGGCCATTGCATTTACATGTTCACTCTTTCAAAATGTATTTATTATACACTGACCATGTGCAATGTTAGGGTAGTATGACCCAGGACTGTGAGAATCCAGAAGTACAGAGAGAGCTTTGGATCGGTAGCTTTGTCACGGAAGCAGGAGTTGAGGTAGTTCTTGAATGAATCACGTGTAGGAGATGAGGAGGGCTGAGCCTTTTACTTGCTTTTTTCCTCCTTGTAACTTTTTGTTTTGATGTAATTTCAAATTTTTAGAAAAGTTGCACTGTACTTACTTTTACTAAACCCTATAGAATGCCATTTAGAAACATAGAAGCTTTCTTATAGTGATATTTATAGTTTGATATATTTATGTTTCTGTGTAATATTTCTATTTCTTTAATGATGGAGATAAGGATAGTTATTTTTGATTCTTGAGTAATCCATGCTGTGAACATTCAGAATCTGAATTCTCAAGTAAAAATTTACTCTTTTTAACCAAGATAAGCATATCTCTTTCCATTTCAGTCACTAGACCTTATAGTTAACCTTAATATGAAGGCCTAACCTGGGCCTGGGCCTTGCTTCCTGGTCCAGGTGGACAAGGAGACCAGATGGATTGGTGCCTCAAGTGCCTCTAAGACGTGTATGTTGAGCTTGACATTGGGTTATGACACCCCACACATCCATGACACTGAAAGAACTGAAAATAAACCCGAGAGGCTAATTGAGTAATTGGAATTCTATCGAGAGGAAGGAGTTAATTGAGAGTCCTTGGAGACTCATTGTGTACCAGGCAATGTACTCATCCCATTTCTCATATTATTTCATTACTTCTTAGAGCAAACGGATAAAAGAAGATCTCTTATTATTCTCAATTTTTACATGAGGAAACTGCAGCTCAGAGTTGTTCTATGACTTGCCAAGACCATAGTTAGTTGTAGCAAAGCTGAGATTCAACTCAGGGATGGTCACACTCCAAAGACCATACTCTTAACCACTGATGTCATATTGTCTCCTGAAGTTTCAAGCCCAGGCTCAGAGCAGAGATTTGGTCAGAAACTCCTCTGGAAGAGGCTCCTGGGAACTTGACAGCCTTAGGCGTTTATCTCAGCTGCAAACTCTCACAGCCCTGTCCCTTGGGTCTGTCCTGCACCACTGCTCTATCAGTTAGGAATTGCGTTCTGCTGATAGCAATGGAGATAGGAATGTCTGTGGCCTAATAAGTTAGAGGTTTTCCTCTCCTGTGAAGGAAGCTTGTAAGAGGGCAGATCGGGGTGGGCACACAGACTTCCCAGGGGCAGCAGGAGCCTGAGTTCCTTTTATGTTTATGTTCCACCATCTTTAGCACCACTTAGAAGAATGATGGTGACTGAATCTCCAGCTGTCATAGCCAGGCAGGAAGGAAGAAAGGGAGAAGAAAAGAAGGGTCTCCTAGCTGTTGGTCAACTCATTAAAGAGCCTTCTTCGGTAACTTCTCATTCACATGATCGCATCTAGATGCAAAGGGGGCTAGGAAATAGAATCTTTTAGCTAAGCCCATTGCCTCCCTAAATAGATGCAAGATTATTACAGTAAAAGGAGGGGAGAGTGGATATTAAGTGGGCAGCTCCTCTCTGGCACATCATCCTACAGTCAAGTTTACCTAGTTTACTTCTGGGTTCAAAAGGTGTCCTGTGAAATCTGTGCTGGATTTCTACTCTGGCTTAAGCGCTAAAAACTGACCTAGTGAATTACAACATATTTTTATAGTCTTGTTCTTGGAATTGACAGCCATTCTCTTTTGTTCTGTATCTGAAGAGTTGGAACCTGCTTAGGAATATTATTTTCCATATGTTCTTTGAATCTTTGACCACAGTGGTTCTAATGGGACAGATACGCAACTCTTGTCCCCAGCATATGAGTTACAAATGTGAAGCCAAAGAGATTGACAAGCTTTATTCATAGCTGAGGCTAGGCACTGCGATCTGTGACAGCCAGCAGTGACTTAGCCATCGTTTTCCTAGTGCATCTTTTTCTTACGTTTTCAGGTCATTCAGTCAAAAGCATAACTTTTCAGGGATGGAGGAAGACTCAAGATTCTTATGCTGAGAAGAAATTATCCATACAAAAGGACATACCAAAACAGTGGCCCCAAATTGTAACTTTTCAAATGTTACATTTGAAAATGTACATTTTAAATGTTTACAAGTAACCCGTTAACCTTTCAGCCAGCACACCCCCACCTCCAGCACACACCCACCAAACACCCTTAATAACCCCACAATGCTATGTTAGTGTGCAAATCACAATTTATTTAAAACACTAAGTACTCAGGTCGGTGTATTAGGAACAGCTAAGGTGTGCTGCAGCAACAAACAGCCCTCAAATTTCAGTGGTTTAATACAATCAAAGTGTTGTTGTTGTTGTTTTCTTACGCAAAGTCCACTGCAGATCTAGATTCTCCAGGGATACCCAGTGATTCGGCAGCCTAGGTGGACTAATGCTTCACTTTGCCATTACTGCACTGGCAGGGACACGCAGCCTCCTTCCACGAGGCAGGGACAGAGCGATGCTGGAGAACACAGAAGTGACACACAAAACTTGAGTTCACTTGTCTTCCTTTAGATCTATTCATGTGGCTTGCTTCATTGCAAGCAAGCCGAGAAGTGAATTTTCTGCGTTTCTGGAAGGAATAAAGAATATGATGAACACTATCTTTTTTGTCCCAATAATGAGACAGTGGCTTAAGGTTGTATGATGAACATCATCTTTCAGTACTGCCAGTGTTTTTCTCTGTTTTTTGGTCTAAATTTGAAGCCCTTTGTGAATCTGAGGTCAAGACCAAATGGCCCTGCCTGTCTCTTGCCAAATATCTTCATGATAGGCCAGGAATACCATCAAACAGCAGCAATCAATGTACCATGTAAGTGTGGGGTTCTGAGAGTGACATGTAATTGTGAAGCAGGTACTCAAGGCATAATTTTTGAGTTGAATGGATGAGTGGATTGTTCTTGGAAACATCCCTCAAGTTCAGGCACTGTGCTCAGATATCATTTCTAGTGACTTATCTTGGGCATCTACTGTGTATTCATTTTTTAACAGAGTCCAGTTGAAATTTCACATGGTAATAGGAAACGGAAAAATCCCTCTCACTCTTTGGGCTGACTTTTTCTTCAGGATACTTCTCGGCAGAGTGTCACCAACAAAAGAGAAGGAAAAATCCATAAACTAAGAGGGATAGTGTAGTCTGTGAGCTACTTGTACATGTGGGATATCTGACAATTTCCTAGTCCCCTTTTTCAATGATTGTAGTCCATCGATAGCAGGTTTTTCTATGTCCCTTTATGTTTCTCTCTTTAAGAAAATGGAAATTTTGAGGTCCTACAGTTAAGAGTTTTTCTCCAGACTGTTGGAGTTATGTACCGTAAAGTTCAGGAGATTGCTCTATCTTTGGCTATTGAGTTATAATGTTGAAAACAAAAAAAAATGTGGCATTTCACTGGATAGCAGGTTGTATATTTTTGTATCACAGATGGAAAAGAGAACTAAGATGAGATTCTGGTCTAAAGTATCCAGAGGAATAGCCATTTGAGCACGTGTATGGATTTCCCAAGTAGGAGTCTAGATATATGTGCTATACTGATTCTGTGTCATTCAGCACCATTTGAGGAAGAGACATTCATTACCCATCATAGGTAATGAATAGAAATAGTGGCCATGATACTACTGAGTTCTGCCTGTATTTTCACCTCGTTGAGACTGGTAAGCACCTAGCCCAAATCAGAAAGTCCTGTGCGTGTGCGTGTGCGTGTGCATGTGTGTGTGTGTGTGTGTGTGTGTGTGAGATGGGGGTGGAAGTATCAGGAAGGGAAAGGGTATCACCGAATACTGTCTGCTACAAGTAGTGAGAACTAATGAGAAAGACTGCTAATGAGTTATGGGTGAACAGAAAGAAAAATCTTTCTTACTGTAGATGGCAAATCCAGCTTTTCCTTTTTTGTTTTTGCGAATGAAGAAACAATCTTGTTATTACTTGATTGATCTAGGCCAAGTTTTTAGATCCATTTCTCCCACTTTTGAAAACCAAATTCTCTTTGTTCTGAGTTTGAAAAGGGGCTTCCTTCCCTTTCTTTTGCTGGTCAACCCCTCTGCGTTTCTGCAGTGTGAAGCCACCAGTGGGACTCCAATAGCTCGGTCACACATGTGAGCAGATGAGGGACAGACATGAGAGCAGATTGTCCCAGGCGGCTACTTTTCTGTTGACTTGGACACAATCCTAGGGGGAAAATATCTTTTAAAATAAGTTCCTCTCTTTAAATCTTAAAAGTTTCTGGGACAGCAGGCAGGGACTTGGCAATGTGCTGGTAATGTGTTTTAGCCAGGATGGTTTTCAGAAATATGCTTGAGAATTATTAACTCGTCTGGGCATAATTTAGCAGTATTTACTGTCTGTTCCTCTGAGTCATTGCACAATCTGTACTGTCCCTGGGATATTTAGACCTTGCTGGCCTGGTCTATTTTGTCATGTAATGATATATAAAGATACAACTGTTCTTAAAGTGCAAGCTTGTACCCTGTCATGGTGTGACCTCTTTAAGTTAATTTTTATGCATCAAAGCTATTTGACATTTACCCAAACAAATTCAAGTCTCTTGGAGAGTGGGCCTTTTTTATTTTTTAATGACAAAAACACCGTTGATCTGACAGCTTGCTCTCCAGGGAAGAGATATTGTGGGTAGCTTTAAAGCCTTAATGCTTCCGAAGTCCTTTTCTATCACCAGTCCCAAAGCAGTGTGTCTGGAGCCGGGGCAATGCAGCTTGCCACGGTGGCAGCTGGGAGTTTGACAGTGTTATGAAGAATTGCAACTGTTGATCAGTGAATTGTTACAGTGTTGATGACAGCGTTGCAAATTAATTCTGAAATTAACTGAGGGGACATGAAGAGGTCCCACTGCTTATCTGAGAGAAGGAGGGCAGGGTAAAAATTTACCAGTGTAGCTGAGTGAGGAACACATTCAGAAAATAGTGTCTAGTAATCAAGGTGGCGGGTACAATTTCCATAGTCTTTGGGAGAGGCATTCACCTAAGGAATACTGGTGGCTGAAAGATACATGTGAAAGTTATGACTGAATGTTTTCAGTACTTTGTTATTTAAGAAATGATTTATTGAACTCATTGCATCTTAGAAAGGAAGAATTAATAGGTTGCTATTTTCCTTCTGTTTCAAAATTAACCAGATATTTTACAAAAGTGAAATACTTTTTCAGAGTTTCTCTTATTCCTCTCCTGTCTCCCTTCACAGTTTGGTTGAAGGCTTTTTTTTTTTTTTTTCCCCAGCTGAAAGTACCTTCTAGTGCTCAGTGTTATTTTGGCTGTGTGTGCAGCACGCTGTATACCTGAAACCAGAGGTACCCTTCACCAGTTTGGAGTAGCCATTAACATACGCTTTTCCCAAGGTTTCGTGTACTTATTCTGAGCATGTGCCTTTTACAATGCAGAACACAAGAGACTTGTTTTGTAAGATTAATGAAGGTCACCAAAATTCTCAAAAGTATTCTGATAATTAAGGCTTTGTTTATCAAAAACAAGTTATATTAAGAGCAAAAAGATTCATGGTAATTATTCATAATCTTAACAATTCAAGTGTAGCCACCTCATTTGTGCATTTAATTCTTCTTGTTAATGTTTTGCATAAATCTGCATAATTACTTGAGTTGCCTGTTGTAATTTTGACAGCTACTCAGTTCATGTGCACTAAAGTATATCAAAAGCTTGATGTGCTGAATATTTATAATTTTACGTATGTTCTTGGGATAATATTTTTTCAACAATATTTTTAGTTTTTATAAAATTGACACGGTATACTTGGAAACTTTGCCAAACGTAGCTCTCTAAAATAGAGAGCTCATGAGGGAAATAAACTAACATTTAAAGGTATAGAACCCACTCTGGGCAAATTTTTTCAGTAATCCAGATGAATTATGCTTGTCATGAACTATTCCTCTCCCTCGATTTCTCTCTATCTTTCTCTCTTATACACGTATACATGTACACACACATGCACGTGTACACATACATGCACACACACACACACACAAGCACCACACAAAAACCTCATATTATGTTTTTGTTGTTTTTAATGGAAGCCTTTTAAAATTAGAGAAATCAAATTTTTCTTTTCTCTTTTTGGAATTATTTTGTAGGAATGAGAATAGCCAGATGCTTGACTAGTATTCTTCCCTGCTGGATAATAATAATCGTATAATAAACAAATAAATAAATAAACCCAAGAACAACCCCTAATCAAGTGTAAACTTGCACTGTCACCTGAATTCTCTGTGGGGTGGGGAGGAGGCCAGGATCCATTTCCTTGTCAAGTTATTTAAATGAAAGAAACATTTGATGCAACGTGTGTTTCTTACTATGAGGATTTTCCAGGTAATATGAGATGTCCAAGAAATAGCCAGTCCTAATCAATGCAGTCACAGGGAAATAACAGTAGTAAAAGAAACCCATCAATAAAGTGATATTATGCTTCTTCCAAACTCCTGGTGGGGAAAGGATTTTATGGATTGAGAAAATTCTAACCTCTTCCAGATAAACGGAAGCAGGCATGATTTTTCAGAGTGATAGCAGCCGTTGAAGTTGTTTGTAAATATCCCTGTGCTTGTGAAATATTGAGACATTTCAAGCCTAGATCTTAGAGGAAATTTTATTGTTTTTGCTCAGATACACTTGAGGGAGTTTCATCAGTCACTTGAAGTTGTATAATTGATTGTGCTGATATCAGAATTGAAATAAGATATTAAAACAAGGTAAGCTTGAAATTCTTGTCACTGGCATTCTCACAGATGATTTCAAAGTATCTCTGAGGTTCCGTTTTGCATGAAAACACTGTGGTTTCTTCAGAATGCCTGAATTTAAGACTAATTCTTTGGTTCAAAAAAATACTGAAGAGGCTGAGACTTTCAGGATGCATTCTATAACATCTGCATACTCTGTTAAATAGGAGATGGCACTCATTGGAAGTCAATTTAATAATTTATCTGATGTTTATAAATAATATTATTCTAAGAGTTGATGTACAACAATATTCATTAGCTATACATTGACTGGCATTTTAACCTATAATGCCTTTTCCAAATGTGATATAAATTTATCGGCTTTCTAGTATTAAACAACATTTTCAGTAGTTTGAGTTATTATAACTTAAATAAGGAAGCCAGAGAATGAAAATGATTGCCTAAGAGAACAAAGATCTTATTTATTAGAACTCATCTCCTATGAGATGGACATATGAGTTCTAGAAGCTCGTCCCACGCAAATAAATTGCACCAGTAGCAGAGTTTTTGTTGTTGTTGCTGTTTACTAAAAGCTTCTCAATGCATTGAAAATACCATTCAGATTTAGAGAATATTGTGGGGGGGGGGTGGTATTAAATACACTACTACTATGGGGTTATTTTGCAAAAAAGGGATTCTGAAGGTGACCAAATATCAGACATATTTTTTGGAGTCTTTTCCTATATATAGGTGTTTCTGTGTATTTGTGATATGCATGTGTATGCATGTATGCAGGCAAGTTATGTACAGGCACACACATGAGATTGATTAAAGTTAAAAATGCAGTTGTGTGCTTATATTTTTCACTTTAATGAGCACTCAGATGTAAGTGAAACGTTGAAAGGTGGTTATATTTAGCTGTAGCTGTATACTCAATGTGTGTTGCACACAGTAGGAAATGCACATAAAACCAGTGAAAAAGCCTCAACGTCGCAGCTCTATGCATTAATTAAAAGAAGTTTGTTAAACTAAATCTGAAAAAAAACTTCTTTAATTGTGTTTACCCAAAAGCCTTTTCTTCCTAATTTAAATAACATAAACATCTGGACTAAAGCAATATTAGAATCATGGCAGTAGTCAAGCAAATCTTGTGGAAAATAATGAAATTAGATCCCTGGTGTTGTGACAGAGTAAGGGCAGGATACATCAGTTCGATGTTAATAAAATTTCCATGAATGACTGAATACAATTAAGAAATTGTCAGTTGCGGCAATGAACTTTTGTAGCTCATAGACGTTTGCATCATTTGATTATGCTGGCAATTTAAAATTGTTTGTTAGTGTCTGTGTTGGGATATTAATTATGACCTTTATTACAGCCCACAATTAAACTAGTCATATAGCAACAAGCACTCGGTGTTGTGATACTAAAGGGTCTGAACTATTTAGAAAGAGGTCTGCTGTGTTTGGGCCACCGGTGCCCTTTCAAACTGGAAATGATTTTTAAAAAATGCAGTAGCTGAGAAACTGCAACAACTGGAATGTATAAGCTCTTTAATACAAGAATTTCTTTTTAATAGTGTTTTAACAGTTTTAATTACTAACAACATCTGTAAAACTGGAAAAAAACCATTTTTAACTGTGACTCCAAGATAAGCTTTCCCTGTTTCAGGAAGAGAAAACAATTATTCATTGGTTAATTAGCGGTAAACAACTTTTAAAAGACACATCCATTATATATGTAATTATTTGAAAAAAGGCTTTAATGTTATTTGTACTAATGCATAATTATTAGTGCTTGCTAAAAGGATGAACAGCACTTAGATGACCACCATTATTGAGAATCACAGGGAAGAAATGAGATTAGCATCAGGAAGGAATGTGTTATGATGAATCAGATAGGAAGTTTTTTGTTTTGTTTCTCTTCTCTTTCTTCTACCCTTTAGTAGAGGTAATGTGGAGTCATATTACATTTTCAGAAACAATGTGTTTCAGACTCAAGGAAACTCATCTTTATTTTTATGACATGTAAAGAAAATATCTCACCAGACAAGAATGTATTCCCAGGCTTACACTGCTGCTATGAGTTATTTATTTATTTCTAACTGAGAGCTCTTTAAAAAAAAAAATCAACAGTAAATTATATTTTAAACCTGTGGTTATTAAAAAACAAAGTAGTTACTGATAAAGCCATGAGCTATTCAGAGGCATGTGGGCTCCTGGCAGCCTTTGTATTGTATTCATTAGATCTTGTGCCTTGTTCCTCCTGGCATGTTTGAAAATTCACAACGGTTGGTAGAAAGTAAGTGCAACAGAAACAAAATAGTTAGGCCTGATATTTGAATTTCTGTTGATGAAGTTCATTGTTGACTTGCTTCTAGGGCTCAGTGATTTTGGTTGACACAGAAGAACTTGGACATTCCAAAATCCCAGAGTTTGGGTTTGTGCCCTTTTCTTCCCTTTTGTTTAGCTTCCTTTTTTCATTACCTGTAATTGGTTACTTGATACCATTATTAAAAAGACTCAAAGTTGTGCATTTCATTCTGCAGTGATGTTGATAAAGATATTGCATAGCCAGGGGGCAAACTCAGGCTTTTGTACTTGTTGCTACTGTATATTATAATTAACTCAGCTTAGGTGGTCCAAACGCTTGGCATGGGCTTTCTAACCACAGATGTCTGGATTTGATTCTACTCAAAAGCTCTCTCTTTTAGAAAGAACCAAAGCTCTGGGGCTCTGGTTTCAGGATTTTGCAAACTTAAATTTCTCAGTATGCCTGTTAAAACCTCGATGGTGGTGACATCTTCTTTCTCTCCTTAAGACAGGGAAGCTAAATATTTCCGGGGGAAGCCACTGTGAAATGAAACCTTGCCTGGAGCACTGTGTAGACAGGAAAACTCTTGCATATTTCTCAATGATATAGTTTTTGCCCCAGAGTCCTTGACCAGGTTTTCTACTCTGAACTGAGAATGTGAGTTAGTGCCTTTGAGAGTCACTCCAGCCTTTATCGGAGAGCAATAATATTTTGAGTTGAAGTTTTGAAGCATTTGGTATGAGTGTGCTATCCCTAAGCAGTGGAGTTTTTGTCTTGGGTGACAGGGAGCAAATTTGCTTTGGCTGTCACTTGGCCAAAGGATCTAAGCTGGATTCTCTCATTGTTTTAGAGAACATACATACGACATTATTTCAGTGGCCATTTCAACATGAGTGTACTTGACTACTAGTTAATCTGCTGGGTTATCAGATTCCTCCACTCAGTTTCTCCCCTATCTTCATCATGTGTCCTAAATATTTGACAGAGGGAAGGATATCAGGAAAATTCACCTACACAGCCTATTCATTTCTTACGTATTTTTTAATTCCAAATTCAAACAAAGCCCAGGGCTTTTGGCATAGAGGGGATTCTAAATGGATGCTGTAGCGCTGTTATTTTCATTAGTTGGCAGGGAAATTATTACATTTTTAGGGATTTGTGAATTTAAGCATAGATGATTACTTCGAACGTTGGGGTTTTGCAAATGGGAAGCCTTGTTGCTCAATTTACTAATTTATTTTGTGATCTGTGACTAAACTGAGTAAAAATGCAAATAGTACAAGGCCCTTTCCATTTTATCACCGGATCAGTTTACTGATGGGAGGATCAGTCACTAAACACTCCAACACTCTTGTGATTCCTAAGTAGTTGGGCATTAAAAGCAGCGAAAGTGAAGAAGATAGAAAGATTGCGGTGCTTCACACAGGGGGGTTTAAATGAAATCTAGTTATTTATTTTAGGTTTAAAATGAAGGGTCTCCAGCTCAGTTTTATTGACCATTGTGACAGCACAAACAGGTCTGTTCCCCATCACACTCAACAATAAACCGCATTGCTGGGAGGTGGCAAACTCACGCAAAAAGGAAAGCATTTGGCAAAGGCTGAGTGAATAATGCTGCAAGCTTAAAGGGACCCTGTTAAATGCCTTTGTATGTTATCTGTGTACAACTTTTGATGCTTAAAAACTGAAAATCGCTTTTTTGATTCTTCTTCTTTCGCATTTTGTAGGGCTCAAACAAGTTTCTTTTAATATTTATGACATTAAAAATAATGGATGAAAACGCATTTCTTTCATATGTATATAGTAGCATTTTCAATGAAGCCAGGTCACCAAGGGAACAGTAAACAAAGGAAACCTAGTGCAATCCAGGGCATTGTTATATGTTTAGAAATACTATGGGTCAAATGAAATCCTAATATGATATAATCAGCCTTTAACATGGGATTTATTCTGAAAATCCAGTAGAGGGAGTGTGAAATTCTCGCTGGCTGTACATAGATTGAAGATGGCTTTAAGCAGAAATGATGGGAAACATATTCCCAATGAAAAGAGATCAACAGCCCAGATTCATCATCTCCCCAACACTTAATAATATGAAAAGATCTGATATGGTATAAAAGTTAATTTGTTTAGCATTGTCTCTTCCAAATGTCCCTTCTTTAAAAATTATTTAATTAAACTAAGTGGTATAGCTCATTTGTGAAATAGGTCAGGAACTGAGTTGCAGGAAGTCCACACATGCAGATCTACAGTTCCTTACCCAAAGCTGCGGGGGGCAGATGTATTTCTGCATTCTGGAATGTTCTATTTTAGAAAGGTAATGTGGTGCATATACCACAGATTCTGCAATACCTCCAGCTGGGTCTGGGGCAGCACCCTATAATCAAACACATTCATATTTCTGCATTGCAGTGTATGAATATTCACACTGAGTGGGATAAATAAAGACTGGAAATAATCTCCTTGAAATTAGTTCAGGTCTGGTTTTGCTGCCACATGAGTTATGAATAACCTTTCAGAGTTGCAGATGGGAGATTGTGGACCAGTATTTCTATACTCACTCGAGCATTCCAGTTACTTTTGCATGTCAGAGTTTTAATTTTCATTTCAGTTGGGTCATAACATATTGTTGTAATCAAACAAGCAAATAGGGACAAATATGGTGAGAACCTTACTGGTAGATCCAACGTTTTGTTTTTAATAAAAAGTCAACAAATATGTATTGATTAATAAATATGAGTCAAGCACTGTGCTAGGTGGCCAGGCTTAAGCTAGAGGAAGAGAAGCTTGGTCCCTGCCCTCAAAGAATTTGTAATGAATTTAGGCACAGGTGACAATCTCTGTCTCTCATACACACACACACACACACACACACACACACACTCACACGCAGAATAATATCAAGCGGTATATAAACAAGTGCTAAATTGAGTGGTCCAGAGAATACATGCTTTAGGTCTGCATTGACAAATAGGTTTCAGATCACCTGCCAAATCCAATGGATTCGCAGCGGCTGTGTCCAGTGTTACATGGAGACTTCTGAGGTGAGTCTGAGATTCGCTGCAGAGTCTCTTTATTGATTATTGATATGTGCCATGGTAGTAGGAGAGGTGGCATGACAACAGATATGCCATGTATTTGCCACCTCTCCACGTCTAGGTCGTCAAAGTCCAGGAAGGATTTGTTTAACAGGGATGTTTTGTTACTGTTATTGTTGTACAGATATAATAATAATAGTAATTATTATTATTTAATCATTCCATGCAAATATTTAAAAGTGCCATGAGAGTTATTTTAAAAAGTTTAAGAGCATATTCATGGAATTATGTGGTTGTAATCTGAAGACCCTTTAAATAAATATGATATCTTACTTTTTTGTGCGGAGTTCTGATGTGGTAATTTTCCATGAGTATGGAACAATAAAATTCGATGTTACAAATTAGATTATAGTCATATTGATTAGTAATTGAGAACCTCTTCAGCTTAACTTTTTTGCTATTTTTTTTCATTTTGTTTTGTTTTAATATGAGTTATAAAAATGCAGTCATGCTAATTAAATATGAACCTCTCTTCCAAGAAACAATCCATTTGGGGTTCTTACCTTATTTTGTTTCTTTTTCTCTTTCCTTCATTTTTTCAGGAGCTCTATTTGCACTTGTATTGGGATAGGAAGGATTTATAATCTTATTGCTGAGATTCTTTGGCTCCTCAGTTCACCTTCTGAAATGTTTAATTATGATGAGAGCATGATATTGGAAAAGACCTCATTCCAATGTGATTATTATGAAATATACATACATACATATGTGTACATATAGTGTACGTATGTATATGTATATGTATGTATGTGTATGTATATATGTATAAATGTGGCAAACATTCATTAAGAGCAAGGATGTAACCTTCCATGGAACTTTCCTCTGTCTCCCTTACGCCAAGCAATCTCATACGCCCTAATCACAGAAAAGCGTGTCAGATTTCTCTTAGCTCTGGTGTTTGACCTCTTCCCATAAGAATTGGGTTTTGACATAAGCTTTCTCCAGTTCTGACTGTAATATCTTGAGGTCTTATTTGATTTCTTTTTCTCTTGAAATTTTATTCTCAGGTTTGGAAGGAAAAGGATTCTTTTAGTCTTGTAAATTATTTCATATTTCACAGGTCCATGGTAAATTCTGTGGTGATATAATTTTATATCATTAACAAATAGTGAACCGAATATTTTTAAATGAATTCTGAAAAGTTCAAAGTTCCCTGCTGCTTGTGTGAAAGGTTAGGCCATCACATTTAAAACAAGACAAAATAGAATAATAGAGGAGCCACAGGCATCTTTTATTTCTATATCTTTGGGAAACAACAGCAGGGATCAAACAGTTTAGCTATGACAGTGCCCTCCTAACCTACCGTGTACCTCCTTGGGGATGAGAATGGACAATCCAAGGGACCGAAAATGTGCTCATCCAGAGTCTTTTGAACATCAAACTGGGCAATCATATCTATACACGGGGGAAGCCGATTCATGGCTGGCCAGAAAATGGCAATGCAGGCAACCAAATGAAATGGATTATAAAATTTGAATGGTATAACAAATCGAACTTAAATTGTCCCCTAGTGCATTTAATACTGAACTGAGAAATAGTGATCAGATAATGTAGAAATGTACATTATTTTTGCCAAAAAATAGAATATTGACTCATATACAAAAAACTTTTGGAAGAAATAGAAAAATAAAACTACGGATTTTTACCAGATATCAACTAACAAATAGACTTTATAATCAATGAAACGCATTGATTTTTATTTTAAAGATACTAAGTATTCTCAAATTCATCCTGACTCAATGGTTAAAACTGGTAGGTATGTATAAAGAAAATAATGAACAAGTATGTTCCTTATTTTTATTTTTTAATAAATTTTTTAAAAATTATTTATTTATTTATTTATTTATTTATCTTTGGCTGCATTGGGTCTTCGTTGCTGCCTGCAGGCTTTCTCTAGTTGTGGCGAGGGGGGGCTACTCTTCGTTGTGGTGTGTGGGCTTCTCATTGTGGTGGCTTCTCTTGTTGTGGAGCACGGGCTCTAGGTGCGCGGGCTTCAGTAGTTGTGGCACGCGGGCTTAGTTGCTCCGCGGCATGTGGGATCTTCCCGGACCAGGGCTCGAACCCGTGTTCCCTGCATTGGCAAGTGGATTCTTAACCACTGCGTGACCAGGGAAACCCCTGTTCCTTATTTTTTAAATAATGAATAAAGTAATATGCATCTTAAATTTTTCCTGCTTTGAGTCTATTTGAAATTCATAAAAAATTATATTGGGCAATTTTAACCATATGCAAATACAAGTAAAATAACACTTCTATAAGATAAATACAAGGATTATAACTGACTTTATAGTTTAAAGAATAAATCAAGTAAAACAAAGGTTTGGAGTTAGGTAGTTAACTTGGTTTAAGGTATGTGTGTGTATGCGTGAGTTTATTTTGCTAGATGCCTATAGTACCTAAAAACAGGGTCATGTCTAAAATAGGCTCATCTAAAAACAGTATCATGAATTTCAAATGATATAATTTGACTGAACAGAGGAATCTATTAACACATAGCATGTTAATATTTCCCTTACATTGAGGTACATGTGGTTTTATTGAGTATATGTACTGTTACATATTTCATTTGTGTGAGAGTGTCAAATATAAATATTAAATTATATTTACTCACATGGTATTCCTCGGGCACTTGGATCTCCTCCAAGTGAGGAGCGAAAACAGGCAGTTTTGGCACAAAGACTCCCCTACAGCTTGCTAAGCCTTCCTAGCAGGATGGTCTAGGAAGCTTCTACCTATGTAGAAGCTATCCATTCTTCCCTCATGTTCAGAGTACATCATGGTCTAAGGGCTCTCCCAACCTCTCCTATAATCCCATCTCAGCATCTGTGTCTCAGAGGACCCAGACTAATACAGTGTTTTTAGTTTATCTGGTTCTCTTTGGATTTTAATTATGTCAGCCTTATTTCTGTCAACTTCAACAGACTGTAAGCAGTGAGGTGCTCAATAAATGTTTAATGAATTCATGAATGAATGGATGGCTTTTAAAGCAAGATTCATAATAATGTAATTTAAATATGATGTGTTTTTTGTCAACTATATGCTGCCTGTTTCTTAAAACGTTTAGACATTTAAGTTTTTAATGATTTTCAAACCTGAATATTGCTTGTTAGTCACCATGGCTAGGACCATATCATTGCATTTTAGTTGTTGACTGTTCATTTCCAACCAACTTGTATTTCTGAAACACCTGTAACTGCTACTGGCTGGGAGAAGTGGGGCATAACAAAGATGGATAAACATAGTGCTTGCTCTCAAGATGCTTACTATCTCAATTGACCAGAGACAAAATTTGCAAGCAACCAAAACCAATTAGCAATTAGGCAGACTAAACATGTGTGAGATTTGAGACTGAGAACCTTTTAACATACAGCCAAGAGCGCTCACAGGTAATTGGTCCACTTGCATGCAGAGATAATATGGCTAGGTTCCACAATTTTCTCAATATAATGAAACTCTACTAGCTGCTCACTTGGTTTCCCAAGATTATGGACTTCGAGTTAGCAACATAGAATACTTGTGTCCTGAATAGAGAGTGTGGCCTCGGTCATTGACTACCCATCCTTGCTATTCAAAGTTTTGTCGACAGACTAGTAGCATTAGCATCATCTTGGATGTTGTCACTAATGCAGAATCTCAGACCTGACTCCAGAAATACTCAGTCAGAATCCTCGTCTTTAACAAGTGACACACATGCACGTTAAAGTTTGAAAAGCAATGCCGTGGAGTCTAATCCTTAGACTATTATGTCTCTACGATGAACTTAGATCATGGCAATCCACAAATTACCAGGAATCTCAGCTTGGGTGGCAAGAGTCTCAACTAAGTATTACATTCCAAACCTGATGATCAATACTTCTTCATTAAAAATTAGTTATTTACTTTCTATACTCTGCATTGTTATCAAAAAGATGAAGGTAGCTTACAAAATATATGTAATATAGTACTTTAAAGAGAATAATAATAGCAACAACAAAAATAGTAATGATATTGTTGGAAATAAAGGTAAAGAGAAAATATGATAAGAGAAAGAAGTCATGGGAAAAGGGGGTACACAAAATGAATGCACAGAGATCCAGTGTCCATGTCTTCTTTTGCAATAAAAAAGATTATTGAAGGCAGTGGGAATTATGCTATTCAATACCACCTGTATAATATCCCCATGAGACAGTCTTCCAAAATTTAGTGCCAGGGAAATCTTTGTCTAACTTGAAGAACTACTGTGCTCCTTTCTTTATGATAATAAAGCTTATATAAATTACCATGTTTCTTTCTTTCCTTGACTGCCAGGAAGCACAGGGCCAAATTTTATGACAATCATGGAAACTATTTTAACCTTCACACCTGGACTATTTCCCTTTTCTTTCTTTTAATGCTTAAAACCATTTAATCTTATTATATATACGTTCTGTATTTTAACTCAGTTCAAATCAACTTTTGGAAAGGATTTTTGATAATGAATAATGACTTGTATCAACATCTAATCAATCAACATATTTTGTTTCTATTCTGTGGGATGTTAAAAATGATGAACAATGACTTTCCTGCACCACTAAGCAAAATGACTTGCTCACATCCTCTTAACCAAACTCTGATTCAGTTGATTTGAGCATTGAGGGCATGAGCCATAGAAGGTGAGTTCTAATAGAGAGGAAATGATTAAGGAATGATGATGTTGAAAGGTATACATAAAGGAAAAAAATGAGTGACTATGAAACTGAACAAATTCAGAGAGACATGTGGTTGTGGATAATACCCACTAGAATCAACCTCTATGGATCAGTTCCCATGATGTGCTGATGTCCAACTGACGGAGGTGGGACATCGGAGTCTGCCATTTTCAGTGTAGACAGGGGCACATCCACCAACAAGATTAGAGTCCTAGAAATAGTTGTTTCTCCTGCATAAAGATGTGCTCTTGTGGGTGGCTGTGGCCATGGCCATGGGAAGATGGAGTTAGGCTACTGAGTACTGTGCCCAGATGCAGTCCTGTGAATTTTAATACTTGAACATTGCCATTAAAGTTCCATTTAAGCATTTGGGTCTTGATTAAATATAGACTGTCTGAGCAACAACATATTTTCACTATTTTTCTGCATTCACTCTTTGGATGAATGAGATGTTTGTGGTAGATTTTGCAGTATGGAGAGGGGATTAAGGTTGAAAAAGCCCGAAGGCTTTGGAGGAAAAAGGAGAGTGGGGAAGGAGGTGGTGTGAGACAGGAGGAGAAATGAGAATTTTCTCTTTGAGTAATTTCTGCCCTTCCAGATCAGAAAGGGTTAGTACGTTTTTCTTATTTATCTATTTCTTATTTATTTGTTTGTTTTTCTTGTTTGCAAGCCGGTTGTCTGTCGGGTGGGCAGAGGATTTTTCAGAAAGAATCTCAACAGCCTCAATACAGATCTACTTCCCATTTATCCATGTATTTCCTGCTCAGTTCTGTGAGTTAAGCTCTGAGAATCAGTATTAATTTTAGATTTTTTTGCTTGTAGCAAGTTGTGTTAAACATTAATGGAATTGAGACTATCTTTTTAAAACCTGTGAATAATTCAGTTCTGCTTTCCCTAGTATTGGCCCTTAAAGAATACTGATTTCAAAATACAACACACATCAAAACCCTCAGTTTATGATCACATGTGATCTGTGAAAGTGATATATAGCCTCTTCCTGTATACTTTTTATGTGAATAATTACTAGTATGTACAAATAAATACTGAGTAATTTGGCTTTATTTTTTCTATTACATTGTAATGATCATTCTTAATTATAGAATTTTAATTAAATGTCAGTATTTTACTAAAGTTCCAGCATTAACATTGTTAATGCATGTTCTATGACATTCAGGCTTCTTGAAAGCTGTAAATAAAACTGTAGTAGGCCAAATCTACATAGACGTCTTATCACTTGTTATTTCCAGTGTTGAATAATATTTATTTCATAATTGATGGTTGTCAGCTTGTAATTTTTTGCCTTGTTATACCTTGAACGTTTTACGGTTTTCATTAATTTTTGTAGTACTGACACCCTACACTGTCATTGTATTTGTTAAATGGTGAAATGAAATAAGATGATCTTTATTTAATTATGTCTTATTGGACCAGAGTTTCTCAATCTGGGCTGCACAGTAGAAACACCTGGGGAGCTTTAAAAACTACAATAGTTCATGCCACACCCCAGATTAATTAAGTCAGAATCTCTGGGGTTTGGACCCAGGTATCAGAATTTTTTAAACTTCACCAGCTGGTTTGAGAACCAGTGGATGGGGCAGAAAGCACATCTGCTCTGAGCCACTTCTGATGGCCCCAGTAGATTTTGCAAAAGATTCCGTGCCTCAGGCTTCATGCCCATTTGGTGTATTCCTATCCTGCTTCCTAAAAGCCAACAATAGTTTGAAACAGTGTAGAAAACGGTGGAAGTATTTTATAAGAAGTTTTACGTAATAAAGTCACTGGGTTATTACAGTACATGGAATTCCAAACCTTGAGTCTTTCTGTAGGCATAATTGATTGCATCTGAAGTTCATTGTAAGTGCTCTGTTTATGAAATACCCAAATAAGCATTCCACTGAATTAGCATTCAGCACTCCAATTGAGTCTGCTCTTCAAAGATCATGTATGTGAACCCACATGGCAGACATATATATGGGAAAGAAAATAGATACAGATATATAGATTTATATATAGCACTTTCCTTGAGCCAAGAAGAATTGGTTAGTCTAGGTTGGTGCTGGGAGCCCTCAAATTGGAGGCAGGAGCCTGAACTTTCCCTCTTCCTCTGTGTCTACTTCTGCCTGAAGATTCTGTCATCTTTATTGTGCAGACAGTTAAAAATGTAAAATCAGGTGAGATTGATTTCTCCTCTCTCCACCGCCCACATTTTTTTTTAAGTGCAGAATCTCTGGATAAATATCCTTAAGTAAGAAAGTTTAAGTGCCTCCCCTGACAGTTACAAATAATTTTATACAATAGGCAGACAGACAAATTGTGCTGATTGTATTTCTTTAAAAAAACAAAAAAAAGGAGAGAGGGAGAGAAAGTCTGGCCTGGAGACTAGAGTAAATCACAAAAGTGATCTCAAGTGAACAGAGATAGATTTCTGGAATATGGTGTGCGGTGAAACCACTGACCTCTTATACACGGGTTCATGTCTTTTTCTATAGAAGCAGATGGGTAATAGCATAATGCCGAAATCATGCTCTACATAATATGGACCTAGTGATTGCAGACCTGATTGCTTGCCATATGGTTGCTGAAGGGATGAAGAGAAAATGGGATGATATGCAAACCCTTAAAAGCAACATTTTTATTGAATGGCCATTACATTAAAACCCAAACTCTGCAAATGAAGGCAAGAACTGTGGTGAATAATGATGAAATAACAAAGCAATAGAAGCAGCAGCAGCATTGTATGGATTTTGTTTTCGATATGCAAACTAAGGACAGACTTATTTTTGTCACTTTGCCTAGCGTTATTATGAGCATTAGGAGGTAAGGTGGTGGGACATAAATGCCTTTAGGGCAGAAATACTGTATGTGTGGAGCATTGCTGCATTCACTAGGTCAGAGAGAGAAGAAAATAATCACTTGTCCCAGAGGAACTGAATTTGACTCAGAAGCTCCCTGCAGTAGGTGGCTAGCCTCTGTGAAGTTCAGTGTATCAGCAAGAAGCTAGTAGTAAAAACCTGTTTGAGAGTCTAGTGTGATAATGTGAAATGAAGATCTTGTTTACTTTATGCCTTTGAATTTCCTCATGCAGATTTTGCTGCCGCCTCACTGTTGGCAAACAGGTGTATGGGGTAAGGTGGGTGCCTTTTCCCAGAGCATATTACAGTTTAGCTGAGCAGCTGTGATCTGTTTTGCTCTGAGTTTTGTTTTTAGTGGGTTAGCAGGAACAGATAGATTTTTTTTTTCTTTAAAGAAACGTATTTTATTAGCTTGCTTCAAATTTGCATACACTTCATTTCCTGTCTCCTTAATGAATGTTTTTCAATCATGTAAAAATCATAAGAGTTTGCGTTCTTGGAAATGGAACTCAAATACATTAAACTAAACCTACTAAGAGCGTGTGGAGGGTAATGAGATGAGAGGTAAAAGCTCAGTCCTTCAGTGAGACGTCTGAAGCATGTAATTTTATTTTAGCATGTCAGAGCTACTGATTGGGACCAAGTAACCAAACTTAGTATATATTATTTTGCTCACAAATCTATGGGGATTTGGGGAATTATATTCCCCAGTGCCTACCTATGAAGGTTTAGTCTTCAAGAAATGTGTGTTTTTAAAAAAGCCCACAAATAGCAACTTGCTATGAATTAACTTCCTTATTAAACTCTATTTTTTTTTCAGTTCCTAAGCGAATATGATTAGTGAGTAGTTGGAGTAATTGCTTTAGCTTTCCTCACACCTTATTTCTTCAGAACAAGTCTACTGCTTTAATTCATATTTCCAGAAACAGAGAAGTCCCGTAAGTTTTTCAGTTCAAGCTGGAAAGGGTTTGGGACCTCTTATAAACATTGTACTTGCCCATTGTTTATAAAAAGTTTATTTGGAGGAAGAGGTTGATGTTCACTAATATGAGGTCTGAGGATGTTCTTTTTTTTTAAATTAATTAATTAATTAATTAATTAATTAATTTATGGCTGTGTTGGGTCTTCGTTTCTGTGCGAGGGCTTTCTCCAGTTGCGGCCAGCTGGGGTCACTCTTCATCGCGGTGCGCGGGCCTCTCACTATCGCGGCCTCTCTTGTTGCGGAGCACAGGCTCCAGACGCGCAGCCTCAGTAGTTGTGGCTCACGGGCCCAGTTGCTCCGCGGCATGTGGGATCTTCCCAGACCAGGGCTCGAACCCGTGTCCCCTGCATGGGCAGGCAGACTCTCAACTACTGCGCCACCAGGGAAGCCCAGGATGTTCTTTAATTTACCTTAATTCTTGTCCCTAATTGTAAGTATAATTAAGAGTTGATTTGTTATGTTGGAACTGTTAGATCCACTCTCAAGCTAAGTGATAGTTTAGTTCAGCGGTTCTCAAACTGGAGGGCCAGTTAAAGCACAAATCACTGCATCCTTCCCCAGAGTTTCTGATTCAGTGCATCTCCGTGGGGTGGGTTGTAATCGGCATTTCCAACAATTTTCCAGTTGCTGTGGATGATACTGATCCCTGGGACGACGCTTTGAGAACCATTGGCTATGTTTTTAGCGTCTAGGGGTCATGCACAATTTTTTAGCACCATAAAAAATTACTGATTTGAGGGTGGAAAGAGTTTTGCGAGCCTTCAATTTATTTGATGTTTTAAAAATAACAGCCTGCACACCTAAGGCAACTAATGAAGCCACGTTGAGCAAGAACAAGATAACTTTGTCCCAAGTAGGAGTGGAGGTAGAGGTGGAACCACCTTAGCCCCGATGAGCTGGAACTTCCCACATTTCTTCACTGCTGAAAGCAATCAGCCAGGTCTGCATCCTGTGACAATAGGCATCGCTTAGGTTTGGTAGCTGAGACCTGTGCACCTTCGAAATCTCATTTGCTTTTGCTGGAAGAGTAAGAATTTCTATAGCAGTGTTCAAAGAACTCCCGTCCACTTAAATGAATCCCTGAATTGTTAGGCATTTCATCAGCCTCATTGCTTTTATTACTTTCTGTGGCCTAAAGACATATGACAAGCGTAGTATAGTATTTAAGACATTTTATGTATAGCAAAAGAGTTTTTCACCCCCAGTGATGAGGAGCATTTTCTTCCTGCCTAGAAAGCTGATTTTTATACAGCTTGACTAGTGACATATCTCCTGTGTGGCAGAAATAAGTTTTGCATAACTTTTAAGGGCCCAGGTTGACCTATTTAACAGATACCCGGTGCTACATAATGTATTTAGGTCAAGTATTGTGTTTGAGCTCCTCATCACTCTTGTACCAGGCTTGCTCTCCGTGAAAACCTCAGGTATATCACAGATACAGATATAGGCCAAGGGATGTTGCCTGATATCAAAATGTAATAAATCTCTGTATAACGTAATTATCATGTCACCCAATCCTACCACCGGAGTTAAAAAGGAATCTAAGATTTTAATGAAATATCTGCCCTACTGGTTTTACTTGAAGGCATTCACAATGCTGCTATTAACACGGTGCTGTGACTGGGAACCTGGAAAGCATCAGTGCAGTTAAAATGCTTTTGAATGTCATTACTATTTGGAATACTTTTCTTTAAAAATTAAAAGAAAATGGTGGTCTGCTATCATTTTGAGGTAACTTTTTACTGAAGTGGAATGATTAAGTTTTGACACATGTCTCTCAGGGTTGGGTTTTTTTCCTAGCAGAGATTTCTCAGGTAAAGGTTGAAGCCTGAATATGGGCAGTGCCATTATCCTAATATGTTGGAAGATGAATCCATCCATCTTATAACAATACCTCATTGCCTCCAAGGATCTTAAATTGTATAAAAGTACATGTGAATTTGAAATGAGATGTTGAGAAAAGGCAATTCAAAAATTATTCTAAGCTAGCTTTTAACATGTATTTATCTAATACATTTGTTCCCCCTGTATAAATGGAGAATGTTGATTCTTTTTTTTTTTTTAAAGAATTGGTGCTAATAATATCCTTTTTCTTGTACTCACGCCCCAATTCCTCTCCTTCAGGATACCTAAACAAGTGTTTTGAGCTTCAGGTCAACCATATCTGGAAGGGATAAGAAGAAAAGCTTCTAATTTAATTCTTTAGCTTTGGTATGTAGTAGACTATTATTCCCATTTTCTTGCTCACAAACTAAGATCCACTTGCCTATGAGTGTAAATCCATTGTCTACTGTAGGTTAGAAATCAGCTGTACTGCCTCATCGTGTAGTTATATTTTGGCTGCGGTACCCAGGCTGTAAAATCAGTGGGTCGCAACCATGGCTGCACCTTAGAGCCACCTAGGGAGCTTTTCAAAAAAAAAAAATACCAGTGCCTGGGCCCCACCCCAGCCCATTAACTCAGAATCTCTGGGGATGGGGCCTGGGCAAGAATTTTCTTTTAAAGCTCCCCAGGTGATGCTAATGGTGCAGCCAGGGTTGAGAACCACTGTTTAAAATTAAACAACATATGAGATCGCCCTTGTCTATAGGAATCACGTTTTCAGCATTCCCATCTCTAGTCACAAGTTGCTACTCTTAAACAAATGAATATTGACTTTACACATGGAGGGAAAGAGAATCCATGCTATGAAATTCCTTTTTATAACCTAATTACATAGAGAAGAAGGCACTCGACTGAGGCTTGAGAGCAGAAGCTCTGACCAAGGGTTATGAATATGAAAACGATGACGGCACTGGATGGCTTCCCTGTGCCTTTGATTTAGAACGAGAACTGGTGAGACAGGGTGTGAATGCACAAAGCCAGGCAAGGTACTCACCCACTCTCTGCCCTCGTCATCACCTATAAAATGGTGATAGGAATAGGGTGGCTATGAAAGTTAAATTAAAAATATTCTGTATTGACATATCGAAGGCATGAAATAGGTGTTTTAAGATAAAGAATTAAGGATCAGAGTTTCTGCTTTAGGCCAAATGATGAAGCAGTAAATTTGTCTCTCATTACTTTTGTTCTGTCTACCCAAGGGATGGATTAAAATGGCTATCAGTATTATGCACCTTAAAACCAAATGTAAGCGACCTTTAAATGAGCTGTTATTTGGATTATTTGGGTATCTCGATTACCACAGCTACTTGAAAAATGAATTCCTCTTCTTCACTTTCCCCTTTCCAGGACTATTTTTCCTAGATGGATATGATGTTAATACAGCTCATTATTATATTGCAGTAATTGAGGGAGAAGACCTTTTTGGGAATAGGGCACACGTGCAAGAGTTTTACTTTGTGAATAGTGGTCGTGGCCTAGTGAATGGGGGATCTTATGTGAGATGTGGTTAGTGTACTTAATCCCATCTACTGCTGCTACTCATCTTACCTTGGTTTTGGAAACCTCTACATTTGTTTTTGTTCATCTTCCAGAAAGCAAATACATATTTACTCTGTGTGTTTTTTCTTTACTATGATTTTTTTGTTATTGTAATTATTTGAAAACATCATTTATCACCCCTAACCATTAACAATTTATTGCTTGCATATTTTACTTAACTGGTAATTTATCACGTTTTCTTTTGAAAGTTCTAGTAAATTTACTGGTACTTTCAAAAGAAAAGAAATCTAGCAAATTTTCTTGACCTTATTACGTTATCAGTTTCATGTATGTGTGTGCATGCGTGAACTTCAACTTTTACATGGTTTATTTCTAACGTCCTGGTCTATAGTCCACCACTGAATTGGTAGATTTATTATTTTTAAAAATGCACTTAAATGGCCTGTACCATTTTTTTAAGAAGGAGATTTAATTTTCTTTTATAATCATGGCAAGATTTTTACAAATACAGATGCTTTTAATCATTTCATTTAGGTAATTTACAGTAATAATCTTTACTCTATAATCTTACAATTTGGAGGAGAGAGCTGCATTTGAGTGAAATGGGTACTTTTGGACTCGGGCATTCAAAAGCATTTCCTAAATATAGGACTTGCTTTTGTTTTTATGTAACTGTAATAATGACCCCAGTCTGAGAATCTATATATTAATTTATATGATGCTATTGCATTAAACCTTCCATGCTGAAAGGAGAAAAAAACCCCGCCCTTAGAGGAGAAAAATCATTCCCCGTGGTGCTCCTTCCTGCTCATCTCTTTGTCCCATTCCCGAGGCTGCCTCTAGGAGTCTTCATTTTGATTAACAGCCTTTCTTAGGAAGTGGGAGGCAGAGACTAAGATGCTAAACTCTCTCTGAAGTGTGTGCTAAATGATTCACAACAGTGTGAACGAATCAATTTCTGCAAGCATTCCCAACCTTTTAAATATGTAGTCTGCCAAATCTTTGTTGGATTACATTCAATTAAAAAAAGCACCTTTCTCCCCGGCACCTCTTTCCACACAACCCACAAGCATGCAAGTACTCCTTTGTGTGTTGGCTTCATTTTACTTGCCCCAGAGATAGACAGTGTTTTGGAGAAGCATCTAATATCAATTTGTCTTTATATTTAAATGTCTTAAGGTCTGCCTCTTTTATTTTTATCATTGCTAGTACTATTGGGGTTCATTTTAGTGGCCCTGGATATTTATTTTAAGAAACTGCTAGAAATTAGAGAAACTGAGTTTGGGCTCATCCCTGTTGGTGCACAAATATGTGTGATGTCGAAGAGGAATTACCTTATCCCAAATGGAAGTGAAATATCTTTTTCTAAGTATTTCTTCGTTACTTAGAGGGAAAATAAGTCAGCAACAAATTGATAGTTTATACTTAGCCAACTGTGCATTTAGGCAAAGGTTACTCAATTTTTAAATGCATCACTGTAAAGGGTGAGAGTCCATTCTCAAAACTGACCTGAGACCCAAGTCTCATCTCCAAATGGCTTGATCTAACTGAAGGGCCACTGTCTATTTAGGGGCAGTTGGTGGCTGTATTTCAAGGCAGTAACAACAACACTCCGGAGTTGTCTGTTATTCTGGCTGGCTGATGTTCTCCCCCCATATGGGAGTACCTTTCAAGATAGGCATTATGGTTTTAAAGCAAGGATTTGGTGATTCCTTGTGTGTAAGTTAGGAACAGTCAGGCCTACCATAACCCAGTCATCTAGGCTAGAAAAGAGGTTTAGTAGAAGAGAGATTATAAATGACACGCAAAGATGGTTCAAAGACTAGTGTGAGATCACTAGAGCTGAGGCTTTCAAGGTCTGGTCCGCAGACACCAGCATCAGAATCACCCATAGTACTTGTTAAACAGAGATTCCTGGCCTGTCCTCAGATCTACTGTATCTAAGATGCCTGGGGTGAGACCCAGGAATCTGTATGTTCACCAGGCTCCCCAGGTTAAGCTTTTTCAAGGTTGAGAATGCTGCTGTCACATTTTCACATTCTCTTTGACCTCTCTATTAATTTTTGCGAATAATCATCCAATCCCATTGCACAAGCAGGATACTCATTCTGAGAATACATTTGTTAACAAATATATGGTAGGAAGAGAAGATGGGCGATCAGGTAGCTAGCAATATAGGAAAAGAGGGAGAAAGATTGAATATTAGATACAAATTATTTTAAAGAAATTGCTCACGAAAACAAAAGGATACTCACTAAGAAAAGAAAATATAACCATATCAGCTCGTGAAGTTTTGTGCATTGAGCCTGATAATTTTCATATTCTCCTCTGGGTTGTCCCCGCCCCACTCCTTCCTCAGTATAGAACTATTGTAAGCTGTCTTAGAATTTATGCTCTGAAAGTTATTGAAGAAAAGTTTTCTTTTTGTGGCAAGTAATCATCATATTAAGTAGCACCAGGGGTTTTTGAAAGAAGACTCAGAAACTCTCACCTAGACACAAACAAACAATTATTAATGTGCCTAAATGGTGTAATGGAGAATATCAATGCATTGTATAAGAATACAAGATACAGTGGTATTTATGTTGGAGTGCAACATAAATCTGATTATATTTTGAAAAGAAACCGGAAAGCTTGTTGGTTTCCCAGTATTATAAAGTTTTCTTTTTTTCATTTCACAGTTTACATAGATGTAAATTTAAGGTTTGCTTTTGCAGACAGCAGGGATGTTTCCCATTGGATGAGAAATGGAACTTAATGATTGACTAATCTGTGAAGCTCTGATGGGGTTTAGAAGGGAAAGTCTGAGTTGCTGGTGGGTTACTATCATAAGAGAGTATTCTGTTTTTTCCACATCCACCCAAGGTGAAGGCTTCTTTGTCTCTCTCATGCAGACTACTGTGGTCGAATTATAAACTTCCCCCATCAATTCCATACAAATTCCATTCTTTGAACAATAAAAGCCAAGAAGCCCAGAAAAGCAAAATCATATCTAGGTGGCCTCCATGTACACCCTGGTTGCTTTTCCTGTGCACTGATTATTTTCTGGGTGAAGTTGCTGTCACTAACTTGTTAACTTATGTTAACAGCATGAATCATTCTTCCCCTAAGGGAGAGGAAGACAGTGTAGGCTCAGATTGCCTCCTCTTGGGTCGGATTTCCTAGCAGCAGAGCCTGAGACAAGGAGGCATTGAAGAGGAGAAAGGAGTGAGGACACAGGACAGGGCATGTGGCTTCAGCTAAAGGGTCACTTCAACTTACCCCACAAAGCTGATGTCCCTCAAGTCGAAGGAGCTGGCTTTTGTACCCCTATGTCAGGCAGTCCTTGTATGGGCTGATGGGGAGGGAGTTTGAACCTCTCTGGGGAAGTGGATCCTGTAGGCTGAGGACAGTTCTGCAGGAAAGGGGGCAGCTGAGGACCTTGAGCAGCCAACACTCCCCGCAGCTGGAAGAGGGCCGCCTCTGGGGGGACAGGAGTCTGGGTGGAGTACCAACAGCATCCACCTTTTGCCTCTTGTTTCTCACCTTTCCGATTCCTGCTCTACTCTGCCTTCATCATGCTAGCATTCTATTCAGAAATCATCCAAGACTCCTCACTGCCCAGAAGACACACTCCCAATTTTCCATTGTTCCCATCTTTTTCATCTCCAATCTTTGCCTCACTGCTCTTGCTACTCTCCCAAGGTAAACAATTCACCTTGTCCTGTACCTGTTTCATGAGTCCCTTCCCTTCCTCTCTACCTGACATATCTCCTTGCTCATCCCTGCATCTCCAATGCTTTCTTATTTATACCTAGAACTTAGAGTCAGCAGAACTATCGAGTTCCCATCCGAATATATTTTTGTTTGGGTAAATTATCTCACCTCTTTGAATCTTGAGTTCTTCATCTCTACAAGGGGCTGTTCAGTTCATAAATTCAAATGCGATGTTGCATTTTAAAGCTTTATAGGGTTCTCCCCATAGTACCCACGTATAAAGGGATCTGCCCACAAAGACACTGTGCTCCCTTTATTTTATGAACCTTTTTGATTCATTGTGTCAACTGTTTGGCATTTATCATAACTACACTTGAATTATGATGCGACATTATCTTTGGCACACCATCTTCTTAGCTAGACTGTGGGCTTCCCAAAGGCTGGTACCATTGCTGGCTAATACAGGGGGTCTTCCCTGGAGGTTTGTAAATTAACATGCTTGTTAATGACAACTTGTATCTGGACCATAAAAGTAGAGAAAGCAAGAGAGTTTCAGGCCTAGATGATTACAGTTGAAAAATCCAAGTAAGTTTAGGTTTATGGTTCAAACAGAAACTTAGAAGCTGATTGTGATATATAATGAACAGTGATGAAAAGCTCACTAGAAAAGGGAACGTTTTATGGAAGCAAGGGACCTCTAATACAAATATGTGTAAGAAATGAATGGTTCTAGTAACCAATATATTAGGCAGGAGGTTCCAAAAAAGTCATCTCCCAATTATATTTGCTCTCTTCACATTTATCAAATTGCAGCCAAGTAAAATATGCTTTTAAAAACATTTTCAATTTCCTTAGAAATTTCGAGTTGGTATTATATACCCTTCTTTCAAAACTGGAATATTTAGTTAAGATATCTGATTGGAACTATATGCCAAAATGATTAGAATCAGTAGGTTAATTATAAAAGGCAATGTTATTAGGAGTTATTATTTATTCTGTTCTTTGTGTCTAGAGTTTATTTTTTTAAGTGTATTCCATCATGCCCTAAGGGTATTTATAGACAAAACTTCTTAGCAAGTCTGACTTTCATGATTTCACTCCATGCACTGGGCTTGTACAAGTGGCTATTGTATACCAGCCAAGATGATTCACTTTTTATCACAAGATGGAAAACTTCTTTCAGTATGGTTCTATCTTGAAATATCTGTTTTCTGCTACTGGTAAAATACCAGTGACATATGAGGTAGTAAGCATTCATTGAACACTTTTAATATAAGTAGTTCAAGATTTTGAAAATCTGAAACTTGGGATGGTGCTGAAAAAAAACAAGTGGATCATATCACAATAAACTAAACTTACTCATTTCTCTTCTTTACCTCCCACCATAACTCTAAATACAGGGATGGGGGAGAAAAAGAAATTGTGAAAGCCCTAGAGGAATGCCTCATTAGCCTGACTGTTTCTACTATAGTTGGCATTTATCTCCTTTTAAAACAATCCATGGTTTATGTGTGCTTCTCAGCTGAAACTTAGAAGATAAGAAAAGATAGAATATTTGGAATGTCATACACAAGGAAGAATTTCTGTCAAACACATTATTGAAGCTGGAAAGAAATGAAATTGAAACAAAGAACACCTGCTACTTTAACTCATTTAAAAAAACATAATGTTCTTTACTGGCTGACTGGAAATATTGTATTTTCAGAGAAGAGAAAGTGCTAATCTAAATGGGAGAAAAATGTACACAGATTTACTATGCAATGAAATGAAATCAGAAATATTTTAAATTGGGTATTTCAGTTTGTGGAAGGATAGGTAGTTTGTATAAAAATGGTTTTACTCATCAGGTGGTGAATATTTCTCACAGATTGCCGTAAGGAGAATAAAATCAGCTTGTCACTAAAGTTTTTTTTTTTTTTTATTGACATCTTTAGCTTGTCTTCATGCCAGTAATTAAATTGCTAATTATGTGTTTCTGTTACTGTGGTCATGGTTTTATTACATAATTGCTTCAAGTTTTGCTCAAATCACTAACAATATTTATTTAACCTTTTTGTGCATTAGATAAATTTTAATATATAAAAGCTTTGGAACGAGTTCATTGACTCTGTTTTGATTAGCAAAATCAAAGGAATTCTAACCTTTCTTATAGTTACATGGGTTGGGTCACATTTTCAATGAGATTGCTGATAATTATTAATTCAAGCAGTAGCAATCATTGAAAGACCAACTGAAATAGAAGAGAAAAAAATACAAAGGAAACTTTTCAAAAACCCAGTGCCCATTCCAGAAAAATTAAATGATCTTTCTTGCAGCAAGCAGAAATATAAATTAATAATTTGATCCTTCATATGTGCCCGGAGTTTTCCAAAAAATATTTGATTAAATTATGGCTAATTCAGTTACCAAACTTCCCCTCCCCTTTTGAATGTAGGCATAATTTTTGTCAGTGTTTCAATGTATTCATAATTTTTTCCCATTTGTTTGTTTTATACAAACCACAAGAGACATTTTCTCAGTGAAGATTGCCTCTTTATTTTATTTTGAAATATTTGTGTATTTATTTCATTAAATGAGATAATGCTTTTTCTTATTAACATAATTTCCAGTACATTAAACATATTTCTCCACAGACAGAAGAGTGGTATCAAATTAAATGACAGCTAAATCACTTGCAGCAATTTCAACTGTTAAAAGAAATAAGTGTCTCTGTTTTCTTTGTGATCACAAGATGTGCTGTAAAGGGAAATGAAATACTAAAGAAAGAAGGGAAAACATAAAGAAATAATGACTGACTTATTGCAGTAATACCACTGAGAGAAGAAAAATTCACTACGAATAAAAGGAAAAATAATCTAGTGGATTTGAAAGTTACCAAAATTCATTTCTTATTGATGAGTTCAGTGGAAGCCTAATACGCAGTAAACTGATGAAGAAAAGTCAATGCAATAAACTATGAATGATGAAAGTTGAAATAAATACTTTGCGTATGGAGAACCATTATTCTAAATGCCTTTAATTTTTTAATAATTCATGTCATTATGTTTATAAAAAAGGAGGAATTATTGCTTGGTGGACTCAAAAGGCATGTAAAAAGCATCTACAAGAATCTCATATTTAGTAATAAGTCCAAATGATATTGGTGACCTTATGGTTTTTAGTATCATGTCCTGACTTCGGCAGAAGTGCATTAGGGGGCATACACTACCAAATGTAAAATAGATAGCTAGTGGGAAGCAGCCGCATAGCACAGGGAGATCAGCTCAGTGCTTTGTGACCACCTAGAGGGGTGGGATAGGGAGGGTGGGAGGGAGACGCAAGAGGGAGGAGATATGGGGATATATGTATACATATAGCTGATTCACTTTGTTATAAAGCAGAAACTAACACACCATTGTAAAGCAATTATACTCCAATAAAGATGTTAACAAAAAGAAAAAAAAAGAAGTGTATTAGGGGAGGTGAACCTTACTTTTAAAAAATGGTGCTGATAAATGATATTGGTGCATTTGTACAGCATACTTTCTCCATCAGGGATAATCTGTTTTCCAAAAAGACAATTAATTTTTGGAAAGAACAAAACTCAGTATACATATTATGTGTATGTAGGTATATACTATGCTTGTGAACATTCTAGGGAAAACAGTGGCACTTTTCGACAAAATTCAGTGTTGTCACACCCATAAGCATATGCATACATATGCGTGTGTGTCTGTGTGTGTGTTTTTTTATACCAGCCAAGTTGTTAATTTGTTCAAATCAGAGCATAGAGGTTACCTGGATCTGTTTATTTGCAGGTGGCCTTATTCGCTCATTTTCTCTCTTTTCACCCATCATTAAAAAAAAAAAAAAAATTAATTTAATCGATTCAGTCAGAAGGCAGTCAATGCAGTATGGGGGGAAAGAATCACTGGAGTTACTTTTCCTGAATTGACTTTGACTGAATTAACCTTCTAATACAGTTAATTTTGAAGCTCTCTCTCCTCACACTCCTATCTTTCTCTCCCCTTTGTGTCCCCCAGTCAGTTTGTACCCTAACCCTTCACCCTCTCTCTTGCCCTTTTCTCCTCTCCTCTTTCTCCCTTCTGGCTTTCCTCTTCCTCCTTCCCTCGATCTTACTGAGAAGCCTTTCCCACCTACCCCCTGCCCTCTCTCCCCTCCCACCACACACAGCTTCCCTTGACCCACTAAGGGGAAATATACACATTCTAAAGCTAGTTTTTCTTTTTTTGAATTACAGAGATTTGGAACTATCGCTTTGCTGAAAACATCTGGCTGCCGGTCTAGAATCTGACTCAAGGTAATAATTGTGATTTTTCCACTTTTAGAGACCTCTTCTTCCCAAAGGTTCTAGGGTCCCCACTCAGTGTAAACTTTCCCTCCATCCCTGGGATTGTTTTCTTCTCAATCTGGCACCCTTATGAGGGTGTGTGGGAGCTACAGGGCAAGTAGTGTTCTGAGGGGTAGGGGAGGACTGGCCTGGGGAGAGGGCTTTATCGATGTTCAGGAATCCTTTTGTGTGCCCACTTTGGAAATACTTCCTCTTATCTTTCATTTAGAATGCAGGGGATAAGGCAAAAGTGCAGGCCACATGCAAGAGATTTGAATTATGCATTAAGCTGATAATGCCCCAGAATGCAAGCTTATGTCAATAAATAGCTAGGCTGGTAGGAGGAAGGAGGTCACTTTACCTGCGCTGAGGGTACCACATAGGGAGAGCTCTAGAGGGGGCCGGGGTGAAGGGTGAAAAGGAGTTCACATGCTTTTAGCTTGCTCCGATGAAGAAACAAGAGTAAGTTAATATTGAAATTATTGTCTAATGCTTATTTACTTTTAAGTTGCTTTAGCCAGGATAACAGGACTGTTTCCAGCGAGGGCCCTGTGTGTGCAAGGCTGCGTTTGTGGTAGGGTTAGCGCTACTGTGGAACCTTATGTAAGGTTTCTCTGTGTAGGGGAGGAATTCATTTGGATCCTTTAATGGGACCTTTAAAAAGGCAAGATTGTTCAAGATGATATTTGGCAAAATACATAATATTGAATAAAATGCTCAGGGTTTTGTTTCAGCAGGTGCCCCTTCCTGATTAATATGTAGCAGAAAAGCAAGAGAAGTTAAGCTAGTGGAAGACGCAGGAGGATTAAAAGAATTTTATAAATTATCTCCCTGACCCATGATACAGTACTACCCAATGCTGATGGAAATGGATTCTTTAATCTTTGCATTACTTCTCGTGCTTTAGTAAAATGCATCCATGGATGTGACCATTTTCTACTATGAGAAATTAGCTGTGTGTGCACACACACATGCACGCACATGATTTTTAAAAAATATTTAGTTATGTCTCCCAAGTAAATGGAAAGTGTCTGGGAGTAGGGACCGTAGGACATGAACAACTGAACCTTTGCCTCTTTCCTCACCAAAAAAAGAAGAAATTACATGTGCATTTCATCATTTTCCTAGTTTTAGACAGCAATTTGCAGCTCCAGGTTCTGCAAATCAGAAGCTGGTGCTTAGTCTCTGTAGCTGTGAATGCATTTGTGAGGCCGGTTCTATGTGCACACATGCATATACACACCAACAAATTAAAAATGGATCTGGGAAAACACCCTTCTCCTCAGAGAGTCATATCAAGCAGTGTTTAAATTAAATAATTTGCAGAGTGTGGGGAATAAAGCTTTTGTAGCAGTATCTGGAGGTTATCGTCCCTTGGGAAATTCCTGCCATTTAGTCCAATCTGGTGCATGCCAATGAGACACACAGGCTGCATACAGACACTGGTAGATAGATTTTATTTTACATCTAAATTATATTCATTTCTTTGGGTTATCTGCCATTTTGTGTTGCTGTTGAGGAAAAGTTAAAAAAAGGAGACAAACCTCTTGTGAAGGGTTGAGGTCATTAAGATCCAAACAAAAGTGAGGAAAGGTTATTAGTGAGCAGGAATGAGGGCAGGTTGACTTCTTCTGGAGTAAAGCCAGTTTTCCCACAGCTCCTGGGGGAGCATGTCTGTGATCCGTAGAACGTTCCAGTGCAGGTCAGTGTTTGATGTTGCTCCCAGCACCATTGACTGATGGCAAAAGAAGAGACATTGCTGTGATGAGGTAATGCGAGTGGGTAAACCACAAGTAGAAGAAATCAGTTGATTTCTTGCTACTGGTCCTGCTCAACCCGTATATAGTCTGAACTGGACGTTAAGAAGAAGTTTACCAGTTAGAACCTCATACCGTGTCTCTGGTTAACTCATTTCTCTCCCGTCAGATGTTTTCTAGCCTAATCAGCACACCTATCCAACCTGTGGAAAAGAAAGGCCAGTCACAGTGAGGATGGTGAAGGAAATGTTTATCAGGAGAGGAGAGAAAGACAGAGACAGACAGAGAGAGATAGAAGGGAGAAAAAATATCTGCCTACCTATGTCCAGGGAATTAAAAAATACTGGTTATGAAAATTAGGGTATTTTCAAGTGAAAATCGTTATTTTCCCCAGGCCTAAGATTAGTTTTGTATCCTTTAGACTTCCAGCTGCCTCCCTTAAATAAATAGTTGCATATTACTAGTAGGCTGTGTAGAAGCTGGCAGTTAAATTCCCAGTGAATCCCATGTTCTGGCTTGTTCTGTTTCTTTGATGAAAATACGGGTGTTACTTTGCTAGGGCTGCCATAACAAAATACCACACAACTGGGTGGCTTCAACAATGAAGATTTATTTTCTCACTAGTTTAGGAGGCTGGAGATCTGAGATCAAGGAGTTGGCAGGCTTGCTTTCTTCTGAGGTCTCCCTCCTTGGCTTACAGACGGCCATCTCCTCCCTGTGTCCTCATGTGGTTGTCCCCCTGCTCGTGCATGTGTCTCTTTGTGTCTAAAATTTTAAGTTCACATAACTTTTGATGCAGAAATTCCATTTCTAATTTATACTGCAAAAAAACTTCAAATAAATGAAGATACATATACATATATACAATACATCTTACATATATATTATAAATATATATTACATATTATTTTTGGTAAAACTAATAAGTTAGGAACAATAATAAAAGCACAGTAAAGGCTACAATGTTTATGATTATTTATACTATGGAATACTATATAGCTATAAAAAACATTAAGAGAAATAGTTTTAGATAAATCTAGATATAAATCAGAATAACATAAAGTGAAAAAGTCAATTCACAGACCAATATGTGTAGTCCAATTTTGATTATGTAAAATACAGACAGAAATAAATTCAAAGTGAATACATAAAGGATGAGAGGCTCAAAAGGGCGACAAAGGAAGATTCTGAACTCACCTCCTCCCATGGACACACTGAGTTTACAGCTACATATGGTACAATTTCCTCTTAAAAAATCCCTATAGCCTGGCCGAGTGACGTTACACATTGGGCAAATGAGAAGAAAACCACATTAAAGAGGGTAGAAGAGGCTGGGACACAATCTTGCCATAAACAGTGTGGTAAAGACTGTAAAATAAAGATTGTAGAGACACATCTATATTTAACAGTAACTAACTCTGTGAGAGCAGCTATTGAAGGATAACAGGAGCATTCTTTCATGTTTTTATTTGTATTGATATGTAGTGTGTTGATTTTTAGCCATAAACATATATTTAATCTTCATTTATATTTTTATAAAGTGACCCCCTAAAGTTATTGAAAATATCATTGACTTGAAAAATTTTACATTCATAGATAAAAAGATATACATGAATAAAAAGATGGGTTACAGGCGGTGGCTTTACAGGTAATAGGTTTTCTATGAGCGTTTTCATATTTTATTCGCCAAATATTCCATAGTGAATACCATTGTTCCACCCAAAATGTACTGAATAAAAATACCAAAGATTGGGGCCCAGAGATCTGCATTTTACAAAGCTCCTGAGATAAGTCTGGTAGTCGGCTAGGTTGAGAATAACCTGCAAAGGTTACACATCTCCAAATGATTTTAAGGCAACATTAGAATTTAAATGTGCTTAGAAAGAGTGATTTCACTTAGATTTTGCTTCCAGGTAAATTCTGGAGAACATAATTGTTTCCTTTACATTTCATGAATTCTGATTCAGCTGCTTTTTGGCTTCCAGATTCTCTATCTACTGTGGTGATGCTATTATTTGGTGAGTTTTCCACACTTGTTGAATATCTTATACCTCATGCTGCTACTTATATTAACTGCATATGGTTGCTGCTCGAATTCTAAACTCAACACTTCTGAGTATGTATTTAATTGCTTACAGAATAACCAGTGGGGTGGTTTTAGAAAACCTGTGACTCGTTCTCTGTGTCTTCTTTTCTTTTACCTCTTCTTATATTCTTTTTTGTTTGGGATATGTCACCTTTTCAGGTTATTGAGCTCTTAGAAAAGAGACATGACTACATTTCATATATGAGCACCTTCTTTTCTTGTGTCTCTCATTGGAAAGGAAGGGCCAGATGTGTGTGTTTTTAAAAGAACCTTGAATTAATCTACATAACTTTGAACAATCATGTCTGCCTGCCGTCATGTCTTTCTGATACGCCAGTATGCACACCAAATGTTTGTCCACTTAACAATGAGACACTTATTTTTGTATTCCCAGATCTATTGGTGTTTGCTCAGAATGAAGTTTCCTCCTGTCTGAACTGTGGAATAAGATCCATTTTCCCTTGTCTGCTCAATAGTTCTATACGACCCATTTTGCCTTTTGCCCCTTATGTATTTCTTATCTTGGAGGTCAAATTAAGGCTGGACCGTTATATCCCCCAATGGCTACTAAAACAATACTCTTTGGAGAAAAGTATAAAGTATAACTTTGTGGCTTGTCTGTATCTTGAGGGTCTTTTTCACATTCCAAGTTTCAGAAGCTCGATGAAGCTGGAGTTCCTAACCTCTCACTCACAACATATACCACTCGCTAAGTTTCTCTTGCTATAAGAATAGCTACAAGAATGAGAATTGTCATAAAGGGGGAGAAAGCTCTTCAATAATTAGGATTCATCTACAACTCGAGCATTTTATTAATTACACATTGTAATCACATGGATAGTCACAAAACCAATTGTGCAAGTCTGTATTTAGAGATTTGTAGACAGAAGACTTAACGTAAACATAGAAATGTTAAGCCTACTCAACTGTAACCTGCAAAGAAGATAACAAGAAGGATTCTGTTCTCTGTATGATTTGTGAACAATGCTAAGTAAATATTCATCATTAATGTATAATAACTGTTGCTTTTGGCAGTTCACTTTTCATTTAATTTGATAATGTGTCCAGTAAATGAAGTGGTACAGGCTACAGTGTTTTACCAACACAACTGCATATTTTCAATCATTGTTAAATGAAGGCAGCTCAAGGCAAAGCTTTAACCCCCACTAGTTTTGTGTGTGATAAAAAGAGAAGGCGCTATCAATCTTTATTGTCTGTCTCGCTTACTGTAATTGCATTCAATAGTCCACTGATTCTGTTGTCTGTGCTAATGTCAGGAACAGAGGAGAGCCAGATGCTCAGACTTGATCATATGCATCCAGTGGCCACTTTGATAAGTTGGCAGCAAGTCGCTGGGTTTGATGATAAATTGTTAACGCTATAGATTATGAACAGCTGAACACTGCAAGTGTACATGGAGGAAACTTCTTACCTTGTTTTAAATCTGGCATCATGATGCTAGCTAAAGGGCATGTCATGTATTATTCAAATGCATCTTGCACTGGAAACGTGCCAATGACTCATTGTATCCCTATGAATAGTAAAAGCAACAACAACAACAAAAATCCACAGTGATTTGAACATGACATTAATGGTCCCAGGATTATGAAAAGCATTTTGAAATACTGTTTAATAGTTTTGATTATCTAATTCAACAAGAAGAAAGCTTCTGAGTTGTATTCATGTTTAATCCATATTAAGTCATGCTCTTCCTGGTCACTTCTGTCATATTAGCTGATAATGACGATGTTTTCTAAAAACAAACTGGTTTTTCATTAGTTAAAACCCTTGGCAATTTGCTTGTGAAGGGACATAAATTGGAGGTGGGGGCAAGCAATGTTTTGAAATATTTGCCAAGATTTTGTTTCACATAGATGCTGCTACCTTGGAGAGAGATGTGATATAGGCCATTTGTACAGAGTATATAATAGGTCTTATTTCTCTTGAACCCATGTGACAGTTATAAAAGTTCAGGTCAGGGTTCTAAGTCACTGGACACCTATTAAAGTTTAAAAAAGCTGAGATGACCATGAACCATATAAAAGTATTCTACTAGAGAATGCTGAACTGTTGACCGCATTTTATATGGGAAATTCTAAGTGAACCAGACAAAGAATATTTCTTTATCTCTGGAGGAATTGCTCTTGAAGTCTCTGATCTTACATGGTTCATTTTCCCTAAAATAAACATATGTAAGAAATACTGTTGTATTGAAGGATTGGGACCAAAAAGATCTCTTGCTTAGCTGGTGTGTTTCCTTTTATTAGATAATGGAAATTTTGTAATCCATTGTATATTCCTTTTTGTGCTTCTAGGAAACTCAAAGACTCAATTATTAGTCACCTTTTTAGCTGAGTTCTCAGCCATGATTATCTATGATTATCTCCTTCATTGTTTTCTTGTTACTTTACCTTCATTTTCATGTCTCTCTCTAATTGTCAGGATGGGTATATAAAATCGGTGGATAGCAGAGGAAAGAAAGGAGGGAGCAATCTTTAGGAGGCTTAAAGGGCGGAGTCCTGAGGTAGTTAACTGTGTCACTAGAATAAGGACCAGTCTTTAGTAATGACCAGTGTGGAATTCTGGTTGATACTGGGAAAGACACTTAGACCTCTCTTATGGTCATTTCCTCTTCTTAAAAAAAAAAGTCGATATAATAAAAAGCATTCATGAGATCTGGTGATGATTTAATTAATATAGAGCAAGCATTTAATCAATGTTAGCAACTATTGTGTTGATAATTTTTATGTGAGCTCTAGAAGGGAGAGGTAGCACAGTATGACCCAAATGTTAGAGTCTACTTCTGATGGCATCTGAAATTGAGTTCAAGCCTTAAGGTAGTCTTACCCATGATTTGGTATACTACAAATTAAATCCTGCTTAAGCAAGCTAATGTATGAGAATCTTGGTTTACTCATTTGATTATTTAAGAGATGTACTCTTCATTCATAAAAGATGTTTAACTTTGTAAAATTCTTTATTTTGGTGTTCTTTGAGGTATCAGGCTTTTCTGTGAGAATGAGTCATTTAAATTTATACAGTATTTGCAAGAACATATTGTTAGTCTAAAGTAAAATACTGCTCCCCTTCACTCATCACTTGAGAAAAAGTTCCACCCAGATGAGCCCTCCTTCCTTCTGGGTCTCTAGGATGATCGCTCATCTTTTGCTTATCTTGATCCTCTTAGTTTGCTCTAGCCATGGGAGCTGCTCCTTTCTGGGCTTCTCTCCTTCAGCCCTCAGTCCCATTTGCCGGCATGCCCAAGGATATGGCTTCCGGCTCCTTCCTTACTTTGCCTGCACACTCTCCCTTGTGGGCTCATCCAATCCAGAGGCTCTAGTGTTCATCTAGACACTGGTGGCTACCAAATTTCCATCTCCAGTGTGACCCCTTTCCTGGCACTTCAGTTCACTTATTCAACTACCTATTTGACATATAAATAAGCATCTAAAACCTAGCTTGATTTTTCCTCTGGGGCCATCTCATTCTCCAGTCATTTCTATTTCAGTAAGTATCGCCACCATCTGAAATCGCTTAAGCCAAAACTTAGTTGTCATCCTTGCTACCTCTCTTTCTTCACCCACCACACCAGTCATCAGAAAGTCCTGTTGGGTGTGTCTCTGGAACGTATGTGGTTCTTTCCCCACCTTAGCCACTATGCCTAAGCCACCCGCCATCCTAACTTATCCCACTGTGGTAGCCTCCTGGTCTCTCTGCTTCCTTTCTTGCTTCCCTTACAATCCATGGTACATAAAGAGATATTTTAAAAACACAAATAAAATCATCGTGCTGAATTCTCCCTAAGTATGGCTTCCCATCATCCTTAGGATAAATGCCAATTTTTTCCCCATTGTCCGTGAGGCCCTACTTTTCCAAAGTCATCTCTAGGATACCCTCATCCCTGTTCTTCAGGCACTATCAGTGTTGCTCTCACTCAGGGCCTTTGCATGGATGTTTTGTCTACTTGGAACATTCTTTCCCCAGATTTTTACAAGACTGGCTGCTTCACATCTTTCACATCTCTGTTTAAATGCCACCTCACATAGACTTTCCCAACATGCATCCCACACTGTCTCTTGTATTTTATTTTCTTCAAAGATTATTATTATCTGATTGCTTTCTTCTTTATTTGCCTATCTTCTGTATTCCATTACTAACATGTAAGCTTCTTGAGAACACACTTTCATCTTGTTTACCCTTGAGCATTGTGTTCAGTGTAGTGATTCAGACTGTAGGTTCTGGGATCAGATTCACCAGGTTTGGATGCTGCCACTGACACCCACTGCTCAGGGATTTCACACCAGTTGCTTCCTTCTGTGTGGCTCAGTTTTCCCATGTGAAAATGGAGACTATGTTAGCGTCTGCTCAGACTGTGTTGTGGGGAATAAAGGATACCATACATGTGAAATATTTATGACAGGCCTGGCACTCTATTTCCCTATTCACTTAGAATAATACTTCTGTACCATCGATATTTAATAAGTATGTGAATAACATAGGAACATATGCATACTGACATTCTCATGTTTAATTGATGAATATTTTTGAATATTATGTATTTTAATATTAATTTATGAAAAGATCTTATAACAAAGTTTTTGACCTCAAAAGAGTAATTAAAATATTTATAATGTTTAACCCAATGACCTATGATTAACAATTATGTTGTCATTTAAACTTCTAAAGTTGATATATTAAATCTTGTTACATTAGTCAATAATTTTTTGCAAATAAGCTCACTCATGATAAATGGTGAAATCACTTGGCTATTTTTCTTAATAGAATTTTGAAGGTTGATAACTATTTTCTCTTCATATGTGTGACTTGTTGTTTGGGAAAATTAGAAAATATGGTTGAGCAAAATGAAGAAAATAAAAATAATCTGTAATTCTTGATTTTTTATATCTATTTGCACTTCCATACTTCTCTGTATACGGTCATTGTATTATGTTTGACATTAGCTGTTGGTGATAGCCTGAAATAAAGACTTGTGGAAGATAGTTTATTTGAGGAGTAATCCCAGGGAGATCACTTGTATTGCTGTTATTAACTGCATCGCTTTTTTTTTTTTTAATTAAGGCTCTTTATTCATTTTTTAAAAATTTATTTATTTATCTATTTTTTAATATTTGGCTGCACTGGGTCTTCGTTGCTGTGCACGGGCTTTCTCTAGCTGTGGAGAACGGGGGCTACTCTTCATTGAGGTGCACGGGCTTCTCATTGCAGTAGCTTACACAGGCTCTAGGCGCGTGGGCTTCAGTAGTCTTGGCACGCGGGCTCAGCAGCTGTGGCTCCTGGGCTCTGGAGCGCAGGCTCAGTAGTTGTGGCGCATGGGCTTAGTTGCTCCGCCGCATGTGGAATCTTCCTGGACCAGGGCTCGAACCTGTGTCCCCTGCATTGGCAGGTGGATTCTTAACCACTGCGCCACCAGGGAAGTCCATGCATCGCTTTTTTGAAATTAATGTTTTTCAGTGTTTTCTGTATGTACATAGAGCAATTAATTTTTAAAATTGTATCCTAAGACCTTGTTAAACTTACTTAGTAGCTTTATTATAGAATTTTCTATGTGTACAATTATACTGTCTGGATAAAGACCATTTTACCTAGTTAATTCCAATTTTATGCCTTTTATTTCTTTCTCTTGTCTTGTTACACTATACACATCCTCCAGTAAAACGATGTGGTGAGAGCAGAAACCTTTGTCTTTGTTCCAGCCTTGCAGAGAAAATATTCAATCTTTCCTGTGATATGTGATGCTAGTTACGGGTGTTTAGCTGATGCCCTCTATCAGATTGAGATAGTTCCCTTTTCTTCCTAATTTTCTGAGAGTTTTTGTCATGAACAGATGTTACATTTTGTCATTTTTTCCCCCCTGCATCCATTGGGAGGATCATATGGTTTTTCTTTTTTATTCTGTTAATATGATGAATTTTACTGACTTATTTTCAAACTTGAAACCAGCCTTCAGTGTATTACTTATGAGATATTATCATAACCACTTGATAATGATGTATCATTTTTATATATTTCTTGGATTCAATTTGCTAATATGTTGTAAAGGATTCTTGTGTGTTTATTCATGAGAGGTATCAGTCTGGAGTTTTTTGGTTTTGTTTTTGTTTTTTTCCTGAGAATATCCTTATCAGAGTTCTGTTGGGTCATAAAATGAGTTAGAAAATGAGCTCTCTTCCCCTATTTATAGAAAGAGTTTGTGTAAGATAGTTACAATTTCTTTTTAAAATATTTGATACAATTCACCATTGAAACCAGCTGGATTTGGAGTTCTCTTTGTTGGAAAGGTTTCAATAAAAATATTAATTTATTTAGTTAATATGGGGCTATGCAGATTTTCTATTTCTTCTGTGTCACTTTTGGCAAATTGTGTTTTATAAGAAATTTAACCATTTTGTATAAATTCTTGAATTTATGAGCATACATTTATACATAATATTTTCTTAATAAACATCATTATCTGTAGGATCTGTAGAGATATCCCCACTTTCATTTCTGATATTGCTATTTGTGTTCTCTTTTTCTTGATCAATTTTGATAAGTTTATCAATTTTTTAATCTTTTAAAAATTAAATTTGGCTTTGTTACTTTTTTCTATTATTTGTTTTCTATTTCATTAATTGTTACTTTCCTCTCTTTAAATTTTCTTCTTTCTACTTGGGTTTAATTTAATTCTCTTCTTTTTCTGTCTTCCTAAAATAGAAACAGATCACTGATTTTATAACTTTTTTTGTGCCTTTCTAATGTAAACATAATGCTTTACATTTCTTTTTAACCACTACCTAAGCCATATACTACAACTATTGATATGTTGGATTGTCATTAGTATTCAGTTTGAATATTTTCTAATTTCTTTTGATGATTTCTTCTTTGATCCACAGGTCAAATCAATATATTACTTAATTTTCAAATGTTTAGTGATTCTTTAGCTACATTATTTTTATTGATTCCAGGTTTTAATTTCATTGTCAAAAAATGCTCTGTAAGATTTCACTACTTTAAAATTTATTTAGATTTGTTTTTGGTCCACTGTATACATGAAAAAAATGGTATTCTATAAATGACTGTTAGGTCAACTGTGGAAGTATTCTATATTCTTATTGAATTTTGTCTACTTGTTCTATCAGTTATTGAAAGAGGAGTCAAAATCTACAACTTAAGATCACGCATTTTTCTCTTTGTTTTTGTCGGGGTTTGTTTTAGGTATTTTGAAGCTCTGTTTATTAGTTACATACAGTTTTTCGTGTCATGACTTCCTGACAAATTGATCCTCGGTTCATTACGTAGTGTCCCTTTTTATTTCTGGTAATACTTTTTGAGTTGAAGTCTAATTTGCCTAATATTATTATAGCTACACCCTTTCTTCTGAAGCTTAGGGCCTTTTCTCCTCTCTCTCTCAGTGTGTGTTAAAAACCAGGCCTTTGTATTTCCAAGAAAGAGCTCCATTCAGGCTTCCATATAACCCTTCCCAGGATAGTGCATGAGCTTTCTGCTCTAGTTTTCAGGTTTTTCTCCAGTTATGGCCTTGCATATTTATTTAACTTTCTTGCTCAATTATGCATTAAAAGAATGTTTGGGGAATTCGCTGGTGGTCAAGTGGTTAGGACTCCACACTTCCACTGCAGGGGACATGGTTTCAATCCCTGGTCTGGGAACTAAGATCCCACATGCCGTGGTGTGGCCAAAAAAAAGGGATGTTTATTAGGTTTCATCCAGCATTTCTAGACGTTTGTAGCAGAAAGAACTTATCCTGTCTGCCATATTGATGAAATTAGGAGGCTCACTGTGCCTTTAATTGTATAATTACCTTTTTTTATTAATATTTGAATTTAATTTTCAATTCTTTAATAATAAATGTAAAAACAGTAAGAACTATGGCTGTTATTTAAATCTTGAGGTTTCTGATACATGAAGATTGTAATGGAAGCTCATGAGGTATTTTCAGTATTTCAAAATTCCTGGTGTAATTTATTTTATATGAATACACAAAAATGCTATGCATGCTAACTAGCATGTCTTGTCTCTCTGCTTTTCATATTATCTCAGTATGTTAACAATGGTTATATGATGCTGACTAGAAACTCTAGCTCTTGATGACATTTGAGACTGAGACATTTTCATTACACCAAACACTGATATGAGTGTTTCAGATATTCCCAATATTCATAGTGGTGAGAATTTAGCACAATCCCTTTCTCAACATTTCTCACATTTTAGTAATTCATTGCAATAATTTGTAATTTTTGCCTTATTCTATTACTAACCTCTTATTTATACTACATTTTGTTCCATTGTTTTCACCATACATTTTTGTGCTAAAAATCCACATTTTATAAAAAATAAACACGGAACCACTGGGAAAAGTGAAGTAAAAGTAGTCTTTGATTATATAAATATTTGGATCCTCTGCATTATAGCTTTCTGGACCTAAAATGTGAGCTAGATGTCCTTATTGCCAAAATTTACTTGGGGACGTGGACCTCCGCACGTCCATTCTAGAGTTTAATAAGATTATATTTTGTAATTGTACAATGTGTCAGAGATGAAATTCTAATAGTCACAGCTATGAAGCACAGATAGAAAGTGTTTGCATTTTATAAGATTTTGTTCTAGAACCAGAAGGCAAAATAATGAGTATCTTTCTGTAAAATCAGCCTTGATCTAAGCACTTAGATTTATGTAGCAATTAGTATATAGCACTGAAGTATAATTAGAAGGCTTTAATTTGCTAATTATTTCTCTCAACTATAGATATAATTGTAGAGACATAGGCCTTCCACTTTAGAAAGGTCATAAAGGCTAACTCCTTTTCTGAAAGTTAAATCCCCTGTACAGTATTCCTGCCAAGTACTCGTCAAGTCTGGAATTCAGCTCTTGTTCTATAGCTATGTACCCAGTGAGGTAAGGTCTCCTGACTCTTGGAGACCAATTGCACCTCCTGGGATAATAAATAACCTTCTCTCCACTTTGGTGCATTCCTTTGTCTCGCTTTCTCTGAATCTTCATGCTCCTGAATCTGAGTTGCTGTCCCATGTAGCACAGGACAGTTGGAACCAAACCCCAGTGTTCCATTGGTTTTCACACACACAAAAAATCCATCAGTTTCAATCATTTCATAATTTTATGCATGTGTATGTATGTGTTTTCGTGGGGGAGAAGTCACATCATGCAGTCTATAGGGTCTGTTGACAATTTCTTTTCTACTCTTTAATACTCACCCTATTCACTTGAGGTAGAGGCAGGTTTCATTAAGAAAACTTACGTTCACATTTAGTGTCATTCCTGTCTCTAGTTCTGTTCTAATTTATTAAAGAGTTACTTTCAACAAAGATTGTGCTCACCCTGAAAGGAATTCTGGTGAATACTTTTCTCTCTCATCACAGATAATAATTATCTTTAAAAATTATATTAAATGTCTACCTACATATACTGTAGAAAGCTACCAGTGTGAAATACATGGCCTGCTAATATGAATTCTTAAAAATTGGTGGTAAGAATTGGTAGATACGTTTAATAATAAAAATGCTGGGACTGTGAATTGAGGTGCAGGATGGGGGATTTTACATAGGGATAATCATAGCAGGGACACCAGCTGATAAAAAGAAATAACTTGCTTGCAGGTTAGGTTGTGATGAACTGTTGTAAAGTAAATACACTTGTGTTATATTCAAGTAAGTAGAGAATCACTAGCTAAAAACACATTGCCAGATATCTGGTCATTATTACCTTCCTTAATGGATGCATTAGGCTAATCTGTAATGAGCACATTCACCTTCTAGATAGAAAGCCCTCAAAGCACTTTCAAACATTAAATGAGTGACTACTATATGCAAACACCGTGCTGCCCAGCATGGCTGCTCATGTGGTTTTAAAAGTGCTTAGGAAACAGATCAGTTTCTAAAATGGGCATATTTGCATCTACAAATTTTTTGAACACAGAAAGAACAAAGCCTAACATCTTACCTGAAGTTTAAATTAGACTAATATCTGAATTACTGTAAACACTTTATTAAATCTTACTACCATGATGATTATCTTTATTCAGTTATGCAGAATTTTTAGAACTTTTCCCTTCAAAAGGAAAAGAGACAGTAATTTTTGTTTCATCTCTTGACAGTGCTTTTCTTTCACCTGTCTGTGCATCCATATTCTTCATCCATCATTTCTCTTGGTTTTTGAATGGTGTTGATAAATATATCTTTAGATCTTACTTAAAAATACAGTATGTTTGCCAGTTAATAGCAAGGATAACTGGGGGCAAACTTGCCCCAGTTTTTCTTATGACTCAGTGTCTACAAGAATTATATGGTGGTTTTACCTCGACAGGTTTTTCTTAGTTCTTTTTGTAGATAGTATATTGTTCTGGAGCCACATTCTCTCCAAATACTGGCAAAAAAAAGAAAAGGAAGGAGGGAGGGAGGGAGGGAAGGAGGGAGGGAGAAAGAAATCCAGGACTATGTCATGCCTGTGATAACTAAGTTTTCATAGTGAAATAGGTGACATATTAAGAAAATGTGAGTTCATAAGAAAGCTGTACGTTTAGAAGAGAAAAGAAATACTGGGAAGGGTGATCTTTTGGTGCTGCCCAAATTACTGAAATATCTCCAGTTCTGTTTATCCTTAAGTGTCTGGTAGTGCAGCAGCGGTGGTCAGGGTTGTTACAGAATTTTTACATTGTTTGGATGTTGTCCTAAGTGACTTGCCCCAACATGTTCCATAGAGACAGGGACCTAATAAACTCTTCATATGTTCACATATGTATCCCTGTCCATATTTTTGATTGAAAACAATCCTACTCTAAAATACTTGTCTACTCTGCTAAATCAGTATGAATGTATTTATAGCCATGGGAATTATTTAATGTTGTTTGATAATCTCTTGTTTTGTTTGTACTGAAAAATCATTAACTAAGAAGCAGAGAAATCAAAAAAGTGGTTTGTTAAATTCATACTACCTACTGTTCTTTCTTTTTTCCTGTATTTTCTTCAAATTAATCAATTAAAATACACAGATGTTCAATTAAAACTATAAAAATTTTCCATGGCTACAGTTGTTTTGAAGCTACGTTGTTGAAAATTTAACATATCTAGTAATGATTCCCTCTCAGAAGAAATTAAATTAATGACTCTTTGCTAGATTACTTTCCATTTGATAAATTTTAAAAAATTAGAAAAAAAAAAAACCTGACACACGGCCTGCTACATTTATTAATTAGCATGATAGACTAGCAGATATTAATATGAAAAGGTGACAAAATGGAAAATGTTTCTTGTTTTTCAAGTGAAATACCTTCAGGACTGCAGTTTATCTTATCAGCAAATGGTTATATGGTATAAATTATTAAAATTTCACCTGTAAATAGCAGACAAGTGACACATTTCATCATCCCACATAATAGAGATGGTAGAGATGTGATTATGCAGGGCTAATATAACATTTTTCTTCAGATTTTTGTCCACCCCATGCATGATAGACAGTGACCCTTAAATAATAAGTAGAGAAATAGGATCTTTTTTTTCTTGGCTGTGTTGCTTTATCTCCAAGAGAATTTGGTGTTTTTTTCTCATTTACAATTTATTGTTTAATTTTTAAAGGTCTGCCTACTCATTTTTTTTATGTCAAAACTAGTATATGGTCATTACATTAGCCAGGGTTCTCCGGAGAAACAGACCAATAGGCGACACACACACACACACACACACACACACACAGAGTGAGTGGGGGACGAAGAGAGATTTATTTTAAGGAATTGGTTCACGTGATGTCGGGGCTGGCACTTCTAAAACTTGTAGGGTGGATTGGCAGGTTGGAAACTCAGGTGGGAACTGATGTTGCTGCCTTGAGTCCAAAATCCACAGGGCAGGCCAGGCAGACTGGAAAGTCAGACAGGTTTCTACATTTCAGTCTTGAGACAGAATTCTTTTTTCTCAGAGAAACCTCAGTCTTTGCTCTTCAGCTGACTGGATGAGGCCCACCCATATCATGGAGGGTAATCTGCTTTATTTGAAGCCTACTAATTATAAATATTAGTCACATTTAGAAAATACCTTCACAGCAACATCTAGACTAGCGTTTGACCAAACAACAGGGCACCATAGCCTAGCTAAGTTGACATATAAAATTGACCATCACACTCATTAAAGAAATTAAAAGAAATAAAAACAAACTGAGAAGTATATTAAAAAAGCACTTGTAATCAAGCCCCTGCAAAGAATTTCTGCTACATTTCAGTGTATACCCCGTCTTCCTCTTGTGTTTATACATCTTTCCTTCTTCCAAAGTTGAGAATATACTGCTTATTCTATTTCACAACTTTTTATTCTCTTAAGAGAACAAACACTTTCTTACTGCATTAAAATGATTTATTCTGCAACTCATATTTAATACTGCAGTATAATTAATTGAAGGACTTGTTGGACCCTTAGGTTTTCCAGTTTAGAAGGGCATTATATCTTTTCATACTTATCCTTTGAACATGTTACTAAACATGCATTTGCTAGTTAAAAATATGCACATTTTAAAACTTTGTGTATGCATTGCTAAATTGCCTTCCAGAAATGTTATACCAGTTTACATTCCTAATGGCAATATTTCAGAGGCCTGTTTCTCTCCCCCTTTTAAGTATTAGGTGTTAGAATAAAAAATATTCCAATCTGAAAGATAAAAAAGACATTTAATTGTTCTGTAATTTGAACTCCCTTGATTTCTAGTGATGCTGAATGAGTTTTTTACGTTTATTGAAATTTGTAGTTCTTTGTGAATTATCTACTTTGCCCAGTTTCTACTAAGGTGCTTGCCATTTTCTTTTTATGAAAACCTATATACAATATATAAATTTTGCAAGTTTTTGCAAAATTTCTCCTAATTTATCGTTTGCCTTTCAATTTTGGTTATAATTTTTTGATATACTGAAGTATTTTTTTTAGTATTTATTTATTTATTTGGTTGTGCTGGGTCTTAGTTGTGGCTTGCCGGTTCCTTAGTTGCGGCATGCGAACTCTTATTTGCGGCATGCATGTGGGATCTATTTCCCTGATCAGGGATCGAACTGGGCCCCCTGCACTGGGAGTGCATAGTCTTGTCCACTGTACCACCATGGAAGTCCTTGAAGTTTTTGTTTTTGTTTTTGAGTAGCAAGACCCACCAGTATTTTCTGTTATATCATGCTTTTTGTTTCATGTATTATAGTTTTCTACCCCAGGATAGTATGCTTTCTGTGCTACTAGTTTTTTTTTTTCTCTTTCTTTTTTTTAAGCTCTGGAATTAAATTTGATATATGGTGTGAGACAGGGATTATTCTTCAGTTTATGATTTTGTTTAAAATGCAACATTTTAATCTCTTTCTAAACATGACAGATATTTAGACTGAAAAGGTTAGAAAATAACAACTTATACACTTCACATCTGGTAGCTCCAACATAGATCACAGTGTTTCTGTGGCATTATTTGGTTTTCTGTCAAAAAGCAGAGTTAAATGTAACAGCAATTGCCTGAGGCTTTCATGTGTGTGAATGTGTATGTACAAGAGCATGCAAAGAGCATGCCTGTGGGATGACAGTTATGGTGTGGGAACCATTTCCAGTGTGGCTCTATGATCTTTTTAACCACAAGGTTTTCACAGACTTGGAAATTGTTCTTTATAAAGAATACCTGTATCTTTAGTCAATGATCACACTATATCATTGAGTACTAGACTACATGTTTTAACTGCAGGGGTGTGTACCAGGGTAGAATATGTCCAGGGGCAAGAGGCTGCCAATGACCAAATCTTATAATCAATGAATAATTTGAGGCAGAAAGTTTATGACAACACTCCTTAGCACAGTGTTCTTTGTGGCCCTAATGTAATTATCACCGTTGTGTGTGTGTGTGTGTCCCCATAGGAAATGTCTTCCATTTATTCTTTACAAAATTGTAAGTTATTGGGTAACCTGTTTATAAGACACCATAGTGACTGAGATAAAACTTATACTAGATATTCTCCTTTTTTCCCCATCTTAAAAACTCTCATCACTCTCATCTTCAATTTTTCATCACTAGATGTGGGAAAGGAAATTGTGGTGTGAAATTTCAAGTGAGCTGTATTAAGAGTCATGATTTTTATAATTCCCAGAAGCAGGCTTAGTGTTTTGTCAACGTATTTCATGTATTCACCAATTTACTTTAGATTACTAGTCTCTCTTTTTTGAGATTACTTTTTCAGAGTATCTTACAGTTTCTTTTTATCTTTTTTTTTCTTTATATAGAACTATATTCTTCTTTTTCTTCGATTCTTTTCCATTACAGTTTTATTACAAGATATTGAATATAGTTCCCTGTGCTATACAGTAAATCCTTGTTGTTTATCAGTTTCTTTTTAATGTGGTAAAATTCCTTATTAACATTTGTAGGTTTTGTATCATGTACTGCATTGTTTTAGACTTGAAGTTTCTAGGAGATGAGGCTTGGGATTTTACATCTTCTCTAACTCCCCAGATGATTTACATAGCCATTGAAAATTTGAGAAGCACTAGACTATTGTTTTGGGGTTTAGCATTAGTGCATTTGGGAAATTTGTCATGAAATTCTGTGAAAAGATGTAGAAGGGCCTAGCCTAGTGATGACCAAGGTGTAGTCATTGCATAAATATGTATTACTTATTGAATCTGGGTATCAAAAATAATTAGTAAACCGATATATGCTTGGTTCTACATTTGTGGCTATTTCTAAGGAAGCTTCCATTTAAATACATATATTTTACAGTGTGTGCTTTGTATTACTAATCTCTATGAGCTTAACATTTAGAGGACAATGTTTATTGACTTTTTTAGTGTGAACAGCGCACCATTCTGTTAAAGATTCAATATTCTGAACATCCCAGGCATATAAATATCCACAAGTACTACTTTGATTAACTAACAGAATTGCCATATATTTGCACAGCTGCTAAATGGTTCTCTTAAAGTTTTAAAAAATAGTTCAGGTGTATGGAATTATTCAAATTATGTTAATATTCAGAGGTTTATACCAAAATAAGAAGATGCCACCTTGTGGTACAAAAAAAGATTCTTTAGCACGTATGCAATATGTGGTTGACAAATCTTTCGAATAATATGTGGTTGATAAACCTCTTTGAATAAAGTGAAAAGAAGCTAAAATGCTCATGCTTATAATCAAGTGTTTTAATTCAGTAACCATGTCACAAATAGAAAGATCACATGGGGAATATTACGTGGAAGGGTATTGTTTTATGAAAGCAGGGTCTCTTCAGCTGTATACAAGAGCCATGTAGAAATTAAAATGGAGCATTTCAATGATGTTTAATATGACAAAATAAACTCAGAACATATATATTTAAATTAAGGTTGTGCTGCATTTTTAAGAACAATTGCTATATTTTGTTCCTTTAGGTAAAAAGAAACATTTTATTATGATTTAATTTTAATGAGCTTAAAGATAATGTTTTAACTCTGAATAATGTTTAGTATATATTAAAATGATGCTTTGTTAAAAAAACAGAGATTACTTGAATTACGATCTATGGCACTTGCCTAGATGGTAGTTCATTATATCAAATTATCCTAGAATTTCTGATGAATCAATCTTGGAAACCATGTAGTTTGATAGTCCCTATTTTATAGGTGTGTAAATTGAGGCATAGAGATGTTGTCTGACTTATCCAGGAGCCTCTTCCTCCTCAGAGGTTGACTTTCTTTATCTTGTGCTCTTTGTACCTCCCATTCTGCATTTGAATTGGTCTCTTGTATTGAGCAGCTTTGTTTCTCAGAAAAAGAATAGAATACATTTCTCCCCTCTGAACCTTTCATTAAATGTTTATTCTGTTGCATTTCTCCAGAAGCATTTTTATATTGCCATTTTCTCCTCTTATTAGAATACTTAATATAGTTCCAAATAGTGCATAATTGAAAACAGTTTATCATATCCATTTTTATTTATTAGTATAATAGTATCCCTGCGATCTGGTGGCAGGAAAGTACTGCACTGTTTTATTGTAATTTATCCCATTTTAAATGTTCATTTGGGTCTATGAAATTGCATAATACTTTTCAGAAATACACTTTTCAGAGTATGTGTTGGGAAAAACCTCAAACATCAGAAATGGTTTAGAAGATTTCATAGAAACAGTACTGTGGGATATTCCAAAGTTAAATGAATCAATCAGCCAGTCATTTCAAAAGTTTTGAAAATGTGTGCATATGTGAGTGCTCACCAAGACCTTGTCCATAGACATTTATCCATGACAAATGACAAAAGAAGGTACCAGAAATTCTTGTTATTGAAATCTTAGAGGGAGCAAGAACCACCTGGTGACTGGATTTATAAGAAAAAGCATCACTGATAGAATTATATTTAAATGGAATCTTGAAGACAAAGAATTCAGATAATTAGGTGGTGGTGATGGGACATTTTAAGCAGAAATGGTGTGGCCTAAGACTCTTTATCTCTCGGACATAATGATTAGAAATTTGCTTAGAGATTTGGGGTCTTGGGGCTTAAAAAACGGTAAGACTATTGAGGACATTAAATGATGAACTAAAAATGTTTAGATTTTTTTCTGTGTATGTTGAAAGCCATGGGTAATTTTTGATTAAGAAAGTGATTTGAATAGACTGGAGTTATGGATTCAGATGATACAGAAAAATTTTTTATAAAAATAATATAAAAGGAAATTTATGTTTGTTTATGTCCCTTAACTGAACTGATAATCTTTCTATTCCCAGGTGTGCTTTGATTTGCAAGTGTCACAGAGTAAACTATTTTTATTATTTTTATTTGGGTACTTTCCCTTTCTTATTGTAATGGCCAAAAATAGACAGTGGACAAATTCACACTCCCTTTTCAACAGTTCACCTTTTCAACAGCACTAATTTATAGGACAACTGTCACCTTCCATGTGCAGATTTATTTTAAAAGTAAATAGATAAAGACATGAAAGTGATGATAGAATACCCCATCCTTTACACGCTTTACAGATGGTGTTAATAGGAGGTTGGTTAACTCAGTATGGCCCTGTATAGGCCTCAAGCAGCTAAAAAATACCTTTCTTAAAAATGTCCCTGTGGTAAGCAGAATAATGGGTCCCCAAAGATGTTCATGTTCTAATCCCCAGAACCTGTGAACATATTAGGGTATATGGCAAGAAGGATTTAAGGTAGAAGATGATTTTAAAGTTGTGAGTCAGTTGATCTGAAAATAGGGAGATTATTCTGGATTACCTGGGTGGGCCCAATGTAATTACAGGGGTCCTTCAAAGTGGAGGAGGGAGATGAGATGGAAGAGGAGATTGGAGTGATAACAGTGTGAAGACTCAGCTCTTTATTGCTGGCTTTGAAGGTGAAAGGGGGGCACAAGCCAAGGAATGTAGGCAGCCTTTAGAAGCTAAAAAAAGCAAGAAAACAGATTCTCCCCTAGTAGCTCTCCAGAAAAAGTTGTAGCCCTCTGGGCATCTTGATTCTAGCCCAGTGAGACTTGCTTTAGACTTCTGACCCACAGGATTTTCAAATAACGTTTTGTTGTTTTAACCCACTCAGTTTGTGGTAATTTGTCACAACAGCAGTAGAAAACTAATACAGCCCCAACCAAAAAACAAACACATAATCCTAATGGTGATGAGGAGGGTATTCTCCTCAACTTCCTCTTCCTCCTCCTCTTCATCATCATCATTTTATAGTTGCCCTTTGTGGAGGATTTACTATCTATCTGTGAAGTGCTTTACATATATATGAAGATACATAATCTCATCCAGTTCTTACCACCACCTGGATGGTAGGTGTTATCTCCAGTTTGCATGATAAGCAAAGACTCAGAGGGATTTGGAGAGAAATTGCCCAGGAACTTGCAGTTTGTATGTGGCAGAGACAAGGTTTAAATCATCTGAGGTCAAAGCCTCATCCTCTTTAGTGGAGGAGTGGTTGTGAGGCAGGAGAACCTTGGGCTGAACATATTAGTTCATGAGCCTGACCACCTGGTTTGAATTCTGGCCCCTTAATTTACTTAATTTACTGGTTAGATTAGATTATTGTGCTTAGGACACAATCAATCCTCAATATGTCTTGGTTATTGCTATGATTTATTGCTATTATTATTATTATTATACATAGATGGCACAATAAGAGTAGTCATTGTCATATGAAGGTGATTGTTAAAATGATCACTCCTACATCCATTTTACTGAGCTTAACTGTAAACTGTCATTTCATCCATGAATTTTAGCTATTGGAATTTGTTGAAATGCCTCTCAGTAAGCTTGAAACCCATGAATTGATTTATTTGGCACGGTCCTTATTTCTAACTGCCGGACATACCCTATTTTACTCTGTCAACTCCTGCCTATTGCTGGACAGGATCTTGAAATATTCACTGTAATTCCTTTGACTGGCCCCAGCTTTCTGCAGAGATCTGCTTCCTTTGAAAAGTTACTTGGGTAAAGGAAAATAGGCTTCTGACTGGAGCGAATACAGTCCTTTGGGTATAAGTGATGATCCCTCTGTCCCACCATGGTCAGTAGATGGCATTGTGATTTCATTGCACACCTAGGTAACTTAGAGCCCATCATATCATCTCACGGATGAGCCCCATGTCATGTTTAAGCAACCCTCAACCAGATCAGGAGGTTGGTAGCAAGTCCAGAAGTTTGTACTAGGGCAGTATGAAGTCATTAGGTCTCCACAGTAAACTTTTGGTAATCCAAAACAACAGGATTTCTGGTGTCCCAGGATTCTGATTCCATTGGCTAGCATAAGGCTATCTTTCATCTCTGGCCCTAGACCAGGACTGGAGTCAGTGTACGCTGGATGGCCAATTCCAGGATGTATTATATCTGATGCTAAGTGAGGCCCCAACACCTGGGACCATCGGATGTCAGTCTCTTCCTAGTCAGCTTCCTGACCTTCCATTTGATCTCAACTCCTTTGACTTCTACAATACTCTCTCCTTGTTCTTTTTCAGCTCTCGTTCTTGGTTTTCTTCATGGACTTCATTCACTTCTATAGTTGTGACATTAAAAGAGTTTTCTCCAGTTTTAAAACTTCCACCCTCTACTCTTCTTGTTCTACCCTGTCTTTCTGGATGCTTTTACTGACTTTCATGCTTACAGCTATCGTGCCTGGGCTGATGACTCCCTGTACTGTCTCACTAGGTCTGAAATTCTTCCCTGGGTTTTAGAATTACAAATCCAATGGCTTACCAACTGGAGGTTTAGATGAATCTTGAAATCAACAAGTCTGAATTTGAACTTGTCATCTTCCCTCTATACCTATGTTCTCTATCTTAGTTGTGGCATCAGTATCATCCCATTTTTAAATAATAATAAATTCTTTTCCCCATTTTTATTTTAAATATATTTCTTGAATCTTTTTTCTCTCCATTCTTATCACTGTTCTAATTCAAGTCCTCATGTTTGTCTAAATTTTAACTTTGTTTTTGATCATTTTTCATGAATAGGTATAAATTTTATCATTAAATAAATCCATCAGGCTTTTTATTTTTTAATTCATTCCATTGTTTTAATGCTTAGATGGTACTAGTCTACCATGAAATGCTAAATATTCATCAGATTTTTCTCTAGATTATGGTTTCTTTTTTCTTTATAATTAATTATGAATGCTTTTATAGTTTATTTTTCTTTTCTTTTTTTTCCTTAAAGAACAAAAATTTGTTTTCTCACAGTTCTGGAGGCTGGAGATCAAGGTGCTTGCAGGGTTGATTTCTCTTGCAGCTTCTCTTTTTGGTAGTTTTTCTTTTGAATATTAAAAGAAAATTATCCCATTATTATCATTACTTATTTAAGTTTTGGCACTTGCCTCTTCTTTCTTGATTGAGTTTGTTGAATGTTTACTCTAATGATTTTTACAAAAACTAATGCTTAAAATTATTAATTTTAGTGTATTTTTGGCTTTTTAAACATTTCTAGTTCTATCCTTAATATTTTTTCTTCTTTCTGTTTTTTAGTTTTTTTTGTTGTTGTTGTTGATAACATTTAGGAGTATGAATTTGCCTCTAGTTTTCAGATTTTTAAGCAATCCTTAGATATGATATGTGGTAATTTGAGAAGCATTTATATTATGTGAAATTTCACATATATACAATGTAAAGAGCATAATTTAATCAACTCCTATATACCTATCACCAGACTTCAACAATTATCAACATTTTGCCATACTTGTTTTACCTGTGCCCCCAACTTTTTTTTTCCTACAGTATTTTAAAGCAAGACTGAGACATCATAAAATGTAGTAATATTAACTTATATTTTAGGATATATATGTGTGTATGTATGTATGTGTATGTATGTATGTTTGTATGTATATGAGTATGTATATATATACACATACTCTTACCCACACTTTTCTGTATTATTTCTGCTTCTGCTTATTTATTAATTAATAAATTATTAAATTTATTGAGCTTCCCCCCATGAGATAGTATCTTATCAATTTTTAAATATACCATACATGAATTCTTCAAAGGCAAATTCTGCTTTTAGAGTAGGCAGCTCAATAATATCTTATTATTAACTATATTATCAATTCTGTGTGTTACTGTTATTTTAATTATAATAGCCCAATTCTCCATGTTCTCAAAGTCTTCATGATCATCCAAGATGTATTAAAATCTGTTATGAAAACTTGTTTCTTCTCCTTTTTCATTTTATGTTTGTCTGCCAGTTTTACCTTAATACATTTGAATGTTTTATTATTTGACACATAAAGGTTCATGGCTGCTATATTTTTATTGTCATAATTTTTATCAATATAAAACAGTTTTCTTTTATCCCATTTTATGCTTCCTGCCTTAAAACCGGAATCGTCCAGAGTTAGCATTGCCACCTCTACTTTCATTTAATTTGTATTTGCTTGAGAAATCTCTACTCACTCTTTTATTTTTAACATTTACCTGCACTTCCAAATTAGAGATATCGTAGTAGCAACACATAGAGTGTGTCTTTTCACTCAATCTGGTCGTTTACCAGCTATTTCCAATTTTTTCAAAACTGATAAATTTGTTCTTAACTCTTTTTTATGATTATCTTCCTTTTTATGTTTTCTTTTATTTCCTTCAACTTCTGGATTTCTATATTTTTTGTTACCTTTGTTTTGGTTGCTATTGTTTTAATGAATTATGCTTTCATCTTCTCTAGTGACTAGGGAAGCAGATATAATGATACTTATCCTAGTCATTTTCCAAAACATCCAACTTCTATTTTTCCAAGTATTAAAGTATAGAAAGAAACAATATCTTTTGTTTATCCATAACGAATGCCTTTATAGTCCCTTCCCTATCCCCCACTCCCTGCTTGTTCCTATCAAAAGGGGTGTTGGACTTAGATTGATATTATTAAATTATTTTTATTTCAGATATATTCTTTTGTAAGAATTATTTTTGAAATTTGCATTCAGATTTGAAAATATATTTGCAACAGCTAGGTAGGGCTAACACTTAGATGGTTTAATTATTTCAGGGCTCATCACTAGATTGTATATCCCAACTTTCCTATTCATGAGGTTTTTAATTTTAATTCATGCTTTAGTAGTCTTGTCATCACACCTTCTTTTCCTTTTGCCTCAAATTGTTCTTTATTTTTATGGTATATTGAGGATGGCTAGCAATTTCCTAAAATTTTTTGCTGGTTTTTATAAGAGAGAGAAATATCTAAAACTTCTGAGTGATACTTTCTTTGCTTGTTTTACCATATTTAACCGCAGGTCCCTGTTGTTTTATCTCTCTTACATTCACTCAAATGAGAACTTTTCTCCAGATTCATTGCCTTCCATTTTTCCTCCTTGCACCTTTCTCCACTTACTGTTGCATAACTTAGCGTGTTCATTTTCCTTCTTAATTTCCAGTGCCAGTGAGCATTCATGTGGTGTGGTTCTCCTCTGCTGAGGTGGCATCGTCTACTACCCCGCCACCCACCAAAAATAACGGAATTAATTGAAACTATAACCTTCAGGATTCACTGAGGGCAATACTCTTCCAGTTCTTTCTAGCATACTTCATTTGCATCTCCCAGGATGCAATGTGCTGCAATTATCCTCTTACCTCTTCTCCTCAACTGTTATTTTCTGAGAGATTTTTCTATCTGAATAGCGTAAAAATATGGGTGGACAGGAAGGGAGTATAATATTCTGTCTGCCTGAAAATCAGCACCCATTTTGAACAGAATGGCTGCTCAGTTTCCTGTTTATTAAGGGATCCAGATCTCTGAGCTGAGCTGTGCAACAGACAATGGGAGCTTAAAAAAAAAATACCTACTGCTCTTTCAAGGAGGTAGACTTTTCTGTTTTATGAGGTGATGCTTGGGTTGGCTACCGACTGTTTTCTCACTCTTGATGCATCAGCCTTATAATCACTCTAAATTTTTCCCAGATTTCTGGCACTGGGTTTCCTGTCAGTCTTAGTTTTCTGTCTTAGAGTTTTTTATTTTCATATGTATGTTATTGCCGATTGGGAGAGGCAGTGCCAGGGGATGGTGGCCAGATGCCATTTTATACCAGAAATCTTCTATTATCTACATTTAATGGTTATAAATAATGAGTGCATTTGTTGGGAATACTTTCACTTACTCATTCCAGCAAACCCTGGGACCAATTTTCTTATCGATTAATTAAATTCAACACCTACTATGTGCATTTAAAAAAATATGGCCAATAGTTAGTAGAAATAAGAAATGGCTTTCACTCCAGAGTATTTTGGTTAGGACTATAACAGAGTTAGGTTGAAAGGTCTGTAGTACAACAGAGTCAAAACTACATTTCACCTTGGGAAATTGGAAAGGCTATACAGAGAAGATGGATACAGAGAAGTGAATCTTGTGGTATAAATAGATATTCAGAGGCTGGATAGAGAGGTCAGGGCATGCTAGGCAAAAGGAAAAGCAGGAAGTGGTGATAGGGTGCAGGTGATTAAGCTGAAGAGGTTTATGAGACCCCCATTTGCGTGGATGGTGGATTGTAATGAGGATGGCTGGACGGTGGGAAAATCGATATTAGAGCAATTAAAATCATCTAGGCTAGTAAAGATGGGAGAATGAAGTCAAATAGCAGCAGCAGGGATGGAGGGGAAATGGCAGGTTTACAAGTCTAAAGTGGAGAGAGAGAGAAAGAGGAAGGAGCACAGAGTTTGAAGACTGGTTCTTTTGATCTGCCAATCATGTACAGGTACATGTGTGATGCAGTGGTTAAAGTAACTGTGTGTATAAATAAACCATTTCTGTTTTCAGCATTTGCTGATCAACTTTTTGCCTGCTTTAGGTTATCTCTCATGTATTTCGGTTGTGATCAAGTAAACCTACTTATTTTAACATGCTCTTTTTGCAGTGGTAATAGTATCTTTCTTATTGTGCCAAATAGTTACATTTCTAGTGATGGGAAAACTAAGGCATAAATTGGATTTGTCATAAATCTTGAGGAATCCCTGATAGGCCTAGTTGGGTAACTAATCCTATTTTTGATTTCCAAACTAATATTCTCTTCGTTAGAATTAGCTGCTTTCATTCTCAAAAGTCATGCAACTATCTGAAAACTTGTGATAATTTACAAGTTAAAGTGGAAGCCATTTTATATCTTTGTTATATTTGCAACAAGTCCTGGTTTCAGTGAATATATTTCTTTTATCTATTTCATATAGGTGGGATTAAAATAAATCATAAGAGAGACAAAGTAGAATTATTTCCCTAAAGTTTTGGGGAAACTAGTAATCTATTCAGAGAACCAAATGGTGTTATCCAAGTGAAAATATTATTTATCCCCCAAAGGAATTTCTACCTATTACCCACAATTCAGTTAGCTAGATTTGCTTTTCATGTTTGAGTTTCTTCCCCAATATCATTTATTTTTTATTCAAGTGAAAAAATTCTTAAGCTGTATTACTGAGAAGTTTTCTACTAGTGACAAAGCAAACAGTAAAACAAAAGTCCTTAATATACACTAGAATTGTTCCAACAACTTAAAGTACCCATTTTATAAACTCATGATACACTTATAGGTTTCTGAAGCTAAGAATGAAATCTCCATTTGCTCTAGTCAAATAATTTTTAGAGAGGTACTAGAAATTATATATATATATATATATATATATATACACACACACACATATATATATATAAACCAGGTTTAATAGTGTGGTGATGTGCATTACAAAAAATGACATTCTTCTCACATTCTCACTAGAAGGGTAAAGATTTTTAGAAAATACTTAAGATTGAACTGTGATATTCACTCCAGAAATTAACGCTAAAATGTTTAGCGATGCACTTGTATTAATTTAAAAACATAACTTGTTACCCATTATATAGTATTTGTTTTCAAACATTTAAAAACTCTAATAAAGATTCTAACCCAATTGTAATCAGCCACCATCAATATGCAGAGGCTGGTTTGCATTTTCCACTTTGCATTGAGAGGCAGTCCTTAAAGCACTGAAGACCAAGCTGTACTTGAAAATGGCTGAGATTTCCTTGCGCTTAGATCCCTTCTACTCCTCCTCAACTTTCAAGACATGCTTTCATTTGGTAAGGATGCTTTGGAATCTGAATTTTAACATGTAGTTGTGCGCATTTAGACATGCAAATATCCACATGTATATTATTTTGCTTTTACAGTAATTATTTTCACTTATGAAATTCCAAATTTGATGTTAAATATTGAATATTTTGGTTAAGTGACAGCTTGCACTAGCTTTAGGATATTCCTGCTTGATAATTATTCATGAGAAGAACAGCTGAAAACAAACTAGTTATACACCTTGGCAAATTACTGTGATTGTAATTCTGTGAAATCTCCCCATGGCCATGTGACTTTATTATAAGTACTCTAACAGTGCAGATGTCTAGAATGTTGTTGTTGTCACAAATGTTATTCCTATATTCAGAGTTTTTGAATTATTGTTTACTGCTTCAGAGAAAACGTAAGGAAGGAGATGAGACATGCAATATGTATGATAGAGCATATGCACCTCTTTTCAGCGCCCGCCCTCCCTTGGTTTGGAGTGGGCATAGTGCTTACATACCACCTTCCTGTAAAATACAGAAGCAGAGGCGTTTTTGTGAAATATAGATATGATGAAAACATTTCCTATTAAATGCTAAGAAAAAGGAAAAATAGCCCCAATTTATCATCCTTCAAAAAAATTCAGCTGAAAATCAAATGTTATTTCCCTACTCTCTCTCCTTCTCCCTTTCAGTTCTTTCCCCATATGGTTCCTGAAATGTTCCTCCATTTAAATGGATTTTAAAGCTCATTCCTTATAGTTCCTAGAGCATTCATTGCTTTTGAGAAAAAAAAAAAGAATAACATTTTAGCATGTGCTATTTTTGTTATTCTAATTAGCAAAAACAGCTGGTCCTGTGCAGCTCAGACTGTAGTCTTTTTCAACACATTGTTCAGATTTTTTTTCCTCCTCTTCTGTCAAGCTACAGGCTACCACCTCTCCTCTTCCCACACAAATCAACCCCCAAAACACCTGCACACACAACCTTAAATATCACCTACATCTGCCACGAAAGGAAAAGGGAAACAGCCTCTCCTTCCTGGTGGCTGGGCAGGGCACACGCACCAGATTATACAGAAGGTGAACCAAAGTCAGTCTCAAGGTACTCACTACCTCATAGGTTTTATATTCCCTAAGCACTTTACTCTGTTGTCTCAAAAGTCCATCTATCATATAGTTTTTTGTTTTGTTTCTTTTTTTTTTCCTCTCAACTCCTTCTGGCAAATGGGAGTAGCCTCTTATAGAATCAGAGATTGAAAAATTGAATAATCAAACCTTACTCACAATTTGGTATCTATCAAAGGCATGTGACTGCCAATGATCATTGAAGCTGATCAAAGTCACATTCTGTTGCCATGGCAACGAATCCCCATTTTGTTTATGTGGAGGGGTACGCACCACAGGAGAATAATGCTGAGACGAATTAAATTTGTGTTGTTGAGAAATTAACATGCGGGATGCTTAGGAGTGAGTTGAGTGTGTGCTTATCAATGTGATTTTTTTTTTTTTCTCAAGGGAGGTAGTGAGGACATAACATGATCTATGGAGGGTGTCATTATGGAAGATTCCAACAAAACACTGAAATGTTTCAATAGTGTATTTCTAAGGTGGAATCCAGATATGAGGTGATAGTTTTTATTAGGTTTTGTCACTGACACATTTTGTGAGCTTAAGTATCTCCAGGCTCTTTGGTTCTTCTTCTTTTTCTCAAATTAAAAAAAAAAAAAAAACGATTGCAAGAGGATGCATCTTTCAAGGTTTAAATTTGTTTTTCCTTTGAGCTGGAAACAGTTCTTACTCCAATGCCACGAATCCGCTAAGGAAAATCTAGTATGATTAGTCTATTTTAATTTTCAGGGATGCCAGACGTGCCCTAGCCAAATTTGGGGGTTGAATGAAGCTCTTTGCATTTTAGTTCGGAAGATATTACCTGGTCACAAAGGAGATATGTCATTAAAATTTTTTTTCCCCGGATTTTGTGGCACTTCATGCTGTTTCAAAATTTTTTTAAATTTCTATTTATTTATTTATTTCTTGAATTGTAGTCGATTTACAATTTTGTGTTAGATTCAGATGTACAGCAAAGTGATTCAATTACGTATATGTGTGTGTGTATATATACCTATATATACACACACACATATATATTCTTTTTCAGATTCTTTACCATTATAGGTTATTATAAGATATTGAATATAGTTCCCTGTGCTATGTAGTAAGTCCTTGTTGTTTATATATTTTATATATAGTGGTGTGTATCTGTTAATCCCATACTCCTAATTTATCCCTCCCACTCCTTTCCCCCTTTGGTAACCATAAGTTTGTTTTCTATGTCTGTGAGTCTGTTTCCGGTTTTTTATAACAAATTATAGTCTCTTTTTCAAAGGAAACACAATAGAGTTGGGTTATTTTAGCTTTTTATCTCTTTGGAAGCCTAGCATTCCCTGTCACCTCGCCCATCCTTTCTCCATGCCTGAGTCTCCGGCCATTTGCCCTCTTCCATCTTCCACTTCATGTAGCCTCCATGTCAAAAGCTTGCCCTATAATCCTTATCCACATGGAACTATCATTTCCCTCTTCTCCTCCAGCAGCCACCAGGAATTATTTACTCGTATTTTCTGAAATAAACAAGACTATCATGTGTCCAAATTTCAGTTTCTTTCAGTTGCACTTGTTATTTTGGCCTTCTACCTCTTTATACTTCTCTCATTATTATTCAAAATATGAATTCCACAAATATTTGAAGTCACTGCCTCTTTCAAGGCTGTGCTGACATGTAAGATGTGATCCCAGGCTGGGAGTTTATAATCTTGTTACGAGAAAGGGAAAGAAACCAACACTCACTGACAGTCTCTTCCCTGTCAGTGCCCTTGCTCAGCACTTGATGCATTTGTACCTTCTTGAATCTCTATAGACACTGGTGATGAGCAATACCCTTATTATTCAAGTTCGGAAACTGAGTCTTGGAGAGGTTAGGCAACTTGCTTAAGGACATGCAATGACAAATGGCCCCTAAGGTCTGGAGTTCCTCACTCCAAGATACATGGTTTTTTTGTTTTGTTTTTTCCACTTTGGGTGATAAGACAGATACACATACACACATCAATACCGTACAAGATGCAGTGAAATGAATATATTACATCAGTGTTAGTGACAAATCCTGCTTCAGAAGTGAAAGATAAGAATAGGCCTCTTCCCTGTTTGGGAAAAGCATCTTAGGAACTTGTGTAGAAATCAGCGATTTTTAGAAGATAGCTGCTCTCATCTGCCGATCCTGGATTTCAGCTGCAACATTTCCAGCCTCCAGCCAGCCCTGCTCGCTTCAGACTGGCCCTCACAACCTGAATTGGCTCTGGCCAGTCTATCCTGTTACTGTTTGTCTGAAGACAGTGGTTTTTGTATACTGACAGACTCCCTCAGTTTGTCTCCAGTCTGAAGTCAAGGGGAGATTCTGTCAGCAACCAAGGACCTCTGTTCAGTCCTGAATGGTGGGCTTTTCCTCCAATTCCGGGCTTGTTCCTATACTTGGTGCTCCTAAGTGTGTAGTTATACCACCCCTTAGATTGTCTAGTTGGTGAATACATTGTGCAGTGTTAAATACATCACACCCTTAAAGCGGTTTGCCCATTTTGTCTTTATTTCAAAAATCTGAACAAATGGCTAGCATATACTTGACCTCTTGGTGAAATTTAAATGTTAATAAAATAGTATACCCATAAAAAAAATAAATAAATAAAAGAATAGGCCTCTTCTATCCAGGACGGTTAGTTAGGGGGATAGTTCTGAGAAGGAGGTAGCTTTTGAGTAGGACCCTGAGAAACGGAGCATTTACTGGGTGAAGAGCAGAGAGGCTGGGCTACTTGTCCTCTGTCACCTGGGGCCAGGCTCGGAACAAACAGGGATGAAATCTCCATGTGTTTTTGTGTTTCTCTTGGCTTCCCCATGAATAATGTTCACTCAAAATTTCCAGCTGGGGGCTTGCTGCTTTTTTATTTTTGATACCTGAATTTCTTATCAAAAATAGGTATTCTAGAACAGGATATGGTAGATGATGTATTCCTATTTTATTGAGCTGTAAGGCCCTTGGGACACAGTCAAATTAGAATCAATCAATAGAGAAGTAGTACAGCTAGCCTTCTGCAGTTCTCTACTGTAGATGCTAATCAAGGACACTGAGAAATGAAATTCAGACAGAACCCACTAACCACTGCTTTACTGTTTCTTCAGGCCTTTCTCCTACCAAGTTTGTGGATGACCTGCTAACATTACAATGAGTCTCTTTTCTGATTGCTGGAGGTGTTATTTTAAAAAACAAAGAAAGAGTCTGGAAATAGAAGATATGCCAAATTATGTTAGAGAGGATTGAATCAGGAACCAAGGGATAATAGGTTTCTATACCAGACACTTAACTGTGTAACTCCTTGAAGGCAATGATCTTTTGACTTCCTCATTTCCTCATCCCTATACTAAGAATGATAATACTGCTATTACCACTAGAGTAACTAGCAAAGAAAAGAAGTACTGAGTGTTCCCATGTCATTTTTAACTGAGTTGCTATTAAGTCACTACTAGAGCTCTACAGAGAAGGTCATTTTCATAAGAAAACCATCTTGCCACCCAAAGAGGTCCGATCTGCATTCCTCTCCTTAGAGAAGCAAGAGACTTCACACTTCCTTGTCTCCTTCTGCACTCAGTGGTAAGTAGAGGCCTCCCTTGGAGAGCTTTGTGCCTATAGAGTCCCTGTCATGGTGGGAACCTTTCTCCCACAGGAAGATTCTTTTAGCCTAAGACTTCAGGGAAAATATATTCAGGGAATTTTTTTTCTAGAATTGTATCCTTGGAGGCCTCTTCCCTCCCCCTGCTGCCCTCCCATCCCCACCCCAAATCTCGTCCTCAGAATGAAAGCAAAGCTACTAAATTCAGGGAATGGAATTCTTTAACTGAAGGATTACATAATCTTATTATTTGCTGGTCAAATGTGTTTAAAATACTTAACTCATTTATTTGGTTAAGAGGAAAAGACAATCTGGTCAATGCCTTCCAGGAAGTGAGTTAAGCAGCTGGCAAACAATGCCTGTGTTGTTATTATGGCTGACAGGTGATCTGACTTAGTAAGAAAAGGTTTTCACAGCACATTCCAAACCACCATCTGAGCGGGTTTCAGGCTGTTTCAACCTTATCTAAAGAAGCCGGAAGAATGTCTCCTACTGCTTCAGTGTGCTTTTCACACACATTGGGGAATTCCAAAAATGTTCTTGTCAAAATCTACAAGAGGCTGTTGCAGGGTGAGCCATTTACAGACCACAGTCTGCAGTTACTGGTTAACTCAATCCCTGCCCAATACTCCACCCATGGCTCCCAGAGAGCTCTGTGGGCTTTTGAGGTTTTAAAAAAGAACCTTCAGGCTAGATGGCAAGGTGAAGGGGACTCAGGATCAGGGAGCTCTAACTCAGCCTCCCTGTGTGTTATTTGGGCCTGAGGAGTGTGCAGCAGGGTAACAATAAAGTCGTGAACGTAGCACACAGCTTTGGCACCATATTGGTCCTTCCCACAGTGGGTCGTCTAATTAACAAGGGCATCGGGCCCTTTTCTCTTCATGCCAGGAAACCTGCCACAGATTTCAGCTTAATCAACTTTCACTCACTTGGTGCACATCCAAAGAGTATTGGGACTTCAGTAATTGCTCAATTGTTAAGGAATTGTTAAACAGATTTTGCTCAGAAATGAAGTTTCTTGAAATACATTTACATCATCAGAATCTAAGCTTATGTTGGGCAATTCTGTCTACCCCTAAGTTTCTGAGTGGCTTTTTCACCCGGTGCTGTTTTCATCCAGCGTAGAGGAACAAATACATAAAAGAAATCTCAATTTGTTACAGCCCAATATTACAGCATAATGACTGGATTTGACAGTGAACCGACTTTTGAATTTTAGTGAGTGGTAAATGAACGGATTGGAAGCCGCTGCTTTTAGAAATGGGCTCCTTCTGTTCCTCTATTCTAAATTTCATACTAGAAGGAAAGTTGTTTTGCAGGTATAGTCCTTTGCCTGGAGGTTGCTTTTAATTTACTTGAAATGGTGGTTTCTTTTCCCTTTTTCCATTAAAGCTTTCTTTCTATTCAAGTCTAGAGCATTGATAAACCATAGCAAGTATTTAGATCCTTTGTGATTTACAGGTTTTATGTATATATTCAACCTGTTGTAAGCCAGCAAGTATTTCCCTTCCCAGACAAGGAGAAATATTGTCTAAAAGTAAATGAAAACTTCAGTGGGGCTTAATGAATTTCTTGGAGCATTGGGAAAACAAGAGACCATAGATGACTTTCTGTTCTCTTCTGTTCTTTTCTCTTCCCTTCCCTTCTTTCTGTTTTGAATGCAAGAAAACAGATAAACTATTAGATGTATCAGAGCCTAAAAAGAAGATTCTTGTTTAACTAATCAAAGCAACAAGGTAGACAGACAAGACTGACATGGAAGACAGATGACAAAAAAACGAAAACAAAACCCCAAAACCCACTTATTTTAACTGTGCTCTACAAACTGTACAGGGATGACACCTTCTCCGTCGGTTTTCCTGGGGAATGAGAAGCAGAGAGGGTTAACTTCTCCAAGCCTTTTTGTAAAGAAATAGCAGCCTCCCTTTGCCTTCCTGGCTGCAAATTTGTGGGATGGAAGTCCATATACCTGGAGAAGAGGAAATAGTTCACATTGATCAATTTTATTTGATTTATTAGAAAGATAAGAAAGTTCACATTCTTGTTTACATAGTATAACTATCATTCATCCTTCTGTTGAGAGGTAGTATCATTAGAGAAAAACTGACAAGAAAAGAAAGTGGTCTTGGATTTTAGCCCTTGGTTCCTAGTAGCTGTATAACCTGGTGAGATACTGAATTCCTCTGGCCTTCACTTGTCTGATCTATGTAATGGGAATAATATTTTATGGGCCAGAAAATAGCAACTGAGAAAAGACAAGGCCTTAGTGTTCCTTCCAGATATGTGTGCAGCTTTTTGTTGGACATGTACCACTAATACTCTCAGGTCTTAGCTAAGAGTTAAGATTTCTCATGTGCTATGATAAAAAGAGACTTCATGCTAGACAATGAAATAAGAGAAAAGTGGGAAAAGCCCTAATGGTTATCCAGCTTTATTTCTAAAATCACTTCAAAACTCTCAGAAAAGCAAAAATGGACTTTTTGGACAGTTGCTATATTATTGAGGGTACTGGGCTAGCTCTGCATGTTGCTGGTTTGCTGGATTGTTTGCTGTTGTCCTTTTGTCTCTTTCTGGCTTCCTGTAAGTGTATATGTAGAGCAACACCTCATTTATTTCTCCAGTTTTTACAGCTAACTTTTAACTGTCCAAGGATGGACTTGCCACATTTTTGACATGCTAATCAATCTTACTAAGCGTTTAAAATAACTTGTTCACCTCATCTGTTGTTTCCTTTCATTTTTCCCCTACTCATGAAACCTACAATCCAGCTGGACACTTAGAAAACAACAAGATACCTAATTACCGTTCCAGTTACTATGGCTGCATAACAAATCATCCCCAAATTTACTGGCATAAAACAGTTATTTATTAGGCTTATTGATGGTGTGGGTCAGAGATTCAGTCAGGGCACAGTGGGGACAGCTTGTCTCCCCTCCATATGTCTAGCAGTTGATGGTGACTGCAGGCTAAAACTTAGCTGGGGCTGTTGACCAGAACACCTGCATGTGACCTCTCTGTGTGGTGTGTGTCAGATGGGCTTCCTCAAAACATGCTGAGAGAGACCTGGGCAGAAGCTGTACCCTTTTGAGTTGGGTGGTCATAACACATCACTTCCTTCCACTCTGCTGGTCTGAGCAGCCATAAGCCTCATAAGTTCAAGGGAAGCGGAAACAGACTTCATCTCTTCATGGGGAGCGAGAAGATTCTGAAAGAGGATGTAGGACTTCAAACATTGCTGTGGTCATTTCTGGAAAATGCAATCTGCCACAATTACCTTTCCCTCAACATTGAGCAGTTGTGAAACATATACAGCCAAGTAAGTATCCAAAGCAAAAAATAAACTCCTATTAAGCAAGTGCCTTCTTTTGTCGTATGGGGAGGGGAGGTTCCTCCTGGGAAGAAAGGAAGAAGAAGTTATAAGCTGAGAGTCATATGGAACAGTTATCTGGCTTGTAAATTCTAAAATAAATTATTCCCAAATTCAACACAAATACCAAAACCACATTGTGACACCAAATTTAAATGTTTTTGGATGGATTGTTCTTCTAGATTATTCAGAACCTCGATTTTACTCTATTGGACTGGATATTCAGGGTTGCTAATTTGTCTTCATCTAGTTAAAGACGGTCCTGGTAATGTTTTCAGAGGAAAAGAATGTGGTAACCATCTTCCACCTCTGGTTAGGCTTCTCTGCTAACTTTTGAGAGTCTTCACTGAGATCAGAAATAATCTTTGAGTTATTCACTCATTCATTCACTCTTTCATTCAACACACATTTGTTGAACACCTAGCATATGCAAGGCACGCTAATTATTATTTGCTCTGTCAAATACAAAGATTGATAATAAAGTGTCCACTTTCAATACTAACCATAGCTATCATTTATTAAGCACTTAGTGTATGCCTGTCATTGTGCTAACACTACATACAATGTTATTCATTCTTATAGCATGAATTAAGGCAGGCATAATTATCACCAGTTTTACAGTTGAGCAAACAATTTAGCAAAGCCAATTCCTTCCTTAAGTTTGTACAGCTAATTGGTAAAAGATCTTGGTATCACACTCAGCTTTGTTGGACTGAAAAACCTGCTTTTTTTTTTTTTTTTTTTTTCCAGCTAGGCTAAACTGCATCTTCCAAGGACTTATCTTAGTGAGGTGGGGGAAAGGAAATAGAATATATTTATAAATAATTATAACACAAGGTGAAATTTGATAAGTATCAAAAAAGCTATGGGAGTTAGGAGAGCCTACTTCTTTGTGGAATAATTAGGGGGAAGCATCAAGGAAGTGGTGGCATTTGAATTAGGGCTTGAAGAACTAGTAGGCCTTTAATACGTGGAGACGGGGATAAAGGAGAAAACCTAAATGTTGGGAAAATGTAACTGGAGTATGAAGAGCATGGAGACACTTGGGGAATAGCAAATCATACAATTTAGAGAAATCCATGTTTGAGTATTAATGACTTAGAAGGCTGGAAATGTAGAGTTCTTATGATGTAAGGTCATATATATATATATATAGCAGCTAATGGAAGTTCGACTAGGAGTTCAGTAAATAATGGTGAGCAGTTGAGTAGCGGAGTGACATGCATAGAGTGGGTAATCAGGAGGAGGAATCTGTCTGGGCTACCAAGAATGGATCAGAAGAGTTTGGAGACGGCAACACTAGGAGGTTTGCAATAATCAGGAAGGTGGTGATCAGAGCAAAGATGGTATTGGTGATGGGAGTTATAACAAGAGAGAGTGAAATGTATTGACATTTCCACAAAAAACTATCTAAAAGTCTAGAGCCAAGAGAAGAACCATTTGTTATACCTATATTTCTCACCAACTGACCAGTTGCTCCATTAAAGTACATTTGCCTCTTCCCTTGAATTATCTCTTTTTTATTTTGTTAATTCATAGTCGCAGGGGGAGGGCCCCACTGAGCACCTGCCTCTAATTTGGAAATGTGTTTTCATGGCTCCTGTTGAGACTTCTGCATTTGGAAGTTCGTTTTCTATTCTGTTTATTTTGATTAAATGCTTTTCTATTAGACTTCTTACAAGTCACGTGCCCTGAATACAAAGTTAGAAAATAATGTGAGCAGTACCATATGCACGGAATTGCTGGTCAGTGTTGTTTGGAGCAAGAGGCATGAAGGGATAACAGTGAATGTTGCAGGCAATTTTGTAGAAGAGGTTTATCCAATTTTTGCCCCTGAAAGAGTTCAGGGTTTTTTTTTAAAAAAAGAAATGATGTGCCTGGTTCATTCTGTTAACATTTCCCTGTCCCTATGCCCCTCAAGGTAGGTCTGTGCACATGGAGAGGTTAATATTAATATTGCCTTTTTACAGCTAAATTATCTGGCTCTAGAACCATTCACAGATTCTATTAAAGACCCCTATGGAGGATTGCTTCTTCAAACAGGCATTTTAATTCACCCGGGTACAATAAGATGTTACCTTGCTTTCATTAATAAAATGGGAACTCATAAAGAAAACCAGATTATCTTGACTTTATGATCAAGTAATTTTGTTTCTCTTAGCCTGGATAATAATTGTGAGACATCATTTTCCCCTTTCTTTCCTTTTCCCTTCATATACTTTGACATTCTTAATTTCTCATGTTTATTTATCTTTTTTATTTCAATTTGACAGGGAAAGCTATCTAGGACCCCAGGAGGCAAACGCTGTGACTCAAGAATTGGTCCTTTCCATCTTCAATTTAATGAAATAATACGCCAGTAATTGATTTATATTTATATTTACATTTGCCTTACAAATTCTGGGATTTTTGTCACCTTTATTGTAATTCCATAAGTAGTCACTAAATTACTTCCAATAAACTCTATTTCTCCTTTACCTAGACAGTGATTGAAGTCTTTTATCGTAATCTAGGGCCTTTGTTCTTCCTTCTGGTTTCTCATGTCAACTTTTTGTTTTCATTTTAAATTGTTAATGAATTATTTTTTTGCCTCAAACCCTTTGTACCTTTGTCAAGAGATAATGTGCTGCAAACAATCTAGCTTTGTGGCTTTCTACTTTCTACATAATTGCATCTCAGGTATTGTGGGGATGATAGGCTTCTGTTGTTATTAACAATTCAGGACACAATTCAGAATTGGGAAGTAGACAAGCTAGGCTTCTGAGCTTTCCAGCTGGCTTCCACAAAACCTTTTCACCCAAACTATGATCTTCCTGGTCCTTCCTTCATTCAGACACTTGTGGCTTTATCCATGCTTATGAAGGGGCATACATTATCTGGTAATAACTAGAGAAAATTAGAAATAGCTTATTAAAAAGAGGATTGAGGAAAGAAGCATCTGTTAGATGCAGACAAATGGCATCAGAAATGATAGCTGATAGCCTGATATTTGGGGAAAATATAAAGCTGAAAAATTCATAGCTGCATTAATATTGATAAATATAGCCTCTGGAGCACCTACTGTGTGTCAGGTGCTTTTTCATACAGCATCTAACTTAATTCCACAATTTAGGTATCAGTGTTCCCATTTTATAGATGAGCAAATTCAAGCTGAGGTTGTAAATTATCAAAACCACTATAGCTCATAAGTGGCAGTACCAGAATTTTACCAGAATCTGATGTCATTCTGCTTTACCATGCCACCTCAGTGTGCTGCAGTGGATTTCCATGAGCTTGAATCTTCTAAGAAAAGAATTAAATTCAGTTCTATGGCTTCTACTTGAAGGGAAAAAATGTGCCTTGAAAGAATTCGATTGGAATTTAAAAACACTTTTTTGGTGTTAGGAAATGAATACTTAAGCTCTTTGCAAAACTGGTAACCACTTATGTGAAACACCTGATTCCATAATGAGGCGAGATAAATCATTTCAACATAATCTCGACATCACAGTTTCAAGAAACTTGACTCCTGGATTAGATTTTCTTCAAATTAATAAAAAGAGTTCCCCATCCCCATGAATGTATGTATTCATTCATTTACTCATTCATTCATTCACTCATGACATTTAGCAAACGTTGAATGACTATTATATACAGAGAAACACTCTTATGGCTCTTGAGAATTCTACTAGATCAATAAAACAAAACAAAATGAAATACAAAAAGCCTTAGCTTAATTTCAGTACAATTTGCGTCCGTGCTTCACCTCATCTTACGCATTGCCATCAGAATTCTTTTTCTTTTAAAACTCTCATCTCATAGTGTCACTTCCTGGTTTTAAGCCTAGTCAGTAATTCTTGGCCCTTCAGAACCTGTTGCCACCTGCCTTTCTACCCCCCAGCGGAGCTCAGCCATCCTGTACTACTCACTCTCCCCTGAAGATGCCAGGCACCTTCACTTCGCCTCCCCTGTCCTCTTGCTGCTTCCTCCTGGCGCATGTCTTGCCCTTTGTCATTCACATAGTGAGTCTCCATTCATCCTCTGGATCCAACTCAAATGTCCCTCCTTTGATGCTTTTCCTGACAACCTGGTTCCCCCCCACCCAGCAGAAAAGAAAAAGAAAGTTTATCTTCCCAGAGCACTTCATGTTGCAGCATTTTATGTAATAATAATGTAATATGAAATTATTTTGATCTGTCTCTGACTAGAGTACAAATCCTTCCAGAATACAACTATATTTTATTCATCTTCATACTTTAGTCCCAGGATTCTGGCACATGCTTGGCCATTTATAGAAATTGGATGAAGAGAATAGAATGAGAGTAGGTGAGTAGGTACGTGCTAAGAGGAACTAATTTTTCAGGAGTGGTGGGTGGAGGCTTCTCAGAGGAGTTATATTTAAGTGGGGTGTGAGGAATGAATAGGAATTCTGAAGACAGCTATGAGCAGGGCTCAGGGTAGGTGGAGAGAAGGTATCACAGCAGAGAGAACTGGTGTGTCAGAAGACTTGACAGGGCATAGCCTGGTTGGAAATTGCAAATAAATTTAGTGTCTTTAGAGTTGAGCATGCACAAGAATGGAACAGAGCATGTTTCAGAGCATGGGATGGCTTCGTATTGCCATGGGCCCGTAGGTGTGGAGATTTTATTCTCCTGAGTATATCTCTGGGCAGCCACTGGAGGTGTGGCGGTCACCCCGGTGGATATGGTTGTATGGGCGATGAATGGACTCGGAAGGGCTTATTGGCAGATGCTGTCACAGTTGGGGGAAAGAGACCAAGACCTGTCTTAAGGCGGGGTACAGGGATGCTCATGTATTGCTATGACTCCTGGGCTGTACCGGAAGTTATCCGGCTTAGCTTGCTCCTTAGGGCCTTATTACAACTTTTTTGGATGCTAACTGTCTGTTTGGGTCTCCTATAATCTGATTTTATGCCCTGCACATTCTCCCTTGTTCTCTCAGCTCTAGCTTCCCTGGCTTCTTTGCTGTTCTTTGAACAACCAAGAAAACCCCCCCCTCAGGGACAATGAGTATCCTACTCCTACTGCCTGCACATACTTACTCCCTGCCAGCCTCCTTCAGTCTTTCCCCCTTGACCCCCATCTCACATAGCACCCCTGGTGGCCACGCTTTCACCTCTGATCCTTTTGTACTGTATTTTCATTCTTGGTGCTTACAGCTACCTGATGTTACTTGTGTGTGTTTTCACTGCCCTGTTTCCTTTATTTGAAATTTAAGTTCCGTGAGATGAAGTGCTTTGTCTTGTTCTTTGTTGTATCTCAGCACCTAAAACTATGCCTGACACATAACAGGTGCTCCATAAATATGATTTAATCATTTAATAAATGAATGAATGTCACCAATCCCCCCGGTTCCTCCACTGAATTGTTCCACCTTCATGAGGACTGATGAACAGCCTCGAGGCCAATGTTTTCCAAAGTTTTTCACCTCACAATATAGAAAATATAATACTATTTGCATGGAATCAGGGTATATTGAAAGGGATTTGGAGAAGTCTATACGATGCTTGGCGAATAAGAAACTAAGTACATTATCTTTTTTTCTGTAATTCCAGTAAGGAAAAGAAAACCAAGTACTGGGGAAAATATTAAATACTGAATTTTCATAGAAGTTCCAAATAAAAATTTTGTATTTTTACAAAATTTTATAGCCATTATTACCTTGTGGCACAGCTGTAACCTACTTGCCACCCACCAGTGGGTATTGGCCCCCCCATTGCCTTTTTCCATCCTGTCTGGATTTGGGAGTTTGCCTTTGGGGCAGGACTTGCTGGCACCACTGTGTCCCTGGCCCTGTCCCATACCCTCCTCTTCTACATGTGAGCTGGCCTGAGCCTTGAGGGCAATGTGCAGGACTGTGGCCGTGCTATGATGATAGGACTCTGCATGTGAATTGTCTGCCTTCACCAGCATGAGAAAATAGTAAGTAAGTAATGTCTGTGCAAGTTGGGCATGTTGGAGGCCTCCTGGCTTAACCACAGCTGAGCAGTACCATCTGCTTGGGAACAGCCAATTTGTTGTTTGTTTTACACTGAGTTTATTAAAGTTACCCAAGGGAGAGTAGAAAGGGCCTTATTTGGAAACTTGTTTCCTTGAAAACCCACATGGTTTAGTGGAAAGAACACTAGAAAAGGCCTCCCAAGGCCCAGGTTCTAGGCCTGCCCATGGTCTGAGCTGTAAGATCTTATCAGCCGCTGATACCTCTGAGCTCTGGTGATCACAACTGCAAAATGGGAATAATGCCTTTCCTGCTCAAGCGTCAGAGCGGTTGTGCGAATCACATTAAATCATGTAATGGCGAACTATAAGTGCACCGTATAACTCGGTAAGTTAGTTTTTTAAAAGTACTGTTGTTAATCTTGGCTTTACATTGTTTAAGGGTTTCCGCACCTGCAGAGCTCTGCTGGGTGAAAATAAGATTTCCCTTTGTAGACCATCCCGTTGGGGTGGTGGCCAGGGCAATTCCTGTGCCTGTGAGTGTGTACCAAGAGTCAGTCCCTAAAAGCATTGGTCCAGGCTTTCGTATCCCGAAGCTTCGAAAGCCACTACATCTCTTACCCATTAAAAATGGAGACTCGTGAGTAAGATTCATGCTTCTATTTTAAGCCTGACAACTTGTTAAGTTATATATCCCTAAAATGAACTCATCGGCATCGACTCGTCAACAAGTGTTGAAATGAGGATATAGTTCTACATACATGACCAAAATCTCATTAAAGGTTACCAATCCTTTATTGGGACTATTGACACCTGATTCTCTTTTCTTCTAAGGGTTTAGAATATATAATCCAAGTCATTTATTCTCTTGCTAAAAATTCCAGAAACAAGTGGAAACTTACTTTGTTAGTTTCTCTTCTTACACACTGGTATTTTCCAAAGGTGATTCAATTTAGTTGGTGAAATGATCTTTAGTTCAAGTCTCATTGGCAAGGTATGGTGTTCCAGTCAATGAACACCAGTGAGAAGCCGCTGCTGCAATTCTTACATATCTCTGTTGTTATTGTTTTGTTTTGGTTTAAATATTAGGGAGCATCAATGGCATTAAAGATATACTGTATTTTCTAAGCATTGTATTGCTAATGAGGGTTTTTATTGTTTTGATAATCCTGTTGTTGAGAAGTTGTTTGATTACTATTTTTTTTTTTAATGTCTCTGTGTGTTTCCTGGACATTTATCTCAATCAAAACTTTCTTTCTTATATCCTCTGCAAAAGTATTGAGAGAATAAGAGTGTTTTTAAAAATTATCTTAAACGGCTCACATTTTTGAAAAACACAGATATTTTCAACTTCATGTTTTGAGTCTCAGGTGAAGAGTATAAGAGAGACTGTAGAAAACATTACTTTTGGAGAAAGTTCCTATTTTCGTTCCACAGATTGAATATCAGATTTTCCTTAGAATTTGACAGCATATGGAAATTGACATCCCCTGAAATTTGGAGACACCAAAATAGAAAGTAAGGCCAGATTTATTTTACTTTTAGTAATCTGGCTCTATTACCTTGAATAAACTAGTCTTTAGAGGATTATTTTCTCATTCTAAGATTCAGTAAACTCATTACAGACAATATAGAAAATCTAAAAATATATAAATAAGGAAATAAAATATAATGGGTAATTCTACAACCCAGATATAATGGTTGGTGTTTCAATATATTTCTTTTCTATATTTTTTTAAATGCTTCTCAAATCTCTCTCTCTTTCTCTCTCTCTCTCTCTCTCTCTCTATGTGTATATATATATATATATTTTTTTTTTTTTTAAATCGGGCCTTGATTTGTTTATACTCATATTTTGCTTTTTCTTTTACCATTACATTATAAGCATTTATAGAAAGAATGAACTGAATAAAAGGCATTAAATATTCAATAGTATATTAAAAGGCTGTATATTATTCTTTGGGCATGATATAATTAATTTTACTGCTCTATTATCATTAGGTAGAGACACATTTTTTACTATTATTAATAACCCTTGAATGACTATTCCTATAAACGAATTATTTTTATTTCAGTTTCCTTGGAACCATCAAAACTTTTTGTATTCCTCTTATCAACTTGAATTTTTTTCTGTATCAAAGATGCTAACCTTTATTGAAGCAAGTTTTCACTTACTAGTTAGCATGTTAGAAACATTAGTTTCATTTAGTTAGGAACATTAATTAGAATATTTTTCAAAATTTTCTTAGCTATTTTTCACTCCATGAATATTTATGGGGTTCCTCCTCTGGGCTAGGGCTGCTAGGCAGCAAGATAGATGTGTCTCTGCCCTCACCAGACACACAGCATAAGTCTAGAGAAGGTCTTATATTTCTTCTTAAACTGAATTCTAAAATCACTTTGGCAAGTTAGAAAAAATGCAGAGATTTTCATTGTAATAACACTAAACCCGTGAAATAGAGAAGAACTGACACCCTTACAAAATTCAGTCTTCTATACCTGAGACACAAAAGGCCTATTTGTGTATTCTTTTATGATTTTCAGTGACGAGCTACAGTAGTCTTCATTTGTTCCTGAGTATTTGTTTTTAATTACAGTTTTCGCTGGGGAGAATTCCATGTTGTTGTTGCACTTTGGAAAACCTATCTTTTTTTTTTTTTTTTTCTATTTTGTTTTCTGTTATTGAAGAAAAGGATTCATTTTTGTATATTTAGTTTATATTTGGCCATTTTCTAGAACTTTCTTTTCAGTTCCTCTAAGAGACACACATAGTGCATCTTTGTCACTACCAATTGTATGAAGCTGAACAAGTTATGCAAGTCTTGGTCTTTGTTTCTCAGTGTGTGAGAAAGGTCATAAACCCACCTTATGGAGTTGTTAAGATCTAATGAGCTATGTAGTAAAGAACTTAGCACAATGCCTGACACGTAGTAAGCAGTTAATAAGTGATAGATTGTTTGTACCATTTCCTTAAGTTCTTTAAATCATTTACTTCTTATTTCAATTTAGCATAATGTCTCCCACTACAATTAATACTTTTTCCTTTGTAAACTTAGATACTATATTATTCAAAGTATAAAACTGTATTGCTGGTGGTGGTGTTATTATAATTATATGGCAGATTTTACCTATTATATTATGATTCTTTTTGTTCCATTTAAGTGTTTAATTCTAATTCTTCTATGTCTAATATTATAGTTGTGACCCCAGCTTTGTTTTTATTGTGATTGTGTGATATTGAAGGATATCCTTTTCTTTTTAATCTTTCTTGGTCCTTTTGATTTAATGGTGTTTCTATTAGGAGCATACATCCAAAATGGTTTATCCCAATCTCAAATATTTTGTTTAAAATAGTTCTCTGTATTAATAATTGGTGTGGTAATTGTATCTCACATTTGTTGGAAACATTTTTATGCTTTCTGATTCTTTTGTTTCTGTTGCTTTATAGATTGTTTCTTTTTTCTTTCTTTCCTTACATCTTTCCTCATTTCTTCCTTCTTTTTGCTTTTTCCCCTTGTTATTTATTAGGTATACAATTGTTTTTAACAGTAGTAACTACCTTTATATTAAAAAAAAAAAAAAAAAAAAAAAGAACTTCTTGAGCCTATATTTCTCTAATTACCAGCATGGAGAAAAGGCTGTTTTTGATTAGCCACTATGTAAGATGAGGAAATGGCCTTTTACTACTTTCCTTTCATTAAATCACTTCCCAGTTTGTGTTACTATATCTCAGGTGTTAGATCTGGATAATAAATGTTAAATAATGATATTTTTTAAAAAAATATCATTTTTCTCTCACAAGAACCATTTTGAAAAATATTAATTCATCCTAATAATTACATTAAAAATTTAGATTTAATATTGCATTTATTTACCACCATTTATTTCATATCAATACTATGCTATTTGCATTTAAAAAAATTTTGAGTATTCTCTCAGCTTAAATATACCTTCGAGTAATTTCTTTTTAAAAAAAGACATATGGGTTATATACTTTCTGAGCCCTTACGTGTCTGAGAATATCTTTTTGTTGCCTTTGTGTATGTACCACAATTGCTCGTATATAGAATTCTTGGGTCACAAACGTTTCCCCATAAAATTGTGTAGACATTGTCTCATAGTCACATACTATTTAATGAAGCCTAACAGAAGTGTATGACCAGCTTGACTTTTTCAGTTTGTTAAGTAACCTATATTTCTTTTCAGATACAAATAGGATATTGTTATATTCTTAGACCCCCCTTCCTCCCTTTTTTATAGGTGTCCATATGCGGGCTCTCCATTTTCTGACTCCTATAGTCTTTGTTTCCCGACTCATTGTTTTTTGTTGTTCTTTTTCTCTAGCCTCTAGAAATGTACCTTGTATTGGCTTCAATGTCAGTGACCAGTATTTTTTCCACACAGTCTATGCATTTCCTCTTTAATGAAGATTCATTCATAACAGAATTCTGGATCCCTTTCAGTCTTTTGTTAATTCATTCAACTCCTTTATCACCTACACATGCATCTCAACTCTCTTTTCAAACCAGTCTGTTTCCTGATCATTTTATCATTGATCTCTTTCTTTTGAGGACAGATTTTCTAAAGTTTTGTTGGAAACACTGAGATGATTTTTTTCTTTAATTAAGGAAAAAGCCCTTTTTTGTGCTTTTTCTCTGTCTTTTCTGTGCTGTTGTCCTCTGAGTTTATGTTGGAGAATCTTCTGCTAAACGGTTTTGGGTTGGTTTGCTTATCCAAGAGTGAGATGTGATCATCCAGATCAGGTTTTGTGACTATACCATGCCCGGTCAGTGAATTCTTCTTGGAGCACCACAGTTTTCCTTGTTATCAGAATTCCTCTCAGATCTCAAGCTTATGGCCAACAGTCCAGTATCAAACAATCATCTATCTTGTGACATTCTTTTGAACTGGGGAGGAGCTTTCTGTTTTGGTTATCTCAATTTGAATACTTTTAAGCATCATTCAGATATTCTCATTCCAGAAGTAATACATAAGATCTGTAACATCCAAACAGCATCTCTTCTAGGGCTCTTTTTGATTCAGACACTTTTATCTTAGATGCACTATGTCACTGCCTGTTGCACCCCTTTGTGTAATGTCTTACTAAAATTGAAGCCTATGAAAGAACACAGGACCGGAGGGACTGACAGGGGTTGAGAATGGGGTGGCACAGTGAAAATGGATAAGCTGTGGTTATCTCATAAAACAACTTCTACTCAGTTCCTGATTCTGTGGTCAGCAGGGCCACCATGTTGCTGAAAAGAGGTATACAGTGAAGGTGAACAAAACCCCCCAACTTTTTTACCCTCTAAAAAAGGGTAAAATGTCAAAAATGTCATCATTTTTGGATGACATGAAATTTCTCCTGGAGTATGTCAGATTATTTATTAATATATCTGCTTTCCACAGCTATAACAACTTGTCTTTTTTCTCTCTGTGTTTCAAGGGTATGAAGAGAAGGGTAAATTGAATGCCCCTGAATAACCCCTAACCTAACACAGAAACATACATAGTATGATCCATAAAGAGAAGCTCCCCAAGGGCTGAAGATAAAACAGTGAGCAGAGAGTACACCTTCAGTATAAAGTGGCCATTAGAGGATCAGAACCAAGGCTTCTCTGAGGATCCAAGGGTGGTGGCCTCAGTATCATTCATGTGAGAATATTGGATACAATTGTTATGTTCATATTAGAGAATCTAGAGGACTTACCATGCATAATGAATAAAAGGAATGTATCAATGGGAATTGGCAGGGAGCTTTATGAAACTGAGGATCTGGGATTTTGGGTCAGCTGATGATATCTGGAAGATCTTTGCAATTCTGTTTATTAACCTGCTTATTCCCTAAATTAAATAATCTATTCACTGAAGTCTCAGCTGTGTGTTGAGAATAACATTTCAGGAAAACTGTCTTTAGATTCTCAAGTTTTGAGCATCCCAAGGGAGCCATTCTTAAAGATATCTCTCATTCATGCATGCAGCTTTTGAATTCACATTCTTGTCCCTGTTCAGAATAGAGCAGCTGTTTCTGCAACTGCAGGAGACTCTCCCACTTAGACTGAGGTCTGTCACTGTCATTTTATGGCAGACTGAATGTAGTGTTGGTTGTCAGTTTCAGAAAGAATTAAATATTGCCTGCTGTTGTACGTATTTAATCTAGAACTCCTTTTCAAAGCACAGTTGGGATCCCTCCTCTGAATCTCCCTCCTTTATTCCTTGGGCTCCCTGATTGGGAGGAATCAAAAGGCACCTTAGTGCCTTCCAACCTTGAGATGGCCACACTTAAATGGTGGGAAACATGAAGCCAAATCTAGAATCAGGAGGAAAATTTGGGAAGTGGTATGTAGATAAGGGTTGTATGGTCAGGCCACCCAAGATGGCTATTCTCTTGCTCTCTGTACATCCCCTGCTGCACCAGGGCCTGCTTCAACTACACCCTGCTCACACGACTGATCTTCCTACATACTTGCTCCGGCCCCAGTTAGTGATCATTCTAACCTTTAGATCAGAACATCTCCACCATGATAGCTTATCAAAGTGACGGTGAGGGACGTGCCCCTCTGCTAGTTTCCCTGGTAACTGATAAGGCAACCTGCCATCAATTCCCCTATAACTGCTAACCTTCCCCTCCCCCCCAGGAGCGAGGACTTGGTGGGGTGTCGCTCCAGGACCTTGCTTCAAACATGTAAGATCCTCTGAGCCTTTAAACCAATGATGTCTCTGTCATTGACTCCGGGCTCTTTCTTCAGTCTTGAGGATGGGCAAGTACAGGGCATGTAGGCCCGTGGGGTGCAGCCCAACAGTTGGTAACCAGAGCCAAAGGGTCAAGGTTTATACCACCCAGTTTACCTGTCCTGCTCACGCAGGTGGCTCCCTAGACCTCAGGAGCTGACTAAGGGCCAGAAGGACTACTTAAAGCTCACCCAGAAAGCTGAGCCCAGAGAGCAGGACGGATGGCCCAGGAGACTCAAGAAAAGAAATCTGGTCAAGAGAGGCAGTCTCTGGCTGTGACAGACCATTAAACCCTATGAAAATAAGACTTATGGCTGAGCCATTTTGAAAGTTCTGTATTTGGCAGAAACACTTTGCTTTGCAGTCAATAACCTTATGATTAAAATAAGGTCTTTGTTCAGTAAGAGAGCTGGCTGAACACTTTATCTTTCCAAATGCCCTCCCATTTATTCTGAATTAGCCTGTTCACACTTTAATGGATAGAAATTTCCATTTTAGGTTTTTATATATGATTATGCATTGCAGTTGAAGCGTCCTTTTTTGGAAAGGTTTTACAATGTGATTTTATTTGTTTGCCAGTAAAATTTATTACCGTAATACTTTTACCATCCTCATTTAATCTTTAGACTTCTCTTTAAAAAAAAGTCAATTCACCGTTATGCTTGCTACTCACACTGAGGTGGCTGGGAGGTCCAGTTTCACCGTGTATACACTCTTATTGGCTTTGTCTTGAATATTTTATTCTGAGGACAGTGAAATCATATTTTACAGAAATAAATCATTTAGCCATATTAAGATCTGAAAGAGTTATAAATGGTTTATTGTCAGCCATTATTGTGAAAATAGAGAAAGAGGAAAAAAACGACCCCACACTATCATCTAAACATATCAATTCTTCAAAATTGTGTTGAGGAAAAGCTTCTTTTTCTTATTTTGAAACAACAAGATTGGGTGAATAACTTACATCTGGTTTATTTCCTCTTCAGCTGTTCTCTCATAGTCACTTTTAATATGAATATACATTTCTGAAACAATAATTGTTATTCCTAGGGAGTATACTGGGAAATAATACCTCTTGTATATGTATAAGAGGTATAAAAGAAATATTCCTTTATATGATTTTATATATAGATTATACATATAGATGAATTTCTCTGAATTTATTATTTATTTTAAAGTTTAAAATATTTCTGTGGATCTCAGAAATAAAGCATATAGTCCATTTCCGTATTTTTTTATAAAACCTCATATGAAGACCTAGTTAGTTGTTCATTCTTTTGCCTATGGATGTATCTTCACTCACATATGTATGTGGATTTATTTGTTTTAACATTCATCGCATGACAATTTAAATCCTGGGAAATCACTGAAATTTATTTGGGTCGAATGTTTCACACCAAACTCAAGTGCACCTAGGAAACCCTACCTCATATCTAGGAAAAATGGGTCCATCACTGTTAACTCATTGGTCATTGATTTTATAGAAAAAATTTAATTAATTTAAATTCTCAATATTTAGAATTTTTTTCTGAAATGATTGATCAATCCGATTGTATCACAGAGTTGTCCCTAAAAAGAAAAAAGAATAATAATGTAACTAATGCTCAAGCTCTGCGCAAAGTACCTTCTTACTTCCCATCCAATAAAAGTTCTCTTTAAGTTCTTAATAGATGCTGAATTTTTATTTTCATGTTGTTAAGGCACAGCAGGTATTTTAAACTCAAGTTTGTATCATTGTGCTTGAAGATATAGTTAATAGGAAAGGTGCTATGCAAATAAAATCAAATTCTATATTCTACTATATATCCATATATCCATATACAGATCATCAGTCCAAATTTATATTCCTCTAAAAATATTTGTAAATGTTACTCCAAATACACATTTGGTAGATTCATTATTGAATCTTTATATAAAATTCATCTTCTATAAGCTGTTCAGAATCTTTAGAATTCTTCAACATGCCTTAATAATTGTGTTTGAGTAATGTTTTACATTTATAGGAGTTTTAAAAAGGCAGGTGCAATGTGACATATCAGAAGAAGCAAATTAAACTCTTGTAAAGCACAGCTGGAATGCTAAAAATGTGTATTTGTAATTTAAATATGTGACACCATCACACTGTAAAATCAGTTCATAATTAGAAAACATCTGTTTTTTCCAATATGATGCCTAATAGTATATTTAAATAATTTAGAATGCAATAAGAAAAAAAGTCAAGGAACAATAAGTGATTCATGGACATTTCTTTCCTTTTGTTTTAATGCCCAATAGGAGATCTTAGAGGAACCTAGCCCTTTGACATAACTATCATTTTGCAGCTACTTTTTGAGTAGAGTATAATCATCAATGATGAAATGCATATGCCAAACATATGTGCTGTTGTGACCTTAGCATGTTAGTCAAAAAAATAAATAAATAAATGAAACCAGGTTGTGTAGGTTGTAGTGTTAGAAAGGATTTACACACTACTATTTTTCTCTCACTCCACTCCTTTTTTTGTTGTTTGTTTTAATTGAAAGACATTGAAACAAATACAAGTTGATTATTTTCACAGGAAATTTATGTGAATGTATTGCAAATACAGAGGAACTGTTGAGTTGTATGAATTCTGGAAATATACTTGAACCAGGTAAAATGTTGAGTTAAAACTTATCGGGATCAATTCGAGTTTAGCTAATAAAGTTTGAACAAAACCACAGTTTCTCAAATGAAGTTAACATGGTAGATTAGCCACACATCTGTCATCAGTGTTCGCATAGGAAGGTATTTATATATGTGTGATGAAAACTCGAATGGGTATTTTTATTCTAACTGAAATGTGCACGTTGAATAGTCTCTTGGTTTATTGGCAGTAAATTGTGTAACTTTTTTTTTTTTTTTTTAACCACAGCCCCAAGTATTTGTTTCAGATATGGAGAAACCGAATGTGTCCTGGGAGGTTCTGTTTTTGGTATTACCGGCTTGTGTCTGGAAAGGTTTGCAAATGCAAAAAATAAATAAATAAAAAGCAAAGCAAAAAAAAAAAAAAAAAAAAAAAAGCATTTGCACCAGCTAAGAAACTGAATAAAAGCAGTCAGTAATACAGGTCAAAAGTACTTTTTAAGCTCAGTCGCCAGGCTGTGGTGAGTAAATTAAATGCAGCAAGACCTGACTTACAAGGAACTTTGCTGGAGGGAGGCGGTGTATTATAATGCACAGACTCACCTTTCTATTTTCAATGCAGTTTTAGCACTTTCATTCTTGGGGGGTGGTGTGGGGGGTGAAAACTCACTTTTTTGCTGGGTTAGAGTACACAAAGTTAATCTGCTACCATTTATATTCATCTACTTTGAATCGCCTTGTATCCACCTTTGCTGCCGCAGCCCACCACTCGCCATTCATCAGTTTACGCATTGTGCGCCAGGGCAAATAATGACAGAATATCTAGCTAAAGAAGGGGTACTTAATCAGCAATCAAGATTCAATTTGTTTTAATTTTAGCAGGTGTTTGTGAGGTACATTGATGGGAGAGATAATATGTGCTGCTTTCATTAGCTCTCTTGTTTTTGTGCTTGAACATTTAAGAGCCAGATGTTCGGAGGTGAGCTGATCAGAATATTAAGTCTCCAGAGGTTGGTTTCCATAGTGTTTTACATTCCTTTCTTTATCTCCCTCGATTCACCCTGAGCTCTGAGGTGCAAGTGCTTGCAATGACAGACACTATCTCTGCGTCCTGTTCAACTAAGGCTTTAAATTAGTGGCTAATTCTAGGCATAAAATAGTTTAATAATCTGTCATTAATTCTTGGACTCTAGGTCAGCCTCGTTTCTCATTCAAAAGTCTTTCCCCTGGTAATCTATTTTAGAAATTATTTGTGTAAGCAGTTGGTATTTCATCAGGATATTTTCCTGAAGCAAAAACACAGGAACCACATAAGCTGCAAAGGTAATGACCCCATCATCTTGTTAAATCAATATCCAAACTTGATCAGTGCTCTGTCATCAGCTAGTCAAAACACAACAGTGATGACAACATCATGGCATGAACAATAATAGCAGGGTCATTCGAAACTGGTAGCTTTGCTGAGTTCGAAAGTTATTACTTCTTGTGAAGAAGTGTGAATATTCCTACATGAAATTATTTTATAATGTAATATAAGATTACTATGTTACAGTTTGCAATAAACCATTAATAGGACTTGGAGAAGATCTAATCAGTAGTTAGGCTTTGTTTTACAATTTTAACTCAATTGTAACTGAATTTAGCTTTTATTTAATTGCTTTTCTAGTTACGTTTTGATAAGCTGCACATCTTCTTTTTTTCTTTTTTTGGTTCTCCCATATGTTAGGAACATGAATTCCCTTTCTACTGAAAAACAAACCTACCAATAAAGAGTTAATTGAACTGGCATTGGCAAGATATTTTCTCCCACTATTAATTGTTCTCTGTTTACTTTGATGCTCAAGGATTGTAGTGTTTTTACAAGCATATTTTCTTAATTGTGTCACCTTGTACTATAAGTATGTCAGAGGGGAAACATTTGCAAGTGATTAGATATGGACCTATGTGTCACCAAATGTATGAGGTACATACCCTTATAGGATATAATTGTGATCTTTTAATATGCGGCCATTGACCCAGACTTGTTATTATCTATTATAGTTTATAATAATGTATCTCTTTATGATTAAATGATGATGCCCGGCAGAACACTATGATTAGCATTTCAGTTATTTATAGATTATGTCAGAGCAGTAATAAACATAAAATGCTGTTAATGTGTGGCTAATGAAATCTGGACATGAACAAGTTTATGAATTGATATAATTCATTTGAGTGTTCTAACTGAGCTTCTGGCTCTCCTCATAATTCAAAAGCTTAGCAGGGTTCACCGATTAGGTGGTAGACTTAATTTGCTACAAAAAGTCAATGGGTTTTCATCGTCTTGGGCCATCATACCCAGCATGGCTGATTGCATAAGGACTATACAAAGTAATTCTCATAAATATATTTATTAAGCTTAACATGTTTTGTAAGGATAGGGCAGAATCAACTATTACACAACATATGTAGAACAAAAATCACAGTGTTAATTAGATATCCAAAAAGATATATATGGCAAAAATCATGAAAGGCTAGAGAATTATTTGTTTATTAAAGGAAGAAAAGACTGGGGTGATTCGGAAACAAATGCTGATGAAGGCTGCAAAATGAGGGTGCCTTTTTCCTCCTTCGTGATACTCGTCAAGCTCACATTAAATTCCATTTGACCAGCAATGACTGGAAGCTGCAAGTTGCATTTCTCAGGCTGTTAGTACAGGCTTCAGGTCTATAGCTCAATTCCAGTCTCCAAGGAAAGTTTGTGCTTTGTTGTAATGATGTTGATATATTTGTTGGAAAAGGCTGTTTTTAGACCAAATGTGAAATCATGATTTCTTCTCAGGAAACAAAATCCGAAGATGTCTCTTAGGTTCTTAGAGGTCAATCTTTACGGCTAGACAGAGACCACTCACCCTTAGCTTATGGAAAACAGTTTCTGAACTCTCAGGCAGCAGGAGCTGGCTCCTTGATACCCACACTTGCATAGAATACTGCTAAAGAGCCATATCTGATGCATTTAAAAATAAGTCAGTTTTGAATGTTATAATGTGAAGAGAAACAATGCATTGATTTTCCAGCTTCAGTTTGAATGTAAAATGTCTGGTTTCTTCACTGTTTTAGTCTGTTAAATTTAGGCACCACTTCCATAATACCAGATCTTGCTTTTTACTAATTCATCAAGGTTAGGAGGCAAAACTAGGACAAAGGAAAGGATGATTCAAGGTGGCAGATTTGGGGTCAGGATAATAGTAATAATAATAACCACTATTATTATTTCAGCAAACACTACCCATAACAGTAATGATAAATAAAATAAGTTGCCTCTGATTGAGCTACCTTGGGGATATTCAAGTAGAAGCTGAATGATTAGATGAATGATAGAAATCCAGACTTGATCAGAATTTCCCCACATGTGTTCCATGGATTATCAGTACCTCAAGATGCTCTATTTGATAAAAATGTATATTCAAATTAGTGTGGGAAAACAATCTACTCCACTATGTGACCCCTACTCCAATAATTAATCTAAAATTAATATGACTACTTAATCCAGACAAGAAATAGTTAAAGGATATAGTAGATGTTCAATAATTTTTGTGTGTGTGGAATGAATATATCCATTAATTACAATTTCCTGTAAAGTTCTTTATTGCTGGGATTGCAGCAGTTTTAATGCAAGCCAAGCTTTTGCATATTAAATACAGTTGATTTTGTTACTTGTCCTGCAGCTGTGGCATAAGGGTAAGTTTTTGTTTTTGTTTTTGTTTTTGTTTTGTTTTTTTGTTTTTTGTTTTTTTAAAGGAACTAGGAAAACATCCAGGAGAATGGAATCTTTCACTCCTTGTTGACAGATTTTCCCCTAAGGATATTCTGTCCTCAGAGTATACATTTATCCTAAAATCTTTTGGGACAGGATACATAGGCCTTCTCAGAGTTCTGTGGGTAGAGAGTGGAGAGTTGAGGCTTCCTTGGGGCTGGAGGGCTAAGAAGAAAGCGAAGGACCAGTGAGACCTGAGGTTGAGAACAGGTTATGAAGACTCAGATGAGGGATGAGGAAGCTGGTATTGGATGGGAGGCTATACTTTGCAGCTGGCCCTTACTCTTATCTCTTATGTTACGTTATTCCTTCTGCTTAAAATCTACTTACACCTCTTCTTCACTCTCAGCTTTTCTCCTCCTCTTCTCATCTAAGAAAATTTCCTGTTTCCCTTTAAGATTAAGCACAAAACTAGTATCACTGCCTCTATGAAGATTTCTCGGGCTTGTATTCCTATCTTGTAACATTGTGTACCTACTTCTACTACTTGACTAGCCATGTTCTATTGGAAGTATGTTTATCTGTCTATAACTATTGCTTGAGTTTATCAAGAGTAGGGTCTGTGTTCTATCCTGCTTTCTGTGTGTTCCAGTGCCTAGCAAAAGTACCTAGGGAGTGTGATCTACAAGGTGATGAGCTTGGAAAGAAAGCAAGACCGTAGGGAGGACAAGATGGTGTCCTTGGAGCTATGAGTCCCAATCTTTGGAGTCTGACAGCATAAAATTACCTAGAGTTTTAAGAAAGTATATGAGGCTAGAATCCATTCTCAGTCAATTCATTTCAACTGGGTAATGCCTATAAGCTTGTATTTGGGAAACAAACAAACAAAAAGAAAGAACATGAAACAAATATCTCCCCAGGGAATTGAGTACCCTCTTTTTGGCCCAGAAGGCATCAGACATTAACTTTAAGTCCCAGTACCTCACCAGGAAGGATAGTCATGAGAAGTATATGAAAACCTGAGAGGAACTGGAGTCACCCAGACTTGAGTTTTTGCTTCTATTCAGCTGTGGATGGAAGATCTTATTAAACCCTTAAAAAAGAGGGGATCAATAAAGAAATACAACTGGGAAGGATATAAATATATATACATGTATATGGTTTATGTATGTGTATGTATGTGTGTATAATATATATATATATATAATATATAATGTTTATATGCAAACATATCTTTGTTTATTGCTTGATAAAGCCATATAACGTTTACCTGTAGGGTTTTGCTATGTTAAATCAGTAAAGCTAAGTTGGAAATTTCCCTAGTGCCAAACTACAGACTTCTACAGGGCCTCAAAGGTAGTAATGGAGGTTCTTGAGTTTTTTACAATATTTCCAGGAACTTAATTACCTGTGATAAGGCTGCCTATGCTGACTTAAATGACAAGTTTCACGCTTTTGATATTAGTAAAATCAACTTAATGTGGTACCCCTGATTTGCTCATGATGTTCTACACTGAAGACAGAAATATCTATACATGTATGTACAATAAATGTCTTCTTACCTGACCTGGTTGGGACTGGTAGTTGTTCAAATTACTGGTAAAGTTGATAAAATCGAGAGTCATAAAAATAATATCTATATATAGGAAGCATTTTATTTTAACTTAAAACTTTGAATATGAGTCCAATGATTGCAATTTCAGTCTTTTTTGCATAAAGTACGCTAATGGTCTAGCCTTTATGATCTTCAGTTCCAATTTCTTTAAAATAGAATAAAAATTACAGATGCTTCTCAAGAAATCTGAAAGCAGAATCCTTCAGGTTTTTTTTTAATAGCTTTTTCGTTGTGGCTTTTCCCAAAGCTAATACTATAGCCTTTGTGCGTGAGTGCACGCACGTGTGTGTGTGTGTGTGTGTGTGTGTGTGTGTGTGTGTGGTGGGGGGTAGCTCAGCTTTATCTATTTTCCCAAAGCATTGAATGTAGTTTCATTGACACAATAATTTTTTATTTTGCCCTCATATCTCATTGGTTTGGGGGCCATTACAAGTGCTTTTACACATATACGAGTACACATACAAACATATATTTGATTTACAACATATTTAAAATTAATCATGTTTTAATACAACTTGTTTACTTGTTAGAACGTTTGAGAAAAAAGAAGTCTTTGGCAAAGAAAGTTAAAATTATTTTTTAATGAATTCCTAGATTCCAGAGTCATAGTTTAAAGAAACACATTCTTAGGTAGTTTAAGTGGAAATGGCTGACCAATAGGTTATGACCTAGGAGTATGGGTGAGAATAAACTCTGCTCCAACATTCAAATTTCTGCTAGGGAGACACTCTTAATGCAGCTAATGTTACAGGAAAGGTCTTTTTCTACCTGGGATAGGCAGCAGTCCAGGTCTTGCAAAATTGTGTCTCAATGTATGTGCTCTTATAGTAATATTTTGTATTTATAGAATAAAATGCTTCCAACTTTTTATTAGGTTCTTCATAAAATTCTTTTTTTTTTTTTCTCATAACATCTGTTAAGAAGTGGCTGAGGTCCTTTACTAAAGGTCTTTATTGAAGGCCTTTTCTCTATCCCAGAATCTATTCATGAAAATATTTCAATTCTGCGTACTTTGTTTGAGGAATATCCATTTGCCATAAGTAGGGCCAAACACTGAAGTCTCAGTGGGCCAGGAGTCTCCTCACCTGTTGTAGTTCAGGAGTTTTAAATTGCAAACCTAGCAATTAGGCTGGGATGTTACACCTTTAGAGAATGTTAGTGAACAACTATTCACGTCCTCTTCATTTCCCAGCTCCTGTCCATGTAGGTATGTTTATGTGACTCATTCTTACCCATATATCACTTCTAGGCTAAGGCAGTTAAAAGTGGGTGGACCTTCTATTTTCTTGCTGTATCTCTTTCTTTCTACCTTTCTTCCTCTTCTTCTCTCCCTCCCTCGCTCTTTCCATTGGTGTATTAGACGTGAAGGACATTAGATGGAGGATTGCAACATAGAAGTGGTCCACATCTGTGGGTCACCTAGTAGAGAATTATCCCAGTCAAAATGGGTGTGTGCTGGTGGAGGGTAGGCTGGGGTGTTAAGTCACTGACATTTCAAGGTTTATTTGCTACCACAGCATATATTAGCCTGTCCTGAATGATCTAGTGGTTCTCTGTAGCATGAAGTTCATTGAAGGAACCAGAAGAATTTCAGCTTAATATGTTCTCACCTAGAACATGTTTCTATAAAATACTACCAACTATACTGATGAATCAGACCCAGCAAAAACAGTTATGAATAGCTATTTTTGTATCTGTAAAGTCTGGTTGTGAGTATACAGGTAATCAAGAAATTAAATTAAATTAAAACGGACCAGTTATAGTAGCGCCAACAAACAGCGACAGAGGCCCTGATTTTTCCCTCCCCGCCTCCTCATTCTTGATGTTTATTAGGTACTTACTAGCTTCTGGGTATTTTCTAAGAGCTTTACTAGGATAATCTAAATTAATCCTCACAATAACCCGGTGAGGTAGGCGGTATTATTTTCCTCGTTTTACAGATCAGGAAACTGAAGGCCAAAGAGGGACATTGACCAGGGTCACGTTGTTGGTAAGTGAGAGGATGAGATATGAAACCCAGAGAGTCTGCTGCCAGAGGCTGTGAGCTTAACCCCTACATTATGTTACCTAAGCCAGAGTATTTTAAATGATGTCTACAATTGTGGATTTGTAGATTTATATGCATAGTTCTGGGCGTGGAACCAATTCTCCAAAAAAAAAGTATTGGTGAATTCCGTGATGTGGGGCTTCCAGAAGTCAACTCATTCTGGTCTCTGGGTTGATAAGGTTGAGGGTGGTGAGGAGCAGTGCCTCATTCAGGACTACTGAAGTACCTCTGTTGTTTGCAGCTCACCCTCATTTGGCCTCTTCTTTCTTGCTCAGAAATTCTGGTGGCTCCTTAAACCCAGAGAGACACCAAATGTTCAGAGCTCCTTTGGGAGAAGAAGGTTATGTGTAGACTGGATTTGAAAAGCCCTGTACCACAGAAATATGCTCAGCCTGGGGCATACAAATTATCTTAAAATACCCTGTGGCCATCTCCAAAGCTTGAGTAACTTCCTTTGCCCTGTTTGCAAGATTCTACCGATCTAACCTTTTTTTCTACTCTCTTTGGGCCACACACTCTGTAAAACAAAGGAATTGGTCTAAATGATGTCCAGGATGCTTTGCTTTGCCAGCCAGGCAGATCATCTCCACCATCCATATTTCTTATTGCTCCTAATATTCCTTTTCCCACGTAGTGAAGAGTGTTCAACCACTGGGGTTAGACAGACCTGAATTTAATCCAAACTATACCACTTAATAGAGGTTTGTTCCTGGGAAACTTACTACTAAATCTCTGTAAATCTCTTCCATCCCATATCTCTCAATTATGACATGAGTATAATCACACTGACTTAGTACAGCTTGGCCCGTAATTGGTTCTCAGTGAATGGTAACTTCCTTCACCTTCTAGTTTCTGTCCGTCTGCACCTGTATCATATTTCAAAGCCTGACTTTTACTGCATCTCTTCCTTGAAGCCTTCTCTGATGAATTCAACCCACTTTCTATTATTTCTCCTCAAATTGCTTTTGCACTTATTTTCCTGTGCTCCCCAAATAATCCTTCATTATACTTGACATCTGAGCTGACATCCATAATCAAATCTTGTTTAGTCCGTCTTCTTTGTGTTGATTGTCCAATGGTGTTCAGGTTGAGGGTAAGGAGGCTTTTTCCTCCTGCATTTCCCATAGAGCTGGGCACATAATAGGCAGCCAGTACATACTTATTTTAATTGTCAACTCATTTATCTTTGCTATAAACCAGCACAAAAAGATGGGGGCAACTCAATTTAACAATGGCTTAATTCATTTTTGTAAGACACTGCGTATGGAAACATAGGAGAAGATTCTGTGTAGACTGGATTTGAAGAGCCCTCTACCACAGAAAAATGCTCAGCCTGGGGCATGCAAATTATCTTAAAATACCCTATGGCCATCTCCAAAGCTTGAGTATCTTCCTTTGCCCTATTTGCAACATTCTGCTGATCTAACTTTCTTCCCCAATGGGGAAGAAGTTGTGATGCAAAAAAAAAAAAAAAAAAAAGGAGTGCAAAATAACTACTATAATGCAACTTGAGAAATAGAAACACAGACATCTAAAAGATGGAAAAAATACACCTGGTTTGGAAAATTAGAAAGGATGAATGACATGGTTTCCATTACAATGGGCACTGTCTATTATTACATTCTATCCATCGCTAGTCCAACTGCTTCATCATCAAATGTAACTGAACAACTGCACCAAATTCATCTGGAATTGAATTGTAGGGGCTCAGCCTTGAGTGCATTAGGAGGGTGTTCCTTCTGTCCCACTTGGAATCCAGGTACTTAATCTAATGGCCCCTAATGTCTTGGGCCTCCCCTTACCCAACATATCTCTTTAAAAGTAAATCTTCTAATGAAAGGATATTTGTATATAAATTTGGAATTACATGTGTTTTAATTTTTAAAAAGCTAAACAGATATGTAGAGTGGAAATGTAAAACGTACACTTGTGAAAAAATCATCTGTGATCATTCCAAGACCCGTGCAGAGGCATTTAACATTCTTTCTTCCACATGTCTCTGACCCAACACATGACTCTGTGAGCATTTGCTCCCTTATCTCCCACATCAGCCTCTGTTCAGTTACCTTTCAGTATCATTCACACTACACACATTGTTTTACAGTGGAACATAAATCTTTTTCCTGCCTCAGCAAAAAAGTGCTTGGTGTAATCATACATCACCAGTTCCAGCCATATTTTGCTGATCCTTTTTTTCCCTTTTTTAAAAATTTTAAACTTCTGGGCATTATTAGTTTTTGCCATATTGTTCCCACGCATAATTTTTGCCTTCCCTTTGAAGATAAACCATACCTTCTTCCTTTTCTGTATTGAGTTAAGGAGAAAAAAAGATTTGAAAAGATTTGTAATTAAACGTATTACTTGCTTCAATAAAGTAATCTATCATGAATCACTCTTTAACAAATTTGACATCTGTAATAAAACTTCACTTTTACTTACCTCTTTATGTCAACCCAGATCTTTTAATATTCTGAGTGAGGGAACCAAAATAATCATAAACTCTTTGTCAGTACAATTAGCATAAATGCCCTGAATAATTTGGAAACATCTATACGTTAAACTTCACTGTGGCCTACTTTGTCTTAACGTTTCGAGTTTTCTTTTCGGGGGGAATATAACCCAGTATGTTACCCTTTTCTTGATCTTAATGTGAAATTCTCTTTCTGCATATCTAAATACATATCTGACTCAACCTCTTAGAAACCTTACCCACATCTTTATCTCCTTCCCCACTCACTAGCTGACCCATTCTGTTAAAGTTAAAAAGAATTATGAGTGTAAGCCAAGAGAATGCTGGGCTGCGGAAGTGTGTGATTTGAAGATGTTGATGATAAGCACGGAGAATTACAACTACCTTCTTTAACTAGAATGTCATGTGTTTTCCTCACCACCCCCAGAATCCCACTGGCAACTTAGAGGAACAGTATTTTGTTTGGGTCTGTATCTTACTGTTGCAATATGTTGTAATAGAGCAAGCATGTTCCATATATGAGGCAATTTAATTTTTAAAAATATTTAGCTCATGTACTTTGAAAAAAAAAACAACTCACTTCAGCAGTACTATAGAATTTCTGTAATCCCACTATCTAAGACAAAAGAGGACTAATTTGGAGTCTGGAGAACAAGGCTTGTTAGGAAATGGATTACCTAAAATACAGGTGAGATAAACTTCTTTAACAAAATTCAGGATACTTGGACTATAGGCAGCCTTTGTACAAATAAATATAAGTTCTGCTTTACATAATAGGTAGTTATTATATTATGTAAAATCCAGTACCTAAAGATTTAGGTACTATTTTTTTCAAAATAAATTTAATTATGTTCACCAATTTGAGGTTGACGCCACTGGGACCACTACTCCCTTTTATAAAATTATCTCTCTGTCCTTCCTCCCCGAGTTTTATTGTGAGAAGGAGAGTACTGAACTGAATTGACAGTGGTTGAGTCTTGCAGTTTGCTTTTTCTATTTTCAGTTAGTTATTAAAAGATTTGCTAATAATTCTTGTCCCATTTATTCTATCTTCATGGAATGTTCCTTAAGAGTAAAAATAGGTATTTAATTCTTCATAAGAATCTTTGAATTCATAAACAAGATGTTTTTAAGATCTATCTACAATTAGGATGGCTCTAAACTCTCTAATAGCTGTATGATATCAGTATGGGAGTCTGTAAACAAAGTCATCCCCAGGTGCCATTTAGAGTTTGGTTCTACAGTAAGCATGGATGATACTCAGATTTTTTTTCTTCTTGCTTCAGAGTATAATGGAAATGGTCAGCAGCCGTGCACCAAGCATACTGCTAGATGCTTAGGGGCATAGAAAATGGTTGGAAGGCATAATTGTTCCCCGTAAGAGTTTCCAATCTGATTAGTGAGAAGACTCGGAGCACATGTAGAGGACAATCCTGCAATAGCTCATACATCCAAACAAAATTAGGAGGGGAGAATGTTCTGGTGTAAAGTAGTCAAAAGGATATTCTGGAGGAGACAGAATGTGAACCAGGTCTCTGGGTTCAGGGTAAGGAGGAAGGGTAAGGAGGAAGCATTGCAAGGCAGGGTAGAGGGGAGCAGAATGGAGCAGAGCTATGAACAGCATAAGGAAAAGAATGTTGGCGTGAGTTCCCATGAATATGGAGATGGTGAAAAGAACCCTGGACTGAAAGTCAGAAGAAGTATGAAATATTTAATGTTTCTGACATTCTGCTTCTTCATTTATAAAGTGGAATAATTATACCTACTTGGCATATCTTATAGAGGAGTTGATGGCTCAAAAATAGTATTTGTAGAAGTGCCTTGTAAGTTGTAAATCCAGCTTTTTTGTGTTTTGTTTTGTTCATCATCGTTATACTTGTGACTGTGTATGTGGGGGGCAGTGTCAGAGAGAAGCAGAAGAGGACACCTAGGAAGGTCATTGCTAGTGGAAAGGAGGTTGGACTTGCTTCAGGAGACAGAACTGGCCACAGGAAAAATTATACAGTTCAATTACATTTAAAAAATATTTCCTGATATTGTAATAGGTGATAATGATGAGGAGTCAGTGGCGAAGAAAACAGACATAGGCTCTGCTCTCCCTGTTCTTACGATCTTTTTCTCGCCAGAACTTTGACCTTATGCCAAAACTACAGATCTTCATCATGACCACAGTATTACCCCTTTCAGAAATATTGTCTTAATTATGACCTCTTGAAGACTTAAACACATTGGAAAAAAATGACTAAATGTTAAGTTACATAAAAATGCCAGGTGCTGCGAAAATCTTCCTAAGCTTTTTACAGAGGAAGGAACAGGATAAAAATAGTATTTGAGGAATATTACTTTGTTGTGGGTGTGAAGAGCATACTATTGAGAAGTGTAGCAAAGACATTTACTGTTTCCTGACTATCTGAGTATATTCAGATATTATAAATATCTATAATAGTTCTGGCCCATGGGCTATGAACAGACATATTTTTCTTCTAGGCAATGCATTCAGGAGTCAGTGTGTGACCCACCAGCTCTCTTTCCCCCTGTTATGGCCATCCTGGAGGTCCCTGGTTGAGATGGCAGAGACCCAAGGTGGAAACAAGTTGTATCTCTGAGTCACTTCATGTTGGGAGCTGCTTTGGAGAGGTGTTGGGAACCACGTTGGAGAGGCATTGGGAACCGCAGCAGACTTTGTGTGAACATGAAATAAACTCTTTTGGCTTAAATCACTGAGTCCTAGCCTGACTCTTACGGTGAGATGGGCTGGTGACGGTAAGACCTGCTAAATGACAGGAATATTCTAGAGATGAGATGATACAGAGTTGGGAGATGCCTTGAATGCTCTGCTTACAGTTCCTGGTCCTTGTGTAATGTCATTTCCTTCAACCTGTCGCCCATTAATAGAAGGCTGCAGATTGAAAACCAATAAAATACATTTTTGTTAATCTTTTCAAGGTTATATAGAGAATAAATTTTAAAAAACATAGCAAACAAACTGAGGACTAAATCCCAAGGGTGGTACTTCGGCCCATAATATTATGTTCACTGAGGGGAGACATAAATGTGGGATAATACCTGCACTGGGATATGCCACTGCAATTTTCTCATGTCCAGGTTCTCTGCTGATGACAGAACAAGCCAGGAATGACTCTAAACATCTACTGCCATGTCTTGTGGGCTTTGTTTACTGTATGGGCAGTTTCTCAATGAAGAGAGGCATTTCAGTTATTGCCAGTAGCCGTGTTCCTGTTTACATCTTGATGCTGTATAGGAAAGAGTTAGTGAGGTTTAGCCTCTGGAGCTAAACACATTTTATCAGGAAAAAATTTCAGCAATTGACTCTCATCTGGTCATGTTACTTATATCTTGTTATCTCTCAAGGGCCCTGTAATTAAAGCAGGTATGTGTCCTCTTAAATCAGAGATGTGGCAACTGTAGATATTGTAGTAAGTTCTAACAGGAGACCCTAATGGCTGCTAGATTCAGTAATTATAATGAAGCTGGTGGGAGTGTTTGGCCAGGGAAAGTGTCAAAATGGGCAAATGTATCCCAAAGTGATGGAATTATAGGACACATCATAACCGGACCAGGAAACACTGCAAACAAAATCTCAAAGACCCCTTCCTTCATCCCATCCTTCCTTCCTCCCTCCCTTCCTTCCTCCCTCCCTTCCTTCCCTCCTTCCTTCCTTTCTTCCTTTTTTCCTTCTTCCCTCCCTCCTTCTTCTTCTTACTTTCTCTCCCTTTTCCTCCTTCCCTTCCCTGCCCCTTCCTCCCTCTCTATGAATAGACCAAAGCAGAATTTTTATTAGATGTTTTTCCAATATTCAATGTAACAAGCAAGACAGACATTCTTGCTTTTATTTATTAACTAATATCTTAATAACTAATATCTTAATAATCAAATGACCCAAAATTGCTTTAGTGGCAGTTTTGGGACTACTTTTTCTGTCTTAACTGGGTAAAGAACATGTTCCATAATTCTTGAAGACTGTGGAAAGGTAAAGACAATTGAGGAGAAAGAAAAACCATTCAGGTGAGTAAGAAGAAGGTAAGAAGAAAAATGTAACAAAGAGGATCTGAAGAGTAAAACCCGGAAAAGAGAGAGTGTGTCTTGAGGCACATGGAGGAGGGGAAAATAAAGATCTTCCTCTGAATACATAGTTGTTTTGCAAAGGTAATGCCACGTAAATGATACTTAGTGTGAATGACTATGCTCAATGCTCTTATATTTACCTTTTAAAATTGACTTTAGTTTTTAGAGCAGTTTAGGTTCATAGCAAAGTTGAGAAGGTACAGGTATACTCCCTGCCCCCCCCCCCCCCACCAAAATGAACAGCTCTCCGCCCCCCGTTATCAACATCCCGCACCAGAGTGGTGTGCTTGTTACAACTGATGAACCTACACTGACACATCATAATAACCTAAAGTCCATAGTTTACATTACAGTTCATTCTTGGTGTTGTACATTCTATGGGTTTGGACAAATGTATAATAACATATATCCATCATTATAATATCATACAGAATATTTTCACTGCCCTAAAAATCCTCTGTGCTCCCTCTACTCATTTTCCCTGCCCCCCGTCCCCTGGCAACCACTGATCTTTCTACTGTCTCTATTGTTTTGCCTTTTCCAGAACATCAGTTAGTTGGGAATCATAGAGTGTGTAGCCATTTCAGGTTGTCTTCCTTCACTTAGTAATATCCACTTAGGTTTCCTCCATGTCTTTTTATGGCTTGATAGCTTAAACTTACTCTTTGAGTGGAACATAAAATGATCTTCTCAAGTTATTCTAGATCAAGAAATATGTAGTAGATGATACTGGTGCCCGCACCCACGTTCCCTTGGCCCACTCAGCCCTAGTAAGCACTCCCTGTGCTTGCCGCTAGCTTCCCACCTCCTGCTGCCCTCAGCTTCTCTACTTCAGGGCTTTCTCTTAAGCCTTGGTTGGTTTAGCCATGAATAGGTGGAGCCTTGAAGGATGGAGACGGGGAGCTCTAGGGTCAGGGCAACTGTCAGTTGTGAACTGGACCAGAGGTTTGATGCCCCGCCCCCCACCCCCCCCCCCCCACTTCTAATCCTGCAGTGGAACAGTTCTGAGGTTCATTTCTTTCTGGTTCCTGAGGGGCCTCAGAGGGAATAAGCCTCAGGTGTCCACAGTGATGGTCAACTCAAAACTCACCCTGACTTGCTTTCTCTCCTCTTCTGACTCATTCATCCCATTCTTTCCCTCCAGCTTCCTGGACTCACATCCAAATAACCGCAGTTCACCAAGCCCTTGTCTCAGTTTTTGCTTTTGTAGGAATCCAAATTAAGGTACATTACTTCCACCATAAAGTGTTTTTCAAACTCAACTCCTTTGTTTATTTGATCTAACTTTTCAACTATTTTGGGAATAAGTTGGATTGAAATATGTTTACACAAGACACAGAGCTCCTGTAAGGATGGGAAACAGAATTATGGAACAATTTCTTTCCTTCTCAAACAGTTTTTCATTGGTCAGGCTACATGCTTACTAGTGCTTTCAGGGTTATTACTGGAAGTGCTAATTGGTTAGTATGCAACACAGCTTGTTATGGCATTACAAGGGGAAAATGCTAAAAGTAATGTATTATTTTTATTTCCTTTTCCTCAGCCCCACAACTATTGAGAACCATTTAACCTCTAAGTTATTAAGGAATTTTTTTTTTCTTTAGAGATGACAATGCCTGATGATTTCTCTGTCCTTAGGGCAAGGGTAACTCTTGGTGTGCTGCCTGAACCAAACAGATAAATATAATTATTATTTCTGTATATTTGATGATGAAAGGATTTCAGGCTCCACAGACTGATCTTTCTGTTGCCAACTGCATGCTGCCGAAACCTTGATTAAAGGCTCACTGAAGTAGTTTATCAGTATTTGTTTGGTTTCAGGAAGTAAAATATGTGAGCTCAATATGAATGACAGACTACGTCCAGCGCGAGCATTTGTTTCATCAGCCAGGGAAACTCAGAATCCTTGCTGTAGATAATGTATGAGGAAGATATTTTCCCTTCCCAGATTTGCATAGAGCTCAATAGTCCTCTGATTCCAGACATATTATGTTCTGTGGTAGCTTTCCTTGCCTCCATCTTCCTCTTGCAAATGTGAATGTGCTAGAATACAGACATCATTTAAAAAAATAATTTAAACCCTTCAAATTCCCCTGTCTGGAAAATGTTTATACAATTTGTAACAGAGAAGCCCAAAGCGCTGCTGAAGACAGCCAAAATATTTTGCTGACTTTTTGACGGGATCATTTCTAGGCAAGGGGAGAAAAATACTGATCCTGATAAAAGGGGAAAGGAGTGAAAAAAGCAGGTTCTGATTTGTATGCTTTCATAAAATAGTAAGCAAATATATTGAGACATTCTTTTAAAAATCCTAAAATGGATGGAGCTAGGCTGTGAAATGCCCTTTAGTCTCTTGAGTCTAAACAAGCAAAAAAGTTAGGGACACTATAATTAATCTGATGTTTTCTCTGTGTGTCTGAGAGAGAGGGGGCATGGCTGAGAGATGAGGGGAGGAAGAGGGAGAGAGAAAGAATATAAGAGAGGGAGAGAGGGAGGGGAGGGGGAGAGAAGGAGGCAGGGGAGAGGAGAGAGGAAGAAAATAGAGAGAACAACTTGGTGGAGAGGGTAAGAAACACACACACACACACACACTCACACACACACACACACAAATGAAACCATCATATGAGTATTTCCAGAGTTCACTTGGTGATTGTAGAATGGTGATTTTATTTTTAGTGCACACTCTCCTACCCCTAAATGGAAAACATTAATTAATACAAATAAGCTTTTGATAAGTCTCAATTATTTAATCTGTATATGAAATTTGAGGTATGTATACTAATCAAGCCTTTTAACAATAAGAATTTTGAGTCTTTTCATTTTATCATTATTCTCATGAACCTGAGCCTTTGTCATTCTGTATGGACACACCATGTGCAGGAGTGATTACAAAAACAAAACAAAACAGACATCAAAGAGGGATGCCTTGATTTCTTTCTGTGGAGCAAAACTGAAAGAAACAAAGATATTCACTGTCTATTGTAACTTTGGTGGTTTTCCAAATTGCCTGCAGTACCGCGAGCTCTTTGTTTAGACCTTTTAAAATAACACAAACAGAAAACATGCAGAACATTTAGAGTGAAGGCTGACAGTATCTTTTCAGCTGATGGGACTTGGGGTAAAAAAAAAAGTAATAATAATAAAAACAACCTGCACAATGTGAATTAGAAAGAAATACCTGTCTTTACCTTTTAGATTTTGGGGCTTCTCTACATTTGTAATATAATCTTTATATTTTGAAATGGTGGTTTATGTCCTTTTTTTTCCCTTTTATTTTCTTTCATTTTTTAAAAAAACCCTTCTATGTGTGGGATAAGCACGCAGTGAGGTATATGATAGGCGCTACAGTAATTTTGAAAATGTGTATTATTTGGCAAAATAGTCTGTAGTGACTTCATCCCATTGTGTACATCTGTATTTGGACACTTCTTTAAAGGTGAATTTTTGATCTGATGGACCATAATGACTCCTTCCACAGCACATCCCTCTCAGATGCTGAATTATTGGGCCTCCACTGCAGTTATGGTTTATTGGGTAAATAATAGTCTGACTGTACCAAGGCAAAAGTTATGGATGGTCCCATGCACATGTTAGCTGCCTGCAAATCTTGCCATAGTTCCACTGAAAACAGTTACCAGAGTATACAGGCCAATGGGAGGGGCAAGGGTTCCCTTTGGATAATGACAGTGCTGTGCCCTCTACACTCTTCAAGGTCTTTTGTTCTTCGTTTTTCCTTAGAGCATGACAGCAGCTCTGAGGGATCTGTGTTGGGAGCCAATGAGAAAGCTGAATCTTATTGGGTTAATTGACTCATGCGGGGCCTTGGAACTCTTTGGATGGAGAGCTTGGCTGGGAAGGTGGGTCTCCCTCTGTGTGCTGGCCAGCTTCCTCCTCCTCCACAGATTCTATAACAGGTGTAGAGCAAGGAGGCTGAAATTTAGCATTTCGCTTCAAAGAAAAAAAAAGATTAATATGATGCTTAAATGTCAACAACGTTCAAGTCTGGTCACATTTTGAGACCAAAAGAGAGAAAAACCATTTTAAGAAATTAACAGGAAAAGAGTGGTAGTGCTGAAAGGAAGAATTAGTCATTTTATTTAAGAGCTGATGTTCTAGGTTTGGAAATGTAGATGGCAAGGACCTTCACTGCAATCACAGGTGTATGGAACTAGGTGCTAGTTCAGTAATGTCACCAGGAGTGTTTTTTCAACAAATGGCCAAAATCGTGTATTTCTTAAAATAAATTTCTTAAAAAACAAGACAGATTTTCAGAACTGAGTTTGTTCTAGGGACTTACACTCAGGATTTTCAAAATGTGCTCCAAGGTGGCCTTGTCAGAGTGACTACGTTAAGAATCTCACGAATTCTCCGTGCTAAAAAATACAAAGACTTCATCCTGTTTGCCTTTTACTTTGCCCATCTATTTGTTCTTGCTGATGGGATTATATCCCAAATATTTTTTATGCAATTGGAAGGTAAATATGTATTGCTGCAATCATATATACAAGTCACTCAGCTTGGCATTGATGGATATAATGAGTAAGATATTATCCCTGCTGTATTAGTTTTTTTATTGCTGTTTTATAAATTACCACAAATTTATCAGCTTAAATCAACACCCATTTATTAGCTTCTGTAGGGCAGAAGTTCAGCACAATGTGGCTGGGTTCTCTGCTCAGGGTTTCACCAGGGTAAAATCAAGCTGTCAGCTGGGCTGTGTTTCTGTCTGGAGACTCTGGGAAAGAATCAACTTCCAGGTCATTCTTGGCAGAATTCAGATCTTTGTGGTTGCAGGACTGAGGTCCGTATATTCTCTCTGGCTTTCTTACTGGAGGCTGCTTATGATTCCTAGAAGCTTCCTGCATTCCTTGCCACATGACCCCCTCTATCTTTAAACCAGCAATGAGAACTTCTCAGGCTTCAAATTCCCTTTGTACTTGGATACTCTGACTTCCCTTTCTGATGAAGAAAATTTTCTGCCTTTAAAGGGCTCATGTGATTAAGTCATGCCCACTCAGATAATCTTTCTATCTTAATGTCAACTGATTTGGGACCTTAATTCCATTTGTAAAATCTTCACAGCAGTACTTAGATTAATGCTTGATTGAGCAACTTGGAGGTGTATGTATACCAGCGACCAGGAATCTTGGAGGTTTATTTTATAATTTTGCCTACCACATCTGCCATAAGGGAGATTGAAGTCCTTTAAGATGGATAAAACAAGGATAAAAAGAGATAGGATACAGGAAGAATTATAAGAGCTGCAGGAGAGGGATAAACCAGATGTTACAGGGGTTTAAAAGTAGAAGTAACCACTTTTGCTTAAGAAAATCTAGAGAGATTTCATGTAAAGAACCTTGAAGGATAGGTAGTATTTTTATTCATGGAGATTAGGATACTCCAAGCAGAGATAACAGTACAAACAGTGGCACAGAGATGGGAAAGGGAAGCATGTTGGAGAAATGGTTAGCAGCACTATAGAGATGGAGCATGAAATACATTTGGAGTATTTGGGAAGGACTTTAAATGCCAGGCATATTAATTTGTCTCTACATTGGTGAGAATGAGCTATCTCTAAAAGTTATTAAATATGAGAGAGTTGTGATGAGAACTATAGAAGGATTGAAAGTGGAACAGGAAAACGTTGGAGTTAGAGGGGGTATCCAGGGAGGGTCTCTGGCAATAGCTCAGAAGGTAATGAGGACCACAGATCTACTAGGGGAAGTGAGGATGGAGGGAAGAGATTGGATGAATGTGATGAGGGAGTCTGTAAACCTGAAAACAGATTGGAAATATGGAGGGAAAGGAACGGGAAGCCGACTCCATTTTGAGCCAGCTCTCATAAACGGAGACAGGGATGTTGGATTTTCTTTGGAAAGAAAATGCAATGAGATAGGTTGTACATAGCACACAATTCAGATGGCACCATTGTTGAAAGTACTCTTGGACCTCAGCCATCGACAGGAAGGAGGGAGCCAAGGCCATACTAGACAAAGGGCTAGTGGAATGGAACTAACTGGGCTGTAAGGCTGCCATGAATGAGTAAATCCAGAATTAAAATGAATCCAGTCATGGCAGTAGAAGTACGCTGATCACTGGTAGTAAGGACGCTTGGGGTCTCAATCATTTTGGAGAAATCAGTGGCAATAGACATGGGGGTATAGGCTAGTCCCCAAGTGGAAGGGGTTAGTAAAAACTAGTTAGGATACAGCTAAGGGACTCAGCCATCTCTTAGAAAACTGATGCACTCTTCAGAAACTATTCATACAAGGTGTCCAGCCATAGAGGTGACAGAAGTTGGGGGAGGCAACCCATAGTCCAAGGGCTTGCAGTAGACACACTGGGAACAGAACTAATGTCAATTCCATGGACTAGATTGTATCAATGCAATGATACATATTGGCCCCCTTGGAAATGAAATGGCACAGTCTGTAAGGTGAGGATGTTACGATCAATTTACAATCGGAAGGGACAGACGAGGCTAAGACTATTATTTAATATACTGATTTTCAGAAGATAGTCAATCAAAACTTCCTGGCAGGCAGGTAGGAATGTGGTTCTGTCCCTTAGAAAAGTGATAGTGATTCTATCTTCCATAGAATTTCGAGGGAGGGCAGGAATGAAAATTTCGATATATGAAAAACATAGGGAGGAAATTATTATAAACTACTCTTCATTAAACTTTAAATGGAGAGAAAAGAGCTGTGCCAAAAGGAGCTGTGCTCAGGAAGGGGCCAGGATTGTTTGCTTATTTTAAAGAATCTGGTGGCTTTATGCTTGTTTGTAGATGGAGGAGAAGGAGCCAGGGGAACTACTGAAGGTGAGGAGTGAGAAGCGATCAGGTGGTGTGAGGTCCTGGAGGAGAAAGAGAGAGGGATGAGGTCGGAGCAGGGTGAAGTTAGTGGGATCTCCTCTCTGGTAGGAGGAAAGGCTTAGGTTTGTTTGTAAAAACAAAAAAATGCAGGACACATCATCCTCAATCAGTGATGTTGTCCATCTAAAAATTAGTAGTATCTCCTTCCTAAAACCTGTTTTTGCAAGTACTTATGTGATAGGTCTGCTCATATTGTCCCGTGCGTGTGCTTCATATTAAGGCTTAGGTTCTCAAACTTTTCCTTGAAGTTTTCCACTGACTCACCCTTGTCTTCAGGAGGCTGGACAATGAGGGTGGGAATGTCCTTAGAATTCCTACTTATAAATTCTCAACTACCCCACGGAGTACAGTAAGACAGAGGGCCCCGGCACCAAGCCAGGAAGATCAGAATCCCAAAGAGTCAGCGGGAGTCAGTGTTAGCAGTGCCAAGCCAGGAGATAGGAGGTGAGGTGCTACCAGAAGATGAAACAGAGGGTCAGCTGCCCAAGGAGACCACAAAGCTGGAGAATGGAGCTACTGGGAGAGTAGAGAATGAGTCGGGAGGGAAGGGCCAGAGCAAAGCCAGAGATGTGGTGAAGTAAGGCATGGCTGAAGTGTTGGATTAGTTTAAGACAGTTGTGCAATTGCAGGACATAATACTGAATGAAAAGTTGCTGTTGTTGTTGTTTTCCTAGCAAGACATCTAAGGTGTTCCTACCAAGTTGCAGAAAGTCTTAAAGTAGCAGGTTCTTTGAACAATCTCCAAGCCCGTTCATGCCCCAGTCTCTCCTCCCCGGTCTTTATGGGCATCTTTGACGATTCAACCCAAAATACCAGTTTTACCTAAACTTTTCTGCCCAGCTTCCATTTTTGCCTGAAATAGCCTCCTGGTACTATCTGCCAAAAGCAGATAGTTTAGGCCGTGAGTTTCTGAAATCCCACCTCCTCCAGGCAAACATATTGACATAATTATGGAACTTCCTCCAACCAGCTCTTCCAATCCAAACAAGAGACCATGGCATCCCTTCATTCTCGCATCCTCCAAGAGGCACTTCACCTGTTGAACATGATGTTAAAAGAGTCTTTGTGAATATAACTTAAAAAAAAAATGTGTTCCAATCTTACCCTGTCCTCCTCAAATGGTCATTTTAAATTCGAAGTGCTTCGTACGCATTTAAATCTCTTGATCTCAGGTGAACCCAGTACAATGTAATATTTTATTCATTTTATTTAACATGTATTTCTCGAGTGCTCGCTGTCTTCCCTGGGCAGTGATGGTATGGCGGTGGTGCTGGTGGCGGTGTGTGTGCACGTGTAGGAGATGGAGATCCAGGTAGAGGGAATGATGTCTACAAGAGCAGAGGCGTGCCTGGAAGAATTGCAGTGCGTGCACTGTGGCTGGAGGACAAGATGTATGGATGCATGAGGGCATGGTGGTGTGGGCAACTCATCCGGCAACGTCTGTTGAGGTGTTGCTCTGAGGTGTTTGGAGTGTATTCCAAAGGCAGTGAGGGAGCCATAGGTTTTCAAGCAGGGGAGTAAAATAACTGATCTCTGTGACGAGATCTGAATCTTTTTCAGTAACGTGAGCTAATCAGTAAAAGTTTTTGCTGAATTAAATTATGTTTCATGCATGTGACATGAAGGTAAGGCAGTGGCTGCACTGGAGTGGGGAGAGGCTGGAATCTGGAAGAACTGATGGACCACAACACGCATTCAGATAAGACATGGCGGAGATCACAGGAGTATGGATGACTTCTGGTTTTGTCTTTGGATTTCTGATTATTTTGCCGATTTCTTAAAATGAACATGAATTACATTTATCATTTGAAAAAAACCTCATAGACCTTATTATGAAAGAAAATAGCAATGACCGACTTTGGGAGGGTGGGTAGAGAAAAGGACAGAGTTGAGAGACATTTTGAAACTACTGGACTTGGATGAAGAACAGACCTCCTGCCACCGCATATGTACAAGTCCTGTGTTAGATTTATAGTGTTGGATTTTGATTGCTGAGTTCTTTTGAGATTGTAAAGTAATCCCAGGCCTCTGTGAGTATTGGAGGCTGAGGTGGTCTCCCTAACGGACATTTGGGAAATTGAGGCCCTCATGTAGGGAGATGAAGTTCATGGGACAGATTACAACCAGGCTAGAAGGAGGCTAGTCTCTTTCAGATCTCTTTCTTTCAGGTCAGCCCTTTATGGGAGGCAACAGTGCTGGGGACTTTTGGTACACTTTTCAGTGATGGGGAGGACCATCTACCGCTGGCTGCAATTTGGGAGTTAGGAAGGACCAGCCATCCCCAGAGAGCTCCACACTAAAACTGACTGAGCCGTATCTCATACATTAGACTATTTAGTTGCTTGTTATTCTTGTATTTATTTCCTTTCTATTATCTTTGCTTAGTGGAATCTTGTTTTCACTTTGTCTCAGCTGGGCTTTGGGGAATTGAAGAAAAAGTTGTGGATCCATGTTGGGCTAAACCATGCAATGGGGGCCCCTGTGCGTGGCCTTGGTAACAGTAATTAGCATGAGTTCCCCAGGGGAAGGTGAGTCTCAGGATATGAGTGGGAGGCTGTGAGTTCCAGATAGCCTTCACTAGTGGTGATTCTCTCTCTCTGTTACTGTGAAGGATTGGGATCTGATCTTTTTAAAGGTATCTGCATATAACTTGGTGCCTGTTAAGTTGAAGGTAAAATTGGGAAAGAGAGAGGGTTTGAGTATTACTTGGTGTTCTGTTTGCCAAGTGAGACGACAGATGCCATGGACTGAAAGGCACTCCCGAAGGACAGGTTTTAGGAGGAATAATTGTGCTTGATATAGACACGTAAGGGTGAGGTGTCTTTGGTCTCATCAGGTGCACTTATCCAGGAAGTGGCTAGATTTGTTCTTTATGTGGAGAAAGACATTACACACAAGAGCTAGAACTTAAGAAGTCATATCCAAACGGGGGATGATAAAACTGGTTCTGCTGCCTCAGAGCATTGCTGTAAGAACAAAGTCAACGGTGACAAGGCTATGGATTGATTCTGGAAGTAGAGTGGGATAATACATGCAAAAGTACCATAATATATATTACTATTATTGAAAATAATAAGCAAGAGCTCTGTGTTTTTTTGCTATCTGTCCCCTTCACATTTCTGCAGTGTATTATTACTCTTTCTGTTCTTAGAAGCACTTTTAATTATGTTATTGTCAGACCTAAAACTAAGATTTATTTGGAGAACTCCTTTGTCCTCTGGTAAAGAAGTTTTTAGTTTTTCCTGGAAGAGTTGTATTTAAGATGCAATGATTAAAGCTTAAATATAGCATGATCTCAATCTGACTAAAATCTGGTTCAATCTTTTAAAAAATCATTGTTCTTTAAAGTCTGGTAACTTTTGGTTTCATTCAGACAGGACTGAGAAAGCTGCTCACATTTGGAATTGAAGGAAGGAAATAATTTCTTTTTAAACACCACAGAATCCCTGAGTATTACTAATACTATAAGGCTGTTTTTTTTCCCCACTCAATTTATCTGGAGAAACCCTGATTTGCATATGTTTACATCTATTTGCATGTGCAACTCAAGTGACTCCCAACTCCAAGTATGTAAGATGAAACAAATTAACTCTTTGTTTTAACCTGCTGTGATGCTTGTATAATACTATGTGGTAGGTGTGGAAATTTTAAGTGCCTTTTAAACTGGAGAAGAATTTAGGAAGTGTGGAGGTGGGCATTCAGGGTACCATCTTGGCCTCAGGAGTAAGGATGGGAAGAGGTCTGGAAGAGTGTCATTATGGGCACATATGTCCTTGACTGTGGGCTTACAGAGCACCCCTAGCTGAACAAGGGAGATCAAAGAGGAGGGTTTTGAGACACTTCCATCTGTAATCACGGACTTCGAACAAAGCTTGTGGAGGCAAAGCTTGACCGTGGTCCCCTGCACCTCACCATTACTGCTCTCCACATGTTATACCCTTGCCTTCCTTTCAAAGACCCCCCAGGCATGTCTTAATTTTCTGCAAGTCTATATTATAAAAAGATTGCGTAGCATTATTATTACATGTTCACTAGGCACGTTTTGGAAAAGAAAAAAATCCCCCCAAACTTTCTCCCTATAATGTGTTTTTGTTTGTTGGTTTGTTTTTCTTTGGAAGCACATCCATCCAGCCCTAAGAAAATAAAAAACTGGAGGCGATTTTCGGTTCTTCAGAAACCAGTAAACAAACAAACAGTTTTTTTCCTGGGGGTATGGTCTTTGGAATCATACAACGAAACCTCCAAGGCAGTTGCTTCTTTGCCTACCTTTTGGGCCAGACTCTGAGACTGCATTACCCAGTGCAGTGGCCACGAACCACATGTGGCCATTGGACACATGAAATGTGACTGAATTGAGGTGTGCTGGCACTATAAAATACACACTGATTTTGAAGGCTTCCTCTGACAAAAAAATGAAAGACTTCTCGTTAATAATTTTAAAAATATTGATTAGCTATTGAAATGATAATATTTTAGATATACTGGGTTAGGTAGAATATATTACCAAAGTTAATTTTCTGCTTCTTCCTGCTGTTTTTTAAATGGGGCTACTGGAAGGTGTACAGTTACACTCGTGGCTCACACAACGTTTTTATTAGTTGGGACTGCCAAGAGATGCTCGTCACTCTTCATCCTAATGGGAAACCTATAACAAGAGCTGAGATCCAGTACTGGGCTGCGGTGGGGAGCGATTGCTACCCATTACTGATGCTCTAGATTATTACTACTTGTGATTTGAATACCAAATGTCTTAAATTCATTTTAATGGGGGTCTTGTTTGCCTTACCTTTTTTTCTGCCCTGCCCATGTTTCTAACATGATTCAATGAAGAGAAAGCCAATGTCCGGAGCTTCAGGCCTATGTAAGTAGATTTTAGTTGAAACACGATTTCTCCTGATGACTAGTAAAAACTAATTAGGTTTGGTCATTTATTCACTTGGAATGTTGTCTCACTGACACCTTGATACTCTATTTAACCTACTTCTAGTTGGCAAATATCTGCTGCCATGTTAGGTTATGCTTTTTTGCTTAAATTAACTCTTAATAATATAACGTAGCAGATACAGGAGAATGGGTGGGGGAGAAAAAGTTTTCATTTTTTTTTTTTTTTTAAATACAAGACTGATTTTATTATATTACCAGGGAAATAAGTTAGATTGCTCTGGCAGTCTCAATAAATCACACATGAAGTCGTCTTTTTTTTTTTCCTAAATTAAATTTTTATTTAAATAAAAGTGTTCTGTTTGTATTTGAGCTGACAGCTAAATCTGATAATTAGAGTGCATGAAGTTGGCTTTGATTGGCATTGTAATTGGATTGTCATTGGGCTGAGAACCTATTATCTTTGGATCATGCCCCATGAAATCTGTTGAAGAAACTTTGCTGCCAGTCATTAGAGCCACCATCTTGGCTTACAAATTAGGTTTGAAAGGCTTCTTACCACTGGGAATGTAATTTAAACCACTGCAATTGCACTCCCATTAATTAAAATTATATTAAAATTATGGTTCATTTTCTAAATATTTTTTTCGTATTTTATTAGACATACTTATTACTAAATGCTGAACAGATTACATAGCAGTGCTTAGCAAAATTATGTTTCAGAGATAATCCATCTCTTCAGCACATGCTACTCAGCACCAGTAGAATTAGTCAGTGTTAATCATGAAAAGATATACTATTTATGTTTTTCATTACAGGTTTCATAAGGAAGCATTTCCATTATTTTAACGTAAAATGCAAGCCCAGCAACGTCTACCGTAAATTAAGATAGGTCCTGCCGATAATGAAATATGCAGCTTCGCTATAAGGAGATGTCGTCTGTTATGGTCACAGTTCTTCCTGCTGTAATTTTTTTTTTTTTCTTTTCTAAAACAATAGAAGCCTGTAAAAGAGAGAAGACTTTTTTTTTTTTTTTTAGATTAGGGGGGGAAAAAAAGCATACACATGCCAGAAATCTATGCTGCTCTTTATTCCTACTATTGTCTGCTAAAAGCAGATCAGAGCTGATTAAGACAGAAAAGGAGCTTGTGAGGGCTGAGCATACGAATGAGACGGGAGTTGGTGGTGAGGCTGGTCTGTCCGGGCTGGGAGAGAAGGGGGTACGTGTGTGCCGGGGCCCACAGTGCATCCTCTCTGGCCCTGGCCCTTCTCTCCGGCCATAAAAGCCCAGATACTCATGGGCAGATGCCGCCATCAAGTATATGGATATGAAGGGCTCAGAGGCATACTTTCTGAGATTCAGAACTAGGCAGAAATTCTTAGGTGCGCTTCTCTTGTTTTATTTCCTTTCTTTTTGTAATTGACGTTTGAGTGTTCAGAAATATCTCCCCATCCCTCAATTTCTTTCTAACCTTGGGGTGATAGCTCGGCAACTTGGATAAAAAAACTTTGATGGGATTTGAAAGGATAAAACAAAGTTTTAAAATTTGTCCTAATTTTATTTAGATTGTTAAATATGTGTACCCTCCCCGGCTCTCCCGAGGAGTCCCTCTCAGCTACATTTTTACCTGGTGCCTATTTCTATTGTTTCTGTCTCTGGCTTCAGTGTTTTGCTCAGTATCTGACACATAATAGGTGTTCAAAAAAATGTTAAATTGAATTGAATTAGAAGTCTACTTTCTAAAGATTCTAGGTTTAGCTAGAGCCAGATCCCAGGTAAGCTGAAGTGCTTCACATGGGGATGACTAGAAATAGTTGATAAAGTACTTTCATAAGTAATTTACTGACTCTACTATATGGCCTTTTGGGGGTGAATACTTCTACCTGCTTTCTTAACCCCCTTTTCTTAATAGATGAAGACACTGAGGGTCAGAGAGCTGAGAGTTCAAGGTCACATGGTTACCGAATAAGTAGCAAAGCTGGGACTACACCTCGGAGTTTCTGTCTCCAAGCTTAGGGCCCTTTCCATTCCCCCATGCTGCCTTCTGTGAAAAAGGACCACGTGCCAAAGAGAGGGAGGCAAGCTCTCCCTTCCACTCTTACTCACTGGTGGGAGAGGAGCTTAGAAGACAATTAGCAATATGGATAAAAACCCTCGAGAATGTCTGGGCCCCATGACCCTTTGATTCCCTTTCTAGAAATATGTTCTAAAGAAGTAATCATATGATGAGTTATTTAATCACAGCCAACTTTTATTGGCTGCTCAAAATGAGGCAGGCACAGTGCTCAGCACTTTACATATATTTTCTCGCTTAAGGCTCAGAACAGGCCGACGAGCTCTGTTCTTACAATCACTCTCCCCTGAAACAGATGGCGAAATGAGGCATGAGAGGATTTTATAAAATAGGTCCAAGTGTCCAAGTTACACAGCTATTTAGGATTTGGAGCCACTCTGAACCTAAAGCGCTTCCTCTCCACTGATGTGCTCATGGCTCAAGTCACTGCAGTGATGCTTAAAGCAGAGAAAGCTCAGAAGCAATCTGAAAGCTTGGCAACAGGGAATTCTTTTAGGAAAAACATCCCACAGACTCTACAAGTGATGCTTGAGATGTATATAATGGATATTGAAAGATGATTATGGTAAAATTGAAATCTGTAAAATACTATTCTCCCACTTTGTAAGCATATGTCCATGGAAAAAAATCTGGAGGGATTATAGCTCATTTTTTTTTCTTGTTCTTCATCTATTCTCTATTTTTTCTTACAATGAACATACCTAATTGTGTAATTTTTTTTTTTAAGCTAAAGTACATAATTGGGGAGTAGTTTAGAACTTTCGAAGCATTCAAATAGCATCAATGCATTGTCAGAGAGGTGTGTCCGCAAGCAAAGAATAAGTTTCCTTTCCAAAGAAGTATTGTCTGCTCCTATTACTCCCGTCTGGTTTCCTCCTCACGCGCCCTTGCAGGGGGCCTTTGAGCTCAAAAGGGCGTCAGGGAGGAGCTGGCTTGTTGTGGGCCAGGCTCAATCTTCACCGCTGCCCATGCAGCGGCACCTGTACGGGAGTCGAACCCTTTTTTTAGCAGGAGTGTGGTCTTTGGAAAAGCACGACAGCCACGTTTTGGGGAGCTCCACATGAGGCTGAGCTGAAGCAGCTTGAAGGACCAGCAGGAATATCAGAAAGGAAGCTCAGGGGCTAAGCTCAGAGACATGACTAGCAAGAGAAGAAAGCCTCCTTCCTGCTGAGGAGCGGAGGGTCCTTACCGTCCTCACGTGGCTCCCTTGGTGGGTAAACTGTTTGTGAAAACCAAAGGCCCCGCTGAGGGGCCAGGAGATCGGGGCTAAGGCAGGATTGAACTTTCTGGGTTGGAGTCAACCATGAGCAGGCTCCTTTCAGGTACATGCCTCAGAAAACCATGCATGTGCCATGGTCTAATCTCCAACCCCAACCTGGGCGTTTGCTTGGGTCTAAGCAGTGGCTTAGGATCTATTCAGTGTCTCAGTCACATTGGGGGATTGAGGGGGAAAGAGCTCAGCAAAGAGGTGCCAGGTCCTTCATTTTTCTGTTCATACATTTGAGATTTGAGGTGTCCAGTTAAATCTCATTTGAAAAAAGTGTTCCAGAGCTAAAATGTCATCTATAAAAGTTCCCAGTGTTTGGGGCATGGGACACAGGGTGTGTAAATTTCCTCGAGCGGTAGAATTGAAGAAAAAGAGTGCTGCCCCTAGAATGCAGGCCGGAATGGGACAGCTGGGTGTGGGAAGGGCAGAAGAGTTGAATCCTGAAAGCAAAGGCAAGAAGAGGACAAAAGAAACAGCGTATTTCCACAACTTTTATCCTCAACTGGTTATGTATTTGCAGTTGAGAAATGTCTAGAAATGTTGCCAAATAATTTAGTGGCCAAATAGATTCTAAAGATTTGAAGAATTAAGTCTTGTCAGGGGACATCAGTCATTTTAAACTAACTGTTACTATAATATAGTCTCCATAAAGCTATATATATATATATAATATTTTATATATATATAATGTTATATGTATATATATATAAAATCACCATAAACTCCAGTGTATGTGTGTGTGTGTGTAATTTTTTGGTATTCCTAAAGTTTAGGTATGATTTTTCGTGTTTTAATACACTCCCATTTCCAGTATGAGACAATAGAATTCCGCTCCTCAATAAAATCGTCCATTCTGTTCAGGAATTGTTATGTGGAATAAGAGACAATTTAGCATAGAAGTTATATGGTTGAGCTCTGGAGCCAGACCCCCTGAATATGAATCCCTTTCTCCATTGATTAGCTGTGTGACATTGGTCAAGTATCATAAACTCTCCACGTCTCAGTTTCCTCATCTGTAAAATGGGGATGATGATAGTGGCTCACGACAGGATTGTTTTGAGGATGACATGAATTGAAACCCGTGAAGAGCTTTTAGAACCGTACCTGGCACAGAGGAAGTCCCATAAATGTTGGCTGTCGTTGTTATTGTTATTCTTTGACACCTACCATATATCAGATACTGGGGGAGATGAAAGGATGAAAAAGATGTATTTCCCTTCTTCAAAAATCTTAAATCATAGATTGCTATTTTTCTCTATTTTATCCATTGTATTAGGTTATATTACTGCTGCTGCCAGTATCTTTCTATCAGAATTTCTGAGTTTCAAAGTTGTGTTATTGAAAACAATAAGGAATTCTCCTTATGGATTTTTTTATTCCCTGGGAGAGGTAGTTACCTCCTTCCTAAGCAAGTCAAGGCCTAGCAATTCACTGCCTCCAGGGTGAAGCAGCTCCGGCCTAGGTGACCACAATGGGATTCTGGCGAAATCCTCTGAGTATAGTGGCAGCCCCGTGCTCTCCTTCAGGTAAATGAAATCATTGATCTGTTTTTAAAACTAACTTATTTAGGGGTTATCTATATCAACATTCACACTGCGATAAGTAAGCATGTACAGCTAAAGGTATCCGCAGTATACAGCATACGCACACGCTTACAGAATCCCCCCACAGCTGGGACCTCACATTCACATTTGAATGGTTTTTACTGAAGTAATGTACTCTTTCCTGAAACCAAGAAAGAGCATGGAATCTTTGCATTTTTTTTCTTTTCCATTTGTGTTAATATAGACATGAGCCTTTATTGGGAAAAGTAGAAAGCAATGTGTATGGAACTTGGACTATATCCAACTGAAAAAAAAAATGAGTTCAGATGCTTTCTGTGTTGGTTTTCGCCTCACATGCAGATTGTGCTGTTTGGTGAGAGGGATAATTAGTCATTTACAGGTTCATTACGTAGTATGGTTAAACCTGACCTTCCCTTCCCTTTGGCTGGTTGGTGAGGGACCTTTCTCAGTAGGTCCAGCTGGCTAATATGGCCCTTATATGTACAGACTATGTAGTACAGTCTGTTTCTTCCAACTCTAATGCCCCTCTCTTTGAGATCTGATTTTACATATGGCAAGGAAGAGCCTACAAGTCATTCATTTTTCAATTCTTTGTACAAGATTTCTAAATGGGACATCCATCTTCCATTCCACCTCCTACAACAAAAACGGCACATTGTTATTTAAAGCAAAAGTTTTATAGATTAGTTGTTGAATGAGATATTCATCTCATGAATAACTAATAACATAAAATAAAGAACAATGAAAATGCAAATTATCTGCACATGTACAGTGGCAGTTAGCAGTACAAATAGCCCTCCTGAGTTCGCACAAGGTAGGCAAAAGCCAGGCAAATTTCTGATCATACCTAGTCCTTTGAGTTGCTGAAGACAATATCAGAATTCATCTCTTTGAGGACTCATTATTGAGGCATGAAATAAAGAGATTGAAATCTGGTAGAATTTCAATTCTTTCGTTAGCATTATTAATAAACAAGAACTGGCAGGAGCTAAACTGATTGGCACATACATCTGGAGTAACAGAAAGAAATAAAATTTCAGAATGGGAGGGCGCTTCCTGCTAGAAGGATTTGGGGTAGAACATAGCACATGAACGAGGACAGCTTCAAATCTAACCAAACCTCAAATAAATCTAAGTAGCACTTTTATTTTTATTTATTTATTTAATTTATTATTTTTTTTGTCTGCATTAAGTGTTCGTTGCTGTGCATGGGCTTTCTCTAGTTGCGGCGAGCGGCTGCCACTCTTCGTTGTGGTGCACGACCTTCTCATTGCGGTGGCTTCTCTTGTTGTGGAGCACGGGCTCTAGGCGTACAGGCTTCAGTAGTTGTGGCACGCGGGCTCAGTAGTTGTGGCTTGTGGGCTCTAGAGCGCAGGGTCAGTAGTTGTGGAGCACGGGCTTAGTTGCTCTGCGGCATGTGGGATCTTCCCGGACCAGGGCTCCAACCCGTGTCCCCTGCATTGGCAGGCGGATTCTTAACCACTGTGCCACCAGGGAAGCCCTAAGTAGCACTTGTAGGATGGAAGAGAGGGACAGATGGGTTTCTCTCTCCTTGAAAGATATTCCTTGCTTTTATTTTGGGGGGGGGCGGGTACAGAAAGAACGTTAGGGAAATGGAGGTAGACAGTAGATTACCACAGCTAGGAAAAGCCAGCCTAAAGAGACTCTCTAGGGACGAGTTTCATGGTTCTAAGTACCAAACTGATCCCAGGCACTACCTTCTTGTAAAAGATCTTTGACCTTTGAAAGATTTATATTTTAATACACAGAGTCAAGATTTTACTTTATGTGTGCACAGTAAATTATTCCTATCACTTGATAAAGAACCAACACCTACCAGAAACGCTGAACCTTTTCTTTCCTTGGCTCATCTGCTCGTGCCCTCTGTACATTTGGGAAGCGTATTCAGAGTAAGTTGATGCAGAAAGGCTGGGTTTCATTTCCTTGACAGTCGGAAACCAGAAGAGGACCCTGCGCCTTGGATTTTGGTGGTAGCTTGCTCTGTATCCGTCTTGCTAAGGCTCCGTCCCAACAGTTATGCAATGAGATGTGAGCCAGGGCCATATGAACAACATAGGACCTGCCTTTTTATAAAGCATTAAACTACAGTCAATTCTTTTCTTTCCCTGTTGTAAGAGAAAGATGAAAACCAAAGGCTCAAGAGGACCATTTCAAAGCAACAGACCCCACAGATGGCTGACTCAGATAACTGATAGCATGACTTTACAGCCGCACTCTGTGTGGTGAGCTCTGGTAACCCTGAGTCTCCTGGCTGCCTGCCACTACCTGCCAGGCTCAGCTGTGCTTCCTGTGATCACTTTAAAGTTGACATTAGCCTAATGGAGGGCCTCCTCTCCCTCCCCACCACACCAGGCACCGACATTTCCTTCTGAATCAACTCTTGAGAGATTCTCTCCATTCAAGAACTTGGAGCCCTCATGAAACTTCTCTGTTGACTTCTACAAGGCTTACATCAGTTCTCCTCAACCATTTGCACTCACGTATCCTTAATGACAGAGGAGGGTTAAACTCTTAGTCCATGCTGAGTCAACCCACAGCAAGCAAACCATTTCTTAACAGTCCCCTTTTTATTTTAAAAATACAGGGAAAATTTATATTGGGCTCCATATGTCTGTGTTCTAATTTCTTGAAGTACTTAACAAGCATCCCCTGCCGCCATAGCTGTTGGATTTCAGAGAGAAAGTGATGTCTAACTGTGGTCCCCAAACCAGCTTGTCAATATCGTCTGGGCGCTTGACAGAAATTCAGATTCTTAGGCACCCACTTACTGAATCAGAAACTCTAGGGCTGGGGCCTGGCTATCCCATTTTGAGCATGCTTTCTAGGTGATTCAGATGCATGATAAAGTTTGAGATTCATAAATCAAAATACTGTGCCATGTTAACCCTGGGGCTTTGAGCACTTTCCGCTGTGAGTACTCTCGGGTATATCACTCCCAAATTGGAGAAGCATATGATGGTTGACTGGAGCAGAGATTCTCCAGCATTTCTTAAGGCATGTTTACATGTGGCAAATACTTACTTGGAGGTAAGTTCAATCTATTGGCCATTCCACAAATATTTACTGAGCACTTACTGTGCAAACACTCTTCTGTGTATTGGAGATACAGCAAGTGGACAAAAATCATCCTGGAGTTTACATTCATGGGGGGAGATAACCAATAAGCAAGTATAGTATAATGTCAAGCGGTAATAAGTGCTACAGAGAAAAATAGAGTGTAGGGATTGAGAGTGTCTGAGTTGGGATTGTCCTTTTGGCCAAGCCTTGAGGCTTGTGGGATCTTAGTTCCCCAAACAGGGATCAAACCCAGGCCCATGGCAGTGAAAGCACTGAGTCTTAACCACTGGACCACCAGGGAATTCCCAAGAGGCAGCTTTTTAGAGGAGACCTGCATGAAGTAAGGGAATGGGTTATGAGATGATCTGGGGGAAGATGTTTCCAGGCAGAATGTGTGTGATACCTTTGTCAGGTTCTCCAACTTCAAATATGTAAACTAGACGCTTGGGGTAGTTCTTGTCTTCTCCATCTGGGCTGTCAGTCACTGAGGATCCTTTCCTTTTCCCAGGCCAACTCCGTGCTGAGGGTCCCTTTCAGAGGAAAAAATGGTTTAACTCTTCTGGGAGATATTCTACCTGGTGGTTATCCCTGAGTGTGTTTCATGATCAAGGGCTCAGGCATTGAGTCCTTGGCTCTAGGTAAGCAGGGACACCAATTGTAACCCCACGCCTCTCTCTCTCATCTCCCAAAACAAAAACTTGAAATGCAATTTACAGTATTTCTACTTCATGGATACCTTTGAAGCTACACTCATTTATGTCTGTAGAAAAGAAAATCAACTTACACACTTTTACACTTTACTAATAGTAGAACACATTACTTTTGACCTTACCTTGCGGGTATTCTAGGTAAGGCACTGTGTCAAGACACAGTGGCAAATCCTGGGTTGAAAAGTACCAGGATAAAGGTCAAGGTGATAGATTCAGTCCCTATTTGAGCAGTTACTATTCCCCAGGAGACTTGCAACCCTCCCTAGAGTGGAAATGTCACTAGTTGCAGGGGCACGGGGCACAGGGAACAAACCATTCTGATCAAAAGAAAAGCATGCCAAGTAAATGCACTATTAACAGCAGATGAAGATGGAAGTCATAAAATCCGTTTGTTGCAAGATGTGAAGGAGGCTGTGATTGAGATTGGAGAAAAAAATCATTGTTCTTTCCTCAATCCGTAGCCTGCTTTTTTTTTTTTTGGATGAAAATGTCCAATGGAAGTGTTACTCAGCAGTAGTTTACTATCCTGAAGAGTCACCAAAGGGTTTTGCTCTTCATCCTGTTGGAAATGCACGGGGGAATTCACAGGAGGGATTCACTGAGCAGCAGTGGTGGTGCGACAGCCCGGGGTTTACCTGCCTCTGAAGGTGAACACAGGAACATCCATCATCCACAGGAACCACTGTGTTACCAACAGCATAAAGACAGCCATACGTGCAGCCCTGTAATTCCCACGTGTATTTCTAATGATTTCCAGAAAAAAGAGTGAAAGGGAGTCAACAACTGTACTCTCTTTCCACTTGAGACAGAAAATGCATTTTCATGGAAATCTGTGGCCTGATTCACGTTCTTCTCTTCCCCTTTTCCATCCATGTGCTTCCCTTCTCACTGCTTTACTTTCCCTGCCTTTTGTTTCTCTGATTTATCACTGGCTCCCTTCTCCTCCCATCCTTTGATACAATATGAAGTTTGAAACCTCCAACAGTCGTTTCCATCAGAGAAAGCATGCGGCCTCCACTTTGGAATGTCTTTGGAGCTGTGTGAATAAATGTGTTGAGAAAGAATAGATGGGTCCCGGGTAATTCTAGCAGACAGAACTGCAATCCAATTCTGGATCTTCAGTCAAACCATCTACAGAGATAAACATCAGAAGCAAATTCGTATTTATGGGGGGAATTGTCCTTCGCCCTCAACCCAACATTGAATTTGAAAATTTTCCAAGCTTTATTACACGTGGAATTGGTTTTTAATGCTTTCAGGTGTGCGTAGGTGAGAATGGAGCTGATAAATGTAGTTACATTCTTGCATCCATTGGTGACCCATTTTTCTACGGAGTCATTTTGCATATAGAAAAAAGAATAATGATGAGGAATGAAATAGTTACTGTCATGGAAAATGTATAAAATAATCTGGCAAGACTCAAAACTGGGGAGCGATTCAAGGCCAAGCAAGACTCTATCAAAAAGACTTTAAATACTATTTCCAGCTTTTCTGTATCTTGGTAATAAGCACATAACATTTTTCGATCTAAAATGATTTTCCTTGTTTTGGGGGTCCGGGAGCCAAGGATACAAGACTGTTCTTTCTGGTTTATCACCAGGTGAAATTCAGCCAAAGGGTTCAGGTGGAGGGCATTGGAAGTGTTGTGACAAAGCAGCAGCGTGGAAATCTCTCATTGCACCAGCAACTGACTTTTTCACAGACACAGAGGTAGAACATTTCAATCCTTCCCCACCCCACCCTGTACTCGTGTGGGATTTAAGAAATCCCAGCTCTACTTTTCTACACAGGCCTGGTGTAGTTCATGCTGGTGCAAAATTGGACACAAGGGGGCACCGGAGTGCCACAGATTTTGCCCTGGGACCTTTCTACATGTGCAAATTCCCATCAACAGAGACCAGGCCCTTCATGAGCATTCTTCTTACCAGGCTTACTTGACCGAGGCATTACCATGGTGGTTGGAGTCTTAAAACATTGCCCACAGTTTCTGTTTGCCCAAGTGTGCATCTTTGTGCCAGTTTGAAAGTACTCCCTCATGGTGGTTGAAGCATCATATTAAGCTGCTGCTGCTTCTTTTTTTTTTTTTCTTTAATTCAACACTGAATGGTGTTTGTTTTTTTTTTTTTTTTTTAGAGAAAGTGCTACAAAAATCCATTTGAGAGGAAACTCTCAATTTAAAAAATGATAGTATACGTTCTAACAATACACTTCAAGTATTGGTGTCCTGATTTTCTTAAAAAGGAAATTATTTTTCTTTTTAATCTGTCTGTTTGCCAAAGGAGACAGTCATTTGTTGATTTATTTCCTGTGCTTTGTCTTTCTTCTTTACCTGAAAAGTGAAGAATTGGCAGGGTTCTTACCACAATGTGAAGAACCATGGGATAATTCATGAGGCAACAATAAAGTTGTATGTTAGTTTCTCTCACTTAAAAGAAGATGGGGAATTTGACTATTGATTTCAAATTTTCTCTGTCTGGGCAGGAGAGCTAGCATTTTATTAAATGCAGTCAATTTGTGGTAAAATATTCTTTTTATTTTTCAAGATAGATTGCTGATTTACTTTAGAATGGTGGGAAAATAAGGCTGTACCTGCTGAGTGCTGAAGAGAAGCGTTTATTTGCTTTATTGATTTGGTCCATTTTTGTGAGATGTTTTCCATGTATTTTTCATTTGGCTACAAAATGTATCCACAAATGGTCGTGGCTGCTATAAAGCTTCATTATCCTGGAGAACAGCTACAAAAAGAGAGTTTGGAATTTGCAAATGATTTTTTTGTTGCTGGAGAAGTCTTTTGTTGGGAGAAGCACTGTCCCTTAGGTATAGACAGGTGTTAACGGCAACCTCTGTACCTCTTGGTGATCTTGGCTGGTTTAGTACTATTACAGTTTGAGAGTATGAGTGAAATAAAAGTTTTGCCTTCCAAGCTAGGACCCTCAGTTCATTGTTAAGTAAGAAGCCTGGTCGATCGCAGGTACTGACATCAATTCAAGGGAGATTAAGCTTTCGAATATGATCCTTCTGACCTTGACTTCTTTATTTTCTGTCAGAGGGTAAAAGCTTCCTCTTTAAAAACAAAATGACTGTACTGGTTCCGAATTAAAAATTATTTATGTATTAAAAAGATAGTCTCTTTGAAGACCAGTTATGATAAGCAAGAAGAATGCCTAATCCATAGCATTAAGTGGAAAAGTTTGATGCATATGCTGTCTACAATATGTAAAATGTATGTATGTTTGGAAACCGGACGATGTGGAAAAAATAATATAGGTTCTTTTGTATGTTAGGGATAATAGGTGACTTTTTTAACATTTTTTGATCCTGTTAATTTTATAACCTTATTTATGGGAAAAAAGAGGCATTGGATACTTTTGTAAAATGGTGACTCCTTTGGGTGATTGGGACGAGTTATTTCATCATTTTCTGGTTTTCTGAGTTAAAATCTTTTGACTGTTGGATTTTTTCAAGTGATGCCTGATTCCACAGAAGATGACCACTTCCACTTTCTTTATAGAAAAAATCAGAGTGAGATTTTTATATCTAGACTGGAAAGGTGAAACACAACTTTTGCTGAAATTCAAATCATGTATACCAGCCTTGACAGAATACTGAGGGTCTATTGGCACTTTTGATTTCTTGGCTAATCAGGTGGAGAAAATGCACTGGATAAATTCTAAATTATACTGAAGATAGTACATTCAACTATACTAAAAATAATATATTTAAGCTATATAATAAAATTTCATTAACTGAATGACCTCTGCAATGAGACATACATACATATATATATATTTAAACTTATGCTTACATGTCAGGATTGAAAATCACATATATGTATCTGTATGTATGTGTGTGTGTGTGTGTGTGTGTGTGTGTGTGTGTGTATACACACACACCATGTTTATAGGGTTTTTTAAGGAGAAAACAGTTTTATTGTACAATTAGTTCATATACATATGAGGTCATTTAACTCTCTTCAGCTTCTAGTCATGCATAGAAGGATAGCTAAAGATAGCAGAGCCAACCTACTTCATTTCCTATGTGTGCCTAAAGGCACTATGCTGGATTTTGGCAGAGAAAATCAACTCAGATATAAGGATGTAGGCACGTTGGTTTCCAGACCAGAGGAAGAAGTTAAAGAAGTAACTTTGTTTTGGATAGAGGTGGGTGGGAAGGACGCTCTCTTTGGAGCCACATTGGGAGCTTAAATACTTTTCTAGGAGCCTTTCCAAATTTAATTATTTTTGTACTCAGTGTTTCAAATTTCAACTAATTCCAGTTATCTTGGTTTCAATACAGGCATATGGGTCCCCCCATTTCCTGCAACTCGTAACTATGCTTGTTTGGGGAAAGGAGGTTTCTAAGGTGGGATTTATTTTCATGGAGGTTGTGTCTGCTTTCACTGTGCACGTTTCTAGGCCGCGTTTGTGAGAGCAGCCCAGGAGACTTTGCTTATCTTTGGCTAAAAGGCAACACTTAAAGGTGAGCTCTTGGATGGCAGAGGAGGAAGTGGTGAAAGAAATATATAAGAAAGTAATCTTGGAACAAAATCCTTGCCAATTTGTCAATTCTTGCATTGTTGAAAAAAATTAAAAATAAAGATTTGAGAATCCTTGATTCCCAGAGCAATACATTTCCACTTCCATCACTGTATTTCATTCTGGAGAGCGATTTGTCCATCTGCATTATGTGGCTTATTTATATTCACATATGGGTAGGTATTTCTTTACATTCAGCTTCTCTTATTATATACTGAAGGCATATAATAATACACTTTTCCAGTCTTGCTTTATTGTTATTGGTTTGAGAAATCTCAATGTTTTTAAGAAATGGAAATGGTATAGGATTTTTTTCCCATTTAATTTAATTTTTCCTGATGCAGCTTATCATGGATGCTGGCTTCTGTTTGTGGCCCCTATCTCTTTCAAATTCATAAGAAACAGGTTCAAAAATGTTTACAAAACATTTTGTTTTGCATGGTCTTATAAGCATTTCCTTCAAATTTACTCATATTTAGCTCCCTAGATATTTATCAACTATATAAGTAGGTAACTCAGCCTAACCTCTATTTTTTTCTCGTTAAAAAAATTTTTTTAATGAGAGTTCTCACTGATGGAAGAATACTGAGTCCCCTTTCCCAAGTATGCAGATGAAAAGGGGAAATGAACGATTAACTAAGCTTTTCACTTCTCTACAGATGTATTGGCATTCTGCTGGCATAGCCTGAGTGTATTGGCATTCTGCTGGCATAGCCTGAGTGTGTGTGTGTGTGTGTGTGTGTGTGTGTGTGTGTGTGTGTACAGGTCGATGTTGTAACACTCCAGTTCTAGGTAGAAATTGGTGAGGTCAATTCTGGAATGGTGGGTAGGTGGGCATGTGTGGCTTTGGCTGGTCACCAAGATGCTCATTTATCCTTATGGGTTCAGGTGTGCTGGGAAGGAAGGTAGGGCTATAAAGTGCTAATGGCACCTGCCCACAAATTCCAATGACCAGTAAAAGGAATGGCTGCTCTTCTGGGACAATACTTGTGGTCTCACAGCAGATCTGACATTATTCCATGCCTCTTGGAAAAGAGACTCGGTTTGTGTCAAATTGTTCTTCACATCTCCTCGAAAGAACTCTGTTGTATAGCATTCCTGGAGATATTTCTATTTGTCTACAGCAGTGACTGCCTTTAAGTGGTAAGGAAAAGTGATCCCCACACAGGAGTTAGTAAAGCAAAGGTATTTGAGACTTTAGTATTAATGTTATTAAAATTCATTTCTTATACCATGGGCCATATCTAATTTCAGAGATTGATTTTATCAGTGAGAATCAGCAATATCTTTCCATCTGCAGTCCAGTGCTACACAGACACATTCTCTTTTAAATACATTTTTCTCTTAATACTGGGAGTATTATCTGCTGTCTGTATGTGAGTGACATACTCCAAATCCCATCTGCTGATCTACCTTTTGAATATTCCGTGTCCTCCTTCTTTCCCGTTTTTTACTGTTTAGGCCCTCCACAGAACATTATTGTCCCAGCAGACCTTTTATCCAAGGACTGTTGATCACAGCCTAAGAGCTGTCATCCTATTTGCATTCTGTGGATGCATCATTATTCACAACATTTGATGTCCATAAAAACACATTAAAACTATTTCCTTGAGCAAAAATAATCAGCTCTCTGCTGTACATATCATTTGTATACTCAAATTGTAAAACGTAAATTGATATATAAGAAAATGGCCCATTAACTTTTTCATTAATGACAATAATACATTTTGTACACCAGCAGCAGGAAGATCTTGCCTTTACTTTAGCAACCTGAAGGGTAAATGGGGCCCTCCTTCCTTTGCTTTTTTAATTTCATAAAAATGTTGGGTGTCATCAACACAGATTCTTTCATGTATTTTTATTTGTCTTAAAATATGGAACTTTTGATTTATTATAAAATTGAAACTACCCTAATATACAGGGTAAGTGCTTTTTTTAAAAAAAGAAAAAGAAAAATAATTATTCGCTATTTGCATTTGTCAAAGAAGGCAAGTTTTCACCATGAGCTACATGTAATTGTCTTAAAATGTTTATTATATTTCAGTGCTTAGTTTTATACTTCCATATTACATCGAAAATATTGCCAAAATGTTAAAAAAAAGAAGGACATCTTTTTTTTTCCTCTGGCCAGAACTTTCATGGAATGCAAATGTATAATCCATTTGAAAATACCAAATAGAACTTTTTGTTATGAGATGTGGACATTTTTATTAAATTTCATTAGGATTTACTTTGATTACTTTTTGTTAGAATTTAGTTCACGCTTTTTATACAAGTGAATACGGAATTAATCATCTGTCTTTTTCTAGATATTAATAATAGTCATATTCTTCCAGGGTACAGGATTTAACTCCTATAGTGCCTACATGACCAGTTGTCAAGCTGCAGCATTTGATTAAAACATAGATTAATAATTTGTCTATCACAGATACATCATGCACTAACAGATAAAGAGCGTCTGATATTAACTGAGAAATAAAATCTGCCTTCAGTAAATTGCGTAGAAAAATTACACAGTACATTTAAATTACCATTTGCTTAGCAACATGCCCTTGTAGCCATTCCAGCGGGGCTATAAAATGATCGATTTACTTTAATTTTCTACTGAATCCTGAAAAAAAAAAATGGCTATCAGTAACCTATCCCTTCATCATAGCATGCTGATTCACTCTGTGTATTAAATTTACTGGCAAGGAGCACGACGTTAACAAAAAGTAACAGATAATGTGAACATTTCATGCATAATCTGTAATATGAGATATGTATTAATAGGGAAATTATGATGCATTCAATTATTCTGAAATGCCTTCCAGAGATGTTTTGATTTGGCTGCGCTCTGATAGTAGCGGCACAGCAGGGAGCATCTCAAGTGATGAATAACCTAATCTCCTAATCTCAAAATGGGCACTATTCACAGCTAGCCTGGGAGAGGCTGGTGGAAGAAACCACACTTCACAGCCACGGCCACTGAGAAGAATACAACAAAAACAACAACCCAAACAACAACAACAAAATAACCAGCAGCCCAGCCGGCCACCCTGCCACCAGGCCTTTTAAAAATAAAGAAGTGAAATACACATTTCTAATGAATGCTGTTCGCCCCCGGTGATGGCACAGGGCTACATTCTAATCCGAGAGACACCTTCCACTCTTCCCAGCCAAACTTACGAGACAAAAGGCTATAAAAATGATTGCACTTGCATTAGTGCTGTTAGGATTCTGGTATTTATGAGACATTATGTATGCACAAGAACCCTTACTCATTTCCCACGTTTCATGCACACCTGGAATGATCTACCCCACATATACATTTTTTTTTCCTTTTCCTTAGTTTCCAAAGAAAGCCTACTGCAACAGGAAACTGTTCATTTAGTATCCTAAGCCCCATGTTCTATAAAGCTGCCTGGGTGTAATTAAGCATCTACATTTACTTCTTCGTGTGGGGAACAATGGTCTGGCTCCTTGAAGAGGTCAGGCAGGATTTATTTTATTGTGTACAGAATCTGAGCCATTGAGGTGGCTGTCAAGATAGTAACTGGTCATTCCTTTGCCATTTATGTGGCCCTTTCTATGTAAAACCAGGGCTGTATTTTTCCCCCCTCTGATTTTCTTCCCTTTTTTCATGGGATCATGGCTACAAAACTATTAGTTAATACCCTGCTGTAAGGAAAATAAGTCCTGAGGAAAATATGCTATGCATGTATGCCTTCCCCACCCCCAAATTACTTGATTGCAGCAGGCTCACTTTTTGATTAATGCAATTTTGCATAAGGTAATATTACACGAGTGTATTACTTTTCAGTAATTATTCAATGGAGTTAATATGGCAGACTTCTTGAAGAAAAATTAGAACCGTGGCGTCTCATTTCTCTAAATCCCCAGCACTGTTCAGTAGGGTAACAATAATAATTATGTATAAATAAATAAATTTCCTTTATCAATGTTCACTTGGGCTGGAAATAACGGGCAGCCTCATCCCCAATCAGAACACTAACGGCTGTACTTTTTAATTAGCAGTGTTCCGAGGGGCAGAAATGATTTTACGTGCAGTTTCGTTATGCTGCAGTTTGGGAGAGTGACACAGTGATTTGCTATAACAACGATCTTTGCAATTTAATCATCGCGTGAAATTATGTGTGCTATTTTGTTTTCGCTTTCCCCTGCACCTTTGGGTTTGAGCCACTCCAAAAAGGGAGGACCGGCAAGGTTTGTGGTGGTCTCCTTTCTTAAAGCAATTTTATCTCCTCAAGGTCTGATTTCACATGAGCATCATTTTAAACTCCGGCAAGATGTGGTTCTGTTTAACTAGCCCTTGCTTTCCGAGGTCCCATGCCTACTATTATATTTCCTTACCATGATACATACTTTGCAGTGCATTTTTCTCACTAATCATGGTTTAGCAAACAAGGAAGGAGAGGGCCTGTTTTATGAAACTTTCTGATGAGTGATGTTCAGTTTATTTCAGTCTTTAGTCTACTAGAATGTACAATTGCTCTGAAGATAAATAAAAGATTCAGCCGGGTGCCACTGGAGAGCAGAGCAGCATGTCTTTGGCATTGCTTGAGACTTATCTGATTTGGATTTGTATACCTCATGGGGAATGGCAAAATATTGGAACAGACGGCTTGATATTTCCGAAGAATATAGTGGGCTTTATTAGCACCAGTTTCGCTCCCTGACTGACGGCTTTCTCAAATTTTTTATCTTATTAATCCGTGCTACTGTATGTAAATGTTATTCCTCTCTGCATATGGAGGCAACCAGCGATTTGTAATAAATGCTTATGAGTGCCTGAGGCTGCACTTAAACTTTAAAACATCTATTATTAAGTTGCAAAAAAACACTGTAATGGCCAATAGTGACCTCATAGGAATTTTAAACTCTGGTCTGCTCTTCTGCATTAAAAACAAAAAAAATTTGCCTCAAGTTAGAATTATGAGCAATGCTATTTTAACAGCTGCATTTTGATTATTAAAGTGTGTTTTACAACTGAATTACAATGCTTTTATGGACTCTAGGTATAAGATTTAAAAAGGTCATTAAACGTAGTCGGGTTTTGTCACAGTAGGTGTCATTGTATACAATGGACACTCTGCAATCTAGTTTATGTCACTGCACTTAGGATTTAAAATAGCATGAAGGAGCGTGTAAGTTTGCTTAGCCATGAAGATGACTGTAGATCTCTCAAGGATTTTTGACAGTTTGCAATCTGAGATGACCACTTTCATTATTATTTTATTAATTTGACAAGAAGCCCTACAGATTTTCTGTGTATCGCAGATCCATTTGTCCCAGAAATAATTAAAAATGCCAGCCTGGAGCAACAGACAACAGATCCACTTCTGGCAAATCAATGTTCAAAAATGCATTGCTTGTACTGTAGCCAACTCTTGAGTCCTGAAATGTTTCTACATTTTCTCCATCAGATCATATATGCACTCATTGACAATGGGTATTGACCCTTGCTGTAGGTTTTCCAAATGCAGGACCTTTAAATTGATTTATCCATCATGTCATATGCTGGATACTATATGTAATGTTTACATCTCTTACTAAACAAATCCAGGGTGAAGTTGCTTTTCCCAGGGCTGCCTCTTCCGTACACAGCTCAGAGAGGCGGTAAATGTGAACTTGAATTTGCCTCGCCTGTACCCTGCCTGTTTGCCACTTATATGTAAATCTTTAATTTTCTTTTCATTAATTTGGCACGATGTTATGTGTGTGACTAGCTAGAGTCCGAGCCCTCCGTGGAACTGATTTCTGGGTGCCTGATTGTTGATGAGGATACAGGGATGGAGGTGTGATAAGGAGTATAGAATCCTCAAAATACTTGACAAAATGTCACAAAGGATTGTATTTGCATGGAGTACCGTGGGTAAGACATAATGATTAGTGTGCAGTGCGTTGCTGGCACTGCATATCCCAGCTCGTGCAGATAACATGTCTGCTATACAGCTTTGAATATTGTATATGTACTTTGAACATATCTATGACTAGTAAAGCTGTCAGTCTGTTGAAAAATGTAGCTGCACGAATGACAATACTGGTTTAATTTTTTTTTTTAAAGAGGACACCTTCTAAATAATTATTATCATGCTAATAACATTTGTATTCTTTTGTGTATAATTAAGATCTGCCTGTCTAAGCATGAAATAGGGTTGAAATCGTGAATAAGTATGCTATCCGTAACCTATTTAGTAAATCAGTTTTAATTTGGCTTTCTTTAGGTTAAATCATAACAATAGCATCCTGTATACAAAAATCCACAATTCTTGGCTGTAAACCGTCTTGGAAATATTTAATAGTTAGCAAAGCTTCCCACAAAATTAAAGAAGCCCCGCTTATGAATGTTAAGTACTGAATCAAAAATAATGATTCCACAATGATAGAGGTCATATATTTTAAAAAGTTAACTCTTTGTATCTCAGAATGATAAATACCCAAGCAATTTTATAGTTTGACCTCTTTGGCTTTGGCTTGTGATTTTTTTTCTTATGTGATAAAAAATTTAATTGAAGATTCATATTCTGCCTGCTTCTGAGAGAACTCAAGGCAGCAAACAGGATAAAACACAGTGAAAAATAAGCCATTTAGGTATAAAACATAACAGGTTATGTAATTTGATGATCACAAACTGTTTTGGAATACATCATGCGTTTTTGTTCTCTTAAAATAAGAGTATCTGTTGTTGGTGTCTGGTTATTTTTTTCTTCTTCTTCTGTAATTTCATGGCTAATACCTAGCCAGGCAATTATGCTAAAAGAAATTATCTTTGTCATTTTGCAGGGTTATTCTTTATTTTCAAGGTACTTAGGGCTTCTGTAACCCAGCAGAGTCCGTCTTCCCCATCCCGACTGTAACCATTTGCATGCTGTGATTTATAAGGTTATTGGAAAACACCTCCATTTATCAGTTATGAGAGAGCACAGACTGCTTGGGAGCAGTTCAAGCAGCATCCCTGGAAAGTGAAACGTTGAAAGGGGTGTGAGGGGAAGAAGGAGGAAAAGAAAAGAAAATGGCAACAGGCGGAAAGGGGGAGTGCGAAGAATGGGTGGTCAGTGAGGCTTCTGCTTTTGCTTCGCTGCTGAGGACAGGTTGCCCTCCTTCCCACAGCTTCCTGGTATTGTGCACACAGGTCCCTGCCGTTTGATTTCTCCATCCATAGTTTTGGTCCTCATACTGTTTGTCTATGAAACTGTATTTTTCAGTCATCAGCAAATATGTTCTGAGTGCCTCTGCTCTGTGTGAGCTGTGCTTGAGGGCCTGGGGTGTGCAAAGCCCCGTGAGGAATACGAAGGATGTGATTGTGAGGCCACTGTCATGGGCCAAACAGGAATGTACCAAAGTGCCAAATGCAGAGAAATAAAAGACAACGTGAAATGGATGCTAAGTAAATGAAATCATATTTGTAAAATGGTTTGCATCGTAGTGTCTGACACGTCATAATAGCTTTATAAATGATAGCCAATAATAATGATAATAATAATATCATCTCGATGATGATTATGATGATAACATTGGTGCCAATAAGGATGTTAGCGATTGTCACAGGGAAAGAGATTAGAATAGAGCAAGTGTTTCCACCACTTCCAAAGCCCTCGGCATTTGAATGAGCTTTGCACAGTCCTCGCTGCTTTGATGGGACCTTCCCTAACACTTGCTCCCTACCTCTCACCCCCACTGTCCCATCTCCCCTAATCATTTTCTCTCTGTGTAGCATTTACTACAGTCTGATCTACTACCTAATCAGCTGTTGACTTTTTTTTTGGTCTATCTCCCCCCCTAACTCGAATGCAAGCTCCAGGAGGACAGGGATCTTTGTTTTGTTTGTTGCTGAATCCCAAGTGCTCTAAGTGTGTTTGGCACAGCGTAGACTCTTAATAAATATTTCTTGAATGTCTGATGAATGATTGAGGGCTCTCTAACTAGCTTGCCTGCCTGCTGCTGTTTCCTGATTTCATGCCTTAACCACTGCCATCTTGTATATCCTTAGAACAGCGCACTTAGGGGCCATTGTGGCCATGCTTCCCGTAGCCAGTCCACGATGCTGGGGAAGGAGAAGGGAGGATTCCAGTGCTGGCTCTGTGACGCATGACAACTGTACACCCCCAGTAAGCTTCTGGGAATGGCTGGAAACTCCAGTTTATGGCCTACTGGTCTCTTTGCCCATTGAAGCCAGTTTCTCCAGGCAGGCTTTTTCCTGAGATACTGCCCTGAACAATTCCCTTAAGCAAACATAGTGGTTAAGTGAAGAGGCTGTGGAATGAGGCAGACCTGGGTGTGATCCTTCCTCCCCGCCTCCTAACCCAAGGCACGTTCTTAGCCTCCCTAAGCTCCGCTTCCTTTTTTATGGAACTGAACTGCCTGCCTCCTGGGTATTTATGAGAAATTAAATAACATGCTATATGAGCTTTGCACAAGGCTGGCAAGCCAGAGCTCAATCAATGGTAGCCAGTGAAATCCTGCCATGGCTAATTATTATTACTTTATGATTACTGCTGTTGTTATTATTTATTTTGGCGGCAATCCATTATACTGCATTAAATATTATCTGATATGATCTGTGTCTCACACAGTTCTCTTGCTTTATTTTCTACTCACTTCTTTAAGTTACTTTTTCTCCTATTTTTTTCAAGGATTTAAATTATTAGAAGGATTTATTTTTTTAAAAACTTTAATTAGTTTAGGAGAATATACTGAGATTCAAAATTACACTTGTTTGAGAATTAATAAAGCATTATTTTTTCCCCAAGTTATGATTATTAATAGAAAGAGGAGTAAAGATATGGGATTTGAATGAAGGTCAATGGAGAAGGGAAGGTAGAGGAAGAAATAGTTCTAAACCATTCACCATCTTGGTTTTAATTTTAATTTCCATACACATGAATCATTAAACCTCATTGTGTGTGTATGTTTTTTTTTTTTAATGGAACCTGATTCTTTTCCTCTTACCTGTATTTTCTTGGAAGTAATGATTATTTGTCATATGAAGAATTAATTAGAAAGGATTACCTATGTTTATATCTATATCTATAAATATAGAGGGTAAATATCCCCAAACTGGAAATTATTTTTCAGAAAAATACTTAAACATACAAGGATAATTAATTTTGACAAAGTGATATGGAGAAGTTGTACTGAACACATTACAAAACTGCAATAATTAAAATGAAAAAATAATTTAGAACTCTACCTCACACAATATGTGAACATACATTTATGATCAATTAAAAAGTTAAATGTAAAAATTAAATCCAGAAGAAATATCTAGATGCAAGATATGGTACCAATTTATAATCTCAGTACAGAAAAAGCCATTTTAGCATAAAAGCAAAGAAAGGAGACATTGAGAAAGATTAAATAGCTCTGATGACATGGAAATTAAAATTTTATTTATGCAAAAAACTAAAAAGGCGAACAAAGGTAAAATTTGCAAAGCTTATAAAAGACAGTGTTACTCTTAATGTTAAAAGTGTTCTTAAAAATCAATAAGAGAAGAATTTTGCTAGAAACATATGCCTATGAACTCAACGTTTTTCCTTTGTCTTCTTAGAAACCTTAAAAAAAGCAACATGGAGAAAGGAAAGCAAAAACCTAGCTGGTATTTTTAGATGAACTGGAATACAGACTCTAGAATGTGTGCCAGCGTGGCCAATAGGAAATGTGTTTGCCCAGGAACTGTTTGGAGGAACTGTTTGAATATGGAGGCGAGAGAACCAACAGTACCAGGTGCCATAATTCTCCAATACAAATATACTTCCTGTGGTCAGGGACACACCCTGAGGGAAAATGGTTGGATTCTTCTCTGCAAAGTGGGTTCGAAGATGGGGTTGGGGGCGTTGAATGGGGAGGTGACAGAGTCTTCCTCCCCTGAAAGCTGATGATGCTTGAGGATGCGGGGGCGCCATGGATTATACCCACAAGCCACATTAGCAGGAGGTTGCCTGGCTTTATCTGGCAAGAGATTCTGTGAAAACTAACCAGCCTGGGGCATACCTGATTCCTTCACATATACAGCAACTTCTTACAAACAGCTCTTCCAGAAACCCCCAACTCATACAATACACAGATGCAAATGTAAAAACACAAAACGGGTACAGCGTACATAGAAAGTAAAATTTTAAAAGGAGGAAAAGAGCATCATCCTTTAGTGACCAAAAAAAAATCACTAGAACAGTGTTGCTGGGAGAGATGAAAAGTGTGAATAAATGTGATGTCATTCATTAAAGAAAAAAAATCATCTCTTTAGAGAAAAACCACAATGCAGAAATGCAAGAATTCCAGAAAGAATTGGTGAGGGGGCAGGAAGAATGTAAAGTGAGCTGGAAGAGCTCAGGAAAGTAGTAAAAGTAAAATAATGAAATACAGATGAGAAGGGGAAAGGGGAAAAGCATCATAAGGCCAAGAGACACTGTGGAGGCCATGATAAGGACACAGAGGGTAGAAATTAGATAAGCAAATGAACTGGATATAAAGAAAGAGATAAAAAGGGTCAGAAAGAAGATGGTAGAAATAGAAGACATGAAAGGACACCTACCTTGTGTTTATTTGGATTCCTTATGAAAGGAAACACAGTACTAATGAAATGAAACAACTATTTAGAGATACAATTTGAGAAAATTTTCTTGCAAGGATGAATTTACCTATTGAATGGGCACCAGGGCCAGGAAAATTGACCCATTTCAGTCAACACCAAGAACATTCTAGCAAAGTTACAGGGCTTGAGCAGTCAGACAAAAAAAGGCTGTCATTTTTAAGGGATTAAAAATCAGTCTGGCCTCAAATTTCTACACGGCAATCATCAATCCCCAAAGATAATACAATTAAATCTACTAGATACTTAAAGAAAGAAAATATGGGTGAGGCATTTTATAGCTTATCACACTCTCCTTCAGGTATTTAGACTATAAATCAACTGTTTTGAAAATACAAGAAGTCTAGGTATATTCTTACAATGAACGCTTCTAGAGGAAATTACTAGAAAATGAACTTTAAGATAGCAAGAGATAACTTGGAGGAGCACAGCCAAAGAACTGGCAGTGAACATCGCATATATTTAATAGAACTAAGACAAAAACTAACATGGAAAGTAGAGTGACAGCCAGAATGTAAATTTTATAGGTTAGTGATTCTCAAACTTTAAGGTACATAAAAATCACCTAGGAATCTGGTTAAAATGCAAATTCAGAAACATTAGGTCTGGGTGAGAACTGAGTTTCTATCTTTCTAATTACTCCCAGCTGATGTTGATGCTGCTGGTCTCTGGACCATACTTTGCGTAGCAAGTATGTCATGGTAAAAATAATACAATAATACAACCAATAAAATTAGGAGGGGAAAGTGGAAGGAAAATAAAATATGTGATTATCTGTTCATCTATAGTAGCTGTGAATTAATGAATATTACCTACCACTGATAAATCAACTTGTAAAAATATAACCACTTAGTAGTACAAAGGAAAAGATTAAGAAATACAATACCATTGACCAAAATCAAGTTGGGGAAGAATAGGATGGAATGCTGAGGAAGAGAAAACATGATACTTTTTTCATTGCTCGTAGTAGGAAACTATTTGATACAGCCCCCAAAATCAGAGGACCAAAGATATTTTATACAGATATAGCTATAAAGGTAATCATTAAAACAAATTAAAAACCGTATTCATAAATATTATAAGAACTACAAACATGTAAAAGAAAATAGACCACACAGTGAAAGACTGAAAAAACAGTAACTACAAAGAAACATATGACAGAATCAAGACAAAATATATTTATCATAGCAATAATGTGTCATCTAAAATCAACTATTAAAAGACTAATGATTTCCTTTTGGATCACAGAAGAAAACCATTCAGTCTGTGTATCAGGGTTTCTCAGCCTCATCACTATTGACATTTTGAGCTGGATAATTCTTTGGCCGGATGTGTAGGTGGGGGGCTGTCCTGTGCATGGCAGGATGTTTAGCAACATCCCTGGATTATTCCCACTAGATACCTGTAGTACCTCATCACCCACCCTCAGTTATAACAACCAAAAATGTCCCTAGACATTGCCAAATAACACCCTGGTTGGGGGGGGGGACAAAAATCATCCCCAGTTGGGAGCCACTATTGTATATAGCCCATAATCATGCTTTCTGGGAAAACATTAGAAGGATTCCTGCTTATGTTAGAAATAAGGAAAGAATGCATATATCCAAATGATTTAGAAAAATTGAAAGGATAGGCAAAGACATGCCATGCCAATGTAAACAGAAAAGTTAGATGAAAACATGGTATTAATATCAAACGAGAAAAAATTCAGGCCAAACTAATTATGTAAATAAGACGAAGAAAGGTCCTTTGTAATGCTGAAGGATGAAATTTGCAACGAATATATAATTGTTATAATTCTCTATACACTAATACCATAGCATCAATGTATAAAAAATATAGGACATGCAAAGAAAAATGGAAACACAATAATATTTCACCTCTTAGAGTCTGTGATTAGATGAAGTGAAAAAAAAGTAGATATACAGAAGAATGAAATAATAATGTAGATTTATGTACTGTATATTAAGTTCTATTTCATAAAAATAGAGGGAAAATGTGATTTTCCAATAACCATGAACCCCTACCCTGATCACATCCTGTGCAACCAAAGAAACCACAATTGTCTCCAGATGTATAAATAGCAAAGCAAACATTGTCTGATCACAAAGCAACAAAACTAAAATTGTGAACAAAATCAGAAAATAAAATTCCCTACATCCTGGAGGAAAATGTCTCAATTCTGGGGTCAAAGTGGAAACGAAAACAAATTTCAGAATATGTAAAAAACTGGTAACTACACTACAGTACCTATGACAGCTGATAGGATATAGCTAAAGCAATGTTCAAAGAAAATTCATAGCCTTCTTACGTAAGTAAATAATAAAGACTACAAAAATCAGTTATCTGATGTAAAAAGGGACAACAAAATGAATGTAAGAAATAAGAAGGAACCACAGAAATTAATAAGTTAAAAAATTGAGCGACAAGGAACAAAAAATATATGGTTAAGCTAGTAGCTGAATTATTAAAGATAAAAGAAGCCTAAAATACAATTCACAAAATAAAGTAGAATAACCACAAAATTGAGGAAAATAAAATATCAGAGACTATATGACTTCTCAATATTTTGCAAATAAATTTTAAAATTTAGGTGCAATAATTTACTTAAATTGACTCTAAAAGAAGTATAAAGCATAAACAGATATTTTTCCATAGAAGAAATAGAAAACATTTTCAGTTATCCACCACTCCCTCTCCACCACCCCCCCCCAAAAAAAAACCCAACCAACCCAGTTCTGATGATTTTTTTACATGGGAATTACCACTAAACCTCTAAAAAGCGGTAGTTCCAATGCTGTTTAAATTTTTCAGATCGTAGGTGAAAAGAAAAAAATTTCAAAGTATTTTAAGAAGTGAGCCTAATACTGATTTAAAAATAGCATCAATAACAACATTTGAATTTATACAAAAAGGAAATGATATACCAATGTTTTCAGACTTAGTTACATTAGCTTCCCTGGATACCCAGACTGCCCCTTCGTAGAGTCTGATGTAATTGGTTGGAGCATGGTGGGAGTGGGTCAGTATTGGTTTTTTGATGTTTTTAAAGCTCCCTATTTATTGTAATATGTAGTCAGATTGAATAATCACTGTTCTAGATCAATGTCTCTCTAGAATATCAATACAAAAATTCTAAATAAATATTAGCATTTGGAATACAGCAACATATTCAAAGAATTATACCATATGACCGGGATATTCAATATTAGGATATCTAATAATTTATTAAGAGAAGAAAAATTATACAACCATTTTCACAGACATTAAAAGTCACATTACAAAATTTAATATTCATTCTAAATTTTTAAAACTCAATAGAAAATATATCCATCTCAAACCAAAACTCATCATCATGTTTTCTGGGAACACATTAGAAGCATTCCTACTTTTATTAGAAATAAGGAAAGGATCTCCACCATCCATGTTTATTATTGTACTTGGTGAATTGGCCAATGCAAATAGATGAGAAAGAAATTTAAAAAATGAAAATTGAAAATGAGAAGGTAATAGTATTATTAAGCAAATATGTAATTAAATACTTTGAAAACCAAGTAAATCAACTATAATTAATACAACAAGAAAATCATTCAGGTGTCAGGATATAAAATTAATATACAAATGTCAATAGTTTTCACATTAATAAACAACAAAATACAAAGTATAATGGGAAAAATAGCTGTTTTACAATGATGATAAAAATAAAATTCATAGGTATGAGCTTAAGAATAAATGAAAGACTTATATGAAGAAAAATTTTAAATACTTTTGAAGGCCACAAAAGATTGTATAAACAAATGGAAAGGCATAGCATGTTCTTGGGTAGAAAGACTGAACATCATTAAGATGCTAATCCTTCCTGGGTTTACTTATAAATTTAACATGATCCTGATAAAAATACCAAATCTTTCTTTCCCCAAAACTAGACAAGTTGATTGTATAATTCATATGAAAGTCAACAAGACTATCCAGGAAATTTTTGAAAAAGAAGACCAATGAGAAGGAATTAGGCAGACATAAAAAAATGTATATAGTATGATATGATTTGTATAGAAATAAAGAAAAATTATATGTATATATAAGACATACACACACACACACACAAGTGTGTGTGTGTGTGTGTGTGTATGTGTGTGTTTGGATTGCATGTCCATACTGTTGTCCTCTGACAATATAAATAAGAAACAAAGAAGAGTGATAACCTAATTGGAGATATGGTAACTCATCTAATGCAGGATAGAGATGGGAAGGAGATCCTTCATTGGGTACATTTTTATAAATCTTGATGTGCGAATCATGTAATTATATTTATGTATTTCAAAATAGATAAATAATTAAATAAGCAAATAGAAAATAGGCAAAGGACAACAATTTGAAACAAAGAAATTTGAATATCACTGACCAAGAAATACAAATGAAAGCAATGACAATAATGAAACTTCACTGGTACTTACAATATGTTAGCTACTGTGACAAGTACTTTATGTGCATTGTTTAATTTAATCCTCAAACATAATCCCATGACATAGTACACGTATGATTTAAGGAAATCTCTAGTTTTTTTGTTCCTTTTCTTTTCCAAATGTCCTAAAATCACTGTTTTTCTTTTGTATTTTCAGTAGAGAAGTAGCAAATATTTAAAAAGAGATCTAGTGTTCTTAACCATCTTGCCACCCAGTTGTACTACATTATTTGCCTGAATACTTCTGAGTTTTTCTATCAAGTCTGTTCATTTTGTGTGGTTTAAAAAGGTTTAGTGGTTTTTTATTGGTTCATTATATGTGCTGTCAAATGAATTCAGAGATGTTATTTGCATGTACCAGGCTTTATTATTTCAAAACCAGCATTAGAGCCATCAGATATCTTTGGAATCATCCACCATACACAAGACGATCCGCTAGGAGTAGAGAGTGGTGAACTTCAAGAGGATAACTAAAACTATAGATCTGGGTGCCATCAGGGGCAGGTTCAGTGGTGGCTTTCTGAACTCATGACATGTGCACTTACCGAAATCAACCCAACTTAACAAGAACAATAGTTAAGATGACAATAATGAGGACTGCTTAGCTGGGAGAGACACTTTTGCAGACTTCAAATAAATGGTGACACATCAGAAGCAGAAAAATCATAAAGGACATGAGAACTGCTTAACTCTACTCAACCACTTATTAGCTGGATGACTCAGAGAAAATTAACTAATCAAACTAACCAGTCTATACTTCAGTGGCTTCATCGATAAAATGAGATAATCATGGCACCTAACTCATAGGGTTATAGTGCAGATTAGTATGTATATAAAGCTCTTGGGACACTGCTGAGCATATGGTAAATGCTCAATAAATTAGAGCTATTATCTTTGTTATTATATTAAAATCCGAGCTCTCCCAGACAATTTTTGAAACACTAGTGACTCCAAAGATACTCCATATAAGCAGAGAGGTGCTTATAGAAGGTCAGCCATTTCTGAAAACAATTGACAAATGTGATGGAGTTAAAAGTAGATAGTAGAAAGGATAGAGGGAGAGAAAGGAGAACAGAATAAAAGCATGAAAATTTAATGGCTATCAGCAGTGTTTATTAAAGTCAATGATGAGGATAATAACACAGAAGTGACACAGGGATGAAGATACCAAAGATGAGAACAATACTATACTCTCAGGGTAAGCAGAATTCACCCACAGGAAACCGTAGAAGAAAGCACAGGGCATCTCTGGTGTGCACGTTTGTGCAAGGCCTGGTACACAACTCTTTGCACTTTTCTACTATGATCTTTCAAGGCATAAGATGTCATTACGTGACATTAAGCAGGAATATTTCTAAATGATAATTTGTATAAAAGCATATCATATCTAGGTCTATATCATAAGCTATTATACATGATAGATTCCTATTTTCCTCTAGTAAAAAGAAAAAGACATAAGGATTACAAAAATGTGTACAAACCATGAAAGACGAAATGAATATCTTCATATGATTTGTAAGGACTAGCCCAGGCAAATTTTGATGGGGCTCACTTGGCTCCCCTTGCTGTCTTCCAACCTAGACACAGTCGGTCATGGTCAAAAGGAAAGATGGCATTTTGGGCTATTTCAAAAAGTGAGTTCCAGGGCTACTACTAGGATCAATACCCATTCAAACTCCATTCCTATAGCATAAATAGGTACCTCTCCAACAACATCTGTAGTGCTTCCAATAACTAACATCACTGAGATACACAGGCTTGACTCATGGTTTGTGGACAGCAAGTGGTTAGTATTATTATTTGTCAGCACAAATATCTAATAGGAAAATTGTATTATCTCTTTTATAGAGATGAATAAATTGAGTCTGACTAGATTTAAGCAAATCATCCAAAATCACATAGCTAGTAACTTAGGATTGGACTGCAGGCATATTTGACAACAAATCCCTTCTTTTTCACATATTGGTGCCCAGAAACTAGTGCATGAATTTGTAAAATCCATTTTGATTATCAGAGTCCTATGTTTTTATCTAACATTTTTCACTGCGTTCCAGCTCTTTGAGCTTTCCAAAAACATAAGTTGTTAATGTCTTTATAAATATAGATGTTTGCTACATATTGAGAGATTTTATAAATACACACACATACACACACATTTTTGTCTCAACTAAACTGAGTCCCATCAGCATTTCAGTATGCTCATCTCTCCCATCTTACACACACACACACACACACACAAACCAAACCAAAAATTCCTCCTTCCATCCCATATCTCCTTCAGCTCCTGTTCAACGTATCTACCACCCTTCAGAACAAAAATTCTAAAACCAGTTGTCTCTCTGTAATCCAACTATTTCCTTAACTACCACTTGCTGCTCAACCTACTCCAGTTTTTCTCCACTCTGCTAAAAATGTTCTTGTCGTGGCCACACATTCTCTTCATTTTTGTAAATCTAAAGGCCACTTATAATCCCAATGTTCTTTGACCTCTCACAATGATTTGATACTGTTAGCCATTTCTTCTTTCTTAAAATGCTCTCTTTTCTCTTGAAATCTGTGCCACCATAGTTGTGACTTTTCCTTTCCCCTCTGTTCCTTCTCAGCCTCTTTGGTGGGCACCTCTCCTTTGTGTCTGTCTTCCCTGGCTCCATTCCGGGTCCTCTTCTTTTCTTTCTCTGCACACCTCCCTGCCTCATCTCAAACATCCCTGTGACTTTGCTGCTGTCTGTGGCTCTGATCCATACTCCTCTCCTGATTTCCAGGCCAGCCCTTTCCACCTGCTTACTCAGCATGTTTTTCTGGCCCTCAATCTCAGATTGCCAAAATTGAATTCAACTTTTTTTCCCATACTCTAAACCTGCACAACTTCTATATCCCACATTGTGAGGGTGAAGTGTATGGAGCACATCACTCAGGAAATCTTACTGAATGAGTTAAAGAAACATTGAAGGTGGAGAATTCACCTTTTTGTTTTCTTCATAGTTCAGTAACGTATACATGGGAAGGATTGAAGAAATGTTTTGTAAAATAGCATATAATCATTCTTTCTGTGGTCTGTGTGGGGGCCAATTAGGATGACCCTTACATAAAAGCCCACATCTTGAACTTGGTCCATAACCCTCAGTACCCTCGGTGACATTCATGGGTGGATGACCAGCCCTATGGAGTTCTGAGGTCTCTCTATACAACGCTGACAGCTTGTTACTGGGCCTGAAATTCAGCAGTCCCGAAGTGTCGCATCAATCTGTAAAGTAGTCCATCAAATAAAATTAGTTCTACCAAGAATTAAGCACAAGCAAAATTATCCAGTCTGGTAAGTTAATGAATTGATAAATGAATAGAAAGACAAAGGAATCTAATAAATAGCAAAACAGAGACTGGGAGATGCCTTTACAAACAAGTAATATATTGAATATTTTAGAGAAAATATACTATATTTATTGAGGATTTATTTTGTGCCAGAAAATGTTCTATGAATTTAGTGTGCAAATTGATTCATTTAATGTTCCCAACAACTTTATGAGATGATTATTCTCATTTTATAAATTAGGAATCCAGTAACAGGGAGCTGAAATAACTTGCCCAAGGTCATACATCTGTGAGTGATAAAGCTTAACAAACATATTGCAGATCAGCTCAGTAAGGAAGGCTTGATCCAATCAAATGATGAATTGGGAAAGAGACTTAAGGACACAATTCACAAAGAAGAAACACATTAGTAAGTAAATATATGTAACATTGTTCATTCTTCTTAGTAAAGAAGAAATACCATATAATAAAACAACACTTTTACTTCTCTTAAATTAAAAGAAAAAGCGGGGGCGGGGGGGTGGTGGCCGGTGTGTGTGTGTGAGAGAGAGCTGAAATCAGGCTCCCTGATTTAAAAGTATACTACAAAGCTAAGGTAACTGAAACAGTAAGGTACTGGCACAAAAATAGACACATAGATCAATGGAACAGAATAGAGAGCCCAGAAGTGAACCCACACTTATATGGGCAATTAATCTATGACAAAGGAAGCAAATGTATACAATGGGGGAAAGCCTACCACTTCAATAAATGGTGTTGGAAAAACTGTACAGCTACCCACAAAAGAATCAAACTGGACTTCAAAATGGATTAAAGACTTAAATGTATTACCTGAAACCATAAAACTTTTAGAAGAAACATAGGCAGTACACTCTTTGACATCAGTCTTAGCATTATTTTTTTGGACATGTCTCCTCAGGCAAGGGAAACAAAAGCAAAAATAAACAAGTGAGACTCCTTAAACTAAAAAGCTTTTGCATAGGAAAAGAAACTATCAACAAAACGACGAAGATATTTGCAAACCATGTAACTAATAAGGGGTTAGTATCCAAAATATACAAAGAAGTCATACAACTCAACATCAAAAAAACAAACAACATAATTAAAAAATGGGTAGAGGAACTGAGTAGACATTTTTCCAAAGAGGCCAACAAGCACATGAAAAGATGCTCAACATCACTAATCATCAGGGAAATGCAAATCAAAACCACAATGAAATATCACCTCACACCTGTCAGAATGGCTATTATAAAAAAGACAACAAATAACAAGTGTTGACAACGATATGGGGAAAAGGGAATCCTTGTGCATTGTTGGTGGGAATGCAAATTGGCACAGCCACTATGGAAAACAGTATGGAGGTTCCTCAAAAAACTGAAAATAAAACTATCATATAAACCAACAATTCCACTCCTGGGTATATATCTGGAAAAAATGAAAACCCTAGTTCAAAAAAGATACATGCACCCCAGTATTCATAGCAACACTATTTATGATAGCCAAGACATGGAAGCAACACAAGTGTTCATCAACAGACGAATGGATAGAGAAGATGTGGTATGTGTGTGTATTTATATGTAATGAAATATTACTCAACCATGAAAAAGAATGAAATCTTACCATTTGTGACACCATGGATGGACCTAGAGGGTATTATGCTAAGTGAAATAAGTCAGACAAAGAAAGACAAATACTATATGATTTCACTTATATGTGAAATCTAAAAAACAAATGAACAAACATAACTAAACAGAAACAGAGTCATAGATTCAACAAACAAACTAGATGGCTGCCTAAGAGGGGGGGGGTGGGGGAAGGAGAAAAATAGGTGAGGGATATTAAGAGGTACAAACTTTCAGTTACAAAATAAATGAGTCATGGGTATGAAATATACCGAGTGGGAAGTATAGTCAACTATTATGTAAATTAAGAGAGAAAGAAAGAAAGACAGATAGACAGGGAGGGAAAGAGTGAGGGGGTGAGGAGAGAGAGAGAGAAAGCGAGAAGGAGGGAGAGAAAGAGAAAGAAGTGAGTTCCTGATATTGGCAAGGTTGGGGTGAGATTAGCAGGCTCTCTGGCAACAGTGTGTGGGTAATGAGAAAATGATAGATCAAGACTTAGAGAGTCTCTTTCTGAGATTTTAGCGTAAGAAAATTATTTAAAATAAAGAAAGCTTCGTGTACCAAAATGATATTTCAGATAATCTAAATGCCTAGTGATAGAATAACATCATAATTCATGAAATCTGTAGATTACCCAAACATTAATATCCATTTTGAAGATGTTATATAAATACAGAAGATGTGTATGATGCAATGTTAAGTCAAGAAATCTGAATATAAATTTTATCTTTAATTATTACGTCTATAGTTAATTTTATACTTATAATATAGAACGGAGAGAGAACATAGAAAAATGAAAGCAGTTACTGTGTTAATTTTGATATTGTGAGTTTCTTTATTAAATAGCATTCTTTCCTTTGTTGTTGTTATAACATTGTTCATGTAATATGTGAAATTCAGAAGTAAACCAGTGAGCTAGATGAGCTACAAGTAAGCTTTGTAAATGCTCTGTAGCATTAGTTTGGAATAAGCAAAAAGGCACCATTATGCACTGGGGAAAGCCTGGGGCTTTGAATACAAACAAACTTGGTTTCTGAATCCTCGTTCCAGCATGTGGTTTTAGATCAGTCACAGCCAATCTGACCCTTAGTTTTCTCATCGGAAAAACAAAACAAAACAAAACCCCACGTGCTTAGATTAGTAGTCAATAATATTTAGTTGTTTCTGAGGTGCTCCCTACTATGATTTTCAAAATGCAAAAAGCAAATAAAAACCAACCAAACAAAAAACCCCAAAGCCTGTCAATTCTATCAATTGTAAAAGACTTCATTTGGTAGGCTCTTCTTCAGATCTCAGCATCAGTATCCTCTTTTTTGGTTTTTGAAGCACTAGAAATTATATCCTTTGAGGGAGTGGAGCATTTGCTTTATCCAAGTATTGAAAATAGACTCGTTTCTGTCCCCAGCATTATAGTAATCACATCATCTATGTTTGTGGCTGCCAGCATGAGCTATACGGAAGATGTAAGAATAGGATGAACGTTCTGACTTTGTGAGGACCACTCTTCTCGTCTTCTGATTTTTGAATCAGAACTTTTGATTGGAAAGAGTCATACAATAAGCCAAGGGTTTGAAAGTGAAATGACTACTGTATTATTTGAGAACAGGGAAAGTCTGTCTCTTTGTTATGCTAACTCTTTCCTCTGCAAGTAGAAGAGTGTGATATTCATATCACTGGTGGTACTCTAGGTGATTGTAGGTAGTATATAGCTTTTAAAAAATTTAATAGTTATGTTTTTATTTTAATGTATATTAGAAAAATGGTCACCAGAGTTTGACAGACATACTCTAGGAATTATGCAAGATGATCTACTTCAGTACAAAATATGAACTTCTATTTATATTCCTTTCTTAACTTATCCTTGACATTTTTCTCTTTGTCATAATGTGAATGATATTTGTACAGTGATACATGTACATTGTTATAAATAGAACAATACATGGCTGAATGTACATACTCAACATTTTTTTTTTTTTGGTTTTTTATTTATTTTATTTTATTTTTTTATTTTTTAACATCTTTATTGAAGTATAATTGCTTTACAATGGTGTGTTAGTTTCTGCTTTAAAACAAAGTGAATCAGTTATACATATACATATGTTTCCATATCTCTTCCCTCTTGCATCTCCCTCCCTCCCGCCCTCCCTATCCCACACCTCTAGGTGGTCACAAAGCACCAAGCTGATCTCCCTGTGCTATGCGGCTGCTTCCCACTAGCTATCTATTTTACATTTGGTAGTGTATATATGTCCATGACACTCTCTCACCCTGTCACATCTCACCCCTCCCCCTCCCCATATCCTCAAATCCATTCTTTAGTAGGTCTGTGTCTTTATTCCCATCTTGCCACTAGGTTCTTCATGACCTTTTTTTTTTTTTTTTTCCTTAGATTCCATATATATGTGTTAGCATACTGTATTTGTTTTTCTCTTTCTGACTTACTTCACTCTGTATGACATACAGAGTGAAGTATGTCATACATACTCAACATTTTTATTATGGCATATGTAAACTAAAAAACTTAGAGACCACTGTATTAGAGAAATAATGGTTTTCCATTTTTAATGTAATATAAAGTTTTCTTTAAGAATAAAGTCATTAGAACAGTTAACATAGAGTAAATAATAGTATAGATAGGAACACAGATACGTCACAAACCAGGATAGTGAGACAAGAATTAATAAAGTTCATACACCCCAGCAGAGAACATTGGATGATAAGAAGGAGGATGGCAGCATTCCTCTGCCATTCATATACTAAAACCACATCCATCTACTAGCCTTTGCCTAAGCTCATAATTTTCTTGGAAAGCTGGTCATCCTGGAAGGGCAAAAGGTCATAACCCTGATCAGAAAAAGGGCAGATTGGACACTGAGAGCTCTTGGTAGAGCAGAATCAAAAGACTAGTGCTGGGTCATAAGGTGGTCATTGCTTCAGGGCTTAGCGTCACTTCTATGTAGCCTCTGTCAACTAGTTTCAGACCTTGTTTTATATTTAAAGCTCTATTTCATGACTGATATGGAGTGGAGAGAGACTTGAAATTCCTACAGCATAAGAAAAAGATGAGAATAATTCAGTCAGTCAAATATTTTACAGACATCTTTCTTTTTGCAGCCACCTACCCTCAAAAAAGTAAAAGTGCTGCAAGAAAATGAAACAGAAGCTGCTTACCAGGGCAAATTGCAAATAAATCCTAAATGGTACATTTTTGACACACTAAAGATAAAATAAAATGTCCTTCTAAAGTGTCAATTTATAAGTTTGTATCTGTTTCGATTTTTTAAAGGAAAAGCTTTTTTTTTGTTTTAAAGAAAACAGGCTGTATATCTCGCTTAATACATTTGAAGACTAAAATGCTCTAAAAATGTCTTCAGATTTTGATCAAATAGTCTAGTTCTGAATTTATGTAATCCATTAGAGAAAAAAGTAACTACTGCAGAGAATGGACTTGAGGACACGGGGAGGGGGAAGGGTAAGCTGGGACAAAGTGAGAGAGTGGCATGGACTTACATACACTACCAAATGTAAGACAGATAGCTAGTGAGAAGCAGCCACGTAGCACAGGGAGATCAGCTCGGTGCTTTGTGACCACCTAGAGGGGTGGGATAGGGAGGGTGGGAGGGAGACACAAGAGGGAGGGGATATGGGGATGTATGTATACATATAGCTGATTCACTTTGTTATACAGCAGAAACTAACACACCATTGTAAAGCAATTATACTCCAAAAAAGATGTTAAAAAAAAAAAAAAAAAGTAACCACTGCAGTGTGAGAATCATTTTTTCTAAGCCACTTGAATTATGTGAGATGGAGAGAAAATAGGTTGTTGGTTGTTTTTGCCAAATAATTAGCTATTATTAACATGGAAACTCTATGTCAACAAATGAACTGGAAGAACACCACAGTACTTAGGCCAAAGTAAGAAATTGTTGATGGCTGGTTTTTAAGCTCAGGAACATTTTTAAAAACAAGTGACAAAAGCCAGCCCATCTGCATGCTTATGGTTTTGGACCCAGTGTCATTTTTAGTTGTTAGGCTTGTAAGGAAGTTCCTGAGCCTGCATTGTTACCTGCCTCCACTGACTCCAACTGCACTACTACATAACCGTGTATGTTTAGACAGTTACACTTTCCTGCCTAGAATTTACCCACAGTTGTCCCTGGTGGGTGTGAATGCAGGGTAAGAGGAAGAAAGACAAGGGTGATGTCTGGGAAACTCAAGGTGAACTTTTTCCTTCTTGAGCCCTAGAGACTTCTAGCTACTAGTAAGTGTGACTCACTAAGTTCTGACCTTTAATAAATCTGCCTGTTCAGATACATTCTTTTACTTAGGTAAAAGAATTCTAGAAGGGATTTTGAGCTGTCATAAAACTCACCTATACTCATTTTGGTCAGGCCTAACCTGAGGCCCAGATATGTTGGCCCAAGCACTTGGTTCTCATTCCAGTGGCTGACAGCTATCATGCTGAACCTTCATTATGCTATGGCTTATTTCTTCTTAACTGTCTTTTCAGGATGAAGAACCACTACAGGCCTTTGAAGAATAATTTTTTTATATAGGGGGAAAATACCTTGGGGCAACCTCCTTCCTAGGCACTCACTTAAAAATTCCATGATACTGGGCATTTGATTGGTGGATTTAAATGCCATTTGACTGGTTTACATTATGTAAATTGCCTTTAGTTTTTCCTCATTGGTCAGTAGTATCTTATAATCCAGCTCATCTTTTTCTTCTTTCTTCATTATTTTCATGCTAGAGAAGCCTGTAGAAACACACAAGCATAAAGATAGTTGAGGCCCTCTTTAAGCCTGGGATTTTTACAGAGTTTTTCCCACATCTTATATGAATTCAGCAAGTGAGACTGGAGGAAATAAACAGAACATAAGAAGAGGGAGCTGATGTGACGAGAACTTTATGGAATATTATTGTGTTTCTAATAGCTTCATGTGGGTTGAAGGCCATCTGGATGGCATTATGGGAAAAGGGCAGCCTCCTGGAATATTTGGAAGAGAATCAGGTTTATTAGATAATTTGTGCAATGCAATTCAGATTTTGGAACACCTGAAAGGAACAGAGAAGTCAAAGAACTATAGGAAGAAATATTTGATTGTTCAATGGGTATTCCAGAAATGAACATGATATTGTGGATGAGAGTAGTTGTTATTGTAGAGAGTAGGGAGTTACATTGTTAATATGACTCCCAAAGCCAATATGGAGTTACTCAAAACAAAGAAGATAGAATTAGTGTTTATTTCAGGGAAAGTACCATGGCCTTCATAACTGATAGAAAAATATGCAGTTTTCCCCTCTTTTCAGAAACAGCATATTCCTTTTCTTTCTAATGTTCTGTTTACTTTTTTGTGTTTGGCTCATGTTAAAGATGTATTCTGGTTCTGAGAGTTCTTGAATCTTGTACATTGGTTTAGGACAGAAACTATATTTTGATTAAATATGAATTACTTAAATAGGAATACTTTAAAAAATCTGCTCAGGAAGAAATATTAATTTATATTATAGTTTTATTGTTCAGATGATATATAAAATATTATAGACCAGTGTTTGTCAAACACAAGAATGTGACCTCCAAGTTTAGAAACACTAACTTTAGAAACTATAGTTTATGACAACAGCTTTCAAATCTAAATTTTTACAAGTTTGGTTTATGTAACTCTTTAAGAGAATCCACATGAAGGCATATGGGGCAATTGTCATTTTTACATTTAGAACATTTTAAGTTATGGGGCAGCAATTAATATTTACCAATAAAATTGAAAGAATATGCCGAACGTTTAGGTAGTAAATTGTTCCCAATGGTGTAACAAAAACACAAATTCAGTGGCTGTACTTGACAACAAAATGGTTATAATAATAATAATAATAATAATAAATGGCATTTATCTGTAAACTTAACAGTCTATACTGTGTCTCTCACACACACACACACACACACACACACACACACACACACACACACCCCCGTATATATCCCCTAAATGGTAGGTCTCTAAGAAGGTTATTTTTTTAATGTGGGTTTTCAGGAAGGGTCGATCAAGATGGCAGAGTAAGAGGATGTGGAGCTCACCTTCCCCCATGAACACATCAAAAATACATCTACATGTGGAACAATTCTCACTGAAAACTAATTGGAAACTGGGAGAAGGAATGTAAGAAACAGTCTTGGTCTTACAACCAAGGCTATAAGAAAGATACACATGTAATCAGATAGGAAGGGAAGAAAAGTGGTGGGATTGAGATCTGTGCCCCTGGGAGGAGACTCAGAGGAAAAGGGAGAATACACAGCTGGAGACCCTCCCTGGGGAGTGAGTGTTGAGAGCCACAGATTGGGCACCCCAGTCCTGGGGTCCTGGGTGGGGAAAATGAGCCTCATTGGCTGGTTGGAGGACCACTGGGACTAACAGGAGGACTGTGGGAAGCATAGATGCCTCTTGTGAGGAGCATTTGCTAGCTGGCTTGCCCCTGACAGGATGGAGAGAAGTCTGCTTTAGTGGTTTCTGGGTTTCCTGCAACCTCCTCGGTGCACCCCAGCACAAGCCAAGTGGATGCTCAAGCCCTGCTCACTCCACCTCACAGTGTGGCACTGGATCTGGGGAGGCTACAAGACCCAACCATGAGCCATGGAGTTGACCCAGTCCTGGGCAGAGCCTGGAGGGGGGTGGCAGTGGTCATTGTTGGCACTTACTCAAGCAGCGCATCAGAAGTAGCCCAGATCTCTGATGATAGCTGGTCCACCACAACTCACCTCCCGATACGTGCTGAGAGTCCACACTGGCCCCGACTACCCTGTAGTGTGGCTCCACAACAGGGAAGGGGTGGCAGAGGCTGGGGGAAGTGATTGCCTGTGAGGGGCAAAAGGGACTTGCACCCGAGGTGGTGTCTGAGCTGAGTGAGGGAAACAATTGCAGGTACCTGCAGAGGCAGCACATTGGAGACAGCTTAGACTCAGTCTCTGGCCAACATGAGCAGAGATCCACAACAGGAGAAATTGACAATAATACAATAATAATAGGGAATTTTAACCCACCACTTACATCAATGGACAGATCATCCAGACAGAAAATCAATATGGCAACAGTAGTCTTAAATGACACAATAGAACAGTTGGACTTAATATATATTTACAGGATATTACATCAACAAACAGCAGAATACATATTCTTTTCAAGTGCACATGAAATGTTCTCCAGGATAGATCACAAGCTAGGACACAAAACAAATCTCAACAAATTTAACAGGATAGAAATTATATCAAGCATTTTTCTCTGACCATAACAGTATGAAACTAGAAATCAATTACATAAATAAAAATGGGAAAAGAACAAACATGTGGAGACTAAACAACATGCTACTAAAAAACCAGTGGGTCAATGAAGAAATCAAAGATGAAGTCAGAAAATACCTTGAGACAAACGAAAATAGAAACACAACTTTCCAAAATCTATGAGATGCAGTAAAAGCAGTTCTAAGAGGGAAGTTCATGGTGATACAGACCTTCCTCAAGAAGCAAGAAAAACTCAGAAAACAACCTAACCTACTATCTAAAGGAATTAGAAAAAGAAGAACAAACAGTGCCCAAAGTGAGCAGAAGGAAGGAAGTAATAAAGATCAGAGAGGAAATAAATAAAATAGAGATAAAAAATAGAAAAGATCAATGAAATCAAGAGCTAGTTTTTTGAGAAGATAAATAAAATTGATAAACCATTAGCCAGGCCCACCAAGGATAAAAGAGAGGACCCAAATAAACAAAATTAGAAATGAACGAGGAGAAATAACAACTGATACCACAGAGGTACCAAAAGTCATAAGAGACTATTATGAATAGTTATATGTCAGCAGATTGGACAACCTAGAAGAAATGGACAAATTGCTAGAAACATACAACCTGGCAGGACTGACTCAGGAAGAAACAGACAATTTGACCAACCAATCTCTAGTAGTGAAATTGATTTTGTAATTAAAAAAAAAAAACTGCCAGCAAAGAAATATCCAGGACTGGATAGTTTCACAGGAGAATTCTACCAAGCATATAAAGAAGAGCTAATACCTATCCTTCTCAAACTAATCCAGAAAATTAAAGATGATAGAACACTCTCAAATTCATTCTACAAGTCCACCATTACCCTGATACCAAAATCAGACAAAGACAATACAGAAAAAGGAAATTACAGGCCAATATCTTTGATGAATATACATGCAAAAACCCTCAACAATATGTTAGCAAACTGAATCCAACAATATATAAAAAGATCATACACCATGACCCAGTGGGATTTATTCCAGTGGTGCAGGGATAGTTCAATATTGGCAAATCAATCAATGTGGTACATATACCACATTAACAAAAGGAAGGATAGAAATCACATGATCATCTCAATAGACAGAAAAAGCATTTGACAAAATTTGACATTCAGTCATGATAAAACTCTCATCAAAGTGGGTATAGAGGGAACAAATCTCAACATAATAAAGGCCATTTATGACAAATCACAGTTAATATCATACTCAGTATTGAAAAGCTGAAAGCTTTTCTTTTAAATTCAGGAACAAGACAAGGATGCCCAATCTCACCACTTCTGTTTAACATAGTATTGAAAGTCCTAGCCACAGTAATCAGACAAGAAAAAGACACAAAAGGCATCCATATTTGAAAGGGAAGAAGTAAAACTGTCACTATTTGTAGATGACATGATACTTTATGTAGAAAACCCTAAAGTCTCCACCAAAAACTATTAGAACTAAGAAATGAATTCAGCAAAGTTGCAGGATGTAAGATTAGTATAGAGAAATCTGTTGCTTTTCTACACACCAATAATGAACTATCAGGAAGAGAAAGCAAGACAAAAAAATCTCATTTAAAATCACACCAAAAAGAATAAAATACCCAGGAATCAACTTAACCAAGGATTTGAAAGACATACAATGAAAACTGTAGAATACTGATAAAGGAAACTGAAGATGATACAGAGAAATGGAAAGATAGCCCATGCTCTTGGATTGGAAGAATTAATATTTTTAAAATGGCCGTACTACCCAAAGCAATCTACAGATTTAATGTAATCTCTATCAAAATACCCATGTCAATTTGCACAGAACTAGAACAAATAACCCTAAAATTCATATGGAACCACAAGAGACCCTGGATTGCCAAAGCAGTCTTGAGAAAAAAGAACAAAGCTGGAGGTATCACACTCCTAGACTTCAGATTATACTACAAGGTACAGTAATCAATATAGCATGGCATCAGCACAAAACAGGCACATAGATCAATGGAACAGAATAGAGAGCCCAGAAATAAACCCATGTACCTATAGTCAATGAATCTACAACAAAGGAGGCAAGAATATACAATGGAGAAAAGATAGTCTCTTCAATAAGTGGTGCTGGGAAAACTGGACAGCTACATGTAAAAGAATGATATTAGAACATTTCCTTACACCATACACAAAAATCAACTCAAAATGGATTAAATACCTAAATGTAAGACCTGAATCCATAAAACTCCTAGAAAAAAACATAGGCAGAACACTCTTTGACACAAACCATAACTATATTTTTCTGGATCTGTTCCCTAAGGAAAAATAAATAAAAGCAAAAAGAAACAAATGGGACCTAATTAAACTTAAAACTTGTTGCACAGCAAAGGAAACCATTGACAAAATGAAAAAACAAGCTACGGAATGGGAGAAAATATTTGCAAATTATATGACTGAGAAGGGGTAAATATCCAAAATATATAAACAGCTCATGCTGCTCAGTATTAAAAAACCAAACAATCCAATCAAAAAATGGGTAGAAGATCTGAATAGACATTTTTCCAATGAAGACATACAGATGGCTACAAGGCACAAGAACAGATACTCAACGTCGCTAATTATTAGAAAAATGCAAATCAAAACAACAATGAGATAGCACTTCACACTTGTCAAAATAGCTGTCATCAAAAAGAGAACAAATATCAAGTGTTGGTGAGGATGTGGAGAAAAGGGAACCCTTGTACACTGTTTGTGGGAACGTAAATTGGTGCAGCCACTGTGGAAAACAGTATGAAGGTTCCTCAAAAAAAACTAAAAATAGAACTATCACATAATCCAGCAATTCCACTCCTGGGCATGTATCTGGAAAAAATGAAAACAGTAATTCAAAAAGATATATGCACCCAATATTCACAGCAGCACTATTTACAATAGCCAAGATATGGAAGCAACACAAATGTCCATAAACAGATAAATGGATAAAGATGTAGTGTATACACACACACACACACACACACACACACACACACACACACACACAAATGGAATATTACTCAGCCATAAAAAAGAATGAAATATGAAATAATGCCAGCAACGTGGATGGACTTGGGGATTGTCACCTTGAGTTAAGTAAATCAGACAAGACAAATATCATATGATATCATTTATATGTGAAATCTAAAGAAATGATACAAATGAATTTATTTACAAATCAGAAATAGAGTCACAGATGTAAAACACATCTGGTTATCAGGGTGTAAAGGTGGGGTGGGAGAGGGATAAATTGGGAGATTGGGATTGACATATACACACCACTATATATAAGAGATAACTAATAAGGACCTACTGTATAGCACAGGGAACTGTGCTCAATACTCTGTAATGACCCACTTGCGAAAAGAATCTTAAAAAAGAGTGGGTATATGTATACATACATATATATGTACATGTATAACTCACTTTGCTGTACAGCAGAAAGTAATACAATGTTGTAAATCAACTATACCCCAATAAAAATTTAAAAATAAATAAATAAAAAATAAAACAAACAAATGTATACAGCAAAACAGAAATAGACTCATGGATATAGAAAAAAACCTAGTGGTTACCAGTGACGAGAGGTAAGGGAGGTAAATGGTGAGAGGGAGGGGCAAAATAGGAGTATGGGATTAAGAGATACAAACTACTATGTATAAAATAGACAAGCAACACATATGTATTGTATAGCACAGGGAATTATAACCCTTATCTTGTAGTGACTTTTAATGCAGTATAATTTGTAAAAATACTGAATCACTAGACTGTACACCTGAAACCAATAATATTGTAAATCCACTATACTTCAATAAAAAAATTTAAATTAAAAACTAAAAATATGGGATCTTATTTTAATTATTACAACACTTCAAATATGTCTTTGGTTTGACTATATTATGTATATTTATATAATTATATAAATATAAAAATTATAAGAATATATTTTTTCACCAAAAATAATTGTAACTCTGTGGTGACAGATGATAGCTACACTTATATTGATGATAATTTCACAATATATCTAACCATTATGTTTTATAACTGAAACATATAATGTTAATATGTAAAATGTATCTCAATAAATGTATATATATTTATATAATTATATAATATAGCATAAAATATATTTTAAAAAACCCTCTCAAAGACCCATTTTCTATGACCCCTCCTAAAAAGAAAAAAGAATTATTGGTAAAAACAATTTCTTATTCCTGTTGGTTTAACTATGTGCTGTTATCTCTATGGAGAAAAAGAGGGGGTAGGGGCAGATGAAATAAATCCACACAGAAGAGATCATCATTAGATGTTAGATTTCTAGAACATGTAGCAGTTGTCCAATTCAGCTACCTCATTTTGACAGAAAGATGACCCAGTGAGATTATGTGATTTATTCCTAGTAGCACAGATAGTTAGTAACTTAAGTAAGAATTCAGCCCCAAGATTCCTGACTTCTAGTTCTATGCTATCTAGAGCACAACTATTAGAAGAAATATAAATGCTATTTTTTTTTATCATAGTAACGATAAGAAAATAGTATTTGGTTGATATGGATACAGATAACAAATTATCATTTTTGATTTCTAAATTTTCCTTTTTGTTGGGCTACATTAATTAAAAATAGATTTAACTTCCTTTCTTTTGTGTCTTTTTTTTTTCTTTCTTTCAAGTGCTATAATTCAAAATATTATGAAGGTAGGAAATCCTTTTCTGCAGTTGAAGAAAAATATCTCATTTTATAGAGTCATTTAAGATATGAATATTAGGTACTGCCAAATGAAGAGTGGGTATCGCTATTTGGGGTGATGTGGAAATGCTTTGGGGGTATCAAACCTGGAGCAGCAGATTTGAAGGGAAATTAACTTTCTCTGTGATGTTCTGCTTCATTTTATGCAATTCCATTCAACTTTTCACCCCTCACCAAGCTCTGTTTTACCCAATTGAACTGTATCATACATCAGCTTTTGGGGGGCTTAGTTTTCCACCCACTCAAATGCCAGTCATTGATGTCAGCCCATTTGTTTCCATGTTACCTTTCACAGAACTCAGCTGTGCCTGTTCTTTCTATCAGAGGCTTTCTTTTTTTCCCGAAGACAGAATTTCATGCTTAGTCAAAAGAGGTAATGAAAAATAAAAAATCCATTTACCTTTCAGATATATTTCTGTGTTTGTACTCAAAATTGAATATTATTAAGGCATTGTATTTATTAGAGCAAAAATGATTTTTGACGCTCACACTCCATTCTCTCTTGCTTCTTAACATGCCTGTACATTCGAGTCTGTACAAAGAAGGCTGGCAGAGTGAGGGCGTGACCAAGGTAAGGACCTGAGCACGAGAGAGAGAGGCCAAAATTATCTTCGTCACAAACTGTCCTGGTATCTAGCAGGTCACAAAAGAGGGAGAGTGAATACAGTTCTAGAAAAACAATGCATTGAATAGTTAATTCAACACAGGCCATATGATGTGATAACTATGAAAACATGGTACCTTATCTGCTGTGTAGAGGGAGACTCAAAGAAAAAAAAAACCAGAGTTTAAAAAAAAATAATTGAAAATGTCTACAATATAAATTTCAAGACTATAAGCGTTGACATTTAGGGATTTTATATGCGGTTCCTATAATTCAAGGTTTGAAGAAATAAAATAACAATGGCTACCTTTTACTGAACACACAGCATAGTGAGAGCCAGCATTGTACTAAAGCTCTCTAGATATCTCCTTTTGTAGTTAGATGATGTCATCATCTTCATTCTGTAGATGAAGACGCTAAGTTTCAGATACGACAAGTGACTCTGCTGAGATAGCTCTGCTATTACATGGCAGAGCTGGGAAGTATCTGGGCTATGTGGTGCCATGGTACTCTCTAAACCCCTCAACAGCTATGTAATGAAGCCTACCAAACCATGGTCCCGTGAAATCTGTGTCAGCCATAAAGGACTCACTGATAGTACACATGGAAGCAGGACATATTTAAAAACCTTTGGGTTAGACATTTTAGAGTCTGAATATATGACAGAATGTTATTATTCTAAAGCCTGGAGGAATGTTAGTGAACTCTTTTTATATCTTGTATCTCTTTCCTATGCATAGAATGCTTGCTTCTTTTTCTAGTCTTCAATGTTAAAACTTTATCCATCTTTCAAAGTCCAGTTTAGGTTAACTCCTTGTATTAAGTCAATCCCAGTCAAAAGCGATTTATTCCTTCCCAGCTCTGGGCATTCAGTTACAATGGGGACTTTCAACTCTATTTAGAGTTATGATGTCTGATTGCTCCTATTAGAGGGACTATCCATATAGGTATGGGTCTGTCTAATTAATCTTTATACTTTCTATTGCAAGTGGCTTCCTTCTAACAGAATATCACAACAAATTTGTTGAATGGATGAATGAAAGGAATGGAAATGGAGATAGGAAGGTTGCTGAAGGTTGCTCATATAGTGCTCTATAGATGATGAGGATGATGAGGATGATGACGGACTAATATTATTCTCTGAGAAAAGAACTGTGAAAACTTCTACATAATCACATTTTACCCTCCCAAGAATACTGTTAAGAAGAGATTATTATCCCTACTTTACAGATGAGGAAATAGCCTCAAAGAATTAAAATAATATGCCGAAATTCACAGAGCTAATAAGTAACAGAATTAAGACAACCCCAGGTCCATCTGACTTTTCAATTAAAGCCTTCATGCCATTAAAATGGATTTTTTTTCCAATCACTCTATGTTTACTCCCAAACTTAGGGTTGTACCAAACTTTCCTCATATAAATCCTTAGCCATCTAAAAGATGGTGTAACAGAAGAGGGGAAAACCTAGGGCCACTGGATGCACTTGTACAGGATGTGCATATAGTACTCAGGAGGCACCATTCCCAAAGACCTCCATGTGAATTGTGCCCCCTAGAGGTGTGCAGTGCACAATCTGCACAACATTCATGACACTCTGAAATCTGTGCCTTATTTGAAACAGTTTGCTTTTTCTCCAATCTAAATGAAGATAGTACGTTTCTCCTCTCCACCTCAGGGATTATTTTAGGCAAAAGATATATTCTGAGAGTTCTGTGTCTCTATCTTAGCTTTAAATTCTGAAATAAGCACAAAACGGAACATAACTTGCTGTATACACTAAGAATCTCATTTACTAAAAAATATTAATAAGGAATCTCCATAAAAATATCTCTGGTTGTAATTATGCAATTATAATTCTGAAGAAATATTAAAAATATCTTTATTACCTAAAGCATTAAATCACATTGGTGACCAGTATCTCTGACTTTTTTCAATGTTATTCAGTGAGGATTCTCCTAAAGGTGATTTTGATTCATCATAGGGTAGGCACTGAAAAATAAGTAACCTGGCAGATGTAATGCCACATGACAGATCTGAAAACATGTTCACTTAATCTCTGCCTCACTGTTTCACTAATCTATCTTTTAAAATATTTCCAAAGGTCTCCTCAAAGTCTTAGCTTGAGTTAACACTCCAAGCTCTTGATATTCATTCTTTCATTTAGAAACCATTATCCAAGTCTTGAAAAGAGCCACTTAGCCATTCATCCTGGGAAAGTAAAGACTCATTCTGGTTAGCTTTCAAAAATCCTAACTTTCATTTCATAATTCATTCACATATTGTCATAGTGGAGCAAAATCAATAGCAATACACTTCCATTTTGTGGGCAAGTGTAGTTCTTATTTGCAAGACTGCATAGAGTATCTGGTGCTCACTCAGTAAGGGGTTTAGGTCATGGTTGAAAGTAACCTAGGAACCTATCTTCAATAATTTTTTATCAAAAACTATTGCTGTTCTCCTGCCAAAGCAAAGTTCACCTTGACCAGGTGTTTCCAATTGCCTGCCTCATGTGCAGGCAATTGTTTTTTCCTGCTTTTCTAATTTTTATAACCGTATCCTTTCAGCTTTCTTCGCACCCTCTGTTTCTCTATTGCCATTTTCACTTCAGCCCTGATGCCTTTTTGCAGTGTGATACTTTGGTTTCCTAGCCTTTTGCCTATGTGCTCTTTGATACCAGAATTGCTCTGCTTGTTGCCTAGCTGTTCTGTTGCTGTTTTCCACTGTCATCAGTTCTCTTTTCTCGTATTGTCTGCATTTCCTGTCACTTACACAGTCTACTTTGTCAATGCATTACCCCTGCCTCTCCTGGAAATAGCTCTTTGTCTAGCCACTGAGCTGCCACTGATAAGAAGATGCTCTTGGTAAATTTAGGATATTGGTGTCCTTTGTAGAAACTGATGAAGAGATCTTTATGTGGATTATGGCCAAGTCTTTATTCTAGTCTAGAACTCTCCTCTACTTTTCAAAATAAAATAGCCGGCTAATTTTTGTCAGTAATTTCTCACCAGCTTTCCCACATTACACATATATAACATTGAGCTAGTCATCTCCCTTAAGCCTGTTCTGTCTTCTGTATTCACTCTCTCCAATGGTATCATCCTGGCTGGAAGCCTAAGGGTAATTCTTAAGTTATCCATTTCCCTCCCTCTCTCCCCACGTCCAATAACTTGTGAAATCCTGTTGTAAAATCCAAATCATGCTGTCCTCTCTATTCTCCCTCTTATTGTGCTGGTTCATGCCTTAGCATCCATTTTCCAGCTCAGTTCATGTCATTTCTTCCAGACTTGCCTCCCTCAGCGTGGTTTTCTTGGCTTCCCCTTATACATGGGATAGAGCACATACTACTTATTGTGACTCTCCATTGATATGATCCCTGGTCCTGCTTTCATATCTTGTCGATCAATGCCTTACTCTTTATGCTCCATGACCTCTATAATCCTGAGTTCACCATATCATCATGCTGGCTCTCTCCTTGGTGACATTGTGATGTTCCTCAGTACAGATTTAGTTTTCTGTTTTTTTCGCTTGGCACTTGATGTGCACTTTCAATTCGAGAAGACGTGGTCTTTATTCAATTTGGGAAAATCCTCAGCTATCATCTTTCCCAGTATTGCTTGCCTGCCACTCCCTCAGCGCTGTTCTGTTTGGATGCCCATGACTATGTAGTGAAGAACCTCAATCCTCTGTGTCTCAGAGCTGCCCTTGCCAGTTTTTGTCTTTATGTGCTGCTTTACTGGTTGATGCCTCAATTATATTTTCCATTTCACCAATTCTTTCTGCAGCTAGTATTTGTCTAGAGCTTATCCAATTGATTGTTTTTCATTTATTTCAAATACTGTGTTTCACATTTCTAAAATTCTAGTTAAGGCTCTTTTCAAAGGGACTACCCATTCTCATTTCTATTTAATCTGTCTTTTTAAAATGTCCTATTCCCTTGTTAGCTGTTTTGATTGTTATTTATATCTTCATTACTTTGAGGATATTAAATATAATTATTTTAAACCTACTTACCAATTGTTCAATTGTTTTCACTTTCTCCAGGGTGTGTTATTCCAATTATTGAGTTTACTGGTTTGCTCTTGTAGGTTGTTTTCTCTCATACATTCTGGAATTGGAGTTTCCAGGCTGGTCTTGAGTAGGATTTGTTATATTTTCTTTCTGTCCCTCTGTACTCATCTCTCCTTAGTTAGGCCTTTGAGGTTGCCTCTGTCACAACTAGATGTTCACAACTAGATGTCTGGTGGGTGATCTGGCACCTCATGATGAAAATGAGGATGAAAACAGATGCTGCCACTGAGTCAGTTAGGGTTGTGAGGCTGTGTCTGCCACTTCCAGCCTCTTAGGTACCAAATTTTATGTAAATAATAGCCCTAGATAGAGCATACCGTTGGGAAAAGAGGACTCTGACAGGGAATCCCACTCAAGTAATACTGCTGGCTGCTTCCCCATCCTATCATTCACTCCTCTCCCCAGGAGAGGGGTAACTTATTTGCTTAGAGAGTTTTTGAGATGGAATGAGTATATGTACTTTAGGCTCTTCTGGGCATTTTGGGAGAACTGCCTGCACACAGGGATGAGAGAATTTTCACCTGCCCTTTGTGCAAAGATATAATCTCTACTCTACCTTTGCAGAGGAGCCAGTGGTTTTGCATTACTCTCTGTTACTGGGTGGGTAGATCTGTCTAATTCAGGGAACTGTTACCAAGTCCAACTGGCTATGTGGCTAAGCTACACCAGTTTAGCTTTTATCTGTAATAAAGCATACATTTTGATCTCTATCTTCCTGACTCTTCTTCCCGTCTTTCTCTCTCTGTCTCTCAGTTGGTTCTGAACTTGAAGAGGAAAAGGAATGCTGTCTACTGAGCTTTCCTGCAATCCAGCAGCTGGTTGTGGCCTTTTTCACTGGCAGGGCCCTGGTTTCAAGCCTGGCTCTAATCATCAGTCTTGTATGAGGCATTCTTAATCTCTGTTTACTCACAGAAGTAGGAATTCCTGGACTCCTCTGCTGGCATCCATAGCCCAAGAGCACCCAGACCCACAGCTTCTGGATGAGGCCTGAAAGATTGATATTACTTGTTTGCTTTTAGCCCACAGAAATATCTAATTTGTATTTGAGAGCGGCTATGCCTTTTGGATTTTGTCTATTCACATTTGTATTCAGTTATTTATTTATTGCTACATTTTAGTAGTGGAGAGAACGGCCAGTGCGTGGCTATGGGGTCTTACAGTTCCACCTGAGCTGCTCTTCCCTCTATGTGACATGCCTTTGCTTCCCCTGTCTCTTTGTGACCTAATTATCTTTTAAGACTCAGCTTTGGTGCCCTCTTTTTTTTAGGAAGCTTGCATTGCAAACTTCATTCATAACCTAGAAATGATCCTGTTAGGTGTCTTCCTCATTAGGTTATAAGCCCCTTCAAGGCCAAGATATTCTATATTTTTGTGACTCCAGCGCAGGTCTGGTGCCTGGTACAAAACCATCTTTAATAAATGCTTGTTGACTTATCACTGAAGTAAAGGTGCAATTGTGTATTTGCATTGACAGATCATACATAGATTAACGTGTTCAGTTTTTTTTTTTTTAAAGTAGCTGCTCTTTTTTTTTTCAAGTTTAATTAATTAATTAATTAATTAATTAATTTATTTATTTATTTATTTATTTATTTATTTTGGCTGTGTTGGGTCTTCGTTTCTGTGCCAGGGCTTTCTCCAGTTGCGGCAAGCGGGGGCCACTCTTCATCACGGTGCGCGGGGCTCTCACTATCGCGGCCTCTCTTGTTGCGGAGCACAGGCTCCAGACGCGCAGGCTCAGTAGTTGTGGCTCACGGGCCTAGTTGCTCCGCGGCATGTGGGATCTTCCCAGACCAGGGCTCGAACCCGTGTCCCCTGCATCAGCAGGCAGATTCTCAACCACTGCGCCACCAGGGAAGCCCACGTGTTCAGTTTTTTCTTTTCATTTTCACTGCACTGTTACTTTCATTCCCCTCCTCTCCATTCCCAGCAATACTGCCTTAATTTAAGGATTTATCCTATCTGAAAAGCAGCTTGACAAGATTGAGAAAACACATGGATCTTGGAGTCAAATTGTGTGACTTTGTTCATTTTCTTAACTTCTATGAATATCTATTTTCTTGTCTGCAAAATGGGGCTAGCAAGATACATTTTGCACAGTTTGACAACTTTTAATGGCTAAATCACAGAGTAGGCGCTGAACCAATACTTCTTGATCTTGCGTCCCCTCCCCAGTCTTCTTGTGTTGACTGAGGTAATGATCTTCTAACAGAAATACACTTTGTATGAGTTCAGAAATTCCCTATGATCTCGCTCATCCCCCATAAGCATAACCAGAAGTGGCTGCTCTGAGGCTATCTTGACATGTAGATTAGTCCCCACTTAGGCTTTTTCCTAGTGAAAGAGCTAACATACTTCCAACAGGATTCTAAAAGATAATGCATGTTGGAATCTTAGAGTTGGAAGCTTGAGAATACAACACTTAAACATTATTTCAAATAAGGAGCCCATAACAGAAGAATCCCTGTTATAGCATTATTTCTGTATGGGGAAGTCATGCTATAACCAAAAAAAAGGCAAATTTTACGTACTTGAGGAAGGGCTGAAATGAACTTTTTCAAAACCAGGGGTTGGATATCTTTTTCCCAGTTTCCTTCTACATAAAAAGACATGGCAGGGATGGTTTTATTTAATTCTTTAATCTTCTTCACGTTGTTGTTTGCTCTCTCTGAGTAGAAATGGGGAATGAAATTCATTTGCTTAATTCACATTAATGTGTTAGAGGAGTGGAATGGGATGAGGTTTGTTCATCCTCATTGCTTCCTTTTTCTGGGCTGGAGGCCATAAGGCACTTGGCTTCTAGAGCTCAAGCTGTTCTGTTCTTCAGATATCCCCTGACAATCAATTTATTGAGTGATCCTGATGTTGCTCCAGGGATGAGATGACAATTACAGACCCACCAGGAAGCAAAAAGGTGGCAAGAACAGCAGTTACTATGCAATGGTGAGGATTCAGGGATTTGTCGGAATATGGGTGTGGGGTGAGAGTGAGAAAGAACAGGGTGTGTGTGCGTGCACGCGTGTGTGGTTTCAGCAGTGAGGATAGGCTAACTGTGATGTTTAGATGTGCTTAAAATATGATTCTTTTCAATAATAAGAATAGTTTTAGCAATAGGAGAAAGAGCTAGAAGGGAGAAAATTTATAAAGAAAGAAAGAAAACTGGAACAATGGCCCTGAATGAGGCCCGTTCTACTACAGTTAGAAGGCAAGAGCCACTCCTCTTTCTGCAGACACCACACGTGAGTGCAAACATCAGAGTGGAGAAGACAGAACCTATTTTTCTTTGAACACTGAGTTGAAGCCAAACTTCCATCAAGACTGGCTGAAGATTGTTCAGTTTTTAGAATGTCTCTTTTTCATGCAGTATGTGTCTCCTTTGGATTCTCCAAGTGATGATAATTGGGAGGAGGTCAGGGAAGGGGGCCACTGTTTTTAAAGTGATTTGACTTTTTATTGTTTTCCATGGCTGACTGGATAGAATTTGCACTACATAGCAACTTTCAGGGAAATGATATTTTGCTACCAGTTCTATTGGGCATTTAAGAATAGTGAAGGGAAGAAAATCTGGTTGTATTTCTCTCCCCAGTTAACATATTAGTGAATCTTTTCTGTGCATCCGTCAAGAAAGCAATTTTAAAAATACATAAATAAGTATAGCAGATGGATATGGGGTGTAACCCATTTATATTTGTTTATTTCTTTTTTGCGATCCAATCATCTCATATGTGATTTAAAAAATATAGAGAAGCTATGACACCTCCATTGTGTTGCTCAGCAAGAAACAATGCCCCAGATTCTCTGAGTTAAAGCTAAAAGTAAATTAAACATATTAGGATCCATGTTTTGAATGAAATTCCAGTGAGTGGTTTGTTTCATTCTGTATTCCATCTCCTCTTATTTGAGTAGGTCGAGCAAATTAGGTAGGTTTTTTTTTTTCTCTTTTAAGAAGAAGACCATCTAATATTACACCATCAAGGTGATATAGAGAAAGTTACATAACACTATTATGTGTGTGTTTTTAAACAGATTATTACACTTGAAATTAGAATTTAAAATATACTTGCTTTCCTCTTTTGATTTCATTTTAATAAATAGTATTTTCTGAGAACTAAAAACAATGTCTAATTTTATGAGAACATTTTGTATAAAATCAGATCCAAGTCCCAGTCCTACTGCTAGCAACTGCACACAGCCTTTTATGTAGCTCCTGAGAATATTAAAGCATTCTACACCAAATTTCTATGTTAAAGGCTTTTCAATAGGATTAAATTCGACTCAGAGCAAGGTGGCAAAAATATGTCATCTAGTAGTTATAAAGCAGCATGAGTGCAAATGGACTCTGTCCAGTTCTGATGTAAATTATAAACAATTAAAAGTACATGAGTTATAATGCCCAGAGCTGAGAGCTGAGGACGTTACTGCACACTTCAGATAACTTTGGGAACTGAAGAAGCAATTGTTTCACAGTATGACATGAAAATAACAGACAATATTTGCATCGGCAGAGTCAAGTGCAGTCTTGTGTGTGGCTTTATCATGTCGAGGATTTTTTTTCAGCAAGCTGGCAGGAACATGAATGATGCATAATGCCAGTGGTGAATAGTTTTTGGAATAGATTAGTAGGTGACGTCACAGATAAAGGACTATTTATCACCATAATTTAACACAAGATGCAACACAATGGCTTGATGGATGCATTTTATGGTTTTCAGCCAATCATAATAATGGGCCTATTGACTAAAGTTTTATGTGTCCTTTACACATCCTTCATGTTTTAGAAGAAAACAGGGACCATGCTGGGGAAGGATGAGTGATGATTCAGAAAGGGCCAGCCCTTTGTGGAATATGTTTTTACCACCTCAAGCCTCAGCCTCTGAGGCTCCATGCTCAAACTACCAAAGGCCAAAGGCAGAGCCAATGCTACATTAAAGAAAGCATCTGAGCTGAGAGACGATGTTACTCTCCCCCACCAATGAGGTCAGTCAGCAGGAAGCAAAGTCATTTGGGGAGCTGAATTACTGTCACTTCACTGGTATTTCTTTCCTAAACAAGGGAAGGGGTGCTGATTAGGGACAGTGATACCTCTCAGATCTTTCAGAGAATTTCTTAGCTAGTAGGGTCTCCAAAGATGACAAAGGAGGTCAGGAAATACTCCTTTAGAGAAAACTGAAGTCATCATGTCAAATCAGAGAACTTGCTTAAAGATGGGGAATACCCTTTGTCTCCTTTTCTTTTTGCTGTAAAATACCCTTAGGGATGGATTTTCTTTCAGTGATCTCCATGGACTTTTTGGCTATCATAAGAGATTGGGGTAATCTCTTCTTCTTATTACCTTTAAAATAATTCACTTGAGAGTAGCTGGAAAACCACATGCTCCAACATTCTTTCCTGTACACAGAGAGTAGAGGGATTGGATATTATGTGATTAATGTTTAATCACTTCTTTCACAGAGAACCAGGGTTACTCATTTTTGCACTTAAATATAGCAAGCAAGTAAAAATATTACATACTGCGATGATGGCAATCACCCTGACAATATGTAGTGTCCTCAGTCTCAGAACGTGTGCCCATCTCTTACTGATTGCTCTCCCCCTTGTCTGCAAAGTGAGGGTGATAATATCATTATCACATAGGAAGGTTGAGAGGGTTAACTAGGGTGATGTAGCACAAACAATGAATATATTTTGCATACCTTTTATGTTGATTGCCCAAGTTTTACCACAATTCCCACCAACTTCTATGCTGTGGAACAGGTCTAGAGAGGGAAACATGTGGAACAGAGCTGCTGGGTACCAATCCTGGATCACAGGCATGATATTTGAAACATCAGGGAAGGTTTAACCTCTGTAAATCTCAGTTTCCACTTTTGTAAAATGGAGTTGACATTAGTAATTGCCTCATCTGACTACTCCGAAAATTAAATATGTTAATGAATGTAAAGGAATTGGCTATAATAAGTAATAAATAAGTAGAAGGCGTTATTACAATGACTCTTGCTCTTGGATTTTTTTTAGGAGGTAGCCTCTTAGTGATGAAGGGACCAGTTCAGCTCTCCTTGTGAATATATATACTTCTTCCAGCTTTATTGAGATATGATTGACATATGACATTGTGTTAAAGATGCGCAACATGTTGGTTTGATACACTTATTTATTGCAAAATGATCACCACCATAGCTAACACCTCCATCACATCACATAATTACCATTTTTTTGTGGTAAGAACATTTAAGGTCTACTCTTTTAGCAACTTGCAAGTGTATAATACCATATTATTAACTATAATCATTATGCTGTATATTAGATCCTGAGAACTTATTATTGTGAATATTTTAACAGTGTAGGTTATATATTTGTATATGCTATTTGTTTTTACTTTTCACTTGCCACAATCTGAACTGTGAGTGGAATAACATCTATTTATTAAATGGGCTTTTGTGAAGATGGAAACTTTTCTTTATGAATAGTAGACAGAGGAATAAATTCCCTATTTATCTATCTTTCCATTCATCCATCTAAACTTTTTGAAATCATTACTTTATGTAGGGGACCAGATGGCTCAGGAAATTTGTAACCCTTATACTTTCATTGGCAAAGTGCTTTTCAATTAAAAATCTAAAAGCATCTTACCAATATTAGCTCATAGCTCATTAGAATTAACCTAAGATCCTTGGTTCAGTTCAGCCTCATGATGCTAATTAACAAAAGCATTTCTTATTCTTATCCTTTGGGTGGCTTGTAAAAATGGTTACCCTTTGTTTCCAAAGAGTCTGTGCATTTGCACCGTAACCAGTTTGTACTCGAACTTCGATTTCACCAGGAAATATAAAAGTAGACAAAAGTTGCAAGGTAGAAAGAAAACAGAAACATAAAATAGATATTCAGTATGCTGAAGAAGAAAATACCTGGGCAGGAAATGAGAAATAATGCATGTGGCATCATATAGATGCCAGGATATTATTGATTATGTTGAGTGTGAAAAAAATTTTAAATCAAATTTGAGATTTTAACCCAAGGTGACATACATAACTCCTCAGACTTAGTGGAGTGAAACTTCATGATACTGGTTCCTGGTTAGGGAAAGCTATACCAATGTTTGAAGAGACACATTGCATGAAACAGGGAGGCACAATGCCAAGAGAATGTTCTAAGAAATCAGTGAAACTGTATTCTGTTAAAAGTAAAAAAAGAGAGGAATAAAAATAGTATCAGTGGGAGAACGTGGATGCTTCATTCCAGGTATAGGTAATGCAACTGGGTCAGAAACAAGTTGTCTTTGGTGATGGTGGAAGTCGGCTGCCTATCATGCAGCTCTCACTCGTCTCTGAGTAGAGCGTGTGAAACATTCTCGACTTACCCTACATTTCGTTTCATGCCTTGTTGCCAAGCCTTGCCACGCTAAGCCATTTTCATTTTGGGATAGACCAGGGAAAGACCTAGTGAACCTGGGTTTCAGCAACACTTTTGGTAGCATCTATGGTCATCTTTGTGAACAGAAGTGGTAAAATGGGATAATAGATGAATATATTTACAACCATTTAGTCACATGCCAAAGAGTGCTACCTAATGAGGCAAAGTTTGTCTTTAGGGAATTAACTAGGCTTGTGCTTCTGCCAGTGGTCTTATTTTGTTCCATATTTTGAATAATGACTTTGATAATGACATAGGTGGCTTCTTGTTTGATTGGTAGATGACAGGAAAAGGCAGGGTAACTCATTTATTTGCTTCCTGATCAAAAAGGTCTCGAACAGTTGCAACCATGGGTCAAATATAATGAAGTAGAATCCAAAATGGATAAATATAAACTTATACATATAGGACCTCCAGGTCTCTCTGCTTTAGTACATGATACACAAAATGAAGCCAGACAGTAGTAGCACCCTTTGTAAAGACTCAACACTCAACTGATTCTGAAAACCCACCATGTGTCAACACTGTGATGCAACTACTAGAAAAGCTGTGTGATTCATGGACATTTAAGTAGTATCAGTACCAGTGAGATGACAGATTCTCTGTGCCCTGTGCTGGTCAGGCCAGACTCAGAGCATTTTGAATGGTTCATTTTAGAACCCATATTTTTAAAAGGCATTGATGAACTGATATGTATCCAGAATTACTGTGTGGGACTATAGAAGGCAGAACATAGGACAATACTTGTTAAATATAGAGTGGGAGGTGAGAGGTGTAGCATGATGGAGTTTTGCAGTACTATCAGGAAGACTCTCCTAAAGCTGGATAGCTCTAGAATAGTGGAGAGAGGCCACACCTCTTGTCAGAAATGTTGTAAAGAATTTACGAATATGAATCCGTTCAGTGCTGGGCTAGCAACCGCTGATGTTCTCTCAACTTCAAGATCCTAGAAATCTCACAAAACACAGCATTGAATGAGCCATGGAGGTACAATTTGATATTAAAGAAATGAAGTAAATGGAGAGATCAGTAGGCATGCCAAAAATCCTTGAGCCCAAATCTCTGGTTCTCTGCCAAGTGTTTTACAGTGCATTCCTACACATCCTGTTTCAAAGCAGTACAAAAAGAAAAAGGTCCTCAGATGGTAATTAGCCTCTGAACTTTAATTTGGAGTTTGAATGAGTTTCTTCGCTGTCAAGAGGGGATTTCAGGCTGACACCTGGAGCTATCCTGCATGTTCCAAATCCTCTGGTAGGCTTTAGAGATGACCCCAACTCCCCACTTCATTTGACCTTTACTGAGCCCCTTCTGTTTGCCAAGCCTTGTTTAGGTGTGAGGAATACAAACATTGACCATGAAGACAATCCAGTAGCTCTGTTACATGCAGTGTCTCTGAATGTTGCTTTCAGCCATGAACAATAATTTTTTTTGTAAGCAAGAACCTTTTGAGGTTGAGGTCATCTTCATTAATGATATCTTTTTTTTTTTTCAAATCTAAACAGTGTTGTTTTATTTATTTTTTCCTAAAGAAGCAATACTTCAGTACATTCTTCCATGTCTGGCCTTTGATTTTATTTTGATTTTCACAATTAAGCATAAGTGTTTCAAAGGCCAGAAGCATCTTTGAATCCTCAGAGCTTTGCCACAATTTTGGCACAGCTTAGGTGCTCAATGAATGTGTGTTGGATTTAAACATTTATTGATGATCAGATCAAAGGACATTAAGGAAACATGACAAATAAATACCACAAGTGATCCTGGATTGGATCCTGGGCCAATAAAAGAGCATTAGAGGGACACCTGGTGAAATCTAAAGAAGGTCTGTCCATTAGATAGGGGTTTTGAATTTTAATGTTAATTTTCTGATTTTGATAGTTGAACTTTGTCAGTTAACATTAATTAATATTGTAAATCTATTAATATTCGGGAGATCTGGATGAAAGGTACAGAGGATTCTTTGTATTGTTTTTGCAAATGGTTTGTATGTTTGAAAAAATGAAATAATAAAAATAAAAGAGAAAAATGTTTTTTTGATAATGTCTCTCAGTGGTCATTAACAATATAGAATAGGGCAAGATAAATTGTGATTTTTCTAATGCCTGTGTATTTATAGGAGAATAGAAGTGGTCCTGCATCGTGCATAAATCATGAGCAGGTTCTAAGGTACTATTGGCAGGCATCACCTGGGACTAACAATATCAGATCACAGGAAAGTGATAGCCGGGGGGAAGGCCATTTGTCCACCTGAACTTTAAAACTCTGTCAGCCAAACTGATGTGGAGTGAGTTCTCTATTTAATTCTATAGAAAGTAGCCTAAAAGATGACTTCAAGCTGACTAGGATTTAATTTTCAATGCTAACCTTCAATTAATTTGTAACTTTTTTGGCACTCGATTTGCTGGAATGGCTGTAATTATGTTGTTTTCTGAACGGTGAATTCAGTCAGGGCATACTCTCCAGACTGTTTATACAGCTGGAAAATAGCAATGGTAATAGATGAGGGGAAAGAAGTTAATCAGGAACTTACTTTAAAAGTTCAGTTATCTGTGTGTGTATTTTTAAGTGTCTCACGAGCCATCATTGGGTAGCTTAAACTAAATTTTTCATGGTCACCATTTTAAATGAGCTAGTAATAAAATTGCTAGATGTTTTAATATTTTAAGTGCTGTCTTGAATTTGAATGCATACTTGACATGGCAAAGGAGGCAGCTTAATGCCTTTTTAATACTCAGTTCAACATTTGCTGAAGAAAGCCATGCTGGTTTTCCATTAAAGAAACCAAGCCTGTGATCTACAGATTCCTCAGTAACCAGAGCTGCTTTTAGTGCTTTCTGGAATTCTTTCTATGATCAATTCAAACCCAGGCAGGATGTATCGCTGCCATATTGGTTTTAGCTGATAAGTCATAAAAATTGGCTATCAGACGAATGAGGAAACTTGCAGAGGGTCTTTTGAGTGTTTCAAGACATGCTCTCACAACCTACCTTCTATTTAGACAAAAGAACACTCTGTAACAGTAAAGATTTCTTTTTGATCGTAAATGCACACCATGTGGTTTGAAACCCTGTCTTTAACAAATTACTAACTCCAGAGTCACCACTTGGAGTGAGCTTGATTCTTTCACTGCCAGTAAAACACTGACTGCAGTGCCCTTGACCTTGAGTTTCTGGTTCAGAAGGTCTGGGGTGAGGCTGAGAATTTACATTTTTAATAAGTAAATTTCTATTAAGTTCCCTGGTGATGCTATGCTGATACTGTTGGTCCAGGGACCACGCTTTGAGAGCCATCGTTCTAAGACGGAGGTCAGCAAACTGTGGCCTATGGGTACCTGGCTGCCTACCTATTTTTGTAAATAAGGGTTTTATTGGAACACAGCTATGCTCATCGTTTACATTTTGTCTGTGGTTGCTTTTGAGTTACTATAGCAGCATTGAGTGGTTCTAACAGAGACCCGGTGGTCTGCAAAGCCTAAAAGCTTTATTACCCAGCCCTTTACAGAAGAAGTTGGCAGACTCCTGCCCTGAGGTATCTCTCCCAATTCTGTTGTCCAGTGTGACCGATTCTGTTGTCAAGTGTAGATGGGACCAGCCCCCCATTCCCTCCCTGTCACTGGCCTTCCTGACCCCACCCCTTCTTCGTTTGCAAAGGTGGCTCTCAGAAATGGCTCTGCTATTAGCTACTTACCCCTTATTCACTTGTTTCCTCCCCAGAGGGTACTTGCCTCTTTGTGATTCTCTCTCCTTACAGGATTAAAAGACCTTCTCCCCAGTGGAATACACTAGCCATATCACAAGCAAAGGGAGAGTTCATTTTGCCATGGGGGCAGGGAGCTCCAGAGCGGGGAGAAATGCCCCCTTCTTTGTCCCACTGTGAGGCAGGCCCCTTGCATGGGCGGCTTCCTCTGCCAAAGTGCACTCAGACAAGAAAAGATAACTTTTTCTTGATTTGTAGCAGCGATTTCTCACTGTGGCCCGATGCTGGGCCTGAGACCTTTGCCCCAATGCATAAAATCTGTTTTTTGACGCTGCTACAGGGTTGAAGGAGAAAGGTCGATTTCACAGATGTCTAAATGTTTCTTCTCAACCAAACCAGCCATCAGTCCTGCCATAGGCCCTGGAGGAAGCTTTTATTTCCTGAGGTGGATAACTGGACTGCAGAGTTTCTTGCCATCCGACATTTCTCTACATTTCTTGCTTTGTGGTCTACCCACCCAGATGATTGAATTTGCTCAGATGTTTTACTTCTTGTGCTGTGCCTTTGTACACGGGTCTCTCTCCCCTCATTTGACCTTCCTCTATTCACGTGATTAATGTCTCTGCATCCTTCGTTTAAGTGTTTGTTCCACCAGGAGGCCTTCCCTGCTTCCCTTAGGAATGTCCACTTGACCTTATTTGTATTCCCATGATTCCCCAGCACCTCAGCGTCATCCAACTCCCCCATTGTTTTATAATCTCTCATTTGTTTCTGTGAATACACTCATACCCAGGTCATTACTTATTTCTCTATGCTTCATCCCTAGCACAATGCTAAAATGTGGGTGGTATTCGAAGTTGTGCGTTGAATGAATAAGTAATTCAGAGACACACTCACATTGTCCATGTACCCAGAGAAGTACCTTGATAATAAATATGTTGATGTAATGCCCTCGAAATAGAATTAACAGTCTAGTTATTTCTTCTTCTCCTTTGCCTTGAGAGAACTCTCTATTTTTTTACCAATATTTAGGAATGTCATATCTTTGCTGGTGATGGGTTTCCTCATCTGTCAAATGGGTCTAATCCAACCTATTCTTGGATCGTCCCAAGATTAGTTAAGGATCCCATGAGAATGATGAGAAGATTTGGAGAGTCATAAGCACTGTACAAACCTATGGCATTATTACACACACATGCTGTAATGGTGCCTTTTAACCTTCTCTTGTCCTGGGATTCATCTTAACCTTAGGAACACATTCTTCAGTCTTAAATTGCATAAACAAAGGTGAAGATTCATTCAACATCCTTTCTTTAGTCTTGGAGAGGAAAGAGGGGGAATGATACATGTTTGTATTCTGTGCTTCTCAGAATTGTTAGCAAGTGTGTCTGGAGAGAGGGCAGCTCTCAAGGCCCTGTATTTTAAACATCTGTTTTTAAACAGTAGCTTTCTTCTTAGAAACACTCATTGCTTTGACATTTGCAGATTTGCTACAGTGGAAGGTCAATAACTGTGCTGTGTTAGAAAGTACATCCTTCTCTGCCTAGTCCCTCTGGGGAGAGGCAATTCATACATCTTTTAAAGCTTGGACCATTGCATTACCCAGGTGAAAGGGTGACTTTTAGGTCCAGTGAGCATGGAATTTTCTCACTTCATCCCTATTATGGAAACACCTGCACTAAGTAGCACTTTGAAAAATTATAGCACTTGGTCCTGTCTAGCCATGTGGGCACATGTCCCTAAATGAGCAGTATCTGCTCTCACAAAATAGGAGTTATTCTTGTCCCGTTTCTAACTTTGGGGTCACCTGTATCTTAGCCTCATTAGAAAATCCTGATTCCCTTTAGTCCCTATGCTCCCTCCTTAGTCATTCATTTACTCATTCATGCAACAATAATTTATTAAATTCTGACGATCTGCCAGGGGCTGAACCAAGTGCTGGGGATAAAACTGTTCTCCCTCATGGATGAGGTTGACAGTCTAACAGGGAAGAGATTGTGCCTATAAACAAGGAGAAATATGATATAATTGAAATAAAGACAAAGGGAAATGGAACAAAATGGCAGAACCTGTTTTTAGCTAAGACCTGTAAGGGAGGCTTGCTTCCTATGGGGTATGATTTTTGAACTTCGACTTGAAGAATGAGTTCATTGGCTGCATAAGAGAAAGAAGAGAGAGCATTTAATGTCGAGGATAGACTGTGCAGTCAAAAGGCAGATAGTGTATCTACTCAAGGAAGGATGAGTTGTTCAATATGGCTGGGATTTTGGGAAGTAGAGTGGAAAGAACAAGAGGCAGAAAAACTAAACAGAAGTTGTTTTGGAGGACCTTGAATGCTAATGAGTTTGACTGTTGTTCGTTATTTTATTTTATTTTTAAAAATTTTTATTGGACTATAGTTGCTTTACAATGTTGTGTTAGTTTCTACTGTATAGCAAAGTCAATCAGCTATACGTACACATATATCCCCTCTTTTTTGGATTTCCTTCCCATTTAGGCCACCACAGAGCACTGAGTAGAGTTCCCTGTGCTATACAGTAGGTTCTCTAGTTATCTATTTTATACATAGTGTCAACAGTGTATATATGTCAATCACAATCTCCCAGTTCATCCCACCCCCACTTTCCCCTTTGGTATCCATACATTTGTTCTTTACGTCTGTGTCTCTATTTGTGCTTTGTAAATAAGATCGTCTATACCAATTTTTTCAGATTCCACATGTATGCGTTAATATACAATATTTGTTTTCCTCTTTCTGACGTACTTCACTCTGTATGTCCGACTATAGGTCCATCCACGTCTCTACAAATGACCCAATTTCATTCCTTTTTATGGCTGAGTAACATTCCATTGTATATATGTACCACATGTTCTTTATCCATTCCTCTGTCGATGGGCATTTAGGTTGCTTCCATGTCCTGGCTATTGTAAATAGCGCTGTAGTGAATATTGGGGTGCATGTGTCTTTTTGAATTATGGTTTTCTCTGGATATATGCCCAGTAGTGGGGTTGCTGGGTCACATGGTAGTTCTATTTTTAGATTTTTAAGGAACCTCCATACTGTTCTCCATAGTGGCTGTATCAATGTACATTCTCACCAACGGTGCAAGAGGGTTCCCTTTTCTCCACACTCTCTCCAGCATTTATTGTTTGTAGATTTTGTGATGATGGCCATTCTGACCACTGTGAGGTGATAATCTAATTGAGGTTCGGTTTGTATTTCTCTAATAATTAGTGATGTTGAGCATTTTTTCATGTGTTTGTTGGCCATCTGTATGTCTTCTTTGGAGAAATGTCTATTTAGGTCTTCCACCCATTTTTGGATTGGGCTGTTTGTTTGTTTTTTTTTTGATATTGAGCTGCATGAGCTGTTTGTATTTCAGAGATTAATCCTTTGTCATTTGCTTCATTTGCAAATATTTTCTCCCATTCTGAGGGTTGTCTCTTCATCTTGTTTCTGGTTTCCTTTGCTGTGCAAAAGCTTTTAAGTTTCATTAGGTCCCGTTTATTTTTGGTTTCATTCTCATTACTCTAGTAGGTGGATCAAAAAAAATCTTGCTGCAATTTATGTCAAAGAGTGTTCTGCCTATGTTTTCCTCTAAGAGAGTTATAGTGTCTGCCTTACATTTAGGTCTTTAATCCATTTTGAGTTTATTTTTGTGTATGGTGTTAGGGAGTGTTCTAATTTCATTCTTTTACACCATATTAACAACTTGAAGGATAAAAACCATATGATCATCTCAAGAGATGCAGAAAAAGCTTTCAACAAAATTCAACACTCATTTATGATAAACTCTCTCTAGAAAGTGGACATAGAGGGAACCAATCACAACACAATAAAGGCCATATATGACAAACCCACAGCAAACATTATTCTCAATGAAAAACTGAAAGTGTTTCCTCTAAAATCAGGAACAAGACCAGGGTGCCCACTCTTGCCACTATTATTCAACATAGTTTTGGAAGTCCTAGCCACAGCAATCAGAGAAGAAAAAGAAATAAAAGGAATCCAAATTGGAAAAGAAGAAGTAAAACTGTCACTGTTTGCAGATGACATGATACTATACATAGAAAATCCTAAAGATGCCACCAGAAAACTACTAGAGCTAATCAATGAATTTAGTAAAGTCGCCGGAGACAAAATTAATACACAGAAATCTCTTGCATTCCTATACACTAACAACGAAAGATCAGAAAGAGAAATTAAGGAAACAATCCCATTTACCACTGCAACAAAAAGAATCAAATACCTAGGAATAAACCTACCTAAGGAGGCAAAAGACCTGTTCTCAGAAAACTATAAAACACTGATGAAAGAAATCAAAGATGGCACAAACAGATGGAGAGATATACCATGTTCTTGGATTGGAAGAATCAATATTGTGAAAATGACTATACTACCCAAATGCAATCCCTATCAAATTGCCAATGGCATTTTTCCAAAAAAAAATAACGGAGCTGGAGGAATCAGGCTCCCTGACTTCATACTATACTACAAAGCTACAGTAATCAAGACAGTGTGGTACTGGCACAAAACCAGAAATATGGATCAATGAAACAGGATGGAAAGCCCAGAGATAAACCCACGCACCTATTGTCACCTAACCTATGACAAAGGAAGCTAGAATATACAATGGAACAAAGACAGCCTCTTCAATAACTGGTGCTGGAAAAACTGGACAGCTACATGGCTGTTGTTCTTTAGACAAGGGAAAAGCATTGAGGAATTTTGAGCTTCTTCATTACAAAAAATATGTGTATTTCATGTGGGCCTAGTGCATCCAAATACCTTGGAATCCTTCTGAGTGTAGACTAGTCCTAGTAACACGAGGAACTGGTCTCTTAATCTTTCCTCTTATTGCTAAATCTCTCCAGATGAGAGTTAGTGCTTGAAATCTGACTTTTTTCCTGAGGTTGGCATTATTAAGATGAGTTCTTGCCATTCTACTCTTTAGGAGATGAATACCTTAATGCTCTTGCACTTTGCCTATTCACTTTAAGTACACTTTGGTGTGAAACAAAATCAGAGGGTATTTGGGGGTATAGATTAATAGTGCTCACTGCCTTCAGTTATCCTCTTCATCCTGGGAACACAGAAAGTTTTCCCAGGTTCCCTTGGCACTAAGTTTGATCCACAAACTAGTTCTGGTCAATGGGTTATGAAGATAAATGACTAAGTATAAATTCTGAGTAAAGTATTTTAAACTGGTGTAAGTTGTCCGTGTTTCTCCCCTTCCTGACACAACACTGGTAGACCCATGTTAAGATGGCAGTGTCAAAAGATGGCGAGAACCTTCCTCAGCTGGATCCCTGAGTGACTATATGTAACAAAGCAATCTGCTTCTTGCTGAAGCAAGAACCAGAAAGAAACCTTTGCTGTGTTACAGCAGTGAGATTTTAAAATAAATGTGACCCCACAACCGGTGGAAATCCAGGATTTGTGGGCCCTGAGACTTGTACAATTTGAGGGGTGGTTGTTTTTACTAAAACAGAACACAAAAATATCTTACTGTTGCAAATTCAACAAAACCAATGAAAACTCATTGCTAGGGTCCTCCCAGGACCTTGGTAGAGGTCTGGATAGCTGAGGGGCCCTGAAACTTAAGCCTCATTAGCTTCACAGTAAATCAGCTTCTCCCCACAGCACAGCCTACTCTGATCTACTTTCCTAGAAACAATTCCATCCAGCCTTTATGTTTCATCATGGAAAGAAAAGCTTTTTTGTTCCCTGATAGAGAAATTTATTAAGCCCTGTAAAGGTAGGGGAGGTTTTGGAGGAGGACTGGTGAATATTCCTATTCCCCTGAAATCATCACTATCGTAGCCTACACACATCCATACCTATGTATCAGCCCAATAACATGCTTTGCCTCTTTGAAAATGAACATATACACTTTTGCAATGGGAGGGGTAGTCTACCAAACACCCCAGCTTTACTTCCACTAGCTTTGAGAATTTGCAAATTTCTAGCTGAAATTCTCTATTATTGAAAGATTGATCAACTGATGTATCTATTTATTAATTCATTTTTTTTAACAAATATTTCTTGTTTTGGATACTATTCTGTTTGCTGGAGATATCATGATGAACGATATATATGTGGTGACTGCACTCTTTACAGTTAAAAATCTAGCCAGTTCCTTGATCCATTACTGTCAGAATATATGGAGCATTAGTTAATTCTTTCTGATCTTTGGGATAAGATTGTCCTAAGCTAAGTGTGTTGTATGACCTTTGCCCCTTTCCTACCTCCCATTTGAGGCATGCAGAGAAAGTGAATTAGGTCATTCACGAAAAATTGTTATAGCCTCAGGAAGAAAAGTGCTATTTAAATCCAAATCATTAGCACCAATATATCTAATAATAGACATATAAATTCATAATGCATTTGAATAACTCTAAAATAAATATGTGTGGTGATTAAGCGATGCCATAATTGGAACTCCGTAGGTGGAAGTGGGATGAGGGGGAGAGAAAATCACTTTTCTTCTAGTCTTTGTTAAGCACCCAGATTTGGGAAGTGTTACTTGGAAGTGGAATTGTGAGAGCGTCTCTGATTGCAAAGGGCAGGCTAATGTGATTAGCTTCTGTGAGACATTTTTGCAAGGTATACGTCCCTGTCCTTTGAGTCTATTTCTCATTGTTATTATTAAAATTTTTGTTAAATTGCCAAAATCTCATAGTTGTCAAGTAGCTTTATATGGGATAAAGCTAAATGCGGAGCTTGGGTGCACTCAGGTAGTCACTGAAATATGAATGGTGGTCATGAATTAGCATTCACTTTTTCTCAAATTTCACGCAGTTTGTAGGCAACAGTGCTTCATTCTTATTGTGTCATACATAAAGGCTCAATACTTACAGATTTTCTGTTTTTAGTGCCAGCCTTTTCCTCCCCCCACCAATAAGAGCTAACTTTATGACACCCCCATATTTTAAATGAAAGAAAACATAAATATATGCAAAACTGTCATTGGCTTTTAAGGTATTATATAAGTGATTAAATTTTATCATGAGGAGACAACCAGCTAATGGTTTTAGTGGAACACATAAAACCTCATAAAATACAAAAGTTAAATTTTGTCATGTAATGGGAATCGGTTAGAGAAACCAACAGAGTTTCCTTTTCCCCTTGAATAAATTCTAAACAGTCCTTAGAAAATGAATTACCAGACTGCAGATCAGGATGAAATATTTTATAGCCATAAAACTAAAGCTACTTTCAGACCACTTAGTTGGAGGGGGAAAAAAAGGGAAAGCAACTTGTCAACTCAGTTGTTGCAGTGTCATTGCCAATGGCATGGATGCTGGGCTCTGCCTCTATTTTAACAGCTTGACCTTGTTTAGAACAACTGAAGCCGATCGACACACCTCGCTCACAATCCCCCACCCATAATAGAAGGTGCAGCCCCTCTGAGAGTGCGTTCGGCTGGAGCTTTGCCAATTGAAGTAATTACGTGATGAAACTATTTAACTTTGACTAAAATACTCTCACCAGGTTCTTGCAAACGGTGTGTCTTATATCTTGTCGAAGCAATTTTATATCATGCCTTTAAAGTACAGTAATGGCCCCTTGCATTGACAGAATCCTCGTAAAGGGAGAGCACCAAGACCTGGCTCATGAAATGGTATTGATTTTCTGAGTTCCTGCTCAAGTTGCCAAAGATACAACACTGTTGTTAGGGAGAGGAGATGCCTTGGCCTTCAATATCACAGGAGGGTTCCTGGGTAAGCACAGGCATCAGGAGGCCCCGGTGATAAGTAATGTATTTGGGTGATAACTGCCTCTATTACTTGGTTAGGTTTAAAGTGACTCAGCACTTGTTCATCCCAAATGTTCCTCGATATTGCCAGTGGCTGTGGCAGACTGTTCTCTATACAAATAATGCCCCGACTCCAAGAAAGTGCCCCTTGAGGGTTCATTTACATGACTGATTTATTTTAGGCAGATTTTTCTAAATTTTAATCACTAAGGACAATGAACAGCTTCAACTTCTAGCTAGAGTGATGGCTTCAATTTGTTGCTTAAAGAGCTTAAACGTGTCTGCAGATCCGTAACTATATCTAATACAGGTTAAGTTAGTTTTGAGTCATTTCTGGTAAGTCTGTGTGAAAAAGATTGATAACCTTGAGCATAGCTCTATGGATGTCATTACAGACAGCAAGAGAAAGAAACCAAGCATCCTGATCAGATGCTCGCAAAATACGCCTTTCCACCCAACTACATCAGTGCATACGACTTCATCTTCACTTTTTTTCAATCTTACGTTGATAAACTGCACAATGTCTAACACTGAATAAAGATGGATCTTTGATGATTTTCAAGGAGAATTGCAAGTGATATTTTTAATCTGTTGAGAATATGAATATCAATACTCAAAACCGTTTTTTCTTCTTGGTAGTGGTGGGGAGAAGGGTGGGAGGATGCTGTAAAGATGTAAGTAATAGGAATGTGGTTATATTGACCTGGCTTTTGATTGCAACACCTTTTGGAGGAAGCTGAAGACGATGGTGGGAAGTTCGGAACAGTGGAGCCAGAATGAAGTCTCTGGCAGAGAGCCATGCATATGTATCCTGACTCCAGTCCCCACAGGGCCCGCATGAGTACCCTGTGAGAGAGAGAGAGAGGGAGAAGCACATTTGGTCACTCCTCACTCAAAAGACAGAGAAGGCCAGTCAGAAGAGTGGGGCAACCAACTTCAACCTTTCCCAGTCAACCAAGAAGACATCGACCCATTAGCTTCTCTTTCCTCCCCTTTTCCGACAAAGAAGAGGAGCTGGCAAGTTGGCCATGAACAGATGTACATGTTGTACACTGCTTCACTTTTAGGGATGTCACTAAAGTAACAGGGCTTTTTGTTGGAGTAACTTTGTTTGGCAGAGGGGGTACTGTCTGCCTTGTTGTCTTTGTGAGCAGCACCGCTGGAATCATGCCATCTTCAGCCAGCTGTGCAGCGTGCGGTGGCCCTGGAGAGGAGGAGCTAAGAAATGAGAAGATGGTCCTACCTCAAGCTCCTCATCCTCACTTCAAACTGTTAGAGGCCACAGATGGCTCTAGTCTGGGCTGGGGAGAGAACAACTTTGAATCATATTTGAGATGAAAACTTTACAATAAATAGGAATGAGTTTTAAATGAGACAATTCTAACTACCACACGAGACTGGAGACTTAGGAGAGAGTGAGATGTTATTTAAGAGAAGCAGGGGGAAGGGGAGTTGAACATGGTAGAGTTGGGGAGCAGCTGGAGAAAAAAATTAAACTGTTTTATGTTTACACTGCAATGATTTGCAACTCCTCAATAGACTCGGTACATATAAAATGAAAAGATTACTGCTCTCCTTCCCTGCATTCTGAGAATGTTTTCTTTCAGGTCAAAATATATATTGATTTTCTCAAGTGTCTAAGAAAAGATACTTGCCTGGAAATCAGTTTTGCTCGACTTTCTGTTCTATTTCCAGCAAAGAGGCCTCTCCTAGTCTTGGGCCTGCTGTGTGCCCAGTTTCCAGAGATGGACTCTCACCTTTTCCTGTGTCTGATATGTTTTTCTACAACTTAAGGACTTTACAACCATGATCCTAGTTTACCCTCAATAGTTGTCTGAGCCTCCATCTCTTACCTGAGTTTTATTTAATCTGATGCCAACAACTTAAGGTTCCTTGAGGTTCATGTGGAAAGCCCCTCAAGCTAATTGGTTCAGGGAATGTGCTGGTGCAGGACCATTGAGGCCATTGTTCCTTTGTCGGCAGCCCCCCAAGACACTGTGTACCTTATTTCAAGAGGAAGGAGGCCTCTTTGACAATCCCAACACCACCCAACACTTACCAGTTGGTTGCCGAGGAATGCTGTCGTTCGTGGGTATGATCTTGTTCTTGTTCTAAATGTCCTGTCATCTTAGATGGACGATCTAAGGATAGTTAAGGGTCCATTAGCCTGGGGCAAATGAGAGGTGCCCTCTGGAACTTGATGGAGGTCAGTTAAGGACAAATGAAAGATAACACTAATTCACATAGTGGGTAATAAAACGAGGGATCTCATTATCCTAAAAGGTGATACTGCAGGAAATATAAATGAATTTTAAAAGGGTTTGGACAAATTTATGAATGATAGATTCATAAATGGTTCTAAAAAGTGGGATGCAGTCAACCTTTAAGGTAGATGTCAGAGAGGATAGTCATGCCATCTTGGGCACTGCCCCTTAGAGCTTCTTTGGGCAATAAGACCCAGAGTTGAAGGGAACACAGACATGGGTGGTCAGTTTATTCCCAGCTCAGAAACACACAGAATGGTCTAAGGGGAGAGCATTGGCCTTGGAGACACAGCACTCTCCAGCTAGTGGCCTTGGGAAAAGTGTCTGAAAACAGAAAGGATAATATGTACTATGTACCTTGCACAACTTTGAGGACCAGAAAGACTGTTTGTAAAATGTGTCCCAAGTCTAATACATGGTATACACTCAAAAATTGCAAGTATTAGTATTATAAGTAAGTCAATGGAAATTAAAATGATGCACTTTGCTACTTTCTAAGCACAGTCCCTTGTGCTGGGCAGGTGACTTCATTACATCACTGGATATTCCATCTATAGAGCTGCATAGTTTTAGAAGACCATTACCCATGAAATCTTGATGAATGGACATTGTCTTAAAGAGGTTGATTCTAAGAGCAGCCTCTGGTATTGTGATTTCTTGGTATAATTTCAGGGACTATGGGAAGTTTTAGGTGCCCACACCCCAGCCTCATACCTCTCCCCCACCTCTTATCTTTTTGCTTAATTTCTTTTCTGGAGGACAAGAATTCCTACAGCTCTGAAAGCTTTCCAAACTCCTCTTTGAGGAAAGAAGAAGTACATTTAATGGAAGTCCCTCTATACCTGCAAACCACTACCACCCTGCCTTAAGAATTTGAACTTCGAGAAGTTTACCAAGAAAAAAAAAAAATCTTTGTGTTGCTAAGAATGGTGAGATTTAGGAGTAGATGATGCTTTTGTGCAGGAAAATACTTTGAGGAGCCCTATTTCTTGAAATGACAAACTCCTTTGTCTCTATTATTGAAAAGAACTAAGAGAAAATAATCACATAGTTCTGCATAATTAAAAACACATAACATTTGAGTTTTACAGTGGCAGCCAATAAATGAGTGGGGCAGGGGACTTTTGCCTGGATGTCTAAGGAAAGAAATGACTGGTGAGAGATTTGCTGGGACAAGGATGGCCAAGGGACTTGAAGATTAATGATCTTTAGTTTTTAATTTTAGGCTGTTCCTATTTTGTGCTGTGCCATGGTCTGTTATATTCCACCCAAACTATAAATTAAAGTTAGTTGCATGCAATAACTTTGTCCTGGCTGTGCTTTGGGGAGTCAAAGAGGGTGGAGGAGATGTTGCAACTGGATAAAGGGACCGAGGGAAGCGGAGTTGATTTAGGAGACAGGTTCCTAAGTGGGGAGAAACCAATGGGAGTGACGAGGAAAGACATCCTTCTCTTCCTGGAAACTTTCAAATATATTGGGGACTGCATTACCTCTGCTGTGTGTGGGATTGGGCTTGAATCATTTCTTCAGGAAATGTAAAGGAGAATGTGGCCCTAGAAGATAGGAGGGCTTGGGACAATCAGATTATATGGCTGTTGTCAATCAAACTCCATTGAAAAGAACATGTGTTGAAGATCCCAAAGATGGCAGTATGTATTACTTTTATCTCTGTCAACTATGGAGATCCAGACCAAAGCAAAGAACACTAGTCAAATTAATACTCCCTTATATGTGCTTGAAACTTTACAAAACACTTGCACTTCTATTATTCAGTTGACTCTCCCAATCACTCAGTGAAATAGGTAGCAAATTATGGACATTTTATTTTTCTCCAAATTTAAGTACCCAGACATCCCATCTTTCAAGAGTTTATACATTACTGTGTACAGGTAATGCCTTGGATATCATTAAGGGTTAAATACCTGACTCTTAGTTGGCTAGAAAATCCACATGGAATGGAGTGTTGGTTTTGTTACAATTTATGAACACTGGTATTCAACATTAATATAGAAAATGTTGAGGGGACATTTGCTGAGCTGAATTCACAGGTCTCTGATATCTTGGACACACAGAACAATATGTAAAGTAATAGCAAGAACAAACAGCTTAGGAAAAGCAAAGCAAGGTATCTTTGTAATTCCTGAAAAGGATTTACAACCTATATAACATGAATCATAAACCTGTTGGCAAATAGATCCAGGCTCTTTCAGGAAGATGTTTTGTTTATATGTGCGAACTAAAAATTCAGGATAAGAGAGAGGGTCAACAACCAAAAAGAAGATTCACGTTACGCAGAACACATAATACCACAGTAAATGATTATCCTGATTATTTAGACATTTGATTTTCATTTCCTCAGCACCTGTGCTCACTTTTGAGGGGACAGGGCCTGCCAGTAATCCCCTCAGAAGTTTTTGGGTTATATGTCCTGACGGGAGGCCTTCTCCATAAAATAGTGGACAAGTTCCTCTGTTAAATTTCAAATTTAGGCCCACTAGAAAGTCAAATTATATCCATCAAGAGCGACGTGAAGTGATAAGTGAAGATGCCTAACCCAAGCTTTGCTGCCTACTAACTGAGTGGCCTTGAGCAAGTTGTTTATGTTGATCATTCATTTATTCATTTAATCAGTAGATATTTATCGATTTCCTATCAAATTTAAAACACTCTGTCTGCCACAATGGTCTATATGAAGATGAGAAAGCAAAACCACTTGCCCTCAAATAACTTACCATTTAGCAGACTTGAACTTAACAGGAACCCAAAACAGGAAAAAAGAGCTTAGAACAGCATCTGGCATCCAGTAAATCCTCCAATAAATATATCTAATGAATAAAAGAAAACAAAAAAATGCAAGAAAACAATAAGAAGGAATGCACACATATGTACATCTTTTATGTTGGTGTATATCCACTCAGACTATTTTCTATGTACATAGAAGCATATATATATAGATGGACTTATACTATACACACTATTTTACAATATGATTGTTTCCTCCTAATAACATACATACTAAACATTATTTAACACTAACGTTACTTAATACTTCCTTGTAAGTTAAACATTTTAGGGTTTCCAAAAATTTCCTATAGTGAGGAGAATAGCAGAATTTGTGGTAAACATCCCTTTCTTTCCCTACCCTCTACAGTTTCGCGGGTCACATTTCACATATCTATCTATGCACATTTTCGTTAATAATTTAGGTCTTTTATTTTTATCTTACATAAATAGGATATATATGTATGTATATTATTATACGATGCATATCATGTATGTTTGTGTGTGATATATGTATAACTTCATATATATATGAAATGTGCTTTTTAAACATTATATTATGGACACGCTTCAGGTCAATAGGACCTAAGTATTATTAATCACGTACTATGTCATGACGTGGGGATACAAGTTTATTCAGTCACCCCCACCCCCCCAACCCACCATGGGCATTCAGATTATATCTGCTTTTTTTTTAATGAGTTTAAAACAATTTTCCAAAAAATGTGCTCAAACTGTATGTATCCTTGTAGCCTGATGTTTCTATAGAACAGATTCCCAGAAGAACAATTGTTGAGATAAAGAGTCTGTTTATTTTTAATAAATATTGACAGAGTGTTTTCCCCCAAAGCGTAGCAATCCATATTTCACCAGCAATGTATGAGAGGGCACTCTCACCTCTATCCATAGCAGCACAATGCACTGAACTAGCATGAACTTTCAGGCACCCTCTTGCCCTCTCAATTAGGTGCACAGATGCCTCTGCCTGACATTCAAGACCCTCCATAATACGAATTCAATTTAACATTGGGGTATTATTCCTCATTACTGTTCTGTCCTGCAGAAACCCTTCTCTTTAGCCAAAGTGGTTGCATAGTTTCTGAAACCAAATATGTCTTTTCTTATTCCTTCACCTTTGCTCAAGGCTACTCTTCCATCTCTATTTGGATTTTCCTTCCTTCCATCCCACCACCTCTCTCTTTCTGATAAATTTCTCCCTGTTCTTCAAGGTCTACATTCTTCCTCAGTCTCCCTGAACCTTCACTAGCTACATACCTCTCCATTCTTGAGCAGACATCATGTTTCATTCATGTCTGTCTTATGGCACTTCTGTATAATGCATTGTATCATATACAGTTCTTTATATACTTGCTTGTTGCTTGTACTAAATAGTAAGATTTTGAAGACAGAGGATCTATCTCTTCATTAGTACTTTTCATAGTGATGCTTAAACTTTTCATCAAATTGAATTAAGGGGATTAATGAAAGAGATATCACAGTGTACTTGGTGAATGTAGGGAACAAAGCAGAGGAAGCATTCAAAAATAATGCGTATGTTTCATACCTGAGTTACTGGGAGCATGGGGGTTCTTTTCTCTAAAAACCAGGAACAAGGGGAGAACATAGCTTGGAGAAGAAGATAATGTAGTTGAGCAGGATTCATTTTTAGGTATGATTGGTACATCTGTGTGGCAGTTTAAAATAAGGAGGTGGCTGCATGCGATTCTGACTTTAGAGAAAGTTGGAACGGGGAATACAGATGTAGACTTCTCTCAATTTATTTCATATGCTTTTATTTTGAGGCTGAAATGAAGTAACACATGGATAATAAATAGGAGAAATAATTCTTTTCCATGTGGGAACACTATCCAAAATGGAATCGACTTTTAAAAAATTGGCCAAAAGATTTCAACCTCTTCGTTATAGGGATCACAGATTTTAGAAGCGTTATTTTCTCACGTAAGGCAAGTTGGTGATGGTCACACTTCTGGTCTATTGTTTTTGTGTGTATATATGAATATTACTCTTAGTTCTGTCCAGAGATGACATTTAGCAACTGACCCATACCTGTACAGTCATTCTAGTTAGCAAAATGTTGAAACCATCCCCTATTGGATATTAAATCATTTCTGCTTCTCATCCCATAAGTGCCCTCTTGTCATCACTCTGGTGGTCCTACCTGTTGTCTTCGAACCACTTTCCCTCCTACCGTCCCCTCTCCCCCAACCCCCGATTTTCTCAAGACCTGGCAACTAAAGTGTTAACACCTAACGAGGTAGAGCCCTCCAGGACTCTATTGTAGCTTGGGCTGGTGTCATCTATGCACAACTGGGTCAGCCTCAGAAGCTTCTCCATAACACCTTTGAATCCACACAAAGCATGGTTCAGGCTCCTCCTCCCTTATCTGAACAAGGAATGACTCATTTGTCCATTTGAATCTTCTTCATCCATAGAGCATCACTCAGTCTTGACAGGTCATTAATGCATTCAACCAGAGCTGCAAAAACTAGGGTTTTTGGAGAAGAAGAGGTTCATTGGGCATATCATGAAGAGAATTCATCTCAGAGAGGACAGATACATGCAAGTGTGTTTGTTTCAATATTTGCATTTAAAAGTGCTGAAGGCAACTTAATGACTGATCAGATGACGATGCAATCCCATTTGTGAATTTAAATCTGATTTGTTTTAATGTAGTTTTTACCAAGGAAAGCACTGAGGGAGGCTCTGTGCCACTGCTGTTGCTGGTGTTATTTAACCCATCTATTCTTTCTAATAAAAAAGCTGAAGAAATAAAAAAACTATTGATCTTTATTTATTGACTTCCTTGTGAGTATAGTTAAAGTTGACACAGATCAATCACAATACAGTTAAATGGATGATATAGTGTAACATGACCTGGGATTTCAAGTGGAGTTTTAATTATGAGAACGTTGACATTTTTCTGTATGCAGATTGGGTAGCAATGGGGATTTTCTGATCATTCAGGGACGGTGGTAGTGAGAGTGACAGAATTCTTGCCATCTCCACACATTTTTCAGCAAAGTTTCCAACCACTTTAGGGGGCCAGGGAAAAGGAGGAGGAAAGAGATGTCGCACAGCCATTTCTCAAATTTCTCATTAAATCTGTGTTTCACCCTGTTTCTCTTTGGAGATCCTAAGTGAGATTAATATCCAACATTGTTAAGAGGGAGAGAAGTGAGACACACCAGAGGTGGCAAAGCAGCCTGGACAAAGCAGCGATTCAGCCTTGAGCTCTACTGTGCACATCTACCCCATAGGCCATGTCAAAGAGTCATTTTCCCTCTGTCTTCTCCCATCACTTTCCTGTTTCTAACCCATGAAGAAAAAAAGTCTCCTTTGGAAAAAGATAATGTTTCCAATGGGAGAGTTCTCATCTCTTCTTTTAGAGTTAACTCAGGACCAAAATGCTCATATAGTAAAGTCATCTGGCTAGTAACAGTTCTCTCTGCTCTGCAAATGAAGATGTTATTAGTTACTCTGATTGGCAGGGCAGATGCAGTGCCTTATCTTTTTCTAACAATGGGAATGCCTTTGTCATGAATCACCCACACATTCTCATATCATTCCCCATTGTAGCTAATATCAAATCTCAGCTGAAATTAAGCAATTGGTGGAAAGCAATAGCTATAGATCAATGAAGGGGATCTTTGTGGGGACTGAAGCATAAATGCCTTTGCCTGCTTAGGCTAGTGTTCCAAAGTGGACTTGCCGAGCACCTTGATCCTCCTATGGATGGCTGTTTCAGCTACTGCAGTCCCTATGGCTACTTATATTACTTGTGTGTACAGGTAGATTGGAATTGAAGTATGTATAGCCTCATAGGAGAGAATTATGAATCCTTTATTGTTCATGCATAAAATAGTGCCATATATGTCTTTTGTATTTGATTTTAATCCCAAAGATCTCGTGTTTTAAAGTCAATAACAATAACAGAATTTGTGAAAAGTATATGGCCCTGCTTTGATTATATTTAAAACCATAAAATGTTTTTGCTGATGCTTAAAAACATGTTTTCTATCTTGTGTATGGGCTTTTCTCTACCCCATCCCCTCCACAAAAACCAGGGCTGACAGAAACCATCTCTGCTCTCATGTAAAAGTGAGAGAAATAGGGCTGTATCTCAGGGAATAAATTTTCTTTGATTTCCTTTCCTTTTTCAATTGGTCGCCATTAATTTTAAACTTTCCTGGTGTTTTCCAGGCAATAAGAACAGGGAAAGGAGGGGGACCTGAAGGGGAATTCTGGTCTTTTTTGCAAAGTGTTCTCAACTGGCTGTCCATTTTGAACGCAGCCTGCCTGCATAAAAAGAGATCACCACCATCTTTTGCATTCAAAGACAATTGATGGTTGGTCCAAATGCAGGAAATAAGGGTCACAGCAATTTCCATAAGGGGCAGAGTTAATGGGATTCTGACCACTCCTAATGCTGCACGAAAATACTAAGTTTTGTGCAAAAATCAGTTTAAGGTGCACACCTATATCACCAGGAAAGGAGAGCCCCAGTCTCTTTGGGGAGTCTAGAAATCTAGGATGGCAAACTCATTTTTAGTGGATGGTAGCTTCAAGCTTCTCATTAAAAGGTTTATTGTGAAGGTCACAGTATTTCTCCTGGGTAAGGAGTAAGAGTGAGGAGAATGTTTGGAGGGAGAAAAGTGTTTCTTAGGAAATACCATGTTTTAAATAAATTATTTTGGAAAGACTATTTAATTAATTTATTTTGATAAAAGCAACTCTAGTTTCAATACTTGGAGATATTTGAGGATTCCTGCTTCATGTACATATAAAAGGACCTCATAGAAGGCTTTCTCTTGTTGGTTTGTTATTTTTCTTTAGATTCCTTTTTTTGATTGAGTGTACGTGAACCACTGTTTGCTGTGCATTCATCAAATGTTGATGAATAGTGTATTAATTAGGATTAGGTTCAGCTGCTAGGAACAGGAAAAAATGGTGGTGGCTTAGGGGAGAAATACATGCTTATTTCTCTTTGACATAATATTCTAGAGGAATGAAGTCTAGGGCTGTATGACAATTCTGTTCTTCCCTGGTCCTTCCAGCTCCCCACTTCACTACTCCTAGACTAGAATACTCAACCTCATGCTCTCCTGTGGCATTGGCAGTGCTGACAGCAAGGTAGGGGATAAAGAATAGAACGAAGAAGACATACTTTCTCTCTCTCTCTCTCTCTCTGTCTCTCTCTTTCTCTTGCTAGGATTCTTTAAGATGGCAGAGAGATATTTCCACTTTCATTCCAATGACTGGTACTTAATCACTTGCCCACTCATTACTGCTCAGAGATTGTGAAATGTAATCTTAATTTTGTGGAGTCCTGGCAGAATATTCTACTACTATGGAAAAATGGGAGAACAGATATTGGGGTACAAATAGCATTCTCTTTCACAAACCATTTCCCTGATTGAGACACAAAAACATAACTGAGGGAGTGTAGTGAAGTCCCACTCCTTTCTTCTTCAAGGAATACTTAGGAAAATGTGGTAGAACTGCAGAACATACATGTAATTAGCTACAAGAAATGCAAAATAAGTAACCATTCTATTTGTCCTGTAACAATGTAAACTTGTAAATGTCATCAAGAGGGAAGATACTAAGTCAAAGAAAGCCATAAGCTCTTTGGTGTTTAACCAATGAATTTTATTGTACCAGATTGATGTTCTGAACCCCTACCCTAAACGTGTTTGTTTTTTTATCAGAATTTCCCATGATTATGTAGCTTTGGGCACAAATGTTGTATTCTCTTTCAGTAGTTCGAAATTTTGGCTATGGTAATTTGTGGTTTTATTTATGGTATCTGTGATTATTTGAAAAATATCAACATATTTTTGTTTGTTTCTCCCTTGTAATCTTTCAGTGCCTATGTCTCCCCATCAGTCTTTATCCACTCCTTTTGATCCAGTCTCTTTCACAACTAATTCATCAACCCTTATACCATTTTGGATAAACTGGATAAAGATCATCTGTGGTGTCCCAGAATCAGGAGAAGCAGCCAAAACAGCAAGAGGATGATCAGAACCATGGACAGCAGCACAATGCTTCATTCCCACCTAATCCCACATTCCCACAAGAGCTTTGTTTTTGTCTATAAATGTTGCCCTAACCCTGAGGTCACAGAGATCAAGAGAGAGAATCTGGAAGGGGAGAACAATGGAGGAAAAGTCAGGGGTGGCCTACATAGCTCTGTACCCACTCTCCCTGCCCCTCACCCACACCTCACCAACCAGAGTAGTTTCTTTCCTGAACTCTTTCAACCCATAACTAATTTCTAACATCTACCTCTATTACCATGGAAAGTATAGACCATGGAAAGTATAATAAACAAGATGGTATCTCATAATTTGTCCAGACTAAATTTCTTCAACATCTTAATGGTTTTAGCTTTGTTTTCAGTTCAAGTGAATGAACAAAGCATAATTCAAATTATTTGATATATTACCAGGATTAATTAAGAGGAATGCCTGGACCCCTGAGTCACTGGATCCTATCTAATGCTGCTCACCTAGATGCAACTTTTCCTAATGATTCTGACTCATTCCTTCTTCCTCACACTCATTCTTTAGTGACGCTAGAGGTCAAGTCCTTTGTTTTGTAGATGATTAATTTAAAGCCCCAAAAAATCATGTCATGAGTTAAATGTCACATGGGAGATTAGTGACACATTTAGGCATGAATTTCTTGTTTTCTGACCCCAGACCCACCACTACTCTAACCTCCTCTAGCACATTACTTCTTTGCATGAACATTAATCAGTTATAAGGTGGCTACAAAACACATAATTTATGGTCACCCTGAAAAATATCCAGCTCAACTACCTCTCAGACAAACTTTGCAAACACATGATAGCTTTAACTCTATTATTTCTAACTCTTCCATTTTGTACCTATTCCTTTGGAAGTAGAACCCTTTAGTTCTGTCTGTTCTGAAGGAGCAACCTACTCCATCTGCTTGGGCTTAGCAGCTGGATACGGATGAACCATGAACCAAATGTATCTCTGGGACTGGGAGCTCTCATTCAGGTGTTTTGAGTCAGAGCACAGTGTGTAAGAGCCCCCTCCCTGGGCTCTCTCATTGGATGTCTGCCTTGGCTAATGGTAATCCATAGCAACGTGTGACTGTAGCAATGTGCTCATCTCTACTCTAAAACTGACCTAATAGAGTCTTCTTGTAAATTTTCCAATTTGGAAAATTCCCAAATGGAGAACTGACAAGACTCGGGTAGGCATGATTTCAGAAATAAAATTTAAGAGCATTGAAAACATAACACAGTCACTTTATTCTTTTTTTTTTTTTTTTTTTTTTAATTCAGTGCAGTGCCCTAGGTATATGGTTTGTTTTCTTATGTGAGACTCATTTTTGTTGTTTTTCTCCTCTCTCACTGAGGGCCATATCTAACCACATCCACCAGACTTCATAAGAATGCTGAGTTGTCATGCAGGAGTTTTACCTCACACTGGGGAGATATTAGTTGATAAGATTCACCTTGTTCAGATTTATTGCTTTAGCATATTTCATGCTAAAAATATTTTTTCTACCATCTGCTAAGATTAGCACTCTAGTGGTATAATAAATTTTCTCACCCTGTTTCTGTGATGTAGTTTGGAACCAACTTTATTTGGCCTAATTGAAAATAAGATAAGATAAATGATGCACTTTGAATTTCTCTCTCAGACATACCATTGTTCATTACTTCAACAGAAGATGAGCACATCTGATTGTAATTTTAGTGGTTCAGTAAAACAAAAGTTCCCATGGCAAAAATACAGCATTAGCTATTGTCATCATCCAGTGGAGTCTTGTAAAAAATATTCAATGTTGTTTTGCCCTCAAATGAAATATTGTTTTTCATTTAAACACAAAACTGGTGGCCATCTTTCCAAAACATATTATGAAAAGAAATACATTTCAGTGGAGATATGGGACTTGGTATTCATTTACATCTGAGGCTCAAACTTAACACCAAATTTAGAATTTGATATATTCTTGGCTTAGTAGGACATTTGGATTTCCTTCTCTTATTCAGTCTTCTGCTTGGGCTTAAGTTGTTTTGATCATTTTGAAAGAGAAGAAGAATATAGAAGGTGTTTATTGTGTGTTATACTGTTATGGACCCCTTTCCTCCAACTTTGATCCTGGACTTGAGCATGAGACTTGCTTTGGCCAAGAGGACATCAATCAATATGATACAAACAGAGGTTTTAAAAGTGTTTTCAGATTGAAACTTGGAACGCAGTTGCCATGATTAGAAGAAGTGGCTAGCCTATTGGAGACAGGTGACCCAGCTGACAGGCAACACCAACCTCTAGACAAGTGACTGAGGCCATCCCAGATCATCCAGCCTTTGCTGAGCCACCAGACAACTATAGTTACGTGAGTGACCCCTGGTAAGACTAGCGGAAGAACTGTCTAGTTGAGTTTAGTCTAAATTGTTGACCCGCAGAATCATAAAGAAATAAAATTGTTTTTACTTTTCTATTTTTGAATTAATTTTTTTCAATTTTTGAAATTGTAGTAAAATACACATAAAATTGTTTTTAATTTTAATCCACAACTTTATGAGGTGGTTTTTTATGCATAAAGAACTGATAGAATGCATGAAACATAAATCCTCCTTTACTGCCAATAAACGCAGAACTTTGTTATTAGGATTAAGAATGATGGATAGACTAAAGCCTAGATTAAGGTGAAGTGATGGCTGGATGGAAGTTGCTAAGGAGACTATGAGAAATGTACTAGAAGATCAGGATAAGAAAAAATGGGAACCATATTATTTGTTACTGTTATAAGCATTATATACCTTAGTTCCTTGTCTGTAAAATAGGTGTAGTAAGGGTACCTACATGATGAGGACTAAATAATCCATATAAAGCACTCAAACATGGCTTGGTACAGAGTAAACATGCAATACATATAAACGGTTATTATCCTGTGTATATAAAATATTAACTTGTGATTGGTTAAGTTAAAGAAAAGTCTGCCTACAGCCATGGTATTAGTGACTCATGAAGTCAAGACACCATAAACATGGGTGATTAGACTTTGTGATTCTAGATTAGTTCACAGGTGATGATGGACTTGTCAAGGCCCAGCTGCAGGGAGCTGTCTGCAGATTGGTCACGGGGCCCTTCCCAAATGTCTCTACTGGAAAGTTAGTTTTAAATCAAGTTAACAATGCAGCTCACATGAGGTTGTCGAAAGAAACTTTTACTCCCAAATTACCAGTTGGACTTATCTCTATTCCCTTGGACGTCAGAAAAGAAAAATAACACATAATGTAACAGAAATACCTCTATACAGTTCTATTTCTCATGCCTGACCACTTCCCCAGTGTAGAAAGAACTATCAAATGACTAATAGTCTGTTATGTAAAATTCTTAAAAATAAATAAAATCCAGGTATTTAATCTTTTTCCTCTTAATATTGACAGTCTGGTTACAAAGAGATGGCAGGAGTCTATCTTTGATCATGAGTCTCTGAGCATAGGCATATTCGATGTGTAAAGGAGGCTTCCTCAACATTTCACCAGGAATGATGTATTTATTTGCCATAAGGTGTATTGTGGTCTGAGTGTGAATCATGAATGTGCAGCCCATGTTTAAGAGAGGGAAAATGTTGCCATGATTCTTTGGCCAGAGCCTTGAGTCTCTGTTGAAATGCCTTAATACTTGGTGACTCTCCCCTTCCCTCCCTCCCTCCTTCCTCCCTCCCTTCCTCCCTCCCTTCCTTCCTTCCTTCCTTCCTTCCTTCCTTCACTCCCCCAGAGTCCCTCCCTCTCCCCGCTTCCTCCCCTCTCTTCTTACTTCTTTCTTCCTTTTTTAGCAAGTATGCTTGACTGAGAGAGAAGACGGGTTTATGTTTATTAGAATATTATCTTCTGTACTGTTTCTGACTTTCATTAGAAAAGTGAAAGCAACATCTTTAATCCTTGTATGCCTATTCTTCATTCTCTCTACAATTTGGGTAACCTTCGTAGGAGTGAGGTAGAAGACCAAAGTTATTATTTGTTTGTAAGCAGTATATCATGGTAGTCAAGAGACAGGTCTCAGAGTCTGGAAAAACTGGGTTCAAATCTACATACCATACTTCTAGGAGTCTGACATTGGGCAGAATAATTTGTCTCTTTCAGGATCAGTCCCCCCACCTACTAAATAAAGTTAATTATTCCCACCTCAAAGGGTGGTTAAGATGATTACATGATTTTGTATATGTAATACAAATGGTACATAAATAGTGCTCAATAAATGATGGGGACGCTGTTTATCATTTCATTTAATAGAATATGCTGGACTATGTCATGAAAATGTATGCACCCACCCACTCTGCCCACCCACCCTACACCACTTATGACCACCTGATGTAACACAGCTGCTCAGGGATGGGGTTAAAGGCCATGTCCACACATAAGTGCAGACCTTACTGATGGCTGAGCTCCAACTTGTAGCCTCAGTTGCAATCACTGTCACATCCTGATCTCAACCACCAACCGGCCACATCTGCACTTTCAACTTGTGGCTGATTTAAATTGAAGAACAGCAGAGGCAACATTTAGAATCATCATGGCATGTTATAGGGAAAACCCTAGAGATGTTTAGTCCAACCTGCTCATTTTTCAAACTTCTGCTGTCCAATACGGTAGCCCCTAGCCACATGTGAGCACTTGGAATGTGGCTAATCTGAATTGAAATGTGCCATAAGTACAAAATATACACTGGATTTTGAAGACTTAGTACAAAAACAAATGTAAAATAGCGCATTAACAATTTTGTACAGATGACATGTTGAAATGGTTAAATTTTTAATATATTAAATAAGATATCAAAATTAACTTGCCTTTTTAAAACTATTTTTCAATGTGGCTACTAGAAAAGTTTAAATTACATATGCGTTCTTCACATTTGTGGCCCACATGATGTTTTTATCAGGAAGCACTGTTTCAAACAAAGCAAATTAGGCACAGATATGTGGAGTGACTTGCCCAAGATAGCTCAGCTTTCATTGGCAGAACACAGATGTGATTCCAGATTGCCTGGCTTACAGTGATTTCTCTCTCAACACGCAACCTTCTTTGGCTAAGAATTGTTTTTAGACTGTAGAATTTGGTCCCTGATGGTGTCTGGGTCCCTGAAAACTGAGGTTTCTTTGAAAAACACTGCCAGCACCTCTTCTGTGACTGGCTGTGCTTTTTTTTTTTTTCTTTCTTTTCTTCTTTTTTTTTTTTTTTTTTTTTGTTATTGCTCTGCCTGGGAGACTGTGCTGCTGTCATCCATTTCTTGCGTCAGTTACAGAAATTGGTATTGTATCTAAAACAATTGCTGTTATTAACAGGTTAAGCTGCTGGGACGTTAAAATAAAGACTGCCCAGCTTTAGTGCATTTTGTTGTAATCATCTCCCAGATGCCTTGTCGGAAATCAATTCAAGTTCAAAACTGGCTGGAATTGGGAGGTCAAGGCTTTGACAGACTAAATATTTTATCTTCTGCTCATGTCTGGAGCTTTTAAAGATCTGGACTTGGGGCTCTTTTCTCATACCCCATTTGGACAAAGATGATTGGCTTTGCCATTTTGCCCAGGTTAGGACAAGGTTAAAATCAATTATAATCAATTATTAAGAGTCTTCTGTGGCCGTGTTGCTTAAAAGGGGATTTTAAAAGTTTCTCAGTTCTGAAACATGCATATCTTAGTTGCTGCTGGAGATGTTGTTATTCCAGAATGTCAAATATAGATGTTATCAGCATCAGGAGTAAATACGCAGAATTTCTACTTTCTATTTCCTTGATACCTATGTTTCAGGACAATGAAAAAAACCTAAAAAGGCTGAGATAATCATCATTGCTGTACCAAGTTGAAAAATCTTGTTACCTTCTTGTATGCGTTAGACAACTAGAGTTATTTATAATTTGGTCACACTGTCAAATTATTTCCTAGGAATTTATAGAGGGCTCTCTTCAGTTCTTATGTGATCGTTTGCAGTGTAGAAGCACAGGTAAGTGTTGAATCTAAGGTAGATTGAAAGAATCATAGATTTCTAATTCCATAGTAATTTTGAGACAAGCTAGATCCAGCCCTACATTTTACAATAAGGAAACTGAGGCTCAGAGAATTTAAATGAAGACCCCAATTCTTACAGCTATCCAAAGGGAGGATTGTATCTCCTGGTTCCTAAACGCATGTGTGGTCCCTAAACATCCAAATGAATCTTTTCCTTCTACACTGTATTTTCATATGCTAAAAATTTTCTTTGTGATGATTTAAGAAACAAACCTATTCATACAAAATGAATATCATTCTGAACCTTGGACCAAGACATGAACTCAATAAACAGAATATAATTTTAAAGTGTTCGCAAAAGGTCACTTAGCTTTATCCTTCATCTCATTTTCCATGAATGGAAATCTGTTGTATTTTCAGATTTCATCCAGAGCCAGGAGCTAAGGGTTCAAAATGCTGCCAGAAAAATATTCCATTTTATTCAGCCTGTTTAAAAGAAGAACTCTAGAAAACATACCAGAATTTCTCCAAAGACATGTCAAATACCAGCCACTGAATGGAGAGTATGGACCACATGCTGAGTTAGTCTAGGACAAGGCCATCATTAGCAGACACTACCACATATTTTCATAGCAAGCTCCTCATCCTTGTAAAACACTTTTATACAAAAAGAAAAACCTCAATATTCCTAATCTGAGAAAAAGGAACCCATGAAATTTGGGGGGCATACTTTTAAATTTTAATACTTGCTCATCTTTCCACCAGCAAAATGATGACCCTATAGTGTATACTTATTGTCTCTGACCTCAGGTTGGCAGTCAAACCAAGGTAGGATATACGTAAAGCTTTTACAAAATTAAAATTATAGGGCCGCAGGCATCATAATTGTGTAGCAATCAAGGAAACACAGTGTAATATTAGGTAAGGTTACAGCTTGGGCCTAGACAGACCTGTTTTTGTGCCTGGTTCCACCATTACTAGCTGTTTGGCCATAGACAGGCTAGTTACCTTCTTTAACTTCATATTTTTTAATGTGGAAAATGAGGGTTCTAATTATGCCTACCTCAGGGAGTTGTTTGAAGATTAAATGAGAAAATGTCTGTAAAGCATGTGTCACAAAGCTTGGTGTAAAACAAGCTCTCAATAAGTCTGAATTGGAATAATGATAATAAATAATAATTATTATCATTCATAATAGTAGCAGCAATAGCAGCAGCCGCAGTAATAATATATATATTCTCTATTTCTAACACTGAGTGATTTTCTTTTGGATCTGTGTGTACACATATGGGATACAATTGCTTCAGTGTCTGTTCAGATCAAAAGTTCTGGACGACTTTTTCACCTTTGTTTATTTCACAGCAACATAATTCATCTGGCTGAACCCTTCAAACCTTTTGTGTGTTGAAAGACCACATTGCTCATTTGGATCGTTGGTTCATTCTAAGAACAGCTGACTCTCCGCCTATGTAGGGACAACCTGATTCTGATATTCCAAGGGCTAATTAATTGGTGGAACTTTTTACTCTTTCTTTCTGGGTTCAATCTAAGTGTGTAGCACATTGTATTAGAACAAGCTTTCAAAACTTTTGAAACCCAGTGGTTACAGAATATATAAGGGCTATGGAGTCAGTTAGACTAGAGTGTTGCCACTTACTGGCTGCATCTTAGGCAAGTCAGTTCACCTACCTGACCCTCTGGTTTCTTATATATAAAATGGAAAGAATCCTACTTACTTTCTGTTATCATTTTGAGTGTTAAAATTAATGTAATACAAGTAAAAAACTCTTCACAATGCTTGAGGTGGTAAGAGATACTTAAGTGGCAGCTACTATTTTGTGTATTCATATAGCTCATAAACTATGGGAATTTATTTCAGGGCAGTGAATAAACATTCAGATTATATCCACTCCTGTGTCAGTCCACAAATATTGATTGATTGATTGACTGATAACTGATCTGTGCCAGTCACTGTTGTAGACTTGGGGCCAGGGAGGATGGCAAGCAACAGAGAAAGCCTTAAAGAATGAATGGTGGGTTATATGGAGTACAGTCTCTAAAAATATCAAATCACTATGTTGTACACCTGAAATTAATACAAGATTGCATGTCAGCTATACATCAAGAAAAAAAAAAAAGAAAAAAAAAGAGTGAATGGTGGGCATAGGGGGTGGTGAGAGGTAACAAGTAAACAAGTGGTTTCAGTAAATTACATTATAGTTTCACTGCCCACCAATTCTTTTTGGGGTTGGTAGCTGATTTGGCTTGTCTCACCAAAGCTATCAGCTCAGAAGACCAAACTTTGGAACCTGTGGGTATACACGTCCTTTGCTTTGAAGTTGTGCAGGCCTTTGCCCTATGTTTACATATCTCCTCCATCCAAGCACCTCAAGCACTTAAAATTGGCTCAGGAACTGAGTGTGTAACTTACCAGCTGAGAAGAGAAACTGAAAATGTACTCTACCTGCAAGAGTGTTGACATAGCAACAGAGAAAGAAGCTGGAGGAAACTCTTCTCTATTTCCAAAGGTGCCCTGTGATGTCTTGTCCTTTATTTTCCCTGGCCTGGGTATAGTTTCTGCTTAATTGGTTTTGCATCTGATAAGATGAACATTGAGCATTTGCAGTATGTTTGACGTCTGTTGCCAATGACAAGCTACCGATCACCAGCAGGACCTGCCATCGCCGCATTCAGCACCAGCCTTCACTTACTCTGTTTGGGTCTACTGGCTTAGTACCAGGTGTGGAAGCAGAGGAAGGAGTGGTGGAGAATGAATAACCCTGTTGAGTTTTCTTGGAGTAGAAAGTGTTTTGAAGGAATGAGTTCTCCAGAAGACCCCTATTTCCTTTACCTTTGTGAAAGAAATGCCCTATGTTTTAAATAATGATTCATGTGGTATGCACCATATCCAAAGAGTAAATGCAGAGATGAAAGCTTCTATTTATTCTGTACAGTGAAAATAGAAATCTGGAAACAGCATCTGCTTCTCATTTAAATGTATTTTTTTCCTAATTATTTAGATATATAGAGGCATCAAGCCAGGTTTCAATCAACAACAAAAGTCTTATGTGATCTAAACAAAACCTCACTCTTGGAGCCACCGGTCATAACACTTAAAATGGTTTAAAGACAGGCTTTTCAACCTGGCTTTTAATATAGAGGAGCTGTAAAGTCTGAGCATGATGAATATTATTTTTGTTTTTAAAATCAAGTCTGAAAATGTGGAGAAATGTTGGTAGAATTATATTTCCTAATACCTAAAAGTACCAGGTAGTTTAACCTTGGTTCTGAGTCATCTTACCTTTTGAAGGATAAACCTTGGAAAACTGACTTATGTCTTTTATTTTTAATGGGGAAGAATAAAGATGCTTTGGTGTCTTTGGATGATTGGATTACATGGATTAGTTATTAGAAGTACAGGCAAGAATGCCGTGCCTCAAATATGAACTGATATAATTATGGCTCCCTCAATTCCATGACTCACAAATGGAAGAGTCTACAATAAAGAAACTTTGGAGGAGGAGCTTCAAGATGGCGGAAGAGTAAGACGCAGAGATCACCTTCCTCCCCACAGATACATCAGAAATACATCTACACGTGGAACTGCTCCCATAGAACACCCAATGAACGCTGGCAGAAAACGTCAGACCTCCCAAAAGGCAAGAAACTCCCCACGTACCCAGGTAGGGCAAAAGAAAAAAGAAATAACAGAGACAAAAGAATAGGGACGGGACCTGCACCAGCGGGAGGGAGCTGTGAAGGAGGAAAGGTTTCCACACACTAGAAGCCCCTTCGTGGGCGGAGACTGCAGGTGGCAGAGGGGGGAAGCTTCGGAGCCACGGAGGAGAGCGCAGCCACAGGGGTGCGGAGGGCAAAGAGGAGAGATTCCCGCACGGAGGCTCGGCGCCGACCAGCACTCACCAGCCCGAGAGGCTTCTCTGCTCACCTGCCGGGGCGGGCGGGGCTGGGAGCTGAGGCTCGGGCTTCGGTCGGATCCCAGGGAGAGGACTGGGGTTGGCGGCGTGAACACAGCCCAAAGGGGTTAGCACACCACAGCTAGCCGGGAGGGAGTCCGGGAAAAGGTCTGGAGCTGCCGAAGAGGCAAGAGACTTTTTCTTGCCTCTTTGTTTCCTGGTGCGCGAGGAGAGGGGATTCAGAGCGCCGCCTAAACGAGCTCCAGAGACGGGCGCGAGCCACGGCTATCAGCGCGGACCCCAGAGACGGGCGTGAGATGCTAAGGCTGCTGCTGCCACCACCAAGAAGCCTGTGTGCAAGCACAGGTCACTATCCACACCTCCCCTCCTGGGAGCCTGTGCAGCCCGCCACTGCCAGGGTCCCGTGATCCAGGGACAACTTCCCCGGGAGAACGCACTGCGCGCCTCAGGCTGCTGCAACGTCACACTGCCCTCTGCTGCTCAGGCTTGCCCCGCCTCCTCCGTACCCCTCCCTCCCCCCGGCCTGAGTGAGCCAGAGCCCCCGAAGCAGCTGCTCCTTTAACCCCGTCCTGTCTGAGCGAAGAACAGACGCCCTCAGGCAACCTACACGCAGAGGCGGGTCCAAATCCAAAGCTGAACCCCGGGAGCTGTGTGAAAAAAGAGGAGAAAGGGAAATCTGTCCCAGCAGGCTCAGAAGCATCGGATTAAATCTCCACCATCAACTTGATGTACCTGCATCTGTGGAATACCTGAATAGACAACAAATCATCCCAAGTTGAGGAGGTGGACTTTCGGAGCAAGATATATTATTTTTTCCCCTTTTCCTCTTTTTGTAAGTGTGTATCTGTATGCTTCTTTGTGTGATTTTTGTCTGTATAGCCTTGCTTTTACCCTTTGTCCTAGGGTTCTGTCTGTCCGTTTTTTTTAATTACTTAAAATTTTTTTTTCTTAATATTTATTTTATTATTTTTATTTTAATAACTTTATTTTATTTTATTTTACGCTATTTTATTTTATCTTCTTCTTTCTTTCTTTCTTTCTTTCTTTTCTCCCTTTTATTCTGAGCAGTGTGGAGGACAGGCTCTTGGTGCTCCAGCCAGGCATCAGGGCTGTGCCACTGAGGTGGGAGAGCCAAGTTCAGGACACTGGTCCACAACAGACCTCCCAGCTCTACGTAATATCAAGCGGTGAAAATCTCCCAGAGATCTCCATCTCAATGCCAAGACCCAGCTTCACTCAATGACCAGCAAGCTACAGTGCTGGACACCCTATGCCAAACACCTAGCAAGACAGGAACACAACCCCATCCATTAGCACAGAGGATGGCTAAAATCATAATAAGGGCACAGACACCCAAAAACACACCACCAGACGTGGATCTGCCCACCAGAAAGACAAGATCCAGGCTCATCCACAAGAAAACAGGCACTAGTCCTCTCCACCAGGAAGCCTACACAACCCACTGAACCAACCTTAGCCACTGGGGACAGAAACCAAAAACAATGGAAACTACGAACGTGCAGCCTGCAAAAAGGAGACCCGAAACACAGTAAGTTAAGGAAAATGAGAAGACAGAGAAACACACAGCAGATGAAGGCGCAAGGCAAAAACCCACCAGACCTAACAAATAAAGAGGAAATAGGCAGTCTACCTAAAAAGAATTCAGAATAATGATAGTAAAGATGATCCAAAATCTTGGAAATAGAATGGAAAAAATACAAGAAACGTTTAACAAGGACCTAGAAGAACTAAAGAGCAAACAAACAGTGATGAACAACACAATAAATGAAATTAAAAATTCTCTAGAAGGGATCAATAGCAGAATAACTGAGGCAGAAGAACAGATAAGTGACCTGGAAGATAAAATAGTGGAAATAACTACTGCAGAGCTGTATAAAGAAAAAAGAATGAAAAGAATTGAGGACCCTCTCAGAGACCTCTGGGACAAAATTAAATGCACCAACATTCGAATTATAAGGGTCCCAGAAGAAGAAGAGAAAAAGAAAGGGACTGAGAAAATATTTGAAGAGATTATAGTTGAAAACTTCCCTAATATGGGAAAGGAAATAGTTAATCAAGTCCAGGAAGCAAAGAGAGTCCCCTACAGGATAAATCCAAGGAGAAACACACCAAGACACATATTAATCAAAATATCAAAAATTAAATACAAAGAAAAAACATTAAAAGCAGCAAGGGAAAAACAACAAATAACACATAAGGGAATCACCATAAGGTTAACAGCTGATCTTTCAGCAGAAACTCTGCAAGCCAGAAGGGAGTGGCAGGACATATTAAAAGTGATGAAAGGGCAAAACCTACAACCAAGATTACTCTACCCAGCAAGGATTTGATGGAGAAATTAAAACCTTTACAGACAAGCAAAAGCTAAGAGAATTCAACACCACCAAACCAGCTTTACAACAAATGCTAAAGGAACTTCTCTAGGCAGGAAACACAAGAGAAGGAAAAGACCTACAATAATGAACTCAAAACAATTAAGAAAATGGTAATAGGAACATACATATCGATAATTACCTTAAATGTAAATGGATTAAATGCTCCAACCAGAAGACATAGATTGGCTGAATGGATACAAAAACAAGACCTGTATATATGCTGTCTACAAGAGACCCACTTCAGACCTAGGGACACATACACATTGACAGTGAGGGGATGGAAAAAGATATTCCATGCAAATGGAAATCAAAACAAAGCTGGAGTAGCAATTCTCATATCAGACAAAATAGACTTTAAAACAAAGACTATTACAAGAGACAAAGAAGGACACTACAGAATGATCAAAGGATCAATCCAAGAAGAATATATAACAATAGTAAATATTCATGCGCCCAACATAGGAGCACCTCAATACATAAGGCAAATGCTAACAGCCATAAAAGGGGATATCGACAGTAACACAATCATAGTATGGGACTTTAACACCCCACTTTCACCAATGGACAGATCATCCAAAATGAAAATAAATAAGGAAACACAAGCTTTAAATGATACATTAAACAAGATGGACTTAATTGATATTTACAGGACATTCCATTCAAAAACAACAGAATACACATTCTTCTCAAGTGCTCATGGAACATTCTCCAGGATAGATCATATCTTGGGTCACAAATGAAGCCTTGGTAAATTTAAGAAAATTGAAATCATATCAAGTATCTTTTCCGACCACAACACTATGAGACTAGATGTCAATTACAGGAAAAAATCTGTAAGAAATACAAACACATGGAGGCTAAACAACACACTACTTAATAACCAAGAGAAAATCAAAGAGGAAAGCAAAAATACCTAGAAACAAATGACAATGAAAACACGACAACCCAAAACCTATGGGATGCAGCAAAAGCAGTTCTAAGAGGGAAGTTTATAGCAATACAATCCTACCTTAAGAAACAAGAAATATCTCAAATAAACAACCTAACCTTACACCTAAAGCAATTAGAGAAAGAACAAAAAAACCCCAAAGTTAGCAGAAGGAAAGAAATCATAAAGATCAGATCAGAAGTGCTTCCCTGGTGGTGCAGTGGTTGAGACTCTGCCTGCAAATGCAGGGGAAATGGGTTTGAGCCCTGGTCTGGGAGGATCCCACATGCCGCGGAGCAACTGAGCCCGTGAGCCACAACTACTGAGCCTGCACGTCTGGAGCCTATGCTCCGCAACAAGAGAGCCCGCGATAGTGAGAGGCCAGGGCACCGCGATGAAGAGTGGCCCCCGCTTGCCACAACTAGAGAAAGCCCTCGTTCAGAAACGAAGACCCAACACAGCCAAAATAAATAAGTAAATAAATAAAAATTAAAAAAAAAAAGATCGGATCAGAAATAAATGAAAAAGAAATGAAGGAAACGATAGCAAAGATCAATAAAACTAAAAGCTTATTCTTTGAGAAGATAAACAAATTGATAAACCATTAGCCAGACTTACCAAGAAAAAAAGGGAGAAGACTCAAATCAATAGAATTAGAAATGAAAAAGGAGAGGTAACAACTGACACTGCAGAAATACAAAGGATCATGAGAGATTACTACAAGCAACTCTATGCCAATAAAATGGACAACCTGGAAGAAATGGACAAATTCTTAGAAATGCACAACCTTCCAAGACTGAACCAGGAAGAAATAGAAAATATGAACAGACCAATCACAAGCACTGAAACGGAAACTGTGATTAAAAATCTTCCAACAAACAAAAGCCCAGGACCAGATGGCTTCACAGGCGAATTCTATCAAACATTTAGAGAAGAGCTAACACCTATCCTTCTCAAACTCTTCCAAAATATAGCAGAGGGAGGAACACTCCCAAACTCATTCTACGAAGCCACCATCACTCTGATACCAAAACCAGACAAAGATGTCACAAAGAAAGAAAACTACAGGCCGATATCACTGATGAACATAGATGCAAAAATCCTCAACAAAATACTAGCAAACAGAATCCAACAGCACATTAAAAGGATCATACACTATGATCAAGTGGGGTTTATCCCAGGAATGCAAGGATTCTTCAATACATGCGAATCAATCAACATGATACAGCATATTAACAAATTGAAGGAGAAAAACCATGTGATCATCTCAATAGATGCAGAGAAAGCTTTCAACAAAATTCAACACCCATTTATGATAAAAACCCTCCAGAAAGTAGGCATAGAGGGAACTTTCCTCAACATAATTAAGGTCATATATGACAAACCCACAGTCAACATCGTCCTCGATGGCGAAAAACTGAAACCATTTCCACTAAGATCAGGAACAAGACAAGGTTGCCCACTGTCACCACTATTATTCAACATACTTTTGGAAGTTTTTGCCACAGCAATCAGAGAAGAAAGAGAAATAAAAGTAATCCAAATCGGAAAAGAAGAAGTAAAGCTGTCACTGTTTGCAGATGACATGATACTATACATAGAAAGTCCTAAAGATGCTACCAGAAAACTACTAGAGGTAATCAATGAATTTGGTAAAGTAGCAAGATACAAAATTAATGCACAGAAATCTCTTACATTCCTATACACTAATGATGAAAGATCTGAAAGTGAAATTAAGAAAACACTCCCATTTACCATTGCCAACAAAAAGAATAAAATATCTAGGAATAAACCTACCTAAGGAGACAAAAGACCTGTATGCAGAAAATTATAAGACACTAATGAAAGAAATTAAAGATGATACAAATAGATGGAGAGATATACCATGTTCTTAGATTGGAAGAATCAACATTGTGAGAATGACTATACTACCCAAAGCAATCTACAGATTCAGTGCAATCCCTAACAAACTACCAATGACATTTTTCACAGAACTAGAACAAAAAATTTCACAATTTGTATGGAAACACAAAAGACCTCGAATAGCCAAAGCAATCTTGAGAGAGAAAAGCAGAGCTGGAGGAATCAGGCTCCCTGACTTCAGACTATACTACAAAGCTACAGTAATCAAAACAGTATGGTACTGGCACAGAAACAGAAATATAGATCAATGGAACAGGATAGAAAGCCCAGAGATAAACCCACACACATATGTTCACCTTATCTTTGATAAAGGAGGCAAGAATATACAGTGGAGAAAAGACAGCCTTTTCAATAAGTGGTGCTGGGAAAACTGGACAGCTACATGTAAAAGAATGAAATTAGAACACTCCCTAACACCATACACAAAAATAAACTCAAAATGGATTAAAGACCTAAGTGTAAGGCCAGACACCATCAAACTCTTAGAGGAAAACATAGGCAGAACACTCTATGACATAAATCACAGAAAGATCCTTTTTGACCCACCTCCTGGAGAAATGGAAATAAAAACAAAAATAAACAAATGGCACCTAATGAAACTTAAAAGCTTTTGCACAGCAAAGGAAACCATAAACAAGACGTTAAGACAACCCTCAGAATGGGAAAATATATCTGCAAATGAAGAAACTGACAAAGGATTAATCTCCAAAATTTACAAGCAGCTCATGCAGCTCAATATGAAAAAAACAAACAACCCAATCCAAAAATGGCCAGAAGACCTAAATAGACATTTCTCCAAAGAAGATATACAGATTGCCAAGAGACACATGAAAGAATGCTCAACATCCTTAATCATTAGAGAAATGCAAATCAAAACTACAATGAGATATCATCTCACACCGGTCAGAATGGCCATCATCAAAAAATCTAAAAACAGTAAATGCTGGAAAGGGTGTGGAGAAAAGGGAACCCTCTTGCACTGTTGGTGGGAATGTAAATTGATATAGCCACTATGGAGAACAGTATGGAGGTTCCTTAAAAAACTAAAAATAGAACTACCATATGACCCAAGAATCCCACTACTGGGCATCTACCCTGAGAAAACCATAATTCCAAAAGAGTCATGTACCACAATGTTCATTGCAGCTGTATTTACAATAGCCAGGACATGGAAACAACCTAAGTGTCCATCAACAGATGAATGGATAAAGAAGATGTGGCACGTATATACAATGGAATATTACTCAGCCATAAAAAGGAACAAAACTGAGTTATTTGTAGTGAGGTGGATGGACCTAGAGACTGTCATACAGAGTGAAGTAAGTCAGAAAGAGAAAAACAAATACCGTATGCTACCACATATATATGGAATCTAAAAAAAAAAAAGAGTGGTCATGAAGAACCTAGGGGCAAGACGGGAATAAAGATGCAGACCTACTAGAGAATGGACTTTAGGATACGGGGAGGGGGAAGGCTAAGCTGGGACAAAGTGAGAGAGTGGCATGGACATATATACACTACCAAATGTAAAATAGATAGCTAGTGGGAAGCAGCCGCATAGCACAGGGAGATCAGCTTGATGCTTTGTGACCACCTAGAGGTGTGGGATAGGGAGGGCGGGAGGGAGGGAGATGCAAGAGGGAAGAGATATGGGGATATATGTATATGTATAACTGATTCACTTTGTTATAAAGCAGAAACTAACACACCATTGTAAAGCAATTATACTCCAATAAAGATGTTAAAAAAAACAAAAACAAAAACTTGTGCCCTATAACAAAAATATAAAGAAACTTTGGATTTTCAGGAGCTCTGTACCTATTCACAGTTACACACAGGTGAATAGATACATCGTAACTTAGGAGAGGATGGAATTAGACATTTTGAGGAAAAGGGCCCTTAGAACCAATACGTTCCCTCAACAGTGGATGTGGATGTGGGAGCCCAGCCAGTGTGGTCTGTCTCTAGCTGCTGGACAGATTCCTGCTGCATAAATGACCGCACAGCCAAAATGAAGATGGAAGCAGAGGGCTGAATGAAGAAAGAGAGGGCTAGCCCTGATTACTGTAGAAATGGTGTTTGCAAGGCAATGTTAGAAAATGAAGCTATCCTTAATTCTGTTAACCCCTCTCCTCCAGGACGACAAGGCTTCTAGGTGCTCCTCCGAACAGCTTTGACCCAGACTGACTTTTAAGAGGCATTAATCTCCTGTCTCCTGAAAACTGTGGGTAATGAGTCAAATCCATTTCACCTGCCTTCACTAATTAAGGTCATTTTAAGACTTGCATGTCCTCCAAGGAGCACGTAGCGTAAACAAGATGTTTGCCTAAGTTGTTTTCCAGGAACTTGAAGTCTAGTTCCAGCTGAGCTGGTGAAGACTGGATAGGACCACCGACCCTCCAACAGGGGACGTACAACTGTCCCCTTGGTGACCTTTCAAAAATGCCACCCTCAGACTGTGCCAAGCACCTCCATTTTTGAACGTGTCAAGGCCTGTAGCTTAGTTACACCTGCACAGAATGAAAATCATGGCACCTTTTTCCAATCACCTTTCCCCATGCTCCCCACGCTCTCCCTGCCTCGGACTGCCCTGCTTCTTTATTCTTTATCCCATAAATATCCTGGGCCCCTCGCCTTTGGGAGTCTGAGACTCGTTCTGCTGTGTCCTTGCTTAGCTGCCTTGCAAATAAACCTTCTCTTTGCTGCAAACCTCGGCATCTCAGTGTTTTGGCTTGCTGCGCGTTGGGCAAAAGGAACCTGGTTCAGTAGCACTCCCCAAACCAAAGTCCAGCTGAGTAGGACTAGAGGCTGAAAAGATGTTGACTTTGAGAAAATTGTATTTTCTATTGCTTTTCAGATAATTTTCAGTATGTTCTATGGATGTAAATTGAAAATTTTTTCAAAAACATTCTTTCTACCTGTCTCTGACTTTCCCACCATACATATTTCAGTCTTGTTTTACTCACCAATCTACTGCACTCGTGACCCCCTCTAATATATGATAATTGAATTTAGGGCAAAAGTTTGCATTTTTATTTTTTTTTATGATTTATAACCTGCCTAATTTCAAAAAGGATTTGAGGCAGCAAGAGAAAATGGCACTGGGAGTTTCACTGATATTTTTACTCTGCATTTGGCCCATATTCTTTTAGACTGCATACATTTCCATAACTCTGAGCAAGGATCATATTTGGATGACCTTTTGTCCAGGATAGAATTCACAGAATTGCAGGAGGTGGAAAATGAATTCCTCGGTATTTACAAAATCACCGGAGGATTACAAAATTCATCTGAATGAATTAAATATTCTGCCCAGTCTTGGTAATAGTTCTACTAATTATATTGTACTTAAAAATATGTTTCCTGTTCTGGGGAAGAGGGAAGGAAGGGGCTGAGAAGATTTAAAGTACCTTTTGGATTGCTGTGTGACTTTGGGCAAGTCACTGACCACTCTGAGCTCTAAATTCTACATCTGTTAAATGGGGATAATAAACCAACAGTGTTGTTTTTCTAGGGTCGTTGTGAGGATCAAATGAGATAGTGTACATGCAAGAGCTTAGTAAACAATAAGTCACTATGTATTAGGCAGTCAGTGTGGGTGAATGCTTTATTTACTTCAATCTCAGCTTCATATGGTGAGAGAGACCAGGCCCTAGCTCTCAGGGATGCTCTATGAAAAGTGCCTCATTGTGTTTGGGCTTTATTTATTGAATGCATTTGAATGAGGGATCATTCTAAGAGCAGAGAGTCATTCAATTTGATTTCACAATGGTGTGATGGGTGAGGCTGGAAACTACATTCTCAAATGCAGTATCCAGAACACAGGAAACAAAACCACTTTTTAAAAGTGACTCATTTTTAATATCTCATAGCAGTTTTGAAATACTTCATTCATTCGTTTTTATCGCAAACTCTTAATTGAGAATGTCATAAACCGCTTTGCAGAGAGAGGCAATCACCAATCACGACCTGGGAAATTAACTGGAGTAATTTACAAATAGGCTTTTGTCTGGCTGGAAGTTTAGCTTTTACATGATTTGCCTTTAGGTTATCTTAGCAACACTTGCTCCCTTTTTCCCACCCCACTGGCAGTATGGATTTTGGGTGCCCAATATATGCTGAAGATGAAAAATAGTTTCCCATATGTTGCTCTCTCCTGGTCTGCACTACATACTCTTGCTGATCCTTTTATTCTCAAAAACAAACACTGATCACTTTCACCATTCTTTAAGACCCTTCATCTTCTCACCTCATCTGTCTACTGACTGTCCAACTTTCTTTCTCGGTGGGCCATACAAATAGGTTGTGAATGAATGAACTTCAGGCCCACGTCCAGCCTTTCTCCATGAATCCACCCTTGACCCAAGTCCAGAGTGACCTCCTTCTTCTCTTGATTTCTTACAACTTATATGCTCCATAATTTAGCATTTTAGAAAATACATTATTTTCCCCTTGCTTTTAAAAATATCTTGTTCCACCTCCTCCTCACCCCAACTGCATTACAAGTTATGTGAAGAGTGCAGACTTCTAAATCAAAATCTGTATTTTTAACAGAATCCTCAGGTGATTTGTAAGCCCCTTAAAATTTTTGAACTCTAATTCACCTTTGGAAGAGATGAGAAAGTTCAGATTCGGAGTTAGTACAGAGCTAAGGCCAGAATCTCAGCTCCCTGACTGCAAGTTCACTGTTTTCTTCTGTACTCGGGGCTGCCTCAGTAGCTCCCTAATTCGTCACGTGGGAGTAGGTAGCTATGGTCCAAATTGTCCCCTCCGGTTGTGGCCTTGTCTTGCCTCACTTTGCTGGTTGATGTCCGGTGGTCTAAAAAAGTAGACTTCAAGTTTAGAGAATGACCTTCTAGTTCACCCCCATTCCTCTTGCATGGGAAGCCATTTGGCTTATCATCCTATATTGCATAAAGCCTCCTAAGTAAGAATGAACCCTTGATGAGGCCAGGACACTTTTTTCTGTCATTAACATTTGTCAGTATCTCTGATGGGAATTTTGCCATCTGACGTTCTTTCCCCCAACTCACAGCTCACGATTGTATAGTACATCTCTACTCACACAAGGAAGATTGGAAAGGCTGAGCCAAACCCTGTTAACAAAACAGTCCCCTGAAGGACAATAATATTGCTCAGTGGTAATATTATCCCTATGCATTTTATCTTGTACATGAAATCTGGGCTAATTATCATTTTCTCATACAGTACCTTTTAGACCACTGTGTTTTTGTGTCCCTGCCTAGTTCATTAAGCAGGGTTTTACAGCTCCTCCAGTAACAGGATTGCTATTGACACTTTCATTAGACCCATAATTCAAATGCTTGTCTGCCTTCCAAATGGAAGCCTCTCAGTCCAGAACCACAATCTGGCCACCGACCGTATGTTGGCTTTTAGAACTGTCATAAACTCATCATCACATTGAAGTTCTTGAAGGGTCAAAATCTGCTTTCTTGGTGAACTGTCTCCATCCAACAGTCAATGTGTTCTCCGAGAATAGTCAGCCAAGCTTCTCTGTTGCTCTCTGAAAACTCCTCCAGGCAGTTCTCTGTATACTGTGACTATAACACAAATAATCATTGCCTGTATTTAAATATTAATTCCTTGCTTCATTCATTCATTCTGTTATTTCACCATTTAAGACCAATATACTCAATATTATGGCAGATGCTGTAATGATTTAAAGATGTATGAGATGGTCTCTGCCTTGGAGTATCTTATAGTCCAATAGATGTATATATAAATCATTATACGATTAAGTGGAATGTGAAAATTTTCACCACTAGGTCGCTAGCAATTGGGATGGCTATAATTGTAGATAGCTGTGCTAACTAATGGCTGTTATCAACACTGTTTTCTCACCAATGGTTCAAATGGAAATAACCTCAACTGGCCTAAGTAGAACTGCATATGTGTATGGAATACACCACAGAATAAAACTTGGGGATAGATGAAGTGGGAGTCCCCAGAAATGATTCGATGGAATTTAGAGACAGTGTGAGGCTGGAACAGAGACAGCCATTGCACTAGCAATCATGAAAAATAGTCTTTGCATTTTTAGTAGTGTTCTGATTTTTCTCTCTGACAAGGTTCAAGAAAAGATTTTTTTTTATTTTACTATTTATTTATTTATTTATTTATTTATTGGGGTATAGTTGTTTTACAATGTTGTGTTAGTTTCTACTGTGCAGCGAAGTGGAGTTCCCTATGCTATACAGCAGGTTCTTATTTGTTATCTATTTTATACATATTAGTGTATGTATGTCAATCCCAATCTCCCAATTCATCCCACCACCACCCCACCCCCTGCCTCCGCTTTCCTCAAGAAAAGATTTAATGCAAATATTTGATTTAATTTACAATAAAGTTTTTAAGGAGTGCTTACTAGACAACAAAAATTTCTCCTTTAATTTTTGAGGAAGTATCTGTCTTGGACCTTCATGAAGAAGTAGGAAATCTGAGCAGACCTATGTAGCTTGTAGTGTGCAATTGAGGCTTTCAATTGCTTCCAGCTATTTAATTGAACATGCAATTGTAGACCATATATTTCAATGTACAGTTAATTGTGTTTGATTTAAAAGGCTGCTAATTGGGTGCTTTGCTTTTGCTTCCTGGCCAATCAAATCACAGGGAAACAATTATCTTGGGGTAGTTTTCACCATCCCGATATCTTTGCCTTTAAGAAAAAAGAGAGGAAGAAATAGAAAGACAAAAGTATAGTCTTTTCTTCAAGTCGTTTATTCAAGTACATTTCTTCAAGTCCTTTCTTGGTTTACTTAGCTTTACTGAGCACATACATCAGATTACTTACCTCATTTGGTTTCTTCCAACCAAACTCATAGCTGGATTCCTGAAACAGAAAGTTCCTTTGATGGAATGGACTCAGACCACTAAGCAGAAGAAGAGTGCAAAGGTGAACCATATTGGTGATTGGGGTAACATGGCTTCATTTTGCAGAAATACTGCTGTGGTGTTGGAAAATGACTTCAGTGTTTTTCCCAGCGAATTTCACTCTGCTGTGTGAGCCTTCGTAAACATGTCCAATCGTGTGATGGAGGTCAATGATAATGTAGGGTTTAGAAATTGTTGCTTGGAAATCATACCCACTTAAATACCTGAATCTGTGCATCAGCCATGCCATAGCTTATTCCATGCCTGTGCAGAAGAGCGATTTGCAATCTCCTTGCTTTTCATTTCAAGTAGCATCACTCATTGTAAGCCGGATATTCAGGCCTCTTCAGAAGCCTCCAGGGTGAAGGACAAGTAAGAAGAAGCTTATCGAATCTTTCACAACTGTGGCCAGCTACATTGACTACATCAAACTTGTTACATCTTTCTCTGGTATTTTATTTTAAAATCGCACATTCTTCTTTTCACGTGACAAGTAATAGGAATTTTGCCACATCATTTCACAATCCCAATGGCTCTTTTGTGGTTCTATACATGGAATTGATCACTGCCCAGGTTGAAGGGCGGGGCCAGAATGACTCGGGTTGGAGAAGAGGACGTAATGTTGATTTTTCAGGTCTTTCCCCTTTGAGTTATCTTCTCTCATCTTCTATACGCTCAGGTTGCATAATTAAATTCTGTTTTGTTTTGTTTTTCTTCTTCTTTACTCCCAGGAACTTACCGATTTGGGCTCCTTCCAGACCTGAAAACTGATTACAAATATGAAACAGATTTCACTACTGGACTGAAGCTCCACATAAAAAAGAAGAAGATCTTCAAAATAATTGAAAAGGGTCCTCACCAAAGAATAGATGCAATGTGACTGGCAGGATATGAAGGAGGTAAGAGGTAAATTTCTAATGAAAACATGTTTGCTATGTGGTCAGGTAAATAGAAAATATGCTTCCAGGCTAAAGGTAGTGTTCTTCCTCAGCTAAGGGTCAGGGCAGGGAGTACCATTTCTAAATAGAAAAACAATGGATGACCCAGTCTCTTCTTCCTCTGGGTCTGTCTGTCTAGCTATTAATTATAGAAATATTGCAGAATGCTAGGTTCTTTCTAAAGACATCATTTGGGGGGAGGGGCATGCTTAATAAAGGAAACATCCTCCACAAAAACACTTCCAGGAACATTTGCCAATTTCTTGTGCTTCAGAAACCATGGAGTGCCATCTTGAAAACCTATATCCGGGATGACACGGGATCAAATCAGGGGCAAACGGTGCTAAAGCTCTTAATCCCTGTTTAATCTAGATGTTGGGAAAGAAAGAAGGAAAGAAAGAAAGGAAGGAAAAGAAGGAAGGAAGAGGGAGAGAGGGAGGGAGGCAGGAAGAAGAGGGGTTGGGCCCTCTGAATACAGAAAGATCATCTGGGGTAGACATCTGCATTTTAGCTTCTCCTGGTGTGAAAAAGGAGGGAAGGAAAACATATATGAATGGAGCAGTCTCAGTCTTTTCTGTCTTCTGGCCTATCACATCTATTCTGCTCTGTCAGGAAGCATCTGTGATTTGCCATATTCCTTTCTTGGGCTTTGTTTTGGAAACAGAATCTGAAGAATGGGGAAAGAATAGAAAGAAAAAAAGCCATGGTGACCGATTCTCATGAGAAAAGCAGTCAGCTTGGAACATAGCTATGAAAGGCATTCAATCCCCCGGAGAAAAAGAGCAGAAGTTGGTGGGGTGGTATCTGAGGTGTGACTGTGAAAGACTATACTCAGCAAGGATTGACCATGAGGATTTGGCCGGGTGGTGGAGTGACTTGGAGAGGGATGATGGGGGTTGAACAGTGAGCGTGCGAACTCCCAGAGTGGGCTGTTCAAGGGGATGGGGAGGGTGTTAGAAAATGAGAGAAGTTGGGAGGTATTGTTAGTAATTGCCATGACGGTATTCTTGGATCTCCATTTCATCAGTGAGTGAGTAAAAGGCGGGATCCCAAGTTTTAGATGAAATGTCACTTTGGGTCTGAACACATGAATGCAGACATTGATAAGGTTTCACCCATAACGCAAATATTCTATCAGGCACCTTGGCAATGGGATTCCTTTTAAAGTAAATCATCCTGTCTTCTCAATGCCCATGCCTCAGCACAACCACTGGATTTCCAGTCCTCCTTATATGGCCTAGTTTGTAAAGAGCAGAGCTGGGAAGCAGGTGTCCTGAACTTTAACCCTGGGGAAAGCACTAACTAGTTGCATGACCCCAAGTCATTCATCTAAGGTAATGATGTGTACTAGTTATAGGCAAGGGACTTTGGAGTCACATAGATTTTGCACAAGTTAATCTTTGTTATGCACTATTTCTCATATCTATAATGTTGGGGCATTCAAAGGATTCCCCTTCTGGGGCTTTTTAATGAGATAATGTAGGTGATGCTTCACAGTGATGAGTTCAATAAATATTTAGTCACCTTTGTTAGAGCTGCTATTATTATTATTGGTGGTGGTGGTATTACTAATTCCTGGCCCTCCGTTTCCTTATCTTTAACATACGAGGGTAAGATAACATGTTCTCTATGCTCCCTTCCAGTTCCAAAAATAATTTCTGTAATTCTTGAGTTTAAGAACACCAGCCACAAGCAGCAGGCAGTGGTCAATAAGACAACTCTTTTCGCCCTAAATCTCTTAGAAATATTTGGGTTCTTTCAAAATACCGCTCCCTGGAGAGGGCCCAAGATTTCATTTAACTTGTGCTTCACCAATTGCAGTATCTTGCTTAGTAATACTTGTACACTTACTAAGTAAGAATAAAAGAGTTGGAATTTTTCTATTTCTGTCTATGAACTAAGTTCTACCCCAACTATTTATGATTTACCCTGTATGTATGGAGACACTAGTTAGCAGTTCTGTTTTTTCCCAAGAACATAGATAACTTAAAAAGTATATTTTCCTCTTTCTGTTTCTCTCCCCCTCCTCCTCTTCCTCCTGCTTTCAAAGGTATTAAAACCCTTTCTGTGATATGAAACAGATCCTCTCTCTCAGACTTTGAAGTTCTTTTTTTTCTTTTTACTTGATTTGCTTGGTAGCATCTTGCCCACAGAAATGTACTGATAGAGTGGTTGCTTGGTCCAAGAATATATCACAGTCCCTAAATACATGAAATTAGAAAAGAAAAAAAGAAATCGCCATTGTTCTGAAAGGAAGGTAGTTAAAATTCAGAAAGAGAGATTCTTTAATTAACTTAATAAAATTACTAATGGAAGCATTTTAACTGCTAAATTTAATTTACTTGTCAAGATATCAGGCTACAAAGAGGAGGGAAGAGTAGGAACTCTGCTTTCCATTATGATGTACTCTATTATAGAATAAATTTGCTTAAAATGAAATATATCACCAAAAGCCATCAATGACATCTTAATTTGGAACAGCCAGTTGAAAAGTAATTAGACTATGAAGCAATCAGTTCTAGTAAATCAGTGTTTCCCTTTACATAAACATACTTTTTTTTTTTTTTTCTATTTATATACAGGAAAGACTTTCAGGTAGTAGGCAGGCAAAGATGCTGATTCTTTTGGCTGTCGGTGTTTTTACTTTACATTACCAAGCTGTCAAAACAAAATGTTTTATGATGGGATTAAAAAATGTATAAGCATCTGATTTGATTTAGTGTTTATATTTATATGTTGAACTGAGGAGAGTTTGCATATCACAAGGGTTTAAAAGATTTACATTTGTCTGCTTCTTACTTCCAAAATGCTTTCCAGATCCTCAGGCAGCCCTGACACCTTACTTCAATGAATGAGGCTCAGTCAAAAAATCAAACTAGAGCCCTGCCTCTCCCTTCAGGGTCCCTCATAAGTTACATAAATTAAGGTGGAGAATATGTTTGCTAATGAGACATGGAGGAGGATGGAGGTGGGAGTGGTTAAAATGATCCTTTTGTTCAGTAGCTGACAATTTGTCATTCGGAATTTCTCAAAATGTAACTGACTTTCCTAGAAGTGTGTTTGTTTATTAGTATGAAAAGCTAATAAGGGGGATGGGTGAAACAAATACTTTATATTTCATCTGATTTTGAAAAGCCTACATGATTTAGCTAAGAGTTATCAAAATTCCAAGTGTCAAACTATTTTATATTAGGAAACATTTTTGTAAATATATCTTTCCTGATCACCTTAGTATGCCTCTGAAGAAGACATTTTCATCTTCGATTTACAGACATGGAAATGGAGGCCCAGAGAGGTGAAGTGACTTGTGGAGATGGCAGAGGTAGTTAATGGGGGAGCTGAGGCTGGAACAAGGGCTTCTGGGCTCCTGGTACTTTTTCCACAACATCTGCTTCTGATGATGGAATCCCATCTGTTATATACTGAGGGGAAGAGGTGTAAAAAAAATAACTACAGGAGATATCAATCACTCAGCAAAATATTTATGAAGGACTTCATTCAGATATTAGGGGAGTCACCATTGTCACCATCCCTGAAAAATCAGAGGGGATGATGAATTATGCCAAAGAGAACATTAGCTCAGAAGATAGAGACTACCTTGCAATGTCATGCTTGTGTTAGTGGGTGTTATTCTCCAGTGGAAGAGGGTGGCGTGAGAGAGAAAAATAAAGGACAATTTTATAGTGAGCAAAATAAGCTACACCTTGTTAGGAAGGGAGAAATGAGGAGAAGCCGCTGAAACACAATTGTAGGATCTGCCAGCATGCAAATCACTTAACAGTATGCAAATGACCTCACCCTAATAGAGTAAATCATTTTCATTCTCTCCGCTGACTGTTTAGAAATGTGATCATTGATAACAACCCTACAAGGTACTATTCCTAGTTGAAAAACACATTGGGAGGAAATCTAATATGTATGATACAATGAGAGTATTAAGATTCATAATTGGAGATAGGTGTGAAGTAGCCCAAGACAATATCATTAAAGTGCAAAAGCCTCCGTTACTCTGTTGCAGTGAAAGAACTGGGCAGAGCATGGGGGCTGCAGGGCCCCTCTGCCTCTAGAATTCTAGTAAAAATGCAGTCTGTCATCCCCAATGGCTGCTCAAGATCCGTGTATAACAGGACAATTGCCCTGGGAGTGGAGAAGGCAGGAACTATATAAAAATAGACAGAACAACTTAAAGTTAGCAAAGAAAAGATAAGGAGCACAAAAGTGGGAAATGAGATATTGCTAGTAAAAGAGGTTAGATGGAGTAAGGAGGTCTTTTATAAATGTATCAAGGAAGAAAAAGGGATCTTCAGGAGAAAAAAGACCAGTGAATAAATGAGAAGAGGAGGGCGTGAAATTAATGATGGCTGAGATATTGACCTCCTGCTTTAAGTCAGTTTTTAAGAGAAAAACGAGAAGAAAATTTGGACAGCTGGAAGGCAATAATGACTTTTAAAAATAGGTATCGACAAAGAGGATGAGGGAAAACTTAGAAAAAAATTAAACATTGTGGCATATACAGATAGTAAGTTTCAGATAATATGCTTCCTAGGGAATTTAGATTCCCTGCCTACTAACCAGGCACAGATGTGGAAGAAGAACAATACACATTACAAAGATGTCAGAAATCTCCCAAAATAAATGTGGTTCATATCACAATAGAATAATGGTTGGGGTAGTTTGGGCAAGTAAACACAGGACAGGATCTCTTAGTGTTGTATAAATTTTGGACATATTTGGTTGTGCCTATGTGGCAATTATAAATTTTAGAAAACTGGGGAAATTTTTTCTCTTTTATTTAATGAGAAAGGAAATAAACCCCATAGCCCATATAACTAATGTTATTGTGGATACTTTAAAAGTACAAGAAAGACTGTCATTGTTCTCTGGGAGAAAATCAAAAAAATGATGCAGCCTCTCAAACATTATGTAAGTATTAAAATATTGATTAAAATATGCACATAAAATTGGAAAATTCGGAGTACAATGAAAAAAAAGCATCTGAAAGTTTCAGATCCTAATAAATTTTTCAGGTTAAATCCTCAAAATCCACCTAACTAGTGGGAAAGTACTAGATACTGAGAATAATCATTTAGGAATGTTTTTGTTGACATTAGACAATGCATTTGTGTGGGATAAAGATACAATGCTAAGTATTAGAATTTTAGATAAAGAGTGATTTATTGGAAGTGAATTCTTAAGGGAAGACAGTGTCTTGGAATATTTGCCCCTGAACAGTTTCCTAGGTGTTCCTACCTGTTGGGCTGTCTTAGTTGACAGATTGTAGTTGACTGGCTTCTTCTTGGTTTCTCTCATTTTTAGTGTTCTCTTTTTTCCTCATATGTTGCTTTTCAGTAACTAAAATCTTCTGGGATTTTTGGTATATCACTGCTTCACTGTATCCACTGTATCCACCCTGCAGGAACCCGGCAGCACCTGCCCTCAAGCCACTTACAATCATAAGCCAAAGTGTGGTTCATTGCCGGGTCAGCACCACAGTGAGGGGAGAGTAGAGGAGGCTGAAGTCATATGGAAAGACATGTGGCAGAGATGAGACGCCCCCTCCCTGAAGAATGCGTGGAATTTAGGCACTTGGCACGAAGTGGGGATAGAGAACATTCCAGAGTCTGCAGCAGTTAGACGAGAGGTCTAGACACAGAGAAGTGCGTTTGCACAAGGGGTCAGGAAATAGATCTTTTCTGGTGGAACAGGTATACCTGAGATGTAGTAGGGCTGTTTGTGATCTGAAGACCTGGACACAAATGACAGCTCTGACTTTTGGGAAAGTCATTTTATCTGTTTAATACTTATAGTCTTCATTTGTAAAATGGAGTTCATTATTTACAAGGCTGCCCTGTGAGGTGCTGGCCAGTGGTAGAGTTCTGGGGTTGAAGAGGCGGTAGGATCAGCTTCCTGATTGTCAGCCAACCCTCAGCTTTGCTTTTACTGGAGTTCTGTTCCTCAACAGCTAGTTTTGTGCCTAAGAGGCGTTCGACTCCCTGGCATATTGCAATTGAACCATTTCCTTTCACTAACTTATTGTTTAATGTTCCGTCCAAGATTTTTAAAGCAGTTTCAATGTTTTATACTACTTTCAGTATTTTATAACAATCATTGTCAAGTGGGGTGGGAGGGAGATAACCTGCTTCCTAGTTAGATTGTGACTATGCTGTCAGAACAGGGAATTTATGCTGAGAAAAGGAGAGATTCCATTCCATATAGGGATTGATGGAGACTCTATTTTTGATGACTAGAATAGTGACAGATTGTGAGTGGGAAGTGGGTGGACACAGCTGATTCTTTTACATAAATCAGACCCCAAATCCAATGAAGGATGTCAGCCCTCCTCACTGACAGTGGTTTGTGAGCATTATTGAAGAAGGGCGGGAGGGATGGAGGGAAGAAAAGGAAGGAAGAAAGGAAGTGAAAGAAAGGACAGAGGAAGGCAGAAAATAACAAAGAAAAACACATAGCAGTTCACATATATCTTAAGAACCCATTTTGAAGCTATGTTGTGTCACTTGGGCATAAATGCCCACATGGGAAAGAGACCTTCATTTCATTTTTCTTTTTTTTCTGTTGCTCCTCTCTACATTCCTCTATTTAAAACAACCTTCCCCTTCTTTATTGTAAGAATATGTGAAAATTGTTGGTCCTTTTTTTAATTTTCATTGGGAGTTTTAGTAAAAATACTATACATAGAAAATTCTCTTTGAAGTCCTTGGTTTCTTAATTTCTGTACTCTAGAACTTAGTTCCAAACTCCCCAGGAATCAAAGTAGGATAACGTATCAATGTGCATGTCGACAGAACTGACAACTACTTGACTGAAAACTGAGATGCTAATAAGTAATGGATAAGGGTAAAAAGGATCCTCCTCTTTATTGGAATTAATGTTATTAAGAATGAACATTTACTTTCTCTTCTGGCTATTATATAGTGTTTAAAAAAGATTACTTTTGTATTTTCAGACAATTGCGCCTAACTTATGGCCCAAACAGCTTGAAAAATAAAACTGTGTATGATTCAGTAAACAATAAATATGAGAATGCAACATATCAAAACTTCTGAGAGTCAGCCAAAGCTATACTCAGAGGTGAAGTAATAGCCTTCAATATTTCATTTCCTTGGGGAAAGTAAAGAAAAAATAATTACAAATGAATTGAAAGTAAAACTAGAAATTAAACAAATACTAAACCATGAGAAAGTGAGTAATAAAGATAAAAACAATGAATCAGAAACTGTAAGATAGTAAAAGTGATTAATTATCTCTAGGTATTAGAAAAAACTGTTTTATTTTACTTATGTAATAATATAATATTTATATGTGTCATAAAATTATATTTATATATTAATATTCAGTATATTTACATATGTAACAATAAATTATTTTGTAAATTATTTTACTGATTGATAAAACCCTGTCAGTTTTAATAAAGTTTTAATAAACAAAATTAGAAATGGGAGCATGAATTTTTGAATATATTCAGGGACAATATAAATCATAAGAGAACTGTGAAAAGTTATGCTCCAATATGTTTGAAAACCTCAGCGAAATGAAAGTATTTTAAAAATATATTAATTACCAAAATTGTTTGAGAATAATTAGAAATAATTAAAGCAGTAGCTGAAACTAAGTAACTAAATACAATTTTAAAAAGTGATTAATGTATTAAAAGTATTAGTACTAAAACAAGTCCTAGGAACTTCAAAGGCCAATTAATTTAAAATGGTTCCTAAATATAGAAAAGTATTAAAAATTACCTAGTTTTGTGATTACTCTGATACCAAGAATAGAGAAAAATAGTAATATAATACAACAAAAGAAATCTCTAGACCTTCTCTACTTATAAATATAAATACAAAAATATGATATAAAATGATTCAATGGTTCCTAATATGAATAGCCTTCTCATCATGCTGTGTTGGCTCAGTGTGCATTTGAGAAGGAGGTGAGGAAGTCACTGCATTTTTTATTCTTTATCAGAAGGAGCCTCATTCCTGGAAAAGTGTCAGGCAGGTCGAATAGCTTCATCAATTCTGTGGCAGGACAGAAGATCATAGAAATGATTAGATAGAATGTGTTTTCAGGGAATGATTTGATTCTGGATATATTTGCTTGAATATAGGGACTGGGGTTAAAGTCATGAAATAGCCAAGCTTGATTTTTTATTGCTTATACGGTTTTTAAAGTTAACGTTTTTGTCAGGGAATGATTATAAATTGGTGTTCTGTATTAAATCTCCAATATAGACAGTCCATGTGCTAGGCACTGCACATGGTTCAAAGAGGTGAAATTAATTGTTAGTTGCCATAAGCCTCATGCACAGTGGGCACCACCATTGTATTTGTTAGTGATCTGGCCCATCTTCTCTTTCTACTCTGTGTCATTCTGATTTCAAAGATATCACTCTTCCCCCATACCCCAGCATCCACCTCTCTCCTTATCTCTTTCACCTGCCCCATCTCTCTTATTCTTTGTATTTTGGGGGGAGTTTGATAAGCAAGCCCTTTATCAAGAGAAACCTGAATGGCACCCTCTTAGAGAGGAAAAAGCTGCCTTTAAGTGCCAGTCTTAATTTATGGGTAAGAGCTGCTACTGTACCTGTGTGCGGTTCCCACGAGGGTTTCACTAAATGTGTCTCTGCCAATACCGATGACCAAAAGAGACCTTCCATTAACTTCTGAATTAGCCAAATGGGACCGAGCTTAATCTAATATGTGTTATTTCATTTTCTAGGTTACTTGTTTTAAAGGAAATAAAGTATTCTCGTAGGCTGTCTAAAACCATCCTGGGAGATGTGCATGGAAGGACTCCATCTAAACAGTATTGGCTTCTGAGAAAGCTGGGTGCATGCCTGAGGGCCCAATTTAGCTTGGTGGTTGCCTTTCTCACAGTAGGCAAAGCAAACCCCTAACTCCGAAGAGCTTTGAGAGAAATTGCACATTAGTGAAAATGATGAGTGCTCGTGCTGGAGTTACAAGATGCTGTGGGTGAGGGACTTTTTCCTCTATTGATATGTCCACCAATGCCTACTTGAATTCTGCTTGGAGGTGGTATTCCTCACAGTGACCATGATCTCTTCTCTTTGGTCTGGTATGACTGGTGCTATGAGCAATCTAGCCATCATCAGAAGCAGATTGGAAACTGATGGTCTGGAGCCAAAGGCTTCTCAGGAGGCAGCATGGTACAGTGGAAAGAGAACCAAACCGGCTGCCTAGAGACTGAGTTTCTTCCTCAGCTCAGGCATTAATTAGCTGGGTAATCTTGAACATAACTCCCTCTGAGCCTCAGTATCTTTACCTATCAAGTGGGGGTAATAATATTCACTCTGCATGTTTTCCAGATTATTATATTGATCAAATAAGATAATGAATATGAAAGTGTTCGCAAACTATAAAGCACTATACAAATTTTAATTGTTTTGAGTGTGATGGCACATGGAATGGTCTGACAGGTTAGTGAAATCTTGTAGGTATCTTGGCAATGCCTTTTCGACTCTCTAGGATTTTCATGAAAGCAAAATTTGCTAAACAGAGCTAGATACAAGCAGCTCTCTCTTTTTATAGCCATCCTTCCCAACTGCCAACCCTATTCCTGGGACTAAGGAATGTGCCAAGGTTAGAAGACTCAGACGTGGGGTGTGAGCCATAACTTCTAAATCAGTTCTGGAAGGATGCCAGACCATCAGTTTGGAAAAGTGATTTGAGTGTTTTCTTGAGGACAAAGAATTACTTAGAGAGTATATCTTTCAAGAACATGTTATTGAAACTTGGAAGAAAAGAGTTTTAAAATGTGAGAACACTAGCATTAAAGGCACTTTAAACCAATTACAGCATATTTACTCGGATTTCAATGGGGGAATACCCTTTTCATTATTTGCAAGCTTCAAGAACATTAGAAACACTTCACTGAAGACAATGTAATAGCCAAATCTGAAGTAGGATGTTGTTTGTCCATTTAATCCACTTTCTTGCTTTTACCTTCTTCACGAAGCCAGAAGAGCACTCACACGTTTTCAGAACGCACAACATGTCCTGAGTAGGCAGTGTACTTTTGGGTAGTTAGCACCCCTTGTCCCCTGAAGAAACATATGATATTGTACTCACCCTACCCTGGGGTTCCATGGAGGCGCTATGTCAGAATAGGAGCCGTGCTAGGGGCAGGGTTAGACCCTTGAGCCCTTAGCCCAGAAAGGCCCAGTCAATCCCAAGTGCTTGAGGATCGTTGTGCATACTTTAAGGAGAGCTTTCTCAAGGCCATGAACGAAGGATGGGGATGAAAAAAAAAAAAATAGAGTCCTGAGGGAGACTTCTGTTCAGAGGTGCCCAGTAGTTTAAAGATCTGTTGTCCATGAGGCATTGACTACCTTCCGCTTACACAAGCGCTTTGAGGATTGTAGTGCCCTTTAGTCAGAGGATGGTCATTGAACAGAGAGAGAATATCCACTTTTTCCTGGTAGCTTCTCTGTGTGGGTTTGTAATGAGTCTGGGGACCCTGCAGGGCACTGGTGAGTCCCTGGAAGTCTATATACTTACTACTCAACATGAAATGAAGCTCTCTCCAGTTTTCCTCGCTCAAAGCACAAGAAACCCTCTCTCCAGTTGTGTGGAACTTTACTTACTATAAAGCTTGTGCCAACATGACATTTCATTTATGTGGGCAGTGGCTGGTTTTCTCTCACACTTAGTGCTACCTTCTTCAGAGTATAGCCCATAAAACGGGTGAAAATAATGGGGAAACCTGTCATACTGCTGGACTCCATGCTTTTGGACCATAAAACATATCAGCTTGGGTCAGATGGTGCCTCGGACAGGGCAACAAAGGGACGCGGTGGAGGCCCCCTGCTGGCTCCTCTGTGACAGCGCGTCCTGAGCAATGGCAGGTGAGTGCCTACCTGGCGCTGTGACAGGCGCTGCTGGGACAACATGGACTAAGGCCCACTCCCTGCCCTCACAGCGCTCAGACTGGCCGGGGATGAACACTTAAGAGGTGGCTGCGATTTCTCTAGATGGGTGTGAGGGGAGAGTAACTTCTGGGGGCTGGGGAAGTACAGGAAGGAGCCCTTTACAAAGGAGGGATCAGTGAGGGTGACTTGGGGAAGGCGAGAGCTGGGCTGTGTATCACAAGTGAAGTCAGAGCTGCCCAGAGGCTGTAGGGCGGGAAAAGACACTCCAGAGGAAAAAGTAGCTGGTGTCCGGGCGTGAGGACACGACTGAGCTGGGGATGCCCAGTCATCTCCCACTGTGGGGCTGGTGGGGGGGCCTGGAAGGTGCACAGAGCCAGCTTTAGTGCTCTACGAGCGAGGATGGTAAAAACTGCTATAATATGCTGGGATGGATGCCATCATAGGGGCTGGTAGAGCATAGGGCTATTGTCAGGAGAAGGATGGAGCTGTGCTCTAAACATCTGGAAAGTCTCGTAAAACCTCCGTATCAGCAGTGGCTTACTGAACATTATAAAAAATGGAAAAATATTAAAAACATAGTCTTCAAACTTTCAATTAGCCACCTCTTGGTGACTCAGTTTTCTGCTTTCTCTAAAAAGTAGTATTTCCTTTTACTTGTTCTAAAAGTACATTCATTCAGCTTCAAGAGATGGGTGTAGTGCAGGGAATGTGGGCAGACACCTAATAATAACATCCTGGACTTTGTTAATGATTTCATATGCAACCAGTCCTGTAAAACATCGTGCATTTAGTCCTGTGTCCCTTTAGCCTTTACCATTATATATGGAAGACTCCTGCTTCTTTATTTCCCCCTCTCCTACTCTTCCTTTTCTTCTTTTTCATCTTCTTCCTACTTAGTTGACCTCCCCCCCCCAGTCCAGCTCCCATGCCCCCTGAGGATGTGAGAGACTCGTTGTTCTGTCTGAGCTTCCCTCTTGCGGGCTAAGGGGACCACGTTTGACTACCACCTTCTGAACCCTTGACTTTCTGTGGAACGTGGGCTCTGTGGGAACGTTACCCAGAATAACATCCCATCCTGTTCTGTGAACACAAGACTTCTCCCTCTCTCAGGGCTCCTGAGAAAAGCCAGCCCCCATCCCAGTTCTAGAAAATGTCCTGTAATATGTGTTTCCATGGAGTAGCTAAGAAGAGTTCCTAGTTGCCTGTCCCTACCTAATGCTATCAGGTGCTTTTCTGGCTCCTTCTTGTGACCTTTTTGAGTAAGCTGACCCAGAACAGCTTTGAAAGCGCCCCTGTAGGAATGTGCTGCTGTGACAGTACCCCAAATCCCTCAGGTTAAATCAACCTCATTAGGCAAAACCAGAAGTATCAAAAGCTCTGTTTACCCGTCAAAAAATAAGAATTTCCAGCGACATGCTTTAAAAAGGGCGTGTACCTCTTATATGAAGCTTCACTTCCACTCAGCCTTCCCAGGAATGTATGTATTATGCAAAATAAGACACACCTGTATAGTTTCCCAGGGCTCCAGGTCTGAAAATAAATGTGTGAAAGACTTGCCACACACGGGGCTATTTCATTTTAAGCTAATTGGACACAAATAATTTTAATCTGGGTTATGATCCAGGTGAAGCTGTAAGTGAACTCTTATTTTAAGCCAAATCTCTCTCTCTAAGTGGCCACACCAAACATTTTTTTTCTGCCATTGAAGAGTGTTCTCCTTCTCACCCTGTTAGATTCTGCTCGCAAGGATATTCTTTAAAAAACAGGTAGGCTTCTCCCGGCTATGTGGTTCTTCTTTGTCTGTCTGGTGCTGTTGAAGGGCAAAGGGCATATGAAAGCGTTGGTCTTCACATAATGCTACCACCTTGCTCGGAGCTTCTTCCATCACCACATGAAAGTTGCAGTTAAAAAACACACATCAAAGAGTGAGTCCCATTGAAAAGGCCAGCGCTGCCTGCTGAGCTGGCATTCAGAGCAAGGGCTTTTGTTTCAGTGGCAACTCTGACTCTCCTCCACCGAGTTTCCTGTTAACTCGGGTGTGGATTCTGACTCGCTCTTGATGATATTGGAGTGTGTGTTTGTGACACTCACTTTTAATCAGTGCATTTGAGTTTCTGAAGAACTTCTTTCTCCGGCTGGTTGAAACTTTCAAACGGTAGCATCACGTTTGGCCAGATTTGAACTGAGCCTGCGGACACAGTTTTATTTTATTTTATTTTTACTTTTTATTTACTTTTTGTTTATTTTTTTTGGCTGCGTTGGGTCTTCCTTGCTGCACACGGGCTTTCTCTAGTTGTGGCGAGCGGCTGCCACTCTTCGTTGCGTGCTCAGGCTTCTCATTGCGGTGGCTTCTCTTTGTTGCGGAGCACGGGCTCTAGGTGCGCGGGCTTCAGTAGTTGTGGCGTGCAGGCTCAGTAATTGTGACTCGCGGGCTCTAGAGCGCAGGCTCAGTAGTCGTGGTGCACGGGCTTAGTTGCTCCGCGGCATGTGGGATCATCCCGGACCAGGGCTCGAACCCGTGTCCCCTGCACTGGCAGGTGGACTCCCAACCACCGTGCCACCAGGGAAGCCCCAGGGACATAGTTTTAAATCTTGGTCACCCAAATTTACTATACACTTCAGGAAGGGAGGGTTTTCTCTTCTTTTACCCCTTTTTTGATGGTTTGATAAAGATGATAAGTATGCTCCTCTTTTGGAGGGAGAGATGCTTGAAGGGGATTTATGTGGGAACTATGGAAAGAGGCAGGTCTCTGCACCCACCGTGGTTCTCCCTGTCTTGACCCTGCACACTGACCCCACCGCACCCCTGCCATTGTGTGAGGGATTAACTAAACTAGCTTAACCCCTGACCTGCAGCCAGCGAGCACCTGCTGCAAAGTCAGAAGTTTGGGCTAGAGTGGGCATTGCATTACACACAAAGATTTAAAGTCTCTGAAAATATCAGAGATGTCTCTTATCAGAGAGCCCAGCCAGCCACAGCTGGTTATCGGGACCCTCACCTGCTACATCCTTGCTGATGGACCATCATTTGTCCATCTTCAACGTCCAGGATTCCCAACCACCAATTGCTTAAGCGGCAGCCAGAGCCCACATTAGGTCCAGTTGTGAACGAGACTAAGCATGCCTTCCCCACACTTGCCAGTTGTCCTCTTTTGCTCTCCTCTTCACTCCATCCCCATTTACCTTCAGTCCCTTCTCACTCTGCACACAAAACAAGTTCTCAGTCTTAGAGCTGAACTTGCTGCTGTGAGAGTACCCCAAACAGTGGGCTCAAATCCCTCAGGTTAGATCAACCTCATTAGGCAAATCCAGAAGTATCAAAAGCTCTGTTTACCTGTCAAAAAACAGAGTTTTCAGCAACATGGGTTAATAAGGACGTTCAGTGCTGAGCTTAGCTTGTCCACTGCTGTCCACAGTTTCTACCCTGTGCTCCAAGCAGAGTGGTTCTTCCATTCTTACATGTTTTATCTACTGAACATTTAAGAAGAATTAAAGGTTGACGAATTAAAGAATTAAAGGAGAGAAGTCTACTGCTAGAAAGTCTTTGAAATTCACTCATTCTATTCCAACACTCTCATTTTACAGATGACGAAAATGACTTCCGGGCCGGTTATGATTTTTTGACCAAGTTAGTTTGGTGACAGAGCCAGAATTAGAACCCAGATTTTCCAGAGTCATCCTCTTGTGAATTTTTTTTTTTAAATATTACCCTGCACAAAATACTTTCTACCCCTTGGACTTTTACATTTTGAAGGGAGTCAAATTTTAAGTTTGTGTTCAATGATAGAGTTTAACAAATCCTATTTAGGCATAAGCCATCAGATGAAGAGTCTGTGTGCTGATATATGCAATGGCAGCTTCAAAATCCTCCTGGAGACTGAAATTGCAAAGTATAGGCCGGCCTCTTGCTCCATCCCCAAGAAGTGGCATCCCTGGTGCTTACTCTACCCTTCTGTGACGGGAATTACGAGGATTTGCCATGCTGGCTAAAGTCTCTGTTGTCTTCCATGAGAACTTTAAATCAGAAGTAGCTTCTGTCTGCAGTGATTATTATGCTTCATTAGAAAATTCATGGGCTTCCTCCTGAATGAGGAAAATAAGGGAGCATGAAGTTTCCCAGGAAAACCTGACGTCAGCTCCACCATATCACCAAGTATAAGCAAAGCTTCTCTAAAATCTCATTTGGATTCATTTCCTCATTGATTCTGTACAAACCCTCTTTCTTTTAGTGATACCTCCATGAAATGACTTATTTCCACTCCCGGGTAGCAGTTCTAACAAGAATGGCTGATTTCGACATATGGAAGAAAACATATTATTACAATGTAAACTGGATTTGCAGCCTACCTTGTAGAAAGACATACTGCTTTCTTGAGAGGTGGAAGTGTTCCTTTGAGATTTTTGTTGCTATTCCCAAGGTAAATTGTGCACATAGTGATCCTTCCATACACAGAGCATTATAAAATACGTTATTTATTGGATTCTCGAAACCAATCTGCCAAGTAGTTGAAGTAGGTAGAGCCAGGATGCTGAGATAGAGAGGTGGGATCACTTTTCAGGATGGGAACCTATGCTTTCTGACTGTCCAGTACTCAGCTTTCACATTTTGGGAAGCAGTCACATGCTGGGGAACTTGGGAAGGAGAAATACTTGCCAGCAGTTAAGTGAAAGCTGTAGTTATTGTACTACTCTCACTGTCCAGCAGGAGGCAATAGAGTTAAACTCTTCCGCACAACCTTTAATCAGCACTGCCTTCTCCCCGTCATTTTCCTCTCTCACATCACTCAGGTGTCAGTTCCCCTCCACTTCAGTCCTACCTTCTTTGTACTACTAACCCCCCACTTTATTAAATCTTGATTTTAGAGTGGAAGGATGGTCCCTTGGGGGTCAGTGCTGATGTGTAAATTTTGCCTGATATTCTTCATTCATTCATTCAAAAATATTCAGTCAGCTTCACTGTGTACTAGACACTGTGTAGCAAGGCAGAAATATAATGTTGAAGAAAACAGACACAGTTCCTGCCCTCATGGAACTTATAGTCCTGGAGGTGAGGGCAGATGTTCTCTCACTCAAGGGTTTTGCTTACAAGCAATAAATCCTAAAATTAGTTAACTAAAGCAGAAAATAAATTTATAATTGCTCACAGAATCAAAGGGAAACTTAATAACCAAATTCAAGTTCAGAAATGGGAAAGATCTAAAAGAGATTAGGCAGCGGGGCAATACAGATGAGTCCTTACTGCAGGAACAGAGTGGATAATGCATGCCATTGCCACTGCCGTCTTGGACATTTGGTGCCATTGCAGCCACATTCTCAAGGCTGCTTTCCTTAAGATATAAAATATTGAGTAGGAGTGTTAGATTGTCTGAGCCTACACGCCAGCTGCTAGCAGTATGGAAAGGGGTATCTGGGCCCTACACTCCTGTAATGGGAGGCAAAGTTCTTCCTTTCATCAACACACCCCTGTTATCCTCCCTCAAACGCTATGTTCTTTTGCAATTGTGAAGGGCCATGTGAATCATGATAAGAATTTTAGAATATTACACTAAGTGCAACAGGAAACCACTGAAGTGCTTTAAGGTAGAAAGTGATATAGGTCAGTTTACCTTAGAAAAAGAACCTTCAGTGGCATTATAGAAAGTCTAGAACAGAAACTTGACAGCAACATGCTTTCTACAAAATTTTTTAAACTAACTTTTCATTATTTGTGTTTGAATTATAATTTTTAAATTAGAATGATACATTCATATTTTATTAATTTAGGCTGAGTAATGCTAGATGTAACAATGCCCAACTCTCAGTGGGTTATTTTATTTCTGATTCACTTAAAGTCCAATGAAAGTGTTGCTGGTTAACAAGTGGTCTTCAATATGGTCCTTCAGGGACCAAGGGTCCTTAGATCTGGTGGAACCACCATCTGTTTCGACCTTGGATTCTTTTGCTGGGAACTTGGTGTATGGCCAGGAGTCAGGGAAAGAGAGAGGGTAAAGGATCATGTGATAAATTATTATGACTGGACCTAGAAATGTGCTAGAAATGCTACTATTACTTCCTCTCACATTTTTTTTTTTGACTAAGAGTCAGTCACATGGCCATCCAATGCAAAGGAGGCTGGGAATTGTAGTCTATGTGTCCAGGAAGTAGAGGAGACAGATTTTAACAAATGCTTAGCCTTTGTCATACAAATAACTTAAAAAGTATAGGCACAGAAGGCTTCTAACAACAACAAAAAATCAACCTTCCACCCTCCTAGCCCCTTTCCAGTCCCCCGAATCAATCACCTCCAACTCTTTTTTTTTTTTTTTTTAATTATTTATTTATTTTTGGCTGTGTTGGGTCTTTGTTTCTGTGCGAGGGCTTTCTCTAGTTGTGGCAAGTGGGGGCCACTCTTCATCGCGGTGCGCGGGCCTCTCACTATCGCGGCCTCTCTTGTTGCGGAGCACAGGCTCCAGACACGCAGGCTCAGTAGTTGTGGCTCATGGGCCTAGTTGCTCCGCGGCATGTGGGCTCTTCCCAGACCAGGGCTCGAACCCGTGTCCCCTGCATTGGCAGGCAGATTCTCAACCACTGTGCCACCAGGGAAGCCCCACCTCCAACTCTTTTTGAGAAGATGTGACAGAGAGCATGGCCCTATACTTAGATCTTCGCAACATACACATTGTGAAGCAGGAGGAATTCTACATTTCAGATTGTTAAAGTAATTCTGGGTCAAGGATCCAGAGTTCAGGGAGCTATGTCACCAGCCACTTGGGTGGATGCATCAAGGTGTTGCCTATCACTATAGAGCAGGGCTTCTCGGTCTCAGCACTATCCACATTTTGAGCTGGATAATTATTTGCTGTGGGGGGCTGTCCTGTACACTGTAAGATGTTTAGCAGCATCCCTGGTCTCTATCCACTAGATGCCAGAAGTACTCCTCCCCGTAGTTGTGACAATCGAAAGTGTCTCCTGACATTGCACATGTGCCCTCGAGGGCAAAATCACCCCTGGCTAAGACTCACTTCCAGAGAGGTTGAACCTGGGAGACCTGGAGAGAGGAAGGTGGGTCTCGTTACTATGAGCTTCAGATGATGGCATCACTGAGATTTATGTAAGAACTCCCCTTAGCTTGAGTTGTAGAGAAAGATGAGGATGTGGAGGAACAACATAGTGGGGTGTCAGGTCCATTACACCATCATCTCATTTGAAGATCAAGGAGTAACTTTCTTCACGAATCCCTCTGTCCTCCAGGTGTCATAACTGTACGTCTATTGGCCAGAAACATGACAACACTTGAACAAACGTTGGGAGTTTGAGGATAGAGGGACCTGGGGGTCAACCTGATTTATCTGCTGTAGTCCAAACCATCTTTGTTTTTTTGGTTTGGGGGTTTGTTTGTTTTTTCCTGAAGTGCAGCCCCCTGGTGGATAAAGATTGACTCTACATCTGTGATTCATTTGCCCTGTGGAGACAGAGACATTAAAGAAGAATTAAGAATGAAGACAAGTATATTGATCTCCCTCACCAACCTCATCCAACCAATACCTCTTAATCACAGAACAAATTGGAGTCCTGGTAAACTACTTTAATGAGCATCCATTCTATTTTTCAGTTCACATGATTGGAAGGGAAGCTATCTTCTTGCCTCCCTACCTGCTTCCTCTTTGTGTTCGTGATCTCGCTCTCTCACACCGCATCTATATTTCATTTTATAAATACATGCATATATATTTTCACATTTTTATCTGTGTTTTGCTATAGCATTGGAGGTTTATTGTTGTAGATCATCGTGAGGCACCTGAATATTTTGCAAGACAATGAGCCTCTAGAATCTCGGTATCGGAGGACCTAATTTTGTGCAGCAAGAGAAAAAAAAAGGAAAGAGAAAGAAAACAGTAACTATACATCTGGTTTCTAGACAGCATTAGGATGGCATAACTTGTTCCTGTCTGAGTGAATTCAGTGGATTTGTATTATACAGTGCATGCTTAAAATGTGTACCAAATCAGAGCCGTTCCTTAAATTAAGAACAAACCCCACAGCTTTCTCAGCACTGAGTGTGTGCGTCGTGTTTGCAACTCTGTTCAGGTGAAACCAACTCTTATCCCAAGAGGGTGGGCAGGCAGGAGCACTCTTAGTGAGCAAGCATAAATTTCTTCCTCCTTCCGAATGATATTTTATAAAATTGTAGAGGAAATTGACACTCTAAAGTGCCTGGGTAAAGCCATGTCATAAACTTCACACTGTAAACTGGAGAGTGGAGCTGGGGTAGGCTTGTGTTCTGAGTAGCATGCTGCACACCCTGAAACTGGGTCCATGTTCCCAGGTCTGTTTCTGGCTTTGTGTCACCCAGGGGAAATCAGTACTTTTGTCCGGGCCTGGATTGCCCATCTCTGAAGTGTGGATATATTCTTCACTCCCTCCCTTTTTCTGTCCCCAGCTGTACTTTGCATTATTGGTATTCAGAAAATAGATGAGTCAATGTTTGTGAAACACTTTGAAACTCTAAGTAAAATAATCTTATGCAAGCCTAAGTTGTTATCAACTGTATTGTTACCCTTGTCATTACAATGTACATGCTGTTGCATATTTGCAAATTACATGCAGTAATTACCTGAGTACATACAGTAATTCAAGTACCATCACTAGTACTTGACATTAGTATTTCACAGCAACTTTCAGGGCAATAAATAGTGCTGGGATTCTTTCCCTTGACGTTTGATTATTAGTTGGGGGCTCAAGATTTGTTAGACATTGTACTTAAGAGAATTTTAAGCCATATCTTCCAGGGGCTTCATCATCTCTGGCATCCTCTGTCTGACATAGTTCTGTGCTATAAGAAGTTCCCAGAATATTACAGCTGCCAGAAACATTTGAGCTCATCTCCTTCAGTGATTCCATTTTGCAGATGAGGAAACCAAGGCCCAGAAAGATCAAGCGACTCTCTCAAAGCTATGTAATTAGTTAAGATGTCAGAACTGGAATGCAAGTCTCTGAATTTCCTGCCTTGCACTACTTCTTTCATTGCCCTGCACTATTTGGGAAAGGCAGAATAGAAAAAAATGGGGTATAAGGCAGGTTGTATGGCTTGGTTATGAGATTCCTCAAGAGTAATAGAGCCCCAGTTTGCTAGGGGTTTAGAAGCCTTCCCCAGATGCATCCTGAAAGAGTAATTGAGGTTGACAAGAAAGATGGAGATCAAAATGTAGCCCATGGGTTAGAGATATTGATGGTATGATCAGAAGACTACAGGATGCGTTTCCCTAGAGATATCATGGCATCATCTTCTAGCCTGAAGTAGTACTCCTTGAAGTCATTCTCCTCTCTCTCTGGGAAGAAAGTGGGTAGCTCCATTTTAGAGCTGGGCTATAAATGAAGACTATCAATTCCTGGCACTTAGTTGATGCTTCCTATAGAAGACACACCAAAGTTAGCTGTTGATGACGGTGGAGGTGATTATTTGGGTGGGTCCCAGTGGAGGAGTAAGGCAGGCACATCACTGCCTATGAAGTAGTGATTCCTATTACTGTGTGGAAACACTTATGGCTGACAGATATTCTCCAGGTAGTTCATGGGCTAGGCTTTCATCATATTAATATTTTCTTCGGGGCTTCCCTGGTGGCGCAGTGGTTGAGAGTCTGCCTGCTAATGCAGGGGACACGGGTTCGAGCCCTGGTCTGGGAAGATCCCACATGCCGCGGAGCAACTAGGCCCGTGAGCCACAATTACTGAGCCTGCGCGTCTGGAGCCTGTGCTCCGCAACGGGAGTGGCCACGAAAGTGAAAGGCCCGCGCACCGCGATGAAGAGTGGCCCTCGCTTGCCGCAACTGGAGAAAGCCCTCGCACAGAAACGAGGACCCAACACAGCCAAAAATAAATAAAATAAATAAAGTAGCTATTAATTAAAAAAAAAAATATATTTTCTTCATAGTACAGGACTGTTCCTGGCATGAATTAGTAATGTGCTTATGCTATTTAATGCAACTCAGACTATCCAGGTTTGATTTTTCATAAGCAATTGAGCATCTTCTCTTTTTTTTCTGGTAGGAAATTCTTTTTTTTCTTGTGGGTCATTGGAGATCACCCTTGCTTTAGTAGGCTAAGATTTAAATGGAAAGACTGATTTTTGGTAGAGAGATCCATATAATTCCTAGGAACATGGAAGAGTTAATTATAGAGTATAGTACTGAAGTTCAGTGTGGTATTAAGAAGACTAGACCAGGAGGACCGCAAAACTCATACTGACTTACCTACCAAGTAGCTTTGTACTATAACAATTCACTTAACATTTCAGGGCCTCACCTTTCTCTTCTGTGAAATGACAGAATTTGATTAAATCAATTCTAAAGCCCCCTCTAGTCATAAAATTATAGAAATCTAAGTAAATTGAAAATTGATGGTACAATTTAGGAGGAAGCTTCCTGGGATCTGGAACCTCTAGAAGATATGATTGCAATTCTTCTGAAACACATAAATTACAGTAAATGACTCAAGAGTCAGAGCCCTGAAGTGTCGAAGCTGCGAAAGTGTACGAGAGACGAGCTTTATTTTTACGCTGTACCCCAACCAGGTATTGAGTGATGACATAACAAAATATTGGTCATCGTGGGATCTATCAGTGTTTCTTATACCGTGCTGTGGAAGGGTGGGCCACCTGTGTTCTTTCCTGGGGGCCCAGAAGAAGGGAAGGAAAAGAGAGGCTGGAGGGGAGGCAGAGAGAGGCACTGAGGCACAGACTTGCTGAGAAGGGTGTTCAATGATACAATGTCACTTAAAAAACATCCACTTGGTGTGACTGAAAATTAATAAGGCTGGTTCTCTTGTGGCTAATGGAATCCATCTTATTTTTTCATCTCATTCCACGTACATGACACACACACACACACACACACACACACACACACACACACACACATACTGAAACCCAGTGGAATAGCTCTTTGATCTTCCAAGAACTTGACAAACAGGGAATTTGCCCCTTGTGAATTGGGGCCATACAGGTTAATTTTTCATGGCAACAAAGAATTTCTATGACACAGGGGTTCCCTTATTGCCCAGTGCAGTTGCCCAAAAGGTCCCATTGTGTGTGTGCCTCCAGCCTGGACGTGTGAGGAATTAAAGCAGTTTAGGGAGGAGATGTCGAGAAATCTCTCTTGTTTCTGCAAAGCCATCTTAATCACGCCTGCCTCTTTTCTTCGCGTTGTGACATTTCATCATTAAGGAAGCAGGTCCCAATCTTCTGTGTCTTTTTCTTGGCTTGTCTGGCAAGCAGTTCTCTTTTGCAAGCTATGAAATCCTTAAGGAGGACTTCCTGGCAAGGGAAAAATCCTCAGTCATCCAACAGTCTCTCACTTTTCTATTTTAAATCTTGGCCGTGCACATATGGTTGGGCATGTGTGTCTAAAAATTTCTTCCACATTGACTAACTTGAGCTATTTAATAGATTGTGCTGGCCGTGGGCCTCTGCAGCAAATCCTACGATGCTCATCTCCCTGGGTAGGCGGGACACGGCCTTCTGCATTTGCCTGTGTGCTTCCCTTGTAATCTCCCTCTCTGGCCCTGTTAGAGCATGAAAGTTAAAACCCACTTCTTTGCTCATTTTCTTGTAGTTAACATTGTCTCTGCTCTCCTACTTCCAGCAGAAAAGAGAGATCTCCAAATATCTTGGTTAATGTCCCAGCAAATGCACTTTCCCTAGGGCTTTGCTAGGGATGTTCTAACCCATTTCTAAGGACAGGAGAGCTTGAGGACATTTCTACCCCATGCTCTTTAAGGTCTGATGGGGAGAGTGTGTGTGTGTGTGTGTGTGTGTGTGTGTGTGTGTGTGTGTGTGTGTGTGTGTCTGAATTTAATGCGTCTCAAACATAACTTTCTTTTAAAACTTGGAATCTCTTATCTCCAGCAGTCCCAAGCACAGACTTGGGTCCTATTAGGTCCTCAGAAGCAATGGTTGAAGTGAATTTGAAAACAAAGCTTAGTTCTGGCAACTTTGCTTCTTTATCCAGGTTGTAGGGAATGAGGCCAAAGGGACAGGGGAAGAAGGGTGAGGGAAGCACCTAGAGCCGATCCCCAGCTGTGCCGCCTCCAGGCATGAAGCCCAAACTCCCACGGTTTTCTCAGCAATTTAGCAACTCCGAGAAGCTGGCAAAATGATACCCTGTGATCCAAAAGAATGACTACCCTGCCAGAACGTGAACGGTTCTGTCTTTCCAGAGGAAACTGTCCCTAAGAAGACAAAGAACAATAATAACCATAACAACAACAACATAATAATGACAGCATGGGCGCGAGCTGTAGACTAACACCAAGTGGTTTAGTAGTTTGTAGAATTCCCCCCTCCCACAGGAATGATATATACTGGCCCATCCTATGCCTGGACTGTTCGGCGGTGTCTTAAAGCTCAGTGCTGCTGTAAGAGCAGTGATATTATCCTGCGGCTGGGGTGGCCCCAGAAATTTTACTTTTCATTGAAGGTTAAATATGTCCCCTGAAGTTTATCACAAACAGCATGAAGGAATAAAACTCCACGTGGCTGGTATTTGATAGCTCTTCCTCCCCACTGAAATGACAAGCCCTTAAGTAAGAAAAGTCTGAAGGGTGTGTGATAGATGGGAAGAGTGGGCTTACCTTCTTGGAGGGGTGCTTTGGCAGCGCACATGGTCTCAAATTTTATGTAAAAATCATGCTGCTGCAGTGAATGGGAAGAACACGTTGTCGTTTTTGGACCCCAGACAAAAGCAAGAGTAAACATGTGTTAAAATGGAATTTCTATTTTTAACTTACCTTTCTCTTTCTAGAAATCGCATCAAAATCAGATGACACATAATACTGCATATCTTTTAAGGATGTAGCAACCTCCCAGCATAATTTGCAAAATCATTACTTTCCCCGCTGCTAGTCAGACGTATAATGTCTGAAGGCACCCCCAACAGTTTGTTTTGATTCTAAGAGCTCAACTTTGTTAGAAATTGTCCATTTGGAAGTCACACCGCATTTAACGGCTCTTGCTTCGTGGCGATCTCTGGGATGAAGCTATTTCAGTGGTGTGGCCCCCTTTTCTCCTTGATCTCATCAAGTTTCCTCACCCTTTGGGAAGGTTGTTCTTTATCTGTCATCTCTGGTTTTGCTTTTAGTTTGGCACTTTCTAAATCCAGACATGCCACTTAAGGGCATCAGCTCCGAGGGCCTCAGAACACAGGGCGTCTCAGAGGCGGGACACACACATATGCTGATTGGCTTTTAAAAGTGTAAGAGTGATTGCGGAAAGGACTTGGGGTGTTTCTTCTGTTACTCCACCACTGAGAGGGAGGAATGCCCCTGTTATGGGTTTTAGGATTCCACTCCATGCTGCTCCTTATGAAGGAGGAGAGAGTTGAAGAGAAGAAACGAGCGCTACCGCAGAATCATTTTGAGTGTTTCAGATCCTGCAGCTTCACACTTAACCCTTGCATGGCCCTCACTCTGTACCAGGCCCCGCTGTAACGGCTTTCCATCTGTTACCTCTTTGTGCCTGGGGACAATGCCACGAGGCAGGAACTCCTCTCGGTTTTACCAGTCAGGAAATGGAGGCAGAAGGTGGTGATGTGACTTGACTATAAGTCCCCGAGCAGCCAGGCCATCTGGCGCCTAGAGGCCAAACCTATAGCAGCTCTGCTCTGCTGCCTTTGTGGACCACACCCCATTTCACCAATGGAAGAAGCTTATGAATTAAGTGCTGAATGCTAAAATGTAGTGTCCTCTGACTACCAAGATCACAAGGCCATCCTTCCATCAATAGCATGTAAGACAAGTTGAATTTTTCCTTGTTTGTGTTGATCCTCACTGCTCATTTCCCAAGACCACCTTGAGGCCAGTAGCATTCTTTATTTTTATTTTTTAACACTTGCCTAGAAGTACAAAGATATATTCCCTAGGCATAGAAAAGTTCTGTCTGTAAATTAAACATACCCACACTGGGAATTAAATGCACGATTGTACTTCTTTAGTACCACCTATTACTACATGGAGCTATCCAGCTTAGGTGACAGGACAGAACATGAAATCGAACTGTTTGATGCTCCCTTCCCATTGTGTGTAAATTCAGTCATATATAGTGAACTAGGGGATGTAAAGGTGGAATACAGTGTTGCTAATCTGGGGCTTTTATTTTTATGTAAATTAAAAAGGTTTCCCAAACATTAGAGAAAGTGACTGATATGTACTCTTTTAATAACTATTTATTGATCCTAACTTTGTATATAGAGCTATACTACATGAGGCAGGGAATATGATGATACGTAAATAAGGGTCCCTTCCTTTGAGGGATCATAGACTAATGCAGCAAGATGATAGAGAGTGAAGACCCACAAAACAAAAAAAATTTTAAAGGTACAAGAAAGTAAATATAACAAATTACTTTATGTGAATGCCTTAGACACATATGTCTCTAAATTTGAAAGGAAGGGAAAGAGAGAGAAAAGAACTAACATTTATATGAAACTGCTTTGTTCTAGATGCTTTTTAATGTGTTTTCCATGTAATTATCACAATAGCCTTCTAAGGCAGACACAATTATTTCCTTATTTTACAGACAAAGAAGCCAACTGACCCAAAAGAATACCCGCCCTACCAGTGGGTGAACAGCTCTGTCTTCCCCATGACTCTCACTATAGTTGGCCTAAGCATTTGGTGGTAGATTCAGGTTTTTGAGGCCAGACCTTAGGCTACAGCAGTCAGGGAAAGCTTCATGGAGGAGGTGGACTTGAACTAATCAAGATAGAGAACACATGGGCAGAGAGAAGTCAGGGTGATTCCTGGTAGGAATCAGCATGAATCATGTGAGGGAGAGAAGACCGCACACGCACTGAGCTGGAGAAGACCTAATAGTAGTAGAACATTTCTTTAGGGGAAGAGTTGGAGCTAATGTCAGAAGGAGGTGTGAAGCTAGGTTTGCATCAATATGAACGAATATTGTAGAGGGACCACAGCACGCACAAACTCGCCAATCTTTCAATGTATTTCTTCCTTCAATCTAGAATGTGGCACCAGTAACATTTCAACTCTACATTAGATTTATTAAAAAAATTGTTTTTTATATCAAGATATATAGGTTACATAGGGAAATCAGCTCTACTCCTCCCTGTTCTATTCACTGAACTGCTCTTTGGCGTAAATAACTGTGTAAACCTCAGTGCTTGCCTTACCCTCTTTCCATCCTCGTCATCACTTGCTTTACCTGAATAGGTCAAGTAAAGAAATCCTTGTGAATCCAGATGTGTCAGTTGCATTCGACTGGGGTTTCCAAGGGAACTAGAAATGGAGAGTAGCAACTGCATAGTCTTCTGTCTGGGATATGCATAACTTTCTAAAAATCCCCTTTGCCTGACTTTATAATGTCGCATTCTAAAATATTCAGGTTGCTTTTGTTGTTCTCTCCATAAAAAATTAACGATCATGAAAGTGTTATCATGTTTATTTTAAAGCAACCATTTTCTACATTTTAATTAAAAGTTGTAATTCACCATCTTTTCACCAAGTTATCTTAAATCTTCATCATATTGGTAATGGGTATTGGGCTGGATTCAGAGAGAAATACAAGCGTTACTTAATGCAAACAGTAAAATCTCGGCATTTCTAGAGATACGGTTCTGTTCATTTCGTGTGCCACACTAACTCTGACTTTTTAATTAGAAATATCCTCCTGCTTCTGCAAGAATCCTGGGAAAGAGGCATTGTCTTATTCATTATGTATTCCACGAGAATCACAAGTGGACAAAACCAGGCATAGTACGATGACTGTTGTGTTATTAAAGCACTTTAATGAGGTTACTCCCCCAGTAGAGTGAGCTTCTCAAATACCCATTTCTTTTTCAAGAGGTGAGCTGCTTGGAGCAGGATGCTGGGTCTCCTCTGGGTACCTGTGAGGCCCCTTTTTGTATGTATTTTACAGATCTCCATGGGTGTCCTACCAGGACTAGTTCCTCTTCCTTTTTAGTCACCTCTCCTACCTGAGGGAGTTATGTCTTAGCAAGTATTGGATTTTCTATTTTAGTCCTATAGTATATATAAGAGGAAATAGTTTAAAATAATGATATATGGGGGAAAGGTCTGTAAACAAAGATTCATGACATTTGGGGCATTTCTGTGCCACGTTGTTCTGTTCTGTTTATCCCTCTGTTCTCCACCCACAGCAACTAAAAATCATACTGGTTAAGAATTCAATCTCTAATGGTTTTCATTAAAAATAAAATCTTTAATGGTACTAAAAATGTCTTTTAAGAAGCAAAATGGAAGTGTTGAAGAAGGGTAGGAAGCAGGGAAGAAGGCAGAGAAGAAAGGGAGGGAGGATGAAAGCAGAGAGAGAGAGAGGAAGGAAGGAAGGAAGGGAGGGAGGGAGGGAGGGAAGAAAGAAGGGAGGAGGAAGGAAGGAAGGGAAGAAGGGAGGAAGGAGAAAAGGAAGATTTAAAAAAAAAATGGGGCCCACCCAATTGCAGCAGAGCAAAGACTTATATCTATGCATTACTTTGATTTCAAATTATTTTTAGCATGGCTTTTATTGTACTCATTGTTACATACATAAATCTTTAAAGTAATACGTTTTGTAAGAAATGGTCATAAAAATTTACAGCCAGTAACTTTTCCCCTGTCCCTTACAATGATATTCTACTAAAACCATTAAATGGTTCTCATTAATGCCCTTTAAATGATTGTGTAATGACCCACAATTGCTTGTAAGTGAACAACCATTAAAGAATTACCAGTTCTTAGCATGCTTTTAAGTACAGCTTAAATACATGGGAGGTAACATATAATATATTAGAAAAAGTATTAAATTTGAAATAGTAAAAGCATGATCATCACAAAAGAATGAGTAGGTGTGCAACCCTAGCCTGCAATGACCACGGTTCCCACTGAACAATCATTATAGCAGATTTCACTGCATTTGCCCTTTTTCCATATTGAATCTTTTCCTTTTTCTCTGGGATTAAAAATAATAATAATAATAAAACCCTGCCACCACAGGAGTGAAAGTGCATATAAAAGCAAGTGGGGAAAATAATTAAGCCCATGTATAACAGACAGCCACCTATCTAAACAAAAAGAGAACAATTCAACCCCAGATATTTTCTACACAAGGGCACATATTCATTTTTTTCTAGCCACATAGATATTTGGTATGAGATTGCCTAAGCAGTTGGATGATTGCATTTTTTACACTTGAAAGTATTCTGCATCATGGGAATACAGTCAAAGACAGTAAAAAGTAAAAAGTAATAACTCTTACGGAAGGCGTGAGGTCAGAGGAATCCCCTGCTATTCCAGACATGTTTTGTAGTAAGCTTACACGCCCATGTAGAGTTGGGCAGTTGATTTACCCTGAACTACAATTGTCAAATAAAGAGTTTGTTGGCATTTGTTTTTGAAGTTCTTTCACTCCTGACAGACCTCGTTTTGTACTCAAGTGACGTTTACGGTGATGTGGCAATAGAACCAGGGCCCCAAACCAGATCACCGGACAGAGCAAGGTACAGGGTGAGCATAGTGCCAAATTCCGCAAGGGACAAGAGAAAATCAGATTTATTAACTGCCACTTGTATCTGCTTGCTTTGAAGGCATTTAGTCTGAGGGCGTGGGGTAGGTGGGCTGGCAGGGCAGGCAGGGGCAGAGATTTGAGACCGGAAAGCACAGCTATGTATTTTTCCTGTGTCATTTTGGAAACTCAGGGTCAACATTGAATCCCCCAACTGGCACCTTCGTGGCCTCCCAGGATTGGTGACACACTACATTTTCTTCCCTCCAACAAACGCTTGCTTATTCCCACACGGGTAACCACGTTCTAATTAGTTGCCTCCTTCTGATGCACTAAGCCAGTGGGAGGCAGGAGAATCCTAACTTTACAAATGGTGAGATTAGACTCATAAAGGTGATCAGAGTTGTTTCTCTGTATCATGAAAGTCTCACCTTAGCTCTTATTCCCTCTGGGGGACCCTCCCTAACCCCACACAGCTGTTGCCATAATGCTTGTCAAATGCTAGTATAGTGACATAAGATCTGGAAGGGCAGGGACCCTGTCAGTCCAGCCCAAAGCCAGATCTCTCATTCCTAACATAGTGCCAAACAGTGCTGGGCTCTTAAATAAATATCAGGTTATTAAACTTAGCCAGAAAGTCTGAGAAATAAGTTCAGTTGGTCAACTCAAGCTGGATAATTTAAAGTAGATCCCTATTCAGAAACAAAACAAAGTTGGACATTTACAAAATTGCCATTAGAAAGTAGAAATCTGGGCCTGTCAAGGAAAAAATCTCAGGTAATAACCCAGTTTCTTTTTTTCCTGTACCCCTTCCCCTTTGGCATGATGGTCCCCCTCAGAGCCTCCATCCTCTTTCAAGCAACTATGTCTCTTTTATTCTCATCTCTTCCATTCCTCTCCCTTAACACAAAGCCTCATCCCCTCTAAAAGCTGTTCTTCAAAAATTGCTTCCACTTTCCCCGGTCCATGAGTGTCTTTGTACTTTGAAACTTTGTCATATCTTGAAAACAGGGAAGTTTTCTTTTCTGTGACTACAGTTCTGGGTGTTGATGGGTTTGTGGCATCACCTCCTGGGTACCCTGGAATCCTGACAGTATGGTAGGAGAAAGTATAGGGGAGGAAGAGGGCTTGGCTTAACTTGAAGACTGACCTGTAAAGAGCATTTCCCTTAACTGATTTGTAAAATAAATCAAGCATAGAAAACAAAGATGAAGACAGAACACAAAAACAGACCCTTTAGTCTCCTGATATTTTCTTAGCTTCGCGTCATCTGGTGTTCTCTCTTCGAGTCAGGGACCTTTCCCATCTCTGATTGTGGGAACAAATCCAACTGTAAGCCTCTTCTCAGTGTGCCTGGCAGTAGCTGCCACACTGTGTGCTATTTAAGAAGCTCTGTTTGGCTCCATGCTCCATAGAGGAGAGGAACATATGGCCGTGACTGTTAAAAATATTCATGAGTCATGTTGCCCAGTACTGAAGTACAACCACCTCAAGGGCAATTTTCCAGCAGCTCATATTGGTTTATATAACATGGAATGAAGACCAGATGAAGTTCCAGGAGGTATTCAGAGGAGACAGAATGCAGTGAGGCAAGTTAGAATTCAGTCGGTATGCTGGGTTGTATGTCCCTTCCGGAAAGATGCATAGAGTGTTGGTAGAATGTCAAAGTGAGGGACCCCACTCTTTGGTTCCATTTAGCGACCCAGTGTTCTGCTAAAACCTTCTATAGAAAGAACTTGAGTAGACTTGGAATTGAGGGTGACTCCATTCATTGATTCCCCGGTGACTTTCCTCTTCTCTCCATGACCATCAAGAACTCACCATGCCTCATGGCGTTTGCTTGGTCCAGAATATCCCTTTCTCTAACCTCCATGCTCCTACCAGAAGATACTTCCAGGGATAAATGTTCATGATTTTTTTAAAAAATGGCTTTTAGGGAACTTCTGAAAAAGTTCAGTTTGCAGTTGTCGCAATTGTTTTGGTGGTTGTTTTTACTTTAACATTTCTGAAAGTTTCTACAGAAGTGGTCCTGAGGGTGTTTGACTTCCCAGGAACACTTTATGTGATTTGTCAAACGCCGGTATTAAATAAGCACAATTAAAACAACCGGGGCTGTAGGATAAAATGGCTTAGCTCTCAGATGGTCTAAGAGCAGGCAGGCGGGACGTCTATAATAGTTTCATGATTTAGAATACAGTGTATTATTTGCCCTTTCTCCTTCTTTCCATTGTAAATTAATCATTAGAGGGCTCTATCTGAAGCACTTCTTTTCTCACTGTATCCTGTTTCAACAGGCCCCATGTGGGCGACTGCACCTGACTGTAATTTGGGGAACATAAATTGCAGTGGTTCAGCACTTTGTGCCTTCTCTAATAAGTTAATGTCACTCCCATCTTCTGGCACAATTCAATTCAGAAGGGCCGCAATGTATCATTAATGCATTAAAAAATGTTGTGTTTTTAGACCAAATACCTGGAATTAGCTGGGAGACTGACGATCCAAAACAGACTTTCTACAGTGCTTGGGAGCCCGGAGGAAGCAATTCTTGTTTCAGCATCTGCATTATCACAGCAGCCCCCGTACTTCAAAGGTCTGTGCAGGATGCTCAAAATAGGCACCTTGCCAAACAGAAATTGAAACACATATACGTATTACACTATTTGCCTTACAGAAATTAATTTTTATCCAGCAGCACCTAGGATTATTTAATATTTATCTTTAGCTGCAGGAAGATGAATCTATTATTTTATGAGTTGATTTTGTTATTCTACCTGAGTGTTTCAGTCCATCTTTCCAGTAGGAGACACTTATGGTCTCCTCTATCCCTTGCCTATCACCCTCTTTTTTATTATTATTATTATTAAGTACCTGGAAGCAATAGGAAGATTCATATTTTATCACTTGATTTCCCCCAGTTGGTTCCCCGGGAAGAAATGACCATGTCCTTTCAACGATCTGAGCAAATTTTAAGGTCTAGGATCATATCAGCCGAATAGACTCGGTGGTGGTAGTAGGTACTGAAGAAACAGTTTTGGATTGCAAATAAAGAAACCGAGTTCTAGAGCCTGTTGCCTCCTTTGTGACATGGGAGAGATCCCTTAACATTTTCCGAGCTTCCCCCTCGTCATCTGTACCTAAGTAGTTTAGAGTCAGTCCCTACAGAGCGCTTTCCCCTAGCGATTTGTCATTCTGAAAGGCCACCAAGGTCCTACAGTTCCTCCTTCTGTTGCTAAGATTTCAAAGGATTGTGTGCTATGTTGATTGTTTGCACCCGTGAAATTAAAGCGCCAAGAAAGGAAGGTGTCAGTGTGTTGAAGAACAAAATGACTGATAGAGTATCAGGGAGACTTGAGTGTATAAAAAGTCACAATATTGCAAAGTACCTTGTAGAGGGAACTGTTAAACATCAATGGAGCATTGCTGTGTCTGCATCGTCAGCAGTTCCCTGTGACCACAGTGAGAGAGATGCTAAAATGTCATTTCATGGACCACATTATGTGCTGCTTACGATGAACATTCTGGCCATGGTTTATTACATTTTTGATAAATTGGAACTTCTTGGACCCAAATTTGGTTAGCTTATCTCTAGTGCCATTTAAATATCTTAAAAGACTGAATTTGCCCCAAAGATTTAATCATCATTCAGCAGCAGTCTGTAACCATGTGGTACTAATTTAAATTACTGTAGCAATGGACAAGTCTCTATCCAGAAATTAATAAATGCAATTTATAAGGAATGTTAAGTAACAACTAACAATTTAATGCTTTGTGAGCTTCAGCCAAACTGATTAAATAATTAAAACAGATTTCTAGCGATAGGGGAAGAGATTTTACCATAAAAGAGATAAACAGTTTGGGAATTGTATGCATTCTTTTAGACATTTAAGATAATTAAATCCAAAACCTATGTTAAAAATAACACTAAAGGTCTGGTTTAAATCAGTAGTGGGAATTGCCAAGTTAAGAGCTGAATATCATCCTAAATGTCTGCTCCATTGTTTTAAATAAGGCATTTGGGGACTCTTTGAGCACTGGGTCAGTTTACAGAGCCTGCTATTGGTGGGACAATATTGGTCTCAAGCATAAATAAATGTATTCAGTGGAACTTTCTTCTTGCTATGATGTTTTAGGCTTTTACTAAGCTAAACTGGATGTTTAGATTTCTCAGAGTTAGTTGTTGTACAAACCTAAAACTTCCTTGTATATGGTTTTCAAATTCTTATTTGTTAAAAAAGGTAAAGGAATTTAGAGATCATAGCTGTTTTGATTTTATGTGTAATAAGTGTAATATATACATTTATAGGCTCAAAATAATTCAGTTTTGCAACAAATTGTTGAGCACTTGTGTATATACAGTACATGGATGTCTCTGTGATACAAAGATAAATAAGGCAGGGAAGCACTGTCTTTTCTGATGAATAATAATTTTGTAGGCTGCAAAAGCAGATGGTAGCCCCCTTGATAGAAATGACCATGGGTTACAATAGGACATATTCCTTTTAAGAATAAGTTTTTTAAAAAATTTGCACAAGTGAATCAAATCCATCAGTGTCCATCAATCATCCTTTACATTGTATCTGCAGCCCACCAAACCCAGTGTAAAAACTATACATCCGCTTGTGTGAGGGCTCTTACCTTAACTGTGGGAAAGCTGGATGGTGGTATCTACAGGATGGAGTGTAAATGTGGAAATTGTTGGAAAACCATATTTTGGGGGGGTACCCAGTTAGTGAATGCTAGCTGGTTGAATTTTCACTGACCTGGCCAGCTGTTTGGGGGTCAAGTAGATGCAAATTGAATGTTCTACTGCACAATAGGTTAGGAATTCGTTATCTTCCAAATTGAACTTATCATGCTTTGCTCAAAATGTTCTTTTCCTTATATGATAACCAATTATCCTGGTTTGCCTGGGGCTGAGGGGTTTTCTAGGATGTAGATCTTTTCGTGCTAAAACTGGAAGAGTCCTGGGCAAACCAGATGAGTTGATCATGCTGCCTTTTAACTTCTCCTCTTGTCTTCTCTATCCTGATTAATCATACTTTCACCTATTCAGTTATTCTGACTTTTCCATTTCTTTTTCCACATCCAAATTGTCACTGAATTTTATCAAGTGTTTTATTCCTCCCTCTTCTCCAGACTCTCAATTGTTGCCTTGGCTCGAGCAATATCATGCTTTTGCCTGAACAATTGAAGCAACTGCTAAACCGAAAGCCCTGTCTCTAGACTTGTTCTCACCCCAATCTCCCCATGACTCAGCTTCCAGTGATATTTAAAATGCCTATTCACTTTGCAAAGTCTTCAGTGTTACTTATTACACAAAATCTCAGTTTATGTACATGGTGAGAAAAAAGGCCCTCCATCATCTCGTTCCTGTCAAAATCTCCAGGCTTACCCCCAACAACACTCCTTCTTTTTTTTTTTTTTACTTAATTAATTTTTTAAAAAATATTTTTACATTATTTTTTTGGTTGTGTTGGGTCTTCATTTCTGTGCGAGGGCTTTCTCTAGTTGCGGCAAGTGGGGGCCACTCTTCATTGCGGTGCGCGGGCCTCTCACTGCCGCGGCCTGTTGCGGAGCACAGGCTCCAGACGCACAGGCTCAGTAGTTGTGGCTCACGGGCCTAGTTGCTCCACGGCATGTGGGATCTTCCCAGACCAGGGCTCGAACCCGTGTCCCCTGCATTGGCAGGCAGATTCTCAACCACTGCGCCACCAGGGAAGCCCCCAACACTCCTTCTTAAACTCTATTCTCCAGCCATTTGAATCCACTTGGCGTTCCATGGGGGCAGAATTCACACGTGTACTGTACACCTTTGGCTATAATATTTCCTATTTTTGGAAAGTCTTTCCTAGTCCCTTTTTCATCTTGCAAGCAACTACTTACTTTTCAAGACCCAGTTCAAGCATCACATTCCTGTATGAAATTCTTCCTTCCCCCACATAAAACTGACTGTTGCTAATTTGGGGCTAGACTGTGCCTTATATACTCCTCCTGCATCTAAAAACACATGTTAACAGTTACTTATGTAGTTATTAGTCTTCTGTTCTAGATTATATACTCTTCTAGTAAAGGAAACCTGATTTATTAGTATTTATTTCCAGATTTGGGTATGAGCTCTGACACATAACTGACAATGAAATGTTGATGGAGGGAAAGAAGAATCTGTCTCCCGCACCATGGGAACTACTCTGAGACCACAAGGCAGTGTGTGTGCTGCATCTCTAAGCACTTTGATGATGCCCTTCTCATATCACCTGGCTGAAACTTGAAGTAGTAGTTATTTACTTGTTCATCGTTTTACTAGTATATCTTCTATATCCTCATAGAGTAACTTCCAGAAGAAAATTTTATGTCCACATATTAGAAGAGGCACATTTTTATATCATCTTTTTTATTCTTTTGCTGTATGAGTCTTGATTCAAGTCTAACACTGTTGACTGTCTATCCAACATCCATTTCTCTGCCCCACCCCATTTCTTTATCCTTCCAAGCAGAACTCTGTTTATTCCAGGGTCACCTCTCCACCATAAGACCACGTACTCTGGAAAGGTTGCTTCCCTTCCCTAGGCTCCTAACTAGCCTAAGGCAGCCATGGTGGCCCCATTCCCCAAAGCTACGTAAAGATGGTTTGAGGTTCCGGCTTGTGACACAATTCTGGCCACTGAGATGTAAGACAAGTCTGCTGGGAGTCTTTTGGAAAGGTTCCCTCTCACAACAAAGGTACCCAGGAGGAAATGGTCTCTTATTCTCTGGATGTTGTTCTGTCTATAAGTGACACCTAAAACTACTGTGGCCATTTTGTGACACTGAAGGAGGCCAGCTTTTGGATGAAGGCAACACTAAGATCAGCATAGCAGCAAAATAGAAGGACCCCAATGTTTGATGTCATTATGGAGTCTCTGATCCTACTCCAGTTAGACCCCTCAGTCTCCTTCTTCTAGACTTGTAATTATGTTCCCTGTGGCTGAAAGTCTCATAACTGACACAGATGAGTTTAACATTGTAAACTGAGAGGGCCGGGGCCATTTGTTTAATACATACCACATGGTACTTCACAGGTAAGGATAAAAATGCTTAAAATATACTTGGAATAAAGGCAGAAGCCCAAATGACCATCTGAGAAGATTCAGTTGCCACCATTTGTTCAATAACTATGTTGAATGAATCAATCAATGAATAAAGATTCTGTTGGAGGAATTGTGCTAAGTGCTTATAAGGAACACAAACTCTAAGCGGTCACATCCTTTCTCTATATGAGCTAATGGTCTCATTAGTGAGCTGGGCAGTGACCTAAATTACTATACAATAAAGAAGAAAGTAATGGATATTACAGTAGTGATAACAATCTGACATTTACTGAGCAATTACTATGCACCTGGCGCTATTCTAAGTCCTTCCCAAGGAGTTTTATTTGCACCAACTATATCTTCTCTCTCAAATATTTTCCTCACAGACCACTTCAAAGCCTAAAAATACTTATATTCCTATATCTGTAGAAAGAGAGAAAGAAAGAAAACCACTGTCTTTCCTGACTTTGCTTTTCTGTCAAGATACCACCTTATTTCCCTTTTCAAACTTCACTAATTTTTTTCATTAATAAACTTTCTTTTTATGTTCACAAAAAAACTGAGTGGAAAGCCCAGAGATTTCTCATATACCTCCTGTCTTCAAACAGGCACAACCTTCCTCACCATCGACCTCTGCCACCACAGTGGTACATTTGTTACAATCAACAAACCTACAGTGACACACCATCACCCTAAGTCCGTAGTTTACGTTAAGGCTCACTCTCGGGGTTGTACATTCTATGGGTTTTGACAAATGCAGAATGGCATGCACCCACCACTGTAGTATCAGACAGAATAGTTTCACTGCCCTAAAAATCTCCTGTGTCCTGTCTATTCATCCCCATTCCCCCTTCCCCAAGTTTTTTGAAAAAATAAATAAATCACCCCTTCTTCTACGAGCCTTTATTGTTCACATCATATTCCTTCTTTGATCCACTGCACTTATTTTCAATCCCCTCATTTTTTTCAAACTGCCCTGAGAAAGGTCACGATGGACCATGATATGGACAATTCAGTGGCTGTACCCACTGCCAGTTCCTTCTTTTGTCCTCCCCTCCACTGCAACGCCATCTGCCCAGTTTATCCAAGCCAGAAACCATGGGCCCATGCTCAACTCTTACCTCTTTTCCTCTCCCACTTGTTAGTTCTGTCTCCAGAATTTCTACTGCATGAATTTCTCCCAAGAGAAACACAACGTTTCCTACCCGCCCTCAGAGGCTTTCATCCTCTCCTGGAGACCTCTGTAAAACTCTCCTAGCCTATTCTCATGCCAACCCAACCCTAGAGTGATGTCAGAGTAACTTTCAAAACCACCATTCTCTTCTTGCCACTCCCTGGTTGGAATACTTTAATAGTATCTCTTTCCGGCAGAATAGCATCTAAACTCCTCAGCACGGCGGCCCTGGAGGTCTTCACAGTCCTGCAAAGGTGCTACCTCCCTGGTGTCACCTCTAGCGGCTCCTCCTCCGTGCTGTCTCTCCGACCTCGACTGAAGTGGCCTGAGTCCCGAACATGTGTACTTCCGACGCTCTGTGACTTTACCCAGTCTCAGCTCTCTGTGTGGAATGCCCTCTCTCCCTTGTCCAGGTCATGAACTTCTACGAACACTGAGGAACAATGCAAATGTTCCCTGCTTTCCTGTTCATCTTTTCTAACATAGCTCCCTTATCAAAGCTCTTGTGCTGGGTTGTTATATGTGTTTCCCTGTGTTCCTTACCCCTTCTCTTAAATGTGAGCTTTTGAGACAAGGCACTTTGTATCATTCATCTCAAAATCTCCAGTACCTGGTACACTGTCTAAATAGGTACAGAATACTTACATGAGCCAGACACTCTTCAAGGCACTGTATATAACATGAACAGAGGACCGTCTTATACTCAGGGGACATAGCATTCTATTCTAGTAAGAGAAGACAGATACAGTGAATTTAGCAAAGGGCCAGTGCCATTAATGAATGAAAATGTTAAGACATAGAAGACGTAGGGAGTGGTAAGGACCATTGATAAACTGGGCAGTCCATGACCCACCCAAAGGCATTTATTTAAATTCACATCAAAACCTCAGCAGCTGTGCACAACTTGGCCCACTGAACATATTTGGGGGCCAGATTTGGCCAGTGGACTACCTCTTTAAGGTCCTTGTTGCACAGGCCTCTCTGTTCCACATCCTGTTCCTTGAAAAAGCAGGGAGAGACAATAGATCCTAGGACCCTGGCAGAATTTCCTTATTAGTCTGACTCCAGTCTACCTTAATAACAGCACCTTACTTGTCTTATCCTCTTTATCCTGTGCTTGTAGCTTTATGATTTTTTTTTTTTAGCAGCCACAAAGTTGTCCTGAGAAAATGATCCTTTTATATTCCTTGGAAAAAATACTCTTGTACTTGGAACTCAAAGGCCCAGCAATGAGAGTGCAAAGGCGGCAAAAGAGTGTGGGCTCTCTTATACCAGATTCAGAAGTTTTGGTGTCTTAAAAATAGCTTCAGCAATCATCCATTTTAGGGGATAGGAGAACAAAGAAGTACGCCATTCATATGTGTGGGTATGACTAGAGGGCAGAAAAATAAAATCGTAGTGTTTTAAAGTTGAAAAGTCACCTAAAGATAATTCAGGATTAACTCTCTCATTTTACAGATGAGGAAACTGAAGCTCAGGAATTAGTAACTTACCAAAGTTGTGGACCTTAATCTATTCAAGTAGCATTAATAGTTGATCATCTACTCTGCCCCCATGTTAGTAGCTAAGGGTTTCAAACAATAGAAATGAATGTGGGCTCTGACCAGCAAATTGTAGGTGTTTTCCAAATTTTTGTGACCTGAGTAACCTGCTCTTAATGGGGAAGAGACCCACGATAGAGGTAGCTGGAGCTGCATTATAGTTGATAGGAAGATGTGAGGATGGCGCATGAAGTGTGTGTAACTCCAGCCTGTAAATTAAACCAAAAGGCTTGCAGCATTATAAGTTCGATGGTATGTGGGAGAATGGTACTGTGTATCTATTGCATTATTCATTCATTCATTCATGCATTCATTGATTCATTTCCTCATCCACAAATGCTGAGCCCTTACTGTTACTGACTTCTGAACTAAATGCTGCAGCGGCCACCGTGTTATAGAATGTTCCTCCCTCCTTGGGCTCAAAGAGCTCCCAGTCCCACAGAGGAGCTAAATGAGCAAGTAGATCATCACAGTGCCCTGTGCCATGCGTTCAAGTGTGTTCTTCCTGGGTAAAAGGGAATCTTGGACTGGACTCTGCAGGCAGTTTGCTCTAAGTCAAGTGCCGTATTAAAAACACTTTACCACACCCTTCCTAGTCATGCCAGCAGTACCACCCATGCACCAATCATCCTCTGAAGAGCCTTTCCCCCTCAAGCAAAAATAACCTGCTTGGAAGATATTATGAAGAGCTTTTCTACTTCTTTTGAAGTTACAATACCCGCCAAGTGACGTACCCTGTGTTTCTGTTACACTCTTCCCGGAAGGACCAAGGCTCCTGAGTCATAAGATGGCAGCCATCCTTTGCAGCCATTGGCTCCTGAGGAGCAGGCATTTCCATCCATCTGCAAAGGGAAGAAGAATTAGCCGCCTGCTTGAATCAACCGTATGTGCGCTGGTTGGGAGCTGTTAGAGATGTACCCCTGACAAGAGCCGAGTTGCCCAGCCGGCTTCCCTTTATCAGATGGGCCGGTGCCAATCATCATTGTTCTCACAAGGTGAAAGCAGGAGTTGTTCCCCGTTAGAAGATGGTGCCATTCTGGCAGGGTCATCGTGGCGTTAAGATGCATAGCATTTGTCAGGTTTGCCTAGGACTTCTGGAGGTTTAGTTATGAAACTTGTTAATTGAGCTATAAATATAGCTGCAGCCTTTGCCTTCCAGTAAGGCAGTGTGTTAATTTGGGTTTGGCAGGGGGATGGTACAAGCTGCCAATGTTATGTTAGGATTAGTAACGTGCAGTACATTTTAACTCCACTTTCCCATGTGCCACGCTTTCCTCCTCTGTTTGTTATCTTTGTGAGGGAAGGGAGAAGAGGAGAAAGCAACCTCATTGTTACGGGCATCTTGTGTTAGGACTATTTATCTGTGAACCTGCCCTGCACCCTACAAGTCTCCAAGTGGAAGGAGTTAGAAGGATAAGTGAAGAAAGCCACGTGCTCTACCCCCGAGGGTTCCGCCGCAGACTTCTGCCCTGAGATTAGTGCAACCACAGTTGCCAACAGCAGAGTGTTTGCTCTTGCTTACTCCCAGGAACTCCATATTTAGGACATCTCTCTGTTCGTTAAAGTGAAAGTGATAATCATAAATATATGTTCTCCATAATACAAATATGTTCTCCCTCTCTTTTACATGCAAGGAATTACGTGTGGAATGGAGTGGGTTTGTTTGCTTATTTCTTCCTCAGATACTTATTAAAGGGGAAACATGTCACTTGCTCATCTCACTGAGAAAAAAAAATGTGACGGTTTTAAACTGTACATAAAAACAACTTTGGTTGTGTACTTTGTGGTCTTAGAGGAAAGGAAAGGGTGCTGTAGAAGCAGTTATTACCCTGCCTATTTAGAGATGCTTGGTAAGTGCTAGCTGAATGAATGAATGAATGAACGAATGAGTGGGTCTCACTTAAGCTGTGTTTTGAAAGAGTGGTCTTTGTAGATTATCCAGTCGATCATGTCTGCTTTCTTTTCTTAAAACATATCAGTGACCTGGAAATAGGTTGGCAAAATGTGGAATTCTGTTTGTTGGAAATGTGGTAAAGAAAAGAACTCACTTCCAGCTAAATAGTATCAAACATTTAATTTTTTTTCTAAATGCACCTGGCTTGAGTAGAAATATGAAAGAATGTAGAAGCCTAACATCCTGTGTGGGTCTCTGGAGACAGCACTGACTGCATTTCCCTGGTTATGAAATATTAGTGAGATCAGCTGCAACTCAATATTCTTTGTTTTTCATTCTGCTTTCCCCTCCATGGGCATATCTCTCACCCCTGATAAGTAGAAATTTCCAACTCCTTTTTGTTTTGTTTTGTTTTGTTTAATTAGAGCTGGATGTCTTTCTTCCTTCTTGAGTTGAACTCTAGAAATGAAGACGGTATGTCATGGATGAAGAAATGTGCTTCACTCTAATGAAGATTGTGTTCATTTTTTTTTTTTACAGTGAAACCGTAGCCTGCCTCAACTACACCAGCTGTTAATTGTATTTTCCTTAAGTCCTTTTGATATTCATTTGAAATGCATTTTATAACCCATCTGGTAACCTTGCTGCTAACCAACAATTATAGTCTGACATCTGAATACAGAGAATTTGGGACAAGCCACAGTTGTACATGGAAACTTTTAAAACAACGTCTCCCTTAATATATTCTTTACTAAAAAACATTGTGAAGACATGATTATAGCCTCACTAAATTCTGACATGCTAAGAAAAATGACTGTTCACGCTTTGAACATTTGTACCAACTTCATGACTGGGGAAATTGAGAGAACAATAATAATAATAGAAAAGGCACCAGCTCTGCCAGGCAATCCACTTTTTGTCCGTTCCGCCCCATTCACAAACTTGACACAGCCTGGACCCATGTTAATTCCAACTGTTGGAGGTGGACAGAGAGGGGGTGCTGTTCACAATGTGGTTACTTTGGAGACTGAAGAGTCTGGAATCAAAGCGATAGGATTATTAGAGTCTGAAGCAGGGCTGCTATGGGCACTTGTGGGTTTTTGTACTTAGGCACCAGGCCGAGTAGGCAAGTGTGGGCTGGAATCTAGCCGTGGTACTTCTTGCCAAGTTGTGTGCCCCAGCTTGGGGCTGCATCAGCTGGGAGGAAGGGTCCTTTCTGCCATTCAGCTGCCAGGTTGGAGTGCCTTTTTGTAATTCTCACAAAGATGCACTGTGTGCTAGAGGTGGCCTTGGCTGGAAATAACTGTTTGTGGGATCTCGTCCTTTCCACCACTATTGTGTGTCTGAAACTCTCCTGCCCACCCTCATCTCTATTGGTGGGAGAAGGAGTGAATTGTCTGATGGGGGGAATCTGGAAGGAGAAACCAGGCCTAGGTAGCTCTGCCTCTTCTTCTGTGTTTTTAGGGAACCAGCTACCTGGCAGGGGCACACGTCGTGCACATGGGCATGGGTGGTAACGAGGGGAGGGAGGAGAGAGCTGACCCAGTCCAGCATCTCTAAATCTAGGAAGCTGACTTGCCCATCTTTCCCAGTCTTGCTTTATTCAGTAAGAAAGGTTATAATTTGCCCTCCCCCGACCCCTCTCAGCTCACTTTTTTGTCTCATTTTTCCATTAGTTCAGAATTCAGGAAGAAGGGTGATACTTACTGGGCTTCCCCCCAGGGTCTTAGAGACCATACAATTCCCCATTTTCCCCACATCCATACTTAGAATTGTCCTTTCCAGCAGAAGCCGGGAACTGGTGGACCATTGGCCAGATCCAGCCTACATCATGCTTCGTTCGGCCCACAGAGTGTCTTTTGAAAATAATGGCATCGACATTGCAAAAGGGGAGAGTGCATGTACGTATCAAGATTTCTGGCCTTTCTTAAGCAATCAGATTGGAAAATCTGGCCACACTGGGTCTGCCTCCCCCCAGGGAAGCACTCAGCCTGAGTGACACTCCCTTTTTCACGGGGTATACACCCCCAGCCCCCCCTGTCCCCTCCACTCTCTGTTGGCTCTCGGGCTGAGGTGTGGTGTCAGTCACTATCTGTCACACAGTTCTTGTTTGGAAGTAAATGAATGTCCTTTTATTCTCTGTCCCTTTCAAAAGTTGACTGGGAAGTCTCCACTTATGAAGACACATGGGAGAGAGCAAATGCCTTTATGGAACCATAGATTATTTCCATATGGTTAAGGCATATTTTTTTCCCTGGATGATTCGCACATTATGCTACCTATTTGGCTCGTATTGTCATTTGGGATTCCTTTAGCATTTTTTAGAGAAAGTCTTTATGTTCTTTCCCAGTACAGCCAATGAAAAGGAATTTGCTGCTTCCTTAGCCAGCCCATTCTGTTACATGGAAGCTCTTCCGTGTCTTAACCTGATACCTGGCCTCAGCACTTCACAAACAATGATATTGGCTCAGCCATCTGGTGCCCAGCAAACAAATATCCTGCTGGTAGTTCTTAGAATTGTTCACTGAGGTTTCTTGTTCTTCTTCTGGTTGTGGGAGAATTTCACTTCCAAGCCCTTGTAGTTAACCATGGCACAGTGACTTGCATTGGCCAATGAAATGGTCACAGAAGGGATGAGTGCTGTTTTCAGGGAGAATCTGTGAGAATCAGTGTGAAATGAACACTTCACCCTTCTTCCCTCTGCTCATGACCGGGGACGCTCCGGGTAAGGGGCTCTTTCAGCCCGTGTCCCTGAGAGAGGGCAACTGGAGTTGGACGTCCCAACCGTCACCCCCACCCCAGATCAGAGATGGACTTGTAGAGCATGAGAGGAAAAATGAATTTGTTTTTGTCGTTCTAAGCCCCTGAAGTCTGAGGGTTGTTTGCTCATGCTGTAAACCCAGTCTATCTTGACTGACAGACCCCTGCTTCCACTTGGCTGTTCTGGCATTTGAAGAACATTCCTTTGCCTTCATTCTTCTTTTCCTCTGGAATAAATTTCCATTTAATGCATGCTTGTATGTTTTCTCGATATGCGACAAGTTCCCATTCCACTCAAGTGTAAGAGAATCTCTCTTAAGATGATTATCTCTATGGTCAGCTCTGCCAACAGCTGCAGAGCACTCCAGAACAGAGAGTGAAATCTGCCTTGAGGCCAGAAAAAGAACAATGTGACCATACCTTATTTAAGAATATGTCACCTTGGGCCGGTTTGCTATTCTATCTAGCCCTGAGTTGTTTCTAACAGGGGCACCAAGACACATGCCTTGGGGAGTGCAGTTGCCGTCCATGGGGTTGGCCTCTGGGAACAAGTATGGGTGTTCTTCAAGTTTCCCATTGAGCTCCTGCCATGCTCGAATGTATCCAAACTCCTTGAACTTGCTGGTGTACTTAGCTTTTTTCTGTAAGCCTAGACTTACCTGGGGGAGTAAGCTCCAAGGTTTACTGACTAGTGTGCAAATACTCCCTTTGTTGGTTCTGAACAATGTCTTCCAAAATTCAGGAAACACTGTCTGGTTTTAGTATTCTAATTTTATAGGCTTGAACTCCATAACCTTTGATTACATGAACCTTCCCTGTCCTACTGAGAAAAGACTTTTCCATTTGGGGGTTATTTATAAGGATTTTTAAACATTCCTAATAATTCATCAGAATTGAAATAGTATATAGTATACTAGATATTAAAAAAATAAATTTACATTCATTTATCCATCCACTTGTCTATCCACTTGTTAGTATATCCTGTTCTGTTTCTGCCTAAAGGTATGTTTGGGTGGTGTGAAGGGTGGCAAGGAGAAACTAAATGGGAACTACAAAGAGAAAACAAAATTCCTATTGCTTCTCCCTACACACCTCCTAGGCCCTCCCCTCTCCATGGGCCCCCATTCGGGATATTAGAGAGATGAAGGCAGAAGATTCTAAAGGCCAAAGTGGAAGCCTGGGCTCATCACAGGTATTTCAGTGGGGAAACCATTTTGATCTATCCACTGATGATAACTTTGGGCAAGGTACAATAGAAAGAACTTGAAATTCTGCAGTAAGAAGGTTCTAGCTCCAGTTCTGGAGATAGTGAGGCCATTTGTCTGGGCTAAGCCTCACTTTCCTGTTTTTTTCTTTTTTTTTTTTTTAAAGTTTATTTATTTTTTTTGTTTAGGGCTGGGTGGGATCTTCGTTGCTGTGTGCGGGCTTTCTCTAGTTGCGGCGAGCAGGGGCTACTCTGTTGCAGTGCACGGGCTTCTCATTGTGGTGGCTTTTCTTGTTGCGGAGCACGGGCTCTAGGCGCACGGGCTTCAGTACTTGCAGCACACGGGCTCAGTAGTTGTGGCACTTGGGCTCTAGAGCGCAGGTTCAGTTGCGGTGCACGGGCTTAGTTGCTCCACGACATGTGGGATCTTCCTGGACGAGGGCTCGAACGCTTGTCCCCTGCATTGGCAGGTGGATTCTTAACCACTGCGCCACCAGGGAGGTCCCTCACTTTCCTGTTTTGTAAGATTTTTTGCTCAACCTGCCTCACCGAGGTGACCCTGAGAGTCAAATTCCCTATGGGAGCATTCCTGTAGAGTAGACTGCTCTGAATGGGCTAAATTGTTTTCATTACTGTTCTTCCATCCTACACAGCTAGAAGAGGCATATTTTTTAGGAGGGGCTGGTTTTCCCCCAAAACGTTTTGGGTGGCCCCAGTCGGCCCTGTGCTTCTGCCATCTCTTCCTCCACAGCCCTTGAAAGAACGCAACTCCAAAGAGTAACAGTGAAGCATGTTTCCTGCGCCAGGTCATCTTCACCTCTCTCCCTGCTACAGATGGATGCCCCTGGGGAATTCAGTATCTCTCTGTCCTTCACTGGGCTTGTTGCTGAGTTTACGTGGGAAGTCCGTGAGGTCACAGGACCTAGAAAAGCTAAAGTCTGACTTGGCAGGAACTAGAGCTTCTGGCTGTGCTCAGATATTGGACTTTTCTGGCATGGGATGTCTCTATTGGAGGGCCATGCCACCTGGGTACAACGAGGCTCTGGAGGGGTTACCAGCAGGATCCAAGGACGCTGTGGAGAAGGAAGGCCTCCAAGAGCTGTCAGCAGGCCACTTCTATACAAGAATCTCTCTTCTCCTTCCTCCAGAGTAGGATGTGCTCCTTCACTCCATCTCCCACTTCTGTCCCCTGGAATAAGGTTTTTCTCAGACAAGCATGGTTTAAGGATTGCCAGTGCAATCCTGATAACTGAGCACTTGGTCAGTAATCTTTTCTTTGGGCAGGGACTAGCCATTTTCCAGTTTATTTTCTGGATAGTTGGAAGTTTCTGTCGTGTTGCTTTTAGCAGCCTTAGGAGCTTATTGTCAGGGCCACGCAGAAATATACTTTCTGTCAAGCTTTGGTTTCTGAGGTAGGAATGCCTGTAAATCATTGCTGCCACCTTGTTTTTCATTTTTTTAAGAGAATTATTTTGAAACCAGACCAGATGTGTGGTGGACTGAATCGGTGAAGGAAAAGGAAGGGGATTCTGAGCGATCTAGTCAGTCCTTTCTGGGAAAGCAGATTGTGGGTGAAAACAGGGGTATAAAGGAATCAACAGATATTACCTTTTCATGTGTCCTCCCATCTTACGCGTATTCGGTATAATAAGAATATCTAAGCCGGAGGGCAAGGCTTTGTGATCTATGCCTCAGATTTATTTCTACTCCCTGCAGCCACTGCTTCGCTAACCTTGCTCTGCCCGCATCATCTTTCATCCTTCCAAAGTAAATAAAGGGAGTCCTCGTCAGCTTTTGTTCTTAATTAGCTATCAAAATTTGAGGTGTCACCCAGACTTTGAAGGCTCCTCTTGACACTGTCTTAAGAATGTGAGGGTTTGCCCTGTTGTCCTTGACTAACTGGCCTCTCTTCCATCAGCGGTCTCTGAGATGCATGTAGCCGTCTCTGAGATGCATGTAGCCGCACACGCTTTTTCTGCCTGGCTCCCATCACCAGTTCCAGAGACGGTGGAGCTCCTGGCCTCTGTTTGTATGTAGAGCTGTCTGAAATGCAGTCGGGATCTCTTGAGGTGAAAAGAGTTATATAAACAGAGACTGTTATTATGGATTCTTACTACAGATGGAAATGACTGGGTATTCTCAAAATAAATAACATTTCATATTTTTATAGATATGTAACATAATATGCATGTGTGTGTGTGTGTGTATGTATTTATATTCTTTCCATCTTGAATACACAGCCTCTCCTTCCTTAGCACTTGGATAAGCCATTCATTTTGCCTCCTGCTTTTTTGATTCTCTTCTTAAGAATTCATTTAATTGTTGCCAGCATTTGGAGAGTTAGGATGAAGCGGTTATAGGCTTCCTGCTAGCTCCTGCCAGATAAGTCTGCCATGGCTATAGCAGTTAGGAGAGCTGAATGCTGAAAACACTTAAGTTCTGTTTTTCCACTTCCCCTCTAAAGAGAGATCAATCAGCTTGTGGCTCAGCATAATCACAAATGGAAACTTCCTAGAAGAGGCGCCCAGAGTTAGAGGATTCAGTGTAAGGCACCTAGATCCAGAAGTTGCTTGTTTAGATATTTTGGGAATCCCCTTCTTCTTTTTATTGAATCAGTGTATTTATTTTCCTTGAATTTTAGAGGTCAAAGCATGCTGTATCTCATTTACATTGATCTACTTCCAGTAAAACAAACAAGTGAATGTAGGTAAATGAATGATAGGATTACAACTTTCCTAACGGTGCCATTCCCACAAGGAAAATCCTGAGTATTGGTACCCTGTTGCCTGGGGTTTGCAGAAAAAAGCAAGTATGCCAAAGATTTATCCCGAGACATAGAGGAGGAAGATTGGCATCCACAAGTCCGGGCAGCACAAGGCGGACAACAGCTGGCTGTGCCAGCTCCACCTGGCTCCAATAAAGGACTGGCTAGCATCCTTGGCAGTGGCTGGTGGGAGAGGCAGGCAGAAGCCAACTGCCCCCAGGCTGGCCAGTTCTGGTGGAAGGAATTGGAGGAAGGAGAGAGAGCTGGGTGAGAGGACCTCAGGCCCTCAGTATGGTGCTGAGAAAATGGCTGACTTGGGGGAATTCAGGCCAATTAGAGAGTGATCCTTTCACGGCAGCCATCTGGACATGCCTGTAAGGGGGCTGAGCCTATAATTGGGAAGCTACCCTAAATGACAACTTCCAAATTTTAAGAGGATTTGATCGAATTTTAAACTAAGATTTATTGAAAGCCTCATCTATAAACAGGCTCTTTGATAGGTGCTGGGGTCTCTAACAACAATAATCATAATGGTGATAATAACAAGATGATGATGATCATTGCTAACCTTTAATGAGCATTTATTAAGTGCCAGAATCTGTTACATGCCTCAGCCATTTACTTCTCACAATCTTCTATAAGGTAGGCATTATTTTTATTATCATCCGCATTTTAGAATGAGGAGACCAAGATTTAGGGAGTTTAAGTAATATGCCCAGGGTCACAGAATTAGATGATACATGTGTAATCTAGACTATGCTAAAAATATGTGGTCTGTACATAAGGAACTAATAGTCTAGTAAATAAAGTAGACATGAAAGAAAATACACAGTAATGGTGAAAATAATCCCACAGTAATGCACTCTGCAACAGAGCAAATTCAGATATAGCATGGTTGAATACTGGATTTCATTCCTGGCTTCAAACTCACCTACACTCAAAACTTAATGGCATAACAACTCAACTTGTTTTTTTAAGATTAATTTTTTTGGACTCCATTCATAGTGATGTGGAGGGGTGTCACTGTAGAGTAGCAGCAGTTGATTTGTATAGTGTACTAATAGTGGCTGTTTTATTGGCCATGTACTATAAAGTCATTAATTCTAGTCTTTACAATCATTGGGAAAAGTAAATAATGTTATCCCTGGTGTACAGGCCATGGAGCTCAAATAATTTGCTCAAAGTGCAGAGTTAGTAAAGTGGCAGAGCTAGGTCAGAGCGGAGACTGTTCCAATCTCATGCTTTCTTCACTATGTGCATCCATATTGCCTCTCTCCAATAAGGTAGGATGTACGTGATACAATTACACAGAGGAAGAAGCATATTTAATTTTATGGAAAGGGTTTGCATAGGGAAGAGAGAGCAAACATTTATGGAACTCTTCTTCTGTGCCATCCACTGTCCTGAGCACTTAGCATGTATTTTTTTTTTTTTTTCATTTAATCTTTGTAAAAACTAAGTCAAGACTTATGGACGAATAGGAATTTTCCAAAGAGACTGTGGGGAGATGTGGCTCCAAGAAGAGTGATAGTGTGATAAAAGGTATAGAGGTATGAAATACTATGGCGTGTTTGGGGGAATTAGAATCATTTTGGTATTATGGAAACATAAAGAGCAGTGCAGAAATAGAGAATTTGTGGTTGTGAAGGAATGGAAGATGGCAGTGACTGGAGATGGGGTTGTAAAGATAGAACTGCAGTGACCTTCTGGAGGACCTAGAACCAAGGAAAACGGATCTTTTCCTAAAGACATCAGCTAGGTGGCAGAGTCAAGGGAGAAACAAGTCCAGGTAGAAATTCGATCTTCAAAAAAAATCTTGAAAAACAAAGCTATTATCCCATTTCTTTTACATCAAAAAGGAAACAAGTTCAGCTAGAAAGATGAAGGACTTTAGCCAAAATCATACAGTTTGTAAATGGCAGAGCTGGGCTTTGAATTCACATCTTTCTGGCTCAAAAACCCATGTTTATCTATTATCCCAAGATGTTATGCTTGAAATGGCTCATTCCCATATACTGGAAGGAAACTGAATAGAAAGGAGGTGAGCAGAAAGTGTTCAGCAGCTTCAGACCTGCTCATTCAAGATTGTCCTGTTACCAAAATAAATTTTTCTCCTTATAGATTTTTATTAGAATTCCTAATATTGCACTTGCCATGATGAATTTTTCAAAATGTCAATCAAGAAACATGATGTTTAAAGATGAAGTCACACAAGAGCGTGAAGAAAAGGAACACTTCAAGTCAAGGTGGAGCTTCTCCCACTCCTTTCACTAGGCAGGTCACCACTGTTTAAAATTTGAAAGTAGGGCTCCCAAGAATTGCTGCCAAGAATACGTGCACAGTGACACCCAGTGAGGACACAAATCTTACCGGAAGTCCACTTGCCTAGTCCCGGCACTGAGCTGTCTCCATTTGGAGTAAAGGCCTCATTTTTTCTATCTATACAAAAATGCCATATTTTTAGGTTAGCAGATGCCACCATCAGGAAAGAAGGAAGCATCAATAAATTGGCAGTTCCTATTAAAAGTTTTATCTGGTCTCCACATTTTACATCAAGGAGCACCACCGGATACATAAATGGTAGAATTTAACTTCAAAGTTAATGGTGCTTTCAACCTCTACCCCAAATTGTTGTTAACCCTCCCATACATTTGCTATTCTTGATTGACACTACAGATTGGTTTGATTTGGTTTCTGCTTTTATTTTGTCCTAACGTCTAGAGAAAGAGCTGTGGTACAGTAGTCAAAGAATTCACTTTTCTACTCACTAGTTGGCTGATCTTTGCCATGTTGGTTACTTTCTCAGAACTCTGCTTTACTCGGCTTCAAAATGGGCATAATAATACTTCACAAAGGTGTTTAATGGGCAGGGCCTGGCTGGAAATAAGAGCTAAAAAGTGGTCATGACTATCTGATTATCTGTGTGTTACACAGTAACAGGGTCAAGATCTTAACACAGGTGCATTTTCATACAACCTGGCCGGAACTGCTATCACTCCAGAGCCCCCAGGTGACAGGTTTACTCCAAGGACAGATAGTGGATTATGGACTCAAAATGGGGAGGTTTTGACAGACATATAAGGACCAGTCTTCCAGGTGGTCCGATGCCATACCACCTCTAGCCTATTTTATTTGTTTGTTTTGCTATCCTCTCTTTGAAACTTTCTTTGGTTGAAATCCAATTCAACATGACTTTTTAATTAATATAACATGTGTTACATATAAAGCTACACATTAATATTAAATATAGTATATATTTAGGTTATACATTAATGTAAGTAAATTGTCTCCAAGTCTTTGCTCAAATGTACATTCTCAGTGTGGTCTCCCATGATGACCCAAAATAAAATCCAACCTTCCTCATGGCACCCCTTCTCTTCTTTTCTGCTTTTTTTTCTCCTTGGCAATTTTTACCATCTAATATGCTATTTAATTTCTATTCTGTTCATATTTTGTTTTTCTCCTCTGATCAGAATACATGCCCCATGGGAGCAAAGATTTTGATTTTTTAAAAAATCTTAATAGTCTTTTTCCCAATGCCTGGAATTTAGTAGGAGGTCAGTATTGAAAAATATTATCTTGTTACTTTTCTCCCTGAATTTCCAGGATGTGATGGCTTACTTTACAAAAACTCATCCATGAAATGCTTTTTCTTTTGATAGTTAAGATAAAATTCCAGACATAGAAGCTCTAATAAGCATACTCAAAAATTTTACGTGGCCCATCATTTATGAAAACCAAAGTAATTGGTTGGCTTGTGGATTCTGACAGAGTCCTTTATTCTTCAGTGGAGCTGCTTTGTTTTCTCAAGTCTCTACTTGATTGGATAAGATGGAATTAAGAAGGAGGACCTGACCATTGGCACCTGATTACATGTCTTTGCTGTGTGGCTGACAGGGTCTTGGTGCTCCGGCCAGGTGTCAGGCCTGTGCCTCTGAGGTGGGAGAGCCAACTTCAGGACATTGGTCTACCAGAGACCTCCCGGCTCCACGTAATATCAAATGGCGAAAGCTCTCCCAGAGATCTCCACCTCAACACTAAGACCCAGCTCCACTCAATGACCAGCAAGCTACAGTGCTGGACACCCTATGCCAAACAACTAGCAAGACAGGAACACAACCCCATCCATTAGCAGAGAGGCTGCCTAAAATCATAATAAGGTCACAAACACCCAAAAACACACCACCGGATGTGGTCCTGCCCACCAGAAAGACAAGATCCAGCCTCATCCACCACAACACAGGCACCAGTCCCCTCCACCAGGAAGCCTACACAACCCACTGAATCAACCTTACAGACAGACACCAAAAACAACAGGAACTACGAACCTGCAGCCTGCGAAAAGGAGACCCCAAACACAGTAAGTTAAGCAAAATGAGAAGACAGAGAAACACACAGCAGATGAAGGAGCAAGGCAAAAACCCACCAGACCAAACAAATGAAGAGGAAATAGGCAGTCTACCTGAAAAAGAATTCAGAGTAATGATAGTAAAGATGATCCAAAATCTTGGAAATAGAATGGAGAAAATACAAGAAATATTTAACAAAGACCTAGAAGAACTAAAGAGCAAACAAACAATGAAGAACAAGACAATAAATGAAATTTAAAATTCTCTAGAAGGAATCAATAGCAGAATAACTGAGACAGAAGAACGGATGAGTGACCTGGAAGATAAAGTGGTGGAAATAACTACCACAGAGCAGAATAAAGAAAAAAGAATGAAAAGAATTGAGGACAGTCTCAGAGACCTCTGGGACAACATTAAACACACCAACATTTGAATTATAGGGGTCCCAGAAGAAGAAGAGAAAAAGAAAGGGACTGAGAAAATATTTGAAGACATTATAGTTGAAAACTTCCCTAATATAGGAAAGGAAATAGTCAATCAAGTCCAGGAAGCGCAGAGAGTCCCATACAGGATAAATCCAAGAAGAAATATGCCAAGACATGTTTAATCAAATTAATCAAATTATCAAAAATTAACCACAAAGAAAAAATATTAAAAGCAGCAAGGGAAAAACAACAAATAATATAAAAAGGAATCGCATAAGGTTAACAGCTGATCTTTCAACAGAAACTCTGCAAGCCAGAAGGGAGTGGCAGGACATATTTAAAGTGATGAAAGGCAAAAAGCTACAAGCAAGATTACTCTACCCAGCAAGGATCTCATTCAGATTCGATGGAGAAATTAAAACCTTTACAGACAAGCAAAAGCTAAGAGAAATCAGCAGCAACAAACCAGCTTTACAACAAATGCTAAAGGAACTTCTCTAGGCAGGAAACACAGAGAAGGAAAAGACCTACAATAACAAACCCAAAACAATTAAGAAAATGGTAATAGGAACATATATATCGATAACTATGTTAAATGTAAATGGATTAAATGCTCCAACCAAAAGACATAGACTGGAAGAATGCATACAAAAACAAGACCCATATATATGCTGTCTACAAGAGACTCATTTCAGACCTAGGGGCACATACAGACTGAAAGTGAGGGGATGGAAAAAGCTATTCCATGCAAATGGAAATCAAAAGAAAGCTGGAGTAGCAATTTTCATATCAGACAAAATAGACTTTAACATAAAGACTATTACAAGAGACAAAGAGGGACACTACAGAATGATCAAGGGATCAATCCAAGAAGAATATATAACAATGGTAAATATTTATGCACCCAACATAGGAGCACCTCAATACATAAGGCAAATGCTAACAGCCATTAAAGGGGAAATCGACAGTAACACAATCATAGTAGGAGACTTTAACACCCCACTTTCACCAATGGACAGATCATCCAAAATGAAAATAAATAAGGAAACACAAGCTTTAAATGATACATTAAACAAGATGGACTTAACTGATATTTATAGGACATTCCATCCAAAAACAACAGAATACACATTCTTCTCAAGTGCTCATGGAACATTCTCCAAGATAGATCATATCTTGGGTCACAAATCAAAAGCCTTGGTAAATTTAAGAAAATTGAAATTGTATCAAGTATCTTTTCCGATCACAACACTATGAGACTAGATACCAATTACAGGAAGAAATCTATAAAAAATACAAACACATGGAGGGTAAACAGTACACTACTAAATAACCAAGAGATCACTGAAGAAATCAAAGAGGAAATCAAAAAATACCTAGAAACAAATGACAATGAAAACACGATGACTCAAAACCTATGGGATGCAGCAAAAGCAGTTCTAAGAGGGAAGTTTATAGCAATACAGTCCTACCTTAGGAAACAAGAAACATCTCAAATAAACAGCCTAACCTTACACCTAAAGCCTTTAGAGAAAGAAGAACAAAGAAACCCCAAAGTTAGCAGAAGGAAAGAAATCATAAAGATCAGATCAGAAATAAATGAAAAAGAAATGAAGGAAACGATCAATAAAGATCAATAAAACTAAAAGCTGGTTCTTTGAGAAGGTAAACAAAATTGATAATCCATTAGCGAGACTCATCAAGAAAAAAGGGAGAAGACTCTAATCAATAGAGTTAGAAATGAAACAGGAGAAGTAACAACTGACACTGCAGAAATACAAAGGATCATGAGAGATTACTACAAGCAACTATATGCCAATAAAATGGACAACCTGGAAGAAATGGACAAATTCTTAGAAAAGCACAACCTTCTGAGACTGAACCAGGAAGAAATAGAAAATATGAACAGACCAATCACAAGCACTGAAATTGAGACTGTGATTCAAAATCTTCCAACAAACAAAAGCCTAGGACCGGATGGCTTCACAGGTGAATTCTAGTGAACATTTAGAGAAGAGCTAACACCTATCCTTCTCAAACTCTTCCAAAATATAGCAGAGGGAGGAACACTCCCAAACTCATTCTACGAGGCCACCATCACGCTGATACCAAAACCAGAAAAAGATGTCACAAAGAAAGAAAACTACAGGCTAATATCACTGATGATCATAGATGCAAAAATCCTCAACAAAATACTAGCAAACAGAATCCAACCGCACATTAAAAGGATCATACACTATGATCAAGTGGGGTTTATCCCAGGAAGGCAAGGATACGTCAATATACACAAATCAATCAGTGTGATAAACCATACTAACAAATTGAAGGAGAAAAACCGTATGATCATCTCAATAGATGCAGAGAAAGCTTTTGACAAAATTCAACACCCATTTATGATAAAAGCCCTGCAGAAAGTAGGCATAGAGGGAACTTTCCTCAACATAATAAAGGCCATATATGACAAACCCACAGCCAATATCCTTCTCAATGGTGAAAAACTGAAACCATTTCCTCTAAGGTCAGGAAGAAGACAAGGTTGTCCACTCTCACCACTATTATTCAACATAGTTTTGGAAGTTTTAGCCACAGCAATCAGAGAAGAAAGAGAAATAAAAGGAATCCAAATTGGAAAAGAAGAAGTAACGCTGTCACTGTTTGCAGATGACATGATACTATGCATAGAGAATCCTAAAGATGCCACCAGAAAACTTCTAGAGCTAATCAATGAATTTGGTAAAGTAGCAGGATACAAAATTAATGCACAGAAATCTCTTGCATTCCTATACACTAATGATGAAAAATCTGAAAGAGAAATTAAGGAATCACTCCCATTTACCATTGCAACAAAAAGAATAAAATACCAAGGAATAAACCTACCTAAGGAGACAAAAGACCTGTATGCAGAAAACTATAAGACACCGATGAAAGAAATTAAAGATGATACAAACAGATGGCGAGATATACCATGTTTTTGGATTGGAAGAATCAACATTGTGAAAATGACTCTACTACCCAAAGCAATCTACAGATTCAGTGCAATCCCTAACAAACTACCAATGGCATTTTTCACAGAACTAGAACAAAAAATTTCACAATTTATATGGAAACACAAAAGACCACGAATAGCCAAAGCAATCTTGAGAAAGAAAAACGGAGCTGGAGGAATCAGGCTCCTGGACTTCAGGCTATACTACAAGGCTACAGTAATCAAGTATGGTACTGGCAGAAAAACAGAATTATAGATCAAAGGAACAGGGTAGAAGGTCCAGAGATAAACCCACGCACATATGGTCACCTTATATTTGATAAAGGAGGCAAGAATATGCAATGGAGAAAAGACAGCCTCTTCAATAAGTGGTGCTGGGAAAACTGGACAGCTACATGTAAAAGAATGAAATTAGAACACTCCCTAACACCATGCACAAAAATAAACTCAAAATGGATTAAAGACCTACATGTAAGGCCAGACACTATCAAACTCTCAGAGGAAAACATAGTCAGAACACTCTATGACATAAATCACAGGAAGATCCTTTTTGACCCACCTCCTGGAGAAATGGAAATAAAAACAAAAATAAACAAATGGCACCTAATGAAACTTAAAAGCTTTTGCACAGCAAAGGAAACCATAAACAAGACGTTAAGACAACCCTCAGAATGGGAAAATATATCTGCAAATGAAGAAACTGACAAAGGATTAATCTCCAAAATTTACAAGCAGCTCATGCAGCTCAATATGAAAAAAACAAACAACCCAATCCAAAAATGGGCAGAAGACCTAAATAGACATTTCTCCAAAGAAGATATACAGATTGCCAAGAGACACATGAAAGAATGCTCAACATCCTTAATCATTAGAGAAATGCAAATCAAAACTACAATGAGATATCATCTCACACCAGTCAGAATGGCCATCATCAAAAAACCTAAAAACAGTAAATGCTGGAAAGGGTGTGGAGAAAAGGGAACCCTCTTGCACTGTTGGTGGGAATGTAAATTGATATAGCCACTATGGAGAACAGTATGGAGGTTCCTTAAAAAACTAAAAATAGAACTACCATATGACCCAAGAATCCCACTACTGGGCATATACCCTGAGAAAACGATAATTCAAAAAGAGTCATGTACCACAATGTTCACTGCAGCCTTATTTACAATAGCCAGGACATGGAAGCAACCTAAGTGTCCATCAACAGGTGAATGGATAAAGAAGATGTGGCACATATATACAATGGAATATTACTCAGCCATAAAAAGAAATGAAGTTGAGTTATTTGTAGTGAGGTGGATGGACCTAGAGTCTGTCGTACAGAGTGAAGTAAGTCAGAAAGAGAAAAGCAAATACCGTATGCTAACACATATATGTGGAATCTAAAAAAAAAAAAAAAAGGTTCTGAAGAACCTAGGGGCAGGACAGGAATAAAGTCGCAGACGTAGAGAATGGACTTGAGGATATGGGGAGGGGAAAGGGTAAGCTGGGATGAAGTGAGAGAGTAGCATCGACATATATACACTACCAAATGTAAAATAGATAGCTGGTGGGAAGCAACCACATAGCACAGGGAGATCAGCTCGGTGCTTTGTGACCACTTAGAGGGGTGGGCTAGGGAGGGTGGGAGGGAGACGCTAGAGGGAGGAGATATGGGAACATATGTATACGTATGGCTGATTCACTTTGTTATAAAGCAGAAACTAACACACCATTGTAAAGCAATTATACTCTAATAAAGATGGTAAATAAATAAATAAAGTAAATAAAGGGAAGTCCCTAAACATTTAATTTATAATGTACTCCATGTCTTTATAAAGACTCAGAGTGATTTGAATGGCTCATTGTTCTTTTAATAAAATCTCTCTACAGAAGTCTGGAAAAAAAAAAAAAAACAAAGTAATTTCCTAGTTGTCCTGGGTGATACATTTTCCCCTGGGATAAGAAGCCTGAAGGTTGGCTTTGTCTATTTCATGGAAAGAAATAAAATTTAAAAGTATCTTTCAATGTATGATTTTGCTCCCACAGTATTATTAGAGATTTCTAAGACTGTAATGTCAATCAGAGGTATTTCCTAACAGATAGTAATTAAAGACTTAAATCTTTACACAAACAGTGCAGTGAAATTGCTCTGAAAGTGTAAAGAAAAAAGAAAGTCCACCTGCTCCAAATCTCTCAATGTGAAAATACTTGTTTATAAATTGTCAACTCCATATATATGTGTGTGTGTGTCGTTTTTTAAATAATGGTTATTTCAAGCAAGTAAAGAGCTTTACTTTTGTCATCTATACATAACATTCGTATGAAAATAATGAGACTTTTTTCTGGCGACTTAATTGATCCATTGAATTTTCAGTTGCCAGTTAAGTGACTAAGGCAGATGAGGTGACAAAGATTTTTTTAATCTTTTTTTTAAGTACTGTAATGGAAACATACATAAATTACAGTATGTTTGTATAAAGGACGCATTTAATAAGATAACATATAGATATGTGCAGGTTGAGAGGGAGGAAGGGTAGCTTTCTCATAGAGAAGTGTAAAATGGTACATAATTCAAGATCACAGGCAGCTTAATCACATAAATATAAAGAGACAACCCATTTTATTTGTTGGCTTTTGCGCTTATATTTTATCCTGGAACTTTATTTTGTTTAACTAACAGTGATTTTTCCTTCCCTCTCCTGAGTAACTATTTTATATCCCTGAGTTTGGGGAGAAGGAAGAGGCTTAAAATTACAGTAAGAAAATAGGAGGAAGGATTAAGCTATCTTTGTCTGCAGGTTATAATGTGTGTTTATTATTTTTAAAGGTTTAAGACACAGCTGCTAGCTGCTGTGGTCTGCAGAAAAAGAGGATCATTCTGGCTGGTTCTTGTGTGTCAGAAGCATTTCTGCCTAAGCACAGTGAACTTCCTAGAATACCACCCTCATGCAGCTGATGGACGCCTCGCTTGTGTTGTAAGCAGTGCATATTATTGTATACAATTTACTGCAAAGGGGAGTGATATGAATAGAGAATGGATACAGTAGCTTACTGCGTTCGAGCAGGTCTTTCCTGGGCTCCTAAATGTTAACTGGATAGTAATGTAAGTTATTACTCTCATTAAATTAGGCCACAAACAAGTCAACAGTGATTCAGCAAAATGGCTTTGTTTGTATAGCGCAAGGAAGTCTGATAGATATCCAGTCACACATTTATGGCTAAATGGATGAAGATTTTAACATTACAGCCTAATAAAAACCCCATACTGTGTGATTAAATAAGAGGGAAAGCAGTAAAAAAGAGAACGCATAATGACGGTAACATGTAGGTCAGTTACAATTTAATTGTCATTGCACTTCATTGCTAACATATCAATTCTCTGCTGCTTAGCTGAGCAGAAAACAACAACTTAACATGTACACTGGGCCCACTGACGAGTCGTCAACCCCCCACTTCCATCACCTGCTTTTGACTACTTCCTTAACAACCACATGAAGTCTTCCTGCTTTAATAGGATAATCTCGCTGAAAGCTCCTGCTGATTATTTCTTCCCATGCTCAATGCATCAATGATCAGTAAATTTACTTCACACTCTACATAGATGCTAAAATTAGATTGTTTGCATTACAACTTTCAGTACTTCTGCAACAAGAAACACCTGCCTGCAGATTTATATTGTTTTGTTTAATGGTTTAAAATAAAGATAGCCTCACCGTGGCGATACCTTGATGTACTATATCGGAGGCGCACAATGGCTGATCATTTTTCTTACTTATCCAATTTGTACTGTATTTCTTGCCATATAAGGTATAGCTTCATTATCATTAATTGCAGCTTTAGAAAAACCAAGGAAGTATTTATTCTTGCCAACTTTGCTGCACTTTTACTTATTCAGTGCAACTAAGAGAGGGAGGGGGGTAGAAAAACACTGTATATTTAACTTTTTTCTTCCTGAATCTGGAAAATTCACACAGTTCTCAAAGGGGCTTTGGCACCTTTTTAAAATGTTAGCTCTAAAGAATTGTCTGTCTAGCACACTTATGCTGATCTATAGTAAAGACTTAACCGAATACATAACCAAACTATTAATTCAGGTGCCTAAGGTGACATTTTTTTATCCAGCTTAGCGTAGTCTATTCCATATAGAATAGAGCACAGCTCCTCGTATAAAAAATGATCCAGACAAAGCTAGATAACTCTATTAGAATGATTAGAAGCAGCAACAGTTTCTTCTCATTCCAAATCTCATTTTAATTTGGATTTCTGGGAATCAGGCCCATAGATTCCAAATGTCTCTAATACACTCTCTACAGGTAGATTTTCTTCCTTTTGCACCTCATTGTACCTAACTAGATAGAATTGTGTGGCATCTAAGGGCAAGAATAAGGGCCTGGAGCTCAAGATCATGGACAAGCAAAGCAAAACCCCCAGGAATAGGTTCTACCCATGGATTGATGTCTAGAGGCAGCCACGAGGCAGTGAGAGTTATTAGGTGTGCCTTGGAGATTTGGAGGGCCTTGTGGTTACTGCCAAGACTCGCAGCTCATGAATCCCCAATTCTTATTTAAGGACCAAAGATGAATAGGTACCAATCCAAGGTGGTTATCGTTAAGAAAATATTCATAAGAGTCACCTTCCTTGTGTTCATTCCTTTCTCCTGTATTGACTATGGAATGGGGAGTCCTTTGAGTTCAACCAGGGAGAAGACCAAAGTAGTACAGCATTTTTAGTTTCCATGGTACTTTTTATATCGAGTATGCAAAGTGCTTAATGAACGAGTAACTCTTCTTGACACTTTGTAAACGAGACACTTAAGAGATTTGAACAAAAATAACACTATGAATAAAAAGTTAGCTGTGGTGCTCCAAACACCTGATTTTCTGCATGTACCCTCGTCTACTCAGATGCACCAAGAGAGTGACTGTCTTCCCTTGACGTTAGGTGTTCTTTGACATTTGTTCTGATCATCAGCCCAGGTCAGATTGGTTCCTCTAGCATGGGCAGCTTTCTTACCATCACGGATAATGGTCTAGTGGAATTCATGACACTTACTGCCATCTAGGAAATGAATGCTGGTGATATGCAGAGGCTATTTGACTAGGCAGGACACACTGCAGACATTCCAACAACTGAGAAGGCTAAGGAAGACCTATCATCTCTGAATTGTCCGATCAGACTTTTTATTGCTAAGGGCTCCCTAGATCCTTTTATTTTAACTCGTCCGTTAAGTATTCATGTACATTTCTCTCTGTCCCTGTTAGAAATAAACTGTAAGTAAAAGACCCATTTTCACAAGTAACGTATATTATACGGGGCATGGGGGGGATAAATGCATCGATTTTGCCATAAAATGAACTCTGTAGATTTACAAGTGCCTCGCTAGCTAAATATAGAAATGTGATAAATTCAAATTCACAGCAATGGATTTAACCACATTATCATCCAAATAATCTACTTAACCATATTTTAACCTCTCTGAAAATAGCTGGAAGAAGGATTGGAGGAGACAGTGTCTTCAGGTGTTTTTAGATGATATTTTTGAATCATATTTCCCACTTATCTAATTTTTAAACCTTGACCAAAAATGCCATGTTCATTTTATCTTTGAATCAAAGAGAACTTGGCAAATTTCCTAATGACAAACTCCATTCAGGGACTTGAAGCAATGATTCATCACCCAGAATATAAATATCTCGATTCTTGATGCTAGCTGCTTTAAAAGTTAAAGCCAGCAAGTGTTCTCTGGGGCCATTTTAGATTTGTCTCTCTCAAAGCAGTAGGAGACCAGGATCTAGGCATGGAATGAGGGAGGTAAAGCCCCACTACACTCTGTGTGTGTGTGTGTGTGTGTGTGTGTGTGTATGTGTGTGTGTGCGTGCGCGCACATGCACGCGTGAGGCTGATGTAATGCTTTATTTGGCAGGATGGACTACCACTTTCTCCAACAGCTGCCTTTTATAAGCTTATCTGAAACCTTGACACAATTTTTGGAAGCTCGTTAGACTTAAGAGTGATTGCAAATGAAAGAGGATGCACGGTTACTGACATTCATGCCTGCTTTTTAAATCTCATGCTGTATTGTTGCGGATCTTGATTTCACACTCAGATGCTTAACCCCACATTAATATGTGTCTTCTTCCCGAAGATGAACACAGTTGCCTTTGCTGTCTGGCATTATCATTCCCCGCCAACAAAATGAATTGCAGGAAGTTCAGTGGTGGGTGGGGGCAGGGACACAGCAATGATGTCTCAAAACTTTAACCATGATTTTTCCATTTATTCTTTAATGCAGTACATATTTTTGAGAGCCTACTGTGGACAACCCTTTACCAGGCACTGTGTAGATTCTTCTTGTGAGTTAGGTTCTCGAATAAAATGGCAGATGTTTTCATCTCCCTAGGGTCATACCAGAAGTCTATTTCTTTTTATCTTCCCTTATTAAATTATGTTTACCTGAATACATCAGGTTCATTTCACCTAGGCAGGATGTCCCATTAAGCATGACAAGTAGAAGGTTGCAAGATTAATGCCCTTCTTGAGCTTGAATTAGTGTGTCAGCATCTTTCCAGACCTGGGACCAGAGTATATAGGAAGTATTCCATAATGGACCTTAGCCTCTAACTGAACTGCTCTAATATTATTCCTATAACAAGACTACTTTTAAAGAGCCTCATTATTGGCTTCATTAGATATGTTACTTGCATCAGTGGCTGTAGTTATGTGTATAATATAGGAGAGGTTAACATAGCGTATTTTTTATGTATTATATGGCATACAGCTTGAAGTAGCCAAAAGGTTTATGGCGATGTAATTGGTAGTTAGTGTGAAATTTGTAAGACAAATAGACAATATCTAGGGTAACCCCTCGAATCCTCTTCTTTCAGTTTTTTACAGCCACCAAAGGGCCTCATTAAAACAGCAGTCAGCACCTTAGTGAAAAGATTCAGTGCTTAGAGTGCCCAAATGTGACAGAAAATCTGCATTTTGTAAATCTGACACCTTTGATCGATTATACAGTGTGAAGCCATTTCTTCTAAGCGTTATGATAATGCTTCAGGTTCACTTCTGAATCCAACTTTGCTATGTTCACTAGCTATAACAATGTGAAAAAGAGTCGACTGAATAAAATGAAGCTTAGAAAGTAGAGAGGAACCTTCTTCTATGGCACAAAGCTCTTTGCAGGCAAAAGGGCTGGAAAGCGCTGTTGGCATTTCCAAGGACCACTTAATATTGGGGTACCATTCCTTTAAAGATGAGGAGGCTGCTTATGAATATGCCAGCATTTGTGTATATGGGGCTGAAACAACCTGTGAGCTTCCAGGGAGGAAGGGATAGTTTTATGTGCTACGTGGAAAAGACTATTGGCTTTTCATCTATTTTTACAGATTAACGTTTTACAGTTATACCCAGGCTAAGGCAATTAATGAAAACCTTACTCTTCATTTCACAAAAGATACCTTTGAAATCTGAGACTTCAGAATGAGGAGGTCCAATGGAAATGATGCAAAACTAGGCAAAACTTCTAGTTTAGTTCTAGGTGGCTGCCATAGCAGAGCAGGCCATATGCAAATGACACTCTGAGTTTCAGAGGCATTTTTGCAGGTATCCTAAGCAAAGGTTACCTCCTTCCAAGGCCTCCATACCTTCTCCCAAGCCAGCAGAAGTGTTTGGGCTGGTCCCTTCACTCAGAGTCTAGTCCCCAGTGCCCCATTCAGAAAGATTGGTATGGACAACTGACAACAAAGAAGGAAACTGAAACTGGAGGATCTGTAGAAGAAATAGTCTTTTAAAATTCTAATATATGTAAATTGACATTTTCATGGTAGCTAGAAGGGAGGAAGGTGTGGAACAAAACTTAAGTGTGATTATTCTCTATTTTGGCCCAAATTTGAGAATATTTACTAATTATGAAAGGACCAAAATGGAAGGATGATCTCTCTTGAGTCCTTTGTTTCTGCCTGTGATCGAACACTGTCCTTGTGTATATATTTCCATCAATTCCAACAAAGGGAGAAAAGCCCATTCCCCACTCTCCCAAGCTTTCTGTCTTTTTGATCAAATGATATTGAAGTTTTTTGTTTACAGAAACTTCCAAAAAAGATAGCCAGACCATTTTGACCTATATGCTTTACGCATTCTGTGATGAGTATAAACTGCTTAATAAAGTAGTAGAGTATCTTTATGAAAAGCTAGAAGTAGACAAAATGATTAAAAGCATCTTGCATTATTTATGGTTTGAATACATAGCATGACAATAGAGTATTATGTGTAAACAGCTATCATTCAAATCATATCCGACCATTGTCTATATTTTAAAATTGAAAGTCTTCGAGGACAGATTGATAATCTGATTTAAACATGCCAAGGTAATGGCCTCTCTTTCCCCTTAAATGTACATGGCCATAAATGCCTCCTGAAATTTCCTTTTCAGAGTTTTATGTATACTCATTTTATATCTACTTATTAAAAGGGTTAGGTTTTTTCCCATTGTGGTAAAAGAAACCAGTTTTCATTTAAATGATTCCATTTAGGTATTTGCAATTATTAATAATACAGTTTACAAAAGGAAACATTTCAATGACAGGAACCTTGAAACGAATCCTTGAGAATTTGGAATGGATATTGCTTTCTCTTACAATAATCTGGAGGCAGTATCTACTTTTGTTGAATGCAGTGATTGTTGTTTTTTTTTTTTTGAGGGTCAGAGCTATTAAATTTTAGTCAGTTGCTAGAGGGAGTGGCAAGCCTCTTGGCTGAGAAATCTACTTGAAATTACTCTTTGGGAAAAAAAAAAAAAGAGAAAATTGCCTCATCAGACCCATCTTTCAACCAACAAATCCTCCAACTCTCACTTGATTGTTGACCCCTACCATCTGTGTCATGCAATGTGGCAGGATTGCGCCCTTCAAATAAAGATCCATGTTACCTCATCAGAATGTACTTGTTACAATTGATAATGGTTCACAGTCGGTACTTAGCCATGTGAAATACAATATCTTCTTTTAAAATGTGGAGGTTTGGGGCCTAAATTAATACCTTGGTACATAAGTCATTACATTATCTGAAAAATCATTTGATTCCAGGGAAAAATATCTGAGATGCTTCTGTTAGCTACAGAGTTTGAAATGCAGAATTTATTTAATTTAGGAAAGGAAGATACTGTGTGATGTCTATTGGTAACCGTTGAGTGTCACTTAGCCTTTAAAAAGCTGCCCTTACATAGGTAGTACCAACAGTAGAATATGAATTGAAGGAAATTATATACTTTCTCATCAAATAAATTTTTAAAAATCTGAAATATAGGAGGCATAAGATTAGTGGGACTGGGCTTAAAAAAATCACAACCTTTTACAGTGAATTCTCTTAGTTTATGTAGCTTGTCTTGCCCCAAAAAATGAATTTAAAGGGACATTGTGAATAGAATGTGTGGGTTTAAAATTCAGTGGATTATCCACATCTGTTAGGTGAGAATGAAAGCACGCTGAAATAATGTATTCTTATGTTTTAGAGCTACCACTGCCAAAGGCTACTGACTAGTAAGTATCAACATCTGTGTTACTTCTTCTTTAGGTTTCCTGATTCAATGTGTCTAAACATTTCATTTACCACTGGAATTTTTTAAAGTTGTTTTAAACCTCTGTTTGATGTACTATTTCATTGAAAGATATTATTAGCAAATATTAGCTAAGGGATTATATGTACAATTAGCCCTAAATAACATTAACCGAATGTTGTGATTCGTATTATTGAAAGAACGTCACACTCTTGAAACGGTAAATAATGGAATAAAAATAAATAAGGGTACCTGTATTTTGACAGTGATATTCCACCTCTGGTTTTCCCATGCGCAAGCGTAAACACGCACACACTCTCTCTCTCACATACACACAATCATTCAAATGCCTTTTCTTTCTCTGACAAAAATATTCATTAAAAACATTTCACTGTGCTGCCTTTTAATATAGCATGGGCATTCAACCTGCGCAGGAAGCTTCCTGGAACCGCACAAATACTGTGTAATTATCTGCTGGCTCCCTGCTGGCTGCTGCATATTCCAAGCACAAAGTGAGCAGTGCATTTCTAGAGCCTGACTCCTGTCTTCATTGTCCCTGCTTGGAATACGAAGCCTCACTTCATTATAGTAGACCTGATCAAACTTGATAGATTTAGCCATTATTCTTGACTGTGTCAACTTTCCACAGTTTTTTTTTTTTTTTTTTTTTTTTTCCCCCCTCCTTGGGCTCTTCTGTTTTGCCACCCAGGGAATGCAGAATATTCTGAGTCTAGGTTTCTCTCTTTCTCGCCTCTTCTCTTTCTTCCCTCCCTCCCTCTCTCTGGGCTCTCTCCATCCCCCTCCTTCTCCCTCCACCCCATTCCTTTCACCATCTAGCCCCCTCTTTTCTCCCTCTCCCACCCAAACAAACCAAGGATTCAACAAATAATGTTCCTTCCACATCATATGATTCAAGGAAAATAAGGCTTGCAATTTTTCTCTCAATTGTCCTCTTTGGTTTTGATTTTTCAGTTACTATAAAAGAATTCTGCCACAATGTTGACACACAAGGCAGGAACGCTTTGAAAATCCTTTTCTATTTCCTGTTAGTAGCACAGTAACTTTTGCTCTATGATGTTGTGATGATGGTTGGGTTTTTTTTTTTTTTTTTTTTGGTCTGTTTTATGACAACTTTCAAGGAGTACTTCAGAGTTTGTATTTTCAAGGATCATCCACATCAGTGTATCGTATCAAATTTTATAAACGTCGCAGTGCATTTTCTTTGCAAAAAGCATTAGATCATTCTCCAGGCAAATGCAGATGTTGGTACAACTGGTTTAGCATAACAGATTGCTCTGTAGTTTTTGAGAGTTGCTATGCAACAATAGAGAATAATATCATAGCTCCACCAAAATTTTAAAGGATCAAAAAATTAATGCAAGCTACATCACTGTAGTTAGGGTCACACTGATCCCTCAAACTGTCATGGAGCAAGTTAATCAATAGGTCAGGTATTTGCTACTGACCTTAAGATGCTTATAAGGTCAGTTTATCATTACCCTAGTTAATGAGTATATTTCGTGGTGAGATTTTATTCCCTGAGTTTTAATTTTTTATCTGTAGCATATATATTTCCCTTCGGTGGACCCCAAGCACTACTTAAAAGCAGAAAATAATGGTTCATGTTAAGGTCTGCTTATTAACTGCAAATGATTAATACAGTGAAAACTTAAGGGTCTTAGAAAGTCCTGTCACTCTTGGGGTCTCTCCACACTCCAAACCACCCCCATCCCCTCCGTTATGTTTATTTTTTGAAAGCAAAAGCCAGACTCCCCATAGGATGCCTTTCAACAAGTTTGCTCACAGGATGCTTATTGTAGCATCTGGTTTTATGCCACAGAAATAAGGTAAGACACTAGTATGGCTTGAATTTAATATTATCTTCCTCAAATTAAAAATAAAATAATTATTCTTTTAGAGTGGCATTTTCAGTCACACCAAAAGCTTCGTAGCATCTTAAAATGTAAATTGCCGTGAAGCAACACAAAGGAGAAAGGGAAGATTTTGAAGGCAATCGCACTGATCACTTAATTCAGTCGCTGCATATCCACTTGGCATAAGGTAATTAGAGTGCCACATTGCTGTAAAGACAGAAAGCTTAGGGTCCCATTCTGACTCACCCAGACGATAATACATGATTAGAAGTCAGTGACAGATCACAACTGCTGAATGACCCACCAAGGTCTTATCAAGGGCAAATCGCATAATTAGCATGCACTTCGCTGGCAGAGGAGTGCAGTGCTATTGTTCCCGCACAATCAAATTAGCCCCGCCAATGAGGTCAGTGTTCTGTGACCTTAGAGACATTTCATGTTTTATTCCCCCCTCCTTGTCACACGCATGCACGTAACGCGCGCGTGCAATCTGCACGCGTCATCCGCGCTTAAACTGAACCTAAGTTCTATGGACGCTAAAAACATGTATTGCAGAGACATTTTTGAAGTACACTCCATTGACTCTTCAGTTCATCACGTATGGAAAGAGGAATGAGGAAACCAGCTAATGTAGTCTGACCCTGGGGGACACATATGTAACAGAGCTACTTTGACATAAATTCAAGCATCCAGTAAGTCCCAGATTTCAAGTTATTTGCTCTTAATACATCTGCAGCATCCCACGTGTACTAATGAAGTCTTAACTCAAGCTTCAGGTCGCTCCTTCCTTCTCGTAGTCAAAAGGACCCGGGGATGTGTGCACTCTGCCACTACCCTGTCTACATAGCCCTCAAGTGTTACCAATTTCTGTGACCCAGAGCTTCTCTCAGAAAGGCTGATGTTTTGGAAATGGCTGAGCTTCCTCATAGCTCCAGACCATGCTTGCAGCCAAAGTCTCACCCCACCCGCTGTCCACTGAGCACAGGGGTCGCAGGTCCAAGACTTTCCTTGCTGGCTGGCATGACAGCCTGCGAAGGTAGCATCTTCTTTCGATTTTCAGCCGTGTGGGGATCCAGGCAGGGCCCTTGAGAGAAACAACCTGAACGCCTAGCGTGGAGACTATTTATTTTTTCCAGCCTGAAAGTCACTTTCTCATGTGTTCCACACACTTCATCACGTGTTTGCTGCACATGAGGGGTCGTTTGGCACTCAGCACGGAGCTGGAGCGTATGTTGCCTCTGCCCTGTGATTTCCGTCACTGGGCTCTGCTCTCGCTGAACCAGGTGTCACCATCGCCCACGCTCCTGGATCCCATTCTGCTGACATTACTTGCTACCAAACTTCATATTGATTCTTTTAAAGAAATTATTTACATCCTATCAAATGAAAGCCGGGTTTTGAGTCCTTTAATGAGCATAATGAAGATATTTCATTCAATTAAGAGCTCAATAATTTCAAGTTTTTATTCACCGAATCTTGCCCAAACGTGACTCACAATTTACTACTATTACGATAAGGCTGAGATTTCATGACATTTTCAGACACATCTAGTCCAAATTTTTGTGCTAATGAGAAGTCTAGGGAACATTGATTTGTGTAAGAGGGAAAGGCTCTGGCTTGAGGCTACTGTTGGGGGGATGGGAGCTGCAGGAGGTGTGGAGAGCTTTGGCTGAGTGTTGCAGTCAAGAAGCAGTGGACCCGAATATCAGATGACTGGAGTCTAGTCCTGGCTTTGAACTTGGCCAAGGCTTTTTTTCATTCTTGGCCTAGATGTCTTCATCTGCAAAATGACTAGATTTGGCAAGAAGCTCTCTCTGATCCCTCCTAGCCATAACGTTCTCTGTTTCTAAAACCTGCGTGGAAGCTTTGCCCCAGTGCACTTGGTTATATGTCCTAATCAACTGCAGTACTTAACGTTTGCACATCACAAACGTCTGACCCCTGTGACTGATAGCAGTGTTGCAGATAGGGCACCAAGACCTTGGACTCCTGACACACACAGGGAAGAGAGGGGTGCGAGTACATCTATTGTTTACAAGATTTCCTCCCCCCACCAACCTTCCACGCATACACCTTCTATAATTAAACACTAAGGAAGGGGAGAAGCCAATGAAAGCACAACTGATTTATGTTTAAATAATACATTCCCAAAGTGTCACTGAGAAGGCAAGTTCAGCTTTGAGCCAATTAAATAATTCCAGCTCCAACTTAGACTCTTCTGTAATTGTTCTATTTTGTGATGCTTGCATATTAATGGGCAATGCATTTTTACAACTGTACCGTGCTACTCCCATCTTTCCAAACATATTTTCTTGGGTAAATAAAGGACTTCACTTGACTTGCGTTCTCTGAAGCTAAACTAATGGATATTTTAAGAGAAAGAGATTTAAATTAGAGGTTAGTAGTGCAGGATCCTCCCTAAGAATTTATTTCTAAATTCTGAAAGTATATTTCATTTATTACAAATGCCTTGGCCATTTGTGCCAAATATGTGGATGAAACTTTTTTCTTGTATAGCACAAAGATACTTTCTAAAGGTGCTGTTGATTGTGCAAACACAGGGACATTTCCCTTCAATGAAAATATATATTGTCTGTCTATAGAATGGTAGCAGTATTCAGTGTACCACAAAAGTTCCTGAAAACATTATATTTATAATGATTGTGATAAGCTATTCCATCATCCTCGTATTTAGCCTTCATGGTAACTTCTTTTTGATGAAAAATATAGAGAATTATGCACAAAGGAGCGGTTTTCATACTTGTAATGGAAATATTAAAAAGGGACCCATTTTTACCAATTGTCTATCTAATAGAGATTTTACAGCATCTGTAAAATATTGGCACTGCATCTTGCAGCACAGGATCTGCCGTAAGGGTGTGTGCCAATTTGCATAAGGTGTATATTTTCATATGTGTGCTCCATGTCCATTATATGAATCACATATACATATAACTCATGGTACCCAAAGTCTCAGGGGGACCCCCGACCTCAGTCATCCAGTGCAAACCATGAAAGTCCCCTAACAAACAGGATTAAAATTCACTCCTTTCAACCATCCCAGGCATGTATTCCTTCCTTTTCATTGAGCTACATTTGTCTGATTTAACAAGATAAGATTTGAGTGCTGATGCAGCCCGTTGTTAATGTAACGGCCGCATCCCCACACCATCGACAGTCGGCATCGGAGGAATGCATAAATCAGGTATTCAAAAAAAATTAGATATGCAGCACACCAGTTTTATAGTCCCAGACTCAGAAATTGAAATGGCCCAGATTAATGTATTATATCTTACACACTGTCCGAGTGAATCAACTTTAATATATTGAACAGATTCGCAGAACAAGACTTTGTTATCTAAGGAGCACTCGGAAGAAGGAATTGACCTGAGGATTTGATTTGGTTCAGGTAGTTCATGTTGTACAGCAGCATTTGAATAGTTTCACATAAAAATAAAATTTGTATTAGAAATATTTCACATCATTTCTGGGCTCATCTGCACCGCAGCTTTGCAGAGGGCCAATATTATAGAAACAATGTCCGGCCAAGATATGATTTTAACCTTTGCTTCTGACATGGCAAAACAACATAATTGTAATTTTAATGCAAGCCGCTGTTTCTCGGCAAGGCAGCTTGTACAGGCTGACTTTAACTACTTTGGATTTCGACTGGAAATGAAATGCCCATTGAATTGCTCATACAATAGAAGCACCACAGTTTGTAGCATTACATTCCCAAAGGCTCAGTCGCGGCTGAAGCTGTTCTGTGAAGAAGCTGCTTTTTATACTGTTGGATTCCATTCCAGGGAAGGACCGGCTTGGAAGCAATGCGGAGTGTGAGGGCAGTAGCTCCTTTCCTTGCCAGGCTGGGATAGCCACGATGAGGAAGTGATTTGGGGGTTTGCAACCAGAGATGATGTGGTCCTTCCCCCTGACTACCCAGAAGAGGGGAGGGATGGGGAGTGGAGCAAAAATCGAAGTCTGGGGAGAAATAGTTTGCATTTACGGGTTCATGGCCAAGTGCTTCATTCTCCCATGACTTTCTCTTGTTTCACACTCTAGAGGGTCCTCTTTGTGTAACCTCAAGACCTGCAAGGTTGTGTTCTCTTCCCAGTGATGGAGCCTGAAATCCTATCTTATATCTCTTCACAATGTCATCACTGTGGTCCCCCGCAGAGATGGGATTCTACCTACTGAATGCATTTGATAGAACAAATGCTGTTAGTAACCATGATGATTTTTCTCATGGATCTCAGAAAAATCTCTGTATTCCTAAAGTGTTTGGAATGAGAGACACAGGCAGAGAAGAGATATTAAATGTAAAGATAGCAAATAGATCCACAACGGGTCAAACACTAGTTCTTATTCCATGCAGATGCAAGGTAAACGAGAAGTCGAAAGAAAAAACATGCTTCTTCCTACGATGGCTCCCCAGCCCTTGTTGGCATTAATAAGAATTCTTTTTCTTTTTATCCAGTTACTCTTGCTTGTTTCCCATGGCTTTGATTTATTCTGTTCTTGCGGAGATTGGAGGTCCAAATAATCTACCCACATAGCAACAACTCAAAGTTTTGCTTTGGTATATTCGGTCAACTTCATGGTAGATGACAAATGCCGGTTTTTCCGGGATTGGTGAAGCTGTATGTGAACATGTCTGACATCAGAAATCTGGCTATGTTTTTACAACTTTTACTAATTCACTTTTCACCTGCCTAGTTCTCATTTACCCTCCAGATGTCAATGGAGGTGTCATTTCTGACTGGGAACCCAAACCTCAGCCCTCTTTTGTCTTCTCCTTCCACGCCCCCAACCACACGCAGCCTGGCTACCCACCTACAGGCCACGCCCCCAACCACACCCAGCCTGGCTACCCACCTACAGGCCACGCCCCAACCACACCCAGCCTGGCTACCCACCTACAGGCCACGCCCCCAACCACACCCAGCCTGGCTACCCACCTACAGGCCACGCCCCCAACCACACCCAGCCTGGCTACCCACCTACAGGCCACGCCCCCAACCACACCCAGCCTGGCTACCCACCTACAGGCCACACCCCAACCACACCCAGCCTGGCTACCCACCTACAGGCCACGCCCCCAACCACACCCAGCCTGGCTACCCACCTACAGGCCACGCCCCCAACCACACCCAGCCTGGCTACCCACCTACAGGCTCTGCCTGCAGCCTGCGTTTCCCCCTGTCACACAATTACTTGCTATTTCCTAACTGCTGATTTAAGTCTCTTTCTTCCAGGAGAACTCAAAGCTCTTTAAGGTTTTTTTTTTCATAGTTTTATCCCTCTCTTAGCACAGTGCCTGGCACATAAAAGATTTCCATTAAGTGTCAGTGGAATTCACTTATTCGTTCATTCTGTAAATATTTTTGAATGCTTACTATGTGTCCATGCTGTCCTAAGCCCCAGGGACACAGCAGTGAACATAGCAAAGTCCTTGCTCTCACACAGCTTACGTTTTAAGGTGGGAGAGAGACATCACTAAACAAATATTAAATGAGCCTATGAAATTGCCAGTATTTGACCGTAAGAGATCTATAAAAATGGTAACTTCATTTGGTCCAACCTAATACTTGGTATGTCACGGGGAGATAATGAGCACTTCAGTGCAGTAATGGTGTTTGACAACATCATCTGAGCCATGTTACAGTGTGAAAGTTGAGCTTATTATACTTTAAGGTAAAAATTCTCTAAACAGTATCAGACAAAAATCAGGCACCATTAGTCAGAGGGAATATAATCGTTGCTGTAATGATTACTGAAACAACAACAATCTTGTCCTGTTACATATGTTATGCTACAGAGTTTACATGGCAGATCCAGGCCTTGCTTCTGTTCTTGGGGGTCTCAGCGTATCCTCAGAGCCCTTGAGAGCCAGCATGTGCCAAATCCCTGTGTCCTGGATTGGCTCTGGGGCCCACAGGATTCTCACTGTGCCACGGTCACCCTTTTTCCTCGTGAACTCTGGCCCGGCACCACAGTTCCAGTAAGGCACTGCCACCACCCTGGAAGGAGTGATTTGGGGGCCTGTAAGCCAATGAAATGAGACCAGGCGATTTGTTCACCCTCCTCTTGGCCCGAGCTGAGGAATGCCAGCGTCTGCAACTGTATTGCAAGTGGCCAGTACAGCTCTTTCCCTCACTGGTGCTCCCCCTCCTCAAAGGCCATCTTGGGGCCCCTGATCTGTGTCCATGGAGTGGCCATCAGAGGCGTGTGGGACGCTGAGGGGACATGCTTTCTTCTGGCAGGCACATTCGGAGCCGGCTTCCTCGCAGCATGTTCCGGTTGTGATATCCAGCTTTGACAGCACACATTCTCTGAGCTTGCATGGGAAAGTGTCAAAAAAAGTGCTAACATTTCTACTAGTTCGGATCATTAACTTTCTCAACGAATTACTAAATCAAATGACATTAAAAAAAAAAAAAAGCTCTCCTTCACTGCCATTTCTACAGTTTTCTTTTAAATGTTGTGTGCCCTGCACTGTTTTTTTCCTTTGCATTTAGCTTCTTTTTCCAGATAAAAGTTCATAGCTCTTTCATATGATAAATATTTTTGTGTATTTAAAAATTTAGGAAGCAAACAGTGCTGTTTGTTACCTTTTCTGGAATTAGAAAGAACTGTTTAAAAACAAAACAAAACAAAAACGAGGAAAGCCAAAGCAAAGGAAAGCAAAGAGAAGCTTTTGCACAAGGGAAATAGGGTAAATTTCTGTTCCTCTAAGACCCTGGGGTTGGTGGATAGGCTTTGATCACTAGCTCACTCGAGCTGACTGAAAGCCAAGGGCATATGTCTACTTTGTACCATTTCTAGAGCAGCTAGTACAAGGCTCTGTGTGTTGGGCAGGCTAGAATGGCATTTGTGGAAAAATTATCCCAGCTACCATTTATTAAGCACAAGCTTTGGGCCATATCTCACTGGACCATGGATTATGGGGAATATTCTTCCCATTTTAGATATAGGCAAACTGAGGTACAGAGGGTTCACTGTGTGTCCAAGTTTACATAGCAAGCAAGTGACAGAGACAAGATTCAAATCCAGGTCCCCACCTCTAAAAGCCTGTGCCCTCTCCACTCTTCCTCAGCTTCTGACACGGCAGAGTTCTCAAGATATGCTAGGTGCGTCCCAACTGTTCTGCATTTGTCAGCAGGAGACTCTCATCCATATTAAAATTGGGGGTCCGTGATGTATCTTGCCCAGGCTAGTTTAGGAAATTCTTGACATCATTTCCCTCCCACCTTTTTTTTTTTTTGGCCTTCTTTCCTAAGGACTTGAACCTTTCTGAGACCTCTTATCCTTGTTTCCCACGTACCTTGACATCAGGACATCTTATATACAGTAAAGTGTACCATGGGGGTGAGATTTTTTTCCTGAGACACCTCCTCCTACTCTCGTCCTGACAGACAACTTGGAGATCCACAAATAACTTCCTGCGTTCCTGTGTCACTCTTTTAAGATAAAAATGAAGTGGCTTCAACCCCCATTATTTAAATTTTCCCAAGGTTTCCAGGGACTTGGAGAGGGGATGAGAAATGCTATGTTCTCCCAGCACCTCTAACTCAGAATTCTTACTTTCTCTGAATTCTCTCCACAAAGCTCAGCTGCACTCATGAGCATTGTCTTCATTCCCTCAAGTGCCACAAAAAATGAGGTATTGCATATAATATGCATTTACTGACAGTTTCCAATAGTCAAGAGGGATGCCAGAATAGAACAGAAAACAACTTTAAATTGGCTATGTGACATCTCTGCTCCTATAGGTCTTGAACATTGTCACTGCAGGGTGTCCACCTGGCCATGGTCTCCCTTAAGACTCAGCCTTGGGCCATTAAACTTGCTCTTCCTACTGTAATCCTTTGCTGCCTCTGTTCTCCCCTCAGAGTTCCAGCCTTCCCCCACCTTCATCCTCCCAGCCCACCAAGGAAAACTGAAAATTCCTGTAAAGATATCCTGCTGAGCGGTTGAATACATGTTTTCCCAGGTCACACTTTGATCATTTCTACTCTTGCATAACCAAAAAGACCCACTAACCGGCTATCTTAAAGAGCCCTCTCCCACCGAGATGATTTCAGGAGCTTTCCTAGAAGAGGAAGTTGTTCCATCATCCTTTTTTTGTAAAAGGTATTTTGCCCCTCATACTAACATTTTTTGCCCACTGGTCTGATCTGGGTTTGACCATATTTTGGAGTTAAGCTAGTGACATGTCCTCTCCTGTCTCTGCTCCCCCTACACGTTTGGTTGGTATTTTCCTGACTTCAAAAAACAAGTTTGGGGGGTCCTTGAAATCTTTACTCCCCCTAGGGAGTGAGAGCTAGTCTTTGAATCTAAGTGCTGGGCCTCTGTTTTGCTTTTCTTCATCCTCATCTACCATGCAATACCAATGCCACATGGACATGAGCTGAAGTTACTTCTTTCCATCCAGAACCTGACTTGGTTTGGTTGTAATTCACTTGTAAGCAGGCCATCCACAGTGCCTTAACTCATCTGAAAGACAGCTATAATATGAAGCCTATGTATAGTAATAGTAATTTAAATGGCTACCACATATTAAGCATTTTCTACGTGCAAGGTACCATGTCTAACAAAGCTTATGTCATTTAAGCTTTATCAAATATTGCGCAGTGGAGACTGTTAGCCCATTTTACAGGTGGAGAAAACTGAGACCTTTAGAATTTCATGACTTGCACAAAGTCACAGAAGCAGGAGGAAGGATTAGAACTTGAGTCTTTTTGTCCCCAGTGTACGAGTTCGTAACCATCCTATTGTGTTACCTCTCTACACAGGTGATAAAGGACTGGCTTTGCCTATAATGGGCCCCATGGCTTTAGGTTAATAATGGACAAATTCTAAAGTCTGTTAAAGCTAATTAAAGGGAAATTGCTTGCCACCAATCCAAGCATTTTCTTTGACCAGAGCCAAACTTATCTTTGATTTAATTACTTACATTCCTAGGACAGCTTCCTATATTCACTTAAAAATCTAGTCTTATCAGAACATCTTATAACAATCCATTGCTTATTTATCTCCCCTTTGTGTCTCCTGGAAATTTCTTACAGCATGTCCTATCTTGGAGATCATCAAATGACTCAATTTCTCTAAAACATATCAAGTCAAGCATTTGGATAATGTCTACAACAACTGGTGGTGGGAGTTTAGAGTCAATTTTATGGTGTTTCTAAAGGATGATGTTTGGACTGTGATTCAGAACCCTCTTTGTTGCTTAACTTGCATACTCAGAATGCTTGAGGTGGCCTTACCTGACAACATGGTTCCCTTCTGTGCCTCCTTTAACAATGGTGCTCTGCTGGCATGGAGCCTGATGAGTCACCAGTGGATGATGTTGGAGAACCACACTCTGAGGAGAGCAAGCTGCCTATAGGTTCCCCAAGGGCCTCCTGCTCCTAGGTTTGCAGTCCCTGTGGAATTGCGCAGAAGCCACAGAGTCCTTTTTCCCTAAACATGTCTAAAAAAGAGGGCACGAGGGTCTGCAAGAGACTAAGAAACTCTTGGCAACGTTCTAAGAGCTGACCTAAACACTAACTATCCAAAAAGGAAAAAAAATAGGTAGAAAACTCAGCCAATCATACAAATGTTTTCATATTCACCATCTAGATGTTTTCAACATTGGTATCAGGCGAACAAAGCCATAGTATGTTCTTGGTCAGTGGCCCAAATGGGATGAAGTGACCTGGACGTGCTGAAAATATTTCTTATTTTAGATGATGAAAAGACTGTCTTAAGCTTGGTATTTAGTGATGGAAAAGACATTGGAAATTATCTAGTTTATCAGGTGAGTGCCTGTGAGGATATGACCTAGCCAGCCTTGGTCACATTGCTAATTCCAAAAGCAGCAGTGAAACAAAGTTCTTCTGCTTCTGGTTGAATCTTCTTATAGTTATGTCATTTTACGGATTTTCTTTCTGGAGGGGAAAAGAGGGAGGGTGGCTAGAATATTCCACCTTTGACACTGGTTACTCTATGCTGCTTCCAAATATGGACATCATAATGCCTGCATTGGTTGGATTTTCAACACAGGTTGTTACTGCATCATCACCATCATTAAATCTGTGGGGTGAATACACCATATGTGCAAAGCCCCTGACTAAGCCCAAGAGAGGATGTAAAGAGGTTTGAGATACCAGCTCACACTTTACTTTGTGGTTGTGCCATTGAAAATAATCATTTATGCAAATCTAGTATTTCAGAGAACATAAAGAAGCCTAAAGAAAATCAGGCTTGGAGTCAAATCAGTCTTCAATGTGTTCAGCCTTCCCTGTAAACCAACTTTTTCATGAGAACATGTGTGTAAAGCAATTTTGAAAATATTCGAGAAATGCAGATAACTATGTTTTCTTAGTAGTTAAGGGAAATAAGGCCACCTGAATGATAGGAGGAGGTGGGTATTCAGTGGCTTCACCTGCAAGCGTGGGTCACAGCAAGGTAAATTTCATAGGATAAACTCAGATTTTTGAAGCTATTGGCATAAAGTTAGGATTGAAGTACTATATGCTGTGTGAGGAATGTAGGAAAAGGCCAACAAATAAGAGCACACGAAGAAGCTCATAAAAAGAAGACAAGGCTAATTTTATTAATGTGGTCGTTTTTGCTTTTAAGAAAGTCCTAAAGGGCTTGTATTTTAGAAACTTTATTCCCAAGGAAGCCCTCATATGCTAAAAACAAATGTGCATTTTCTTCTCTAATGAGAACAAAATTAATTAGGTATTTGTTACTATTTCAAAATTCCAGCTTTTGTTATATGCCATTCATTTGGAAAAAAATAATGAAAGCATTTAAGACCTGCCCCCTGCCAGGCCGAGAATTAGAGTTCTTGGTGCCTTGATGAGTCCCCAGGACCACTGGTCTTCAGATTGTCTCTTCTTTGAGAAGAACACCTCCACCCACTGATTCTCCCACCAGCAATACTGCCGCCACCACGCACCAGCACAAAGCACAGATTGCTGCCCAGCTCCTTGGAGAGGGGCCAGTGCATTTGTCAGGAATTGAAAAGTTTTGGAGCCAGTTTGAGGACTTTCTGGTACACAAAGCGTTGGCTGGAAATGTGGTAAGTATTAAATGGGATGTTAATTTTCATGAATATTTTCCCCATGGTTGTAGCTTGTGGTCATTGAGCAATTTAGCAATCACCATGTGGTCTGTTGGACACACAGCCTGGGTGAAGTTCAAGAAATTAGCAGCCAGTCAGTGGGGAGAGGGCCAGAGCTCAAATTCATGTGTATTTTCACATTCTTTCTTTTTTTTTTTCCTTCCTACCCCACCTCAGGGGATGGCGGTTTCTTTATTAAATCTTTAGGCGCGACCATATGCCTGAGATCTATACGTACCTCCCATATTGATGTTCCCTCCCATTTCCAGGCATTTCCCATACCCTGTGTTTGTCAGACTTGTATTCTGGCTCTAAAATCTATGAGTTAATGATTCTTGGCCAGTTCATTCTTTGCCTCCTCATGTCGGATATATCACATCATTCATTCCAAGGATGCTTTATGTACAGGTGCAAGACATTCCCAATTTCATTCTTTTCTTCAAAGTGAGGGGGGTTTGTTGGAGTTCTGGGAGTCCCAGGCCCTAAGAGAAGGTGTTTGATTCAAGGACTATGGGCAATCAGGGTCCATTATTTGATAGAAATATGGTACCCTTCTTACATCATATGACCTTAATTAGTTCTTACAGCACCTTGTGAGGTGTCTAAGGCTGGAACTCTCTCACAGTCCCTTCTTTACAGACTCCTACAGTCCCTAGAGGTGAAACTGGGCTGCCCAAGATCCCACGGCTAGGACTGGAAGACAGGTCTCCTGCCGCCAACTGCATTCTCCTTCCTTCTGGTCAGCTCTTTCCTCACCTTGATGCCCAAGTTGTGTCGTGAGGAATTTGTTACTAATAACGAAAATAACAGTATCTTATCTTTCTAAATTTGTATAAATGAGAGCAAGTCGGATTTCCATTCTGGAAATATACTTTTCACTTATATTCCAATATACTTTCTTGAATAGAGGAGAAGGGGAAGCAATATCACATGTGCACTAGGAGTTGTGATGACACGGGAGCCTTCAGCATATCTCATGGGTGCGACCAGGGGAATGGGTGTAGCAGGCAAATGGTGTGGGAGATTTTATTGATGAGAATTTGAGAACCCTCTACTGTATTACCCACTGCTGTCTACTGTATTAAGAGGAGCTATTCAACAGAGTCACTTTAATGTTCCTCATTTAAATGCCACCCAGGATAGAACCAAGAAATCAGACTTTTCTATGTTTTCCATTTCTGGTTCAAGGAAAGGAAGCTTTGGTATCTGATAGTACCTTCTAAGAATTAACTACTCAATCAACCTGAAACAAATCTCTAAAAGTTCACTAATAAAAATTGTTATTTGTTTTTCTGGCATATGGATTTTTTCACATATAATTAGTAACATATAGTAAAGTACATTATATGTCTATATATTTTTATAAATACATTGTGCATTATGTATTTATTCTCAAGTATAACATTTATAAGTATAAAATATATGAGCCACACTTTTTAAAATCCAATATCATCAGAAAATAAATTCTTCCACATATATGAAGTTTTGGCTTCCAAACACTTACGTTTTTAGTATTTTAAATGTTTTGATGGAACTTCCTATGAAATGTGTTACATACTTCCCTTTCAGGACGTAAAGAGAAAGCTGAAACTCTTGTAGTTGTTTTCAGATGGCTCAGGTCAATATTATCAACAGAATTTATTTGTTCTGTTCTCTTACAAAGATACCCTCAGGTATGTTGGCCCTGGAGATTTTTTGAGACATTCTGTCTATAATTTTTTTGTGTCTGTTCTCTTATCAGGGTAACTACTCTAGTTTTCAGAAGTTTCGGCCTCATGTTCTCCAGCATCCTTGTAATTTCCTTCTCATCTACCTTGAGCTACGACATGAAATATAAATATTATGTCTAAAATAAGAGTTGATAGGCTCTGAGTGATTAAAGTTTATATTCAATTTTAGGGCTTTGTTGTGTAGAATAATGACCCTGAATTGCTGATTGCAGGGGCCCTCTTCTTTGCTTTCTCTTTAGTATCCAGGTGGGATATAAAAAAGTGGAGGTTGCCTGATAGGTGAAGTGTTATTCTCCATTAAAAAACGAGGTGCATATGAGCGCTTTAAATCTCAGCGGGATTGGCAGTGTTCACTTTGGGCTGACCAAAGGATAAGCGTGGAGCACTTCCGGCTGTGCATGAGAGGAGCGTTTTTATTTGTGTTTCGTCAAGGATGAACGGTGAGCGCGCCACAAAAGGACGGTGCCTCTTTAACAGAGACTCTGGCTTCTGTTCCTGCGAGCTTCGCGGCGTCCCTCCGTAAAGCAGCCTGAAAGAGTTGATTTTCATTTTATGTTGTGCTTGTGAGGCATTAGCATGATGTTCTAACACTTGTAAATGAATACAGCTCTTGCCTAATCTGTCATTTTAATGCCGTATAGATTTTCCTTCACCGGATGTTGTACCAGATTCTCCATAATAATAATCAACTGCTTTGTTGTCCTCTTGCAGAAATTAAATTTCTGCAGTGGGTGCGCAACTAATAAAAGACGTTGCTTGAGGAAACAAGAAATAAATATGATGAATCATAAAAGTTGGGTGTGGGGAATGTGCAGGGGAAGCTGCTCGGGGACGAAAGGCAATTACAGAGCCAGTGGTGGATGTGTCTGATTCTCGTGTCGTCAACAGCTTAACAAACCTCACAAAGTCTTTAGCCACAGCACTTCTGTCTTTCAGCATTAACCTCATGGACTGGGTGTTTTCCATGATTTCATTTGGAAGCATTAGAATAAAAGGTGAAGTAGCAAAGTAACTCTTCTTTTTACTTTGCACCCTAGATAAGTCTGCTCAGGGTTGCCACTTAGCCACTCACACATACATTTTACCTTTTCCCCTGTCACCAGCTTTCTAGAAGAGCAGCATTAAAGGCAGCTGTGTGGGACTCGGAGTATTGGCAAAGACTGTAAAGTGGAAAATAAACAGCGTGTCTATCACCAGGCTACAAGAACACAGCACTCATAGCAGTGAAATGACAGTCGGTGGCAAGCAACTAATTGGTCACCAGCTTCGGAGGAAATATATTCTTCCAGACCTCTGTCATTTCCTGTGTTCTTTAGTGAAAAAACCACCAGGTTGAAGTGTTGGCTCGAACCCCCAGAAGAAAGAAAATGAAGAGTTAAGGCAGCCGGGCTGGGCAGGCGCTTTGGAGACAGAGTAATTGGAGGCATCCACTGCTAGAAAAATAGTTGGATCCCTGCAAAATAATTAATTCACCCCCTCGCGCACAGGTATTGTGTGGGTCCAGCACCAGAGATACGATGAATGTCGTTTTTCACACGGCTTCTGCCTGAGAATCCAAGCTCGAGTGAATTCACAGTAGTGGCCGAATTTTTATTAGTCTTCCTTTTTTCCCCACATTTTGTCCCGCTAATTTATAATTCCTCCTGGAAAGGTGATACGCTGATGAGCTACAGGAGAGCAATTGGGACCGTGTGCATCTAAGGAGAGGAGAAGGGGGGTGTCTAAAACATAAACACTTAACTAAGGCAGAGACAGCCAAATGTGAGGTAACAGACATTTACAGAGCTAGACCCAGAACTGTAGTGTAATATTACATTAGAATATATTAAAATGAAGGACCTTGAAACATAATTGAATATCCTTGAGCATGTGGACCTCCATCCCAAACTGGACCCGAACTTTGCGTGGGGAAACAAAGGAATAAGAACTCCTCACCCAAATACGCACTTTGCTTATGTACTTAAATGTATGTCCACGTAGGGTGTCCCCATTCAGTATGGCTTCGTTGAACGATGCCTTAGTGTGCACTGAGATTTTGAACTCAAAAAGCAAGATGCCATCGTAGGAATACCTGGTTGATTATCTTAATCCACAGAAGAATGTAGTCCGAGCATTGTAAGATTGTTTACAATCGTGCAGGTTAATAGCTTTACAGATGTAAGCACTGTTTAAGTCCTATTAAGCCTTGCATCAATGGATTTTAGAGGGTACACAAGCCCTCTGGAATTGTACCTCTTATTTTGCATGGATGTCTGCATTTTGAGGGTGCTGGAGAAGATGAGCATTTTCCTCAGATTCTCAAAGAGGTACAAGACCAGAAAAAAAGCTGAAAACTAATTAATCATGTAATCTGAAGGGAAAAAAAGGAAGGAAAGGGAAAGAATGAAAAACAATAAATTTAAGGAAATCTAATTTTGCATGAAAATCAGTTCTAAGTTGGAAAGGGTTGATGAAAAGCAGTTTTTAAGAATTGTTTGCTTTCATAACTTGCTTTTACTCAGAGTAAGAATCATCTTAGAATTTGAAATGGCATCCCTTTGCATTCCTGTGACTTCGTTTCCATTTTTGTAACAAATATGTAACCTAAGAGATGCCCTGACTTTGTCATTACTTTATATTACATAGTACTCTATGTGCACCATTTTTCTAATTTTTTTTTTGACTCCTTTGCTTTTTCTGAAGCAATAACATGTGGTCTTCCCAAAGATTTGCCTTGAATAATACTTGTGGTTACCATGAGAACATACCTCTTTGACTGCAGGAACGTAACTGATCCGGGGCTCCAGGGCCTCAAATGCTACATTGGAGACCCGTCCCGGTGTGAGTCTGTGCTTCCCACAGGCTGCTTCCAGCCTATGAGTCAGCCTGGCACTGTTAATGAGGCACGCTTTTTCCTAGGAGAGTCAGGAGCCTCTGACGGGCAAATTTGGCTCAAGGACTGCATGATGGCCTTACCAGACTTGTCTTAGAAATAGATGCATGGCGGCTTCAGATTCTCTCAGTCTTTCCTTCCCTCTCTCCTTCACTTGGGGTCACTAGTATCATGGCTTGAAGGCTCTCCCTGCCTCTCCTGCCTCTCTCCCCATTTTCTTTCACAGACGTTTCCTCTAATAAATTTCTTACACATTGAATCCCATCTTGGCATCTGTTTCTTAGAGGATCTGGACTAATGTAATAATAAAACACATTTTTTTTTCAAAATCCACTGTATGCCAAGTAATGTGCTCCCATGTTGTCTCATTTAATCCTCTCAAATCTGGAGACATAAGAATTGCATTTATTTTAAAGAGGAAAAGCAGTCACTCAGAGAGGTAAAATTACCCAATGTTACACAGTCAGTAGATTTCTGAGTTACCATATGAAGAAGTTTCTGTTCTACTCCAGAGCCCGTGGTCTCCATCATTCACTATAGCCCCTGTGAAGCAACTGCAATTCCCTCCAAATCATATTAATACCAGTCACTGTGTTTGATTTCTTCTCGAATGTGGCCATGTTTGGAAAATGATGGGATTGGTATATAGTCATGCATTCTATTTAGCTTTGTGTCAAGAGACTGTGACATGAAATCCCTGCTTTCACCATGGGAAGAGTTTGGAGTTGACTGAGGGGCAGAGGATTTGGGTTACTCATCTGAACCTATCTACCACCCAAAGATGCCTCCATTACTGCTGTCTATGCATCCATTCAGCTTCCCTAGTTAAACCCAGCTGCGGGGAATGGGAGAGCCCACGGGTGGAGTGGAAGCCTGCTTCTGTATTCCTCCCTCCCGTGTGTGACTTTCCCCGTTGTCAGGGAAGTCATGGGGTCAGAGCTGGTGGGTTTGTTGTTGTTGTTTTAGAAAATGAGAAAAATAAATGTTCCTCTTTCAAGGTTTCTGTCTGATAGTGTTTGCTAGACAAAGTAGAATTTTCACAGCGCAAGCCCTTAGCTCAAGAGCTCCACTCAGTCAGCAGTTATTTTATGTGCTTTTTATCCAGCCTTTCTCATTTAAAAAAAGGAAAAAGAGAAATTTATCCACTCAAAGTGAGCTTTTTGCTAAACTTGTGTCTTTCCTTTGTTTGTCATGTTAATTACATCCCAAATAACCCTCTTTCAGAGAATTCTGCAATCAAACTCTAAAGCCCCATCGGATGTACATTGGCTTTTAAAGTGGACCGGTTTTTCATGTAATAATGACTTTAGTATTATATTTATCTCTAAATAAGTGCAGATTCTGCTCCTTAGTGTACCTGCTCCTTCCTATACCTTGTGACCCACTATAGCAAGATATTTAATCTCTCATTCCTAGTTCCTTACCTTTAAGATGGAGATAATAATAGTATCTTCTCTTGGTGGGTTATTATATAGAGTGTACTATGTGCCAGACATTCAATCCATATTAGTGTTTGTTAAGTAAATAATCAGATCTTGCTCAGCAATTTTTGGTGGTACAGTTTCACAATTCTGTCATCAACAGCCATATTCAGCAAACTATAGAAAGGAAGAGACTTTATCTCAGGGCTCCTTGGCTGGACAGTATCTGTGGGTTCAGACCCTGTGGGGAAGCAGTTTTCTCCAGGAATGGCAGGTTCTATAGAATTGCAACTCATTGAACATGGTAGGTAAGCAGTGAATGTCACAAAAGTTTAATGGAATTAAGGGAAAGAGGAAATGTGGCATATAATGGGCTTGGCCCTCCAAGGTAAGAGCGAAAGCTGAAGCCTCCATCAGTAAGAGGTCATTCCTTCAACTTATTTAATAGAGGACTAATTATTCAAGGGTTACTCAGGTTCTTTTCAGTATTAATAGTGAGTATGGAGGTTCCATATTACAAAACACTTGAAAGTTAAACCAATGAATAAATAATTTAAATTATTTTGTTGCAGAAGTAGGGTGGTGATGACTATTTTATCACCATGTAGAAAATTCCCTGCTCATCCAAAGTGAGATTATACTTACCTTTCGGCCTGGTCCACTTGTTCATAAACTCCAACAAACAAAGCAGTGCCAAAGGACATACCAAGTTTCTCAAAAGAACTTTAAAGTGCTAAGATAATGACTAAAATGTTGGCAGGATAAATGTATTTGATGATAAGTCAACCATGTTATAGATGGGTTGGAAAAGTTAATTAGTTTAAGAAGGAATAAGACAAAGAATCTTGCTTGACTTAAATAAAGAATTAAACTCATTTTGGAGAGAGAGGGCTGTTTGTGATTCCTAATTGGTTGCTTTCATCTTGATCCTGGAAGAATCTAGAAGTCCACTGGAGTCCAGCATTATATTTATCTGTAATATGGAATCAGCTTAATTGAATCTTATAAAGCTTAACTGAGCACTCTTACACAAGAGGAAATTTGGTCATCATCCAAGGACCACCTAAGAATGAGAAATATTAATAGAAGGAAAATTTGTGCGCTTCTTGGCCAAGATTCAGAGTAGGTCTTGGAAAAGTCTATGACAGAAGCAAATCTGCTTTTTTCTTAGTCACTACTGCATTATAATTCTGCCTTGTAGTATAATTAGTTATGTGTGTACCTATCGTATTCCATCCTACTAGATCAGCTTGTTATAGGCCAACTCTATTCATTAAATAAAACAGGTACTGAATCCCTGTTTTGTTGTGAGCCCTAGTAACACAAAGAAAAAGAAAAAAGACATAATTGCTGACCTCATGAAGACCACCACCTAGTGGTGTACGTGTGAAGAATTGAATTTGTATCTCCTAGTGCAGCAGTCTCCAAAGTGACATGTGTACATTGAGGGTTGGACAGAGCATATTCGATAATATAAGAACATTAGATAATATTAGAACATCTATATTTTTAAATGAGAAACTATATTTTACTAATATGGAATATGTGGATTTACATATACTACATATGTATCATTACGCATAATTATATGCTAAAAATACTTTTGGGGTGGAGCTATGAATGTTGGAAGACAACTGCTACAGTACATATACTTTATACCCACTGGATGTCAGTAAACAATTGTTGAAACATTTAGAGCTCAAGTTAGTAAATTTTCATATTTTCCCAGGTACACTAAAATCTGCTTCCTGTCCTTTTGTCTACCTGTGTTTTCTCTTCTGCATGTCACCTCAGTGACCAGATTGCCTCTATTGTAACCGAAAGTGGGGTCCGGCTGCTCACCACTCAAAAGCCTATAAAGAGGCAAGGTTGGTGGAAAGGGAAGTTTGCGTTATTTTGGATGCCAGCAATGGGGAGAGGGGGGGAAGAGGTTGGACTCCTGTCCAAAGGCCAACTCCCTGCCACTGACAGTCAGTGGGCAAGAGGTTTTATAGATGGAGGGAGGGGCTACATGTAGAAGCAGCACAGTCAGTTCTGACAGTCATCTTGAAATCAGTAATGCGGTGGTCTGATCAGTGTCATCTTGATTATTTTCAGTACAGTCCCAGGGTCTTCAGTTCCAGGGTCAGTTTGTTACCACTTCTTTGAGGCCAGCTCTCAGAATTGTGGCAGCTTTTGTCATGGCTACAGTCTGGTCATCATGTAGTTAACTTCTTCCACCTGGTGGGGGGTTTCAGTATCTGTAAGACAGCTCAAAGGATATGGCTCAAAATATTACCTATAGCCCTTGAAAAGAAACCAAAAAGGTCCTTGACTTTGCTTAATGACTAAACTCTTGTTATTTGGTCTCCTTTGACTGTTTTCCTTTGTTTCTGCATTTTCTCACTTCTCTGATTAAACTTATTTTTTTTCATCAATTTATTGAGTATAACGAGATGACAAGAGAATGCACAATTCTGGTTAAGAAAAATGGGGCTCTAATTCAATGTGTTTAGTTGTTAAGAAATTAGAGAACAGTTAAATGATATAAACAACAAAATGTGATCAGGCCCCCTTTTTATTATAATTTTATTCCGGTAAAGGCTTTTACTTTGTAGTAATATTTAACTCTAGTGCAACTTTGTTTGACTGCATTTTGTTGATGTATAGGATGTTTAAATTTATATTCTTGTTTTGAATCAATCTCTACTATTAAGCATATATTATTAAAACCTTATGTTACATATATTATCAAGTCCAGTTTCACTCTTCCATAATCATTCCATTCATTTGTCTATGTATATAAACTTATTTTTGGCTAAAGTTTTTCTACAGACAAAAGGCAGGCTGACAACATGGGGGGCAAGGACCACGGGGTCCTGCTCTGTTTCACCATGCCCAAAACTCATCGCCCCTCCCCCTCATACTGCTGACCAACTCAGAGCTCCTAGTTCGACTGACTTGAATAGAACTGAATTTAATACTTCCCTTCAATGTGTTTCTGATAATGTTTTCATGAGGAAACACAGCAAGCTTCACAGGAGCTTCACTTCAGTTCCTAAGTGTGCGCATTTTTAACCCAGTGTTATCTGAGCCCCTCAAGTCGGTTGGTCTCCTTATCAGTGAGCACATGAGGCAAGCTCTATAGGTCACCCAAAGGAAGAAAATCTAGTCACGATTAGGTTTCTAAATTTTCTCCCCTCAAACTCTTGCTCGACTGATCACTATTCCTTCAAGAAAGAAAGTTAGGATTTATTTTCAGGGGTTACAGTAGGGTTTCTCAGCCTCACCACTGCTGACATTTGGGACCAATAATTTTTTGTTGGCGGAGGGGGGGCTGGCCAGTATGCCATAAACGTTCAGCATTATCTCTGTTCTCTACTCACTAGATGCCCATAGCAGTCCCTTTTCCTCCCCCATTTGTGGCAACCATGACTGTCTCCAGACCTTGCCAAATGTCCCCTGGGGAGTTAAATTGCCCCCAGTTGAGAGCCACTGGGTAGGTTAGGGTAAAATAGTTTGAAGCATTAAAAAAAAAATGTACACTGTGGTTCAGCAAACAATGGATTACCATGTAGTTGGGCTCAAAAGTGATGTGAATATATGAAATGTGAATAATCAAAAATGATTTATTTGAGAGGTTAGTGTCAACTCCAATCCACTGCTAATCAAAATAATCTCATGTTGTAACTAATAACTTAAATCTTACTCCTCTCCCATCTTGTTTGTCTGTGGGGGACAGAGATTTTGAGCAGTGAGATGGTAAATGGTAGGAAGGGTAACCTGGAGGATATACAGACAAAATAATAAATTGACAAGAGATGATTAATAGCATCTTTTCTGCATAATCCAATGGATCAAGGCTATCAGGAAATTCTATCACTTATGACATCCATTGGGAGGTGTGCCCAGAAACAGCTAACAGAAGGTAGCATGGTATATAGGAGGAGATGATTCTTGAAATCTGGTTATTAAAAAGTGGCTCAAGGTCAGTTTCACAGCACATTAGCAGAGCACATGTTTTCTGAATGAGCTAACTAATTTTACTCTAAAGGCTTCCTCTAAATTCTAATTGGGGAGTCTTTAAATCTTCAAACATGAATATATTGGAGAAGGGATTCAATTATGTGTGAGTTGAAAATAGGAATAGATCTGCTTGACCAATATATCTCTCCCTTCCTATGAGAACTAATGGAAAAACAACCCGCCTCCTCCAGTGGGCAAACTGTCCATTTTCTGGATTTATGTCAGATAGGGACTTATTAGGAATCCAAGATATTGCAACTTGGGTCAAAGCTGTCAATTACATGGAGAAATTATATACAAAATTAGGATTTTAGAGACAGATCTTTTGGCAGATAACTAGGTTCTAAAGTCCTTTGAAATCAGAATATAATCCAATGACCCTCTGGGGTAATCCTTTCCATTAAATTTGCAGTTCTTCAATGTTTGATACTGTCCAGGGAGCAAACAAATTAAGACTTTCTTTTGTAGAATGTTCTTTTTCTCCCTACCTGGCCTAAATTCTGACTCCAGATTCTCTGTGGGCTACACATGGAAAGGTGCATGTCTTGTGGCAAATGCCATCTATAATTCCTGCTCCTGAAAATTAAAAATGGCTGCTGTTTATTGTTTCGTCACTATGTATTACACCTACAGATTGTTTAACTCAGAAAAGTAGAGAAAAAGGTCTCATATATATGTAAGAGCGTGTGTAGTAGAATGCATACATGCAATAACATGAAGGAAAGAGACATTAGATATTGCATGTGTAAAGTGATACAGATTTTAAGTTATATATGCATCATATTTTTTTTATCTTATGGCAACTGCATTCATAGACTTTCAAACCATTTGAATATTAAGTTTTGCATAATTGGGAAGCTGCCATCACCAGTCTGTAGCACAAAGTCAAAAGGCATTTTAGGAATTACTTACAATGAATTGTGGGTCATTTGAAATAAATTTGTAGGAAGCCTATTAAATCTTTTTCTCTCTTTACTACAAAACACCCCAAAGATCATTTCTCTAATGCATTGGTCTGTCAAATCTGTATAAACAAGTAAAAATGTTAAAAAAAAGTAAAGAATACTAATCAAGAGACACAAGACATACACTGCTTAATAAATCTTGCCTTCAATTTATTTGTCTAGTATTACAAAGCAGAGGAGATATCAATTAATATAGGCAAAGAGGACCCATAATTTATAATTAACTGGCAAGTGGTTTGTAACAAACAGCAGCACCGAGTCTAATAGCCGGTAGGAAAATAACTAGTGTTGATTTGTCCCTCGGCAAATTAATAGAGTGCTTATCAATGACAGGGTTACGTAAAACTGCTAAATAAATAATCATCAGTGAGTTCGAGTGAAGCAGATCTTTAACAAGCTTAATCTGAACCTCTTGACATCTGTAGACTATGAAGAGATTAAATGGTAAGAAAGGGAAGATACAGTGTGCGTATTATAAGCCTGCTCAGGAACTGTACCAGATCATGTTCTTATGTAATGAGAAATAAAAAACATTTTTATTGCAAAATTACATTGAAAAATGATTTTCATTATAATTAGAGTGAAAATTATGAAAGATATATCAAGGAAATGCTGAATTGGAAGTCGCCAGACGAGAATTTCACTACATCTCTTAACAATGAAAACACATAATTTTCATCACTTTTGATATATTTTTGCTCATTTGCTTCACTCTTATTACTCACCTTTGTACACGCCATGCGTTCCAACTCAGATGTCACCACAGCTACACCAGTGAGCTTACTTTTGGTTATTATACTTCCACTATAGAAGAAAATTAATCACGGTCCTATATTTCAATGGACATTTCCATCCTGCCTTCCCAACCACCCCGCAGCCATTTATATGGAATTCTAAGTTTTTGTTATAGGATGTTTTATTACTCAAGGTTTCTACGGTGCACAGTTTGCATTGCTGTGAATTAACAGACCTATATAATACCTCCAGTCTTTTCTATAAGAGGCTTTTAAAGTCACACTTATTTGTTGGTATGTTACCATCATCATACCACCTGTGTTTTCTTAATTAATAAAATGAATATTTTAAAAATCATTGGGCTTTGGGAGAAATATTCTGAAGCAGTATGTTATTATGCCTCAGATATTTACTTTTCTTAAAAGACTCTTTTTAAAAGCAATTTTAGGTTCACAGCAAATTCGAAGGGAAGTTGTAGAGATTTCCCATATACAACCATGTCTTTTTAAGATATATATAGTTAAAGACTCTCACAAAAATAGGGAGATGCTCCAAATCTTAAATAGAAACCTGGTTTCTAGTGAGATAAATATATATATTCTCAAAAGTGTTCCTGTGAGAGACAAAACATGAGAACCAGGGGCTGGGAAGTCACAGATTGCATCCTGTGTGGCAATTCTTTGCTTCTTAAGCTAGAACAGATCCTTGCCATCGTTTCCACATTCTTTGGCCTGGGATTGCCACCTCTGTGGGGATTCACCCTTAGATTCATAAGTCTTTGCTTCTCTTATGAATGACCGGTCAAGATTCAGCTATGGGTATATTGGATCACTTATAATTTATTTATGAGATACGTCTTATTTTCTCATGTTAAACATCAGCTTGTACCAATGAAAGCTGCTGAATATTGAATATGAGTATGTGTGCAAATGTCTTTAGTGAGCTTCGTAACTCACAGCAAGCTACTTGGAGACTTCAAATATTTCATGACAATGCTCAGATCTTGGTCATCAGCATTACTGCTTTCCTGAACTTCAGATCCAATTTCCAGGAACCTTTTGGACATCTCACCCATAATATTCTATAAGATCTTTATATTCACCTATTGAAAACTGAACTCAGAATGGTTAATGGCATCATCGTTCTCCAAGTTTTTTCAGATTTAAACAACTAGGAGATGTCCTTAATCTCCTTCTCTCCCTCATGTCCTCTGTCCCCTCCAAACCCACCCATATGAATCTATGTACTTTTTAAATTATGCATCTAAAAACACTCTTTAATATGTTCCCTTCTGTCTATTTCTGTTACCATAACCTTCGTATAGACCCTTATCATTGTCTTACCTGAGATTTTGTAATAGCTTCTGTGATAGGAATTGTAATGGCCCCCAAAGGGTGTTCATGTCCTAGTCCCCAGACCCTGTGATTTTGCTGCATTACATGGCAAAGGGGCATTAAGGTCGCTAATCAGCTGACCCCAAAATGGGGAGATTATCTTGGATAACGGGTGTGAGTCCAATTTAACCACAGGGGTCTTTAAAAGTGGAAGAGGGAGGCATAAAAGGAGGCCAGAGTGATTTGATGTTAAAAGAACTCAACCTTCTGTTGCTGGCTTTGAAGGCAGAGGATGGGGTCACAAACCAAGGAAAGCAGGTGACCTTTAGAAACTAGAAAAGATGAGGAAATGGATTCACCCTAGAGCCTACAAAAGGCAGGCAATCCTGCCAATACCTTGATTTCTGCCCAGTGAGACCTGTGCCAGACTTGGAGCCCAAGAACTGAAAGATAATAAATTTGTGTTGTCTTAAGCCATTAAATTTTTGGTAATTTGTTATGACAGCAATAGGAAACTAATAGAGCTTCTTAGCAAGTTCTCCTGACTTCAGCTTCCTTTTCTTCAATCTATTCTCCAAACTTCAACCAAAATTATCTTTAAAAATAAATATCTGGCTGTGACACTCTCTTGCATTAAATTCTTCAATGGTTTCCTATCTCAACCAGGATCAAATTTTACTGCTTTCTCATGGCACACAAAGCTCTTCATCATCTGGTCTCAATTTCCAGCTTCTACTCTTATGTTGTTTAACCCTTCCTCTTTTTTCCCCTTCCCCACATTCCACAAAAATACATTCTACATTCAACACACATTATCTTAATCACAGCTTCTGAAAAATACCAGTAACCTTTATGGCTGCTAAGTGCTTGTTTGTACTCATGGCTTTTGGTGGTATGCACGTCACTCACTTCCTTCCTGATGTATCCACCAAGCATAAAATTCTTCAGTACTCGGTTCAACGTTATGTCTTTCATGGCTATTTACACGATACAATCACTCTTATTTCTACTACTGCTCCTTGCTAGACCTGGTAAGCATTGACTGAGTTCTCCATGTAGCACTCTCCTGTTCTATATGTTCTACAAGGATTAACTCCTTTATTCCTCACAGCATCCCTATGATAAAGAGATATTATCAACCCCAGCTTACAGCAGATGAAATTGATGCACAGAGCGATTGAATCATATTCCCAAGTTATAAAGCTAGTGAGAGGTGGAGCTGAAACTCAATCCCAGGCAGTCTGACTCCAGAATCTGTGCGCGAAGCACTACTTTATACCTTCTCTGTATCCAAACCATGTTCACTTTAGTGAATAAAGGGAATAACTGCTTTTTTGACTTTGTGGAAAGGACAAAATTAGTCACTTAAAATGCTGTTTTACTGGAGATGTTGACAACATGATACAATCATACTGCCTAACTCTCTGATGTCTCATTAGCTTTGATGTATTTGGTTCATCAAACAAAATCTTTCCAGGCCAAAATTCCATTTGCTGGAATTTTTTTTTAAAAAATTGCATCTATGTTCATGAAGGATATTGATCTGTAGTTTTCTTGTAATGTCTGCTTTTGGTTTTGCTATCGGGGTAATGCTGGCTTCACAAAATGAGACGGGAATTATTTCCTTCTCTTCAATTTTGTGAAAGAGTTTGTGTAAACTTGGTATTACTTTCTTGTATGTTTGGAAGAATTCAACAGTGAAGCCATCTTGTCTTGGAGTTCTCTTTGTGGGAGAGTTTAAACTTCAAAATTAAAATATATATATATATATATAATAGGATTATTGAGATTATCTTTTTCTTCTTGAGTGAGTTCTGATAGTTTGTTTCTTCAAGGAGTTTTTTCATTTTGTCTGAGTTGTTGAATTTACTGATATAAATTTGATATAATATTCCCTTATCCTTTCAATAGACTAAAAATCTTAGTCATGTCACCTCTTCCTTTTCTAAAATTGGGAATTTGTGTCTTCTGTCTCTCTCTTCTTTACTAACTACTCTAGCTAGAAGTTTACCAGTTTTATTGACTTTTTTTCTAAGAACCTACTTTTGGTTTCACTGATTTTCTCTCTTGTTTTCCTGTTCGCTATTTCATTGATTTCTGCTCTGGTATTTTTTATTTCCTTTCTTCTGCTTACTTTGTTTAATTTCCTCTATTTTTTGTGTGTGTTTTGGTATATTTTTTTGTGTGTGGTGGAAGCTGAGTTTATTGAAACTCAGCTTTTCAATAAAATAATAATTTTTATCAAAATTCACTAATCTTTTCTTCTACAATGACTAGTATGCTGTTGATCCCATCCAGGTAAGTTTTTATCTCTAGGAGTTCTTGGTCTTTTTATCCTCCATGTCTCTTCTTAACTCTTTGAACACTTAAAATACAGTTACAATAACTGTTTTAATGTCCTTGTCTCCTCATACTAACTCCTGTGTCAATTTTGGGTTTAATTTATTGATTTCACTCATTTAGATTCTTTGCATATCTGGTAAAATTTTACCCTCTTGGGTCCTGATTATTTTTGTATTTCCATACATATTTTTGTCTTTCGTTTTTGGAACACCACTAAGTTACCTGGAAAGTTGAATTTTGGAGAGTCCAGAGGAGTATTTAACCTAGGGCTAGTTATTTCCCACTAGTGAGGCAAGAAATTTCTGTGCACTCTTCACAGTGTTTTGTGAATTGTGAGGTTTTCAGTGTCGCTGGTGGGAATAAGCACTCTCTCAGCCCTGTATGGGCACCAGGCAGTGTTTTCTCTAAGCTTTGGGTCACTTCTTTCCCCAGCCTCAGGTAGTTTCATTCCAGGCCTGTGCTGATAAGTGCTCTGCTAAATTCTCGAGGGCTGCCCCTACAGATCCCCAGGGTTCCTTCCCTGTGCAGCCCTCTCTTCTTCAGTACTCTGTCCTGCGAGTTCTAGCTGCCTGTGTCTCCCCATACTCAGCTCTGTCTACTCAACTGCGGATCCGGCTGGGCTCTGCCTGGGTCCCCCCTCCCTGTACTACAGCCTGAAAACGCTCTCAAAGCCTATGTTCATGGCAGTTGTAGGGCTCACCTCATTCGTTCCCATCCCTGAGGGATCACTGTCTAGTCCCTGATACCTAGTGTCTTGAAAACCATTATTATTGTCTGGCGTTTTTAGTTTTCTCAGGCAGAGATTACATGTGGTCATTTTTACTCCATCTTGGTCAGAAGTAATGTCAGGTTAACATTCTTGTTGCTCACTTAGGGGCTTCGTGTTGGGGACAAAGATTCAGGACCCCAAAATTGAATGTTCTGTTTTGAACTGTGAAAGCTAGTGGGCCAGAAGTTTTCTCAACCTCAGGGACCTATGTGCACTAGCTAGGAATAAGAAATTGGTGATTTCTGGCAGAAATGGGGTGTGCAAAGAAAGCTTCTAGAGAGGCTGTCCTGATAATACTAACCTACCCCGTGATCCCAGCTGCATTCTGTAGCACTTAGGGCTAAAGCTGTATATAGAGCATACCATATACTCTGCTTCTATAATAAAAAGTCATGCCATAAAAATAGGACCTATGGTTTCCTTAACAGATCCATGGCTTTGATCTGACAGATAAACAATTCAATCTGAGGCTACAAAAATCATGTATGAAGTTTTGAGGACTTGGTGAGAAGTTTTACTGCTTACGTGCAATACTTATTTTTGTCAGTTTTTACCAACTGCAGCTCCAAAATTTGTTCCTGGGCTTGACATTTCACAGGATCATTTGCCTTTTAAATGTGTTGCTCACTTTTGTATGACTGATCTTGCAGAGTCTAGGACCAAATATTTTCAATAAAAGTTTCAGCCTTTATAAAAGACAGTATTAAGTCCTCACACTGTGTTTTGAAAGGCTTTTGGTTGTTAACATTGAAATGGATGTCAAGTTTGGAAAAGGAAAAAAAAAAACCACTTTTTTTCTTTTTAGCTCAAAATTAATGTTTTCACTTCAGGGCTAGCAGAGCCGTGCCTCCACACATTTCCGAACATGCTGCTTTTCCAGGCTTATGTAACTCAACACTTGCCACACTTGACTGTCCAGAGGAAGATCAGAACCACCCCCAAAATCCCCAAAGACTATTTTCCTGGATTGCTTTTCCCTGTATGCTTTATGATAATTTCAGGCTTCCTTACATGTTTGTTGCTGGCAATTTCCAGGGAGCACTTCACTTTATGCTTCTCAAACTAGTCCTCTTCGAATAAGGTATCTTTGTTTTTCTCTCCTCCACTCCTGTTTCCCCTGGTTATGTTTCCTGCCACTGCTAAAAGGGTGACTAATCGCTGGTGCCTGTAAAGATGACAGTTCTCATGCCCGTTGATGGAGGCACCCATCTTCCCCATGTCTGATGTCTAAGGTACCACTATATACATGAAGAGCACCAGGGCAGGACATCTTCACCTCTTGAAGAAATACCCCCACGACAGCTGACCAGGTACCTGTGCCGAGATTTCCCCATGCGCTTTGCCGAGGGAAGCATAATCCAGGATAAGGATGTTGCTCCCACCGCTGCTGGTGTCGTGAACCCTGAATAACTCAGTGAGATTTTGCGAAGCCCATTCTGTTTTTGCCTACCCTCCCTTTGCAGTCATTCCACCCCAAGTTTCAAAGGCAGTAACACTTGAGCTGATAAATGGAGGACAAATAGGGGAAAGTAGGATTTATTCACAGAACTACAGAAAGGCCCATGTGACTGGAGCCCATATGGGATAAAGTAGCCACATGACCCTGGGACCCAGTTGTTCTCATTGGCAGAAAAGCCCCTCCTTTGATGGAGTCCACCGCTCCAACACAAATGTCTCTGCTTTCCCCGGAGGACCTGCTTCTTCTGGTAATTACACTGGAAAGAAACCTGTACCGCCAGTCCTTAAACAGACCTAAATGTACCCGAATTCTCAGCTGAACAAACTTCTGGTTCAAATAGAACTCCTGCTACTCTTCAAACAAATATCTTTACTAGAAATCCTCTTGGAAATGATTAAATTCCCAATGACAGTGAATTGGGGCAGCCTACGAAGAGGAGGGCCATCTGGACAGGTCCTTAGAGCTGTCAGCTTTCCCGGGGGCTGGGGTGCCATGGGTGGCATGGGGGTGTTCTCTCAGTACCTTGGGGTTTGCCAAATCTAGAAAGGGATTGTGGTAGTTTTACAGGCTTACATGGTTTCCTAGAATGACTCCTGGATAAGAATAACATTGAAAGGAAGGTTGGTTATTAGGTAATCCCTTAGCATCGCATAGGGTCTGATACCTTCACTCTGGCCAGTGGGAGGATGGGCTTACACTGGGCCACATGTAGTCAGGGTGGGATAAGGCTGTAGGAAGAGCTAATGAGAGAGGGATGGCAAGTTTCATCATAGAGAAATTAGGGAACCATTTAACGGAGTGGGAGATAGATGTTGCATGGCAAAAGCCATAGATATGTACATATTGGGCAATCAAAACTACCAGCAGTGAACACATGTCCTGTGCAAGGTACAGCGCTTGACACTGAGGAGTAAACAGAGAGTAACTGACAATAACAATGATAACTAGCTTTTACTGAGCCTTCTCTATGCACAAGGCACTATGCCACATGCAATTGCCTACTTCATTCTCAGAACAACTTGATGAGGCGCATCCTCTTATTCCCAATTGCAGATGACAAAACTGAGGTTGGGGCATTTACTCAGTTCACACGGCAGTGGAGCTAGTGGATTGCTTTCCCTTAACAGTTACAATATGTAACACCACCCGCCCTTTAGGAGCTTACAATCTAGCTGTGCAGAAAATATCCGTATTTTTAAAAATCATGATTGATACAAGGCAAAAAATAGTAACTGTTGTGGGCAGTCTGTATAAAGTGTACAGACCACATGTACTATGGTATTGCCAAAGAAAGAAAGTCCCTTTACTGTTGTGATGACCAAAATGTTTCACTGAGAAGGTGTGATTTGGGTTTGCCTTGAAGAAGAAAAATATGACGTGAAGAGGCAGAGATGAAGTGGGGAGAAAATAATTTAGATAAAAAGAAGAAAATTAAAGCTAAAGAGTGAAGAAAGTCTGAGTTCTGATTCTTTTACAAGTAAATGGACAGGTGTTTACCCAAAAAGAGAATTGGTTGTGTGTGTAACAAGCAAATTAGCATGGCTTTAGGGTGTGTGTGTGTGTGTGTGCGTGCGCGCGTGGTGTGTGTGAAGTGTAGGTGTATGTGTAGGTGTTTCAAATATTTTATCAAAGCTGGGAATGATGCACCAATGAAGTAGTTCCAAAGCCTTAATTGGACTCATATTTACTTGGGATTACATAGAGGGCTTTCACATTTTTTGTGAAAAAAATTTCCTCGAATGATAGCAAAAGAAGGGAAAGCTCACGACATTGAACGTGCTTTCTGATCTTCCTTATAAGCTTTTATGTAATTGCTAGAATCTCCTGAATTGGGATCAGGCCCTAGCAGCTGTTGGCAGAACTTGTCACTGACCATCTTTGTTGGCAGCGACATGACGCTGCCCTGAGGGGGCACTGTCAACCTTCTCAATGGTTTTCATCTCGTGCTCCCTCAACCTTTAGATGGAGCCTTTTTTAGTGCATTTTTAAAGTAGCATTTGTTTATATGTGGTTTGCTAACTGGATGAGTTAGTGTCTTTGGGATTCCAATAAAATGGATAAAACCGAAGTGATTAGGGAAGAGAGAACCGTTAAGTATTTACAAGAATACTGATGCTTTTGTTCAAACAGTAGTTTTCATTTGAATTAATTCTTGTTTTAGTTTTCTCCTACTACCATCTATATGCCCTTTTGCATTAATGGCACACTTTTGAGTAATTAAATTGCATCCACACGTATCGTGCAATTCAGGTGGTTGCCCTTTATCAATGTGTTGCTATTTAAGTAAAGCTGCTCATTGCCCTGGGCTACTGTGTTATGCTCTCAGGACGCAAAGTTCCTCCACATTCTAGAAAACACTTCGTTTTTCTTTTGCATTGGCTTAGTGCTGCACGTTATAGTTTCTCTCTCTCTTCCCTCCCTGTGTCATGAAATGCTATCCAAATCTTAAAAAATAAATATAAAATTTTAAAAATAATATAAATAAATGTCAGTGTCATCCTGTATCCTTTCTTGATATGACACCTGGGCCACCTTTATAGGCAACTATTGAAATTAGCAAAAGAGATTCATTTTATTTGTGGTTTGTTGCAATTTTGCTTTTCACTACAGGATCAGAAGAGATTTGTGAATAAACTTTAAAATACAGTTCATTACAGTATATCAGCCTTGATTTTTGGAGTTTTGGCAATTGCATTTTCCATAATAAACAATATCAACATTCACTTGCTTCATCACCACCATCCAAACCACAAAACGAAGCTGAGATATTGCTTCTCAGCTCTGCGCATTACTTGAAAGATGTTCTGTCAATAGTTCCTTGAGTGTTCTAACCCCGGTAGGTCATTTCCTAATATTATCATTGTCTTCTCATTCGCAAGAAGTAAGAAGAGAGGACTTCGGGCACCCAGGCGTGGTGCCCCGCACAACCTGTCAGGGCAGGAGCCTTCCAAGCTGTTGGCAGTATGCTGTGGAGAGTCAGCCACACGCTCTGAGTTTTAAAAGAATTCTAAAGATCTTTTTTGAGAGCATGTTTCTTAGTCACTTCAGGCTGCTGTAACAAATCGCCATAGACTGGGTGGCTTCTAAACAACAGAAATTTATTTCTCACAGTTCTAGAGGCTGGAAATCAGAGATCAGGGGCCAGCACAGTTGGGTTCTGGTGAGAATCCTTTTCTGAGTTACAAACTTCTGTCTTCCCATCGTATCTTCACAGGGTGGAAAGAGAGCCAAGGAGTTCTTTCAGGTCTCTTTCATTAGGGCACTAATGCCATTCACGAGGGCTCCATCCTCATGACCTGTTCACCTCCCCAAAGCCCCACCTCTTAGTATCATCACATTTGGGGGTAGAATTTCAACATAAGAATTGGGGAGGGGAACACCAATATTTAGTCCATAACAGCATACAAAGTGAAAAAGGAGCAAGTTCTTTAAAAGAGAGAGAGAGAGAGAAAAAAAAAAAAGGGCTGTGAGAATTCTGAGCTGGAAAAAGTTGGCAGCTGGGCCAAACCTAGTATGTCTGGACTGAAAGGGACCTTCGTGATCATCAAGAAGCTGGTGTGAATCAAATGCTGGCATTTTCTCTTTCCTTCCTTCTGCCCACTCACTGCCAGAACTCCAAATCAGAACTCAAACCTAAAGAAAAAGTAAAAGATCTCACTGTGCATTGGATTTATAACAGTATGTTTCTATCCAAACCCCTTTCTGTCCTCTGGGTTGACAATTCACATCAGACTAATCTCACAGTGAGAGAAGCGGCACCCCCATTAAGGAGTTCTGGAAATGGCTGGCCTTTACAGAGCTAACAAGGCCCATGGTCCTTTGTGTTAGCCTTTGCCACACCTGTGCCAACCGTTGTGCTGACTCAGACTTCGCACTTTCCAGCTCTTCAGTTAGAAGGCTGAGCTTGCCTTCTAACTCTGCTGACCTACAAGAGGTTACATAAATCATGCCTCCCTGGTGTTATCTTGTGGTTCTTTTTATACCCCCCAAAACACATCCTTATGGACTTTACTCTCATGTCTCCATTCTAATCTCTCTCCCCATGGCACAGAGAGTTCCTGTAAACCCAGCAGTAAAACCCAACCCCAGAAATTGGCAAAGCTGCATAGTAGGCTCCTCTTATTCACATCTGTGCCCCTCTGAATGCTGATGTGTTCTGGAAATGAGGGAGCTTTAAATACCCTTGTTGACATGGGTCTAAGATCTCTCTGTCTGAGGTACTATCAGAGAATTCACAGGGCATTCATCAAAATCAAGCTGATGCAAGCATGAATACTCACAAGAAAGAACCCTTTTATGCTGAAAACTGCTGAAGGCTGGAAAAGGGGCTAATTTATTTAAATTATCCCTCTAAGTGTCAAGCCCCATGCTTTCTGGAAGGGTCTGACAACTGTGGGTTAAAGGAAGTTTTCTCAAATTTATAAATAAATTAGTAATGATAGAAAGTTAACCTGGGAAATCAGAGTAACAGAAAAGTAATCGCCATCGATGTTGATGCAGTTGTAGGAAAATACAGTTTCTGCTATTAAGCTTTTAAATGTCAGCAAATGGCAATTTAGTAGATCATTTGCTAATAATGATTAAATTTCTCATTAAAATGTTTCCTTCATTATTCTTCAGGTAGAAATGTGTAATTCAATGATTGTTACATCAATTACACTTAAAAAGCTCATTAAAATACTGAAATATTATCTCTCGTAGTCAGAGTACTTTAAGAGTACTGTACTAATTATGAAAGAAGTAAACTCTTATAATAGCACCATTTGAACTGATGCTTTATAAATTCTTAATGTAAAGCTAACATGTAAAGTTTAAATCAAATATATAGATCCAATAAAACAAAACCTTTTTAATCTTGTTTTACCTTCAAAAGGACTCTGATTATTGTAATTAAATAATGCATGATATAATAAAGATTTAGTGTGTGATTATTTCATTGGCAATTGAATATTGGTGCTTTTTATTTATGCAAGCAATGTATCACAGACAATATGCATGAAGCATTAAAATATTGATACAATTACACCTAGCCTGCCGAACCAATAAAAAAAAATGTGTGACATGACTCTGCTGATGATACGAGGACAGTTTGAAATCCTTTTTAAATTTTAATACTCTGATGTGCTGGGTTATGCTAATTCTGCTAAGAAATAATGCCTCCAAGATTCACTGTTGTGCTTTTTATTCCTGCGAGTGAACAAATCCAGCTTTGCTCAGCATGGCTAACAAGTAGAGTTTGCTTCTGTACACATCTGACCATTCTTTTTTTCAGAAAGATAAAAAGAATAAGGTTTGGGGTTAGTTTGTTTTTAAGGGTACTCATTCATATTATAATGACCTTTCTCTAATTTTCTCATTGACTAAGTTTCACAGTTCCTCTTAAAACATTCAAATGCTTTTTATTCTTAAGTCCTTTCTCCACAGAGCGAAGGGTTAGGGAAGTTTTCCTTGTAGCTGTTTTATTATTAAAGCCTTGGCAAGTGGTTCCATGGGGCTCTGAGCCTGTCCCAGAAGTCCTCCATGGAAGAAATAGATGACAGAATTTTTCTGCCATATGCACACCTGGGGTTCAGTGTTACATAGCTGACCCATTTTCTCACCTGTACAAATGGACCCAAAATGCCTTTGTTGTTCTGTGTACACAGGAGTAATTTAATACATAATTGTTGAGTTTAAAACACAGCAACAGAAACAGACTTTCTGTTAATTTGGCTGCTGAAATGTTTGTATGATTCTGGGGACCTTCCTCTTTGCTTTTAAAATATTTTTAGACCCCTGCCCTGGCTAGAGGGGAAGATGTTTTCTGTTATCCCACTTGGCAGCAGGGTAAATATGGAAGAATGCAGAGATTCATAATACAATAGCCGTGCAAAGAACCAAAAAAAAAAAAAAAAAAAAAAAAAATCACATAATTCAACTTGTGTATCTCACAGTGGAGGCATCTGAAGCCAGAGAGTGGTAAAGGGGTTTCACAGCCTTTTTTTTTCTCTTGACCCATCTCAGATCAGAGTGGGGTCTGATGGGATTCCATCATACCATTGTTGACCAGACCTTCTCCTCAGTGATGCTTCTCGGGGAGACCCAATAAACAAACATCCTGGTCCCTAAGCAGAAGCTGCCAGATATCTTTGCTTTCCAAAGAGGTGCCAGGTAGAATATGGAGCTCTGAAAGAAATGGGAATTGTTGAGCCTGTAAACAGAATGTATACATTGTAGCAGTTTAACTGCATTTTAAGACCCCAGAGTTGTACTCTAGAGCCAATAACTGTAAGTTCCATCTTCACCTTTCCTTCCAGTGGCTGTGGTTCCCCTCTTAGCAATGTCAAGTGTATTTCCTCCCTCTTTTCCTATATGAATAAGTAGCAATGGCTGGTGATGATACAGGACTGTAGATCATCATGAATGTCTATAGGATGTCATATTTATGCTCTTCTGTTTAGCTTAAATCTTACTCAGGTTCTAATAGCAAACAGTCCAGTTACAATGCACTGGCAGTGCAAAGCATCTGCTCAATTCAGATAAATAAGACCAATGTGTTCGAAGGGCAAAGTTTCAATACAAGTGGCCTGCCGTTTCATTTGGAGATGCAATTCTCATGAAGCATAAATCACAAAGGGGAAAGGGATCATTTGCTAATTGATTAATTATCTTATAAATGAATTACAAACCTGTGGCGTGCTAGCTAGGTGTGTGCAGGAGACCTCAGCTGCTTTCTTTTCTCCTTTGAGTTTATAAGTACAAGTGATAATGAGGCTCTGGACTCACAGGGCTGGCTGGTGTCTCTTACACCAGGCTGGAGGCTGCACGCCGTGATGTGCTTGCCATGTTTCCGTACTTGAAACCCATCCGTTGTTGGATGCAGGCGCATGTATGTGCATAAGCATAGAGAAGGAAGAGAAAATCAAATTTCAAGTCAAAGCGATCCAGTAAGTTAACCGTTCACTTGGGGAGGGTGGACTGTTGTTTTTTGCCTTTATTTTTACATTCTCTAAATGGCAGAGTTGTTCTGAATAACAATCTTTTGTGGACTAAAAGCGCCAAGGATTAAAGATCAGCAAGAAGAAGAACGTTCGTAAAGTGCGAAAGCTCGTGGGTTGCAGAGCCTTGGTAACCGCAGACGAGCCGGTAATTAACATCCTTGCTTCCCAGGCAAAGAGGCAATTGGTCTTCCAAAGGCATAGCCCACTGCTCTGTTTCTCTCCCTCTATGAAAGTAGCTGATTTAGCCAGAAAGGTGACAGTTAAGGCTCTTTGCTGGCAGAATTTTTGCATCTTCCTGGGGCCTCGTTCCCTGACTTTACCACAGAGGCTGTCCATCAGGGTTGTTATGTATGCAGGCTGAGTGAGCCCGCAGGGGATCCTAGTTATTTACACTCTTTTTCAAGCTTCGAAGCTGTTATAATCATTCGCTGTCAACTTTGTGCTGACACTGAATTTTACTTTGTGTTTTTTATGCTCGGTTTGGGTCTAAAATACTGGCACCCATACCCTACACTGTAATTCCATGGGTGACTGAGCTGGCCAGCCGTATCCTGTCTTACTAACAGAGCCCTGGAATCCTGCTACATATGGAAATTTCAGAATTTGTTGATTGTATAGAGTCCTCCAGCTTTGTCCTTTTATCCTGGTGGTGGCCCTCAAGAATAAGCCATGCACCCTGTTTCATCTCAATGCGTTTTCATCTTTAAGAACAGGTAAGTATCAGTTTCATTTACCCTGAGTTGTAAAGTCGGAAAAGGCAAACTTTCCCTCTGCCAAACCCAGTGTGATTTTCAGACGTTATTCTTTCCTCCAGACCCCTATTAACAGGACAAGATTTATGATCTCCCCTTGTGGTTGCCCACTCCCTATTCCTTTCTGCCTTGATGAATCAAAATACATGCTGGAAGTGCATTCATGATTCAGATCAAAATAGAAGTGTTGTCCTGAGTAGTATGAATGACAAGAAACAGATTATAAAGACCCTGGGTAAGGCCACCAGTGCGACATGAGTGATGAAGCTTTTAGACTTCATCGACGGACATTTGCATGCTCAGACTTCAATGCCCTACGTCCTAGTCATGCGGGGAATAAATACCTTCCTTTTGCTTGTGAACAACATTCCTTCCATTAAGCCCAGGACCTGAAACATTTAATGACAGGGTAGGGAATGATTTCTCCATGTTTAAAATGTACTATGTTTCCATGTACTGTTCCCATCTCCAATATGAAAATTTCATGTACATCGGGGCCCAAAGGGAGCGATCCACAAAATGATATGACCCTATTCTTAACTGGACTTGAAATAAAGCTGGTCAAGGAGCTTGTGTGCTCGGCCAATGTAATAAAGTAGACAAATAATTACCGAGCAAATCAAACACACTTACACCTCAGATGATTTTGAAATATTATCTATAATCGGGCACTTCTGTGCTAGGAGGAAAGGTTAATAAAGTAATTTAAAAAAGATTGTGTGGAGTATTATAGAATCAGAAGAGGACTGGCGATCATAATTGTTAATCTCCTAAAACACCAGTTCTGCATTGCACAGAGCAGATATTTTAGTACATATTCTTATTGTGTATTCCACTTATTACTATATTAGCTTGCTTAATTATCCTTTATAAAAACCTTACGTTAGATTTTTTTTGGTGTTAAAAAAAGCTGATATTATTATTCCAGCAGACTAGCAATGTGTATGTCAGTCTTGATGTGTAGGTGTGTGGAGAAGACTAATATCTTTGAAAAGTAATTGTCTTCATGTGTGTTACATAGAAGAACAATATTGGAGTAGGCATTAGATATTTATATATTAGCAACCCTTTCCTTCCTGCTGTCATCTGCGATGGATAATAGGGGAATGGCACAACTTTGGCAGTTGGAATTGTTAGAATAGAGAAGGGTAATTCTAGGCTAGCTGGTGCTAGTTTAACACTTTTGAGAAGAAGCTAAGGTGTATGGTTGGTGGGGTATGTTGGTAGGAAGATCTGTTTATATTAAAAAAACCTTCTGTTTTTATTAAAAGTCTTGTTAAAAGTAAATTTCGGTTAATTTTTTTTTCTCTACTGAAGAATTGATTTGGTATAGAAGGAAGAAAAAAGGAAGGAGGGTACTACCAGAAGACACCAGTTCCATCTCACTACTGTTGTACCCCAGGGCAGATTGGTTTACATCTGTAAAAGAGGAATAACAGAAAGATCCATCTCATAGGACTTTTAAAGGATATAGGAAACAACTATGTAAACTTCAGAAGCACCTGCTAAAAATGTTATTTATTATAATTCTTTGTTTCACCAAATTTTCCCATCATATTTGTATCATAATATTTTTTCATTCATAAGTATTAAAATATGTAATATTTAATTACACAACTGTTTTTATGCTTTGAATTAAGCCCATACTGGCTAGGAACATATCTGTAATGTTCTTCTAGGCAAATAATTTGTACTTTAAATTGTTCCCCTTGCTTGGCCCCGCTGCCTCTTCTGGGTAACCTCATATTTTCTCCTTTCACTTCCCAACACTTCAAATGGGTGATGTATCAGTCATATGCTTTCCCGTTAGTTTATTCTTAACTTCCTCATACTCGTGCTTCTGTGCCTGCCACTCTACTGAAATCGACCTTGTGTGAGTCCTCAGTGGCCAGTTGTACCTTCTGCAAAACATGCCTTTGACTTGTCTGCGACCCTTGGCCAGCTCACGAGAGCTTTAGGCCAACCTTTGACCTCTGTGACACCATGCTCCTTGAGAGCCACCGTCTCCTGCTTTGTGCTCCCCTTCTTCCTTCTTCCTGCCCGGGGTGCAGGCTCCGTGGTCTCAGCCAGAGCCCGCAGGTCTTCTCTCCTCACATTCCCTCCCTTAGAGGCTTTGTCCATTCAAAGATGGGCTGGCTACTGCTGACTCCGCCCATCTCCCTGTTAAGCCTCAAATCCTAGCCCTTTAGAAGAACATAAAGGAACACATTTCTGGCTGCAGCTGTGCAGAGCTCTGCAACCAGCAGGAGTTACTGTAGCTGTCAGAGTGACCAGATTTGAGGAGGCTTTATTTTAGAGTCAGGTGAATTAGGGTCTTCATTCTTGCAGATTGAAGCAACTGTAAAGTTGTTCATTTTATGTGATTTTGGTGTAGAATCAAGTAGACTTCATGAAATGTGGGAGCCTTGTGATGAAATCACCTATTAAACATTGTTCCTCATAAGGTTGGGGGTTCAGAAAGAGCCTTCCACTGCCATCTACCACTTGCCAGCATGGTTTGAGGACTTTGGAGGTGGAGACAGAAGGGGATACCCTGACAGCACTGAAGACTTTTAGAATGACTGAGCTGACATGTCTATTAGTCTCTGTAGATTAGGATTTTCCTTTTTATTTTCCAGCAGCAAACACAGCTCTTAGAACTCTTGGTAGTAACATTGGCAAGACTCCAATGAGCCAGCCTTTTTGGAAGACTTTGACCCAGGCCAATAGGTCTATGCTTTCAATTAAAAAATTTTAGAAGTGAAAATAATGAAGAAAAAAATCACAATGTACTATGACCCTCAGGTGGGGTCACACCCACAATACTTTGTGGCAAGTTTCCATCTGTCCCCTGAGAGAATAGAATCTTGCCTAGTGCTGTCTTTCATCACTAAAACAAGTTCAGGTCAGGATCACAGAGGTCTAATATGTGTCATTGAGAACATGGCTTTTCTCTGAACTTGGCAGGTAAAATGGGTTGACTCCTACCTTCTTCTGGGATCGATACCAAATCCCTATGGAGGGCTGAAGGGCTTTCTCAAGGAAAACTTAAGGACCCACCCAGGGCAGGATTATGGGGTGGCAGGTGTGGGGGGAGGATGGAGGAATTATGGTTTGTGAAGGAAAATCAAGGAAACAAGTTCTCTCTTCTCATTTCTGAAACTCAGCTACCATCACTTTACATGCCCTGCTGCTGTAATCTGTGCTTCTGGGTCTAATGCTGCTATTCTGTCTGGCTGCAATGTTAAGATGTGAAGCTTCTGATGGGATTTGCTAGATGATAAACTAGTTGGTCAAAACAGAAAGCTAATAGACATTATTTTTTTCTAGTAGTATTTTCCTTTGACCATGTTTCCAAATAAAAACTCTCAAATGCAGTGTAGTTCTGTCTGCATGAGTGATTTCTAGAGCATAGTAGCAAGGTAGCACATGATTTCAAATATGTAAATATTAGCCATGTGTAACGCTGGCCAATGATTTACTGGTGGAATTGAATTTGTTAATACCGGCTCTGCTTTGTTGATTCTTCCTCCGTGTCTCCTACCTCCCTCCATTCCTTCCTTCCTTCTTTCCTTCTTTCTACTTTCCTTTCTTGTATCTTTCTTTCTATCCTTCTGTCCTTCCTTCCTTTATTGGATATGATATGGATCACTTTTCTTTATTATCATTGACCTAAAATGATTTGTTGCATTTCCTTGCTTATAATACTGACGTTTGCTATCACATCATTCCATTTTTCTTATCTTTATATTTCTACACAAGGTTAGAGTTTTCCTACAATCTCTGGAAATGTAAAGATACAGACATTTAAAAAAAACTGAATAACCGTTGTATGTCTCTATATAAGTTAAGATCAGAGCACAGTATCATATGTCTTTTCTTTTTAAACAGGGTAACACAGTTTTGTACTATGAGTACCTGGGATTCAATACACAGATAGGTTAGAAAAGTAATGTAGTCATAGTAATTACTTTCATCTGGCAAAATATTTCAGTCAGCAATAACTAGCAATAAAATAAAATGATCACCTTTAGTGTATCTCTTACAAAAACAATTGCCTAAAATAAGAATGGTTTAAAATACCTTGTGGAATATAAAGCATCCAAACAGGAGACTTTCTGTCTCTGTCTTTCTCTGACACACACAGGCACACACACTCACATACATACACACACACATTGCTCACAGCCCACAGAATATGTTAACAGCAATTTACCTGAAATGTAGAGCTATTTTTAAAAGAAAAAATACTCCAATTAAGGATTTATAAATAATATACTATTGTAACTACCGTCCTCTTTTTAATGAGTATTCTTTTAGCTTTTAAGGTTTATAGAAATCACTTACTGCTCCTTAAAAGATTCGTGTTCTTTTTTTCCCTTCTTTTTTATAAATATAGTGAATGTGAAATGTCACTAATCCAGTCATAATATCATCTGATAGTAGCTAATCCCTTCTTCGGCACAGCTTTTCTTGGGCCTTCGGAATACAGAAATGTGCTTTTACTGTTGGGTGTTTTATTTAGCATCAATCTAGTCCTAATGATTAATTGTCTTTTGTAAAAGACCACCAAGCAAAACAAACACTGTCTTCAGAGTTCCTTTCTTGGGAGTCCTATGACATTCCCTATCCCGTTACTTTGTATGCTAAGGTCATGGATCAAGGGCAGCTCTGTGCCCGTGGTTTGGACTTGGCTATCAGCTCTGACAGGATGATGCAGCCCGTACTGAGATCCTAATCGGTCAGAAGAAGTTTATTAAGTTTGAGCCCTTAAGCTGTCTCAGCCAAATCAGGGATACCAAAGTTACATTTGTTTTTGCGGTGACCATTCATTTTGGTCAAATGAAGAAATTGCTTGTGTGGCTTTTGTGGCTTCAGGGACAAAAATCTATGAATGTCACGTATCTTTTAGCCTCTGCTTTCTCGGAGACATTACGGAGAAGACGCTTATGAAAAAAAAAATCATTTTTATTGCAGCTGTTTATAAGTCACCTTGATCATAAAAGAAAAGAGGCAAAAGAGAGGTAATCAAAAGCTGTTCTTTTCTCTTGGTGAATGATCAAGTTGGGACGGCCTATGCTCTGAGGTACTGGGGACAAAGGGCATGTTACAGAGGGAGGGGGTTGTCCTTGGCACTGACTTGGCGAACAGCAGGGAGTGGACTCAAGACTTTCATCTCTGAAACTCTTCATGCTTTTTCAAAACCAGGGTCTGGCCAAATCAGAAAAGATGTGAGTCTTCCCTCTGAGAGTCTTTTTTCACTGATGAAAGATCTTTGGTTTAAAAACAATGCTGCCTGGGGATAGTGTCCTGACCCATAGCAGCCAAAAAGGTAGAATTATTTTTTTTTCCCCATTTTCTTCTTTGAAATTGTTGAATTTTTAATTAGCCAGGGAAAGGGTTTCCTTGTTAGACAAATGTTAATCTGAACTCACTTTCTAGTAAAACAAATAGAAAAAAAGGGGGAGGTGGTCATTGGGTATGTGCAGTGTCTCTTTGTAGGACAGTAGAAACTTCATGTGCCTGGCAGAGAAGAACTTAGGAGTAAGATTTCACAGATGAAAAAACTGAGGCCTGAGCAAGCCAATGTTTTGTCCAGGCAACTGACAGTAGAGAAATTGCTAGAATCTATTTTAATTCTCATAAAAATGCTCTTTTTACCACCAACATCCAGCAAAAGCTTTGTCACCTCCTGTAAAAACAAAATTTTTCTTCATATTCATCATTCCAATAATAATAGGATACATACAATAATAGTTACTTTTGTGGCTCTAAAGTCAGACTAACTTGGATTGGAGCACAGCTTGGACACTTGCAGAAGTTCTTCAACTTCTCTGATCCTCAGTTTGCTAACTTGTAAAGTGGTCAAGGTAATTGTTCATACCTCAGAAGCCTCTTGTAAAAATGCATACAGAGTACTTTGCACCAGACACAGCACATTATAATTGCCCTGTACGTGATGATTATCTAACTTTGCAGCTTACTGCCAACCTCCCCAAACTCAGGGGGAAGAAAATTCTAAAGTTCCACTAAGGAAAAGAAAGCATGTATGAGTATGATATAGAATATAATAGATTTTCTAAGATTGCATCGTGAGAAATGAAAAAGTATAAAAATTATGTTATTTCAAATTGGCATACTATTATATTGCAGTACTGCAAGCAGACAGATGTAAAAATAAAGTATAGATGTATCTTTTTTAGTCAAATCTGATATATGGAAATCTAGGTTTAGAGAAAGATTGGTTATAGGGTCATCATTTGCTTTCCAAAGCAATTTGGCGTAAGGTTCCTTTAAAAGGGAACTTCCCTAGTATCTTTAATGTGGTATTTCATTTACTGAAAAAGAAAAAAATCACACAACTTTGCAAGAACTCATTTCATGTGTAAATGGAAGCACATCTGCTGAATGTATATAGGAAAAATTGAAGTAGAGAGAAGGAGAACATTGAAACTTAGGAATATGTCAGATAATAACACGTAGGAAAAATAAAGTAGTGAGGAAACTTGCACTGGAACTTCACATTTTGTAATCATGAATTTTTAATAATACACATTTATAAAATTTCTGTTCTCTTTGTGTGTGTGTGTGTGTGTGAGAGAGAGAGAGAGAGAGAGAGAGAGAGAGAGGGAGAGAGAGAGAGAGAGACAGAGACAGAGACAGAGAGACAGAGATAGAAACAGAGACAGAGATAGAAACAGAGGCAGAGAATGTGAGCCTGCTATCACCTCTCTATTTGGCTTTGTGTTTTGCTATAACCTGACTCCTCCCACACTCCCCAGATATTGGCACATGCATCTAACATGCCCCCTAATGCACTCTCATCCTTTCAAGCCTTATTAATTTCATACATGTCATTCTGTCTGCCTAAAAGTTCTTCCTCAACACTCTGACAACCTCTGTGGCTAACATCTGTATCTCTCTCAGGCTAGGCTTCCCCTCCTCCGGGAAGTTTTCCTGGGTGGCATTCCATCTCCAGAACACTCAGGGAACCCTTCTTTGCTGGAAATGAGCACATATAACAGAGCACAGGCTTTGGAATCCAATGGCCTGACTTTGAATTCTGGCTCCATGTCTGACTTGAGGTCTGAGCTGGGACATGTTAATTGATCTCTCTGGGCTTTGGTCATGTTCATCAATACCTGGGATAATCAAAGCTACCTCATGTCATTTCTGAGGGAATTTGATGAAATATGTAAAGCCCTTAGCATAGTGTCTAGAAGAAAAGTTGGGACACAACAAATGCTTATCCCCTTCTTTCTGAGTTACACTGCATTGTAACTGCTGACTTACTCCTTTATTTCCCCATTAAACTACAAGCTTCTTAAAGGGAAGTATTGGATCTTACCAGCTCATATTGCCAGGGCCCATTTGGATTCATACATTCCACCAAATGCATATTTGTGGAATCTAATTGAGACAAACATCAGAGCATATATTTTCATGGAATATGGCAAGTCCTAGAGCAAAGCTTTTTACAAGGAGAAGAGAAAGAACAAAGGGGTGAAATGAAGTCCAAAGGGCACATTACTGGAGAACTCTCCAGGTTGCCCCCAATTAATTAGCAAGCATTCTTTGGGAACATTTGTTCAACCAGTTTTGAGTCACCCTAATTACACTGGCATTTTTTTCAGTCTACTATGCTCTACAGTAATGTGTTAAATGTCTTTATGAAACAGAATCATTTCCCCCAACTATTTGGCTAATCATTCTATAAAACGGAAAAGAAGCCCAGAAAAATGATGGAAAGGAAAAAAGGAAGTGAGATTCGTAGGGAAAGAAGAAGGAAGGGAGGAAGAGGTTAATATGATCTGGAATGAGCCTGTGCTAGTTTAAGGTTATCACTACAACCTATGCATGTGATAATCTGTTCTAAAATTTTGCTAGAGTCACATTCTGTGAATTTTGCTATCCACATTCTGGATATTTTTCTGGTTTTGCAAACTAAAAGTTATTTTTTCTTTTGTAGATCACACTAATCCCTGGTCATCCATGATTAGACCATAATTCTAATAAACCATTGGTAGGATTTCAGCAATTGCATCTGGACCTTTTTTTAGATTCTTCCAGTAACCTGAGAGACAGTTGGTCTGACCTGGAGCCTTGAACTCATCTGAAGCAGCTAGGTTATATTTTAGTTAGTCTTAACTTATCTTGGGCCCTGGTTCCATCTTAACTCTGTTTGCTCTGCCCTCTCCAGCCTGAAGATCATTCTTTGTGATAGAGACCATAGAATCAAAATAGGAGTTGAATGGTTCTGTTTTCTCTCTGACATCTGTTAACATTTTGCTGTGTGCCCCAATCAATGTACCTATCCCTTTGTTCTTCTTTATAAACAGAGCTTAAAATAGCTTTCTGTTGTCCTTGGCAGTTTTTCAACCTATAGGCAAGCCTCAGCCCTCCTGACAACATTCTTAAAGCACTTTTTATATTGGTTCCCCATCAGCCTTCCATTTTCAGCCTTCCATTTGGGGCATATGTCCCTTTATATTCTGCATTCAATAGCTTTAAAAAGAGAAAAAGAATGTTCCTTTCATGTTATGTTGTTTTTAAAATACCTTTGGAATAATCTGTGATTATTTTGTCAGAATTTTTTAAATAGGCTTATTTTCCCTTTAAAATTATTTAGCCATAGGATCATATCTATATTTTCTCTAGTTTGATGCCTGCTTTCCTAAATTCTAGGATATAAAATACCTATGACCAGAATTATTTTTCTGTGACTTTAATAGACTTTAAGATGACACATTACTTCCTTTCAGCTTTCTCATCAGTTTTAGCTCACTGACCAAACCTTCCTCGGTGGTCAAAATAAATTCAAAATAAAGTATTTGCAAATTGATCTCTCATCTTCTCAGGGATGCGGCTGGCAGAAGGCAAGCCAAGAATTTATCAGAAGATCTTCATTTGGAAGAGTCTTCTGGCAACTCTTTGAGAGAAGAGTTCCCCATTACTCTGTGTTAGTTTTGTGGTCTGTGTTAGGAAGGCATGGGATGGGTAGTCATTCCTCTCCTGAAATGATGCCACTTTGAGTTCCCTCTTCTTTTCACCTCACTGAAATGTATTCTATCAGAGGTCTTCATCAGGGCCATTCATGCCCATTCCTTCTTGGTATAAAGTACTAAAACCACATCCATGTTCCAAACTCTTTCAAAATGTGGCTGACAGAACAATGCTGGTCTGTGAGCTGTGTGTTATTGGTTTGCAAAAAGGTGAGTACAGAAATGGAAAGGAAGCCCGCCAAAACTTTTAAAGCAGTTTGACAAAAATAATTTTATGTATGTTGACTCTAATAATAAAAATTGAGGCTTGAATTTTGTATGTTTTAAAAATTGTTTTCTTTTTCTAGTAACTTCTTTTTATCGCATTGTAAATCACAAGTGTTGGTCTAGAGCAGATTGGAAAGAAGGGAGCTGGGGAAGGAGCACAGATAATTTGGTGGGTACTACTAGGCAAGAGCCCCGCATCTCACAAGACTTGATATAGGTCTAGGGTCATATTTAGCTTTTCATATTAAAGTCACACATTCAATGTATTATTTTTAGTCTGTTAAACGTTATATATAGACATATAGGACAAATACATGATGTCTACCCAGCTTTGCTCTTTTCTTCTGAAAAATCCCGGCCAACTCATTTACAGTTTAATACTCTCCAAATCACATCTCTCAATACAGCCCAATACCAGGTTTTAAAGCTTCATTTAATTTTTACCTTTCTGAATTCAAGTTTAAGCATGCTTGGCTTGGCTATGGTATTTTTGTCCACATGCATTTCTTCAATCTTCAAAGGACAACTTCTCCCTGTGCAGAAGACTCTCTTTCTACCATTAGAAAGTGTAGAAAGAAAAAATCCTCTTTCCTACCACCTGGGTATTTCCTAAAGCCCCCCTTGGATTCTCAACTAAAATTGGAGACAGATGTTTACCACCTGTATGCCCAGGCCCTTTAGCTTCTTGCTTCCATCTTTGTGGCCATGGATAAGCAGTGACCAGATCTCCTAGAGGCAGCATTGATTATCACATATAATCACAGAAGAGAGTGGGATCTTTCCACACATTTTGCATTTAAATCCCAGGGAACAAAATGCATCCCTTTTAGTCACATAAGGTCTAAACATAAACCCATGGACCACTTAGTAGAGAGACAACCACTCCTTCCCTTCACCTCTGCCTCTTGGAGAAGCTGATAAAACTCTTCCAATGTGACTGTCCTGAGAATTCTTCTTATTTTGTGTGGAATGGGAGGGAGGTTGTTACTGCCTTTACAGGAAGTCTGCATTCATCGTCCATGGAAGTAACTCCATGTGTATTACATGATCCTGCCACTCCAAAATTCCTTCATTTTACCCTCTTGGCACCAGATTCTGATTGCCTCTGGCTCCTCAGAAATATTTTTCCTTCTATCTTTCTTGTTGGGTTCTATTTTATTTAAGTGTCACTTCTAGGACCTTTATTGGCTCTGATAAGCTGGGACCATACAGTGGCACTCATCAAGAGCTTTACTTTCTGCTCAAGACAGAAGTCCATTCTGCATTTATAGAATGCATATTACTGAGGACCTCAGGCAGGAGAACAAACATAGTAAAAATATTCAGCAGGATTCTCTGTGGCCCTAACGCCCAGGCATCAACACTCACTGCTGCCTGTCACAGCTCCCTTGGTAAACTGCCTACTTGCTCTTCATGGTCACATTAGGTTTCTACTACAGGATTGTGCATGGTGGTGGTGGGCTGGCCAGGAGCGCCTGGTAACGCTGCCATTAACCAGTGTTCTGCATGGGTTGGATACCCGTATTGTAGTGCGCACTCAGTTACTGAGCTTCTTTGTTCAAACCTGAAGCGGAAGAGCCCACCTGGAAATGTGGGTTTTTCATTACTTCTTACTTGCCTTTGTTCCTCATTCCTCCCAACATCTACTTAAAAGCATTTGGAATGTGATTAGAGGCCTGGGAGGTTGGATGGGAGGCAGTTGATTTTGGAATCGGGAAAACTTTGTGGATTTGCACAGCCTTGGTTCAGGAGCTCCAGAGTTTGGGGCAGTGTGAGGCCATAGATATCTGGGGGTGGGCCTGGGTCTAGGGTCCTTTGTACAGGTGGGAGAACTCAAGCTCTGAAAAGGAAAATGGGAAACCATGCTCCTCTCCACATCTTCCTTTCACTGGTCCCTTATAAGCTCATCCAGTTATTTCAGACTTTTCTGTTTCTTGGAACCATAAGACAAAGACAAAGCAGTTTGAATTTTAGCTCAGCTACATGATGACAAATTTGTTTTTTAGGCTTTGGAACCAAACTGTTATTTAAGTATTGTTTTAGTGGAGAAATTAATTACAAATTCTAAAGCAATTTACCAATTAACTTTTGGAACTAAACCCATTTGTCACTTGGGGACTGAGTCCATGAGGTCCATTTAAGTAAACACAAAAGTATATGCATGTACTAGAACCTTGTATTTCAAGCCATTTGTTAGAGCAATCATACAATGTAGTATATTATATTGTCAAAGAGAAACAAAAACTTTACTTGATCAAAACAGTCTATAATATTCTAAAAGTTTTTTAAGAGCAAAATTTTATGTAGACCTTAAATCTTGGCATAGACTTTAAATATTGTCTTAGACCTCTACATTAAAGAATGAAATTTTAAGAGAAGTGTGGATTTTAGATGTGTGCTCTCAAACAACCACTACATATTTCTGCTCCCCCTAAATTTTGTTTTAGCTTTAACATTTAGTTTAAAAAAATAATTGTAATAGAAAACTAAAAATGCCATATCTGCACTTTCCAAAGTAGGGATAGGGCAAAAAACTAGTTCATAATGCAATAAAAGTACTATTTGAAAATTTTTATTATGTCCCTTTAAAAGGCCAAAAATGTTTTATCTTTCATTCAATTTGTAAAATAAAATCCTCCATCTAATATATATATATATATTTATGTAATATAGTATCATATCATATCATATCATATAAATATATTTCCCAGCAGAATTAATAAAGTCAAAGCAACAAAGCAAGGACAAGCTTGTTCCCATAGAATTATATTTCTGGAATAAAACAAATAAATAATTACACTTTATTATAACTAGTAAAACTTAACTAGATTATCTGAAGACTAATTATATTAACTTCTATGACCTAAAGTGCAGGGGTTTTTTTCCCCACTCTGGTAATTAGAGGGATATTAATATCTGTTATATTTTAATACTTGAGAGTCAGAATTAGTAATGTCCCATCACTCTGCCCACAATTTAGCACAAGTCAAAATAATGGTAAAAGAGACCTTACAGTACACAGTTGTCAAAATGTAGCTGGAAGCTCTCAGAGAATATTAGAAGAACTGATGACAGGTGAAATAAAACAAGTCTCAGACTTCTGAGTTCAGGAGGATTCAGCAGAATTTCCCTTAGTGTCACTTGGGCGTTTAAAACTCAAACATATTACTTGAATGCTTCCTGCAATTAGAATAGCAACTATAGGTGGAACAGATTCAAAACTGCTTACCAAGTTGTTTGTACTTATTTCCCACTGGTCTCCTGAGGCCACAGAGACAAGGAATTGGCCTGAGTTTTCTCTTCAGAAAACTAATGCCCATTAGCATTGGCACCTTATTGGCCCCTGTGTCATTCCCTTAAAATCATAGACATGCCACCCAATTAAAACCACACTTTGTGGAAACCAAAGGAGTGCAGCCCAGGCGCTCCAAGAAAACTCTGGTATGATATGAGGAACTAAAGACACACTTGCACTGAACCACAAGATGCCTGCTTTGGCCACTGCCAGTAAACACATCTTCTGCATGTAAGCTCTGTAGCCACCAGTGCTCTGCCAAGGAGAACTGCTATTGTAGATGGAGACTCTTTCTGTACCAGCAGGAAGAATTTATACCCAGTCAGTGAGGAAGTGGAGAGCAGCTCTTGTTGTCCGTCACATTTTAGTGCAGGAAAGTGCTTTGCCCTAAAGGTGCCAGGGAAAGAGAATTGCCAAGTAAAGAAAATTTATTGAATGCATTTCCAAAAGGGAAGCATAATCTGACATTCTTTTTTTTTTTTATAATCTGACATTTTTGCTTCTAGAATCTCAGAAAAATAACTTTGCTCAGTTCTTATAAAAAGCATAAGGAAACCCAAAGGCAAGAATGCCCACTCTGTCTAATGATGCATTTATGTAATTTTTCTATTAAATCATGTTTTCATTCATAATTATTTTCTGTGTTCGTATCTATTCAGATGTCTGCTGGCATCACACCTCCGGATACTGAAGTTATTAGATTTTCCCTCTCTTTGTTGCCTTCTCTCCCCACATTGTTGTGGGGTCCGAGGATTCTTCCCATAGCACTATCCTCTTTGGGGTAACGCACCTCCTAGACTTTAGGACCTAGAGAATGGAGTTAAAGGTTCAAACTTTCTTTTGAAAGCCAGTGGCAGCCCCACTTCTATTTCAGGTCTTAGGTGTGGCTTTGGATAGCAGATAAGATCCTTTGGACTTTTCACACCTTCCATCCCTCCTCACTGTAAGCCCCTCCCTCGTTTTATACTACAATTGATTGTACCACAGTTATCCTCAGTGAGTTAGTTTGTCCAGACTGTTCTGGGGAGTAATGTGAAGCTATGAACATCGTGTCTACTCAAGGACTTTAGAAAACTTAGGCTAGACTGAAAAATGAACAGATGAGTCCAAATAAAATAAGAGCACCCAATTTCCGATTTGATTCCCTCTTGCTTTTTCTGATGACGCTCGGCTGTGTCTCTTTGCAAAGCAACAGTAACTCCAGCACTGTTCCAACTAGGTTGGTGACAAAGTGAGAAGTTCTACCTCTGAGCAGGTAAAATATGTGTGTTAGGGAAGGAGTGCTCGGCAGGCAGGACGACAACAATTAGCACATGCTACTCATTAACAAACAGAGATTAGAACGCAGCCGAAATGGCAAGCTGCCATCCGTGCGGTAGTTATGGGGCAGTTTAATTCCTAACGAATGTGAGTGCTGGATCAGTAACAATATTCGACGAAATGCCGCCTGCATTCTCTTATGGCTTTCATTACCAAATTGAAAATCTGTGTAGATTTCTGAAAATTACTTTTAAATGTAGCCAATCTCCTAGACTGCAAGGCTTGATTTGCTGGTAAGGGAGCCCTGCTGTGAGATTTTAATGAAAGATCATAGTGGCCCTCCAAGGCCGGCAAAGAGCTATGGGCCCTGGAAGACCTGAAATAATCTGTTTTACTTTTAATGGCAGCCATTTTATATTCATTAAGATCAAAATGCAGTTTTGCAGGCAAATTGCAAAGCTGTTCCACTCACAGCTTGAGAACCTGGAGGCCCTACAGCTTTTTATCTTGTTCATAAGCAAATACGCAGTTAATATCGTTTAATATGCTTTGATGCCTGGTACCTTGTGGGTCCGTCGTACTGGAGGTTAGGGGACCGCACATTTCCTTGGTACAGTCAGACACCAGCTAAAGCTGTGGTCCTTTTATTTCGGTGATGGCAGAAGGAATGAGTCTCTCTCTCTCTCTCTTTTGATCCCCTCACCCCATTTTTTTAAACATATGAGCTCTGCTCAAATACATTGTAAAGCACTGTACAGTGTACATTCAAGGTCTCAGAGAAGGCGCAGTCTTTCACCGGGATCCATCTGTTGGTGGTTCATATTATTTAAATTTATACAGTCACATTATTTAAATGTAAACAGCCAAATAAGATAGGATCAAATCATTGGCATCTGGAAATGGTGCTCTCATCCTCTTTGATTGTGAGGTTGTCTGCATTAATAATGGAGTTCTAAAGACTGTGATTCCACCTGATATACTGTATGACCTTAACAGTTGTGATTTTATCAGGGTTTCAGCGTAGTAGCAAATGAAGGTATTTTGCAGCTCATTTCCAGCAAAGCTAGTTTGCATTATCCTCTGTCCAGAGTAGTCCTGCCTGTTTTGCGTGTTAGAAAATATTAACCCTCACCTCACCCCACCCCCACTGCCCCTTTCTGCTATGCAGCTGTACTTCCGGTCTAGAACCGTGTTGTGCGTTAAATTCCATCAGAGCTCTTGTAGAAGGTAAATGGTACTGCGATTAATGCAAAGGAAGGAAGGGAGGAAGGGAGGGAGGGAGGGAAGGAGGAAGGGAAGGAGGGAGGGAGGAAGGGGAAGGGGAGAAGAAAGGCATTTAGTTCTGGGTGGTAAAATCTTGGCCTTTCCCCAGTATTGCATCTACCTCCTCCAATTCAGCAATTTCTATCTGATTTCTAAGACAAAAAATAAGGTTGATGCAAGTGGTTCTTATTACTCGACCATTACTTCATCTTAATTCTGCCTTAAGCAATAGGCCAGGGTTAGAAATTATTGTCCAGAAATACTATCCAACTGTTACAAAAGCAACATTTAGGGGGTAATTTTTGGTAGAAAAAGGGGTCATCAGCTAGGTCTATTTCAAGTTGCCCGAAGATTTGGAGGCAAGGCCAAGACAGAACTTTTGTTTCTTTACCCCAATTATTTTGGCTTTTGGATCTACTCAGGATGTCAGGGTCTTAAACTTTGACGTTCTAGCCATTGAAGCTTCAGCCGTCTCGAGGAGCATTGAGGGGCCAGCTGGTTTAAGAATGGGCGTCAGCCCCTTTATGGATGTTAATGCAATATTGTTCTGTCTCCAAAAAATAATGTGCATTAAGACAGCTCCATGGAAAGGCCAGACTTTGTATCCTCAGGCCCGCCCAACCTTTGTACTTAACCCTGCTCCCGCAGGCATATTATAATATTGTATGACACGTTTACAAGTCCTAACATCTTACTTTGTGCAATTGCATAGCTTCTTTGCAGGGCTCAAGAATGCAGGCTTTGCCTGTCTGATGAGGGAATTTGATAACCCACTCTCTTTGGGTCTCAGGGTAAGGTGAAGGTGTCTGGCTTGCCAAGGCACAATTTAATGGACTTCTGAAAACACTCAAAAGGCAGACATAAATGTGTGGATGGGCAGCCAGCCAGGGTGACCTGGGGATGGGGCCAGTTGATTTTAAGCAGGGTGAGGTCGAGAAGGAATGTTTCAGGCCAGAGTTGGCTGAGGGAGGTGGAGGGGCTCTCTGGAAGCCTGAGGGTTGACTGTAAAGGATTTACAGAGCTTGAACCCGATTCTGTAACTTAAGAGCTAAAGCATTCCCACCTGTCCAACTTTGAAAGGGAAATGGAAAAAGTAAAGAACATATAATTAATTTCAATTACAAGCCTCACATATCTCAGGCCAGATAGGCGCTATCTTCATTTCCTGTCAGTTCAATGGGCTCCAATACAAAAGTCACGTAAATTAAATTAAATTAAAATGTAAAATTCCCACTCACATATCTCTGTTTTCTATTCTTAATGCCTCTTGACATTTAGTCTTCATATTTTTTTTCTGCAAAACATATACGTCAGATGTTGATTTCCAATCAGTCCTCTTCCTTTTATGTTGCATCATCCACCATCATGGGACAATTAATGCATCAAGAATCTTTGAGAAGATGATCAGGGAGGGAATGGGAATGCACTTGAACAGGAAAGGTTTCACCCAATGTCTATTTGCAACTTTCAAAATTGCCCCTGTGGCAGTCATTTTTGAGACTGTCTTTGAGTGTTTAAAAAAAAAATAATATGGAAATTTTTTTCCAGGATCAATAACCTAGTTTTCTTTGGGCCCACAATTGTTTTATTTTTTCCTCCAAAGACATTCCAGTGTGTGTTGTGTGGGGTCATTGGCCACGAAGAGGTCACTGTCTCACAGAAGCTGGGTTCCCATTTTGATCCAGTGCAAGGGAGAAAGTAATATTGCACGCTATTTTCACATACCCGTGGTATCAGCAGTGGTGTTACATCACTGCAAGTTGAGTTCCGTGTAGATTCCTAAAAAGGAGATGTGTGTGTGTGTGTGTGTGTGTGTGTGTGTGTGTGTGTGTGTGTGTGGTGGCGGAGGGAGGCTGTGAGCAATAATAACATCACCCTCACTGAGATGCTGTCAGGGAGACCGGGAGAGAAAACAGTCTTCATTGAAGCTCTTTGCTATTTGAATTTCCTTCAGCTG